>NC_077231.1:262457421-264992421 GCF_027887165.1 Monodelphis domestica
CCCCTCTTCCTGGTCACTCCCACTCTGACATGCAGGCATAGAGGCCGAGACAGACACCGGAACCCAGTGGGCGGGGGTGGGGGGAGGGGGCGGGGATGACCTACATGTGGGGGCGGGTGGGAGGGGGTAAGAAGAAGGAGGGAAAATAGACTTGTGGATCTCATTTCTGTTTTTATAACTCTTCCTTAAACTGTTGCCCCCTCCTCATTCCCTCTCCGCCTCCAAAACAGTGCAAGTCAACTCCTAGTTGGATATAGGCTTCTTGGGAAAGGATCTCGCCAACTTTCCAGTAGAGAGATCATAAAATGCACCTTACACTGAATTTGCTACTTCTTTATTATGCTAAATGGTCTCGGGCACTAAAGGCGGATTTGAGAGTCTGCCTGTCCCGTGGCACTCGGCGGTGGTGCGGCGCTCGGAGCCTCAATGGGCACCATGGGTGTCCTGAGGTTGGAGGGTTTGGGTCAGTAAGACACAGGCTTTCCAGAAGTCGTATTTGGAAAACTGCTTTTATAATCACTTATCCAAAAAAAAGGGGGGGGGGATTTGGAAGGAAAAGAAGCAGGCAACTTAGAAAGAAGGTTGAATACCTGTCACTCAATCTGCCCACACGCTGGTCCTTACAGTGCCAAGCAATATTTACTGACCAGTAATGCCTTCCAGCCGGAGCGAATCTCCCAGCCAGACTGTGCAAGTAGAAGAGAGAGCCCCGGGAACCAGTTACACCAGGGCAGTTCTCTCCTTCCCCCAAAGAGGGAGAGAGCCCCTGAAATGATACTTTCGTTCTGCTTTTCCTGCAGCACTTTTTTTTTTTCCGGGACCGAGGCACTAGAATGAATGGATTATGAGTAAATAAAAAGAAACTGTCAGTCTCTTTGAAGGTTGTGTTTAAAGGGACTTGCCAAGTCAGGACAGGAGAGTGACAAGATAGAGACCCTGGTGTTTTACATGCGAAGCCCGGCTCTTCCGCTTGATCTGCACCATACTAAAGGATGTGTTGAAGCATTGAATCACCTCCCCCCCCCCATACGGGGGGGGCGCCAAAAGAAAAGGTGCCACCTCACAATGATTGTAGTGTTTTGACTTCGGAGTGCCGCATTGCTACAGTCAATTGAAATGAAGGTCTACGCACCCACGGAAAATGGGACAACACTTCCATAACTTATAATTAAGTTGGGAGTCCGAACAACATTTGACTTTCTAATGAGTGTAATGAGATTACATGCCTGATAGAAGCATTTGTGCAAAAGCTACTTTCTGTGTTTAATGAGGGCCTAATACCCAGGACAAAATCGAATTATTTTCTTTCCTCTCATTTTCCCTCTTCTCTTTTCTTTCCTCTTCTTTCTCCTTCTGTCTCTCTCCCTCCTTCTTCCTTCCCTTCCTTCCTTCCCTACCTCTCTCTGCCTGTGTCTCAACTTCAGTCTCTCTCCCTTCTCTCCACCTTTTTGTCTGTCTCTATCTCTGTCTCTTGTATCTTCTTGTTTTTGGCTCTTCAACAGTCTCTCCCATTCAATCTCTCATTTCTACCTTTTTTGGTCTGTCTCTAGCTCTCTATTTGTCACTCTCTATGTCTGCCTCTGTGTCTCTGTCTCTCTCCCCTTCTTCCTCCCTCCCTTTAAAATTCAACTTTACTTGTAAAACATTACCAATCTTTCAGAAAAAATAAAATATACTGAAAAAGGGAAAGATTGGTGGGATAAGCGATAAAAAAAGAATTTAAGGAAGAAGGAAGGATCAGAAATATTTGTGTGTCTGGACAGCCTCTCTCTGTATGAGGATGACTAGAGGGGATTTCTCTTTTAATTACTGTTGGATGAAGTCCATAGCATCCTCGGGAGCATAGGGAAAAACTAAATGTGTCTGTAAGTAGGTTAAACCGATTAGCATCCTGGTGACATATTGCTCTCCTTTTGTCTGTTCTAGAAGAAAGTGAGTATTTGGGAGAAATTATGAATTATACCTTGGCTGGCCAGGCATCATTTCTCCTCTGCTCATCTGGTCAGCTCTGAAACACTAGAGCCCAGGGCTTGGAGCCTAGGGTACCACGGGAAAATCAGCACCTGCAGTGCTGGCCAGCAGCAGTGGCAGTAGCAACAAGAAATTCCAGGTCCACCACATGCTCCCCTCTTCCCCCTCTGCAACCACTCCTCCCTCCCTTCCCCACCCTTAAACTCAAGCCTGGGCCAGGCTGACCATTCTACCTTATCTACTCTATTTCCAGCTCATTTTCTAGGCTTTGCATTTGTCCCTGTGGGTATGGGGCAGTCTCTAGGACCAGGACCTATGGCCTTGAACCCTAGAATCCTTAAAAGCAGATTGAAGGTGAGTTGACAGGACTATGGAGAGAGCTCCTGCCTCATTCACTTAGGCCAGAGTTGAGGGAGGCAAGCAGGCCTTCAGGGCTGCCTGTGGGCAGCAGCTTCCTCTTGACCTCAATTCTAGCCATAAATCCTTCCCTTTCCATCCCTCCCTACCCCCAATCTGGGCAGCAGTTTGCCAGTTTTTAACCCCTCTTAATCTTTTTTCTCTCCAATGTCTAAAGGATCTTTTTTGATCCCTCAGGTGTTTCCCAAATTACTAACCTGAAAAAAAAAAAGAAAATATTCTATTGGAGTAAAGATGAATTAAATGCAGGAAGGAAACTAATTACAAAAATGGAATTTGGTTTGTTCTAACTTTCACTTCTTCCCACACAAAACACACATATTTTCTCATATTCCTGTTTCTGGCCCCCTGATCTATTTCCTAAGTTATTTTGCATTTTGCTGAGAACTGTGGTCAGCCTTCTGAACTGTCAGTTTGCATTCTTTGCTGAGGTTATCCTTTGTATCTTGTGTTTAAGCCAGCCTCTCCTCCAGGATGTTGCTGTCCATCTCCACCTCTACCCCTCCAACTGACCCAGAGCATCTGTGAATGCTTGTGCATTTGGTGGTCTCCATTTGAAGTAACTCACAAAAACTTTGGAAATTTGTTATGGTTTTGGGACTTGATATAGGATGTAAACTCTCTGAAAATGAACAAAAGTAACTATTGTTAAGATTTTAAAAGGAGACTGAGAAAAATAAATGTCTTTTGGAAGCACACTGGTGGTAACCTGAGAAGAACTATGGAAAGAGTCTCTATTTCATTCATTCAGGAAGGAGATGTGGGAGGTCAAGACCTATTTGGGAAACATTCCACACCTCAAGTAGTATAACAGATTTATAGGTGATTCCATTATAACCCTCACCATTCTGTTAGTATGAGTGAGATGTGCAAAGTGATTTGTCAAGAAGGACATAGCCAATAAATGCCTGAAGGAGGATTTGAAGACCTGACTGACTCCAGGTCTAGTGCACCTCTGCCCAGGAAGGGGCTGAAGTTGAGACAAGTCATGCCACTGGCCCAAGGTCACAGAGTAAGTAGCTGAGTCAGAATTTGAATCTAGGTTCTCTGATTTTACTCCAGTACTCTTGCTAGTACATGAGGACACATTTTCTAGTCCTGGATCACAGGACTAGCTATTTAGTACAGCTCTAGTATAGGACAATTCATATCACCTTATATATCAGGAAAATAAGGCCCAGGAGAAGTAATGGAAGTAATTTGCCCCAACACCTGTCCTACTTACCTCCCAGAGTTTTGGTGTGATCATAAGTGAAAACACTGTAAATAGTTAAGGTGCTTGTGAAAGTAAGGTTAGTTGTAACTTCTCTCTTTTTCCATTCCTTCCTTAAAGTATATACCAGATAGGATATAAATGCATACATACATTTGTACTCATATTTTTTTCTCCCTCTGACTTGGTTTAACTTCCCAAATTGGATTGATCCTTCTTTCAGTAGTCTTCTTGGCCCTCAAATCCTCCTTTCCTTAAGCAAATGATGTAGGTGAAGGGAAAATGTCAATCACATTTATTAACAAGACAATAAACCATATCTGGGAATAAATTATCTTTTGTTCTGGTAAGAGTTCTTTCAGTCTTGTAGCTTTCTGGCAAAGGTGCTGTTAAGATCTTATGCTATTGCATATTTTTAAAGATCAGGATAAATTATATAAATTACACATTAAAAAAGATATTCTACTTCATTAGCTGTTCTGAGTAATAAATAGATAAATAACAAACTGTTGATTGCCATTAGGGAATGTGATTCTTAAATTAAATTTACAATAGAAATATTTACACCTGCAGTGTGCCCAGAGGCACCATCAGTGGGAGGCTAGTGTCCTTAGGACACAAAATCAAAGGGCGGTTCGTTCTCTATGTTGTTGAGGGAGGATTTGTTGTTTAGTTTCCTGGGGTCTTCTGGAGTCCACACTTTTGCTGTTCGGATAATATTTTGCTCTTTGAGTTGCTTTTCATCTGTCCATGAGAGAGAGTGCCCTGCCAGGGGCGGAAGTCCATAATCTGGGTCGCTGGGAGATGGGGATCCTAAGCAGATAAGGGGAAAAAAGAAAAGGGATTGTAAATATAAAGTCAAATACTCAGTGTTTCTTTCTTGTTCATTCTGATTCCCCACCTCGGCTGCTCCCGAGGAGCAGGTGTCTTAATGGTTCCTCAGAGAGGACCCTCATCCTTGTCTCCTTCCCTCTTCTCTGCTCTATCCTTTCTTGGGAGAGTCCTTTTCTCTAAATTCGCCTCTCCCTTGTCCAAGAATAGTCTGCCCAGTCTCAATGCCTATAGAGGCCTCTTAGTGCACACCCTCTTTTAGCTAAGGTCAGGGGAGAAGAAAGTTTTTTCTAGTTATTGAATGGAGGGGAGGGATGAGGGCGGGGGCAAAAGCACTGGTGAGAAAGCTGGCTTTCTGCGCTCTAGGGTTGTACTTGTCTCCTCAAGCCTGTGTGTGTGTGTGTGTGTCTATGTGTGTGTGTGTATGTGAGTGTGTATGTGTGTGTCTGTATAAGAGCTCGCTCGTGGGCTGGCTGGTTTGGGCGGACGAGTAGGTAACGCGTTGATGGTGTTTATGTGAGTTAAATGTCTGAGTACCCGCCTAGCTTAGGTTTTTCTCGAACCTGGGTCCCCGCCCTTTCCAGGCTGAGGGGGCCACTTACGGGTGCCCCGGTGGCAGATGATGACCTTCTTGGCCTGGCTCCCGAGACCGTCCCCTCCCAGGACTCCGCCAGCTCCGGCTCTGACGCAGCCTCCGCCGCCTCCTCCTCGAAGGGGCAGGTCAGACTGGACGAGCTCGCTCAGGAAGTTGATGTAGCCGATGGCGAGGCGCAGCGTGTCCACCTTGGAAAGCCGCTTCTCGTAGGGCAACGTGGGGATGTGTGAGCGCAGCCCCTCGAAAGCGTCGTTGATGGATTGCATCCGCCGTCGCTCCCGCACGTTGGCCGCCTGCCGCAACTGCTGCAGCTCCGCTTCGGAGCGCACTCGTCTCCGCCTCCGCGCCGCTGCCGCCGCGGCCGCCGCCGCGGCCGCGCTGCTCAGTCCCCGTAGCCGCCCCCCGGGGGACAGCACGGAGGCGTTCCCGGAGCACGGATAGGCTAGGCAGAGCTCAGGAGACACCGAACCGGGGGAGTCCGGGAAGCCACCGCCACCACCTGGGGGCGCCCTGGTCTCGCTGCAGAAGCCGCTTCCGTCGTTTTCCTCCTCGGAGACTCCCGGCGGCGCCGCTGGAGGGTGCAGGGCAGACTGGACTGGAGGCAGGAGCAGTCGTGCCCCATCGCGGTAGTAGTACTCATGCAGCTGGTGGCTGAGAAAGTCCACCTCCGCCTGCTCGTCGGGCAGTAACTCGTCGCCATCCTCCAGAGGGTCCCGCGAGGACTGGTCTGTAAAGAAATCCTCTTCATCGAAGTAGGGAGAAGGGAAGGCGTCCAGCCCCCCCGGGAAGTGCTCTAGCAACACTGAGTCCATGCTTGCAGTCTGGGGGCTTAAGATTTGTCTTGCAGTACCCCACCACGCCTGCCTCCTTACTTAACAAAACTTGCCCACTTCTCGCCTCCCTACCTCCTCTGAGATTTGGTGCACTTCAAGGTAGGACAGCCTTCTCTACTCCCACCCCCCCGCCCCGCCCCCAGCCCCGGGAGCTGCAGCAGACGTTCAGGTTACTGGGCTGCAAAGCAGTGCGCTCTGGAGGGCTGTCAGGGACTTGCTACATCTGAGGACCGGCACGCGAGGATTCTTATACCTACATCCACAGGCGCGTGCCATGGACCAGTCATGCCAGCCAATCAGAGTTCGAGGGATGCGTGCAGGGGGTAGGGGGAGTGGATGGGGGAGGCACCGACAGATTTGGAAAGAGTGGGGTGGGTGGGTAGGAAAGAGATGGAACCTAGGGAGCAAACGTGACAGCTTTCTAGTCCCCTCCCCTCCCCTCCTTAGAGAACCTAGGGCTAAAGGAGGGGGCGGAGTCCAAAAGGGTGGGAGGGTAGGCAAGGGCGGGGATCACAAAGTCTTTCTTTTCTCAAAGCTACGAGTTTTTGCACCTGCGCGCACAGCCCCACAGGAGCACCTGTGGCTTGCTTGGGGATTCTTGATCAGGAGCAGAGAAGGGCAGGTCTCCTTCCCCCAGTAAAGAACACAGATTCGCGATCCCCTATCCCACGACATCTCCACGAAAAACTTCTCTGCACATCGTAGAGAGCCGGAGGAGCGAGCACAAGATGCTCCATGAATAGAAGAATGGGCAGCACCCAGGGCCGCTTCCTTTCCCCCTTCCTTCCCCCCCTCCCGCCCTCTTTCTCTCCCTCTCCCCTCTCCCCCTCTCCTCTCTCCCCTCTGACACACACATTCAAAGTCTCCCCTCCCGCGCCCCAAACTGCTCCCCGGGATCCTAACTCCCTAGAATCACTTTTTAAAAGCGTAAAAGGGTTAGACAAATTCCACTAATGAGTTCGAAAATTCACCCACCCACCCACACACACACACAAATCCCCTTCAGTGCTCCAGGGTGACCTTTCTGAGCTCCTAACGGAAGATGGGGGAAGACGGGGAAATGGGATGGTTCTGTTCTCGTTTTCTCTGTATGTCTAGTTGTCTGGGACAAAACTCAGCTGCCAAGACACGGGAAAAGCGGCGGCGGGGACGGGGGGGGAGAGAGAGACAGAGAGAGACAGAGACAGAGAGACAGAGAGACAGAGAGAGAGACAGAGAAACAGAGAGACAGAGAGAGAGAATGTAAGTATTTCTCTGTTAGGATCTTACAAACAGAACACGTTTCTTTTGAGAAAAATAGGGACTCAAGAGTTCGAAGCAATAAAACTTTGATAAAAGGGGGGGGTCATTTGAAGCTCTTGGCCTTGTGCTTACTTAGGGCAAGTAAGAAAGTAAAAAGGAGAAAGTAAAACAAAGTCTGGCTGATTCACCTTTCTGGTTTTACTAGCCTCCTGTGTTACCTCGATGTTAAAAAACCAACCGCACTCTTTGTGCCGAGAGCTCCAGAGTGGCCATTCTACCACGATTTCGGTGGGCTAGTCTTTTTTTCAGTTCTCTAGTGCAGTAAAGGAACCCTTTATAGTTCAGGACAATTGTTTGATTGTCTCTTCATCAAAAACACTGTTGGAAATAAGATTTGAGGCTCCCCTCAGGCACATTTATGAACTTCAGCCGGCAGGCACGTGTTCATTGAAAGAGGCAAAGGACACAGTATAAAACTGAGGAGGCGATGCTTTCTTTTTTCAGACATTTGCCCTTCCTGATGTTTCTGGGAATACACAGGCTTCCTCTAGAAAATCAAAGTCCACTAATCTGAATTATAGCTTGAAAACATTGGTTGGTTGTTAGAAATTCCATTGATTTTGGGGGGGGGGGGGGTAAATAGCTAAAGCTAGCAAACTTCATTTCTTCAAATATACATGGGAAAAGAGATGCCAATTTACCTCAAATTTGGGATTACAATATAGAGTAAATCTATAAAGACATTCAACTCATTTTGACCCCATGCTGCACTTTTTTTCCTTTCTTTTTTGGCTATGTTTAGAAGTTAGGTCATGATAAAGTTCATCCAGACAGTCAACAAACATATTAAAAGCCTCTTAATGTGCTAAGCACTAGGAATAAAAAGCCAAAAAAGAAAGTTATCCTTCAAAGATTTTCTCTTCTATTAGAGCCTAGGTTGTAGAACTGAGAAATCAAATGGGACCTGTGTGCTAGAACTAGATATCAGGGGCAGTGCTAAGGGTTCTAGTTATCAAGGAAAGAAAAGAGGGTGCTAGCATTAAAAATAATCAAGGGGGGAACTAGGTGGCTCAGTGGATAGAGAACCAGGTCTGGAGATGGAAGGGAATTTCTTGGATTCAAATCTGGTCCCTAATACTTCCTAGCTGTATGACCCTGGGTAAGTCACTCAACCCCAATAAACATTCTAAGATAGAAGGTAAGGGTTAAAAAGAAAAGTAATCAAGGACTAGGTCTTCAAGAACAAGGTGCAGAATCAGGCCCACCAAAGATAGTTTAGTGGGGCAGAGGACAGTCCTCTGTAATGTAGTGACCTCCAGTGACCCATAGAAAATCCCCTTTTATTGGAGGGGAATCCTTTCTCCTTTTTTTTTTTAGACACATAAAGAACTGATCACATCTTACTTAAATCCTGCTTGTGTGTCCCTGAACATCCAAAGACCAACATCAACGATCAGGGTCTCTAGATGCTTTGGTATTCCCCAGAGCTACCTCCTCCTCTCAGCATTTGCCTGGTAGGAGGGCTTTTCAGACCCTGATCTTCCTTGTGACTTGAAGCAGTGAGTGTCCTGCCTCTTTTCCCCTCCCTCCAATCTCACTTCCTTAGTGCCTCAGAACGATTTCCTCAGTCCCACCCCTGTTAGGAAGACTCAAAGGTAAGGGGTCCAAGAAAGTCCAGTGACTGAGAGGTTTCTATTAGGAGAGTCAATTTGTACACATCATGCAAATATAACTCACACCCAAACAAGTAAACAATAATTTGGGGTCAATTTTTGATTCTACAGGAGAAGCTGGAAAGTGAGTTGTCTTTTCCCCTTACTCCCCAGGAGAAAAAAGAAATGGGCTTTTCCTTAGTGCCCTATCCCCAAAACCTCAAACACCTCACACAAGCTGACCTCAACAATACCCAGCTGCACCAGGTTACTCCAAGAAAGATGACCAGGTTCTTGTCCAAGATTCTGTGGCTCGCTCCTATTAGGTTGCCCTTATCAGCATTTTGTGAAATATTTTGAAGTCTACTTGTTTACTAGAGTTTCTGATATTAAGATTCACCAGGTACATTTCCACTCTTTGGTTTAAGCCAGTGACTATTAAATCCAAGAGGATTTCTTTCCATATGTCACAATCATAAATTTTGCAACTGGTAACTTTGGGGGGGGGTAGTAATTTCAAGGAGAGACAATGGAAGCAATGAAGATAGATGGCCTTTTCTTTCCCCTATGAGTTTGATTGTGAAAGGGAGGAGAGATCTGATATCTTGATGGAGTTCTAGGATCAAGGAACTTTTTTTTTTGCTTTTGTTTTCTTAGCTTTTACAAAAAGATATTTATTGTGAACATATAGCAGGGGCAGAAGATCAAACATTTCCTCCACTGGAGGAGAAACATTGGACTGGATACCCCTTTCACTGTACTCCCAGGCCTGACTCCCAAACCACTTCTATGTCATGGGGCTAAAAAGCCACTGAAATGAATGGACCACATCAAAAAGTCTTTTTTCTTCTTCTTGGCATCATTTTCCTCATGTGTAAAATGAAGAGATTAGACTAGATAATCTCGAAGTTTCTTTTGAACTCTATATCTGTGATAGTTCCTAAAGACTCTTTCACCTATAAGAGCTACATATGTTCAAGGTTGATTGTTTATTTCAAAGCAAAATGTGAGTTTATTTTGGGCAAGCTTCCTTTGGTCTATCTGGGTACTTCATGTTTGTCATCTTCCTAAGGTGTATTAAGATGCACTTTAAAAAAAAACAACTCTTACCTTTTGTCTTAGAATCAATATTGTGTATTGGTTCTAAAGCATAAGAGTGGTAAAGGCTAGGCAATGGGCTAAAAAGACTTGCACAGGGTCACACAGCTAGGAAGTGTCTGAGGCTGATTTGAACCCAGGACCTTTTGAATCTAGGCCTGACTCTCAGAATTCACTGGGCTACTTAGCTGTCCAAGATGCACTTTCAAAGAAGGAAAAGAGCCCCCAAATGTGTGGCATAATAACATTTTGAGGCCTCTTCCCTGATGACCATTATATATGCTTTCAAAATCTTAAAAAAGAAAATAAAAGGTAAGAGTTGGCCCTGTTCAGAAAAGATAAATATAAAAGGAAAATTTTAGCACCTTCTCCACAATATTGAATGATTTCCAGTTTCCCTGAACACTCTTGTCTTCTTTCCATCTCCAAACTGTTAAATATTAATCTTTGTTAAAGAAAGACTTATGCTGTTATAATTCTTCAAGTACTCATGCTCTGGCATTCCAAGGCTTATTTGATAAAGAGCAAAAGCTTCCAGAGTTTGTCCTTCAATCTTGTTATTAGGAAAGGTATTTGAACTCCTATAATGTCAACACAATAACTTATGAATATCAGAGGAAACCCTATGGCACATTGGGCAGCCTTGTAAAGTCTTAATAGGCAAACACAGGGGGAGAAGGTGTGAATAGGTTATGATCTGTATAAGCTGGAGTACTAGCCACATAACTTCTTCCCTAGATCTACCAGTTTTCTAAATGCCTCATGCCAAAATTCATCCAGTTATTCACATTCATAACTTCAATGATGTGCTGTATTTTCTCCCTCCTCTCATATCCTATTAGTTGCTAAATCTTGTTTATTCTACTACTTTTTCCCAGATTATTTTAAGTCTCCAGGCTCTCTCTCTCTCCAACTCTTTATCCATATAGCCACCAAAATAATCTTTCTAGAACACTAGCCTGTGTTACTCCTCTGATCAACAATCCTTAGTGGCATTCAATTCCTTGTACAATAAAATATAAATTCTTTACCTTGACATTCAAAACACTTCACAGTTTGGTTTCAGTCTACCAGTCCAGTTGTTAATATTGTTTTTCTTTGTCCATTCTAAATTCTGAACCTAATTCCCAAACTTAGTATTTATTTTCCAACTGGTTGTTTTCCTGGACTTCATCATCTTTAGAAACTCATAATTCTGCAGGAAGAAATCAACTTAGAAACTCACACCTACTCCTCAGATCTGTGTATATATTAAATCTGAGTTGTCCACAGGCACTTGTTGATATTGGACTGATGCTCAGGAGAGATAGGTGGATCTGGTAGAAGCTGATTTGATCATCAAGAGAAGGTATAGAGAGCTAGAGAAGAGAGACAAGAAATGAGAGAGACCTACAGTTGGAGAGAAGGATAGGAATGAAGATGAAGCAACAGAGAATTAGGAGTGGTTAGTCAGTTAAGAAGAGACCCAGGAGAGAGTACTATTAAAAAAAACGTCAAGAAAGTGACCCTGGGCAAGTCACTTAACTGTGGTTGCCTTAAAAAAAGACAAGTAAGGAAATTTTATCTAGAATGAAGGAAGAGTCAAAAGTGTCCGAAGTTAAAGAAAGATGATAAAACTTCAAATAATTTTGCAACTGGTAACCTTGGGGGGGGGGGTAGTAATTTCAAGGAGAGACAATGGAAGCAATGAAGATAGATGGCCTTTTCTTTCCCCTATGAGTTTGATTGTGAAAGGGAGGAGAGATCTGATATCTTGATGGAGTTCTAGGATCAAGGAACTTTTTTTTGCTTTTGTTTTCTTAGCTTTTACAAAAAGATATTTATTGTGAACATATAGCAGGGGCAGAAGATCAAATATTTCCTCCATCACTTGGGAACACACTGTCTCCTTTATATGATACCTTGGCCACTGGAGAGAGTGGGCTCAAATTTACCACACTTTCTGCATAACATTTGCCTTACCAGGTTCATTTCCAAATGTAACATAATTGCTGGCCATCATCACTCAACTACTCATGAGATGAGTCCTGATCTCATGGTCATTTCAAAGGCCTTGATGCTGGGTTGTCAGGTCACACACCTCACCCAAACCTCTGGTAGTTTCCCATTCTGACCTTCTAAAAATCACAAAATCATATCCATCTTCAATATTCCTTCACCTGAAAATGGGATAGAACAAATGGAAAGAAGCAAATAACAGAAATCCATAATCATCAGTTTCATGCTGGTCTCAGATAGGTAGAGCCCTAATCCTCTCCTGGGAAGAAATATTTTTTTAAGGATTGGGGAGACTTAATCATGCAAAGTGTTTACACATACATATATGTATGTATTATACATATGTTAGACATACACACATATAAATGAATTCTCATTTGATTTTCAATACAATACTGAGACTGGAGCTGTCATGATCTCTATTTTATAGATACTGAGGAAATTGAGACTGAGAATGGTAAAATGGCTTAACCAGGATCAAACTAGTAAGGGATCTGGGGCAGGATTTGGACTCATCTTCCTGACAGCAAGTCCAGTACTCTATCCTCTATCCTTCAAGTCATTCAGGTTTATTGTTATATATGTGGGGGTTTTTTCTTGCAGGGGGGGATTTTTTTATTTTTGGACACATGACAAGATTTTACATCATATGGTGAAAATTTACATGCATGATGAGTGTTTAAAAAATTCAACTAAAAAAGTCTCTGAGACAAAAACAAACAAGAATTGGTTTCTTCTGACTCACAAATCCTAACATATTTTACATCGAGGGAGATTTTTAAAAAGCCAAACAAAACAATTTAAATGCACATTTTCTCTCTCCACTACACATGGTGGATTCCTATACTGAGATTACAATTAATCATATATATATGTGTGTACATATATATGTATATATATAGTTAGGTTCATATATATATATATATAGGTTATATGTTATAGGTTTATTAAAAGAGAGTTATAAGGAGAGATGGAAGGAAAGGAGGTGTTAGTTAAACCAAGAGGTGTTAAACTTTTAATACTTTATTTTCTTCATTTATAAAAGGAGCTAATTGGATTAAAAAAGGTTCTAAGGTCCTGTTCACCTCTAGATTGGTTATCCAATGATCCTATGAACATATAACTCCATTTGAAAGGGTGATACATTATCATTAGTGATTAGGACTTTTTCTTGATAGGGCTTCTGGAGATGTATAAGATTTAGGTACCCAAATAGAGATCTGGCTATTGCCTCATCCACTTTCCTATCCACATATTTTGGGGCGAAGTGCAGCAAAAAAATCAGAAAGCTTGACTGTCCTCTTCTTTAGCAATGACTCCAGCCTTAGTACTATTCCTCTAACCCAGGTGCTAGTGAAAGATACTTTCCATCACTTGTGCATGATATATTCCTCCATACATTTGTACAGATAACAATTTCTCTTTAATTACTTCCTTAATTTTCTATTACCAGTCCCTTCCTCTGGGATACTTATTAAGTCTCTTCTTACCTTTTTTAAATGTGTGGAGTAGGGAAAGACAATTTATTATCTTTTAGTTAATGGACATATATTTTAATATATTACAAATAATTGCTTTAAAAATTCTTTTTGAATCACCCAACTATTGAAATATGGTGATGGGACCTTTGGAAATATTTTCTTTTTGGCTAAGTGACTTCCTTTCTCCAAAGGATTATTTTGAACCTTAAGTATTTATGTCTTCAACTAAGTCTTGGATTAATGAACTTTGATCAGTAGTTCTGGCAATATATTTAGTTGGAGGAATATATTCTGTGTTGGGGAAAGAGGGTTGGGACAAATTTGTAAATGCCAATGGAGTCAGTTCTAGTCAAAACTGAAACATGTGAAATTTGTTTTCAGTGCCCTTTCACCTTCCATTTATTTAACCTTTTTCTTGTTTTACCTTCATCACACCCCACAATAGATATGGAGATGTGTGAGAGAGTACCTTGTGTCTCTGCAATCACACAATGTATATAAATGTCTCCTCTATTTATATAGTGTGGAATCAATGCTCATTTCAGCTACCCATCACAGTTCATTAGCTCCAGATAGTTTAAAGGTTCCAAAATTATCCTTGTCCAACCTATCTCCAGTAAAATTTTAATTCTCTAAGTCATTTATCTTAGTTGTTGGTAGATAAATTAAGCACTATACTAATTCCCCCTAAAGTATGAATGCCTTTTCACTTACTATATTACCCTTCCCAGTATTTGCAGTTTAAACTAGGGCACTTTGAATCATAATTCAAGAGATTGAATTTATTACTTTTTCTTGGCATTATAGTAAGTAGCATAGAGTACATACATTTTGATTATCTTTCATAGTGAAGTTTCAAGCATTATGGCAGTGGAAAGTTATTTTCCTTGTGTTTTTGATATCCTGCCATGAAGATGACTACCTTATTTTGATTATGTTAGCTCTGGAAGGTAGACTTGTGGATTTTGTGTACATATTGTTTCCTGTTCTTCACTTTAGCTACCTTAGATAGCAACCAAGCTATTCTGGGTTCACAGCTCCGCCTAGGGGCCACAATGGAACTGTTTGACCTATTTCTCCCCTACTACCTCTTGTCTAACTTTGCTCACAATTGGCTCCTCTCTTTATTTATTTTGTCTTTGTCTTTCACTGCTAAAGTTTTTTTTTAATCCCTATCTTCTGTCTTAGAGTCAGAACTGGGTTTTAGTTCCAAGGCAGAAGAGCAGTAAGGGGGTTTAAGTGGGGGTTAAGTGACTTGTTCAGGGTCAAACAGCTAGGAAGTGGCTGAGGTCATATTTGAACCTAGGACCTTTTGAATCTAGGTCTGACTCAACCTACCAAGTCACCCAACAGCCCCCTAAAGTTCAGTTAATTCTACTTCCAATTGCTTTTTTTCTTCTCACATTCATCCTCTGACTTACTTCTTTCCATTATGTTTTCAACTCTGATTCAAATGTTTTAAGAAAATCTGACCATTTTTGTAAGTTAATATATAGAAGCACTGCTAATAATACATCTCTAACAAAGAAAATGGAAAACACTCAATCCAGGTGAAATGATATATACAAATAGCCAAGATAATCTAGATCTAAAGTGTCAGAAGAACCCTTTTAAAAATCTTCTCACTTCCTTATCTTTCTTTAATTATACCTGATCCTCCTCCACAATAGCACACAGGGATCCATAGAGAAGCTAGAGAGAAGCCATTCTGAATCTAAGATTCCTTATCTATGTAGTGAATTAGACTATATCTATATATCTATAGACTATGCCTAAATTCCCTTGTAGTTGGAACATTCTGTAACTTTCTTATTCATTTTTATTGTTTTCAATTTTATTGAATTGCAAGTATTGCAATTGTATTGTTTTTTACTCTTTTAGTCACAAATGTACAATGTTTCTACTATATTTTGACATGTTGTGGTCTGGTCTGGGAACTTAACCATCATTTATAGGCCTTGTACCTTTGAGAAAATGTATTTCTGCTCCCCTCTCAAAATTCTCCCCAGTCAGGATAAGCTCATTATCAGGAAAGAATTGATTGTGGAGATTGCTTCAAGCTTTGGTTCTCACATCTGTAGCCTCCTGGCTTCTGCCCTACTGATTGGAGTGCTGGAAGACAGAGCAAGAAAAATTCCTCTCAATGCCTCCCTTTATAAAGGGCTCAGAATCCCAATTCATATCTTCATTTGTCCACAAACTTCTACACATCCCCTAGCCCACCCCTAGACTTTTCAGCTTCCTTTTGTGCATTGTCTTCCCCCATTAGACCGTTACTATAGACTGTCCTTTTTCTTATTTTTACCCCTAGTATAGCACTGTGGCCAGGCACATAGTAGGTGCTTGTATTGTGTTCATTTTTGTTAATTGTCCACATTATAGACAACAATCAATTTTTGAATTGGGGAATCTATGGGAAAGGGACTGCAGATCTCAAAGGGTTCTTTCAGATTGGGCTATAACCAAGGCAGGGAGCTTTGTTTAGAGGATAGAATTCAGAAGGCATTAACAATATTTGTAGTCCATTAATAACATAGAAAACAATAGAATTGAACATTTGGTCAGCAAGAATAACCAAGAGTCAGGCATATGTTACTTGTCTTAAAGGACAAGTTTTCAGGACTTGTCCTGAATGCAAAAATGCCTGGTTAAAATGTTGTTTTAGGTCTAACATGCAATAACTATGTTGGGCAAGGGAAGGCACTTTAATTTGTTAGGCTGTTTTGGGAAAATCAAGGCATTTTTTTCTGTCCAATAGAGTGATTCAGGAATTTCTCTTTATGCCCAAGGAATGGAGGTAGGGAGTTCTACACTGAAGTGCCTGCCAGTGCTATGACCTGTCAAAAGGGACCCTTCTCTCCAGGAACAACTTTTTTTTTTTTTTAACCAAAGTGGGGGCTGCCTTAGGGAGGTAGAAGGTTTTCCATCAATTGAATGCCTTTAGGCACAGAAAGGAAGACCCCAGTAGCTGATGTGGTAAGAATTCTGCAAATAAAATAGGTTGGATTAGATAGCCTCAGATATGTGTGTCTCTGGGTATATTTTTCCATATTATTAATTTTTGTAATAAAGTAATCGTTTAAAAACAAAACTTCAAATCCTATACCCATACAAACAAGTGATAAATCTTATGTTTTTCTTCTGCATTTCTACTCCTACAGTTCTTTCTCTATCTGTGGATAGCATTGTTTCCCCTAAGTCCCTCAGAATCTTCCTGGATCATTGCATTGCTTTTAGTAGCAAAGTCTATTACATTTGATCGTTCCACAATGTTTTAGTTGTGTGTGTATTTTTAAACTCGTGTTTCTGCCAATCTATGTAGCCAAATTCAAACTAATGCTTTTAGAAGAGTTTGAATCAGGAGATGGGTGTAGAGGCTAGAATCCTGGAAGGTGCCCCATTCAGGTCCACTATAGTAGCTCTCTGCAACCCTGGGCAAACTCCGGGGAAAAGTCCCCTAGCCTTCCAAGGAGCAAGGAACACTGGAACACTTGAACACTTCTGGGGTAGATTTTAGCCTCCTGTGACCTCCTTCTTCCAGACCTTCCCCTCAGACTCCCCTCTTACATCACGTGAGGCCTATAAATAATGTCCTAATTATTCCGCCACAACCCCAACCCTTTCCATTACCCCCTACCCCCCACCCCCAGCCCCAGCTCGCAAGCCTTCCCTTCGGCAACCTCCCCCAGTCTGGCTGCTAGTGGGCAAGTCTAGAGCAAGTCAAGGGAGAATGCTGGAGAAAAAAAGGGAATAAATCGCTGCAGGAATTCCTTGGGGGGTGGGGGTGGGGGGGAGAGGCGGTGATTGCTACTTGGCTCCCTGGCCCCGCTTCCTCCCTCCTCTTTCTTTTCTCCTCCACTCCACCCCAACCCCCGGGGGCGTTTGTATGGGAGGCACCTGCAGCACGGGCAGCCTTGGAGGCTCCCCCGACACAAGGCGCTGGTACCTGAGCCCTTGACTGGTAATGCACCATAAACAGGCTCCTTTCAGACCCTTTCATATCGAGATCGAGGAGGTCACCGTGTGTACAAACCCCTCTGTGTCCGCCACGTCTCCCCGGGCCCCGGGTGCCCGGGCAGCAAGCTGCAGAGCACGCCAGTCCATGGGAATCCTACCACTTGTGCTCTGGCGAGGCGGGGGAAGAGGGAGGGGGCGAGGGTGAGGGGAGGAGGGATGAGGAAGCCCAGTCTGGGTATGGGGACAGAATGGGGGTGGGTGGACCACCCCATCCCTCCCACCTCCCCTCACCCCTCCTCACTCCCGTCTGCTCCACTCTTAGTCACAGTCTCTATAGTTTAGAGAAAGCGCAAGTGTAACAAATGAGGTGCCAATGCCCGGCACACTCAGGCAAATCAAATTACTCAGGAGTGGAGATAGATGCCGCCTCTCCCCGCCACCGCCACCTCACACACCTGCCCTATAAGGTATAATTTAGGCATCTGGACCCTGATCAACCGAATCTCCTATGCGCCAGTGCCACGCCTTTCCTCCCCCAGGACTGCCGCGCGCGCGCGCGAGTCCTTATGCACGCGCCCGTGGGCGTCCATCTCCGTAGACAGGTTTATTTTGTTTGGGCTGGAGCGGAGCGGTAGGCTATTCTAGTGAAGGGAAAGTGCAACACGGGTGCCTGGGCTGAGGTCACCCATACACAGGCTGGGGCTGAAGGCATGGGACCAAGTTCTGGAGCCTACAGGGAGTCCTACAGAGCTTCCAAACAGGTGGAACCAAGAAAGAGGGTGAGAGGTGGAAGAGTATGGAGGTTCCAGGGCTGACAATACACTATGTGACCATTCACTTGGAAAGAAAGTGTTAGTACGCCAAAGGAAGCTAGTCGGAAGAAGTTCCTCACGACAGGAGAAAGTGCGTGGCGCAGTACGCAAGTGTCGAGATTTTGAACAAATACGATTTTTCCCTACTTCGAATTACTTCCCAGGAGGAGGGAGGACAGACAAGCGACTAATTAAAAAACAAACCAAAAGCCTCTGAGAAACCCCCGACCATCAATCTGTTCTCAAGAATTCCTTTTGCGGGTGCTGACTCTGGAACTGCCCGGGGGGGAGGGGGGGGGACTCCATAACTGTAATCTTAAAGTGGAGAAAGAGAGAAGATAAAGGGTCAGGAGTGGCGGATAGGGTTCAAGTAGAAGAGGGTCACTCCTTTTCGGGGGACAATTCTAGAGATGTTGAAAAGGGAGAAGGGAACAAGGGCAGCCTCTCACTGTGGATGAGACAATCAGATTACAGAAAGGGGTGCCGACTAGCTTTCGAGGAGGGTGGAGGGGAGGGATCGGATAGAGGAGTGTCACCCCCTGGGGGGGGCAATACCAGAGGAATTGAATAAGAAAAGGGCGAAAATTCTGCTTCTCATTGTGTTAAAAGTCCGAGACTACAGGTTTACAGAGGCTAGCTTGGCTCAGACTTCTCGAGCTCACTCCATCCAGAATCCCACTATTATTCATTGTGAATGTCAGATGTAGAAGCCCCTTCTAGTCCATCTAGGGGATCTAGTCCATCCCCTTCGTTTAACGGATGAGGAAAATGAAGTTTAGTGGGTTAATTTGCCCAAGGTCCGACATGTTAGTAAGTAGTAGCAGAGTCAAGACTCAAATCCATGGCTCTTGATTTCAGGGGTGGGCGAAATCTTGCCACAGCACCACTAGCTAGAAGCAGTCTTGGGACTTCAGAAGAATGATGGCTTAATTCAGTCACTGAGCCCAGGAACTTGTACAGTGTTAGGGAGTTAGGAGACCTGTCCCTTCGCTCCACTCACAGGGAACATTCTGCGTCCGCGCAGAGCTGGAGTAGGAGAGGGTCGTGGGCAGGGTGTCCGCTGGAGTGCCCGCGCTGGACTAGAAGCCTGTGCGCATCCCACTGGCTCTCCAGCTTCCAGTTCTCGAGCGGAGGGCTCCCTCTCTCGGCGTCTGCGAGGAGCTGAGTTACCTGGGAGAAATTTGGCCTTTGTAAGGTGGATCGCGGGTCCCCCGGCCATTGAATTGGATGCCTGCCTTTTTAAGAGACGGGAAGCCATCCATCCAAACAGGGGGTGTCGCCCGTGGTCCCGTGGAATAATGAGCCCCATTCTTGCGCCTTTTGCAAACACCATAGCACAGCAAGAAGTGAACAGCGTCCCCTGAATGGGGGGGGGGGGGGGGACGAAGAGGGGGAGGGTGTTCAAAAGGCGACACCTGCAAGAGCTGCCGGTTGTGAATTGAATGGCTTCAAGAGGCGAGCGTGCCAGTACCTGAGCGCTTTTCTCAGCCCGGAGACATTAGTGTCAGGATCGCTCAGGTCATCCTGCTTGGGAAAAGGAGGGGCGGGGGCGTGCGGGGAGCGGGGGAAAGGGTGGGGGGAGGCCGCCCCACAGAACAAACCCAGCAACTCGGCGTTTGTCTGAATACTCCAAGCTGCAGTACGGGGCAATCCATGGGAATCTCGCCACTTGTGCTCCTCCGAGTCAGGAGGGGGCTGTACTTCCCTTTCAGAAAGAGACACAATTAAGCAAAATGCTCAATGAACATTATAAATGATGTGCAATCGCTCTGGAGATTGCCTGGCAAATCAAATTATATGGTCACTCGCGGACGATTTCCATGTGCTTTTAAAACTTAAACAGGTATTTTCAGATTCTTAAAAAAAAGACCCGAGGGCGCCCAGAGATCCCGGAAAATGCAACTGAAAGAGGCCGTGTTGAATATTCACATGTCTCCTTTTGTTAGCTACTGAATTTCACAATGGGCATCGAAGACACATTTTTTACTGTCTTATAAACTGCAGAAGAAGGCGCAGCCCTCGCCACACCAGAAGTTTGCATTTATTACCATTCACAATTACTGTGGGACTCTCCCTTCTACCTCGTGTTCTCCCCCCACCCCCAGCCCGAGTTCGTTCCTCCGCCTCCCAGCACTAAGATGCTAAAATTCTTCTTATAATTCTTGGATTGAAATCTATAGTCCTAATCCGAAGGGTGTCCGAGCTAGGGACGAGGTCCTACAGCCTGAAGATGACTTTCTTAATGCTTGTTTTACGAGATATTTGGAAAAGGACCAGGAACTCCACTGAGCTCTCAGTTCTGGCTGAGATTGGAGCTACAGAGTCATCTCCTTCCTTTGCGCTTTTCCTGATCTCTGTTAAAAAAAAACTAGTTAAAAGGAGGCCGGATGCCAAGCAGAGGTGTCTCGATGTTTCTAAACTGAGCTGGGTGTGGAGCCGGGAATTAATTGGAGCCTCTTGGTCAGCGCTTCAGGACTCTCGGAGGAGCAGAGAAAAGCAACCCAGGATAGTTACTTCTTCCTAGGCAGGGATTCAGTGCCTGGAGGAAGGAAAAGAAGGGCAGTTCTTTCGTCCTTGAAGGGACACTTTTAAGGAGCGGGGGAAGGGAGACCGACAGGGCTGCGGACATGGACAAGTTAGTCTCCCACACTGCTATCGGGTCTGCGGTTCCCTTTGGAGAGATGCTGCAGCTGGAATCACTGGAGTCGCGCCGGCCCCTGCTGAGACCAGAAGCCGGGCAGGAGGCAAGAAGCTGCCACTAAGAGAAACATGCAAGCTCATTTGGGTTTTGTTTTGGTGTATGTGTGTGTGTGTGTGGGGTGTGTGTGTGTGTGTGTGTGTGTGTGTGTGTGTGTGTGCTTAAGGAAGCAAATAACAAGCCAACAAAAACCCAAGATCCAGCATCGAAAAGTTAACTTTAGTGTGAGGGAGGGAGAGGAACGGTTTGTGATACTGGAAGGTGTAGGACAAATAACAGCCTAATGGTAGAAACAACCACCTAAGATTCAAGAGAACTGAATTTTAATTCTTGTTTTGCCCCTAACTCATAGTTTTATTGTGGTCAAGTAATTTAACCTTTCCCTTCCCCAGTAACCAAGTGAAAGTCATGTTTGCTCCAACTACTATATACGGTTATTTTGAGGAGTCAATGAGAATTCGTAAGAATTAGACTGGGAAAATTTAATAATCTATTGTTATGGTTGATAAAATTTTAATTTTAAAATATATAAAACCCACAGTTATTAGCAAACAATATAGAGAAGAAAAGTCTACCATTTTTCCTTGGAAGCCAACAATCCAAGCAGCCTGGGCTCCAGTAATTTTCCCCCTCTTGCCTACAGTTCCCTTTTCCATATTGTTTTGTGAGACCAGGAAAGAAAGCTACCTAGCTTTGCAAGAACAAAGGTCTCTTCTAGAGGACAGGCAGAGAGAAGAGAGTATTGGGCCTGGAGAGGTTACAGAAACATAGAAAAATCAGATAGATTATCTAACTTCCTTTGTCCACAAGGACATCTATTGACATCTGTTATAAAGTGACTTTGCAGCTTCTCAAGGTTAATGAAGACCTTTTATGAAAAGACAGATTTAAAAAATACTTTTGACTGAGGAAGAGTTCAATATTAACAGGGGAGGGGGAAATATTATATAATTAATACCTTATTCTCTTTGGGTAGAGCTCAACTATAATGAGATGTGGTCAGATTCTAGAACCAACCAAGTCCTAAGGGAGTAGAGTCTAGGATACTTAAAAACAAAATAAAACAAATATCTGAGATACACATGACTCAGAAGACAAGTTAAATTAAAAATATATAAGTATGGTAAAGTGGAATAACTTCTAGATTTGTAACTAAAGGAACTGAGTTAAAATCTCACTTTGTCATTCACTATAGCTATGAACTTGAGCAAGCCATTAATTTCTCTTGACTTCAGTTTCCTCATCTGTTAAATCAGAGGGTTTGACTGGGTTGTCTCTAAGGGCCCTTTCAGATTTATGTCTATGATGATATGTCTGATGTAGTTTTAGTTAACCTATCAGGCAAGGGCAGCAGAAATTGAGTTATTGCAAACCTTTCTTGCACAGTTAGGTGAATGCCTAAGGCCTGGGATCCTAGGTATGATAACTGAGATTCAATATGAAGACCAGACACCATTTTATTCAAAGACCTGTAGTTTCTTCTCTCCCATTATGTTATTTAGAAGCTTTTGTTAAGAGAAATTAGATTGCTGAGTGGGACTGACTCAAGTGCAACCCCAATAAGACATTAAGAGCCTAAATAATATCAAATTACCATACTAGAGACTTTTTATATTCAGTTTCACCTTAGACTTTGGAATTAGAGGCAAAGTATGTACCCATAACTTCACTGGGTTAAATTGTTCAATGACAAATCTAGCCTGCATGTTTCATCCAGGTGCTCTGGCCATGGTGCTGAAGGTGAAGATGTAGGAGGGTGAGGAATTCCAAGGAGGATGCAGTCTCAAACTATCATAACTTTCTAAGACTATGAGAAGGGAATAAGATGATCTATCTATATCTTTGGCAGATTGGGGCTTTTCTGGTCTTCTGATTATGAGGGTCCTTTTTCTTCAAGCTCTTTCACAGTTATCCAATCATAAGTAACTAAATGTCAACAGTAGTACATTGTCAATGTAAATTTGTTAGAAAAGTATTGAACTATAAGTTGGAAAACCCATTTTCTAATTTCTACTCTAACACTTCCTAGACCTATGACCTTGGGCAAATGTTGGTTTGTTCATCTGTAAAATAGGGATACTAGTATTTGCTGTAATTCATAAGCTTATCAAAAAACTCAAAAGAAATAATTATATGTGAAATCTCTTTTTATACTAATGTAAGACATTATCACAACATGTATATAAGTTTCAGTTATTTTGTTGTTTCTCAATACTCACTCTTCTGGAAAATTCTAATCAAGTTATTTTTTAAGAAAGAGTGATGGATTTGAAGGCAGGAATCCAATATCAGATCCTAGCTAGACTATTTACCAGTTGTGATCTTGGACAAATCATAAAACTTCTGTGGGCCTCATTTCACTTATCTGTAAGATAAGAGGCTTGCACAGATGATCTCTAAGATGTTTTCTAGTTATACAGTCACTGGAACTTAGAACTGGATATATATTAGATAAACTGATACCTCATAGTATTTAGATTGCAGGACAGCTGAGTCTGAATTTGAACTTTGGTAGATAATATTTTAGGAGCAGATAAAAGAAGTACTATGGATAAGATCATCCCTAGATGGAAAAATTTTGGGGTTGGCAGAATTTACTTCTACACCTTTGAAAATATACATCCCCTTTTCACTTCTACCTTTTGTATTAGGTGTTTACAGTGCTTTCCTCCTGTCCCTGAAACACTTTTACTGAATCTAGATCTTCTAAATCTCTAGAAGATTCACTTTTTGTATAACTATGGAACTTCCCCATCCTCACCCCTTACCGAACTCAATAAACTCTGGTGCCTTCTTTTACCTCCAAAATAAAATATAAAATCCTCCATTGACATTTAAAGCCCTTCACAACCTAGTTCTACCTACCATTTCAGATTTATATTCCACTTCCCTCCACAAATCTGAAATCTATCAAAACTGACCTTTCTATTTCTCAAGCATGACATTGTTTCTTATGTCTGCGTGTTTTTATTCTGTTCCCCAAGCTCTCTCTCTCTCTCTCTCCCTCTCTCTCTCTCCTTCCCTCCCTCCCTCCCTTTCTTCCTCCCTTTCTCTCTGTGTCTCTCTCTATCTCTCTTTCATGTCTTCTTTTTTGGCTTCTCTGTATTCCTTCAAACAATGCTAAGGTAAGATATTATCATAATGAGTATCGCAATTAATAAAAAAAAAGACAAACAAAACCTACCTTCTTCAGGAGGCCTTTCCTGGTCCTTCCTCCATGTTCATCTACTCTGTTAATGCCTTTCCTCTGAGATTACCTTTCAGTAACACTATATAAATCTTGAATATACAATTTTGGGGGGAGAATACTGTCTCTTCCATTAGAATGGGAGTTCCCTGGGCTTGAACTATATTTTTGTTTTCCTTTATGTCCTTACAACTTAAAACAGTGTTTTACTCTTATTTACATACAAGCTTCACCAAAACAATCCTAAGTTCAAGGCACAATTTGAATATTTATCTGTGCCAGTCCATAACTCACAAGTGCTCACTGATACTTCTCTTTTACAAGGCCAAATGAAGAGCATATTAGATAAAAGCAAGAGGTATTAAATTAAATTAGCAAGATAAATAACAAGGAAAACTTCCTATGAACTTAGGAGTATGCTTCCTTGAAAATTCACACATAAACAGTGGGAAAGAAAAAAATATCAGGGAACACACATGGAACCAGGAACATGCAAATAAATCCAGGACAACTCAAACTCCTAAAACTGAGTACCACTGGGAAATCTCTTGTTTTTTGATGGTGGCACAGTGCTACCAGTAACTGGTGACTTCTGCTAATACAATTGTATCAAACTAAAGTAGAAACAAGACAATAAACCATACATACATATCTCTGTGGGTCACATTGATTTTATTTCAAAAGATAATATTAATCATATTTTATTATATTTTTATTTACATTGCTAAATATTTCCCAATTACATTTTAATCTGGTCAAGGCAACATATAGGAATATTGCAGATGGACCCTGAGCTGCATTTGATACCTCGGTGCAAGGTTATCTTCTTCTCTGGGGCAATGTCCTCTGCTAGTTCTCTGCTCTCCTATGACAGCTGTTCTTTGTCTTTGAGTGTCTACAAGGAACTGCTTTCTGCTGGTCTACTATTTCACTTGTTTTTCCCAACTGCTAGCTTCCACTAATTCTACCTTTTATGCAGATTTTTACCCTTTGGGGAGAAGGACTTTTGCTCTCTTAACTCATAAGTCTAGGGGACATTTCAGCTGTTGTGAATCAGAGTTAGAACCACACCTAGCTATCTAGCAGAAACTTTGAGCCTTGTTAGGTGTTTTTTTTTTAATTTATTGCTTCTTTATGAACTACCATTCACTAAGCTCAGTTTAATACTTGACTTTTGAAAGTTTTATTCCCTTAAAACAGTTATCATGTTCTTGTTCACTACCCTGGGTTCATGCCTACCACACTGGAAGCTTTGCTTAGCAAAAGTAGAGATGTGGAATGGAATGACCTTTGTTCTACTTCACTGCAAATGTACTACTCTTCCTACAGACACAATGCAGAATGAAAAAGTATAAAGTGACTACTGTCTGCAAAGTACCACAGCAAGCATTAGGGGTATAAATAGAAATGCTATGATGCCTTCTTTAAATAGCTCACATTTTAAAATATGGAGGAACAGGAATAAGATTACTGAAAGAGAGAAGACATGTAGACCCAGAATAGAAAAATGGGCACAGAAATTATAAATAAAACTTCCAGGGAAAATTCCTAGAATTTTCTTTTCTAGAATTCCATCAAACCATTCTCACTTGAGTGGGTTGAAACTTCTACTTAGCGAAAAAAACTGTGAGAGTACAGAGTTTGCCATTTCCCCAAAATATGAAAGCCCTGGGTGGATAGAGAGGGAGGAGAAGATAGGGAAAGGGATAGAATGCTACACTAAGCAATATTATATACCTTTGATTCCACCTCCAAGTTCACAAAGAGAACTTCAGGTTTTCATAAATAGCAAATATTTCTGTGTGCACTATCTAAGAGTCAGGTGTCTGTCTATCTCTCTGAGTCTCTCTCTCTCTTTCTCTCTCTCTCTCTCTCTCACTCAAGGTTCTAGGGCAGTGATGGTGAGCCTATGGCATGCATGCCAAAGATGGCATGCAGAGCACTCTCTTTGTCCCTGACATCACACACACACACACAGAGTTCATTGGGCAGAGCTGCTCCCTTCCCCCTCTGCACTATTCCTGATGACATTTTTTTTATATCACCCACCCCTCTGCCCAGCAGCTGAATGGGAGCACTTCCTCCCTCCCCTGTGTGGAGTAAGGAGAGGGCAGGGCACAGCACTGGGTCTCTGGGTGAGCACAGCATATGGTCTCTAAAAGGTTCACCATCACTGTTATAGGGGGGTATTATGGGAGTTTGGCATGTCTCTCCTCTAATCTTATTGTAGCCTCCTGGCCTGCGAGAGGCTGCAAGGGTGAGAAAGAGAGGATAGAGATAGAGTAGAAGTTTTGATCCCGCGAAGGGCGTGAACGAGCCGACTTTAGAGATGTGAATAACCGAGTCAGTAGACAAATATTATTTGTATGAGCCCACAGCTAAGCTCCGACCACTGAGTGTTATTCAGGCTAAAACCACCCAATGATCTCAATTTAACACCATACTGGTCAGAGGATAAAGCTAGCTCAGATGGAAAGGAGATCAGAAACTAAAGGAGGTAGATAATGCTAGGTAGCATTAGGAGAAAGAGAGGAAGTAAGGCAGGCCTGG
Organism: Monodelphis domestica; assembly: GCF_027887165.1. NCBI lineage: Eukaryota > Metazoa > Chordata > Mammalia > Didelphimorphia > Didelphidae > Monodelphis > Monodelphis domestica. The sequence goes on from NC_077231.1 coordinate 262,483,957, forward strand.
CCTAAAGACCAGGCCTTAGTGAGAAAGATAGAGAGGAGAGAGAGAGAGAGAGAGAGGGGAGAAGATGCTCCTTATCAAACCTGGGGATGCTGATCAAGTGGGCGGAGCTTACTGGGGCTCGTTTATTTATAGTCTTGACAGCTCAATACATATTGAACAGTTATATGATACCTCAATACATATGGATGAGTTACCTGGGGTATTCCCATTGGATAATGCAACTTATGACAAGGTGAAGGTGGGGTTATTATCCCCGGGAGAGTGAGACAAAGGAAAGCAAGGTTTCGCGCCTAAACTTCAGCCACGCTAGCAATAAAATTTATTGCCATGCACAGGATGGCCATGTGCTCACTCACATTCCTTGTCTCCCCATAATGTCTATGGGCTGGATTGCTACACTTATCATCTCAAATTCACATAATTTGTGTCCATCCCTCAATTTTAAGCCACTAGTGAATAAACACTTCAATTTCATTTAACCAATTAATATCAAGTAGCTTTCATAAAAAAGATATTAATTCATATATAAATGTGTATATATATATATATATATATATATATATATATATAATTCAGATATATAGCAAGAACAAAAACACAAACATTCCTCTCAACTTTTTGGTGACACATTCTCTGTAGAGAATGGGCTTTGACAACAAAGTTCCTACACAGCATTCATCCAAGTTCATGTATAATTGTGGCAATGTAGCCAGATGAAACCTCTTACCTACTTTTAGACTGGATTCTTCAGGTAACTAACTCCTTGTTCCTCAAAACATTGATGATGGATTGGCTATAAAACCTAGTAAACATCTGGCTCTACCATACTTGGGTGATTTGTTCTTCTGACCTTTCCAAAATTCATGAGGTTGTACTCCTCAACTTCCTTCAAAAGGAAAGAATAAATATGAAGGCAAAGTATCAGCACCCATTTTCATGAGGCCTCATGTTGCCCTGGGAGGGAAAGGGTCCAAGGCTTTCCCTTTTGCAGCATTGTGTCTCATAATTATAATTATTATCAGGAAAAGAGCCAGAACCAAGAAAAGAGCTCCATAAAATAGACAAAGCTAAGAATGACTAAGCTTTTTAAGGAAGCTTCATTCTAAGACCAGAGGTATATTTTGGAGATTTCACCAGTTTAATTCCATTCCACTGCAATAAAACAAATATTGAAATAAATCAAGTCACAATTTTTCTGGTTTTCCAGTATATATAAAAGTTATGTTTACACAATAATCAAATCTATTAAGTGTACAATAGTATTATGCCTAAAAATGTACATATCTTACTTTAAAAATACTTTATTGCTTAAAAATGCTAACCAGAATCTGAGCCTTCAGCAAGTCAAAATCTTTTTGCTGGAGGAGGGTCTTGCCTCAGTGTTAATGGCTGTTGACTGATCAGAGTGGAAGGCAATTTCTTAAAACAAGAAAACAATGAAGTTTGAAGCATTGATAGACTCTTCCTTTTACTTGAACACTTAGAGGCCACTGTGGGTTTATTAATTTTCCTATTTTCAATATTCTTATGTATCAGGAAATATGGAGGCCTAAGGAGAGGGAGCAAGATGGTAATTACTGGTTGGGGAGCAGTCAGCCCACATAGATTTGTCTGTTCTATATGAGTTCAGTTTGTGGCATCCCAAAACAAATACAACAGTAAAATCGAAGATCACTATTCAATTGAATGTAATGGACTTCTCTACTAGCAGCAATGCAATGATCCCGGACAATTTTGGGGGACTTATGAGAAAGAACGCTATCCACATCCAGAGGAAGAACTGTGGGAACAGAAACCCAGAAGAAAAACAACTGCTTGATCATGTGGGTTGATGAGGATATGACTGGAGATGTAGACTCTAAACAATCACCCTGGCACAAATATCAATAATAAGGAAATAGGTTTTGATCAATGATCTGTGTAAAACTCAGTGGAAATACGTGTTGGCTATAGGGGTGAGGAGGGGAGGGAAAGAACATGACTTGTGTAAACATGGAAAAATATTCCAAATTAATTAACTAAATAAAACTTTTCAATGATTAAAAAAATACACTGAAACCAATAACATAATGTTTCCAATTCATAGTGCACCTTGATGCGATAAAATTATATATATTGCTACATATAACTAATTTCAGAGAAAAAAACATTTTTGGATGACTGTCAGAGTTTTAACATTCACATCTATACCAAATAAAGATGCATTGCAATAGTTGGAAAAAAAGATCACTTCTCACAGATTACCATAACAACATAAAAATAAAGATAAAGTGTGTGAGATTAAAATGTGACAGAGATATGATGTGAGCACGTGCTGTTGGGGAAAAATGGTGCCAATGGATTTGCTTGACACAAAGATTCAATTTTTTAAAATTTATTTAGAATATTTTTTCATGGTTACATGATTCATGATTCCCCCCTCCCCTTCCACTCCCCTCCTGGAGCTGACAAGTAGTTCCGCTGGGTTATACATGTATCATTGTTCAAAACCTATTTCCATGTTATTCATAGTTGCAATAGAGTGAACTAAAGCTTCAATTTGTTAAAAAAAAAAGTACCTCCCACCCCACAGCATCCTGGAAGCTCCATAAAGCAAAGCACAATAAAATAAGATATGCTTCTTTAGTCAATTAATAAGGCTGATAGTAGCAAGAAGACCAGTAGAAGTTGCATGCCACACAGTCTCTCTAAGACATTTCTCTTACATGTTGTGACTTGTCCAGAAGCCGGCTTTATAACACTGTGACCCAGGAAGAGTGGGAAGATCTGGAGAAGTGACCTTATCAATAGTACATATATCGACCTTTGAAAATTCCATTGTCTCCCTCCCTTGAAAGGAAGAGGCCCCACTTACTCAAATGAAAAATTCTGGGACCAGACCCAAGATTCAGAATAATAAAAATCTTGATGCTTTGTTGGGACTATGATCTCCTCATTGCAGGCATCCTTTCCAGGGTTAAAGATCACAGCTCAGATATGGCTTTTCCATCTTGTACGTTTCCTCTTCTTGTCATCCCATAATTCTCTCATGAGAGTTTTTACCCATTGGTTGGTAGCTTTCCTCTAGGTCTCTTCTGCATTACACGGACATCAAATGTAGGATATGAACTATGCTCTCACCAGATGACCAATTTACTTCCTTTATCAGTCATATATCTCTCTGAGGACACTCCTTATACAATTGTCCTCAAGGCAACAAGGCAACATGGTAGACAAATCCATGGACTTGGAGTTAGGAAGGCTTCAGTTCAAAATCTGCCTTTGAACTCTGTGATGTTGGGAAAGTCATTTACCTTTTTTTTTTCCCCAGCCTCATCTTCCCCATCTTTAAAATGCAAATAATAATAGCATCCACTTCAGAAGGTCATTTTAAGGATCAAATGAGATAATATCAATAAAGTACCTTACAACCTGTAAGCCCTATATAAATGTCAACTGTTATTATTGTTCTCTCATGTAATTCTTCATTAGCAATATGTTGTAGCTTTCTTATGCCCAATTACCTGAATAACCAGACTCAAAAAGCAGTAATTAATGACTTAGCATCAATAGGAAGGAAATCTCTGGGACTACAGGGATTGGTACTAGGACCTGTGCTGCTAAACATTTTAAACAATGAGTTAGATATAGTGTAGCTGGTATGCTTATCAAATGTGTCAAAATGGAAGGGAAAGAAAATGTTGCCTAACAAAAATAGGATCTAAAATTATATTGGGGGGGGGGTGGAGAAGAGCAGCTGGGTGGTTCAGTGGATTAGGATCCAGGACCAGAGACTGGTGGTCCTGGATTCAAATCTGGCCTTGGACAATTCATTTGAAAAAGATCCTGAAGTCTTAGTGTATTGAGAGCTCAATATGAGTAGGTGATGTGATTTGAAAATCAAAAAAGCTGGTGCAATCACTGATAGAGGTTTCATAGCCTTGATTGGGGATATCATCCTGCTCTACCAGGCAAACCACATTTGGAACATTGTGGTCAATTCTCCTGGATATTGAATCTTGGGAAGAATAGTTACTGATAAACTTTGAGAAGGCAGAAGAAGGCACCCGGCATGTGAACAAGCTTGAAGAGCATGTCATTATGAGGTTGAAATGAAGAAAATGAGAATGTTTAGCCTGTTTCGAACTCTTGAGGCTGAAGAAATGGACATGACCATTATCCTCATATTTTTGAAGGTCTGTCATAGGGTAGAGGGACTAGATTTATCTGAAGATGGTTGATTCATGAGCAATTGGCAAAAATTGCAGAGTTAAATTCAAGTTTTATAAAAGGGAAGACTTCCTGCCCATTAGAGCTGACTCAGTAGGGAGTGCTCTGCTTTGGGAAATCAATGGTTCCCCATTGGAATTATTCAAGAAAAGACTTGATAAGCACTTGTCAGGTTTCTTTTGAAGAAATACTTAGTTGTGCATTGGGCAAGATGGCCTCTGTGCTCCCTTACAAAGCTGAGATCTTACAGTTTTAGGAATCCTATAAAATAAAACCCATTTTTTGATATTCCTTTGATACATCAGTAATTAAATCCCCTTAAAGGGAACCAAAAGCAGATCTGCCTTATATCAAAGTCTGCGTCATAGTCAGTGACATTAGTGCTGTGATATTCTGGTGTATCTTTATTGCATTCTATTGTGGACACTGACTCTGTAGTGGGAATGGTCCCACCACCTCTTTCCATGGGAAGAAAAAAAACCCAGCTTATCTCATTGCCTGAGATAAAGGTTGCTGCTGAATGCTCTTCTTAAGTGTCTTGGCAGCAGTCCAGAAGGGCTTAGTTTCAGCTAGGGGAATGGAAGATACCGGAAATTAACATATTAATTATAACAAAAAAAGAGAGACTGAAAGGAGAGCTGGGTAGGTGATGACTTCTTCTGGTGCTTTGCCTACATTTACAAGGGAGATTCACCAACATTTGCAATTGTGCCTCTTCTCTATTGACTGAACAATGTAGGGGCACTGGTGGCTTTGTACACACTTACCCTCTTCCCCCCAAGTTGTCCATGCTGGCCAGAAGGAGTTAGGGTTTTAACTGAGTTGATTAAAAAATGGCAGTTCCCAGGAGCTCCTCATAGAATTATCCTGGGGGCCACCTGGCCCCATTCTCGTTCTTGGGGCCGTTCTTTTGTCCCTGCATGCTGGGGCTACACTCATTCCTTGGGAATGGAAATGTTGGCATGAGAGCTCTGAAATTGAGGCAGTCAGTTTGATGTCCTCCTTGGTATGAGATAAGGTACCACAGAATCAATACATGAGTCAGTATTTTTGTGACTGGCACCCTGCTCAGGCTTTTTAACCTCTTTTGAGCCATGGATTCCCCTTCTTGGAAGAATGTTTTTAAACGTGTAAAGTATAACATGTAGGATTCAAAACAAACACCTATATTGAAATAGTTATCAAAACATGAAAAATAAAGTTCACGGCCTCTATGTTTAAGAACCTCTGCTCTAGACCCAGAATCCCAATGATTTCATATTTGTTATTCCTCTACTGGCTCTAGCCATCCAAGACTTCCTATCTCCACCCCACGTGGACACTGACCCCCAAACACTTAATGTCTGTAATACAAAAACACCTCAACACAAATATAACCTATCTCTATTTGTTCTATAATTTTTTTGTATATATTGAGCAGTAGTATAGTGGCTGGGCTCTAAAAGATCTAAAGTAAAATCTTACCTCAGTCATTTACTCACTGTGTGACCCTGGGCAAGTCATACCCTTCTTTAGCCCCAGTTTTCTCATCTGAAAAATGGGGATAATAATTTAATAATAAAATTCACAGACCTCTTGTGAGTTGCTTTGTAAACCTTAAAGAGCTGTATAAAGGTTATTAGTGTTATGTAATAGTCTCTTTAGCTATGCTATAAGTTTCCTGAGAGCCAAAATCATGTCTTACTCTGCTTTTCCTACCTAAATTTTTATAATTTTCAGCATAGTGTTGGATACATATAAAAGATGCTAAAAGTGTCATTTGGGGTTCATTAACTTACCTCACCTGAATGTTAACAGAAAATGTGGCAGCTGAAAATAATTACTATTTATATGTATATGTATATATATATACTGTGTATTGGCTCCAAGGCAGAAGAGTGGTAAGGGCTAGGCAATGGGGGTCAAGTGACTTGCCCAGGTTCACACAGCTGGGAAGTGGCTGAAGCCGGATTTGAACCTAGGACCTCCCACCTCTAGGCTTGGCTCTCAATCCACTGAGCTACCCAGCCGCTCAATCCACTGAGCTACCTAGGGATGCATTCCTAGAAGAAGCAGAGCTTCTGGATAGCATACATATGTTGATTGGGGAAGAAAAACTACAATTGATGAATTTAAATATTGACCTCATTACCCAGAGATGGCTATTTAACAAAGTCAACAGAGGTAACAGGTAACAAAAAAAAATCTCTGTTACTTTCTACCAACCCCCCTCTGGGATTATTAATTTTTGGTACAAGCTCTCTAGTTATGATTTTCATGGCTTGAATAAAAGGAGAATCACTTGTTCTTCTAGAATATGGGCATGTCCCAAGATGTGACTTGACCCCATGCAGCTTATTTTTCTTCAGACTGACTATTCATTACAAGAAAGGAAAAACAAAAAAAACTCTTATTTATCAGAATAGGGGTTCATTAATTCTTTTGTCTTTTATTCTGATGCTTTTCACACATGATGTTTGCTCTTTTAAAAAATACTTACTTTAGGTCTTGGAATCAATATGGCATATTGGTTCCAAGGCAGAAAAGCAGTAAGGGCTAGTCAATGGGGGTTAAGTGACTTGTTCAGGGCCATACAGCTGGGAAGTGTCTAAAATCAGATTTGAGGTTCCTTGGTTTTGGCTTTCCTGGATATCAGTTCTTACTTGTTAGTGTGGTGAAAGTATTTGTGATTTTCATTGCTTAAATTTTCAGACTGATTTTTGTGATCTTTGTGAAGCCTTCCCTGATTTCCCCAAATGGTTGTGTTCTTGCCCTCCTCTAAACCCTATAGCATGCTATTTATACTTTATCAATGGCACTTACTTAAATACTCTGCCTGTTGTACTGGCCTTATCTCTTTCCTAGACTATAGCCTTCTTGGGAATAGGAATCATTGCCTGTTCGTCTTTCTATCTCTAGCACAGTGCCTTGGACATGACTAACAACAATAACTAATATTTACCCAGCTCTCTACATTTACCTGAGTTGCCATGGAGAGACACAAGGTAGGTAGAAGCAGACTGAAACACATTACAAATAGAAAACTACTTAAGCGAAGATGGGTAAAGGATACCATGAGAAAAATGTGGACTGTACCAAAGATGGAGCAGTCGTGATAGCCAGTGGATAGCCTGTGTGAGCCTTTGGTACATCTACAGCCTCAAGAGAGCTTGAGGAAGGACCCCAACTCATTGGATAGATCCCTTTAGGTGAATTGATAAAAAGATTAATGAGAGTCCTAGAGGAAAGAAAGGCATGGACGGGTTATAATTCTTGGAGGGAATACTCATATCAATGAAATCACAGACCCACTAGGGCACTTAGGGGTAATGAATGAATGAGTTATTGGATACACATTGTTCTAAAGGAATAAATTGTTACTTTGGAATGAATTCTTTTTATTGATATGATTTTTATTGATATGATATTCTTAACTTCATCCAGAAACTGAAAGACGGGATTAGTCTGAGTAGTGCCCCAAATGATCCCTCTTTACTTTTCAGAATAAAAGGCAGCAAGCTTCTCCCTCAGAGTTTCTGATGTGTGGCATGCCAGAGGGGCGGTGCTTTCATTGATGCTAAAACTAACTCCAGAGTTGTTGGGGAGAAGGAAGCAAACAAAACAAGCTTTGCCAACACTGCTCCTCCTGGACTCCTCTTTCATGTGAGGGTCCCCGTCATACTAATTTCATTTACAACCCATCTTGACTTATCCATATCCTAACAGCAGCCTTCTCACTCTGGAGTTAACACTGCTCAGAGGCTCTCCTCTATTGTTTAGTGATTCTCTAGCCTGGACTACTAGCATCTTTGCCAAGAAAACCCCAAATGGAATCACTAAGAGTCAGACATTATTGAAAAGACTAAACAAAAACAACAAAAACCATTCCGTCACTGTTCTCAGACATTTTCACTTCCTTCTCAGCCAGGCACTCACTTTGGACTTTTCCACCTACTCAACAGCAGCCTAGTTCCCCAAGAGTACTCTGTCCCTTCAACTTTCTGACTCTTCTTTATGTATTGACTTCTTTTATTTGAGTATAAATTCCTCTAGGATATAGACTGCCTTGTTTATTGTATTCCTAAGCCCAGCTTTCAGTATGGTGCTTTGTATATAATAAGCATTTAAGAAATCCTCTATTTATATCCATCCATCCATCCATCCATCCATCCATCCATCCATCTGTCTATCTATATCTATCTATCTGTCTATCTGTATATCTATCTATCTATCTATCTATCTATCTATCTATCTATCTATCTACCTACCTATCTAATCTATCCACCATCCATCTATCTATCTACCCATGTTTCCTTCTATCTATCTATCTATCTATCTATCTATCTATCTATCTATCTATCTATCTATCTATCTATCTACCTATCTAATCTATCCACCATTCATCTTTCTATCTACCCATGTTTCCTTCTATCTGTCTATCTATCTATCTATCTATCTATCTATCTATCTATCTATCTGTCTGTCTGTCTGTCTGTCTGTCTGTCTGTCTGTCTGTCTGTCTGTCTGTCTGTCTGTCTGTCTATCTACCTATCTAATCTATCCACCATCCATCTATCTATATACCCATGTTTCCTTCTATCTATCTATCTGTCTATCTATCTATCTATCTATCTATCTATCTATCTATCTATCTATCTATCTATCTATCTATTTTCCCCTCTAATATTGAATATCTTTAACATCAAATACTAATTAGTCATGATTTCAATTTCTATGTCCTTCCCCTCCTCTAAAACTGATATTTTAGCCAGTGCCTCCCCTTGTCATCTCTGTTTTCTAAAGAGTCACTATTGTAAATGCTTGGGGGCATTAGAATGGGGGGGCAGAAATAAACTTCTACTAAAATTCATCTTTTCTGATTTCTGCTTCTGTACAGATTGCTAGTAAACAGTTTAATGTTCTTTTCTGCTGAATATCTTTTCTTGGAAAGTAGCAGGGCAAATATGGGAATCAGGCTTCAGGTACATACCATAACCTTAACCCTGATCCTTTTCAAGTTTTCCATGGGCCTTATTATATATGTAGAGATCTCCAAATAGATCTCATGTTCTCTGGGCCTAGGTAGGAGAAAGTTAATTCCTAGCTCATTTGAAAAAAATCTTTATGTTCTAGTAACAACTCTAAGACAGAAGGACAAGGGCTAGATAAATGTGGTTAAGTGACTTGCCCAGGGTCACATTGCTAGAGATGGCAAATCTGGTTTGAGGCCAGATTTGAACCTAGGTCCTCCTGACTCCAGGCCTCCTAACTCCGCTGAGACACCCAGAAGACTTAATTCCTAGCTCTTTTCAAAAGGCCATTAGGGAAATTCAGAAAATAAAAACTAATGTTTTGAAAGTTACAGTCATTCTGGCATAGAGAAACCTAGGAGTCTGCTATAAATCCAAGACCATTCACTCTAAGGGTGATATTTCCAAAAAGAAGACAGGAAAGTCAATATCACTGATTTTTTAAAGAGTGTGTGTATGTGTTAAATGTGCCCATTTCAGCTTATAAAACATTTAATTCTTCTGTGCAATAACTAAGCATTTTGCCCAACTCTGAAACTAATTCACCAGGGGAATTTCAACTTGCCTATTTAACTTATGTTACATTTATTTGTGATTGGACTTGAATATTTAAATTGGTGGTCACCAAGGATTTAATTTCTAAATCCCAAGATGAATTACTCAAGTAAAATGGAATTCAAGGTAGTTTATTTTTACAATACAGGGAAGATATTAAGGAAGAGAGAAAAGGGGAGGGAGAGAGAGGCAGAGCTCCAGCTTCCTCTGAGTCAAGTAGAAATTCTAAGCCCCAGTAAGGGGAAAGGAGTCTCAAGATGATGGGCCTTTCTTGAAGATTCACACCTCCAGAAAGGGCAAGGAAACTAAGTCAGCCTTTACACTCACCACAGTGACCGTCTAAAAGGAAAGCAGTCTGAGGTCTTCTGCAGGAGCTCCTCCAGGGGTCCAGTTCCACAGCCAAGTATCTTCACTCCAAGTCTGAGTGTCTGTCTTCCAGTCTTTCCTCTGAGTGACTCTTCTTCATTCTTGATTGATCCTCCAGTCTGAGTCACAGAAGACTGATTGATTCATCCCTTGTGTGCCTCTGTTTCCTCCATTTAAAGACCTTTTTCTCTTGTGTCACCTCCCCTAAATTTTACGTCTACCAATCACAGCAGATGCTCCTCTCCAGGACTGCCCACTCAATGTATGAAATGGGTGTTCACACCTTTTTTTAGTTAGTTATACCTTTTGTGGTTAGTTAACACCTTTTTTTGGTTAGTTTACCTTTTGTAGTTAGTTAACACCTTTTTGTAGTTAAAATGGGTAGATCTACTTTAAATACTGAGTTAACACTTTGGGGATTAAAATCTAAAAATAGACAGGGGATTACAATTTAATCTTCACAATAAAGGAAGAGCTAAATACCTTCATTTTTACAATCAGGAGATAGCTAAATCCAAACTTCACACTTGCAACAGCAAATTCTGAACCAGTGGTGGACCTAATAAGTGATTATCTTGTTTCCTTTCTGCAAGACAGTTAGACTAATTTCTTCTTATTGTCCTTCCTCCAGGTTTGTGAGAAGGAGCAGGATTTCTCCAGTGATCCACCTTTCACAGAAGAGAAAACAGGTCAATAGAGTTTTGAGCCTGTATGTGATCAAAGGTCCCAAAGGTGGACATGACCTGAGTCATGATGTGAGTCCTCAGTGTAGAGGGGCCTCTCATGTCATTACCTGGTCCTGATTCAGTGTTTTGTTTCTATTTAGTCCCTACTGTTATAGCTGTTAGAGACTAGTCTTTACTAGGTCCCTTTTCAATATGGTGTTTCTTAGATGGAGCTAGAGAAACCGAAGAGCAGAGGAGTCCATAGTGGCTCATAAGGACTCAGTAGCCTGTGTTGTGAAGATGGATTAAAAAGATTAGAGTTAAGACAGGCTCAGAGCTCACTTTCAATAGACCTGGTACCCAACAAAATCCTAAAAGACCTAACAAAAAGACATCTACTTGATTTCCCTTTGGAGGCTTAGGTAGTTCACAGGAGAACATCTAATATAGCATCCTTGTGTACAGATAAGGAAATTGAAGTCTAGAGGTGGGGACTTGCCCAAGGTCACAGAGACAGAGTTCCAGAACATTTGAACCCAGAACTTCTGACTCTAAAAGCAAAGCTCATTCCTCTACTTCTGGGCTTCAATGCCAAGGTCTTAGGTTCAAGATGCAACAGCTCCAGGGTAGTAGATAAAAGGTTCTTAGACTCTACTACTCAAGTGGCAGGTCTTAATACCTCATCGCATTCATATTTCCCATGCCTCTGTTATTTCTTGGAGTCAAGATGACCTAGAACTAGAGAGAAAATGTTAGGTTAGAATTTTTCTTATACTCTTAAGCTTATCTTAAGTAGACAGGGAGTTTTGTTTAGGGGATTGCCCTGTGATATTTATCCTGTAGCCTTTCCCCCATGGCATTGTCACCTAATAGGAAGTCTCACAGTGAGACCAAATCCAAGATAGAAGATTTTTTTTTAGCCAATGATTAAGATTTTCTCTACAAAGAGAATAGTTTGTGAACAGGGAGGGTGTTTGTAATAAGGGATGTTGGGTAGAGATTGGGATTTCCCTCTTGGGTCTCTTGAAATACTTTCTTTAACTAGATTTTCCCTTAACTGCTTCTTGTTTGTTTGCTTTTTTCAGTGTATACTTATAATATTCTACCATCCCTCTTTGTTTACATTTGCAAGTGAGTTTATATTTTAAACTGATGTTGCCAAGTCACATACTGATAAAGGAAGATTTTAGGCTTATTGCATCTCCTTTCAGGAATCAGTAGTCTTATCTCAGGGAAGACAATCATAATTTATCCTAACTTGTGATAAAGGAAGAACTCCGACATTGAGGGAACTTCCATCTATTTCACAGCATCTCAAAGGGCTGAATCTAAATCACTTTGTAGAGAAAAGCACTAGTAAAAGGAAGGGGAGGAAAATAATTTATTAAGTGCCTACTATGTGCCAGGCACTGTGAAAAGTGCTTTATAAATATTATCTCATTGGAACTTCACTATAGCTCTGGGAGGTAGGGGCTATAATTATCTCCATTTTACAGTTGAAGAAACTGAGGCAGGTAGCAGTTAAGTGATTTGTCTGGAATCACAAAACCAGTAAGTTTTGTGATTTGAATTTAAGTCTATTTGATGCCAGGCTCAACATGCCCTACACTTAGCTATTACTATAATTGTTATTTTTTACATACTGATCATTTATATCCTAAGAATCAGACATTCAGAACCAATGAGGAAGAGGAGGTCATAGAGGTCTTTATGAAAACAAGAAGCAGGATTTCAGGCAAACCTAATCATTTTCATTTTTTTAACTCTTACCTTCCACTTTGGAATCAATACTATTTATTGGTTCCAAGGCAGAAGAGTGGAAAGGGTAGGCAATAGGGGTCAAGTGACTTGTCCAGGGTCACACAGCTAGGAAGTGGTCGAGGGCAGATTTGAATCCAGGACCTCCTGTCTATGGGCCTGGCTCTCAATCCACTGAGCCACTCAGCTGTCCCCAAACCTAATCATTTTCAAGATTGCCTTTTGAATCTTAACAAAATCTACCAAATGTTTCTCTGTGAAAATGAATTAATGAACTAAAAATCTAGTTCCTTTGCTTTGAAAAGTAAAGGAGATGAATTGTCATATCAAATAGCAAGGCAAGATCTTCCTGTTTTTGAAATCTTTGGTCCTGGAGATCAAAGTGATGAAATTTAATGTTTCTACAGCTGAATTTGGAGTAAAAGGAAACCGATAAATTTCACAAGATATTACTACGAGCAAGCTCCATCTGTTCCTACGACATTCCCCATATTTCTCAACCATCTTAGCGTGGTAGGACACGTTGGGAGGAGAATTTGAGAAGTTACATTCTGGTGATTCAATTACATTTGATTCTTTATCTGGCTTCCCTTTGTGAGAATTCAATAAAAACTAAGGTAACCAAAGGGATACTTGCCTTAAGGGCTCTAAAGAAGTCCTTTGGCTCCCTCTGGTGTTGAATCAGAGAATTACAGTCATTTGCCTCTACCTTCTATCACCTGTACCTTTGCTCATAAAATCTTAGGATTCCGAGCAGAAATGAAGCCTCCAAGATCATCTAATCCAACTCCCCTCCACCATTTTAATAGATGATGAAATTGGCAATACTCAGTCAGAAACCGACAATTGATCAATAATCAAAAAAGCATCTATTAAGCTCTTAGTACACACTAGACACCAAATATACAAAAATTTAAAAATGAAACAATCCCCACCTTGAGGGATCTTACTTTCTATCCATGGAGACATAATATATACGAACCATGGGCACATTAATTTGACTGGAAGAGGCACCATCTTTTGGTTGGGAGTGGATCAGGAAAAGCTTCAGAGAGAGAAGGTGGTGCTCTAAGAGAGTGTTGAGCTAGTCAGGATCTCTAAGAGATGGAGAAGAAGAGGGTGGACATTCCAGGCACGGGGGAAAGGCCAGTGCAAACGCACATAGGCAGGAGATGAAGGATGCGAGAAACAATAGGAAGATTATTTTAGCTGGGCTGTAGATGAAGAGGAATAACATTTAAGTCAGAAAGACTTAAAAGAGTTCTTGTATAATGGCATTTCAGAATTCCCCAATATATATATCTGATAAAAGAAAATGTGGTCATATGATTAAAAACACATATGTATATCTATATATGCACACAATGATATATTTCATTTAAAAATGCTCAACAAAATAAAATAATTTGTGGAACAATTCTCTATAAAATAAAACTAGCAATTGCTTCTTGATCTCAAAAGTGATAAAAAGTATTTAAACTGCTTGCTTAGCCTTACTATTTGCTATATACAGTCAAAGAATACTTTTAGAATTGGAAGAGAACTCAAAGGCCATCTAGTCTAACCTATACCCAAATAGGAGTCCTTTTTATGACATCCTGGCATTGTCCTTTCTAGTAATGGAAAGAGAAGCTGGGTGGTCCAGTGGATAGGGTGCTAGGTCTGGAGTCAGGAAGACTCTTCTTGAGTTCAAATCTGGCTTCAGATTAGGTACAAGCTGTGTGATCCTGGGCAAGTCATTTAACCCTGCCTCACTTTCATCACCTAGAAAATGTGCTAGAGAAGGAAATTATAGTATCTTTGCCAGGAAAACTTCAAATGGGATCACAGTCAGGCAGGACTGAACAACAATAAAAGTATTACAGAACCTACTGAGGCTGCCCATATTACTTTAGGATGACTCAAATTTTTACATCAAATTTCCTTATACTGACCCTAAATTTACCTCTCTGAAATTACCCAAGAAAAGATCCTTATGTCTTCATTCTCAGGGCCAAGCAGAACACAGATACTTGAAGACAGCTATCATAAACCCTGTAAATAGTTTTAGTCCAGATAAAGCAATCTTTGGACCTTAAAAAGACCAAAGGATCATAACCTGCCATTGTCTTTAACTCTCTCATCAATTCTATTACCCTCTTCTAGGATGCTCATAAAATGTTGCTCCAACACTGGAACACAATACCCCAATCCGATTTTACCAGGGCAGAGTACAGTGGTATTGTTGCTTATGTTGTGTCCAGGAGCATAGGATTTGGAGTCAGAGGACCTAGGTTCAAATCTTAGCTTTGCTTTTTACCACCTGTGTGACTATATAAAACTGGGCCTTAGTTTCCTCATCTGTAAAATGAGTGGGTAGCAACTAAGACACTCTTTGGCTGCACGTCTCTAATTCTATACCTTCTCACTTTGGATCTTGTCTAAAATTAGACAAGGAGTTCTGAGTTGAAATGACCATTTCCCTGGGGTTCAGCAACTTCAGAATGAGTCATTAGCCTAAGAATCATAGGATTTTAGAATAGGAAGGGAACAAGTATTTATTAAGTAGCTAGTATGTACCAGGTATGTGCGAAGTGCTCTACAAATATTATTTCATTTGATATCATTTGATCCCTACAAATGTAGGCTCTTTAAGTACTATTATAATCTTGTTGTTATGGATTTTTGACTTGCCCAAGATAGTATCTGAAGCTAGATTTGATGTCTAATAGACATCTTAAATTCAATAGATCTAAAACAGAACTCATTGTCTCTTCCAATAAACTCTCTTCCTCTCCTACCTTCTCTATTATTGTAGGGTGCAACATCATCCTCCCAATTTCTTAAGCTCACAATCTAGGAATCATCCTGGATTCTAGAGCAGAACTTCATTAATTCACACCTTGGTTATTGCAATAGCTTGCTAGTGGGTCTGATAGCTTCAGGACTCTCCCCATTCTAATCCATTCTACATTCAGCCATTAAAATGATTTTCCTATAATACATATATCATAGCATCCCTTTCACCCCACTCAGTAAAAGTTAGCAGCTTCCTATTGCCTCCAGTAGCAAAATACAAAATCCTCTGTCAACATTCAAGTCTTTTTATAAACTAGCCCCCTTCTACCTCTCCAGGCTTCATCCACCTTGCTCTTTGAATCAGTGACCTTAGCCTCTTGACTGTACCAACAAAGACATTCCATCTCTTAGCTCCTGACATTTTCTCTGACTGTCCCCTTTCTGCTTTGACTACTGACCTCCCTGACTGCCTTTAAGATCCAATCAATTTCCACCTTCTCTAGGAAGCCTTCCTTAAATTCTCTTAAATCCATTGTTTCCCTCTTTTAATTATTTTCAACTTGTCCTATCTATCTATCTATCTATCTATCTATCTATCTATCTATCTATCTATCTATCTTGTTCTGTATATATTTGTTTTGATGTTTTCTCCCTCATTAGATTGTAAGCTTTTTAAGGGCAAAGACTGGCCTCTCTCTTTTAGTATCTTTAGCCCTTAGTACAGCGCCTAGCACATAGTGGGCACTTAATGTTTATTGGTTGATTGATTGATTCTAGACCCAGTGTTCTCTTCACTGCCCTACCTAATGATGGAAGGGACCCAGAAGCCATCTAGTCCAGTTTGTAACTAAAATAATTCACTCTATAGCCTAATACTCAAGAGGCTATCTGGTCTCTGCTCTAAGACCTCAAACAAGAGGAAATTATTACCTCAAGATAGCCATTCTTTTTTCAGATACTTCTACTTGGGAGTAGTTTATCCTGACATCAAACCTGAATTTGCTTTATTCTAATGATCATCCATTCCTCCTAGTTCTGCTTTTTGAGGTCAGGTAGAATAAGAGAAGAGAAACCAACCAGGAGAGAAGCCATGGCTTAAAAGAGTGGAGCCATTAAGTAGTCAGGTGTACTAGTCTTAATTGAAGCTGAGAGGTAGGTAAGAGGTTCATCTCAACCAAGGAAAGAATCCACTTTATTTATGATGTGGGCATATAGTAAGCTTCACCAATAGAGTTCCCTCACACAGAATCAGGGTTAACCAAAAAAGATCTTTATCACTTTGTATATCTATCTTATGTTTAAAATTAATTAGTTTGATACATAAAAATTCTCATGTATCCCTCTCCTTTCCCTCACTAGAGAAGGCATCATTTGACAAAGACACACACACACACACACACACACACAAGATGTCTTACTTGTTTCTGTTTTTTATCAGTTCTTTCTCTGGAGGTGGACATACACAAATCATTATTCAAACAATATTTCCGTTGTTGCATATGCTGTTCTTGGCTTGTTTCAATATTCATAATTTTATGAAGGTCCTTCCATTTAAAAATATGAACCTCCTTGTAATTTCTTACAGTGCAGTATTCCATCACAATCATATACCATAACTTGTTTAGCCATTCCTCAATTGATGGACATCCCCTCAATTTTCAATTCTTTGCCAACAATAATAGAGCTGCTATAAGTATTTTAGAACATATAGGTTCATACACTGTTGGTGGAATTGCAAATTGATCCAACCATTTTGGAGAGCAATTTGGAATTATGACTAGAGAGTTATAAAACTGTGTACACCCTTAGACTCAGATATTGCTGTGTCCATTTCCCAAGAAGATTAGGATAAAAAGGAAAAGAACCTATATGTTCCAAAATTTATAACTCTTTGGGAACTCCTCTTCCCCTTCCTCCTCTTCTTCCTCTTTCTTACTCCTGAGTTTAAATCTGACCTTGCACACTTACTAGCTGTGTGATCCTGGGCAAGTTACTTAACTGTCTACCTTAGTTTCTTATCTATAAAACAAATTGGAGAAGGAAATGGCAAACCACAATAGTATCTTTGCCAGGAAAATCCCAAATGGGGTCACAAAGGATTGAACATGGCGGAACAACAATTAGATTGTAAACTCTTTGAGGGCAGCAACTGGTTTTCTTTTTATTGATTGTTTCCCCAGTGCTTAGTATAGTTCCTGGTGTGTAGCAGACAATCAATATTTATTGGATTGGGTTCGGTTGAAGGTTTGGCAAGGTGATTGGCAATGGAACAAGGGATCAAGGGATTTGAGAATGGAAGACAGTATAGGAATGAAACTGTTCATGGAGGGGTCTGAGACAGAAAAGAGAGGTGAGGGTAGCCAGTGTTGCCTATATACTAGAGGGCTGGGTGATTGGGGATGGGGGGTACTTTGAGAAGGATGTGAAAGAACGAACTGAAAATTATAAATTCAGTTAGATGATGATAATAGACAAACCTTGTTTCCATAATGTCACCCAACGTATTTTCCCACTTTTCCCTACATTCCATCAAAATGATTTTGTGGCCTTAGTGGAATTCCAAATTTTGGAGTATTTAAAAATGAATGCAAGTTTTCAAGAACGCCACTAGGGGACACTGTGGCCATTAGCCAATTTCCTCAGTCAGGCCCCTAAAGCATGGGCTGTCACTCATCTTATGATGCTGCTCCCCTGTGTTAGGGTTCTGACATTCAGTTCAGACTATGTGTGTGCATCTACCAATCAACTCACTCAGCTTATCCCTCCACCAGTGCACCAGCCATTACTTTTCTTCCCTTCAAGATGTCAATCAAATGCCATATACCAGCATCATTATCCTAGTAAGAAGTTTAATTAGGATAATAGATAGTAAGAGCAGAAGCATTACTTTCATGGAACAGGCACTACTCATTCCATTTACAAACGTGAAATGAATTCTACCCCCAAAGGGTAGAAACATCTTCTCTCTTCTCTCCCTCCCTTTGGCTTCCCTTTCTTTTTCCTCCTTCCTTCCCTTCCTACCTTCTCTTCCTCTGTCATGGGGATGAGGGTGAGAATCTGGAAATTTAGTCTTTGTATTCGATGTCTCTCTCCTCTAAAAGAAGAGGGAGGAGGAAGAGTAACTGGATAGTCAGTCCACTTCCTCCTCATCTGGAAAGTATTATAGAGACCTCAGTGATTCACCTGCTTTCTGCTTCCTGGGCAAACAACAGGTCATTAGGATGCTAACTCCACAGCTTCAGAAACCTCATTCTCCAGGATGAGATACTTCACTGTGCCTTCATCTGTCTCTACAGTACAAGTGTGGAAAATGTCCTAGAGTAACACCATGGGAAACAGCCTGCTTGTCAGGAATGGGAGCATCCACTAGGGCTACCTTGGCCCTTCAAAGTCTGCTTTTTCACCTTCAAAGACTCGGGGCAACGAGCCCCAAATCGCTGCCACCCCAGAAGCGTGTCAACTGAGTTGAACTCTGGCCCAAGGAGGTGACATCAATTGTGTGGTTTCTCTTGCATTTGGCTCTAGCTGGGGAGAATCCATTAAATTAATAATAATATACAAATACGTTTACTATGAAATTATATCAGATATATGATATAATACAAATGAATGGTCATAAAATGAAGTTGGATGATGAAAAACAAACAATAAGCCTGTAAGTCACACTGAGACAAAACATTTGGATGTCCTAGGCGAGGTCTGAAAGCCACCCCAACACCTCCCATCACTGCCCACCCCTTCACACACACACACACACACACACACACACACACAGTGTTGGTGGCCTTTGGAGGATCTGTGCCTTTACAATAGTGCATGTGATTTGAAAAGGCAAATCAGAGAATAAAAAACTCTGACCAATGACAGCCTAATCCTCCTTCAGGCACAGGCATTCTACTCTGTCTGGTGCCAACCAAGGTATATGCTTGAAGAGGCTGCTTCTGGGCATGCTTTGACTTTGGCTTTCAGTTCAGAGCATACCTGGGTGTTGTCACTGTTTACCAATCCCCTTAGAAGGTAGTGAAGAAAAAACCTTTTATTTGGCTGCTGGGTTGGAACTATGGGTACATACAGTTTTTTTTTTTCTGACAAGTTTAAAACATTGAATTAAAATACAATTTATAAAATGCTTAATCTGTTGACTTGGGGACCAGAGGAAAGGGGAGGGAATTCAGGGAGCTACAGAACTGCAGGATACATGGCATCTCTCCCTCCCTCTCCTTCTCATCTCCCTTGAACACACCCAAGGGGACCTCGGCTCACCCTGGGGAAACACAACTAGAAACAAAGTTCCAAGAGGTCTCTGGAGCCTCTGGGACAGGGGTGGGCAAAAAAAGGGTCACAAACAGACCAAATCTTTCCTTCTTTTTTCTTACCATCCACAAAGTATAAAAATGCTTCTGAAGAGCTTCTCATAGGATACCCTTCTCCCACTGACTAGCCTAGGGGCCCATGGCTGCCCAGGCCAGTCTTTTTCTGGGATAAGGCTGCCTTTTGGTTGAATCTGCTTTTGTTTCAAATTTGATCTTAGGAGGAAGGCTTTTAGCAGTTACTTTAAGAAAGTCCATTCTCCCGAGAGTCTGAGGTATCATGGAAGGGGATGTCCCAGTTTGGGTGGGAGTTGGGGCTGGTGATGTTTTTGTCCTTTGATTGTTGATATATCTTTTAAGCAAATTTCTCTTGTTAAAAGCCAATTAATATTAACTGGTTATATGATACTGGAACACATTTATCACTGGTGACTGAAATTGGCAGGACATACAACAGAAAATAGGGTTCAATCCAATAACATTAGGACAATCATACCAATGCACCTGAGGGGTACTCCTAGATTGTAAAAGTGGAGATATTGCCAGCTGAGCTTGGAATATTCAGCCTTTAGTACACTTGTAGCTTGGGAGAGTCCCACTCCACTGGCATTAAAAATATCCATTTGAAAAATCATCTGTCATTGGACCCTTTCCTTTGCCATATATATCCTAGGGCCAATGGAGCCAAACTCAAATAGAAAGTCATATATTGAATCAGAAAAATAGGAAATAACATTATGTTTTATTGTGTTTTTATTTTGGTAAATATTTTCCAATTATATTTTAATCTGGTTTTGCCTCCCTGGGGAGTTACTCTAGAGTGTTTTGAAGGTAGTGTGAGGTTTGCTGACTGGGCATTTGAAATCTTTTGTCTTAGATGACTGCCATTTCTTGCTTACCAATAGACTTACAGGTTTATGGGATCTTTCTTTCTTTCTTTCTTTCTTTCTTTCTTTCTTTCTTTCTTTCTTTCTTTCTTTCTTTCTTTCTTTCTTTCTTTCTTTCTTTCTTTCTTTCTTTCTTTCTTTCTTTCTTTCTTTCTTTCTTTCTTTCTTTCTTTCTTTCTTTCTTTCTTTCTTTCTTTCTCTCTTTCTTTCTCTCTTTCTCTCTCTCTTTCTCTCTTTCTTTCTTTCTTTCTTTCTCTCTTTCTTTCTTTCTTTCTTTCTCTCTTTCTTTCTCTCTCTCTTTCTTTCTCTCTCTCTCTTTCTTTCTTTCTTTCTTTCTTTCTTTCTTTCTTTCTTTCTTTCTTCCTTCCTTTTTATTTTTTTATTTATTTTGACAAGAGAACTCTGATAAAATATAATGGCCATTGCTGGTTCTGGATGGCTGAAGTTAAAACACAAGTCCTTGTTCTTTGTTAAGAAGCTCTTAACAATCAAAGTGGACTAGTTCTGCCAGCCTGTTATTGTATACTATCACATTTGTGAGGAAGGAAACATGATGTGCTTGATATGTTGGAAAATGAAATGGATACTGTAGAAATTGTGTGAAATAGAGGTGGGACCAAGATGATAGGGTAGCAGAAATCAATATGGTGAAGTCCACAAACTCCTCAAGATACATAAAATGCTCCATATTGAATTCTGATAGGCAGTTTCATAAGTCAGAGTGAATGAGACAAACTGAGAGGGTCATGGGGCCAGGTTCTGGCCAGGTCGGGAGAGGGGGGAGTGATTCCAGCACCCAGGGAGGGGACATTAATATACAGGGAGCACTGAGTACAAGGCTGCAAGAAGAAGTACCAGCTAGCAGCTTTGATACTTACTTCCTGGTTCCAGGATAAAGATCCAAGGCAGAATGGGGAAGGGAACTGTATTCAGATGGTTTTCCAGGATAGGGAATGGTTGAGTGGTTACTGCTCCTGAGTTGTGTATTAAGCAAAGAGCAAATTCGGAAGCAGCTGCTGCCATGTGGCTCAGATCCCAGGAACAGAGCTGGAGTCTCAGTTCCAGTTTCTACCCCAATTTGAAGCTTCCACTCTCCTTATGAGTTTTGGATACTTTAAGATTCTTTCCATTTGTCTCTTCTGCATCTTCTCATAGGCTATCTGAGCTGGGTTCTTAGTGTACAGCCCCCTCCACTTCTCTTCCTCCTCATTTTTGTTCCTCAAGATCTGGTCCAGGACTGTGCTCTTCTCCTTGTCTTTCCTTTTCTTCTTCTCTGTTATGCCCAATTGGAGACCCCTTTGAGCTTCAAGGAGCTCCTCTGTATTTGATTGTACTAGATGCCACCAACTTCCTCTCCACACCTAGCAAGTGCCTGAGGTTAAATGATGCCTTCTTTAATGGAGATGGGGAGAGAGGGAGTCAACTAAGTATATAAATGTAACAAATAATAAATTCTTTTTAAAAGATAGAGAAAGATAGGGGCAGCTAGGTGGCCCAGTAAATAGAGAGATAGGAGACTAGAGATAGGAGGTCCTGGGTTCTACTTTGACCTCAGGCATTAATTATCTGTGGAGACCCTGGTCAAGTCACTTAACCCTAATTGCCTAGCCCTTACCATTCTTCTGCCTTGGAACTGACACTTAATATTTATTCCAAGGCAGAAGGTAAGGGTTTAAATTTTTTTTTAAAGAGAGATTGATAACAATCAGATAGCTATTGGCTTTAATTTGGAAATATTAAATCATCATCTCTGTGGAGCCTAGGGGCAGATTATCACATTCTGGCCACCATGAAAAGTTAGGATTAAAGAGGGAGAGCCATGGAAGGGATTTAGGAGTCCCTCTATTCCAACATCTTCATTTTATATCCAAATGAACAGAAATCAAGGAAGATTAGGTATCTTTTTATGAACAAAAAAACCCATGTATTTTCCTTTCTACCTTCCCTCTCATTAGAAAACAAAAATAAAATAAAACAAAACAAAAAACCATCCTAACAAATGTATAGTGTCGGAACAAAACAATCAAATTCTCCCATTGACCATGTCCCCAAACCAGATGCCTCATTCTGGTTACATCTTGACCCCTTCTTATAGTATAGGTCCTATGAAATTATGGTCAGGGAATTGATCAGGATCTTTATGGCTTCCTAAGCTATCTGTCTTTACAACATTATTATTGTGTTTGTAGTTTCATTGTTTTCCTGGTTCTGCTAACTCTACTCTGAATCTGTTCAAAAGTCACAGGAACAGAATACACAGCTTCTTCAACACTGAACAAGTTCATATGTGGATACGGATGAAATTTTTGGATATTGATGTTATTTTTGGATAATGGTGAATATTCTGGCACTGATGACATTTTCCTTTTTTTCAAGTGGCTAGACCAAAGTTTGAAAATGGTTCCAGTGTGCCCAAGTTCACTAGGAGGAAAGGGAGAAATGGATTTAAATGGATTCTAGTTCAAATTTGAAATGAAAAGCAGTTCCTGGCACCCATTAAGATTGTTTCTGGGTCCATCTTGTATGTTGAGTGCCTGCTCTGTAGAGCCCGGCAGGATTCCTTTAACAGTCCAATTAGAGCATCATCACCCATGCAGGCAGGAAGAGAATAACTAGGCTCCCAGCATGCATGGAGGCTAGGTAACAAATAATATGAACAGCAAAAAGATGGAAGGGGTCAGAAAGGGCTAAATGCTGTCAAGCTACTCACATCCTTGAAAAATGCCCAGGCTCCCCTCCCCCTTACTAATCTCTGACAGACAATTAGAGCTTTTGATTTATTAGCAACCCCAGACATAGACCAAGTCCCTAAAGAAAAATGAAGACTTCAGCTGCTTCTGTAGCAAAGGCTACCATTTCCTAAGTAGGAAGGGAGAAACACAGCTGACCCTTTCTGAAGTCCTTGGCAATCAACCAACAAACATTTATTAAGCATCTACCATGTTCCAGGGACTGTTCTGGGCCCTGGGGATATGAAGACAAAAAATGAACTGGACTGTTTCCTTAAGGAGCTCTCAGGTAATATTTATTCTGGGGCAAAGACCAGACTGCTCCTGAAAACCAATAGCTGCTGTAAAAGCTGTGTGTATCACCATGTCATAACTGGGCTTCAAGTAATGATGAAGTTAAAGAAACATCCATTGTTTGGTCTTTGGGCTTGTATGAGAATTAGTCAACTGGAAAGAATAATTAATTCTTCCATTTGCATACAGAATGCTCTATTTTCCCCATGGAAGATCACAGGTCTAGAACTGGAAAGGATCTCAGAGGCTATCTAGTACAACCTCATTTTATCTAATGAGAGGCTTATAGAAGCTAAGTAAGTGACTTATCCAAGGTCATATGGATGGTAAGTGTTGGTGATCAGATTTTAACCTAAGCCAGTATCCCCCCCCCCCAATTAATGGTCTCTCTCCTTAAAGGAAACCCAATAATTGTTACCATTTTGTGTATATAAGGAAACTGAGGCTCAGAGAAATTCAAGAGACTTATCCACTTTGTAAATGTCAGAAATGTGATTTGAACTCAGGTCCTCTGAAAGCCAGTCAAAAGTCAGTCAACATACATTTGATAAGCATTGACAAATAACAAAACATTATGTTGAGCATTGGAGTTATAAAGAAAGGCAATGGAACATGTCAAAAAGTGCTGCCAGTCTTCAAAGATCTCCCATTTGAATGGAGGAAACAACATGCCAACAACTTTGTACATAGAAGATAAATGGAAGAATAGCCAATGCTCTTGTCACTGAACCAGTCTTTCTAAAACCCTACACTAATTAGAAGTCTCCCTTTATAGGTGCAGAAAGTGGGGCTCCCAGAGGTTAAGAGAGTTGCCCAGGATCACTTGGCTTGTAAACAGCTGAAGTAGGATGCAATTCAATGTTTTCCTGATTCCTAATCTGACATTTTCTCTCATGTTTGGACGCTACATCTTCCAGTCCCTTCTAGCCCTGAGGCTTTAGGTTGCTCTGGATTTCTGGTATTCACCAGGAAGTTCTACAGAAGTATGGAATCAAGGAATTAGAGATTTGGCAGGGTCCTCTCTTCCTGATGGTTGTCTCCCCAGATATAACACTCTTTCCACCATGATCCATGGCTGGAGGGGAATCCCCTGCTGGTAAGGTCTAGCCTCTACCTCCCCCCACACAGGGTCCACCTACCAGCCTGTTCCAGTGACCAAAGCTGAGCTGAGCATTAATCCAAAGGCTTTTGAAAGCTAAGAAAGGAAAAAGGAATTTAACTCACTGAGGAAGTATCATTGAATGAGTGCACCTGAAAGGTCAGTCGGTTTCCATGGAAGGAAGGTAGCTAGGTTTTACCTTTAGAAAGAAAATAGATGAACCCTGCTGCTCAAACCAGCCACTAATACTTTGGACTCCACAGTCCTTTTTTTTTTTTTGGCTAGAGACACAAAGTGCTATTTAATTAAGTCTTTGGATAGGCTAGTGAGGAATACTTGAAAGTAGGAGTTATCTGAATTTCATAGAAACAACAGAACTTCATGAAGTGACTTTCCCAAGATCACTCTTGGTTTGGAGTTGAGGATCTCAGAAAATCCCCTGCCAGTCTGTCCAGAAAGGGAATATCTGGGCCAGTACAAGAGGAAAAAATCGACTCTTCTCTGAAAGTCTCCTCATAGAATGGTACTGGAGAGCAGATTCTTTGATCAGATCAGACTTCTTTCTTTCAGGTTGCCCTCACCTTCTTCCTTTCAGGTTGGCTGTTTCTCAAGTCCCTGGTGACATCAGATAGGAGTATTATTGGCTCAGCTTTGAAGTCACATAAGGTCCCTTTTGTCGGGGA
Source organism: Monodelphis domestica (assembly GCF_027887165.1). Classification (NCBI taxonomy): domain Eukaryota; kingdom Metazoa; phylum Chordata; class Mammalia; order Didelphimorphia; family Didelphidae; genus Monodelphis; species Monodelphis domestica. The sequence continues at coordinate 262,509,299 of NC_077231.1, forward strand.
CATAAAGGGCAAGAGGAGCACTGGGGGATCTCCATTATCCTATCTATCATACTCACTGCTGGGCTCTGATAAACCTCTTTCATGGATAGAGAGCACAAGTAGCATTGGATTCAGGTGAACATTCTTGTTGGTTTACCAACAATGCTTTTTGTTGTCACCCATGCAGACTGGCCAGCACAACAGGGAGGCAGTGACACATTTATCCTGGCTAGGTCTTGGTCTCAACTTTCTGATTTCTAATTTTATTCCCCATCTTCTCCAGATCAGTTCCATAGAAAGCAGTGATGATGCCTAAGAAACAGAGTTGGGGTAATCTGTCAAAAATGTTTGTACCACCAGGTTCAGCCCCTGATTTGTGGTATAGGGAAAAAGGGTTCATTCTGGATTGTATTGCAGTGGACAGCCTATCAAAAGGGTCCCCAAATTTCTTATCAAACCTGAAGAGTGTCATTCCCCCTTACAATGCTCAGAAGGACCCCCACCTGGTTGCCTATTTTGCAACCAAGTCTTCACCTCGGTTTCCTCAGGGAAGAGATCCAGTAAGTTCTTCATGCTTTCTTTTATTCTAGGAATAATTAAAAAGTATGTGTGTGTGTGTGTGTGTGTGTGTGTGTGTGTGTGTGTGTTTCTATGTCTGTATTGCAGACCAACATGGCCTGGGTACATTAAGACAATAGATGATTCTAGATTGAATATACACACATAAGGATGGGAAGGCATCTTCTTCTTTTAAGAGCTCACATTTGAAAGTGATTAGAATTGCTTGATTTTGTGTGAAAAGAGTATATAGAAATGAGTATAACTGGGATTTTAAAAAATCGGATCTGTGATTTCCCCAGGATAGCTCCTAATGGGTATCTTTTTTTGTAATTTAAAGCTCTTAGATAAATCTGACCTCATATACTTCCTAGCTGTGTGATCCTGGGCAAGTCACTTAACCCCACATTGCCTAGTCATTACCACTCTTCTGCCTTGGAATCAATAAACAATATTGATTCTGAGGTAGAACATAATATTTTAAAAAATAATCTTAGATGCCGAGGGCATTGAGAGGTTAAAATGATTTGGCCAGGGTTGCCCAGCCACAGAGTGAAACTTGAATAAGATCTGCTTTGTGATCTAATGCCAACTTTCTGGACCCTTTGTGTACTTTTCAGAAATATCCAATGAAACTCATGAGCCATAGGACCTAGGTGCCCATGTGCCCTTGGGAAAGTCATTTCCCTTCAACATCTACAAAATGAAGGGGAAGTGAGCTTGACCAGCTGGGAATTCCTTGAGGCTCAGGTTTCATAGGAACATAGAAGTAGAGCTGAAAGGGATCACTCCCACATCAAGTGAGCCCCTGAGGATGTGATTTTGGGGTTTAGGCTTTAAAGATCACTTGATAGCAAAAATGAATAATATGGAAATAGGTATCAAGTGATAACATTTGTACAACCCAGTGGAATTGCTTGTCAGCTCTGGGAGGGGGGAGGGAAAAGAGGAGGGAAAGAAAATGAATCATGGAAACATAGGGAAAATTCATTCATTCATCCATTCATTTAGGGCAATTATCTAATGTGTTTTATTTTATTTTTTATTTAGAATATTTTTCCATGGTTACATGATCCATTAACCCACCTTTTCCCCTCCCAAAGCCAACAAGCAGTTCCACTGGGTTATGCGTGTATCATTGTTCAAAACCTAATTCTATGTTATTCATATTTGTAGTAGAGTGAACTTTTAACATCAAAACCCTGATCATATCCCTATTGCACTATGTGGTTGATCATATATTTTTTTAATGCATTTCTGGTTCTACAGTTCTTTCTCTGGATGTGGATAGTGCTCTTGCCCAAAAGTTCCTATGGATTGTCCTGGGTGTGTTGCTATTGGTAGAAGTCCATTACATTCGATTGTACCACAGTGTATTAGTCTCTGTGTACAATGTTCTCCTGGTTCTGCTCCTCTCGCTCTGCATCACTTCCTGGAGGTTGTTCCAGTCTCCATGGAATTCCTCCACTTTATTATCCTTTTAGCACAATAGTATTCCATCACCATCATATATCACAATTTGCTCAGCCATTCCCCAATGGAAGGGCATCCCCTCATTTCCCAATTTTTTTTGCCACCACAAATAGCACAGCTATGTACATCTGAATGTCTTAAAAATTTAAAAATAATTTTTTTGAAAGGGAGCTCCTGAGGTGTAGAGAGGTTACGTCCATTTTGCTCAAACTTGCTTACACAAGATAGTGTCAGAGGCAAGATCCCAACCTGGGTCCTTTTAATCCAAATCCAGTTTTCTTCTTTGGAAGATGAAGTAAATATCAATTCTATCTCTGATACTTACACTCTTGGGCAAATCACTTAAGCTCTCCTGGACCTCAGTTTCTTCATCTGTTAAATGAGGAGTGTGTGCCTGGATGACCTATAGCGTTTTCTCTAGCTTCGGCTTATGACTACATGATCCTACAACATAGGAAATGTTATCTAATAGCATGTGCTAGGTGCTTGGTGGTTGGGATATTTGTGGGGAGAGATATAAAGTTTATTTCTAGATAAAGTACCAACATAGTTAGCCATAAGCATAGTAGTACATAATAGGTTCAATAAAGTAGCAAGGGTGGGGGTATTGGATCATAAAGGGGGGGAACAGAGGGGAAAGTTGATTATCAAGGGGTGCAGGGACATGAACCTTCCTGGAGAAGGTTCATTTGAGTTGGGCTTTAAACAATGGAAAGAAATTAATAGGATCAGAGAGGACCATATATTCAGAGCTGGAAGGTGTCACCTTCAATGACATTTAATCCAAATCCCCCTACATAATCAAGGGAAAAGGTCCAGAGGGGCTTGTCCTACATAATCAAGGGAAAAGGTCCAGAGGGGCTTGTCCAAGGTCCTAAAGGGACTAATTTTTCCAATCTAGGATACAAATCCAACTCCCCACAAGTGAAGAATGGAGAAAAGAACAAAGAGGTAGTAAAGGAGAATGATTTCTTTGAAGGGAAAGGTAGCAGATTTGTACAGTTGGGCTAAACTATATTGCACAGAGGTAAGAGATAGACTAGACATCTAGGTGATGCAATAGATAGATCATGGGGCCTGGAGTCAAGAAGACCTGAGTTCAAATTTGGCCTCAGATACTTACTGGTTGTATGACCTTGGTCAAGTCATTTAACTCAGTTTGTCTCAGTTTCCTCTCTGTAAAATGAATTGAAGAAGGACATACAAACCACTTCAGTATCTTTGTCAAGAAAACCCCTACTGTCGTCATGAAGAATGGAACATGACTGAGCAACTTGCCTGCCAGGCAGAGGAAGTAGGCAAATGCCATATTGCTATTCCTGTATAGTATATACTCTGCTTTGTAAGCATTTTGATTGGCTAGGGGGGCTTCATGAAAATTTGCAAAAACAAAAACAAAATTCAGAGGGAATGAATTTCTGTAAAAGCATCAGAACAAAGTGGCAATGTGGAAGACAAAATGCCTACAGTGAAGACTGTGCATGGAGAAGAGATCAAGGAGGGAGACAGAACTAAAACTGGGAGAAGCCATTCCCATGATTGATATTAGGCTTTCTCTCTGCACCAGTTGAGTCTGTTCTTTGGAAAGACCTCACTGATCGATCTTAAGTTATTTACGGCCAAACTGGAGGCCTAAGAGTTAGGACTCTGTAGAGTATTTTTATGGGTTTACTCTTCCCTATTCTCTCTGGTTCCTGGTATTTCTACTTTATCTTTGCAGTGGAAAGGGACCTTGCCCGATGTACAGGAGGAGGAACAGGAAGAGGAAGAGGAGAAGAAAGAAAAAATGGGAACCATGGCCCAATACCTGGTGAGGAGAAACAGAGCAGGGGCAGGTAAGAGGAAAATGATCATTTCTCAAGGTTACTCTTTCCAAGGCAAGGATTTAACTCTGAATCTGGTCCTGTGGGTATTTGTTATAATTTTGGGGTTGAGATCAAGGTATGTTTAAAGCCACAGCAGGCAATTACTCTGGGATACTGTATTCCTAACTTTTTGAGATGAAATTTGTAGGGAAGCAGCCTACCACATTCTCCTAAAAATATCCTTCCTTCCTATTGTATTTCTTGCCTTCTCAATGAATAGGGGAGGGGCAGAAGGAAAGAATTTGGAATTGAAAATTATAAAAACTAAAATAAATCAAGAAAAAATATTCTCATACCTGCTCAGTGACAGAGGGGAGGAAGGAAAGGAAGGAAGGAGGAGGAGGAGAGAGAGAGAGATAGATAGATAGATAGAGAGAGAGAGAGAGAGAGAGAGAGAGAGAGAGAGAGAGAGAGAGAGAGAGGAGGAGGAGGAGGAGGAAGAGGAGAGACAGAGAAGGAAGGAATGAGAGAGTAAAAAAAGGTGAGGAAGGAAGGAAAAATAAAGCAGAAATGTATGAGAGACAAGAGGAGAAGAGATGAAAAAGTGAGGGTAGAGATGAGAGAAAGAATAGAGATTTTAAAAGATCAGAGAAAGGAGAAACAAGAGCAATGTGAAAAAAGGGAGAAAGAAGGGAGAAAAAAGATGAGAAACAAGAGGAAAAAGAACCTAGGAAGATAGAAAAAAGAAAAAAAGAAGAGACATGAAATGAAATAGGATAAAGAAGAAGAGAAAGGAATCTTTATGTGTCTTTTGTATTTTAATATTTTTCTTTTTGTTTCTACCTATATGGAATGTCAGAAATAGCAGAAAAAAGCCTTCTGTGCAATTCCCTTTCTGTGCCTGTGTGCTGCACTCCATCTTTGGGTAGTGTCTGGCACTAGTGTATGCTGTGCTGCATCTGGTTCCTTGGTCCCAATTTTTTAATTTCAGTGCACTGAGTTGTGGTGTTCTTTCTCAGCACGTGTTGGTGCTTTGGAAAAAGCACTAGATTTGAAGGCAGGAGAAGCTTCCTCCTCTTCATAAGCCATATATATATATATATATATAATCACTGAATTGTGTTTCCTTCCTCCACCTCCAGCCTATTCTCCCTTAGTCTCTATTTCCTCATCTTGTCAAAAAAGGATAACGATGCTGGTAGTGAACGAGGTAACATCTGTAAAGGGCTATAGACACTGTGAAGTACTATGTATAAATGTTAGCTATTGTTTTTACAATTCCATGAATGCTGAGCTCTTCTTCACTGAATGCTTCAAGTATTGATTTCTTCTGTTTGCCCAGCTGAAGACCCCTTGCCTTTACGTCCGCACTGTTGCCAACCAAACTCTTTAGCCAAAAGGCAGTTGAATTGGATTATCTTCTTAGGTCCACTGCCCTGAAAATTCGGACTCCCCAGGCCTGCACATATGGATTCTGATACTCCTTATAGTCCATCAAGGTCAAAGCATTTCCCATGGAGCCAAGGCCACGCTTTTGAACATCATCATCTAGACCCTTTAGGAATCATTTTATTTTGTTGTCAACTCAATTTGTTTGATGGTTTGACTAGATACAAACAACTTTCTGATGATTCCCACACCAGAAATTAGTGGGTTCCTGTCTCTTAAGCTCGATTTGATTTTACGTTTCATGAAATTGGAAAGAAGTCTGGCTCTGATGTCAGAAGATCTAGTTTTAAATCCTACTCTTGACCCTTAAACTATTTGGATGACTTGGATCATCGAACCTTCTCGGACCTCAGTTTCCTCATCTATAAAATGAAAGCTCTGGGGCTAGGTCATGTCTGAAGTCCCTTCCATCTATGGATCTAGGATCTTCTGAGCTTCCATTTGCTTCAGAGCTCTAGAGGTCTTCCTAAGCAGTTTAGGGAGTTTACCTCTGTCTAATGTGCTTCCATGTTGGTTCACATTCCATCAAGGAAATCAATATATAAATAACTAGGTACATACAGAGAATAGATGGGAGATAATCTGAGAGCAAATGATAGGAGCTGCTGGGATGATGCAAAGACCCCTTGCAGGTTAAATTATTGCTGTGGTTGTGGTTGCTGCCTCCTCCATTGTTATTTTTATTGTTCTTGTTCATTTGTTTCAGTCATGTCCAATTTTTCATGACCTCATTGGGGGTTTTCTTGGCAGAGATACTGGAATGGTTTGCCATTGCCTTCTCCAGCTCACTTTACAAATAAGGAAACCAAGGCAAACAGGGTTAAGTGACTTGCCCCAGGGTCATTCAGCTAGTAAGTGTCTGAAGTCAGATTTGAACTCAGGAGAACGAGTCTTTCTGACTCCAGCCCCAACATCCACTGCAGCACCTAATTGCTGTTTTTACTTGTGAACAACTTAACAAATATTCATCTGGGCTATTATTTGTCTTCCCAGAACTACCTTCTAGGAGAAAATATTCATTGCACATAGGCATGAGATTTCCAAATTCTCGACCTTTGGTCTCTTACTTCTTAAGCCTGAGTCATATTTAAAAAAAAAATATATATATATATATATTTTTTTTACCATCCTGCTCTGTGATTGCCTTTACAAAGAAGTCACCAAGTATCAAAATAGATGTTGATTTGACTTAGGCTCTCATAGGAGATTTTTAAAACCTTTACCTTCCATTTTAGAATTAATGTTGTGTATTGGTTCCAAGGCAAAAGAACAGTAAAGGGTAAGCAAAGAGAGGGTTAAGTGACTTGCCCAGGGTCACACAACAAGGGAATGTCTGAGGTCAAAATTTAAACCCAGGGTCTCCCATCTCTAGGTCTACGTTTTTATCTTCTGAGCCACCTCGCTGCCCCCTAGAATTCTACACAGGATCTTTCTGCCTCTTCCGTCCTCTACAGTAGAAGCTGATAAATCTGCGACAATGTTTTTGCTGATCTCTTTCTTTTAATATTTATATTTATCACAAGCATTGCAAGAAGTGATGCAATATCCCCATGAAATGATGCATCTTACATTTTTTTTTTGCTATTGTTTCATGAGGGTGAAGGAGATAGAATGCTGGGCTCGGGGTCAAATTCTGCCTCAAATACTTGCTACCTATATGTGACCCTGGGCAAGTCCATATAACCTTTCTCAGTTTCCTTAGCTGTAAAATGGGGATAATAGTAGCACGTAGTTTTAAAGGGTGATGGTGAAGATCAAACGAAATACAACAACTACTAGTATATAAAGCACTTTGCCAACCTGCACATGCTTTATAAATGCCAGCCATTATTATTAATGGAACCAATTCTTTCCATGATACCATGTTAGCTGATTGATTGATCAACTGATTTAAAGACTCTATAGTGAAACTAATATTTATAGATGAGCTTAAAAGTATGGAATTCTTAACACTCTCTGTTCCCCTTTCTGTCTACCATCTTCTTTTCTACCATCGTCATTGTGTAAGTGGAAAGTGGGGGACTTAGGTTTTGGTAATGATCTCCCAATAAAGCTAGGTTAGCCAATCTGTTCCTGACTCCATCCATTTCTAGGATCACCCTTAAACCTTTTCTACCCAGCAGGCTTTTTCCCGAGGACTAGTAGTATAGAAGTCCAGGATATCACCACACCAAAGTGAGGTATTAGATCAAGGGACTGGGGATAGATTTGAAAGCTAACAGGAACTCACTGGGGTGGCACATGTGACTGACAAATCAATTCTGCCAACTGTGTTTGTGAAGCAGAAATGTAGGAAAATGGATTATTTTAATTGCTAATTGTCCTTAAGACCCCTAACGGGGAATTTTAAAAATTGTGGTGCAAATTTCCTTGTCTACAGACGAAGCAAAGGAATTAAAGTTTATTCAGAAACTGACATGCAGCTGATTGGAACACAAGGAAGAGTAATCAGGGTCGTTTTATTTATTTTTTTCATCTGGCTTTTAACATTCACATAGAAAATTATTTCAAGGGCCAAATGCTAGGAAGAAATAAGTCCGTAAACAGATTTCCTAATCAGTCATATGTACCGATTACTTAGAAATATTCTCTCCACCCTCCCTTCTATTATCCCTCCCATCAGTGCCTAATCAGTACCCAAATATAACTTTAATTATTCTTTTGTTTATGACACTAAATGATGTAGTGAATGGAGGGGAGCAATTAACATTAGCACCATGCTATTATGAATGACATAGAGCCTTCTTTCTGTGGTTCTTAGATCATGGGATCATACACTGAGAATTGGAAGGGGGTCTCAAGGACTATTTTGCAACCTTGTCATTTTATTTTATTTTACTTTATTGTTTTAAAACCCTTCCCTTCTATCTTAAGATCAATTCATATTTTTGATTCCAAGGCAGAATTGTGGTTAAGTGACTTGCCCAGGGGTCACACAGCTAGGAAATGTCTGAGGCCAGATTGAACCTAGGACCAGGAGCTCTATCCCTGGAGTCACTTAACTGCCCCAAAGCTGTCATTTTAAAGATGAGGAAACTAGAGCTCCTATTTGGTCAAAGTCACACAAGTAATAAGTTAAGCATCAGAGGTTAGACTTGAACCCAGGTCTTCTGGCTCTAGAGATAATTCACTTTCCACTCTACCAGGCTTCTTACTTCACATATGCAACCCATTCTCATAATATAATCTGCATTGAGAACAACTAAACATGAGGTGACACAGATTGGAATTAATGTTATACAAAGGATTTTCTAAGGCATTAGCTCATTTGACCCTCACAATCATCCTGTGAAGTGTGGATACTATTATCACTACCACCATTTTACAGATTACAGATGAGGAAACTGAGGCTCAGAAGACAGGTCAAGTGGTTAGCCTGGGGAGTTAGCTCTAGCAGTACCTATTAGGGGCCAGAGACAATATTTGAACCCAGAATTGCCTCCCTTCCTACCCAATTCTAGGACTAGTATTCTTTTTACTTCTCCATTAAATGGAGAAAGTAAAACTGGGCATTCAAATATCCATACACAAGAATGCCTTCTCCATCAGGAGTCCTCTCTGGGGGTCTTGTAACTCAGCTTGACAGAGACATGATTGCTCTTTGTTCTAAAACTTGGGTAGGGAAGTGACATTAGGGAATCAGGAAGGAGGAAAATGTCTACCTGTGAGCCAGACACTGATGGATTAAAGAGAATGATCTGCCCTTTCATCAAAATGCTTCCTCTTAGATGCCCACGGGAAAGCCAAGTATGGCAAAATATGACAGCAGAAACTTTTATGCCATCCTGGGATGTGTTATTGCTGCTGACTTTCATGCCTGTGGTTGACTATTCCTTTTCTAAGCCTCTGGGGAACAGTAGCTTGGAAATAAACTTACCGTCTCTTCCTACCCTGCTCTCAATCTGGACCTCTACTAGACACCTCCATTTTTGTTAATGATATTTCCAAGGACTTTGCCTATATTCTCCTTCATCTTTCACATCCAAGTCATCATCACAAATATGAATTTTTCTTGACTACCTTTTTCTTTTTTTATAATTTATTATTATATTGAATGAATCCAGATTTAATGAATCTGAAACGATTAATACAGTTTTAAAAACATATATATAGGGGAAGCTGGGTAGCTCAGTGGATTGAGAGCCAGGCTTAGAGACAGGAGGTCCTGAGTTCAAATTGTGGCCTCAGACACTTCCCAGCTGTGTGACCCTGGGCAAGTCACTTGACCCCCATTGCCTAGCCCTTACCACTCTTCTGCCTTGTAACCAATACACAGTATTGATTCCAAGACGGAAGGTAAGGGTTAAAAAGAACAATATATATATATATATACATATATATATATATGTACACATAAGTTTATATGTAATTATGTATTTAAAATGGCAGCGCTGAACTACTCTGATTCTCATGTCCCCTTCTGGCTTTTTTTGCCCTTTTGTTTGTTTTAAAAATAATTTTATTGATGTTTTATTTTTCTTTCACCTACCTTTCCCCCAGATCTTTTCCTCTCCTCTCAAATATCTATGTTTTATAACAAAGAATGAAAAAAAGAAAATAATTCAGTGAAATTAACGAATTAAAGTGTTCCATACCTATAGGATCCCCAGCTTTCTAAAGAAGTGTGTGAAGGTTGTTTTAAGGCTAGACATGGTCAATATAATTTTTTAAATCCTTACCTTCTCTTTTATAATTGATATTAAGTATTAATTCCACAAAAGGGGTCACAGGTAGGCAATTGAGGTTAAATATTTTGTCCAGGGTCATATATCTAGAACGTGTCTGAGGTCAGCTTTGAACCAAGGTCCTACCAACTCCATGTCAAGCACTAGATTCATTGAGTCACTTAGCTTTCCCTTAGTCAATATGATTTCACAACATTCAGTTTTGATTATTTGATTATTGTTGCTCTTTTCAATTACATTGTTATTGTCATTTCATACATTAGTTTTCTGACTCTCATTACTTCACTTTGCATCAGTTCATAAACATTCTTTCCATGCTTCTCTATATCCACAATATTAATGATTTCTTACCACAAAATAATATTCCTTATACTCATGTACCATAATTTGTTTTGCAATTCCTCAATCAATGGACATCCTGTTTCTAATTCTTTGTTACCATGAAAAGTATGGTTATAAATATTTTGGTGTATAGCATGCCTTTCTTTTTGGTTTTTTACTTTCTTGGGGAAGGATATGCTTAGCAAAGGACTGACTATTCCAGTCACTTAATTTGAAAAATTTCAAGTCCTTTGCCAGAATAATTAACATATTAATTGTTCTGTTCTGCCATTAATACTTTAGTTTGCCAAACTTTTCACAGCCCTGCTGCCACTAATTATTCTATCTTTTGTCATATTTGCCAATTTGATGGCTGGAAGGTGAAGAGTTGTTTTCATTTGCATTTCTCTTATCATTAGAGATCTGAAGTGTTCATATGACTGTTAGTAGTTTGCAGTTCTTTTGAGAACTATTTGTTTATATCAGCTGGCCTCTAATCTATTAAGGAGTGACTTTTTGTCATATATATTTCTCTCTGTTGCCTGTATATTTGGGATATCAGACCTTTAGAGAGATATTTCATATAAAACTTTTCTCCAGTTGATTGCTTCCATTTTTTCAATCTTAGATACATTAATTTTGTTCCTTGTAGAAGCTTTTCAATTTTTTATAAGCAGAATAATCTGTTTCATATTTTAAAACCTCCTCTATTACATATTTGATTATTGTTACCCTCTTCCCATAGTTGTGAAAGGCACATACACAGTTTGCTTCTCTTTTTGGTATGATTTTTAACATTCAGACCATGTATCCATTTTGAATTTGTGGTGGAATATGGTATGAGATGTTGGTCTAAACCTGATTTCTGCCAGACTGAATTTTAGTTTTACCAGAGGTTCTCAGATAGAGAATTCTTTTCAAGGCAGAGTTAAGCTTTGGGGTTAAATAAACATTGGGTTTTTGAGTTATCTTATTTCTGATACTTCCTTGTCTAGTCTGGTTTATTAATCCACTTTTCTATTTTTAAATGGCTTTGATTTGCTTTATAATGCAGTTTAAGGTCTGAAAATTCTATTCTCTTGATTCTGGTCTTTTTATGTATTTTAAATTTGTTTCATTCATGTTTCTTTCTTCCTTCCTCCCTCCTTTCCACCCTGCCTCCTCTTTGTTTCTTTCTTTCCTTGTGTTTCCCTACTCCAGTCCATTCTCCATTCAAATATCAAATTGATCTTCCTAAAGCACAAGTCCTTTCCAGGAGCTCCCTATTAACTCTGGTTTCAAATATAAAACCCTGTGTTTTTTTAAGCCCTTAATAACTTGTCTCTTTCCTTTCTTGCATCTGACTCTCTTCACCTTGAAATATAGTGACAGTGGTCTTTTTATGTTGTCCTTGAATTCATGGTCACATTTTCATTTGGCTGTCTCACATTCCTGGAATTTCTCCCTCCTTGTGTGTCTCCTGAATTTTCTGGTTTCTTTCAAGTCCTGGCTAAAATCTCAACTTCTATAAGAAGTCTTTCTTGATCACTATGAATGCCAATAGTACTTTCTGTTGATTATCTCTAACTCATCCTGTATATATGTTGCTTGTACATAGTTATTTGCATGTGGTCTCTCCTATTAGACTAGAACTTCTTAATAGCAGGGACTGTTTTGGATCTTTCTTTGTATCCTCAGTGCTTAGGAAAGTGTCTAGCAAATAGGTGCTTAATGTATGCATTGTTGTTCCTTGGCATCACTATAACTCATCTCTCTCCTTCCCCTCTGATAACTCTTAACCCTATAAACTGACCTTACCCTTGTAACAAATAAGTGTAGTCAAGCAAAATAAGTCAGGCTTTGCCTGAAAGGGCATCTAAATTAAACTCTATTCTATCACCATTCTGCCAAGAATTGGAAATTAGGATTAATCCTCAATCTTCTGGAGTCTTGACTGGCCATTTCTTTGATCATAGTTTTTAAGATTTTCAAAGTTGTTTTTTGTTTACAAAGCTGTAATCTGATTGCCCTTTTCTTTCTTTCTTTCTTTCTTTCTTTCTTTCTTTCTTTCTTTCTTTCTTTCTTTCTTTCTTTCTTTCTTTCTTTCTTTCTTTCTTTCTTTCTTTCTTTCTTTCTTTCTTTCTTTCTTTCTTTCTTTCTTTCTTTCTTTCTTTCTTTCCTTTCTTTCCTTTCTTTCCTTTCTTTCTTCCTTCCTTCCTTCCTTCCTTTCTTCCTTTCTTTCTTCCTTCCTTCCTTCCTTCCTTCCTTCCTTCCTTCCTTCCTTCCTTCCTTCCTTCCTTCGTTTCTTTCTTTGTTGCTTTGTTTCTTTCTTTGTTTCTTTCTTTGTTTCTTTCTTTGTTTCTTTCTTTGTTTCTTTGTTTTTTGTTTCTTTCTTTCTTTCTTTCTTTCTTTCTTTCTTTCTTTCTTTCTTTCTTTCTTTCTTTCTTTCTTTCTTTCTTTCTTTCTTTCTTTCTTTCTTTCTTTCTTTCTTTCTTTCTTTCTTTCTTTCTTTCTTTCTTCCCTGTTAATAAATCAAAATTCTCCCTGCTTCTAACTTGGGAACTCCTTGTATACTTTCTTTCAGCCTATTCTCCTTCTATTTGTCTAGAGCATCAATCTAGCATGTTTTTTATCTATCTAGGATAGTGATGGTGAACCTTTTAGAAAACAAGTGCCCAAACTGCAACCTTCACACTGCATGTTAGCCCCTCGCCTTACCAGGGGTGAGAGGAAGTGTTCCCATTGGGCGACTGGAAAGAGAAGCAGATGATGAGAGAAATGTCCTCAGGCATGTGTGGAGAAGGGGAAGGAGATTCACCAACATGGATCTAGGATCATAGTTTTAGAGCTTAAAGAGGAATCTTGTAGGTCATCTAATCTCACTCATTTTATAGACAAGGAAATTGTCCTGGAAAAGTAAAGGAACTTGTCCAAGGTTGGAACTCAGGTTCTCTGATTCCAAAATCAGGCTCTTATTATTATATGTCCTATCTACCCTACTAGGTTACTGGCTTAATGTCTTATTTATCTCTTTACTTCAGTATCCAGAGTGTCTTACCCATAATAGGTACTAATATTTACTAAGAATAGATGAATGAATAAATGGCCTTAAAACAGACTGAACCTAATCTTTCCCTGTGGATTGTCTCTAGGTTATTCTATGGAAGAGATACAAGGACATGACTTTCTATATTCTTCTCTCAAACCAATCCTCGGATACAATGGTCCCAGTGGATATAGAAGGAATTGCCCCAAATTACGCAAGATGCCTATTGCTTTTGGTATATTAAGTCATCTGCCAATTCGTTAGTCTTACAACTAGGGAGAGTGGAATTTTTCCTTTTAAATGGATCCTGGGTCTGTTCTTGATAACTTATTCACTAAATTTTTTAGGACACATCAATAATGGTATATACAGCCATATAATGTGATATGAACTTATGCCCCCATTAAAGCAAAAATGAACACCTTTTCTGATATGTTGGTCACCCTAAATGTAGCTCAAAGAAATTATTGGTTAGGTGGAGGAGCACAAAACTTAAGCTGGGGAAAAAGGAAAAACAAAAGGCGATGATTTTCCATGCTAGACAATAGGAAATTGGCCAAACAGATGGGAAACATTCTAAATGCTCCCTCAAATCCACCACAGAAGACTCAGCATTGAATTCCCACCACATTCTGTGTGAGGTTTGTTAAGGAGAGACCTTGTGAGGCCACCTGAAAGTTGGGAGTCAGAATTTGGGGTACTCTGAGGCTGAGGAGGAGCTTGATGGATGTAGAGGTCAAGATAGGGGAGGGAAGGTAAGCGGAAGAGAGAAGAGAATAGAAGACATTTACCAACTGGTAACTTCCTATTTTAGCTATCCTTATCACTTAGTTTTAATGCTGCTGAAGGAATGTGGAACATGCTATTAAAATGCAACCAAATTTCAAATTGCATAGCCTCTTAAATTCTCCAGGATGGTGTGTGTACTCTTAAAATGTTACTGCCTGAAGCAAAGCTCAGGTCACCTTAGTTATGGCTCTGACTCTTTGCATTCTGATAATCTTTGAAAATCTGGTGGGGTCAGGATTTTGGTATTTTCTAAGGTCTCCAAACTTTATTACAGAAATGTTTATTATATATATTATAATATAAAAATATAAGAAATGACTATAATTACAACCTATATTATTTTTATATATTACATTTTCATAATATTTGGAGAGCTCAGAATATATAAGCTTTGCCTTCTGTTCCAAAGTCAAAATCAGTTCCAAGGCAGAAGAGTAGTAATGGCTAGGCAACTGAGGTTAAGTGATTTGCTCAAGGTCACATAGCTAGGAAGAGTCTGAGGTCATATTTGAACCCAGGAATTCCTGTCTTCAGGCTTGGCTGTCTATCCTCTGATCCACTTATCTGCCCCCTTATTTTTGAATATCAATAATAATGATGGCTAGCATGTATATAACACTTTAAGGCTTGCACACTGCTTTACAAATATTATCTCATTTTAACCTCACAACAAACCTGGAAAGTGGATGTTACTCTTATCATTTTAAAGAGGATGAAACTAAGGCAGATTGAGGTTAAAATGACTTGCCCAGGGTCACTGCTGACTTAATTCTTCCTAAAAAAAAGTCTGAAGGACTTCAGCAACATGACCATTTGAAGACCACCCTTGCCATGCAAAGGAGTAGTAGACAATAATCTGACATAGCATATTTCCTCGGTATCTCAGTGTAGACATGGTCACATCATGGTTAAATGTTTCTGTCTATTCTGGCTATCACAAAAAAGAAAACTTTTGGTGATTTCTGTGATTATGTTTATATAAAAACCAAAGTCACATTTTAACTTAAGCAATTCCCTGGGTTTTTTTGTTTTTGTTTTGTTTTTATAAAAATGAGGGGTTTGCACTTAGTTTTCTACTCTGGATCCTTCCAGCTTTAAAATTGTTTTGTAATTGGTCAACTGGCCATCCAGCATTTATCAAGTGCTTTCCATGTATGTGCCAGACACCGTGCTAGAAATTAGGCATATAAAGACCAAAAAATAAATACTCCCAGTCCATGAATAAGCAGTTTAAATTCTATCCTATGCTATTACACCTGAAATGTAAGTCATCTTTTTAAGGAACCCTAATTGGAGAGAATAGAGGTCCTGGCTAATTCACAAAAAATAATTCCAAACTCACATCTGCTAGATTGTGGATCCTCCAAATTTATTACACTCAGGAAGTCACATCCTGGTTCCACTTTAACAATGGAAGTATTTGGCAAGGAGGTTCCTTGTTACATGGAAAATCCACTAGGACAGACAACATTCAATGACAGCTGAGATTACAGTAAAAAGTAGTCATTTAGTGGTCAGACAAATATAAAAGAGAACTCTGGGAAGGGAATGACAACTCACATAATTTCTATATATTTCTGAAGTTTGTGTTGCTCATTGCTATAAGATGTTAGACCATTCATTCGTACCAAGTTGTCTGTCTGAATAATATGACCACAGAGATTTTCACCTAAAATGACAAAGCAGATAGGGGCTAAGAGCTGTTTCCTATTGTTTAGGAAACAGATCAGTTAAAAAAATGTGTTCCCAAAGACAGATAGCCTGGTAGACCAGTAGGTTAAATCTTGACAAACTATTTAGTGTGGGGGAAAGTAGTATAGTAACAAATACAAAGCACATTAAAGAATCTTGTTGGCTATTATTCTATTGCTTTTACTTTGAGAATCTTTGAATCAGAAAGTATTAAAAGTCTTTTAGAAGTATCCAGAGATCTTTTAGAAGTATCCAGAGATCATCTAGTCCCACCTCTCTTCCCTCTTTCTATACTGGAAGATGAGGCTGAGAAAGATTAAACGACTTAGTGAAAGAACCATATAACCTGGGAGACCTGAGTCACTAAATCAAATAAGGTCACTAACAAGTGAAAGAACTATATGATCTATGAGATCTCGAGCAAAGCACTCACTTTCCCTTAAATATCCATTTCTGGAAATGGAAGGGCTTGAAGTAGATGAACTGCTCTAGTTCCCTTCAAGTTCTCAATCCATGATCTGATGATAAGTAAAGTATTTGAAGGTTTGTAGTACTTGAGGAATGGGAAGAGATGATCAGAGTCCAAGTTATTATATGGCGACCAGTGTTTGCTCACTCCTTTCTCTCCATGCTGCCTTGCACATAAATGCTTCATAAAGCCATGAAGAGCCAATGGAAGAGGCTAAGGGCAATGCTCTGTTGGATATTCCCTTTCTTGCTCCTTTTGTATGCTGTTTCTCTAGATTAGGGTATAAACTCCTCGAGGGCAGGAACTCTCTTTATTATTGTTATTGCCAAGACTTAACACACCATGCCTGGTACAGAGCAGGCATTTAATGTTTTTGAATTGGATCATATCTCCATACTAGCTGGTAAAGCTCTCAAGGGAAGAAATTATATTTTAGTTCAACTCTATGCCCAGAGCAGTTGGCTGTATTGTATTAAAAGTTAACAGAAACAACTCAACCACCAAAAGAAGTGGTGGCCAACCCAGCAGCCCTTTCTTTGACGTCATATGCTTTCTCCTAATTCGATGGTCCATTTATTGGTTATTGAACTGTTTGGGGGAATGCAGGTATTTGTCCTGTGCCATCATTCCTCAATATTGGAAAATAGTTCTAAGCCCATCTAGCTTCATCAGTCTGGGTGAAAATCTCATTCAACTCACACCACTCAGCCAGCTTGGAGTGAATGGTCCAGCTTCTCTCATTTCAATGAGGAATACACATCTCAGAAATAAGTCATTTGGGGGCAGCTAGGTGTCTCAGTAAATAGAGAGCCAGGCCTGGAGATGGGTGGAAACCCTGGGCACTCATCACTTAGCCCCGTCTGCCTAGCCCTTACCACATTTTTTGGAACTGATATTTAGCATCGATTGTAGGACAGAAGGCAAGGATTTTTTTTTTTTGTA
This sequence comes from Monodelphis domestica, assembly GCF_027887165.1. Taxonomy (NCBI): domain Eukaryota; kingdom Metazoa; phylum Chordata; class Mammalia; order Didelphimorphia; family Didelphidae; genus Monodelphis; species Monodelphis domestica. The sequence goes on from NC_077231.1 coordinate 262,526,486, forward strand.
AAAAGAAAGAAGTGATTTGTCTTTCAATGATTAGAAAAGAATCTGAAAAATGGACCTTGGAACCTTAATTGACACTGTCTTTGCTACTGCCAAGTCTAATGAAAGTGGCACCAAGGGATTTTGAATGAATAAAAGGATGTTCAGGAAATCCCGTTTGTGGACTTTAAGAGTGAGTTATACTTTCTTTAACAGAATCATAAAGAATTGTTAATGGTGAACACAAACACAGCTGGACAAATATATATGATACAGTTTTTTAAGGCCAGAGAAAGCAGAATTTGATGGGTTTATGCATGACATATCTGCAGCATTGTACAGTCTGTAGCATTCAGTTACAAGGTCATTCATTAATCCATCTCACTTCTCTGAAGGCAGCCACAAAACTACTGGGTAGAAAAGGAGCTGTCAGGGTGATCCTGTCAGTCATAGGTTTATTAATAGTGCTAGCATTTATATAAGGCTTTTAGGTTTGCAAAATGCTTCATGTCTGTTATCTCATTTGGTCAAAAAAAGCCATCCCTGGCCACCGTTCCTTTATATATGTTGTCTACCCCTAGTAGAATGAAGCTTCTTGAGGGCAGTGATTACCTGACTTTTTGCATTTTATCCTTAGTGCTTAATGCAGTGCCTGGCACACAGCAAGTGCTTAATACATGCCTTTTCATTTATTCACTATTAAGAAAATGTGTAATAATAGCTAACACTTAGAGAGTCCTTTAAAGTTCACAAAATACATAAAAAGATGTCATTTAATTTCCCACCAATTGTTAAAGTAGGTAGTACAGCCATTCTACAGATGAAGAAACTGACTGTAGCTCAGGAAAGTTGAGAGATTTATTTGCCCCTGATCACACTGCTGGTGTCAGGGGTTAGATTCAAACCTGCCCCTCCCCTGACTCTAAACACAGCATCAATTCCCCTAAGCCATGTTTTGTCTCTTCAGATTTTGGGTTGATCAGTTTGAACTTGGTTTAAATGTCAGTGCCACGCTGTTGATGCAAAATCTCTGTCCAGTTGGTTCAGGTCCATCTGGAAAAACATGGCCCAAGTGAGCTTCACACTGCCAAAAAAAACCAGCACCAAAAAACTCATCATTAGTAACCAGAAATGTGCTCTAAAGTTTACATTTAGATAAAAACATGCCTATTTTTTTAAATTTAAAAAAAAATCTTCCAACAACCTTACTTTTTGTTTTAGCAACAATTCTAAGAAGGACAAAGTTTAGGTAATTGGGCTTATGTGCCTTGCCCCAGGGTCAAAGAGCTAGGAAGTGTCTGAGGTCAGATTTGAACCCATCTCTTCCCAATTCCAAACCTGACATGTGATCCACTGAACCATAGAACTGCCCAACATCAGTGGTTTCTAAGAAAATGTTTACTGATATCTTTTGTTGTGATATCATTTTTGTTTCCAAATATATTTGCCCCCACAGTAGTGTGTTGGTAAATGCTTAGCAACAAGGCTCTTTGATCACTAAAACCCTTCTCATCTGCATCATGCACAATTTCTCCATCACTTTCTTAAGTCCAGATACTCCACAAAACAATAAATCAAGCTCCGATTTGTAGCATTTGCTGGTTTCTAAGGTATAAGTGCTCATCCTGAAAATGTGACAGTCAGCTCTTTGAAGGAATTGTTTCTCCTAGCAAGTGAGTCATCCCTTGGAACAAAGATTGAAAAAAGAGGAGAAAAGCAGTTCAATAATAGTGACTGACACACCGACTCTGTCCGATGGTCTTCCATACACATGGCCCTCTGGCTCTGCAATGAAGGGAAGGAATGACATTGTTGCAAATTTTTTTCGTGGTACAGATTGCTCACTATAATTGCTATAAATGATATTTGTGCATTTTTTGTCATAGAAAAATGTTTGCCTTTTGAAGAATGGTGGGAAAATTAGCCTAAAAGATGGGGAGCTCAAAGGGACCTTAGAGAGTATCTGGTACCACCCTAGGACTTTATAGTGTTTAGTAAACCTTGGCAAAGTGTTTGGATGAGGTAACACCATCACCATCCCTGTCACCATCACCACCATCATCAGTAAATAAAATGAGCTCACAGACATAAAGTGAATTCCCTAAAGTGGGATGGATTTAGAGGAACACAGTGATGACTTGGCACAGAGGTCCTCTTAACTCTCTTCAGTGCAACTTGGTACCAAACGTATTCCTAAAGAGTAAACACTGTCCCTTCAGCCTTTCTCTTTGGGGAGCTCCTTTCCAACAGTGCAGACTGAAACCTAGGACTTGAAAAATTCAGGAAGGTTCAGGGTCACACACCTAACTAGGTAAGATTTGAACCTAGTTCTTATTCTAAGCTCAGCACTCTAGCCACCATGCCAAATACTACCATCTTCCAATTCCCAGAACCACCTCCAGAAAGTTTCAAATGGCAACTCTGTGCCTTAAAAAGGTTCAACAACTGGCCACAGCATAGGGATGCTTCTGGAACCCACACATTCACACAGTAGAAAGATGGATCTATAAATGTGTCGTCATAGCAACTGAATTTAAATATTGGCTCTGCCTGCCGGTCCGTTGTCACCTGTGTGGCCATGGGAAAAGCATTTACCTTCTTTTGGTCTCACGCCAGGTAGGGACGATTAATACAGTATTTACTATGTGCAAGGCATTGGAGGTATTGTGTGAATTGCCTCAGTCTCCCCATCTGTAAAAGATGGGATTTGAACTAGGGACGTAAATTACACTGTGAGCTCCTTGAGAACAGGAGTTGTCTTTTGCTTGTCTCTGCATCTCTAGCCCTTAGCACAGTACCTGGCACACAGAAGGTACTTGCTGTTTATTAACTGAGCCAAATCTAATGTCTCTCCATCTGTGACCCTCTGAATTCTTCAGTATATATGTTTAACCCTACCGTCTGTCTTAGGATAAATTTTAACACAGAAGAGTGGCAAGGGCTAGGCAATTTGGGTGAAGTGACTTGCCCAGGGTCACATATAACTAGGAAGTGTCTTAAATCCATATTTGAATCCAAGTCCTCCCAACTCTTGGCTTGACATTCTATCCACTGTACCACCTAGCTACCTTCAATATATTGTTTTAAACTGGACTGTACTACTTTTCTCAGTTCAATTACTTTTAATATTTTCTTTTTGGACTTTCAGAGTATTTAACAACATGACATCCTTCAAGGTGGCCAGTGGCCAATAGCCAAGGATGGCAAGTCTGGCTCGGAGACAGGAAGATCTAGGTTCTGATTTCTTTTCTGGTTATCTGTTGGCTTCTTCTCTGTATTGATTTGCAAGATTTCCTTAAATCTAAACATTACCAATTTTCTAGCTCTTCCAAAGGAATCTTTAATTGATCACACAACCCTGGTTAAGGCTGACCAGCCACAAGATTCTTATAACACAGATGAAAAGAGTTTCATGTCTATACTCTTAGAAAAGTCAACTATAGTTTCTTTCTTCTAGGAACTTGGCTTATTCCTCCTTAGTGCTGATATGAGGGCTTAGGCTCAGGTACCATGGCAAAGCCTTCATCCTAGCTGCTTATCTTTAACCAACCCCAGGGGAGAGGGGAAGGTGGAAGGGACCACTTTAATTTCCTGTCTGTTCCCAAACCTGATTCCTTTGGAAGGCTGAAGTGGGAGAGATGCTGTTTGAGAAGGTGTCTCAGAAGGCATCGTAGTTTTATTTACTTCCAGTGTTGAGAGCTATATAAAAGGGACTAGAATCACTTGAAAAAAATTTTTTTTAATTCTGAACTTTAGGACCACCAAACAAAATGAGCCTTTTGGAATTACTTTTGAAGCCAGTAGCTGATGAAAAATGTGTTTTATGTCAACAAAAAGGCTAGAAGGAAACATTCATTTTGACTTCTGTTTAACTTTAAAGTAAATGCACCTGTTTGCAAACAACCTCCACCCGAGTTGATCCCAGGGAGTTGTCCGGACGCCTCAGGATACTGGTCTTACTTTCATCAGAACCAGATGTTCCGTGAGCTTCTGTGAATGAAGGCCATCCGGTGCCTGAGCAGAATTTTTTTTCAGAACTGTGGAACAGATCAACAATAACCAAAATTGTTAATAAGTAGTCCTCTCTTGCCATGCAAAGCACACTCTGCTCGCTCATCTTCCCAGCCAAAACATAAGATGAAATCCTACTTCCTCCCCCTAGCCCACACCAGTAATTTACTTGATCAGTCATCTGAGTGGGAATTTTTTCCCATTGTACCACTGAAAAGTGGGATAGCATAAAGGCTGGTCTTAGTGCTAAAATCTGGGTTTAAATTCTAAGTGATGCAATGTGGAGAGCTCTGGACTTGGAGTCCAGTCCTGCTTCAGGCAAGCCACTTAACCACTGTAACCTCTGTTTGCCTCAGTTTCTTCATTTGTAAAATCAAGGGTTGGACTTGATGACCTCTAAGGTCCTTTCTGGCTCTAAGTCTATGTTCCTAGATCTTGCCTTTTATTATATACTTTCCATGTGATCATAGGCAAATCATATAACCTCCTCAGTTGCCAAGGTAACTCTCTAAGTCCCTGTTTTTTTTTTAAATATATTTTATTTGATCATTTCCAAGCATTATTCGTTAAAGACATAGATCATTTTCTTTTCCTCCCCCCCACCCCCCATAGCCGACGCGTAAGTCCACTGGGCATTAGATGTTTTCTTGATTTGAACCCATTGCTTTGTTGATAGTATTTGCATTAGAGTGTTCATTTAGAGTCTATCCTCTGTCATGTCCCCTCAACCTCTGTAAGTAAGTCCCTGTTTTTTTAATGAGCAACGTGCAATAGCGAAGGGAGTTTAAACTGATGATCTCACAGTTCTGGACTAAAAATGAGCTCCGCGTCCTCCTCCTCCTCCTCACCCCCACCCCAATATTCAGCATTAAGAAACTTTAGTATATCAGTTTAGAGTTACTTCGACAGTGAGACCTATCTCAACATTCCGTAATAGCTACATCTTACAATAGCTTGACATGTAGGGGATCATTCAGTCTTTAAAAAGATTGCCATGAAGGATAGAACAAGGGAAAACCAGAGGTAATGAAAAAGGGAGATGAAGGGTGGAAAGATTTGTTCTTTTAATTTCAATATATCAAAACCAGTAAGGCAGTTGACTGTGAGAAAGGCTTATGTTTAACCCCCCCCCCCACTTTTTTATTAAAAGAAGAGACAGAAATGGGATATGGTTTTTTAAGTGATCAAATAATTCCACGCACAGTCTATTCCTCTTTTGTAAACACAGAGAAGTTGAGTTATCCTACAGAAAATCAGCAGCTATCAGCCCTACAGTGTGATGAAATAAGCCAAAGATGGGACACACAGACATTTATTAGTTATGTGACTCTGGGAAAGTCACTTAATCTTTTCCTGCCTCAGTCTCCTCAAGTATAAATTATGATAATGATAGGATCTATGAACTTGGGGTTAGTCTGAGGATCAAATAAGATGATATTTGTAAAGAACTTAGCATAGTGTCTTGCACAGAGAAATTTTCATATTTCTTCCCTCCCTCCCACTTTCTTTGTTTCTTTCTCTCTTTCTCTCTCCCTCTCTCCCTCCATCCCTTCTTCCTTTCTTCCTTCCCTCCCTCCTCTTTGTTTCTTTTTTGTTTGTTTGTTTGTTTGTTTCTTCCTTCCTTCCTTCCTTGCTTCCTTCATTGCTTCCTTCCTTGCTTCCTTGCTTCCTTCCTTCCTTCCTTCCTTCCTTCCTTCCTTCCTTCCTTCCTTCCTTCCTTCCTTCCTTCTTTCCTTCCTTCCTTCCTTCCTTCCTTCCTTCCTTCCTTCCTTCCTTCCTTGCTTCCTTGCTTCCTTGCTTCCTTCCTTCTTTCCTTCCTTGCTTCCTTGCTTCCTTGCTTCCTTGCTTCCTTGCTTCCTTCCTTCCTTCCTTCCTTCCTTCTTTCCTTCCTTCCTTCCTTGCTTCCTTGCTTCCTTCCTTGCTTCCTTCCTTCCTTCCTTCCTTCCTTCCTTCCTTCCTTCCTTCCTTCCTTCCTTCCTTCCTTCTTTCCTTCCTTCCTTCTTTCCTTCCTTCCTTGCTTCCTTGCTTCCTTGCTTCCTTCCTTCCTTCCTTCCTTCCTTCCTTCCTTCCTTCCTTCCTTCCTTCCTTCCTTCCTTCCTTCCTTCCTTCCTTCCTTCCTTCCTTCCTTCCTTCCTTTCCCCTTTCCCTCCCTTCATCTTTATGCCTACTAATTCTCAAAACAAGAATTATTATTATTCATCTGATCCTATCTGGCCTTTAAAAAAAGGCTCAGGAGATATCCTTTTATCATGCTCTTTCCCAGATATTCTATATTGGCTCATGTTTGTTGATGTTTACTAAGAAAAACTGTCTTATTAAATTATGGTTTCATAAATGATAAATCATACTCAAAATTAAGGCTTGAGAACTAGAGAGAAACAGTTGCAAATAATTCTTAATTCCAAGACAACAATAAAAAGCCAAATTTTCTAGCTAACAGTTTTATAGGGATAAGTCCTTTGTAGACATAATTAACAGAATCTGAATTTATGCCCTAATGGGACAGGCCGGACTGGAACCAACATAAATAACAGGATTTAGGAGGCTTTAAAAGTTAAGACTCTTTAGAAAGGTCTGTACCTACATTTAAGAGATTGGAAAACTTTAAGTGACACAAAGTAAGAAGTAAGAGTATTCTGGACCTATCCTGATTTATTCCTAATTTATTTTAAATTGCAAATCCTGGCAACTCCCTACTCCCCCAGATTGATACAGAGTGACACCTTGTGGTAAAGGATAAAATTCACATCTCAGAAAAACTCAGTAATATTTTGGAATTCACAACAGGGTTTAAAGCAATACTTTATTCACTTGCCCGTCCCATATATCAGACCAGGATGACATGAAACCAAAGCGATGGGACACTTTCCAGGCACATCTATTTTAAGGAGAACCTTTTTTAAAATGGTGAAATACATTTAATGACCCCAAGATAATTCAAGGACAGTTTCAACATCGCATTTACTAAAGACAAAACTCGATTTTCATGAGCACCCAGAGAGCTGGCTTCTGGAACAGGAAGGCTGCTACACAACTCTATGAAGCAGGACTCTAGAGCCTCCATGGCCACTCATTACTTTCCCCTAAGCTTACACATAAATGAAGAATCCCAGACTTGACGTTGGGCGAATGGGAGCTGCCAAAGAAGGCACTCAATGTTCAGGCTAATAATTGCAGTCTTACAAATGAGTCTGGAATGTCAAGCACTTCTCGTTCAGGATGGGATCAGGAAAAGAGGGCAGAGTGATTGGTTCTCACTATTAGGGTCAGATAGACAGTCTGTTTATTTAAAACCCATTGTCATGGTTCAGACCAATTTTTATGTTGATCACGGGCAAGTGGGACATCTCGAGTTTGAATTCTAGCCCAGCCTAGAAATTTGCCTACAGAGTGGATGGGGAGAGAAGCATGAACAAAAGAGACCAAGGCTGAGACTGTGACATCAGGATGCTTCTTAGATCTAAGCAAACTTTGAATTGCATCTCTTCCTCTCTTCCTTTAACTAAAAGGGCCACTTTTTCACCTGCCTATTTTATGTGTATATCTCGGCAGTCAACTTTCTTACAGGTTTAGTTTAATGGAAATTTAGTGAACGCATTTTCCTTTATCTTCTTTTGATTGGAAGCCATTTGCTTAGAGGTGTGTGTGCGTATGTGTGTGTGTGTGTGTGTGTGTGTGTGTGTGTGTGTTTATTCTTTATTGAGAAATACTTTTCCCAGACTTTGCAAATGAGATATTTCAAAGAAAACCAATTTCCAATAACACCAAAACTACACACACAAACAAAATTTTGTCAAACAAGCTCTTATTTAGCAAAAGGGAATTTTTAAAAATTAAAAATAGAAATTATATATTAACAAAAAAGTCTGTGGAATTAACTGACTACTGAAAATTTAGGTTTTCAAGAACTGATCTTTCAAATTGCCCCCCCCCCAAGAGGGAAAAATACAAGCTAGCATCAGCATCTTGATCTAAATTGTTCAATCTATAATACAGTGAAGAAAGTCTCCATGTATATTGAGCTAATTTCTATGAAATAGAAATAGCCATTTGGCTTTGGAGTATCTAATCGTCTTGGTCTACATATGCCCACTTTCAACCATGCTTACCTTTTGAGTAGTTCTCTTCTTTTTTTTTTTAAACCCTTACCTTCCATCTCAAAATGAATGTATTGGTTCCAAGGCATAAAAGTGGTAAGGACTAGACAATGAGGACTAAGTGACTTGCCCAGGGTCACTCAACTAGGAAATGTCTGAAGCTGGATTTGAACCCAGGACAACCTCCAGTCCTGACTTCTATCCATAGCTTCCTTCCTAATAGTATAAGCTTGATTGATGAGTGATAGTGGAGATGACAGCATGTAGAAGTCTTTGAACTGTTACACTCAGAGTTACACTCTCATCTTCCCTCCTAAGTTAGGATGCTTGGCTTGAATAAGCATGAACAAATGCTCTTCTAACATCTTTCTATTTCTATGGAGAAGCAATCACCTTCTATGGAGAAGCTTCAATTTACTGAGCTGCTAGAGGGAGATAATAACAATAATAGCTAACATTTATGTGGCACTTACTACAACTCTGGGAGGTAGAAACTTTTACTATCCCCATGTTACAGATTAGAAATTGAGTCAGAAAGAGGTGGTTAAGTGACTTGCCCAAAGTCACGTAGCTGGTAAGTGTTTTGAGGTTATTTTGAACTCAGGGCTTCCTATCTCCAGGTCCAGTGCTCTAATCACTGAGACACTTAGCTACCATTAAATGGAAAGGATTCTAGATCTGGAGTCAAAATACTTGGGTTTGAGACTTGGCTCTTCCACTTACAATTTGAGTAATCTTAACTGCTTTGGGTCTCAGTTTTCTCATCTATGAAATGAGGTGGCTGAACTAGATGGTCTCTCAGGTTTCTCCCAGTTCTAAATCTCGAATCCTGTAGTAGTGTCCAGTTATGGAAGGTAAATCAAAGGATTATGAGAATACGTATAGGATATAAATGTTTCAAAGCTTAATGGAGCCATGATTTAGTTTGTGTTGATACCCTCTTTACAAATGCAGATTGCAATTCCTCTATAACTCAGATAATTTTTATTGATTTTTATGAATTTCTGCAGTTATATCTATCTGAAGCAATTCACAAAATTATATATATAATTTGTCCCTCTTTAGTCAACCTTGCAAAGATCCTCTCCAAATTTAGCTAGGCTAGTCTTTAAGTAACAATCAGAACGTCATAGGACTTTGAGGCCATTATGCTCCATCCCTTCATTTTCAAAGATGTAGAAACCATGGCACAAAGTGGTTAAGGGACTAGTATAGAATCACATAAGTAGTAAATGTCTGAGGCAGGATTTGAATCTGGCTCTTCCTGCTTTATCTACCTCAATCTTTCATTGGGCTTAGAGTTAGTTCTTCCAACTTGGCAGAGCTTTTACTCAGATGTCATTTTGTTAAGCATTCAGAGATATACCTCTAATACTGCAATGATGCAATTGGACTTGCTCCTTATGAGGTTTTCCAAAGCAGCATCTACACTGTTCCCAGCGGTTTTCTTATGCTTAACTACGACTTCATCAAAACGAGGCATTATTTTCATCTCTCATAATATCCTGCAGTTCAGGTAAGTCCTCAGACTACAATATATCCATCTCTTATGTCAGAACAAAAGAATGAAGAAAAGAAACAGTTGTTTTTCTTTCCCTTTGCATAAGACATGGTGAGTCTCACTTTTAAAAGAGACTTAAGTCCTCCCTGTGAATTTCCTCCTCCTCCTTTTCTGTCAGGAAGACCCATGCACCTAGAGTCTTCCTTTCTGGATGGTAAGATGTAGTCCCCCAAAGCATCTCTAGGGAAGAGAATCCCCCTCAAGGCGCCCCATCTCTTGACAGAATTTGTTGTGAAGTCTCTGGTGTATTTCACCTTGGGAGTCTTTGTCAGCTTTCCACTTTCTATCTGGAGACTTTGACATATCTTCTTCCCCCCAGCATTATTCTCTCCCAGCTTCCCTGATGTCTTCCAAAATGAGAGCCTTGTAAGGCTCTTCTCCTGCCCAAATTGGAAACCATATATTTCTGGATACCCTTTCATCCTTCACATTATTTGAGGGATTTTCTGTGCAGTTCTAACCACAGGAATTTTAACTGACAAACAAAGATCTAATAGGTAGTCATTTAATTCTTCCCTTTCCCTCTGTGGCAGAACTTTTTTGAAGTTAAGACTATCTCCTAATTCTCTTAATAGCCTGAGAAGCAAGTGAATATTTATTTAACTATTTTTTTTCTTGCCTATGTGATCATTTATATTTCATAGCTTTTTTCCTTTATTGAATTTGCATGTCAAATGCCTTGTTTATCTTTGGGTCCTTCAGAAGAGTAAACTTAATTTTTTCCCTTTTGCTGATATTTCATGCTTTTGCATTTGTAGTTAAGATCATCTTTGAAGGATATGTTATTCTAGGGTAAAAACTGATTTCCTTTGCTTTTTAGAATGTTGTATTTTAATGTTTTTCTTTTCTATCTTGTATAGAAGGAATAGCCTTCAGTGATGCTGACTTTTCTCTAGGTATATGAAAGGATACTCCTTGACTGCTTACAAGATTTTTTATTTGTGTGTTTAATATTAGATTTCTGAAGGTTGACAATTGTAAGATTAAAAATTAATATCCAAATGCTTCAAGTAATATAATATATGAGACTTATTAATAATAACTGGAAGTAAAGGATAGTGATAGCCTTAGTAAAGAGGAGGATTCCAGCCCAGGAGCACAGGAGAGAGAGAGCAAGGAGGAGAGCACAGGAAGAACAGAGCTCAAGGGTGGAGTTGACAGAAACTTATTTACAAAATGTGAGGATGCAAAGTAGGGCACATAATTCAAGGAATTCTGGGGAACATAGTCCTGGGACACAAAACTCTGTTTACACACAATGATGGCTCTGAATTTTCTTTCTCTTGACGATCTGAGGAGTCTGTATTATGTGTGCATATTATGTATATATGTATATGTCTATATATTTTGCCCTATGCTTCTAACACTTTTGGAATCGTTTTTTTGAACAATTTCCTGGGTTTGAATCTGGCCTTGGACAATTCCTAGCTTTGTGCCCTGGGAACGTCACAACCGTCATTGCCTAGCCCTTACAGCTCTTCTGACTTAGAACCAATACCACAGCATTGATTCAAAGACAGACAGTATGGATTTTCAAAATATATGTATTGCTTTTATGATGTACAATGTTCTTCTGGTTCTGCTCACTTTACTTTGCATCAGTTCATGTAACTCCTAGGTTTTTTTCAAAATCATCCAGCTTATCATTTCTTAAAGCAGAATAATAGTATTCTATCACAATTGTATACCACAATTGTATTTTTTTTTGGATGGACATTGGATGGACATTTGGATGGACAACCCCTCAATTTCCAATTCTTTGCTACCACAAAATAGGTGCAATATATATTTTTGTACAAATATGTCCTTTTACCTCTTTTGAGGGAAATCTCTTTGGGATACAGAGCTAGTGGCACTATTATTGGGTCAAAGGACATACATCGTTTAAGAGCCCTTTGCGAATAGTTCCAAATTATTCTCCACAATGGGTGGATCAATTGCAACTTCATCAACAGTGAATTAGGAAACATAAATAGTTCTTAAACTTTAAGGATCATAAATTTAAAACTGTTAAAGAGCTTTAATATAATCTAAGTCTTTCATTTCATAGATGAGGAAATAGGCTCAAAGAATGACTTGCCTAAGGACACGCTGTTATACTTGCAGAACTGAGACCCAAATCTAGGTCCTCTGACTCTGAATTCAGCAATCATGCCTTTATCCAGAATCCCTTCACAATCTGATTGGGGCTGAATTAAACAACAAGAGGGAATAACTTGAGAACAACTAAGAGTTGAGTTGCTGGAGTTCAGGAACAGAGTTACCAAAAGATGCAGAACTTGGTAGGACTAGGAGAAAGGAGATTTAGAGAGGAAAGGGGAACAATGTGGTTAAGTATCCAAAGACAGTGAGTGAAAATGGAATGGACAGGTTGGGTACAAGGGATGGTGAGTTGCCCTACTTGTTTGGAAGGAATGGTCTGAGTAGGAGTAACAAAAAAATTGCATCTCTACTTTACAGATAAAGGAATTGAGGCACCAAGAAAAAAATAGGCACACAAACAAAGCCAGTCAAGGCAAATAGTTTAGAAAATTAGAGAGGCTTTGAACTTTCACAATTTACCATGAAATAGTCAGGAAAGGTAGTTTTCTGCCAATAAAAACATATACTTTTGCAAATTTGCCCCTTATTACTCCTCTTTGCCCCCTCAATGTGCTGTGCTGCCAATCTTAACTACACTTAGGTCTAGCTCTGCCCACAGACTTAAATTGATAACTCATTCAAGGAAAGAGTCCTTAACTTTTTTTTTCCATGCCCATGGATGTTGTTAAAATGAAAAAAATAAGGAAAATCATCTCATTAACATACAGTAGCAAGTCAAGCGTTTGAAAAATCTGTTGACCATGTTCTTTATTTTCCTGCCTCTCTCATAAGCAGGCTCCTGGAATATGCCCATCTCATTGGCATTTTTTAATCTAGACCTGGTCTGGTGCTCAGGACACGTTTCTCCTTCTTTATGAGACCTTAGATCTCTGGGATAACCAATGTCAATGACACTGTGGAAATGTGACTTGCAAATTGTGTAAAAATTAACCTATTTAGCCTCAATTACCTCACATCATTTTAGGGCTGACTGCCATCTCAGATCATTTCTCACAAGTCACTGATGGGGTAAATGAATCCAGGCAGGGGCCTGCCCATCAATGAGAATGAAGAAAAAATCAATCCTAATCTCCATTCATCCTTTGATGGCAGGGGTCTGGCCTTCCCCAAGTCCTAATGCAGCCCACATTAGCTGCAGTGCTGGAAAACCCAATCTGTTCAAGGCCAAGGGGACATAATGAAGTACTGTCTAATGGAAGATTCACAGAGCTGGCTTGATTTATATTTTATTCTAAACCAATTTAGAGGAGATGCACAAGAAAGGAAAACATCTTTGAAGTTCTAAAAAACAGGACTTCAAAGATGTTTTCCTTTCTTGTTCATCTAATCTACTTTTTTTAGGCTGTTTCCTGCATGTCTAAACAAAAAGCCTTTGTTGTGAGAGTTCAGATCCTGATTCACTTAAAAGAGGCTTTGAAATCAAGGGACAATTTAATTTACTTTTAACTCTATAGAAAAGGGCATGGTATTCACCACTGTCAAGTACTTTGGGGAAATCTATTCTCATGAAATACTACATTTCTTAAATTAAGTTATAAACCCATTTTCTCCAATAGGGCTACAGTTTTCATCTCATGATAATGGAGCATTATGGGTTTCCCCCTACAACATTTTTTTTCTCCTTTACAAAAAAGTCTCCTGGCTTTGTCTTCAGGTGTCCAATAACACTTCTTGCTTGTACTTTATAATTATTGGGCACATGGAAAGGAAAACACAAAACTAGACTAAAAATAATCAAACTTCCACATGTTATAATACTATATTGTAAAAGGAATATAATTTACCTTCAGCAAGTGTTCTTAACTTTTTTTTTCACATGTCATGGACCTCTTTGGAATTCTAGAGAAGTCTATAGACTCCTCAGAATAATGTTTTTAAATTATTGAAGGACTCCTGTGCCATAAGAAATGAGGAGCAGATTAATTTTTTAAAAATATAGAAAGATTTATGAAATCATGAAAAGCAAAATGACTAGAAGCAGTAGAAGATTATATACAGCTACAGAATTAATGTTTGAAGAATAACTTGTGAATGTCCTTCTCTAGAGAAAGAACCGATAAACAGAAGCAGGAAAGACATACATACATACATACATGCATGTATATATATATGTGAATATATAAACTCTGATGTCTTTTCTAGTCCTGGGATGGGAGAGAAGGAGAGAGATACCAGGGAATTTTAATGTAACTAACAACAAATAAAATTTAAAAAAATAAATAATTGAAAGATATCCTAAATTTCAGTTAGAGGTTAGTGGAGGAAAAAAAGATGCTATTTTCCTCCCCATCCAAGTCCACACCATGGACTGCTTCTCCCTGCCCCCTGCCCCAGCCCACCCCCCACCTCCTGAGTGTTCAAGGGGACTCTGTTTTGGACAGAACTTCTGCTCAAATTCTCTCTATTATTTGCAACAACTCTCAAATTTGGGTAATAAAAAAAAAAGACTTCAAGTGTTTGGACATTGACTTTAGGTCAGCACACACAATACCAACCAAGAGTTTGGAGCATTCAGAGCTCTCCAGGTATGGAGAGATCTCTCCTCTCTCCCCTCTTACCTGAACAGTGGGCTGTCACAGCACACACAGTGATACATTCCTGGCTCTGTGTTATTCAAAAGGACTCCACTGAAGGGCTGCAAAATAAAGATAGGTGGTTGCTTTCTAGGCTCCAAGTCAGGAACAGATCCTGCAGTACCATATTTAAAAGGCAAGAGACAAGTCTTAAAAATGAAGGCCACAACTCAGAAAAAGGCCATGCCTTTAGGAATCCCTGGGCCAACCTGACAGGCAACCCAAACAACTCGGGCGAGAAAATGTGGCATCCTTCTCTCTCTAGAAGAAGCCTGCAGGCTTATTTACAGCTCAGTCTTTATTGTGCCAAATATTCAAATTATGGCATTAATAATGCTTTGTATTTCTATAACACCTTTCATCCAAGAACTTCAAAGTGTTTTAAAAAGCAGGAGACTAAAGTCTCATCCTTTGCCACTCTATAAGGTTTCAGTCTCCCTTCCAAAGGCGCTAATGCAATAGGAATCTGCTCTCCCGGCTAAAGCACTTTGAAATCCCCAATTAAAGTGGGAATATAAATATATAAAGGCATAGCTCAGTGGAGAAGGGGGAAGGTGTTCTGTCTTTACTATGCTCCATGCGGCACTTAAGATACTGCATACTTAAAACAGGTCCACTATAGGCTGGCCTCTCCGAGTGACCAAATACTTTGGGAACTTTGTATTTGGTGCCTAAGAGATGTTTAATAAGTGTTTGTTGATTGACTTGGTAGCTGCATTCACTAAATGGGACAAGGCTTTATCATCTTAAGAGGAATTCACTATAGAACCAGAGAACTGTTGGGGCATAGGAGAAACTGACCAATGATTAAAGATGTGCCGCATTCCATTGCACGTGCGAATCTATCTTTGTCCCTTCTTTTTGCCATCTCTCTCCTCCATAGGACCCTTCTCCCAGTCTCTATTGGTTACTTTAAAAACACTCAGTTACTAGTTCAGGGCTAGGTGAGAACGATGAACACTCATAGAAAGAAAGTTTGGATCCAGCCCTACGAGGCTAGCCAAACGTCCTAAAGTCAAATCCTTAGCAGCCGTGGGAAGTCCACCTTGGGGCTTCAGAGCTTCTCATGTGCTTTTGAGTCAGAAAACTCAGAGGTCAAATATCTAGAGCCCCTGTGGTAGTTTTGCCACTGTATTTTGTAGTGCTCTGCATAAAGGACAATTTCAAATTAACCTAGTGAGCAGACCATCTGGGCACATTTGGACTTTTTCCCTCTGCAAACCCTAAAATTAGCTGTAGAAATCAGAGCTGGTTCTTCTGCCAAGAGGATCTGGCACCTTGCTTTATGGGCAGGCCCACCATGAGCTTCCATCAGGAGTATTGATTGGCATTTGTAATGAAGGGAAGTTTCTTGCATTTGTGGCACTCACAACCGGGCTCATGAAATTCAGCAAAAGGGTATTTTATTTGCATTTAAAAAATCCAATCTGCATACTCCAGCAATTAATGGAAGACCAACTATATCATTCTGATCTGCCTATTCAAATATTCACTCATTCTTCAAGGCATAACTAAGTCTGCAATTCTTAATTTTCTCTGATTCACAGTCATCTCTTTCTATGCTGATATCCTATACCAGGTAACCCTACCCTATAACATTGTAACCTGTAATCCTTTAACTGTGTCCCTTAATCATATACAATCTTATATTGTCATTTAAGGTTCTGATCTCCTTAAAAGTGAGAAGTGACTGGGGGGCAGCGGGGTAGCTCAGTGGATTGAGAGTCAGACCTAGAGATGGGAGGTCCTAGGTTCAAATCTGGCCTCAGACACTTCCCAGCTGTGTGACCCTGGGCAAGTCACTTAACCCCCATTGCCTAGCCCTTCCCACTCTTCTGCCTTGGAGTCAATACACACTATTGACTCCAAAGAGGAAGGTAAGGGTTTTAAAAAAAAGTGAGAAGTGACTGGCTGGTACTTCTTTGGTTATTATGAAGATTAGATGGAGACAATGTCCCTAAAATGTTCTATAAATCTATAGAAAGGTTAGCTATGATTATAATTATTATTCCATGGTGTACTGAAAGCACTTTGTAAGTCACCAACTGCTATATAAGTTACTCAGATTGTAGGCTTTCTGGATATTTACTTAATAAAGTTTATCAAGGGCTTACAAGTTGGAATACTTTTTTTTTCACATATAGAATATGGAAAAGGATCAATCCCAAATGGATTTGCAACATAAGTTCAGATTACAGAATGTGCTCATTTTGTAAAATAGCCAAACATACAGGGTGTGTTATCTATGCCATCTGCCTGAGAAACCCATAAATTTATTCTACTAAACATCTGGCAGCTCTTCTCTCGTATTTATGCACCTTATTTGGCAAATAGGCACAGGAGCCATGGGAGGGGCAGCACCTCTTGGACCACTGGGTGCCCTGCTTCTAGCCCAATCCTCACAACCATTATCCTGGGAAACAATTCCTGTGGAATTGTGGCTAGCCAATCCCACCAATTGCAACTAATTGTGTGCCACATTTAGGGCAAGCAAACCAGCCTGTCTAAAGTAGCAAGAAACTGCGAGAGAGGAGGCAGCATGTGCCAGGCAAATCAAACCACCCACTACCACCACCACGACTGACTGCTGTCTCCCCTTGGACTCCTGATGGAAAAAGTCCAGGACTCTGAGCCCAAAAGCCTTGGGGATGTCAATGCTTCCAGCCCAGTGCCTTCAGCCTCATGGGAAATCAACCCCTGTGGAGACACAGCCTGGCAACTACTCCTGCAGGGGCTACAGCCACAGCTAATGATGACCTAGAAAAGAAAGTTCTTGCCACCAAAGTCCTTAGCACTGTCAAATGGTTCAACATTAGAAAGTGATATGATTTATTGATGGAGTTGACAATAAAGAAGATACATCACCATCTGCTTTCCTTCAGCACCATAAGGATCATGGGACTTTCCCATCTGATTTGCAGCAGAAACCTTCCATATGTTTTTGTCTTCCCCCATTATTGTGTGAGATCCTTGAGAGCAGGATTGCCTTATTTTACTATTAGTATCCCAAGTGTTTCACTCATAGTAAAGGCTTAGTAAATATTTTATTCATTCATTCACCCATTTGTTCTGTACCTGAGAACTGGGGCTGGCTTAATAAACTCTGGAAGCACTCAACAGTAGGCAGAGGACAATTATAATTTTTGACTCCTGCATTAGGAGGCACTATTCTAAACCTCTTGCAGTAAAGGGCAAAGTATGGAGGTTTTATTAACTTCCCCCCTGCCTTTTCATAGAATTTTCTCTTGAAATACAATAAATCTCCCCATAGCATTCAAAAATTGGATAAATCAGGACAGAGGAAAGCATTTCAACAATAATAAAGTGTGGGTGAGGATGATGCTAAAAAAATCATTTCATTTTACTCTCACAGTAACATGTTAACTAAGAGGATAATTATTATCACATTTCATTGATGAAGAAACAAATGAGTCAGGTTAACATACTTGACCCAGGTCCCATTATTTAATTCTAGACCTAGCCAGGTCTAGAACTCAATTCAGAAGGCATTTACTCCATACCTACTATGTTTAGGGGTCCACACTGGAACCAATGTCTACTGGAAGCCCAATGCTACAAGAGGTAGAGCACACTTAGAGACAGGAGCACCTAAGATCAAATTCTGCTTCAGATACTCACTAGCAGTGTGATCTTGAATAAATCACTAAACCTCATGTAGCCTCCATTTCTTTATCTGTAGAATGGGGAGAATAATAACACTATCTCACAGGGCTGTTGTGAGAATCAAATGAGATAACACATGTAAAGTGCTTTGCAAACTCTAAAGTGCTAGTTATTATTATTTATTTATTTAGCACTGTTTTCAAGTCCAGGACTCTTTCACTGTAAAATGGAGCATACCTATATAGACATTCATGTGAATTTGCATGGACATATAAAAGTAAAATTGTAAACAGGTTAGAGCTTTTCTCTAACTCAGGGGGAACTTCTTTATAATGTAGTCCTTTCAGAAGTCCGGTACCCAAGTCTAATTAGGCAGCTTCTATCACCAAAAGTCTCATGAGGAAAATATTTACATTGTTTTGGCTATCTTAGAGGGCCAGAAGAATAACTGACATTTATATAGGATCTTAAGGTTTATAATGCACTTACTATAGGTATTCTGATCCCTATTTTACAGATGTGGAAACGGAAACAGAGGAAAGATGACTTGTATGCGATCCCAGATCTAAAAAGCGGCAGAACCAGGATTCAAATGGAAGTCCTGAACCCCATCCATCATACCACTCTCCCTGCCCCTCCAAAAGCAGCAGAGTTAACCTGGATGAAATGATGTTGTCAATAATAAATACAGATAAAATCCAGTGATAAGGAGGAATAATCTTTTAGGAGACAATTGATTGCTTTGATTGGAGGATAGATTTATCAGACAAGAATTTCTCTTATATTCTCTCTGATATTCTCTTAGGTCTGATGAGACGTAACCTGACACAAGAAGAGTCAGTGTCACATACTCCAGGCTGGGTCTGGAATCAAAAGACTCTGGTTTGGAGCCCACTTCTTCTCCATATTTATTTATGTGATCACAGGCAAGCCTGGGTCTGTTTCCTCATTTGTAAACTGAGAAGGTTGAACCAGATTCTCTCTAAGGTGCTGATCTGATAAAAATTTCATGGCACAGTGCAAACAGAATGGGATTTGGGTCAGAGGATCTGAATGTGAATCCTGGAATTTGACCTTGTCTCTCCATTTGTCAAATGAGGGGATGGAACTTGATTTCTAATGTCTGTTTCAGCAGTAAGCCTATGGTCTTTCATCTATTCCTTCCTCTCCCTCCCTTCTGGACCTCTCACCCTGCCCCATCCCTACCCCCCCCCCCCCCACTGCTCCTGCTCTTCCCCACCCCAAATCATATGGAGTAGTTTACCAGTTCTGTTCCTTTTTCTCTAGTGACATAGTACTGCTCTGGAGTCAGTTTCTTTTTCCAGTCAGTGGCTGGCTCATCATGCTTGTTGAGAAGCCCTATATTTTTTAAAAGAATATTTTAAAAGGCATGATTCATTAAAAGTTTTCCTTTTCCCCCAATGGTCTTATATAGCACACTACTTATCTTCTAGAGCAGCAGTTCTCAACCTCTCAATTTGTAGCAATGAGAATACAGAATGCATATCAGGTATTTACATTCTGAATCATAACTGTAGCAGAATTACAGTTTTGAAGTGGCCACCAAAGTAATTTTTTGGTTTGGGGTCACCACAACATGAGGAACTGTATTGCGGGGTCACGGCATTAGAAAGGTTGAGAACCACTGCTCTAGAGGAAAAGCAAAAAGACATTCAGTTCCTTTCCTCCCAGACTCTCACCCTCCACAATGACTAGGGATCCTGTGTACAAAATGATTTGAGGAGGCCATTGGTTTAATAAGAAATTTAATAACAAGCAGAAGGCCAGTTGTCTATCCCTGCTAGAGGCAGCTGGAGGTGGTGGGGTGGGTGAGTAGTGGAGAGAATCCCTGTTGCAGTTATATACTAAAAACAAAGGAATAAATCCTTGCTGAACACCTAAGGGTAGCACTTGACCCCTTCTGTTCTCTTATTGGTTTCTAAAGAAATATTTCCTATCACTGGTATAGCTAGGAGCTATTACAGGGATTCTATAGAAAGATAACGCAAAGCTGCTATATATCCCCATCTCCCTTTCAAAACCAACCATGGCTTTGTTTTCTGAGGGAAAACTAAGGGCAACTGGGGAGAGGTCATCAGAGGGGAGAGATATCAAGACAGAGACATATAGGGAGGGGGATGGAGAGAGAAGGGCATGAGGAGAGAGGGAGAAGGGAGAAAAATAAAAATGGGGCTATGGATGGGGGGAGAGAGAGACAGAGAGACACACACATACACAGAAAGACAGACAGACAGACAGAGACAGAGGCAGAGACAGAGATGAAGGCATACATTTCTGGAGGAGATGATAGAGAGGCTGACCTTGGCAAGGAGAAAGCCTATTTTTTTTTTCTCAGAGCTTAGATCAAAGGAGGAAATGAGGGCTGACCTTGAGAAAATGTGAAGTGCAGACTTGGGAAGAATAAAGAGGTTGAGGCCCTATTGTCAATTTCATATCCCAAATCTCCCATAGAAGACTCACTTCTACTGTACAGCTATTGTCTGCAAGTGAAGTTTTCTCACTGTCCATCTACAAATTGTACCATTGGTCATCAGGGTAGGTACTGTAGACAAGTAGGGAGCAAAGTTAATAAATCCAGGCAGCTCTCAATTATTAAGATGTGTACTATCTAGTAGCAATTTGGGGAGCTTCCATAATATCTTCCTCCTGCTGCCACATATTTGGGGCACTCTGCTCTGATCTTTCTGTCAACTGATGTTGACTCAGGACCATAGAAGTAATATGCCATCCTTGGTACCCATCTGCCTTCTCTCCAAAGATGAAAATTGCCCGGGTTGGGAGGGCTACTGAATGGTTAAGTGACTTGCTCAGTCACATCTAAGGCAGGATTTGAACCCTTCTCCCTAAGAATGTTTATCAACTAAAGTACAACAATTTGGAGGGCGAGTTTGCTAACAGATATGTATTCCCAAGTCAAATACATTTATTAATTTTGGATGATCTAGGATTCTAGGTCAAATATGTTCTCTTTCATTCTACCAGATGATAAAGTGCTTATGTTCCAGGGGCCCCCACATTCTCCAGTATGTAGAATGCTTAACCATTTAACAAGAGGGTTATATAGTCAGAGGCTCCAAAGAAAATTTCCACACCTCTGCCTGTACAGCTGTATCCCACTCAAAGTAAAGCTATGAGAAGGTCCAATGATTGAAAATGGAATTCTATTTTTCTGTGATGTTGAGGGGGATCCTATTTAAGGGAACTTTCAGATGGAATTTCCTGAAAAACAGTGGTCTTTTTATAGTATAAACTACTGCCTGATAGTGTGTGTAATAGATATGTTTCTGACACTAAGGTTTTTAAGGCTCTTAGGGACAGAAACAGCCAGATAGCACAGTGCATAGGACATCAGGCCTGGAGTCAAGAGGACCTGGGTTCAAATCTGACCTCAGACACTTTCCAACTATGTGACCATGGAAAAATCATTTAACCTCTATTGTCTAGCCCTTACTTTTAAAGCTCTTCTGCTTTAGAATTGATTCTAAGAAGGTAAGAGTTTAAAAACAAAGGTGAGGAGGGACTCTAAGAGCAGGTACTAAGTAAAAAGCAGACTAATAGCAATGCATTGATGCAGGACAATTCTGAGAGATTAATGAAAAAGAATGCTATCCACAGCTAGAGAAAGAACTGTTGGAGTAGAAAGGTAGAAGAAGACATATGAATTATCACTCGTTTATTAGGGTAAATGATTTGGGGTTTTGGTCTTAAAAGATTACTCTATTACAAAAATGAATAATATGGAAATAGGTTTTGAAGAATGATACATGTAAACCCCAAGGGAATTGCTTATCAACTCTGGGAGTGGGGAGGGAAGAGAGGAAGGGAGACAATATGAATTGTGTAACCATGGGTAGAAATTTAAAAATTAAAAAATAAATATAAAGCAGTTATTAAAATGCATTGGTCCATCCCTGTACCAATGAAATCACAAGTTTAGTTTTTTAAAAGATCCTCCACTATATAAATGGGAGAGTATGGATATTGATCCCCCCCCCCCCCCCCCGTTTGCAGTAATGGGATTGGCACATTTTTGGATGTTGGAGCTGATTTAATTGTTGAAAGCACCACTGCTCATTCACATTTACAAGGTAGCTCAAAATTCAACAAAATCTTCCTTCTCTTGTCCACTTGTGAGCTCAAAGTATTTATGAATAGCTTCACAAATGAAAGGTTAAACAGACTATTAGAATGCAATCACACACCCCCAACTGTTAAATAAAAATTAAAAAATAAAACCATCAACAATCAACTTCAGTTCTTCTTATCAAAACATCATTTAATATGCTAAAATTAGCCTAAAACACTAATAATTCTTGAGAGCTAGAAGGGATCTCAAAGGTCATCTAGTCCAATACCCTCCTTGAAGTACAAATCTCATCCACAGAATCTCATTATCTCTATGCAGATGACTTCTAGTTCTAGGTGGTCAGACTTAGTCTCTCTTTGGTCCTCCAACTCCACATCACAAACTGTCCATTAGGCATTTTGACCTGAACGTTCCCTTGGCACTTCAAACACATATTCAAAGCAGAATTCATTATGTTTTCCAGAAAACTCACCCCTCTTCTGCACTTCTCTGTCATTGCTAAGGTTACCACCATTCTTCCTCATAATAACCAATGATTAAAACCTTGGTGTCATCATTGACTCTTCACTCTCATCCTAAATCATGAGTCAATTGCCAAATTTGATTTTTTTTCTTACTCCAAGACATTTCTTGAACATGGCCACCACCCTAGACCAAGCTGTCACCACTTCTTGTCTGGACTGTTGCAATAGCCTCCTTTTTGGCATTCTGGTCTCCATGTTCCTCCATGTTTGGTATTCTGGTCTCCAACTCATGTTCCTAAAGAACTGGTTGGACCATATTGTCCGGCTTTTGCAATAAACTCCAGGAGCTCTCCATTACTTCTAGTGCCAAATGTAAGCATTTCTGTCTCACATTTAAAGTTCTTCATGATCTGATCCCTTCCCACACTTCCAAGTTTTACATATTCCTCTCCCAACACTATGGTCCAGTTCTGCACACATGATGTTCCATCTCCTTTGCTCTGGCTGTCTTCCAGGCCTAAAATGCACTAACTTGTCACCTCAGTCTTTGGGGATTCCTGATTTCCTTCTAGATCAAGCTGGGATGCCATTTTGCAATCTACAGGAAGCCTGTCCTGAAATGTCCCCATAAGCATTTTGTATATATTGATATCTGTTGATATAGAAATAGAGATACTTATATCTTGTTTCCCCGTCAGTATGTAACTTCCTGGAGGGCAAAGGTGGTACCATTTTTGCCTCTGAATCCCCAGATAAAAAGTTCCAGTAGTTAATAAGTGTTTATTGACTACCTGCTTGAAAAAGGAACAGCCAATTATCCTTTTGAGAGTGATGCTCTGATACTTATTCCAGACTCAGTCATGGGTGGAACAGAGTAGTCATATTAACAAATATGTAGTTAGTGTCTATCAGTCAATAAATATTCATTAAGCCCCTACTATGTGCCAGACTCAAGTGGGGCAAAAGACAGTCCATGCACAAAGGGCTTACAGTCTGACCCAGGAGGGAACATGCAAACAACTATATGGAAATAAAATACATACAGGATGAATTCGGCATTGATTTTAAGGTGGATCAGGAAAGGTTTCTTGCAGAAAGGGGGACTTTAAGTGAGACCTAATTCAAGTATGTGAAGTGCTTTGTCTTAGTCCTAATGGGAACCAACTGTAGGATGGAGGCTACCGTCTAGTTAGGAAGGTACCATAAACCTGTGAAAAGTTAAGCCTGAAGCAAAGGCAGAAAGATACGAAGCAAGGTCACAGGGGCAGATAGAAGGGCTGCGCTCTGAACCCCGAGAGAGAAACAAGGGGAAAAGAGGATTCGATTTTGCACCTTTGTCAGAAAAAGAGAGGAGCTTAAACTACGAAGAACCTGTAACTAGGACAGCCAGTCAAAGAGAAAAGCAAAACTGAAACCTGGGGAGAAAGGGTAAGAACAGCCGCGGGGCGGGGACAGCTGAGGACTTGACAGTTGGAGGAGAAAACAGTCAGGGAAGGGGACGGCTGGAGAGGGACAGTTGGGAAGGGGATAGTTGGAAGGGACAAATGGGGAGGGATCGTCGGGACAGGGACTGGATGGAGGTGGAAGCCCCAGGGCGGTGCGGAGAGTGGAGGGTTTAGGGGTCAACTTTGCTGCTCTCATGGCTCCCCAAGATGGTCTCCTGACCGCCTGGGATCCCCCGGAGGTGCGGGCCTTTCGGTAGCCAGGGCCCGCCCGGTCCTACCTACGTCCGGGTGGCTGGCCCTCCCCCCGCCGACGCAGACACAGGGGCCTCTGTGCACTGTCCTAGAGGGCAGATCTTTCCAGCCTAGCCTGGACAGTCCTCGGAGGAGGAGCCGAGCCATATTTCGGAGCAGAGGCGCACTGGCCTGGGCACCTCCGGAATTCTTCGCAGATCCGCCCCTTTTGGCGCAGGGCGGAGAATGGTGCGTGCTCCAGCCATTAGGCGGAGGGCCGTGGGGAGCCCAGGTTGGTGCGGCTCGGGCTTGGCACTGCTCTGCCTCCAGCCGCCAAGTTCCAAGGGGGAAAAAAAAACGGCCGTATCGTCAGTGGCCAGCCTGTGCCAGCCTCTCAGGCCTGCAAGCGCCGCTGACCTCAATTTGGGCTCCCTTTCTAGGCTAGGGGGGGATGAATGGTTTCGATTTAGAGGGATGGAGGGTTGGGGGTGGGAGGTGCAGTGGCAGTAGAATGAGCACCGTCTTCAATTCCCCGACCGAGCCAGGGCTTTCTATACTGTGCCACTCCACCAGACACAAGACCACTCTCGAAAAAGATACTTTTTTGGCTGGTTACTTTTGACTTAAATTTTCATAAAGTCCGCAGACCGAAGAACCTGACGGCCCCTCTTCATGAAAAATTTCAACTAATTATTTTTTTAAAAGACAAATCCAACAATCGTTTATTAAGCATCACTGATGTGTGCAAGGCACGGCCTTAGGAACCGGGGTTACAAAGACAGAAGTGCAAATTCTGGACCCCCTTTTCAAAGAACTTACAATCGATGGTCCATTGGAGGATACAAAGTGAGAAAATAAAAGATTTAAAGGGCATTGACAGCCTGTCTTTCCAGCTTTCTTTATTATTTTCCTTAACACAGTTCAGTCAAACCGACCATCTTGCTTACCTTCACACGTGGTCCTGATGCTTTTTGCAATGACAGCCTCCACTTCTGTAAAGCGAACGCCAAAGAATCCCTACTTTCCTTCAAAATTCAGTTCAAATGCTACCTTTTCCATGAAGCCCTTTCTAATCTCTCCAGCTGCAAATGCGTTGACTTTCTTTTTCTGATTTACAAGTGTTTCTTTTTTGCTTCTCATCTCCCTTTCCTCCTAGAAAAAACAAACAAAAACAAACTAAAACAAAACCCTTGTAACAAGTATACATAGTAAAGCAAAACAAATTCCCATATTGGCCATGTCCAAAAAGATGTCCTTTTCTTCATCAGGGTCCACATTTTCTCTTTTAGGAGGCATTATCACTTGTTTCCAGGAATCATGGTGGGCCATTGCATCTTTACAGTGTCCTTAGTTTATGATTTGTCACATGAGTTTGTAAGGTAGAATGCTGGTTACCTAATTTGCATTTCTCTCATTTTTAAGGCTTCGAAGTATTTTTTCCTATGGTTGTTGATGGTTTCGATTTCTTATTCTTTGCCAGTATTTCAACTGAGGGATCTTCTCCAAATTGCCTTGTACTTATTTCATATGAATTTGAAATCAAGACCTGGGGTATTTCTCATGTAGGGCCACCAGAATGAATCTCAGATTCTCTGTGGACACTTTAGGGGTTCACATCCATTCAAAATGTTAGTTCAGGAGCCACAACTGATGTGTTTATTTCTAGGCAGTCTAGTGAAATAATTCAAAGCAAAGGCATTTAATGAAATCTCTAGGTAAACAAGGTATGAAATAGAACATTTCCCCATAAACCTTGACAACACCTTTCTACAAATATATAAACCATCATGGTTCGGAAGAGTAAGCATGCATAGGGATCATGCATGAAAGATCCATGTTGGAAGGATACATGCTGTATTGCAACTCTATATGGGTATACAGTTTCAGTATACACTACAGGACTACCATATTCTAGTGATATTCCTATACTGCTCTCACTGAGCTGTGAATTTCCATTGAACTGATCTCCTGATCATTGCTATAACATCTTTGGTACTGTGTGTTTAGACAAAAATGACTCTAGAATTGTGTTTTGCTCTCAGTTGTACTTTTCTTTTTCTTTTCTTTCTTTCTTAACTCTCTTCCTTCTTTCGTCCCTTCCTTTTTTCCTCCCTCCCACCTTTCCTCTTTTTCTTTCTTTTTCTCTTTCTTTCTTTCTTTTTCTCTTTCTTTCTTTCTTTCTTTCTTTCTTTCTTTCTTTCTTTCTTTCTTTCTTTCTTCCTTCCTTCCTTCCTTCCTTCCTTCCTTCCTTCCTTCCTTCCTTTCTTTCTTTCTTTCTTTCTTTCTTTCTTTCTTTCTTTCTTTCTTTCTTTCTTTCTTTCTTTCTTTCTTTCTTTCTTTCTTTCTTTCTTTCTTTCTTTCTTTCTTTCTTTCTTTCTTTTTCCTTCTTTCTTTCTTTCTTTCTTTCTTTCTTTCTTTCTTTCTTTCTTTCTTTCTTTCTTTCTTTCTTTCTTTCTTTCTTTCTTTCTTTCTTTCTTTCTTTCTTTCTTTCTTTCTTTCTTTCTTTCTTTCTTCTCTTCTTCCTTCCTTCCTTCCTTCCTTCCTTCCTTCCTTCCTTCCTTCCTTCCTTCCTTCCTTCCTTCCTTCCTTCCTTCCTTCCTTTCCTCGGTGTTTTTACTCTTGTAGTTTGTCCTCTGCTTGAGGATAGTGTTTTTTCTCATAGATACCTTCCTCCTAGAATGGTATCTGTAGGACCCCTAGAGGTACAACATAACATTCCTTCCTTTTGATGCCTGACTCCCCTTTAAATTTGCTGGGGAGGGACCTTCTATGCAAACTCGGAGCCACAATAACCTGCTCCCCAGATGGTTCTTTATCATCGGAAGTACCAGAGGAATCTTTAAATTTACTCCCTGTAATTCTCTCAGAGAGTCAGGAGAAAAAAGAGCATCCCACTTTTGCAATACCTGAAGATATACCGGAGTCTCTATGGGCCACATCTTCTTCCGATGTAGGCTTACTTAAGTCGGCTGTTCCTGTGCAGATAAAAACTAAATCTAGCCCACCTCCTTCCATTCCTCAGTATCCCTTCTCAAAAGAGGCAATTGAGGGAATTACCCCAGTAATTAACCCATTAATTGCACAGGGAATAATAATTCCTTGTAAATCTGAATATAACACGCCCATCCTGCCCGTTAAAAAACCAAAAAGAGGGCCTGATGGCAAACACCTCTATAGATTCGTGCAGGATTTGAGGGCTGTGAACAATCATGTTATAAAGAGACACTCCGTAGTTTCCAATATCAATACTATTATTTCTTCTATTCCTAGCACAGCTACATACTTTAGAGTAGTAGACTTGTGCTCAGCCTTCTTTTCCATACCCATACATGAGAACTCGAGACATATCTTTGCTTTTACCTGGCAGGGCCGTAAATACTGCTGGAGTCATTTGCCACAAGGTTTCGTAGACAGCCCGAGCTTATTTGAGCAAATTTTGAGCCAAGATACAGATAATATAAAATCTAAAAGCAGCAAATTAATCAAGTACGTAGATGACCTACTCTTGGCCTCAACAGATGCGGAAACATGTCAGGAAGATAGCAAGCACCTTCTTTTGGAATTGTACAAAAGAGGTCATAAGATCTTGAAGGATAAGGTTCAGTGGTGCCTCCCTAAAGTAGAATATTTGGGGTTCATCCTGTCTGCAGGTGCCCACTTGATTTCTCCCAAAAGAATTGAGAATATTCAAAATTTAAGTGCTCCTACCACTAAGAAACAGTTAAGAGCAATTTTGGGAGCAACAGGGTTTTGTAGAAAATGGATTCCTTGCTATGGGGAAATTACTAAACCCCTTATAGCACTAAAAGGGATTCAGTCCCTGAACCCCTCAAATTAGAACCAGAACACCTGTCAGCTCTATCAGATCTAAAAAAAGGCTATCCTGTCTGCCCCCACTCTAGGCATCCCAGATTACAACAAGCCATTTACTTTGTATGTACATGAGCGAAGAGGGGTAGCTTCAAGTGTTTTAACTCAGACTTTGGGACCTTCTCAGCACCCAATTGCCTATTATTCTGCCCAACTGGACCCAGTAGCATCAGGAGCACCACCATGTCTTAGAGGAGTAGCTGCTACAGCCTTACTAGTGACAAAAACTGTTGATCTAGTATTGGGATGCCCATTGACAATTATGTGCCCACATGAGGTAGAAGCATTGTTGTTAAGACATAGAACACAGGCATTTTCTGATCAGCGAATTACAAGGTATGAAATAACCTTGTTAAACAATGAAAACATTACCTTGAAGCGCTGTTCAACTCTTAACCCTGCCACCTTGCTTCCAGATTTACCAACTTCAAGAGAACCATTACATAGTTGTGAAACACTAGTGTCCATGGCAGAAAAGCCTTGAGATGATCTCTTGGAAACTCCCTTAAACAACTCAGATCTGGTCTTATTTACTGATGGTTCTTCTTTTATGAGAGATGGCATACGCTACACTGGAGCTTCTGTAGTCACAGAATTTGCCACTAAGTGGTCAGCTTCGCTGCCCTCTAATATTAGTGCTCAAGGGGAAGAACTCATAGCTCTGAAACATGCCTGTATAATTGACAAGGGAAAAAAGGCAAAATTTATACAGATTTTAGATATGCTTTTGGCATTTGTCACTCAGTCGGGATGCTATGGCTCCAGAGAGGATTTTTAACCTCAGCTGGAAAATCCATAGCTAATGCAGAAATTACTAATGAAGTTCTTTCTGCTCTCAAACTGCCTAAAGCCCTAGCTGTAGTTTATTGCTCTGCCCATACAGGTGGCTCTGACCCTGTCTCTAGAGGAAATGACTGAGCAGATGCCGCTGCAAAGCTAGCAGCCATAGAAGGACCTGGATTAATTTTAACATTAACAACCACTGATGATTTAAATTTATCACTTTCCTATAATGAAAAGGAAGTGGAAAAATGGAATCAAAAATTTAAAGCAAAACAGATTAATGGAGTGTGGGTATCGTCTGAAGGGAAACCCCTGCTCCCTAGAAGTTTCTATCACCAAATTTGCCAATCTGTTCATAAAAATGGTCACTTTGGTACCCAGGGCATCGTGGACTCTGTTAAGAGAGTATGAATAGCCCCCGGTATAACTACCATAGCCTCTAAAGTATGTTCAGCCTGCTCTACCTGCCAGGCATGTAACAAACACGCCTTTTGTGGCAAAGCTTTAGGTGGGCATCCTCTGGCTTACACACCTTTTGAGCACCTACAGATAGATTTCATAACAATGCCAAAGGCTAGACATTATAAATTTTGTCTAGTCACAGTAGATCAACTGATCAGATGGCCGGAAGCATTTCCTGTGACCCAAGCCACGGCGGCCCGAGACTGTTTCTCCATTTTGGTCACGTGAGTGATAGGGACTGATCTCTTTTCTTTGCCTCGGCTATCTAAGGCCTTAGGCCTTTGGCGCAGCCTAAGCAGAGTGTGTATTTAAGCCCTATTCCCTTCTCTCCCCTTTCTCTTTCCCTCTCTTTCTCTCTCTTTCTCTCTCTCTAATACCTTTCTTCCTCCTGTTAGTAATTAAAAACTCCAGAAAAGGTTGACTGCTGACTTGAGTTTTCATTTAGGAATTACATAGCTGAATTCCTTGGTGACCTTAAATTAATATATATCAGTCTTTTAATGTTATTTCCATCTCACATATCCCCTCCACCCCTGTAATCAAGCAGTTGCTTTTCATCGGTATTTTTACTCCCACAGTTTATCTTCTGCTTGTGGATAGTGTTTATTAGATCCCTGCAGATTGTTCAGGGACATTGCATTGCCACTAATGGAGAAGTCCATCACCTTCAATTGTACCACAATGTATCAGTCTCTGTGTATAATGTTTTCCTGGTTCTGCTCCTTTCACTCTGCATCACTTCCTGGAGGTTGTTCCAGTTCCCATGGAATTCCTCCACTTTATTATTCCTTTTAGCACAATAGTATTCCATCACCAACATATACCACAATTTGCTCAGCCATTCTCCAATTGAAGGGCATCCCCTCATTTTCCAATTTTTGGCCACCACAAAGAGTGCAGCTATGAATATTCTTGTACAAGTCTTTTTCCTTATTATCTCTTTGGGGTACAAACCCAGTAGTGCTATGGCTGGATCAAAGGGCAGACAGACTTTTATCGCCCTTTGGGCATAGTTCCAAATTGCCCTCCAGAATGGTTGGATTAATTCACAACTCCACCAGCAATGAATTAGTGTCCCAACTTTGCCACATCCCCTCCAGCATTCATTACTTTCCTTTGCTGTCATGTTAGCCAATCTGCTAGGTGTGAGGTGATACCTCAGAGTTGTTTTGATTTGAATCTCTCTGACTATAAGAGATGTAGAGCACTTTTTCATGTGCTTCTTAATAGTTTTGATTTCTTTGGCTGAGAACTGCCTGTTCATGTCCCTTGCCCATTTATCAATTGGAGAATGGCTTGATTTTTTGTACAATTGATTTAGCTCTTTGTAAATTTGAGTAATTAAACCTTTGTCGGAGGTTTTTATGAAGATTGTTTCCCAATTTGTTGCTACCCTTCTGATTTTAGTTACATTGGTTTTGTTTGTACAAAAACTTTTTAATTTGAGGTAGTCAAAATTATTTATTTTACATTTTGTGACTCTTTCTAAGTCTCGCTTGGTTTTAAAATTTTCCCTTCCCAAAGGTCTGACATGTATATACTATTCTGTGTTCACCTAATTTACTTATAGTTTCCTTCTTTATGTTCAAGTCATTCACCCATTCTGAATTTATCTTGGTGTAGGGTGTGAGGTGTTGATCCAAACCTAATCTCTCCCACACTGTCTTCCAATTTTCCCAGAAGTTTTTATCAAATAATGGATTTTTGTCCCCAAAGCTGGGGTCTTTGGGTTTGTCATAAACTGTCTTGCTGAGATCATTTATGCCAAGTCTATTCCACTGATCCTCCTTTCTGTCTCTTAGCCAGTACCAAATTATTTTGATAACCACTGCTTTATAGTATAGTTTGAGATCTGGGACTGCAAGTCCTCCTTCCTTTGCATTTTTTTTCATGATTTCCCTGGATATCCTTGATCTTTTGTTCTTCCAAATGAACTTAGTTATGGTTTTTTTTCTAATTCAGTAAAGAAGTTTTTTGGTAGTTCAATGGGTATGACACTAAATAAGTAAATTAATTTGGGTAGGATTGTCATTTTTATTATGTTAGCTCGTCCCACCCATGAGCAATCAATGTTTTCCCAACTGTTTAGATCTAGTTTTAGCTGTGTGGAAAGTGTTTTGTAGTTTTGTTCATATAGTTCCTGTGTTTGTCTCAGCAGATAGATTACTAAGTATTTTATATTGTCTAGGGTGATTTTGAATGGTATTTCACTTTCTAATTCTTGCTGCTGAAATGGGTTAGAGATATATAGAAATGCTGCTGACTTATGCGGGTTTATTTTATATCCTGCAACTTTGCTAAAGTTGTTGATTATTTCAAGTAACTTTTTGGTTGATTCTCTAGGATTCCTTAAGTAAACCATGATATCATCTGCAAAGAGTGATAGCTTGGTCTCCTCATTGCCAATTTTAATACCTTAAATTTCTTTTTCTTCTCTAATTGCTACTGCTAGAGTTTCTAGTACAATGTTAAATAATAGAGGTGATAATGGGCATCCTTGTTTTACTCCTGATCTTATTGGAAAGGCTTCTAGTTTATCCCCATTGCAGATGATGTTTGCTGATGGTTTTAGATATATACTGTTTATTATTTTTAGGAACAATCCTTCTATTCCTATACTTTCTAGTGTTTTCAATAGGAATGGGTGTTGTATTTTATCAAAGGCTTTTCTGCATCTATTGAGATAATCATGTGATTTTTGTCGGTTTGCTTGTTAATATGGTCAATTATGTGGATGGTTTTCCTAATATTGAACCATCCTTGCATTCCTGGTATGAATCCTGCCTGGTCATAGTGGATGACCCTAGTGATGACTTGCTGAAGTCTTTTTGCTAGTATCCTATTTAGGATTTTTGTGTCTATATTCATTAGGGAGATTGGTATATTGTTTTCTTTTTCTGTTTTTGACCTGCCTGGCTTTGGGATCAGTATCATGTTTGTGTCATAGAATGAATTTGGTAGAACTCCTTCTTGACCTATTCTGTTAAATAGTTTGTTTAATATTGGGATTAGTTGTTCTTTGAATGTTTGATAGAATTCATTTGTGAATTCGTCTGGACCTGGGGATTTTTTCTTAGGGAGTTCTTTGAATGCTTGTTCAATTTCTTTTTCTGAAATGGGGTTGTTAAGGTAATTTATTTCTTCCTTTTTTAGTCTAGGCAATTTATATTTTTGTAAGTATTCATCCATATCACCTAGATTGCCATATTTGTTGCCATATAATTGGGCATAGTAGTTTTTAATGATTGCCTTAATTTCCTTTTCATTAGAGGTGAGGTCTCCTTTTTCATCTTGGATACTGTTAATTTGGCTTATTTCTTTCCTTTTTTTAGACTTTTAATTAGACTGACTAGTACTTTGTCTATTTTATTTGTTTTTTCAAAGTACCAGCTTCTAGTCTTATTTATTAAATCAATAGTTCTTTGACTTTCAATTTTATTAATTTCTCCTTTGACTTTTAGGATCTCTAATTCAGTCTTCATCTGAGAATTTTTAATTTGTTCACTTTCTAATTTTTTAATTTGCATGCCCAATTCATTGACCTCTGCCCTTCTTAATTTGTTAATATATGAACTCAAGGATATAAATTTCCCCCTGAGTACTGCTTTGGCTGCATCCCATAGGTTTTGAAAGGATGTCTCATCATTGTCATTTTCTTCAATGAAGTTATTGTTTCTATGATTTGTTCTTTAACTAACTGGTTTTGGAGAATTGTATTGTTTAATTTCCAATTAATTTTTGATTTATCTCTCCATGTTCCCTTACTAATTATTATTTTCATTGCATTGTGATCTGATAAGTTGCATTTATTATTTCTGCTCTTTTGCACTTGTTTGCAATGTTTTTATACCCTAATACATGGTCAATTTTTGTAAATGTACTATGTGCTGCAGAAAAGAAGGTATATTCTTTTTTGTCCCTATTTATTTTTCTCCACATGTCTACTAACTCTAATTTTTCTAAGATTTCATTCACTTCTCTTATCTCTTTCTTATTTATTTTTTGGTTTGATTTATCTAGTTCGGATAGAGGAAGGTTCAGATCTCCCACTAGTATAGTTTTTCTATCTATTTCGTCCTTGAGTTCCTCTAGTTTCTCCTTTAGAAATTTGGATGCTATGCCATTTGGTGCATACATGTTGAGTACAGATATTTCCTCACTGTCTATACTACCTTTTATCAGGATGTAATTACCTTCCCTATCTCTTTTAACTAGATTTATTTTTACTTTGGCTTTGTCGGATATCATGATTGCGACTCCTGCCTTCTTTTTGTCAGTTGATGCCCAATAGATTTGGCTCCATCCTCTTACTTTCACCCTATGTGTATCTACCTTTCTCATATGTGTTTCTTGTAGACAGCATATGGTAGAGTTTTGGACTCTAATCCACTCTGCTATTCACTTGTGTTTTATGGGTGAGTTCATTCCATTCACATTCAGAGTTATGATTACTAGCTGTGTATTTCCCAGCATTTTGATTTCTGCTCCTTTACCTGCCTTTTCTTCTTTCACTATTTCCTTCTACACCAATGTTTGCTTTTGAACAGTCCCTCTTGTTCCCACCCTTATTTTACTTCCCTTTCTACCCCCTCCCTATTTATCCCCCCCTTTATTTTCCCTGTAGTCTTTCTAAAATTAACCCCCCTCTCCCTCCCTCTCTTGTACTGCTTCCCTCCCAACCAGACCATTTGTTACCCTTCTACTCCCCTATAGGGTGTAAACCTCAAAATTTCTCAGACTTATGAATGTTGGAAATTTCCCCATTGGGGAATCTTCTACTTGGAAGAATTCCCTAGCAGATAGTGAGAATGCTACTTGAATATGAAGGCTCCTTGCCTTGGGAATATCCCTACTCCCTATCCGTATCCCTACAAGACTGCTTTAGGACAGAAAACTCCTTCAGAACAATGAAAGTACTTTGATCCATGCTTATGGAAGGGACAGGAAGTTCTTTGAGTCATGACTGTTTTAGAATTGATACAATGGGATGCTAAGTGCCTAAAAAGGTGGGGCAACTTGTAAACTACTTAGACCTAAAAGGTGAAAACTTACTCAGAGGTTTTCTCTTAATGAAATTAGTCGACACAGCAGCATTTTTTTCTCTCTTACTAAAGAGATTAAACTACTCAGCTGTGGATTCAAAATGGCGGTCCTTTAGAAACATCTATAGTGATTGGTAGATGTAAGGACTTAGGGGAGGTGACAGAGAAAATTTTGCCCTTAAAAATAAGAGCTTGGATCTCATTCAGGGATCTTGATTTCTGACTCTCATTCTGAAGGAGAGCTCTTTGAGGAGCTCCTCTGAGGGGCTCTGTCCCTCTGGGGTAGGAGCTCTGGAGGCTCTTGAGAGAGGCCCTTTGAAACAATCTCTGGCTGGAAGACTCTTTGAGGAAGGACGCTGGCCTGGTGTTACTAGAATCCTTGTTTAGTCAGACCTTGTGGTGAGTGTTAAAAAACTGACTGATTTCTCTTTTAAGACCCAGGTCTAGGCCATATTGGCTTGAGGTCCTTCATACTTATTCCTTTCTTACTCTCTCTCTCTTTCTTTGATTACTCATTGTATTGTTAATTAAAATCTCTATAAAACCCAATTGACTTGGGTATTTGAATAATTGGGAATATTTCCCTGGTGACCACCTTATATTTGATTTTAAAACCCAAGACACTGTAGTGAAACATATTTCTGCGGTCAAATTTACTCACCCTCTCTTATATCTATCACAATTTATATCTTCCATCATTTTCTCACTACAGTTTAAGACCTCAACCATTTTAAATCTCACAAGGGTGCAAATCTATTCTCTTCCCCCAATGGATTGGATTGTTTTTCCCTCTTTGAGTCACTTTCAAAGCACGTAAAAGTTGAGTATTTCCTGTCTCTGACCTCTTTACCCTTCCAGTGTATTAATGTTCTCCTCCCTCCCACCATAAGCTTCTTTATGACATATAAATTTACCCCATTTGTTTCTTTTCCCATTTCTTTTAATATTAACCTATTTTAAGCTCTAGTTATATATATATATATATATGCATACTCATGCGTATGTATTTTTGCATGAATATATCTATATACCTATTTATGTCTTGTCCTTTCATCCTATACAGTTTGTTGCTGTTCCCTCCAAGTATACTTCTTTTTGTTGCCCAGCTAATAACAACAGTTTTTAAGAGTTACCAGTGACCTCTTTTCTTATAGAGATACATATCATTTTACCTTATTGCATCTCTTAAAAATTTTTTTTGTTTTTTTTTTCCTCTTTTTTAATTACCTTTTGATGATTCTCTTGAGTTCTGTGCTTGGACATCAAATTTTCTGTTCAGGTTTGGTCTTTTCTTTATGAATTCTTGAAATTCTTCTATTTTGTTGAATGGCCATACTTTCCCCTGTAAGAATATAGTCAGTTTTGCTGGGTAGTTGATTCTTGGTTGTAGACCTAGTTCCCTTGCTTTCCGGAATATCGTATTCCATACCTTTCTTTTTTTCAGTGTGGATGCAGCCAGATCCTGAGTTATCCTCACTGTTGTTCCTTGGTATCTGAATGACTTCTTCTTGGCAGCTTGTAATATCTTTTCTTTGGTCTGATAGTTTTTGAATTTGGCTATAACATTCCTGGGTGTTGTCAGTTGGGGATTAAGTACAGGAGGTGATCTGTGGATTCTATCAATCTCCACTTTTCTCTCTTGTTCAAGGATTTTGGGGCAGTTTTCTTTAATAATTTCCTTCCCCTCTTGTTCTAGGATATCAGGACAGTTTTCCTGAATAATTTCCTGTAGTATTATGTCCAGGCTTTTTCTTTTGTCATGGTCTTCTGGTAGTCCAATGATTCTTAAATTGTCTTTTCTCAAATGATTTTCTAAATCAACTGTTTTGTGAATGAGATGCTTCACATTTTCCTCAATTTTTTCATTCTTTTTGTTTTGTTTTATAGTGTCCTGCTGCCTTGTGAGGTCACTTAATTCCAGTTGTTGTATTCTGGTTCTTAAAGATTGGATTTCATCTCTGGCTTTTTGGTCATCCTTTTCCTTCTGGTCTGATTTTCTCTGAAGCTTGTCTTTCATCCTCTTTGCCTCGTCTTTCATCTCCTTTGCCTCATCTTTCATCTCCTTTGCCTCATTTTCCAGCTGGTTGATTTTGGCTTTCAAGACACTATTTTCTCATTTTAGATCAAGTGCCTCTGTTTCCAGATGACTTATCTTAATTTTTAAGTTCTTTTCCCAATTGTGGACAGCCTCTCTTAGTTGTGTTTTGAGTTCTTCCACAGCCTGTATCCAATTCGCTGGGATTTCTGATTAATCATTTGCTGATCTCTCCCCCTGTTCCATTTGCTGAGTAGAAGTTGTCTATTGTAGTTTCTTTCTTCTTTTTCTTTCTTTCTTTTTTTTTTGCTCAAATTTACCCCTTCTTTACTCCCTGTATTTGTCTGTGCTCTTGTTCCTCTCATTTTTGGTTTTTTTGGGGGGGGGCTTCTATGAGTCTCCCCTCTTGGAGCTTTAACAGAGGATCTCTCGGTGTAGTCTCTAGGAGAAGGTTGTTGGGGGTTTCAGCTTCCCTGTCCTCTGGAGGCTTTTGACTGGCTTAAAGTCCAGCAGTCAATGAGGATGGGTGTGGAGCCTGGGCTTCCCTGAGTTCTGGAGACTTTTGATGGGATTAAGTTCAGCTTAGTTGGGCTGGGTGTGCTCTGAGTCCTAAACTTCTTGGAAGGTTGGATCAAATATGGAGAATCTCCAAAGCTCTGGCCAGGCTGCCAGGTCTATGCTCCCTGTCTAGCTCCTTCCCCGCTGTCTGTGTTGGACGTTCTGAACTTGGCACAGTCCTGCTCTCAAGCTTTGCCCTTCAGACCAGCACCTTTGCCCACCCAGAAGTTCCCGCTGCTGCTGGAATATCAGCACTCTGGGTGGGAGGGGGGGATGGGTCCTGGGACCTTCCTTCTGTCTTCCCCTTAAACTTGAGTGTTCTCGGATTCCAGCTTTTCAGGGGGTGTACCTTTTGAATTAAGTCCAGCAGGAGGGTTCATTGGCTCTGTTTTGTTAAGTTTGTTTTTCAGTCCCCTGGGATCATTAAGTTTGTGATCAGTAAGGAAGGGTTTTCAGAGGTCTGAACTTCTGGTCCTTCTAGGCTGCCATCTTGACTCCGCCTCCTCTTTCTTTCCTTCTTTCCTTCTTCCTTCCTTACTTCCTTCCTTCCTTCCTCCCTCCCTTCCTTCCTTCCTTCCTTCCTTCCTTCCTTCCTTCCTTCCTTCCTTCCTTCCTTCTTTCCTTCCTTCCTTCCTTTTTCTTTCTTTCTTTCTTTCTTTCTTTCTTTCTTTCTTTCTTTCTTTCTTTCTTTCTTTCTTTCTTTCTTTCTTTCTTTCTTTCTTTCTTTCTTTCTTTCTTTCTTTCTTTCTTTCTTTCTTTCTTTCTTTCTTTCTTTCTTTTTTCCTTTTTCCTCATCCTTCCCTCTTAGAATCAATACTGTGTATGGGTTTTAAGGCAGAAGAGTGGAAATAGCTAGGCAATGGAGGTTAAATGAACAGGGTCACACAGCCATAAAGTGTCTGAATTCATATTTGAACCCAAGACCTGAGATCTCTAGACCTGGCTCTCAATCCACTAAACCACCTACCATTTCCCCTTAGCAATAATTTTCTAGGCCATTTAATCCTAGGGCTGTTTGATAATGGTTAGAACCTCTCTCAGATAAGGGCAGGCTGATAGATCTTTAGTTTTAGCACTATAAGCCAGCTAACTAAAGCCTGGCTAGGTGCCTCCAGGCTAAGATTAGTTCTTTACTTTTTGACACCCAATGCCAGACCCGAGATCAAAGCCATCAGCTACAGAAACTTCCCAACAGAATCTCAAGATTCTCTTTGGTTTAACTTGCTAATGAATTTAAACCAGAATGAAAGGTAAACTAGGAAAGCTAAGATAATGTTCTCTATCTGCCTAATACATATTCTTATCTTTATAATGCTGTGTCTGTAATTTGCAGTGCTTTAGACAATTGAAAAAACCTCAGTCTTTCCCAAATTCTGTCTGTATCTCCTGATTGCTCCTAATATAATGTTTGACACCTAGTAGGTGCTTTACAAATGCTTGTCAATTAACAATTAACATCTAGAAAAATCAAGAAAGTCACTCTGTAACAGGTGACCTGAACTGAGCTTTGAAGGAAAAATAGGAATTTTAAGTAGAGGATTGCACCCCAAGCATAAAGGGGAAGTAGGATAGTCTGACAAAGGTGGCAAATAGACCACTGAGTTTTTGGACCATTTTGCAGCCCTACTGAATTCTGACATCATGCCTATTTTCTGAGATGTTGACCCTAGTTGTTGAGCCTTTATGATGAACTGATAGTCTCAACAAGTTTTGCTGCTGACCAAACAGCACTATCCCACATTTTGCATCCTCCAGGGGCTCTTTGTCATGATCATGAAGTTCTTGCCTTGGGTTGTAAGCTTCTTGAAGGTAGGAACTGGTTTTTGCCTCCTTTTGTACTTTCATTGCTTAGCACAGTACCTGGCAGATAGCAAACACTTAACTAATATCTGATAATTGATTACTTGGCCAAAGCTCAGACTAGAGTAGTAAACAGAGGCCACAGTTGAGCTCTTTCATAAAATAGAGCTTTTCCCTTATGTGTGGCATAGGACAATTGAACACATTAACCTTAGCCTTGTCCTACATTCCATACTCTTTTTCTCAGCCCACATCCAGTCAGTCAGTTGCTACCACTTCTACATCATCATTTCTTGTCTATGTTCCCTTTTTCTCCACTCACTGCCACTTAAATGTACACTCTCATTCTCTCTTGCCTGGATAATAGCCTCCTAATTTGTTCTCCTAGTCCTCACGTCTTTTCCCATTCTAATTTATCCTCCACTTGGCTGCCAAAGTAAGCACCAATCGGATGGTATCTCTATCCCTACTCAGGAAACTCCAGTGGCTCTGTATTACCCTTGATAAATAGAACTTTGTTCTGCTTTTAAAGCCTTTGCAACTGGGCCTCAACTTATCTTTCCAGTCTTATTGTATATTGCTTCCCTTCCTGATCCTTCTCAAAGTTATCATTGATCACTTCTTTGCCATATTCAGTGACCTTTTCTCAGTCTTTTCTTCTTGACTTCTCTTCAGCCCTTGATGCTGTTGATCACCCTCTTCTCCTTGAGGAACTTGTAGAATAATATAAGGTCTTTGAGAGTAGGGATTGCTTCATTCTTTGTTTGTCATTCTCCTACTGCCACCCTCAAGCCCAAGACTGGAACAAAGTTGGAGAGGAGAAAGGACTAAACACTTATATAGCACCTACTATGTGCCATTTGGCCATCACTACAACCCTGGAAGGTGTGTGATCTTATGATCCCCATTTTAGAGTTGAAGAAACTAAGGCAAATAGAGATTTATATGACATGCCCAGTCACATAGCTAGCAAGTGTCTAAGGCTAGATTTGGACTCAGGTCTTCCTAATTTCAAGCCCAACACTCTATGCTCTATGTACCTTGCTCTGCCACCTAGCTGCCTCTAAGTAAAAGCTTAATAAATGCATATTAATTAATCAATTGGGTCCTGTTTTTCTGAGATGCCTCTTACAGCTTTATATGCACACATCCCACATAAAGTTGCCTTGACCAATGATGTTTCATTAATTTATGAAAACTACTCCCAATTAATTAATATACTAAAATCTGGTGATAACATTTTAGTTAGTCCTATCCCTGGAAACTGAGTAGTTCTCATTTTCTG
Source organism: Monodelphis domestica (assembly GCF_027887165.1). Taxonomy (NCBI): domain Eukaryota; kingdom Metazoa; phylum Chordata; class Mammalia; order Didelphimorphia; family Didelphidae; genus Monodelphis; species Monodelphis domestica. Next base: position 262,566,514 of record NC_077231.1, read on the forward strand.
TCCAAAGCATTTCTCAGACCTCCTGCCCATCCTTGATCACTCTTGCCCACCAAAGAAAACATCTTCAATTTATAACACTTATTCTTTTATTTACAAAAAATCCCTTACCTTCTCTTAAAATCCATCCTACGTATCTGTTCAAGGCAGGAGAGAATTAAGAGGAAAGCAACTGAGGTCAAGGGACTTGTTCAGGTTCACACAGCAAGGGTGATAATAACAATACCTGAAGTATTACCTGAAGTAATACCTGAAGAAGTATCTGAGGCTAGATTTGAATGTAGAATCTCCTGTCTCAAAGCCTGGTGTGCTACCTACTGAGCCATCTAGTTTTCTCTGTGATGTTTGTTCTTAAATGTCCTCATTATCCTGTTTTCTTTGAAATTTTTTGTTTTTGTAAAACCTGTTAACAATGTTAGGCAATTACCATGTGTGAGTGATATAGCTTGAATCTAAAGAAATTTCTAAAGAAAAAGAGGGTAAAATATACTGTTATTAAATCAAAGGAAGATGCATTTCTAGGAGCTTCTCCTTATGTCAACCAACCCTTTGGGACACTGGAAAGATTGGGGTCTTCTGTTTAAAGGAAGCTGGGAGCTACAATAGATAAGAACCCTGGACTTGGAGTCAATAAAACCTGAATTCAAATGTGATCTCCTATGTGTTAACCCTGGTCAAGTCACTTAATTTCTGCCTGCCTTGGTTTCCTCCTTTGAAAAAAAGGGATAATAATAGTGCCTACTTCCTTCTGTTGTAAAAGTACATATAAATGCCAGGTATTGTTATTATATACTCTTCCATGGCTACTTCTGAGAAACTAACCCAGATTTGTAGAAGACACTAAAATTTAGATAAGCCAGAATATTTAGGAAATTAGTTCTGGTCAACTGAATATTTTGGTTAATGTCAGCACATTTTTCTTCCTTAATAAGTAATAAACAGTGAAGATAGTGGGCAACTGGGTAGCTCAGTGGATTGAGAGCCAGGCGTAGAGACAGGAGATTCTGGGATCAAATCTGGTCTCAGATACTTCTCAGCTCTGTGACCCTGGACAAGTCACTTAACCCCCATTGCCTAGCCTTTAGTCTTGGAACCAATACACAGTATTGATTTTAAGGCAGAAGGTAAGGGTTTAAAAAAACAGTGAAGATAATTAGCTCCTTCTTATATTAATTCAAGATCTTGTAGGTGAACCAGAATAATAATTCTGAATGTGTATGTGTGTGTATATGTATACATTTATATTTAATGTTTGGAGCCATAAATGAAGATAATGTAAGATCTTGACTAAGTCCAAAGCATTTGGTTTCTTGTAATTTGTTCCTTTTCCCCCAACAATATATATATATATATATATATATATATATATATATATATATATATATATATATATATATATATATATATATATATATATATAGTATGTATATGTATATATATATCCTGGGCAACTTTTGCTTGATTTAGTTATTGTTAACCAAAATTATACTGTACAACAAATAATTACTCTTTTTGTAATGCTTTAAATTAGACAGATCATTCACATTATTTTTTACCTTCGACCTTTCCTTCTTCCATTTAATTATTTTGCCTTTAAATAAAAAAACCCTTACCTTCCATCTCAGAATCAATATTGTGTATTGGGTCTAAGGTAGAAGAGCAATAACGCCTAGGCAATGGGGATTAAGTGACTTGCCCAGGGTCATACAGCTAGGAAGTGTTTGAGGCCAGACTTAAACCTTCTATCTCTAGGCCTGGGTCTCAAATTGCTGAGCCATCTAGCTTCTCCTGATTCCTCTTGCCTTCTATAGCCTTTCTATCTGCATAAGTGATCTCATTCCATCCTATCTCCTCCAACAGATTGCCCCCTCTGTTATCCCTACTCTATCACTAATCTCCAATTTTTGCCTATCTACTAGCTCCTTCCCTACTGCCTACTAACATACCCATGTCTCCACCATCCTCAAAAAACTCTCATCTGATCTTTCATCTTCACTGTTGTCCTTTATGTCTTCTGCCCTTTGTGGCTAACTTCTTGGAGAAGACAATCAACAATAGGTACCTCTCCTTAACCACTTACATTTTGACTTCTGATCTCATTATTCCACAGAAGCTTATCTCAAAAGCTACCATGATTTTAGTTGCCAAATCCAGTGGCATTTTCTCCATCCTCATTCTCCTTGATCTTTCTTTAGCCTTTGACACTTCATCACTTTCTCCTCCTTGATCCTCTCTTTTCTGGTTTTTGGGGACACCACTGACTCCTGAGTCTACCCGTCTGACTGCTCCTTTTCAATTTCCTTTTCTGGGTGTCCTGCCAAATATATGTTACACAGTTCTGTCCTGGAGCTTCTCTTCTCCCTCTAGTAGTGTCACTTGCTGATCCCGTGGATTCAATGACCATCTCTATACTGATGATTCTCAGACCTCCAACCTTACATCTCTAACTGCCCTTTAGATTTGCACAGATCCTACTGGATGTCCAGTAAACATCTTCAACTCAACATGCCCCAAAATGAACTCAATCTCTTCATTCCCAATCCTCCCTCCCTCCCTTCTAACATCTCTATTATTGTCAAGAGCCCAGTCCTGCAGGTTTACAACCTAGATGTCCTCCTCAACTCTTCACTTTCTTCATTCCCACTCACTCTCACTCCAACCCATACACAATCAGTTTCCAATAATGTTAATTTTACCTTTTCAATATCTCTCCAGTATTTCTCTTTCTCTCCTCTGATACAGGCTCTTATCACCTCATGTCTGGATTACTGCTATAGTCTGTCCCAAGCTTCTTTCTATTCCATTCCATCTCCTATTTAGTTATCAAAGTAATTTTCCTAATGCCCAGATCAGATCAGATCACCCTTCCTGCCCCCAGATCTTTTAAAATTTCATTTTGGGGGTCTTCTTTGTATCCACTAAGCAGAGCCCCAGGGTCTAGTGCTGCCAGGACACAGAAAACAAAGCATCTGGAGGAATGAAAGGGGAACAGTGTCTAGTTGATTCTTCCCTGACCTTGCTGCTAGAGTTCCTGGGAATGGGGGGTTTTCTGGGATCAGGAAGGAGGAGGCTAGGCAACCTGCTTGCCCTAAACTGGACTTGAGCTTTGTCTGGAAGAAGCACCAATGGAGCATTTAGAGAGTGTTTCATGGTGTGCCAAAGACATATACATGATTCCATTTGGGTTGCATAGCAACCTGAGGTAGGATTATCCTCATTTGTCAGAGGAGGATACCCCCACTCAGAGGGAGAATGTGATTTACCCATGGTTACACAGACAGGGTCATCAGAGGTGGTATTTCAATCCAGGTTTCTGCAAACTCCAGACCAAAATCTACTCCTCTACCACATAGCTTCCTGATGATGACAAAGATGATGATGCTATTCTCCATAAGATTGGAAACAGCATCTCAGGAGAGGAGAAGACATCCATAGCCCAATCATCCACCCAGAACTTTTAGAGGAAAGGTGGTGAAATACCTTAGGCTGGTTATGCATCCTCTTGCTTCCCCTGCCCCAAAGGTCCAATGAGGAGGGAATGCCTTATTTGTTTACCATATTTCAGCCATTCCACCCACACCTCTGTTGTTCCTAAATCCAGGGACATAGGGGCATAGATGAATATCTAGATTTTCTTTTTTTAATCTGCGGTGCTTGATTTCTACCAGCAGATGAGATGAGATTTTCCAGGGTCATATTGCTTACACGTTGGAAGGCCTTTAGCAACTTTTCCTTTGAAATCCTGGTGTGGTGGATCCCTGAACATATTTCCAGGAGATGGTGAATCCTCTCCATCCAGATGGCTCGCCACAACAACTTAATCCCACTTCATGTTCCTGGTAATTGAAATCTCCCCTGAGAAAGAAATTGCCTGAGATCCATGAACATTTGATGTATGGATATTTCTAAACAGGCTGACTTGGAAAAGATTAAAACAGCCCTGTATTCCCAATCCCTCAGACCTCCTCACCAGCAAGACCCAGATTTTAATCTGCTCCAGGTGGCTAAGCTCAGGAAGGCTTATGTCTCTCAGCATTCTCAATTAATGCCAAGTGTAATCACAGTTGGCAGAGCCTGGGGTGTTTTGGCCCATTTTAAGGTATGGGCAGAAAACCTCCCTGGCAAGCCCTTAGGACTCTGGCTGGTGCATTGCTCTTTTCATAATAAAAAGCTACTGTGATTAATGAGCTACTGGGAGTGGATAACACCCCATACTTAAAAGTAAGAACCATGGAAAAATATGAACAAATGATAGTCTGGAGCCTTGAGCTTCCCGACCCGCTCAGCTTCGTGCAAAATCTTTCTTTGAGGCCCCTCTTATCCTGACAGCTGAGGTCTGATTGACTTATGTTGTTTCTGTGAGAGAGAGGTGACCTGCTGCTCTGCATTTGTTTGTGGGTTTTAATTTTGACCATGTGCTCAGGGACTTTTGGGACTGGGAAAGCTAAAGCACATTGAAATGCAAAACAAAGACATACACAAATGGAAAGGGGGGAAGAAAGGCACACCAGAATTACCTTTACTTCTAGACCTGAAAGTTACCTTCAGATCAGGGAGAGAAAAATTCAGTTCAGTAAACATTATTAAGCTCTTGCTGTATACAAGAACCATGGAGCCATAAAAGGAAAGGTGGATAATACTTAAGAGATGAGAAAGCTTAGACCTAGGTCACCCTAAGTGATTTCCCCAGGGTGTATAAAAGGGTAAAGCTCAAAACTGGGATGGAAATCAAGGTGGTTTCTAAAACTGGTAGTGTTCTTTCTCTTCTTTGCTGTCCGTTGGGATGGGATGGAAAGAGCAGAAGCCTAGAAGTCATGAGATCTAGTTTACCTTCTGACTTCTGTCACAAATTAGCTATGCTGGTGGCAGAATCCATAGAGGGCTGGACCCGGATTTGAGGAGCCCTAAGAGCAAATCTGACCTCAGATACTTAACCACTATCTACCTCAGTCTCCTTATCTGTCAACTGGGGATCTCCTTTCCAGGACTGTTGGGTGAATCAAAGGAGTAATAAATTGGCATACTTAACAAATGCTTCCTTCCTTCTTCCTTCCCTTTCTGTGGCTCAATTTCTACATCCACAGAGCAAAAGGGGTTGAAGTAGATGATATCATAAGTTCCTTCTGGCTATATCCCTTTAGGAATCTGGGCTCTCATCAGAGTTGAATAAATGCACAACAAGCAAAATGGAAACTCTGACCCATAATGTAGCAAGTCATAAAATTCCCCTTCAGTCTACAGGACTGCAAAGGCAGCTGTATGGCAGAAATAATTAGGGATCAGACAAATGTTTTTCTGTCACTCAGTACTGGTGGAGTAGTTAAAACATAAAGGCACTCAGATTCTGCTGCAGTTTAAGTGAACCAGAGCTGAAGAATTGGATGAAGGTGACAAATTCACACTCACTTCCTTCTTAGAAACATGACCAAGATGTCTGGGTCAATAAGAATGGGAACTGGGATAGATTAAAGATCCTCTATGATGGAGGTCTAGATATACCTTCAAAATTTTTATAAGCAAGACAAGGCTAGCCGATGGAGACAAGGTGAGTTCTGACAAGGAAAATCTTTGGGAAGTGGTTGGAACAGTTCCTCTTATGTAAACTGCAAAATTTTACGTTTTCCACTAGAATTAATTGTTCCACATAAAATGGTCCATTTATTTTCATTGCATACTGTTTAAATAGGCAGAGGAGCTAGGTTTTAATTTCACTTTATAATAATGATATATCTATAATTGGAAGAAGCTTCCATTCAGTCATCTAAAACACCATGTAATAATAAAAACACCAATGCTAGAGATCCCAGTGAGGAACGTGTCTGGGAGATGCAGGCAAACATCACTGTGAAACTGAACATCATAAGAATCAACCGAAAATAGATGAGATTAACCAGCTTAAAAAGTAACTCACCAAGAGAATTCATTTGTGAATAGGTTATCAATGAGATTAAATTGTCATTCATTTATTTGTCATCAATCAGACAGGCAACATTTATTAAGCACTTACCATGTGTCAGGTACTGTGCTAAGTGCTAGGGATACAAATTTAAAAAATAGTACCTGACCTCAAGATGCTTATAAGAAAATGAAAGAAGACCACACACAAGAGAAAGTTGAAAAGTGGAAAGAGGCTGCTTGAGAAGGGAATGTACCCAATGCAGAGGGACATGGTGGAGAAATCAGAGAAGTAGTACAACCAGTTGAGCAATAAGGAGATATTCTGACCTGGACTTCTTAAATAGATGTAGTAGAGTTCATGGCTCTAACTTATAATTAAAGGAACTGACTCATAACAATAACATAGATACCAAGGCTCATGGGAGCTTACAGGTTGATTCCCAATAATGACCTTCCTGGGGCTTGGTGGAAGTGTTAAAGAAGATGCAAAGTAGAGTATCCAGATGAGAAAAGAGGAATGAAACATTTATTAAGTACCTCCTATAATGCCAGGCTCCTGGGCTAAGCATATTCATTTATTCATCAAACATTTGAAAAGCACCTACTATATTCCAAAGGCTTTGTTAAGCATCAGGGACCCAAAATAACAGTTACAACAGTTCCTGCCCTCAAAGAATCCACATCCCATTGGAATGTGCATTCCTAATAAAGAAATCCTTTGGAGAGATACCAGTCTAATATGAAATTTGATGTCAGAAGGAGTTATAATTATAATATATGCATCACAAAGTAATGCTGTCATAATTGAAAAGCCATCATTTACTTAGAGTCTATAAAGAGGAGAGCCAGAGAGTAAAGATTTGTTTGTGTCCATTGGAGAAGATCCTTCAGTTGTAATGATTGGGACTGGTGTTATATAGATAGAGAAGGCAATTTGGGAATATACCAGAGCTCAGCAAAGACATCCTGTAAGGACATCCAATTTTCTTTGCTCAGAGTTGAAGGTTTGAAGTTAATTACATCCCATAAACCTTTATTAAGAATTTCTTGTATACACTGTATATCAAGCATTGTCTTAATAAATAGCTAACATCTATATAGTACTTTTCGTTTTATAACTTTGCAATAAGTCTAGGAGGCAGGTGCTAATTATTCTCTTCATTTTACAGACAAGGAAACTGAGACTGAGAGAGATTAAGTGATTTAATTAGCCCAGGGTCATTCAGCTAGAAAGTGTCTGAGGCAGGATTTGAACTAGGTCTTTCTGATTCTCAAGTCTAGAACTTGCCATACTGTACCACCTAGAACCTAGATCATAGAACTATAAAAACAGAGCAGTCTTTGTCCTTAAGGTACTTCCATTCTACCACGGGGATATATTTTGGGCAAAGATTAACAAACAAAGCATTTTGAAGAAAGAGACAGAGACAGAGAGCCAGAGCCAGACAGTGATAGAGACAGAAGAGAGAGGAGAAAGAGAGAGAGAAGGGGATCAAGGGGGTGGGGGGAGATTACTAGCAATTGGAGAATTGAGGAAGGATTCAAGGACAATGAGGCACCTGGGCTTATCTTTGAATGAAAATAAAGATTTTGGAAGGTGGGAATGAAGAGAGAGTGCATTCTAAGTTTGAGGGACAGCTTGTAGAAACACAGAGATGAAATTTGGGGATCACTAATAGTACAATTTGTCTTGAACATAAAGTGCAATAAGATAAAACAATGTAAAAGGAGTGCTCCTAAACTGGGTCCAAATTATAGAGGCCCTTGAATGCCAGACTAGAAGATTTGTAATTTTCCTAGGGAGTCAGTCGTGCCTGGGTCAAGGAAGTTTATTTTGACTCTGTGAAGACTCCCATTAGAGCAGAGTTTGTAACTTGGGTTCTATGAATTGTAGGACGAAAATTACAACTTTAGTTCTACAAACCTAACTGAAATAAGGCACTTCCTTCAATTATTTAAAAGTATTATCCTGAGAAAGGGTCCATAGACATCATAAGACTGCTAAAGGGGTCCATGACACAAAAAAGTTTAAGAACACCTGCATTAGAGAATGTGGGGGTGGGGGGAGAAAGGGAAACAAATTAGTAAATTATTAAGGTAGTCCAGGGGGAAGGGATAATGAGGAATCAAACTCAGCCTGAACTATTCAGCTTCCTAGATGAGATTCACCTACTAACAGGAGGACCCTTTCAGATGACTTAAAACTTATTCAGTGAACTAGTGCAAACATCAATAATAGAGAAATAGGTCTTGATCAATGACACCTGTAAAAACCAGTGGAGCTGCCCATTGGCTCTGGGAGGAGGGAAGGGAAAGAACATGAATCATGTAACCATGGAAACATTTTCTTAATCAATAAAATTAAACAAAAAAACCTTATTCCATGAAACTTTCAAGTCTCTTCTAACCAATTCTATTGTTATGTTATGTTGTGATGTTATTGCACATCATAACAGAGGTGACCTATTTCTTGAAGACAGTGCTAATGGAATGTAAGCACTGAGAGTCCTTACTAAGGTAGTAAGATTGCAGATAAGAGCCTAGTGTTGTGGGGGCAGACCCAGAAACCAAACTATGGAGGAAGTAGAGGACGGGAAGGGGGCAGAAAGAGTAGGAATCCAAGACTTTTATGAGTATGACTACAGATTTCATCATAGAAGGTTGGAAGCAATTGGACTTTCTTCTGAGGGACCTGTATAAAAAAGTAATGCTGGAAAACTGTAGGATTATGATCTCATTGGGGGTGTGAAATATCCATATTAGTTCCTCTTTGGAACAAGGAGAACTTCGGTAGGTATAAAAGGATCCTAGATTCAGAAGTCAAAGGGACCTTAAGGGTCATCAAATCAAACTCTTTCACTTTCCAGATGAAGGGACTGAGAGGTGAAGAAGAGGTGACTCATGGGATCCAGGGCTTAATTGGTGGAGCTAGGATTTGAACTCAGAAATGTTTCTACTGCAGGACAGAATCCAATTCCACAGTTCTGGGTGTCCTTGTTACCTCAATTCCTCCTGCTTCAGCAGGAATTCCATCTTCTTGTTTGATTCTCAGGAGAGATAGTGCTGAATTGGACCAAAGGTCCCTATGCTTTTACTCTTCTCCTGTCCCCTCACCCTGACCAAAAGTCCTATTTGTATATATCTCAGTAGAATACCAATTCCTTGAGGGTGGGAGCTGTTTTGTTTTTGTCTACACCCCCAGAGCTTTTACAGTGCTTTGTAAATAGTAGCCATTTAATAACTATTTTGTAGAATTGAACTGAATTTTCAGGATCAGTCTTTGTCTATTGGGTTACCCAGTTACTCACAGGGTGATTAACTTTTTAGCTTCAGCAACTCTTCAAGGCCATCCACTATGTCATAAGTTGCAATATGCCTCAGAGGTATCACCTATATGGATGAAAATCCTGAGACTTGAAATACTGAAATATTATCAGGGCAGTCCTATCAGTGTTGAGACAATTTCCAAGGCCCTTTTCAATGGTAGGGCTGCCTGAATCAGTAACATGTGATATTAGCCCAGTTCAGTTGTCCTAACTCTTGATCTGTTGCTCTAAACACTGTTCTATGCTTTGATCTAGTTTATTTATTTCTATGTTTAAATAATAAGTATGTATCTATTTTATTCAATAGTACTGCATTTTAAAGGCTGAATGAGTGAATCTTTTTTGGTGTAGTTCAGAGTACATTTTACTTCAAGTCATTCAGATCTGTGTTGCTTTTTTGGGATGTCTCTAATTATAGAATACAAAAACATAGCGTTACATGCCATTTGTCTGAAAGCCAAGGTGGTGAATCTAGTAATTACCCAATCTAGGCACACAGGATATCATTTATTTTATACTTTTTGTTAACAAATTATCGTCACTCAAATAAAATCTCTTTCTTTAAAAAAAAAACCCTTATCTTTCATCTTAGAATTAATACTAAGTAAGCATTAGTTCCAAGGCAGAAGAAAGGTAAGGGCTAAGCAATTGGGGTTAAGCGATTTGCACAGGATCAAACAACTTGGAAGTATCCAAGATCACATTTGAACCCAAGACCTCCTGTCTCTAGGCCCATCTACTTAGCCATCTCTCTGTCCCTAAAAACCAGTTTCTAATTATTTGTTATTGACATTATTTTTTCCTGTTTTTGTTTAATTTTTTCAGTTTCATGTAGAAACAATTTTTGACAATTGTTTCTTGACATTTAAAATTTTAAATTCAGCTTTTCTTCCTCCCTCTCCTCTTTCTTCCCCTCCCCGAGGCAGTGAATAGGTTATGGACATACTTTATAGAACTTCGTATTTCAAAATTATGAATGACATAGGTGACTTTTTCCTTGTCCTTCTGAGTTTATTACTATGCTTCCATGTCAGTAAGTCAACAAGTCAAGATATAAGTATTTAGTCGGTGCTTACTGTGTGCCTAGGACTATGGTAGGTACTCTGCAGCATATGAAAGAGATAGTAGAGTTCCTGACTTTCAGATGTCAATTATTATTGTTATTGTTGTTGAGTTAGAGAGAGAAACTATACCAATAAATATATAAAGGGAGTATCATTAGAAATGGACTGAAGAAGAAGAGGGTGGGACACATTTCAGGATAGGAGATCAACATGGGGAAAGTTATGGAGGTGGGCATGTCTAATGCAGATATTTTTCTTGATTCTCTATATTTGTAATAGATCTTGTTTTTCTTGCTTTCTCAATAGAGAGGGGGAGAACAGAGTGGAGGAGATAAATAGAAGAGATAGAGAATTTTGAGCTGAAAATAAAATAAGATTGATTACAAAAAACAAGTTATGGGGGTAAAAATGAACATGATATATATTATATGTGTGTGTGTGGTGAAGTACAATAAGTAGAAGAATAAACTGAGGCTAAGTCTACAGAGGCAAGTCAAATAGATACAAGTTCCCTAAGTAGCCCTATCTGATCTCATATTAGACTCCTGAAAAATATATCATAGCTCAAAGTACACCTTTGTCAGGATCTATTGAAACCCATAACACAGGTAGCTTCACCAATGTTTTCCTTTTATCAGATCAAACCAAAAGATGCATTAACTCAGAACAAAGGCATTTAACTAGAAAAATAATATGAGAACTTTCCCTATACACATAGGGAGGGATACACTCTCCCAGAGGTTCTAAAGTAGAGGAAAAAGAACATGCATAGACATTAGAACTTGTGATCCCAGAGCTGCATCCCAGCTGGCATATCTTTCTGCCACTAAAACACTGTCTTGCTACCTCTCTGTAGAGCTAGCTATTAATGCAATCTGCTGATCTGCTTTCTCCATTCTGTGGCCTCTACTAGTTCTCCACTGAGCTGCAAATGATATTTGGTAAAAAATGACTGAAGCTAAGAAGCCTTTTTCCTATAGGAGAATACATTTTCTAAGTTCATCCCAGAGCTCAGGGCTTTTTCAGCTCTTTTCTGATTCATATGCTACAACTATACACAGTCAACACATGGAAAGTTGTTTAGGTTAAATCTGTTTATTTGTTTGAGATCCCTTTTCCTTTCTTCCAGCACAGTAGAACCCTCAATCTAGCATAAAACTTGAGTTAGGGTCAATAAATTCCTTTCTCCTCCCATTAAGTCTTTGACTGTTAGCACTGTTAGGGCCACATATAAAAGATTTTCAAGCTTCATTTGGCAAGTTATAGAGGGAAGAGGGGGCAAACTGGAACACTTTATCACTTTATCCTCCATTCCTGTAGTTGCACTTATATTCTCCTTTTTTTTTTACCAAGAAACCTCTTCTTACCAAGAGAAATTGCTAGAGCTATAAGGGACATTAGGACTATATGGCCCTTTCATCTGATCCTGAGAAAAATGAGCATCATACTAGCTAAATAATTCAATGGAAATTAAGTCTTTTATTTCCATTGATTTACACTTTTTCCATCTGCTATGATCAATTCCCCTCCATATACATGGACAATTTTAATAAGAATCACTAAAGGCTCTAATTTTTGAAACTTGAAAACTGAAAATATATAAACTCTTATCTTGTTTAAAGCAAAATCTTACTTAATCTTAGGATAGAGAACTTAGGAACTTAAACTTAGGATAGAGAAGAAAATAATAAGTGATGGAGAAAAGACAATCCTACTCAACTCATGTTTTTTTGACCAAAGAGGAGATTTTCAGCCTGGGAGTCATTAAAAAATAATATATCCTAGGACACTAAAAGAACATGTATGTGTTATTACTGTACTACTTACTGTCTGTGATCTTTAAAAACTATAGATAGGGAAGGGCACCAAATGATTGGAGATGGGCAGATATCCTGATTGTTGGCACTAGGTGGCATAGTGGATTAAATTCTGGAGTTTGAGTCAGAAATACCCACATTATAATGCTACCTCAGACACTTACTAGTTGTATGACCCTAGACAAACCACTTCTCTCAACAAAAAGCATTTATTAAAGGTTTACTATGTGCCAGGAACTATTGTACCAAGTGCTTGGAATACAAATACAAGCAAAAAGAAAGACATTCTCTGCTTTCAAAGAACTTCGATCCTAATGGGGAAAGACAGTACATAAAAGGAAGCTGAAAATCAGGGGTGAAGGGACTGAAGGAAAGAGAAAAACTATCCTTGTGGGGGAATGGTAGAGAAGTCTTGAAAATCAGAAGTTGAGCTGAGAGAAGAATGAAGGATAACAGGACTAGGTACTTCCATAAAATGGAAGTTCCTGGAGGAATTGACCAACCAGAGGAAGGGACAACAGGGGCAGAAGAAAATTCCAGGGTAACAAGATTGCTGGGGCATGGTGGCAGAGCCATCTTAAGAATAGGAAGGCTTTTGGAATACGTTGGTAGAAAAAGGAGTTTCAGTAGTAGTAGTAGCAGTGCTCTAGAGAGCCTCTCTCTCAGTTTCCTCCTTAATAAAATGGAGATAACAGTAGCACCTACCTCATATTTTAGGAAGTTTATTGATCATTATGGACTCTATCTAGAGATGTTAAGCCAAGATGGTCAGATATGATGATTTATTGTGAGAAATGGGAATTTATTTTTGCCTGAAGAAGAAGAGTTTTATTTAAGGGGAGGATATAATAGCTGTCTTCAAATATTTGAATGTCTTTCCCATGGAATAGGATTAGACTAGTTGGATTTTGCTTGACCACACCTTTGCTTCTACCTTTCCTTCTCCCTTTCTGTAAAGAAAGAATGGACAAAAAAACCCTGCAAAGCCTAGTTGTTCCCACTGATGACAAGAAGGGCAACTGCATGAATGTGACAAGTTTAATCAACTTCAAATGTGAAGGACAACAGATTTCTTTCCTAAACTGTTAACTCATCACAGTTATGAGTATAAATTCTCTTAGGAAGAAAAGCAGATTCACTGGGATTAGCAATCCATTGATAATATTTATCAAGGGCACCAATGTGCCAAACACTATGTGTGATGGTTGACATAAAATACTTTGTGATTCTAGTGATATGTTTGCCAAGATCTTTTGGACAATCCCTATGAAGAAAGCCCTATTATCTTCTAAAGCACTGTGTCATTGACCAAAGCATACAAGTCAAAGTTTTCACAAAAACCTGTTGAAAAGCTTTAGTCATGCATCCATATTCATTAACTTCTGCCAGAGGAATGCTTAATCAATCTTAACACATTCCTGCTTGACAAGGTAAAACAGCTGAAGGCTCTCTCTGGATTATGAGGTAATATTTTTCTATCATGTATGACATGATGCATAAGGAACCTTCTTTTGTAAGACCAAAAGATAGGGAAGCTTTCAAGCCAGGAGCAAAGGGAGACTACTCTTGACATTTCCAAGGTGATTAAACAATTGAACTCAGACATTAGATATCTAAGGTGTTTATAATTTCACATTCATATGAATTTGTCAGGATGCAATTTCTTTGAGAGAGGCAGTTGGAGAAGTGTAGGTGATTGTTCCTAGAATTGGATTTAAATCAAGGGGTTTAAGATTAAATTGGGACAAGTGGATCCATTATTCCAGTTCTTTTTTGTTTTTATTTTTGATGGGGGAGTGGGTGGGAGAATAGAGCTTTACTTTTATTTCACTTCTTGAATAGGTTAAAAAGAATCTAGCACATCATACCAGATTCTTCCTGTCCTCTTTCTTCTTTCCCCTCTCCTACACACACACAAACACACACTATTTACCTTTTCCATCTCTTTCCCATTACCCTTTCTCTTCTCTTTTCCCATTCCTTTCTTCTCTTTCCTTCCTCCTTTGTCTTACTCTTTTCCTTTGCACTCTTCCTATATTCTTTTCTATCTCTTAGCTTGACATTTCCCAAACTAATCTGACCATGGAATAATTCAGGGATTAAAATGCATTGGTGGAATTTATAAATTCTACTCTAGAGATCCTGCAGACCTAGAATAGAATCACCTTCCTCCCTAGTTTTCCCATCTCCACATGAAGAATGGAAACATATGAAACAATAATTGATCCCATTTTCATGGCCTCCCATTGGTACTCTTATTTTTTAAAAAGGCAACTAACTAATAGGGCATTAGTAACTGCTGACCTGCGTGCTTGCTTCCTTATTCTTATAAAATTTTTATGAAGATGATCTATACACATATAAAGGATGTGCTCGATTAAACTGTGAGAAGGGAATAAATAATCTTTTGCAAATGATTTTCTTTAGCAGACTACATTTTCTTAGTCACACAATTAACTGGATGGGATAGAGCAATGGTCTCCACAGTGGAGTGCACTCTAGCTCAGTGTGGATGCAAGATGATCTACTGGGGTCCAGCAAGAAACCATTTCAATGTCTACTTATACCTAGTTTTATCTAAAAAGAATACTTAATATATACAACAATGGCACTCTGATTCTGTCCATGTACCAGTTCCAAGTCACATCTGATAGACTGAGATATATTAAGGGACAAATGGGATTCCACAGCATGGAAGTGTTGACAGTGCCTCCCATACTTGTATATTCACATTCAGCATATATAACCACATATTACAGTTTGAATGTGCCTACTTAAGTGTACTTAATGGATTATGTGGTCTCATTGCAATTAAATTGACCCTCACAAAATGGACAAGTGGATTAATAAGATTCCTACAAAGAAAATGTGGATTGAAGATAATACTAATAATATGAGCACAGGGGAACAAGAAAGTGATAGAGCTGATACTTTCACAAAGAATGAGAACTCTTTCAGTCACATTATAAAGTAAAAATGATTATCTAAATCAGAGGAAAACATTTACAGTTATGGAGATTATTTGAAAGATGGATTTACATTCACTACTATTAGTTATAAGCCTTATTTTCAGTATATATCATATCTTGAGACATTAGGTAATAATAGTATGAAGCCATCAGAATGAGTAAGACATTTACAGACTGTTGCCAACATTGATGTGTCAACTATAAAAGATCTTAAATCTGCACACTTTAAAAACTTGGAAACAGAATTTTCTATACTGTTTAAAAATAGTATAGAAGAATAATTTCAGTGGATCTGAAATTTGTTTAAAATACAGCACCTTCTAATTAGTTTGTTAAGAACAACTGATTGCCATTAGAGAGTATAGAAATTTATTAGTTAACATTTTAATGAAAATTTCTACATAATAGGTAGATGGGATTGAAAAAATGAGTATTTTTTTGATTATTTATTTATTTTTAAAATATTTTCCCACAGTTACATGATTCATGTTCTCTCCCTCCCCTCTTCCACCTCACCCTCCTAGAGCTAACAAGCAATTCCCTTGGGTTATACATGTATTATCACTTGATATATATTTCCATATTATTCATTTTTCTAATAATCTTTCAAAACCAACCCCCCCCAAATCCTGTACCCATATAAACAAGTGATAAATCACATATCTTTCTTTTGCTTTTCTACTCCCACAGTTCTTTCTCTTGATGTAGATAGCATACTTTCTCATAAGCCTCTCAGGATTGTCCTGGATCATTGCATTGCTACTAGTAGCAAAGTCAATTTACATTTGATCATCCAACAATGTGTCAGTTTCTGTGTCCAGTGTTCTCCTGGTTCTGCTCATTTCACTCCACATCAGTTCATGGAGGTCTTTGAAAAATGAGTATTATGATTTATTATAACTTTTTCTATTTGTTTCTATGCATCATTATGAAGTATCTTTTCTAGCTATGGCAGCCATTAAAAACAAGTATCAAAATGAACTGAACTTAAACTTAAAACCCTAAGTATGAGTTTGTGAGTTCCATGGCCAAAGTAATCTTCCAAGATGAAGAGATTTCTTTGGACATTGTGGCGATATCCAGAGGAGTGTAGCCTGGTAGGAAATGAAGAGTTGACTAAATTTTTTGTACTATTGTTGACTGATGTGTCAGCTGTTATCTATTCAGTTGCTAGGTATCTTTGAGAACAGTTTTATAGTTATCTTTTGCATTTACACCACAGTCATCTTTGAAGATTCCTTTATGCCCACCTATTTCCCAGGATCAAGCCTACAACTAACTTTCACTTGTAACAAAGAAAACCTCACAAACAAACAAGTTTTACAATGTATGAAATATTCAACACCCATATTCCATCTCTTTAAGGAAAAGAGGGAGATGAATTTCCTGACCTCTGGGGCAAAGATTGGTCATTACAATTGCATAGTGCTTGATGTATTGGGTTTTTTTTTTTTCCCAATTAGTCAGTCAGTATTCTGTATGAAGCCTTTCAGTATTCCCAACTGCTAGTTCTCTCATTGAAGCTACCTTGTATTTAAAATGATTTTTATATATTTATTAAATTTATACTCATGCTATCCATATTTTATGTCCTCATCTCCTGCATTAAAATACACTTTCCATTCTACATATAAAAGGCATAGGTTTACTCTTTATATTTAAATCCCCTGTACATAGTATAGGACCTAGCATATAGTAGGCATTTACTAGTTAACTGATTTGAATCTCATTTTTTAAAAAAGGAAACTGAGGCCCCAGTTTAAGTGATTTTCTCATGGTCACATAGTCCCTAACTGTGATGGCAACACTGACTCCTAGCACTCCCACCAGCTGCTAAACAGCCAAGGTAATGTCATTCTCCTTCTGTTGTGCCTCATTTATCACATGCAAATAGGATTTTAATAAATGCATTTGATGATGATAATGATTTGTTCTTTTCTGATACCTCAAATCAAGCTTTCAGATTCACATTTAAGAATATCTACAGTCACCCTTTGATGGAATGACTGACATATTTCAAACATTTTTTTTATTAGCAGACAAGAAAAGATTACTCTATTTGAATAATTTTAGTGCCAAAATTGTATAGACGACAGAACACCCTGATGGGAAAATTTCTTGAGGTCTTTAATAACAAATTTCATTTAAAATATTTGAAGTCAATTAAATCACTTGAGATGAGGTATAACTACTTATCTCAAGTAAAACTGTACCCAAATTATAAGGGCTTTGGGATTTAGTAATATGTTGATCTGTATTGAATATCACAAGAACTGCTATTTTCCCAGCATCCATTATTGGAATTACATTTGGAAATTGAGGAATTTGAATCTGATGACAAGAGGATCATATCTTTATCTGACAGTGACCATGTACGTGGCAGCCCAGTCTCCAGCCTAGTTTATTAGTATTTGTAGAGAGACAGAGAGGCAAAGATCTCTAGAGACAGAGAGTGAGAACAAGAGTGAAACAGATAGAGAGAAAGAGAGAAGAGGTCATCATGTATCATTAGGTGGAAGTAGGACAAAGGGCAACAGCCTTTTAGACAGTACAACCAGTCCTTTTTACTGTAAAAATACAACAGTGGGATGAGATTAAGAAGGTTACCTTAGTAGAGTGTTCTTCAATCCCTTTTCTGTTTGAGCAAATAGATCCCTGGAACAGTTATACTAGTAGCCAGGGGATACAACAAGTCCTAAAAATTAAAAAAGAATTGCTTTCCATACATTTTTTACAGTTGAATCGAGAAACCTAGGGGAAATAGGAGAGGTTAGGTCAGCTTAGAGTTCAGTTGAGTTCAGAAAAGAAGTTCAGAGAAACAGTTAACAGAAAAGTTCTGAGAAGAATTTAAAGAGCAGATTCAGGCTCAGCCAAGGCTCTTGGATGTTCTGGTACATCCTGGCTAAGGGAGAACCACTGGCTCAGAGCCTTAGCCAGGAAGATCAACTGAGAGACTTGAATGAGGAGAATCAAGAAACTTTCCAACTATTGATTGAGGTAACTGAAATGTCATAGCCCTTGAATGAGAAACTTACCTGAGAAGCCAAACTGAAAAGCATGGTTGTCCTTTCTGCTTAGAAGTTTATTAAGCACAACATTTACAGCAAATGAGGGCTAAATGCAGGTAGACCTGAAGATAGAACTTCACCTGAGGACTAGAGCTGAAGCATAGAAGGATGCTAAAACAGCAGGCTGGCACAGAGTTTGCAGAGGAGAGGCTATTTACAGCATCCCTCAGGGGATGATGGAACTGACTAGATGAGCTGGTGAAAGAACAGTGAATACAAGCATAGGGGATGTTGTACAGGGTTTTAGGTGATCTTGACTAAAGCTGGATTTTATGACCATCCAAGATGGAAAGTAATCCCTGGTGGAGAATAGCAGAGAGGATTGCCTGGTAGGAAAATAGAACAGTGACATTAATTGCTGACATCAGTAACTTTGCTGTACCAGAAGTGTGAGTTGCCCTTTCAGGGATGGGACTTGGTCTTACCTAGTTTCTTTGGGTGCATTCCCTCAAATGTGTGGTAGATATGTCACACATCATTCCTGCAAAATACCTCCTCATTCACTAATTACTCATGGATTTGGGGGAGAATAAGCTTAAAGTTTATGGGGCAAAGTATTTTTTTTATTTTATTTAACTGATTAAGATAATTTTTCCATGGTTACATGATTCATGTTCTTTCCCTCTCCTACTCCACCCTCTCCCATAGTCAACGCTCAATTCCACTGGGTTTTACATGTGCCATTGACTAAGACCCATTTCCATTTTATTAATATTTTCGTTAGGGTGATTGTTTAGAGTCCATATCTCCAATCCCCATTGACCCATGTAATCAAGCAGTTGTTTTCCTTCTGCGTTTCTGCTCCCACAGTTCTTCCTCTGGACTTGGATAGTGTTCTTTCTTATAAGTCCTTCAGAATTGTCCTGGATCATTCATTGCATTGCTGCTAGTAGAGAAGTCCATTACATTCTATTGTGCCACAGGGTATCCATCTCTGTGTATAATGTTCTCCTGGTTCTGCTCCTCTCACTCTGCATCAATTCCTGGAGATAATTCCAGTTCACATGGAATTCCTCCAGCTTATTATTATTTTGAGCACAATAGTGTTCCATCACCAACAGATACCACAATTTGTTCAGCCATTCCCCAATTAAAGGGCATCCCCTCATTTTCCAATTTTTTACCACCACAAAGAGCACAGCTATGAATATTCTTGTACAAGTCTTTTTCCTTATTATCTCTTTGGGGCATAAACCCAGCAGTGGTATGGCTGGATCAAAGGGCGGACAGTCAAAGTAATTGTTTATAGCTGCTTTATTTACATTGTTATTAAATTAGAGTTAGGTTAAGAGATATTAAAGCTTTAACTTTTTTTTATTCACCTGACATCCACATTGTGTGTCCTGGCAATATTCAACAAAGCAAACCTATTCTAAGTTTTCCTTCAAACCTTACCTTATCTATCCTTTATATAACAGTTCTTTTCTCTCCTAAATGTCTTCCCAAGAAATAAGGCATTTAATAGAGCTAGGCATAGGGACTATACCTGTAATTTCCTTGCTATAAGGAATTCTCTAGTGAAGAAATTCCATCTAACAATGCAGGTTGGTACCCTCTCTGCAGTTTATGAAGTCTTAGATACTTACTTAGAGGCACTAAAGTTGTGTTGGCAAACCTTTGGCACACATACTGGAATGTGCCGGAGGGAGCTAATCTCTTCCCCCTCTCCACATGCGCCTGATGACATTTTTCACATGACTTGCCCCTCTTCCCAGCAGCCTAATTGGGAGCACTTCCTCCCTCCCCTGTCTGGTGTAAGGCAGGGAGCTCACATGTGGTGTGAGGTTTGCAGTTTAGGTACTTGGTCTCTAAAAGTTTTGCTATCACTTCACTAGAGAGTAATGTATTTGTCCAGGGTCACACAGCCTCTATGTCCTAGATACAGGATTTGAACCTAGATCTTCTTTGCTTCCAGGTCAGATTTTAAAGTACTGGCAAATATATGCTCTAAAGCTTTTATGACCTTTATTGTTGGCCCAAAGTGCCATAGATAGTCTATTTTGATAGCTCAATTTAAAATCAGAGTAGGTACAGAAGCCTTGATTGACTTGGGGGGAGAGTCCCTGGTTCCCGTAACCACCAACTGTGACTCATTACTGATTTCCCATTGCTTTTGCATTCTCCTGATCAGCTAGTCTAGTATTTATTTGAGAAGTCTATTTATACTTTCATTTGTTAGACTCTTCCCTCTTTCCCCAACCTATTCTTCTCCCCTCCTCTCCCTTCCCCCAACCCCATTCTGCCCACATACTACTCCCCCAACACACTCCTACCATCTGTTTCATTACTCCAAAATTGCCAAATGGGTTGTTATTCACTAAAGCCTAAATGTCCGTGATGGAGTTATTGTTCACAGGGGAGCATCTGGAATAATAGGTAATCTGAAGTTTTTGATTTGTACATTTCCCTACTCACTCTCTTGTGAAGCTATACAGATAATATGGCAGTTGATTATAAAACAGGATTAACATAAATAAAGAATGTTGTTGGTCCCAGGATGCAAAGCACATTATTTTATGACATCATGGAAACTTGGTTTGGGGCCCTGGTCAGAGGATCCGAGTTTGATTCCTGGCTGTTACTTATTACCTGGATGGTCTTGGGTATGTCCCATGATGCTGTCTCTCATTTATAAAATGAGGGGGTTGGATGGATTTTCTCTAAGGTCTTTTTTAGCTCTAGTTTTGAAGCTAAGGTGAAAAATCATGCCGATTGACAGTAATAGCCACAGCCAGACAGACTTCAGCGGTGATGATGTGTGCATCTGGAAACTGCCTCTTTTTACAGAGATCATCAGGGAAGTGGTTTGGATGTGAAAAAGGAGAGTATTCTCTCTAATGCATTGTATTATTATAGCTTCCTCTTCTCCCCTTCTAATGACTCCGTAGACCTGATCTTCTGGATCAGTAAGGAATAAAATGCTTATTCTTGGAAGATGAATCAGTGCTTTTAGCCTACGTCAGGCATGCGTAGGTAGGGCAGGCTTCTTAGCTATATTTAAATTTCAGCATAAGGTCACATATCTGACTATATTGCCCCCCCAAGGCATGAATTCATGAACTATCCACAACTTAGAACCTTAAAGAGTTGCCCCAAGCACTGAGAGATTGAGTGGCATAGCCATATGTGTCCAAAGCAAGACTTGGACTGAGATTTTCTTCTCTCCAAGGCTGCCTTTTCCTCTCCTTCACATTACTTCTTATTACCACTGGAATAACAGAATCACGAACTTTCGTAGTTGGCTCTGAGCTCTATGGCATCTCTCCTGCCCCTTACTTCCTTTATTATTTATTATGGACCTGCCCTATGGGAACTGAACCCAAGAAGATCTCTCCCTTGACTAGAAGGGCTGTCAGGGCAAAAGTGAGACACTTAAGATAATGATATTTTCTGGTGATCCCTCATCTTCCTGGTTCCCCTTTTCTGTTGCTCCTCAAGGCTATGGCTGACAGGAGCAAGTCTTCATCTTCATTGGCGCATGGTTAGATATGGATCTAACCATTCAAAGACATGGCAGCAGAGGAAGCCAAACTGCAGTTCTTGAAGAATTCAAACAATTCCCCATGTCTCTTAACTATTCTCACAGCAGTGCTTTAAGACCATCCAGGGGGCAGCTGGGTGGCTTAGTGGATTGAGAGCCAGGCCTAGAGACGGGAGGTCCTAGGTTCAAATCTGGCCTCATACACTTCCCAGCTGTGTGACTCTGGGCAAGTCACTTGACCCCCATTGCCTAGCTCTTACCACTCTTCTGCCTTGGAGCCAATACACACTATTGACTCCAAGATGGAAGGTAAGGGTTTTTAAAAAAGAAAAAAAAAAGACCATCCAAAATTTTTTTGCATTAAAGGAAGGAAAGAAAAGGTAAGCTGGCTTGTATTTTGGCCCCTCAGGGATATTGAAAGTAAATTTGATTTAATTCAGTTTATTTTTATGAGCATTTATTGAAAGCCTATTAGGTGATCCAGGTACTAGGGATTACAACTTTGAGCTTAATGGGATCTTTGCCTGGAGGAGGCTGTGGGGCAAATAACTTTATTTACAAGACCAATCACAACAAAAGCATAATTGTATAATTCAAGATATGTTTCAACAGCTAGCTGGTACTTTCTGGCATTGAAAAATAATATTAGACGTTGGCTATCTAACATCCAACTGCATATTACTGAATCTTTTCTGTAACCTATTTAAACAAGTCAGTGTTTCAGATTTGAAAACCATGACCAAAATCCACAAAATCTGTTATATTGTGTAATTGAAATTCACTCATTCTAGGCGACATAATGTTAACAGTTGCAGCAGCATCACACCACTAGCCAAACATGCTAAACATAAATATAGCAGCCACTGAAAGTCTGATATACAAGTTCTTTTGTTCATTTAGTCAACCAGCAGTTGAATGAATGACCAGCTATTAATAACAGTGTTATGGAACATTCCCAAATCAATTACTGACAAATACTTCAGTATGATCACAACCAAGATTTAATATCTGATGTATGTATCTGTTCAAATGTGTATTATACCTTTTGGTATGTATTTCCTTTCTCTCTTTTTGGACTATGAACTCTTCCAAGGCAAGGACCAGGACCTTTTTACCACTCCTTCTCCAGTCAGGAAGCCTTGTATAATGCCATAGTATGGCTTAAATGGCTACGGAGTAAATGAATAAACGTTGCTGTAGATTCCCATGGAAAATATTCTATTTCCTTTTATGTCATTACACAGATTGTCTCCAAAATTTGGAGACACTCTAGTTTTACCTCCACCTTTTAGTATCTCTGCCTTCATTTAAGACAGATGCAACTCTACTTCCCATGGAAGGAATCTGCCAATTTCCTCCTTTTGCTAGTGTCCTTCCTCCAAATTTCCTGGATATTTCCTTTGTAGATATTTTCCTATTAACCCATCTGTCTGCATGTTCCTCTCTGTTACAATGTAAATTTCTTTTTCATTTTTGTATCCCAGTGCCTACTTCAAAGTCTGGTAAATGCTTGTTGAATCCAGTTGGTTTGGGCACTGTACCAAACAAGTTAAGTAGACATAATTAATCCCTTTCCTCCAGGAGATTGCCGCTTAAGGCTGACAACACAACACGCATCCCAGGAACATCAGTGACTTATTCTGAGCAAACATTGAATAAACACATCCAATAAATCATTTGCTGGCCTGTTAGTGCTTATGGATTTACAAACAGGTCACTGCTCATTGAAGGGCACTCAGTGTAGGAAGACCCTTGGGAATTTGGAGCTTTGACATGAGGGAGCTAGACAGAGTTTGCTTCTTTTCCAACGAGGTTCCAAAAACACTGCTAAAAGGAGTCTTTTGAATGTATTAATGTGTTCTGTTTTCAGAACTACTACCATTAGGTCTCAAAGCTTAATTTTTCATTTCTCACACTTTTTGGAGTCAGACCTCCAAGTAAACACTGACATTGGAATTCATAGAGAAAAATGAATTATGTGTCTCTTTGTCTAATGTGCACTCATCAGAAGGGAACTTAATGCAAGTTTATTTCCTGCATTCAAAGTCCTATCTCTAAAAATGATCATTCATTCATTCATTCATTATTTATTGAGGTCTTTTACACACCGGGAACTATGGAAGGTGCTAGAAATACAAAGAAATAATAATAATAGTTTCTATCCTTAAATTCACAGCTACCAAATAAAATATTATGGTTTTAAAGTTTTTTTTTCCTTTTAATAATAAACTTAATAATCATCAATGAATGAATTCTGTCCATCCTTCCATTACACCACATGGAATCCCTATTCTATACCTAACATATTTCCTTCTCCCTTTGGACTCTTTTTTGGTGGAATCCTTCCATTTTCTGCCTCTTTGAAAATTGACTTCCTATGGATGGCATTGCATTCCTGACCATTCCCTCCAGCAATGGCTACCCTCTCCTACTATACATCCATATTCACACCACACTGGTCTCAAAGGGAATTTAGGATATTCCTTATTCTCCCTACAAATGTTTCCCGATGCTCCCTTTGTTTTTCCTATGAAACCACAAATATCTATTAGATATAGCTTATACTGTTTTAAGGATATCAAAATTTCAACATGTTCATTCCAAAACTTTCCTATTTTGCCTTTTCTGAACTTTCAGCTATTCTCTTCTAAGTATTTAAAAGAAAAACTGCTTTTTTCTGCTATCCTTACTCCTCATTTCTCTTCTCAGTCTCCCCCTCCCTATTAACAAATATGCATAATCAAGAAAAATCATACCATATATTGGCCATAAATGAAAATAAATGTTTCATTCTATTCCTCTGGTTTATCACCTCCCTGTCAAAGAGTCATACCTTACCTTCTAGAGTCTCTCTGCCAGCATCATTTGTCAACTTTTTCAAAGCCTACTCTATCCCAAATTTAGCACCCAATGGTGATTGTTATCTACTGGCTCTCAAGTCATTCTCCTTTCTTTCTCAAGGGGTAGAGTACTTGGCATATTGTCTTCTCCTCCTCCCCAGCTCCTGTCCTTATATGTTTGTTGAAGTTCTCTCAAACACTTTATAAATTCCCAGATCTTTGGTCTCTTCAAATTCTATGATCTTTCCCTCTTTACCTTAACCACATATAGGGATGGTCATATACTAGATATCACCATTACTTATAAATATTCTAATTCTAATATAAAAGACTGAAATTTTTCTTATCATAATTTATTCTTCCATTTCTTTTTGCCTTACTCTTCCTAGATGTATTTTTTCTCTCTTCATCATGAACTCCTTTTTCTTATATTGATCAGCCATCCCCTAGAAAAATCCATCCATACCCATTGCCCCTTCTTCTCTTCCTCTTGCTCCTTATTTAAAAATCTGGCTCTGATCTCATCACTAAACAAATTGCTTTTTCCAAAGTTAACAATGATTTCAGTTGTCAAATCTGATGGTCTTTGCTCAATCCTATCATTCTTGACCTCTCTCTCTCTCCATCATTTGATCCTATCACCCATATACTTTCTTCTCTCTGAATTTTTAAAGCATTATTGTTTTCTAGATCTTCTTCTACCTGTCTGACCACTCCTCTCTCTCTCTCTCTCTCTCTCTCTCTCTCTCTCTCTCTCTCTCTCTCTCTCTCTCTCTCTCTTAAAAACCCTTACCTTCTATCTTGGAGCCAATGTATTGGCTCCAAGGCAGAAGAGTGGAAAGGGCTAGGCAATGGGGGGTAAGTGACTTGCCCAGGGTCACACAGTCCTCAGTATCTTTTGCTGGCTCATTTGTCATACAATGCTCTTTAATTGTAGAGGTATCCAAAGGTTTTGTCTTTTATCTCATTTGGTAAACTTCCTTTATTTACCTTCTCACTTCCTGAACTCATCAGCTCCCAAGGTCTTAATGATCATCTCTATGCAGATCATTTATAGATTTATATATATCCAACTATATGCCATGTCAAGTCTTTCCTTATCCTAGCAACTGCTAGTTTTCTCCCTGCCGAAACTGTCTTGTATTCTGTCTAAATTTACATAAGTACATAGAGTTTTATGAATCTGTATACATATACATACCTATATGTGCCTAAATTTACTTAGGTATATAGGTGTATGCTGTCTCCCCTCCCCTCCCTGAAAGCAAGGACTATTTCATTTTACCTTTGCATTCTTAACACCCAATAATGTTGGCACACAACTTCATAAACGCTTTTTGTTTGATCAATTGATAAACATTTCAGTATAGGAAAAAAAAAAAGAAAAATGGGAGTAACTATTTGCAGTTTCTTTTAAAAAAATTTTGGGGAGAAAAGGTCACAAGAGAGAATGAACTTTTTTTCAGATTACCCAAAGTGATCAAATTTCCCCCCCTTACTTTGAGGTGCTTTAGACAACAGTGAAATGTCTTAGCAGGTCAACATATATTAAATAGCAAGTATTTAGTCAAAGCAAAGTAGTAGTTAATGGATGGACAGAATCTTGAAAATCACTTTGAAAAAATGAATTGTGGTTTGCAGTTTAAACTGCTGTGTGGGCTATTAATCTGTGACTGCAAATAAAACAATTACTCTTGAAAAATATGTATTGTTTGAGTAGTGCCAGAGAAATTACTTGAATGTGGGCTCTGCCAAAGCTGGTAACATGTCTAAAGCAATGTGAAGAATGGCAGTAAACATTTGGATATTTCAGAGCAGATCAATTCTTTGTCCATGATTATCTGAATATTTCAGGCAAACATGGTTTGGACATTCCACTACCCAGATGACTGAATCAGTTGCTCACTTTAAAAAATGTATATAGATCCAGTGTCAATGGCATTGTTAAAAAATGCTACAATCGGTATCTTTTAAACTGTAATTTCAGGATACTGGAATTCTGTCTGACTGGTTGGGAAACAGGTAGCAGCTAAATATTGTTCACAGTGGTTTTGTTACTGAAACAGCAGCTAGAAAATACAGAGACTGTATTTCTCTGAATTTTTTGGAGTGATATTTTTAAGTCAAGGGATCTGGTGATTGAGTCAGAGTCCAGCCATTATTTGTGGCTTCTGTGACAATTTCTTTGATTCTTCCAGTTGATTGCATGGTCAATTCCAAATTCAATTCCATTTCTATGGACTAGTTGGTAGTTCATATTAGGGAAATTTAGGACTAGTTGAGTGACTAGACTTACATAGCAGACAGTGATTCAGTGTCAACTTGGAAGGAAGTTTCCAGTGTAGGTTTCACAGACCAAGGGGCTATGCTTGGCCTTGTGGTGCTCAACATTTTAATATGTGATTCAGATAAAGACATAGATGCCATCCTTATCAACTTTGCAGAAGATATTCTGCTGGGAGGGATAACTTATCAAACTGGATGACAGAGACAGGATAAAAAGAAGTTAGAACAACTGAGCCAAACCTAATAAAAATGAAATAGGATATTGGATAAATGTAAATTCTTACACTAAGTTTAAGAAAAAATCACCTTCAGAAGTGCAAGATTTGGGAGGTGTGATGAGACAATAGTTTGAAAATTATAAGGGGTTTCAGTGCATTGCAAATGCAATCCATCTTTCACTCACATGTCAAATTGATCTTTCTAAAGCACAGATTTGACCAAGCCACTCTCCTATTCAATAACCTACAGTGGCTCCCAGTCAGCTCAAGGATCAAGTATAACATTTATTGGGCTCAAAGCCCTTTATTATGTAAGGGTTGAAATAGAGGTTTTGACAAAATAAGAGAGCAGCTTTTAATAATTTAAGTTTTAATGAGAATATAGTAGTTGTAAATTAATATTATCTCTTTATGCCAGAGAAAAGAAAACTAACAGCTTTTAACAATTAACAATTTAGTTTAATTAAAATAGAGATAGTAAAAGACTATAGTAAAGGAGGGAAAGATAGAAAAGAGGAGAGAGATAATCTTATACCCTATAAATATACCTAAAAATCATAATAACCACCTCTAACTATCTTCTGAGGACAGCTTCTTCTTGCCTAGAAAACACTAGGCCTATCTAACCTACACTAATTCCCTAAATAATAGATAGCTACCACTCACTCACTCCTTCAATCAGTTTTCTATAATGCCCAACTGTCAGTAGCCAACTGCCAACAGATCTCTGTTGGCCTATGAGACAGATCTCCTGCTCTCTAGAGATCCCCAAGGCAAAAAAAAAAAAAACACTTTAAAGGCTGAAGCCAAAAGCCCCCTCAGTCAGCTCAGGCCCACCTTTATATTCTAGCGACTAAATGCCAACCAACCCCCAACAACCAACTCACACCTAGTAGCCACCTTCCCTGCTACTGCCAGCCCTAACTCCCTACAACAACTGTCAGCAACTGACAGCCTGCAACTGATGCTGGCCCAGCATGGGGCTCCCCAGTTCCTACTTCCTATCATTGTGGGCTGGTTAATTCCTACATATCTCTATGGTGAGAGGACCTCCAGGTCCTCCGTTAAATTAAAGAATTCCTTTTTACAATAATCAGGACCTCTTCTACTTTTCCATTCTTTTTATACCTTATTCCCTTCCCTGTACTCTATAATCCAGTGACACTGCCCTCCTTGTTCTTCTTTACATAAGACACTCCTTCTTCTGACTCCAGAAATTTTTTCTAGTTTACCTTGACTTCCCTCAGTTCCAAGATAAAAATTTACCTTTCTATAAGAAGCCCTGCTCAATCCCTTTTAATATTAGTGCCTTCCTTCTATTGATTATCTCTAATTTATCACGTATATAATTATTTACATCCCCCCCCCCTAATGTGAGTTCCTTGACAGCAGGGACTGGTAAATGTTTCTTTGTATCCTCAAATAAAGGTTTGTTGACTGACCAACTGATATGAGTCAGTAATATGACCTGGAAGCCAAGAAAATTAATGTAATCTTGGGGTGCATAAAGTAAGGGTGAGGGAACTCAGGGTCTCACTGTATGCTCTGCTCAGTTCTGGGTAATACAACCTATCAAGGACACTGATAAGTTGGAGAGAGTTTAGAGGAGAGAAACTAGGATGCTGAAAGGCTTAGAGCCTATCTCATTTGGAACCTGGTTGAAAGATCTGAGAATATTTAAAGGGAAAAAAAGACTTATTGGGGATATGGTTGTCATCTTCCATATATGGAGGATTAGGTTTCTTTTTCTTGGTCTCAAGGAATAGAAGAATTTGAAACACTGAACAGAAGTTGCATAGAATATTTAAACATCAGGGCAGAAAAAACTTCTTTATCCTTAGAGCTGTCTCAGAGCGGACTTGGTTACCTCAGGATTCCTCTTGTTCTAGTATGAACTGGACAAAATGGCCTTTGAGGCCCCTTTCAGCTCTGAGATTCTATAATTCGAATTCCAATTTAACAAGCATTTATGTAGTGCCTACCAAGTACAAAGCTGTCTTATGAGCATTTTCATTCTACTGGGACGTAAATAAGTATGGTACAAGGAAACTGATGGGGGATAGAGCTCTGCCATTTTGAAGATTTGTGGAGGTAGACAAGGATTCTGATAGGCAGAGATGAGGGACCATACTCAGGTATGGAGAATG
The DNA here is from genome assembly GCF_027887165.1 of Monodelphis domestica. NCBI lineage: Eukaryota > Metazoa > Chordata > Mammalia > Didelphimorphia > Didelphidae > Monodelphis > Monodelphis domestica. The sequence continues at coordinate 262,595,625 of NC_077231.1, forward strand.
GCTTGTGAAAATATACAGAGATGAGAGATGGATTATTGACTTTGGAAAATCATTATTAGTAGCTCAGTTTACCTAAAATGTAGAATTTATGAAGGGGAAGATAATATGAAATAAAATTAGAAAATAAGAAAGTAAGACTATGGAAGATGATAACATGAGGGTAAGTAGCTTATATTATCTGGGGCAGTGGTTGTCAAATTCTTTGGTTGTGCCCCCTTATTAGTAAAACAATGTTTGACCTTCGCCAATATGTGGAAATTTCCTTATTCATAAATGATAAAATTTTGCTACTTTAAAACTAATTATGTATATTATAGAAATGAAAAATTATGAGATGATGAAATGACATTTGATCCTCAAATCAACAGGATGCTATTGGAGTTTATTAAGTAGATGAATGACATGGTCAGACTTGTGTTTTAGGGAAGTCACTTTAGCAGATGTGTAAAGGATTGATTGGAGAAGAGAGCTACTTGAGAGGGAAACCAATTAGCACGTTATTGCAGTAGCCTAGGTGAGAGGTGATGAGCTAGGCTAGTGGCCAGGCCATTTGAGAATGCAGAGAGGAGACAGACACAAGTGATACTGTGGAGGAAGAAATGATTGGATTTATCTACTGATTGGTTTTGTAGGGTAAGGGAAAGTGTTAAAATTGTGAACCTAGGGGACTGGAGGGATGGTGTTACCTTTTATAATGATAGAAAAGTTTGGAAAAGCTTGGATTTTTAAAAAATCCTTACCTTCTGCCTTAGAATCAATACTGTGTATTGGTTGCAAGGCAGAAGAGTGGTAAGAACGAGGCAATGGGGGTTAAGTGACTTGCTCAGGGTCACACAGCTAGAAAGTGTCTAAGACCAGATTTAGCCTTGGACCTTCAATCTCTAGGTCTGGATATCAGTCCACTGAGCTATCCTGCTGCCCCACAAAGGTTGGGTTTTGTGCAGAAAATAATGTAATGACACCAAGCCTGAAAATCACAACCCATCCATGCTTGCTCATCCTATGAATATATCCCATCTTACCTAAAATGAAAATAGGTTAGATGGGGATTTTACTGGCCACTCTGCTTGAGCACAAAGCCCATTCTTAGAGGGGTGACTGCCTAAAGCAATGAAGTAATCTAGAGGAGTGGCGTTAAGCATCCTGGGACAGAGGGACAGAATTTTTCCATTGGTAACAGGTGCTGCTGCTGTAGCAAGTCCCCAGGGAGCAAGTAGTTCATAACTGCCTTCAGGGACTGACCCAAAACTCAGAATGAAAAAGATTGGTAGCTTGCAGAGCCTGAAGGACTTTTCAGAGTGGTGGGGAGTTGGAAGATCAGGGTAGGCAGGGCTGTTTTCCCAGAACAGTCCTAAGATTGGCTATCTTGCAGAGGTTGGGATCTTACTATCCTCTGGTGGATCAAATACTCTGAGGCTAGGAATCATCTCTTGGAGTTAGGTCACAATCCCTGGGGCCTCTGTTCATACTTTGGAAAACCCTTGGTTTAGGAGGCCATAGGAAGCAATTGATGATTTTGGGGTGGGGGGGGTGACATCTTTAGACTTGTGCTTTAGATAATTGCCCTCCCCATATTGCCTCTGATTTCCTTGTCTAAACTTGAGGTCAAGGATTATTTTTTTTGTCTTTGTATCTTCAATGCCTGACACATAGTTGGTATGAAATAACTATTTTTAAAAATTAATTATTGACAAGAGAGCAAGCTGTGGTTGTGTGTTATTAGTGTAGAGAAAAGTTTGGTAGAGTTGGAGAAGTGAATCTGTATAATTAATTTTGCTCCCCAGAACTCTCTTTCCCAGCTTCCCATGTTCCTTCTCCTCCCGTAAACTTGGCTGTAGAGGTGGGGTGAGGTGAGTGGCAGGAGAAGTTTACTCAGGTTTTACTTTTGTTCTTTTCTTCTTCTACTTCAAGGGATTATTAATAAACTTTATAAAATATAATACTTGGAGTTATTGGATATTAATTTTAATCTTACAAATCTTACAAAAAGCCAGAGACTCTGAGACACCTGTAACAATCATACCTATGATATGTGACAAGGAAATCACTTTAAAAGACTGATATATATATATATATTAATTTAAGGTCGCCAAGGAATTCAGCTATGTAATTCTTTAATGAAAACTCAAATCAGCCATCAGCCTTTTATAGAGTTTAATTACAAACAGGAGGAAGAAAGGAATTAGAGAGAGAGAGAGAGAGAGAGAGAGAGAGAGAGAGAGAGAGAGAGAGAGAGAGAGAGAGCGAAAGGGGAGAGAAGGGAATAGGGCTTAAATACCCCCTCTGTTTAGGCTGGGCCAAAAGGCCCAAGCCCTTAGATAGCTGGGGCAAAGAAAAGAGATCAGTCCCTATTACTCACATGACCAAAATGGAGAAACAGTCTCAAAGGCCCCCACCTTCAGCTTCCTTCAGAGCAAGCTTCTCAGAGCACACTCCAACCACTCAGACAAACTCCTCAACCCTCACCCCGAGTCTTCAGACCCCTCTATCTTTAAGGAAACCATCCAAGTTCCCTACCCTCAGTTCTCACATCTACCAATCACTGTCCATCAATTTTCCTGTGCCAATGGAGGCTCTAGCTTAACCCAGGACCGCCCAGAGGTCTCTGGCTTTGCACATGTCTGTTGAAGGTCATATTTTCAAATAATTAAATCTTTGATCCTTTGCTACAGCCCTTCCTAAATCCTGTTAACCTGAGTAGGGTAGAGATTGGAATGATTAAATTTTGATCTATGCTGCAGCCCTTCCTCAATCCTGTTAGGACTGAGTAGGGTGGAGATTGATTCCAAGTATCTCCATTGTATCAATTCTAAAATCAATCATGACTCAAAGAAATTCCTGTTCTATGCTTAAGCATAGGTCAAAGTCCTTTCCATTGTTCAGCAAAAGGTTTCTGTCCTAAAGTAATCTTAAGAAGGGAGGAGAAGGAACCTCTCATGCCAATGGGGTTCACATTCCAATAGACTATCAGTAAGAAATTTTCCAAGTATGAAATTTCCCAATGGTGAAATTTCCAACATTTATAAGTCTAAGGAATTTTAAGGTTTACAGATACTATTTATCTTATGCTTTCTCATGCTACAGATATAGTGTTTGCAAATGTACTATCATGGCAAGGGGAGGGATGGGGGAGGGAATATAATGTTGCCAAATGATACAGACCAGAACGGTTTCTTGGCTCCCGCTGACAAAGTGATGATGAAGTTGTGACATCAAGTCCAGCCAGATATTGGCTAAATTGTTTCAGTAGAACTTACTCTCAGTTCCTAAGCTCACCTGTGCACCCTCACTTGTGATAAAGCACTTCTTTTGAGATGGGCATTTAATAGTCACACATCCATTTATGGCTAGAGCTGTTGCTCCTGACTAGCCTCTTCATCATTCAACTTTATCACATTGTAGATGTGGAGTCGAAGGATTTGGGTTCAAATTTGAGTTCTGCTATTATTATATGACTTTGCATTTAATCTATCTTGGCTTCAGGCTTCTTACCTATTAAAATGAAGAGGCTTGAACTAGGTGAACCTCGAAGATCCCTTCCAGTTCTAAATCTATGATCCTCTGAGAGTAATGGCTTAGAATTTCTTAACCTTTTTTTTTTGAGTCATTGAACCCCATTCAGCAGTCTTAGTGGATCTTATGGACCCCTCTTTAGAATAATGTTTTTAAATGTATAAAATAAAATGTATAGTACTACCAAGGAAACCAGTTCTTTCAAATCTAAAAATAATTTTAAAAACCCTCAAAGACATCAGATTAAAACCTCGGGACTAGCGGATACCTACGATCTTTTTCATCTATGATCTCCTTATTTTGGTGATTAAGTGGTTGGCCGTGGTGGCATCTGCCAACCCTCATGTGGATTGTAATGGTTTACATCAGAACTCTATATACTCTTCATAGTATAGAACATTATTCCATGTGTAGAAGGTTCTGTGATACATATCATCAAGATTTTCATTCTCTTATAAGAAGTATCAGAGCACGGGACACCTCTGTTGGTTTTCTTGTAAGTACATACAGTCAGACCCACACTAGCCAATAAGATCACATAACACTGGATAATTTGTGTTAACCAATAAGACCCAATAATAATTACAGTTGTATTTATATGTTATTATCCATTAAGGATAGCCAAGGCTCTGTCGGTGTTATCTTGATATTTTCTAAGTCGAAATAGTATCCCCTCTGAGGGATGGAGGATAAATAATATGACTTCCTTAAAGAAAATCTGTGTCAACATTAAAGACTTGTATCTCTCTGAGAACAAGTAAGACAGACATTAATGAAGCTGCTCTATTTATCCCTTGTATGTACTAACATCTGTTAAAATGTCATTTATGCAGGATAGCATGAGTTATTGACACATTAACACATCAATTTGGCATAGCCAAACCTTTACAATTACATTATGATGTTTTGCAGAGTTCTCATCTGTGACAAGCTCACTTAAAAAGTCACAAGTTAAAGTCATTTTTCTTCACTGCTGGGCTCCCCGCACATGGTTGTGGAGAACGCCAGTTGGAAAGATGTATAATTTGAGAGGCTGGGGAGTTGAAATCAGAGAGTAAGAAGGCAAGCAAGAATATACTGTTTCGCTCACTCATCTTGAAATGGAAAGAAGACCTTGAATTTTATTGGGATTCATCTCAGTAAAGGGAGCTGCCAAGTCTGGCACGGTGCCCAGCCATTTGGAATGAGGACCATCTCAGAAGAGAGGAGATTGCTTAATGAATCTGGGGTTGGGGTGGGGGCAGGGGTGATAGAAGCAATATTTCCTAAAATTGGGTTGGCTTTTCCTAAGGCCCTACCCCATATAGGTTAGGCTAATTTTTCCTTAAAGTATTGAGATCATCTGTAAGAGTAATTTGGCCCAGTGGACTTGAACCACTGACCTAGCTTCCTCATTGCCTAGGTACAAAAGTCTGGGGACTAATAGGGAATCAAGAATTAGGGTCTCCTTCCTGAGAAGTTTATATCATCAGAGGGGAAAACATTACAAATATATCTGGCTGTGAGGGTGTTATGCTTCTAGTGTGAGGGAGAGAAGGTGAAAGATTGGTGAGCAGCACAAGTGAATTTCTCTTATCAAGCTCCAGTCCTCATGTAGAATGTTGTACTCACATAATACATAATGGTTTATATCAGAACTCTAGATTGCCTTCATAATTAAAATAAGAATTATTAAAAGAAAGAATTCTCAAGGAAAACAAAATCGCTAATAAGATCTGGGAATAAGGTCTACATAGTCTTAAGTAACAGTCATAATGAAATAAAATCAAAATAAAGGCAGTAAAAAGTTTAAGGAGTCATGTAAAATATAGGAATAGGATCTAGGATACTTGCCAGAAGTAACTCCTCAAGGAGGAAGCTCTCTCCATAAAAAAAAATAAATATGAACTAAGCCTTGGGTTGGCAGGGAAAAGGAGAAATTCAAAACTAGAAGAAGGAAAAGGAACAGACCAAGAGGTAATACTACTTCCACCCATCCATTCTTTCATCTATCCATCCACCCTTCTTTCCCCAATACCAAGATTTTACTAAGCACTTACTACGTTTCAAGCCCAGCGATCGGGGCTAGAGATCAAGAAAGACAAAAACGATATAAGCCCTACTCTTAAGGTGCTTACATTCTGTTGGGATACTATACATAATACAAGGCTTTTTTTGAGCAAGAAAATAGCAGCTTGAGGAATCATAGAAGGCCTGACATACAAGGTGGTATTAAAGCTCATCTTCAAAGAAACCTAGAGATTTTAAGAAGGAAGTGCATTAGAGTCACAAGTGGCTGGCCAGCACAAGAGCACAGGAGATAGGAGATGGAATATATTGTATGAGGAATGCTGAAAAGGCAAGTTTGAAGAAGGCAAGAAAGGAATGTACAATAAGGCTAGAATATTGTGATGCTCTTTAAATGCCAAACAGGGGAGCTTCCATTTGATCCTAGACATGACAATGAGCTTCTGGAATTTACTGATATTTCCTTGAAGAATATCATTTTGGAAGCTTCAAGAGGGAAGGAATAAGAAGGAAGGCCCTTGCCGTTGTACAGGTGAGGTATATGTTCACTTGCCTCACTAAAGGAATAACCCTAAGCAATCCACTGCATGCCCAACATACCATTCTCTTCTTCCCTCTTCCTCACACTTAGGTAAAGGTGAGGCAGCTGTGATCTTGGATTTGCCCTCAAGGAGCTAATAATGTTTTCAGGAATTAAAACTTGAAAACAAAAAATGATAATATGAAATAGAAGATCTCAAGAGCATAAGGAGAGGGGAGGAAAGTGTTCTGAGAGGGACAAGATTCCTGTTTGGGGGGTATGGTAAGGGAAGAAGAGAATCAGCCAAGACTTCACTCAATGGCCATTCGGGTATAATTCCATTGATTCCCACCTTCTTGGGAATTCTTGGGAGTTATTGACCTGGTCAATATCTACTCATATATCTATATTTTTAAAAAGAGAAACTTATCTGGAATATTTATTTCACTATTTTCCAAATGGTATAATTAAAATGTAAGGGGAAAACCAAAACAAACAAACAAGAACTAATTACTGACATGAGTTTTCCTCCATCCTTTTTAGAACCACAACAACCTATCTCATTACTTTTTACAGCTGTGCTCTTCAGCATCCTTTGTTCTTTCTCAATTTACTGCCTCCCACCTCCTTTCTTTTTCTGTTTATGATTCTTTCATGGCATACTTTGCCTTTTCAGGAAGCTGTTTGCCCATTTCAGGAAATTTGCCACATTGCTGCGAAATCCCTAGCTTCTTTGTCCACTTTTCCCCTTGTTTAGTTCACTTGCTTCCTTTCTTGCTAAAATGCCCTCACAGAGGCTTTGGATTGGTAATAGAACTCATAGGATCATGGCATGGTTCTTTGGAACCCCCTGACAAATTCTGTTCCTCCTTTTCTTGTATCCATGTTCAGTGCATGACTGGATGCAACAAAATGATCCCCAGGATTCTCCTAATGATAAATCAGTGGTCCTATTATTTGTTACAGAAATAGAATTCAAAGGCAAGATGATATGATTGTAGGTTTTGAACTAGAAGGAACCTTAGAAGCCTTCTAATCTAATCTATTGGGGTTTTTTTTTGACGAGGAAATGTCTCCAGAGAGGGTAAGTACTTTCTCAAAGACCTCATGGGTTAGCAAGTGGTAGAATTGGTACTGGATCTCAGGATGCTTTACTCCAAACCCAGTGGTTTTCCATAGCAAGTTACTGTTCTTACCAATGAGAGTAATATCTGTGACCACCAGGGGGCACCTAGAATCTCTGAATATTTTATAGTTCATACTCTATAAAGCCAGCCATTGTGGGGTCCTGAAGCCAAAGTACTCATGGAAGCCAACAATGGATGCAACGGCCATGTTATTGAAAGCAAAAATTCTTGTTACAAGTGTCTTTTCTTGATATCAAGAATGTCTTGGAAAATCTGATATCCCAGGCTCATAGATTTAGAGCTGGAAAGGATCTTAAGAATAAGACCTATATCACTTTGACTAGATCAAACCTCATTTCATAGAGGAGGAAAATGAAGCCCCAGAAGGCAGAGTGGTCCATGTCCAAGGTCATACAAGTTAATGCTGGGTTACCATCACTGCTATGGGGCGCCAGACATCTAGGTTCTCTTGGGATTTCCCTGGCATGCTGGAATAAGTTGGTGAATCATATGTGGATTTCTTCCACCCAAAGAGGATGCATGTGTGTGTCTTCTGCTAGGCTGGGGGACTCTGATAATATTGGCCTCTCATTTCTGGAGTGGTAAGAGAAGGATCTAGAGTTCTCAAAAGTTCTGGTAGGAAACTGGAAGATTATACCAAAGTGGAGGAACTTAGATGTCTGGTATGGCCCCTGAAAGTGACCACTCATTCCCTTTCAGTATTTCTGGGTCTGGCTATAATGCCATGATTCTCCGCTTATTGGTTGGTATTCGAGTGGGATCATCTGTTTTCCATTATGGTATGCACAATGTAGTCCCTTCCCCCACCTATTCCTTGCCCACTCTGAATTTTAGAAAACTTCTATACAGAGAATACTAGATTTGGAGTTAGAAGATCTGACTTTGGGTCCTAGCTTCAGTATTTAGTGGTAGTCTCTCCGTGACCGAGAATGACTCTTGTCTTTGTGCATTATCATCTATTGATGTACCCTCATGTGGCTTTGGAGTCCAAAGACTGAGGCGCAGAGTGTGTGGCACATGGGGCCTGGGACACCAGTTATTACGGGAGGTGAGGTTGTGGCCTGGTGTCGGCGTTCACGCGCAGCGGCAAGACGTCGACGTCGCTCATCTTCAAAGGTGGCGGCGGCATGGTGAATGTGGGCTCGCCAGCTGCTTCTGTCAGAGGCAGCGAGTGCTAGTTGCTTTGGTGTCATGCCAGCCCACTTCAAGTTGGACTTTAGCTGATCCTTGAATCTTTTCTTTGGTCGGCCTTGTTTCCTGAGCCCAGCTGACAGTTCACCGTAGAATACCTGTCTTGGTATTCGCTGGGGGTCCATGCGGATGACGTGTCCAGACCATCGTAGCTGGGTTTGGAGGACCAGGACTTCGATGCTGGTGGAGTTGGCTCTGTCGAGGACTTCCTGGTGGGTGATTCGGTCCTGCCATCGGATCCTCATGACTGACCGGAGGGAGTGTTGGTGGAATTGCTCCAGCTGTTTCCTGTGCTTCCAGTACAGTGTCCATGTCTCACAACCGTACAGGAGCGAGCTGAGGACCACTGCGTTGTACACTTTGAGCTTCGTCGCAGTGCTTACACCGCTGTGTTGGAGGACTTTGCAACGCAGCCGCCCGAGTGCCTGGCTGGCCTTTTGGATCCTGGCATTGATCTCATGGTCTAGGGACCCGTCGTTGGCGATGGTGCTGCCCAGGTACTTGAAAGTGTTGACGTTAGAAAGTTGCGTGCTGTTGATTGTGATGCACGGCTGGTTAGTTGGCCTCCCTGATGCAGGTTGGAACAGCACCTCTGTTTTGCTGAGGCTGATAGGCCTAATTATGGAAGGTCTCTTAGCCTCTCTGTTACACTAACCTCTAACATGAGAGCTATATGTACTCTACCAGTCTCAAAAAATTGGGAGAAAAATACTTTGTAAGCCTTAAGCCACTTTTGTTTGCTTTTTTTTTTAGATTTGATAAATTTAATTTAATTAATTGATTTAGAATATTTTTCCATGGTTACATGATTTATGTTCTTTACCTCCCCTCCTTCCACTCTTCTCCCATATCCGATGAGGAGTTCCACTGGGTTTTACATGTGTCATTGATCAAGACACATTTCCACATTATTGATGTTTGCACTAGGGTGATTGTTTAGAATCTACATCCCCAATCATATCCCCATCGACCCATGTGATGGAGCATTTGTTTTTCTTCTGTGTTTCTGCTCCCACAGTTCTTTCTCTGGATGTGGATAGCATTTCTCATAAGTCCCTCAGAATTGTCCTGGATCACTGCATTGCCACTAATGGAGAAGTCCATTACCTTCGATTGTACCACAGTGTATCAGTCTCTGTGTACAATGTTCTCCTGGTTTTGCTGCTTTCACTCTACATCACTTCCTGGAGGTCATTCCAGTTCACATGGAATCCCTCCAGTTCCTTTGGGCACAACAGTATTCTATCACCAATATCTACCACAATTTGTTCAGCCATTCCCCAATTGAAGGGCATCCCCTCATTTTCCATTTTTTTTTTGCTACCACAAAGAGTGCAGCTATGAATATTCTTGTACAAGTCTTTTTCCTTATTATCTCTTTGGGGTACAAACCCAGCAGTGCTTTGGCTGGATCAAAGGGCAGATAGTCTTTTAGTGCCCTTTGGGCATAGTTCCAAATTGCCCTCCAGAAAGGTTGGATCAATTCACAACCCCACCAGCAATGAATTAATGTCCCTACTTTGCCACATCCCCTCCAGCATTTATTACTTTCCATTGCTGACATGTTAGCCAATCTGTTAGGTATGAGGTGATACCTCAGAGTTGTTTTGATTTGCATCTCTCTGATTATAAGAGATGTAGAGCACTTCTTCATGTGCTTATTAATAGTGTTGATTTCTTTATCTGAAAATTGCCTATTCATGTCCCTTGCCCATGTATCAATTGGAGAATGGCTTGTGCCATTTTAGAAATGGGAACCAATGTTGTTCTTTTCTCTCCCTCTTAACAAGGTCAGGTGCTTATATCTAATCTAAACTTCTCTTATCTTCCATTAAGTCCTAACCCCTGAATGTTCTGCAGGCAGGAGGTGTTCGAATAAATATTTGCTGACTTGTGGAATTATTTATCTACATGAGTGTATATAGACAAGTGTGTAAAGCCTAAGACATTTGTATCCAGTAAAATGCAATCAATAAATATAAGGGCTAGGGACTTCCACATTCCAGCACTACACTGACCTGAGAGCTTCAGGAACCTGGAATGCTGGTGGGAGATTCAAAGAGAGTGGGAGTGGATCAAGTTTTAAATCAGAATAAAGTCAGTTGGTTCTCGGTAATGGAAGAAAGAACTCAAAATGGAATATTCAGGGCAGCTAGGTGGTACAGTGGATAGAATGCCAGGCCTGGAATCAGGAGGATCTGGGTTCTAATCTGTCCTCAGGCACTTCCTAGCTGTGTGACCCTTAGAAAAGTCACTTAACCTAGTTTGCCTAGCCCCTTAACCTTCTGTCTTAGGCTTGTTACTAAGACAAACAGTAAAGATTTTTTAAAAAAGGAAATATTCACAAAGTTGCTACCACAGAACCACTATGTATGTATGTATACATACACATTGTGTCTAGAATAAACCTCTGAACTAGTTGTTGGGAAGCATGAAGAATCAGCTTTCATCATGGCATATGAGCATGGGTTGGCTACTGGCCTAGATTCAGGAACAGGTCAGAGTAGAGTGGATAGGTGATTAGGATTATCTAGAATGAAACTGAAGATGAGCTCTTCTATTCCTCTGTAAATTTGTGAATCCTGTGCTGCTAAACCTTACTTTCTTCCCCCCCACCTTGATTCTGCATTACTCTATATTAAAAGCACTATGATTCATTGCTCTTGGTACTATACAATACTACTACTACTTATTATTATTGTTGTTGTTTTCATCATTGTTTTCTTCCTTAGTACTACTCTTCGCCTTTCCATGCCTTCGGAGAAAATTTCATGAGTTTTAGTGACCAAAAATACCTACCATTTGGTGGCTCACTTTCTAGTGATGAACCTCTCATTTTTGGGTCCCCCAACCCTTTTTCATTTTTGACATGAGATCAAAGTATACTTTATTTATTCTAAAGTGAATTCTTATTCTGACTGTTTTGTTCTTGTATGTTCTATCAGGCTGGTGTTCTGCAATTCAGGAAGGGATACTTTAAACCCATAGTTAATGGCCATGAATTTTTACTCACATGAAACAAAAATGAAGAAGTTGGGACACAGGGAAGGTGGGAGAAGACAGGTTCAATACATAAATTCTTTAATTCATTTTCACAAAAGTACTCCATTCTGCTTCCACTGGACCTACTGGGCCATCTATTCAAATATCCTGATTATTGTACAAGTGAGGAAACTGAAGCTAAGGAAAGCTGTTATTCACCTAGTATTGCAGCTGTAGTAAGCAATAGAGGTAGGACTTGACCAACCCCAGAGCTATACTCTTCCCACTCTACCACATCTGCTGAATCTTCTTTGAAATAGTCACATCCCTGATTTTTTCCCCAGTAAGTCACACTACCCCAAGACACAGAATCAGATTCAGTGTTCGTTTTAGTCATGTACTTCTGTACTGATGTAATAGATTTAAATCGGGAATATGTTGAGATGAACATCCAGTCCATTCCATTCAGCAAACAATGATTAAACACTAACTATGTGCAAGGAACTGTGCCTTGGAACTGAGGCTCCAAAGGTAAAACAAGTAGTTCCTACTTTTAAGAAACTCCTATTTGTTTTGTGAAATTCAGAACTGTTTGGTCAAAGATCATAAGCACCAACTTTTAGTATCATCATGATGAGTTTTTCCCTCTTTTCCCTCAGTACTTTTAAACCTGAAAAGGTAAGAGGGGCAGGGAGGAGGAGGAAGAAGGAAGGGAAGCCTGAGGTTAGGCAATGAAAAATCTGGTCTTCTTACATTAGCATAATTAGGTGAGAAATGACTGTTAAAAATGTGGATAGGTAAAGAGTAATAGATTCTTGCAGATCACAGAAAACACTGTTGGAATAAGAAATAGCATGTTTGGAAGCAGCCTTTTTTATGTCTGATACCATAATACTTGGGGGATCCCATGATCTGCATGTTTAAGGTGCTGCTGAAGAAACAGAAACCAAGAGGGAGAAAATTCCAGGCCTGGGGTGTCAGTGAAAATGTAAATTCATGAGATGGAGTGTATTGTGGATGGAAGGGGTAAGAAGCCAGATCAGGAAAGGGAGTATGTGGAGAGGAGTAAAGTGTGATGCCTGAAAAGTATAACTATGTACATACATGATCATATGCTGGGTAGATGGAAGGCAATCCCAGAAGGAAGGCACTAGGATTGAGGGAGAAAGGGAAAGACTCTACAGAAGATGGAATTTTAGCTGAGATGTGAGAAACTAAGTGGTAAAGGAGGGAGAGAATTCCAGGCATGGAAGACAGTTAATGAAAATGTAAAGTCCAGAGGTAGGGGGTCTTGTGTCATAGTATATGGAAGAGAATAAAGTATAACAAGTCTGGAAGTGGAAAATAATTAGTTTGTGAAGGGCTTTAAAAGGCAAAGACAGGTTTTATATTTAATTTGGAGGTAACAAAGAGCAATTGTTGTTTATTGAGTTGGGAGGACACATGGTCAGATCTACATTTTAGGAAGATCAATTGGATGGACTAGAATGAGGAGAGACTGAGACAAGGAAGCCAAACTGAAGGCTGTTGCAATAGTTAGGGAATAAGGTGATAAGGGTCAATGGCCAAGGAGAAGAGGGAAATTTATATGAGATATTTTCTCTATCTTTGAGAATAGAATTGATAGGATTCAGTAGCAGATTGGCTGTGGGAGGGGAGAAAGTATAAGAAGTTGAAGATGACACTGGGAATGAAAGACTGGGATTACGGAGAAAAGACCATTTTATTGGGCAACTAAGAGATTGTAACTTTAGAGAGCACAGGTTGAGCTGAATATGCATTGCAGAAGCCAGATTGCAGCGATGAAAAGATGAGAGAGTAAAGGAAGTTGAGGCATTAACTTTAGGCTTTTTCAAGGAATTTAACTATGAAAGGGAAAAAATATACAGGACTAGTAGGGAAGAACAAATCAAGTGTAGGTTTTTTGAGAATGGAAGAGACTTGAGCATGTTTATAGGCATCAGAGAAGTAGCCAGTAGAGAAGAAGAGATTGAAAATTAGTGATTGGGCAGAGATGATGGGGGAGACATTCTGCAGGAGAAGTAAGGATGGAATGGAATCATTTGTGAATCTTGGGGATTTGCAAGTGACTGAGCCTCCCTTGGTCTGTTTTCCCATCTGTAAAATGAAAGGGTTAAACAAGTCAGCCTCTTGAGTTTCTGCTAGGTCTGGATGTCTGGTCTTATAACTATCTTTTAAAAATTTTCTCTAAATGAAGTTGACTTGGCAAAGACAGGGAGTCTAAAAGATTTAGCTCATCTGGAACCCAATCCCAATCTGACTTCAGCAGACAGCCACCTGCTGATTGCTACTAGTTAAATCGTCCCCTTTCAGCTGTTGGCTGTCAAGCAGCAACTAGCACCTGAATGAAAGGAGAGAAGAGCGATTGTACTTAAAAAAAATCTTTGTCCCATAATCCACAGTGGCACCAGATTATTGGACCCAAAGTGAGTAGCAGACAGTTTCCCAATCCCTATGCCAACTGCCAGTTTCCTCAGCCAGGTTTTAAATTTCAGCTAATGGCAAGCAATGGTCTTACCACCCCAGAGATTCACTGGTGGGGTCATTGGAGAACTCGATAGTGTGATTAGTTGTGGGAGAAATGTGTTAACTGGACCCAAATTGTCATCTGATACCTAAAATATAAATCTTTTCTGCTGGTTGGGAAAAAAAAGAGCCCAAGGCTTTTTGGATAGTTTACTTCTCATTTTCTTGGGCCTCCCAATTTCTTGGTTCCAGCTGGGTCTGGACAAAAAGCGGCCGAGATTCCCTGGGAAAGAATGGTGCTTCTCCTCAGTGTACTTTTCATCCAGCTGGAGCCAGCAAATGGTGGAGAGTTCATGGAACAGCTTGTTATTGCCAGGTTTCCAGCCCAGTGGAGCAGCTCACAGAAAGGCTAAGAGTTCACCAAAAGTTTGGATAAACATTTTAGCTTCTGGGTGTCTCACTGATTGGGAAACTCAAGAGGGAAATCTGGGGACTACAGACAAAATCACTTTTTGGCAGCCAGATTTTTATTTACAGGTGCTAATTATTTCCTCTGTGCTAAATTTGAGAGTGTTACCAGCAAATGATGGTGTGTTAGACTTGCCTCCACAAAAATGTTTTGTATCTCAAATCAACTGAAAATTTTGAGATTTAGAGATGGAAAAGATCTTAGAGATGATCTAGTCCCTGCTAAAATACAGCTAAAAAAGTAAAGTCAGAGAAGGGAGGTGACCTGCTTAAAGTCACATATTAATTGTTGCAGTTCAGTCGTTCAATTGTGTTCCAACTCTGTGATCCCTTAAACCACAGAACAGCAATACTGTCATGGGGGATTTCTTGACAAAGACACTAGAGTAGTTTGTCATTTCTTTCTCCAGCTCTTTTTACAGATGAGCAAACTGAGTCACACAGGGTTAAGTGACTTGCCTAGGGTCACACATCTATTATGTCCAAGGAGGATTTTCACTCAGGTCTTTCTGACTGCAGGACTGGTTTCCATCTACTATGGCCACTAGCACTAGCTACCCTCTCTCCCTAAGGAATATCTGAGTTGGAATCCAGTTTATAACATTTCTTAACTTGTGAAACCCTTACTAACTCATTTAACTTATAGTTTTCTCCTTTTAGCAATTGGAAAAAAATACTTGTCTAGTTCCATGCAGGGTTATTAGGATTTAAGTGAGATAATGTAGGAAAGAACTTTCAGAGTGCAGAATGTTAGTTAGCTATTATTATAATAATTACAGGTACAGTTCTCCGCTGACTCCACCAAAGAAGGCCGTTTGTGTTTGAGGAGTGGATTTTGCAGCCCTCGCTTTTCTCCTGGTACATTCTGAATGAATTACAGATCTCGACTGTAGTGAGCAGTCATCCAGTGGCAGCAGCCTGGGTTGCTTTTGCAAATTTATCACCCTGAACTCCGGCCTCACCATCTGTTCTACCCTCTAATTACAAATGCAAAAAATAGCTAATTTGCAATGGCGCCATAAAAAAGGAAAATAGAGGTGATTTAAGAGCTCATGTGTGTTGGGTTTCTCATGTTTTACATGCAGCAATCAGAGAAATTTCTGTCCCTTGACATAGTGAATTCCCTGCTAATAGCAAGCTTTTCATCCTGGATGATTGTGGGAGAATTCCTATAAAATGACACAGATCAGGAAGTCAGCCTCAGACCAGGGGCCTTGGCTCCCCCTTGCCAATGGGAACATGTAGGGAAAGTGAGCTGGATTCTCTCCTCATACTTCACACTAGTGTGTGTGTGATTCCTTGGAAGGGTGCTTTTGTTGATTATTAATTGCCTTGATTTTCTTGGAGATGTCCTTAGAGCAGAGGTTCTTAAGCTTTGGTGGGTCATGGATGACCCCTTTGGCCAACTGGGGAAGCCTATGGACTCCTGGAATGATGTTTCTAAATGGATAAAATAGGGGGCAGCTGGGTGGCTCAGTGGATAGAGAGCCAGGGCTAGAGACAGGAGGTTCTAGGTTCAAAATCTGCCCTCAGACACTTTCTAGCTGTGTGACCCTGGGCAAGTCACTTAACTCCTATTGTCTAGTCTTGCCCACTCTTCTGCCTTGTAACCAATACACAGTATTGATTCTAAAAGAGAAGGTAAGTTAAAAAAAACTAAATGCATAAAATCAAATACATAGGCATATAAGGAAGTCAATTATATGGAAATAATGGTCAGAATACTGATTATATAGATTTAAAATGCAAATTCATGGACAAATGGACCAAAAGCAGAGGGACATGAAGCATTAAAAAAGCCCAAACACATTTTGATCTAAGCAGTTTCTCTCCAGGGCTCATTTTCCCTCCAGAGGGTGCCTGTGAAGCCAGTCCTCTTAGCAGAACGACAAATGCACCTGCAGATGGGGTCCCATTTGCATGCCCACACACTGCCAGTTCACAGGAGCATATGAAGCACCAGCTGTGTGCCCAGCTTAGTGCAGAGTGTCCAACACATAGAAGGTGAGTTGGCCCCTGTTCTTAAAGAGCTTGCAGGTCCTACTAAGTACCCATTTTGTTCCCCACTCTAAAGAAGAAAAAGAAAACATACTAATGCTTCAAATAAACCTGGGTCTGATGCAGAGATCCCATACGATTAGAACCCCAGACATAGTTAGTTATAGGGCATGTAGCAAAGTTTATTAGTTAGGGATGGGGAAGTTGGCAGATTTTCACTTGACTTCTGGGCATCTTCAAGTGGGGCTCTCTTGCTATCTTGCTCCAAGCCCCCCCCCCCATTTCTTTAGATTCAGTCTTGCACTCTGAAAGAGGTTATACAGGGGACATTCACAAAGCACTCACAGAGTGCTTATCAGAGGGGACCACATCCATGTACAGGAGAGGCCAAGGCCATGGAAGCCAGCTGGAAATGATGGCAGGAATTTCTGTTTCTGGAGTGTATGCAAAGGATTATTTTAATTCTATTTGTGAAAGACAGGATTATGTGGAGGGGAAAACCCTGGACCTGGAGCCAGATGACCTGGAGTTTGAATCCTAGTTGTGGCATTTATTAGCCACTTGAAAATAGACAAATTACTTTGTCCCTTTGAGACTTGATTTCTTCATCTGCAAAATGGGGAGAAAACTACTTGCATTCCCTACTTCACCAAGTGGTGGAGAGAATAGATAGTCTCTAAGTTAAGGGGTGTTCTTATATAGAAATGATGAATGGGGGCAGCTTGGTAGCACAATGAATAGAATGCCAGGCGTGGAGGACCTGTGTTCAAATTTGGCCTCAGATGTTTCCCAGCTGTGTGATCCTGGGCAAGTCACTTCACCCCCATTGCCTGATCCTAGCTGGTCTTCTATAAAGTAAAGGTTTTTTTTTTTTTTAAGAAATGATGAAGTAGAATGAAGCCCCTGAAATTTGTATCCCCTGTACCCAGCAAGGTATTATTATTATTTAGTTATTATTATTATGTAGTAACATAATACATGTTTATTGATTACTTGATAAAATACAGAGAAACACAGGAAGACTTGCAGGAACTGATTGGAAGTGAAGTAAGTAGAAATAGAAAACAATATCCCCACTGACAACAACAATGTAAATGGGAAAAAATTAAAACTGAAATTATAATGGGCTGGTTGACCTCCTACAGTAGGCATGAAAATTCCCTTCCTTCCCCTCTTTGAAAAGAGGCACAGAATGATGAGTGTGAAACACTGCTGGGCTTGGTTGAACCACGTCAATAGGTTTTGGAGACCCATTTGGTCTGAGTTGATTTTTTCATTCTTCTCTATTCCACGAGTTGGCTCTCTGGGAAGAAGAGGGGAAGGTACAGATTGGAAAATGAAGGTGACATAGAAACAAAAATATGAGTACCTTAAAGAATGCAAAGCACTCTCTGAACATGAGCCATTATTAGTCACTAAGTGGCAGCAATGTGTTATGAGGCAAGTAACAATAGCTGGCATTTTTAGAACACTTTAAAGTTTACAATGTGCTTTACAAAAGTCCTTTCATTTCTTCCTTGGAAACTATCCCTTTAGAGAGGAACCACACCCCTGTTTTGAAGGTGAGGAAAGTAAGATCTTGGCTCATGCACAGTCACAAAGCTGGTAAGTGTCAGAAATGGGGGCCATGCCCAGATTTCTCCTAACTTCAAGATCCCCCATGCTTTCTACCACTTTGTACTCCCTCTCACAATTGCACAGGTCGCCCTCTGACTTTCTTCATGGCATTGAGCAAATCAAGAACTTCTGGAGGCATTTTTCAATGCTGTGGCCTCTGAAACAGCCATCAGATTAGATCTTAAAAGATCTATAAGACTCCAAAACTCTATAGTTCAAAACTGATTGAATCCAATTGGACGGGTTTGCCTGCTTTAGGTTTTTGCAGATCTAGATTTGAGAAGTTAACTGAGCAGAGCTGTAAAGAGTGCTGCTTTGTACACCTAGAGGCAGAGGAAGATGGCTGCCCAAGTTTGTGCTTCCCATCATGAAGGATTGAGGGACAATAATTAGGAGAGAAAAAGCCAACTAGGAGAAATCATTTTTGAAAAAACATCTTCCAGAAATGAGAAAGAGATCGGACTAACCCCTATTTGTTATTCATGGTTGATGGATACTCAGCTCACTAAACATTAAAGACCACCATTCTTCCCTCTAGTACCTGCATGCATTTCTGTACATCACCTGTACCAAGAGTATGATTGACAGTCCTGGATTCCGAGAGCCACTGGGGCAGGATTCTAAGCTGTTGACAGGAGCAGGTTCCCAACTGGCAGTCTGGAGCTGAAAGTGAAGCCTGAAAGGTGAAGATCTGATCTCTCCTGGATGCTCCTGGACAGCTTGCAAGCAGCCTCTTTGAATACCACCAAACAAGGGTGAGAGGAAATTTTCATACACTCTGGTGGACAGAGTGGAAACTTGGGACATCTCTTTCCTGGGACAACTGAGGACTCAGCTGGATTCCTGTACCTGACCCACCAAGGACTCTGCATCTGAGACATCTGGTTCCCTGTTGGACTTACCTTTAGGAGACTTGGGTATTCAAAGAGGCTGCTTGCAAGCTGTCCAGGAGCGTCCAGGAGATATCAGATCTTCACCTTTCAGGCTTCACTTTCAGCTCCAGACTGCCAGTTGGGAACCTGCTCCTGTCAACAGCTTAGAATCCTGCCCCAGTGGCTCTTGGAATCCAGGACTGTCAACCATATTCTTGCTACACCCCCCACCCCCCTCTTGGGAGGCAGTACTTGGAGTCATCAGACTTGGGGGTGAATCCTAGCTCTGACACTTTCCATCGATGTGAACTCAAGCAGTTACTTAACCTTTCTGGGGTTCGGTTTCCTCATCTGTAAAATGGGGGAGGGAGTCAGACTAGACAATGTCTGTCTCCCTCTTCCCCTAGATGTAGGAAAGGTATCACAGATATTGTACTAAACATCTTGCTGTTTGTTTGTTTCAGTCGTGTCTGGTGATTAGTTGACCCCGTTTGGGGTTTTCTTGGCAAAGATTCTGGAGTGGTTTGCATTTACTTCTCCAGCCCATTTTATAAATGAGGAAATGGAGGCAAGAATAACTAGTTCATTAAGGTATTTGAAACTGTTAGGAGCATTTATATTTAAATTATATATTACAAAAAGCCCAATTGAGAAAACTAATCAATAGTGCTTCCCAGAGGGACTATTCTGGTCAAAAACCTGCATGAAACTGTATGACCAAAGAATTCTGACCTTTGGATAGTTCTGGAAAATAATAGAGAACATTGGACTTTCGGTGAGCATCCTCACTTTTTTTTTAAATCGTGCTAAATTGTATTTAGCAAAGTGGGCAGTCAGTTCACTCTCAAAGTTGAGTTGGGGCCAGATAGCAGGGAAAAATGAAACGTCACAAACCCCATCAGTCAAGGTCACTGCAACAGCAAGGAGCCATCCTCCTGATGTCTTCACCATACTCTCAGGTTTTAAATTCCAGAAAAAAAATAAGCAGGAGAAGGGCAACAGGGAATAAATAAAGCACTTCCTTTAAAAATCAGAGTTGCTAAGATAATGAGCTTAAAATGAAGCAGGCCGGCAGGAAAACTGGTAACAAAAGGAGCTCTTTATTGCTAATATATGCATGTCTTGAGATGGAAAATAGGTTCCTCTCTTTCTGCATTTAATAAGTTTAAACAGAACCCAAAAATCAGCTGAAAAATGGGTTGGTTCCTACAGTTGCTCTTTATTTCATGAGATATAATTTGTAGTTTTATTTCTCAATCAGAAAGGAACGCCTCTGGATTCCAGTCCTTTCTGAAAACAATAGTTTGTTTCAGAAATTAGAGTGATGATGAATCAGGCCCTTGAAACAGTTCATAAATGTGTTTAAGGTTCATATTTTCTTGTAAAATTGCCTTCCCAGGAAGGGCTGGGACATGGAAAGAAAAGCTTCCTTCCATATTCTGTGATTACTAGTGATGCTGGAAAGATATTACCATAGCCCCATTGTTGTTCAGGGGTCAAGACTGGGCAGTTAACACAATTCCAAGGTTGGGCTCTTTGTTGGTGAATGGAGTTACATGACACTTAATGGAGATGGATTGGCTGAAGTGGGTTTAAAAAAAATCTCTTAGATGATTGCAGGATGGTTGTTTTGGTCTAGATTACTGAGATTTTTCTGCTTTTCCCCTTTGGTTTCAGGCTAGAGTACTTCTGGAATCCTTACTTCCCAGCCTTTCAATAACACCTCAGTGATCTGGAAGGGCTTTCTGGGTAATTAGCATGCAAATGTGCATTTCAATGTGTGATCATAGACAAGCTATCATGCTCCTGCTGAGAAATTGATTTTGTTAGCAGGCCCAGGAAGGTGTGTTTTTCATTTAGACATGCTTGTGTGGCTATGAACACAAAAGGGAAATTCTACATCAGCAATAATTGATATGGAAAAATGCTCTGGAAGGCAATCACCCACAGAACCAAATATTTCACCTCCTTGGCCTTTAGTTTGTATTCTGGTGAAGTTGTAGACTACCTGGATGAAGGGTATTTGGGAATAATTTATAATCTTTCACTTATTTAAAATGTCATATCTCTGGTGGAGCTGTAAGACTACCTCGATGAAGGGTGTTGGGGAATAATGTATATTTTTTCACTTATTTAAAATGTTGTTTCAGGTTTTTGTTGTTTTAAAGAAATTCTTGTATTCTACTTGGCCAGAGAAGAGGGAAACAATATTTTAGAAGAGTAAACTTTATTTATTCGATTCAAATCTTGGTTCAGTCTGCTGCCTGTGTGACCTTGAGCAAGCCACTTTTCCTCTCTGGGCTTTTATTTTTTCTCATCTGTGAAAAAAAGTGGTTGGATTAGATATTGACTATGTCCAGAATTTTTTTTTCTCTCCCCTCCTCCCCTTCTGTCTTTCTCTCTCTTGTCTTTGTTTCTGTTTCTGACCATCTCTCTCTCAGCAAGAGAGAATAGTCAGAGAGAATTCTCTTTGGGAAGATTTCTACTAAGAGGTGACCTATTAGAAAAGTTCTGCCCCGAGAATATCAATGTAACTACCTCCAATCAGCAACTTGATTCCCAGGCTTGCTGGGGAGAAGCCATCAGTGTGTAATACTGAATGGAGAAAAGTAATCTGTGATAAAACCCTATCTAGGGGATTCTCTCCCATGTTGAGGACGTGGCGGAGGCCCACAGGGCTGTTATCTGGGCTTCACAGGGATTCGAGCAATAAAGCAAAGGAACTCGAGCAACTCCTCTTACCCATCCCGTGGTTGCAGTTCTGGGTCCTGCCTGCACCAGGTGCGCCTGCAAACAGCGAAGTTGGATGCTACAGATGGGAGCACGGACCCGCCGGCGCCCCCTTCCTCAGTCTCCTCTAGCCAGAGGGGGGAGGCTGGCACTTTAGGGCGGTCCACCTGCGGGGCAAGGAGCCAGCAGCTGCGGCCAGGGAGAGCAGCCCCCCGCGGCGGGAACTTCCCCTTGGGCGAGGCGCAGTTAGAATGGGCCTGATTAGGCGGCCCTGCATCTGGGGTTCAGGTGGCTCCCGCTCTCCCTCCTCTCCGCGGGGCTGCATGTATTGCATTAGCTTCCTTGCTGCCCCTGCCTCTCACCACGGGGCGAGCTTTTAGCTTGTTGATTTATGGAGCTATTCTGTGTCAGGTAATTGACCAGCAATATCGTATTTATCATCCGGCCTGTCACAGAATCCGCTTGCTGATCGGCGATTCCAAAGTATTTGGGGAAGGTCCATTGACTTCAAGCAGCGGCAGAAGACTGTCAAGAATGTAAAGCATTCAAGGTTTTGCCCTTCCAACTTCTGCTTGGACGGTATGTTTTTTGTCCAGAAAAGGGGGTGAGGAAAAGCAGCGTGGCTGGCCTTACGTGTAAATAGAATAATAAAAACTCATTCATTCATTCTTGAAACTCGGCCCTACTCCCCATATACCTTTTGGAGACTAGGTCTTTCTATCTTATTCAAGCTGAAATGGTCCCTCACAGGTCTGATTCCACCACTAATAAACTGTGGATTCCTTTCCGTTCTCCCAAATACCCAACACCAGATTGAGTGTGGACACCTAGTTGACTTTCACAGCTCAGAACATCTGACTTCAAGGGTTCCCAACGTTCAGCAGAAACTGATAATAGGGATTATAGACATATACCACCATATCCAGCTCCCTTGTACTTTTCATTGATGTTTGAAATTCCATAATTAGAGATTCATTCCATTGGCTCAGCACTTTATCCTTCCTTAAAATTCAGATACACATGGGAGAAACAAGGTTTGTTTTATCATTTACGGCTTGCTTTAACATTTTTATTGATACCTTTTCTTTTTTTTTTTAAAGCGGGCAATTCCCAATGCACACTTTTTCTCATAGTAACAATAGAAACAACCAAAAGCAACTTGGGAAGAAAAATTATCCAACAAATTGTGAAAAACTCCACACCCATAGTCCTCCACCTTTGGACTGAGACAGAGTTTATCCTAAAAGTTAATTTTTAAAAGTAGAGAAGGTGAGAACAGGATGAGGAGGATGGACATTTGAGGGGGCATGAAGACAGAAAAGAATGAAAAAAGATAAGAGAGACATGAGGCAGAAAAAACATCCTCTCCATTCCACAATTTTATACAGGTACCAACCATGTTAACCAAATATATCCTTGATTACAAATGTAATCTTTTTTTTTTTTAAATCCAAGTTTAGAGACTGGACTCTCCTTTACTTTCCTCTCCTTGTAATAGGTGAAAGGGGAAAAAGGAGTCTGCATATTTTGGGGGAAACACTTGAGTAATTAAAGAAAAAAGAATCCTTTTATTCTGCTTCTAGAAGTTATAAAGGAACATCAAAACAGGACACTTCTGTTTTTGAGAGGACCGATGTTGAAGTAGACCTGGAATGCTCATGCCATTTCTTTACCATCATCAACCTTTATTAGAAATAAGATACATGTGAGTATTTCACATACATTCAGCCTTTTAAAATATTTCTGATTACTCCAGTGGGGTGGGAAGAGCCTATTGTTTCAACTCTCAGAACAGCATAAAAAATAACAGAGGAGTATTTTGGTATTTTCTGAAAAATTTGGGTCAGAAGAAGGTGGCACAGGAATTTTTCATGCAAAAAACTTATGAAATTTGTGCAATTCAAATGAAGAAAAGATTGTCAAGGATTTTCTTTTTCCTGTTAACAATTCTGATTTGCTGATTGAAGAAATAAGGATTACCTTTCTAGCCTTGAAAAGAGTAACCAGACATATCAAGAGGGATAAACTGACCCACTTGAACAATTAGTTAGCCTTGATAGCCAAATATTTTACAGCCCAATGAAATTAATTTCTCTACAATTTCAGTTGCTCAATATGACGAGGCTTTGATGGCAGGGCAGAGAGAAGAATTGAGATCTGATCCCTTCTCACTACATCAACCACAAATAGGATTAAGTTTTCTAAGTGGTTTAAAAAAAATCCTTCCAAAATGGGGAGGTAAATCTAAGAAATTAGAAAACTTCCCATAGTTGGGTTTAGAATAACTTTAAAAATCTGATTGAAAAGTTTGAAAAATGTGATGTTAATGTTAATCCTTCAGATGTCATCTTTTGAGAATAAAAAATATTCAGCCATTAGCTTGGGAAAGTCTGAAGGGCAATGAATGATTACAATGTTCCTTTGACTGGTAGTGGGTCATGGAGTGAGTCTCTTGTCCATCCTATTTCCTATCCTGCCTTCTTCCTAAGGATCAAGTGAGATATTTTCAACTCACTCTTGTATACTTCTGTGTCTCTTTCCTAGGGATACTTGAAGATATAGCTACATGCTTTGGGGACTATGCAGTTATTTGTTTTAACAGTAAAATGCTCGACATAAAAGAGACTTGGTCTTATTTTGAACCAAATCATGCTGAGTCAAATACATGAGTACACATCTCATATGGCTCTCTCATTTTCCTACTTCATAGGCCTTTATAGTTATTTTTTCTCCTCTCATCAGTCTCAGCTGTCAAATAAGTTTTTCTCACAACTCTAAAAGTTATGAAACAATATACTCAGCAAAAAGACCAAAGACCCTCGAGCTTCAGAAGTTGTTATGTGATGTTCCCACATTTTCCCTTTTCTTTGGAAGAAACTATAAAGAACAAGGTGTTCCCATGGGAAGGTGATCCCACTTAGCAAGACAACATGTCACTATTCTTTAGCAGACAAAACACAAAAGCATAGTTTCAGAAAATGGAGAAAAGATAAAAAGACCTAGATAAGAAGTATACAAAATTCCTGGAGAGCTTGTATCATTTGGATGAATTTATCTAATGTGTACCTAAATAGAAAAGGATCTGGCTAGATTGAGCAAAGTCCAGGGGGTATTTCAGCCCTTCATGTCCACACTAAATAGGGAGACTTTTCAGTGATGGATGATACTGGAACATATGACATCAAGTTTAAGTTGAGAAGCAAAGATAAGGGTGAAAGAGGAAAGGAAGAAGTGTAAGTGGATGAAAAGCTAGATGACTCACCTGATCATGCCTCCTCTGGCCTTGGCTTCCAGATTTTGAGGGTACTTCTGTCCTTTGCCCTAATGTTGGAAGTACAGATGGAGTCAGAACTGAGGAGCAGGGTGATGATAGTTTCCACTGCTCTGTTGATGATGGCAAAATTACAGCCCAAAGTCCCCAGGGTTATCTAAGGCATGAATCAAGTCTGGTAAACCCAGTTAAGCATGCTTACATTGACTTAAGTCAACTTCTTGTAGTAGAGAGATAGGAGGCTTGTGCACAGTCAATTTTCTGATTCTCCTTCAACCAGAGAATTGCTAGAGAATGAATAGAGGGAATGGACTTTCATGGAGGAGAAACATAATCAAGGGTTGCTATTGTTACTTGCCCATCATGTTTTTGTTAATTAAATTACATTACTTTTTCTGCAATATGAGAGCAAAGTGATTGACTAATGACATTTAAATAAATATAAGAGGTAGAAATGACTGTTGAGTGGGTGGAGTTGAGCCAATGAGAATATTTTGAATCCAGGAGTAAAGGGGAGATTACCTATAAATTACAAGAAATTGATGCATTTAAATTTTTTCTCTGATAGAAACCTAGTCTAGCTCTTAATCTTTTAGTATATTCATGGATCTATGATGGAGTCAATTTGGGTATTCACTGCATTGGCATAGAGTGCAATCTATTTGTGTTTTCTCATCTTATCTGAGTCTTGTCTATGTTCAATGCTAGCTAACCAACATTTGTTAAGCCATCTCATTTGCCAGAGGCTGAAAATACAAAAACAAAAATTCAAGAGCTCTTGCACCCAGGCAGCTTACATTTTATTGGGGAGAAGGGAGAAACATGCTCACAGAAAAATAAGTACTTAGTCACTGGAGAAGGGAGAGAGAGCGATCTAATATCTGGGGAAAGGGAGGGAGGGTCTGGAAACTTTCTCAAAGAAGATAATTTAGCTTTTAAGAAGCTAAAGACTTTAAGAAGTGGAAATGAGGTGGTACTGTGCATTCTAGGCCTTTGCAAATACATAAATGTGGAGATGAATTGTCCAATTAATTAAACAGCTAGTAGTTTAGTTTAACCGAAAGGCGTAAAGTCTGAAAATGGTAATAAATAATCAAGTTTACTTTAATGTCCTCTCTCACATCAGTGACCTTTTCTTCCTAGTTCAGGCCCTCATGATCTTTCATTTGAATTATTGCAGCAATCTCCCAACTGCTATCCTTTTTCTGTCCCCCATCCCAATTATATATAAAAATAATTTTTGACAATTGTTTTC
Source organism: Monodelphis domestica (assembly GCF_027887165.1). Classification (NCBI taxonomy): domain Eukaryota; kingdom Metazoa; phylum Chordata; class Mammalia; order Didelphimorphia; family Didelphidae; genus Monodelphis; species Monodelphis domestica. The sequence goes on from NC_077231.1 coordinate 262,621,684, forward strand.
TGACATTTTATAGTTCAGATTCTATTCCTTCCTTCATTCCCACTCCTCATATCCACCAGTTGGGAAATAGCCTGCTATAGGTTATACCATTGCTTTCATGCAATATATATTTCCATTTTGCTCATGCCATTGACAGAAGACACTCATCACACATACAATAAAAAACTCACAAAGAAAATAAAATGCAAGATGGCATTCTTTGATCTATCAGACTCCAGCATTATCTCTTTGACTGAGGATAGCATTTTGTGGATACTTTGGAAACTTGCTTTGCTGATAATAGCAATTAATCACTGAACAACATTTCTATCACTGTATATCATTTCTTCTGGTTCTCTCACTTCACATTGAGTCAGTTTTCATATGTCTTTCTAGTTTTTTTTTCTGAACTCATCCTATTCATTTCTTATGGCACAATAGTATTACATTACATATACCACAATTTGTCTGGCTATTCTTTAATTGATGGATACCTCCTCACATTCCAATTCTTTGCCACTACAAAAAGGACTATTAAAAATATTTTGGTTCAGGTAGGTCCTTTCCCCTGTTCTCTTTGGGATACAGACCCAGTAGTGGTATTTCTGAGTCTAACTGCTCTCCTTTCATTCAACCTCCTCCCTCCATCTATTCATTCTCCACAAAGCTGCCATATTGATATTCCTAAAGTATGGCTCTGAGCCTTCAGTAGCTCTCCATTGACTCTAGGACAAAATATACATTTCTTCCTTTGGCATTTAAAACTTGACATCTAACTCCAGTCTCCCTCTTTATGCTGATGATAGATATTTATTCTCATTCATACATACTTATTCCAATGAAACTGACCTATTTGCTATTCTACATGTGCAGCATTCCATCTCCTATCTTTTTGTCTTCATATAGACTAGTGAATTGACTTGACTTCTTTTCCATCTCAAGGAATCTCTAGTTCATTTTATGCTATAGCCCCAAAGACACCTTTCCTGATTCTGAACTCCACAGAAAATCATTGTGGATATATTTTGTTTTTCCTTCTTTGTGCATGTCATGTTCTTTCAGTAGAATGTAAGCTCCTTGAGGACAGATACTATTTCATTTTTATCTTGGTTGGTTGGGGTCTGTACTAGAAGAGGACCAATATGATATCACTGGTGATGTCTTTTGCTTTGTGCATGAATTGAATTTTTTTTTAACCCTTACCTTCTGTCTTGGAGTCAATACTGTGTATTGGCTCCAAGGCAGAAGAGTGGTAAGGGCTAGGCAATGGGGGTCAAGTGACTTGCCCAGGATCACACAACTGGGAAGTGTCTGAGGCCAGATTTGAACCTAGGACCTTCCATCTCTAGGCCTGACTCTTAATGCACTGAGCCACCCAGCTGCCCCCCCCCCCCAATGAATTGGATTTAAATGAGGCAGAGTTTCACAAAGTTGTCAGGCTCATTCTGTCTTCCATAGTAATCAAAGTCCAGTGGCAAGACAAAAGTCAGAATGGGTTGCAGTGGATGACCTTGGCTTTATTTTTGTAGTAGTACCTGGCTTATCAAATGAGATAATAATTGTAAAGCATTTAGCATAGTACCTGGCACATAGTAACTACCATATAAATGTTAGCTGTTATTATAGTAGGTTCTTCTAAGTAATTATTGAATGGAATGGGTTTGAGTAATATTAATGAATCTGGAAATATAGTCTGTAGATGCCAATGAAGATTGTTTTTCTTTTGTTAATAGGAGAGTGACCCTTGGGAAGCTATATGGAAGAAATAGATTAGAGAGGAGAGAGACTAGAAGTTGGGAGGCCAAGTAAGAAGCCATTACAATAGACTCCAGGAGAGGTCATGATGGAGAGCAAAAACTAGGACAGTAACCACGTGAGTGAGTGAAGGCCAACTAAATTATGACCACTGCAGTGAATTCAGTAATGTTTAATTCATAGTTGCTATGCTTCTTTAAGATGCATATAAGGAGATGTTTGCTATTCAGAATTTTTGTAACACACGCACCAACCTTCTGTTGTGTATGTAAAACAAACTGAAAAATGTTTTGTAGAGAATGCATACCCAGATTTACATGGAGCTCTGTTGGTAAGTTGAGATTCTTTCTCCCTATTAACAGGATCTTTGGGAAGTTTTTCTCCTAGAATATAGGCAATAATTCAGATGTAGAACCTTCAGGGAAACAATGATTAAATGATTAAAGCAATGATTCTACTATTCTGTTTTGTGTCTGACTATTAAAAATAACAAAAAAAATTAAAAATCCTTTTAGATTACTGCTAAATGCAAGAATGATATATGGGCAGGATAATCTGTTCAGTTCATTTTGGGGGGGGGGCTTAGTTCCTTTTTTCAATTCTCCAAGACTTCAAAATGACACTTAATTATCCACAGCATTTCTACCTTACATGCTGGGGGTCTTCTTACATTTGGTGCTAACTAGGGCACTACTTGAGTTGTCAAACCATTCAGCCTCATTCCTGTCCCTACTGACTCCATTAGAACTATCTTAACAGAGTTCCAAGTCTATCTATGAAAACTATGAACTCAAGATGGTCAGGAGGGCATCAAACTCCATTCCCTTTTGGGTTATGGAGAAGAAACCAGAATGAAAATCAGGATGATGAAATTCTGTGCCTATCATAAGCCAATAAATTAGTCATCTAGTAGGCATTATACTAGAGGATTAGGAAGTAGCTCCAAGGAGAGAGTGATTGTGTGTGTGTGTGTGTGTGTGTGTGTGTGTGTGTGTGTGTGTGTGTGTGTGTGAGAGAGAGAGAGAGAGAGAGAGAGAGAGAGAGAGAGAGAGAGAGAGAGAGAGAGAGAGAGAGAACAAGGGGAAATAAACAAAGAATGGAAAACCTGCAAGCTAAATACATGCCTCAGTATAATTTGACAGTTGATGGTATGACTTGGCTTTAGTGGGATATCCTGGGCATTTTATATATACTTTTGTGCTGTTTCTAATACAATAATAAGTCCTTGTGAAAATGTTTGGCATAGGTTGTATTGCTACTAGTATATCTTGTAAAACATGCCTTGCCTTTTCAAATATTAACTGACATCTGAATGCTTTTCATTTTGTGTATGTGTGTATCTCTATTTCTGTGCCTTTTATCTTTGTCTCTTTCTCAATCCTCTTTGACAGTTGCAAAATTTATGTGAAAAATTTAAGGGGAAACATACATCAGGTAGTTGTTCTCTATTGCCTCAGTTTCCTGGGCTTTGGCTGATGATCCTCTGCCAAGCTAAAGGAAGAGATCTGGTCATTCTTCTGAATTGCTTTTTACCTGAATTACTTTTCAGCTGGATCTCCAGATCCAAGAAATGTTGTTGCTCTTTATGATCTCTGTGGAAAGTGGAAGCTTAGAATTTTATAGTTATCCCTATGCAATAATCAAAGCCTAAAAGATATCAGATGGCAATTATAAAAGAAATTTAATAAGAATGGGTCTACTTTTCCTCCTCTTTCTTTTGGGTTTATTGGAAATTATCAGTGGGTAAATAATGTGGTTGGAAAAGGTGATTGTTATTAGGAGGGAAAGAGTTTAGGAGAGATAAATACCAGGCAGAGATATCAAAACTAGGAATGTATGTTATCTAATCTTTAACTGAGCCCTCAATAAAGCAAGGCAATTCTTTTGTTTCCCCAAAGTAACTTTATACATACAGCCACTTTTCCAAGTCTTCTTTTTCCTGAACACACACACACACACTCCCTCCTCTCTTCCTCTCAGCAGAGGACCTCACTTCTTACTTTACTGATAATTTAGTATCCAACTATCTTGAGTTCTTTTTTCTCTCACTTTTCACTTTAGAACTCTTCTTCATTATCCTCCATTTTCTTTTCTTTTGCTACATGCTAATTCTGAAGTAGGCTTTGTTGTCAAAAGAAATATTTCCGATTGTGCTCAATGCCATTTTCTCATGTCCTTTATGAGTTTATCCCTCATGGATATTCTCATTCCATCATTCTCAATCTCTTTATCCCTTGATTCATTATCAGTTCATCTAAAAACATTCCTAGGCCTTTTATATCCTTTAAAAAATTACTTCATTTGATCTTGCCAGTAAATGTTTTAACAACTAGCTCTCTGGAAAAATAAATGTATGCAATGACAAACCTTAAAATTTCATTTGCATTATTAGTATTTTATCCATCATTTTCTTATATCTGGAAATCAACATAACAATAGATCAGGCCATTATTTTTAATATTTTTACAATTTTTGAAATGTAAATGCTCCTAATGAAAATTTTTTTAAAAAAATGACTCTCAAGTTAAGTTGAGCTAGAACCAGCATCAAATTAGCATACTGTCTCTCATCTCTGCTTTACAACTCAAGTCCTAGAAATATGTTAATCTACCCCTTCTTACCTCTATTTCTTTATTTCCTGTTTACTTCTTAATTACTTATTATCTGATTTCTAGTCAGATCACTCAACTGAAACTGCTTTTATTAAGGTTCCCAATAACCTTTTAACTGCCAAGCCAATGGTATTATCATTCAACTAAACTTTGATACTATCCATTACTTCTCCTCCTATATACCCATTTCTTCTTTGACTTCTGGGATATTGGCCTCTCTTGGTTGTCTTTATAACACTTGACCATTCTTTTTCACTGTCCTTTGCTATATCATTACTCTTTTCCTTACATTTAAGCATAAATATTCTACAAGATTCTCTCCAGGGCACCCTCCCCTCTTTCCCTCTCTTCTTTCTCTCCCTTCTACTGTTTTTGTTCTTGTTCTCCACATTTTAAACAGAAGTTATATTTCCCACCAACCCTATCCTTCCTCCAAACTTTTGTTGCCACTGAGGTTTTTAGCTTTGGAATCTTCTACTCTTCTCTCTCTAATCGAATCTAATCAATTGCCAAGTCTTGTTAATTATTCATCTCCTGAAATTCTTTCTCATTGATCCTCTTCTCTCTTCCTTATTAAAAGTCCTTATTGCCTTGCATGTGGACTAAATTTCTCCCCCTCTTTCTAGCCTCTCCCCTTTCTCAGCCTTCTTTCATATAGCTGCCAAACTGATATTCTAAAACATAGAGCTGACCATGTCATTCCTTTCCTCAAAAAATCTTTGGTGATTCCTTATTATCTCTTAGATAAAATATAAACTCCTTATAGAAATTCAAAGGTCTGGTTTCTAAATTCAATTTATTTTAATATTTGGTTTTAATAGCTGCCATAGCTAAAGAAGATACCTCACAAAGATATATACATTCAAATGGATTAAGTATATTGTTGACCAGGCTTGCTAAATCATGTTATGTTTGAATCCTATGAACTAATTATGCAAAGGTCTTGTTAAGTTTCAGCTAGTAAATTAACATTTTTTTCATTATGTCAATTTAATTCCTGTAAAATAACCATAAAGTTATTCATTGTTTCAAAATAACTTTGAAGTTATTTCATTATTTCAAAGCGTTTCATTCTAATAATTTAACAGATGAATCCAAAAGCTACTCCAACTCTTTCTCTGGATGATTCTTAAACACGTTAGATAATTATTTTTCCAAGTTGTTTAAGTGTGCAGATATAAGTTTTTTTTAAAAAGGTGACTTTTTTTTTTCAGCAACCTGGCACTGAAAGAGTTTTTCAGGAGTGAGAATGGTCAACTGTGCCAAATGCTACAGAGAGGTCAAGAAGGATGCCAATTGAAAAAAGATAATAAGAATCGGCAATGAAAAGATCACAGTTAACTTGGAAGAAGGAAATGTTGAATTCCAAGAAAAAGGGAGCTGAGAAGGCAAGACTATGGGTGGCTTTTTGGGGAAAGATAATATAATGAGATTGGCAACGTAGCCCATTCATATCTATTCACATACCACCCCTATCAAAATATGAAAATTATGATTGTAGGGTTCTTGTTCAATGGACACTGCCCCAGGCACCAAGTCTTCCTTTTGAGGAGCTCCTGAGTCAACTGGAAACTCTTAAATGATGGGAAGTAGGCATAGAAATACTGGGATCAGGCAGGCAGGGAATTTGCTTACACAGATTTCATGGTTAATTGAATCAAGATGAGTTTACAATGGCTTACCAATGCTAGGGAACCATTCATAGGAGAGATGGAATGGGAGAGTGTAACCTGTAATGGCTGAAGTGTAGCTGTGGTTGTTCTGGAGACAAACTCATTATTGACTATAGTGTGGCCCAGCTCTTCTTCTTTTGTTTCAATTGGTTGATCACCATATCCTTGGAATTAAATCACAACTCTGCTTTGGTGATATCTGGTGTAGGGAACTTCTTTCCAAGTCAAGAAGCAGTAACTACTGTTAAAATGGATTTGAAGCTTGTTGGGTGGGATTAAAAACCTGTAGCTGAGTTTTGAAAATTGTAATGCAAGCATCTACTGTTCTCAATATCCTGATATACATTCAAGCAAGACTGGTTATTAGACAGTAGCATTCCTCCTATTTTGCCACACTGCCCCCAGGATCCCAATATTACTAATGTTAAGTGAAACCAATTAAAAAATTAAATGTGCCCATTCTACACACCCAAACATATACTCTGTGAGTATATATGAAGTGAATGACATAAACTAGAATAGTATTAAAAGTGAACAATTCAAGACAAAAGGAATACCATTGTATAGCTATTAGCCTTAAAGTACAAAACTATAATAATAAAGATCAGAGAGAAAATAAGTTGGAGGAGGTGGAGTGAAGGTCAATGGTCTTTTAGAATTCTGTAGCCACCAGGGCTGTTACCATTTTGCATAGAACAGAGGGGCTACTGGAGTGAGGTTAAAAACAGTTTCGTCTACTCTTTCCCATTTCAGCAAATATAGCTTTAGGGAGTTATACTTTGGCCAGAGTGTATAAGTTCCAAAAATTAGATTTCTGAATATATCATGTGACAGTTGAACTGAGAGGATGACTTGGTTCAGATGAAAAGAGTAGTTAATAGAATAATTCTAAAAAGTCATCAGAGGGTTAGTGGGTTTCAGCCTAGGCTTTCTGGAGGCAATCTGGCATCAAGGAGTTTTCTTAACTATTGCCTGAGAGAATTGCCTAGGAAATCTGCAGAAAGCTTCATAGCTATTGGCTAAGAAGCCTTGCTAAGAGAGCTGGTTGAGAATACTGAAAGAAACCTTCGTAGAAAAATGGCTAAGTTTAGATTGGCTAAGAAGAGCTGTTGTCTTTACCTAGATAAATGTTTACTAAGCAAAGACCTTCTAGGAAGTAGAGGACAGAGTTTTAAATGGCACTGAAATCCTCATCTGAGGACTGTGACTCAAGCAAAGAATGAAGCCAAAAGAGTAGGTTGACAACCAACAGAAAGAAGCAGAGTCTCTCATACATAGAGGCTCTCCACTGGATGGTGACAACTGTAACCACAGAATCCCCAGTTTTGTTCAGGGAATGTGATGATGCAAAGATAGCTGGAGTCATCAGCTACCTAGATTAGAGGGCAACACCTAGTGACAAAGAAACAGTTCAATGGCTAAAGGGGACAAGCAGAGATCAGAAGAAAGCACATGTTGGATAGCAGAGGAAAACAATGCTTAGTGGAAAGCAAGTCTGGCAAAGCTCAGTAAAAGGCATCAGTGGCAGCTTTGCAGGGTCAGAGGTATGAGTTGTCCTTCCATGCATGTGCCCCTGTCATAAATGCTCCTTGTATATGCCTACCCTGATGTGTGGATCTCCATGACATGTGGATGTTACATATAAAATGCCAATAAAGATATACTTTTCCTACAGAATATATATGCATTTGTAGAAAGGGGGCTCAAATGTTATGAGAGAATATCCTTTCACTAGTTAATTTACACTGCTATTTAAAATGCCTTTAGTATGACCTAATAAATCTATTATGAAAGATTATTAGCCTTCAGCGGTTGACTGGTAAAAAATAAAATGGACTGGTGAAGACTTCTGAAATATGTTTTGGACAGGATTCTAGCACCCAAAATACCAACAACTTAAGAGGAGTTATCTAGAGAAGAACATCCACAAACATTGTAAAGGTACATTCTAGATTTCCATTTTGGATACCCTAGTATGGATCAACTTGGGAAAATTGTTTTTTCATTTCCAGACTGTGATTATAGACAGACTAATTACTTTAAAATAACAACATATTGTTTCATAGGAAAGTTCTGTTGAAATATGGCTTATTGCTATAGTGAAGATGGTTGAGTAATGGATTAAAAATAAAAGAACAAGAATCTCTAAATGGATATTAAGCCTCTCCAATATTGGTGGGTAACAATGCATATAAATCCATCCAGAAAGATTATTAAAGTATCTCATGACTTAAGAGTTCTGTGAGTGTATGATCTCATTTTACTTTGCATCAGTTCATATAGCTCTTATCTAGATTTTTCTGAAACCACTCCCCTCATCATTTCTTACAACAGAATAAGTACTCCATCACAATCATAGGCCACTTGTTCAGCCATTCCCCAACTGATGAGCAGTCCTTCAATGTCCAATTCTTCGCCACCAGAAAAAGAACTGATATAAATGTTTTTGTATGAATAGGGTCTTTTCCTTTTCATTTAATCTCTTTGGGGTTCAAACCTAGTATTTTTCTGTAGCTAGGTCAAAGAGCATATGTAGTTTTATAGCCCTTTTGGGCATAATTTGAAATTGTTCTCTAGAATGGCTGGACCACTTTATTCCATCAACAGTATATTAGCATACCTATTTTCCTTCATTGCCTCTAGCATTTCGTCATTTCTGAGAGGTGTGAGGTGGTACCTCACAGTGGTTTTAATGTGAAATTCTCTGACCAATACTCATTTGGAGCATTTTTTTCATGTGACTATACATAACTGATTTCTTCTGAAAACATCCTATTCATATCCTTTGGCCCTTTATCAATTGAGGAATGGCTCCTATTTTTACAAAACTGACTCACTTCTCACATATTTGAGAAATATTTCCTTTATCAGAGAAAGTTGTTACAATTTTTTTTGGTATGACTTTAATTACTATAGTACCTTTTAGCAAAATGTAATTTTCCTGATTATCTCATAAGTTTTCTTAGATTGGAAAAATGTCTCTCCCTGATCTTTGCTTGACTCTGTGGTGCCAAAAGTTGATTTGAAGCATTATTTTAAAGTTGTTTGGAGGGAATGCAGCTGGGTTGCTGCAGCCTCTAATCTACCATCTTCTGTTATCTTATTTTAAAATGTGTGTACTGTTACATATGTTTTTGATTCTGTAAGTATTTTGAGAGTTGAGAGATCTCATAATATACTTCTGTACAATATCATTTTATGTGTTGTAGTTTATATACATTTCTTGCACATTTATATATGTATATTACTCATATACACATAAATTTATCATGCTTACTTGGTGTTAATCATGACATTAATGATGGATTTTGGTACAAACATTTAAATGTAATCCAGGTAATTTAATGGGACTTGAAATTTATGGTAAAAAATGTAGAGAAAGCTCAGAGAGAAGAATCAAACTGACATGTGGACAGGTAAAGTAGGATGAACATTAATATAATGGTCTTTAAGAGGTCAAATTTGAACCCAGGACCTCCTGTCTGTAGGTCTGGCTTTCAATCTACTGAGTTACCTAGCTACCCCACCCTTTAACTTAAAAAAAAAAAAAACACCTTACCTTCTGCTTTGATATTGACTTCAAGGCAGAAGAGTGATAAGGGCTAGGGCTATTGGAGGTAAGTTATTTGTCCAGGTTTAAAGAGCTAGGAAGTGTCAGAGGTCAGATATGAATCCAGGACCTTCTGCCCCAATCCATTGAGCAACCTAGCTACCCCTTCCCCTTTAATCTTTAATTAATAGAAACAGCAAGACTTTTTATTCATAGAATTCTTAGGGTTGATTACTAATATGATTCAAAATGTGTGACTACATCTTAATATATCAGTTAAAACTATATCTGCTTCTTATTTTCCCCTTTAAACAAACACCAAATAATCTCTCAAGTTATATTACATTCTTATTTCTCATACTTTTCATAAGAACTTAGAAATTTGGTAATTAAATATGCCTTGTTCATCAGTGGCAAAGTAAATTAGAAAACTGTTTTTGTAATCAAAGAAATTTTATTTCTAAGCTAATAGAGTTATAACAATGAAAACTTATTTTCTGAAAACAATAACAATTTCAGTACATTGAATAATTTTCAACGATGTTCATAGTAGCTAGCCTCTTCAAATGAATAATTGTTTCTTAGAAAGAAAACACCATAAAATAAACCCTACAAGATGAAACCATAGTGAAATAATAATAAATGATTGTGAGCCAAATATCATCAGAAAAACAACTAGATTGACTTAACCCAAAGTGTTTGTTTGTGAGGTACTTTGGGCACAAAATAGTAGCAATATTAAGGATGCTTAATGAGGCATTATTATACTAGATACAATGGCTGAAATCACTTGGATGAGAATACAGAACGATAGAGATTTTTCTGGAAAACAAATCAGTGAGCTAGGTTAAATGATAACAAAACAAATAATTTAGAGAACAGAGTTAAAGAAACAGAAAACAGCATGCAAAGATAATGAATTCTTGGCTAAGGTTTTCTAATTCAAAGTACAAAATAAAGGTGAATTCGATTCCTTAATATTCTGAGTGCAGAGAAAAATGAGAAAAATTATTTTTCTTTAAGGAAACAAAGAAGAAAACTATAATATTTATGTTTCCTGGGAAATGTGTATTAAACATCTAAGAAATAATTTTGTTATGTGAACAATTTTTGAATTAAAGAAATCTATAGTGCTCTGCCTCTCTACTTTTTATCTTCATCAGACTACCAGGTTCATACATTAGGTCGACAATAAATTTTTCAGGAGGAGGTAATAGTCCAGTTATGCCTCGATTTCTTTCATTAATTAATTTAACTTCATTCCAAGCTCTGTTGTATTCTCCTCGGATTAAAGTGGCACCGATCCCAACCTTGTCAGCTAAAGCCTGTGAAAGAAAATTGCCAAAAAATAAGGATGTGGGAGAGAGATCATTAGTTGTTAGAGTAAAAAAAACAAAAAACAAATAGCCCACTGAATTGATATTGGCAAAATAGTTACTTCAAGGAATCAGTGAGGAGAAGAGCTAAAAAATGGAGTTAAGAATCCAGAAACAGGTGGATTTGAGGCTAATTTCCATGATGCCTTGCAAAGTTCTATAGGACAAAAATATCTTGTAGTTTTTGCATGCAAATGACCATGTACAAACAAGATAGACACAAGTAGATAATGAGATAAAATGGACAAAGGGAAATTGGAAAAGGCTTCTTGTAGAAGGAGAGATTTTATCCAGGACATGAAGGAAGACAGAAAAAGAGGCAAGGAGGGAGAAGATTCTAGGAATGGGAGCAGCAATGAAAATGTGCAGTGTCTGGCAATAGAGAGTCTTGTGGAAGTTGCAACCTAGAGGTCTATGTCATTGGAGCAAAAAGTATATAGATAGGACTAAGAAGGCTAGGAAGAATAGGAAGGGGCCAGGTGAGCTTTAAATTATAAGCACAAGATTTTGTATTTGATTGTAAAGGTGATTAGGGAGTCGCTCGATTTTATTAAAAGGGTAACAATCCGATTCCTGGCTAACATTTTGATCCAATCATTCCCTGCCTGAACACCTTCTGGTTCCTTGGAAGCTAACCTGTCCAAATCCCACTCTGGGTAGTCTGAACCAAAGAGTATTGAAAGATCATAACCTTCGAATGTTAAGTTAGTTTTTTAAGGCTACATATTTTTATGTTACATATAGTCATGAGTTGGAAATTCTAAAGGGCAGAGATGGCATATTTTGTTTAGCTTAGTCAAGGAAATGACAAAACAGTTAGGCTAAACGGGTAGCACCCCAAATTTGAACAGCAATTTTCTTGATTCCTTGCAAAATTCTAAAGGTGGCCAATGTAAGTAAACATTAAAAATCAGTTTTATGAATATAATAAAAAAATTTTAATGCCTCAAAGGTAGCTAAATTCTCTCCTATTAGGTTACAAATGTTATTATTTACAGAACAGTGGACTAATCAGTAGCATGAAAATGATGGGAAAATATCAGTGTGTTTTAGTGAACATAGCTCCAGTGTCATAGCCAGGGAGATCTGGGTCCAGTTTTTTCCTCTTGACCCATACTGGCTTTGAGATCCTGAGGGATTTCTAGGCAGTTTTTCTAGAAATAAATTGCAGAGATGGTGGTGACCCACTTAATTAGAGGAAAGTTCTCTTTCATCAATGAAGTCACAGGTCCAGTCCTTATCCCTGTCCTGTGTAGCCTCCACCACGTCCCTTCCCCATATATTTTTCTTCCCTGAAGATCACATAAATCCTACTCCAGCCTTTTTCTCTGAAAGACACCAGCACTGTCAACAAAAGTGTCATTGAACACAATCTGATTTTTCTTTGATAGGAAAAGGAAAGTTAAAATAGCAACAGCTGCTTTCTAAGACCAAAGGATTGCTAATTATTGCTCTGCTTCTCTCCAGCTGCTTCCCATTTCCCTCTTTCCTTTTCTCCCTCCTACATCTTCCACACACGTATGTGCTTATTGCTTTCTTCCCCATCTAGCCCAATCCCCACATTTGACAATTAAGGCCCAAAATCATAAGTAGGAAGCACGAGGGGATGTTTTGAATCTGGGCCCTCTGAATCAGAGCTCTTTCAATGACCCAGGCTGCCTTCTAAGTTCTTGTCTAGTTCTAACACATCCTTAGGCAAATCCCTTCTCTTTGGGAAGTCTCAGTTTCCTTCTCTGTAAAATGAGAGGGTTAGACAAGACAATTACTAGGAATCCTAAATTCTAAATCCAATCTGTGAGTTCCTAAGTAGGAAAAGTACCTTCTAATTACTGAACTAATCATCCCACTCTTTTCCCCATTCATTGTCTACCCTTTTTTCCCACACAATTATGTTCCAAGTAGCATTTCCATTCCAGGGAGAAAGTAATCATTGATGAAAGGGAGAAATTCTAACAAGCTTTCCTAATTGCAGTAACTCTGGATAAAATAGTGCTTTTTAGTAAACATCTAAAAGAGGGATTGCAGAGAGCAGTTGGGGACCAAGATCCAAATGATTGCATAGTTCCCCAACACCCAAATGTTAGAATGAAACATCAAGAAACAAAGTCAAGGAAATGAATGTGAGTAAGCAAAGTAATTAAAACCTTTCTTAGGAAAAATGATCTGTACTTCCTTTTTTTATTTTATCAGAGTAAGAGAATTGAAGTATTTTCTTTATTTGTATTTTTTAAAAGGTACTAAGCATTTATAAGAGAAGTATAGGAACCTGAGCTTGGAAGAAAATACTTTTGTGGGTAAATTAATAATAAGGTATTTCCCTTTAAAATATGAAACTGGGCTCAGAGTAGACTTGAATCAGTTTCAGAACATTTCACAAAACCTTGCTTTCACACAGCTACAGGTCTTCACAGCCACAATTACTAGGGCAACTTTGAAGGGAACCCCCCCCCCCAGACACACACCCTCTTTGTCTTAATTAACTTTCCAACTGAAGCAAAGGCTGATTTTAGTGCCTAAATTATCCAGATAATTGCCAGACCCTTCACCTCAGTTTGTGCTGAATAGCTGAGACCATAAAATGAGTAAGATTAAATGATTGTGTTGGAGAGGCAAGGTAGAGAAGTAGCGGGAATGTTCTCTTTTTCAGGGATTAGGGAAGTGGAGGGGTGTTGAGTTTTTAAGAGAGAACAAGGGCCACTTTAGTTTGCCCCAAAGAAACTAGAAAAGAGCTTCTGATGGGGACCACATGGAATGGTTCAAGACAACCAAGAATGAACTGCTCAGGTTACAAGCAGATGTCCAGGCCACTTGTGCAAAGATCTGTAGTTTAGCCACAAGCAACAGGAATGGAAGGAAGTGTGTTTGCTTCCTGTAGAGTTGTGTGAAAGATTTCAGCACACAACATTGTCATTTGCTTTGGCTTGGGTAACAGTAAAGCCAAAGCTACTCTGCTTGGAGCTTGCCATTTATTTGTTCATCCTCTTTTCTCAGACAGTGGCATGAGTTAGGTATCTCAACACACCTTGAAAAGCAGAGCTCGGTGATAGAAGGTTCCTTTCTTGATACATCCGATAGGTACGACATTGGATTTTAGTTTATATTGTACTTCACTCAAGTGATGTTCCCACTTGAATTCATGCATCAGCTCTTGTGAAACTGGACCACCCATCTTTCCTGACACAAACCTTTAAGTGGAAAGAAAATAAATCGGTCTTAGAGACTTTATTGATATCCTTCATGGCATAATTACACATGTACAAATGGAAATATTTTACATAAGAATTTCCTTATTATCTTTGTTCACTTACATTGAGTAGGCTTAACATTAATTAATGCAACCATTCAATACCTGCAGGCCATTTAAACACACCACAATTCTAGTTATTTCACTAAATGTGAAAAAGCATTTTGAAAATGAAGAATCATTTCTCAAATGTTAGAACCCAAGATAAAAATCAGTCTCACATGATCATTGGTAGGATTTTAAATGAATTAAAGAGCACATAGTTAAACATTTTGATTATGACAATTATTCCTTAACATCATTTTAAAACTAAATGCTTTTTAAACTATAATCCTGGACTTGAGACAAAGTAGAGGCATTTCTCCAGAGATTGGCCAAATATTTTTCACACACACACACACACACACATATGCATTTATCTGAGAACCTCAGCTTTGAGCGCACACAGAAAGGGTCAACCTCGTAGACTTCTCAATAATGGCATGTTTTTATATCAACCCAGGGAAAACTGGTAAACATCTGAAACTGGTTCTCATTTAGTTATCTGGTAAAGTTCTCTTTTGGGGGGTTCCCTGCAAGAGAGCAAGGCTAACAAGAGCATTAAACCAAAACCATTTATTAAAAGACATGTAAAAATAGAAGAGGTTGGTATTGGAGTCTGGTTAGCAAAAGAATAGTTATGGTCCTAAAAATGAATGGGATCAACTATCTCATGTGACTCCTAGGAATGGACCTGGTTTCAACTGACTTCTTCTTTACTAGAGTATGTTATTTTCACTTCAAGTTTGCATTACTATGGAATCAGTTCGCTCCTTGCCTTTATCCCAGAAGCTGAAGGAGTTTTGAAATGTGCCTCCTTTCTCTAATTTTGTTTATGTAGCAAAGGAGTTCATTATTCTTAAAATGCATAATAGAAAAAATATATAAATCCATCTGTGGTTCTCCTCCCCCCACCCCTGTCCCCAGTGATTAATTTATGATTTGCTCAATCAAATAAGCCTGTATTAAGTACAACTTTTATTCTAGGCTCTAATTGGATACTAGGAAAACAATCTCAGTCCTCAAGGAACCTCTGTTCTACTAGATAAGATAATAGATAAATAAATGAAAGATTATATACACAGTAACTTTATTCCTCTGTAAAATGAAAGAATGGGTCAAAATAGTTGTTCTGGGATCTTGTAGCTCTACTTATTTAAAAATCTATGAAACTGGTTTTCCATTTTACTCCACTTCAACTCAACCTCAGTATTTCAGTTAAGAATTGAATGAGTCTTCCTCTGTAAGACTGGGCAAGTCAGGAGCCTCTACAGAAATCAGAGTTAGCCTAGATTCTCCCCTTCTAAGACCCCTTCTAATTCTAACATGATGCTTCAATGTCTTCTTTGTGGGGGTAGCATTGTTTTCAAGCCCTTTTTCATCCTTCCCCCAAATCATTAGATTCATTTCACAGTTGTACCCTTTACTCTCAAATAACTGGGGCTCTTGGATGTTAGATGTTCAGACATGACTCCTTGATGGCTCTTTCATCTGTTACCTCCTTTTGATCACCCTAGCTACCATCCTAGTTCAGGACTTACTCAGTACCTCACACAATGTCTATTGAAGATGCTTTCTAATTAATCTCTTGCCTCAAGTCTCTTCCTTCGCCAATCCACATTCATAGTTGTTCAAGTGATATTCTAAAACAGGTATTGGAACAAGTCACTCCTTTCATTAAATTCTGATTATTCCTGTTACCCTCAGATGAAAAGCAAACTCCACTTCAGGTTCATCATACATTATTCCTTTTTCTACATATACATTATTCCTGCAAGGAAACCAGTGGAGCAAAGGCAGAAGTCAGAGTCTTCCTGAGAAGACTCCCCTTTCCTCTGTTGAAAGGAATACTTGGGAAAATGTGAACTAGTAATAGAATCCATGGATCCAGATTTTCATACACATGTGCAAACCACAGTTTGGCTCTATAGATCCTAGGCATTATTGACAATGTTTGTTCCATCTACAAAAATTACTAGTTTGAACAAAAGAGAAAGGAGCTGAAAAGCCCTTTAATTGAAGTTGATTTCTTCTTAGTGAAAAAAAAAAAGACACAATTTCCTATATTCCCATTCTTTACATGTCCCCTAGCTGAGCGTACCATAAGGCTAGCATTGAGTAAGTGCAAGAATCAAGGAAGCAGGAGAAATTCCTATTTAAAGAAATGTATATGTGTACATTGATGTCTTAATGGGATGAATAGGATATTTCAATTCTATATTTTTAAATTTTTTTATTTATTTGAATTACCTTAGTAACAATGAACGCTCTTTTTCATTTTGGGCCAAACTAGGTGATTTACCACCTTTGTCTATGCAGCCATCATATCTAGACTTGAATATCAACTCCTTTCCACTTGGAGTTAATGTAAATAAGGCCCTTTGGAGCTGGCATCTGGGGAAGAAGTCAGCAGCCCTTTCTTTGGTTGGTGTCAGTCACAATTGTTTCGTCCTTTTCTATAAGTATTAATTTCATACAATTTCCAATTCAAAATTTTAACCTCTCCATTAGTGGAATCAAATCAAGATCTCTAACAAAAGCATTGAAACAGAAATGCTGTAGCTAACAAACCCATAGATGCCTTCACAGCAAAAATACCTATTTTAATAACCTTGAAATATCATTGGAAATCTAGAACTAACAAAAGAAATGCTAGGGGATGCTTAATGCTTTACAAAAGGACTTGACTTTAGAAAATATTTCATGTGGTTCATTTAAGCAGAGACCTATGTATATAAAAACAAATTATAATGTGATTTACAAAATATTTTTATAACATTTTCCAGGTCTCTTTTCAGTGGATAGAGGAATATATGTGTGCAGTGTTTAACTAGGAAGAAAGACACTTTTGGGAAGAGGGAAGGAGGTCTCTTCCAGCTATTAGCTTTAATTGCAGATGGAAATGTGACAATGAACAGAATTTCAATAATTGCCCAAGTTCTGAGATTGTTCCCAAGGTAGATTAAGTTCAGGTCAGAGTTAGACAGGAGTTTCCTGGGGAGAAACACTTCTGTTTGGGCAGAAATGGTTCACGTAAGGGAATACAGTGAGTTGAATATATTTACACTATTTTTTTCTCATTGCATTTAATTGGGAAAATTATTGCAATACAAATACATTTCTTATTTTTTGAAAAATTTATTTAGTCAATTTAGAACATTATTATAAGAATTTATTATATATATTATAAGAATCATATTCTTTCCCTCCCTCCCCTCCCCTCACCCTTCCTGTAGACGATGCACAATTCCACTGGGTTTTACATGTGTCTTTGATCAGAACCTATTTTCATGTTGTTAATGTTTGTACTAGAGTGATCATTTAGAATCTACATCCCAATCATATCCCCATCAATCCATGTAATAAAACAAATTTTTTCAATGTTTCTACCCCCACAGTTTTTCCTCTGAAAGTGGATAGTGTTCTTTCTCGTAAATCCCTCCAAGTTGTTCAGGATTACTGCATTGCCACTAATGGAGAAGTCCATTACATTCAATTGTACCACAGTGTATCAGTCTCTGTGTATAATGTTCTCCTGGTTCTGCTCCTTGCACTCTGCATCACTTCCTGGAGGTTGTTCCAGTTCACATGGAATTCCTCCAGTTTATTATTTCTTTGAGCACAATAGTATTCCATCACCAACATATACCACAATTTGTTCAGCCATTCTCCAATTGAAGGGCATCCCCTCATTTTCCAATTTTTTTGCTACCACAAAGAGTGCAGCTATGAATATTTTTGTACAAGTCTTTTTCCTTATTATCTCTTTGGGGTACAAACCCAGCAGTGCTATGGCTGGATCAAAGGGCAGATAGTCTTTTATCACCCTTTGGGCATAGTTCCAAATTGCCCTCCAGAATGGTTGGATCAATTCACAACTCAACCAGCAATGAATTAATATCCCAACTTCGCCACATTCCCTCCAGCATTCATTATTTTCCTTTGCTGCCATGTTAGCCAATCTGCTAGGTGTGAAGTGGTACCGCAGAGTTGTTTTGATTTGCATCTCTCTGAGTATAAGAGATTTAGAGCACTTTTTCTTGTGCTTATTAATCATTTTGATTTCTTTATCTGAAAATTGCCTATTTATGTCCCTTGCCTATTTATCAATTGGAGAATGGCTTGATTTTTTTGTACAATTGATTTAGCTCTTTATAAATTTGAGTAATTAGACCTTTGTCAGAGGTTTTTGTTATGAAGATTTTTCCCCCAATTTGTTGCTTCCCTTCTAATTTTGGTTGCATTGGTTTTGTTTGTACAAAAACTTTTTAACTTAATGTAATCAAAATTACTTATTTTACATTTTGTGATTTTTTTCTAATACAAATACATTAAAAAAAAATACAACTTACTTTGCAAGTGCCTCAATCTGCTCCATCAGGTCAGTAATAGGCAGGACTGTTTTGGATACCTCGGAGATATAGTTCAAAAACTCTTGGTCAGTTGGTGGGCACCATTCTTTCTCAGCAACCAATTCTACTTTGGTAGGTTGTATTTCCTCTTCCTCTTTTTTTTCTTCTTCTTTTTTTCCCTTTCCCTTTCTTTGGGGCAAAAATAAATTGTATTCAGATCAGCTAATGTTCATTCAATGTCTATAATGTGTGTGAGGCTGTGTGACTAAAATATGAGAATTTTCTTGGTCCCTATCCTTAGGAAGCTTACAGATTAGTAGGAAAATCAAAATGCAATCAGATCTTCCCAAAATTTAGGAGATAAATCTAAATTAAATGAAGTGTAGAATTAAGGAAAAAATCCTTAACAGTAAAATGAAGTAACATATTTCAAGTCTCAGCTTTCAAAATTATAAAATTGCTTCTCTGTAGTCTATATTCTGGAATAGAATAAAAAGTTTGAAAAATTATCATCATATATAGGACTTCTACGTTGCATTGTCTCCTGGTAATTCTTCTAGGCACCTAGACTAGTAATAAGTCATATTCAGTTTCACTTGTGAGGAATTCTAGAAGCATTTTACTCAGTGTTGGCTGGAAAGGAGAGCTCTGGATTTTAATTTCGGAGAATGACCTGAGGGGTATGTTCTTTGGATAGCCACAGATGATATTGAAGAAATGTTAGAAAGATTCCTTCTGCCCTAAATGCTTCCAATATCTTTATGTCTCTGATGTCTTGAATGGCATCTTTGGTAATTTATATAGTCTTATATGCCCTTCTGCCGAAATACTAATATTATGAAGGTGATACACAAAATATTATCTATCACTTTCATCTTAATATAAATGAGTTCATCAAACCCTTCCCCATTGACAGCTGGTTGAAGTAGGTAGGGGTGTTGATGAACAGAGTAGGGTGGAGACAGAGGTCCAAAGTATAAAATACAATGAGTAAGGAAGACAGACTTGCATATGTGGTTTTGACTAGTCAAGGTTGCATTGGATGCCTTAAGCCATGAACACTAAAGGGCACTAAAAAGATGATGGGAAGACAGATGAAGAAAGATTTCATTGACTTCACAGTTTTGACCAGGATCAGAATTGTTTATTCTTAGCTTTAAAAATTTATTCTTTGCTTATTTAGGGTTCTGACTATGCATAACGAAAGTATTCTAAAACATAAAGATTAATTAAATAGTAACCAATGTTAATAAAATACATGAATGCCTCATTTCCTAAAGTGATGTATTCTTAAAAGTAATAAATCACTTTCCCTCACATGTCAGTTCACATTATGGTTAGGTTCTAATCCTACTAGCTCTTTATGTGACCTTGAAGTGATTATTTCATCTCTCTCAGCTCCAGGTTACTATGCATGCTTGACTGGGTCATTTCTAAGTTGCTCTTCCAGGTTTCAAATCCTGTGGTTCTAATTTTTAGAGATTCTTAGTTTACCTTTTCTGATTGATCTTCAGGTAACAGTTGTTCCCAACTTTCTGGCTTTCAGCTGACCTTCACCCTAAGCTCTCTGTCATACAGTTGAAGGATTGCTAAATTCATGCAGTAGCGGAGCTCAAGATTTAAAGAAATCTGTAATTAATATTTTGGTAATTCAAGAATACTTTAATAACTAAAGTGATCATACAAATTGAAATTGTTTTGTAAACTAATGATTTTTGTGTGTATATATATTTTCAAAAAATGAACTATAATATTTAAATTGTTTTAAATTTAGAACAGAAGGTCTTAATTTTTTTTTTTTGGTGCCATGGACACATTTGGCAGCCTGATAAAGCCTATAGATTCCTTCTTAGAATGTTTTTTGTTTGCTTGTTTTGGGGACTTTGGGGCCTACATTCACAATTGAAGGGAATATTCAATTTCAATTAGAGAAGATTGTAATTGCCTGCCCCCTTCCAAGCTCCCAGCCTCCCTTGAAATCTACTTGTGGACTCCTTGCATGTCCATCTTCTAATTGATTTCTCTGGCTCCCTCCTCACTTCAATCTATCCTCTATACAGATGCTGGTGATTTTTCTATAGCTCAAATGTAACTGTGACACAGACCTTTTCCATATTCCCAACTTAAAAATTTCCAGTGGTTTCCTCTATTACTTCTAGGATCAAATATAAAGTTCATTGCTTGACATTTAAAGAAAGCTTTTCATTACTTGGCCTATTCTTACAGTTCTAGTCTCATTACACATACACACATGTATATATATATATGTATAAATATAACATACATATGATGTATGATCTATATGATCCAAACACACTGTACTACTTACTTTTTCTCACACACAAGGCTTCTTTTCTCTCCTCTGAACTTTCCTAGGCTGGTTTGGGGATTAATAATCATGCAGTCTATAACTATACTCACAGCTACAATGTATAAAATAGACACTGAAATATTAGCTTAATCAGTGAGAAAAAATGCTATATTGAGAGTGAAGAAATTTTATTTCACTGGAGGCCAATGATCCACAAAAAATAATCAGGTTATATAGGCAAACAATTTAAAAATATATAGAAGAATATTCCATTAATATGCTTTTTTTAAAAAGCAGGAACACATAAATATAAGACAAAATTTTTAAATTTCAAATTTATGTGATTATATTATAGAACTTATAAATATCACTTTTCTAACAGATAAATTTTAAGGAAAATTAGA
Source organism: Monodelphis domestica (assembly GCF_027887165.1). Taxonomy (NCBI): domain Eukaryota; kingdom Metazoa; phylum Chordata; class Mammalia; order Didelphimorphia; family Didelphidae; genus Monodelphis; species Monodelphis domestica. The sequence continues at coordinate 262,642,979 of NC_077231.1, forward strand.
AGGGATAATTTATATAATTGACTTATAGACATCTATACAGTTTAAGTGAGAACAATTCTCAATTCATTGCCTGTAGAAATAGGAAAGGAATATGTAGTCCAAAAATCTGCACTTCAGAGAGACGTGAATCATTTTGAGGCAAAATCTTCTCATTAGAATTCATAAATTTGAATCTCCTATAACTATAAATAAAAGCATTACTACTGGGTTAGTTTCCAAAGCTAGCCATTCAATTACATCAATAATGACTTTATTACTAAAAATAGGTATCACTTTTAAAATGTTAAAAATCTTATGTTTTAAATGGATTTCTCAGGAAGGAATCAATCTATAATTAAAGAATATTGTCCCTTTGTCCTGTGAAGGAAATAAAGACATATAAGTTGGAAAAAAGATAGTAATGCATTATATGATATTAAAATTATATGATATCAAAAGAATGGTACTAGTAAGTTAAGTTCTCTAAGAGTTGAGAAGATTAGGTGACATTTCTAATGGGTCTTCTTGAGGAAGGACTAATGGAAGAGATGAGATCTGAACTGAGCCTCAGAGGTGGGTAGAATTGAATAGGTAGAGAAGGGGAGAACGGTCATATGTAAACATGCATATAGGAAAGCTCATGAAATGTTTCAGGACAGGTATTGGGATGGAGGGTGGATATAGGACTACAGTAGACATAGGATGGAAGATAGGTTGGAAAGAAGGTGGACAATGAATGGCACTGAATGCTAGATTAAGGACTTTAGACTATTGTATTGTCTAGGGGTTCTTAAAATGGCTATCATTAACTTGTTTTAAAAATGTTCAGATAACTATATTTCAGTATAAAGGGTTTCATTTGTAATCCTATGCACTTATTTTATGCATTTAAAATATTATTTTGATAAGGGCTCATAGGCTTCACTAGACTACGCCAAAGTGAGTCACGTATAAAAAGGCCAAGACTCCCTACTCAGAAATCTTTGAAGGTTTCTGAGCAAGTCTGTGGCATGATTTACAAAGTATTTCAGTAAGATTAATTTTTCAGGGCAGTTGAGTGAGGGAAGAGTGTATAAGCTACAAGTCTAGCCAGGAGGCTACTTAAATACTCTCATATATAAAAGTAAGAAGGGCTTGAGTAATGAGGGTAACAACTGGCAAAGACAATATTTGATAGATTCTAGAGATGATGTCAAGGAAAAATATAAAGAACATGGTGGTTGATTGCATGTGAAAAGCAAGAGAAAAGAGAATTGAGGGAGAAGACTCCATTCTGGGTAATGGTATAGCACTGACAGAAACAGGGAGACCAGGAAGGAAAGTGGTTTTGATTATTTCAATTTTGGGCATGTTGAATTTGAGTAGGATATCCAGGGGGAAATGAACAGTAAACATTTAGAAACATGGAAAGGAAGCTTGTGAGGAAATCCAGAATTAGAGATAAAAGACCAGAAGTTCTCTAAATAGAGAGGATGATTAAAACCATAGTAGAAAAGTTTCTTAATAAATAGAGAATATGTAGAAAAAAAGACTATCAACTAACAAAGTCTTGAGAAATTCACACATTTTGCTGAGCAGGAGGGGAGGGACCAGTTGAGGAACCTGCCATTCTCTTACTTTGTTAAATTTCTCATTGTTAAGTTACCTCTATCCATCAGAAGAGAAATATAACACTGTGGTGGCAGCATTAGTTTGCAATTTTTATCTGGAGCAAGAAGCCAAAGAAAAGATCTGCAAAACACTTGAAAAGCTGAACTTTGAAGCAAAAACATCCAAACTGAATACTGGAGCTGACTTGGTCTGGTCTGGTGGCATTGGCAATATGCTGGAGAATATGTGAATGAAAGTAAATAGAAATAGACATATTGTTTTAGGAGTATACAAAAACTACCAGATCCAATGGAAGATATGAATCATACTTTCTTAATGTGGATCTGAAAGATGGCCCCAAGGCAAGCTACAGTAATGAGTTTAGGACACTCCTTAACAAGAGGAGAGAGACAGATGGACAGACAGACAGAAGACAAAGAGAGACTTCAGATTTGGAATGCAAACTTATTTGTAAAGTATCATGGAGAGGGGATAGGAGAAGATTATAAACATGCCTTAAATAACAACAAACATCAATGGAAGACAAGTCTGAAAAATGAAAATGAAACCCCAAAGAGCCACATCTTCTCAGAAGCATTTATGGATGATATTGGCAGAGCAACAATTAGATATCAAGTGGAAGTAATGAGTCATTGTTTCTTCCACAAAGAAAATATGGATCTCACATCATATACCAAGATAAATTCAAAATGGGTAAATGACAAGTATAAAGAATGAAGGATCTCTAGATGCTCCTGTTTGTAGATCATAATACTGTCCCAATTATACCCAAATCTAGACTCTTTAACAAAACCTCCTTAATGAGATTAGTGATTATTTAAAAGAGACCAGTCTAACAATCTATTTAAGAAAAACTTAATCATTGAAAATACTTCTTGTCCAGAACATGACTGATGTTAGTCATTTGACAGTTGGATCCAGTACATTGTGTATATTAGTAACATACAGTGCTTTAAGGTTTGCAAAGTGCTTTATAAATATATATATATATATATATATATGCATATATATATTCTTATTTCATCCTCATAACAATCATGTGAAATAGATGTTCTCCCCATTTTATAGATGAGGAAACTGAGGTTGAGAAGTTAAATGATTTGTATAGGATAACATTACTAGTGGTTGAGATGAGAATTGTACATGGACTTCCTTCTCCAAAGTAAATAATCTTCTATACTGTACCATGTTGTACACGAGGGACCTTGAATAGGGCCCAGAAATGAATAGGATATGTATAGTGCTTTACAATGAAAGTATATTACATTTAGAAAATTGTACAATACTTATTTTCATTTTTTTGTCTTTAAATTTTTCTTTTTACACTTTGAGTTCTGAGCTGCCTTCTCCTTTTGCTCCCAACCTTGTACTAGAGAAAGCCAACATTTGACCCAGATATGTACATGAAGCCATATATGTATACTTCCATATATCAGTTCTTTCTCTGGAGGTGGATAATATTTTCTCTCAAAAATACTTTGTAATTGATTTAAATATTCATATTATTCAGAATAACTTAGACATGCAAAGTTACTCTTTCAACAATATTGTTACTGTGTGCATTGTTTGCTTGTTTCACTCTCCATTATTTCTTGCAAGTGTTTCTTTGTTTTTCTTTTTTATCTTAAATGCTTTTCAATTGCATATAGAAATAATTTTTAAACCCTTACCTTTTGTTTTATAATCAATACTGTATATTTGTCCAAGAAGAGCAGGAATGACTAAGCAATGAGGGTTAAGTGAATTGCCCAGGGTCTCACTGGCAAGAAGTATCTGAGGTCAGATTTGAACCTAGGATCTCCTGTCTTTAGACCTGGCTTTCAATTCACTGAGCCCCCACATAGAAATAATTTTTTAACAATTATTATCTAACATTTTTCTATTCAGATTATTATTGTCCTCTCCTCCCTCCCCAAGGTACTAAATAGTCTGATATAGGTTATACCAGTGTTGTCAAGTAATATATTTCTATATTCCTCATGCCATGAAAGAATACGTGTATTGCACATATAATAAAAAACTCATGAAGGAAATGAAGAAAACTGGTATGCTTTGATCTACCATCAGATTCCAACAATTCCTTTTCTTGGCTTTGGATACCATTTTTCATCATGTGTCTCTTGGGGTTATCTTGGAACCTTGCTTTACTGATAACAATTTAGTCTTTCACAGATGATCATCATATAACATTTCTGTTGCTGTATATGGTGTTCTTCTGGTTCTACGCACTTCACTCTGCATCAGTTCATATAAGTCTTTCCAGGTTTTTTAAAACTCATCCTCCTTGTCCTTTCTTATGGCACTAATAGTATTCCACTACAACCATATACCACAACTTGTTCAGCCATTCTCCATTTGATAGACATATCCCTTCCAATAATTGGTTTTTTTTTTGTCCAAATTAGCCAATCTGATAGCTGTGAAGTGGTATCTCAGAGTTATTTTAATTTGCATTTCTCTAATCAATATGATTTGGAGCATTTTTTTATATAATTTCTTCACCTGAGAAGCCTGTTCATATAATTTGACCATCTATCAACTGGGGCATGCTTTGCAATTTTGTAAAGTCGAGTCAGTTCTCTATATATTTGAGAAATTAGACCTTTGTCAGAGATATTAGCTATAAAGGTTTTTTCCTCTCCAATTTTTATTGGGAAAACTTAGTGTCATTGGTTTTGTATATAACCTTTTAAATTTAATGTAATAAATATCCCTACATTTCTCATAATGTTCCCTATTTCTTGTTTGTTCATAAATTCTTCTCTTATACATAGGTCTGAGAGAGAAACTATTCCATGTTCCCATAATTTGTTTATGGCACCATCTTTTATTTTTTAGATCAAATATTCATTGTGACTTAATGTTGGTATATGGCATGAGATTTTGGTCTATGCCTGGTTTCTGCCATACTGTTTTCCTTTTCTGAGTAGTTTCTGTAAAATTTAAATTTTCCCCCCAAAAGATGGTATCTTTGGGTTTATCAAACAACTAGGTTACTATGGTAATGAACATTGGGTCCACTACATTTCTTAGCCAGTACCAGATTGTTTTGATGACTACCACTTTATAAAACAGTTTGATATACGGTATGGTTAGGTCAACTTTCTTCACATTTTTTCATTAATTCCCTTGACATTATTGACCTTTTGTTTTTTGAAATAAATTTTTTTTTTAGCTCTGAAGTAATTTTTGGGTAAAACTGGTGTGATACTGACTAGGTATATTAACTTATATAGGATTATAATTTTAATTGGTTTGGTCTACTAATAAGCAATTGATGTTTTTCTAGTTGTTTAGGTCTGACTTTATTTCCATGAAAGATGTTTTGCAATAGTATTCATATAGTTGCTGGACCTCCAGGTATTTTATGTTTGCAGCTATTTTAAATAGAATTAATGGTTCTATCTCTTGTTGTTGGACATTGTTGTTGGCAAATAGAAATGCTGATAATTTGTCTGGGTTTATTTTATATCCCACAACTTTGCTAAATTTTTAAATTGTATTTAAATTAGTTTTTTGGTTGATTATCTGGGGTTCTCTATACCATCATATCATCTGCAAAAAAAAAGGCAATTTTGTTTTCTTATTGCATATTCTAATTCCTTCAATTTCTTTTTCTTCTCTAAATGTTATTGCTAGCATTTCTAGTACAATAAAAATAGTGATAATTTGCTTCACCTGTGACCTTTTTGGGAAAAGTTCTAGCTTATTCTCATTTCAGATTATGCATGTTCATGGTTTTAGATGCTGTCATTTATCATTTAAAGAAAAGCTCCATTTGTTTTACTGTTTTCAATTTTTTTTTAATAGGGAATGGGTGTTGTATTTTGTCAAAAGTATTTTTTGCATCTATTGAGATAATTTTATGAATTTTATTGATTTTGTTATTTATATAGTCAATTATACTGATAACTTTCTTAAAATTGAATCATCCTTGCATTCCTAATATAAAACCCTGCTCATCATGTTGTAAGATGCTGGCGATATATTGCTTTAATCTCCTTGCTAAAGTTTTATTTTAATTTTTTTTGCATCAATATTCATTAGGGAGAATTGCCTGTGGGTTTTTCTCTCTGTTTTTGTTCTTCCTAGTTTAGGTGTCAGTACCATAGTTGTATCATAAAAGGAATTAAAAGAATTCCTTCTTCACCTTTATTTCCAGATAGTCTATATAGCATTTGAGTTAATTGTTCTTTGAGTGTTTGGTAGAATTCACTTGTGAATCCATTTGACTCTGGGGATTTTTTCCCTAAGTTAATTCATTGGTAGCTTGTTCAATTTATTTTTTCTGTGATGGGCTTGTTTAATCTGGGTAATATATATTTTTGTAAATTTTTACCCATTTCATTTAGATTTTCAGATTTATTGGCATATAGTTGGGCAAAATAACTTCTAATGTTGCCTTAATTTCTTTATTAGTTGTGATTTTACCTTTTTCTTTTTTTAATATTGGTAATTTCATTTTCTTTTTCTTTGTTAAATAAAATTTAAAATTTCCCCATAAAACAAGCTCCTTGTCCTATTAGTTAAATAGTTTTCTTTCAATTTTAGTAGTCTTTCCTTTGGTTTTCAGATTTTTAATTTGGTGTTTGAGATTTTAAATTTGTTGTTTTAGTTTTTTTTTTTAGTTGCATGCCTAATTCATTGATCTACTTTTTATTTTATTGTCATCTTTTAGAGAGATAAATTTGCTCTTAAGAACCACTTTGGCTACATCCCATGAATTTTAATATGTTGTTTCCTCATCATCATTCTTTTTAATGAAATTGTCGACTTTTAAAATTGTCCTTTAGGATAAGATTATTTAGTTTCCAATTAATTTTTAGGCTTTCTGCTGTTCTTTGTTGAATGTAATTTTCACTGCATTATGGACTGAAAAAGGATACATTTAATATTTCCACTTATATGTAGTAGTGAAGTTTTTATGCCCTATTATATGGTCAGTTTTATGAAGGTTTCATGTAATGCTGAGAAAATATGAGAAAAAGTTTTTCCTACTGTCTATCACATCAAACTTCTCTAAAATTCTATAAATTTCTCATTTTTTTGTTGTTGGATTTATCTACTTTGGATAGGGGGAAGGCTGAAGGCTCCCCACTAATGAAGTACTACTGTCTATTTCCTCCTATAACATGCCAATTTTTCTTTAGGAATTTGGGTGCTTTACCTTTTGGTGGATGTATGTTTACTATTGATATTGCCTCATTGTCTATGATGCCTTTAACAAGCTATAATTTCCTTATTTCTTTTGAGTAGATTTTTACTTTTGCTTTCTCAGAGATCATGATTGATAACCTAGTTTGTTTGTTTGCTTTCACTTTAGCTGAGCCATAGAGGATTCTGTTTAGCTTCTTACTTTTACTTTGTGTGTGTCTCCATATTCAAATATTTCTTTGTAGATAATATATTGTGGAATTTTGATTTTTAGTCTCTGCTCTCCTGTTTTACTGGCGAGTTCACAGTTATGATTACTAATTGTGTGTTTCCCTCTGTGAAGATTGGCTTTGGCTCTCCCCTAATTGTAACAATGAAGGTACTTAGCTCTTCCCTGATTGTGAAGATTTAAATTGTAACTCATGTCTATTTTTTTAATGCCTATATGTGTAAACACCTGCTTAAAAGTTAATCATGGAGACCTGCCTATTTTTTGATTCAATCACAAAAAGTGCAAACACGGTATGTAAAAGTTAAGTATGAAGATCTGCCCATTTACATTTAATCACAGTGCAAATATCCCACTTAATCATGAAGTGGGAGGTCTGTGACCCATGTGTGTGACAGTGGGTAAAGAATCAAAATCGACTGCCTTTCTTCTGGGCAGTCCTAGATCAGGGTGTCAGCTGTGATTGGTAGACATGGAATTAGTGGTAGTGATGCAAGAGAATATGTCTTTAAAAGAGTTCAACTTGGAACTGGTATTCTTAGAGTGGAGTACAACTTAGACCTCCACTTCAGCTGGATGCAATTCTTCATGCTTTCAAGTTGAGGCTGGTGAAGAGGGGCAGAAGGATCTGCTGACTGGACTAACACATGGTGAGTGAAAAAGCTGATTCTTAACTGCTGGTTTTCTCTGAAGAGACTGGCCTCAGGAAAGACCTATCCTCTTAAAAAACTACCTGGTTCCTTGGCTTTGCTGAGGCCAGCTGAAACTAATTCTCCCTGTCTGAAGGGGCCAGGAGTAAATTACTTACTGCTCAGGCTATATATCTTACCTTATCCTCTCTCTGATTTCTTGCTTCACTCTTTCTATATTTTGTAAATAAAATATCTTTGGAATTAATTAAATTCCTGGTGACAATACCGTTAAAATATAAAATCCAACCCTTTTAAAAACAAATCCCCTTTCCCCCTTATACCTCCATCTTATTTTTTCATTAAAAAATCAACCTGATCATCATTTCTTACAGTAGTATTCTATCACAATCATATACCCCTATGTATCCAGCCATTCCCCAGTTGGTGGACATTCTCTCAATTTCCAGTTCTTTGTCATCATAAAGAAAACTGCTACAAATGTTTTAGATCATATAGGTTCTTTTCATTTTCCCCTGATCACCTCAGGAAACACTAATAATGATATTGCTGGGTCAGAATGTATACACAATTTTGTAACTCTTTGTGTATAATTCCAGTCCAAAATGGTTGTCAGTTCATAGTTCCACTAATAGTTGATTAGTGTCATCATTTTATCACATTCCCTGCAACATTTGTCATTTGCCCTTTCTGTAATGTTAGCTAATCTGATAGATGTGAGGTTACCTGGAAGTTGTTTTAATGTGCATTGCTCTAACCAATAATTATTAAATCATTTCCTCAAATGACTCTATATAGCTTTGGTTTCTTCTTCCCAAAATTGCCTGTTTATATCTTTTGACCATTTATTAGTTGGTGAGTGATTCATATTCTTATGAATTTGACAAAGTTCTCTATACATTTGAGAAATGAGGCCTCTGAGAAATTATAAATTTTCTCCAATTTTCTGTTTTCTTTCTAATTTTGGCTAATGGATTTTATTTGTAGAAACCCTTTTAAAGTTAATAAAATAAAATTTTATTTTATATCTCATAATGCCCTCTATCTCATTTATTCATAAATTCTTCTCCTATCCATAAATCTGATAGATAATATATATGTTCCATATTCTTCTAGCTTGCTTATGTTATTTTCCTTTATAGGTAGATCATATATCTATTTTTACATTTTCTTAGTAAATGGTGTAACATATCATTCTATACCTAGTTTCTGCCAGACCACTTTCCAGTATTTCCAATAAATTTTTATAGAAATAGTGAGTTTTTATCCCCTGAGCTTAAGTCTTCACATTTATCAACACAAGGTTATTATAATAATTTACTAAGGTGTATTATATATTTATTCTAGTCCAGTGATTCACCATTCTCTTTCTTAGCCATTACCATATAGTTTTGATAATTACCACCATATAATACAGTTTACTATCTGGTACTGCTACATTTTTTTACTCCTTTTATATTCTTGATTTTTTATTCTTCCAAATTATTTTTTCTCAGCTCAATCAATATGATAGTTTAATTGGGAAGGAACTGAATAAGTAGATATAAGTAGATTTAGATAGAATGCTTATTTTTATATTTGACTTCGTCACCAATGAACAATCAATATTTCTGCAATTATTTAAATCTGACCTTATTTGTATAAAAGCATTTTATTATTATGCTCATATAATTCCTGGGTTTGTCTTGGCAGGTATGCTTCCAGGTATTTTATAAATCATCATTTTAAATGAAATATATTTTACTATCTCTTGGCAAGGCTTTTTTAGTAATATACAGAAATGCTGGTGGTTTTTATGGGTTTATTTTATGTCCTGCTACTTTACTAAAACTATTAAACTAACTTTTTAGTTGAATTTCTAGTCTTTTCCAAGTATACCATCGTATCACCTGCAAAAGGAGATAATTTTATTATCTCATTACCCATTCTGATTCCATCAATTTCTTTTTTTTCCCTTATAGCTACTGCTAGCATTTCTAGTACAATATTGAAAAAATTTTGGTGATAATGAGCATCCTTCATTTCACTCCTGGTCCTATTGGGAAGGCTTCCAGCTTTAGTCCCATTACCAATGTTTGATTGTGTAGATGCTTATCATTTTCAGGAAAAATCCATTCATACCTATGCTTTTTTGTTTTTTTATAGGAAGATGTTTGAGGGTTTTTTTGGTCAAAAATTTTTTCTGCATCTACTGATAAAATGATATGATTTTGTTGTTTTGTTATTGATGTATTCAATTATGTTAATAGACTTCCATATATTAAACCTGCCTTGCATTCATGCTATGAATCCTACTTGGTCACAATGCATAATCTTTATATTATTGCAGTTGTCTAGTTGGAATTTTTTAAAAAGATTTTTCCATCATATTCATTAGTGAAATTGTTCTAGAATTTTCTTTGTATTTAAGGTATCAGCACAATATTTGTTTCAGAAAAGTAGTTTGGTAGGATTCCATCTTTGCCTATTATACTAAATAATTTATTATAAATTCATTTGGTCTGTATGCCTTTTTCTTATGAAACTCACTTGTGGCTTGTTCATTTTCTTTTTCTAAAATAGATTTATTTAGATATTCTATTTCCTCCTCTGTTAGTAGTAATAAAATCCTTAAGAGTTACAAATGCCATTTTCCTGTAAAAGATGTAAACGGCTTATCTTTATTAAATCCTTTATAATTAGTCTTTGGTTTTTACCTCTATTGTTTCTCTGAGTTCTTGTACATCATATTTTCTGTTCAGTTCTTGTCTTTTCACTGAATACCTAAAAGTCATTTAATTCATTAAATATGCATTCCCCCTCTCCCTGTAGGATTTTATATTCAGCTTTCCTGGGCAGGTTATTGTTGGTTGCAAATCCAATTCCTTTGTTCTTTTGAATATCAGATTCCATTCCTACCAGTCTTTTGATATAGAAGCTCCTAAATATATGGTTTTGTAGATTTATAAATTGTTTCTTTCTAGTTGCTTGTAACGGTAGCTTTGAAACTTAGCTATAATGTTTCTGTGAATTTTCATTCAGGGATTTCTTTCAAGTGATTGGTGGATTTTTTCAACTTCTATTTTATCCTCTAGTTCTAAAGCTTCAGAGAAATTTTTCTTATTAACTTTTTGAAGTACAGTGTCTACACTATTTTTTGGATCATAACTTTCAGGTAGTCATTCAATTCTCATATTATGTCTCCTTGGTCTATTTTCCAGATCAATTGTTTTTTTTCTAATGAGATATTTCATGTTCTCTTGCATTTTTTCATTCTTTTGATTTTGTTTCAGTACTTTTGTTCTATTATAAAGTTATTACCTTCTCTAATTTTTAAGGAGTTATTTCCTCAGTAAGTTTTTAGATCCCTTTTTCTAATTGGTTGACTTTTTCATACTTTTCTTGCATTACTCATTTCTTTTCCCAATTTTCTCAACTTCTCTTATTTTAAAAGCTCCTTTTTGTTCTTTTTCCTTATGCCTTCTTTTATTTTTTAACTATATGTATAAATTATTTAAAATTGTTGTTTTCTGACCTTTTGCAATCCATATTCATTCCCATCTCTTTTCCTTCCCTTTCCCCAGACGATAAATAGTCCAATATAGTTTTTTTTCTAGCATTGTCATGCAATATAACTTTCCATATTCCTTGTATCATGAAAGAAGACATATATTGCACATTCAAGAAAAAAAAAAAGGTTCTTTGAACCTTTACAAGTAGCTGTTTTTATTTCATTGTCTTCTGAGTTTGAAACCTGATCATCACTCTGTAGTAGCTATCTATGGTTGGATTCTTTCTCTGTTATTCATTCATTTTTTTAAATGGCTCATTTCTTGACTGTTAACTTTGTTAGGGTCAGATTTTGCTCATGGAATGGGGTGAGGATAATGTCTTATGCTGCAAGTTTTTCATTCTGTCATTTTCTGAGCTCTATATGGTGATCTTTCACTTTTTGATTCTTTCAGTGTTCTATAGTTCAAGGCCAGGTGTAATCACTGCTCCTCATGCTTACTTCTTGGTCTTCTCCTCCCTTGAGCCACAAGCCATATGCTTAGCACCACTGCTTTTGTTCCCTATGGCCCCTCCAATGACCACAAGTCTCACTCCACCAGGGATTCTGTTCCCCTGTGAGTGACCATAACCAAAAGGTCCCCCTCCCTTCTCTATAACTGCACTCATTGGCATATGCTTGTTCTTCCTTACCTATAGCCACAGTCGAGGACTGCATTTGGTTAGCATACCTCAGCATTGCATTCAGAGCCAAGAGAGCGCTCCTTAATATTCACCTAATTTGTTGCCTTATTCCAACATTTTCTGTGGTATGAAAGTTTCTGAAGCTAAGACTTCCTGAAGACAGAGCTACACAAAGAGCTTGCTGGTTTTTTTTACTCAAATGGTATCTGCCTCTTTAGAGGTATCTGCATTTCCCTCCAGGTGGACCACCACCCTAGGAGGACAGATCTTTCCTAACATCCTTTCAAGATGTCTTAGACTAGATGATTGCTTTACTCTAACACTTCTGGCAGTTTAAAATTCATTTTGAGGTGTTAGTTATTTGTAGAGGTATTTCCTGCCATCTTCTATGATTCTTCTTCCAACTTTCTTTTAGTCATCCTAGGTGGCCCCTGGTTAAATATTCATCTTTTCAGCAAATATGCTTCCTGGGCCTCTTTTTGTAAACATTTTAGAACCCGATAAAGGGCAGTGGAGTAGGCACAATTAAGTTGCAGCATTTTCCCAATGATTATCTATGTTGAAGCATAAAAGTATAAAAGATACAGTTGAAGAATGGCTTGACTTAAAAAAAAAAGAGAGAGGAGTTAGTCATTTGACACAAGATTACACAGATGGGTAGGTAGCTTGAGTGTTAACAATGATTCCCACAAAATGTGAAAAAGGCTGAGGGTGAATTTTTAGGGAAATATCATGAATACCCTGAGTATGACGTATAGAAGAATATGGGAAAGAATTCTCTAAAGTGAGAAGGCATGGCTGGGTTGTGATTTGTACCAATGAAGAGAAATATCCACATATCAATGACAATAACAGATCCACTGAAATAAAAGTAAAATCTGCTTCATTTTCAAAGTACTCATATGCCATTCATTTAATTCATTTTATAATTTTTCATGGCATTATATTAAAAAAAAAGGTACCTGCACAAGTATAGGCTAGAGATCTGGTTTAGCAGCAACTAATTTGAACAAAATTTGAGAGTTTTAGTTTATGATGAGATCATGAGTCACCATTAAGACATAGTTTTCAAAAATGCAGATGCGAATTTAGATTGCAGTGGACAGAATTATAGCGTCCATAGAAAAGAATAATAATGATCTTTCTGTGTCATTATAAGAGGGACATCAACAAACTGAAGCATAAACAGAAGAGAATGGCTAGGATGGTATAAAGACCTGAAACCATGACTTCTGAGGAATAATAAAAGGAACTATGGAAATTTAACAGGAAGAAGACAAGAAGTTAGCATGATAGCTTGGTAAATCACATGACTGAAAGGTCAGGAGTTAGCCATTCACTGGCTACTGAAAATGAGAGTGATAGGTTACAAAGAATTTTAAGGACCATCATATGGAATAAGATTAAATATATTCTGTTGTTGCTCAGGAGGGTAGATCTGAGGTGGGGGAACTGGTGGAAATTAAACTGTTGGAAATTATAAGGGGATAGATTTGACTTGATATAAGGAAGACCTCTTTAGCAATTAGTGCTCTCTATTCATTGGAGGCAGCTAGGTGATTCAGTGGGTAGAGTGCTAAACCTGGAGCCAGAATGACCTGAAATTATATCTGACCTCAGACATTTACTAGCTGTGCCCTGACTCTGGGCAAGTCACTTAACCTCTGTTTGCCTTAATCCACTGGAGAAGAAAATGGCAACCTACTCAAGTATCTTTGCCAGGAAAACCCCGTATCAGGACACAAAGAGTCAGACACAACTGAACACAAATTCATTGTACATTTTTGCAGATTTAGGTAGTACTGTATAGTGTAAAGATGAACTCAGAATCAGAGAAGTATATATCAACTTAAAAAAGTACAAGTTAGGGGGCAGCTGGGTTGCTCAGTGGATTAAGAGCCACGCCCAGAGATGGGAGACCCTAGATTCAAATATGACCTCAGACATTTCCTAGCTGTGTGACCCTGGGCAAGTCACTTAACCTCTATTGCCTAGCCTTTACTGCTCTTCTGCCTTAGAACCAATTGGTTCTAAGACAGAAGGTAATGGTTAAAAAAAAAAACCCTTACAAGTTAAAGTTATCTTTGTTGGATTGGTGCAACTAGGTAGCATAGGAGATAGAATATTGGTTCTGGATTCAGAAAGATCTGAATTTAAATTTGGCCTCAAACATTTATTTTTTTTGTGACCTGGGAAAATCACTTGGCCCTATTTGCCTCAGTTTCCTCATCTGTAAAGAGAACTGGAGAAGGAAAATGGCAAGTTATTTTATTTATAATACTGTGTATTGGTTCCAAGGCAGAAGAGCAGTAAGGGCTAGGCAGTGGGGATTAAGTGACTTGCCCAGGGTCACACAGCTAGGAAGGGTCTGAAGTTAGATTTGAATCTAGGACCTCCTGTCTCTAGGCCTGACTCTTAGTCCGCTGAGCCACCCAGTTGCCCCTGGCAAGCCACTTTAATAACTGTGCTATGAAAATCCTAAGTGGGGTCCTGAAGAGTTGGACATGACTGAAAAAGACTGAACAGCTACACAAAGTGTTTGCAAATGTTAAAGTGTTCTACAAATAACAGCTAACATGATTCTTTGTAATGATAGAGCTCTATAATTTGTCATTGAGATTGGATGTAACCTAGCAAAGATATACAGTTGGGTTTCTTGCTTTGAACCTCAGCAGTCCCAGGACCTTTTATAACTCTAAGACTTTATGACTCCATTGCTATTTCATTAATCTATTACACAAAGTTTTTGTATTCTAAAAATCCAAATGATATTGTGGGCATTTTTGCACTTAGTGTACCATAGTAATGAACTATATCACCTGTGCCTAATTTTAATAAAAAATGAAGTCTTAAGATAGTAAGTATTAAGATAGAGTAAATAACAGGCATTGTACATTTCACGATGCCAAAGTGTGCCCATGAGGTCCCAATTTTCTGCAACATTGAGACCAAATAGAATAATTACAGTTGGATGATCAAGACCTTATAAATTTAGATCAATGACTTGCCTCAACTATCCATATAAGAAACATTTCAGATATCAATTTCATCTACATCTTTATCGATTTTATATTTTCTTTTCCTTTTGTCTGAGAAAATGAAGATGTTTTGTCAGTAATGGGTATATACGCCTGTGGACTATCTTCATTTTCTTCTCACCTTCACAAATCATGGTTAAGGTAATATATCATAATGATAAGAGCATCAGGCTAAAAGATCCAACTGTTAATCTAGCTCAGTCACTAAGGAGATCTATTCCATGGCCAAATTCCTTAATTTCTTTTAGTCTTGGTTTCTTCATCTATAAAATGAAAATTTAGACACATGTCTTCCCTACGTCAGTGTTATTGTGAGACCAAATACACTCTCATGGGATAGCATCATGGCATTTACTGGTGAGGAGGAAGAAAACAAGGGGAAACAAATATATGGAACCAATTTAGTTAGGACAAAAAGTAGAGCATGGTAAGAGCATGCTTACAGAGGAAGAAAGGAAGCTACAAAGACAAACTTAGCAAGAAGAGCAGCAGCCATATTATCTTTGGGAGTTTGACTTTCCAGAACCATGAAGATTTTCCTTCTGGCTACAGCAGACCATTATCTGACAATGGAAACACTGAAAGGGAAGGATGATAGGAAGAAGCCCCAAACTGGCCGACTAATAGAAGGAAGTCACAAAATATAGGGAGAGAAAAGGGGAAAAAGGCAGAATCTACTTTTCACAAAAATTCCAAGAGAAGAAAATTAAAGAAAACAAGAAGCAGTCTTACTCATTCACTGTGAGGGGAAGAGATTCTTTAAAAAGATGATTCATTGTGCCTCTTCACTCCATGAAAAGATGAGAAAAGATCCTTAGCAAGGGACCACAGAATGGAAACCCTAATTACCAGTTCAGCTGGTGTGAACCTTGGAACAAAGATATGGCAATTCAACTTTATGAAAGAAAGAAGAGTGGTGTGAGATTCACATAAGAGATAGATTGGATTTAATTCATAGAATTATGGACTATTAGAACTGAACAGGACCAGACCTTAGAAGTTATCTAGTCCATCCCTCTTTTGCTTTTTTAATATGCACAAAAGCTGAGGTCCAGAGCAGTTAAGTGATTCTCCAATATCATATTGCTAGTTGGGAAATAAGGTCCAGAATTGAGGCAGGCAACTTTGGAGCTTAAACTGAAACAAAGAAACGTAAGATACAGCTGTAGCAGCAAAGGGAGAATGGGGCTAACTCATATCTAAGTACTTTTCAGTTGGATTTGGTGTAGGAAATAGGTGAGGACATGCACAGAATAAAAGGAAAAATGAGACTTAGATGGCAACATGGAAATGGGGGAAGATACTTATAAGTGGAATAAGAGCTTCAGAAAGAAATAGAGGCAGCTTGGTGGTATAGTGGATAGTGTTCCACTTGGAGTAGGAAGACTTAAGTGCAAATCCTGACATACACTTAAGAGTGTGGCCCTAAACATGTCACTTAAATACAGTTTAAGTTTTTTCATCCATGAAATGCACTTCTACCTCATAGGACTGATGTGAGGATCGAATGAGATAATATATGTAAAGTGGTTTACAAACCTTATAGTGTTGTAGAAATACTAGTTGCTATTATTAAGTGGAAAAAAGATATATTGAAGATTAAAATAACTACCTTAACTAGAAGTGAACAAGATATGCAGCATAGAAGTAAGAGAGACAAAGAGTCTGTGTTGAGGAAACAAAAAAGAAACTTACCTCAAAAGAAGGTTCTCAGAGTACTGAAGGAGAACATTTAGCAAAATTAATGAAATGAAAATCCAAAGAGAATAAAGTAAAAGGCTATTTTTTCAAAGAACTATACTACTAATATAACAATGGATAGAAAAAAATTTTCAGTACTTCTATAAAGTATGACAAAAATAAGCAGAAGGCATAATAGTAGACCATAGAAGGATGGGAAACAGCTAATTGATGAACCAAATGGGGGAAAGAAATACTTGTTTTCATTAAGAAAATTCTTGATTGAACATGGCATCATTTTTCTTTTTAAAGCTAAAATGCCAGATAAACAACTGAGATGGGAGGCCATTATATGAGTGTCAGCAACTCAACATTCAATGAGTTCTGGATAAAGAAAGGAAAAGGGACAAAAGAATTGAGCTAGTAGATGTAATGTTTGTGGTTTTTAATGTAATAATGACTGTCAAATAAGGGAGGTAGTGGAAAGGGTAAACAAAAACTGGTACTGTCCTAGAGGGCTGATTATAGCAGAGGGTGGTAATGGAAGCATGGCAGCCTGTTTTTAAAACTTAAAGAAGGCAAATGGTTAACAAATCAAACTACAAGGCCATAAAAGTAAAAAGAGAACCCTATTATAGTATTGGAGAAATAGAAGTGGAATGTTGGTGATTGGCAAATGCTCTGAAAAGAAGATGAGGACTCATGGAGAAGTTTCTGATAGCATTCCCATGGATAGGATCAGTTTTTGTTTTTTTAAACAATGGAACTTAAATTTGATGACTGCCCCATTATTTTGTAGCTTAATTATTTCATATTATTAAGGGAGATGGAAGTTGGGCTAGGCTTTAACCCTCACCTTCATACATTGAAACACCATGACAGGGGATGCTCTGCTGAAGAGAAAAGATGATCTAAGAAGAAAGCTTGTAACTCATGAAAAGATGATAGATAAGAGATTTCAGGGCAAAGGCTAAGGGTCCTGAAAAAGAAAACCAGGAATGCTATCTATGAAATATCAAAGGAACCCATAGACATGATATAAATTTCTCCATTAGAGGATAAGGACATTTTTTTTAAATTGAGGTTTTTTTCAGAAAAAGAAGAATTAGGACAAAGCAAAGATGCTACATGAAATGTTACACAGCAACATTTTGATTAATGCTAAAATAAAATTTGGGATAATAAAACATCTTCATAAAAGAAGATTCTTAGGAGGAGACATAGCAAGTAACCAGAATCTAAAACCACATGAGAGAATAGTGACAGTATTTTGGGAAGTTAATTAAATGTTAGGTATTACAAGAATACTGGCCAAAGATCCAGCGATTGTGTTTGACACCCTGACATTTTGTGTTTTAGCAACCCTATAGAAAAGGAACTATCTGGTGATCGGTATTTTGATCTAGCCATTTGGTATGAAAATGAAGAAATGGAATCAGAAGAGACAGAAAATAACAAAAGCAAAGAAAAATGTGCAGTTGATATCAGAAGCAGCTTGAGAAACTTCAGGATTTATAGAAGCATATTTGAGTTCATAGAAGATGAAATTAGAAACACCAACAGGTCTGGTGAGCAGCAGAAACCAGGAATGGAGGCAAGCATCAGTGACAGACACAGAAGGAAGGGCAACTTGACAGTCAGGAAGACAGAGCCCCAACATCATTCACCTCAGGAGTCTTGGAAGGTCCAGACATAGGATATCTCTACCTAGTATATTTTAGTATGTGCGCAGTATGTGGAAAAAGTCAACATATACTTCAGTAGCCTTGAAAGCCACAGTCTTAGGACATATTTGATTTGGGGAGAGATGAAAGATGAAAAAACAAACATAAAATTGAGTAGCCCCTAAAGTTGTTGAAAGTGCCAGAGTTAAGGAAATTTGAGAAATAATGGTTCAAATTTCCTCATCTACTATGACCCAAAATGATCAACATTTCACTACATTTTAATTAAGAAATTAAGTGTCATATATTCATACCTTGATCCTTTCTCTTTAATGAAACTTTTGCTGCTGATAGAAGGTGGACCAGTAGATTCTGGTTTTTCTTCTGTAGGAGATGTTACTAGACTGAAATGATATATAACATTTATTATTATTACTATTTTAGAAAAACAACCATTTTAAATTCATATATACTCATTTCACTTTACATATACACACATATATTTCAGCTAATCTATACTCATTGACATCAAATAAGGTGTTAAACAGGGAGACATATGTTCACCAAAGGTGTTTACTAGTGTCATGGAAGATGTCCTGCAACAAAATATTGATAAACACACAGAAAAGATGTTCACAAAGAAGCACAAAAACAAAACAATTGTTATTATCTTATGAAAATAGTCAATTTAATAATAAGTAACAAAGATTTATGATTACATGTCAGTAACATACAATCACATTTCCCCCTTGTTTTGTTTGTGTATTTCTTAAATATTGATGAATTTTGAATAAAATCTATTTTTAAGATGTCTTATATAAGCTCAACACTAAAAGATGATTTCTACTGATGGCAAAATTCTCTAAAACACTCTTATTGGCACATGATATCTTCCTGTACTATACTATAAAGGCCTCCTCAGCAAAATCTATGATGAGATAGAGAGTAGTTAAACCATCCAATGGAAAGACAAAGATCATCTTATACTTAATGCAATTGTACTACCATACTGCTGGATATGTTATATATAAATGTGTGGATATTCATCTGTCTATCTATCTATCTATCTATCTATCTATCTATCTATCTATCTATCTATCTATCTATCTATCTGTCTGTCTGTCTCTTGGAGAAATACTGCTGATGGATGATGAGCCGTGTCTGGAATGAATAAGAAAATGCTCTAAGTGTATTGCTTTTGAAAAAATGATTAGTAACTTAAACGATATTACACTGTTTCTGACTGCAAGAGTGTATCGATTGAATACAAATAATTTCCAGTGATACGTTGCATGTAAGAAATGATGTAAAAGAGACTATTGAGGATACATATAACCAGGAAAGGACATGGACAGGCCATATAATGAGAACAAGAGACAGCAGATGAACAAGAACATAGACATCCTAGAAACAATAAAATAGAACCAAAAGAAGGGTCCAGAACACTGGGTAAAATTTTTGTGGAGGATTTTTGAGAAAACATGGATGAGTATGTGAGAAAGCCAAAAGAGGTTGTGATCCATGTTGGTGAAAGAAATACCCACTCACATGGAGAAAATATAATGAATCCCTCATAATGACAATTTTGAGATCAATCATCATACACAGTAAAAGTAGAAGAATAATCGAAACATGAGATTTTTTTTTCATAATTTTTGTACTCCAGAATGAAAGAGGGAAAACACTGGAATACAAAATGCTATTTCCTACCTGAATTTAGTCCCTTTTCTGGCTGAAGAAGATCGTCCAGAAGTAGACAACTTATCTCCTGGAGTAGAATGATGTGGAGAACTGAAATTTTACACATTTAAAATTATATACAAAGGTTGTCATGTATTTGACAATATTGGCCTTGGTCCCATGAAGCATGCAAAAAGTTTCTTGAAAGAGTAAAGAAAGCCCTGCTGTGTAAGTTGAATTTTAATGGTGAAGTACTAAAACAATTTTATGAAGCTAGATAAGATAAAGAGCTTGGCTATCTCTCTGTTTTTCGAATTATTAATTGAGTGAATGATTACTTTCCCAAATTATTAAGAAATGAAGATACATTAAACTCTTCAGCCTCCTTGTAAACCTCAAGTTGGCACAGTGATGATGATGAATAGTTATTTTATAACAACAGAATAATAAGTTTAAAAGCACCCATTTAGTATCACGTTGAATGAGACAATGTTATCAGCCATGACTGCTAACAATTCTGCAGTAACTTAAAATTCATTAGACCTACAGAAATTTGCCCCAAAGAATTGGAATTGACCAAATGTTGTCTCCTTTTAACCATTTATGTCTTGGTATACATCTCCTGCCACCTGTAGGATAAAAAGAATATAAACACCTATAAAAACACACTTAGAATTCATCGATAAAGATATTTCCATTAAAAGCAACCAACAGAAAGTTGGAAAAGAAGGAAAGTATTCACTGCACTTCTTATGTTGCTATTGCCTTATTTCCTTTAGGTCATGAATTCAGGTCAGTATTTTCTTTAATGTGCTAACTACTAAACCAGGTAAATCTCTCTATCAGAAGTCATGGTCACAAGTTAGGTACAGGAATCACAAATACTTATCAGGAAATTCTGGCTCTGGAAAAAATAAAAACACTCAAAAAGTTGGTTCCCCCACCCCAACCAAGATCTTATTTGAGAAATCACATTTATATTTTCACAATGGATAACAATTAAGCCAAAGCAAATAATTCTTAGATTCTAAAAGTGACTCACGGTGTGCTAATTTTACTATTAATTAAGATTATTGCACGACGGTCACTTGGCTCTTGTAAGGCGAATTCCTTCAAAGATAGAAGTTTTGTGCCAGGGCTTAGCTGCAAAATAAGTCAAAGAAGAGACATATAGATCTCATTTTAAATAGTTTTTTTAAAAATCAATGAATTTATTTTATATTTAAATAGAAACACCAGATGTGTATTATAGTCATAGTTTCATATACCATCATCATAATCTGATTTACTTTTTATATGTAAATGCTCATTTTATTTGGTAAGTTCAGAATAAACTATTAAAAAAAAGATGAATCTATGCATTTCAGACTATAAATCCAACACTGTATGGTTTGAAGAAATATGATAGAGTAGAAATAAGGTGCCAGAACAGATGGAAATTAGAGAGTCTCTATTAGATAGTCACTGAGAAAACTGGCCAAATTATTTGCTATAAGTCTGGGCACTGGGCAAAGGAGAAAGCTAGAAATCAGAGGACAGAAGGAAAAGTTTTTGAGTAACTGTTGTGAGATTTAGTTCATTTATGGTTTGCTTTTAGTTTGTAGTCTAAATTTTTCAGTAAAGTGCATGATTGAAATCTTTCTTCCTTTATGTTCATAAAGATTGCCTCCAGTATGAATTCTCTGAGGGTAAAAAAGTATAAATATCTAGAGAAGAAGGATGTTTTAAAATTAAAATTTTAAATTCAAAGATAAAATTTCTTGAAAGTTTATAAAGGGTTAAATGAAGAACTATAGTATTATTTTACAGTATTTGTAACTGAGCATTTTATCAAATAATCAATGAAGATGACAGAGTTGTTTTAAAGAAAATAGATAAGCACTTATGTTGATCAATTTGAGGTTTAATCTTCCTGGACAGATTGTCCTAAATCAAATAACTTCTTGATAAAACATCTTTACTTTCTCAAAAATTAAGAATGATGTTATATATCCCATTTTCTATTTCCTTAAATATTTTAAAAGAAATCCATTACTTGCAGGTATTTGATCAACATAAAATATCAAACATAAACTTCAGGAACAGGCTTGTATATTTTAACATAATCTTTGGGAAATAAAAACTTGATTTTTAGCCTTCTCAAATTTTCAAATGGATCTCTGATACCAATAATAAGGGTTTCCCCTACTATAACGCAGTTTGCAATCTATCCTTTCTGCTTTTAAACATCTTTCCTGTTTTATTCATAAATTGGGGGAGGAAGAGGAGTAGTGGTTCAATGTTCCTGGGGCCTTTTTTCTCTCTTAACATTGGGGTGTATGGGGTGCTCAGGGAGGGGTAGTATCTCTGGTATGAAGGGCTTGTTATGCCCTCCTAGGGCAGCTCTCCAGCCTCTGACCCCCATCTGACACCCAGCTCTCACTTGTGGCTCCCAGTAGCTGCTAGCATGCGGCAGCGGCCACACTCCCGGCAACTGCTTCGACAGGCCGGCTAAACCTTGTGAGGGTAGCCATCGGGTCGTCGTGACCCCTGGTGAACCAGGGCTTTGCTCACCCAGCATGTGAAGACTGCTTCAGCCGAACAGACGGAAGAAACCAATAAGAAAGTTCAACGGCTGAGAGGGTGACACAGCAAAGCACTGTGGAGTGCTCAGGGCATGTTGGAGCACAAAAGACAACATGGCCATCCAATGCAGCTGAGGAAGTCTCCAGGTGTAACGATTTTTTTGTGCCACTGGACCCAGGCTTCCAACGCCAGAGAGTGGGACTGTCTCTGTGCATCGACTTTTCCATTTAAATCTCCTTCACATACAAGTGTCTTTGTGCACACTCATCTACATCACACATGAAAGCACACAAAGACAATCGTCATCCTTGGTTACTGAGAGACTACTACTAACTAACATTATAAAGATAGTTGTGGAGTACATAGGTTGCCCAGCAGTTATTCCTTACTCTCATCATGCAACCAGCCCATTGTTCTTTTTACCATATATTTTGTAATCCTTGCCCAAAAATTTGGTTCATTGGTATGGGCCTCTCTTTTTATTGGTAGAGTTAAAGGCCACGTCCTTCATGAGGGGCTGGATGGAGCTACTGAGAGGCAATAGCCACTTTCAAGTCCTCCTGGAGAACTCATCAAGCCTTAAATCTTTTTCTTGACTCTTTTAAGTAAGTCACTTTTCTGGCTTCCTGGTTTGAGTTAGAAAGTGGAAGAGGTCAACTCCACTTCAGGTTCTTGAAGGAAAAGACTCTGGGAAGACATGAGAACACATTGGGCAGTTTCCATCATGTCTCTATCTCCAGCTAGAGACTCTTGGGACTTTTTCCACTGGTTGAGATCAGAGATCCTCTGTCTTGATTGAGCTGAAATGCCTTATACTCATTGGGAAACCTCTTTCACTTTGTATAGCCTGGTATATATTTTTATTATGAATGAATATTTTTGGTGATGGTCCGTTGTTCAGTCATGTCTGACTCTTAGTGATCCCATGGATCATATCATGCCAATAATGTCCATGAGATTTTCTTGGCAAAGGCACTGGAGTGGCTGGCTGTTTCCTGACTCCCCCCAGTAATGAGACGGAGTAATCAGAAATGAGATCAAAACTTTTGATGCACATTGGAGAAAGCTTACTGGAGAATGCACATTGAAGAAGCTATTCTCTAGAGCAGCAATATTTAAAGCAGCACACAGGTATGCTTCTCCCCTGAGGGTAGAGTTGGGAGAAGAGTCCTCCGCCCACATTATGAGCTTGGGGGATAGTACAATGAGGTCTTCTATCTCTGGTCTCTTTCACGACATTCTCACTCCCTTCTTCCCAGTCTCTTCCTGTATGTTAGCCTATTCACACACTCGTTGCTCCTTTCCTCTGGGCTCTGATTGTCTTCTGCTTCCAGAGCAGGCTGGTCATTGATGGAGGGAGTCCTCACTAAGGAAACTGCTACCCAGGTTCCCCCTGCCTGAAACCCTCTCTCTTCTTCTCATCTCCACCTCCCGGCATCCCCAGCGTCCTTTAAGTCTCGGCTAAGCTCTTGTCAGCTGCGAGAACTCCTCCCCAAAGCTCCTTAGTACTGAGGCTGAGCCTTCGCTAAGGTTCCCCACTGAAACCGCCGCCAGTTTATCCTGTATCTGGATCCTATATGCATAGTTATCTGCACGTTGTCTTCCCCAGTGAGACCGTGAGTTCCTTGTGGGCAGGGACTAGTTGGTTTGTTTGCTTTGGTCGTGCTTAGCACAGTCTTTGGAATGTAATAAGCACTTAATAAATGCTAGTTAACTGTATGCAGCTCAGCAACTACTCTGCAATTTAGACTCTTAAAGTGGGAGGCCCTGAGAGGTAACATGATTTCTCCTGGGTTACACAGCTAGTACGACTTAGACGTCGTCCAGCCAGCTTTTATTAAGCATCTGTTGTATCTTGCACACACTGCTTAGTGCTGGGAATATAAAAAAAGGCCAAAAAACCACCCCAGATTTTATTGGGGAAAGGGGAGTTCATAGTTTAATGGGGCAGGGAGGAGCTGAATTCAAATTCAGCCTCAGACATTGACTACCTGTATAACACTGTCAGTCACTTAGCCTCTGTCTGCCTCACTTTACTCATATGTAAAATAGGATAATAACATAATAATCTGAAGATTATTGTAAGGATCACATGAGATATTTGTAAAGTACTTAGCACAGTGCCTTGCACATAGTAAGAGCTATATAAATGTTCGTTAATATTATTATTTAACCCCTTACCTTTTATCTTAGAATCAATACTGTGTTCCAAGGGCTAGGCAATGGAGGTTAAATGTCTGAGTCCAGATTTGAACCCCAGACTTCCCGTCCCATGGCTTAGCTTTTAATCCACTGAGCCACCTAGCTTCCTGCAGCTATTATTATTACTGGTGCAATACCTAGGACATACCAAGGTTACCTTGATTCCCCGGCATCTTTCTATACCATCTGCTATGCTGCTTCTCTATGAGTTGGGACTCAAACGTAGTTGTGGATTATAGTGTTCCTTAACCCCCATTCATACAATGCTGGTAGGATATTGGTAGTAAAAAATATAAGCTTTCTTTTCATGGTGAAATTCAGGGTTCCAGAAGCTCCGCAATTTCCCATAGATGTCTGTGTATACACATTAACAAATGACTATTATGAGTTGTCCACATCACTACAAATTAAAGTCTAGGCAATAGACTCTTCAGCCATTTGGTTCTTCCTGTGGATGTGATATGGCCAAATTCTTTTGCATCTTATCCAGGAGGCTCTGAAGTATTCTAGGGCTTGATGTAATCAGTACAATATCATCCACAAATATGAACTTCGGAGGAGTTCAACATCTACATCCACTTTGGAATCTCTACCATGATAGTGGAACATCTTTTGGAGAGCTTATATCCCTATTTTAGGTCTAATCTGAGAGTTATTGAAAATGCTTCTCTCTTATTATGTCTTTCAAGGAAACTTTAATAATTTTGATGCATATTGGACAAAGCTTACTAGAGAATGCATATTGAAGACCCTTTTAAAAAAAGCAGTTTTATTCCTACAAATCAAATTTGTGTATGTGTGTGAGATCAACAAATAATAACCACAATGGAAACTCATATTCTTTAGATCTTTCAGTCAACTGTGTGGTTATAAAGTTGTATTCACTTGTTCTGCCTGTTTCCTATAACATACTCAGTGCACATATACATTATTCTAATTATTTAATATTATATCTATAGCAAAGTTTTATCTGTGGTTATTGATGATTTTCTAGTTACCTTTTTTCATTTATTAATGAACTTTATTAGGTCTAAGTTGGTTTTTAAAAAATATTTTTGGTATCTTCCATTCTTTCAGATATCTTATAATATACCTCAGTGCCTTTGTAGTCATGTCACTTTTAGTACTAATCTCCCCTAAATGCATTTTAGCAGTATTTCTAGTCTTTGTTCTCTATAAAACTTTTTTTACCTCCTCTTTTAAGCACTCTGGGGCTATGAAGTTAGAGTCAAAAGTTTATGGCTTCTCTTTTTTCTTTTTATTTTAAAGTGTTATGCAAAAAAATTCCCCAAATTTTGCAGATAGTTTCCATCTTCTATTTGTTGACCTTTCAATTTCATCCTTAAATGTTTCAGGATGATTGTCAAGCTTTATTTAAACTTGGTTTTGCCCATTACTGTTTCTTTCTTTTTAATGAAGTAATCCTGTGAATACTTTGTCACTATCCTTTTTATAAAGGTTTTTACAAATTAGTTTTTATTCTAAACCAGTGACACCTCTCTCTACTGGACAAGAAAGTCAAGTGTTGGCTGACTATGGTCCTTTTTTAGTTTCTTTTGATCTATTCATGGAAATTGATTCATTTTTTCTATGAAATTATTATAACTCAATGTTTCTATGCTTCTATTCATAACCCATATTTTACATCATTCACTTGTAGGCCAAGATAGAGGCATTTTAGAGGTGTTTTTAGTTGAGTGTCATATAATGTTGATCTTTGCTCTAACAAGTCAATAATCTGACTATACCAGATAGTTGATTTAGGAATGACTCATATCAGGAATACATAATTCCCTGTTCATTATAGTATAATCAGTTTAGGGTTTTTTGTTATTTTTTTCAGTGCTTGATATATCCAACATCATCTTATTCACTTCTCACATAAGTATCTGCTATATATAGCCACACAGCTTATGTATGGTCTGCAAATTATGGGCCACTCCCATTTCTTATTGCTATTCATATGTTCTATTTTGCACTATCCTTATCAACTGCACTTTTGAAGTCATAACTATCAAATCACATATTGATTTAATTTGAAGGGTCTTATAGAATTGTTCAGAGAGCTTTTTAACTTCTTCATGTGTAATAGATATTGGCATGTAAGCTACAATAATTTTCATAGTGTTCTTTCTGAAAATATTTAAGGAAAATTGTCATATGAAGTACCTAAATAGCCCATAAAATAATGTTTCTTACTACCTCTGAGCCCAAAATAGAAACCTATTATGTCAACTCAGTAATTTGTCCATCTCTTAAGAACCTGAGAACCGGTGTTAACTTGCTCCTGTCCTTTGGTTTAATTTATGGTGGGAATGTCAAGACAAGTATGATTCAGATCATCTAGTGGATACTCACTGACAACTGAACAATGAGCTCATAAAGCACTATCAGCTAAGTGAAAGTTCTTAACTTTAGTACCTTTTGTTCCTTTTCTATCACTGACACTATTACTGCGGAAGGGGGAAAGGTCTACATAGGAGTGAGGGTCATTTTATGTTTTTCTTTGTTTTAAGAAATTAATGAGTTGGCTAATAAATTCATCATTATTAGATGGTGGAGGAAAGCAATCAGCCGAGCTCTCCCAAATCCCCCTTTAAAATAATGCCCCAAATTGAATTCTGGAGGAACAAAACAAAACAAAAGGTTATGTTAAATGGTTTTCCAGAATAAGACTGGAAGGAGAATCCAAGTCCAAGACAATTCAGGAGATTGGTAGGAAACATTTGTTTCATCAAAGTGTTAAGCTTTTTGAGGACAGACTGAGTAAAAAGAAAGAGAAGGATAAATAGGGGGGAAATAGGATGAGGCCAATACACAGTAATGCTAACTGTGAGTGTCAATGGGATGAATTTACCCATAAAATGGAAGTAAGGAATAGAATAGATTAAAAACCAGAATCCAACAATATGTTGTTTATTAGAATTCACTTAAAATAGACATATAAAGTAAAAATGAGGGGCTGGAGCAGAATCTATGTTGCTTCATCTGAGATTTTTTTAAAAAGCAATGGTAGCAATCATGATCTCAGACAAAGCAAAAGCAAAAATAGGCCTAATTATAGATACAAGCAGGGAAAACTTGTTATTGTTCAGTCATTTTTCATTCACATTCAACTCTTAATGATCCTTTTGGGGGTTTTCTTGGCAAAGATAGTAGAATGGTTTGCCATTTCCTTCTCCAGCTAATTTTACAGATAAGGAACTGAAACAAAGAGGGTTAAATAATTTACCCAGTCTCACATAGCTAGTAAGTATCTGAGGCCAGATTTGAATTTAGGAAGATAAGTGTCCTTGATTCTAAATCTGACAGATCCACATAGTGGATAGCCACTATGCTACCTAGCTATTCTAAAAAGGGAAATGATATTTTGTTAAAAGGCACTCTAGACAATGGAATAATATCAACACTATATAATATGCACCAAAGGGAATAGCATCAAAATTGCTAAAGGAACAGTTAAATGAGTTATTGGAGTAAAAGGCAGTAAAACTGGGGGAACCTGTATAGTTCTCAAAACTAAATAAATCTAACTATAAGATAAACAAGAAAGAAGTTAAGGAGAGAAATAGAATTTTAGAAAAGTTATATATGATAGATCCCTGAAGAAAAATTGAATGGGAATAGATAGGAGTATGTGTTTTTCTCAGCACCTTCTGAAAAATTGACCATGTTTTAGGGCATTAAAAACCTTACAGCCAAATGCAGGAAAGAAGAAATATTAAATGCATCCCTTTCAGACCACTATGCAAAAATAATTATATTCAATAAAAGGCCCTGGGGAAAGAAAATATCACCAGATGGCCTGCATCCTTGTGATGATCCTCTCCACATTTAGTTAAGCTGGTTCTTAAGAAGCAGATACATTTTGTTATTGAGGTGGAATTTACAGCCTTTCTGGCATGGCAGAAACCATAAGAGCTAGGGCTCTAGTAATATAACCTTTGAGAACCCAAAGTCACTGTCAAACCACAATGTAACATCAGAGTAAAGCTTTATCATCTGTTCTTCTCAAAATCAACAATGTATTACATATCATTTATACATCCTATGAAAAAATTATTGAATGAGAAATGTTTTTTAAATTAATTTTCTGTGCCAATGAATCCCCCTAAATCTAGCACTATATCTCAGTCTTAACTGGATTTTAAATTAGAAAATGAAAACAGGTTCTAATTGAAATTGTTTTCCTAAAGCTGACACTAAATTCTAAAATTAATATTATCCCTAATTTTATCCTTAAGTTTTATCTTAAGTTTTATCAAATAACCTTAGCCTATCACAAATTATGATGATAAATGATCAAATTTACATTTAAATTATAAAAGATGGACTATTGTGGCCTGGCACAATTAAAGATGAAAAGTTAATTTTTATATCTCAGTTTTGTAAAATTAAGCTAGGTGATAATTATAAAATTATACTTTAATAGCATTATACCAACTTGCAAAATAACAGTATCATTATTTAAGAAAAAAGTAATGAAATTATTATAAAATAAAAATTAGTATCAGCACTTACCCGACCAGCATCATAGAATATATCAGAAATTATATCAATAGATGACAAATAGCCATTCATGCAGTACTTCAGGGAAAGATTGTTATGAAGCAATCTGTTATAAGCTGCCTCACTAAAATTATTTTTTCTTTTTAGTGATGTATTAATTTCTTGAAGGATGTCTAAAGCCCTGTCAACAAAACAAAAAAGCTTTATTTCCTCAACATAGATACTTCATCATTAAAGTCAATTATTCTCTTATTTAATATCCTAAATGACAAACTGGAGGAGGGGGAATGACCCCTTTACTTATTCTTTAGACTTGGTGATAGATATTGATTGACACCTTTTTTTTTTCTAGCCTAGTTATTTTAATGTTCTATGTAGCTCCAGGTAAGAAATGTTCTCTAGGAATGCATATATAAAAATTATCTCTGTAACTTATAATCTTCAAGAGTTGCCTGGAGCTATTTAATTGACTTGCCCAGCATCATATAACAAGGCTAGATGGCTAGATGATAGTTCATGCTTGTACCCAGGTCTTCCTGACTGCTCTATGCCCTCAATCATGCTCCTCAACCTGACTGAATTACTGAGATAAAATAATTTTACTCTCAAAGAATGTATGCCTGTGTTCTGATTGTTTCATGTGTATTATTTTGGTCTTTTTGTATAATTTGAAAGCTCTTTGACATAAGACAAGCTTCCATTGTTTTGCTATCTCTTACAACAGAGCACAGTGTGGACAATTGCATACAATACATTTGTTATAAAAAAAGGAAAGAAAACTAACTTATTAACCTCAGAGCAAGATCTGTTCTATGGCAAATTCTCCAAAACTGAGCTTATCTTTCCCTTTAAACATATGTTTTTTATGACATTAGCAGCATGGTATTTCACGCTAGTTGTTGTTGTTCAGTCATTCAGTCATCTTCCACTCTTCATGCCCTAATGGATAATAATTGTACATCAGACCCTTCTTTCTTCCTCCACTGTCACCTGAAGTCAGACCAAGTTCATGTCTACTGCTTCCATGAATCTAACCTTTTGATCCTCTGCCTTCTCTTTTCCTTTTGCCCTCAATATTTCCCAATATAAAGGTTTTTTATAATGAGTACTTTCTTCTCATTAAGTGTTAAAGGTACTTAGGCTTCAACTTTAATATTTTATATCCCAGGAAATAGT
This sequence comes from Monodelphis domestica, assembly GCF_027887165.1. NCBI lineage: Eukaryota > Metazoa > Chordata > Mammalia > Didelphimorphia > Didelphidae > Monodelphis > Monodelphis domestica. The sequence goes on from NC_077231.1 coordinate 262,673,289, forward strand.
ATGAAATAATTTTATTAAATGTTGATTTATTATCTCCTTACAGTCCAAGGCCCACCCCTATCATATTAACCAATGGTTTACTATTCTGTTAATTTTTTAATGAAATCAACTCCTAGTTTACTAATTTAATGGCTTCCTTACATCAATTTTATTATTCTCATTTTTAACTTTTAGGATTTCTAATTTGGTGTTTGGTTGAGAATTTTTAATTTGTTCTTTTTCTAGGTTTTTTTTAATTGCATCCCCCAATTCATTGATCTGTTCTTTTTTTTTTTGATATAAGCAAATTTAGAGATATAAATTTTCTTCTAATTACTCCTTTTACTGTATTTTATAGGTTTTGGAATGTTGTCTCTTTATTATTCTCTTTAATAAAAGTATTTTATGGGTGAATTCATCCCATTTATATTCACAGTTATAATTACTAATTGTATGTGTCCCTTCATTCTATTTTCTTTATTCTTTGTCTATCTCTCCTCCTCTTTTTGCCCTATCCTTCTGTAGAAGTCTAATTTCTTCTGACCATTGCCTCCCTAATTAGCACCCTTTTGAGGTGTCCTTCCCTCATCCTCTCCCCTTGCCCTCATAATTCTAAATCAACTTACCATTCTAAGGGCCCTTCCCTCATCCCCTCACCTTGTTATCCTACTTCTTAATGTGAACTCCCTTCTAAAAATCCTTCTATTTACCTATCCCCTTATCTTCCTATTTCCCTATAAGTTAAGAAGACTTTTAACCTTGTAGTTGCATGTGTTGTTGTTCCCACTTTAATCTATATCTAATGAGAATAGGGTTCTAGCACTACCAGCCCTCTACTACTTCTCCTTTGCTATAACAGTTCTTACACTCAAGTCTCTTTCTACCTTATTTTATTGGCTCATTCCATTATATTCAACCTGACTTCTGGCTTTCTATCTATATATGTTCTTTCAAAATACCCAAGTATAAATATTATTCTTAAGGGTTACAGATGTCTTCCCTTATAAGAAGTACATAGTTTGAAACTTTCTTGAATCCATTATAATTGGTCTTTCATGTTTATCTTCCTATGATTCGTGTAGATCAAGTTTTCTGTTGAGTTCTGATCTTTTCCTCAAGAACGTCTGGAAGTCTTTAGTTCATTAAATATATATTATATAAATATATTTTTTTCCTTGTAAAATTAGTCTCAGCTTTACTGGGTATGTTATTCTTAGTTGTGAGCCCAGCTCCTTTGCTTTCTGAAATATTGTGTTCCATAACCTTTATTCTTTAAATGTTGAGACTGCCAAGTCTTGTGTTTATCCTTACTATACCTCCACAGAATTTAATTTTTTTCTGGTTGCTTGTAGTGTTTTGTCCTTAACATGGGGAGCTATGGAACTTTGCAATAATGTTGCTCTGGATTTTCATCTTGGGGTATCTTTCCAGTGGTGATCAATGGATTCTTTCAATTTCTATTTCATCAAATTCTAGAAGTTATGGGCAATTTTCTTTAATAATTTCTTCAAGTAGGGTGTCAACCATTTTCCAGTATTCTGGCATTCCTTATATTGCTCCTCCTTGATCTGTTTTCCAGGTCAGTTGTTTTTGTAATAAGATGTTTCATGTGTTCTTCCATTTTTCCCCATTCTTTTTGTTTTGCTTTGTTATCTCTTCTTATCTTAAGAAGGAATTTTCTTCAGTAAGTTTTTGGATCTTTTTCTCCAATTGGTTGACCTTTCATAATTTTCTTGTGTTGCACTTATTTTTTTCCATTTTTTATTCAACCCTCACTCATTTGGTTTTTAAAGTCTTTTTAAAAAACCCTTACCTTCTGTCTTAGAATCAATACTGTGTATTGGTTCTATGATGGAAGAGTGGTAAGGGCTAAGCAATGGGGATTAAGTGACTTTCCCAGGGTCACACATCTAGGAAGAGTCTGAGGCCAGATTTGAACAAAGGACCTCCCATCTCTAGACCTGGTTCTCAATCCACCAAACCACTCAGACGCCCCCTGGAATTTAAAGCCTTTATAAGCTCTTCCAAAAACTTTTTGGGCTTGTGATAATTTAACATTTCACTTTTGTATTTTAGAAGTAGATGTTTTAATTTCACTCTCCTCTCAATTTGAAACTTGATCTTCTTTATCCCCATAGTAGCCATCTATGCTTGGGCTCTTTCTCTTTTGCTTACTCATTTAAAATAGCAGTCAATAGGTTTAATTATTAGCTTTATCCTAGAGTTGGGCTCCTTTCCCAGGGTGTGGGGAGTGATGTGCCAGGTTTCATGTTTTTTTTTGTGCTGTTATTTCCTGAACCCTATTTAGTTTTTTCCATTTTCTATAATTCAGAGTTAGCTACGGTCCCTTACAGAGCTCACAACCCTAATCTGTGAGTGACCTCAGATGCCCTGGCCTCAGCAGTACTTACACTGCAAACAAATATTTTTACTCTCTGAAATTCCTGTTGGCTGCAAATGTTAGCTACCTTCTCTTCCTTGGGACAGGAATCAGGGACTCGCCTCTCCCAGGAGTCACTGTAGCCATTAGGGTCCTCACCTCTCAGCAACCCTAGGGCATGTTCACCCTTTACTCCTCCTCTCCTAAAGCAATAGCCTGGAGCAGAGTAATGTCTAGTCAGCATGTCTGGGCCTTGGAACCTTCACTTTCCCTGGTCAGCTGCTCAGTGAGTGGGTAGAAATCTCCCATGCTGAGACATTATTTTTTATTGTCTTTTCCAATACCACAATCCAAAATTGTTAATTCTGTGGTATTCAGCTTTCCTTATAGCCCAATTCTCACAGCCATATATTGCTACTGGAAAACCTGTAGTTTTGACTATATGGACCCTTGTCAGAAAAATGATGTCTCTGCTTTTTAGTATGCTATCCAGGTTTGCCATAGCTATTCTTCCAGGAGGCAAAAGCCTTCTAATTTCATTTTTGTAGTCATTGTATACAGTGATGTTTGAGTCCAAGAATATAAAATGTGACACTAGACAATTTGCCAGGAATCTTCATTTTTTTCATGTTAAGATTAAATCCACCCTTTATTTTCTCCTCTTTCACATTCTTAGGCATAACCTCATAATCGTGCTAGCGTGTGAAATGAGTACAGTTGTTTGGTTATCTCAATGTTCTTTGGAATTGACCTTCTTTAGGATTTGCACATACATTAATCTTTTCCAATCCAATGGCCACTGTCATGTTTTCCATATTTGTTGGCTAGTGAGTGAAGGACCTTAACAGCATTATCTTGTAGGAGTTTAAAATCTTTCATCTCCATTAAATTAGTCTTATTGTTAACAATGCTTCCTAAGGCACCCCTGACTTCATTCTCCAGATCTAGGTCACTAACCCACCATCAGGCAAGATCTTTCTTGCATATATTCTCTTCTATTTCTGTAAGTCCATTTTTGTCTTTGATCTTGCCAATTTTTACTTGAAATATTCCCTTTTTATCTTTGATTTTCTTAGAAATCTCAGCTTTCCTATTTTATTTTTTCTTTAATTTAATCTTCTTTTCTTTCCTTGCTATTTTCTGGAGTTGTGCATTTAGTTGGGTCTATTATTCTATTCTCCATTCCCTTTCCTTCTTTTCTCTGCTATTTGTAATCATCAGTCAGATGAGATGTCATCAATAGACAACCATTTTGCTTACTTATGCTTCTTTTTCTTTGGAATGCTTTTTATCACTGTCTCTTGTACAATATTGTGAATCTCTGTCCACAATTCTTTAGGTACTCAAGCTTAATCACTTGAATCTAGTAATTGCTTTTGCTTGATATTCATAAGGGATATTATTTAAGTCATATTGTATAGTCTGATTTTTTTTCTGATTTACTGTCTGAATTTTGCAACAAGAAGCCCATGATATGAGCTTAAGTCAGCTCCAGGTCTTGTTTTAACTGACTGTTGAACTCCACATTTGGCTGCAAAATATATAATCAATATGATTATGATATTGATCATCTGGTGATGCTCACTTATAGAGTTGCCTTTGGGGATCGTTGAAAAAGATTGTTGGCTATGACTATTGAGTTATCTTGACAGAACTCTATTAGTTTTCATTTTTTATTCCAAGATCAAATGTATCTGTAATTCCATTTATCTTTTGATTTTATTTTTACTTTAGCCAATCCAATATCCTCTGATGACTGTGACATTTTTTGTTGGTGTTATTTCTAGATGTTGTAAAACTTCATAGAAATGATCAACTTTTGCCTTTTCACCATCAGCATTTGGAGCATAAGACTTCTAGTAAGTACTGTAATATTGAACTATTTGCCTTGGATTCAAACAGATATTATGTTTTCAAAGTTGAGATTATATCCCAGAACTGCTTTTCTCGCCTTTTTATTGACTATGAAGGCTACTCAATTTCTTCTACGGGATTCTTTACCACAGTTGCGTATGTAGTGAATACCTGAATTAAATTCATCCATTCAAGTTCAATATGTCAGTGTTTATTCTTTGCATCTCCTATCTGACCATATTCAATATATCTTGGTCCATAGATCTTATATTCCAGGTTCCTATGCAATACTGACCTATACACCATTCAACTTTTCTGTCATCACCAGACACACCTACAGCTGAGCTTCCTTTTGGTTTTGGTCCAGCCATTTCATTAGTATTGGAGCTACTTCTAGTAGTTCTCCACTCTTCTCATGTTGGATAGCTTCTGATCTGCGGGGCTCATCTTCCAATGTCTTATCTCTTGTCATTTTAATACTGTCCATTAGGTTTTCTTGGAAAAGATACAGGAGTGGTTTGCCATTTCCTTTTCTGGTGGATCACCTTTTGTTAGAGCTCTCTAGTATGACTGTCCATCTTGGATAGTTTCCCTGAGGTAGTCAAGCCCCTCTACCATGTAAGGCAGTAATCTTGGAGGGAATTCAGCTAATCACCTATGTTTAAACCTTGCAATTACCTTATTTTCTTTCCTCCCTCTTACCTGTCAGATCTAACTTATTATAATATGCTATTGATTCTATGTCTATTTCTCTTGCTTCAATATCATATTCTCTGCTTTTGCTATTTCCTTAATCTAGGGCTTTTTAGTCTATTTTAATAGCCTCCTAATGGGTTTTCCTTTCCCTACTATTTCTCCCCTCTTGATCTATTATTTATTCTTTTGCCAGAATAATCTTCCTCAGAGAAGGATGTTATATTCTGCTAAAAATACTTAGTAGTTACCTACTATCTAACAGGTAAAATTGCAATTCCTTTGTCTGGAATGTAGGGCTCTCCTTAAGCTACAAGCAGTTTGTCTCTCTCAACTTCAGTTTATTCTTTGGCCAAACTGGACTATTTCTATTTAATTAAATTAATTAATTAAACTAATTTAACTCACCTGCTTTTATATTTTTTTTCATGTTCTTTCTTTCACTTGGAATATCTTCCCCTCCATCTAAAAGTTACCTTTAAACACTATCTTTTATAGATAGCCTGAACTTACCAACCCCAACCTACATCAGTAGTGATCATGGAATAGTACCATATTACCTACCTAATGCACTCATAATGTATTATTTTATTATCATAAACTGTAAAGATTAAATTTTAGGGGAGATGGGGAGACTGAGGCAGGTAGAAATTAGTTTCTCTCTGCAAGAAGTATTATATTTTTTACAATATCAAGATATTAGGCTCTAAGTTCCATGAGGAAAAGAAAGCATCTTATTTAAACCTTTGTATCTCCTAGGGTGTAGCATAGTATTTTTGCCCTTAGCAAGAGCTAAAGAAATGAAGCAATCAATTGGCATTTATTAATAACCTATGTTATGTGCCAGTCATTGTTTAAGTCAAATGATTAAAAGGAGAATCTATGGATAAATAGAGATGAAAAACAGAGAACATATTTGGAATAAACCTCAAAACTATTGGAAGACTCTTGGAAAAATTGACTGGTGCTTGGAATTTGGCAAAGGTAGCAGAAGTTTTTTATTCCATTTTAAGATGAGAGGTATGAATATATTAAAGACATAATGGAAAGAGCCAATAGAAAGTGAATGGCATAAGAGGCCAGGGAGAAGAAAACCATGGAGATAGGAATTATGAAGGAACAAGTTTCAATAGATATGGAAGAATCCCTAGCAGAGTTGGAGAAATCAGTTTTTGAGGAAATGAGGGGAATATTTCCCTATGAGCAAATTTGTAGGAACAATAACTTTATCACCAGTAGAATAGTGAGGTACACATATTTTTTAGTACTTTTCTAATTAAAGACATGCAATGAAGACCATGTAAAGTTGGTCTTCTCACTTGGGGAAGAAGAGTTTGTTAATGTTCAATCCATGCTTCCATCTTTAGAGTCCTTGCTTCCATAAGTTTAAAGAAAAAGATGTTTATTTCAACTTCATATATATCCTACCATTTATTCAAATATACTTTTATTCATACAATTTGTCATGGGTGGACTAAATAATGACCTGTATAAAAGAGCCTATGATCATACTGGTTTGGACAGATTTTAAACTTTTTCCTTATTTACCATTTATGTTACTATGAAAATTGAGCATTTGATTCAATTTAAAATACTTTACTTGAAGTTACTATACATTTATAATTCATCAACTATTTTCTTGACATTTAGATAAGTATGTAATTAAACATCTCTATTAAAACAACAAAAAAGAAACAACTTCTTACCCTAGTTTGCATAATTCAACAGCTATTGGCTCATCACTTGCACAAACCATAACAGCCCAACTAGCATTTCTTCTGACTTCTTCATTATTTGAGTGTAGCAATTCCACAAGTCGTATAAGTCCATTTGCATTTTTAAACTAAAAATGGAAAATCAAATGTAATTTACTGTGTAGCTGTTAACACTGAAAAATAATTCTCTTTCCTATAGGATACACCAAATAACTGAGAATAGCTAGATTGTTAGAAAGTTTTCCTGATATAAAAAATGAAACACTTGTAAATTTCCAAACTTCAAGGAGCCATGTTTTCATCAATATGAGCATTTCCTAAATGTACCCTTTCTATTAACTTTCCTAGCTCAGATGATTACATTATCATTCTTCTAATCAAAGATCCACATAGCATATCAATAGAAGCATAGAAAACTTTCAACAAATTGTAGTACTCATTTAGATTAAAAATAATAAAACTCATAGGAATGAAATTACCTTTTACTTACTATAATCAAAAACCCACTTTTAAACTAAGAGTTGACATCATTGTAATGGATAAATACCAGAAACTACTTCAATAAGATCAGGAGTGAAGATAGGAATCCCACCGTCTCCACTATTATTTGACATAATATTAGAAATGCTAGCTATAGAAACAAGACAAGAAAAAGAAATTAAGAGATAAAATACAAACAAACAAAAATATTTGTAAACATATGGCACTTTACTTAAAAAACCTTAGAGAATCAACAAAAGAGAATACTTTCAGGAAAACAGAAAACAAGTCTGTAAAAATCATCATTACTTTACAAACATAATCAGAATGAGAAAGAATTTATCGTGAATCATTTAACAATAATGTACGTTAAATGTCTAGGAGCTAACCTATTGAGAAACAGAGGGAATTTAGAAACAGAAAAGTAGTGTAGTGGTTAGAGTACTGGGCATGGAATCAGGAAGACCTGAGTTCAAATTTGGACTCAGATGCTTACTAGCTATGTGACTTTGGACAAGGTCTTAACCTCTGTGTGCCTTCCTTTCCTCAAAAATAAAATGAGGAAAATAATAACTACCTTTTAGAGTTGCTATGAAGATAAAATAATGATTGTAAAGCACTTAGCATAATGCCTAGTACTACATAAATGTTAGCTAATGTTATTATATGAATAGAACTACAAAATTTTTTCACATAAATAAATGAAGACCTCAGTAAAGGGAGACATGGTCAATATTCATGACTAGACCAAATATAATATTACAAATATCATAATGCTCACTTAAAACATTTTTTGCCATATCAATCAAATCACAAAGGAAATAACAAATAAAATGAACAAAAGTAATGACAAAACCCACATCAAAGGGGGAAAAGTCAAGATTATCAATGGAAATAGTAGGAAAAGAGGAGGAGTTGGCATTACCAACTCTTGTATTACAAGCAATAATTATCAAAACTTCCTGTTCTGGTTAAAATATGTGTATTTTACATATATTAAACTAGATGATTCAAGTAGATAAGAATTACCTAGAAGCAAATATATATATAGCAATCTGGTGTCTTATAATTCTCACAAAAATATCTGTTAGGAAAGAGAGTACAATTGGAACTTAAGGAAAACAATCTGACATTTTTCTAGTACTTAAATGTTTGCAAATCACTTTGTATATGTTATCTCATTTGATCCTCATGATAACTCTGCAAGGTAGGTGATATTATCTTCATTTTACAGATGAGGAAACTGAGGCTGAGAAATGTTAAGTGACTTGCATATAGTCTTGCAGCCAGTGAGTACCTGAGGCAAAATTTGAATTCAGTTCTCCACACATTAGGTCCAACACTCTAGATACACTTTGCTACCTACCTGTCACAAAAGAATTCCAAATTAAAAATTCATCTACATCTAAGAAGTTGTTTCCCAAAAAAGAAATAGAGGAGAGTAATTTGGGCACAGAGTAAAAATTTATAATCAGATTTGAGACAGAAGAGATTATAGAAGACAAAACATAATTTTGATTACATAAAATTAAAAAGCTTTTTCATAAGCAAAAACCATGCAGCTACAATAGGAACAAAATATGGATTGAGAAAAAATATTTTCCATTTAATATCTCTAATTAAAAGCCTGACATTCAGAATCTGTGTGGAAGTGATACAAAGCCAAAAGTCTGAATGATTTCTCAATGGATAAGTGGCCAAAAGATAAGTGTAAACAGTGCTCAAAAGAACAAATGCAAAATTTTAATTTGTATATCTGTCCTCTCTTTTAACTCAAAGTTGCTAATAATCAGATATACAAATTAAGACTACATATGTAAACTTCACAACTATCACACTGACAAAGAATAATAGATATAAAAATAAAATGTTGGAAGAGTTATGGGAAGATGGACACCAATAGATTGCTGATGGAGCTGTGCACTGTTATTGAGGGAATGGTGGGAACTAAGTAAACAATCCTGGCTCCATCTGGAGCTAGCTTGGTTGCTTTTCTATTCACTCTTGGCTCTAGTCCAATTTCTTCTGAGAAAACTTTGTTCAATTATAATACCTGAATTTGTAGATTTTGTGCTATGTTGATCATATCACAAAGGAAATACAAAAATAAAATTAACCAAAATAATGACTAAATTTGTTAGAAAACACCATTAAATTGTTTGAACCCAGTCATGCTAGACACTCTCGATTTACTGCTTAGTGATGCTTATGGTGACCAGAAATCCAGTGTGATCTGAAGATGTACAGAAGGTGTTTTCTCCCAATTGTACATCTCAAGCAACCCACAGGTCTTCTCTGAAAACTGGCCCATTACTGGTTAATCAGCTATTGTTTCCATGTTCCTGTGATTAAATATAGCATTGGGGGGAGTGAGTCACCTCTTTTGCTGATTTCAGGGAATTATAGCTGTTTACTCTTCCCCTCCCAACTTGGAAAGTCCCTAATCTCTCCAATTAGAAACCAGATTATCTAATTTTGTAACCTGGTTAATTATTATCTTTGGATTAAGTGATTGTATTTGATTGTTTTTGATGCATAAAAATCTGTCTACCCCTGTATTGGGGGTCCACTGTGATAGGTAAGGAGGTCTGGTCCCAAATGTGATTCAATCATCATGCATTGTTTTATAAATAGATAATTTCGGAAGCTCAAGCCTTTGTTCCCTTAGTCATTTCATTTTTTGCCTGTCACAGTGAAAGTCTTCAAGAAAATAATTTGAAATTAAGTAAGAAAAGCTACTGGATTTTTTTTTATCCCTTGACACATTCCAATCTCACTACTACATTTGCACCTGAAAGAAGTGAATGAAAACAAGAGAAGACTCATCCTTTCACGAATATTAAACAGAACCAAATTTGTAATAACAACTGCAAGCAAAATCTCTCTCCAACAATTCCTGAGTGGCTAGGCAAACTGAGGCATACAAATGTGATGAAACAACAGAGAGCATAATGAAAATCTGGAGGGCTCAGAGAAATCTGGAAAGGAAAAGGGAAGCAGAATGGCAAATGAAGAGCCCAAAGAACAATGTACACAGTCGATGACAGCAATGTACATGAAAGCAACAGAAGGAAACAAACTTCAGGTTAAGGAAGAGCCTAGATTAAAGGAACACTTTAAGGGTTTTGAAGCATTATGTACATTTTCTCATTTAATTCACATGACAGCCAGGTGAAATGGCCCTGCACAAATCCTCACCTCCATCTTACAGGTGAGGGAACTAAGGCACAGAAAGGTTAAGTGCTTTGCCTAAGGTAGCATAGCTAATATGTGTCAGAGGCAGGGTCTTAACTGGTCTCTCCTGACTCTAAATCTAACAATACCAGCTCTACAATACTCCCTCTCTCAAGTAAAATGGATAACATTAATCTATTAGCACAAATAAAGCACACACCTTTCTCTTCAGAAAACAAAGGCTATGAAATGATGAATATATGAATTTTTAAAAATTCATTTAAAAAATATAAAACAAAAGAAATACCCCTTCCAATAAACAAAATATAAAAGGAGGAAGTGATGCCAAGATCTCATGGGCAGTATGGTGCAATGAACAGAGTGGTGGACTCAGTGTCACAAAGACCTAGGTTCAAATCCTGTCTCAGACACTTATATTATATATGTGATCCCAGGACAAGTCAGTCAAGTTCTCTCAGCTTCAGTTTCCTTGTCTCTAAATTGGAGGTGATGATGACAACACCTACTTTACAGGGTTTTGTGAGGATTAAATGAGGTAATATTTGTAAGGCATTTTGCAGACCTTAAAACAAATGTTAGCTATTATTATTGTAATCACTGTATTTTATCTTAACTATGTTGGGGGAAATAAATTTGTGGTAGATTTGTCTGGGCATTTAAGAAGTGTCTGGTCACTACAAAATAAATCAATACAATTTTAAAAACTCAATGCATTTCATAACACTGCTCACATTTATGTTCCTGTCCTTCCTTATATGCTTTGAGGCAAGTAGTGCAAGTATTATTTTCCAAATCTTATAGATGACAGTGCAAATATTAGTACCTCAACTACAGAGATGTTTCCCATAGAAACAATGGCATAAATGATGGATAGATTCTTAGGTTTGACCAAAAGAGTCCATTAAACCAAAAGTATAGCTGAATATATGATATATATTTACAGTGAGAACAGAATGCAAAACTATTCATTAAATTCAGAAAACAATGAAATTCGTTTTTTTTCAATTTTGAAGGAAAATTTAAATAGTGAAAGTGAGAGTTTCCTGACCGAGAAAGGTGGTGGAGAATGAAGTGTGCGATATGTGTGTGTGTATATATATATATATATATATATATATATATATATATAAAATATATGCCAGAGAATTAATTTGTATTTGTATATATATATATATATATGTATGAAAAGAATATATAACCATGTAATATTCCCCTATCTTTGCATCCATCATAACTGCATGTTTCAGATTTCTGGTTCTACCCTGGTTTTCACTTCCTCTTAGTATGTGTTATGTGCCAAAGTTTTTCTTATGACCATAACCATCTGCTACATTCCAAGCCTCCTTCTTTACCCTTGTATGTTTTACAGTCAATTCACCTCTCCTCGTCCCTTGTTCCTTCTTAAATTGATACTGAAGTGGCCCGTAGCCTTCCCAGCCTGACCTTATCCTTATCCCCACCTACTTGTTTCTTATTATTTATTTTAATTTTCTATTAAATTATTGAAATAAAGTTGAACAATATATAATATAATATGAATGTGTTTCTATGTACACATACACACACACACACACACACACACACACAAAGGCTAATTGAGGTAGAATTGAATTAGAGGACAAGAAAAGGCCATGAAATGTGCATGAGCCTAATAAGGGGGAAGGAAGAAATGTTGATTCTGACAATTCACTTTTTTTAAATCATTTTTTTCTGGCTAAGTGGAAAGGGATAGAGCTGGAAGGGGGACAATTTTGTGTTTGTTGTGTAATTTGGAGGTTTCAAAGTGCATAATTTGTCATTCTGATATCATTCTGGCACCAATGTTAATTCTTTAAAATTTGCCTTCATAGCTTCATTTTAGACACACTCCTAATCAAGATATTCACAGCTCAGGTAGTACCTGCACATGAAATAAAGTGAAATCATTTAAACCCAAACAGGCGTTCAAAATCTCCATCGCACTCTCATTTTAAGAAGAGGTGTAATAAGATATGTTTAACAAGATGAAACCTCCAGGATATTTAAGGAAAGACTATGAGTATGCAATGATACCAACTCAGGCTGTCTTCAAGATGAGCAAGAGGATCCAGAAAAAGGCAGCTCTCTCACAATTGTGGCAGGAGATAGCAAAACAACAACAACAAAACAGATTGAGGAATGATCAGGAAATCCAAGGAGACACTCTAAGTGTATTTTGTTAACTTAGATATACACATAAAGAGAACCAAAAGCCCATGGGCTGAGGGGAGAGTTCCATCCAGAAAAGTATAGCCAAAGAAAATATTTTCTATTTGATACTGGAGGCATAAGGAGTCCCTGGAGCTTAGTGAGTAGGAGTGTGACATGATAAGATTTGCATTTTAAGAAAATCTCCTAAGGGGCTGGAGGATACATTGGAGTGAGGAGAGACTTGAGGCAGGCAGATGCACTATTAGGCGTTTTCACCAGTCCTGAGGGGAGGAAAGCCTTCATCAGAGTGCTGTGGTGGTGTCCAAGGAGAGAAAGGGATGTATTCAAAAGATGCTGCAAAGGCAAAATCAACAGCCCTACAGCTTGGGATGGGATTGAGGGGAGGGAGGAGAGATAGTGAAGAACCCAGGATGACTCTTAGATTGTGAGCTTGAGGGACTGAGAGGATAGTATTGACCTCTACAGTAATAGGGAAGGTGGGAGGTATAGGAGTCATGGTTTAGGGGGAAGATAATGAGATCTGTTTTGGATACATTGAGTTTAAGATGTCTACTGGACGTTCACTTTGAGAAAAGTGACTGGAGGTCAGCAGAGACCTCTATTTGGGGCATTATCGGCAGATTTGAGGATACAGGTGTTAATTAAATGGATGAAAATTGATGAGATCCCCAAATAAAGAAGTATGGAGGGAGAAGAGAACCCAGGACAAAATCCAGAGGGATAACCTACAATTAGGGGATGCAGTCTGGGGAAAGATCCAGCAAAGGAGACAGGGAAGGAATGGTCATGTAGATAAGAGGAGAATCAGGAGAGAAAAGAATATTGAGGAGGAGATCAATCCAACTGGATTTGGCAACTAGTGAGATCAATAGTAATGTTGGAGAGAGCAGTTTCAGTTTAAGGATAAGGTGGGAAGCTGGATTATTAAGTTTATTGAGTTAGGAAGAAAGTAAGAGGAAAAAGTAGAGACATATATGGTAGATGAGTTTTAAATTTTGAGGCCATTAACTACAAAATGCAGAAAGAGGACTGATGAGGATGGAAGGATCAGATGAATTTTTTTCACTTTAGGGGAGATGTGGACATATTTATAAGCATTAGGAAGTGCATCACGAGAGAGAGGTTAAAAATAAATGAAAGAGTGGGGATGACAAAGGGGATAATGTGATGAAGGGGATAGGATGGAATAGGATTCCTTGAAGTAGAGAGGTTGGCCTTGGTAAAGAGGAAAACCACTTCATCATGTGAGACAGGGGTGAAGAAGGAAAGTGAATGGCCTCAAGTTTTTCAATAAAATATGGGACCATGGCTCATGACTTTTAACTAAGACTTTGAGAGGTAGGCAGCACAGTGTATCAGGAGAAATAATGGATTTGTAAACAGAGTCTTTGAGTGTTTAACTCCTGACACTCCCATTTACAACTAGTAGTGACCTCTCCAAGTCTTGGTGAATGAGAGGAATCTCTAAGGTGCCTGCAAATTCTTAATCCTGGGATTCTTGAGTACATTTTAAAAAAGAATCATGCCAGTCTCAGTAGATGCTGAATGGTATATGAGAATGAAGGGTATTAAAATTGTCACCTCAGTCCTTGCATCCGTATCACATGCGATTGCAGCCACAGTGAGAGCGGCTTTACTCTGGACCATATGGTTGGAATTGTTCAGGGGCTGGATGATGGCACGCATGAAGTCATGGTTCTGGATCATCAGGCGCAGGGACTCCTGGGTAGCCATATTTGTCAGCACTGTGGCAGCGTTGGCAATGTTGTTGTCTCTGCTACTGCCTAACATATTTATTAAGGGCTCAATTGCTTCAGCTTCAGCAGCAGCACTGGCAATGCAGAGAAAAAGACACAGTGATGAAACCATCTTCCAAATGCTCTATTGAATAATTACATCAACGAAATGTTAATTTTGTTCACATAAATCATAGAGTTGTTCACAACAGGATCCTCAAGGTAACCTGTTCAGTTTTCAGATATGAATTCATTGGAATGCTGCTCTCTCTGCAGTTCTTTAATAGAGTATAAAATGCTCCATGGGAATTTCCACTGTCCAATGACAACTGTAGTGAGAAGAAAATTCTGTGAATGTTCTTGTGTATTACTTTATTGAAAATGGGTAGAGGGAACACCCCCAATGGTCTTTTTTAGGTAAATAAAGACATTAATATCTATGATAGAAAACTAATAATTATCTCAAGTTAATTGATAATCACTGGCAGAAAGGAAGTCATTTCAAACCATTAAATCTCATCTTGCAAATAGGTTTTCCGATTATATATACTAAACATTCAACTAAATCAATGATACATGCATTCATGGGTATTGGTTTCAAGGGTGGAAAAGGCTAGGCAATGAGAGTTAAGTGACTTTCCCAGGGTCACACAACTAGGAAGTGTCTGAGGCCAGATTTGAACCTAGGACCTCTGGGCTCTGGGCCTGGCTCTCAATTCACTGAGCCAATTAGCTGCCCCTCTCCCCCGCAAGTGCCAAATTTTAAAGATTCTTGTTTCTAATATAATATTGTTCAATTAGCTAATTATTAGAACCAAAAGCATTTCCCCACATTATTAAAAACTCAAAAATCTCTTTTTAAGGAAACTAACTGCATAGGCTTGCTTTCATCACTTAAAGTTCAAGAAACCTTAGAGCAAAATTACAAGACAAAAAATTTTAAACAAAGAAAAGTTTAATTTTATTCTTTAAAACTTAGAATAATTTAAATTATTGACTAAATTGCAATAATTAATAAATTATAAAGTAATTTAATAAATAAATTTAAATGGAAAATATTCCATTCTATGATATATAGATTATCTTAGGTTTAATAAGAATAATAGTACCATCTTCTAAAAATAAACATTCTACCAACATAGCAATAAGATATGGAATATAATTATCTCCAGAGAATTAAAAATGAATGTTATATAATAGAGCAATGATGAGACATATAATTAGGGAGAGCAAGATGGAACATATAACCAATAAAATAACTTCAAAGAAAAATAGTAAAAGATATCAAAGAAATATATGATAAGAGAAGTCAGGCTGGTCACCAGGCAACGGCAAGGGTTGGACAGTCAAGGGTTTTTTTTTTTCCCATGGTCACCTTTGTGATGTGAGAATTCGCTAAAGGCCTAACACACACACAGGAGATGTCCTGTGCTGAGGGCACTGATGGATTACAGTCTGTATTACAGAGGCAAAGAGCCCAATGGATGAGATTATAGATTTATTTGAATCTCTCTAAGTATCTTGCCTTTGATAATAGAAGAGCCAATACATGAACTAAAAGGTTGGTTTTCGATCTTACCTTGTGAAAGGTAAGGAGGACCAAAAATATTAAATATGAATATAACTTTTATAATTTACATTGGATTATTCTTCTACAAGAGAGAAAAAAAAACAGAGACAATATGAAAATAGCAAGAATAAAGGAACTTAGATGAGCCTTCTACACACATGGCTCTTCTACATATACACTTGCTTTTTCGTGTTAATTTTGACCATTTCATAATAGTTTACCTTCTTCCTACTTTAATGTTTACTTTAAATTGATTTAACTTGGATAAAAATGCTGTGAAGAGGGAGAACATATTATCTATACTTTCCCTAGGTATTTTTCCCTTTAGAATATCCCTGGAATAGCATTCGACTTCTGTTCCTAAAACTGAAATGAACATTCTTAAAATTTAACTTTGTCTTTATAACAATATGTAATACACAATACTGTCATATACCATATATAGTATATAGTATAATATATCATCAACATTTACATGTATTCATGAATAACAACAAATTTTACTACCTTCAATAACTTGTTAATTAAAGCAGAAACTTTCTACGTTTTTTAATGTGAATTGGCATTGATCTCTTTATGTACATTCTTCTGATTCCAAAGTAGATTTTGAAAGCAGTTCAAAAATCCAACTCCCCCCCTTTGGAAAATATTTTGAGCCACTTAATTCAAACAAGCAACAGTACCGATGGGGGAGAAAGCATTTAATAAATAAGTTTACCCAGTGGAATCACGCGTCGGCTACGGGGGGGGGGGGGGAGGAAAAGAAAATGATCTTTGTCTTTAATGAATAATGCATGGAAATGATCAAATAAAATACTATAAAAAAGAATATAATGCAAAAAATAAATAAATAAATAAATAAGTGTAAAAGATGCATACAGAGTAGAGAAAAGATAACCTTAGAGAGGAAAGCTCCAGTGACTTGGAGGGGACGGGGGAGGATAAGAACCAGAATGCCTCTTGCAGAAGGTAACCTAAGCTGAATCTTGAAAGAAGTCACAAATGGTAGATAAAAGTGATGAAGTAGAGCATTCCAACCATGGAGGAAATCTAGTGTGAAGTTACAAAAATGGAAAATTAAGTATTATGAGAAAAGAACAAATCTAAGTCGTCTGGTATTGCTGGACCACACTCTGGTGTGAGAGTCAAATGTGAGAAGACAAGATAGACAGGAAGAAAGGAAGATCATAAAAAAGCTTTAAAAGCCACATAAGGCAATTTGGTTAAATTTAATTTGTTAAGTTTAATATACTGTTAAAAAGAATTCTGTAAACTGTATAGTGATGACTTTTGTTTACTAATAGAATATTAATATTTATCAATATAATTAATATTACATATTTATATGTATATAATATAATTAATATAGAAAGAAAAAAATTTAAATCTGATCCAGAAGAAAAATTTCCTATAATTAATTTCTTCACTTTTTCAAGGACGTTATTTATTATTTAGTCAAGTTAAGAAATTATTAATAGCTTTGCTTTGTGTAGTTAAAGAGCTCCAACACATATCCAGATGATCAAAGTCCCCCATCACTGTTATATTATGCCTCTGTGCCAGACTTAGGATCTGGTGCCCAAACTCGTCTATTCTTTCTTGTCCAGATGGTGTGGAATAATACTCTGATGACAATGTTGCTCTTGCTTCTGGTTCTGTTTATCTTTGGCCAAATTTATTCCATATAAATATCATTTTCACACACATTCTAGCTTTCTTGTTCCATAACTCACACAATCATTTGCAAAGTTTCTTGGATCACCATTTTTGTCAATCATCCTGGTTAGTTTTTCCAGCAAGGTTAATATTTCAAGTAGCAAATTCATTGAACTGATTCATTTTTAAGCATGAATCTGGTCATCCTTACTACAGTACTATATTTGCATGGCATTTAGAATCCTGGAACAACCAAGATGTAGCACACTGTCTGAATTACATCCCCAAACTGGTTCTCTTTAATGATGGAATATTATACATATGTGATACAATATAATTGCCATTACAGCCTAATACTTGGAATGCAGTTTGGGTTTTTTTTTAAACCAAAGCCACTTAAATTAAATCACAATGTAACATATTGGACAGAGCAACCCACTGCATTTGGAGTCAGAGGACTTGGGTTTCAAATCCTGGTTTTGCCATTACCTTGTGTTCTTGAGCTTTACTTTCCACCTTGGTAAAATACTGGAGTTGAAGTAGTCCCCCTACTCGAAAACTAATGGTATAGACATTCAAATTTTGTATCCCATAACAAAATGATAAAAAAGTAGGGGAAAATGGAAAATGCGTTTAAACTTAGTGTGTGTGTGGTGTTTAGGAAGCTGTGAGATGCCAACCAGTATTACGATGTCTTTATTACTGTTTGAAGGAGAATAGTATCACTATAAAAAGTATAGCTATAGCTTGATGCTATAGGATATAATACAATATATATATTAAGCTTGGATTTCACCCAGCACTGAAAATCACTGTTATAAAAGTCAATTGAAGCCCGAGAAAAGAAAATCTTTTCCTACATATCAGTCCTTGGATCTTCCTTCATAACCTTGTGTCCAGTAACTATGGTGTTTTTCATTCTTGTATTTTCAGTGCACAACACAATACCCTTTTCATAATTGAAGCTTAATTAAGGTGTAGAGTGAATCAAATTCAGCTGCAAATGAAAAGGAATTTTTCCTTGATCTAAATGTTCAGTTCCATTACTTAATTCCTCTAATACAACTCTTATGTCAAAAAAAAAAAAAACAGGCACTGAACTAACCAGAAGAAAATGTTTTCATGCTAATTAGTTGTTTTTCTCATCATAAAATAAAATAATGGTCAAGATGTTAGAATATATAACAAATTACTTTTGTGGCGTTTATCCACAATTTTTGGTATTTAATAAATTATGAAATTAGTCTATTTTTCTAATATATTTTAACATGGAAATTATCTCTACAGTCATTAATAGTACTGTATAGGGGGCAGGGAGACATTCTTTATTCTGTATAGTAAGTATATTATGTTATTAAGTTGTATGTATGTATATTACTTGGGTCATTATAAATATGTTAATTCAGTAAGAACAACAGTATTTTGCCAGAAATCCAGATATTTGCACCTTCTTCATACTTTATGTTAATAAGTCCAGTGTACTGACAAAACACAATTATAAGAGGACAGCTTACTCTCTGATTACAATCGAGTCTAAGGCTCTTTGTGATAAGAAGTTCTAGGTGGAAAATACATGCTTCTTCCTAGATAGCATCTGATTCTAATTGTAATGCTTTGAAACCCACGTCTGATAATGACAGTGTTTTAAATTTGGTTTAGTGTTAACTCTTTCCCCTTTTCTTTTAGTTCCAATGTAACACTTATTATCTGTAGTATACCATAGAGTAATTGATTACATACTATTCTGTATCATTACATAATTTACTGGAGTCCTACTTTCCTCAAACTTATTTTACTCCTCAAGATTACTGGATAATTCTTATGATTTTTTATAGCCTTGTAGTTCTAATAGGGAGTAATGTATATAATTGAACAAAATATACTATAATAATAATATAATTCACATAGTAAGTGTACAATAAGTATTTGTTATTGTACTGTAGATGAACTTTTTCCTTCTGGTTTATATTATAAAGGTTAGACAACCTAGAAATTTGATATTCATTATAGCAATGAAGGCAATCTAATTCTTTTAACCACTAGTGTAGGTTGATAACAATTTTTGGAAATTTAGAATTGTATTGAATTATATTCTTTGTTGATGAAAAACTAGTTCTCACATCAAATGATCCAAACATTTCTATAGATGATGAATTTAGAAATTGCTGACTACAGTCACTCATAATTGTGGTGCATAATCTGTGGCACCCCCACAGATTGCAGGAACTGCACTCTCCTCTGCCCCCCACCAAATTCAGATAAATCTTTTTTCAATTTAATTTAATTCTTGTTTTTTAATTAATTAATTTAGAATATTTTTCCATAGTTACATGAGTCATGGTCTTCCCCCATTCCCCACCCCAGAACTGACAAACAATTCCACTGGGTTAAACATGTATCGTTGTTCAAAACCCATTTCCACATTCTCCATATGTAAAATAGAGTGATCATTTAAAGTCAAAATTCCCAATCATATCCCCATCAAGCCATGTGATCAATCATATGTTTTTCTTATGCATTTCTACTCCCACAGTTCTTTCTCTGGGTGTGGATAGTATTCTTTCTCATAAATCCTTCTGGGTTGTCTTGAATCATTGCATTGCTGTTAGTAGAGAAGTCCATTACATTCGATTTGCCACAGTCACTCTGCATCACTTCCTGGAGGTCATTCCAGTTCACATGGAATTCCTCCAGTTCATCATTCCTTTGAGCACAATAATATTCCATCACCAACATATGCCACAATTTGTTCAGCCATTCCCCAATTGAAGGGCATCCCCTCATTTTCCAATTTTTTTGCCACCACAAAGAGTGCAGCTGTGAATATTCTTGTATAAGTCTTTTTCCTTATTATGTCTTTGGGGTACAAACCAACAGTGGTGTTGTTGGATCAAAGGGCAGGCAGTCTTTTGGGCATAGTCATGGAGATAAATCCTATCCCTTAGAATTCAGTTATAAAGCTCTTAAGTTTTACATAGAACTTAACTAGAAAAGGGAAGGCACATCACTTCACTACTTTCTCAAGTGCCAAAGTGGAGCACAATATTTTCAGAATAAAGTTTATGTGAGAACTCACGTTACAATTTCTTACTTCACTATGGAGACATTGTTTCCTCCCCCCCCTTTCTTTCAAAAAAATAATGGAATCATCTTCTAAAGTATCACCCTGTTGGCTAAAGATCATGAACCATGTGGGCAGTTATAATAGGTAAAAAAGAATATTAAGTTAAGACGTAGGCTTAAAAAATTTTAAAAATGTAGTCAAAGGAATAAAGACTTAAGTATACCAAGATATTACTTTTTGGATAGTGTAGTAATTTTTAGATTTACTCTTTGACTCTTTTCCCAAGTCATTTAAAAAATAAGACACCGAATCTATTCTGATTTATTTTCATTCTTCTAATTTTAATTTCATTCTAATTCTTCTTAATGTGATGGAGTCATTGTTTTTTATTTAGTCCAACTTAATTTCAGCAAGGTTTTATATTTTCTCTACTAAAGTTTATTCTTCTTTCATTCCGTACTCCGCTAACACTCTCACTTCCTTTCTTATTCTTTTATCTAGAGCTCTTATTTCACTAGTATGGTCATTTAAAATCCTTGCTTCCTTTATTTTAGAAAATTTACTAGAACTTATGGCAAAACTAGCTATG
Source organism: Monodelphis domestica (assembly GCF_027887165.1). Taxonomy (NCBI): domain Eukaryota; kingdom Metazoa; phylum Chordata; class Mammalia; order Didelphimorphia; family Didelphidae; genus Monodelphis; species Monodelphis domestica. The sequence continues at coordinate 262,694,390 of NC_077231.1, forward strand.
ATTTTTTTTGGTGGAGGCTTTGCTTTTAAATTATGTGGAATTATTTTGTTCCCTGAGTTTATGTGTTGAATAATTCTGATATTTCCTTTTTATTGGTCTTTTCTTGTATTTACTCTTTTCCTGTTGTACTTCCTGAATGGGGATTTTGTATCAGAAACAGTTTCTGTACTTCTAAAAGGAATAATGAGGATTTTGGGTGGATGTGGGAAGGGTGGATATTGATATGTAATGAATGAAATGTCTTTCAAGTACTTTAGAAGCAACTCAAGCCAGTGGAGTGGGTAGAGCTTGGTAGAGGACAATGTGCAAATGGGCAAGGTAAGAGTGGTCTATGATTAGGTTGTCTGCTCCAACTAGTCTGCACCAGGGTGGTCTAATCCAGGGCACACCAAGATCATTACCATTCCAGTTCTATCCCTGAAAGGCTTCTGACCCACTTAGGGAATTAAAATCAAAGAATTGCAGGCATTATAGGCCCTTGGCAAGATCCTGATCTGGGGTTCCAGAAGTTTAGAAGGCATTCTCAGGTGGAGCTTTTCATTTGCAATTTCTACTTCCCTAATCCCAATAATTTTCTTGCTATATCTTTGTGAGGATGTAGGCTAGCAAAACATATTGCAGATTCCCTTTGGATTTCTTTTCTCTTTAGTGATTTAATTTTTTTTTCCTTGATGGAACAACTGTTAAGGGGTTAGGTTTTTTTTTTCCAATTTAAGAACATTCTGTCCTCTATGATCTTTTCAAGTCAATCATCCAAGAAGTATTTATTAAGTACTTATTACATTCAAATCGTTCACAATGGATTATCAAGCACATTTGCCAGCTTTTTTTAAATGCAAAGATACAGTAAGAGAAATTATGCTACTTCTGTGACATCAGTATTATTCCCATAGATATTAATTTTAAGAAAATTTTAGAAGGTAGACAACTAGTTTATGTCATTGATCAAAGTAATATATGTCTGTCTGTGTGTGTGTGTGTGTGTGTGTGTGTGTGTGTATACATACATTATAAGACACTGATAAGGCCAGAATTCAAGTTTCTGGATCTGGGCAGAGAAATCTGTATAAATAATTTATAAACAAAAGCATGTCTTTTCTATTATGCACAGTCAACAAAATATACAAAGCCTGCTGTTTCAACAGAGAAAACAATGAGACATTTGTTAATTTCTATTTTTAAGCATTAATAATATGTTCACCCTATATGATTACAAAGTTCATTTGAAGTTGGTTTATGATTACAGTGAATGTGTCAAGATGTTTTTGAGTGATAACATTTTTAAGATAAAAAATGTAATTTAAATAAAAATTTTATATAGCAATGTTTTTTTAAAGGGACACTGCAGTTTTCATATCACAAACCACTGTTTAAAATATTATTTTAGGCATATGGAACAAACCTCAAATTAAATTAGTTTGCATTGCATTAAAATACAAAGTGATCTTGTCCTACCCTCACTTCACCCCTCCCATACAATTTTTTAACCTAAATTTCCACTAGAGGTCAGTATTAAGACACACTTATTTCCATACTGTTGAAATAAATTGCATGTCAGGAACAAATTATGGTAATAAAGAGACCACTATATATAATGATAATAGCTAGAAGACTATAGTTATGTTAAATAATTCCATCTTTAAAGTATGCCAGTTCTACATTATAATCTATATTTGTATGTTTTTTTTTATTATATTGGAATGCATTTTAACCTCAGACATCTTTGTATATTAATATTATGGTCAATGAGTAACCAATAAAAACTTACTAAATGATAGGTTTATTGAGTCTGGATATCAACCTTTCAGCTTCTGCTAATGTATTTCCAAAAAGAAGGCTTTAATTTTTTTTTTTTGAAGTTACCAAGCTTTCGCTTGCCCTCTGGTCATGCAAGGTCCAAATCTATTTTTAAAACACCAACAGAAAAATTATATCTGAAAACTTTTTTTGTTATATCCAGCTGAAGACCTTTTCATAAAAAATATAGTGATCCTGCTGGTGGAGTTGTAAATTGGTCCAACCATTCTGGAGGGCAATTTGGAACTATGCCCAAACGGCACTAAAAGTCTGTCTGCCCTTTGATCCAGCCATATCACTGCTGGGTTTGTACCCCAAAGAGATAATAAGGAAAAAGACTTGTACAAGAATATTCATAGCTGCACTCTTTGTGGTGGCCAAAAATTGGAAAATGAGGGGATGCTCTTCGATTGGGGAATGGCTGAACAATGGCTGTGGTATATGTTGGTGATGGAATACTATTGTGCTAAATGGAATAATAAAGTGGAGGAATTCCATGGAGACTGGAACAACCTCCAGGAAGTGATGCAGAGCGAGAGGAGCAGAACCAGGAGAACATTGTACACAGAGACTGATACACTGTGGTACAATCGAACGTAATGGACTTCTCCATTAGTGGCAATGCAGTGATCCAAGCCAATTCTGAGGGACACATGTGAAAGAACACTATCCACATTCAGAGGAAAAACTGTGGGAGTAGAAACACAGAAGAAAAACATGATTGGTCGCATGGTTTGATGGGGATATGATTAGGGTTTGATGTTAAATGATCACTGTACTATAAATATCAATAAGATGGAAATAGTTTTTGAACAATGATACATGTATAACCCAGTGGACCTGCTTGTCAGCTTTGAGAGGGGGAAGGAAAGAGGGATGGGAAAAATCATGAATCATGTAACCATGGAAAAATATTCTAAATACATTTTAAAAATATAGTGATCAAAAGGACAATACTGTAATCTGCAACCAAACATATGGATAAGCCCAAAGTTAAGCAGTTTTCTATGGAATGAAATAATTAACAAAAACACATTAACAAGTAGGCATCCTTGGCTAAGGCAACCTCCTTGTTTTCTTTTTACGATAAAGAGATGGGGATGGGAGGAGAAAGAAAAAAGGTTACATTACATTACATTACATTACATTACATTAGAGAGAAATTATATCTTTTTGGGGATGCAGACCTTCATTTGTTTGAAAAATTTTTATTGGTATATCTTCTTTTTACCCCAATCAATGCAACTTACTGCAAATATACCATTCCATGAATAATCTTACATATAAGTATGGTATGAATTATAAGGAAAGTTCTCTAATTATTTTATTAATGCAGAAAAAAATGTTAATATTCCTCATCCAGAATGGCTGCCAATTTATCTTTATAAAAAGACCTCTAAGCATTTACTTACCATAATGACAAACACATACATTTGGAGGAGATTTCTCTCTTCTGCCTTAGCACCTAAGCCCACTACAGTGTACAAAGTAAGCACTGAATAAAAATGTGTTGAATTGAATTGATTTCTCCTTTTTTAAAAATTTGACTGTTTCAGGGACACATGTTCTGTTCTTCTTGATCTATGATCCCATGATGTTGCCACTCAGCTCTTTGTGGTCTTAACCACAAATAACATTGCATCAGTAGCAACTTATTCCCCAGGGTAGAGTTCCCTGTCTGTGGCATTCTACAAGGCAGCAGCACAATAGTAATCAATGAACATATATATTCACTGAATGCCTACTCTACACAACACACTGCACCAGAATTAAAGAGTTACAACCATGGTTCTGTCTGTGTGAAGAGAAACTGTTGCTTTAGTGCTAATGCTGCTCTCCTTGAAAGAATTAGACCCAAAGAACTTTTCTAGGGACCAGTTTGATGACCAACGGGAAAAAATGTTTAAAAGGGTGAAATTCCTTTGGAGCTAGAGTGATGGAAAGGGATAGGGATAAGAGATATCACCTAAACTTGCTATCATGGGGAAAGTGTCTTGGACTAAAATAGATCATTTTAATTCATTACAACTGTGTATACATTTATGACACATTTGCTATATCTTTTCTTTACCAAACATGTAGTCCTTTTGAAAAAATAATGACATATGGTCTCATTCTTAGTTTAAATTTTCTAGCTCTCTAATCTTATAAAAAGAAAAAATCCATTTTAATATTTAGTAGGATAAATAAAATATTATTCAATATTTATATTATTGTATTTTCTATAATATGGATAGCAATTTAAAAAAATCTGCCACATGATAATTTCTTCTAAACATACACTATCTGCTAAAAGTCCAAATTAATCCATTTTGGATAATATATCCAGGAAAGAGCAAGTTTTCTTTCTAGTGTGGGATCATTTGTAAAATCCAGAAATGAATTCTGATCAAATCCAACAGATGTCAGTGATGTTATAAATTAATAACAAAAGAATCCTGGAAAGGTGATTTGACCTAGTGACTCATTTGAAGCAAGGTCTACATGCTAATCATGGGCATTAAAATCAAAGTGATTAATTTGATTGAAAGGTATTAGGCAAACATGCTTTTTAATTTTCTTTTAAAAAAAACATATTCACTTTTCCAAGAAAAACCATGACCATTCCAAATTCCAAGAATTCATAAAAATAGCTCATTCTCCAACCAAGTAGTAAAGGAAGCACAAAAGGCTAAAGATAGCACTGCATTGTTTGATTATATCATGTGGTTTTTTTCCCCCTAGGTAAAAATCTCCTATTTTCTTTGTTCTTCATTTTGTAGTAGCTGTTTCAACTTCTATATTCCTTTCTGTGTGTTCACATTATCTCACTTCTTTGATGATTGTAGTACTCTGAGGCTTCCTAAACATCAGCACAATGTTATACACAAATAGAACCACATAAAAGACCTGTGATAGAAGATGTATGTAGCCTCCTCTTCTATTTAGACTGGAGGACATTGTCCATGAAAATACCTTTGCTGAGCCTAAATCTCCCTCTTTTAAATTTCTAATGAGATAGAGAATCTAGTAAGTAATAGGATTATTAGGATTGAGAGACATTTTTTGGAAGGAGAATCATGAGGGTTAATGTGTCATGTTGTTTTACAGTAAAAAAAAAAAAGAACAAACAAAAACTGAACACTATGGAATCCTGTACTTCCTATATCTTTCAATCAGTTGTGTGACTGTTGAGGTTTGATTAATTGTAGACAATTGTCTATAAAAGTCCGGATGTTCTTTTCTCATTAGCTTAAGCAAGGAAATCCCAGGTAGATTTGTAGATCATTCTCAAAAACATTAAAAAAAAAGATGAACAGCCATATAAAATGATAATTACTGATGTCTTGTGGATTTTCTCCAGTGACTGGAATCATAAGAGGGCTTCCTCAATGAGATCCATAACCATTTAAAAGAAATCAGTCCCAAAATTCACTTTGGAAAAGCCAAATTGATGAAGATTTTAAACTGTCCAGGCTATGAAATGCTGTATCATAGGCAATTCAATGAGTTAGTTTATTATTCCATAGATCTTGGATAGACACTGCATATGAAAAGTAAGCTATCCCCAGAACTGAATAGGATAATAGATTTAGAGCTGGAAGGGACAGACCATAGAAGACATTGAGTTTAATCCCTTAATTTCTTGGCTACGTTCTCACTAACTACACCTAACCTAGAAACCAGCATGAAAAAGACTTAATCCTTTCATACCAGGAATTTACAATATCTTGGTGTATACCTTGGTCACTTACTACATCTTTGTTAATAAATAACACAAATAATAACCCTCTATCTATAGCCATGGGTCCTTTCAGTCCTTGGCTCCCTCCTTTCCAGCCACTACTTCTGTAAACATACTCCACCTTTATTACCCTCTATACTCCAGTTCAGTGAGATCACATCTGTAGAGTATTTTAAGGTTTTCAAAGTGCAATACATACTTTAATTTATGTGATGTTACCAATGGGCACAAATAATGGAACAACAATGCAGCTCAATCAAATTATTTTTTCACAATCAATCAATAAGCAAAATGGAGTCTTATTTGCTCATTTCATGTCTTCGTTGCCCTCTGTTTGATGTTCATTTTTTAATACTTTGGCGACCTTTCTCAGTTATACAAATGCCACTAAAAGATTATTGTTATTTAAAATTTAGGCCTTTGTTACTGGGAAAAATTTGGGATAATTAAATTTTAACTTTCCTGAAGGCAATGCAGTTGATACTTCTGCTATTTAATTCTGGGTTCAGCTGATTGTCAATTTATCTGAAATATAGACAACTCCAATAAGCCATCCATACAACTGCATGTCTGAATCTGGCAACTAGACATTTGTTAGATATTTGATCTTTCCTGTGTTGCTGATCAGATAAAACTTTTTAAAGTGGTTATGGATCTCTTCCAGGAGGTTTGCAGTGTTCCAGAGCCTGACACAATTTGTATAATGCCATAAACATGAACATCTGGAGAACCTCAATGCCTTACGGGAAATCTTTTTTCAATTTAGACTCGGCAATCGATCTCCTCCATCCCAGTGGCAAACACCTTTGGCAAGTACACATCTTTCTTTTTTAGGTCTTACTTGATGCTTATTATTAGAGAGTCTATGAAAAGCACTATTTCTATTATACTTTTCAAGGAATCTTGAATAATTTTGATGTGTGAAGGGGAGATAGCTTGTTGGAAGAGAGTGTTTTGCTACGCAAGAATTTGATGCTTTTTTCATAATCAACAATAAATCAGCAGTGTGAGATCTTCTATTCTTTTCATCTTTCAGCTGATTTAGAGATGGCAAAGATGTGGTCCATTATAGAATATTGCTTGTGAAAGCTTGCCTGTTCACTCATTAAGGATGTCTTCAATTTGTATAGATGGGGAAGTAGGTTTATAGGTTTGTGGTTATTGAGGTTTTCTCAGTTGTCTTTTTAATATTGATAAAGTCCAACTTTTTTTCCTATATTATTTTGTATCTTTAGATGATTCAAATACCTTGTGAATCAGTCCTTCAATAGCCTCATAATCAGACTGTCTCAAGCACAAATCTCTATGTAAACTTGGTCCAATCTGGCTGCTTTGCTCTCATCTTCGTTCTCTTTAGAATCATTTCTACTTCTCTAATAGTAGAATCCAAGTATGGCAGCTTGATGGCATGATCCTAGTCTATCACAAAAAACCTTCAGATTGATCCCATTGCCTCATGTCTCTCCCCACTCCAGGTCATCCTTTACTTCAGTTTTCAAGGTGATTTTTAAGTTCAGATCTGATTATGCCTTCTCTTATTCAATAAACTTCAATGCCACCATTCCCTCAAGGATCAAATGTAATTCCCTATGTTTGTCTTTTAAAGCCTTTCATAACCTGGCCTCTTCCTACCTTTCCAGTCTTTTTATACCTTATGTCTTTCCATGTACTCTGTGATCTAGTGAAACTGGCCTCCTTACTATTCATAATATGACATGCCATCTCCAGATTTCATGTGTTTTCTTCTCTCTTTTTTAAACCCTTCCCTTCCATCTTAGAATCAATACTGTGTATTGGTTTCAAGGCAGAGGAGTGGTAAGGGCTAGGCAATGGGGGTTAGATCAGAAAAGACTGATCAAATAGGGAGAGCAGAATAATAAGAATAATTGCCCACATACAATTGTGGCAGCCATAGAATTTTATAAAGCCTAGAGAAAATCCTCCAAGATAGAAAATCTATGGAAGACTTATGAGAAAGTATGGACAATAATGACACAGAAGGTATGGGGCAAGCTGTGGTCTACATTGAAATACACATAGACATCCATGAAGTCACAAATATTTAGACGTATTACTATTTTTGTCCTATCAAGTCTTCAGCATATTAATTTTCCCTTTCGGTAGTTCAGTAGTTTTTATTCCAATAAGAAAATAGAAAAGCAAGGCAGATTTAAAGGAGAATGATTGATTCTTTGTAGTTTGTGGCTAGCCATAAAGTACCACTGAGAAGGTCTTCAAATTTAAAAAAATCCTTACCTACTACTGGCTTAGAATCAATATTTATTATTGGTTCCAAGGGAGAAGAGTGGCAAGAGCTAGGCAATGAGGGTTAAATGACTTGCCCTTGTTCATACAGCTAGGAAATGTCTGAGGCAAGATTTAAACACAGGAATTCTCATCTCCAAGTCTGAATCTCTATCCACTGAGTCACCTAACTGCCCCTCAAATTCTTTTTAATACATTATTTTATATATGTAGCCCCAGAGGATTTCCCCCTCAATGTCCCCCATAAAAAACCATCCAAACTTCAGGTACATTTTATTTATTTTCTACTAAAATACATGTCATAAAAGTCCACCATGCCACATGTCACCTGAGTAATCAGAAACACATTATCACAAAACTAAGTATTTAACTAAGCATGTAGCAAAATAAATAAGAAGGAAAAATTTCCCCCATTGATCTACTCTCCCAAAGATTCCCACACCCCTGTGGAAGTGCAAGTAGGAAATGGGAGAATATATATACATTGAGAGCAAGTGGTGGAAGGCACAACTGTTACTCCTAGGGCTTATCCCAATTGGAAACCACCTCTGTTGCTACAATTCATTGCTCCTGCCACAGAGTCCCAAACTGCACTTGGCTGGATGGGGCTGCCATTGACTTTGCTAACTTCTCAGCTGGGTACCATGATGCTAGCCTAATTCTGCTATCTATTGGGACATTCTTTGTTTCTATCTGCCACTCTCTGGTATCTCCTTCTGGTAGTCAATTGAATTGCCATGCATTCACCTGTGTGTGTGTGTGTGTGTGTGTGTGTGTGTGTGTGTGTGTGTGTGTGTGTGTGTGTGTATGTGTCTTTTCCCACAAGGGAACAGGTGTCAGCTCTTTTGTAAGGAGCCTCAGAGGCAATCATTTGTAATTTAAATGAGAAAGCCACAGCCAACTTGCCAGCTGGTCCTCAGAATTAGTTTAAATTTATGTTTTCAAAAATGACTTTATTTTGAGCTGCCACTCCCTGTTGTCAAGTCTATTATTTGACTTAAAGGAAGAAAGAAATTCCTTTAAAATCCTTTCTGTACCATGTATGATGTATGATGCCACCTTTGGTCCAGGTAGATTACTTCAGGAGCAGAAATATAAAGGGATGGATGGGGCTCATGACCCCTGTTCTCTAGCCCTTCCAGGAACAAAGCCCTTGCTCTTCCTATACATGTGTACATCCCCAATAGAATGTAAGCTCCTTGAGGGCAGAGATGGTTTCATTTTTGATTTCTCATCTGTAGTACGTTAGCACTCTGCCAGCACTTAATAAATGTTAATTGGGAAATTATGTAGTCTTGCAGTATAAATGTTATTTTGTAATGTTCTCATACACCTTGGATTTTTGACCCACTCTAACCCCTTTTACATGATTGTCAGCTCCTTGAGGGCAGGGACTATCTTTGCATTTAGCACAGTGCCCAGCATTGAGTAAATGCTTAATACTTATTGACTGATTTCAAATTTTATCACCTTACTGATAAGATACTGTCAGACTGGGGAGGTTGGGAATGTGTACTTTGTTTCTTTTTGTCTTTACTCATTCATTTGATCACTTTCACCAAAATCCAAAATGATTAAAAAAAAATGGCAAATTTGTCATCCCCTTTATGCATTCCAACACCAAACACTTCACCATGAACACATCTTTTACTTTGATTTTGAATTATTCGCTGCTGACTGTACATAGTTTACCTTACATGGTTGCTCATGGACAAACTCTTCTCCAAAGATGAACTCTTGTTTCCACTCTTCATCTAACCCCACTGTCTACTGGCATGTGCCAGATTGGTGGCACACTGAGGATGTAATGGAGGATGAAGATGGCATCTGCTGATGACCTCCCCCAGTCCTGCCCCCCCACAATAATCTCTTCACCAGGGACCTTGTTTCACACTTCTCCTTAGCACCAAGTACTGTACTCTGCACAGCCCTAGATAAATATCATGTATTTATCTATATAAGCATACATATAAATAAAATTATTTTTGGAGCAACTCATTTTTTTGGTAAGAGAAATAATTCACCCTCTACCACTCTCATCAAGTAAGGAACTTCCACCTGAGAGTTAAGATCTGTTGAGGAATTTGGACACTTCTGATCAGGATCCTCTATGCCTGACACTCAGCTGAATTCTAATTCCTGCTCCACTGTTCCCTGTAATTCGGAACTACCTTCTGCCTGGGCCATAAGTTATTTCTCTACCACCTATCTGTACAGACTCATCTTTTATCCAGCTAAGACCTCCCTAGCCCCCAACCCTTTCTTCCACCCATTCGATTAAGCTTTCTCTGTAACCTTCTTTTGTTGTTCACAAATATCTTTTCACCACAAGTCTTCCCACTCTTGATTGTTTCCCCTGACTTTCAGGATAGTTGGGATGGGACTGGTGGTGAATGGCAGTAAAGAGAGCCAAGTCTTCCCCAGGTACCATACTGGAAAAAGAAATTATTTCACTCCGTTAATTAAGGTATTTAAATTTTAGAATGGTTGCCATATATTTACAAAGATAGGAACCATTTAAATGGACTTTTGTAGAAATTAATCAAATCGAAGCTACTGAAATGGGTTTAGAGAAAATGATGGGGAGAAGAGGAGACAGGCATCTATTAATCACCCACTATATGCCAGGCACTGGCCTAAGTGCTTCACAAATATCTCATTTGAGATAATACATATTATGAAATTTTTTTCTTTCTAGGCCTTTTGTGTATATACATTCACATTTGCTGACAAACCCATTATATTTATTCAGACTAACTTGCAATTAGCTCAGACTAAGGCCAATGGGTCTGATAAAATGCTGAAAGGAGATATTGGAGTTTGGTGAGGAGTGAGGAGAAAAAAATAAGTGAAAGAGGAATAAAGCATAGGGAAAGACAGAAGGAATTTTGTAAGTGTGGATGGTGAGATCCAGGTTATAACCATCATAGTGTGTGGCTGAGGTTTATGGTGAGGGTTTAGGGCATGGCAATTGAGGAGACTGATGAACTGGAATCTGGGTTCAAGTACTTGAGAGGACAGCAAGAATTATATGGAAGTACCCAAGTATGAGGGCAATGGTTGGAGGAGAGAGGAAGACTGTGAGCCAGGTACTATATTCCTTAAGAAAGGAGGGAGAACAGTTTGGGAATAGTAGCTAATTGTCATGAGAATTTGGGGAGGGTCATATCTGCAACAAGAAGACTTCAAAGGAGGAAAATGTTGTTATTTGGCAGAGAGATGTTGGTGGAGTAGCAGTGGGGGGAAAGTTCATCTATCCTCTTTTCATGACCAAGGATGACAATGTCTTTGGGGGTTGGGGAATGGCGGGAGGGTAAGAGAAGGAAAGCCAGGTGTCTATGAGTGCCAGAGTATGGAAGGAGGCAAAAATGGAAAGAGGACTAGTTTTATAGTCAGTTGAAGAACTTGGGCTCACATTTTAATTCTGATAGTTTGGTCTTGGTCATTTCATCTGTAAAACATTGGGACTGGCCTCAGAGGTTCCTTGCAACTCTAGATCTGTGATGCAAAGTTTGTTTAAAATAACAGAACTGTGATCCTGAAAGGCATGATAGAAGGAGAAGGCAGAGCTGGATAGACTTGAGAGGGAAGAGGCCATGGGAGAAAGTGGGAGAAAAGGGATAGTTTTCACTGAGACAACCTACTTCTCTTTTCCTGATTTCAGGAGAAAAAGGGGTGTCTGCTAGACATGTTTCCCTGTGGAATACAATGATGAGAACCAGGCAACAAACAAAGGCTTCTGAACAAACAAAATAGATATTGTAAACCCCATGAAGCACTTTCATTTATAAAGAAAATAATAATCTGTTGCTCAGAATGCTTTTAATTGTACGTTATGCATAATTCTTTTTTACTTTATGCATAATTCGAATAAGTTTTGTTCTTTGACAAATGAGGAGTTGAAAATGAGAAGAGGAGAATGATTGGTACAGACAGACTGAGGAATGATTGAAAAGAGAGGCAGAAAAACTTATGGTCACAAACAGAAGAGAAACCTAAAACACAGGAGACTCATTATTGAGTGTTTGGAAAAAACCCCATGGCCCTCGATTTGTCCTCAGAGACATCACTGTTACAGTTATAGCTCAATAATCAATATAATGAGGGCAGTAAATCATCAAGAAGAGATTAAACTGTTTCCCATATTTAAAGTTGGAGATAATTATATTCCCATTTACAATATTTATAACACAAAAAAGAAACAAACTAGAATGTTCAAATTTATTTGAAAAAACTAAAAACCCAAGGCTCTAGTTGGTCATTGTTTACTGCATCTAAGATTAACTTCTAGAAAATAAGACAATTAAAAAAAACTTCCCACTGAAGTCCTAGTCCAGTGCCTTCTGTGCTCTGAAGAAGTTGGATTTTTTTTTAATCGGTAGAAAAGTCTTTAAAAAAACATGAATAGCGTTTCTTCTCTGTTTTTGATTGTTATTTTCCTCCCATTAGATTTCTATACCACAGGATGAATTTAAAAATTCATAACTTTTGATAGGACTTAAGATATTAATGACAAAATATTTTTGTTTTCATTAATATTGTCGAATTCCACCAGTATTGCAGAATTTAACAAAATTATAACTAAAATTAGTGTTTTCCTGATAAACAATTCATATGACAAAATTTATGTAAATTTTTGACTAACATGTTAGACTAAATTTAAATAGCTTAGAAGGTGAGGAAAACAGCAACTAAGAGGACTTGCAAGAATAGCCCTTATTCATAGCTCATCTCCTTTACCCAAAGAAAAAACACACAAAATAATAGAGTTACAATGAATAGTAGCAATTAGGAATATGAAAGAACAAAGCCTGATCCAACAGATGAGAAATTTGTGTTATTAGACACTATCTTATTTACTTTCATAAGGATTTAGACATGAAAGAAAAGGCAAACAAAATTTAGTCCTCTTTTATTTAAGCATGATGATTATAAAGCATAAAAAGATTATATAAATGACAGAATCTTCAAAATGAGCAGTCATAAGCTGAAGGAAAAAATAACTTCAAGAACTGTTATTTTAAAAATTAGCCCTTGGCCAGTTTTCTATGAATTTCTTTAAATCTTTATAAAGATAAAATCCAGTACAGCCTTTTTATCATATCAAAATGTTTATTCCAAATTCCTCGGAAAAGACAGATAACTTTTTAGTAGCCCTGTTGCACTAGTATTTCTGTCATAGTGTTCTAGAAATGTTGCCTGCCCTTTGAAATAATGATGAATATTAATTTGAGGAATTACTAAACATGGCAACATTTTAAAGGGACTATTATTTTTCTTTGGTAACATGTATTTTGCCTTGTTAAATTTTGCTATTTCATATCACTATTATAAAATATTTGTCTGGGAGAAATGGGAAGAGAAAAAGGTTTGGGGAAGAGGGAAAAAAGTGAGGAAGAAAAAGAAAGATTGTTATGTGTTTGAGAAGCATTTTTCCCAAGTTAAAATTAATGATAATAAAATTAATGCCAAAGGATTTTTTCCTAAAGTTCCGGTGTTAAACATATAAATTATATTTTCAAGAATTTCCTGAAAATAACTTGTGTATTGTTTTGTGGAATTACTTTGGTATTCAGATATTAATTCTTATCATAGGCATTGGCATATTTCCATATCACACTCTTTTGACTTTTTTCTCATTTTATGGGATTGTTTTTAAAAGTTTTTATTTTAACTGGCATTTATCATTTTGCTTGATTCAAATGACCTTCACAAATTCAACAAGCCAGAAAATAGGTGTTTCTCAGTGCCACCAGAAAGTGTTTTTTTTTCTTTTGATGATTTATTATCCTCTTATAAGTGATCTAGAGAGAATGATCTGCAACAGACCACCTGGAAAGATTAAGAAAATCATCTTGGAAATATGATCACTGGGACAGCTTGCAGTGCTGAAGAGTCAAATGATAAATAATGGTACAAGAGCTTTAAACTTACTTTGCATTGATTGAATTCGCTGTTGTCAGATTAGCCAAAGCTTCAGAGGCTGCTTCTTTTACATCATCATTTTCGTTTTTCAGCAACTGAACTATCTGTGGAATCCCTTTAAAAATTTAGATAGAAAATGTGACTAAGTCAATTCTAGGGCACAAGCAGATAATAAGTTGAAGAAGGAAATAGCAAACCACTCTAGTATCTTTGCCAAGAAAACCCAAGTTGGATATGACAGAAAAATGACCAAATGACAAGAGGATAATAATTCTGCCAATTTTTATAATATTATATATTGCACATTACCTTCAGTATTGAAATATTCTTTGCTTTGCATATTTTCAGACATTGCCGAAATCACCTTGGCAGCAGCAACTTTTGTTCCATCATTTTCAGCTCCCAGAAGGGTTATGAGACATTTCTCCACCTCTTGATCATGAAGAACTTTTCTGTTTTCAGCTTTTTATAAACAAAAATAAAAAAGAAACTTGCTTTTAAAAATTGCCATTGAAGAGCAAAGAGCATGTAAATAAACATGATCACCAAAGTTCTTCCAAAGAGGCTAAAGAATAGAAAATTTCTAGCTAGTCTTTTTTACACTATTTAGTCTTTCAGTCAATGAATTTAAGATTTTATTTTGCCAAATATTTGTAATAATTTTCCAAATAAGTTTTTTGAGGTTATATGATTCAGATTATCTCCTTCCCTCCTTCACCTCCTTCCTGTAGATGGTAACAATGTTTTGGGTTATATGTATTATCAGGCACAGCATATTTCCATATTGTTCATTTTTGTAAGAGAATAATCATAGAAAACCAAAACCCTGAAAGAAAAACAAAGTGAAAAATAATATATTTTGATCTGCATTCCATTTCCAACAGTTCTTTCTCTGGAGGTGGATAGCATTCTTTGTCAAAGTTCTTCAGAGTTGTCCTTGATCATTATATTGCTGAGAGTAGCTAAGTCATTCCATAATATTGCTGTTACTATGTACAATGTTCTCCTGCTTCTGCATATTTCATGATGTTCATGAAGGTCTTTTTTCCAGCTCTTTCTGAAATCATCCCATTCATTTCATAGTAAAATAGGATTCCATCACCATCACATACCACAATTTGTTCAGCTGTACCCCAGTTGATGGACATATCCTTAATGTACAATTCTTTGCAAAAACAAAAAGGACTTCTAGAAATATTTTTGTTCAAGTAGGTCCCCCTCTTTTTTTATCTCTTTGGGATACAGACCTAGTAGTGGTATTACTGGATCAAGGAGTATGAACCATTTTATAGCCTTTGGGGCATAGTTCCAAATTGACTTCCAGAATGGTTGGATCAGTTCACAACTCTACCAGCAATGTATTAGTGTCCCAATTTTGCCACATCCCCTCCAACATCACTTTCCAATACTATTATTTTGGTCAATCTGATACGTGTGAGGTGGTACCTCAAAGTTGTTTTAATTTACATTTCTCTAATAAAGAATGATTTGGAACATTTTTTCATATGATTATTGATAACTTGGATTTTGTCATCTGAAAACTGCTTCTTCATATCCTTTGACCATTTGACAACTGGGGAATGACTTGTATTCTTATGAATTTGACTTAGTTTTTTATATATTTGAGAAATTAGATATTTATATGAGAAATTTGCTATTAAAATTTTCCCTCAGTTTGAGGTTTCATTCTAATTCTGGCTACATTGGTTTTGTTTATACAAAAAAATTTTTAATTTAATATAGTCAAAATTACTCATTTTACATCCTATATAATGTTCTCTATCTCTTCTTTGGTCATGAATTTTTCCTCCTCCATTGATCTTGGGTTAAATATTCTATGTTCCCCTAATTTTCTTATGGTATCACCCTTTAGGTATAAATTATATATCCATTTTGACTATATCTTGATAGAGAGAATGAAATATTGATCTATACCTAGTTTCTGTCATATTGTTTGTTATTGAGTTCTTACCTCCAAACCTGGGATCTTTGGGTTTATCAAGCATTAGATTGCTAAAGTCCTTTACCTCCAATCTATTCCACTGATTCAGCAATCTATTTCTTAGGAAGTGCCAGACTTTTGCTTTATTTATAGTACAGTTTGCAATCTGGCACTGCTGGGCCACTAGTCTTTTATTTTTTCCCCCATCAATTTCCTGGATATTCTTGATATTTTGGTCTTCCATATGAATTTTGTTACTATTTTTTGTAGTTCTATAAAATAATCATTTGGTAGTTTGATTGGTATGGCACTGAATAAGTAAATTAATTTAGGTAGAATTGTCATTCATATATTATTAGCTAAACCTACTCATAATGCTTTTCCCAGTTGTTTATATCTGACTTTATTTGTGAGAAAGTTGTTTTCTAATTGTAGTCATAGAGTTCCTGTATTTGTGTTGACAGGTATTGTCAAGAGTTATTTTAAATGGAATTTCTCCTATATCTTGCTGCTGGACATTGTTGGTTTTTTATATATATATGATGATTTTTGTGAATTTGTTTTGTATCCTGCAACTTTGCTAGTTATTCTTTCAACTAGTTTTTCAATTGATTCTCTAGGATCCTCTAACTATACTATCATATCATATGAAAAGAGTGATAGTTTGGTTACTCATTGCCAATTTTAATTCTCAATTTCTTTTTATTCTCTTATTGCTAAAGCTAGCACTTCTAGTACAATATTAAATTGGTGATAGTGGGTGTCCTTTCATCATCACTGATCTTATTGGAAAGGCTTCTAACATCCCTATTTCAGATGATGTTTCAGACTAGTTATCATTTTAAAGAATGGCCCATTTATTCCTATGGTTTGTAGTGTTTTAATAGGAATTGGGGGTATATTTGTCAAAGACCTTTTTTTGCCTCTATTGAGATAATCATGTGATTTCTATTAGTTTTGTTATTGATATGTTCAATTATGCAGATAATTTCCCTATTATTTGGCCAGCCTTGCTTTTCTGGTATAAATTCCACCTGGTCATAGTGAATGGTCCTTGTGAGATATATTGCTGTTGTCTCTTTGCTAATATTTTATTTAAGATGTTTGCATCAATATTCACTAAGGAAATTGGTCTGCAATTTTCCTTCTGTTTTTACTCTTCCTCGATTAGGTATCAGCAATATCTTTGTGTCATAAGAATTTGGTAGGACTTCTTTGCCTATTTTGCCAAATGTTTATATAGTATTGGGATGAGTTGTTCTTTAAATGTTTGATAGAATTCACTTGTGAATCCATTTAGCCTTGGGGATTTTTTCTAAGAGAGTTCTTTGATTTATTATGCATACCTCATCGTGTTAGAGAATATAATCTTTTCTAATGCTGTCTTCATGGAAATTAACCTTTAAGAAAGAGGCTAGTTGTCTACCAATTAAAGACAGTTAATCCAAGGGATGCCGGTCAGTGTTTAAAAATTGGCTCTCTGAAAAAACTACATGCATGAAACATTTTCATATTTAATCTACATTATTGGTATTTTCTCCATTCCTTAAGTTTCAACAATCAACAAAAACACAGTCAAGCTCTTATTTATGCCATAGGCTAATTTTCATGGAGGGGGGGTGAACTTACACTGAAAAATTTATCAATAGACCTCTTTGAGCTTGTTGTTGAATTCAGTATACTCTGAATAACTTGTTGTTAAAGGGGATTTGGGGGCAAGGGGAGGAATTTTTTATTTTATCAATCTAGGAAGTATCCAGTAAGGAAAGTTGTTTCCCTCACCCCAGACACACATACACAGCTACCAATAAATATGGCACATGGCAACATTGTGTAATTAATATATGGTCTTGGAGAATTATTTGGGGGTACCAAGAGGTTAAATGACTTGCCCAGGGTCATACAGAATATATCAGAAGCAAGACTTTGAACCCAGATCTTCCTGATTTCAAGGCTAATTCTCTATCCATTAAACCATGGGACCTCTTGATTAGAAAAAGAAGCAGGAAATCAGACCAACCTAAAAAAATTATATTGGATATTGAGGGTATTAATTATTATGACATCATTGGTCTTTTATACACAAACATAAATACATATGCATACACCCTTCACAGATCACTGATTTCTTCAGTGTGGTTACTCTCACAATACATGCCATTGGTATATGGTTTTCATTATTATGATAGAAAAATTCATTGCTCTGTAGTGAACCAGAGTGATTAGTCTCTTCGGACTTTGTTAGGCTGGTTCTTGGACAACTGATATATAGTCCAGGCTCTAAAATTTTTCAGCTTGGTGAGCCCTACTGAAATCATTGTTTATATTGTTAAATGGGAATTTAAAAATGAAAATAAATCATTAATTTACTTAAATAAAAATAAATATCTATATGTATATCTAAATACATATATGTATGTATACATGAATAAACATTTATTAAAAGCCTACTGTGTGCCACATACTATACTAGATGTTAGGGATAGAGATAGAAGTAAAGGGAGGGAGAGAGAGAGAGAATTTGGATATTTGGATATGTCATAATCCTCTAATCTAGTCACAGGAAATCAGAATGAAAAATATAACTATGTTTCCAGAAAACATCAGATAGTTTCTTTTTTTCTTTTTATTTGGTTGTATTTGTCATTAAAAAAATTGAACTAGTAAATAAACATTAAAATAATGGAAAATTATTAATGTCACAATACCTATTTTCATCTTCTTCAGCTAATTCTAAGTAATTTGATTCCTATTTTATTAAAAGCATATGCTAAGTAAAGAATTGTTGAGCACATCATACTTTAAATACCCTAGAGAGGTACACAACTGGCTTGACAAGTAACGGAGTTCACAGTTGGTCTGTTTCTTACCAATTTAGTTAATTATTCTTTGTAAGTTTGGTCAGAGTTTTGATTCTTTATAAATTAACCTTTAATAAAAGAAGTTGATATAGTAAGAGAAGGGGGGCTAATTATGTTAAGTGATAAATTACTAAATAAAATACTAGTTTTATTTATATTTAATAAATCTGTGACAATTCATTTTTAAAAATTTATTACATGAAGAAATAAATTTTTTAAAGTATTTATTTTATTTCAAAATTCAGAAGTACTCTTTAAGAATTTTTCTGTAATTATTGGCAACTGAATGTGCCTCATGAAGTTACCAAATGCTTTCTTTCCTTTTAGCTATTCACATGGAATAATGAATCATCCTTTTAACAGTTACTGCCTTTGACCCTTAACACATCTGAACGTATTGAACTAGAAAGATTAGACGTAATATGATAAGCACAGTCTAAGGTAGTAACACTTCTGTTCAAGAACTTCAAGCCATTAACGAACCATGTCTCATCATTCTATCCTTATCTGTCAGCCTCTTAATTTAAAACTGAACTCGATGTCTCCAGAACTATATTTGGCTTAAAAATCTATATTTAAACACTTCGATTTTTAATCTATTCACTCCCCAAATATAGCATTAGGAAGAGTCCATCTAACAAACCAAAACTGAAAATGGATTTAATATTTAAATGGATTTTATATTTTATTTAAGTTATATTTAAAATATAAAATATTGAAACATGAATATAGTCGGTTTGACCTGAATAGTTTTGCTTAACAAAGTGCTTTATAACATAACTTTATTCCGCTTTCTAAATAGCCACCTACCAATGCCACTTTGAAAAAATGGCATCTTAACATCCATTGCCAAAAGAACTAATGAAAGAAAATGGTTTTTATAGTAGTTAACTGTTACGCAGCCCAAATAGTACATATATAATTATTAGAGAGGTAAAAAAAATCATTTAAATCAATATTGCAGGTAATTAGTTTCCCAACCCTGCTGGGAATGTTCTAAAAATCCAGCTGTGTTCACCAAACCTCAGAAGTGCAGACTGCTGTGTAGTTATAACAGATTTTAAAGATGAAATAACATATTAACTCAGTACTTCATTGAATTCCTACACCAAGTGAAGCATTTACATTTTAATTACCGAAACAGAGAAGATGCATATGGGAGGTTAGCTGTTAGTATAGCAGTGAACTCTAAAACCATGTTTTAGTGACAGCTTTTTAAAGGCATGAAATTTTGTCATCAGAAACTCTCGTTCATGCTAACATTTCCAGTCTAAGGAGGTGCTGTTGTGTCCCTTTTGTTCCTCATGCCAAGTTAATGTGAATCCATAAACCTAGCTGGGAACAGTATAATTCACCCTTTCATCCCCTTGGTGTCAGGTCAATGGCTTAGTCTTTTACTTCGTTTTACAAAGGTTTGGTTTTACAGAAGTTTGTCACCCACCTTGGTGGAGTTCTCTGTTTTATAGTCACTAGTTAAAAATGTTTTACATGGGCTTACTGGCACTGGGAATCAGGGAAAGAGGCAGGAATTGGGATTTCACCATCGTGGGGAATTTACAGGGTGGAAACTCCTTCCCAAGATTTGCTATTCATCTGTACTTCTGTACAAGTCCACGTAGTGCATTTATTAGGACATCTAAGGTAGCATTGTGGATAGAAAACTGGACTTAGAATCAGAAGGATTCATCTTCCTGAGTTCAAATCCAGCCTCAGATGCTTACTAGCTGTGTGAGCCTAGGCAAGTTACCTAACCCTGTTTGCCTCAGTTTCCTCATCTGTAAAATGAGTCGGGGAAGGAAGTAGCAATCTACTTCAGTATCTTTGCCAAGAAAACACCAAATCGGATGATGAAGAATCAGACACAACTTAAAGAGGTGAAAATAACAATTGGGTATTTATATAGCACTTTATGTATATTATCGCATTTGATCTTCACAAAAACCTTAATATCATAGGTGTAGTTAAATTTTCCTCATTTTACTGATAAGGAAACTAGAAAGAGAAAACTGAATGACTTGCCCAAGGTCATATAGCTCAAAAGTGGCTAAGATGAGATGATGAAATCCAAGTCCAGTGCTCTAGTCCATCATATCATCCAGCTGCCTAACTCATGTTCACAGAGATGTCAAGAAACTGAGAAGTGAAATGCTTTGAAACAGAATATGTCAGAGGCAGAGTTTAAGCCAAGATCTTCCTGACTCCAAGATAGTAGCCTTCTATCCATTAAGGCTACTTAAGCTATAATTCTATCCAATCTATGATGCTTTATAGAAGAACTTCTTACCAAGGGTTTTAAAGAGAAATTTGACTGTGAAGAAGAAGAGAACAAAATATATCACCACAGACATAACATCACAAATTATTTTTGTAGTATTGTGTAGAATGTAGAATACTTGTGAAATTGTGCTTCAGTAATACAATTTAGCAACTTGATTTTATAAATCACCATATAGATGCTTCTTAAATACTGCTTCAGTTTTGCTCTTCTAGCCTCCAGGTTCCTTCGTGTCAGGATCTACACTCCTGGCACTTTTCAGGGTGTAAGACGGGGACACCACATATACAAATGGTAAATGTCTTTGTGCTTCTGCTCTTTTTTATTATTGAAGTTTGGGGATTTCATTTTGTCATACATTGGGACTTTTGAGTTTTTCATGTTGGGACTTGTGAGGGACGAGACTAGCTAATCAATCAACAAGTATTTATGAAATGCCTTTTAAGTGCTAGGCACTGTGCTAGACAAAAATGAACTTGTCTCTGATGTCTGGTAGCTTATGTGGGGAGTTTAGGGAGGGAAGAACAAAGCACACACCTTCCAATAAATGGAAGGTAAGTACAAAGCAATATCTATAGGTATGTATGTGTTAGGTTTGGGGAAGGGAATACTAGCTGCCAAAGGGATCTGAAAAGACAACATAGAGGAGGTGACATTGGAACTGAGTTTTGAAAAAACCTTGGCATTTCAGGAGGCAGGAGTGAAGAGTGCATCCAAGGCACAGGGGGTGTCTATTACAAAGGTAAGGAAGGAGACAGGAGATGGAAGGCTGTGGATAAGGAGCAACAAGGCAGAATAAGGAAAGAGTAATGTACAATCTTCCTGGAAGGTGGGCTGCATCCAAATTTTCAAGGATTTAAAATGCCAAACTAAGGAGTTTGTATTTTATCCTAGAGGCAACAAGGAAGCACAGAAACTTTTTGAGCCTGGGTAGTCTTGGGTTTTAGCAATATCTATTTGGCAGTTGAGTGGAGGATAAATTAAGAGAAGAAAAGAGACTTGAGAGAGAAAGGAAGGAAGGGAGGGAAGGGGAGGGAAATAAGAAGGGAAAGGAGAAGTAGGGAAGGAAGGAAAGGAGGAAGGGAAAGAAGAAAGGGAAGGAGGAAAAGGAACAAGCATTTATTATATGCTTACTATATGCACTCTAAAAATATCTCAACTGATCCTCACAACAACCCTAGGAGGTATGTTCTATGATTATCCATATTTTATAGTTGAGAAAACTAAGGCAGACAGGGCTTAAGTGACTTGCCCAGAGTCATACAGCTTGTCAAGTGCCTGAGGTAAGATATAAATGAGGTCTTTTTGGCTTTAGGCTAGTTCTTGGTCCACTGAGTGACCTAGCTGACCTTAAAAATGGACTTTAGCTAAACACAAAAGGATAGAAAAAGAAGATGAGGAGTTAAAGTTTGAGGTTCACTTAATAGAGGGAAGATCACACAGGCATAAAAATCAAGGTAGGAAGCCAGAGTCCATTCAAGATAGAAGTATAATGGGTTCTATAGATCTAGGAAGGCAAGCAGAGTCATGGAGTAACTCTGAGTTCAACAAAAAAGACATTAAACAAGAGGGTTATGACTTCTGGGCTGATAACACAGGGCAGAGACTTTTTGCATTCTTTGCCCCTCTTTTTTCTATTTCCTGGATGTTGGTCACTGTAGGCTTACATCTGTAAACATGATTATTATAAACAGATGAGAACACCAGAGATGAAAACTCAGAGAAGTGAGATCAGGAATCCCTCCTGGTACCTTGCATAGGTTAAGAGAGGCTAACATAGGGTTATTGTCATGCTTCCTTGGAGTCTTATTGGGAGGGATATCTGTAAGCCATGGACCTGTGCTGAGGGGTTGATTGATGAGCATCACTAATTAGCTTGGCTCAATCCAAGGCAACGCCACCTTTAGGCAGTAATAGCTGTGGCTGCTAAGTGTAATTGGATCACCCAGAGCTGGGTACTTGCCAACAAGACTGCACCAGCAAGTATCTGAACCTGCCAAGGGGGATGGTCCATTAAAATTTTTACTCGCAAGATTGAGCAGCAGAGACTTGTAAGGGCCAGAAGAGAGAAGCAATTCCTCCTCTTTGGTTTTGGTCTCCATGATTCCTACCCTTCCAGTCTTAAGCTCTCAGAGTTGTGTTCTCTTAAGTTTTATCCTACCACCAAGTCGATCATTGGTCAATATTGGGACCCACAGAATCACTCATTGCAGATAATACTGGCCCACTTCTCCAATTCCCATGGTTCTCTGAGAACTCACAATCACAGCCCTTGCCTTGTTTTCAGGGAAAAATGGAATGAGACTGGTGTTTGGGGACAGAGCCACTTGGCACTTAGAATTCAGCCCTAAATTTAAAAAAAATTTAAAAACATACCTTTTTGAAGGTATGTTCCTTGTTGGGAGGCTGCAGGAGTGGTTGGATGTTCCAGGATGAGGAAGCCCCCAGGTGCTGAGAGAACTTTAAGGAGGAGAGTATAGCAGGGGCAAAATTTTAAACAGGACCAAGAGAAGAAAAGTGCAATACCTTGCACACAGTAAGTACTGAAATTCTTGCTTGGATAATTGGTGTCTTTTATTGAGAAGCAAGGAGCTAGAATTTTGTGAGAGATCTGGTTATTCTCATAGGACTTTGAAAGCTCCCACACCAGTACTGAGCATGAGGCAGGGAAGAAGGGTTCTGTTGGAGTCCCTGAATGAATTCAGGCATGTAAAAGTTATTTGGGTCTGGAAAAAATAGGGATTCTGAAGCATGGGTCATTTGGCTGGTCAACCCAATAGTAAAAGAGGAACAGGTAAACTGCTATATCTGATGGACATGGTCATTCAATTAGAATATGAGACAATACTGTCATCAGAAGGGTAAAACCTGTTTCCCAAAGGTCCAAAGGGAGATGGTCTCCATGAGCAAGCAGGCAAATGCTACCAAAGGCAGCAATCGTGGTGCTGGCAGTTGAGGGTAGGACATAGACATCCTTCTCCAGGGAAGGATGGGCTGATCATGTGTCAAGGGCAAAGGACAACATGTAGACATCAAAGGAAGGCTCTCAGCACTGTTGAATGGACTTCCTGTGATGAACATTTGGGAGGATATCAGCATGGGCCAGAATGGTTGGGTTGTGATCCCTGAAGGGGATACTCAAATGGATGACTTTCATTAAAGATTAATTTGAGTTTGGTGTCCATAATAACTGAATTTACTTTAGTGACTTCTGAGTGCTATGACTGATACTGGTAGATATCTTTGAGAGTTTTGACATAGTATAGACAGAGGGGAATTTCTTATGCCTAAGGGTTCCTCACTGGAGCTCTAATACACTAGACTTAAATATCCACTAGGGTGGATGCCAAATATACACAGAGTGAAGAATGTATCTAAGCAAGTCTCAAAGATTGTGATCCCCAAAAGCTATGATTAATGTTGGGTGCACAGGGGTAGTCATCACATACTCTAGGATATTTAGAAAAGTCTATAGAACCTCACTATAGGCATCTCAATGGATGCCCCAGATTTTTAGTAGTAATACCAACCATACATAGTATTTTAAAAACTTGTAGGTTTCACAACAGGATAATGAAGTTTACTGACATTTTCTTCTTGTAATTTGGAGAAATTAAGTAGCTGGTCCATGACCACATAGCAAGTAAGAACAGAAGAGTTGAACCAAAGCCTTTACAACTCCAAGTTTATCATTCTAATTCATTATTTCAAACTAGCATCATTAATCTGGCTCACACTTCCTTTTATATGGTTTGGATTGTGCCATTGGGGGGGGGTCTTGGAAGCAGGGATCCAAACAGAAGAGGCTATATTATAGATTGTTCCAGGTCCAGGAATCTTTAGTACAAGCAAAAAACCCTTGGCATGATGTCATCCTACAAATGCTTTTAGCATTCACTGCTGGGATTGCTTCACTTGCACTGACTATGGAGTGCTTGCGGATTGTCTAGCTGCTCATGTGGTCCCAATAGATTTTCTCTTACATACCCTTTCTGTTAGCTGGTTATAATGTCCCTTCATGGACCATAGGAATAATCAAGGGACAAAACAAGGGCATGTTCAGGCAATCTCTAGCTTAGCAAAGGAGGCAAACAATGACCATGAGGTACAGTGGTCACTAAAAAGAGAGCTTGGCTTGTTTCACTAGGAGTGCTTCGTTTCAATCCTTTCCTGGTGGCACCTTCTTTTATGCTGGAGACAGAAAGGAGAGGAAGCATATGGGTACATCTAATATGACTCCCAAGAGGTGGGCATTTGGGTAGGTGCAGGCAATGGAGGGCATTGCCTGAGGATGAAAGGAGGCTTTTCTAAGTTCTAGCAAAAACACTAAGGCAAAAATAAGTGAAGATAAGTGGTACATCTGCCATGATGTGTTCATCATGCCAAAAGGCTTGGAGGGCAAAAAGAGACACTAAGAAACAAGATTGTCAACTGATCCAAAGGCAGCAGAGATCCAAGATCTCTCTGGTTGGTTTTGTGATGTATTTGAATAGCTCTGGTCCCATAGGTATTCATTAAGGATGGCCAGAGACTATGCCTTGGTTAGATATGCTTAAAACAAAATCTATAAAGAGAAAGACTCGCCCTGTGATCTGAATGATAAGATGATAATACACTTCACAAGATTGTGAGGAAAGTGATACTTAACCTTAAAGAGTTTCTGTAACTGTGATATGGAGGCAGGTCGGTGGCTCAGTGGATAGAGTGCTGGGATGAGGGAACTACATCATGCAGTCCCAATGAAGAATCTTCCTCTACTGAGGCAGGCTGGCCTTTTCTATAGTCTTGGAAAGTTTCCATGAGAAGAAAAATTAAACGACTTTTCTGGGATCATTTCCCCATGATGTGTCAGAGACAGGACTTGAATTCAAAGCTTCTTGTCTCTATCCATTATTTGGAACTTCTTCTCTAATTGATATTGATAATGATTGAACTTTCTTGATGCTACTTCAAAGAATCCTTATATTGAAAAGGGAAAGCAGCCCTATTAAGGGTGGTGTAGCTCATAGAGTACTAAACTTGTGTCAACAAGATGTGAGTTCAACTCCTGTCTTAACCACTAACTTGTTTTATGAGCCTAGGGGTAAGTCAACCTTTCTCAGCCTCACTTCCTCTCCTGGAAAGTCACTGGTTGTGGGGAGGCTCTAAAGATAAAAAGCTATAAAATGGTTTATAAATGTTAATTGTTCTTAATAAGGATTTGCCCAATGATGATAGTTGTTTGACTTCTTGGAAGAGTGATAGAGAAATGGGGATGGTGGGTAGGAACCAATGCAGTGGGTTACCATGAGCTTAGCTTATTCTCAAAGATAAAGAATTCGCCTAGAGACAGGAAAGCAGAGTGGAAACCACTTTTTTGTGGGGAGAGAAATAGTGTAAGTTTCTGCAAGGGCAAATTAGGCGAGGAAACTGAGCTGAGGAGGAGGAAGGCAGTTGCTGTGGCCAAAGCTGATAACCCCAGACTTTTTGGAGCAGCCTCTATTTCCCCAGACTTCTAGTAAGAGAGAGTGTGTGAATCAGGATGGCAATCCCCACATCACATTTGTTGTTGTTTGGTCATTCAGGCATATGTGACTCTTCATGATCCTTTGGGTATTGTCTATGGGTTTTCCTGGGCAAAGATCCTGGAGTGGATGGCCATTTTCCTTTCCCAATGGATTGAGGCAAACTGAGGTTAAGTGACTTGCCCAAGGTTCACACAGTTAATGAGTGTCTGAGGTCACATTTGAATTCAGGTCTTCCTGACTCCAAGCCCCAGTACTCTATCCACTACCTGTCTCCATAGCACATTCACATAAACTCTTTAAGGTTAATTACCACTTTCCTCACAACAGTCTTGGGAGGCAGAGAGTGTCTTATCCTCTCATAGACTCAGGTTTAGGGCTCTGTCCAGGCTCTGAATCAGAGCTGCCTCTTGAACACAGACAGGTCTTCTGACTCCAAGACCCAGTATTTTTTTTCCCATTATACTGTGTTCTATGTAGACCAAGGATAAAACAACTTTTATGATGAAAAAACAAACAAACCCTGAATTTGAGAAGCAATATGGTGTACTGAACTTGTGTTCTAAACCCACCACAGAGACTTGCTACCTGGGTATTTATGGAGAAATTATTTAACCTCTTAAAGGCTCAGTTTTCTGATTTATAAAATGGAGATACCACGTATACCTCCTACCTTACAAGGTCATTACGAGATGGAGTATCAGGTGTGAGGAACAAAGAGATGACTAGTTTATCTGGAAGGTATTTGGCAAGCCTTAAAGCACTATACAAATGATTTGTTGTTATTATTGTTTATGATTATTGATTTCAAATCATTTCTTTGGGTCTAGACTTCTCAGAGTAATTCTTCATGCCTTCTACAGGTATAATTTCTAACTGTCAGTGAAATTCTGTTTGTTGAACAAGGGCAACAGTGGCAAGGAAGGTCTCTAGTGTGGATTAAGAAGGAAATGTTTCCTTTATTATATATGTTCAGAATGTAACTCACTTAAAATAGCCAAGCTGTCATTCTTGGAAACTGGAGTGCTATAGCAGAGGGAAAAAAACTTAAATCACATATTGTGTTAAATAAAATACTCCCCAATAGATATAAATTAAAACTACAATTTCATCTTTGGTTCTGTTGACACAAACAAACCACTCCAGTTTTGCAGATTTATGTTAGCAGAACTCATCACTGCAATGAAAACCTTATTATGTATAGTTATGAATATAGAATTTTTCATATCCTGTTACATGGCACTTCTAGACTTAGATTACAACTTGAAAAATTACTGTATAGACACCATTTCCTGCACAGACTTATTTAAGCAGTAGCTTTCATGATCACAAATAATGCACATATTCTATATAATCCTGAAATCCACAGCAAATAAGAGAAGGTAAAAAAAAAAGTCCCTGTAGAGAATGAATAATTATAAAAAGATAAGAACATGACTAAATTACATTGCTGGTTATTCATCTGTAGCTGCTGCATTGGCGTATGCCACTGACAAGGGAACCTCTGTGCTACTGGCATGGCGGACCATGCATGACCTCATGTGAAAGGTGTAGTGAGCTGGACCTTAGGCTGGTTCATATTTGGAAAAGGACATAAATCAGAGGCCCGCTAAGCAAAAACAAAACGTCTGAGGAAATATGTATGTTTTGCATTTAAAATTATACGTACGATCATAAGCTGCTCTAGAAATGGCCTTAGTTGCACTCTTCTGGATCTCGGGAAATACTGCGTTTTCTGTAAATGTCAAGAGTTTCTTGAGGCCTCCTCCCTGCTGAATATGCACTGTGGTATCTACATCCTCCAGACAATTGGCTATCACATTGAGAGCTTCTGCATGGAGATCAGTAAATTCCTAATGATAAAAACACACCAGATCTTAGCATGTTGACCTTATTTTGTTAAGGGAGACTAAAATTGGGTTGTTGTTGTTTTTTTGGTTTTTTGGTTTTTTTTGGCTAGCATATAAATGAGTTGTGGCAGAGGCAGGAGGAGAGTGGAGTTCCATGGATTGCTGAACTTAACTTCTTTCCTTTCCTATGAACTTCTATCCCTACATATTGCCCAACCACCAAAATAGTACTGGCAGTGTAATATTTTTTTTAAACCCTTACCTTCCATCTTGGAATCAATACTGTGTATTGGTTTCAAGGCAGAAGAGCGGTAAGGGCTAGGCAATGGGGTCAAGTGACTTGCCCAGGGTCACACAGCTGGGAAGTGTCTGAGACCAGATTTGAACCCAGGACCTCCCATCTCTACGCCTGGCTCTCAATCCACTGAGCCACCCAGCTGCCCCCAGTGTCTAATATTTAATGAGGATTCAGACGTGAGCAATTCTAACTCTTTTAGGGATTTTGAACAGATGCTGGGTCTCTATAAGAAATTATGTGGTTCTATTTACAGGAACAGATTAGTAACTTTTTTAAAAAAACCCTTACCTTCTGACTTAGTGTCAATAATAGGGGTCAGTTCTAAGGCAGCTAAGTGGCAAGGGCTAAGCAAGTAAGACGTGTCCGAGGTCAGATTTGAAACCAGGACCTGCCTTCTCCAAGCCTGGGTCTCTTCCTCTGAGCCCCCTAATTGCTTCAGACTAGTAACTCTCCTGAAATTGATGGTTTTAGATAGTTGCCCAGAGTATGAATTGTTCTTGGTCATAGGGCTTGTGCGTATCAGAGGCAGGACTTGACAGCAAAGCCAGCCTCTCAGAAATGTATAGTCATCGATAGGATATGTGAAAGCAATCATGAACATTTCAAAATTTCTTATTATTAAAGAAGTCTTTGTAAAGTCTAGAAGAGAAGGTAGCCTGGCAGAGAAGGCAGAGAGCCAGCCTCAGAATTGAGAAGACCTGATTTCATATCACATCCCTGGCACACACCCACTCAAATTCCTTAATTTCTCAGTGCCCGAGGCAGGCAACATTTTCAGACTGCCATTTGCAAAACAGTGATCCATCTGAACCCCACAGGGTGGGTTTCCTCGCTTGGAACTGCCTACAGCAGCGAAAAGATGAGTCGGGGCCAAACAACAATAATTATGATTTCCGAAATACATGTCGATTTATAGTAGGTGCCTTTCTGAAACTTAGAAGCTTCAGGAAGAACATATTTGAAATAACATAAAATTGGGCAAAGAAACAGCTAAAGGGATATAGAAAAATCAGTGTCTGGTATTTAAAACATGACAGAGATGATTTCTTTATGTCTCCTCTTATTTGGTCAGTATAATATATTCACAGTCTCAGAAATGAAAAAGTAAAATAATAAGATATTAATAAGTTAATAATTGTATTATGTGATGTGTGAACTGCATAGGCAGAGTTATAATTACTGATTCTCTGTGTTGTCTTCCAACCACTAGGTCATGCTGCTTCTCCATTTAGAATTTAAGGCTAAATAAAATTCAAGAAGGACAAAACTTTCCAAACTATGTTTAAAACCAACAATGGGAAAATGACAGTATAAATCTTATAAATGTATATTATACTTGATCATAAAAGTATGAAATGATATTATCAAACAAAACATGAAGATAAAAGAAAGGCAGTAGAGTTAGCTATAAATTATTATCCCAAAGACAAATAGTGATTCTTTTCTGAAAGGAGAACCTGCTTGTAAAATATACCCCTCCCTCTTGACCTTAATAAATAAGACAATTTCTGATACTAGATTTATGTTTAATTCACTAAACTTTAAATTTTTTTTAAAGAGAATCTCAAAACAAACTTATACATACATATACATTTCATTGCTCCTATGTTTGTTCTAATTTACTTCTTAGAAAGCACTGGATACAATTCAGAAGATCCATTCTTTTAAATATCCTTTCTTTTCATTGTTTCCTGATGGATACTCTATCCCATTCCCCACAGAGACTGTTCCAAGCCTCCTCTACTCTTCTCAAATTTTCCACAGTTTTTTCTTTGCCCTGGCTCTCCGCTGAGAGCTTTGCCTTAAAATGTCTTTCATTACAATTAAATAGATCCCATTTCTCCCCTTTACTCTTCTCAAAACCCATGGACATTCCTTATTCTGTCTTCCTTTAATGAAGAGGTGACTCTTCTCCTCATCAAGGCTAACCCCTCAATGTACCCTTGATTCTATCTCTGCTTCCATCTTGTCTAGCAGATTGCCCCTCTAATAATCTCCTCTTTCTAATCTTGCATGCCTCCCCCTCTACTGGTTCCTTCCTTGCTATCTAAAAACATCATCTAAGTTTTGCATCATCCTGGAACAAACCCTCAATAGATCCTACTATCAGCTCAAGTTACCATGTTCTGTCTCTTCTCCCATTTACAATACTAGCCATAGCTGTCTGGGGCTCCTTGCCTTCATTCTATCTCCTCTTTGTGTTCTGGCTTCTGCCTTCATCAAACAACTGAACCCTCTTTCTGAAGGTAGTAGTAGTTAACTCCCAATAGCTCATCTGATGATTTTTACTTCTTAATTTTTCTGCAACATTTGATCCTACCAATCAACCACTTCTGGCTATTCTCCCTTTTCTGGGTTTTCATGGCATTGCTTTCTTGGTTCTCCTCTAATCTACTTGACCATTCCTCTGTATCATTTGCTTGTTCATCGTTCATATCATGCCCCCTAATTGTGGTTGTATCCCAAGGCTTTATCCTGGGACCTCTTTTGCTTGTCCATTCTCTTTCTCTCCCATCCTCAAGTCTCATTGGCTTCATTATCATCTTCATGCAGATGACCGTCCACATCTATAAATCCAGCCAAAGTCTTTCATCTGAGGCTCCATTTGTACCTCTTTAACTACTTAATAGATATTTCAAATTGAACATCCTACCAGAGTCTCAAACTCAATTTGTCCAACATTGACTTTCTCCAAAGATACAGCCCTATTCCAATTTCACGATTTCTAGCAAAGGTACCACCACTCTCTCAGTCTCTCAAGTTTGTAGCCTTAACATTTATCTACAAGTCCTGACACTCCTTTACCCCATATATCTGAGCAATCCCCAACATTATAGCTCTCTTATCTACCATTTTTCTTTACTCATATGGCCACTTTCCTCAACTCTCTAGTAGAACCCAGGCAAACTGGTGTCTTCTGGCAGTTCCTCATCTCTTACCTCAGGACTTTGTACTGGCTATGCCTCATCATCACAAGGGTCTCTTGGAAATTGTCAGTTCAGCCAAGGCTCTGGGATTTGTAAAAGTGGCTAACTCAATCCAAAGGCAAACACTGGGAAATTTTATCTGTTTTCCCCACTGTTTGTTTATTAGTGGTGTTTTTCTCTCTGATTTACCACTGAAGGAATTAAGAATGGTTATTATGACTAATTCTATGACTGATAAGAATTTGACATTTTTGATCATCTAGAATTCAAACTTGTTTTTGCATGGAAACTGACCTGAACCTTACCTAACTCTCATGTCTATTTGAAAGCTAATTTAAAATAACATGGTAATGTAGTCTTGGGCTATTTAAAAATTAATACAATTTAATAAAAATATATTTTTGCCCATTAGAAACCCATATCACTTCTAGGGTTTTTTTCCTTCTCTTCTGTTCTTGCCAATTGAAATCTATTCTCACAAATGTTTTGGCATAAATTTTTGCTTTAAATAATCAGTCAAACCTTAATCAAAACTCCTTTTCTTTTTAAATGCAGATTTCTAATTTCTTATAACTTGAATTGACATCTAGCTTTTTCACTATTTAAATTTTGAGAGAGCATAATTTCTCAATGTTAGTATTAGTATGATGGGCACTGGGCATGTAATGATGAGAACTGGTTTCAACTGTTGGTTCTGACATTTAGCAAATTGCTTCACTTCTAGGAGATTCTCCCTATCTTCTTGGACCAATTAAGTGATTCAGTGTATAGAATGCTGGACCTGGAGCCAGAAAGACCTGGATTCAGGGGACAGCTATGTAACTCAGTGGATTGAGAGCCAGGCTTAAATATGGGAGGTCGTGGGTTCAAATCTGACCATAGATACTTTCTAACTATGTGGCAAACCACTTAACCTCCCTTGCCTAGCCCTTACTGCTCTTCTGCCTTAGAACCAGTACACAGTATTGATTCTAAGATGAAAGGTAAGAGTTTACAATAAAAGAAAGACACTACCTGTGTCACCCTGGGCAAGTTACTTAACCTCTGTCTGCCTCAGTTTCTTCAACTATAAAATGAGGATAATAATAGCACCTACTTCACAGGGTTGTTCTTAGAATCAGATAAGATCATTGTAAAACATCTAATGAATGATAGTTTCTTCTCACCCTCCATCCACCACACAGGGTTGTTGTAAAGAGCGAATGAAATCCTACTCAAGAAGGCATTTTGTATACTCCAAAACAGTATATAGAAAGGCACTATGAAAAAGTAGAAAAAGTGCCAAAAAAAGTAGGAAAAAGTACTATGCTTTGAAGAGATCCAAGTTTTCATGATGACTTTGGCATTACTGATTTACTTCTCTAAACCTCAGTTTCTTTGTCTGCAGAATGAGGCTAATAACAGCCCTGAGTTGTGACCTGAATGGTTAGAGGGAGTCCCTGATGTGATGATGGGATCCTAGATCCACTGAAGCGTGTTGCAACACTTACATAGTATACCTGGGGTAGCTGAAGATAACATGGAATGTGATATTAAAGCATGTTGCTAACTTTAAAGTTCCATAAGAATTTAAGGCAATGTTATTATTGAGATATGAAGGAGAGTGAGGTCAAAGCAGAAAGATTTTGTTTCTGACAGATTTGCTGTTTAGTCATTTTTCAGTTGTGTCTGATTTCATCATGACCCCATTTGGGGTTTTCTTGGCAATGGTGCTGGAATGGTTGGCCATTTCCTTCTCTGGCTTATTTTATAGACGATGAAACTGAAGCAACCAAAGTGAAGGGACTTGTCCAGGGCCCTACAGCTATGGCATACTTATTTGATAAAAAAAGTTATAGATTTTTTTTCAGAGCCTTTCTTATAAAACTAAGGAAAATCAAATCCAAAATATAGGATTTTTAAAAACTAAGTGTTCAAAGAGATCCTTAATATGTCCTCAATGTCCTCTTCCATCAATGAATATTGAGGAATTTTCATGTTGGTATAGGATACATTGTATAGTTATATTATGAATTGTCATTTTATAAATTAATATCTCATTTTCCATACAATTACTTGTATATATAGTAAAACCTTACTAGTTTGAAATTTCTGATATTTCACAGTTTATCAATGCTTAGCAAATAATACGATGCTCATAAAAATGTAAGTTAATATTATGAGCAGTATAATGAAGAGATATTTTAAAATGTCAAGAGAGCAAATTGTTTTCAAATAGTTACAAGTATTTCTGATGAACTATTTATATGTCAGTTACCAGTCTTCTATATTGATCTATTGGAAAAATTTCAGAAGGACTTCTAGTAGGCAACACTTCATTATCCAAATTGTTATTATAGTTATAATATGATTTTATTTCTTTTAAAAGCCTTTGATAGCTTTGGGGTTTTTTTCCATAAATTTAAACTCATCTTATTCCCAAATAGTCTGAATAAGTGAGGTATTACAGTACATTGGTTTTTTAAACCAAGGAAGATTACTGAATTTTTCTTAAAATATTTTTATAGTAATCTTTTTTTTTTGGCCAAACTACCTTTTTCTTTCTGGTTATTATAAATTCGTGAATGCCTTCCTCAAGAATTTTAAAGAAGGTTTAAATTTAAACAATGATAGTCACATTTTTTTAAGCACCTTAGTTTCCAGAATTTTAAGAATTTGTTCCGGTCCTTGGGAGTCTCTGAAAATTAGTCTGCTTTCTCTATCATTGGTAACAACTTCTAAGGTCTTGAGAGCCAGCAATTGAATAATTGGAAATTCAGACTTCAAGAGCTCCATTATAGGAGGGATTGCACTTAGGTCCTGAATTGCCAAACGACAATGATAGTCCTGCCATGGGATACAAAAAAACAAACACACATCAATAATGCAGAACACAAGGCATTAGTGAAGAGATTGTGTTTTCTAACATACAGCAATAAATGACCGTTTTGAGGCTTTTAGCTTTCCTTCTAAAATGAGTTATTTAAATATGTAACAATAACTTCACAAAACTGAAAAGATTCATTAAAACTTGTATATGTAGCTTACCAGGAGGTAGGGAGACCCTATATCTACCATTTGTATTACTTAAGGCATTCTTTACTATATAGAAAATTCTCCTATTAAAAATGAAGTTCAAATAACAATCTGCTTTAAAAAAAAAAGACTTCCAAACTCTAGCTAATGACTCATTTATTTAAAATACAATGAAGTTGCAGTATTTTTATGTGAATAACTCCTTGCAATTGAGGGGGGAGGTATAAACAGTATTTAATCTGTTTCTGATTCAACTTGGCTTTCATTCAACTTTCATCTGGTTTTCATTTATAATGCACAGATTGTGGTATAGAAGGGACTTCAGAGACCATTGAGTTCACCCTTTCATTTTACTGCTGAGGAAACTGAGGCCTCTAAAATATTAATTTAATTAATTAATAATGAAGCATCAAGAGTAATTAATTAATCAAATTAGTTAAAATCTAAAAGATTAAGAGACTTGTCCAAGGACATAAAAGGGAGAAAACTACAGAAGTAGGATTTGAAC
This sequence comes from Monodelphis domestica, assembly GCF_027887165.1. NCBI lineage: Eukaryota > Metazoa > Chordata > Mammalia > Didelphimorphia > Didelphidae > Monodelphis > Monodelphis domestica. The sequence goes on from NC_077231.1 coordinate 262,729,281, forward strand.
ATAGGTAAATTCTGAATCTTTTTCCATTGCTGTGTGTTGCTTCTTGATAAAATCTGGTCTTGTTATTTATTGAAAGTGGAATTCTATAAAGAAATCATATCCTAATATGATTGTGAATCAATTTGATATTTTAAATGATTCAGAGATGATATTTTGATACTCATGAAATTATGGAATAGTAGAACAGAAAGAATCATATCTTCTTATTTTATAAATAAAACCTAAAGAGGTTAAATAGACTGCCTAAAATGACACAGAAGCTTTAGATTTTTTCATTTTCTTAGTCTCAGTGAAGAATATAGGTTGAGAAATGATGACGTTAGTGCAGTTACCATAATGACTCTATACAAGAGTTAATAACTCATTAAATATATTTCTTTATCAAGAAGAGACATAAGGTAATAGAATGTTGGGGTTAGGAGACACCAAAACCTCCCTCAAAGATTTACTAGATGTGCAATCATAGACAAGAATTTATTCTCTTAGTGGTCCAATTTCCTTAACTTTAAAAGGGGAGAAATAATATTTGCACTAAGGGTTGTTATTAGGAAAACATTTTATTATTTACTGACTTGCCCATCTGCATGCTCAGTAGAATAGGTCAGAGATCTTTATGTGGAATTTTTACAAATTCTCTCCTAAGAATGAATGATTGCTTTGGATGGAGAGGTAGGAAGCATGATCAAGAAGGGAGGCTTCTATTAATTCCAGAGAACTCTATTAGGTTTCAAAGAGAGCATTCTACTGCTTCAGAATCTTAGAAGGTTTATCTTCTAAACCTAGGAAAACTTTCTCCTGTCCCATATAATTAGTATGGGAGAAGATATGATCAGCTCTACCACTAATGTATGTAATTTTATAAGGGGGTCTAAATTATCTATGTATTCAAATGAATATGTGTTCATGGAAATATTTATTAGGTATAGTATGAGGGTAAGGAGAAATTATTTATAACTAAATATAGAGCTCTTTTTGGATACATCAGGAATGTCTCTATAGAAGTATTTTTCATCCTGGTAATAATAATAAATTAAAATGAAATAAGATAAATAATAAAATCATACATGATTAGATCCACTATTGATGCCAAAAAGCTTTCTTAAGGTATATAGACACCGTGGGATTTCTGCTATTAACTAAACCAATTTTCAGCGATTGTCATTTAATGTAAATAATTCCTTTCATCATCACAGAGATGAGGATAATTCCTGGTGGGACTGGGATCTATTCTGAATAGGGAAATGTTTTTTAGGAGGCAGTAGTAATTAGACAGGAATTAGGAAAGGGAAACAGAGCAGAGCTCCTTTTTCCTGAGAATTTCTGTCAGGAAAAGAAGAAAAAAACTTTCAGGAACACTCACATGGTAGGAAAGCCATAATTAGAGTTATATGATTAGGGTTTTGTCCCTAAATTTTATAGCCATTAGATATCTTTAATCATATACATAATCATTCCAATGTCACATGGTAATTAGGCATAGATAGTAAGCAATTCATATAAATAACTATCACCTTTATGTAGTCAAACCAACCATTTCTGGAGCAAAGCAAATGGAGGACTTGGCAAAGCAGGGCATTGCTCTCAGGTCTTTCAAGAATACTTCAGAGGGACCCAGGTCTTTCTGATTTTCAGCAAGGAGTGCCAAAGTATTTCAAGAATCCATGGTAGGCAAATATTCTAGACTCCAGATAATGAAAGTCAGGATGGAGAAAATATAAAAGCCCTGAGCCACTCTTGTCTTGAGTAGATATTCCCCTTCATGGAAGAATGAAATTCTGACAAAGTAATCTAGATCTTAAGTTCCAGACAAGTAGTAGATAAAAGGAGGAAGAAGACCAACATTAGGGAGGAAATTGGGGAATAAGGGAGTATGCATTATTCAATTTGGGCACTCGAGATCACAAAATCTATTCTTTCCTTCTGGGTCCATCCTTGTAGAGAGTAATCTGAAGAGAGGGATTTAAAGAAAGAGTTCCTAACCAAAAGTTTCTGTGAGATACCACCTTAAATTTCACCAAGTAGTGGTTCAATTGGTTTAGCAAGTAAACATTCATAGAAGGGGAAAAGGGTGAGGAAAAGAGTCAATGGAATTATGCTGAGGTGCATGGAGCTTTGATTGGAGAAGAGAAGAGGATATAGAAGGGCTATAGAGCCACCAGGGAGCAAAGAGAAGACACTATATGCTGTAAAAACCTAGAGCAGTGAAGAAGATCAGAATGGGAGTCAGGAAAAATGGAAAAGAATTCCAAAGGCAAGTAGAAACAGAATACAGAAAGAAGGATGGGAAAGAGATGAAACTGAAAAGGTTTCTATGGGGCTGGATATTTTATAGTGCGCATGACTTCACAGGCACAAACATTTGTGGGATCCTTCTCAGAGAAAGGTCCAGGGAAAGGACCAAAGGCCAAGAAGTTAGCTATACAAGGGACAAGAGGGCATGGATCTGTCCTTAAAGGGACACAAACCAGCCAAGCTAGCTAGAGGATTGGCTGGATTCTTCCTTGTAGCGGTGTTGTGTCTTGGTTACAGAGTTCAAGTAGGTAGTTAATTAGTCAGCTAGGATTTTTTATGTGCCTACTATGTGCCAACCACTGTGAAAAAGCAAAAGCAAAGCAAAAAACCCAGTTCCTGTTTTCAAGGGACTTGCTTTAAATAATGGAGTAGATAGCTTGCAATCAACTATGTGTATGTATATAAAAAAGAGAGAGAATAAAATATATTAAATATATAAATATATACTTATTTAAATATACACAAATATAAATATTTAAATAAGTATATATTTATATACACACATATATGTGCATATATACAGGATATATCAGGGATAGTTTCAGAGAGAATGCACTAAGATTAAGGAGGACTGGGAAACTTTTCTTACAGAAAGTAGAATTTTAGCTGAGACTTAAAGTAAGTCAAGGAAGCTAGGAAGCAGAGATGAATGAGTAGAGAGCATTCTAGGTATGGAAAACTATTTGTGGAAATTCATGAAGTCTAGCCATGGAGTAAGAATACAAAGGAGTCCAATATGACTAGGTAGAAGAGTAAGAGTGGGGGAAGAAGAGAGGAGAAAGCAAGAAAGAAGTAAGAAAACTGGAAAGATAAGAAGACGTCACAGGGGTGGGCTGGAGCCAGTTGTTAAATTTTCAGTGTGAACGTTTATACCTCAGAAATTGGCAAATGCTACAAATTAGAGCTAGTCTTTTTTTTAAATTATTTTAATTGACAAGACGTAAATGGTAGAGAAAAATGTTAATAATACAGATTAAACTTAAAAGTATGTTATGGGCAAATGATCTACTGAGCACTATCCTAAAATGTATCATTTTCAATTTCTTCCTATAAATTCTTATAATAAACTTTTTTTATTCAAATACATTTGAAAAGTACATTACCTGTACCAGGTTGTAAAGACATTCAATAGAGTTCTTCTTAACATCAGGGTCTGGACTCCCAAGAAGTCTGACGAGTGGTTCCATTCCACCATACTCAAATATTTGCACTTTACTGGTGTATTCCACAGACATGTTTGCAAGGCAAAGGCTGGCAAACTCATGGATCACTACTTCTTCTGTATGTCAAAAACAAATAATGAAATAGTACATGTTCATTTGTTCAGCTATTAAAGATGGTTGAAAAAGCAAACAACCACAAATCTGAAGTTTATTGAAAATGAATCTTAAGCCCAATCACCACTGAAACAATTTAGAATGAGTGCTTCCCTGTTTTTTGTTTTGTATGTTAACAATCTCAATAATGTCAGTTGATTATGTATTTGTCAACTGACCTCTAAACCTTAAATCTAAAAGAATGGATCTAAGTATTTATTAGGGCCCCCCCTTTAGTGAAAAACTGAATTTTGATTTGAGAATTTTGTTATCAATTTTTTCATTAAAAATTTCCACTGGGTGGCAATAGTTTCTTTTTTTTTTTAATAAATACTAAGCAAAGTTACCTTCTGGTGCCAGCTGAGCAATAATTGAACTCAGGATATCTAATTCCCTTAACACTTTTTTAACGTCATCTACAAAAAGAAAATGAAAATTATTTGTTATTTAAGAGAAATGGGAAAGCATAAGTAGAATGATAAACTGCAATTTAATGTTTTTATTGAATATGGAAACAAACAATTATAAAATAAAAATATTTGTAAATCTTCTATGACATAGACTTACTAACCTTTCAATATAAAATACTTTTCATAAAAGATAAACTGAGTCAAAAATTAGAGTTTTCATCCATGCCAAAAGTGTTCTTTGGCATCATGTACATCCCAAGGCATTATGCAAGCCTAAATCTTAGTAAGACCATGCTATTGGAAGACTGGGATACCACATACAATTCTTTTTTTTTTTTTGCTGATTTGTCAATTCATTTATTAATGATACTTATTTGTTCCAAGAGGGTGATATTGGGGGATGGGGATATCACACAAAAGTGACATACCACATACAATTCATAGTAAAGACTGAAAAGAAGAAAAGGAAATATATAAACTGAACATTTCTTTAAAGAGGAAACAATATTACTATTATGTTATAATATTTGGAGGCACTTTGCTTATCAGTTTATTTATTTCTTTTAAAACAACTAGGGAATACTAAAATTATACTTTGAGAAAACGATCATTCAAGGAGATCATTGGCTATGTTTCTGCCAGTGTCAGGGAACCTAGAATATTAAATATGAAGGGCAAAAGTAAGATATTAAGCAGGAAGCACCAAAGAGGTCTACCTGCAAGTCTGAGATGAAGGATAAGAAAATGCTTCAGGTGAATAGTAATTCTCATCTTCAGAAATGGGGAAATGAGTTTGCAGAAGAAACTTAAAGATAGGATTGTGATGTAGATTATATACTTCGCTTGGGTTGCACTAGATGGTACAGTGGACAGGGAGCAGGGATTGTAGTTCAGATCCAGCCTCCAACATTTACTAGTGATACCACTCCAGTCTTGTTGCCAAGAAACCCCTCCAAAAAAGGAACCATGAAGAGTTGGACATCACTGAAAAACTACTGAACAACAATGACACATATCTCAGACGTCTGAGTGAAGAATTAGTGGGAAGGGGAAGTCCCATATTGTACTGGAGATGTCACGGTGTGTGATTTTTATGTTAAATCCAGCCAGACACAAAACCAAAATCAGATTGCCACTGATAATTTGTTTTCCAATTGCAAGTTGTTCAAATGTGTATGCTGCTGTAATTTTAGGGTTTAAGAGAGGATTAATTTCTGCTCTGTGGGAAACTAATGAATAATGGACGATAAAGCGCTGGTCTCTGCACGTAGATACCTCAAGCTATGGTTGAACAACACTCAAAGAGCAGTGGTTCCTTGAAATAGCCAGATTCATCACAGAAGAGAAAAGGACTGTCTGCACACCAGAACTGAATTTCAACCAAAGGAGTAGGAAATCCCTGGTCATAAGGGAATCTCAAGCTTCCTTGTCAGTAGACCTTTCTGCAGTCAACTTGGAAGAGATGCTACTTTGATAATGTTGTTTATGTGTCAATATGCCAAGGAAGTCTCATGTCTACTAATGGTCAGAGGCTTTTTGAAATCACCTTTTTTTAGAGGGGATAATTGCTAACAGGACAGGCTGTAATTTAACCAAGGGAACTCATAGCAGAGGCACAATGGATCTGTGGTATTACAAGATCACCATTTCCATGAATCCTCCCACTCTGGAAACAGGAACAGGAGGAACAGGTAGTTGGGGAATACATGCTCTGTTTCTTTCACTCTGAACATATCATTCTCTAAGTCCACATATGTGTCCTTCAGAAGTTGGGTCTATCCCAAATTACATTTTAATATGCTTAGGAAGCTTACCATATGTTGGAATGCTTTGATCATATGAAAAATCACCCTCTAAATTTACTGTTTTGTGAGTTGGGTTGCATACATATTGAACGTTCTGAAAATATGGCACTGTCTATGTTACAGTAGATGGAAAACCAGTCTCTCAGCCATAAAGACTTAGTTCAAGGTTCACCCCTGACATTTACTGTCTATGCAAACCAGGTCAAATTACTTAAACCTCTCAATGTCTGAGGCAAGTCACAAAAATTATCAACTACAGAGAAGGGACTGATCTAAACTTGTAGAGAGAGTTTGCTCTCCTAGGGAAATAAAGTACAAGTCTAGTCTCTGTCCCTCTCCTATGACACATCCATAAATCCATATAAAAATAGAAAAACAAACTAGGTTGTTGACTTTGTTAATCTGGCCCTTGATTAATAGGATTTTTTCCCCTATGGGTCAATGGCCCTCAAGAGAAAAAAAAATGTTCCATGGAGACAGAATATACAAAGCAGTAAAATTCAAGATTGTGATTTTCCTTCAACTCAGAAAATAAGAAAATATGTTCTCCCCCCCCATGCCAGGAAAGACAATCATAGCTATAACTATATGTATGTGTGTTACGTGTAGTTTACATGTAGTGTCACACATACATGTGTTTACATATAGTCATGATTTGGCTATTATGTAAGCCATGATAGTTTCTTAAAAGGAGGCTCTTTCAAAATGAAAAATAAAATGAGAATGCATTACATAGGACATATTTGAAAAGTGGATCCTTACTATTAGAAGCAAGAATTCCAAATATCATGGTGGCATTTCTTCTTACAATTTTGTCTTCATGTTTAAGCAATTTAGTTAAAGGTTCCATGGCTCCGAGTTCAAGAAGAGTTGCTTTATTTTCCTCACCTAACATGTACATAAATAACACTGTTAGAGAATTCTTACCTTATTTTCAGTATTCCTCATTTTTATCTCACACATCTTTCATCTGTCCCCTTTCAAATACAGTGTTTTCCTCTCTTATTATTCCTCCCTCTTTCTCCTTTCATCTTTGGGTCCATCACTATTTGCATATTTCAACATATTCTATAAACCTTCTATATACTATTAGCAATACAAAGGATGGAAGCAAGACGAAACAGCTCACCCAAAGCAGGCATCCTCCCCCCTTTAAGGGGAAGTTGAACAGTAATCACCATGCAGGTTCTCTTTCCTACACAGAAGGGATATTGAGTGTGATATTATGAGAAAAACACGGTTTCTAGTCCAGGTTTTTCCATTGACTCACTATATGATCTTGGGAAAGTCACTTAAACTACTTTATGTTTCATCTTCATCTGATAAATGGGAATAACACTACCTGCCCCACTTACTTCTTAGGGTTGTTGGAGAGTTAAGCAATTCATGGATGTGAAAGCGCTCCAAAAGTGTTCAATGCTAGGTAAAATAGAAACTCTTTGTGGCAGCATCTTTTATAGGTAGTAAATCCTAGTAAGGAGGTCATGGGATAAATAATAACATTTTTAACATTAGAATGTGGCAATCCAAATGATTTATACCCTTTGGGTCCTGACAGAACTACCCATTGGGTACCATATTTAAGCAGTTCAGTTTATAATAACATTAACTTTGGGGAAAGTTTATAAGATATAATTGTTAATTTAATATTTCCTCATTTTTGCTTTCTTTGTCCTCTGCTATTCTCAAGTATTTTTTCATTCCTTATATTGCCCTCCCTTCATTCACTTCATTCTCTATCACTTGGGACAGTCAAGGAGTTAATACAGAGAACTCCTGGACAACCTTCTTAGTCTCTCTCTCCTACACACTCTAAATTTACTATTGTGGGCAGCATCATATCCTGACTTCTTCCTTTTAGCCACCCACTTCCTGAACAAAATAAATAATAAGAGAAAGTGGCATCTCTTTCTTAACTCCATTCTATTCAAAACTTAGTATGAATTGGAGGAATAGTGAAAGGCAGTTGTTTGTTTGTTTTTAACTCTAGTCTTTTTCTTCATTTAGCTGAAGGCAAGACTTAGGGGGAAAAAACATATATCACTGGGCATCTCCAGAATGCAGTAACTGGGATTTTGTGGTGCTCAACTTTCCTTAGAGTTCAACCTTTTCTTATAGTCTAGAAGACTCAAAAGGTATCCTAATTTTATATCTATGTTACCTAAAAAGAGGATACAGAGGAGGATATTTCAAAAGTCTTACTTGAGAATCAAAAGGATTGTGTAGGAAATTCTTTATTTCTCACCTCCCCTACAGGACAGTCCTACAAAGATTATCTCCAAGCTTTCCAATAATTTCACCAAGGGTTTGGAAATTTGGAATGGGAACCAGAGTTCTGTTGTTGTTTTGGTCTTAGTTGTTCACAAGTAGATGTAGAATTTCACTAACCAGAGAGACCTAAGTAAGGATACTTCAGATGATCACACATGATTAGCCTTTCTCCTCCAGAATCCCCTTAGATGCTAAAATGTACTTTTATTTGAGAGAAAAATGATTTTAACAGTTACCTAGGTCTCTTATTTGATGATAGGACATAAAAGATAAAAATCATAAAAGTTTTAAATTATTTTAGGTGATTTAAATTGTTGCATAATACATTTTTATTATAAAAGCTAAATTTATACAGCACATTTGATTATAAATTCAAAACAAGTATCCAAAGGCCCAGACCATAGGAATGTCATAGCAAATCATTTTTTCCATCTGAAAGTAAGCCTAGCTAAGTAAGCTTATCACCAGAAAGTTGGGCATTCATTCACTACAGTTGATAGGAATGGCAGTTCAGGAATAAAAAATGAAAATACAAACTGACCCTTAGCCCTACATGTCTATAGTGATCATGGGAGTAAAAAAGAGAAAGATTTTTAAACAGATCTTTTAGATCATCTATAAACAACAAGTTAATTGTTGGTACTTTATATAAATGGTTTCCAAAATATTTTGATCATATATCCCTATTAATAAAAATGAAGGATATATCTTATATGTAATATATGCATATAAATTGAACAGATACTCTGATGTATATTGATTATTAAAATATACAAATACACAAAATAAAAATTGTAAAAGAATGAGATAAAAATAAAATAATTGATAAGGAGCCACTCAGATTGCTAAGCAGGGGAATGACATGATCAGACCTGTGTCTAAGGACTATTAATATAGCAACTGTGTAGAGGATGGATTATATGGGGAAAGCAGGGAGAACATAGGTAGGCTATTATAATAGCCAGGGAAGAGATCATAAGGTCCTAAATAAGAGTGGTTGCTATATGAGAGGAACAAAAAGGAATGGATATGAGAGAAATGGTGTAGAATCTCTAAAGCTTTGCAATAGATTGGATATGTAGGCTGAGAGAGACTGAGGAGTCAGCTCAAATGATTAGAATCATAGTATAAGTAATGAGGAATTGAGAATTTTGGATGGTAATGGATGAGAGGGAAGAGTTATCTTGGAAATGAACCACATGATTAGCTATTATGTAGGGGGTGGGGTATAACTTGTCTTCTTGGATTTGTGGTTTAGTTGTGTTGGACTCTACAGCACACCAGGTCCTTTTACCTTCCACTTTTTCTCAAAGTCTGCCCAAGTTCATGGTCATTGTTTCCATGACACAATCTATCCATCCATCTCATCCTTCTTTTGCCTTCAGTCTTTCCCAACTTCATCTTTTCCAATGAGTCCTTTCTTCTCATTATTTTAAACCTCAACTTCAGTATTTGGCTTTTCAATGAATAGTCTGAATTAATTTCTTTAAGTATTGACTGATTTGATCTCCTTGCTTCCAGAGGGACTCTCAAAAATCTTCTTGAGCAACACAATTCAAAAGTGTTGATTCTATGGTGCTCAGCTTTCCTTATAATCCAACTCTCACAGCCATACATTGATCATAGCTTTGACTATATAGACTTTTTTTTCAGCAAGGTAGTGTATCTGCTTTTTATTATGCTGTCTAGGTTTTCTATAGCTTTCCTTCCAAGAAGCAAGCATCTTTTAATTTCATGGCTTTAATCACTATCTGCAGTGATCTTTGAATCCAAGAACATAAAATGAGACAGTTTCAATTTCTCCTCCTATTTGCTAGGAAGTGATAGGACCGAGTTGCCATGATCTTAGTCTGTTTTTTTTCCTTTCCTTTTCTTGTCTTTTTTTTTTTTGGTTAAGCTTGGAGCCAGATTTTACACTCTCCTCTTTCCCTCATCGAGAGTTCTTAATTTTTCTTTATGCCATCAGAATGGTGTCATTTATATATTGTTGATATTTCTCCCAGCAAACTTAATTCCCACTTTTAATTCATCAACCTGGCACTTTGCATGACATATGATGTAAGTTATATAAATAAGGTAGAGCTTTGTTGTACTACTTTTATAATCTTAAGCCGATTAATTGTTCCATGTTTGATTCTAACTGTTACTTTTTGACCTACAGGTTCCTCAGGAGTAAAGTAAAATGATCTGGACTCCAATTTCTTTGAGGTCTTGCCACATTTTGTTATGATCCACATAGTCAAGACCTTTAGTGTAGTCAATGAAGCAGAAGTAGATGTTTTTTTTTCTGGAACTCTCTTGCTTTCTCCACAATCCAGTGAAATTTGGCAATTCAGGCTCTAGTTCCTCTGCCTCTTTGAAAACCAGCCTGATCTTCTGGTACTTCTTAGTTCACTTATTGCCGAAGCCAAGCTTGTGGAATCTTAAGCATAGCCTTGTTGATGTGAAATGAGTACAATTGTTGGATAATTTGAACAGTCGTTGACATTGCCTTTCTTTAGTTTGGAAATATAGTTATATTTTCCAATCCAGTGATCACTGTTGAATTTTCCAAATTTGTTGGCATGTCAAGTGCAGCATTTTAACAGCATCATCTTTTAATATTTTAAATAGCTCATCTGGAATTCTGTCACTTCCACATACCTTATTGTTGGACATGTTAACTAAGGCCCATTTGACTCCATTCTTGTTAGTGATGATATTAAGATCTTTCCTGCATAGTTGTGTATGTTCCTCCAGTTTCCTTTTCCAGTGTCAGAACTTTCTACTATGACCTGTCCATCTTGGGTAACCCTGCATGGCATAATCCTTGGTTTCATTAAAGAACCAGGCAATGATTCAGGAGAGAATCCTGGATAGGTTATCCTTGTCATATCAATGAATATAGAGACAAAATAGGTACTTTGAAGATCACTCCCCTATCTGAGAAACTGGAAGGAATTAAATGACTGCAGAAGATATGTGGAAGTTACATTTAAATGAAAACAAGATGTAGAAACATTGATTTCATTATATACCCAAAGGCAACAAGATACATCATTTCATGGGACATTTGGTTATTTCATCTTAGTTTGTTTAAAGGTACAGCTCCACAAAACAATTAAATACTATATTTTAAAGTTGAGTTGTTTAGAGTGTTTATATTAACTGTTTTTGGAGGTCATGCTCAACTGGGGGTCCTTGCTTCTTCCACAAAATTTCATATTAGACTATCATCTTTTTCCTCTTGGTTGTTTCACTTGGTTATTTCAGCTGCCACAAATTCAACTATCATTTTTTTGCAGATGACTTTCAGATCTTCTTGTCCAAACCTAAACTTTCTCTGACTTCCAATATTAAATCTCTAATTGCCTATTAGATATATTCAACTGCATGTCTCATAGTTATTTTTTAAATTTTTAATTTTTTCAGATTACAAGTTGATACAATTTTTAATAATTGTTTTCTGAAATTCTGTGATCCATGTTCTCTCCCTCCCTCCCACCTTCCACCCAAGATGGTAGATAATGTGATAAATGGTTGTATGTGTGTTATCATACAATACAAATTCCCATGTTCATCATGTTGTAAAAAAAGGCACAAAGAAAAATTCATGGAGGAAATAAAGTAAAGAATGGCATATGATTCAATTTACTTTCAGACACCACTTGGCTTCAAGTTTCAGGTACAGTTCCACCTTCTATAAGAAGCCATCCATTAACATTCCTTCTTGGTTTTAATACCTTCCCTCTGTTAATTATTTCATCTTGCTTGTATGTAGTTGTTTGCCTATTACTTCCTCCATTAATTAGACCATGAGCTTCTTGAGAGCAAGAATTTTTTTTGCCTTTTTTGTATCTCCAGTGCTTAGCACAGTGCCTGGAACATTGTAGGTGCTTCATAAATACTCATGGGCTGACTGGAGGATGAATTAGAGTAATTAGAATAGACAGTGACTTAAAATGGGGAGCCCAAATCAGAGGTTATGATGATAATCGAGGAGAGAGATAATGAGAGCCTGAACAACAGAGATGGGACTACTAGCAGGGAAGGTTTAGATATGAGAGGAGATGTGGAGGTAAAAATGGCACGATATGTCAACAATTAAATATGTGGAGTAAAGAAGAGGTATTTTACATAATACTGAAGTTCAGAAGCTAGGAAACTAGAAGACTCCTGATACCTTTAATAGAAATAGATAAGGTTATTAGAGAGGACTAATTTCTACTTGGGTCATATTCCATTTTACATGACTCCAAGAGGGTCAGTTTGATTTTCAATGGGTCATTAGTGATACAAGAATGGAGCTTAGGAAAGACTCTGCAGTTTATTTAAATAGGTTTGAGAATTATCTGCAGGGAGCTAAAAATTAAACTCACTGAAACTGATACAGTAAAAAAAAGAAAATAGAAGAGAGTCTAGGACAGTGCTTTGGGGTACACTCACAGACGGGATATATTGTGACATAGCAAAAGAGCCTGAGAAATAGTAGTAATACAGATAAAAGGAAAGGAGAGCATAAAGAAGAGAGATTATTCAGGGGACATACCATGGTCAACAGTGTCAAATACATCAAAGAAGTCAAGAAAAATGAAAACTAAGAAAAGGCCATCATATTCAATGATTAAGAGACTTTGGATAATTTTAGAGATAGCAGTTGAAGTTTACTGATGAGGTCAGAAGCTAAATTTCAAAGGGCAGATGAGGAGGAGGAAGAAGAAGAGAGGAAGTGGAGATAATGAGTCCAGACAGCTTTTTTGTAGTAATTTGGCTGAGAAATGGAATTGAAATATACAATGATGAGAGGATGGTAGGTTTTTTTAAGTACTGAGAAAACTTGGGCATGCTTAAAGGCTGTAGGGATGGAGTCAACAGATAAGGAGAGAATGAAGATTACACAGAGCAGTTACCAACCTGTAAGCACCATAAGGACATGGGCTATCTTCTAGACTTTCTATCTACTTATCAAATGAATGATATTCTTCTGCACACCAGACATATTTAAGAAATGTTTGTTATAGTGAGTAGTAGAATTATAATCAGAAGCTCTTTTCTAAGTTCATTTCTTCTGACCAGGCTTAAAATTTTATAATTCATTTATTTTATGTTTATAATTATATTATATATAATTACATTTATATATAATTATAATGCTATTAAATACACTTTATTCATCATATTTTTGTTGAATTCCTATTATGTGCCCTAAGATGTTAGAAAAGGCACTATAAGAAAAGATATATGCAACAACATTAATAGTGACAGTAGAGGAAATTTTAACAACAAAGATGGTAGATACAGAACATAACTTCAGCATATGCCAAGATGCAGATTTTTCAACTGGAAAAATGTCTTTGGTTTGACCTAAGTAATTATAAACTGTTATCAGACTATTTTAAACAATACCTATCAGATTGATTAAAATGAGAAAAGGGAAGAATGACAAATGTTGGAGGGGACATGGAAAAATGAGGACACTAATATACTACCATGTGCCTCTTCAGTCACCTTTGGGTGACCCTCAATTTCATTCCCTTGGAGAATATAGTATTTTATGATTTGCATTAATCCAATAATACCACAAGAATGTTTGTATTAAAACTATGGCATTTGATTGAGGGAGAAATTTGGGATCATTAAAAGAATTTGTAGTTTCACAAAAACAAACCAATCTGTTTTCCTCTTATGGAATTTTTGACTCCATGCACTATGCCTTTGCAAGATATATATAAACTGATAGACAAGCTACTAGATTGTTTATTCAACTATATATCATATTTTGGGCAGCTGAACTGAATCAAATTTTTAATAGCCAAGAAAAAGTAAGCATAGGGGGAGCTTTATATAGTCTGTACCTTTCAGCCAGTTATGTGACTATATCGTTGTGGTCTGTTCTTTCCTACTCAAGCCTTCATCAAGGATGCCCTCAGTGGGTATGTAGATTATTCCCATAGAGAAGGATAAATAGGCATTTGGGTCAATAGGTATTGATTTCTCAGTCAACTTTTTAAAAAATAACAAAGACCTAATATATTTTCTAAGCATTCATTATCTTCTCCACTTTTAGATATTATTATTATTAACATCACATTGTAATGAAAATTAATATAATAATCATTTACTTTAAATATTGTAGACATTTAATTAAAAACTTCAAGGATACACATTTTCTTCAGTGTGGCTCTTCCACACAAACTTTAAAAGAAATTTATCATAGTACAATAGAAAAATTTGTTCACTGAATTGCACATTGGCTACGGGAGTGAGGTGGGAGGAGGGGAGGGAAAGAACATGAATCATGTAACCATAGAAAATTTTTCTTAATTAATCAATTAAATAACATTTTTAAAAATTGTTCACTGGTCCTCATCTTTCTGGTCACCACCCTCGACAGTTATAATTTTCCTCGTATTCATGTAACAGACTTTCCATCTGTCCTTGGGACCATATTCCAAGACTTCTATTACCTTGTTGGATCTTCCAGCACCTGTGATCCTTTTGAATAGTCTTCCAAAATTCAGAGTAACTTCAGTATTGATTAGTTTTAATAAAGGTAATTGGGTACACATTTTGAGCAAGATCAGTTTATCCACAATGATGCATATAACTGCTAACAAACTGGGTCAGGCTGGCAACTTCATCAAAGGCAGCAGCCTCCCCTCCCAGGGAAGAAGGAGACCTTCTTTATTCCACATGCAAAAAGGGATCTTGGTAGGCTGGGAGAAAGGGTGATAGGTTGCAGGGATGGGGCAAGGAACAACACAATTAGCTATACTGAGAAAGGAAGAATGGCACTCAGGTGCAGCTGATTATACCCTCTCTAACAATTAGAGATTTTTAATTGTTTTATGGAACCCATCTCAGCTTGTAGTTTTTGCTAGAGGCTCACAACTAACATATTTGGTGTCTCCTTAAAAGAGAGGAAAAAAAAACGACCTCAGCAAGACAGTATACGATAAACCCAAAGATCCCAGCTTTTGGGACAAAAATCCACTATTCGATAAAAACTGCTGGGAAAATTGGAAGACAGTGTGGGAGAGACTAGGAATAGATCAACACCTCACACCCTACACCAAGATAAATTCAAAATGGGTGAGTGACTTAAACATAAAGAAGGAAACCATAAGTAAATTGGGTAAACACAGAATAGTATACATGTCAGACCTTTGGGAGGGGAAAGGCTTTAAAACCAAGCAAGATATAGAAAGAATCACAAAATGTAAAATAAATAATTTTGACTACATCAAACTAAAAAGCTTTTGTACAAACAAAACCAATATAACTAAAATCAGAAGGGAAACAACAAATTGGGAAAAAATCTTCATAGAAACCTCTGACAAAGGTTTAATTACTCATATTTATAATGAGCTAAATCAATTGTACAAAAAATCAAGCCATTCTCCAATTGATAAATGGGCAAGGGAAATGGATAGGCAGTTCTCAGATAAAGAAATCAAAACTATTAACAAGCACATGAAGAAGTGTTCTACATCTCTTATAATCAGAGAGATGCAAATCAAAACAACTCTGAGGTATCACCTCACACCTAGCAGATTGGCTAACATAACAGCAAAGGAAAGTAATGAATGCTGGAGGGGATGTGGCAAAATAGGGACATTAATTCATTGCTGGTGGAGCTGTGAACTGATCCAACCATTCTGGAGGGCAATTTGGAACTATGCCCAAAGGGCGACAAAAGAATATCTACCCTTTGACCCAGCCATAGCACTGCTGGGTCTGTACCCCAAAGAGATAATGGACACAAAGACTTGTACAAAAATATTCATAGCTGCGCTCTTTGGGGTGGCCCAAAACTGGAAAACGAGGGGATGCCCATCAATTGGGGAATGGCTGAACAAACTGTGGTATATGTTGGTGATGGAATACTATTGTGCTCAAAGGAATAATAAAGTGGAGAAGTTCCATGGAGACTGGAACAACCTCCAGGAAGTGATGCAGAGCGAGAGGAGCAGAACCAGGAGAACATTGTACACAGAGACTAATACACTGTGGTATCATCGAACGTAATGGACTTCTCCATTAGGGGCGGTGTAATGTCCCTGAACAACTTTCAGGGATCCAGGAGAAAAAAAAACACCATTCATAAGCAAAGGATAAACTATGGGAGTGGAAACACCGAGAAAAAGCAACTGCCTGAATACAGAGGTTGAGGGGACATGACAGAGGATAGACTTTAAATGAACACTCTAATGCAAATACTATCAACAAAGCAATGGGTTCAAATCAAGAAAACATCTAATGCCCAGTGGACTTACGCGTCGGCTATGGGGGGTGGGGGGGGGGAGGAAAAGAAAATGATCTATGTCTTTAACGAATAATGCTTGGAAATGATCAAATAAAATATATTTAAAAAAAAAAAAGAGAGGAAAAATTCCCTTAACGACACAAAGAGAGCAAAGCAAAGAACAGGCATTATATCTTTAGGGGATGGCAATTTTCTGGGGTTAAACAAACATATCCATGAAGCTAGTGGATACCAGCATGAGAGATAACTTTCCTTTTTAAACTAACTTTAAAGTAACATAGAGGAGCATCTGGATTCCTGACCTCCACTCGAGAATATAGCAATGGGGCTTAAGCAGTCATAAAAAATGAGGCACAGAATGGGATCAATTACAGAATAGAATCAATTTAATTTCTTCACCTCCATTCTAAGATAAAGAACTGGAGGAGGGCTGTAGTTCATATTTCTTGATCATAATTTATAATATATATTTTTATATATTGTATATAATATTTATTGAGATGAACAATAGTTAAAACAATTATTTAAAATGTCAAGACAAGACCATGTAGTAGAAAACATCATTTGGATCAAACATTTATTCAGAACTACTCTAGGAAAAGAATTATGCTCAGCCCTGGGAAATCAAAGACAGGACTTCTTGCCCTCCAGGAACTTAAATCCTTGGGGGGGGGGGGGGTGCATACCACACAGAAACAGATAAGTTAACACAAAATATGTACAAAGTAATAAAAAGTTATTTTATTAGGAAGAGAGCATGAATCATTGAAAGATCAGGAAAGTTCTCTTGTAGAGAAGGTGGTACCTGAGCTGTGTTTTAAAGATGGGAATTTTATCTTATAGAAGTGAGAAAGGAATGCATTCCTTTGTGCAGTCAGGGAGTTAGTGGAATTCCGGGTGGGAATAAAAAGCTCTGAGGTCAGTCTGGCTAGAAGGAAAAGTCTAGGTAGGGGAATATCCCAAAGTAAGACTGGAAAGATAGGGTAGGTGGGAACCATATTGTAGTGTTCTTTTTGAATGTCAGGCATGGGGTTTTGTATCTTGTCCTAGAGAAACAGACAGCTGTTAGAGATCTTTCATGAAGGGGGTAACATGCAATTTAAGAATTTCAATTTACCAGTTGACTCTTCATATGACATCTTAGAAAGGAGAGAAATGGTAGAAACAAGGGAACTAATTAGAAAGTTCTAAAAAAAGTCTAACTTAGAGATGGTGGGGCTCCAGTTTAGGGTGATGTGAGTAGAGAGAGATGTATGTATGGGTCAAGTTAAAACTAGCAAAAGTTGGCAAGTGATGGGGGGCGAGAAATGGGAGAGTCAAAGATGAGTCTAAGGTTGAGGACCTGGAAGACTGTAAAAATGGTGGCATCCTCTATTGAAAGAAGGAAAAATTAAGGTTGTGCTTTCATCTGAGCCTCTGGTGAAGGTGACAAATTAACTATTTTTGTTCTCATATATCTGAAGTAAAGTATCATTTTTTAAAAAAGTAAATGGAATTCTAGATCCCATACTAGAATATTACTTACTCATTTCAGTAAAAAAATCTTTATAAAACATCATGAAAAGTCTGTGCGATTTATTAAATATTAAAATTATATCAATGCTTTTATTTGTAGTTTCAATATTATATAGGACTAAGAACTTTCTAATATGGAACATTGAGTGAGGAAATAGATCAGGAGTTAGAAATCATTGATCTTTATTCTATTAAATATAAATTGTTCCCAACATTAAATTATTAGGCTCTGGGGGAGATACATTAATTCTCTTAGGGAAAGTATTAAAGAATACCTAATTCTCTTTGGATTAATTTGACAATGAGTAACAAACATGAGGTAGAAATGGAATTTATCATATTATAAATACTTCAAAAAATATATGAAACAGGACAAAAGACAAGAAAGAACAAACCTTTTAAGGCAAATTTATAAATGGCTTCACACGCTTTAGCCAAAATTTCTTCTTCTGTAGAATTAAGCATTAACACCACTGTTTGTGCCTTTTTACTTTCAATTGTTAATGGATCAAACTGAAATAAAAACAATAATATTTTGTTAACAAGTAAACTTGTTGAATATATCATATAAACAAAATTAAAGATTTTCAGAAATACAGAACAGATTATAATCTTTGGATGCTGTAGTCAATGGATAATTTGAGTGAATTTTGTCTGTTTAATAATAATTTCCTTGTTTTTACATCATAGTTATTTCCATATATTTCTTATCCAATCTAGAATTAAATCCTGCCTTGCTAAAGAGAAAAACAATTAACCACAATAATGAATATAATGAATCTGTTTGATATGAGGCAACATTCTGTCTATTTTCTGACTTCTTTTCCAAGAGATTTCTTTTCTTCTTTCTAGACCAATATTAGTTAATTCAGTTTTTCAGAATTCAGTGTTCTTTTCATTTACATTATTATGGCAATTCTGCATATTGTTCTTTTGGTTCCAAATACTCTACTTTACAAAAGAGCATGTAAAATATTTCCATATTTCTCTGGTTTCCTCAAAGCATTCATAGGTTGTTTAGCCATTCCTCAGTCAATGGCTCGCACTTTCACGCAATCAAAGAATATAAGGATCAAAAGGGATCTCAGCAGACATGGAGTTCAACCTAAACATAAAAACAATCTCTACTACAATCTGATCCATGCTGTCCTCCCAAGGAATGGCTCCCCATCTTGCTGTTCCACCTTGCTTTCCTCCTGGCCATTCTCAACATTACTTTCTACATTAATAAATTTCTCTTTTTATTTTTAAACTAAGTATTAGAGTCTTGCATTTTTGCAAAAGGTATCCTTCCTGAACCCCAGGGGTTCATCTCTAGCACCCCACAACACTTCCAGGGTAAGAAGGAGGGTTAGAGGAGGCTAGAAGGCAATATAAAAGCATTTATTGTAAAGTATATAAACATTTTATTTCATTTAAATCTTACACTAAATTCTCAGTCGTGCTTCTCATTGGAAGTTTTTCTTTACATCAACCCTTTGCAACTAACTTTCAACTATTATTCCTGGCTCTTCCCTCTTGAAAGTGATGCCTTTTAATTTTATTTTAATTTTAAAATATTTTTCCATGTTTACATGATTCATTTTCTTTTCCTCACCTCTTTCCTTCCCCCTCCCAGAGCCTACAGGCAATTCCACTGGGTTGTACAAATGTTACCACTTAATACCTATTTCCGCATTATTCATTTTTGCTATAGAATATAGAATTTTTAAAGTCCAAACCCCAAATCATATACCCATATATACAAGTGATAAGTAATGTCATATGTTTTGCTTTTGCATTTCTACTCTCATAGTTCTTTCTCTCAATGTGGATAGCATCCTTTCCCATAAGTCCTTCAGGTGTGTCCTGGCTTGTTGCATTGCTACTAGTAGCAAAGTCCATTACTTTGGATTGTTCCATGATGTTTTGCTTTCTTTGTACAATGTTCTCCTGGTTCTGCTCATTTCACTTTGCATCACTTCACTGAGGTTCTCCCAGTTCATGTAGAAAGCCTCCAGATCATCAATCCTTACAGCACAATAGATTTCCATCAAGGTGATGACTTTTTAAATACCTGAAAACATTTATCATGTATATCTGTCCTCCTCCCTATGTATTGGTAGATTGATCATTATTATTATGCAATATTTTAGAAGTTTTTAAGTGCTTTACAAATATTCTCATTTCATCCGCATAACAATCCTAGGATGGAGGTGTTATTATTCTCATTTTACTGTTTAGGAAAATGAAGAAGACCTCTGTCTTCTTAATATTTAATATTTAAGCAACTCTCTCAGTTACATCACAGCTAATGAGTATCTGAGGCTAGATTTGAATTCAAGTTCTAGACTGTACATATATAATCAATGTCATATTCAAGAACAATAAATTCTTGAATAGGAAGGAGGTGAGAAAAGGGAAGAGTATGAAGAATATTGCAGTCATGCATAGTGACTTTTAATCTTTTCTCTCTCCCTATTCCTTTGGGCTACAGGAGGAATTCACTGGAGAAGAATAAATGATGTATTTTCTAGAGTATTGTGAACCAAAGGTATGGGGGAGAATGCACAAATCATTAGTCTTGATTAGAAGAGAAGAGAGACATCTCGGCAGTGAACCACTTGTACACAACTGGGACGTTGAGATGCTTAGAAACCATGCCAAGTGGTGGCAGCAGCTAAAGCACTGGCTGTCAGATCAGTTCCTAAAGATTTCTCCTCGAGCCAAAGTGCAGATATTTGGGGGTTGTGGCAACCTCACCAGCCTATGCAGATGAATGAAGGTGGCAGTAATGCTCCAAGATGAAGCCAAAAGAAGAGACCAGGACTCGAGGGAATGGTAAAGTATTCTTCACTGAAGAAAGAAGGTCTAAGTCTTCATGCAACAAGGACTTCTTTATTGATGCTATGAGTTTGTTCCTTGCTATTGGACTTGGACTCTCGCGAGTCTCATGTCCTTGCTTATATTGGAAAAAATGTTTCTGTTCAAAATGCTAATTGGATGCTTTGGTTGTAAGCAGATGAGTTGCCTCAATATGCTAGAAGTAAGCCAATTCTGATATTCCCAGGAGGAAACTCTCTGGGTTTCCAAAGCCTTGTAGATAATATATGTCCAAGACTGAATTCAGTCCATCTGTCTTCAATTGGCATACAGGGTAATTGCAAAAGTACTGGCTAATAGAGTTAAGGTTGAAAACCCCTTAAATAACAGAGATTTCACAATATTAGGTTTACCTAAAGTAAAGCCCAGTTGAGCAAAATAATTTTTTTATTCATTAAACTTAGTCTGCTTACTTTTTCAAAAGGTTAATAATTTCAAAAGGTTGAGAAAAGAAAGGTTTGAGACAATTGGGTTTAATTTTATTTAAAGCATAAGAGAGAAAAGTAAGGATATGAGAACTGGGTTATAAAGTAAAGGTTTTTACTTTACATATAAAGTAAAGGTTGTTAAAGGTGGAGAAGTATTATACTTTGATAGGGTTAGCATGGGACTATGGGAAGAGGAAGTCACCATGAAATCTGTTACTCCTACAGAGTCCTTCATATTATAGTAATTTTATTTTAAGGAAATTGAAAACAAAATGATAGATATAACAGAATGACACATTACTAAACAAATAATATAGAGCTATAATTACTGATTCCATCTGCTTTCACATGAGGAAGCCATAGTCATCAAAAAACAAGTGGTGAGATTATAATTTCACACGATGTACAAAATAAATGAACTAAAATTACTAACAGGGCTCAAAAGAAAAAAGAGACATTCTAACAAGGCTCAGATTTTTTTTAAGTCTCTGGTAATTAAGGAGGCTACCAAATTACAAATTTCAAATACAGACATATGTATGTATTTCAAAATATTGTTGATACTGAAATATATATTCCTTCCCTCTTCTCTCTATAGCGAACCATCTCTAATAATCAAGATGAACCAAACGTGTATTTTAAATGAAAATATATTGTTATCAATGGAAATAAATTGACACATAGGACACACAAATTTAAGATTAGCTTAGGGAATGTTGATAAAGTTCTGTAGTATTTACCATGATGTCAACAGGTACAAATAATAGGTTTTGTTGACACAAGGTTCTAATTTTTCCAAAAAGTACGAAGCAATTTGATATAAAAAACGAGATTATAACCTTACCTAATATGAACTTTTGGTGGAGTATATATAGAGAGATCATTAGGAATTTAGTGTAAAATTGAATTAGTTACTTCAGGTAAAGTCTAGATAGTGGCTACAATTACCTTTAGCTAAAGTCATATCCATCAGTGCCTTCCCACTGTGACATATTCATGTTCTCTGTTATCATTGCAATTAAACCAAAAGGTAAACCAAGTCATGTTTCTCAGAGAAAGACTATAGTTTATTTGCAGGGGTGCTATCAGTCAATAAAATAGGTCATTGGCTTGTATCAGTATCCAACCAAAGACCCAGAACTGGATCTGCAACTAATTTTTATAAGCATAGAATAAAGGACAGAACAGTAATCATATCATTGATTATGAAATTGATAACATCACAGTATTGAGGAATCACGATTTGTTACATTAAAGAAAGTGAGCATAGCACACACACTTTTGTGAATTTATGGGTCCCAGCTGAATCCTGACATCATTTATAAGGACCCAGGGACATAGACTCACTGACACCTGGGAATTAGATAAAATTATCTTTTTAATTGGCAAAAATGAGGCTAAAGATGGGAGTCACCATCAGAAAATCACCTTTTTTCTGACGGTCTTTCACATGCACAGGTTTACCATATAGATTGATTGAGGTCAGATTTTATAGCTAGATTTTGGAGAATACTTTAAAAAAAGCTAAGGGGTTTAAGTACCACTTATCACCAACTAATATCTCAGGTCATACAGAGTTTGCAAACCCAAGCATCAAATAATTTCTCTCCTGTTATAGTGGTATGACTAAATCAGATTTCTTTCAATGGCAGTTTGCCAAGAATAACTGACCTTTTCTTACAGTCTATGAATTCTTCCACATACATATCACCAAAGACCCAGTAAATGCCAACCTTGATGATCTAGGAATATTCACTACTTGTAGAAAGGAATCTAAGACAGTCCACAAATCTTAACGTTTAAGGCTGGCATGGTTACAGTGAAGGGAACAGAGGATCCATGAAGAACAAAATTATTGGAACCAAAGGCATGAGCAGGTCTTTATAAATTTTACGTGGTAGTTACATTAACTCATTCACTATTTTTCAGTGACTAAACCATATGCATTAGTGCTACCACTAATAGGGAAAATTTGTCCAGTTTTCCATGCCTCAGATCTATTAACTGGTATGCTGCTCTGAATTTCTTTGGCAATCATGAGAACTTGCTTCTGCAAGTAGGATCTAGAGAAGGACCTGAAATGCGTTCATTTTTAAATAAGTGATAGAAATAGGTGTGGTTCTATTAGCTGTAATTGTAAAGATTGTAAAGAATACCACCTAGAAAACTATACAGGGGAGTTAATTGATGCCATTTTCCTTCCACAGGTCCTAGAGAGGAGGGAGAGGGAAGTAAGGTAAGAATATTCTGTTATTACAACAATATGGGGAAATAGTAGAGCCAGAAGTAAGAAAACTGAATACTAGTAATCCTATTCCTGCTATTCAGTGGTATCATATAGCTGAGACACTTAAGGAGGTTGAAGGGATTTCACTGAGTTCAGTGTATTATGTCATTTTCTATATGCCAACTTCAAGGCAAATATGACTATCTTGATTGGGCACTGATTTAACTATCTGGCTCCCAGGACTTCTGTCAAGTCTGAAATGCTAGAAATCTGTGAAAATATGTATCAAATGCAAGGTGAACCTGTAGATCTTTGTTAAGTCATGCAATTGTGTCCCACTCTTCATGATCTGTAGACCATAGCAGGCTAATACTCTCCATTGGGTTTTCTTAGCAAAGATTGGCTTGGTTTATCACTTCCTCTTCCAATAAAGGATTTAGGAAAAGTATATACTGTCTTATCCTCCTAGAAAACTTCTCTAATGTGGAACTGTTCTGTGTATTTCTGCAGTAGAATGATAAGTAATAAGAGAGTGCTAGAGAAACAAGTATATATGCTTCTGCCTTTCTACCTCAGACAGTGTATGTTCTGCAGACATACTTGTTATATTTCTGGGTCATAGGGAGGTTATTTTGTCAATAATGTCAAGTTTTTAATAATAATGATAATCAGATATAGTCCAGGCTGTCTTATGGCATAGTCCCTATTCTATGATGAGACTTTGTCTCATCATAACATAGGGATATGTAAAAGTTCTAGATGTAATATTTTACCCTAATCACAAAAATT
The DNA here is from genome assembly GCF_027887165.1 of Monodelphis domestica. Taxonomy (NCBI): domain Eukaryota; kingdom Metazoa; phylum Chordata; class Mammalia; order Didelphimorphia; family Didelphidae; genus Monodelphis; species Monodelphis domestica. Next base: position 262,753,441 of record NC_077231.1, read on the forward strand.
CATTAATTCACTGTATGCTATTTTCAAAGAAGTTTCATTATAAAGCACTATAAAAGTGGGTCCATCAAAGTTTTTAGTTCCTTATACAGCCCCAAATCTCTTAATCTTAGATTGAGGAATTGGAAGTATTATGCCTGGAAAATAAATGCCTTAAGGGGGTACATGACAGCCATTTAAAAATGTTTCTTAATATCTTTTTCATTGTATTTTCAAAAATTCCTCTCCCTTCCCTCACTCAGAGAATCATCCTTTATAACAATCAAAAAATAAGAAAACAAGTTCAGCAAAATTAACCAACATATCAGTTAAATCTGACAGTCTGTGATGCATTCCATTTCCATTATATCTACAAAGAAGGGAGAGGAGAGAATTCTCATATTCCTTCTTCAATGCTAGGCTGAGTCATACAATTGAACTCAACAATGTTCAGTTTCAAACTGATGTTCTTTTCACTTATCTAGTATATTCACTATTTATGTTTCTCTGTTCTCCTTGCTTTGCTTTATATTGGTTCATACACAAAATTCTTCAAATTTACCAGTTCTAATTAGTTGTATTCCATTTATACGTAATGATTTGGTTAGCCATTTCTAAAGAAATGGCTATTTTGTTTCTGATCTTTTGTTACAATAAATAGTACCATTAAGTATAGTTTGGTGTATATAGGACTGAAAGCATCTCTGGTCATGATGAATATAATATGTTAGTCACTTTTATGTGGTTCCATAAACAGTAGATTAGTGTGCCTGTCTTCCTACAACCCTACCAACAATTACTATTTCCATCTTTTGTCATCTTTGCCAATTTGCTGAATCTGAGGTGAAACTTTAGAGGTTGTTTTGATGTAATTTCTTTGTAATATATGATTTATAACAGGCTTTCATATAACTGTTAATAGTTCAAAATTCTTCTTTTGAGAACTGTTTGTTCTTATCCTTTGGCCATTTTTCATTCATGAATGGGTTTTGGTATTATATAGCTATGTTCATTCCACAGATATACATATGTGTATCTACATGACATAGTTTTTGATATTTTGATTCTGATTTTGAATTTTTATTTCTAACAAAGTTTAATTTTTCCTTCTATTTATTTTTCTTTTCATGTTTTTGGTCTTTCTTTTGATAATTGACTCATATACTCCATAACTCAACCATGTATTCTGACTTGATCTGGGTATTGGTCAACACCCTCCTCAGGGGGAATTGTATATATACATATTTTTTTTTAATCCAAGATTTAAAATTTTTTTTGAGAAAAAATTCATGGAAAGAAGCTTGCTAATTTCTTGAATCCAGAAAATGAACTCTTTGGAGAAGGATGCCTACAGAAAACTACACTGCATCAAGAAGATCCAGAATGAACTTTGGGGTGCAATTAATTGAACTGAAGGGGGCTGAACATATATTTTGAATGTACACTCTTATGCCAAAGGGGACTGCCCCTTAATTGGCTTTTTTGTCAATGCACCAAACAAAACATTGGTTTTACTTTCCCTCTTTTCTATTTTCCACTTATCTCTAAATATTGTAGTTTCCTCTTAGAAGGTGCAATGTTGTATGTACCTGCAGTTAGACAATTTTTAGAGATACAAGATAATTATGTTGAATGATCAATTGGGGAGACTAAATGATCACAGGGGAGATTGTGAAGATGGGGTTAACTCTCCCCTGCCCATTTTTAGATTTAATCACTAGAAGCATATACACCTCATTTACACTTGAGTGGGGGAGGTCTGTGACTCACATGTGTGATAGTGGGTGATGAATCAGAATCGACTGCCCCCTGACTAGTCCTAAGCAAAGCTTTAGCTGTAATTGGCACACGTAAAAAGGAAGGAAGTTACAGGAAGTTGAAAAGGAATGGTCTTTGAAAATGCCAAGAAGTTCCTGTGAAGTCATTTTTTGTCTTCAACTTGATCTTGAAGGAGCTCCAGCTAGAGATCTTGGACTCCTCTTGGACTTTTCCCTTAGAACTACAATGTGGGGTGAGTGAAAAAGGATGACTCCTTTCCTGGATTTTCTGAAGGAACTAGCCTCAGGAGAGGCCTCCCCTCTTGAGAGAGGATTCATGCATCCCCACGTCCTTGACCCAAGACTGAGGCCCCTCTGACTAATGACTAATTAGCCCTGCCTGGATTGAGTCAGGGGTTGGAGCAAAATACTTAGTGGGTTGGGTTAGATATCTTACCCTATCCTCTCTCTGATTTTTCTTACTTTCACTCTTTCTATATTTTAGAATTAAATTGCTAAAAAAATCATTTTGGAATTGATTAAATTCCTGGTGATCCTACTCTTAAATAATCCAGTCCAACCCTTTACATTCTGGCCCTTACAAATCACACATCTTGGTTATCAGATTATCAAAGATATCTGATACAAAACTTTTCCCCTCAATTGACCCTTTCCCTTTTCCCACAATCAACCTCTTTATTCCAATTGTAAATTCAACAACTCAATATTTAATAACCCCAACAAATTAATCAGTCAACTTGTGTTTATTAAGTGCCTAATATGTGCTAGGCATCGTCCTGGGGATATAAAAAGAGGCAAAAAAAAAACACAGTCCCTACTCTCAAGAAGCTCACAGTCTAATGGGGAATAAATTTTTATTTGACAAGAAATGATGGGAAAACTGATTTGGCAGAAATTAAGTTTAATCATCATCTTATACCATATATCACAATAAGCACAAATGACTTGAATATTAAAAATCTCACCAGAAAAACCAAATCAAGTACTTTTCACAGCTCTGGAAACAAGAGATAAAACTGACCACTAAGGATGAAATAGGTGTTTTCTATTACATAAAATTGAAAAGATTTTTCATATGAACATTGACTTTGAAGGCAGAGAACCCGAGTTCAAATTCTGCTTCTCTTACTACCTATGTGATTTTAGGAAAATCATTTCTCCTCTCAGGGCTTCATATTTCTTCATCTGTAAAAGAGGCATATTGGACTAGATGGCCTTTTAATATTCTTTTCAATGTTTTAGTATATCATGCTATGATGACCCTTTAAAATATTTCATAACTTTTCTCATAATAATTCCAGAGGGTATAACCAAGGGGGTAGAAGTTAAGCTAGTTAAATTTTTATAAAGTTCTAATAAGTAATTAAAATTTGTTCAGTACAATTCAGCAAACACCCATTGAACTGACTTAAGTATCATCATTAAAATAGAATGGGATTTCTCATATAGTTATTATTATTCCATTATTGGAACTCTTAATGTAGAAACTGTTTAACTTCCTTTCAGGGATTTCAAAGACAACATTCCTAACATAAATGGGCTAAATGACCTCTAAGGGTCCTTCTAACTCTAAGATTTTATTAAATATGACATAAAGCACTATTTCTTCTATTCATTTTAAAAGAGGAAAATCATATCTATGTCTTTACCACAGTTTCTTAGTTTATTCATATTTGCCACTTAATAGGCCTGAGCTTTTTCATACCTAAACAGCCCAAGAGATTCCTTCTAACTTAAACAAAGTTATTTGTAAACTTTAAAAAGAAAAGACAAAAACTTTTTTTTTAAGAAGGAAGAGACATCAATAGATATATGCCTTATATAGCGGGAAATGGCCAATTTCATAATTCTGCACAAAGAATGTAATATTTATAATATCCAGATATAACTAATTTTTAGATAGATTTGTTTACAAAAAACAGTTGTAGTCCAAACTCTTTTGTTAATATTAACTGATATAATGAACATCACACAGTAAATTTTGGCTAGCATTAAATATTTCAAAGAACTAAAAGGGCTTACTCATTAACTTGATAGATCTCACATTCTTGAAATGAAAATAATTATGGTTCTCTAATCTTATAATTAAATGATCACAATGTTTCAAATTTCCATTCCAAGTTACAATACTATATTAGACTGATTTAGACATTAGCCAGACTTTGAATTCATGTAATCATATATGTGTAAACCTTAAAATTTCTTAGACTTATGAATGTTGGAAATTTCCCCATTGGGAAATTTCATACTTGAAAAATTTCCTACTGATAGTAAGAACTCTATTGGAATGTGAAACTCCTTGGCATGGGAGGATCCTTCTCCTCCCTACTTAAGACTACTTTAGGACAGAAACCTTTTGTTAAACAATGGAAAGGGCTTTGACCTATGCTTAAGCATAGAACAGGAAGTTCTTTGAGTCATGATTGACTTTAGAATTGATACAATAGAGATACTTGGAATGACAGAACCAGGTCTTGGAACTTACAATCTCCACCCTACTCAGAGTAACAGGATTTAGGAAGGGCTGCAGCAAAGATCAAGATTTAATTATTTGAGAATATGACCTTCAACAGACATGTGCAAAGGAAACAGACCTCTGGGCGGTCCTGGGTTAAGCTAGAGCCACCATTGGCACAGGGGAGACATCGACAGTGATTGGTAGATGTGAGAACTGAGGGGAGGGGACTTAGATGGTTTCCTTAAAGATAGTGGGGTCTGAGGACAGGAGAGTAGGAGGTTTTGCTCTGGGAGGTTTTGGCTCTGGGAGGAATTTTTGCTCTGAGCAAGGTGGCTCCGAAGGAGGACTGAGGAGGTTGCTCTGTTGGAGGACCAGGAGAGAAGGCTGGCTCTGAAGGAGGAGAGAGGAGGTTTTTTGCTCTGGAGGAGGTCTGAGAGGAGAGAGGTCCTGGAGGGAGAGCTCCTGGAGAGGTCTTGAAGGAGGCTGTGGAAAGAGAACTCAGGAGGAGTCAGGAGGAGAATTCTCTGGAAACATTTCTTGAAAGGAGGCTCTCTTGAAGGTGGAGCCTGAGGTTGGCATGAGAAGCCTTACCTAGAGAGATCTTGAGTGAGTGATAAAACCAACTGATTGATTTATTCATTCTTATTCCTTTCTTACTTTCTCTCTTTTTCTATTGATTAATCAGTGTATTATAAATTAAATTTCTCTATAAAACCCAGTTGGCTTGGGCATATTCATAAATTGGGAATATATTCCCTGGCGACCATCTTATATTTATATAAAACCAAGACACAGTAAAAAACATATTTCAGCTGTCATAATTGTTATATATATCTCCCATGCTCCCAACTATTTTAATTATCACAGTTTATGGCTCCCACTCTCTTATCTACAACTATTTAATGCTCAAAACTATTTTAAATCTAACATATGCAATATGTGATATATGATACAATAGTACAATTTATACTGCCTCCAAGGTTCCAGATACAGTTATCAAAAAGTTAAAAGTCAATAGTCATAGCATTATTAAATGAATAATTTTCTTAGAGTTGACTGCTAATTAGAATAACTTACCACATCCTTAGGTGGAGGTTCTGCTTCCTTCTTTATTTTTTTACCCATTCTAAAAGGAAATGAAAAAAAAAGTCACTCTAATTTCTTTCTACTATTTACTATTTCATTTTATATTTTACATATGATGGGTTTATTAAGAATGTTCTTGAAAAGTCCTGGCTTTGCAGGTGGAATGTGGACAATAGTGATGCCAAAATTTAAAAACTTTAACCTTATAAAAAGTAGTGACTAAACAGCCAGGAGAATCAAGGCTTTTGTGGCAATAAGTTCTCTCTTTCTCTCTCATTATACATGTATACATATAAAATGTGCGCACACACACACACACACACACACACACATATATATATATATATATGTATATATATAAGTTGATCACAATTACTACTTTGTAGGAAAATGCTTTCATGGAATTCATAAGATCATTTTGAAATCTTGTGAAATCATACCCTTTTTGGATAAGTATTCTTGGCTTAGTCATTTATGGTGCTATCAATTTTCTGACAACAGTTTTTAAAAAGGCAAACTATTTGTAATGGAGCTATAATTGTATTGGTGTGGGTATTCCTTCAATCAGCAGATATCATAAACTCTCTATAACTTAGTAAAAAAAAGTTCAAGTTGTCATACCTTAAAAATCCATGTCCTTATAGATCTAATAGGTTCTATTAGATTGGAAAGATTTTGAGTATTTCTTTTCATCTGAGGACCATCCTAGACACAGGCTTAGCCAAGAGTAGAAGATAAATTGAACTTTGTGTTAAGAGACTTGGGTCCAGATTCTTCCTTATCTATTAACCAGGTTCAGACAAACCATTTAATCAGGACTTCAGTTCTTCATGTACCAAACAGAAATAACAGTACTTGTATTTCCAACTTGGGCTTTGCTCTAATCTCCCTTATAATATAGTGTCAAACACCTTTGGTGAATATGTCTCCCTATTTTATGTTTTGCCTGATGCTAAACAGAGTTCGAGGTATTCTGAATAATTTTGATGCATGCTGGAAACAATTGTTGGAAGAAAAAAAATTTTTTTTTTTGCTAAATCCTGATTATCCTCTGGAGATGAGCGATACTTGGAGATTCGGCTGAGACCTCTAGATCAGGCTGCTCCCTGATCATTTCCTCTGAGCCCGTCTCACCTGCCTGCGTCTCCTGGTTACCTGCCTCTTACCCCTCGAGGGTACCTCCAGGCTCTCCCCTTTTTCCCTACCTAGGCCTTACCTGCCTTGGGAACCGTGAGTAACCGCCCCTCGGCCAACTCCTTCCCGCTCTCTCCTCTCTGTTTAGGCTTTGGGTTGTTTTCCGAGTTGCTAGGAGACCCAGGGGAGGAGGAGAAAGAGCGGGAGCGCGCGCGCAGCTTAGGCGCTTGCGGCCTCGGCCCCCGCCCCGCAGTGGGAGCGTCTAGCATCCTATCGCATCCTAATACATCGCATCCTAGAGAGCTTGGACCCGGCCCCTGGCTTGGAAGCGGGAAACACTACCTGCTTCTCTTCTTTCCTTTTTTTTTTTTTTAAGAATTAAAAAAAAAACCTCTCCTCTGCTTTGAGGAAAAATGACAAGTTCAGATGTTTGTCCTTTTAATTTCCCATTTTAATAACCCGCCACAGTTGGTGAACACTTTCAAACCCAACCTCACCGCGGGGGATGCTGGATTCTTCTGCACTTTGAAAAACGCTTTTGAGTCCTCTAGTAGCGCTTGACAGTTGTCAGGGCACTGTCTCCTTCCATATCGCGATTCCCCCAACCCCCTTCCCGGCTCAGCCTAGGTATACAAATTGAAACCCTCGGAAAATCCGTGGTATGTTGTTGATAAGCAATTAATCTCGCAGTGATTGTTCTTTGTACAGTTTTGCAAAAATAAAGGTTCTGCTTATGACCTCTTTACTGGTACTCAACAGCCCTTTTATTTGTCTCTTGTTTACTTGCCATTGTGTTCTCCAAAGGAGGGACCACATGCTCATATGTCCTCTATCCTTAAAAACAAAACAAAACAAAACCTCAAAGACTCAATTTAGCCCACTGTCTTGCTGATTCTCTCCTCAGTGCCAAGCTGCTAGAAAGAGTAGTTTTATTCTGCCAAACCCAGGCAGAACAAAGACTGGGAAAGCAGTGGATTCGATTGAGTATACACAGAAGGAATCCATACTGGCAGTGACACAGTTATGAGAGTGTTAGGGGAGGAAGTCACAAGGGATCCAAAAGGGAACATTCAGAAATCCTGGGGAAAATCTCAGATTTTATTAATCCTGAAAAAAGGGGACTCTGAATCAATAACCATCAACCTCTATGTCCATTTTCCAACTCGTGTCTCACTCTTCATGGTGCCTTTTGGGGGGTTTTCTTAAAGATACAGCAGTGGTTTGCTGTTTTCTTCTCCAGTTTTATTTTACAGATGAGGAAACTCAAATAAATAGGGTCCAGAGTGGTGTTGTTTGGGTCCAGATCTGAACTGGGTACTTCTTGACTCAAGATCTGGCATTCTATCCACTGCACTTCTTATTTTACACAGGGAAAATCAGTATTAGTAGACAACAGGCAGACTTTCACAAGTGATACAGTTATTGGCTGATTCATTTGGGGTACATGAGACCCCATCATGCTTACTGCTTGTTGATTTTTTAAATTATTGGATTCAGTAAAGTAAAATACTACCTTCTCTTCCAACTCTGTCTCCAACGTGCACCAAAATTATTCAGAATTATTTGAAAGATAACTCTTTTAACATCAGGCAAAACAAAAAATAGAGAGACATAGGCTCATCAAAGGTGCTTGACACCCTCATGATGGAAATTCAAAGTTCAAGTTGAACATGGATTCTCTACAGATATGTGGTCATAGAGATGCTACTGCTTGCACAAATGGAAAGAAAGACAAAAAACAAGTGAACAAATTCACATAATCAAGTAAAACAAATGTTTACATTGGTCATGTCAGAAAATGCATGTCTTTCTCTCCACCTTTAGTACATCACCTCTATCAGGAAGTGGGCAGCTTTCTTCCTTCGTGTATCTTCCTCTAAATACTTGGTTAAATCTGATATTGATTAAAGTTTGTAAGTCTCTAAAAAAAAGTTATTTTTCTTGATGTGTTATTCTAATAAGTTGTTAGTTTGAGGGAATTAACCTTGTATTCTATCACTTTACTAAAGCAATTTAATACTTGTATTCATTTTTCTTAGTTCTTTGAGTTTTCTAAGCGTATAATCATGTCATCTGAAAATAGAGATATTTTAACCTCTTTTTTGACAAGACTTATTCTGTAAGTTTCTTCTAGCTTTAACTACTACTGATAATATTTCTAAAATCATCTTCTAAAGGAATTGTGTGAATGAAGATCTATGTTTAATGCCTGTTTTCAACTGAGAATGCTTCTAAGTGTTCCTCCATTGTACCTATGATTGGGTCATGTTTTAAATTTATATCTGAATCACATTATACAAAATTACTTTTGTTTTTAATATTTTAACATAAATAGGATAATTTAATAAGGGCTTTTCATCCAACAATATGACCATCTCATCTTCACTTTTTTCTCTTGTTGATGTGATTTATTATGGTGATTATTTCCCTTGCATTAAACCGCCTTTATATTTAATTTCTAAGTCCTGTTACCTATGGCTGTTTGTATTATATTTGTTGTTTTTGTACCACTGTTCTTTAATGACATTGATTTATATTTATTTTTCCCAGTTACCTTTCATTTTCTTGAGTTTAGGAATCATGACCATATTTGTCTCATCAAAGCAGCTGAATAGCCTAACATTTCACTATTTTTGGAAATGTTCTATATAACATAGAAGTTATTTATGTTCATTAATAGTTTGGCAAAATACATTTCTTAGTTCTTTGTGACACCGTATCTTTTTTTTTTTCAGAGGAAGATCTTTAATAACCCATTTGAGTTCTTCTGGAATTGGTCTATTTGAGAAGTCTTCTTATTATATTAGTTTGGGAACTTGATCATTTTGTAGATTATCACCTATTTCATTTAGGTTCTCAGTTATAATTTGTATAGGACTGTATGTAATGATGTCTAAAAATTTATTTGTTTCTTTTTCTTCATGTCATCTCATATCTTTTTTGAGACTTTGATTTCTTATATTTTCTTGCTAATATTCTATTTATTCATCTCTTAAATTTCTCTTTTTAATTGTATTAATGCCAGTTTCTGATCTTGGTTATTTCCTCTATTTTCTCTTGGCTTATTGCTTTGTTTCTTTCTTGAGTTTTGGAGATGCAAACTTAATTTATTAATTTTATATCCCTCTTATTGATATCTATATCTAAATTCAATCTACATTCCTGACTCTTAGACTTTCTCTACAATACCCCTGAACCACTTAATTCCTGAAGATTACTCCCACCTGGACTTTTCCCTTGATAAGTATCCTCTATCCCTAGAGCCTCTGCTTCTGATTGGCTGTTTATTCCCAGAACTTCTGTTTTAAGAAAAAGACCCATCTATAGGATGCAGTCAAAGCAGTACTCAAGGGAAAATTTATATCCTTGAGTTCATATATTAACAAATTAGGGAGGATGGAGGTCAATGAATTGGACATGCAAATCAAAAAACTTGAAAGCGAACAAATCAAAAATCCCCAGATAAAAACTAAATTAGAGATACTAAAATTAAAGGCGAAATAAATAAAATCAAAAGTGAAAGAACTATTGAACTAATAAATAAGACTAGAACCTGGTATTTTGGGGAAAAAAAACAAAATAGGCAAAGTACTGGTCAATCTAATAAAAAAGGAAAGAAGAAAACCAAATTAACAGTATCATAGATGAAAAGGGAGAGCTCACCTCCAATGAAGAAGAAATTAAGGCAATCATTAAAAACTATTTTGCCCAATTATATGGCAACAAATATGGTAATCTAGGTGATATAGATGAATATTTACAAAAAATATAAATTGCCTAGACTAACAGAGGAAGAAATAGAATTCTTAAATAATCCCATATCAGAAAAAGAAATTGAACAAGCCATCAAAGAACTCCCTAAGAAAAAATCACCAGGGCCTGATGGATTAAAAGTGAATTCTATCAAACATTCAAAGAACAGCTAATCCCAATATTATGCAAACTATTTAACATAATAAGCAAAGAGGTAGTTCTATCAAGTTCCTTTTATGACACAAATATGGTACTGATTCCAAAGCCAGACAGATCAAAAACAGAGAAAGAAAACTATAGACCGATCTCCATAATGAACGTAGACGCAAAAATCTTAAATAGAATACTTGCAAAAAGACTCCAGCAAGTCATCACGAGGGTTATTCATTATGATCAGATGGGATTTATACCAGGAATGCAAGATGGTTCAATATTAGGAAAACCATCCATATAATTGACCATATCAACAAGAAAACCAACAAGAAATCACATGATTATCTCAATTGACTCAGAAAAAACTTTGATAAAATACAACATTCATTCCTGTTGAAAACACTAGAAAGTAGAGGAATAGAAGGTCATTTCCTAAAAACAATAAACAGTATTTATCCAAAACCATCAGCAAACATCGTCTGCAATGGGGATAAACTAGAAACCTTCCCAATAAGATCAGGAGTGAAACAAGGATGCTCATTATCACCTCTATTATTTAACATTACACTAGAAACACTAGCTGTAATAATTAGAGAAGAAAAAGAAATTGAAGGTATTAAAATAGGCAATGAGGAGACCAAACTATCACTCTTTGCAGATGATATGATGGTCTACTTAAAGAATCCTAGAGATTCAACCAAAAAGCTAGTCTAAATAATCAACAACTTTAGCAAAGTAGCAGGACACAAAATAAACCCACATAAGTCATCAGCATTTCTATATATCTCCAACATATTGCAGCAGCAAGAATTAGAAAGAGAAATCCCACTCAAAATCACCTTAGACAATATAAAATACTTAGGAATCTATCTCCCGAGACAAACACAGGAACTATATGAACACAACTACAAAACACCCTCCACACAATTAAAACTAGATCTAAACAACTGGAAAAACATTGATTGCTTATGGGTAGGATGAACTAACATAATAAAAGTTACAATCCTACCCAAATTAATTTACTTATTTAGTGCCATACCCATTGAACTACCAAAAAACTTTTTTACTGAATAAGAAAAAACTGTAACAAAGTTCATTTGGAAGAACAAAAGATCAAGGATATTCAGGGAAATCATGAAGAAAATGTTAAGGAAGGAGGACTTGCAGTCCCAGATCTCAAACTATACTATAAAGCAGTGGTCATCAAAACAATTTGGTACTGGCTAAGAGACAGAGGAGGACCAGTGGAATAGACTTGGGGTAAGTGACCTCAGCAAGACAATCTATGATAAGCCTAAAGATCCCAGTTTTGGGGACCAAAATCCAATATTTGATAAAAAAAAACTGCTGGGAAATTTGGAAGACAGTAAGGGGGAGATTAGGGTTGGATCAACAGCCATAGCACTGCTGGGTTTGTACCCCAAAGAGATAGTAAGGAAAAAGAGATGTACAAGAATATTCATAGCTGCGCTCTTTGTGGTGGCAAAAAATTGGAAAATGACGGGGTGTCCATCGATTGGGGAATGCCTAAACAAATTGTGGTATATATGTTGTTGACGGAATACTATTGTGCTCAAAGGAATAATAAACTGGAGGAATTCAATGGGAATTGGAATGACCTCCAGGAATTGATGCAGAGCAAAAGGAGCAGAACCAGGAGAACATTGTACACAGAGGCTGATACACTGTGGTACAATTGAATGTAATGGACTTCTCCTTTAGTGGCAATGCAGTGATTCTGAACAACCTGAAGGGATCTATGAGAAAGAACACTATCCACATTCAGAGGAAAAACTGTGGGAGTAGAAACACGGAATAAAAACAACTGCTTGATCACATGGGTCGAGGGGATATGATTGGGGATATAGACTCTAAATGAACATCCCAGTGCAAACTTCAACAACATGGAAATAGGTTCTGATCAAGGACACATATAATACCAGTGGAATTGTGTGTTGGTTATGGGAAGGGTAGGAGAGGGGAAGGAGGGATAGAATATGATTCGTGTAACCAAGGAATAATGTTCTAAATTGACTAAATAAAATTTAAAAAAAGTTTTAAAGGGAAGGCTCATTTTGGGGAGAGAGGTTAGAGGAATATCCAGAAATAACTGTAATGTAAAAACAAAAGGCATCAATAAAACTTATTTTTTTAAATAATTTTTAAAATTAAAAATAATATAAATTGAGTGCTTTTATTCAAAGGAAAAAAGAAAAAAGAAAAAGACCCAGATCAACCACACCTACATACTTCTCCAGGCTTTACACTTCATTTCCCCAGACTTTCTCTACAAACCCTTACTGTGCAGTTACTTTATAGCTTCCTTCCATCCCCATTTTCCTTTTCACTTCTCTGTTATATGCTGTCTTCGCCATTATTAGTTTTTTTCCTTACTTGTATTTGTATTCCCAGTATTTATCTCAGTGCCTAGCACATAACAACTTTGTAATAAGTGTTGCTGATTTGATTTAACCATGAACTTGTCTCTAAGCTGTCCTTTGTATCCCATAGATTTTGTTATGTAGTATATATCTTGTTATTAGCTTTGCCATAATAATCTTATTGTTTAATAATTTCCTTTTATCCAACCACTAATTAATAGACATAATTAAAATTTTGAACAGGGGTCAATACCTTTTAATTTATTTTAATTTATTCATTATTGGTTTTTTATTGCATTATGGTCTGTAAAGATAGCATATAAATTTTTTACATTTCTATGTAAGCCTATTTTTTTCTTTTCAATATGACAAAATAAAATTTTGTATAATTGTCATAACTGCTGAGAAGATAGAAAAGTAATTTATATTTATATTCTTTGCATGTCAAATTCACTTCTCTCCATATAATTACTTGTTAGATTTACCATTTGCTTATAAAGTATTTATAAAATCAACTACTATTATTGACACTTAAATATCTGTTCTTGCAAGGCAATAAGTTTTTTTCTTTACAAATTCTGCTTCAGAATCATTAGGTAAATATACATATATATATTTATACACATTTTATATTTAATATTCATATGATCTCATTTTGTATAAATATACTTTTCCACTTTACAATATATTTCAGATTTTAATTCAGCTATGTCTACTCTATCATTAATGCCTCTCCCATTTTTTATGATTTTTTAGTGCATGATACATTTTCTATGAACTTTCTGATTTGTTTATTTTAGATATTTCTAAGATAAATGTGTTTATATACTCTGTATAAGATTGTACTTTTAAGGCATCTTTAATTTTTCATCCATTTGCATTTAATTTAATTATTTTTAACTATTACATTTTTAACTCATTCTAATCAACCAATAAATCAACAAGTATATGTTAAACATTTAATATGGACCAGGCTCTTCTATACACTTTGGAGATTCAAAGAAAAAGGAAAAATCCCTGCCTTCAGGATCTTATATGCTAATAGGCAAGAAAACATGTATAAAAATAGCTATATGCATAATACATACAGAATAGATGCAAGAAAGGTGATACACCCCCCCCACCATTTTCTGTTATTAAAAAAACTCCTATAACCATTCTAAAGTACCTCTGTCTTTAAAGTGAACAATCAAATGTAATAGAATCTGCTACTAATAGCAGTGCAATGATAAAGAACAATCCTATGGAGCTTATGAAAAAGAATGATATCCAAATGTAGGGAAAGAACTATGGGAGTGGAAACACAAAAGAAAAACATGATTTATCATTCATTATATGGGTATATGATTTGGGATCATGGTTTTTAAAATATTTTTCTATTATAAATACAAATTGTATCGAAATTTGTTTTGAGTAATAAGACAAATATAAATCTCTGGAATTGCTTGTCAGCTGCAGGAGGGGAGAGGAAAAAGGGGAGGGAGAGAACATGAATCATGCAACTATGGGAAAATATTCTAAAAAATTAAAATTTTAAAAATAAACACATATAAAAATAATAAAGTACCTCTGTCTTTTTTAGAGCTATGTAGGAAACAGATACATAGCTCAATGGATAGAGCAATGGGCCTGGAGGAAAGAAGCTCTGAGTTCAAATCTGGCCTCAGACACTAGCTAGCTGTGTATATTTGCCAAAAAAAAACCCAAAGGGGGTAACAAAGAGTCAGACATAATTGAAAATGACTGAACACCAAGATTATTCTAATTGGAGCACCAAAAAGTTTTATTTTGGGATTACCTTCCCATCCATTTTAATATTTTTTCTACTTTTTTCCTAAAAGACCTTTTTGAAATCTTTTGAAGTTTAGCCAAAAAAGTGTTTCAAAGATTCTCACACATTTTGATAGCAACTGCTTAATTTACTTTTTGGCTGGCAGTTTTGTCTGATGCTTATAGATTTCCTCAAAGTATTTGTGTTTCTTTATAAAATTTTCAAAGCCTGTTTTCTTTTCAAATATCTATTTCCTGTCTTCATAATATATAATTAATTTTACTAGATACTGGATAAATAAACCATGATTATTACTTTTTAAAAACAATGTATCTCATTTTCTGTGATCTTCCCTTGTCCTCCTTAGAAAAATCTTCAGTGAGCCTGAAATACTTTGTACTTACTGAGATGTTGGAGTTAGACTATTATATGTCTACATAGATTATATCTTGGATTTTCCCTTGTAGGGTAGTCACAAAATCTTATTCTTTATATGCCACCAATTCTGAGAAATTTTCTTTGATGATATCTAGAAATATAGTGTTCAAATTTTTCTGTGCCTTCTGGGATGACAAAATCCCCAAATTACTAACTAATTCTCTATCCTCTAGGTCTTTCATTTGAGCACCATGTTTTATAATAGTTTGAAGGATTCATTGATCTTTTGAACCTATATTTCCAGCTTATCTGCATTGTTTGTGATTATATTAAGTGCTGTGTTACATCATCAGTTTATTGTTTCTATGGACATTTTGAGGTTTCCTATTGTGTTCTTCATATTAGTAATTTTCTATATTAATTGTTTTTCCCCTTTTGTACATTGTTCCTTCTTACCTAATTTCCTTATGATTTTCAAAGTTCAGACTTTTATTTAGTCGTGTAATTTTCCTTGGCTTTTCCAGTTCTTGTTTAATTTCTTTAAGTGAATATATTGATCTGAAGATCTTTTTTTCCTATCATTGTCACATCTAGCACTTTCCCTGAATAATGTTTTATAGTAATTTTTAAATTTTTATTGCCTTTTGCTTTTGCTCATTAAAAATATTAGTTGGTTTTGTGTGTGTGTGTGTGTGTGTGTGTGTACTGAGGTATAAGTTGAGCCTTATCTCTTTAGTTTTTCTATTGGTGTAGAAGAATGAGGAGATGAGGATATATAAATAAAAATATGACTTCCTGATATCATGAAGTTTGATGTTAATATAGTCTAGTACCTAGCTCTGTGGCCCAAAATTTGATGACTTTGGGTATTCAAAAAGATGAATGGGGGGCAAAGTAATAAAGGACTATTTTGTGAAAGAGCTAAAACTTACACTGGGCTTAAAATTGTTTTCTGGACTATGAAACTAACTGCTTGTGACTTTTTGGAGGAGAGAAATTATTTAGGAAGATATGAATATATTTCAGATCCTTAGCAAATGTTTTAATTTTCTGAATTCAGAATTGATTTAAAAGTAAGTTTTAAAGATGAATAAAACTGATTTATTTCCAAAACAAAATCTACTGATTGATCTACTCACTCCAATATCTTGGATTAGTCTGAAGTTCCATTAATCTTGGAAAACTGAGTGAAGTCTCAGAAACTCTCAGTGTGTTCAAGGTCCTAGTACCTTGTTTGACTACTAAGTGAGGAATTTCTTAGTCCTGGCGATCTTTGAAGCAGGGAAAAAATTTTAAATGTTCCACAATGCTGTATGACTGTTTTCTTTCCCAATGATGATAGTAGAGTGGTATAAAATAGAGATATTGGATATTGGTCATCATATAATTTTTAAACCATCAGCGGAAATTGTATTAACTGTTAGTACTCCATGAGATTTTGGTCTAGTGACAGAGGAGTTGATATATCCTACAACAAGAACTAAATCACATCACTATTGACATCCTCCTTATAAATAAAATTATAAAACAAAAAGAAGTTATGGGTTAATTGTTGTACAGTTCATAAGTTGTTGGTTTTTTTTTTTTTTCAAAGAAGTATCACTAATGGGTCAGGGAAGCATTTCCTTTCCTAGGAAAGGGAACCCAGCTCTAGGTGCACATAGGCTTAGTTCTATAGGACTTTGAACCCAAAGAGAAGGAAGAGGATATTGTCTTTTGCTTTCTGGTTTTTTATGCTTCCCACCCTATAAATTTGCAGATTATCTTAAATAAAGCATAACCATATATCATTCCTAGGGTCTCCTATAAAAAGTATTCCTCTTCTAGAAAAGATGTTCAATATGCTCATACCTACAAACTCATAATAATCAGGCATTAGCAAAAATTTAAAACATAAAACCCCTCTCCCTAATTTCCCTTGGGCCTCAGTTTCCATAGATGTAAAATGAAGGGATTGGACTAGATGCCCTCTGAGATCTCTTGCAAATTGAATTCTATGATCTCTGTTCTATAATTTCATATCCCATGATCCAGCTAAACTGGTCTTTTCTGTTAACAGTAACTAGGATTCTGCAATCCTGAGGGACATGGAGTGAGGAAAACCTGAATTTGAATCCTTCTTTAGAGACTTTCTATCTCTATAATCTCAGAAATACCATGTTTCTCTCTGTCTAAGTTTTCTCATTTGTAAATAAGAATGATGGGAATGATGATGATAGCACTTACTTCATAGGGTTGTTATAAGGATCAAATAAGTTAACATGTTAATGCTTTATAAAATGCTAGCTATACTCTACCTCCTATCTCTGTGCCTTTTCACTAGGCATCCCTCCTACAACCCCTGCACTTTATATCAACCTCATGGAATCTCTCACTTCCATCAATATGTAGATTGTGCAGTCTTTTCTGATTCACCCAATTCCTAGTTCTTTCCCTCACTATGTTGAATTTGTCTTGCCTTTGTTTCTATAATTTACATATATATTTAATATATACACATGTGTACCTGTTTCCTCTTTCCATGGAATGTGAGCTCTTTAAGGTCAAGAATTGTTTCCTTTGGGGGGGGGGGTCTGTTGATTGATCAATATGGGAATAGAACACCAACACGATTACCACTATAATACATAATATTACATGAGAAGTGAATGTAAGAATTATACTGATTGTACCTAAACATATCTCAAAATCTTTAACTCTATCTTTAAAAAGATTTTTATTTATTTACACATTTTATTTACACTTTGATAGAACAAGAATCATGTGAAATAAGAAAGTATGGTTTACTTGTGATTTGCACTAGTACAAGTATCATTTGCATTAGTGAGCCCATCGATACATGAAAGGAACCAAGTGGTATAAAGCAAAATAAGTCAAAAACTAAAAATACTGAAATTGAAAATATTTTAAAAGGAATGAGGTTTCCTTCATAATAGTTTGTAAAAGCTACCTTATCTATTGCTTTGCCTTTACTTTCTTTTTATAACTTCCTCTTTTATCCCAAGTATCTTCCCCTTTCGAATTCTAAATTTTTAATTCTTCCTTTATCTCATGGGAACCTTCTTCATCTTAAAGGCCTCTTAAGGGATATTAGTAGCTTTTGGTGGGTTCGGTTAATTCTTTTTTCTATAATTTTATGGTAAAAGTAGTTTATTTTATATAAATAGTCCATAAAATTATTATCATAATTGATTGTCTCTAAGTAAATTCCCTGTTTCAGTCTTGACCTTAATTCATACTGAAATGTTCTCCCATAGTCTCATGGTATTTCTGGAGTAAAGCAGTGCCTAGAATGCTGGACTTGGAATTCAAAAGATTTGAATACAAATCCTGACTCAGATAATAACTATTATATGACATCAGGCAAATCACTTAAACCATTTGACTCAGAAAATGGTTTTTTGTTCTTGTGTAGTCATTTCAGTTTTCAATTGTGTCTAGATCTTCTCATGATCCTGTTTACAGTTTTCTTGGCAAAGATAGAGTAGTTTGCAATTTCCTTCTCCAACTCATTTTACAGATGAAGAAACTGACACAAAGAGGCTTGAGTGACTTGCCCAGGGCCACACAGCTAGTAAGTGTCAGAGGCCAGAAATTGAATTCAGGAAGAAGAGTCTTCCTGATTTATCTGGCACTCTACTCCCTGGATCACCTAGGTGCCAACTCATCTGTGAATTGGAGATAGTAATAGCACTTATCTCCCTGGGAGAAATGAAATAATACTTATAAAGTAATATGCAAATCTTAAAGTGATGTGTAAATACCAAAATTATTATATAGTACTTTGTTATTACTATTAAGATCCTTCCAGATTAATGGGACAAACATTTCTTGAATTCTAACAATATCCAAAATGTTATACTGCTAAGGTACAATGGTTATGAAGACATATAAGACAATAGAACCTGCTTTCAAGAAATGGAGAGTTTAAGGGAAAGGGGAGGAATAAATTAATAATGAAGACAAAAGGAAGAATGCAGGTACAAGAAGCACAAAGGAGAACTCTAATCAAAATGAAAGGAGAAACTTGAAAATGAAGGGATCACTCACAGCACTATGACTTAGAGGACAGTGGAGGGGATAGGGCAAGTCTGGGAAGATTTCATGGATTGCCCCATAATTAGACCTTGAAGGAAGAAAGGTGTTTCCCTAAGTAGATGAATTTTAATGTGTAAAATTACAGTCTCCCCAAAGAGATTCTGGATCTGCGTAACTTACAGTTCCTTAGTTTTCCACACTGAAAACCCAGAGATTAACCCACTGTTAATCTCTGTTAACGCTGTTAACACACTGATTAACCCAGAGAGAGTTTCTTTTTGGTACCCCCTTTAATGCACCCAAAGTGACATCACAAGAAATATTGAACACTTTGGCAAAGGAAAATATTCATCCCTAAAAGTATCTGTATCCAACTTTTTTATAGTATAGGTTATTTCTGCATAGAATATAGAGATAAAATACAAGGAAACATCAAATCTTTTCCAGGAAATACTAATGATTGATTGATTTGAACTCCATTTTTCCTTGACAAAAAAAGCAGGACTTTATATATATTTATATATATGTACATATATATGTATACATATATATGTAATCAATATAATATACTGTGTATAAACCACAATGCAACTTAGACCATGAGCAAATAGGGAAATGGAAGGAGAAAAACTGTAGGATAATCTTTTGAAACTTTTCTTAAATATTACTAGATATGTATTGTATAGGAGATTAGATTCAGGTCTAAGTAATGTTTTATTTGACCCTATAGCCCTGTTATAAATAAATATGCGTTCCCTCTTTAGGTGTTTAAATTTAGGTGTGCTTTTTATGATTGAAGAAAAACATAGACAAGCATTTTGGTTTAAAGTTCAGAGAGGAGAGCAGCTACCCAACACTTGTGGGAAAATAATAATCATGTTATTCATTCACCCATAGTGCTGGTGTCAACTGTCAGCATCAGGAAGCCACAAGTTTCTAGCAAGACTTCAAGAGCTCCTTATAAAATGGTGTCTTCCTGAAAAGCTGTAGAGAAATGGGATTTTTATAACCTTTGTTTCTCTTTTTAAAATATTTTATTTCCCCAATTACACATAATAACAATTTTTCACATATGTTTCCTGAAATTATAAGATCCAAATTGTCTCCCTCTTTCTCTTCCCTCCTCCCTCCTGGGGATAGTAAGCAATCTGATCTGGGTTATGTATGTTATCAGTTGATTTTTTTAAGTATACTGATGGACCTTATTATTTAAAGAAATCCTGAGGAAAATCCTTGTGTAGAAAGAAAAATCCTTCAGGAATCTCTGAATGTACTCTATCTACACACGTACGATCTATATCAAATTGCTTGCCTCCTAAAGAAGGGAGGAGGAGAGTTTGGAATTTAAAAAATGTAAAAACAAATGTTAAAAAATTCTGCTTACATTGTTCAATTGACCTGTATCCAAATTTGTTTACAGTACAGGTTATTTCTATATAATGTTGTATAAAGTTTTTTAGCAGAGAGATAGCATGATGTGAATGAAAGCCCATGGGAATGGAAGTTAGGTGATCTATGATCTTAGGCAAGCTGATCAAACTGTCTGAACTTCAATTTCCTCATCTATTAAAGTTGTGGATAAGATGAAAAATCATTTAAAAATCACATTATTTAGAGCTGAAATGAACTTAAAGATCTTATTTGTCCCACTCACTCATTTTATAGACCAAGATGACCTCTTATGTCTCTCTCTCTCTCTCACTCTCACTCTCTGTCTCTGTGTCTGTCTGTCTCTCTGTCTGTCTGTCTGTCTGTCTCTCTCTCCCCCCCTCACCTTGTAAATAGTTACTATTTGTTCATTTGTTCTAGAATTGAATCGCCACAAGGCAATTTCCTCCCTGGCAGCACTATTCAAAAATCATCTGAGCGTTGGTTTGGGGGGTTGTTTCTTTGGCTTCTATTCAAGGGAGTTCTCTGTTTATAAATCCCTCTCATCTCCCATGCTGTAGTTCATACAGAGCTTTGGAACAGTTTCAGAGCATGTGTCTTCTACCATGGGAAAGAAATCTGTTCGCCAGAGACACTGACGTTTCAAATTGTTCATGGTCCTCAAACTATTTGCTATTCAGAAGAGCATTCCTACTAAGGGTCCTCCTATGGTTGAAAGATCTTCTTTCACTAATGGTAGCCTTATTAAAAAAAAAAACAACTTACCTTCCGTCTTAGAGTCAATACTATGTATTGGCTCCAAGGCAGAAAGAGTGTTAATGGGGGTCAAGTGACTTGCCCATGGTCACACAGCTGGGAAGTGTCTGAGGTCAGATTCGAACCTAAGACCTCCCATCCCTAAGCCTAGCTCTCAATCCACTGAGCTACCCAGCTGCCCCCTAATGGTAGACTTATTAAAGAGATCCTTCAAGAGTTAAAGGCATCGCTGAAAAGTAAATAATGCAAAACTTTCTACCAGTCATCCTGCCCTTTCCATCAATATAACTTCCTCCTTCTTTCTGTTCACAAAGCCCCTACTCTCATTTAGTCTTTCAATCTCTCACCTGGACTTTGAAATTGGGTTCTTAATTGTTCTTCCTCCCTTCAGTATCTCCTCAAACGTCTTCAACTCATTTTTCACATCACTATCAATTTGAGATTCCTAAAACATAAATCTGACCATATAACCACCATTCCCCCACTCAAAAAATCTTCAGTACCTCCCTACTTCCTCTAGGACAAAACATAAAACATTTTCTGTCTAGTATTTAAAGCCCTCTGTGATGTGCTTCTTCACTTCCTGCCCAGTCTTATTCCATATTGCTCTCTTTCTTATACGCTTCATTTCAGTCTAACCTGCTCACTGTTAATTAGCATCTTCTGTCTCCTGTAACTTGCTCTTTCCTCCCTATTACCTCACTCCTGGTTTCCTCCCAGGCTTAACCTGAGTCCTCTTCTCGGGCTTTGCCTTTATGAACACTGTCTCACTTTCATTCACTTTAAATATGTTACTTTCTTGGGTAAAGGCAAACTCAAAATCCCTTTAAGCTTGTCTATTCATTTCCACCAAGGAAAGACCAGGAATATGGTTGGGTAGGCAGGAAGAGATGATGCCCTTGTTTCTGGGGCTTATCTTTGTCTTTGGGTCCTTACATCGCCTGTTCATTTATGTGGGGACATAGAAAGGTTTAGAAGTTGGGAAACTTGGAAACCCTGAACTCAGCAGCTCCTGGGAAAATAGCCGCAGCAGAGGTGCAGAGGTATAGTTCTAGTTTTCAGACCTAGTTCCAGATATAGTCTAGCTTTCAGATGTTCAAATCAAAAGGGTTTTTTCAAGTGCTCACTTTAAACTGGAGTCAAGTCATCCACACAGATCCCAAGCACTGTGGACAAAAAGTCTAGTCCAAAGAAAAGAGGAAGTTTGAGGGCATTAGCTAGCTGAGGGAACTTTGCCCTCTATCCTGGAGAGCTTAGAACTGGAAGAAAAGAATCTCCCCAAGACTCTAGGAGGGAACAGTTATTCTACAAAGGAAAAAGCCAGCCCAGGGGAATTTCCCCCTAGGAAGGGCTATTGCTGAATCAGGGAGAGAGACTTTTTTTTAAAGCTTCTGACTTTGGTTCAGTCTCCTGTTAAAGAAGACAGGACTACATAGATAAAAACTTCAGCTGAATTCAGGAGCTGGAAGCAGGGAAAAGTTCCATAGAAATGCACTTCAGTGGGCCCTTACCTGTTATGCCCAGCAGAACAGTGCCCATTTGGGCAGCCCCTGCAAGAGCAGTTTCTGGTGGACTGTGTCTAAAAGAGTGGTCCAGTTGAGTAGCATCTGGAAGAAACTATGCATATAGCAGAACCCAGCAGGGAATAGGTCCTATGGGAGCAGCCTAATCAATCAGTTAATAAGTATTTATGTCAGAAATATAGGTGTTTGTGATATCTGAACTATCTTCTATGTGCCAGGAAGACCTGAGTTCCAATCTGGCCTCAGACACTTACTAGCTATGTGACCCTGGACAAACCACTTAATTCTGTTTGCCTCATCTGTAAATGAGCTAAAGAAGGAAATGGCAAACCATCTAGTATCTATTAAAAGGATACAATTGTAAGCAGATATTGCTTCTCTCTGAGGAGATCAGAGAGGTGGGCTTTGAAAGGAGTCAGCTACATCTGAAATGATCAGTTGGCACAGATAACAAGCATGATCCTTTTGTCCCAGATTCCTCATGTTCAGTTGCTGTAAGCAATGGTTTGGGAGTTAGAGAATGTGGGTTTGAATCCCAGTTCTCCCACTTCCTGTCTGTGTGATCTTGGGCAAGTCATAACTTTTCTGAGGCTCCCTTTTCCTCATCAAGTGAAGGAATGGGACAAGATGACCTTAAAGTACTGGAAGGAGCTCATCGGCTTTCATTTTATTGGATGAAAACACACAGAGCACCTTGCCAGAAAGCTTCCCTGAGTGGCCTGACCTGAGAATTATGGTATTCCACCAGTGTGCATAATCTTTTTGAGGGCAAGAATTATTTTGGGTTTGTCCTTATATCTTTGGCGCTTAAGATGGTTGATTGTACATAATAAGTGTTTGCTAAATTAAATAGAATTTTAAAACCTAGTAGCCTTAATTCAATTTAATTATCCACTCTGCTTATGGCACCATAGCAAGTAGACACTGAAGGAGAAAGAAGTCAGGTCTTGCCCTTAAGGGACCCGTAAACTGGTTGGAAATAGGAGACATAAAAAGGCTACAGTGCAAAGTAGAAAATAAGCACATGGTATTAGAACAAGTAGAGAACTAAGAGACTTCATCCAGAGGGCATGGTCTTATCTAACGTTTTACACTCCTTTATCATGTGATTTTTGTCCTCCATTCATATATCTGCAAAATGGAGATATTAAACTTTGGTGAGCAAAAACAAAAAAAAATGCAGTCATATCCCACTTAAATCCACCTTACAGAAACCCATAAATTCAATTTAAAAAGAAATGGAATTTTTGCAATGCTATATAGTGCCTTTCTGTGTGAAAGCAGGTCCCAGAACACGATTTCCATAGCTACTGAAAACCCCTTTAAATACACTCCGTGACTCATAGACGGAGTTCAGATTATCTCTGCAACAGTTTCTCTAGCTGATTTTGTCAAAGAACTCCTTTGCATGTGACATCTCTTAGGAAACCCACCACTTCCTAGAAGTCATTGCTGCTTTTGTGTTGAAATGTCAAAATGCAGCAGTGGCTCAACATTTGTGTTAGAAAGAAATCTATAGATGCTGGTGCTGATGGGAATGCTAAGAATAGGGCAGCTCAGAGTTCTCCCAGGCAGATACAATGTAGGAACTCTCTAAAGGGGACTCCTAAGCTAATTACAGTGATGGAAGTGGCTTCACTAGTTGATCTGTCAGGACGGGTTAGCCTATCAAGAGATGTGATTGTTCATTTGGAGTCCAATTCTTCACACCAACTAGCCTATACCCCTAACCCTGGTTAATCATAATTTACATTTATGATATTTGGGAATTAAAGAATTAAAAAATCAAGATTCTATCTTGAAAGTCATCTTACCCCATTCCTTCATTTTACAGATGAGGAAAGAGAAGCCTCAGAGAAATTGGGACTTGCCTAAGAGCACCTAGACAGAAATTGGAAGCACTGGGATACAAACCCATATTCTCTGATTCTAAAACTATTGTATCCTGCTACTGCTCACAGAGAATCTGGAGTATAGAGAGCATGCTTGGATCTGTGCCAACTCATGAACCGTTCTAACAAAGCAGCTCAAAGATCATGCTCCCCCTCCACCAATGGCAGATCATCACTGTAATTTTTGTCTATATAAGGAAGGGCCCCACGTGTATCAAGAGTGGACCCCACATGTGTAGAGAGGGCAGTGGCAAGGGCTGTCAAGTAGCTCAAAAGAAATCAAAATAGACATCTCTAACATTCTTCTCCCCTCACCCTTCTCCAAGGAAGACTTTTGTCCCTGCCAGGAGGGAAAGCAAGAAGTTGAGACTGGAGCCCACCACTCTGATCTCCTCAGAGAGAAGCAATACCTGGTTAAAATTGTATCACTTTAAACAATCTGGTACTGACTAACGGATAAAAGGATGGATCAATGGAATAGACCAGGGGAAAAATAACTTCATCAATCTCATGTTTGAAAACCCTAAAGATCCCAGCTTTGGCGATAAGAACCCACTATTTGACAAAAAAATGCCAGGAAAATTGGAAAATAGCATGACAAAAATTAGGCTTAGATCAATATCTCACACCCTATACCAAGATAAGTTCAAAATGGGTATTTGATTTAAACATAAAGAGTGATATTATAAGTAAATTAGGTGAACCTGGAATAATATACTTGTCAGATCTATGGGGAAGGAAAGATTTTAAGATCATGCAAGAGATAGAGAACATTATAAGATGTAAAATGGATAATTTTGATTATAAATTAAAAAGGTTTTGTATAAACAAAACCAATGCAACCAAAATTAAATGGGAAGCAACAAACTGGGAAAACATTTTATAACAAAATTATCTGACAAAGGTCTTATTTCTCAAATATACAAATAACTAAGTCAAATGTATAAGAAATTAAGTCATTCCCCAGATGAAAAATGGTCATGCTTGATCAAATGGATATGATTGGGGATATAGACTCTAAATGATCATTCTAGTGCAAATAATAATATGGAAATAGGTCTTGATCAATGACACATGTTAAACCCAGTGAAATTGTGCATCAGATACAGGAGGGGAATGGGGGAAGAGGAGGGAAAGAAAATGAGTCTTGTAACCATGGAAAAATATTCTAAATCATCTAATTAAATAAATTTTTCAAAAAAAAGGAAGAAAAATGGTAAAAGGATATGAATAGAGAGTTTTCAGATGAAGAAATAAATACTATCAATGATCATATGAAAATTATTCTAAATCCCTCCTGATTAGAGAAATGCAAATCAAAACAAATCTGAGGTACCACCTTACACCTAGCAGAGTGGCCAAAATAATAAATAATGGAAATAAAATGAAATAAAATTTTAAAAAATGGAAAATAATAAATGTTGAGGGGGGTGGAAAAATTGAGACACTGGTGGAGTTGTGAATTGATCCAAACATTCCAGAAGGCAATTTGAATTTAAGCCCAAAGGGCTTTAAAAGAACCCATATCCTTTAATCCAGCAATATCATTCCTAGGTTTTTATCCCAAAGAGATTAAAAAAAGGGGAAAGGTTTTTGTCTGGATAAAAATATTTAACATTAGGAAAATTAGAAAATGAAGGGATGTCCCTCAATAGAGGAATGGATGAACAAATTGTAGTATATGATGGCGATGGAATACCATTGTGCTATGAGGAATGATAAACTTCTTGATTTCTATAAGAACTGAAAAGACATGAACTGATGCGGAGTGAAATAAGCAGAACCAGGAGAACATTATACACAGTAACTGAAACATTGTGGGACAACTAAATGTAACTGACTTTGCTACTAAAATAATGCAATGATCTAGGACAACTCTAAGGGACTAGAGAAAGAACTATGAGAGTTGACATCCAGAAGGAAACATATGATTTATCACTCATTAAAAATGGGTATATGATGGAGTTTTGGTTTTAAAATATTATTCTATTACAAAAATGAATAATATGGAAATAGGATTTGAGTGATAAATTGCTTGTCGATTCTTGGAGGGGGGAGGAAAAAGAGGAGGGAGACAACAAGAATCATGTAACCATGGAAAAACATTTTAAAAAAATTTAATAAGGTTAATAAAAGAATTGTTTCCCTTTACTTTCTTACATATTATTCATCTGGGGATATGATCATATTCAATCTAATTTCTGATTGCTTTATCTCTTTATTATTAAGAGAAAGGGTACCCAAAGTTCTATATCCAAGGCTTTGACCCCTTTCCCACCAAAGACAATTCCATAATGAATACACATACTGAATAACAAAGAAAAACTACTTACCAAATCAGCAGTAAAGCAAATAAGAGAAGATCTATATTGGAGAATTTCAGGCAACACAGAGAAAGAACTCTCTGAATAGGAGAGAAGCAACTCAGCTCAATGAAGAGAGAGTCCCTGACCTCACCCAAAGGAATGTTAGTCTAAGTTTTTTTTTTTTCCTTTAGCAACCTGAAGTGGAATTGGCCTTTAAAGACTGAGAAGTTCCAAAGGGGACTCCCCCTTGAAGAGTCTCAAAGGGCAATGATGAAGGCTGGAATTCTCTCACTTCTCATCAGCCCCAATATACTCCTTACAAGGCATGTCTACCAATAAGGAGAAATTCCTAAATGAATAGGCTTTGGGATGGGGAACATATGCAAGAGAAAACACCAGATTATTATGGCCATAGTAGTGTAGTGTTTGAAAAACTCAAAGATCCACTATTTTAGAATAATACTTTGACCAAAACAACTGGGAAAATTGGAAAACAGTGTGGGAGAAATTGGGCATAGATCAACACCTCACACCATATTCCAAGGTAAAGTTGAAATGGACATTTGATTCAGAAATATTGATACCATGAACAAATTAGAAAAGCACAAAATAGTTTACCTGCCTGACCTAGGGATAAGGGAATAATTTCAGTTGAAATAAAACATAGAGAACGTTATGATACATAAAATAGATAACTTTGCACTAAATTAAAAGGTTTCTGAACAAACAAAAACAATGCAACCAAAATTAAAAGGCAAATTGCAAACTGGAAAAAAATTATAGCAAGCCTCTCTAATAAAGGCTTCATTTCTCAAATATATAGAGAACCGAGTCAAATTGGTAAAAATACAAACTGTTCCCCAATTAACAACTGGTCAAAGGTTATGAATAAGCAATTCTTAGATGAAGAAATTAAAACTATCCTGTCATATGAAAAAATGCTCCAAATTACTTTTAATTATAGATATACAAATTTTTAAAATTCTGAGGTACCCCCTCACACACTGGCTAACATAAAAAAGGGGAAATGACAAATATTGGAAGGGATGTGGAAAAATTGGGACACTAATACACTGTTGGTAGATCTGTGAACTGTTATAATCATACTGGAGAGCAATCTGGAACCATGTTCAAAGAGCCATCAAACTGTGCCTACCCTTTGACCCAGCAATACCTGGTATACTAGGTCTGTATTCTAAAGAGGTTAAAAAGGAGGAAAGACCTACTTGTACAAAAATATTTTTGGTAGCTCTTTTTGTGATGACAAAGAACTGGAAACTGGAGGAATGTCCATTAATTGGAGAATGGCTGAACAAGTTGTGTTATATGCTTGTTCTGGAATATTATTGGCTTTAACAAATGACAAAATGATCACAAATAATTTGGAAAGACTTATGAAATGATTCAAAGTGAAGTAAGGAGAACCAGGAGAACATTGTACACAGTACCAACAAGTAATATATGGTGGTCATCTATGAATGACTTAACTATTATCAACAAGGTAAAGATCCAGGACAGTTCCAGGGGACTCATGATGAAAAATAATATCCACCACTATACAAGGAACAGATAGAATCTGATTACAGATTGAAACATATCATTCTTCACTTTCTTTCCTCCATGAATTTTTCTCTAGTGTAAACAGTATATATTTCATTTCACAACATTAGAAACATAGAAATATGTATTATATGATTATATATAAGTATATATATATATATATATATATATATATATACAACTTATAACACCAGTCTTCTTGGGTGGGGGGAGGAGTGGGAAGAAGAGAACATGGATTACAGAATGTCAGAAAACTAATATTAAAAATTGTGTCTACACATAATCTGGGAAAAAATTAAAATTTAACAAAATAAAATAAATAAAAAAGGATGCAACAGACACATAGACATTGTTACTACAGGCTTCTTACATAGTTTCACAATGGGAAGCATAATAAATTTCCATTTCTTTTCTCAAAAAAGAAAAAAAAAGATTATTATGAAAGAGAAATTCCACCATTAAAGGTCGGGCTATTCACATGATGCAAAAGCCCTTACATAGATCTGATACAGGGGAAGAATATCTTGAGCTGTATACTACAGTAATCTTCTGTACCTTGTTTTAAATAGAGTTTTATCAGAAATAAAATTCCTTCTTATTTAATCATGTAATTTAAAATTTAAATACTTTGAAATTTTAAGGCAAGGCGTTAAGACAGAAAGCATTTAAGTGCTTGATATGTGCCAGTCACTGTTCTAAACAACAAGGATACAAATACAAAAGAAAAACTTCCTCTTTTCACAGAACTTACATCCTAATGGGGGAAGATCATATCCAAAAGGGAGCTGAAAAGGCAGGGGAGGAAAGGATTGATGATAAAGCACCTCTGTGGAGACATTGAAATCTGCATAGTCAGAATCACAGCCAGGAGGGGAATGAACACTGTCCAACTGGAACCCCTTTCCAGGAGTCTCTCCAGGGAGATTCACCAATGAGAGAAGGAAGCTGGCATGGTTGTTGGATAGTCCAGGGTGAGGAAGTCCCAGTCACTGAACCAGGTTTTAGAGTGAGACTGCAGTAGTAGAGACATGGTATTAAAATCCAGAAAGTCAGAAGTACATCCAAGGAGGAAAATGTTTATTAGCCAATATAAATTCATTACCATTTGTAATTGGCTAAATTTGGATTCATGTATACAGTACTATTTACATAAATACATGAAGTATATTAAAATCCCCCAAAGTATTAACATATTCTCATACTGTAATCTCACTTTATGTCCTTAAAAAATCCATTATTTCACTTATATGGTTTCTTCTTCCATTGCCACAGATCACAGCCCACCTTTGCTTTAGGAGACATTCTTTATGGATCACTGCAAGCAAGGGAGTTCATCACCTCACATTTGACCTTCTGGTGATGAGTTTTTTCTAACTGAACTAAACTAGTCTACAGACAATTGAAATATAGCCTGTAAGAAGGAATTCTTTGTTCTTTTTTTTTATATAATGGGGATCTGGAGGTCATCTTATCATAAAGATGTGTAGGGATTAACTAGCCCACAGTGACAGGAAGTAGAAACCATAGAGACAGGAAGGAGGAACCGTAGAAATAGGAAGTGAGGTAGAAAAAGAGTATAAAAAGGGCCAGTCAGTTGGTCTGTCTGGCAGTTTCTGACAGTTAGGTGCTGGCAGTTGCACGGAAGTTGGCTACTGAGAGTGTGTTGAGTTGGTGGTTTGTGTTTAGTTGCTGAAATATAAAAAGTGGCCAGTGCGAGGACTGAGAAGGGCTTTTGACTTTTTGATCTTATTAGGGTTGGGAGGTGGTTGGCCATTGGGAACTGGTCATTGGGAGTTGGTTGCAAACAAAATTAATAATTAGATTAACTATGATTCTGAGTAATCTAATTCAAATTCTGATTCTTTTCTTGTCTACCAAAATGGCCTATTTATCCAACAGAATTTTACACAGTGGCTTTATATAGCACTGTTCCTAGCCATATGCATACTGATAGGAGGCCTAGCATTCTAACTATTTCTCAGGAAAAAACAAAATGATAATTTGTTCAGCCTCAAAGCTGAACTAAAAGTTCATGTTGAAAAAAACTCAAGTGACCTTGAGAAGAAGCTGGAGAAGACTTTGGGGGATCTCAAGACTTATATAAAAAGCATTGAGAAAGGCTTAAAAATCCCCAAAGTAAGAAGAGAAATTTATCTCTCTCAACACTCCCTCATCATTAGAGCCGACTTAATCTCTGTGCAGTCCTGCTCCATGCATTTCTATTCATACTCAAACCCCCTCAACTCCTCCTCATCCTGTTTTAACTATTCCTAAATCTACTCAAACTCCTCCCACCCAATCTATTTCCCTGTCTACATCCATCACCTATTCTGTGAAAACTCAAACAAAAAAACAAGAATCAGAAACCAAAAATAATTCAGCCATATATCTATTCCCCTTAAAAGAAGTACCCACCTTTAATAAGAGTGGAGATAGAATTTCATTAAGGCATCATATACCCTTCACCTCCCAAGATATTGATTCAAGCAAAATATTCCTTCTTTTGAGAATGAGCCAATTATGATTATTAAAAAGCTAGGGAGGATTTTTCACACAAATGATCCCAGATGGATTGATATTGAAAATTTGCTCCAAGCTTTTTTGACATAGAGAGAAAAATAAAATCATCTTTCTTGTCAATCACGCTCAGGAAAGTAAAACAGTTCATTGGCCTCTACAAGACCCAAAATGGAACCCCTGCAATGAGCAAGATTACACAAGACTATGCCAGACTAGAGAGGCATTATTATTAATAGCAATCAGAGGTTGCTCTGATAGGACTGGTACTTGGACGAAATTTGAGAATCTTAAACAAAAACCCAATGAAAATCTGTCCCAAATTATGAATAAACTTATTGAGCTGGGAGGTAGATATATAGAACTGGATCTTGCCAGAGAAAGGTATCTCAGACTCCTAATTTAACCCTTACATTTTGGTGAAGGAGAGGGGCCCATCCTGCTGGAACCAAATTTCTTGCCCTTCTCCCTTCCTCCTCAGGGCCACTGATAAGAATTGTTTTTTTTTGCATAGTCCCCCTGAAAGGGACAGAAAAGGGCTGCTGTGGTGATGCCACTGACCTGACCCCCATCCCATCTCCCAGGCTTAGGTTTCCCAGAGAGGAAGAAGTTGTCAAGGAGTCAGCCTCCAGACCCTCCCCTCCTTGGCCAGAGTGGAGGGGGGGGCCTGAGGAGGGGCTAAAAAGCATCCCCTGGCTTAAATATTCCTTCCCACTTCTTCCCTCCTCCCTCCTTTCCCCCTGCCCCCGTAGTAAGCAAAGGAAGATTGCAAAATGATTCTGCAAAATGAACTGCATTAGATTGACAGGGACATGTGACAGAGAATCACATGGGAGCCTGGGTCAATATTCTAAAGTCCCAACTTAAAAAATCAGACTTCTGGGGGAAGTTTGGAGGTAGCTATGATTTCAATCTTTCTACAAGTTTTCTGGCTCTTTTAGGAGATACCAGCTTGAGAGGAGAAAACCTGCTTGAACTGGCTGCAGGCAGCTAGTTTGAAGACCAAAGAAAGAAACATCAAATCTTTTCTGGACCTACTTTGAACTTTTCCTCTGGGATCTTGGCTCATTTACTGGACTCAGTTGTGAGGTTCTGTTTTGGAGGAACTTAACTTATTTAGCCTAGATAAGTTAGCCATTAGGATATTATTAAGGGAATTTAGGTTTGGGGATAAGATTAAGAACTTTTCCTTCTCCCTTGTTACCCTCCTTACTCTCCCTTTCCTCATCAATAAACATAAAATATTTAGATGTTTCCCTCCTGTCTCCTTCTCTTAATCAATCCCATATTAACACCTCCCACTCAGTCCCCCCTGTTTCTCCTTTTCTTTGCCTTCCTCTCTTCTTACTCCCCTCCTACTCCATCCCCCTCAGTAATGCCAGGTGCCTCAGAAGCAGGACTAGCAGTCAGACATTGTCATCTTGCCATAATATGGAACCATATTCATCAGATGAGTTCTTCCATGCCCTTAACCATGCTGAACAAACATTTAAAAAGATGGAAAACTACTTGAGACACAAACAATTATGTGATGTGATTTTAGTTGCTGGAGATTAAAGGATTCCAGCTCACAGATTGGTACTCTCTGCTGCCTCTGATTATTTTGCCACCATGTTTACTAATAATGTAAAAGAAGTAAGACAAGAAGAAATCAAAATGGAAGATATAGAGCCAAATTCACTTTGGGCTTTGGTTCAGACTGCATATACAGGTCATCTTGAATTAAAGGAAGATAATATTGAGTGCCTGTTATCTATAGCTTGCCTTCTTCAACTCTCTCAGGTTGTAGAAGAATGTTGCAAGTTATTAATGAAACAACTTCATCCATCCAACTGCCTTGGAATTAGTTCTTTTGCTGATGCACAGGGTTATACAGATTTGCACAAAATGGCTTACAATTATACTATGGAGCATTTCATGGAAGTAATTAGAAACAAGAATTTGTGTTATTACCAGTGAAATTTCAAAGCTCTTGGCAATTGATGATATGAATATTCCTAATGAAGAAACAAGACTAAATGCTCTTAATGGGTCTGGCATGATATAGAGCAGAGACATAAAGATATTAGTAAACTTTTGGCTTGCATTAGGCTCCGTCTTCTTGCTCCACTGTTCCTTGCTGACATGGAAAATAATACACTCTTTTGGAATGATATTGAATATCAAAAGCTTATTATAAAAGCAATGAAATACCATTTGTTGCCAGAGAGATGAACCATGTTGCAAAGTCCTCACAAAACCTAGAAAGTCAACTGTTGGCACATTATTTTCAGTTGGAGGAATGGATTCAACTAAAGGAGAAATAAGTATTGAAAAATGTGATCTTTGAACAAATATGTGGACTCCAGTAGCTTATATGAATGGACGGAGATTACAGTTTGGTGTTCCTGTTTTGGATGACAAGATGTAGGTTGGTGGTGGTAGAGATGGACTGAAGACTTTGAACACTGTAGAGAGTTACAAGTCCAATTCAAAGATAATAGAAGAAGTCTTCCCAACTTGGTAGATAGACCCAGTGACTCCATGGACAGAACATTCAAGAATCAATTGTCACCTCTTGGCCATGATGAGGTATAATAATGGGGTTTTAGTAGACAAAGTTTCTCCCTCATGATAATATAAAGAAGAAGCATCTCTCCAATAGTAGTGGTAATAAGATGTTATTTTTTATTGATCTATAAAATTTTAATTTTAGTGACATAGGGAACTGTTGGTGAGAAAAATCACTTTTGATAATGGAGATGAGTAACATTCCTTGAAAATTTGGGAACTATGGTCTTAGTTTCTTAGGGCACTCATACATTAAGTGGTTTGACTTGAATCCTACAGCCAGTATATATCAGAAGCAGAATGTGAATCTAGGGTCTTTTTGCTCTGAGGTTAGCCATCCATCCACTCCACCATGCTGCCTCTCAAGAAAATAAGTAATAAGTAATAAATTAAAAGGTAAGATCTGAGTTTAAGTTGTGCTTTCACCATACTGGCTATGGTGACCCTGGGCAAATTGCTTAACCTCTCAGTGTGCAAGGCAATTCCTTAAAAATAAGATGTAGAGGGGACAGCTGGGTAGTTCAGTGAATTGAGAGCCAGGCCTAGAGATGAGAGGTCCTAGGTTCAAATCTGGCCTCAGAAACTTCCTAGCTGTGGGATCCCAAGCAAACCACTTAACCCCCATTGCCTAGCCCTTGCCACTCATCTGCCTTGGAACCAAAACATAGTATTCATTCTAAGGTGGAAGGTAAGAGTTTAAAAAAAAATAAGATTTACAACTGTTGCAGATCTTACTGGGTAGGAGGTGTTTTCTTACCAGGATTTCCTTAAGCCACTGAAATGACAGGTCCAATCCAGAAAAACAAAGTAAATTTTTTTAAATCTTGATTTGTGCCTTTATAATATTATTAATTTTATAGCTAGCACATTTTATAAATTAAGGTACAAATGGATACTGATAAGTAAAATGAGGCAAATCAATGAAAAATTACTATTTATGATAGCCTTATATTTCATAATCATTTAAAATAAGCCTATAAGTTCCTATTTAGACAAGAATGAATTGCTTGGCTCCAGAGTTGAAGGCATATATTTAATTCCCTGAGTCTTTGCAATGAATAAACTGATTCTGAATGTGATTTCTGTTATTAATAATGTTATAAAATTCACAGAGGAATGAACTGTTCTGAATTTTTTACTCAAATTGAATAAGATTCACATATCTACTCAATTATCACCAATTATGGATCTGGGAGAATTAATGAAGACCTTGGTAATTAATTATTTCTTGATGACATATAAAAATCTAGGATTATTTTCGCATTTATACAAATGAGTAAATAAACTCCCAGTAAAGTTAGATGACTTTCCCAAGAACCTAAGCTAGAAATATAAACCAAGACCCCCTAAATCTCAGACCTAAGTCAAGATTAAAAATGATACTGTGTTTCTAGATTCATAAATACTGGCTTCTAACATGAATGTTTCTTCACTGACAAGGCAAATACAACAAAGAGTATTGGATTGGTTTTTCTAGTTGCTAATTTCCATTAAATAATTCTATCATACATACATATGAGCCTTACTAATCTGTTGTAAACAAAATCATACTTGCAAAATCTATTCCCTTTTCTCTGGATATTTATGTTTCAGGTAGATGCATAAATAAACAAAAGATAAGTCATTATTTGGAGCCTTGTCAAAACTAAGTCTATGGACTTTATAATTTTCTTCCTCTATATTCTATAATCACTCTCTCCCTCCTCCCTTTTGACATGGAAGTGTCCTTTTTGTTTTAGTAACACAGCAGATAAAAATTTGCTTCCACATCCATTCCACTTATTAAGTTCTAAGTAAGTGATTTGTCTTCATTTCTGTCACCACATGATTAGTTGGTCTTCTTTGCATATGAGAGAGCCAAGCCAGCTGTAGATTTGGATGATTAACCTATCCTTTTTCACTCAACTTTTGACATTCATACTAAATGAAAATGACTCACATCTTCTAAGGCTTTGGGGGGGAAAGCACTATAACAAATCAAAGTCATGACACAAGGCAGGTTCAAGACTAATGGGAAATTATTCTAAGCTTCAAAGAACTAATTTTAGCCCTTCTGAACTGATTGAAAGTTAACCCTATATGGATTCAATATTCAATTCAGAAGAATTTCATTAGTGAGCAGTATTCTTTCCATAATGAAAGGCACTTTTCCCTAATTCTATGCAATTTTCATTCTTTGGGGGATGTTGGAGATCTCAGCTTTTTTGGAGGATGTAATAAGGTATTTTCATTGTTTTAGGACACTAGAGGGTTACAGTAAAAGTAAGAAGTCCCCCTATTCTCAGACTCTTCAGTACTGAAATTAAATTCTTGAAGTTTCTAGGATAACGAGCAAGAGGTTTCGTACTACATGATACAATTCATTTTAGTTGTCTACTATGTGCCAAGGATACAAAGACATAAAAAAGACTTTAGCCTCAAAGAGGTTATATGTTTCTCAGAGAAAAAACATGTACAGACAAGAAAATGCCATATATATTTTTCCATATATATTTTCCACATGTTTATACATTTCCACATATATTTTTCTATTATAGATTTTCTTTCTTTTTCATTTGACAGGCATTTATTAAGCATTTACTATAAATAAATATATCATACATTTCCATATATTTCACATATATTTTCCATATATCCCACATATATATATTCGATACATGTATGTGCTTATATGTGTATATATGTATATACATATTTGTGTGTGTGTTTATACACATATATGTAAAAGAGATAGGTTTTTGTGTTGACTAAAATACAGCCTCAAAGTTGCTACTGGCCATTGATGTATCTAGATATTCACAGGAAAGGCAACAATATCAGCCCCGGAGTTAGAAAACCATTATTTTGCCTCCTTCCTTAACGTTTATTGTAGCTTAAATTCATTTTCATAAACCATGGAGGGTCCTGGTAATTTCTAGCCCTGTGAAGAGTTGTTTGTAGAAGATAATCCTCTGTGCTTCAAACATGAAGACCAAGAAAAGACTTAATTTTAGTTTGGGGATGTGTTGCCTGAGTTTTGTAACCTAGATGTGATCTGGCAGTGATTAAGTGCCAACAGCCAGTCCATGCCAGGGAGAGGCTTCTAGGTTCCAAATCCAGTTAAGGCAGGTGGCCTTAAAGAGATATACAGATGACTCTGTAGATCATAAGGGATAAACACTAGTAGAATGATATGCCCAGAAAATAGCAGAGTGCCTTAGAAGATGTTAGGAGGCAAAGATAAACAAAAGTGTAGCACCTAGTGGAAGATCATCAGAAGAGTAACTCCCTGACTCAGTCGCAAAGAGGATATAAATATAAGAAATCATTGCTCTTCAAGTCAGAATTGTCCATCCACATACTTGTCCTTTTAAAGGTTATTCTAGCCACATACAAATTCAGGTAGCTCCCATTACATTGGAAAATCTGCTTTTTGATTGACTTAATAAGAAACTTCTTGACTATGGCAAGGGCTGGACTCTAATTTATTATCTGAGAACTAGTCTAGGCAATCTCAGATTACTCACTGTACTATTACTAAAGGTAAAAAAAAATTCTAAAGAATGACCACTTTCTCATAAATCACAATATCCTAGAAAATGCCTGAAATTTCTTAGAGGAAAAATATGAATACTTTCCATATGAAACAATTATAAAATGATATTGTCACAGGACTAGTCCTGGACTTATTTCTAAAGGAATGTAGTTTGTCTATGATATCCTTCCACCTCCTTTTCTGCACCTGAGGGCTACTGTAAGTTTAAAATGACTACCTGTTGCCATAGTTGTGTTTATCACTATATCCCTGTATCCCCATCTCCCCTACTGGAAAGAAAGCTCCTTAAAAGTGATAATTGTTTATCTAGTCACATCTTTCTCCCTTTTTTTCTATCACAAGGTCTCAAATGTAAAAGGCAAATAATAAATTTGTAGTCATTTAAATTGAATTTTTTGGTTAATAGTTCAATATAGTGGAGGAAACTGAGGCTGAAGGCCCATTCTTAGATAATAGAATTAGAATTCAACACTAAGCCATATTAAAATAGTCAACTGAGAAATAAGAATAATTGCTTTGCCTGGGGTCACACAGATAATAAGGTCATAAGATAATAAGACCAGTGATGTTTCCACCATACAATCTAGAGCTGTGTAAGCCTCAAATTATTCTATAAATGTGAATTGCTATTATTAAAGTCAACAGAAATGCATTGGAAAAGACTTTAAAAACTATACTTGCATGAAAATGTTTGGCAATGTGAAACCAACATGACAAGAATATAGCTGGTGCCAACTTAAAGGTCTACACAGAAATATTCAGGATTTTTTATAGAGGTTGAGAGGAACAACCACCTACTCAAAAGAATCTTGAATTCAGCTTTAATGTGGCAAAGGCTTTTTTATTTTATTCTTGGGAGAATGGGTACTCAGGAGCCTGTTTTACAGGTGTTACAGCCAGCAAGCAAGTACCAGGAATGGGAGTTTGCTGGCTCCCATTTATTAACAAGAATTAGTCCTTCTTCTCATTCTACTGAGCATTTGAAAAGAATTTCTGATTTCTAGAGAGTTATAATCTAGTCACAAGAGTCAGCTGATGAAAATGTAATTTACAACCCCAGTCATTCACATTAAAGCAAAGCAACTTCACCTGTTAGCCTCTTAAAGGTGACTAATCTATCATGTATTCCTCATCATGTCCTGCTGACATGGATGTGGGGAAAAAGAACTTGAGGTAGAAACATGAAACTTAACTCAATTTTCTTTTCTTCTTACTCGATTTAGAGCTTATGAGAGGAGTTCACCATCTTGTCAGGACCTGTTCTTCACAGAAGTGATATGATAGGGCCTCTTAGATATGCCCTTCATAGATTTTTTAACAGCTCCCCAATATTGTATAGTGTATTCAAATGATATCATGTATATTAAGTACTTTGCCAAGTTTAAAGCACTATAAAATGTTCATTGTCATTGTTATCATTCTTGTTATAACCTTATATTCAGCATAGAAATAAACAAGGGGAGACATTTTGCTATTCTTTTCAAATGCTCAATAGACAATTGCAGAGGAAAGGGATAACCAAATGATTACTTTTTGTAATTAGTTTTTTAAGTCTTCAGTAATTTTTCCCAATTACATGGAAAAATTTTATTCATTTTTTAATAGTTTGAGTTCCAAATTCTCTCTCTCACTCCCCTTCCTCCTCTCTTAGACAGTAAGCAATTTAACATAGGTTATAAAGGTGTTGTATTCATCAAGTTGTGGAAGATGTAAAAAAAAAAAGAAACGACAGTTAAATTAGTGTGCCTTGATCTGTATTCTAACTCTATCCATTCTTTCTCTGGAGGTGGATAGCATTTTTCATCATGAGTCCTTTGAGATTGGGTTAGATCATGGTATTGTTTGTAATTAAAAAAAATTTAAGCGTTGGGATGCAAAGTGATTTTCACATCTTCAGTGTGACTCCAGCAGCAAACAGGATAATGGGGATGATAATAGTCTTCATCCTGTTCTCACATTTTTTTCTTCTGCTAAATATCCATATTTTGGAAACTTTTCATTCCATGTAGACAGGAGTTTATGGATATTTGTTATACTGACTCTTAATTAAAATAGTACTCCTGAGTTTGTGAGAGTCAATGTTATGTTGAATGACTATTGGAACAATGGATTTGTCTCACATGATGTTCCAGTTCCAATGCAATTTATTTGTTCAATTTCAGGGATATGTTGGGGGAGTGGGATATTTGTAGTATGGAGATTTATTGTCTGTTATTTTATGAAGGATAGCAAAGTTCTGTTGTATAATAGTGATCATTTGATCTAATCCAAGTACTGCAAAAGTAGCAAATTTTTGCAACCCACAGCAATATGTTGCATAGTCTCTGCTATTTTGTTGCTTCATTGATCAATAAATCTTTGTTTTTTTATGCATGATCTTTCTCAAATTTCTGTAGCACTAATCTGGTCTTTTACTGCTATCATAAATCGTTCCATTTCTATACTGGCTATATCTTTTGTTAAACACATATTTAATTTTATAACAATTTTTTTCTGGGTAAGAAAAAATCAATATATTGATTAGACTAGCATTAACCAATAAATTTACTAGTCAGCGATTTAAGATCAGGAAGTCCCCTCCCACTATCTATAAATACACAATTTTGGGAGCTCATTATTCAGCCCCTCCCTTGGATATCCCAAGACATCTCTAACTAGTGAATAGCCAATGAGGAGCTGATCCATCTAAACTCTCAATTCTTCATTATTTCCTGGATGACAACAGTCATTTACTTAGTTCTATGCCTCTAATATACACAGTCATGAGTATCCTCTAATGATTGGGATAATTTCTTTTATATATTCTATGCCTTTAACTTTTATTATGCATTTTTTTGTCTCAAGACCCAGACTATTTGATGCTCATTTCTTGCCTTTTTTCCTTTTTTCTAGGCAGCTTTTTTTGGGCACACTTTGAGCATACTTTGAAAGGAGGAAATAATGAAGTAATTTTCACACCAAGGCTCTTAGAGAAAGACTAGGAGAATTCTTACCACCATTGGTTCAGAAATTTTTTCTCTATCTCTCAACATCATTGAAAGTTTTTCCACTGCAGTACAAAAGAGTGATCAACATGAAGTGAAGAGAGATCAGTTGGCACCTTCGTGGAGGCTGTCGATAAGTGATACACATGGGGAAAGGGGGAATACAGGCATTAGAGCATGGAAAACAGCAAGGAAAACAGACAATCCTAGAACCAGAGCTAGCACTTAGCTTGAGTCTTTATCCCTCCAACCTTTCAGAATTACATTCTGGCTAACAAGAGGAGACTAGACTTTCACTCCCACAATTATTCATTTGGAAGAGTCTGTTCTCCAACTTATTCCTATCCTTTTCCCTTCCTTGTTTAACTCCTACTTGTCCCTGTGTTTATTCTTTCCTTCTACTCTCTGTCATCTCTCATTTCTTTATTCTGTAGCTTTTATTTTCTCTTATATATCTGTCCTGACCTTCCATCTTAAATGAATCATTTTGTATTTGGCATTCCTCACTACAAAACATTTTAGAGGTCTTCTTTGAAATAATTACAGCTATTTCAATAACACTACACTCAATTCTCTCTTGTAATATTAATATTAGCTGTAATTCTTTATGTGTTAAGAGAATCAAGTTAATGTCACATACACAGAAAGAATAGTGTTGCAATGGAGAACTCTGCTAAAGAGTGGCAATAAGAATTTCCATGAGTAGTGGAAAAGTTTTCTGTAA
Source organism: Monodelphis domestica (assembly GCF_027887165.1). Lineage (NCBI taxonomy): Eukaryota > Metazoa > Chordata > Mammalia > Didelphimorphia > Didelphidae > Monodelphis > Monodelphis domestica. The sequence continues at coordinate 262,794,083 of NC_077231.1, forward strand.
ATGGTGGAAGCATTTCCTGGCAGAAGTTATGGCAAGCACTCTTTTTTTCAAACCTCTGTGCAGAATATCTGCCCAGTTCTTATTGGTTAGGAAAATTAGCAACTTTCTCAAACCTAGGTGGACAATTTTAGATATGTCCAATTTTAGTGCTATTTGTGAGCATAGTATTATCTTCCTGAACCATTGAATTATATTTAACAGAGTAATTAGTGGTCTCTTATTGATGGATGGATGATTTTTGTTCCTGGACTGACAACAGTAGTTTCTGTTTGGGTCTTTGGTCTCTGTGACTGATGAGTTGAGGTGGATATTATTCATTATTCTGGTAAGAGGAATTACATACTCTTTCATTTATGGGAGGAAAAAGAAGAAAGGCTAACCTTTCTTGGGTGAGAAGGAGGGGTTCCTCTTCTATTATGCTCATTCAATACATGTTCCCACTGCCATATGATGCTCTCTTCTCCTTCCTTCTTTTCTTCATTCCCTCCTTCAGGTAGTCATTATTACTACTGGTTCCTCATCTCAACCTTGTCTACCTCATCTACCACCTTGTCAAAAATCCAAAGGAGAAAATGGTAGATCCCTTTTCCTCTGTCCTTTTGTAGTCCACAGAGATGGTAGCTCTTTCTGAGTCAATCAAATAATCTATCCAATCCTGTGGAACAGGACACCAATCAGAGATTTTGCTGTGTAATTTCAATAAGTCAAATGATATCTACCTTACAAGAGACCCTGATCATCTCTTCCATGAAATTATCACCTATATTAGTAGAGAAAGAATCGTAGATGCCAGCTTTTGGAGCTGCTTCACCTTACGGATGCTAGATTAAGTTAGGTAGTAAGTAGCCGAGTTAGGATTCAAATCAAAATTCTCTGACTCCAGATTCAGTTTTTTTCTACTGAACCACACTGTTTATTTTTAGATATGACCAATTTTAGGATTTTTCTGACAACATGCATGAATATTTTTCATGTTTACATTAATATCCCAAATCCATTATTGGCCAACAGGTTGCAAACCTAGAGATGGTAAACATCAGTATCAGTAATCCCACTTGGTCAATGTACCACAATATCGTGCCATCTGATTTTAGTCTATTTGTGGCCCTGTAATATCCAATCTATTAGACAGTATATTTTATTGTCCATCATCCTTGCAATATGACCCCCCCCAACCCTAGTATTTTTTGTATGGCAAACTGCCTCCAATCAAAACATATGCCACTGTGACCTTTTGTTGGAGTTCTTCATTTAAATAGGGGTTTCAAAGATGCATCTGGCACAGTACTTTTTCCCATCGTATGCTTTTAGGTACCCAGGCTCCTACATTTATTTAAATTCTATACATCACACAAATACAGGTAATGAAATATGCATTTATAGATGTCCATATTTATTTTTTAACAATGAGATATCACAACAAATAATTGGCAGTTGAGTCTGCTAAAATGAAAATATGATTCATTTTGATAAGGTACCATGTGTGTATATTGAATGAATTTAACAAAATGTGATAGCTTAAGGATATGCTTCATTCTGAGTGCTTTAAATTTAGGCTGTGGTAAGTCAGTTCATCTTCTCGGCTGAAAACCACATAACAAATCCAGAGTGAATTTTTAAAAATGCTAACCCTGCTGCCTGAGGACCTTGCTCTTGTGTCTGATTCTGCTGATGGAAGAATGTCTTTCACAGCTTGAATATCAGTCCTGAAAAAGTATCCAACAGAAAGCAGAAATATTAGACAAAGGGGAAGATGGGAAGTCCAAGGAAGGGCAAGCCATTTCCCTTAGCTCCAGTGTTTCTAGAATGTCACTAATAAATGTCTGAATTGTAACTTTTATAACACTTTGAATTATAACACTTTGGTCAGTCTAAGAGAAAACATTCTTAATGGTTTTATTACTCAAAAAGAAAGAATTTTTGAACTTAATGTATCATCAATTCGTATGTTAAATTTAGTGATAACTCACAAGAGAGAGAAGTTTTACTTAGTGGATAGAAAGGTGGCCTCCATGTCAGTAAAACCCTGGTGCAAGTCTTAGCTTTGACCTATTCAGATTGTGTGACCCTGAGCAAGTCACTTGACCACTCAGTGCCTCATGCAACTATACTGATAGAGAAAATTTCTTTCCTGAGAGTTTTCTACATCAATGAAATCATAGCCCTAGCAAACAGAGGAGAAGGAGGAAGATAACAGACACATAAACTTTTTTAAAGCCAAAGAGATGTCCAATTAGATGCAGGTAGCATTGACTTATCTTTCAGAACTCCTTGGCAACCCAATGTAGTTAGGATGATTAGAGATTCTTTGTAGTATTGCCTCCTTCATTGATACAATAAATTTTTAATCACCGCAAGCAAAAAATAGCCAACACCGCCAATACCACCTGGAACTTAATCTTAGTGGCAGCATTGAGATATGAACCCAGTTCTCTAATTCCAAGTCTTTTCCTACATTATAATGCCTCTCAGATATATGAACAAATCTAAAATGTACACATTAGGAGAAGGGGATAAGTGGGGTTATAGTAGAAAAGAGAAAGGATGAAGTATTAAGCTAGGAACCAAAACCATAGCCCTAATCTTCCCTTTAGATACCTTCCATTTAAAAGCATAACCTGTCTATATTGGATACCTCACAATAAAATTATCCAGCCTTACCAGAAGCAGAAATCAGAATGTCTTCCCCAGATGGTAGAATACATTGTTCCTGGTTTGAACAAGATGGAAAATATTACAGATCCTTTGGCTCACTCTCCCTTCCAGCTGGCTCATACTATTTTGTAAAAGTTTAGAGTCCTTTTTTGTTGTTTTTTTTTAGGACAAGGGGAAATTGTTTCTGTAATTTCCAAGGGCTGGCAAATGAAAATCCTAGCAAAGAAACATAGCTGCATAGTTATTTATTTAGTTAAAGATAAGCAACATTCAGTAAAACTCGAGCCTTTTGATAAAATTTAACCCCCAACTCTCCTACGACTACAATAGAATCACTTCCTAACATTGGTATTGGAGAAAGTGTTAACCTTAGCATGGGCTTACTTAATACATTTATGTTACAGTAGGTATGATAAAGAAACACGGAGCTCTGTAATAGTTTGCCCCAGGGTTTGGCAGTAGAATTGGTTGGTTGTGTTTCAGGAGAGCAACCTGAAATCACTCCCTCTCTTTGCCGTGTACCCAAAAGCTGACTTTGCAAAATATAACAATTATTGGAGTGGAGACTTGTTTGAGAATCCCAAGATGGAAACTCTTTACTTTATTGAGACTGGATATTGGAATATTCAGTCATGAAACATATCAGTATAACCTTGATTTTTCTAGACACCATAAATTTTCAAATATAAAGTCTAAATTGTTTTTTTAAAAACTAAACAAAAAGCATCCATCTGTGTTGTGAACGCTTAATTTGGATTCTTCTAAATTAGGCTTTGAAATTATTTGGATAGGTCTGAACTGGGCACCTAACGGGCCCTTGGACATCTGTCAAATTGCACTCAATTTAAGATTCTCTTTACATCAAGAAAACAAAAGGAATTTATTAATGCAGATTTAATATTTTAATTGCTTCAGGATTCCTTATTGTGATTATTCCCCTCACTGGTACAGATAACAACCCATTCATATTTTCTCATTCTGTATTATTCTGGTCCATATTTTCCCATAAAGCATTTGTAGAATATTTCCCCAAGGCACTGGAGGCCTTCCACTGGTTATTTTTTCTTTTAATATTCCATAGTTACTAGTGACACATTTAAGTTGTCCATCCTTTCTCTCTCACTATATAACCCCACATCTCCTTTTCTAATCATATTTCCTGGATAACATCAGTTACAACACTCTTGCCTCCAAGTAATTGTTACCAATATACTGTATCTTTCTTACATCCACCATTCATTTTCCTGTTGGCCTTTGGTTCATTCAAAGGCCTGACTTTGGGGAGATTGTAGTATTCCACAATCTATAATTATATATACTTACATATATATATATTCACTGGAAAAATTTTGGCATGAAAAAGATGGGGTTTTAGGTTAGGAAGCTGCTTGAAAGGGTTATATTATCCAAATAGTATCTCTCCCACTTTTTTCCTATGATTCTATTCTAGATTCCATTGCATTTCCTATCTAATTGCATTAGACTAATGGACTTTCTACTGTAATGCCAACACATGTATAATTTGGGCATCTCAGACTGAACATATTTAAAACAGAAGTCATTAGTTTTCCTTATAAATTCACCCCCGACTCCTAAATTCCCTATTTTCTAGAGAATAACATCACTTTTTCCAGTCACCTGGTTTCTTAATCTTAGATTCTTCTTTGACTCTTTCACTTTCTCTCACCTCCTATATCTAACCAGTTGTCAAGTCTTTGTTAATTCTACCCACACACAATCTCTTATCCACCATCTTCTCTCCATCCATATAGCTGCCACCCCCAACTTATCACCTTTTGCTTGAACTTTCTCAAGAGTCTTTCCTAACCAAGCCTTTCCCTTTTCTAATCTTCCCTTAACATAACTGCCAACTTACTATTCCTAAATCATGGGTCTGACCATGTTACTTCTCTACTCAAACTTCTATAGCTTCCACTTTCCTCTAGGATTATGAATAAATAGTTCTGCATGACATTTAAATTCATTCATTGTCTGGATTCAATATATCCTTTCAAACTAATTTGCCACTATTCTTCCTCATACATTCTACCTTTTATCCAAATTAGTTTTATTTCTGTTACTTGTATACAATCTACTATTTCCCACTTTCATGCCTTTACTCATATTTCCACACCCCCCAATGCCTATAATGCTCCCCTTTCTCCCCATTGCTTCTTAAAACCTGGAGTCTCTTTTTGTTTTATAAGAACTGAGCCTTGATTTCTTCCAGCCTTAGTTTCATTCTCCTTCAGAGTTAAAATTAATTTGTAATTTGTTTGTATTTACTCATCTAGGTACATATTCTTCCTCTCAACAGACAAATGTAATAGGAACTCTTTTATTTTTGTCTTTGAATCAACAGATCCTTTGCACAATGTCTTGCATATGATTAATCCTTAATCACTGCTGATGAATGAAATTAAATAATTCAGTAGGAAAATTTTGCATATTAAAGTCAAAGCAATAGGAATTTTTTTCATATGCATGGTTTTTTATTATGTCCAATCTCTTGCTGAAAAGCAGAGAGTCTATGCAATAAGGGTTTTTTTAATTGAATTAAATCTTTTAAATGCCATTTGCATGCAGGAGCATCTAGAAGACCTCATCACCCATGAAGAATTATACTAAAAATTGCTATCATTAAATATTGCAAAATAAAACAACAACAGAACAAACTGATTATGTAAGTAGAACATTTACTCTACTAAAAATTATATTGGCTTGGCCTACCCATGAGCAAGTAATATTTATCCAATTGTTCAGTTTTCAATTGTCTGTCTTTATTTCTGTGTAAAGTATTCTATAATTGTGTTCACATAGTTCATGGTTTTATCTTGGCAAGTAGACTCCCAAATATTTTATTTTATTATTCTGCCCAGGACTTTGTTTTATTATGTGCCTTCTTCAAATAGAGAATGTATCATTTACTTTAGCATATATGAAATTCATAATCAATTTCATTGTCTTGATTATTTTCTTTGTCCAAGGCAACAACAAATTGAATATCCCATTTGGCTCCAGAGATTAGAATTTTTCCCCAAAAAGTTGACTCATTAACTGTAGCTCATCAACTCAATCATATGTACATATATATGTACATATATATATATATGTACTACTCAATAAACAAAAAGTTACACATTAAAGTATAAGTGCATATTTATCATTCTTAATATTGATCCAATAATTTGATTTACATTTTGTCAAATGTATACTTTCTGCATGTTCAAGAATCTTTAAATGTGGGTCACAATGAATAAAAATTTTCTAAGGACAAACAAAAAAGCCATGGTTCGAGGTCTTTTGAAAATATCTATTCATGTCTCCTTGTGAGGTACATTTATACCAACCCATTTCGACACACGAAATCAATGGTCATTCTCTCTCTCTCTCTGTCTCTCTCTCTCTGTCTATCTGTCTCTGTCTGTCTGTCTGTCTGTCTGTCTCTCTCTCTCTCTCTCTCTCTCACACACACACACACACACACACACACACACACACACACACACACAAAATGTCCAGAGTGGTTTAGACATTCAAAAAATAATTCAAAGCAGCTCACGTTTGACCAGAGCCATAACTAGGCTAAGGGATCTAGTGCTTTGTCCCATGAACTGGCAGCTGCTCAGGAGGGACTACTGTCTTCATACCTCATGATATTCCACAGATTCATGCCCAGTGAAGCAAAGTGAGCTCCTGGAGAGGCTTTGGGAGGAAGTGATGTGCCAATAGATATCAGGAGATAGAAGAAAGGAAATGGGATTCTCCTCTGCCCTGTGAGATACACTGATAACTATCAAGCATTCTTTGTCTCAACCCCACTACTTTGGTTTTAGCCTGAATGAAAAATTTAATCATACCACTCTTTTACTTTTAGAATATTCTAAGATTGATCAAGAATTTATTTTACAGTAAATGACAATCTCCTTAGTTGAGCATTTAAAACCCTTCATAATGCGTCTCTAATCTTCCAGGCATCTTTCATATTACTTTCCTTCATGCACTCTTATTTCCAACCAGTTCTCCTACTTGCTTATCCTTGAACATAGCATTTGACCTCTTGTTTTTGTGTCTTTGTAAATGCTTCTCTTTATGCTTGGAATGTATTTCCTCCATAGAATCTTCATGTCAATCTAAATAAAGGCTAACAAGTATATAGTCAATGAAAAGAACAAGTTGTGAGTCACTTTTTTCTATTCTGCAAGGATTCAGAGATGAGAGTATTAACTTTTTAGAATTCCTTTGAGAATTAAGAGAATACTTTTGGCCAAAAGGTAGGGCAAGGGATTGAGAAGAATTTTCTTAGAGGAGAGGAGTGAGAAGGAACAAGACATAACTTGTGCTACGAATGGAGATCACCAAAACTAAGAGGTGGGGAGTTCAGGGTGGATTTCAGAGCTACAGATTGGGGAATAGGAACCCTGAACCATACTCATCTAGCCTGGGGAAAGAGACAGTCACCACCTTTGTGAATCTTACTAGTCTAAGGTCATTAAGAGAAGACAGAAAGAATATCATATGCAGTCTGATCAGATAGGTGTATACTAGAGAAGGGAAGGAAAGTCAGGAGAGTGGACGAAACTTATGGGACGATTGGATAAAGATGACTCAGTTTTCAAATGAGGAGCTTGAAGTCCACATGGGTGGGGTGACTTGCTTAGCATCATGCAGGTGGTAAAGGAAGAGGGACCTAGAGTTGAGCCTAGGTCCTCTAACTTAATATCTAGTGCTATTTCACTGTAATGGGTTTCCTACTTAATGCATTAATATTTCTTGGAGTGGGAGAGATTCTGAAAGATATTCTCATCTGGGCTCAGCAATGGAGGAAATACAATTTTTCTTCTTCAGAAATTTCATTTGTTTGTTGGGAAGTAGGAAAATAAAATTAGTATTCTTGTGGGCAAATTCTATAAAGGGGAATTATATGTAAATGTTCTAAATAAGGGAAGGATTGAGGAAAGAGAAAGAATGAATTTGTTGGAATGAAAAGGAGATGGAAGGGTGAGTAGAGGGAATCAACTCACACTTGTATCTAAACAGGTCAAGGAAAGTGTAAAAAATAATGATAAAAGAGAAATTGGGCAGTTTAGATGTAACCCCTGCCCTTAATAGCAGAAATAAAAGTTTATAAATCAATTTTACCAAACATCTATAGATTGATTCCTTTTTCTATGTAATTTATTTTTTAAAATAGCATAAGAAGACTATCTACCAAACTCATTCCTTGAGATAGAACCAAGCCCCAACCCAGAGAAGGATAAAGGAAAGAAAGACAAGTATAGACTGATAATCACTAATCAACATTGCTGCAAAAAGTAAAAATAAAATATTAATGACAAGGCTGTGACAATTTATTTATTAATGAAATTTTTTCAGTTACATGTGAAAACAATTTTTGACAGTTGTTTTATGACATTTTAGGAGTGAAATTTTCTCCCTACCCCCCCTTACACCCTCACCCTGCCATTTTTCCACATCCCTTCCATCATTTATCATTTTCCTTTTTGGTCATGTTAACCAATCTGAGAGTGATGAGGTAGTATCTCAAAATTGTTTTAATTTGAATTTCTCAAATCAACAATGATTTGGAGTATTTTTCACATGACTGTGGATAGTTTTAATTCATTCCTCTGAGAACTCCTGTTCATATCCTTTGACCATTTTTTAAATTTGGGAAATGCTTTGTTTTTTTTTTTTTATAAATTTGAGTCAGTTCTCCACATATTTGAGTAATGAAGAATTTTGTCAGAGATACTTGTTATAAAATTTCCTCCCAGATTTATTGCATTACTTTTTTGTTGTTTTTTTTTTAATCCTTACCTTGTCTTAGAATCAATACTATGCAATGGTTCCAAGGCAGAAGAGTGGTAAGGGCTAGGCAAATGGGGGTCAACTGACTTGTGCAGGGTCACACAGCTAGGAGATGTCTGAGGCTAGATTTGAACCCAGGACCTCCCATCTCTAGGCCTGGCAGTCAATCCCCTGAGCAATCCAGCTGCCCCCTGTTGCATTAGTTTTATTTGTACAAAACCTTTTTCAATTTAATGTAATAAAAATGTTCTCTGTGTTGTTTGGTCATAAATGCTTATTCATAAATCTAGCAGGTAAAATTTTCCATGTCTCCCTTATTAGTGTATGATGTCACCATTTATTTCTACATCAAGTATCCATTTTGACTTTATACTTGTGTATGGTGTGAGATGCCTCGTTCCTAACATACTCTTTTCCAGTTTTCCCTGCAGTTTTTGTCAAATAAAGAATTGTTTCCCCCAAAGCTTGAATCTTTGGGTTTGTCTTGCACTTCATTACCAATGGATATTAACTGCTGTGTGCTGATTACTTTATTTATTCTATGGATCCATTATTCTATTTCTTACCAGTACTAAGTTATTTTGCTGATTACTGCTTTATAATATAGTTTGAGATCTGGTAGAGTTAGACCTCCTTCCTGCATAATTTTTTCATTAATCCCAATTTATTTTAAAAAACTTATTGTGCCCAAATTGAATTTATGTCCTAGATGCTAGAATAGTTCAACATTTGGGAAAGCAATTAGCAGGATTAATCATATTGATAATAAAAATAACAAAAGCCACATGAAACTGATAAAAATTTAAGTAAAATACATCACTCATTTGTAGAACTGGTACTAGGCACAGGAATAGCATCAGCTTTCTAGGTTACTTAGGTCTTATCACTTACTTGTTGTCTGTGATTATAACTCATGATATATCCAAATCCAGATAATAAAGGATTATATTACGACAGACATCTTAGGGATTTGCATTTATGTTGTCTCTCAATACAAATTAATCTTTTGGTTTCTGTGGTCTTCTCTGAACCATAAACATTAAATAGCTGCTCTGTTGGAAGTAGAAGGGGTAGGGGCCATCTGGCCTTAGCAGAGCAAACCATCATAAAAGAAGTCCTTAGGCAAAATCAGGAATAATTCACATTATCGTCTCAATAAACTGTATATTCCAATGCTCAGTTCCTTTCTCAAATTCTGCTTCAATATTTTAATATACTTTATTCAAACCATAACATCTACTTTTCCCATTTCTACTTGGCACCACTAAACAAAGGACTTTGATTACTTTTGCTGTGTCCCTGGCCCATGCTCCACAGGATAGACATGTCTAATGATCTATAGAATTTTGGCCCAGGTTATTGATTGTTCTTTTTAACAAAATAATTTTTTTTACTTTTTTATTTTATTTGGTCAATTTAGACAAAATAATTTTTAAAAAAAGAAAAGTAATTGAAGTTAAAAGACTTCTCAAATTTAAACAATATAAAATACTTGGGAATCTACTTGCCAAGGCACTCACAGGAATTATATGAACACAATTACAAAATATTTTTTATACAAATAAAGTCATATTTCTAAACAATTGGAAAAATATTAATTGCTCATAGATAGACTGATCTAATATAATTAAAAATGACAATTCTACCTAAATTAATTTATTTACTCAGTGCCATACCAATCAAACTACTAAGTAATTATTTTATAGAACTAGAAAAATGATAATAAAATTCATCTGGAAGAATAAAAGGACAAGAATATAAAGGGGACTAATAAAAAAAATGTGAAGGAAGGTAGCCTAGCAATACTGGATCTCAAACTATACTATACAACAACAATCATCAGAACAATCTAATACTGGCTAAGAAATAGAATGGTAGATCAATGGAGTTGATTAGATGCACAATATAGAAGAGTAAATGACCTTAGCCACCTGGTGTTTGATAAACTCAAAGATCCCAGCTTTTGGAATAAGAGCTCACTATTTAACAAAAACTGCTGGGAAAATTGGAAAACAGTATGGCAGAAGCTATGTGTAGGCCAATATCTCACACCCTATATCAAGATAAAGTCAAAACAATATTTGGTATATAATAAATAATATATGATAATATATAGACATAAAGACTGAAAAACAAATTAGAGGAATAAATAAATAAATGGATAGATATATAGATAAATAAATGAATGAATGAATGAATGAATGAACGAACGAACAAACAAATAAATAAATGAATGATTGAATGAATGAATGAATGAATGAATGAATGAATGAATGAATGAATGAATGAATGAATGAATTAGGGGAATACAGAATAATTTACCTGGGAGATCTTTGGAGAAGGGAAGAACTGTTGGAGTCGTCTTTCACATCAATGTATATTATGTTTTATTTAGGTTTTTAAATATGTATGAGTTTGTTCTTACAACAATGACCAAGATGGAAGTGTGTTATGCATGACAATAAAAATAAAATTTTAAAAATCAAGGGTTAAAAAAATTGTATGACTTTTCAAGGTTTTCAGTTGCATAAGTGGCTACATTTTAACTCAGAGGTATTTTGACTTCTTCAAATTTACTTCAAAATCATTTCCATTTACCTTTTTTTTAGTGTGGATCTGGCAATAAATTATCCCATAATCAAATAAAATTACTTAAGAAGACATACTTGTTATGTGCCAGGAACTATGCTAAATCTTGGGAGTAAAAATATAAGCAAAAAGAAAAACAATTCTTGCCCTCAAACTTACATTCTAGTCAGAGAAGTCAACACATAAAAGAATCTCAGGAGAATTTCAAGTTATAAATAAAAGGATTATGCTCTTTTTATTTTCGAGAAAGTAATCTTACTGAGCTCTTTTAGATCTGGATCCTCATTGAATTAAACTGACATTGTAGAAGTTGTTAATTATAAATGTCTTTTCTTTTAGTGGATTATATTTCTTCCTCTAGTTCTCTTCTCTTTCAGTCTGTTCAGGATTTTATTTTTTGATCCATGAGCTACAGAATATTATTTACTCCTCTATTCAATTTGGAGGAATTCCCAATTTGCAAATCCCCTCCCCACCCTTCTCCTTGAAACCCCATCTCTTCCTGCAGGCACAGGAATGTTCTTAGTGGCTCCTTTTCCTTTTACCTTCTGAGACTAGTCATTGTCCAACTTTACTCCCCTCATGCAAATAATTTCCCTTCATTGATTTTATTCTGTCTTTCCACAGGCCCCCACCTTTTTGTGAAATTAAAGGAATTATCCCTTTGCTATTCAATTATGGCATGGTAGGGATTCATGACTCACTTGCCTTTGTCCCTTATCTCCCCACTCCCCAGTCATATAATTTCCCACTCTAATTCCATCCCAACAAGAATATTAATTATTTATTTGGGGGTCCAATGCATTAGTTCATTAAACTCTTCTGATTTTCCTTTCTCCTAATCCAATCCATTCCCCTTGCATCCTTTTAAAAAAACAACAACTTATTGATTATACTCTTTATTCTTTTCTTCATAGATATTCTCTCTCTTCAAAAAAAAAAAAAACACAGCAAACTATAAACATGTTTATTTACCTTACTTGTATTTATGTTATTTGAAGTGTTTGCAAGCCTATTTGTTACTGTTGCTATTATTATTGTTGATGTATTTTGTAGGGTTGGTTGGAGGGTTCACACTGATGATTCACCTGACTCAGGGACCACAAATCCCAAGTCACATGCTTGAGAGTTTATTTTTGCTTACTAAAGAGGATACATGATGTCTATTAGGAGTTTGGACACTGAGTAGGAGCTCTAAATATTAAAGCTCTTAAATACTGAATTGGTAATTAAGGCAATGTCCTTCATTTGAGGAATGGCTGAACAATTGTGGTAAACAATGGTGATGGAAACTATTGTGCTATAAGAAATGATGAACAGGATGATTTCAGAAAAAGACGAAAAGACCTCCATGCCAAGTGAAGTAAGCAGAACCAGGAGAACAATGTATACTGTAACAGCAATATTGTGGGAAGATCAACTGTGAAAGACTTAGTTGCTCTCAGCAATACAGTGATCAAGGACAATTCTGAAGGACTTATAACAAAGAAAACTATCCACCTTCAGAGAAAGAACTGTTGGGGTCAGGATGCAGATCAAATAATGATTTTTCACTTAGGTTTATTTGTGTTCTTATTTGAAGGTTTGGGTTTTATATGAATATTCTTTTACTATAGTGAACAATGGGGAAATATGTTTTTGCATGATAGTGTATATATAATCCAGATCAAATTGCTTACCATCTCTGGGAAGGGGTTGGGGGGAAGGAAGAAGACAAGTTGAATCATATAACTTCAGAAATTTATGTGGAAAATTGTTAGGATATGTAATTGGTAAAATAAACTATCTTTACAAAAATTGTTTAATATTAATTCATATGTTTTTATCTTGTACTGGCATTCTTATCTTGTACATTCAGCTGTAATTACTCCATACATGAGATGCATTTCTTTTCTTTGGGGCTTTGATGTTGAAGAAGTTGACAGAAAGAAAACCAAACCTATTTCATCATTCCGTCCAAATGATATACTTTTTCCCCTTATTTTTTCAATGGATGGTTGATGGAGATGCAATGTTGTTTGCTTGGTTTTGCTATCCTAAGTAGGCATCTTCAACTTTAATATGTCTCTAAATTATCTCTTTATCTATTAGATATGTGCTGAGCCATTTTTTAATGAAAGGCAATACCTACCCCTGTTGCTACATATTAATATAAGGAAGAAATGACGTAAGACCTTGTGATGCAATTTCTTTAAGAAAAACCAAACAGATAAAAGAAAGAATTAAACAAAGGTTGAGCCTGTCAAACTTTTTTCTACAAGTAACTTAGATGTTCAAATCCTGTCTGTGATCAACTGATTTGACAATAATGTTCAAGTAACTTTTCACAAAGAGAAAATAAATATAAAGTAATTAATTGGGAGCTGAACTTGGAGGAAAGAAGACCTGGAGCCCAGGTCCTTCCTCTGTCACCTACTTTTATACTATGTGGCCTAGACAAGTCACTTAATTTCTCAAATACTCTAAGCAACTCTCCAAGAATCTAAGTTGGAAAGAAGGTGTTGCTCTATCTTTGTATACAAATTTCCTCATTCCAAAGACCTCTCACCTAGTTGTTCTCAAAATGCAGACTTAGGGATACCTTTCAGTTCTTAAATGAGATCAAAACTATTTTCATTATAATATTATGATGTTTTCATTTGTGATAGAACAAATATAAATAGATGCAACCCAAATACACAAAAGCCCTTTGGAATTTCTCAGTAAGTTTGAGAACATACCAGTGAGATCACAGGTCCTTTCCCTGTTCCTGTCCTCACTTTATCTAATGTTCTAATGCATAAACTACTTTGAAAAATTTCTTCCTATCTCCTACACACATTACCAAATTCAACTGCTCTCCCCTATCTTTGGGAGTACGTGTGTTTCATATTCTAATAGAACATTAACTCCTCAAAGGAGTTATGTATTCCATGAAGCTGGAACAGTAGCTTGCTCACAAATAAGTACAGAATTAATTCTTGTTGAATGATATTGAAGATCTTTCTCAAACTAATAATCATAAACTGCCCTGGTAAACAATTTTTGTTCATTTATGAAACCAAATAGAAACTTCTGGTGGGCAAATTCATATTACACATCTAAGAATAAGTGCAGAAACAGAAAGATTTTCTAGTCTTGACTCCACTGACACTATAGAAGTATTTGTAACACCAAAAGATAACTGTTTTTACATATATAGTTTATAATATAAATTGTATTTGTTTTCAACCTGGATAATCAACATTGAAAAAAAAGAGGATCCACTCACGGAAACTAGCCAAGGATACCCTCGGTCCTTAAGATAGTCCTCTGTGTATAAAATAACATTTTAATATGGAAGCACAAATTTTCTCATTGATTTTTACTCTCATTTTGAAAATGTATACTCACAAAAGTTTTTGTTGAGATGGGGAAGGACAGGGAGGGAAAAACACACTTTATTTTAAAATTTAAACATTCTAAATCATTCAATACATTTTTTAGCAGCATGTTCAAAGCAAGACATCAGATATATAAGGTAAAATGCTATCATCCTCCATCAAGTAAGTAAATCTTAGTCCATACTAAATGAAGATGCTCTTGGCAAAGTTCTTGTCATTCTTTCATTACTGTTATACTCTGATGTCTCCTCCCAATATGGTGGGGATTTAGGACCTCAAAGGCTTTGACAATAGATTACAGACTCTGGTTTGTCCTACCAGGAAGCAGACTTTTAAGTCCAGGCCCATTGGTGCACTGTATGTTGTCTGGTTTAATCAGGCAAATGGCAAGCATTTAGTAAGTGACTGTTTCATTAAGCCAGACAAAAATAAAAATGGAAAATCCCTATCACTAGAAAATTTATATTCTGCAAGGACAAGTATTCTATCCACTGTGCCACCTAGCTCTCCGACCCTAGCTGTTTGGCACATAGCAAACTCTTAAAAAGTGTTTTCTCATTGATAAAATTAGCAATAAATCCATTGCTGGGGCCATCAAGTCCATTCAAAATAATTTATTTGTTTTAAGAAGCTTAGGCTTGACAGGCAAGTCATTATTTTTGATATTTCTATTCTTTCCAGGATTATCCTGGAAATTATTTTGTTTTTGCTAAAGTTTTACAAGAGTATATTGATTTCCTTGTAGAAAACATAGTATAATACAAATGAATAGAGAATAATGCATTAATAACAATCTTTAGTAAAAGTCCAAATAATTACAGTACACATAATAGCTTTCAGTCCAGGAAGCAGCCAAGGACATTCTGGCTGTGTGTTAACAACAAAGGAAACTTTCAGATTTACAATTTGTAACTCAGCTTACTTATTGACTAAATTACCTTGTTTGTTTTTTTCATGTGTGCTCTGCCAAGAAATATTTGCTTACATATGATTTTTGTCGTCAATCATCAAATTTTGGGGAAATGCCTAACAGAATTTTGGCCTCAAGCTCTATAATTTGCTGTTTTTGAAGGCTGTTTTGAGTCAGCTGAGTGGTTGTCTTTTCCCAATAACCATATTATATATAACTAGAGAGGTTTTAGGTACATTATAGATTTACTATTTGATTTTTTTCTAAAGCTTAAATATCTTTCACAAGTTCATAAGCATTTCCCCTTATATGCCTTAACATTTATCATTTCTAGTGCATTAAGGGGGCTTTTACATGTTTTCTATCTCTTAAGATAATTGGTTAACATTTATATTTGTAATGAGAAAAGGAATGTAATTTAATTAAAATTAAAATGAATTTTTAGCAGCTTTGACAGAAGCTCCCAAAGTTATTATAATTATTATTATTGGCCTGAGAAATATGTCAACTTTAAATGGAACCTACATTTTATGCCTTCTATCAGTGTTTAAGAGAAAGCATCCCAACAGTCTTAAGTTTTTTCATTAATATGATTGTTTCTAGGCCTAGTCCAAAGGAAAGTTATTCAGAAACTGTTTACATTTTACCTTACTTTTCTATTATTCAATATATTCCTTTCCCTGTTGTCTCTTTGGTCTTTTCTTCTTTTCACCCCTAAGGAGTATTGGGCCATCTTTCCCCAGCCTTTATTAAGTAACTTTCATAAAAGGATCATCCATCCATAGTAAGGAATAAATAACAAATAAGATGTACTCATTACCCCCTTCCAAAGGGATTTTTTAAAATTTAATTTTATTAGATTTTTTTTATCTTAACTGGAGTCAAAACCTTTAAGCCAAAGAATGATTCAAATGCAAGAATCTCAGGGATCAATTAACTAGGGAGAGTGAATTTTGCGGTAGTAAGGAGCCTTTCCAAATACTTCTGAAATCATGTCATGTAGGTTACCAATTATGCCACATAAGGCTAGTCCTACTGGTGGCTATAAAATTTAAAACATCAGATTGAAAACAAAACCATCTTAAAACCCAAAACAACTCATTGGCTAATTTGGATTATAACATGCAATAAATTATATTATAAATTAAATTAAGATACCCTAAAAGCATCAGTTGAAAAAGTGTTTATTTAATGGCCATATGGTGGTGATATCACAAGAGAAACAGGATAAAAAGAGAAGCTGGGCGGGTCATTTGGCAAGGATGAGGGAAGGGAGATGGGAGAAGGCAGCAAAAAAGGCTTCTACCATGTTGGGTGAGCCTGGTCTTAAGGGAAGTCACTAAGAAGAGATATCACAGTGAGCAAGAATGGAAGGATAGGTGGTGATCTATAAAATTGGAAGGTTCATCCAAATTAGTGGGATCATAGTCTATTTGAGAATTTGAGTGGAAGAGACAGCCAGCCAGTTGTCTGTTGTTGACAGACACAATTAATTATTTGGTTTATTTTGTTTTTTACAAGAAAACACAAATTAACATTGAAATACAATTAATTGTCAAGGCAATAAGAGTGTGATCATTGAGGAGGGGAAGATAGCAACCCACAGGGTATAGCGGTTAGATCACTGGGCTTGGAGTCAGAAAAACCTGACCTGGTTTTTTAGCACTAAATTTAATTTGTAAAGAAATGTTATGCTGGAAGAGTGAAGAAACCTTTTGCCAGGTAATTAATCTTTTCATTGGACCTGGCCTCACACACTTATTAGTTGTGTAACCCTGGACAAACTACTCAGCCTCTGTCTGTCTGCCAGTTTTCTCAACTATAAACTGAGGCTAATAATGCATCTACCTCTCAGGGTCATTGTGAGGCTCAAATTAGATAAAATTTGTAAAGTACTTAGCACACACAGTGCCTGGCACATAGAAGGCAATCTTTAAATGTTAATCATCACTGTTGTTGTTATGTCAAAGGTATGGAAAAACATCTTAGACTCCCTAAAATGTGGTGGGGTGGGATTTAAGAGAATATCAATAAATACTGACCTATATGTCTACTTTCTCATCCATATGAAATTTTCATGAGAAACAATATACAGAAGCGTCAAGGGCATCCCTGGAGAGAATGAAAAGGAAACAGGTATTTTTCCAGGGTCATCTCACAGTAGGTCACCTTGTTATCAGCAGGTACTTGGTGGACTACTTTTACCAGTAATGCATTGATAAATACAATCACAGACAGCTATGATCGTTTTTCCCTTTTGGTCTTATTTTAAAATTACTATCTAGTTTTGAACACAAAAGGCCCATTGAAGTTCTGCCTGTTACCAAAGCAGCCTTCAAATGAAAAAACACCCAATTAACAAGAAGTTGAAATTAATGAGTGGTAACCACTAAATGAAAATTTGAAAATTTTAATTCATTATTAACTAATAAAATGTCATTATTTAACCATAATATGTAAAAATGACCTTGATCTTATTCAATTACTATTCATGAGTTGCTATTTGTTAGCTTCTAACTGATGTTATCTAGTCATTACAGAACATACTAGTCTTGGAATTGGGAAGATGTATATTCAGACCCTACCTCTGACACTAACCATATGAATTTCACTTGTGCTCTGAGCCTTAGTTTTCTCATCAGTAAAATAAAGATAATAATACCAACCACTCTACAGGGTTGTAATGGGGATCAACTGAGATATGAGGTGTTTTGTAGACCTTAAAGTTCAATATAAATGCGTTATCATTTTTTTATTTGTATTCTGTGGTTGCTTATAATGTTGTGCCTTACTCTAAATAGATAATATCTGTAAAATACAGTTTGCCATTTGAATAAATTAAAAATTAATTGCCTTGCAAAATGTTTCTTCCCTCTTCCAATGTTAGTGCTAAATAAATGTATGATGATACTGGAACACAATTCTTACATAATAAATTGGAGCCTTTTAAAAAACCTGAATAAAAAGTTTCTATATTATTTTTCATTACTACTGTCATCTTCCTTCCCTCCTTTCCTTTATTCATACTACTTAATCCTTTTTTCTTTTTCTACATCTTTTTCTTTCCACCTAATCCCCATTTACTCCCTCCATCTCCTTTCTTAGCTTTCTCTTTTACTTTCTCCATTTCTATCTTTCCCAATCTCTTTACATCTCACCTTTCCCTCTTTCTTTATGTCTCCTTTCCTCTATTTTCCTTCTTCTCCTCTCTTCTCATTCTTTCTTCCCTTTCCTTCTTTTTGTTTAGGCTCTTCCTTGATATTATTTGGAAAGAACATGATATTTTAAAAGATTTCCTTGAGTAATCATAAACATATGGTTTTTGCTTTGATATACCAGAAAGCCAAATTTTTATACTGACATATTGTTTTTTCTAATAGTCAACAGAATATTATGTTATGCTGTTACATTATATTATATCTTTTAGCACAGAGACAGGAAAAACATCGGTTGGTTAGTGCCTTTTAAATATTCCATCTCAGAAGCCAATCAAAAGTCCATCTCTTGACAACATTGTTAGTGAAGCAGAACCAGACACAGAATGTCTGTGCGTGGTCCAGATAAGACAGCAAGGCTCTTCTATTATGTGTCATCATCATCCCTTTCCAGAAGCAGACTCCCAGTTTCTTTTACATAGGCTGAAAGCAGCAGGCAGAGCACACTCTGAGGATGTTCTGAGGGTGGACCTCCCATTGGCCAGGCCCCCATTACATATTTAACCTCAAATCTTCATGATGCAGCATTAAAATGTTTCCACTGTTCTCAGTGGAAAAGGAGAGAGCAGCTGGCCCCTGTCTCCATATGTGACTCTTTATATAATTAAAGCTCATGATTTCATCACTTTTAAGCCTTCTCTTTTCCAGACTGTTCTTCTACTATTGTTTAAGAATTAAGGAAATACTCTATTGTGCTTTCCTCTGTTCTGCCCACTTCAATCTCTTTCTTTCACCTTCCTGCACAGAGGGGGTGTCAGTAAAAGCAGCTAAAAACAATTGGAGCCTAAAGGGACCCTAGTCACAAAGAGGTCATCACTCCAGCAGTGGCAAGGAAGAAAATACAAATTACATTAGTCACTCTCCAAACCAGAAGGGCCCCAGCATCTTGTAGGATAAGATCAGAATCTAAAATAACCTTGCTAAATTGGAGAAGTGGTCAGAAATAAAAAGAACCTTCATCAAGGACATACGCAGGGCATATTCTCAAGAGGAAAAAAAAGAAAGAGCACAAGCCTCAAATAGGAACTAACTGGCTATCTGTGGGTCTGACCAAAAGGGACCTGGCATGAACACTCATAACAAGTTGGCCAAGAATTGATAATAATGTTGAAGTTAAAAAGGAAGCATGTTATTGGGACACACAAATAAGAGGGTCATGCATAGGAAACATGAGGTTCTGCGCTGGACTCCATAAATGAAAAGGGAAATTTGTAACTTGGCTTAGTGTCCAGAGGAAGACCATGGTGTGGCATCAGGATTGAGAAGTTGGAGTCAAATAACCTGAGCTTGGGTTCAAGTTTTGCACTTATTAACTGGGTAATAGTAAGCAGATCACCTAAACTTACTAAGCCTCAACTTTCTCATCTGTAAAGTGAGAATAATAATAATTATTGTTATTATCATATTTTTCCATCACACATAAGTAATTATACTTTTCTATCATACAGATCTATCTTGAGGAAAGTACTTTGTAAACTGTGAAAATATATATAAATATATATATATATATAAATCTATATCTTAATTTGTAATAGAAATGAAAATGGAAAATGAGGCATCCAAAAAGTTAAGGAAACTGTGGTATTTGGCCTAGGTGAGAGAGACATGACTTAAACTTATGGATAGGGAGAGACCTGGGGTCAACATGTAATCTGTGAACACCAGCCTCCCCTCTTTGTTAATATTTAATTGTTTATTTTCTGCTTTTAGGCAAAGTGGTAGTAGAGATCACTAAGACTTTGTGACTTTCTAAAGTTCACAGTAGTTAACTATCAGAACAGGATCTGGAGCCCATAATAGATTTTGTGGTCATTCCAGACAGAGGGGAGAGAATTTCAGAACAACCTCTCTGACCTAGCCTATCAGTGTATTGCTAGCCTAGGTCAGCTGCATTCATAGACCAAGATCCTAAACCCTACAAGCAAGGGGAGTAGCTTTTTCCATTGACCATGTTGAATCTGGAAGTGAAATGCTTTCTAGCAAATGTTTTAAGTGTGAACCCACTTTTCCCAGGACTGGGGATGATAAATAGGAAAGAGGAGATTATTTTTGATCTTGCTCTATCTTTGCAGTAAATATCACTTTGTAAAAACTAATCTTACTCAATTAATTGAAGCTAGGTTACTAATTGTTGGCAGTTAACACTGGAAAGGATACAACAGAATCAGAGTTCACCCCCTTAATGTATAGAAGATAACCTCTATCCCATCATGAGCCCTCAGAGCCCAGGCAAGCCATGACCCCTCCCCCCCTTAGAGAGCAGGGTCTTCTGAAAAAAAAAAAAAACGGAAACCTAGAGGAGAAGTCAGGATGGCAGCCTAGAAGGAGCATAGACCTGGCAGCCTGGCCAGAGCTTTGGAGATCCTCCATATTTGCTCCAGCTGTCCAGGAAGTTTAAAACTTGAACTCAATCCCATCAAAAGTCTCCAGAACACAGAGAAGCCCAGGCTCCCCATCCATCCTCATTGACTGCTGGACGTTAAGCCAATTAAAAGCCTCCAGAGGACAGGAAAGCTCAAACCCCCAACAACCCTCCCCCAGAGATTATACCAAGAGATCTTCTGTTAAAGCTCCAAGAGGGAAGACCGATAGAAGTCCCCAAAAAACAAAAAAATGAGAGGAACAAGAGCACAGACAAATACGGGGAGTAAAGAAGGGGTGAATTTGAACAAACAACAGAAACAGAAGAAAGAAACTACAATAGACAGCTACTACTCAGCAAATGGAACAGAGGGGGAGAGATCAGCAAACAATAAACCAGAAATCCCAGCGAATTGGATACAGGGTGTGGAAGAACTCAAAACACAACTAAAAGAGGCTGAAGACGATTGGGAAAAGAACTTAAAAATTAAGATAAGTCATCTGGAAACAGAGGCACTTGAACCAAAACAAGAAAATAGTGTCCTGAAAGCCAAAATCATCCACCTGGAAAATGAGGCAAAGGAGATGAAAGATGAGGCAAAGGAGATGAAAGACGAAGTAAAGAAGATGAAAGACGACCTTCAAAGAAAATCAGACCAGAAGGAAAAAGACAACCAAAAAGCCAGAGATGAAATCCAATCTTTAAGAACCAGAGTAAAACAACTAGAATCAAGTGACCTCACAAGGCAGCAGGACACTATAAAACAAAACAAAAAGAATGAAAAAATTGAGGAAAATGTGAAGCATCTCATTCACAAAACAGACTATTTAGAAAATTTTTCAAGAAAAGACAATTTAAGAATAATTGGACTACCAGAAGACCATGACAAAAGAAAAAGCCTGGACATAATACTAGAGGAAATTATCCAGGAAAACTGTCCCAAGATCCTAGAACAAGAGGGGAAAGTGGAGATGGAAAGAATCCATAGATCACCCCCTGTATTTAATCCCCAACTGACAACACTAAGAAATGTTATAGCCAAATTCAAAAACAATCAGATGAAAGAACAGATATTACAAGCTGCCAATGAGAAGCCATTCAGATACCATGGAAACACGGTGAGGATAACACAGGATCTGTCTGCATCCACACTGAAGGACCGAAAGGCATGGAATACGATATTCCAGAAAGCAAGAATAAAATACCCATCAAAACTGACTACATTCTTACAGGGGAAAGTATGGTCATTTAACACAACAGAAGAGTTCCAAGCATTCATAAATAAAAGACCAGACCTGAACAGAAAATTTGAAGTCCAACCACAGAACTCAAGAGAATCATCAAAAGGTAGTTAAAAAAGAGGGGAAAAAACAACAACAACAACAACAAAAAATTTTAAGAGACTCAATAAGTTAAAATGATATGTATCCCTATAAGAAAAGAGGTAATTGGCAACTCTTAAAAACTGTTGCTATCACCTGAGCAGCTAGAAGAACTACACTCAGAGGGAACAGTGACAAACTGTATAGGATGAAAGGACAAGACATAAATAGGTATATACATATATGTATGCATAAATATATATACATGTGTATGTATATATATATATATACATGACTAAAGCTAAAAAAAAGAGGTTATGACTAAAAGAAATGGGGAAAGAAACAAATGGGGGTAAATTTATATGTCACAAAGAAGCTCATGGCGGGAGGGGGGAGAACATCGATACACTGGAAGGGTAAAGAGGTTGGAGATAGGAAATACTCAACTCTTACATACTTTGAAACTGACCCAAAGAGGGAAGAACAATCCAATCCATTGGGGAAGAGAATAGATTTGCGCCCTATAGGGGAGTAGAAGGGTAAAAAACAGACTGGTGGGGAGGGAAGCAGTACAAGGGAGGGAGAGGGTGGGGGGAAATTTTAAAAAGACTACAGGGGAAAATAAGGGATGGAATAAGAAGGGAGGGGTAGAAAGGGAAGTGCAAGGGGGACTGATTTAAAGTAAATCACTGGACTAAAAGGTAGAGCTGAAGAAGAAAGGTTAGAATTAGGGAAGGATATCAAAATGCCAGGGAGTCCACAAGTGACAGTCATAACTTTGAATGTGAATGGGATGAACTCACCGATAAAACAAAGATTGACCATACATTAGGTCACAGAAACATGGCACACAAAGGCAGAAAAGCAGAAATAATAAATACAGCCTTTTCAGACCATAAGGCAATAAAAATAATGATCAGTAATGGTACATGGAAAACCAAATCAAAAACTAATTGGAAATTAAACAATATGATACTCCAAAATTGTTTAGTTAGAGAAGAAATCATAGAAACAATTAATAATTTCATCGAGGAAAATGACAATGGCGAGACATCCTTTCAAACCTTTTGGGATGCAGCCAAAGTGGTAATGAGAGGTAAATTCATATCCCTGAGTGCATATATTAACAAACTAGGGAGAGCAGAGATCAATCAATTGGGAATGCAAATAAAAAAACTCGAAAGCGACCAAATTAAAAACCCCCAGCAGAAAACGAAACTAGAAATCCTAAAAATTAAAGGAGAAATTAATAAAATCGAAAGTGATAGAAGTATTGATTTAATGAATAAGACTAGAAGCTGGTACTTTGAAAAAACAAACAAAATAGACAAAGTACTGGTCAATCTAATTTAAAAAAGGAAGGAAGAAAAGCAAATTAACAGCATCAAAGATGAAAAGGGGGACATCACCTCCAATGAAGAGGAAATTAAGGCAATCATTAAAAATTACTTTGCCCAACTATATGGCAATAAATACACCAATTTAGGTGATATGGATGAATATATACAAAAATACAAACTGCCTAGACTAACAGAAGAAGAAATAGAATTCTTAAATAATCCCATATCTGAAAATGAAATCCAACAGGCCATCAAAGAACTTCCTAAGAAAAAATCCCCAGGGCCTGATGGATTCACCAGTGAATTCTATCAAACATTCAGAGAACAGTTAATCCCAATACTATATAAACTATTTGACATAATAAACAAAGAGGGAGTTCTACCAAACTCCCTTTATGACACAAACATGGTACTGATTCCAAAACCAGGCAGGTCAAAAACAGAGAAAGAAAACTATAGACCAATCTCCCTAATGAATATAGATGCAAAAATCTTAAATAGGATACTAGCAAAAAGACTCCAGCAAGTGATCAGAAGGGTCATCCACCATGATCAAGTAGGATTTATACCAGGGATGCAGGGCTGGTTCAATATTAGGAAAACCATCCACATAATTGACCACATTAACAATCAAACCAACAAGAACCACATGATTATCTCAATAGACGCAGAAAAAGCCTTTGATAAAATACAACACCCATTCCTATTAAAAACACTAGAAAGCATAGGAATAGAAGGGTCGTTCCTAAAAATAATATACAGTATATATCTAAAACCATCAGCTAATATCATCTGCAATGGGGATAAACTAGATGCATTCCCAATAAAATCAGGAGTGAAACAAGGATGCCCATTATCACCTCTACTATTTGACATTGTACTAGAAACACTAGCAGTAGCAATTAGAGAAGAAAAAGAAATTGAAGGCATCAAAATAGGCAAGGAGGAGACCAAGTTATCACTCTTTGCAAATGACATGATGGTCTACTTAAAGAATCCTAGAGATTCAACCAAAAAGCTAATTGAAATAATCAACAACTTTAGCAAAGTTGCAGTATACAAAATAAACCCACATAAGTCATCAGCATTTCTATATATCTCCAACACAGCTCAGCAGCAAAAACTAGAAAGAGAAATCCCATTCAAAATCACCTTAGACAAACTAAAATACCTAGGAATCTATCTCCCGAAAGAAACACAGGAACTATATGAACACAACTACAAAACACTCTCCCCACAACTAAAACTAGACTTGAGCAATTGGAAAAACATTAACTGCTCATGGATAGGATGAGCCAATATAATAAAAATGACCATCCTACCCAAACTTATTTATCTATTTAGTGCCATACCCATGGAACTCCCAAAAAATTTCTTTACTGATTTAGAAAAAACCATAACAACGCTCATTTGGAATAACAAAAGATCAAGCATATCCAGGGAAATAATGAAAAAAAAACACAAATGAGGGGGGCCTTGCAGTCCCAGACCTCAAACTATATTACAAAGCAGCAGTCATCAAAACAATTTGGTACTGGCTAAGAGACTGACTAAGAAAAGGAGGATCAGTGGAATAGACTGGGGGCAAGCGACTTCAGCAAGACAGTATACGATAAACCCAAAGATCCCAGCTTTTGGGACAAAAATCCACTATTCGATAAAAACTGCTGGGAAAATTGGAAGACAGTGTGGGAGAGATTAGGAATTGATCAACACCTGACACCCTACACCAAGATAAATTCAAAATGGGTGAATGACTTAAACATAAAGAAGGAAACCAACACAGAATAGTATACATGTCAGACCTTTGGGAGGGGAAAGACTTTAAAACCAAGCAAGACATAGAAAGAATCACAAAATGTAAAATAAATAATTTTGACTACATCAAATTAAAAAGCTTTTGTACAAACAAAACCAATGTAACTAAAATCAGAAGGAAAACAACAAATTGGGAAAAAATCTTCATAAAAACCTCTGACAAAGGTTTAATTACTCAAATTTATAAAGAGCTAAATCAATTATACAAAAAACCAAGCCATTCTCCAATTGATAAATGGGCGAGGGACATGGATAGGCAGTTTTCAGATAAAGAAATCAAAACTATTAATAAGCACATGAAGAAGTGCTCTACATCTCTTATAATCAGAGAGATGCAAATAAAAACAACTCTGAGGTATCACCTCACACCAAGCAGATTGGCTAACATGACAGGTATGGAAAGTAATGAATGCTGGAGGGGATGTGGCAAAGTGGGGACATTAATTCATTGCTGGTGGAGTTGTGAACTGATCCAACCATTCTGGAGGGCAATTTGGAACTATGCCCAAAGGGCGATAAAAGAATGTCTGCCCTTTGATCCAGCCATAGCACTGCTGGGTTTGTACCCCAAAGAGATAATAAGGAAAAAGACTTGTACAAGAATATTCATAGCTGCACTCTTTGTGGTGGCCAAAAATTGGAAAACGAGGGGATGCCCATCAATTGGGGAATGGCTGAACAGATTGTGGTATATGTTGGTGATGGAATACTATTGTGCTAAAAGGAATAAAAAATAAAATAATAAATAATAAATAATAAAAAAAACCTCCAGGAAGTGATGCAGAGCGAAAGGAGCAGAACCAGGAAAACATTGTACACAGAGACTGATAAATTGTGGTACAATCGAAGGTGATGGACTTCTCCATTAGTGGCAATGCAATGTCCCTGAACAATCTGCAGGGATCTAAAAAATACTATCCACAAGCAGAGGATAAACTGTGGGAGTAAAAACACGGATGAAAAGCAACGGCTTGACTACAGGGGTGGAGGGGATATGACTGAGGAGAGACTCTAAATGAACACTCTAATGCAAATACCAACAACAGGGAAATGGGTTCGAGTCAAGAACACATGTGATAACCAGTGGAATCGTGTGTCGGCTATGGGAGAGGGAAAGGTGGTGGGAGGGGGGGCAGGGAGGAAAAGAAAATCATCTTTGTTTCCAGTGAATAATGTTTGGAAATGACCAAATAAAATAATGTTTAAAATTAAAAAAATAAAGAATGTCTACCCTTTGATCCAGCCATAGCACTCCTGGGTCTGTACCCCAAAGAGATAATAAGGAAAAAGACTTGTACATGAATATTCATAGCTGCGTTCTTTGTGGTGGCCAAAAATTGGAAAATGAGGGGATGCCCATCAATTGGGGAATGGCTGAACAAATTGTGGTATATGTTAGTGATGGAATACTATTGTGCAAAAAGGAATAATAAAGTGGAGGAATTCCATGGAGACTGAAAGACCTCCAGGAAGTGATGCAGAGTGAGAGAAGAACCAGGAGAACATTGTACACAGAGACTAATACACTGTGGTATAATCTAACATAATGGACTTCTCCATTAGTGGCGGTGTAATGTCCCTGAACAATCTGCAGGGATCTAGGAGAAAAAACACTATTCATAAGCAGAGGACAAACCGTGGGAGTAAAAACACCAAGGAAAGGCAACTGCCTGACTACAGCGGTTGAGGGGACATGACAGAGGAGAGACTCTAAACGAACACTCTAATGCAAATACTAACAACATGGCAATGGGTTCGAATCAAGAACACATGTGATACCCAGTGGAATCACACATCGGCTACGGAGGGTGGGGGGGAGGAAAAGAAAATGATCTTTGTCTTTAATGAATAATGCATGGAAATGATCAAATAAAATATTATAAAATTAAAAAAAAAGAAGATAACCTCTGACTCTTCAAGATACCTCAGAATCCCAAGTGGTAGATACATTCTTAATCTGGGGAGGGTCTTGGAGGAAGGACTCACATGAGTGAGATCACAGATCTCTTATATCAACAGTGTCAAATCAAATAGAAATGGGGCTTCTAGATCACCCATAAGGATCTTGGCAGTCTATACATTGACTTAAAAAGCTATATATTGATATTATCTATATTATATTGTATCTTTATTTGTTTTGTTACATATTTCCCAATTATGTTATTATCTGACTCAAGCCATACTCCCTCATGTCACAGAGGGCATGTTTGAAGCCTCTGCTCACAAAGTCAAGGTAGGTGGATATAAACTATCACTTTTGAATATTATCTTATTCCCAGTCCTTGACCACCTAGTAGTACAATATCTTGCACTGTAGGAGAAAAAACAAATGAACAAATATGAAGAAACAAGGGAGGCTGATGTTCATAAACTATATGTTAACTCTAAGGGGGAGGGCTTCTGGTCTCTCCCCATCCACAGATCTAAGGCATGACTCTCCTCTCAGGCTAATTGCCCAGGCTCTCTTACCATTTCATGTGCTTTTTGTTTTATAGCGCATATTTAACATGAGTAAATGTTTGTTAAATTGAATTGTCTCCATAAGAAATGTCTTTTCTGAGGACTACCTACCTCCTAGAATGTGACAGTTACTAAATCCACTATATCCAAGATGGTTCCAGTCTAATTTTCTTTTTACTTTAAGGATTATTTACTTCATGTTCATTAATATTGTGAATAGCCCCAGTCATTCTGTAAATGAGCATTTATTAGGTGCCTACTATCTGAGAGCTAGGGGGTACAGTAGATATAGTTCTAGAGTCAGAATCAGAAAGACTTGAAACTTCTTCAGATATAACCTCTGATTCTTCCTAGCTCTGTGTCCCTGGGCAAGTCACTTAATTCCTGCCTCAGTTTCTTCATCTGAAAAATGGGAATTATAAAGCACCTGCCTGCCAGGGTTGTTGCAAGGTTTGAATGAGATAGTTGTGATAAAACTCTTATTTGGCACAATGCCATAGAAGGGGCTTGATAGCTATTTCCTTCCTTCTTTACTATGTGCCAAGCATTATGTTAAGCACCAGAGATTCAATGAAAAGGTGGGTAAATCCCTGCCCTCAAGAAGTTCATATTCTAATTGGAGTTGTGTACTACTCTTTAAGACCCCACAGACCATGGCTTTCCAAAGAAGTCCTGGCAAAGATAATAGAGAACTTTGCTATTTCCTTCTCCAGTAGATCCTTTTGTCAGGCAGTCAGAGATCAAATTACTTCACTAGGATCATATAGCTAGGAAGTGTCTGAGGCTGGATTTGAACTCAGGTCTTCCTGTATCCAGGCCCAGTGCCCTGACCACTGAACCACCAGCTATATCTCTCAATTGGGATAGACAATGGTAAATAAGTATGTATGTAAATGATAAATACAGAGTATATAGAAGGTAACCTGGGAAAGAAAAGTACTAGTAGCTGGGAGGGACAAAGAGAGACTTTCAAATGAATGTGTGATTTGAGCTGAAACTTGAAGGAAAACCAACAGACAGAGATGAGGGGCTAGAGCATTAGAGGAACAGGGAGTAGCCAGTGCAAAATGAGAAATGGACAGGCATACAGGAAGAACTGCAAGGAGGCCAGTATTGCTTATGGTGGTCCATCCGATATAAGAAGGCTGAAAAGTTAGAAAGGCACTAGGTTATAAGTGGCTTTAAAAGCCAAACGGAGGAGTTTATATTTTATCCTGGAGACAAAAAGAAGGATGTGCTGGGTGGGGATTGTTAGCAGATAGTGATGACAGATCTGCATTTTGGAAAAATTACTTTGACATCTGAATGGAAAAATGGATGGAGGAGGAGAAAGTGGGGAGAGACTTGAAGCAGGTACATACATGAGAAGGATATTTTGATTATCCAAATGAGAGGTGATGAGGAACTGAACTAGGGTTGTGGATGTGTGGGTAGAAAAAAGGGGATGCATATGGGAGATGTTGTTGAGTTAGAAATCACACAATTTGGAAATGGACTGGATATTTAGAATGAGTGAGAGACAGGTTTTGAGGCAGATGACAAGTTTGCAAGCCTGGGTGACTGGGGAAGATGGTGATATTCTCTGTATTCATAGGAAAGTTGGGGAGAGTTTGAGGGGGAAAATAATGAGCTCTGTTTTGAACATCTGTTTCAGATCTTCAAAAGGCTGGATATTTAGATTTGGGAATCATCTGCAGAAAGAAGATAATTGAACCCATGGGAGCCTATGTGATCACCATATGAGGAAGTATAAAGTCAAGAAAAAAAGGACCCAGGACAGCCCCTTGGGGGATACCTACAGGTACCGAGCATCCCATGAATGAAGAACTTGCAAGGGGGACAGAGAAACAGTGGTTAGATAGCCAGTGAGAAGCAGTGTTACAAATACATCTCTGCTATATCCAGTAGAAGGCAATCAACAATATTAAAGACTTCAGAGAGATCAAGAAAAATGGGAATAGTAAAAATGCCATCAGATTTGTCAATTAAAAGATCACTTTGTAACTTGAGACAGAGCACTGTTGGTTGAATGATGAAGTCTGAAGGCAGATTGTGAAGACATCCACTTGGATTCAGGATGACTAGATTCAAATGCTGCCACTCAGTTTATTAGCCATGTGATGATGGGCATTTAGACTCTCCAAGTCCCTATTTCTTTTCCCTAAAATAGAATTCTTATCTCTATCAATGTTCTATCTATATCACAGAAATATGGTGAGATTCAAGAGAGA
Source organism: Monodelphis domestica (assembly GCF_027887165.1). Taxonomy (NCBI): domain Eukaryota; kingdom Metazoa; phylum Chordata; class Mammalia; order Didelphimorphia; family Didelphidae; genus Monodelphis; species Monodelphis domestica. The sequence goes on from NC_077231.1 coordinate 262,824,158, forward strand.
CAAAATATATAGAGCATTATATATGCCAATTCTTTTTTTTCTCTACCCAGAGATATATCTAATGCTTTGAAAGTATAGGGCAGAATTTCTTTGTTTTCATCTTTTAATTCTCTTTTTAAAAATTAATTAGCCTGTATACAAACCTCTGTTTTTATCCTGTCCTCTCCCTCCAATTTCGTACTCCTCTTTTTCTGAGTCTTCTAGCCTATGAAGGATTCCACTTGTCTGTCTAGGCTCTGTCCCTTTAGCTACTGACTAACACAGTAGTCATATTGTATATTTTGGCACCTGTTATTGTCAGCACCCACAGATAGTGCTAGCCTCTGGTTTCTGGTACATACTGTTCTTTTTGGCATTTCTCTGATTAGTTGTTTCCCTATTCTAAACTTGTCTTTGCATTCTCAGTTATTTCCTTTTTTTTTTTTTAACATCAGGCCCATCCCTGCCTGGGGCTGTCAAGCAGTTTCTGAAAGAGTTTTCATGAATGCAGAATGTACCAGGCACTACTGTGCTAAAGGGGTTTAACTCTCTTGCTTCCTTTTGCCCCTTTCCTTGATAGTGGAGTGAGACATAGGGAGGAGTTTTGCTTTTTTAAAAGAGATGACACAGGGTCAGCCCTAGGAAAATAGTGTCGAGTAGGTGTTCGGACTATAACAAATAACACCTTCTTTTGTTTTTGAAGCTATTTCCATCTTGGATCTTAATGATAGCTCCTAGGCCCCCCTTCTCCACCATGTCCAGCTTCTCAACTCCTCCACTGGTGATATTGATCTTTCTGTCCTTAAGTATCTCAAGTCTCTGTTCCAGGAGCTTTTTTGCCTTCATCGAACTTACCTTTGTAGCATAAATAGTTGCTAATGCCTTCCCCACATTAAACGGTATTTTGTACTGTATCTAACTTTGTACAGTATCTCACAATAAGAGACATGGAGTAATTAGGAGCTGAATAGTTTGTCATTTCCTTCTCCAGGTCATCTTACAGATGAGGAACTGAGGCAAACCTGATTAAGTGACTTACTCAGGGTCACACAGCTAGAAATTGTCTAAGGTCAAATTTGAATTTAGGAAGAGTCTTTCTGATTCCAGGCTTGGCACGCTAACCATTATACCACTTAGCTGCCTTTCCTAATAAAAACTAATATTTATAGAGTATTTTAGGGTTGGGTTTTTTGGTGGCTTTCTTTATTTTCTCGCCTGGTCCTCACAATAACCTTTTGAAATAGGCACTATCATTATGTCCATTTTATGAATGAGTAAATTAAAACTAAGAGGTTAAGTGACTAGGCAAGGATTACATAGCTAATTAATGAAAACCTAAGTCTCTATGACCAGAAGTTCCTGCTTTACCCACTATGCCTCCAAACTGTAGTGAATCTCCATTCTTATCTCATTTTCTTAGACTCAGGCTCTTGGTGCCTGTATATTGACAGGTAGTTAATCTAATAAACTAAAGTGCACTAATGGGAGAAGCCCTCTATTCCTTTTATATAATATGAATTTTAACAGTGACCTTTTGGAGATATCCTGTTCATTCATGTTGTCTAATTCAAAGGAGTTGTTCTGATAACATCCCACAAAGAGAGGAAGGTTTGGAAGAGCCCTATGGCAAGCCATCAGGGGTGCTACTTTTGGACAGACAGTACTTTGCATCACCATCCAAAATAAAATGTGTAGGTGGCGACCTACTCTGCTTTCTAGACCTGGACTATAATAAGCCTCCATTAGTAAGAGAATGCCCTTTTTGGTGACACGGTTCCTAAGTAGTCTTCTTTCCCCTGAGGAGAAATTCATAGGGAGTATATAATATGAAGAATTTTCTTCTGAATGATACAAAGATATTTTTCCTGGACCGATTGGACTATTCTGATAGTTGGTAAAAAATTAATTCTTACTTGCCTGGATTATTTCATTGTTTTTATAAATTCATTGCTTTAAAATTTTCTGAAATAGTTCAAAAAGCAAGTTGATTCTTTATCTTTAATGATTTAAATAATAAACCATAAATATATAAATAACAATTCAGGATGCATAGTACAGTGAAGAAAATACAGAATTGGGGGAGTTAAATCTGACCTCTGACAATAGCTATATGACTTCTGGGGAATCTCAGAGTCTTACCCAATTCCATAAGACATCTCCCATGTTAAAAGACCATTTGTATTTACATGGATAGACTGGATTTCCCTTACCAGAATAACCGTACTCCATTGAGAATTTCTGTGCACATTTCAAACTGCTAAGCATGAACAAAATTTGGGTTCTGGGAATGGAAAACCTTAGAATGGACACATGTTAGGGGTAAAATTAGGGTCGTTGACTGAATATATATTATATTAGTGGTTGCCAGGGATCAAAATTCAATCCCAAATAAATATTCAAGTCAGTTTTGGGATTTTTATGGTGGTTTAATTACAATAGAAGGAAGAAATTAAGAAGGAGAAGAAGGTAAGGGTAGGAGATTTTCTCTGGTCTGGAGTAAGTCAAAGGGAGTTCAGAGGCTGCAGCCAAGGGACCATCTCAGAAGATTAAATCTAGCTCAGCTTCCAGTCACGAGACCTCCTCTGAGATGAGGGGTCTCCTAGGAGGATAGTGCTTTTAGGAGGTCAAGGAAAGGAGGAATCAGCCTTAACACTCACCAAGGTCATTCAGGGAAGATGCTTCACCTAAACCTTGCTACAGAGCCAAATGCCGCCAGCATGCTAAAACACCTCCCAGAGCTCCCAACATAATGAGAGAGCCCAGCATCACAGAGAGAGAGCCAGAGAGTGGAAGTGATGTGAAATAAATAGGCAGTTCTTTACATCACTTCCTGAATCTTACATGTACCAATGGTAACTTGAGCTTGGCTTAGGACAGCCCAGGGGTCTGTCAGTTGTTTCTGATTTGTCACTTGCTAGCACATATCTGTCATCGGCCATCCTCCTCACAGTTAATCCTTAAGTGGGGGTGTATACATTCCTGGTTGCTAGAATTCTAAACACTAAGCAGAGTGGAGAAAATGTAAAATTCACAGACAGCCAACTGAATATGCTTGGGGTACATTATAATGGGCATTTCTTTCAGATTTTGAGTTGGACTAGAGAGCTTCTAAATCTAATTATAAAATTATGCGATTCTATACTCCTGTGAATAATCATATTATCTCCAAGATGTAAATATCAAGGACTCAATCCTAATTAACTTGATGGAGTCTGAATACTAACCCCTTTTTGAAAAATTATGCTTGCTATTGTAATCCTGTAAATTGAGTTTCTTATTAATAAGCTTTGCTTGAAGAAATGCATTCCAAAAGCAAAGGTACAAAGAAACATTTGGTATTTTAAGCTTTTTCTTTTAAAAAGGAGAACTTATTTTCTTTTTAGAAATTCTGAATCACTTAATAAATCAAAATATCTTAAAATGAAGTTATATATTTAATAGCTCATTATAATAGCCGTTCTCTCCCAACATTGTCTTAGACTATAAAATTTTAGAGAACTCAGGTTTAATGTAGTACAACATTAGAGCAGGTCTTTTGTGGGAAACCCCATGAAATATTATATTTAACAATTAATTTATATCAGTGCAAATAATAAACAACATATTATAATTGATCAATGTATTCCAAGTTAAAAGAAAAGTTTATAATGTCCATGCAATTTCCAATATCTTAAAAAATGGAACAAAATTAATCAAATAGATAGAACTATAGATATTAAATACTACTGAACTGAAAGAAAGTAGGAATGATATCCAGTCCTGCTGTCATTTTGTTCAGCTTCTGATAAAATTCCTTGCTTTTAATGGTGTTCTTCTTGTTATTCCGTCGTTTTCAGTCATGCCCAAGTCTTTGTGACTCCAATTGGGGTTTTCTTGACAAAGACACTAGAGTAGTTGACCATTTCCTTCTCCAGCTCATTTTATAGCTGAGGAAACTCAGGCAAACAGGGCTGAGTGATTTGCCCAGGGTCACACAGCTAGTGTCTGAGGTCAGTCTTCCTGACTCTAGATGCCCTCTTGAATTGGTAAAACTGAATGAAAGGAAATAGGATCAAGAATTAGAAGGGATTTTAGAGAACATCTCTTCCAACTTTTGACATTTGACAGAGAAAAGAAACCCCAGAGAGTAGAAGAAAGTTGCCCCAAGTCATACAGCTAGCAAGTAACAGAGCCAAGATTTCAATTCAGATCTTCTGAATTCAGAATCTAATGTTCTACACTTCATTGCCTCCCTAAGAACAGTCCATCTCAAGTCATATTTATTGTGATATAAAACTTTATCTTAGTACCATTTTATCTTCAATTCTGAGTAGGATAGAAAAAAAGAAAAATTAATGCCTAAGCCATGTATAATTTCAGGCATCTAGGTGGAACAGTGGTGCCTGGAGTCAGGAAGATTCCATTCTCTGAGCTTAAATTTGGTCTCAGATACTTACTAGCTGTGTGACCCTGAATAAGTCACTTAACCCTACTGGCCTCAGTTCCTTCATCTGTAAAATGAGCTGGAGAAGGATATGGCAAACCTCTTCAGCATCTTTGCTAGAAAAATCTCAAATTGGAGTCACAAAGCATCACACACAACTGAAATTATTCAATAACTTCAGGCAGGTCGGACTCCACTGATGCATGTTAAACTGGTCATCACACAACTGATGTAGAATGGGATGAACATTGGATTGAGAGCCTGAGGTTTGGGTTGGAATCCCAGCTTGGCCACTTAGCAGCTGTGTGAGCTGGGCCAAAGTACTGGACCTCAGAAATAAAATGAGAACAATGAAATGGATGGCCTCTCAACTCCAGTCCAGCTCTAAGTCTGTGAGATGGATCCCAATAAGAACTGATGTTCATATAACACTTTAAGATGCAGGAAGAACATTCCATCCCTTATTTCATTTGATCATGGTAGCTTTATGAAATGTTTAGGGCAAGTCTGATCTCCTTTTATAGTTGAAGAAACTGAGGTTCAGATAGGTCCAGTGATTGAAGAAGAAGATGATGAGCTGACATTTGTGAAGACCTTTCAGGACCGCTTAGTACTTAACCTAATTTGACATTTATTACCACCCTGAGGAGTAGATACTATTGTTATCCTCATTTCACAGATAAACAAACTTAGGGGTCCTAGTTAAGCTCTAGACCTACACTCGGGATGATCTGAGTTCAAATTCAGACTCAAGTACTTACTGTTAGCACTAAAATGTTCCATTCATTCATTACCCTTTACCCTGGCCATGTGATGTATCTATACTCCTTTTCTCATTCTATGCTTCTTTAATGATATCCTTCTTATGCTACTTCTCACATCTAAGTTGTCACTGGAAATATGCCATGACTTGCTGGTGCCTACCAAGTGTTCCTTTGGGTCACAAACAACTTTGGTTCTCTGGAGATTGTAGTGTTCTAAGATTTTCAGCCTCTCAATATCTCCAAGAGAACATTTGTACCCCCCAAAATAGGTTCTTGTGCAGGGGAGCAGCTTGACATCATTTAAAGCATGACCCAATTTCCCAAATTCATTCTAGCCTGCTCTCTTCATCCTATTCAATTCCCAGCCTAATTTACCATCCATCTGTGGTGCATATCCCAGATAAAGGTACTAATACACAGACTCAGTGGACTAGCCAACCAACTATGTCATTTACAATAGCTGATCACAGGGAGTATTTTTCATTCATTTAATTTTTCCTGTGTAAATTGTCAGGCTTATCTTTTAAGTAAGAAGTTGTTGGAGTATTCTAGGGTTTGATGCAATAGTCACATTGTCTCTTTAAAGGGGAGCATCTAGAAGTCTGCACCATCTCAAGGGAGTTCTCCTTCCACTTGGACCCTTATAGGGCATCATCATTAATTAGCACATCTCTTGGCACATTGAAGCAGTACAACAAAGTGGAGAGAGTGCTGACCTTGGATCCAGGAAGATGTGCTTTCAAATTCCATCTTGGACTCTTCCTAGCTATACAACCCTGTCCCGACCACTCACTAGATAGTTTGGGATCTGTGTTGGTGGGGAGATTTCTTATTTTGGAAATTCCTCACACTGACAAAATCACAGATGCTAAATCCTTATATGTGGGAGGTTTTGTTGTTGGTTTAGACTTCTGATTCCCAATTTGGAAATTCCTTCCACTGATGCAAATCAACAACTCGGACTATTTTTTTTTAAACCCTTACCTTCTGTCTTAGAATAAATACTGTGTATTGTTTCCAAGGCAGAAGAATGGAAAGGGTTTGGCAATGAGGGTTAAGTGATTTGCCCAGAGTCACACAGTTAGGAAGTGTCTAAGGTCAGACTTGAACCCATGATCTCCCATTTCTTTGCCTAGTTCTCAATTCATTGACCCACTTCACTGCCCCCCAATTAATGCTCTTAGAGTTGCCTGGGGACATTTAGAGATTAGGTGCTGGTTAAGTTAGTTTACATTAGAGGCAGGATTTTAACAGCTGTCTTTTTGACTCTCCATCATGCCACATATGTGTGCATATATGTGTACATGTTGCTAATGATTACTGGGTAATTGGAAATCTTGTGCCTTTGAACTACATTTCCCAGGAGGCCACTGACTTCCTGTTGTTACATGCTAACGTAGAAAGGGAATAAATAGGATGGTCTTCCGTGGCTAGCCCTCTTTGCTTCCTGGGTTGGGACTTTGGTGGAGCGGGCTGTTTGAACAGGTAGATTAGTCATTGGCATGTGGTTTTATTTTGTTACTTCTAGTGATTATTAATAAACCTTATAAAATATAATATTTTAAGCATTGTACATTAATTTTTATTTTTACATTACTTTGTAACATGGTCTCAGTGTCTTCCACTGACGTCAAGTTTCTAACCAGTTTCCTCCAAACAGAAGAAGGGACTAAAATATACACTGATGGTTCCAGTCATCCTGCAAAAATGTTTGTCCTTTTTATTCCTAACCATGCCATATTTTAACCAGGTCTGGTTTTGCCAAGTGCCAACTGTTTGCTTTCTCACTTACAGATGTGATGCTAAAGTGCCTTCCCATGAGAGAGTGAATTGAAGGACTAGTTGATATTGTGGCTTTTAACTAAACAAATTGGCTCCAGTTCCGATTCACCTCCCTGAGAGACTCCAAATAGAAAATGGAGACAGAATGCAGCCTTTCATGATCAGATTTATAAACGTCATTTGCTTTAGTGAACAGATGTGGTTTTTGAGTGTTTTGGCCATGGAGATACCAAAGGAGGCAGGGGAGATTCCATTTGCTAGAACAATTCACATCAAAGCAACAGAGACATCTAATAGCCTTTCACACTTCCCCATGATGACCCAAAATGAAGCAAGCCCTGCTTTAAAGTATGTGTTTCCTTTCTCAATTGATTGTGTAAACCTAAAAGGTTTTCCATAAGTTGATTGTTCTACTGGTCTTGTGCTTGATAAGAAACTCCTTTGGACAGTATATAGACTTTGTTCCTTTGGAGAGGAAAAAGCCTTTTCATTTGGAATGATATACGATCGCACACTGTAACTGATCATTTCCACCCTGTAGAGCCTTGGTACGGAACAGTGTCACTGGAGTTAGGAATACCTGGGTTCAAATCTAGCCCTAGACACATGCTAACTGTATGACCTTGGGCAAGTCACTTAACCTTTCTCAGTCTCAGTTTCCTCAACTGTAAAATGGTAATAACAATAGCACCTATGTGCCAGAGGTGGTTGTGAAGAGCAGAAGAAATATTTGTAAAACCCATAGCATAGTATATGGCACATAATAGGTGCTATATAAATGCCAGTTACTATTGTTGTCATTATTATAAGAGAAAGATCTCTGAGTTCAGAAGACCTAGGCATTCGACCTCAGTTTTTGCCCCATACTATAGCCAAATAACTAAACCTCTAAGTGTCTTCATCTGCTAAAAGGGAGTGAGTGATATTAAGGACCCTTCTCTTCTTGTTGCAAAGGGTTATAGAGAAGATTAAGTGATATTAAATCTGTTAAGCCATTAATTTTCACATGAACATCAGCTGTTTTTATTGGAACATGTAGACCAAATCTGTACTTGGTTCTCAGATTTTTAGGAATTAAAATGATGGAAAAAAATTTTAAACTATCATCTGGACTTCCTCTCTAGTGTCTACAGATAGTGGTATTCTTTGGAGTAGGAGAGATCAACAGGTCATTTGTGCATGATCCTAGATCCTGGCCATCAGTGCCCATCAGAGAGAAGCAGCCATTTCTAAGAGGTGGTCAATTACATTTGCCATTGATTTGCTGAGTAGTTTCTGGAGAGTAAACCTTCTTCATGTGTAAAGCAGAAGAAAGAATATTGACCACAGGGGACTCATAAAAATTAATCGCTCTGTTCTATGTTAGGAAATCCACCGATGTCAGGTTTATAGAGAAGTGAAATGCTGTAGCTATTACATGAATGCACTTGTGCCATTTATTTCTCATAAAACTCACCATCAAATATTCATCAGTGGTCAGGGTAAAATGTTCTCTTTTAACCTAAAAAATGAAACCTTGGAATGCAGCCTTTGTAAGTGAGCATGAAATCCAACTAACAAGGCTACATGTTTTAACAGAGAGGTCTTTGAGATGACGAAGCATGTTCCCCTGGGAAGTGTATGCTGTAAACAAGTCATTCATAGGAATCAATACCATACCAAGAAACTACACCACACTCCCTCAAGTGAAAGAACTTCCCCTACCCACTTTGTCCTTTGAACATAGAATCCATCCAATGTAGCTTTGGGACCATGGGCCAAGGTGAGCCACCTTGTGGATCCAAGGACCAAGCGGTCATCAACTATTTCAATCTGGAAAAAAATGAATTCATTTTTAAATTAATTAATACTCATCAATCACTTTGACCATGAATAATACACTATAATCAAAGGAATGTTTAGTCATATTAACAGAATCTCATGAAGTTTGAAGAGAAGAAAAAATATTTCCATGTAAAACAAAAAAAAAAAAAACAAAATAAAACAGTGCCCCTTCTTCTGTTGATCAAAGTAGGATTAAATATGAGGACTTCAGTGCAGCTGTTGATATCTTGTTGCTTTTATTAAGGTATTCAGCTTCTAAGATTTCATCATTTTTCCAGAATCACAGGATTTTGGAATTGGAAAAAATATCCGTAACCATCTAGTCTGACTGAAAAAGAATCCTACATGTGACCCACTCAGCAACAGTCAACCAGCCTTTGCCTGAAGAATCTTCAATGAGGGAAAACCCACTATATCTAAAAAACAGGACATTTTATTTTTGGATAGCTCTAATCATTAGGAATTTTTTCCTTATGTCAAGCCTAGGTTAAGGCATCGAAGTATAGGGGGGAAAGCACTGACTGGAGTCTGGGAACTGAATTCAAGTCGTGGTGCAGCCACACACTTACCACTTACTTACAAGTGTGTGATCTTGGGTAAGTCATAACTTCTATGGATCTCAGTTTTCTCATCAGTAGAGTGAAAGGGTTCAGCCAAAATTCTCTTCCAGCTTAAGGTCTATGATCCTAAATTTGCCTCTCTGCTTCCACCTATTATTTCTACTTCTGCCTCTAAGCCAAGCAGAATAAAGGATTACCCCAGGAATGTGTTGAGGTTAGAAGTGGCTCATAAGAGCTAACTGTTAAGTATGAGCATTTATGTTTCAGAAATTGGCAAATGCAACAAGACTAGATGGAGCAATAGATTGAGCACCAGAGCTGGAATCAGGAAGCCCCAAGTTTAAATTCCATCCTAGACACTTACTTGCTGAATGACCCTGGGCCAATCACTTTAACCTCTATTTCCTCATCAGTAAAATGGTAATAATTCTAGGATTGTTGTGAGGATCAAATTAGATATTTATAAAAGCACTTAGAACTGCCTGGCACATAGCCTTATTTAAATATAAGCTATGATTATTATTAACTTAGGGCTTGATTATTTTTCTTTAATTGTTTATTCTTAAGAAAGTGATAGAGGACATTTAATAAGGAATGTTAAACTTACAAGTGTATCATGCTTATATTGTGTTTCCAGAGAGCCTGTTGTTAAACATTTGCCAGATTTCTCTTGGATTGCCTCCTTCTACATGAGAGCCTCTTAAAATTGTGAATGATGATATCATGGCATCTCAGACTAGATGAATACAAATAATTTACAATCTAGTAGTAAGTAGTAGTAGTTAGTAGTAAGTTAATAAGTCTATGAGCTTATGGAATTAGTTAATTCTGTAAATCCAATATTTCTTTGGAAACCTAAAATTTTTTCATTTCCTTATCCAAGGATCTCAATAATTGAAAGGGATCTTAACCATCATATAGTCTCACCCCTTTGTTTCACAGATAAGCAATCTAAAGTCCAAAGAGGTTTGGTGACTTGTCTGAGGTCACATATGTAGTTTCAGATTTCAATCAATCAACAAATATTTAGTGTATCCTATGCCTCTGGGTACTTCAAAGCCAGATCTCATTCTGAATCTAATATTCTTTTCAGTACATCATGGCATCTTTCTTCAAAACTGATGAGATGTGGATCATATCTTGGCTCATAGAAATAGCCATCTTACCCCTCAAACTTTTGAGTCCTCAACTCTCTCACTTTTTTGCTCAAGGCATCATCATCTTACAAGTGATCAAGTCTCAAAACCTCAGAATCCCAGGTTATTTTTCTTCTCCCTCATGCCACCCCCTACCAGATTTTATAACTTGCTAAGTCCTGTCACTTCTACATTGACATCAATAATATCATTTTCAATTTTTCTACAATATCAAAGCTTTCTCCACTGCCTGCCTGGGCTGTAGTAGTAGTCTCCCTGCTTCCAAGCTCATCCCTCGTCAATCCTTCATGCAATCCATTTAATCTTCCAAATGTAATACGTCTCAGTCACTTTCCAGTTCAAAAACTTTCAATGACTTCCTTTTGATTATAGGATAAAATACAAATTTCCCAGACTGTCATCTATAGTCTTTCATAATCTGAATTTTTGACCTGCAGGGCAACTCTTTTCTTACAACATAATACAGTTGTGTGCTGGATAATCCATTTAAGGTAAAGAAGTGTGTGATGTATTTATAGACTTCTACCAAAATTAGGTTTAATGCTTAAAAGGATATTTTAATTATTTGTGGTCACATGAAATACTCCATCCCACATCCTGCCCTGATATGAGTTAATTTCTTTCTTTTGCCTCCATATTTAAAAGAGGCAAGGGAAAAGATAAAGAGGAACTCCCAGAGATTGAATTTAAAAGAAAATAGTGAAACTCCTCGCTACACACACACACACACACACACACACACACACACACACACACACACACACTCTCTTTATCTGTACTTATGGAAATAACTCAGCACACAGTATTAATTGGTATCTTTGTTCTGGGAAACCATTATGAATTCTGTGAAAAAAAAGTCACTAAAACTTCATACTTTTGACCAGCAATTCCACAAAAGGGCATACATCCTAAGGAAGTGAAAGATGGAGGGGGGAGGAGATTACATATATCAAAATTTTTAAGGGAATCATCTTTCTGTAGGAGAAAAAAAGTGAATCCATTGATTAGGAAGTAGCTGAAAATACCATCATATATGAATATACAGAAATGAGGTTTCATTCTGAAAAAATGACAAAAAATTCAGAGAAGTATGGGAAAATTTTTATGAGTTGATACACAGTGAATAAATGGAGCCAGGAGAATATTATAGCACTAATAGTATAAATGAAAACTAAACCTAGAAGGCAGCTGAACACTGATAAATTGTAATGATTAATCTTTTCCGGAAGAACAGATGATGAACCACATTTCCTTCCTCTCTGTAAAGGATGGGAATGTGGGTACAGAAGGTTGCATTTGCTGTCAGATGTTATTGCTCTGTTGATTGATTTGTTTAACTGTTTATTGTTGCAAAGTATGTTTCCATGTTGGAGAGAGTATATATTGGGAAATTACTGCTCTAATAGCAAGAGCCAGCAGCAAAGCTTTCTATGCAAAAAAAGAAAAAAACCAAAAAGGGTGTTTTTTCTTCTTTTCTTACATTTGAGAGGTGATCATTTTTTCTGTATTTCTATAAGACCTGAAATTTATGCTATTTCCTTTTTTCTATGCTAATGGATGCTGCTTACAGTAGAATATAAACTCTCTGAATTCAGTGATTGTTCCATTTCTGTCACTGTAAACCCAGCAAACACAAAGTAAATGGCCAGGTCCATAATATAGGCACTTAATAAATACTTGTTGAATTAAATTGTGTTATCACCAGAACGTGCATTCCTAAATTTGCTTCCTGCCAAACACAACCAATAATCTTTTGTAGTCTTTGATCTTTATCCAGTGAGTCTCTGGGAATCCTAAAAATATTCAAGGAAACCACTGTTGCTGACATGATTGATAATGAGTAAATTGCAGATGATCATGAAAAATACAGCTGACACTACTCTCTGGCAACAGGATATAAACTGCTTGCTATTTGACACCCATTTATAACAAACTCCAAGACTGTATAAAAGAATGCTCCAGGATTGGAAAACTGCCTGAATCAAAGCTAAGTCTTCACTCCCACAAAGTATTTATTGTAAATAAAAGTACATGATATACTGCTAATTACATAGGAGAAATTCAGTCATTTTTATTAGTAAATCTCTCTCAAAAATTTACTTTGAAAAGATTTTAGATTTATTGTAATAAGTCTTATATTTTGAAGGTTTTCTTTTTAAGCAAACTCAACATAGTCTAAGCTTTTGTCACAGTTTAAGCACAGGAGGAAATTTCTGTTAGGAAATTGGGTATTTGTGACAAACCCAGAGACTGTAAGAGTTGTTGCCTAGACATGCCAGGCTATCATTCAGAGGGTCTTTGTTTCTGTTACTTGGTGTTACTGATCTTCTGGGACTTTTCCCACAGTTGAAAGTTATCACTTTCATTTTAGAGCTACAAACAACATGAATGCCCCAGGGCTGGAGTTTATGAGTTCTGCTGATGCATTCATTCTGCAGAAATTTGATTAAAATTCCTGTACATAGATCATCTTCACAAAACATGTTGCATTATAATGCTTGTGATTAAAAAATGTGCTTTACTTTTAATCGATGGGTTTTTAAATACATTTTTCTTTTTTCTTTTATTTTTTCAGTTAATTCAGACTTATTTGTTCTCCTTCCCAATTCTTCCCCCCACTGATGAAGAAAAAAATGAAGACAAACAAAACCTTTGTAACAAATATGCATATTCAAGTAAAATGTTAATTCCTAAAATACATTTTCGGTTCTGCACCTCACATTTAATTCCTCTGTGTCAGAAGGCAGGTAGCACTCTTTATCAACAATCCTGGGCAAATGTGGGTGATCATTGTGGTGATAAGAATTTCTAAATGCTTCCAAGTTATTTGTCTTTACAATGTCATTTTTACTGTGTAAATTGTTCTCCCAGTTCAATTCACTCTGAATCAGTTTATACAAGTCTTCCCAGGATTCTCTAAAATCATCCCTTCCATCTTTTTTTAAAACACAATAGCATTACATTAAATTCATGTACCATGATTTGTTCAGCCATATTGGCTTCCTTTTAACTGGGAAGTTCTAAAATTTAATTCTCTTCAACAAGCATTTTTTAAGCACCTACTATACACTGCATTATGTGTTGGGAACACACGTAAGAATTAACAGTGGAGAAACCTAATGCCTAAAATGATTACTCAGTAACCCCATAAAACCAGACCTGTAGGACTTCAACAGAAATAAATTCTGCCTATTCACCAGTCTGAACAGCAGAGAAAAGTGAGAAACTTTTTTTTTTCTATATGAGCCTGAAGCGTGGCCATGTGTTCTGTAATTATAGTGCTCAGTCAAAGAACTAATGAAGAGGGGAAACTGAGGCAAGATGCCAACATGCTCCACCAGGATTGAAGGAAAGAGTTTTGGCATTCAATACCTTCTCTGTAAATGATAGGTAATTAATTATGTTAATTAATTATCTTTAATGTTTTTGCTTTACACAATTAATATTTAATTATATTTATAGAAGAATAATTAATATGCTTTACACAATCAGGTTCCAAGAGGATCTAGATGGGATAAAGTTAGTAAATAACAGATTAGATGAAACTTAATAGGAATAAACTTATAACAATTTCTGAGTACCCAAAGGCAACACTTTAAGACTCTACTAGGGGCAGCTAAGTGGCACAGTTGATAGAGTGTCAGACCTGGAGTAGAGAAGACTCAGGATCAAATTTGACCTCAGACACTAGTTCTATGTATCTTGGGCAAGTCACTTACCCCTATTTGCCTAAATCTTGCCCTTCTGTTACTAAGACAGAAAGTAAGGATCATAAAAAGAAGGAAAAAAGACTATAATAGCCAAAAGTGATAGAGCACTTGATCCTGACTACCACCCTGTGAAGATAGATTATTACCCCCATTTTTTCAGATGAAGAAATTGAGTTTTGTATAGGTTTGACAACATGCCCATGGATCTGCAGCTAGCAAGGATCAGAAGTGAGGTTGAACCCATATCTTCCTCACCCCAAGTTCAGTGTCTATCTACTATACTTCACTGCCTCTACAAATGAGTTATCCATGTTCAATGCTGGTGAGAATTTCTCCACTAAGTTTCCAACACATCCAAATGAAATCCCATCTGCACCAATACCTCCCCCTCCAAAAAAAAAAACAAGTTAGATCATAGAGTGAAGTCATGGGCAGTTCTCCCTTCATGTAAAAAAAATATTTACAAAGACATTCTCGAAATTAGAGAAGGGTGAGATGAAATTGTGATCTATCTTATACATAGACAATTGAGATATGTTTCTTCACTGCTAAGATATTCCTTTCTTTTAGGTAATTTTTACTATAGTCTTGGAAAGGCTTGAGTAGTCTTTAAAAAAAACCCTTTTTAAATTTATTGTAATAAACTTGGGCTTTAAGGCTTTATTCCTTTTCTATCCAAAACAGGTGGTGCAGTGCCCATAGTATGCATGGAAAACTTAATGTAGGACAGGCTTGATTGATATCTGGAGCACGGGCTGAACTTGTTTCCTTTTCTTCTCTAATTCCATGACAGCTACAATCACAAGACCAAATGGAGGCAAGTCATATGAGAATCTCTGTCTCTTCTGCTCTTTCCATCCTCTTCGGGCAGATAAAATTTAAACTAATCCTTTTCCCCTGAATATTGAATAGGGGCTAGGGGAGATTTATGACTGTGATGTCAGGTGAATTAAAGCCTCCATTGTTATCTCTTATTCTAGGGTTAAGCAACATGGGAAGGGACATTATGTTAGGATGCTGGTCTGCCGACTCTGAGACTCTGTAATCACCCGGTCAGAGCTGATAGGCAAACACTGTAGAAATAAACATGCATGCATTATTTTCTTCCCAGGAGTAGTCCAGTGGTCTTGACAGCAGATAAAGCCAGCTTTGTAACAGATATCAAGTTATTTTAATCCTCTTATGTCACCCCCGTCTTCCAGAGCAGCTTGGTCAAATGGCTTCCTATTCGTTAATGATGCCTTCTTCATGTGTTCTTTTGATTTGATGCCTCCTATGAAATTCATAAATTCTGCATAAAAAGTGAGAAGGCCTGGAACACATATGTCCTCATTTCAAAGGTATGCTCTCAAGCTCTCTCTCTAATCCCCAGCATAAAATGATGTATTTAATCATCTCATTCTTCAGAAACTGCCTTTTTCTTTTTCGGTTATAAATGCAATAAATATTCTGATCATTTCTCTCTGTTATCCAAATGGAGAAGTTTATACTGTGGAGTTCTAGAAGAGAGAAAAACCTCCCCTCTGGCAATGTGAAAAAGGAAGTGAAACAATCATCTATATAAATTTGTAACGCAGAGGGTAAAAGGGTTGCTTCAATTTCAGCAGAAAGTGATATTTTAGACCCAGAATTATGCATTCATCATGGACACGGACAATGTGTCTGTGGGAGAAGGTTCAGGAGCCAGAGAGAAAGAAGGCAATTGACAAAGTGTATTTATTAAACCCCACCAAAGTCTATGTTCAACCTATTTTATGTCCTTCAGTCCAAAAAACTTGTCAACCAAAAACTTGGGTTTTCTATCTGAGGGCACATTGAGTTTGGATCTCTGAATCATGGGAATGTAATTTCTCTGTTTACATGCAGCACATCATCCCTCCAGAGACAGGGAGCATAAAAATGAAGCTTCTTTCAGCCCAGGGGGTCACCAATTCATCTGCATCCTCAAGGCAGAGAAAGACCTTTTGGAAATAATCATTATATTGTCCTTTTAACATTAAGACACTACAATACTCTCATTTGTTTTGATGGTGCCAGAGATTTATTCAACAATAATCGCTGTAAGCAGCGGGAAAGAAATATACCAATGTAAATATGGCTTTGAAAGCTTCCCACAGGGAAATGCAAAAATGGAGAGCATATGCACGAAATCATGAATTATTATGGGTATTATTTAGATCATACTTGAGAAAATTAGAATCAAATGAAATAGGTCTCTTCCCTCAAGAGTTTAAAATACATGTATTAAAACATGCTTAAGCTATGTTTGAGGTATCCATAGTTAGTATTCCTGATCCTGTTTCTGGGACTCCCCAAACTCAACTGTCTCCCCAAAGTAGTGCCAATGGATTAAACTTTTGCAATTAAGTCACAAATAAGGTGAAATGGAGTTGTGTCCTCTTGGTTTCACTACTCGTTTACTAATAATGTAGGTATTACAACAATCATTACCAGAAAAACAAAATCTCGACCAAGATCATGCCCGATTTCAGCCAAAGTCAATTGTCTTTGAATTGAATCCTGCCAGTTTTTTCCCTATCCTGGAGATTATTCCTCAACACATGAAGACTAATAGAATAGTCTAATTAGTCAGCAAGACAGGCATTGGATCATTGGATCAGCCCCCTTTTTGGACCCAGCCTTAGAGCTCTGAAATTATTTTTTAATAATTAAATATTAGTTTGGCTCAAACCCATTGCTAGCCCTCTTGCCTTGTTCTCAGCATTTCCTCCAATATATGGCACATAGAAGGCATTTAATAAATGTCTTAGTTATGGTAAGACACATAAAAGACTAGGTTTAGGGCTTCCTTAATCAGAGGATCTTTGAAGCAGGTAACTCTAGTATCCTAATCAAATGAAAACCACCTGGCTTGTGGGGTTCATGGCCATAGCAGTGGTGGTTGTAATGAAGATCTATCTGGACCAGCTCACTGCACTCACCAGAGTTAGGTTCTGGTAACACTTCCAGGCTCAGAGAATCATAACGTTGCAGAACTAGGGAGCTCCCATTCCACACCTGACCAAAAATACCTTCTACAATATGGTGCAATGGAAATAGTGGTGGATCCTACTTGGCATGCCCATCTCCTCTCTGTGTGGTCCTAAAACAGATTCTTTTACTTCTTGGGTCCTTGGTCTTTTCATCCAATTAAGGCTTGGACCAGATAGATGATCTTTTAGTACTCTTCTAAATCTAAATCTGTGTTCCAATTATAATCTAACATCCTAACAAGGAGTCATCTGGTTTCTACATGAAAATCTCCAATGGGGATACAGGAGTGTGTGTGTGTGTGTGTGTGTGTGTGTGTGTGTGTGTGTGTGTGTGTGTGTGTGTGTAGGGGGAGATTCTATTTATCTTGGATTGGACAGCCTAGGAATTTATTTATCTCTTTTGTGCCCAAATCTACCTTCGACTGAAGTTATTTTTACTTCCTCTGGCAGAATGGGTGTATGAGAACAATATGTTCCAAAAGGCAACAAAGGTGGCTAAAGTTGGTGCTATGGAAGGCTTAGAGCAAGGTTAGACACTGAAGAAGCCAAGGTCACCTACTGCATCCCAAGCCATCACCAGTCACTTTGACTTTTGTCTTGCCACTGAACTTTGCTATCTCTGGAAGAGAGAGTGAGGCTGATGACTTTGTATAATTGTATAATTTTGCTTTGTGTCATTGGTCCTCTTTGAAAACAAAGGACCAGGGCAGCTAGGTGGCTAAGTGGATAGAGCACCAAGTCTGTAGATGGAAGGTCCTGAGTTCAAATCTGTCCTCAGACACTTCCTAGCTTTGTGACCCTGAGCAAGTCATTTAACCCCAATTGCTTAGCTCTTATTGCTCTTCTGCCTTGGAAATGATTCTTAGTATTGATTGGGAGATAGAAGGTAAGGTTTTTTTAAGAGTTGTTATTAAAACAGAAAGTAAATGTTTTTTAAAAAGAAAGAAAGAATATGATATACTTATAAACTAAAAACTAAAAATTGGAGTTGTTGCTAAGGATGTCCTGACTCTAGGTCTGAACAACATTTCATAATTTTTGGTCCTGAAGAGCATTTGTGAGGTAGAAGACAGAACGACTGGAGTCTGGTCTTAATTCTTAAAGGCTTCCAGGGCCAGTGAAAGCCTTTTGATGGGCTAAAGGATCACTCTTTTATGCTAGCTGATACGTTCTTTTGCTGTGATAGAATTACCTTTTTTTTTTACTCCTTAGGTTTGTCTGAGATCTCATAAATCCCAAGAGGACTCTGGGAAGCAGCTATGTGCTACCAGTGCTGAAGTCAGCATGAGGAACACCTGAATTTGAAATCCTAGCCCAGACATTCCCTAGCTGTGTGACCCTGGGCAAATCACTTAATCTCTCTCAACCTAGGTTTCTTTATCTGTAAAATCAGAAAAATAATAGCACTTACAGGTTTATGGAGGGGATCAAATGATCTGACATATATATAAAAATATATATATACACACACAGGCAAAGTGCTTTACAAACTGGAAAATGCCATACAAATGTCCATTTTTACTAGGAGAATTTTATTTATAATTAATATGCTATTTTCTGCTGTAAATTTTGTCTATTTTAAGCCTGAAATTTTCTCATTGCTTGAAGAAGACATATCAAGAATACATCGCTACGACTTCACATGGAAATTTCTTCCTAGTATTGTCTGATAAATCATGTGAAATAATTGTTAAATATAATTAGCTGTTTAGATAATTGCTGTCCTCTTCAGTTGGCAGGTGGAAAAATGGAGTTATCTCATGAGACAAGTCATGTCTGCCTGAGATAAAAATGCCAACCGCATTGTATTATTTAGGTCAAAATATTTTTTTCTCTCTTCTGTTTAACTCGTTTTCACAGAATACAATGAAATATGAAAGGGACAAATAATCTATGTGCTTGGCCTTTTCTTATGACCTAAACAAACTAATTCACGTTGTTTATGGCGAAGCCCAATGTCTATATTGCTTTCATTCTAATGAGGTCCTACTGTTAGGTGGATTATGGGAACCTTTTCATTGGATCTGGAACTCAAATAGAAGCAAGTACCTTCCCCTTAGGGACAGCCAGATGGCACAATGAGTGAATAGTGCACTGAGCTTGGAGTCAGAAGATCAGAGTTCAAATCTGGCCTGAGACATTTATTAGCTGTGTGACCCTGGGCAAGTCACTTAATCTCTATTTGCCTTAATCCACTGGAGAAGGAAATGGTATCTTTGCCAAGAAAATCCCAAGGATGATATTGTCCATGGGGTCCTGAAGAATTAGACATAACAATCTGCCTTTTGCTACTTGATTTTCAGATTGTTTGAGAACTGCTATTATTGTAAGTTTCCTCTAATAAGCTTTTATGATAGGGATTGGAAGAAATGATGGATAATACTCTATAGCAGGTCCCTGTGGACTGGAGATCTGACTTCGGGGGACTACTTTTAAGGTAGACCCATCCCTCCTTAGCACCAGGTTTGGAGGGGCAGCTGCATTCCTCTACTGTCCAACAGAAACAGGCTATTATTCTAACCTCATGCTTTTGAGAAGCTTTTCATCTCCATTTGTCGGTACAGATGGCCATTGACAGCTGGCAACATAACTTTACTCCACAGAAAGTAAAGCCTTTTAATACAAAACAACTGTTAGGTCAGTTACAAGCCATTCACAAGGACAAACACTCAGGTTAAAAAAAGTGTTGCAGCTCTTACTCTTAAATTTTCAGTTCAATAATTCTTCTCCTTCTCCCAGGATGATAGAGAAGAGCATTCATTTTTTTATTTATTTGTTTGTTTTAAAACTTTACATTCTATCTTAATAATAGCTCTAAGACAGGAGAGCAAGGGTCAGGGAAATCGAAGTAGGAGACTTTTCCCAGTCACACAGCTAGGAAGTATCTGAGGGCACATCTGAACCCAAGTTCTCCTGACTCCAGACATAGCTCTCTATTCACCGTCAACCTAGCTGCCCCTAGACAAGACTATTTTAAAATAAATATATTACATAATTGATTTGGCTCATCCATTTAATTCAGTCCATGCTTTTATTTCCTCCAATTTTCTTTTGGACAAAGTACATGGAATCATTTCAGGAGTGCCAACTCTTTGTAATGAGTCTTCCTGGCTCTGGGCTTGGCACTCTATGCACTCTGCCACCTGGTTGCCTCTCAGTAACTCTTAGATGTTTCTAAAAAGAGATCGTATATGTGTGTGTTGGAGATGGGAGTGGATTTTGCTACAAATATCTTGACAATCGAGATGTAGGTAACTGGGATAATAAGATTATCCTTTTTTTTCCCCTTCATTCTAATTTCTTCCTCAGTTCCATACTTGAGATTCAAAGCAAACACTAGAAAGAAGAAAATGTTGAAAAAGTCAAAGGGGAAGGATAGAAGTGTTTGATTTCTTTGAGTGAATTGGGAAAATGTTTTGAGAGCTCAAATCCAAAGTTGCAGCTGTAGAGTACAAGTTGGACACAGAGAACCCAGTCCATATCTCCATAGATAGATAGAGTATGGACAAAAAAGGCATTTGTGGTACAAATATGATGATTTGCCTTGTGCTTTTTATAGTTTGGAGGAAGCTGCAAGGAAGTGACAAAAAGGAAATTCCATTTCATTCTGACATTTTTTTGTGATTACTATCTGTTCGACTATCTTATATTTTGTGGCAAACAGCTAACAAACAACCTCTTTCTCCACAGGTTTATCTAAGCACTTTTGCACAACCAAAAAGGCTGAGAATTTCAAGCTCTGATTATAGACTTTTGGACTGAAAGCATCTTCTAAAAAGGAAGACTTAGACTTACATTAATTTAAGTGAAAGGCATTACAAATTAAGAACACAGAACTTTTTTAAAAGCAAAAATTAAATGGGTCTCTATTTCAAAACCTAGTAAAATTCCATGCTGTGAACTTGATTTTATAGAATAAAATTATCATTAATCAGTAAGAATTTAAGCTTCCAAAAGGCAGGGACCACCTTATTTTTTTTTCTGTATCCGTAGCAGCTGGCACTTACACAGAACACAGACTTAGTAATAGTTATTGAATTGAATTGGATTGATGGAAGGATTTTTGGAGACAGCACTTTTTTCATTTATTGATTAACTACATTAACTATGAAGCAGTAAAGCACAGTTACTGACATGTTGGGAACCAAAAACATCACAATTTTTGGTTTGGAGTGAACTTATTTTGAAATCTTATTTCAAATCCTATTTTGTTATCTTTTAAAATTTCAATATCTTCTGGCATTTATTTGCCCTTCTCAAAGCCAGTTGCAATTCAGACTAAATTTATTTGATGAAGACTGACTGAGAAGTTCTTCATTATGGAAGCATCAAAGTCTGATATATTACTTTCAATTATTCCAGCAGGGTGGATTTTCTTTCAGATCACGAATATAACTAGAAAAGGTAGATCTCCAATCTAAAAAACTCAGAATGAGTCCCCTTAGCTTTTATTAAGTAAAAAAAGATGATCCAGCCATCTTGTGATCATAAGTCCTTATTAGTGTCCTCCTTTGATACCTTGTCATGACATGGCCAGGATTCCTGGTCCTTAAAAGCTATACCAGTAGAGTTTAACCTCTGACTAGTCCTACGAAAGTTGGAAAGTTTTGAAATACAGTTTGGCATGTCTGTTTTCTGGAGATCAGTCGAAGTTCATAAAGGCTCTTCCCTAAGTCGGCTTTCCCCACCCCGACTCTGAAGACATATACTCTGAGGAGGTCATTGATAAAAAGGAAAAGCTCTACACATATCAATATATTTATAGCAGCACTTTTTGTGGTAGTCAAAGAACTGGAAACAAAGTAAATTCACATTGATTGTGGCTTGGCAAAACAAATTAAGGTACAAAAATATAGAGGGATGTGTCTGTGCTATGAGAAACCTAACACAAATATTTATCCTTTTTCTAGCCAAAGAATGATTGCATGGGTTATAACTTCATTTTCCCCCTTTCCAGAGGTCAGATTTACAGCAAGCTTTAGCTGTACAGGGCAGAGCCATAACCAAAAATAAGCAGAAAACAGGTAAATTATCACAAAATTCATGCACTTTACACTATACGAGACATAAAGGCATTGTCAGGTTTGGCAATTACATATAAAATAAGACACTCAATTAGAAATGAAAAGCTGATCATTGAGGGAAAGGAAAGAAGAATTATCACTATAACACATTGGGGATATTCATTGTGAGGGCAAATAGCAAGCAATACTTCAATGGCACCTCAAAGTATACCACAACAATATGAATGGCCCCTTTTCATCATGAAAAAGATTAAACAATGTTCATTATTAGCCATTCAAGAGGGTAGCAAAGTGTGCCACACTATTAAAAGAGATTACATCAAAACTAAAGGGAAAACTAAAACAATTTCAATATTTAAAGTTCTAGATTTCAGTTATCTAGAAAATTGCCATGAGAAATACTTTAATCACCAATAAGGATGGAATGGTAAAGCATTATTGTATGCCACAATTAGTATAATAAATGAGCATTCATTGACATTTGTTTTTGTGGCTCACCTTTCATTCAAAAACTTAAAGACCTTGCAAGACATCTTCTAGTATATCTGTCAAGAAAGTAGATAATAAGTATTATTGTAGAGAGAGAATTAGAGAATTCTCTGACTACTTGGGGTTAATGTCTAAAACTAAATCCCACCAGACTGCCATGACAATTATACAAGTGTCAGTGGCATACTAAGGATTTTGAAGCTCAACCATGTATCCCTTTGAATTTTTTTTGTTTTAGCTTAAAATGCCTTCCTTGAAAATTGGAGGCAGGAAGAATCATTGTTATGACCCTGGTATATAATTCCTCTTTTTTCCCTCCCCAATTAGGTTGAGACCATCACATTTCAAAATTCTGTACACGAAATAAGTGTGATAGCTAAAGGTTATAGAAAATTTTCTTTGCTAATGGAGGTGGATAGATTTCTTAAAGGACAAAATTATTCTTTTAAGATAGGAATAAAGGTCATTTCAGTAATTTATGCATCCAAGTGTCAATTACCCACATTTTTGTGGGCATCAAAGTACTTTTTTTCCCTTAGTGTATTACTTGATAATAATACACATTCTTAAATTCTTTTAAATGTTATCTCTATAGAGTTTATTACTTTTGTTTTCAGTCTTATCTACTCCATTTGGGACTTTTACAAACAAAAAATAACTTGGTGCTAAGTTAAAATAAAAAAGATTGTTTTAGACTTCATCAGACCTGGCAAAGCCTTCATGTCTCCTACAGAGTAAAGCACGTGAGTTTTGTAACAATTTCATGAGATAAGTTAAGGAAGAAGAACTAGTATTACATTTTATAAGAACTTGGAAAAGTAGAAAAAGAATTGAACAATCTAAGTGAAAGTGAAATTGCCTCTCTTAAAAGCTAAAGATTTTGGAAAATGAGTTCCTGCAAACCCAGAAGTTGTACAACTAGAATACAGAGTGTTAGTCCAGGAAATTAAATACCCCAAACCTTTAGAATACCCCCCTCTATTGGGTTAATCTCTAAAAGCTATTCAAATGGTGACCTACAGTCAAATAGGATTTTGTATTCAGATGAGGACCTGAGCCCAGCATGAAAACATACCACTAGGATATTCTGCATCACTTAACAGGGTTTGAGATTGCCCAGCAAGCCCTGTGAAAGGGACTAATTAATTCTGACTAGACAATCTGCTTGCACTTTGGATGGCTGCCACCAGGGGATGCCTATTTTCAGATACATACATCTGGTTAGTCCATCCACCCTTAGGCATAGAAAATAGAAAGAAGCAAACATGTAGCACCCAATTCTACTCAATGAGATATTTACAAAATAGAACTATTAAGCTATTACAGAACATACATCTTTTGATTAAACTCTAATTTTCATATTGCCCTAGTATTCAATTTAGAGCAACATTCAAAAGAATATAAAATCAAAGTATAATTTAAGAATATATATTGTTGAATGTTACTATTAAACCTCACTGTGATCAGTTTTTATTTAAACTTTTTCTCAGCTATTGGACTGTCCCATGGCTCAGCCAGGTCTCCTATCTTTCTTCCTCCTGGCTGCTGATGAGATTGCCTCCTAAAGGTTTCCTGTTAACTCTGAGCAGCACCTACTCTATTTGTCTCCCCGTCAAAGAGAGAATGCAATTTTTTTTTTTTTGCAAAGGGTAGACATTTTGTCTCTCACTTTTTCTATGTTATCTTGTCTAACTCGCCCAAACAATTTCCTAAGGGGAGCCACTTCATATCTTTGCATCAAAGTCATGA
This sequence comes from Monodelphis domestica, assembly GCF_027887165.1. Classification (NCBI taxonomy): domain Eukaryota; kingdom Metazoa; phylum Chordata; class Mammalia; order Didelphimorphia; family Didelphidae; genus Monodelphis; species Monodelphis domestica. The sequence goes on from NC_077231.1 coordinate 262,848,612, forward strand.
TTTCTCATAATGATCAACAGTTTTCTCAGCATTTTATAACCGGAATCTGTAAATCTTTTGTATCAATTGACAGAAACATGGGATAAGTAATTGAGAGTTTGAAGGGATCTGAGAAGCAATTGAATAAGATATATGTTTAGAACTTAAAGTGGCCAGAATCAAAGTCAAAGTCAGTGAACATTTATTAAACACTGACAATGTGCCAGGCATTGATACAAAGAAAGGCATATGACAGTCGCTACTCTCAAGGAACTCACTCTCAAATTGGGAATGCTGACATTTAAAAAAGAAGCTAAAAAATGAGAAGGAACCAAGCTAAGGAGCTTGATAAAATCCTAAAATCAGGGTGGGAAATGACCTAAAGAGTTGTGAGTTACAACATTAAATTCATCTTGAAGAATGATGAGTTTCTGGAGATCATGAAATACTGGAAAACAGCTGGTGGGAAGTGATGAGTTGAATCTCTGAGGGCCCTCCTTAAATGGGGGAGGATCTGAATTTTGCTATCCAATGTCCACCTTCTTCCTTCACCAGTCATTTCAGAGAATAATTTGGGACTATGCCAAAAGGGCTATAAAACTGTGCATGCCGTTTGATCCTGGAATACCACTACTAAGTCTGGATCCCAAGAAGATAAAAAGAAAAGGAGAAAGGACCTATTTGCACAAAAATATTTATAGCAGCTCGTTTTGTGGTGGGAAAGAATTGAAAACTGAGGGGATTTCCATCAATTGAGAAATGGTTGAATGAGTAATGGTTTATGATTGTAATGGAACACTATTGTGCTATAAGAAATGACAAGGAAGATGCTTTCAGAAAAACCTGAAAAGACCTGTATGATTTCATACAAAGTGAGATGAGTAGAACAGGAGAAAATTAGACATAGTAACAGCAATATTATAAGGACGATTGGCTGGGAAAGACTTAATTACTCTGATTAAAAAAATGATCCAAGATAATTCCAAAAGACCCATGATGAAAAAATACTATCTACCTCCAGAGAGAGAACTGATGAACTATGAATACAGATTAAAGCATACTTTTTAAAACTTTATTCTTATTGTTCCATTTTCTTTTGTAATGTGGTTAATATGGGATTTTGCATGTAGAATCAATATCAAATCGTGGCCTTCTCAAGGAGAAAAGAGGAAGGGGAAGAATTTGCAATTCAAAAGTTTTTAGATGATTATTAAAAATAATTTTACATGTAATTGGGAAATATAAAAGAAATAATAATTCTAAAAATTCAAAAAGCACCTACTGTCTGCCAATCCATGCCTTCAAGAAGCTTACAGTCCAATGAAGGAAGACACACAAAGGGAAATTCAAAAGTTAGTAGAGGACAGAACAAAGTATCTTTCATGAAGGAAATGATGATGATTGAGTCGAATCTAAAGAATGTAGCTGCTCAGAACTGAAGAGTTAGCTGGGCTTCTGAACCAACCCTCTTTAAATGGAGGCTTTAGGAGCAGTTTTTTACTCCAATCAAAGGGTCAAAGGCAACTTAGAGTACTCATGAAGTTTGAGTACTTAAATAATGGTCCCATTATATTTAGGTGGGCTTCAGGCATTCATTTATTCCTTTGGTAATAGGGGCTTGATTTATGAACTTTCCAATATTTCTATTTCTGTCCATGACTCCTCTCTTCCCTCTGGGGAAAGGAGCCTCTTCTACTATCCTGCATCAATCAGAGAAGTGACCCATGCTTCAAATTACAGAGCATGTTTTATCTGAAATCCAAATAAGAACCATTAATTTTCCACTTACATTTTCAATTGGATCTACAGACAATAGGAATTACTTGTCTGTTCTCACAGCTGTGGGACTGGAGCATCCCAGAGCACATGCTAATACTTTCATGGACCTAAATATCAGATCAAGGGAAGTAGGAAATACTCACTGCTACCATTAAAAAAGAAAAGACAGTTCGGAGAGGCAGATATCTCCAACCATCAGACAATTGTTAGCCCACCCTTCTGGGGATCTAAATCCTCATCTCCTTGTACACTTCCCTTGCTTAAAAGTCCCTCTCTCTAGTTTCTTTCCTGTCTGGTTTCTTTAACAAGTCCAAGAAACTCTGATGGCTGATCTTGTCTAGACTTTCCTGGGTGCTCACATTCTGGAGCCCTCGCCCTCTTTCCCCAGGGCTTTTCCTTCAAGCCTGGAGATTGCTCTAATTATTGACCCTTGGTAGCTCCCCAACACTGTGGGGAAATCCAACATCACCAGGCAAATACTGGCACAGGAAAAGTTGAGTAATATTATGGAAGCATAAATTATACAATACATATAGAGGCAATATATGTGTCTGGTGTATGTATATTTAATATACACACATGTTTGTATACATGTACACATATGTATTGCATGTATATAGATATATGTGTATATGAATATGTATCTACACACATGCATATAGTTGTCTACAAGCAGAGAAAATAAAGTTGAAAAAGGATGTAGTCACCAGATGAAAGTATCAGCAGCCAAGGTAAGCAAAACATCCCAAATTCAGGTCAACTGGCAGCAGACCACCAGACTTTGGGATCTGAACTTGATTCTGAGAAAAAGCCTGTCTCATCAGGGGACTCCCGGTATGGAAAAGGACTTTGACTTTCATTGTAGAGACAGAGATGCTTGATAAACAGCAGTACTTTTTGTTTTCGGGTTTCTGCTACCTAGTAAACAGGAACTCGGAGTAGGGATATTGAAAAGGCAAGTGTCTTTTCTCTAATAAGTGTGGGAGTAGTCTTAGAAAATATATTCTGAATGAAGCATTTCCTAATGCCCCCTAGCCACTAGGACCCTCTCAAAATTATTTATTATTTATGTTTTGTATTTATGTATACATATACATGTTATTTCCCCTAATGGAAATTCCCTTCTCTGATCCTAGATGACAGCTTCATTTTTGTCTTTATATCACCAGAACCTAGGAGGGTGCCTGTCATTTAGAAGAAACTAATCCCTAGGAAGATTAGTAAATAGAGCACTGGACCTAGAATAATGAAGACCTGATTTAAAATTCCGTCTCAGACATTTACTAGTTATATGGCCTTGGCAAAGTCACTTAATTGCTATCTGCCTCAGTTTCCTTAATTTTAAAATAGAGATAATAATAGCAGCTTGTGAGGACCAAATGAGATGATTGAAATGTGCCTAGCACAGTGCCTGACACATGGTAGATTTTTAATTAATGCTTGTTCTCTCCACTTAACCACCTCCATAAGCTCCTGAGCCCAGAGATGCATATGAAGATGTGGCTACACTTAGCCAATGATGGAATATAAAAAGTATTTCCCCTCATATTAAGTTATTACAATTATCCATAAAAATATAGGTGAAATCAAACAATATTAGAAAAGACACTATTTAAAACATTGGGAGAGGGCTTCATTTCTTTTCCTCAGTACAATGGGTAAAGTCACTTCCAAGATTCCATGGTATTCTGGACACCATGATAATGTGAAAAAAGGAAGACTTTCATGAAAAAGCAGATTTCAGACTGGCCAGGGGGAAATAAAAGAAGGAAGCCTAGCAGGAAGAAATACAGGTAAGGGACCAAAGATGAGGGGGGGGGGGCAAGCACTAGGCAACAATCGGGGACAATTGGGGTAGGTGAGGAAGCAAACTCATCAGTGCCATGATAACAGGAACTTGAGTGGAGTAACTTCGAGGTAACCAGACAAGGTACAGGGAGATAGTCATCAGAGGAAGAGTGCCTCCCAGGAGTGGACATGTGCCCCCTCAGAAGAGAACCCATGTGGATTCTATGCTTCATTTTTCCACCAGCTGCCTTGCCCACCTAGGGCTGACTCCACCCTAAGCAGGTGAATCTTGGTGGCTATTACCTTTTCTTTCTTTTATTTTTAAACCTTACCCCACTATACTATTTCTTAAGGAAGATCCAGCCATGCTATTCATGTTGCTCCCAGCTCAACTCTCCCAATTGCTCCACCTGTTGCCTAGACCTCTTCCAACTCTCCTTTATGTTTTGTCCTCGCCTATTAGAATGTAAATTCCTTGAAAGTAGAGACTATTAATATCCCCACATAGCTTAATGAATACTCTATCATTATCATCCATCCATCCATCCATCCATCTATCTATCTATCTATCTATCTATCTATCTATCTATCTATCCATCCATCTCTCTATCTTTTCATCTATTTATCTATCCATCCATCTATTTATCTTTCCATCCACCTATCTATCTTTTCAACTATCTATCCATCTATCTGTCTATCTATCTATCTATCCATCTATCCATCTCTCTATCTTTTCATCTATTTATCTACCCATCCATCTATTTATCTTTCCATCCACCTATCTATCTTTTCAACTATCTATCCAGCTATCTATCTATCTGTCTATCTATCTATCTATCTATCTATCTATCTATCTATCTATCTATCTATCTATCTATCTATCTATTCCCCTCTAGATAGCTCCATGCTACTCACAGCTCTGTGACTACCCAGAGGCAGTATAGTCCAATGGGAAGAGCACTAACCACATTCTAATTCTGCCTCTGGCATATACTATCTGTGTGACAAGTCACTTAACCTCCTCTGGGTCTCTTCTTCCTCAGTAAAGTAAGAGGATTGGAATAGATGGTGTGGGAAGTATCTCTGGCTAGAGCTAGATCTCATGAGTGCCCTCATGTTTTGAGTAATGATTCCTGAAACCTCAGAAGTTGTTGCTTCTTCATAAGTATTTAAAATAAGGATGTGTGCACAAGAATTCACATTGAAAAAAGCAAATTTTGAAGTTGTTTCTCTAAACAAGTGTGTGCTTATGTTCTCTTAATAACTCTATGGTTAATGTTATAGAGAGAGTTAATGTTATAGACTTAATTAACTCTGCAGTCCTAATGAACACTTAATGAGTTTTATAGATTTGGGGATTATACTCTAAAGAGTAGCTATTATTACAAAAAGATTCAGGAGGATGCCATTCTTCTCTCCTCAAAAGCTAGAATCCCTTTCTTTTCTCTTTCCTTCCTATGCAGATCAATTGCAGAACCTAAGAAACTCAAGCAGAGGGAACTGGTATAGGGCAGTAAACAGCATGCTGAACTTGGGGAGTCAAGAAGACTTGAGCAAAAATCCTGCCTCTGGCAATTGTTGGTTATGTAACCATGCCAAGTATCATGTTGCTGAGTTGCACCTTGTTTTATCTATAAACTAGGAATAATAAAATCTATCTCCCATAGTCATTATGAGGTTATAGGATTAGAATCATAAATTTAGAGGTGAAAGGAATCTTCAAAACCATCAAGTCCAAGCCCCTCATTTTACAGGTGAGGAAACCTGAGGCTCTGAGACAATGTTGTTAGAATTTGAATATAAGACCCCTCACTACAAATCCAGTGTTAAGCATTGCAAATTTTATAGTATTATATAAGTGTCAAGTTCTTTTTATGATTAAATATCTTTAATAATAGTATGAATTATCTTTCAGCATATCTTAAAGGTAGAAATATTTGTACTATTTGTTATAAATCATATCAGTCTGGATATTCTCTCCAAAGATATTGATCCCTACTTAGCCTGTTGACTCTTGTCCATGTCCTTCTCATGTTACAGGGGATCCATACACACACACACACACACAAATACACACAACATACTATACAACAATATATTTGGGAAAAGATTAAGGTTAAAAATTCCCTCTTTCACACTTAGTACCTATATTACCCTGAGCAAGTTAAACACTTTGAATCTCTCTCTTTCTCTTTCCCCCTTTCCCCTTCCCCTTTTCTTCCTTCCTCCCTTCCTCCCTTCCTCTATTCCTTCCTTCCTCCCTTCCTTCCTTCCTCCCTTCCTTCCTTTCTTCCTTCCTTCTTTCTTTCTTTCCTTCCTTTCTTCCTCCCTTCCTCCCTTCCTCTATTCCTTCCTTCCTCCCTCCCTTCCTTCCTCCCTCCCTTCCTTCCTCCCTCCCTTCCTTCTTCCCTCCCTTCCTTCCTCCCTCCCTCCCTCCCTTCCTCTCTTCCTCTATTCCTTCCTTCCTTCCTTCCTCTCTTCCTTCCTTCCATCCTTCCTTCCTTCTCTTTTACATCTGTCTTCATATCAATTCTAAGACAAAAGAGCAGCAAGGGCTCAATGATCTGGGTTAAGTGAGTTGCCCAGGGTCACGCAGCTAGGAAGTATCTGAAGCCAGATTTGAAGCCAGGTCCTCCTGACTCCAGGCCTGGCACTCTAGCCACTGTACAACCTAGCTACCCCCTGAATCCCATTTTCTAAACTGTAAAATGAGGACGTTTGACTCTCAAGGTCTCTTCTGGGCTTAAATACAAAATCCTATGACAATTTTGGAAATACAAGATGTAATGCACCCCCCCCCCCCGCCTCAGAAATTCTTGAGGCTGCTAGAATCTAACCAAGCCTTCAAAGCTAAATAGGAATAAAGAAGCCTAGCTTAGCCCTATCAGCCAGTGGCTAGAGAGGAAGAAAGTATGAGGGACATGCCCAGCATAAGCACTATTATCTATAGAGCTACCAAGGGACTATTAGGAACGAAGGGGCTTTAGTTTTGTAGGATGTCCTGTGATTACTGCTGAAAGGAAGAAAAACAGTCCTTATCTCAGGAAGTAAAAGACTGACATACTGTCTTGGCTTCCTTCCTGGGACATATGAAGAATCTGGCCTGGATTTTCTGGGCTCGTCTGTTAAAGTAGGAATTTTATGTGTGCCGAAAGTGTGTTCTTCCTCTGGGCTTGAGGTGACAGACAGTCATATCACATGCCATCTCTCTTTTTTTTCTATCCTGGTTCCAAGCTGGCAACAAACAAAATCATCACCCAGTCTGTCTGAGCCATGTGGTTTCCTTAGCCAGCTGAACAAAATATTTTCAGAATGTGGAATGTAAACAAGGTTCCTACTGTTAGCAATCCCATGCAATTTACTTGTGGTTTATTTTATTTTACTTTAAGTCCAATTTAAATCCAAAAGATTGCCAGTCTGCATGTTGCATGTAAACAAATCAGAAATATAGATTAGAATTTGCAAGTGATTAGTTAGCTGTGAAAGCTTCTGTGTAGAAGCAAGGAAGGAAACCTATTATGCTCCTGGGTTATTACTTCTCCCCAGGAAATTCAATTGTGAAGGTGGTTTTGAGAGCAACAGCTTTAGTCATTTCAGGTTTTCGACACACTGGTTACAATAACTACCCAGATAGAATACTTGGTAGACCCTCTGTGGTTGCTCAAATGATAATGTCTCACAAAGAGGCCACGACATGGCAAGAAAATCTTGGGAGAAAAAAGTATCCCTCCAAAAAGACATTAAATTGGGATCACCAGGTTATAGGCTTGAAGTCATTGTTGTGCTTTCTAAAGACAAGTTTCCCAGGTCCATCCTTTGCTGTTATTTAAAAGCATACACCCATACTATATGGTGCTGGGTGATTTTAGTTCCACGAATACTTGGGGGGCTCAACTAAAACTACATTAGTGATCAAATCAGGATCCAACTTGCTAAGTCATCCTAAAAACAAACAGACAAACAAACAAACAAAAGAACATTCTGCCTCCTCAATTGACCAAGAACTTAAACAAAGGGTGGCAATTCTCTTATTTACTGACAGCCTAGTATTGCTTCCATTACTGGGAGAATGAAAGGATGTTGGTATTTCTTAGGTTTTAATAGGTCTTTAATTATCCTATCTTTCTGTATTGTCTGGAAAGTGATCACATTGGACTCAAATGAGTCTCTCTCTCTCTCTCTCTCTCTCTCTCTCTCTCTCTCTCTCTCTCTCTCTCTCTCTCTCTCTCTCTCTCTCTCTCACTCTCTCTCCTAAAATGTTAAGTCAAGTAGCAGTTCCCAGTGTTAGAGACCAGACAAGCATAGGCAGATGTACACCTGTTAGCTGGCTTCATTCTGCCTAGAGTTGCTACTTCCTCCTTCACTCAAGAGTAATTGGATGCCAGATCAGCCAATTAGTCTCATCACACATTCTGAAGTGATACCAGCTGTATCTTAATTCAAGCAGGAGTCTTCTTTAATAGAAACCCTATGGAATAATACTCTATGCCCTGCTGGATTAGACACCTGGAGGATGGGATGAACAATCATCTTCAAACACAAATCATTGGGTGATTTGGCAAAGGGAAAGTCAACTTGTGAAATATGAAAAAAAAAAAGAGTGGAGGGGAAAATCATCGAAAAGAAACAGACATCCTAACAAAAAGAATTTAAGTCAAACTGTGGGTGGAAGAGGGAGGATAATCCTTGTTTTGAGTTCAGTTGAGTTTTATATTTATTTTACACCAAAAGTCTCAGACGAAAAACTGAAATTTCATGCCTAAAAATGAAAAGATATAATATGATCACTGTGTATGCAGATGGAAACTTACATCTTATGATTCTTTAGTATGCCATTTCATAATCACAGTAATTATAGATTGGCCAATGAAATTGTTTGGGAAATCTGATTATGATCAGTTGAGTTATTAATAAAGTATTTTTTAGGTTTCTCCTTGCTTTTTCTATAGAATCTCAATTATCAACTTTTGTTCTTTTTGGTTTCCCATCCACCTCACATCTCACTCCCCTCCATCTTATTCTATCTAATTGAGAGGCAGAGTGGTCCTGAATAGATAGAGGCCTGTCCTAGAAACAGGAAGAACTGAGTTGCAGTCCAGTGGGAAAATGTTAATAATGAAGATTTAATTTACAAATTCTTCTGGTCATTTATTTCAATATATAAATATGTGCAATGTAAATCTCCTAGCTTTACACATCTAAAGAGTTTTTCCTTGTTCTAGTCTTAGGGAAGGATGTGTAATTAGAGACTATTTACTTTCTCCAAAGCAAACAATGTCAATGACTTGAACTTTTCACTTGGATCTTATTTTCCAACACTCTTAAGCTTCTGCAGCTTATCTCTGGACTCTGCCATTTCTAAACTGAGGACTTCAGAATGGAACATTGCCATCTTCAAAGACCTCATAAATATAAAAGAATTATTCATGTTCTTACAAGATTAATATTTTCCTTCTTATTGCACCTGAAAGACCTATCAATGCTACAAAAGTCTTTCCTTGCCTCCTACATCAGCTCCCTGTATTCCATTCTGCTGTCATCTATTTTCACACATTGTCTTGTGTAGCCAAGCTGTATAGTTGCAAGCATGAGTGCAATATAAACATATTGAGGACATTTCAGTGTTCTAATTATCCCTTCTTGCTATTTATTTTTCTCTGTATGACTTACAGGTCATGGTGCTGAAAAATATTTAAGAAGCCATATTTGATGTTTTGGCAAACTGAAGTCTCATAACCTTCAAGAACATTGTACCCTACCATTCTTAAAGACTTTTCATTCTCTGGATGCCATGCTGATGCTATACTCTGCCAGCTTCCTGAAAAAGATGCTAGCTTTTGAATTTTGGTTTTCTACTTCGTTAGTCTATTGATTGCTGGAAAGTCTGCTACCCTGGGCAAGAAGAAGAAATAAGCTAAGGTAAGGGTGTGAAAACTCAAGTCCACAAATAAAGTAAGTTTAAAGTTGCATAAGTACAAGGCAACTCATTTTGTGGAGTTTCTCCCTTTTGGGAAAAAGGAAATATTGTACTTATAAAATTTTAAATTATGAATTATAAAACACTGTACTAATACAATAAATAATTTTCCTCAAGAAATATGCTTTGGGACGGGGAAATAAAGATGGAGGAAAAGAACGCAATAGAAATTACAAATGAAGTATGCATGGAAAAAATGAAGAATAGAAAACAACAACAGAGAAACAGAGAAAGCCAAATGTTCATGGATTAAAATCTCCATCCTATAGCCATTAAAAACATTGCTTCTAGGGGGCAGCTGGGTGGCTCAGTGGATTGACAGTCAGACCCAGAGACAGAAGGTCCTGGGTTCAAATGTGGCCTCGGATACTTCCTAGCTGTGTGACACTTAACCCCCATTGCCTAGCCTTTATCACCCTTCTGCCTTAGGACCAATACACAGTATTGATTCTAAGACAGAAGGTAAGGGTTTAAAAAAATTTTTTTTTAAATAAAACATTGCTTCTAAAAATCTTTAAAGTCATGCTGTATTTTTGCAACTATTTACATAAATAAAGATTCACCTTTTGGTGATTTCTACACAAAGAGCTTCCAATTTCCCTCTGATACTTGATTTATATATGGGGGACTTCCTGGATTTAGGACTTAGAGAACTAAAACATTGGTAGAAAATTGGTGTTGATAATGCTTGTTTCAGCAAAAAACTTGGGCTCATTAAAAGAGTGTTGCTATTTCCTAAAGATAATCCAGTCTCCTTTTCTCTTCCTAGTTAGTTCTGGAACCAGATCATTATTGATATATGATTTCTGTCCCAGATATTTATACTGGTATTTGGTATATATCTTTATATATTTGGTATATATATTTATACTGGTATTTGGTATATATCTTCTCCATTCAACTGATTATCACAATCTAGGCAATAAGCTTTCTTTATTCACTTATTTCTCCCTACATAGATAAGACCAATGATGCTAGATATGAATTGGGAAGCTCCTTAGTGTTCCAAGGTTTGATTCCAAGGAATCAAACAATCAAGGCAAAGAAACAAGAGCATCAGAGGGATGCCAGACCTGCTCCATGACAGTGACATAGACCTTGTTCGATCTCCATCTCCCTGTTAAACAACACAATCAGTGGATGTCACATATTGTCAAATCCTTCAAGGTCTTTTATGATATCTGATTTCTAACATAAGAGATTGTCTTATGTTGTGAGATACAGAATAGATACTCTAAGGTACCATGTATACCTTATTTGGAAATGTTTGTTCTCTACATATTTTAGTTTATTGATTATAAGGATGCCTTCTAATGTGGGATAAAACTTGCAAAACGACCTATAAGGAAAAGCAAAACAAAATCTAGATAAGAAGCCTCCTTTACCAGTAAACATGTTCATGTGAACATTAAGCACAGACAATTATTTTGTCTATAAAAGTCAACTTAGACATCTTTTATGTAAAACTGCATGTTATCTAACGCTCATGTTTTACAGATAAGAAAACTGAAACATCAATTAAATAATTTACTCAGTGACATATAGGTTAAAAATTGAAAGTATTACAGACTAGGTATTAGAACTCAGTTCATTTGACCCTACATCCAATATTTCTTCCACTATCATTTCTTCTTGATATGTGTGTGTTGGTATGAATGGATAGGGGACCCCATAGATAGAGACCTAATCGAAGAGGTCCTAGAAAAAACCACATGTTGGGCAAGAGCAGAAGAGGGGGCAAACTCTTTTCAGGATTGCATTAATATTTGTGACTCAAGCCAAAAGTTCTCCTGTAGAGAGGGAAATCTGACCTTTGGGAAATGGGCATCCTAAGTAGGCTACAAGCATCCACTTTGGTCCAGTCTGACCTGAACCAGCTTTGTGATGTATAGATGAAATCAAAGTTATTATATCAAAAGAAAGTTGAACTTGCCTTAGTAAGAGAGTAGACCCTATGGACCTAAAAGGGATGGCCCAGAAGCTTGTTATCAGGGAGTTTCCTGACAGAGCAGTTCATTCTGGGACAACTCCCAGCCAATGAGGTATATAGCCAAGAGAGGCTCTTAGAGAGCTTCAGATTCGTCTCTCGATGTTCCCCATCTGCCTGTCGAGGAGAGAGGTACACACCTCAAAGGGCTCCCATTTTTCTTTCCAAAGCTACAATAGCCAGCCCAAGTGAAACATCCCACAGGGTAGCAGAGGCAGAAGGTGGAGTCTTAACTATCTATGTGTACATTCTTCTGTTAAAATTCAGTTTACTTGTAGGTCTTCAGGTAGTCTATGCTTTTTCTAATTTGGAGTTACAGGGAATGGATATTTTACCATCTAACATAGAAGACCAGGTTTCCTTCCACTCTCTTCCTCCTTTCCTTCCCCTTCCTAAGTCTCCCTTTACCCCTGAGTGTTGTACATTGTTTCTTAGAAGTGGCAGTGTTTCATTTTGCAAAATAGATTTTTTCTTAGAATATTTTCATTTTGGAAGGATGACTATAAAATGTCGTTGGATACAAAGAACAAGTCCAGAATTGAAGGACCATATAAGATTTTAGATATTTATACAAAATACAAAATTTATACAAAAATATATATTTATAATATATAAATGTCATATAATATTTTATATAAGTGACATACATATGATATGTATATATGTATGTATAATATAAGATTTTAGATTTAAAATGGAACCCTAAAAACATCCTCTAGTCCAATGCACTCATTTTACAGATTAGGAAGTTGAATTCCCCAAAGGTGCCATGACTTATTCAAGGTCATGCCAGTAGTTTGAAGCAGACATAGGACTCTAACCACAGTCTCCTGAATGGAGGTCTCATGTTCTCTATAGGACAACAAAACTTTCATCTATAATCCTTACATAGTGTCCACAGATTTTCCCATTTGTCTTTTTCCCATCCTTCTCTCTATGTTAACAATTATTCAACTTAGATAATTAGCCCAGATTCCTAGGACCAAGGACTAAAAGAAAGAATACTGTGGACAAGCAATTTGAAAAATGAGATGTGGACATAATCTCTAATGCCATAACTTGATTTCAATAAATTTGTGATGCTCACTGATATCATTTATATCGCTTAGAAAACAGAGTTAAATAGAGGAGACACTGAGCTGATGAATATTATGAAGGACAGTAAATTTTGGCAGGGGAAGAAGGCTTTCAAAAGCTATCTCAGAGATTTAATTCAGTTTAGCTAACATTTGAAAGTATCTTCCACATTCAAGGAAGGCACTGTGCTAGAGACTAAGGAAACAAAAACAAAAATGAGGTCATCATTATTCCCTCAAGGACCATGCTTTCTCTCAAGGGAAAGTAGGATGGAGAAATGAATGAGCATTTATCAAATGCTTACTATGCTTGACAGTGGGGACATAAATACATAGAGGCAGTGCCTGACCTCAAGGCGCATATAATCTAACAAGGGGAAACAATACATTTAGGGAAGGGAGGGATGGCCAGGGAAATGCATTTGGTTCTGGGAAGTCAGAGGGGGTGGCGCTGTATGACATTTTTTCCAAAAGCAACATTAGTCTTAATTTGATTATAGTACCCTGAGCAAGAAGAAAGTAAGGGATTGTGGGAAGAGGTGATGGTGTTTTAAATGTGATAATATGGCAGGATGATATTTGTGGAACATGACTGAGTGGCTGAGAGTAAAAAAAAATGATGAATTGGCACTAGTCAAGCAGTATAATGTCAGAGAGGGAGCTGGAAGTCTGGTGGGGGTGGAGGGAGAGCAAATAGGTACAGCATTCATAGTGTTCTAATTTATTAAGCTATTTAGAAGTTAATAATATTTCCTGAAATGTAAATAAATACTAACTTCTATTTGAAAAAAATAAGGAAATCAATAAGAAGAATTTTTTGAAAACTCTAAGTAAAATTCAGTCACCAATATCTGTGATGTTGTAGTTTGAGGACTTGAATATCTACCTACAACCTCTCTCCCACTTCTCTGACTATTGTAATCTTTTTCCTCCTTTAAGAAGGTATCCCTTTCCCCTGTGATTCTTTCCCTACTTCTCCCATCCATATACACACATAAAAAGTGAACTTTCCATCCTTAAAATTCTGAGTTCTTCTATGTACTTATGTACTATATTCCATCATATATTGTAGTTATTTGCATCCAGCAGTAAATGTTTAACAACCGGCTCTCTCTTCAGAAAAAAAGAAATATGAATAAGTAAACATTTTAAAATTTTATCTGCCTTAATAACATTTTCTTTGCCTCTTTCTTAAGTGCAATCAGCAGAATAATGAATCAGGCCATGATTTATAGCATTTGCCGATTTCTGAGGTGTAAATGCTCACACTGAACATTTAACAATCTGCTCCTTAACCATTTGGAACTGGCCCCAATACACTCCTATCTGCATTCATCCATCTCTTCAACTGATTAATAAATAATCAGCTCTTTAAGAACAGATTATTTGTTTTCATCCTCGTCTCTCCTCCAGTGTCTAGCACAGAACCTTACATACAGTGAGTCCTTAATAAGTGCTTATTGTTAATTCTAATGTTCAAGAGAAATCTCTGAAAGTATTAGAACTGCAGCTTCTAGTCCCAAACTGTATTACAATACGTTGGTTGGAGATGGAAATATATACGCATCCTATATCTAGAAGCTGACAATACCTGTACCAAGTTTGGGTTTTCCTACTAAAATCCTATAACTCAATCAACCAATCAAATAATGAAATTTTATTGTTATGGCAGCCTTTGGGTTTGGTGACCCCCAAACTAAAATTAGGCCCCCGAAATCAATCTCTAAATCACCATTTTGGGCTAAGTTTACAGATCTTCATTCTTTATGTCACATAACAAGGGACATTGACAACATTATTGGAAACTTTCATGGTTCCACCAAAAACTAATACTTGTGGGTCAGAAGATCCAACTCTAGAAAATGAGGCATTTGGGCAAGATGAGTCTCTAAGGTCTCTTCCAGTTCTAAATATCTTCATCTTTAATGCCTGGTATCCTGTTTAATAAAAAAAATTGGTTTTAGGGGCAGCTAGGTAGCACAGTAGATAAATCACCAGACCTGGAGTTGGAAGGATCTGGGTTCAAATCTAACTTCAGACACCTCCTAGCTATGTGACCCTGGAAAAATCATTTATCCCCATTTGCCTTGCCCTTGCCCTTCTGTCTTAGAATGGTTACTAAGACAGAAAGTAAGGGTTTTAAAAAATCTATTTCTTCAGATTTTTAAAGAATAAATGCTAATAAGGTTCATTTTTGAATGGGGAAGTTGGAAATATCCTCTTTTTTTTTCTTTCCATAGTCATAAACACTGTGAATTTAATCGCCTCTGACTTTTACTCCACATTCAGATGACAAAGATAGTAAAACTGTCAAATTAGCTGAGGCTGAATTTGAACTCAAGTCTCACTGACACCAGGCAGCACTCTATCCATTGTGCCACATAGCTGCTCATGTTGGTTAGTTGTTGACCTTCATACTTCATACTAAGAGGACCAAATGGCATCACTGGTGATGCTGACTTGTGCATAAATTGGTTTGAAGTGAGCCAGAGTTGCATGAAGTCATCAGACTCATTCTCTCTTCTAGAGTCACTGAAATGCAGAGGCAAGGCAAAAGTCAGGATGACTGGCCATGGCATGGGATGCAGTGGATGACCTTGGAGTCTTTGATGTCTGACCAAGCTCTAATGGCTCCACAGAACCTACTTCAGCTGCCTTCACAGTCATTGGAACAAATTGTTCTCATTCATCCTCCTCCAGCAGAAGACTTCACGAGCTTAGAATAAAAACCTCCTCTAACTCACCCTTGGGTTTAAAGCCTATAAGTTTTAGCCAGCCTGCTGAGATGGTTTGCTGGCTTAATTTGCCATCAGTAATTTGACTGGTGGAGCATTAGACCTATAAGTTAATTTGAGGAGCATTGTTGTATTTTTTATATTGATGTGTGGCCTCCCTAATTTTATTCATTTTTAAATTCTCATTAGAATTCTTAGAGAGCTGTCCAATATTTAAAAAAAGAGAGATTTCAATGTTTATTAAATCTAATTTCCATCCTCTTTCTCTATGAGACTATAAAAGCAATATTACCGTCTCCCATACCCATCTAGAATCTTTGCTGAGTCATACAGATGATGGACTGGTAAGAGAACTTTTTCTGGTGTTGAAAGAGGAAGGAAATGGAGAGAACAATTTTGGTTAAAAATAAAAAAAGCCTAATAGGAATCTTTTTGTTGTTTGGCCATTTCAGTCATGTCTGGCTCTTCATGAGCCCAGATTTGAACTCAGGAAGATGAGACTTCCTGACTTCAGGCCTGGCACTCTATTCACAGCATCACTCAGCTCCTAGGAATAGGAATCTACAGAACTCAGAATGAGAACCAGATAATGGATCTCAGGTTTGTAGGGATGAAAATCAACTTCATTAATTAAAAATGGCCACTAGAAAGTAATGAGATGTTACTGGGAAATGGCTGATGTGTGGGAAGGAATCTGGGGACATCTGGAGAATAGTATTCACTAAAGTACTTCAATGGAGCTATGATCTCATCAATATGCCTACTCTCCCCACTGGTACAGCTCTCATAGTATCCATTCCTTTTCATTCCATATGTTTCCTGACCGATTTTTACATAGATCCTTCATAAAGCATCCTCCCTCTAATATATGAAGGTCATTGGAACTCTCTGGCTATTCATGTCTCGGTCTTCTTTCTCACTACAGGACCAGGTCATCTCCTTTTACAATCATATGTTGCCTTAAAGATATTGCTTATAACATATCTTACATCTTTGAAAATATGTTGCAGCCGACTTGTCCCCACCAAGTACAAATACCAAAATAGTCTGGGCAGAAAAGAAGAAATGAAAAAGATAAATGATTATGTCAGTGCTGTCATGCAGATACTAAGAGAATAAACCTGAAAATCAAAAGTCTATTATGGTCCCCTGGTCATTACACCAAGATGCTGGGCTCAGCTTTTTCTCTGAGACTCTGAACTCCTTCATGGTAAGTTCATCAATCTAGGAATCCTCAGGCCCTTTATGATCCACTTCAGCCATCTTCATGTGATGCCACCCTATGTACATCCACTCCATCCCCACCCACTTCTACCTCCTGCTCTGAGAAAAGTAGTCACCTCAATAATAACATGCCTGAGAAGGACATGTGAATTAAATGCACTTTGACTCCATTTACCTTTCCTGTGCCTTGCTCAGACCAAATCATTTCTCCTGGACAACCTTTTGTATATATGCCTTGTCTTTATTTAAAATTTAATCTCCTTCAAGGAATGGGATTCCCAATTTTACACTTACATTCTCAGCCTAGCCAGACTCCTATAGTAAGTGCTTAATCAGTATATTTTCATTTATTCATTTAGTAAGAGAGAGGCAGGGGAGGAGAGCAAGAACAGAGGGGAAGAAAGACAGAGAGAAAGAGACTTGCTATCATTTTTAAAGAGAGTATTCTCTAAATATTTTTTTTAATTTCATGTACCAGAAAATTTTTGAAGACAGGCAGTCTTTATTCATTTGTAAGCATGGGAATGAAAACAGGGTGCCTGTCAAACAGCAGAACTGTTATGTTAGAAGAAAGAGGTTCAGGAAATATTAGGTGAGGTTGTATTCAGAATGCCGAAGTGGAAGGCTCAACTTGACTGATTGCAAAACATATTCCTTCTCACCACCACTCCCTTCTATAAATGAAGAAATAAAATCAAAACCATATTAATTCAGCATTTCAGCTTTCTCTCAAATAATCGCTGTGCTGGAGCCATTATAATGACCAGATGCCCACAATAGACTGCTATCTCCAATCTATCCTCTATAGAGAGTGCATTTGTAAATCATTGTTGTTTCCCTAAGAGATGGTGAAGTCCATGAGAGTCTTCCTTTGTATTTCCAGTGCTGAACACAGTGCCTGGCACATCGTAGGCTGATGCTGTCCTGTTTTACAGACTTCTGGATCTTGGTGGTATGTCAATAACATTGGCAAATGTTCACTGAACATCTATGCTGTCAGGGGTTCTGTATTTTGAATCTTGAGAGACTCCTGGATAAAAGACCCTGTTCATTCTTTTAAGGGTCTTACAACCAAGGGGAAGAGAATGCACATGTGCATAAAAAGAAGTAATGGGGCTTGATGCAAGCCTAGACAACTTAAGATACTGTATCCACATTGACGGTGGCATCTTAGATAGCATGGACATGAACCAAGGCTCATCTATATAGATAAATACTGAAATAAATTGATCACTTGAAAAATGCTTAATTTCATGAATAATCATAGTGATAAAAATTAAAATAACATTGACTTAACATTTCACAAAGAACGAAACTCATTACTGGCTAGGTTGTGAAGAAGCAGGTACATTCATTATAGATGGTATCACAAATTTGTAGAAACTTTTTAAAGAGCAATCTGGCAATAAGCTGTAACAGATGCAGTAATTATCATGCCTTTTCACCCAATGATTCCATTTTTGATATACCCTAAAGTGTTAGAAACTGGCAAAAACAGAAACAAACTATTTGTTCAAAGGTTTTCATAACAGCGCTATATGAAATTATTTTTTAACCTGGAAGAAAACAAAAGATCTAACTTTAGAAGAATATATTTGGTATGTTAGTGTATTGAAATATGTACTGACACAAATAAGACCATCATATATTAATGCTACAAAGAAATCTAGGAAGATTTATATAAAAAATGTCAGGCAGGGGGAGGGGAAGCAGAACAAGTTGAATGGAATACTAACTATAATATCATAATTGACTGCGTAAATAAAAATTAATAGACAAAGAATACTGATGGACATTTAGATGACCCAGTGGATAGAACACGGGGCCAGAAGTAAGGAAAATTTGAGTTCAAATCTAGCTTCAGATACTTACTAGCTGTGTGACCCTGGAAAAGATCCTGTTCACCTCAGTTTCCCCATCTGTAAAATGAACTGGGGAAGGAAATGGCAAACCACTCCAATAACTTTGCCCCCCCCCCAAAAAAACCCAAATGGGGAGATGAAATGTTAGATACCTCTGAAATGACTGAACAACAATAACTGAAGGGAACTTAGATGAATGTGCTAAAAATGGTACCTCACATGTTGAAATTTATTAATTTAAACATGAACAGTTACAAATCAAGTTTTGTTGCTTATAGTGATATTTAACGTTTCTTTTAAAATTCATTATAAATAAAATAAGTTCCCTATGAGTGGCTTACAACCATTAGCTTTTCCAGAAATTGTAGGTACCATTTTTATTAAGCCTTGAAGAAAAGATGAAACTTTAGGGGAAGGGGAAGGGAAGAAGGAAGAATTCTAGACAAAGATGGTGGCACAAGAAAAAAATATGTAAGAATGGACATACTCCAGTATTTCATAGACTTGTTCATTTACTAAAGAGGATTGGATACTCTGATACAGATGGCAATCCAAACAATATAAATTGATAGGTTCTAGTAACTGCTACACAGAGGTCTCTAGTCAACTATAATTAAATGTAAAAAGGCTTTGCATAGTTACTTTCCTCAATTTAGCAAAATTTAAGCCAGAACCTTAATTTGAACACAATATCTAATGAAAAAAGGATTTTATTTTTCAAGGATTCAAACTGTATTGTGGTCTAACCATGTCTTGAATGCTCTTTAAGGACATTTCCTCCCCAGTGATGGCTTCCAAGAGTATCAGAATAATGCAATTTGCTGCCTTCTGCTCCCTGGCTTCCCACACAAAGTATGGGGCCCAACTACATGATGGCAGAATGGTGCAGAAAGTGTTTTTTCTATTTAACACAGCTACTGAAATTGTTTCAGCAGTAAAAATGTGCTTCCTCTTCAGAATGCAAATTTTAGCAACTGATCCATTAACTTGTCTTAAAAGGGCAGCTTTACAGCAAGAGAAAAGGAAGTGTGGGGGGGTGGTAACCTTATCTTCATCTGAGGCAACATACAAATACCAAGTGTATGTTTAGAATCGGAATGGGGAGGAGAGGTGTGGCTATTATTTTACTTTCTATCTTTGTTATTTGCTTTGTGAACTCAATCCAAATTTGTGTACTTATAAATTAACTTCCTTGCATATATATACTAAGATGTTACAGCTGCAAACACTTTATGGCACATAAGAGGGGAATTTTCTGGTACCTAAATACATTCTCTATGTAAATTTTATACTTCTCACTAATCTTCTCATTGATTGTAAGCTTTGCAAGGAACTTGGAATGTGGCAACTAAAATATGTACTTCATTGAAATAACATGTAAGCATTTCATAAACGAGTCCCAAATATTCATGAGCTATTTTCAGGGATGATATTTATGAGACTATTAACAATAACTCATTACTTTAGCAATTCCTTTTATAAGTTGACAATTAAGCAGAGGTTATTTATATCACTGCCCTAGAGAGAATAATAATTTTGGTTTCGAAAACATTTACATTTTAAGATATAACATTAAGTAGCATCATATTGATGATTTTAAAAAATTATACTGTACTTCTATAGCATCTATGATTAGATCTAGTTCGATTAAAGAGCCATAAAATGGACTAGCCATTATTAGTTTTATTTCTGTCCAGATTACTTGATATGTTTAAAGTATTGGGCTTTAAAGAGACAAAGAGGCAAACCTATAAGAATTCTCTTTTCTATGAAGACAGCATATGCTATTGAGCACAGGGATCCAAGTGCTGGCGCTGCCACTCTCTAGACATGTAACCCCATCCAAGTCACTTCATCTCTCTGAAGAGTTCCTTCAATTTCCTCGTCTATAAAACTAGGATAAAATACTTAATATTCCAACTTTAGAGTGTTACTGTGAGAAAATTGCTTTAGGAACTGGAAAGTCCTATTGAAATGAGAATTATCATCATTCTTATCACTGACATTATTCTTGATAGCTATAACTTCCCTGCTAATGGACTAGTCAGACCACAAAGGAAAAGGGTCCAGAATCAAAACTAATTTGGAAATTTTCTGTTCTAAATAAAATCTTGACACCTGTCCCACTCCCTCCCTGCCCCCTCATCACAGATAAGACTAATTGGGAAAACATTAGAATTAACAGGTATGTAACAGACACAGATTTCTCTTGGCTACAAATCTTGTAAGAATATTTTCAATTGCTCTGGCATTAGCTTTTAAGTAAAAGGTATGCATCCATATTGTTCCTGCCTTCTTCAAGGTGGGAGCTGGTGGCTCAGGGGATAGAATCCTGGACCTGAAGTCAGGATGAACCAAGTCAAATCAGCTTCATACCTCATCGGTACCACCAGTTGCTGTTGTCTCTCTGTCTAGAGGGATGATGGAGAAAAACAAACAGAACAATCCTTCCCAATGCCTTCCATTAAAGAGGACCCAGAAGCTCAGACAACTCTTCATTTTCCACCAGCTAAAATGCTTGGTTCCATCACCACTATCACTATGCTCCCCCAGAATGAGCTCAACACCAAGAGATGCATCATCATGGGGACTACTACCCAGAAGCCTCAGTAGCTTCTGTCTCTTTAATTGGAAGGCTGAAAGGTAGAGCAAAAACTTCTCTCCATGCCTTCCTTTAAAGAGAGCTCAGAGGCTGAGTTAAGTCTTCATTTCCCAACAGCTGCACTACTTAGTTCTGACCATCATTGTGAGGTGGGAGAGAAATAACTTTCTTGCCTCCCCCTACTTTCATTTCAGCTCCTTTTTGTGTATTGCTTTCCCTATTATAATCTAATGATTGTTAAGTGCCTTGAGGGCAGGGACAGTATTTTCTTATTTGCATCCCCAACACTTAACATAATATCTGGGACCTAGTAGACTCCTAAGAAATGTTTATTGTGTTATACTGTGTTCAAATCCAGTCTTAGATATTTAGTAGCTATATGATTCAAAGAAAATCATTTCATCTTTTTGCCTCAGTATCCTCAACTGTAAAATGATGCCTACCACTCAGGATTGTTATGAGATTAAATGAGATAATATTTGTAAAAACACTCAGCATAGTGCCTGGTACATAGTAGGTGCTATATAAATGCTTTTCATCTTCCCTTCCCCTTCAAGAAGTCTTTCCCAATACCATTAATGCTAGTTATCTTTTCCTCTGAACTTATTTCATCTACTTATATGTACACAGTTTTTAACATATAATCTCCTTGAAGGCAAGAGCTGTTTTGTTTTTCTTTGTGCCCCCAGAGCTTAGCATAGTGCCATGTACACAGTGGGCACTTAATAAATGTTTGCTTTCTATCAGTTGATCTGAAATGATGGCCAATAATTTGCCCTTGTTCTTCAGACGCTCCTGGTCTGAAGCATCCCTTAAGATGACACTAAGAACTCATCCACACCTATCCACACATATATGCTTACCCAGGGCCATTGTTGAACAATAGCATGTATTTATAAGAGCAGACGGGAGCCATGATGGAACACAGAACGTTAGCACTCCTCATACTGTCGGCTGTTAGATTAAAAAAATATAAAACTGAACTTGTATTGTCATCAAAATCTGGCAAAGAATAAATGACTTCTGGATGCAGAAGAAACACAAGGAATTTAAAGCTTTCAGAAAGCAGAATCTTCTAACTGCACTTCTCATTTTGAGAACCTATTTCCTGTGCTACAGTAAATCATTCCCATAAGATCTTATGGTTCTTATCAGGGCTAAGTGCTTCTATAATTCCACAATGATGACAAGATTAGTTATCTGCTCAAAACACAAGATTTTAGCACTTTCTTCAACAAACAAAAGGTTGCACAAAAGGCAGCATAGCATTCTGGAGAAACTTTGGACTTGGAGGGAGATCTGGATTTACATTCCACCTTCAATCTTTCTGGCTAGGTGGATCCATGGACCAGCCACTTAATCTAGATCTGCCTCTATGTACTATACTTGTCTTTAGATTGCTGGGTCTGGAGTCAGGAAGGCATGAATTCAAAACCCACTTCAGACCCTTACAAGCTGTGTAACCTTGGACAATTTACTTAACCTCAGTTTCTTCCCTCGTAAAATGTGGATAAAATCAACTTTGCAGGGCTTGTGAAGCTCAAATAAAATAATATTTGTTACACATGCTTTGCAGAGTGCCTGGTATATGGTAAGCACCATCTAAATGCTTAACCCCGTTATAGAAAAATGTTTTGTAAAGTTCAGATTTCTATTTCTATTTAGCTCTCTGCATTAGAGTTATAATATGATGTAGCAGAGCTGGCACTGGAGTCAGGAAGATGTGTGTCAAGTCCTGCCTCTGATGTAAACTAGCTGTATGCCTTTGAACAATTACTTAATCTCTCATGGTTGCCAAACAACTTTTTGAGACCCAGGGACACGTAGGAGGCTCAGTGGATCAAGAGCTGAATGGCTGAATGAGTTAGAGTATAAGAATGATAAGAATATGATGGGACACTACTGTGCTATAAGAAATGATGAGGAAGCTTTAGATAAACCTGAGAAGGTTTGTAAGAATTGATGCAGAGTGAAGCAAACATAACCAGCAGAACAATTTATGTGATTGCAGCATCATTGTAAAGACAAACAACTTTGAAAGATTTAGGAAACTAATCGATGCAATGACCAAAGGATTCCTAATAAAATCTGCTACCTACCTCTTGATAATAAGGTGATGAACTGCGAGTACAGATTGAGACATGGTTTATTTTGTATGTAGTCTATGTCCAATCAAAAACAACTTATTTTGCTTGGTTATACATGTTGATGATAGGTTGCTTTTCTTGTTTTTCTCAAAAGATAGGAGGGACATAAAGGAGATTTCCATTGACTGAAAAAATAAAATTTAATTTAAAAATAAGTATTACTACCTTCTCCCAAACAAAAGATTCTGAGGGTTTTTAAATTTTAAATATTTTGGTTTTTTCCCCAATTATATGTAAATAAATTTAACATCCCTTCCTCTTCTCCTCCCTCCCAAAGAAGGCAAGTAATTTAATATAGACTATACATGTGCAGGCATATAAAACTTATTTCATATTAAAACCATAAGGTGTGGTGTTTTTTTTATCCTTACTATCCTTATTTTAAAATTAATACTATGTATCAGTTCCACTGCAGAAGAGGCAATGAGGATTAAGTGACTTGCCCAGAGTCATATGGCTAGGAAGTATCTGTGACCAGATTTGAACCCATCTTTAGACCTGGCTTTCAAACCACTGAGAGTGACCTCACTGTGCCCTTCCCACCCAAGACTATAAGTTTTAAAGTAGGTTCCGCTCTGCACTGACAGGATTTTTCTCACTAGGAATTTCACACATCAATAAGAACTTGAGTTAACTGCCAAACAAAAGTTCTATGCTTTATGACTATCTATTTCAGTGCAGTGCATAGAGGGCAGAACTTGGAGTTAAGATGATCAGAGTTCAAATTCTACTTCAAATACTTAGTAGCTGTGTGACTGAACAAGTTACTTATTCTCTCTCCGTCTCAACTTATTAATAATCTGTACAACACGGATAATAATAGCACTGGGTTATTGTGAGATTCAAACAAAACAGCCTATTTGCATATGCACTTTTCAAATTTTGTGATTAAAGAAGTACACAAATGTTAGCTATTACCACTATTAATGCTGAATATACACTTAAAAAAAGAAACTACACTAACGATAATAGATAATATTTAAATAGTCCTTACTATGTACCAAGTACTGCGTGAAGCATTTTACAATTATTATCTCATTTGATTACCAATAGTTAGTAAATAGTGAAATATAACTTTGTTGATTTTATAATGAAAAATAAGAAAAAAATTTTAAGTTCCAATAGAAGTTTTAAATAAAACAACTCCTACTCTATCCAAGGGGAGTATATGGAGTGCCAGGTCTGGAGTGAGAAAGACTCATCTTCCTACATTCAAAATCTGACCTCAGACACTTACTTATTATCTATGTGACCCTGGGTTAGTCATTGCCTCAGTTTCCTCATCTGTAAATTGAGCTGGAGAAGGAAATGGCAAACCACTCCAGTATCTCTGCTAAGAAAACCCCAAATGGGATCATGAAGAGTCAGACATGACTCCACAACAGCTAGGTGCAAGGTACTGTGTTGGATTCTGATTCAGATTTCCAATACCTCTCCCCTGCATTGTTGCAACAACTTCTCAAACAATAACCTGCCAGTCCCTCTCTTCCCCCTACCCTTCCCCACACATTTCAGAGATCTCTGTCCCTCGGGCTCTCCTACACACTGCTGCCAGAGGAACTCTCTTAAATCACAGCTGTTCTGGTTAAATCTGTAATCCTTCTATCAGAGCCTCTCCCATGGTACAAAAGGTTCTGAGATGCTTTGGGAGACTTCTCACCCCAGGGACTCACAGCCACCACCCAGAAGACCTGGGAGTCTCATTCTGTGACCTCATGCCGCTTACCAGAACTCAGTTTACAAAAGTTTTCTCTTTGTACAGAGAAAACACTTAATAAATATTTGTTTCCTTCCTGGTTATAAGCTGAAGAAAAGAAATCAAATTCACTATAGAAGTTACACCTGCTGATGGGCAACTGCCTTCCCTGAGTCTGTTTAGCTTCAGTCACTTGGAGCTCTGGACCAGGTTGGGGTCCCAGTTGGTGGCTCCTCTCCCAGTTCCTCAGAGGGGGTCTCCTCCTGCAATTCTGGGCAGCACTCAGCAGATGATGAAGGTGTTCTTCTCTCGAATGCTTCCCTTGGCCACCTTTTTGTACCTCAGGTATTTCAAGTCCCTTGAAGCACATGAAAACCTTTCACTCCAGTGGTTCCCATTCTGCCATTGCATAGGAAAATAGTCCAGTGTTTCTGGCCTTGAAGGGAGAGAGACGTCTCACCGGTCACAATTTGAATCAGAGATGGCATTGCATCCACTGCACCATTTCGTTGTCATCTTGATATTCCTGATACCATACTGATGCCCACTGTAAATCTTAAGGCACCATAAAAATATTAGCTATTATTTTTATTGCTTATTATTTCCTCTCCTGTCAGCTTCCCAGCCCTTCACAGAACTTAACTATGAACTTGGGCCAAAACAATGAATGAACAGAGAAACTACAAGTTGGGGAGTAGAGAAAGTCTATGTGAGAATGTAAGAGGGAGCCAAGTTGGTGCTCTGGGAAACCTTTGGGTCCTTCATCTCGTGCCCAGTGTAGGAGGTGGGGGGCAATGTACAGAGCCAGGGAGTGAGATCCATCTAAGCCAAGTTAGAGAAGAGTGGGGGCTTAAATTACTTTTTTTCTTCCCTAGTCCCAGCCAACCCACCATTGCAAGTAGCTGCCTGCTTTTTGTCTGGGTGGATTCCACCTAGTCCAATCTCTATGATATTGTCATCATCATTTTGGGGGGAAAGAGGAATTTTGTTAGAGAAAAAACTTTGCTCTTAATTTTTTTTCTCAAAATGTAGGGAGATACATGAGGATGAGGAAATACACAAGAAAGTATGATCATGTTCCTCCCTAAATACCCAGCTTGCATCAGAAAAATAGGGAGAACATGCTCAACGATGCTGAGTTCAGTATGGGGAGGGAGGGGAGATGTTAGGGAAGTGACAACATTCTGCATCCTGTCTTTCCAATATTGTTGATATCAGAGCATCAATATTATTTTAAAAATTCATAAAGAACAGCTTATGGAGAGGCAACATGGTGTGGCAGATAGAAGGCCAGAGTTTGAGTTCTGCCTCTCACACATGCTGATTTTGTGGTGATCAGGGGCCCAAGTTACTCTCAAAGAATCTAAGTTATAGAGGAGTAGCAATATGAGGCTGTGGAGGGAGTTTCCACACCACCAAAATTACATTAGAACTAAAATAAAGAAAACGTGAACTATCACATAGCAGAACTGAGCAGTTACCAATATTTGTATCATACTCTTAAGCTGGTTTTAGTTCTAAGCACATTTACCAGAAAGCAAGGTGGCAGTGGATGGAGTGCCCAGCCTAGAGTCAAAAAGACCTGAATTCAAATCCAGCCTCAGATATTTATTAACTGTGTGACCTTGGGCAATTCACCTAACCCTATTTGCCTCAGTTTCCTCATCTATAGAATGATATGGAGCAGGAAATGGCAAACCACTCCAGGATAAGAAAACCCCAAATTGGGTCATAAAGAGTCAGACATGACTGAAAAGATTGGATAACAAGAACACAGTTACCAACATGAAATTTTTCTGCCCCTTCCTTTATTGTCAAATGATGTCTTCTTCCTGCTGACCATATCACTAGGCTCAGAAAAGGTAACCATCTGCCCAGATCAGATAAAATTCTTCCTACTTAATACAATGAGTTCCCATGAAAAACAAACAAAAAAAGAATGTGTTTCTCAGTTGTTGTTTTTCAGTCAGCTACCTGGTTGCTCCTAGGAGAGGGTTCTCCATGAGGATTTTCATGGTTATAGAATATAATGGCTACTAGTGAATAGCAAGTGCTGCTCCATAAAGGATTTAATTTTGTCACTTGAAGAACCTAAAACTTGCTGCAGGATGCTTTGGAATAGCAGATCTAGTCTCTAGATTTTGCTAACCTTATTTTCAGAACCATTTATATTCTAAAGAGAAAGTTTCTTTTTTTGGATAGAGAACTGGCCACGTAGCCAGGAAGATTTCACTTCAAGCATTGCTTCTGACACATAAGGGTTATATGATCCTCAGCAAGTCATTTCCCAGGGCTCTACTCACCTCCTAAAACTTTTAAGTTGCACCCCTTGGTGGTTCAATAAAGTTTCTTCATCTGAATATTCCATAGACCAATGAAATCACAGGTCAAGTCTCTATTGCAACAATATATATCAAAACTCAAATATGTGACAATTTCTGAGCTCAGACTAGAATTTTATTAAGTAGAAACTGAATAAAAAACACTCATGCAGGTTAGTGTATAAGATCTCAAAATTGAAACAATGCTTTCTTTCTTAATTTAATGAAAGAAGTCTGATGACTATGAAGGTATATTAGAAAAGGCATGTTATTGTGTCGGTTTTCTAAAGAAGTGTTTAATATAACAAATCTATCATTTCATTAAAGAATTAAGGCACAAAATTAAGGCACAAAAACTCAAATGGGAATTCTTGATTTAATTTCTACTAAAACTGTAATTTGTGCACAGTTTTTATATTGCCCTTCTATGAATTTCCAGAGTTTCCACTATTTAATATTTCCAGTCTAGGTTCTCACTAACTCTGAATATGTTGGTATAAATTTTATATGCATGCATGAAATTGTACAAATATTTATTAAGCACCCATTATGTGCAAGGCAAGATAATGTGGAAGTAAACGCAGCAAGATTTGAGAGTTTAATCAAAAGAGAGGAAGAGAATGAGATAGAGAGAGTAAATGAGAGAGGCAGAAACAGACAAAGATGAGATATTTGGGGTGCTGAAAGAGGACTAGCACCTCCCTTTTTAGAGCTGTTCATCCATTTTGGGTGTTTACCTTTCACCCAACTCTCACCTATGGTTCCAAGAAGCTGTAGCATTATCAGCAGCTACTCCTCAATCTCAGCAGTTGGGCTGAACTAGGTTGAGGGTTTGAGGCCTCAAACCTGCCAGTAAAATTGCCCAACCAAAGGATGTGAAGACTTCTCCCAGAGGAATGAACAGATGAGAACAGTTTGTTCCAATGCAATGAAGACAGCCGATGCGGACACCACTGAGCCTTTCAAGCTTGGTCAGACATAAAAGATGCCAAGATCATCCACCGCATCCCAAGCCATCTCCAGTTGGCTTGACTTTTGTGTTGCCAATGGAGTTTGATGACTGGAAGACAGAGTGAAATTGATAACTGTACAACTCACAAACAAGTCAAAATATCACCCCATGATGTCATTGGTCCTCTTCAAAAACAAAGGAACAACAACAACTCAAGAGCAAAGCATTAGCAATGCAAACTTTTTGTACAATCGGATATTCATAGTTTAGATGAAGTAAGGGAGATATTAAAGATTAACAAAAGAAGAGAGACGTCTGATAATAGTGAAGAGTTCTGGAAGAGGTGAGTTGAGATGAGATCAAGAGGAGGGGTGATCATTAGAAATGAAAAGGGAGATTTCCACCCAAGACGGCTGCCTGAATAGCAGTAAAGCACCCAGTTCCCAAACACCTACACCAGCAAAAACATGAAACTCATACCAGACTAAATAATGATCAAGATAATCAATGGGAAACCATAGCAAGAGAAGTCTTCCACCCTAAAGCTGTACAAAAATTCGTGCAGAAATCCATAGCAATCAGAAAGGGGACCACTAGAAGGCCAGCACCAATAGAATGCACCAGAGACACTTCTAGCCTACAAGACTCTCTGATCAGGGACAGTAATAGTAGAAATCTCTCCCACACATGCCATAGAGTGGTTCAGGGTGGTCAGAAACCTATATTTTGAGTATTAGCAGTGCTGTGCTTTTTCTGTCACTTCCATTGCTGGTAGCTTTCAAGGTCCTCAGTATTCTTTAATGGAATAGGACACTTCCAGATATATCTATTGAAAAGAGCAGGACTAAGTAAGGATTTTGAAATACAAACCCAAGAATTAAGAAAGCCTAGGAAGTAATCTATTTGAGAAATTTGAATAGGCTATATAATCCCATACCTTTTAATAAGAGAAAAATAACCAAGTGCCCCATCAAAATCGGAAGGTCTTCAAAGAGTATGGATAGAGTTAAGAAAAACAGAGAACTGGGGGGTGGACTAATTCAGTACAAAATTTGAGAGGCAAAAGAGAAGGGAGGATAAACGGAACACTAGTGTAGATAGGCAGGAGGGATAGAACTTGCTATTTCTCATGATTGGGGTAAAACTACTCGTGATAGAGAGGTCATGGATCCAAGGTACATACAGGGACATACATATTTGGGCATGTCCATTCTGTAGAACCATTTTGTGTGACCGTGTTTATTAAGAATGCTTCCCCCCCAAAAAAATTTAAATAGAAGAAGGGGTTAGCAATAGAGATGCCAATAAAAAGAGGGCCATTGAAATATTTTCTAAATGCGCAAAAGAAAATAAGAGGAAATTTAGAAGGAAACAAGAAAGCAGGGCATTTTGAAAGCAACATGTGGAATTTTTATATACTTAAAAAAAAAAGATAATGTCATGAAATGGAAAGATGGCAGGTAGGTGGCAAAGTGAAAAGAGAATCAGGCCTAATGTCAGGAAGACTCCTCTTCCTGAGTTCAAATCAGGCTTCAAATGGTAACTGTGTGACCCTGGGCAACTCGCTTAATCCTGTTTGTTTCAGTTACTCATCTATAAAATGAGCTGGAGAAAGAAATAGCAAAACACTCCAGTATCTTTGCCAAAAAAAACCCAAATGGGGTCATGAAGAGTCAGACATGATTAGAATGACTAAACAACAACAAAAATGAAATAGAAATTCATGGTTTCAGATACAGTCTTTGTATTCCACTATGGATATGGAATTGCTCATTTTCTGGGTATGAAATTAATTAAAATTAAATAAGAAAAGAGAAGGAATGGGAGGAAGTAGGAAAGAAATATTGAAGATGCTGGCCATCTGAGAAGGAAAGCAAGGAAATTGAGGGGGCTTCCAAGGATGGTTGATTTTTTAAAATTGAAGTAGCAGCTTTTCTCTCTGATATATTTGGGGAATATATACATTTGCATTTACAGAAGACAGTAGGTCCAAAACACCACATAAAATGTTCAATCTGTTTGATGTGCCAGTTAATTTTATTGAACTGATTTTTCCTATTTAAAAAAAATTCTTTGTAGGGTTTAGGAAAGATATATACCAGTGTATATCAAATCAAAATAAACCAATATGTTTTAAGAGCAAAAATAATTTAAATATAAAGTAAGGAATGAGAAAATTTGAAAATAGCTGTTTCAAGGAATATGAAAGGGAGTTAACTAGGCATGGATCACAGTTATGACTATTGAAAATAATTAGTATAATACTTTTAAAAGTGATAATGTTCAGTACAATGCTAATTCTCAAAATTAATTATCAGTGATTATAAAATGCTTAGGCTTCCTTTATTTTAGTTTAAAAGTCTAATAAGAAAAGAATAACTAGAGCATAACTGATCAAACTACATCAGACTAAAAAGTCACCTGGCCTTTATCAAATACTTTCTGCAATATTCTACAGCAGGATAAGTGTGTTGATTCACTGTGGATACTTCTCCACTTGCTAGTGCCAAGGTTAGCCATCTAAATTCCATGGCCATCAGGAAAACCCCATCAACCTGTCATTTGACACAAGTGGAACAAAAGAAATATTGCCAAGTAATTGAATTTTTGAGGCATAATTCAGGCTTCAAGGTCTATTTTATTATAAGATTTCATTAATATTTTATACATACTTATCATGAAATTTATTGCATTTTCCTAAAACATTACAAATGCTTTAATCCAATTACATAATTTTGCTATTAGAGGTTTTTTAACTTTATAGAATTACTGATCACATCTGCTTTAGAATTTTCTTTTTCATGAAGATCTATAAATAAGTCTGGATAATGGCTTATGTGCATATATGTGTGTTTTTATCATATACATACACATATGTATGCATGTGTTTAACATACTTGATATTATTTTATGGGGGGTTTTCCAATTTTACTTTTTGAAGTACTGAGATTGTTCAATATATCAGTCAACAAATACACATTAAATACCCGCTCTTGTGTATAAATCACTCTGCTAAGGATTAGAAGTGGGAATATAACAAGGAAACAGTCCCTGTACTCAAGAAGCTTACATTTTAATGCAAATTAATTAATTAATGATTATTATATATTAAAAATAAATAAAAATAAAATGGTTAATAATAATTAATTAATTGATATAAATATATGTAAAATATACGTGTGTTTCCATATGTAAAATATGAACATATTTCTCATCGGGTTAATAAAGGTATCTTTCTAGACTTTGGAAATCTGGCAAAGAGAGAGCATGATGTAGTTGATAGAGTAATGAATTTGAAATCAGAAAGACTGAGAAAAACCAAGACTCACAACCTTGCTGAGCCTCAGTTTCCTCATCTGTAAAATCAGGGGGATTGGACTAGATAACCCCTAAAGTCATCTAGTTTAGATTTTCAGCTCTAAATCTATGATCTATGAATTCATAGAATGAGCTACAAGGAAAAATTGAAAGGTAGAAATAACATTTGTTTGGTCCAAAGGAATAAGATACAAAATATCATTTTCTTCCCCACCTTATTTCTACTTTCTCATTAATATTTGCTCAGTATTCACAGTGAACATAAAACTAGTCATCATTTAATTTAAATTTGGATTTTTTCTAAACTACAAAAGGTAACATTTGACATAAAGAAACTAATCTCTTGATTAGTAGCAAAAAGTTTCCCATTTTCACAAGAATGGCATGTATTTAGACTCTTAAAAATGGTAGAACAATTCATGAGGTTAAATCCGATCACAATTAATCTAGCAGTAATTGACTGAAGGAAATCTGGTGTTTTGTAGCTGTAGAGAAAAATTGCAGTGAACTATATGATGCATTCTGTCTCCCAGAGATGATTTCCTGCTTGGTCAATAATTCGTTTCACACTTCCTCAGGACAAGGTTCAAATCACAGTGTCTTGACAATGTTTATGTTCTCTTTTTATGACATTGGATTTTTTGGAGAGAAGAGGTCATCATTTAACTGGAAGAGCCTTGTTCAAAGTTATCAGTGATCTTAATTACTGAATCTAGTGGCCTTTTCTCCATCTTTATTCTTCTTCACCTCTTTTCACTATTTGACCCTATTGATCACTTTCTTCTCCTAGATACACTCTCCTCTCTGGATTTTTGAGACTCTGTGGCCTCTGGTTTTTCCTCTTTTGTGAACTGCTCTTTCTCAGGCTCCTGTCCTAGACGTTCTTCCATGTCATAGCCGCAAACCATTGGTTTCTCCAAAGGCTCTGTCCTGAGGCAACTTCTCCTTTCTCTATAATAGGGATTTTCAAGTGTTTTCAAGATGCCTTTGGCAATCTCCTGAAACCTTTGGATCTCTTCTCAAAATGTCTTTAAAAGTTTAAACTATAAAGAATTGCAAAGACAGTTATATTGAAATAAATATGTCCAAATATATTATATATATAATATGTATTATATATATGTATTAGAACACGTTAAGAACCACTGCTCTCTATCCTCTCATTTAGTGATCTCATCAGCTCCCAAAGGTACAATAATATCTCTAGGCAGATCATTCCCAGAATGATATACTTCGCTCTAGTCTCCCTCCAGAAATACAGTCCCATATCACCAACTGCTTTTGGGACCTCTCAAAATGAACTAAACATATCCAAAACAGAGCTCGTATGTCTACCAGCCCCCCACCCCCACCCCAACACTCCTCACTTCTGAACTTCCCAATTACTGTCAATAGTATTACCATCTTCCTAGTCACAAAGGGTTTAAGCATCAGTGTTACTCTTCATTCACATTGTCCCTTCATGTCCAACTTGTTTTCAAATCTTGTCATTTCTACCTTCACAATATCTCCTTTTTCTTGACTCCCAAAGCTGCCATCCTGATGCAGACCATCAGCATCTCGCATTTGGACTATGATAAGAAATTCTGGGCTGCTTTCCCTGTCCCAAACCTCTCTCCACTACAGTATACCCTCTACTTGGCTATACAACTGCCAACGTTATTTGGCTCTACTTGTTCATTTTAGTCCCTACCCAGCAACCAATTCAAGTCTACAGTCAGGAATATGGCTTGGAAAGGAATGAAGACATAGCTGGAGTAGGCATCCTTCTTAAAATGGAGGTCCTGGGAGGAACCAGTCAATCAGAGGAAGAGGCTAAAGGGGCAGAAAGTACTTTCAGAATGGCAAGTCCAGAATGGAGTAAACTTCCAACATAAAGAGGTTTCTGGAAGCTCCTGGAGCCTGTCTTTTGTTTCTTTTTCATATCTCTAGAGCTTAGCACAACGTCTGGCACATTGTTCAGTCATTCAATTGTTTAGTCATATCCAGCTCTTCATGACCCTATGAGCCAAAGCATCCCAATGCAATCCATGGAGTTTTCTTGGCAAAGATACTAAAGTGATTTGCCATTTCCTTCTCCAGTGGATTAAAGCCAACAGAGATTAAGTGATTTGCCCAGGGTCATACAGCTAGTAAGTACCTGAGGCCAGATTTGAACACAGACTCCAGGCCAACAATTCTATCCACTGTACCACCTTGCTGCCCCACCTCAGTACATAGAAGGCACTTAATATATGCTTATTAATTGGTTGATTGGTTGATTGGTAGAAAAAGCTCAAGGAACATTAGGAGTGCAGCCTGGAAAGGAATGAAGAAAGGAATAGTTAATTAACTCTAGTGCCCCCTATTAGTTCCTAGATAAAATATAAACTCCCTCATTTAGCATTTAAATTTTTTTTTCAAAATGCTACTCCACAGCTCAGTAAATGGCAGTGGCTCCCTTTTGCCTCTGGCTTTTAAGCCCTTTATAATTTGGCTCCTTTCCACTTTTCCAGTTTTCTTCAATCGTCCAGTCCTCCATGCTCACTGGGATCCAATTTCTCACACAGGACATCTCCTCTCTCAAGCCCACACATTTTCTTTGGATGTCTTCCCGTCTGTATTTCTCTTCTCCTCACCTTTGCCTCCAGCCTTCTCTACCTTCCTTCAAGTCTCAGATAAAGTCCCATCTTCTGCAAAAGGCCTTAGCTGGTCTTTCTTACTACTAGAATCTTCTAAGATCATCTTCTATTTATCATATACATTATATATTAATATGTATTTTATATATATCTTATGAGTACATGGTTGTTTGCAAGTTTAGACTCTGAGCTCCATGAAGGCAGGGGCTGTTTTTTCCTGTCTTCGTAGCCCAGGTCTAAGCACAGTGTCTGGAATGTAGTAGTTACTTAACATTGTCACCATGTTGTTGACAACCTCAAAACTTGGCTCATTCACATCTTTCCATTCTTCCTGCACTTCACTCCCCTACATGCACTATACCGTCAGTCCCAGTGTCAATTTGCTGCTCCTCTAAAGTAACTCTTAACCCCATCTCTGTTTCTTTGCTTTGCTGTCCCCTATGAATGCCCTTCATGTCTGCCTCTTAGTTTCCTTCACTTCCTTCAAGCCTCAGTCCAAATTCCATCCTCAGCAGGGAGGCTTTTCTGGTTTCCCCACCAGTACCCCCAGCTGCTAGCACCTTCCCTCTGAGATCATTTTCCACCGACTTTGTAGATATCTTGTATGATCTTAGTTATTAAGTCACCCCCCATGAGAATGTGAGCTCCCTGAGCACAGGGATTCGTTCTGTCCCTCATTGTATCCCCAGTGCCATCATGGTGCCTGGAATATAGTAAGTTCTTCATAGATGCTTGTTGACTAATGAGTTGCTAAGGGGAATTTCCTGTGTGGAGTGGCACAGCATGGGCAGTCATGGATATGTTTCAATCTACATCACTGATGGGAATAGCTCCTAGCTGCGTGACTCTGGATAAGTCACTTAATCCCAATTGCCTAGCCCTTCGTACTCTTCTGTCTTGGAACCAATACTTAGTGATTCCAAGACAGATGATAAGGGTTTTTAAAAAAATCACTGCTCTGTTGGAATAATTGATATGTGAGACAGGCAAGGCTCAAGTCTATTTTGTATAAGATGCCTCCTTAGTAGAGTTAACTCAGTATTCTGTGCCTGTATGAGGGACCAGGGAGGCTCTTGATGGAAGAGACTCTGAGAAGAAACCAACATGTAAAGAATAGAGTGCATAGATCCACACCTTCCCAAGGGAAAAGATAGCAGAGGACAAAAAGTGTTAGGTAGCAAGAAGAGCAGGCAATGTGAACAGAGGTGGTTGTGGGTGACAGGACTTAAAGAAATCTTTGGAGGTGTCAAAGGAAACACCAAAAATAATAATTCTTCTCCTAAGCTGGTAAGAAAGATTTTGCTAGTATACTCCTGCATAGAAGGGGATAGAAGGGATAGAAGGGGGAAAGGGGAGAAGGGATTCCTTTTAAACCTGAAAATAAAGAAATAATCACTGTGTAGTGACTATTACACATGTCAATATATCTTTCTTTACCTAGGAGTAATTCTGCCAAATAATAATAACAATCACAACTTGCATCAAACTATTTTAAAAAGTACTTCCCAAAAACAGCCCTGTGAGGAAGGTAGGGAAAGTATTAAAATCCTCAGTTACTAGATGTGGAAACTGAAATCCAGGAGTTAAATGATTTGCCAGTGATCCCATAAATCCAATTGAATTGTAAAGACTGTTTCATGAAAGTGGCCAAGGGTGACCTCTTGTTTAGCTGCAATTAATAATCATCAGGTAAACCAAGAATTCTTCATCTTTCTTGTATGTTATAGATTAGTGATGTGGAACCTTTTCAATACTATGTGACATGCCCCAACCCCCCCAGATAGTCATGTGCCGTGCCCCACCCCCACATTATCCCACACAAGGGAAAGTACTCCCATTGGACTGCTGGGCAGAGGGGCAGGTGATGTGAAAAAAAATGATGTCAGGCATGGTAGAGAGGGGGAAGGGAGCAGCTCTGCCCAAGTCCCTCTGCCTTTCTAGTAATAAACCTTGGGGGGAGGGGTGCACATGCCCACCAAGAGCACTCCATGTGCCATCTTTGGCACCCATGCCATAGGTTCTCTATCACTGTTATAGATCTTTTAGAACTCTGAGGAAGCCTATGAGCCACTTCTCAGTAGAATGTTCTAACATGCATAAAATAAAAACCCTAGGCTTAAAAGAAAACCAATTATATTGAAATATAGTTATGAAAATATTTTTAAAAACAAATTCACATACTCCAGGTTATGAATCTCTGTAGGAAGCTAGGTGAGAGAATGTTCAGGCAGACTAGAATATTTGACAAAGCTAGATATCATTCAGTGAATGAAAAAAAGTTATCTGATTCAGTAGAGAGAGAAATCAGCTGATTAATTTTATATGGTAGATTAGAGAGACTCATAGAGAGAGTATATATGTATATGTGTACATATGCATGTGATATATACACACACATATATACATATGTGTATAAATGCATGTTAAATTTTTAGATTGTCCTCTAATATTCTGGAAATGTATTCAAGTTCAACAGTTTGTGGTTGGCTGATTTTGGGGTGGAGGTCAATTTCAAGTGTAGTAAAAGTCCATGAGTAAATCTTCCACTATGAAAGGAAAAAGAGTTGAGAAACAAGCCACAAAAGAAACAGGTATCAGTGACGTGTGAACACAGTCAAAGCTTTGGAAAGAATTGCTCAAGCTCTAAAGGCTCCAGAGGAATTCCCAGTTGGGATTCTATTTACAAATTTTGCTGGGTACAAGGGCTAATTCCATTTTCACCACATTTTAAGGCTAATTATAACCTGATTATTTTATTTAAATTTTCATGTGTTAGGGCAGGCACAACAGCCCCAAAGTCCCACAGTCACTTATCAAGAGCAGGCACGCTCTCTTACATTTAGAGGAAGGAAACTTCAAGAAGGATAAGGACCTCTCAGAAAGGGGGAAGCAGATTCGAGAGAATAGAGAAGTAGCAAAACAAACAAAATTCTCACAATAAGTCAAAAAAATGAAAGCATACAAATGAGTATAAAATTTACTATACACATCTTGGGATTAAATGAATTTATAATAAAAAATTAGATTTATAAAGGCGATTTTTAAAATATTCAACTAAATTACATGTTTTTATTCAATCTTACCTCCTCTTATTTTTATACTTTCAAGTTAAATTTTAAAATAGTACTCTTACTAATAATAGAAGCAGCATTTCAGGTAAACATAAAACTAAGTGTTTACCAAGAGAGTGATGTAGTGGAAAGACCACTGGATGATGAGTCTTCTACTATCAATTTTGTGGCCATGGGAAAGTTAGTAAATTTCTGTGATTCTCAGTTTCCTCATCAGTAAACAAAGTTTAGACTATGTGTTCTCTATTGTCCGTTTCAGTTCCAACATTCTGTGGTCTTTTGAAATAATCCAGATATGTGTATGGTTTACATTCCATTGATATAAGCAATGTAGGAGATGGGAAAGTTGTCTCCATTAATGCTGCACTATTAAAGCTGGAGACATTTTCTCCTATATTTGAGTTAAAAGGGTAATAGAACATTTATTTACTTGAAATCTGTCTGGGAAAGTATGTACCAGACTTTTTTTCATCTCCATTTCTTTTTCCTTTTCTACCTCTCAGCCTCTAACATCTTTAAGAGAGAAATTATTTTTAAACAGGGCAGTATTTTAAAACCAACCTATCTTCCCAAATTTCCAATCAAAGTTGACATTCTAAAATTCTAAGAGCATTTTAGAAGATCAAAATAAGAACGCAGAGCATGACTGTTATATCCAACTAACTTTTATTTCTTTCCTGCAATCCTGGAAAAGACAAAGATGCCAGAAACTTGAAAATAAGAAATAAAGAAGAGAGCTTCCTATGACCTGCTTGGTGGAGGATGGATTGTGGATGCAAAAGACTGACCCTGGTGGATTGTGGGAAGGTCCCCGGGCTACAGCTGTGGGGAAGGGCTTTCATTTGTTTATTTTGTAAATGGGCCTCTGTGTCATTCTGACCTTTCTGCAGAAAGAGTTTATAGGTCATGAAAACAGGATCTGCAACTTTCCAGACCGAAGTAAATCATTTCAAGTGGACTGGACTCCAGGCTTATGTCCTCAGTTACTTAATTTATATCTCCTTTTATACTCCTTCAAAGTATAATTACTTTCTATTCCGGTGTGATAAAAATCTGAAGTGGATCTTTATCATACAGATGCCTACAAATGTACTGGTCATCTTCTCTGATAAAACATAACCTCTTTAAGGGTAGAAATCAGTTTGTGTCCCTGGTGCCTAGTATAGTGCTTAGCACATAGCAAGCGCTTACTAAATGTTTGTTGATTCATTGACTTGATGTTGTATTTCACACAAGATGGAATTTCAATACAATTCCATACAAGATGGAAAAGAAACAAAGTTTTAGGGTACCAGCGTATATTCAAGGATAGTCAATGTCCGGTGAAGTTTGGAAACAGACCGTTAAACACCCACACAAAATTAAGTGAGTTATCTTCTAAGCTTGAGAAGAATATTTAGCCTTGTAGACATTTTCACTGGAACACAAGGACCAATTACTGCCAAAATCACACCCTTGGAGGAATAAAAATTACAACTTGGAAAGTAAACCCTACAATGCTATTTACACCAAATTCAAAAATCATTACCTAAATGACTGTCAACAAAAAAGTAAAAAGTGTAAATTAGTGTGTCTCATGATCTAAATTGAGATCTTATTCATCAAAACAAAACAGCAGTCACCCCGGGGTTTAACAAAGGTTATCTTAGCAAAGACCCTAACAAAAATCTAACACATATGCTTACAAATGGGTGAATTTGTCGTCATCTGAAGCCCCAGGGTTTTCTAATGCTGGATTGGACAGGAGTCAAATGGCTAGTAATAACTTCATCAAAATTTTGAAGCCTGGAACAGAGAGGTAGCATGGTGGATAGAGAGCCAGGCTTGGAATTGGGAAGACCTGGGTTCAAATCTAACCTCAGGTACTTCCTAGGAGTATGTGACCCTGAGCAAGTCACTTAACTCCAGTTGTCTAGCCCTTGCTGCCCTTCAGTCTTAGAATTGATACTAAGACAGAAGGTAAAGATTTTTTTTTAAGTTTGTAGCCTGTCTTTAGGGTGATTCTATTGGATAGAAATACATTTATATTCCATAGAATATACATATTGAATTATTAAATTATTTGAAATAAAAATTTATTCTATAGAGTATAAATATTTTTTTATAATTTTGTATCTTCGGATGATGCTCTACATCTATGAACTACAGGATATGAACCACAATAGCACACAGTATCAGAAATCAAAATTGTTAGTCATCCAAAGGGTAATATGTGGTGGATGTAGACAGGGCATAGCATATAATCAACGAAGAAACACATCTGCAGAATTGCATGGAGGATATCTCCAGAGGGATGCATGATTAGAAGAGGATGGCCAGGTATGTAGCAAGAGGGAGTGGTCAGAGATGGACAAGTCGCATTCTGCAGTGCTACTGAGATGATATCAAGAGATCTAGAGAAATGCCCCCAAGAATGGACAAGAGGTGTAATCTGAACTTTCCGAGGGAGTTCCCACATCTCTAAGATCACAGAGAGGTAAATATTATGCTATACGTGGTACTTTGGATGTATTCTTTGCTCTGGATCTGGGACTGGTAATTCTTCTGTAGCTTATGATCTTTAAGGCTTGCCAGGGACCACAGAGAAATTCAGGTCTTGGGGCTGCTTGGTGGCACAGTGGAGAGAGAGTCAAGACTGGAGTTGGGAGAACCTGGGTTCAAATCTAGCCTCAGATATTTCCTAGTTGCCTGACCCTGGGCAAGTCACTTAACCCTATTTTGCTAGCCCTTACCCTTCTGTCTTAAAATGGATAGGGGAAGCTAGGTGGTTCAATAAATTGAGAGCCAGGCCTAGAGATGGGAGGCACTGGGTTCAAATCTGACCTCAGACACTTCCTAGCTATGTGACCCTGGGCAAGTCACAACCCCTATTGCCTAGCCCTTATTGCTTTTTTTTTCCTTGAAACAAATAGTATTAATTCAAAGATAGAAGGTAAGGATTGTTTTTTTAAGTGATACTAAAATAGAAAGTAAGAGATAAAAAAATTGAAATTCAGTCACTTGCTTGCAGTCACACAGCTAGGATGAATCAGAGGCAGAATTGGAACCCAGGACTTCCTGAATCTAAAGCTGTCCTTCTAGTCTCTGGACTACACTGATTTTTAGAACTCGATAAATGTTGAATTGTCAAACTCCATTTTTCCCTTTACTAGAACTATGTTTGGCTAGAGAAGAGAATTGCTGGAATGTAGGCTTTGATCTTACGGTGTGTCAGACATATCTTTTCTCCTATCCAGGGATAGGATTGGGACAAAATCAAATTGCTTTGGCTTGGAAGGCCACATGGTATGGATTAGGAATCAGAGGCTGTGGGTTCAAATTCTCCTTCTGACACTAAACCTTCTTTCACAAAACCTGCCCTGGTCTCAACCCTTTCACCTGCAATGTCATTGGGATAAGATCTTTCCTTCTTCTGACCTCATGATCAATGCATGCCTATCTCACAAGCTACTACTACTCTAGTTTGCTTTATTGGCTTTTGTATTTGTTGTACATGCAATGCTTCCTCTGGGCTATTCCTCTGGGTTCCCTAAAGGTTGATTACTATCTTAAGTTCTTAACAGTATATTATAAGTACTCATCAGTGAGCTTCTTCTTAATAGTCACTCAGTAGGGGGCAGCTAGGTGTCTCAGTGAATTGAGAGCCAGACTTGGAGATGGGAGGTCCTGGGTTCAAATTTGACCTCAGACATTTCCTAGCTGTGTGACCCTGGGTGAGTCACTTAATACCCATTGCCTAGCCCTTACCACTCTTCTGCCTATAAATACATAGTATTGATTCTAAAACTGAAGGTAATGGTTAAAAAATGTCAGCCAGTAGACATAATTAGTGGATTACAAAGGCCATTACTAAGATGGCACAAGAAGGAGCACACTTGCCCCCAAATACATGCATTATCTGTGAGAAAAGTGAGCACAAACTTAGAGTATGATAGTATAGAAGCACACATGTAGGCAATCAATTGGAGGCAGCTAGGGAGTGCCACGTTGCATCAAGCACTGGACCTGGAGTCAGAAAGACCTGAGTTCAAATCCAGCCTCAGTGTTATAATAATAATAATAATATATATATATATATATATTACACATGTACTATAGTAATATATACAAGGTGATAGTAAGGATAAGAGGAGATGATAATATTTGTAAATCATTTCTGTGCCTGGCACATAATAAGTATTCTATAAAAACTAGATGATGAGGATGATGTGGCCAAGTCAACTAACAGCTCCAGACCAGGAGGACTTAGATTTTCCCTGGTAAGTCTTCATAAAGCTCTCTCTTAGGCACAGCATCTTTGCTTGGGTTGGCCACGCACTGCCCTGTTCCCAGGGTCTTCTCTTCATCTTGACTCTGACCCATCAGGGCTATCTCCTGTGGCTCTACCTGGCTCTCTTCTTTAGATCTAGTCACATCTCTTGAAATATTCCTTTTGTGCGACTGCCTCTCTGGATCTCGGTTGGTCTGCAGAATATGAGTTTCTGCTGCTTAATTGTATCATAGACTCTGTCCAATTGACTTTCTGGCTGCTGGAGAGGTTGTTTCCTTCTGAGCTCCGGGCTACATACCATGGCCAGTGGGGGCAGGGTGGAATGAGAGAAAATTCCCATTCCATCCACACCCCACCCGCAAGAGGTGAAAAGCTAAATTCTTCCCTGACTGCTGGCTTTTGACAAAAGTGACTGGATTGTTTTCCAAAGGTCACCTAGGGATATGGCCAAATCATTGTATATCCTATAGTTAATCTATTTCCAACTCCCTCAAGGGATTTGTTTGTACCTCCAAAGGAGGTCCTCTGGTCTGTCTGATTTTTAGTTAGTTAAATGCCTCTTTTTCAGTGCCTTTTCTATTTATCTATTTATCAGTCCCTTTAGGTTCCGGGCTTCCAGGTGCCAACTCCATTACTTATGTATGGTATTAGAAATGATGAAATCAAAGGTTCAGCCCAAAATGACATGTTTATGTATATGTTATAGACTCAAGAATTCACATCTACATCACTTTGTATCTCCCCTCATTCAGTGTACATGTGTTGTGGCTCAGGCATTTCAGTAGAGTATGACTCGGTGATCCCATTTGTGAATTTCTTGGTAAAAGGACTGGAGTTGTTTGTCATTTCCTTTTCCAGCTCATTTTACAGATGAGGAAACTGAGACAAACAGGGTTAAATGATTTGTCTAGGGTCACACAGCTAGTAAACATCTGAGGTCAGATTTCAAATTAGGTCTTCCTGACTCCAGGTCTGATGGTCTATCTCCTGAATTACCCATCTGCCCGGCTCTGTACATTGTAGGTGCTTATTAAATGGAAGAGAAAGACAGGCAGTAAAGGAAGAATGGATTATGAACTTTGGGTGTGTCAACATGGAAATCTAGAAATCCCCAGTTTATTTAGTTTGAGGGTAGAAAGCCCAGGTTTTGACCTTGTCACAGGAGAGGTTTCCCAGGTGGGGAGGTAAACCCCATCCGAAGTCAAGTAGCTCTTTTGTCTCCAGAAGCTTCTCCCAGTATATCACACCCTCCTTACCAAGGATCGAACTCTGGACCTTCAGCTTGTGAGACTTACCTACTGCGCCAAAGCTGAAGTGGATGTCTATTGCTGGTGAAGTGGGACCTTCCCTCAGGGGGAAACCTCTGCTGTGACAAGGTCAAAACCTGGGCTTTCTACCCTCAAACTAAATAAACTGGGGATCTCTAGATTTCCATGTTGACAGATGTCATTGTAAATAGTGCCTGGCACATGGCAGGAATTTAATAAATGTTTATTGACTGATTTTGAACAGTTAACAAATTACATTTTTAAAATGTCATTAATTAATTATGTGTTTAAATGTCAGTAATGTTAAAAAGCTATTCAAAGAATTATATATTTAGAGCTTGAAGGAATCTTTGAGAACATCTAGTTTAATCTGCTCTTTTCACAAATAAGGAAACTGACAGGTCTAGAAAGGTAAAATAACTCACTAGGTATCACATAAGAAGTAAATGGCAAAACCCAGAATTTGAATCCAGGTCCTTTGCCTCCAAATTCTTTTCTCTTTTCTAGTGTGCCACACTGACTCAGCACTGTCTTATAGATTATAATCACATAAAATAAATATTTGATGAATAAATGGTGTGCCAAAGTGGATGGGAAGGTTCATGTATTTCAAATTATCATTGGTGCCTGAAATTTGAGTCATTCTATTAACCCTTTTGGATTAAGACACTGATCACTGTTGGAAAAACATGCCCCATGTGCCACAAACTTTGTGCCTCAGTCTTTGGATTTCAAAGCCACATGAGAGTACATCAATAGATGATAATGCACAAAGACAATTGTCATTCTCAGCTTCCGAGAGACTACTACCCATATATATTCTGTTCAATTCCCTGAAAGAGAACATGGTTCTGAAAAGAGACCCTGGAACCAGGAAACATTTTGCCTATTGGCAGGGGAAAGTTTAAAGTTTAAAGAAGAAGCTCCTGCTTTGCCCCATGGGACAACCCAACGGAAGACCCTGAGAAGGGCATCTGAGGCTCGAAGATTAATATCTAAACTTTAGGAAGCAGGAGAACCAAAGAAATTCCAATTCTGTTCCAATTTTACCAAATGTCTACACTCATAAAGGCACTTTATTTTCCTGAATGTCATTACTGGATGAGGTATAGCCGAAGGAGAGGGGGGGAAATACGGATATATTTGAATCACATCTACAGAATATAACTCTTAAGTCCGAATTTAGAAACTAAGGGCAGACTCTGTTTTATGCACTGCAGTTAGGGTGATTTCCAACTTTTTCTTGTTCTTCTGAACTGAATAGAATATACCCAAAGGCATGGGGAACTCTTGAAAACTAAGAAAGTGCTTCTCTTGCTTGTGGCAGCATATGGCTGAATAATATGCTCCATCCCTGAGCTGAGGAAGGCTGTTTGAAAAGAGGAACAAAAGAGAACAAGGGAGACTCCCACTGCTACCCAGGCTTTTCCCACTTCCTTCTCCTCCTTTTCAGTTCCTGAAATTTGCTATTGCAGCACTATTTTCAAACAATGGTAGCTTTGGAGCAGCCAGTGTGGAAACTCTGTAAAGATGGCTCTAAACTCTGTTTTTGTACCTCTAGCTCATACTCTGAAATCAAGCATTCATTCAATAAATATTGAGTGCAATGAACTGTTTGAGATGGTAAGAATGACAAAAATAAATCGGACTTAACTGCATCTTCAAGGAGTCTATGATCTATTATAAGGATGAAAGATATATATATTTAATATATTTATTAAATAATATTTATATTATATTATTTATATTTTATATATTTATATTATATTAAATAATGTATTTGATATTTTGAAATCTAATACAAATTAATCAGAGTATAACTATGGATGGTGACAAGCATCCCCAACTCAACCCAATTATCCCCATAATAGAACTCATTAATCCCTTTCCCAATCCTAGCCCTCTTTTGTTTTTTTTTGAGAATGCCACCATCATTCCAATCACACTTAGTAGCA
This sequence comes from Monodelphis domestica, assembly GCF_027887165.1. NCBI lineage: Eukaryota > Metazoa > Chordata > Mammalia > Didelphimorphia > Didelphidae > Monodelphis > Monodelphis domestica. Next base: position 262,893,240 of record NC_077231.1, read on the forward strand.
ATTTCAGTGGCCTACTCAACTCCCTCTCTCTCACTATTCTAAGGTTGAATCGTTAGCCAAATCTTGCCCTTTCCTTCTCCCCAACAATTCTTGTATATATCCCCATCTTCCTCTTGCTGTACCTTAAGCGTTCATCACCTCTCACTTGGACTATCACAATGGTTTCATAAAAAGTCTCCCCACCTCAGGAAATTCCCTTCCACATCCTGCACAATCCAATCATACTAACTGACTTACTGCTCCTCACACAAAAACATAATTTCTAATCACTGGGCCTTCACACTCTCTGTATTAAATATCTTGAGTGTTCCTCCTCCTCCTCATCTTCCTCTCTTGTAATCCTTAGTTTCCTTCAAGATTGGCGCAAGCCTCATCTTCTGTAGCCAACTTTTCTTGGTCCCTGCAGTAGTGAGTTTGTGCCCCTCTAAGGTGGTCTTGTGTGTACTTTCTGGGTGTCTGATATATCTATTTCTGTACATATTGGCCATAGATATAAGCTCCTTGAAGTCAAGGATTGTTCCATTTTGTCTTTTTCTGATCAAGCACAGTGCCTAGCACATGGTGAACTCTTAGTAAATGCTTCCTGATTGAAATGACAAAGTATTAAAAGATTAGAAATGCCCTAATTTTAGACCTCTCTAGTGGAAATTGAAAAGTAAGGAAAGAGAGAGCCTTCATTTAGGAGAGAAACCAGTCTCATAGAGAGATCAGCTGAAGAGAGAGAGGAGGAGGGTCGAGGAGAAAGCTAAGGGTTCTGAGGAGGAATCAGAACTCTGGGAGCCAACTGACAAGACCTGTGTTCTTCTAGCTTGGGAGGTGGAAGAGAAAGGAGGATCTCCTGAAAGCTGAAAAAGAGCTCTTCCATTTGAGACCTGTTTTCCCTTCTGAGACCCTGAAATATCTCCACTAAGACTCTCAACCACAGCTATCTAAAATCCTTAAGAGGGATTGTGGATTTGGACTTTGACCAGAGCCATCCAGATCCTTCCCTGGGACCATTCTTCTCTCTCTCTCCCTTACTTGTCCATTGACTTATATTTTTAAGATTTAGCTAATTTAAGAGTAGGGACAAGAAAACAGTTGGCAAAAAGGAGAGGCCATGGCAGAGAAGCCTTTGGCCTCCAGCCTCTGAAAGGCCAGTCTGCAAGAGAGGAAAATCTTTAGGGCTTCCTTTTACCCACTTTCCATTTTCTCCTTCATACCTCTGCCATTTCCTTTCCTACTTCGATCTCAATAAATCATTTGAAAATTAGGACTTTGGGTTTGGACTCTAGATAATATAACAAAGAGGATTAGGATTTGAAATCATTGAGGCAGGATTTCAAGCTGAAATCCTGTCCTTTCCTGTGACCTCTCAAAAACCTGGCTTTGTCATACTCCTCACCAAGAGAGGGTTGATTTTCAGACCCCAGTGACTCAATGCCTTCTGACCAAGGAAACTGTCATCTTCTCCTTGGGAGCTGACCATTTCTAAACCCCTAAAAGGCTGACAGTTAATGTCCCTTTGGGAAGCACAATTACAAGGGATCATCTGGCCTCACAGAGACAGATTTGATCTCAGGAGCCCTGGGCTCCTCTGAGAGAGACACCTTGCCACCTCATTGTAGCAATCCCACTCTAGTCTCCTGCCCTCCATTTCTTAAGACAATCTCTCAGAGGAGCCACATCCTTTCCAAGGAGACAGCACTTGGCTTACCTCTCCCCACAAGTAATGGAGGAGAGAAACAATCCCTTCAGCCTCTTTCCCCCTCTCCTCTCCATCCTTCCTCTCATCTCCTCCATTACAAAATCTATGCTTACCCAAGGGACTTGTTCTTTTCTTCAAATAACAAAGCCCTGAAAAAGGATGGATGTGGTCCTAACTTTTCCTCCAACACTCGAATAAAGTATGTGATGACACAGCCAACAGTTCTTGTTACTGCAATCACAACCCTCTCAAAAAAACATCATCAGTATTGGAGTTATGCCACATCATCACGCTAGAGTCTATTCTGTCACTTCTAGACATCAACAGGTTGCCACTTCCTCTAGTGACATGGAATAGTTGTAGATACCTCAGGTTAAATGTTGTCTTTTTGGGACTTTCTTCCCTCTTCAAGGTCATTTTGGATAACCATTTTAACCTGATTCCAGCAGCATATAATTATTATGGATTGTGGCTGGGGATGGGAACCACCACATACTGCAGTTCACCAGGGGTGCTGCCCTCTGTTCTATCAGGAAGGAAAAAGGAAGCAGACACCTTTTAATCCAACTTTCTCATTTTATTGATGTGGAAACTAAGGCCAAGAGAGGTAGTCAGCCTAAATTCACATAGGGGCTTATTTGCAGAGCTAATACTAGCACCTTCTAGAGATGGTCCTAGCTACGGATGAGGTTTTGGGGGAAACAAAAAAGATTTTGTGTTCTTGAGACAGTCCCTTTGGGACTGAGTGCAACGTTGCAGAGCAGAGAAGAGTCTTTTGGGGGCCAGTGGGAAATAGGATGGGTATTCTCAATCTTTTTTCCAGAGCTTCTCCTTTTGCTCTATTTAGCTTCTTCCTCATAAATGCAGTAACTCCGAACGATTTAAGCTGGTCCTGGAGTTTGTATTTACCTACAACCCTAGAGAAACCAAAATCACTTGGTTTTTAGTGCAAATATAGTCTAAATAACATATAGCTAAGGGCTATCAATTGAGGCTAATTTGGGCCACATGGGAGTGAAATAACACCTCTTATCATCTTAGAATTGAACTTAGTTTCTTGAAGACCGAGGGCCAGAATGGATCAGAAACAATTAGGACCATTGGGCCCACTGCACAGCTTCCATGTTGAGACAGAAAAGAACTATAAACTAAATTCATTCAGTGTCAGAATCTATTTCAAATCCACCCAAGATTGCCTTCCTATGCTTACAAAACTGATAAATATGTTGCATTGATAGATTTTAGTCAAATCTAGACAATCATTTAGAATTATTCAAAATTGCTAGGATGACTAACTCCAACAAGCTAAGAGGGAACCCATTGCCACTTCAGGTTTCTTTGTGTTTCAAATGAGGTAAATGGACTAAACTGTCAGTGAAGCACAGATGCCTCATTCTTGTTGGAGCCCCAAAGAAGTCTGACTGCTTCCTCAAATGATGGTCCAGATATTTACCTGGGATATTATGTCCCCCAGTAGAATGAGGATTCCTTGAGTCCAAGGACCATTTTTCAGTTTGGTTTTTTAAAATCCTAAGTTTCTGGAATCTAGAATTCGGTGAATATTTTGGGTACTTAATAAATATTTGTTGGGTTGGAAACTACCAGATGACCTGTAGGGTTGAGCTTCTCCTCTCCTGAAGGTTCTAGGGTCGTTATTCCCTTCTCTACTCTCCCATTCCCCCAAATGGCTGGACCTGTCTCTTTTCATAAGTACAACAATTAATAGGAATGTTAATCAAAATAGTCCTCGCCCTTAAAAAAACTTATAGTGGGGGGGGGGTGGCAGGGTGGAATGGGGCAGGTAACCTATTTCACATGAGAATGGGTTAAAGTAAATGGAGATGTTTAGTGTAGTCTTTAGGGCAGCTAGCTGAGACAGTAGATGGAGCACTGGGCTTGGAATCAGGAAGACTCATCTTCATGGGTTTAAATTTGACTTTCAAACACTTAAGGGTTATGTGACTATGGACAAGTCACTGAATCCTGTTAGTCTGAGTTTTCCTCTCTGTAAAATGAGCTAGAGAAAAGAATAACAAACCACTCCCAGATCTTTGCCAAGAAAACCCAAAATAGGGTTCTAAAGAGTTGGACACAACTGAAATCACTCAGCCATAACAACAACAACAAAGTGAAGTCTTTAGAGAAGATTCAGGAAAGAGACATGAGATCTGTCCAAGTATTTGAAGGAATATAATTTGGAAGAAGAATCGAATTTGTTCTGTTGAGCTCCAAAAGCAGAACCGGGGACAAAGGAATGTTGTAAAGAAGGGAATTTAGGCTTTATGTCAGCAAAGACGTCCTAAGAAACAAAAAATCCAAAAGACAGCTTAGAAAGGTGGAAGGCTTCCCTCACTAGAAGTCTTTTAGCTGGGGTTGGATGACCATATGTCATATATGTGATAGCCTAGAGAAGACATGCAGGGATCTCATAATTACCGGCAAGCATGTGAAGGACGGTAGTGGTTCCTTTTGAGTATAGCTAGATAGAATTTTGTGGTAAAGCAAGGATACAGATACTCACTGAAAACTGTGTGGCCAAATGGATAGAGTGTTTGGCTCCAGTTCAACTTACTGGCAGCATAACATTGGACAAATCATTTGGATTATCTAAGCTTCAGTTTCTTCATCTGTAAAATGTCAGTCAGCAAACAAATGTGCCAGTCTTTGTGCTCCATGTTGGAATGACCAAGGAAAGAGGAAAAAAAGTTCTTATTATAATGTGAAAGGCCACATGTGAAGTGTGTGTTCACACATAAAATATAGAACCTAATATTCATAAAAGAGAAATACTGTGTAAGTGGAAGGTTATCTCAAGGGAACATAGAGGGGGCTATAAACACTTCTAGAAGTTGGTGGGATTTGAGCTGAATCATTAAGGAAGTTGGGAAAATTCAGGCACAGGTAAGTAGGGAGAGCAATCTGGGCATGAGAGGCATCCAGTACAAATGCAGAAACAGAAAATGTACCATTATGTATGCACAGAAGCAAACAGGGCAGTGTAACGGTATTGGAGAGTGGGTGTGGGGGAATAAAGTGTAAGGAGACTGAAAATGTATGATAGGATCAGATAATGCCCAAACCAATGATTTTATATTTGATCCTAGAGGTAATAGGTAGTCTGTGGAATTTTTCAAGAAGTAGAGAGAGTGGCATAGTCAAAATCAACCTTTAGGAAAATCATGTTGGGAACTGACTGCAGGAGGATATATTGGATTGGGAAGAGACCTGAAGCAGGTAGACCAATCAGAAGGTTATTGCAGTAGTTCAGATACAAGGTGAAGAAGACATGCACCAAAGGAGTAACTGCAGTTGTGGGCATGGAGAGAAGAGGACATATGAGAGATGTCAAGAAGGTAGAAATGTCAAGATAACAATAGATTAGATATGTTTTTTGAGGGTGAATGAGGAGTCCAGGAAAATCCTGAGGTTGAGAACATGGGTAACTGGGGAGATAGCAATGCCCTTGATAGTCATAGGAGACTTGGGGAAAAGAGATGGTTTGTCAGGGAGAAAAAGGAAACAATGAATTCTGTTTTGGATATGTTGAGTCTGAGATGCCTAAGAGACATCCAAAAGGCAGTTAGTGGTGTAGCTCTGGAGAGAAATTGAGGCTGAATGAATGGTCCCAAGCTGATCCAATTACCAAACAAGAGAAAGCCAAGGTCAGATTCTTGGAGAACATCTAGAGTTGGTGTGTGGGCCCTGGAAGAAAATATAGCACAGGAGACTGAAAATGAGTGGTCAGAAAGGGAGATGATAATAATACTTATAAAACTGTTGTGAGACAGACATGAAATAATTCAATGTATTTTGCAAACTTAAAAAAAACGGTTTAAGTTATAGTGATTATTATTATTCAATGAATACAATGGCTTTCAAAACATTGATCATGGTGAGAAAAAACATGCAGATGTGGGTGGGAAAGGGGATTATCACATTATCCAGGACATCAGAGTCATCAGAAGTTCATGTTGACACAAAGGCAAGTAGAACCCAGCAGCAGATGAGCCCTGACTCAGGTCATTTGTCACCTTATTTCCACTTCTATTAAACAGCTTATCATTGGGGAATGTGGTAAACTACTCAGAGAATATTTACTGGATCATGTAAGTTGGGAGCTTCTTTGCCTACAATATTGAGAATTCTTCCATTCTTACCTGTCCCTTTTGGTCTCTGTTGTTTTTGCCTGTTCAGAGTCACAGAAGCAATCTTTTATTAGTATTATTTTGGGGTGCTTTCTGAAAGAGAAAGGACCTGGATTGAGGCCCTGTTAATCTGATCCTCCCATGAGTAACCAGAGGCAACTTCAAAATGAATTCTGGTTTATCAGATTAGTAAGACAAATCAGCACCTACTTCAGCTGCCTTCATGGCCATTCCATGGGGAGAAGTCTTCACATTCTTGGGGTAGATATCCGGGTAACCTCCCTGTCAAGTTGGAGGCCAATTGGTTACTCTCAACCTAGTTTAGTCCATCTGTTGAGGCTGGGGGTTGTCCACTACACATGTTTCTTGGTGCCAGAAGTAGATTAGATGAGCAGCCCTGTAAAGGGCTCAGCAAGTCCTCATTCCCGGAAGTGCTAGTTCTTCTTGAACACTCACACACCCACCAAATCTGTAGAAGTCCTGGGGAAGAAGTAAGCATTCTTTTTTTTTTTTTAACCCTTACCTTCTGTCTTGGAGTCAATACTGTATATTGACTCCAAGGCAGAAGAGTAGTAAGGCCTAGGCAATGGGGGTCAAGTGACTTGCCCAAGGTCACACAGCTGGGAAGTGTCTGAGGTCAGATTTGAACCTAGGACCTCCTGTCTCTAGGCCTGGCTCTCAATCCACTGAGCCACCCAGCTTCCCCCTAGAAGTAAGCATTCTTAAAGAAATTATTTTTAAGATCTCTTCCAGTTTTAAAATTCTGTGATTCTAAAACAGCTCATTTTTTCTGGTTCCCAAATTATGAATATCTGTTTGTTTCCCAAGTGCCTGTTAATAAGTGATTCTTTTGTTTATTCTGCTTTTGCCAAAGGTAGCTCTTGGCTTCTTTTCCAGTTGTAGTTTTCTGAGAAGCCCTAAATAATAACATCGAAAACCCATATTTCCAAAGACCATGGAATTTCTTTAAAGGGGGGAAAAACAACTCACCCACCCAGGTTGATATGTACAAGCCAAAGATTCTGCTCACTTGTTTATTATCTACTACTGAAGACTTGCCGTCACCTGATAAACCCTTTCAGCATCAGTAGAACTGGCCAATATGGAGGAGTAAAGGATGCCAAAGCCAGCCTGCAATGTATCTACCTTTCTTCTATCAGGTGAGCAGCCAGATAAGGAATGTCCACATACCGAGACCCTACTGCAAACCTCATACTTAGACTCATCAAGTTTATGATATATCTTATAAATAAATGAACAAAACATGCCTGGTATAATGCAAACTCCACGAGAACACTCTTTGGTCTAACCCAAAGTCTTGCCTTTCCTTACATGTAACTGGCCACCTCCTAACTCTATCTGTCCTCCAGGCATGGAATGTTCTCTCACCTCAATGCTGCCTCTTACAATCATCAACCTGGAGCTGGAAGGCACCTCACAGGAAAACGAATCCAAAATTCTCTTATTTTAGAAAAGAGGAAACTGAGGCCTATTGAGATGAAATGATTTGTTTAAGGCCACATAGGTAGTGTCTTAAGTCTAATTCAAATCCAGGTCCTCTGATAGAGCCATTGCTTCCCCACCCTACCCCCACCCCAGGCTACTATTGATGGCTAAGAGGGACAGTGCCTAGAGTCAAAAATATCTGAGATCAAATCTGGCTTCAGATACTTGCTGCCTGTGAGACCCCAGGCAAGTGACTTAATCACAATTTACCTTAGTTTCTTCATCTTTAAAATGGGGATAATAATAATATTTACCTTCTGAGGATCAGAGGAGATAATAATTATAAAATGCTTGGCATCAAATAAGTGATATACACAAAAAAAGTGATATAACAAAATGTAATATATAATATATAATCAGCTAGTATTATATCGTGCTGCCTTTTAAAAACCCTTGTTTCATTCAAATCTGTGACCTCTTAAGTGAACTTTTCCAAATCCTCTCCCAGTTACTAGTGTTCTCCCTGCCCCAAATTACCTTGTATCTATTTTGTGTGTATTTTCTTATTTGTGTATGCATTGTTGCCTCAGTAGAATGTAAACTCCTTAAGGGCAGTGTTGGTTTTATTTTTTTCTTTCTATCACCAGTGCCTAGCAGATGCTTAAGAACTGCCTTTTGAGTATGTTACATTTCATTTTCTTCTTCATTTGTTGTTCAAATGTTCTTCGCAAAAGAACTAATATGGAAAATAATTTACACAATTGTACAAGTAAAAATCTATGTATCAGATTGCTTAGTGTCTCAGTGAAGGAGGAGAGGAAGGAGAGAAAGAAAGAAAAGTAGACATGATTTTTTTTTTAAATGACGTTTACATGTAATTGGGGAAAAAGTAAATAAAATAGAAAAAAACCACTTTTTGAATATGAGCCTAAATAATATTTTATGATTCAGAAAGTATTGTGCTTTCATTCATTCCTGTGACTTGTATGCAGACAACCTGGGGAGATAGGTCATTCAAATATTTTTTGGCAGAGTCTAGATGTGTGAGTTCATCAATATTGGAAAAATCTCTGTGTGGCAACTCCTTCTTACTGTACAGATTGGCAACTCACGAGCAATTTGTCATTTTAAAGACCTCCCTGCTTCTCTGAGAGGCTCAGTGGTCACACAGATGTTATGAATTAGAGGAAGGACTTGAACCCAGCCCTCCTGACTCCAGACTGTTTCTGCATCCAAGTATTACTAGCCCCATTTTATAGGTGGGGAAGCTAAGGATGAGAGATTAAGATCACCTTGCACGAGGTCACGCAGATGGTAAATGACAGTCAGCTTTTTGTCATTTTATAGCATTGTCGATATTAAGCTGAAACGGATCATAGGGCTCATCTAATACAAATGAGGAATTGAGAAGAGGTAATTTGACCAAGGTCAGACAGGTAGTAAGGATTTGAGTCCAAGTCCTGTGACTCCAGATGACCAGCTTTTTCCACTAAATCCTACTGCCTTGACAAGATAAGTTGGCCCTTCAAAATAAGGAGATTTGGGTAGGTTTCCCTCTCTATATGCCATAATGTACACATAGAGTGTTTATGAAATCTTTGTACAATTTGTACAATTTTAGTTATACATGTTAAAGCCAACTGCAAACAATGCCCTAAAGCATAATTTGTAACACTAGAACTGAATGAATTGCAGATTTCTAGGCTTTAACACAAACACCATCTTTTGGGAGACATTTTTCAAGCTTGTTTCCAAGTCACAGGAATCATTTTTCAGTTACTGTTGAGCGATTTCATAAATTACATGCATACTCTTGAACCAATGTTCCTTCAAGTAATGTGGTTTTTAAAAGTAAACAGTATTAGCAGGATCCTCTAAAAGTGGTTCAATGGGATTATGCCAGGTGAAAGCTTCACTGGGACTTTAAAATTAGAACCTATAAAACGGGCTCAGAATTTTTCGATTTGACAATAATTTGGCATTGACTGCATTGGTGCTTTCAAAATCTTTTAAGTGGGCAAATTTGGCAATTATTCTATTTCAATGAGACTATTGATATACTTTAAAAAAAAACACTTACCTTCTATGTTATGTATCGATTCTAAAGCAACGACTGGGCAATGGGGGTAAAGTGACTTGCCCAGGGTCACACAGCTAAGAAGTATCTGAGACCAAATTTGAACCTAGGACATCCTATCTCCAGTCCTGACTCTCTAACCCATTAAGACATCAGGGACCTCTGATGGTTGATATACCTTTAAAAAAAATCTGTACTAACTCATGGGTTCTATAAAAGAATGACTTTCAATTTTTAAGCAGAAATATGCATGATGATATATCACTATTGATAGATGAAAGATGGGAAGAGACCATATGATTTGCCATAACAGATTTTTTTTTTTAGTTTAACTAAACTCTTCACTATGTGTCTCAAGCATTGCTCTAAAACTGTAAACTGCAGAATAGTTTTCGTTATTCATTGGCAGATAGTTTCTTTACTGGCGTTCTCTCTACCTACAAAATCAGCAGCCTAGGTTAAAATGAAATAAAGTAAAATTATAAGCAACAGTAATATTGATGGGGTTTGATATTTTTCTGTACCATTCAAGGTTTTAGATATTAAAAAAAGGAAAAACCTTCTGTTGGCTGATTAATGACATAATGAGGTATTCTGGAGCCTCTTTCTAAAGCTATTTTTTGCATTCATAACATACACTCTTCACTTATGCAAGACCATCTGATGACAAGGTGGTTTTTTAATTGTCTTCCAAGCCTAGCATATGTGCTTTTCTCACCTTCTCCTCTTCTAATCTTTGTTTTCCTTTAAAATTCAGCTCAAGTGCTGCCTTCTACGTAGAATCTTTTATTTCTTAGGGTGGCTCAGTGGATTGAGAGCCAGGCCTAGAGAGAGGAGGCACTGGGTTCAAATGTGGCCTCAGACACTTTCCAGCTGTGTGACCCTGGGCAAGTCACTTAAACCCCATTGCCTAGCCCTTACCACTCTTCTGCCTTGGAGCCAATACATAGTTTAAGACAAAAGGTAAGGGTTTAAAAAAAAAAAGAATCTTTTATTTCTTGTCAGCTGTTTCTACTCTCCCCCAGAGAAGTCATCTTGCATTAATTTCCTGTGTGTTTTGTATCTTTTTATATATGGACATATTATCTTCTGTGATAGAATCAGGGTCTGTTTCAGGTTTGTACTGGCTCTCCAGCAAACAGCACAGTGTCTATCCCATTGTTGGTACTTAATAAATGTTTCTTATTGGTCGATTAAACTCCTTGTGATGGGATCCAAGGAAGATGGGATCCAGTCTTCTCAATGGAAATAAACGTTTTGAAGCAGAGAGCGCCCCAATATTGGTTAATGAACATTATGTGGCAGAAAACCCACTAGTGTTAATGAATCCAGAGTCAGAAGACCTAGCTTGGACCCAGGGCTCTGAAATTAACTGTGGAATCCTCAGCAAATCATTAAACTGAAGTCTCAATTTTTTTATATTTGTAAAATGGGGGAAATAACATTTATACTATCTTCCATTCAAGGTTGTTTTGAGGAGGAATGTAATAGATCTACTATAAAGTCACTCGATAAATATTTGTTGAATGAATGACTTCAGAATTCCAATGCTAGTTCTCTAAGTGTTTATGAGATTCTCTTAAAATACCAAATACAAATGAAAGAGAATTTTTCTGAATTGTTTTGTTTGTATTTATGCCAATTCAGTTCAATATCCCAAGAGGCAATGGAGCATTTGAAATCACAAGACCTGGGTCTGAATACCAGCTCTACTGCTTACTATCTGTGGAACTTCAGGAAAGTCATTTAACCCCTCTGAACTTTAGACTCTTCATCTGTCAAATGAGAGAGTTTGACTGGATGATCTCAAGGGTCCATCAAACTCTAAATCTATGATATATTGAGCATGTACTATTTCCGAGGAGGAAACCAACTAGAATTTCACACTCTATCACCTCTTCCTACTAAAATAGCATGGCTGGGTCAGTACAACATGTCCCCTAGACCTTAACTGAGATGATTTGGTCACCAGTTTATTTATGGAAAGAAAAAGAAAAATAGACACTACCAAGTGACTTTCAGCCATAATGAAATCGAGTCTCTCTCTTTTCATGGTGACTAGCTACTAGAGCATTCCTTGCAAGCTCTAGCACTCTGGGCATCCTTCTAGGGTGACAGTATAACAAGCTTTATGCCAAGAGATACAACTGCAGGAGGTATAAAGCCAGCCTTTTTAATTCAGTTCCACATTCTTAGAGATCTCACAATCCCTTGCTCTGTATTTTCTTCCTCCTGCTTCTCTTACAGGAACTCTCTCCCCACCCATTGCATTAAGGAATATTTATGCCCCCTTAGAAGAGAAATTCAGAAACTTTGTTAAATATTGCTGGTTCTGATCCCCAATCTTTTACTTCTTGCATTGCCCAAATAAGTTCCAGAAAGAGGATCAGTTCACAGAATTGATTTATTTCTTCACACTCACACAAAACATAGGCCAAAAAAGCAGAGAAAGCAATGTGGTGTAGCCTGGAGCTGTGAACTTATAGTCCTACCTGTCACTTATTAGCTTTATGATTTGGAAAACTCACATAGCCTAGATAAGCCTCAGTTTCCTCATCTGTAAAATTAGGCTAATAAAATGTGTGCTAATTTCTTCCCTATCACTTGTTACAAAGGGCTCTTCGATCTGGAAGCACTAAAGTTAATATGAGCGATTCTGATGGCTCAATAGTTAGGCTTAATATATACAAAGGATTCAGCCTTCATGATGACTTGTCAAACAAAAGAAAATTGGACCCAGTCGAAGTATCCAAGAAAGAATTTCTGAATTGACAGCAGTTTGCAAAATGTTTCCATATGTAGAAAATCTATATATGTTACATTAATTCAGAGATTCCTGAGCGAAAAAAAAAAACAAAAAACGTTTAATGAAAGCATTTCATCATTACTTCTTTCCCTTGTAATCCTATGAGTTGTTGTTGTTGTTGTTTTTATGAAGTAAAAACATTATTCTAAGAAAGGGTCCACAGGCTGCATAAGACCTCCAAAAAGGTGTATGATACAAAAAGGTTAAAGAAAGCCTACATTATCAGATCACATAAGAAATCGAACTTGTCTCCTAGGCTGCAAATGAAACAGTGAGTTCATTACACTGACGTTATAGTTCTAAAGATGCTTCTGTCTCTGTCATTAAGTTCTTTGTTTGTTTAGGCAATTTCTCAGTCTGGGGTGAGGGGTTGTCATTCGGTTCTAAGGCTAGTCCTCAACTTGCCCAGTCTCTGATCTAGTGAAAGCCTTTTCTTCCCATTCTCACCCTCACACTCTGGGCCAGAGGTGCCACTAGGAATTCCTGGACCCAGGGCGGAGGGTTTGTGAGAGAGGGGTAGGTTATGACCACACCTATGTGTGGTTTGGGGAGAAACTGGTGACAGAGGTCATGGGAGCTGAGGAGGCAGAGAAACTGGCACGCTAAGGAGTTGGAAGGAGTCAGGGTTGAGGTGGAGAAGGCTGTGAGCCAGGTGTTTAACCTGTTGTAAAGAAGGGAGAAAGAGGGATACAGAAAAGAATTACAAAAAGGATCTAGACTGAGTGAATTCACTTTTAAAGGAGAGGCAGTTGCAAAGCAACAGTGACAGAGAGAAGGTTTGAAAGTGGGGGGGAAAGGGGGAGTGGAGGGAGGTGGATACAGCACCAGGCTGGAGACAGGAAGTTTGGGGTTCAAATTTGACCTCAGACTCAATCCCAATTGCCTATTCCTTACTACTCTTCTGCCTTGGCACCTATACTTACTATCATTTCTTTTTTTTTTTAAACCCTTACCTTCCGTCTTGGAGTCAATACTGTGTATTGGCTCCAAGGCAGAAGAGCGGTAAGGGCTAGGCAATGGGGGTTAAGTGACTTGCCCAGGGTCACACAGCTGGGCAGTGTCTGAGGCCAGATTTGAACCCAGTGCCTCCCATCTCTAGGCCTGGCTCTCAATCCACTGAGCCATCCAGCTGCCCCCAGTATCATTTCTAAGACAGAAGGTTTTTTAAAAAGTGGACAAGGGAAGCAAGTATTTTATCAACTTTTGCACCTGAGTCTTTGGTATCAGGGGCTATGAAGGAAGGTATAGCAATCCATTGCTTTGGAGAGGGTGCCAAGAGATACAGAGACTTCAGAAGAAAATGAAGTTTCTATTCAAAGATGGAAGTAATGTTAGAGGAAGTAATGTTAGAGGAAGATAACTTGGGATAAAAGAGAATTTGATAACAATAAAGGAGAGGCAGAGGAGGAGAGAGACTATGGAGGGCAAGGCCTGCATTTACTAATGAGCACATTCTGTTTATTTTTTAGGGTCCCACTTTGTCCTCATCTCTTCCATGATGTCTCTAATCCAAATTTACTTTTTTCCCCAGAACTCCCTTAGCATATATGATATGTATTCACTGATTTTATCATGTTTTTTTCTGTACTACTACCAATTATTGTTTTTATGAATGCATGCCAGCTCCCTTGTAAGATTGTGGGGTCATTTAGCAGGGTTCATAACCTGGCATCTGTGAACATAAAAAAAGATATTTTGAAAACTTTATTCAACATATTTAGTTTCCTTTGAGATATTACATGTTTCATTTTATACGTGTAAAAAAGGTATTCTGAGAAAGGGCCCTTGGGACTTCACCATACTGACATAGTGGGTCCACAATGCAAAAAGGTTAAGAATCCCTGTTTTAAAGTATACATCAATAGATCAAAGAGAACTGGATTTGTACATCAGAATCTGATTTTTGTCCTCAAATCCAACATTATATGATCTGTGTCAATTATTTGACATCTCTACATCATAATTTTCTCATCTGAGAAATGGGAAATGAATTATCCTGTTAATAGAGATGGTCTTAGTCTGGGTTTCACCTAGAAGGCTAATAAATGCATAACTTAGACTTATTTACTTATATGTGATATTTCAAATACATATATATATATATATATACAGAAAAGTGGAGAGAAAAGGTAAAATTATAGGAGGGGGCAGTATTTAAGGAAAAATTTATATGGAAGGGGAAGAGCTTAATGAGGTGAGTTAAATGTTCCAGGTGAGATATGAAATTTTGGAAAAACCAGAAGGTAGAAATGTATGACTGGAGCAGGAACAAATTTGTCTGTGAAAGGTTGAAAAGAGATTTTAATTCTATTTATAATATATTCTCCCATGCCCTATCAGTTAAAACTCTTTTCTTGTGAGACATTACCCTCCACTCAAATTCCAGAAAAACTTGTCTAAAGGTCAAGTTTTGGTCTTGTATCAGGGTGTTCAGGGAGGACTAGCACTTTTGGTGTGGGATTTGCCAAGCTATACATTTTCCCCCCAGCCTTTTGTTTCCCATCTAATCTTGACTACATTCATTTTGTTTGTACAAAAGCCTTTATTTAATGCAGCAAAAGTTAGCTATTTTACTTCTCATAATGTTCTCTGTATCTAGTTTGGTTATAATTTTTTCCTTATCCATAGGCCTCATGGGTAAACCATTTTGTGCTTCCCTAATTTGTTTATGATGACTCTATTTCTTAATCATGTATCCATTTTGACTTTATCTTGATACATGGTGTGAGATGTAGTCTGTGCTTAGTTTCTGCCATATTGTTTTCCAATGTTTGTCAAGTTGTGAGTTCCTTCTTCCAAAAGCTTGGATCTTTGGATTTATCAAACACTAAGTTACTGTTTCATTTACTACTGCATGTTGTGTACCTAATCTATTTCATTGATCCATTATTCTCTTTCTTAGCCAGTACCAGATTGTTTTGATGGTTGCTGTTTTATAATATAGTTTGAGATCTGGTACAATTAGGCCACCTTCATTCATAATTTTTTTTTATGAATTCCCTTGATATTCTTGGCCTTTTGTTCTTTCATATGAATTTCATTTTTTTTCTATCTATCTAAATAATTTTTGGTTAGTTGGATTGGTATGGCACTAATAAGTAAATTAATTTATCTAGAATTATAATTTTCATTATATTGGTTTAGCCTACTCATCAGCAATTAATGTTTTTTCTAGGTGTTTAGAACTGACTTTATTTGTGTGAAAAGTGTTTTGTACTCAACCACCCACTTAACTCAAATTCAAGTTGATTCATGACCATTGCAGACTACATTCATTTGTAGTTCAGTGTGTTGACTTCATTACCTCTTTTGGGGGGGGGCATTTTCTTGGCAAAGATACTGGAGGGGTTTGTCCCTTTCTTTTCCACCTCATTTTACAGATGAAGCAATTGAGGTGAACAGGGTTAAGTGACTTGTCTGGAGTCAAACATCTAGTAAGTGTCTGAGGCTGAATTTGAACTTTCTGACTCTGGGCCATATAAGGATTTATTTTTCATATTCTGTATTAATTCCTATATATCAGGGAGAATTTCTGTGTATTTCTGATTCTGGGAATTGTGTCAGTGATATTCCTAGTCTACAGCTTTTTTCATTTTCTTTGTCCCTGGGAATCCTAAAGAAAGTTTTCCTTTTTAATGGAATTTGGTTAATAAATGAAGACAAGTGTTCTTTTCCTCTGGATGTGACCTGTCCACCAATGGGGATGGGGAGGGATGGATAGATTGATGGACCATCTCTTAATTAGCTATCACCAGTTAAAGATGTCTTGGGATGGTCAAGGGAGGGCCTGAAAAATGAGGTCCTAGAAATCTATTTATTAGATTGCCTGACATAGCTTAACTGCTCCCTGAGATTACCAAGATCTATATCACTTTATCAGTTATAATGCTGGTCTAACCAATAAATCTGCTATAATCAATAAACATTTATTCTTACTCAAAAATCAGTCTTTCGAGATCATTTTAATTGTAACAGCCAGGTGCTTTATCCACTGTTACTGCACTCATGTCTGAAGACTAATCCTGTCACCTGAGGATCATTCCAATAAAAGAAGTGATAGGGAGAAGTTGAGGTGACTCTTAACCTACCTCCTCATTACAATGTCTACCAAATCAGGGCTGTTTTACCTTTGCCCGGAGAGGACCAGATGATGGTACTGTCAGATTAAATAAAAGGAAGACACAACTAGCTTTAAAAGAATCTGTCAACCTCCCTTCAGGGTCTTTGGTCACTGAGAGAGGCCATTGACCCAATTTATTGGTTACTGCTAGCCTAACCAATAAATTGATCATTTTTGGAACTTTGTCTCTCAGTTTACTTTAATTTTACAATGTAACACCTGGGAGGAGGTGAGGCAAACAGGAGACAGGAAGATAAAAGGTAAGAAGAATAATCAAGGATATTGTCGTGATGTCTTTGGAGTAGATGATAAGGTTCAAATCCTGGCCCTCTTTGCCTAATCTTAGAATCCCTCACAGAATCTGGAATACTTGCTCATTGGGAGTGAGGACCCCAACAATTTTCAATCAATCAAAAAGCATTTATTGAACACCTTCTTTGTGGCAGGGAAAGGCACTGCTAAACATGGGGAATACAAAGACCAAAATGAAACTCTTGCCCTTGAGGATCTTACCTTTTAAGTATATACAAAATATTTGTAAAAGAAATGGGATGCAGTTTTGTGAAGGAAGGCACTAGCAGTAGGGGAAAGGAGTCTGAAAAGCCTTCTTGGAGAAGGTGATACTTGAGCTTAGACCTGAAGGAAAGTAAGGCATTCTAAGAGGCAGAGATAAGGAGAGATTGATAACACAAAGGCCGAGAGACAGCAGGTGGAGTATCATATTTAGGCAAAAGTAAGGGAAGTAAGAATGTATTATGAGCCTGGAAAGATAGATTAAGGCTAAATTCTAAAGGGGTGGGACTAAATTATTTCAGAGAAGCTTATATTTGCTTCCAGAGACAACAGAAAACCATTGGAGTGTAATGAATGAAGTTGTGGCTTGCTCATAACTGCACTTAAGGAAAATCAGTTTGATAGCTTTTGGGAAGAAGGACTAGAGTGAGAAGATACATGAGGTAAGGAGGATACATGAGGTAAGTAAGGATGAGTGAGAGGATACATGAGGTAAGTAAGGATACATTAGGAAGGGATTATAATAATTGAAGTAGGAGGAGATGAGGGCTTGAACTAAGGTGGTAACTACATGAGTAGTAAAAGGGATCTGATGTGAGATATGTTGTAGGGGAGGTAGAAACACAAGATTTAGCATCTGATTAGATATATGGAGAGAGTGAAGCAATGTGGGAAATGCTTAGGGTTTAAATCTAGGAAACTAAAGAATGATTTCCACTGAAGAAACAGAAATTTGGAAGAACAGTCCATTTTTAAAGAAAAGATAAGTTGTTTTAATATGTTGGATTTGAAATATCTCTAACATCCAGTTTGAAATACCCCATAAGTAGTTGTTGATGTGGGAATCAAACTCAGGAGAAAGACTGGGATTGGCTAAATAAGAGGCAGTTGGAGTCAGTCAACTTGAATTTATTAAATGCTTTGTATGTGCCAGCTATTGGGTAAGTGCTTGTGATACAAAGAAAAGTAAAATAATTAAATAAATAAATAAAAGGTTATCAGCATTGGGACTGATAAACCCAGTGTAGCTCTAAATGAGAGTGCAGAGAAGAAATAGGGTCCAGGACAGAGAGTTGGGATACAGTCTTGGTTAGGGAGTATGATATAAATTACAGGCTAACAAAGAAGTCTGGTGACTGGTAATAAAGATAAAGAATCGATAAATAAGTGATACCAAAGCCCAGAGGAAAAAAGGCAACCTGCAGGTCAGGACAGTCCACAGTGTCAAATGCTACAGAGAGGTCAAGAATGACACCTGAGATACAATTTGTCAACTAAAGAGATCATTGGTAATATCATAGTCTAGTCTAGAGAAGATGAGTTTGGAAGCAAAGGGTTGCAGAGTAAGTGAGAGTGGAGGAAGTGCAGACCTAGAGTGTATCAGTTTTTTCTAGTAAACTGGGAAAAGGAAAAGCTAGGAGACATTTCTGGAGATGGTAAAGTCTGTGAAAGTTTTTAAAGGACTAACCTAGAAGTCTCTCTTCTGCATAGTGGAAGGCGATAAGAGTCCTGGTGGTGGTCAGAAGGGGCTGCCCAGTTGGTAAGAAGTTGTGAGTTTTGGGGAGATTTAAGAGAATTCAATAAATATATGAAATATCAACTCCTTGAAAAGCACAATGCTAGGAAACCGGCATAACAAAGGCAAAAAAACTGCCTAAGGAGCGTATTATATTCCAGTAAGTGGATATAATGACCATCCACAAATATAATAACCAAGTTAAGAAAGGTAGTATGGCCTAGTGGACCTACAGCTCTTTGGAGAATCAGGGAGACAGGGGTTAAAGTCCCATTTCTGAAACAAAGTGGTTGTATGACGTTTAACTCACAGTCTCTCAGTGCTCCTAATCTCGAAGACTTAGCTGAAAAACAGTTTTATTAATAGATGGGTTCTCCTCACCAGAGAAATCACAGTTGTGAGAAGCAGCTTTGAAGTAGAAAATGCCGAATTATACAGTCATTTAGAGACAGCACGCTGACACCCCGAGAGATGAAGGCTGTCTGAGGAGAAGATTGTGTCTGAAGCTGTGCTCTGAAGGAAGTTAGGAATTCTACTAGGCAGGAGGGAGGAAGGAGCATCACCTAGACATGAGGCATCCTTTATGCAAAGGCAATAAGAGATGAGAGATGAGATACTGTATGTGGCGTAGGGGAATATGGAGAGGTCCAGATTGACTGGAATGTGAGAGTAGGTAAAAGGAGAGGAATTAAAATAAACTGGCAAGGTCAGTGGGAACCGGCCGGTTCTTGGTCTAGCCAGATGTCTGTCTGTACTTGGAATGACCCTGGTCTTGTCCACTCTGACAACTCGAATTGCTTCTTGTGAAGGAGGCAGCGAAGCTTATCTAGAAGGGCAGTGAACTTGGGGTCAGGAAAGGCTGGGCCCGACTCCTGCCTTGGAGTTTTCTTCGCGTAAAACGGGATGTTAGTTCCTGTGCCCTGGACCTCCAGAAGATGCTGAGAGATCGTTATGTAAAGTCCTATAATAAAAGTGCGGGCCGTGAGGATTTCCCCTTGTTTCTTCTCCCCTCTGCGGCAGGCAGACCTCTAGGGTGGCTTTTCTTCCCCGGACTTAGCCTAGGGGGGTATGGTGGTGGTGGGTTTCCGCATCGCTCACATCCCTCCCTCCTCCCCCACTTCACACCCCCGCTCGGGGCCGCACTCCCTCTCCCCGCCCCGCCCCGAGGGCGCGCCCCCAGCGAAGCGATTCCGATGACTGCCCCCCTTTCCTCGTCACCCCCGCTTCTTCCCCCCCACCGTGGCGGCCCCGCTTCCCGCCCGCCTCGTGCGTCATGACGCCAGCGCCCAACGCGGAAGCCGCTCGGCGCGCCTGGTCCAGCCGCGGGCTGAGTGTGGAGCGAGCGAGTGAGCGAGCGGGCGGGCAAGCGGACGAGCGAGCGAGCGAGCGGGCGGCAGACGCGGCGGCGGCGGCGGCGGCGGCGGCGGCGGCGGGGGCGAGTCCTACTCGGCGGCAGCTGCAGAGCCCCGTCCGCGCGGGCGGCTGGAGCGGGAGCGGGCGGAGGCGGGGGCCGTGGCGGCAGGGCGCGGGGCCGGCATGCGGCCGCGGCTCCCGGCCGGCAGCGTGTGAGCGAGGGCGGCTCCCCGGCCTCGGCAGCGGCGGTAGCAGCGGCGGCACTGGCACTGGAGGGGACCGAGGCGGCAGCGGCGGCCATGGCGACCCCCAGCAACCTGGTGTCCTCGGTCATGGCGAGCAAAACCAAGACGAAGAAGAAGCACTTCGTCGCGCAGAAAGTGAAGCTGTTCCGAGCCAGCGACCCGCTGCTCAGCGTCCTCATGTGGGGGGTGAACCACTCGGTAAGGGCTCCAGCCGCGGGGGCGGCGGCCGTCTCCCCCTCCCCCTCCTGCCTCCTCAGTGCCCCCCCCTTCCGAAACTGCGGGGGGACACTCCCCCCTTCCCTCCCTTCCCCCAGCCTGGCCCGCGCATCCCAGCCCCTGACGCGGCTGCAGATAACGGGGCCGGGAGGGCTGCTCCCGCCGCGCTGGACGCACCCGGAGCCGCAACCCCCTTGGAAAGGGACGCGCTGGGCTCTGGGGAAATGCTGCTGCTGGTGGTGTTGGGGGGTTCCTTGACTGGGGGAAGTTAGCGTGCGGTACTTAACCGCCACCCCCTTCTCAGGCTGCATAGGTGCCCCCCCAACCCCCGCTGAGCCTGAGCTCCGGGGGTGGGAGCTTGCGCCCACCCTGCAGGCACAGGTCCCCAAAGCGAATGGCTAGCCAAACAGCCTGGGTGCAGTGTAAGCTGTTCCGAGGAAAGACAGGAATGGGAAACCTGTCATTGCGCTGGGTGCACTCTTTGGCTTCCTTACCAGAGGCAAATACTGAAGTCTAGAGGACAGGGCAGCCACTTAAAAGATGGACCCATTTTTTTTTTCACTTTAAAGGCTGTATTATTTAACATAATGCGTCTTTGGGGGGAGGTGCTGGAGAGACAAATAAAAAGTGTAGTTGTGGAAATTGTTTTGAGACCCTTCCGCATCCTCCACCCCCTCCTAAATTATTTTATTCCTCTGTTGACCCAAGGCATGCATAGCAAAGCATTCTTTTTCCCTAAACCCTTCCCCCCTTCTCTCCCTCTCTCCTCTTCCTTTTCTCGTTTCCTTCTGTCTTTGACCCCTCTTTCCCCCTCCTCCCTCACCTCTTCTCACTTGTCTATCTTTCCTCAAACAACTGGACCTAAGTGGCACGAGTTCCAGAAGGCCAGCATTGAGGGGTAAGGGTCTTGGAAGTAATGGCACCAGGCATAGAAGCATCCTGCTTGTTAAATATTTGTTAAATTGTTATCCCTTTAGCCAAATGTTTTAATGTCTCACTTTAAAAGGTAGCCAGGAGAGTTGGCGATGCACTGCTGTGGGCTATGCGGACTGCGGTTTGAGGGTCTGAAATAAGCCTCATTCTGATCTTAGAGTGTGAAACTCTTGCAGTTTTAATCCACTTAGAGTGGATGAGGAAACATGATAGCAGCTGTTAAAAGAGCCAGGCAAGTTTAAATGTCTGAATTTTGTTCCTGATCTAACTGCAGTTAGATAATCATCTAAGGGGGAAAATGAAAGCTCTTCAGAGTTTGAATTTTGGTTGATTTTGTGTGCATTCCGTTGAATCTAATTGCAGGAAGAGATGATCTTGTTACTGGATTGTTTTAAGTAAACAGTTCATTAGATTGAAAGTTTTTAAAGGACCCCAAACTACCAAGTTGACAAAGGTGATTTTATGGTTATAGGTATAGGTCCTGAGGCATATATGAATTGATTTCATGGAATTTAGTGTTAAAGAGGTCAAGTTAGAATGGTGACTTCCTTTTATAAGCTGAGGGTTTGAGATAGAACTTAATCCATTTTAGCCTGACAACTCCTTTTCTGTTATAGGTGCAAGATGTCACAGCCTAGAACAGAAAATAGATCATTACTTTCCGGTTTCTTCATGAAAAAATTTCTTCAGTAATGAATATCATTTCCAGACTCTGTAAATATAGCATTTTTGGTGACTGATGCCAGAGTAGTATTTTGGTGGATGTGTTGGATTGAAGTTTCTATTCATGAGTTTCTAGAATTTACGCAGACTATATTGTGGTTTTGATTGTTGATAGAACTCTCTTTCGTAGAGATTCTTTTTTATGGTTGAGGCTGACAGTGAGTTGACTTGGTAAACTTGGTAAAATAGTAGTTTTACTTTGTACTTTGAAGCACTGTTGTTTCATCTCTTGAGATGCCTTCAATTGAAACTCTAGTGTTCTAGAGAAACATTGTAACAATATTTATAGCAACTGTGTCTCAATGCCTTATATTGTTACTTTATATTCATGTGACTGATACATTTATCTTGTAGTTGTAAGAAAAATCAACTTGAAAAAGTTGGACAGATTTTGGGGTTTCTAGCAAGACAGCCTAAGAGATTTGCTTTTGAGGATCCAATATTGCATGATGTAATTGAAAAAAATAATTTTAGTTATACTTATGCATTAAGGACAATCAGATTTTAAAAGATGTTCAGTGTATCTACTATGCAAGATAAAAAAGTTGTGATGAAAACTAACATTTCTTTATGTGGAACATCTATTTTGAAAATTTGGCATTGACATAGGAAGAGTTTTTGTGGCATAAAAAAATGAAAATAGAGTGACGTACATTTGAAATAGAAAAATTTATGTGAGTGGACAAAGACCTGTAGGATATTTTATATTAAGAGTAGCTAGTTTTTGTGAGCTAGTATGTTTTAAATTGCATTAAGATGAGAAATGTTAACAGAATGAATAATAGAATCAGAATAAAGTTGTCAGTTTATAGGAACAATAACTGAAAAAACAATAGGGAGAAAAAGATTCAATAAGTAGTTATTACATAATTGATAGTGATAGAAAATATGTTTAGATGAATAGTGTTTTTTTTTTTTAAGTTAATCTAGCTTGATATTTTAGCTTTACTGATCATGTCCATTTGGACTGCTAAAGCAAATTGCATGTTTGTTTTTCTGCTATCTAGAGGCATCCTGGTAAAAAGTTTTTTATACCTGAACCCTTGTGACATCTTTGCCAATTAGTTTTAAAGTCATTATGAAGGGTTTTCTAGCCCTAAAATTCTTTGTATAACTTGATAGCTGTAGGCATTGTAGTATACTAGATTCCTTAGAATACAGATCCCTATCTGTCTTGCTATTTTGAAAAGTTGCATGGTTACTTGATGTAATCCTACAACTTCATTATCTTTAGGAAAATTTGTAAGTCATTAAAGGTAGGGTAAGGAATACTTGGGAAATTGAGGTAGATGCATATGAGAACAGAACAGTGATAGTTTATTAAATCAGAAACAGTTTGAAATGTAAAAGTTGGAATAAAAATGTATTTAAACTTCATTTTATAGCAAGAATAAATACAGCATCAAGTTTTCTTTGTATGTAATTGCTTTCTGTTTTAAAGTATCCATCAAAGAAAAGATCCATGCTAATGTTCAAGTAGTTTAAGTAGAGAATATATGATTAAAAACCCAAAGCTAAAGACAATTTGTGATTTGAATGTATAGTAAATGATCTGGGAATTGAAAATGTGTTTTAATAGCATGTGAAACATGAATGCAGCAATAAGAATGAAATCTGAGAGCTGTCTTAAAGACAGGTTTAAAATATATTTGTATTCAAGGTAATCTGAGGTACTTAGTAATTGGAATTTTAATGAGGGTGATTAAACAAAGGGAAGAAATCCATTGGTGGTAGATATTTTGAAATTTTGACATACAACTTAGAACAATAAAAACAAGGCAATATTTAGAAATAGTTAAAAATATAGGGAATTTTTGTTTACTAATATTTGCTTCATTTTTATTGAATATCTTTTCATTTCCATTACTTTGTGTTGGGCATTATAAAAATGTGAGCAGAATGTGAAGATTTTAGAGAACTATAATAACCATTACTGCTGTCTATGGGGGAAAAAAAAACTAGTCTTATGTAAAAGATGGGAGGAAACAGAGTGAAAAATGGTTATAATAAAACATTTGGACTAACTGGTTTCTGAGGCTGAATTTGAACTCATCCTTCTCTCTCCAGGTAGTCTAGCGCTATATTCACTATGCCATCTAGCTACTTCATCAAAAGATTTCATGCAGTATACCTACTTGTTTAGATCAAGAAAAGCCTACTTAATACTTCATTGAGTGCCAGGACTTGAGTTATACCAGAAAATTCAACGAATAAGGATATCGTAACCCAAACTTTTCATTTGATTGAAGCTTCATTGAGCATGTTGCTACTTTCCTAGCCATTCAGAATTTAAAGATAAAAGGACAAATACTCATTGGCAAGACTTTCCTTAGTCGCTTCTCAAGGCAGTATGGTTGGCACAGTGGAAAGAATGCAGGATTTGACATCAGAAAACCTGGCTTTAACATGTTGATTCTACTTCTTGACTACCTCCGAGTGTCAGTCTCTCATCTTTAAAAGAAGGGGGCTAGATTACAAGATCTACAAAGTCTCTTTCAGTTCATGATATTATGACGTAATCATTATTAAAAATCCTCAGATCTCATGTAGATTCGAGAATCTTAAGTGAATTTGGAAAACTATTGCCATATAATTCCAAACTCTGATGTAGCAAATATGAGAGAACATTAGTAATAATTTCTCACGATGCTTATTTATGTAGTTTGGAATAATTTGACCCTAGAATATTTAGTAGCCTTATAGAAATGGATTTTCAAACTTGAAAGAAGATAACAGTTTAACCTGATGTAATGGAAAAACCAGTGGACTTAGAGTAAGTTTACTTGAGATGAGTTATTTTTCTGCCAATTTTCAACCTCTCTGAGTTGCCTGCTCCCCACTCGCCATCCCCATCTCTTTTCTTGTGACCACGAATCTAAAAACATTAAGGAACCTTAGAGACATTTGGTCTAATCATCTCATTCCACAATTGAAGAAATTGAATCTTAGAAATTAAGACCACTTCCCAGCTGTGTGACCCTGGGCAAGTCACTTGACCCTCATTGCCTAGCCCTTACCACTCTTCTGCCTTGGAGCCAATACACAGTATTGACTCCAAGACGGAAGGTAAGGGTTTTAAAAAAAAGAAAGAAAGAAAGAAATTAAGAGATTTATCCAAGGTTATGTAGATACTAAGTATCAAGAGTCTGGTTTTGAATCCAGATCCTCTCAATCAACTGAGCACTGTTATTCCTCTGAGGGAAACACTTTGTTAAAGTTGTAGTGCTATATAAGTGCTCATTACTTTTATTTGATATAATTTAAATTAATGATATTGGAAAATAAAAGCACTTACTCAAATTAGATTATAGTAAGGTGAAAAGTGGAAGTTGCCCTGAGAGGTAGTGTGATATAGTAGAAAGAACACTCACACTCTGGAATTAAAAGACCTGGGTTCAGATCCCTCCTATGATACTTTCTAGTGGGTAAGCCCCCAAACCTCTCTGGGTTTTAGCTTCATCATCCATAAATGAGATTATATTAGATGTTTTTAGGGGTCCCTTCTTGTTCGTCATCTATGATTTGCATTCATTCAGTGAATATTTATTTGTTGAGGTGTTCTTATGTATAAGGTTCTTTAACTAGTTGCACTACGAGATTCAAAATTATACAAGATTTGATCCTGGAGAGAATAATAGTCTGGAAGCAGGGAGACTAGCATACTAATAATAATTTAGAGATAAAGGACAGGGACCCTGAAATATTGTGGTTGTAGGAATGGGACAGAAGCAAAATAAATTCATAAGAAATAGTGGACAGATCTTCGTGATTGGAGAAGGAAAAATTATTCTTAAATTGAACATCAGTGACTAGGAAATGATAGTGCCATTAACAGAAACAGGAAAGTCAGAAGGAAAAGCTGACTTTAAGAGGAATGGGGTACTATTTAGGGGCAACTTATTGAATTCAGGGTTTTGGTGCATTTGGTTGGAAATGATTATTAAAGACCTAGAATTGAGAAAATTGAAGTACTGGAGAGCAGAGTTGGAGACAAAGATTTAGAAATTTTCTACCTTAGTCATAATAGTTGACACTGTGGGAGAGAGAAGGATAGAGAGGTTCGGAACACTACCCTAATTTTCTGCCATTGTTTATAAATATTTCTATACTTCAATATTTGGAATTATAAGACCTGAGTTTGAATCTAGCTCTGTCACTATTATCTATGTGAATATAGGAAAATCACTTCACCTCTCTGGCCTCTTGTTTTCTTATCTACAAAATTAGTTTAATTCTGAGGTCCCCTCCAGCCCTAAAATCCTTTCATTAATTAATTTGACAATTATTTATTAAGCTTCCATTTTTTACCAGGAAATAAAATGGGTACTGTGAATAGAAAGACAAGAAATGAAGCAGAAGTGCCCTCAAAGGAACTTTGGATAGGGATTTGGAGTCTCAATTGATGCCCCTTACCAACCAGGAAGTATTAGTCCTTTTAGAAAAAGACCCATAGATTTCTGGTCTAGCTTAATTTCAGTTAAAAAATGACAGTTTCTGTTTTGAACCATTTTGAAGAGATGTAGGGGGTGGGAGGAGACTAATAAGAATTTACAAAGTATCTGGACTTTTTCAGGGCAATCTTTTCAGCATAAACATGTAGAGCTGTCAGAATGACTTCTAGACATTGCCTGATTAAAAAAAAAACTTAAAAACAAAGAGACAAACATTCATGTACATTAAATAGTATTAGGTTGCAAATCAGGACCCCATTGGACTGATTTATTTGACGGGAGGTCACATAATTCACTAGCTCCAAATCATACAGAAAGAAAAAGAGCTACAGCTGACAGAGAAAAGGTAGGATGCTATGTTGCTTGCTAGAAAGAGAACCAGAGTGGATTAGGCAAAGGAAGAGTAGCAATTGAGTTGCTGCTTTATCCACCAGAAAAAAAAAATCAATAGAGATTGAGTTACCACTAGGAGAGGAAGACAGAAAGGAAGGTGGGATGGAACATCTTTGCTGTGACCTTCCAGGACTTCCCATATAGAACTGAAAACCTATGATCCACTTTCCTATTTTCCCCCACTGGGCTAGTCAAATCAACTGTAATTACGTTTATTTTTACTAATTGTTGTAGTTTGGTCATTCTACTGTGAGTCTGAGTTGAACTTTCAGCATTTCAAGCTAAATGTTAGATTTGAGGGTCATTGGTGGATGCTTCATCCCAACCTCTTTAAAGGGAAAGGTCAGCTTTTGAAACAGGAAAGTCCTGCTGTTTTAACAGCTTGCTGAGTATAGTTACACAGCTTATAACTTCCTGTCTTCTTAACTATAGTAAGCACTTAAATAGTTCATTTTTACTAAGATCTACTATCCTTCTAGAGGTATTTGGAATGTATGTGTGTGTGTGTGTATTCTTACCCACCTCTCTTTCCCCATTTCAGAAATTCAGAATATTACAGACCTCTTTAAGAGAGTTCAAAGAGTGAGCTTTAAGAAAACTAGTGTTTAGAGGGGAGGGATGAGGAAGAGGGTCCAAGTAAGAACATAAAGGAGGAAATTGTCATAAGTATTGTAGAAGAATTAGGGTAGGTGTAGCACCTTGGACATAATGGAGGTTTTTGTTTTGTTTTGTTATTTTTTTAAAATACAATTTTATTAAACATTTTTTTCATGATTCATGTTCTCTCCCTCTCCTCTTCCCTCCCCCCCTCCTGGACCCAACATTATTCAAAATCTATTTCCGTATTATTCATTTTTATGATAGAGTAATCTTTTAAAACCAAAATTCTAAATCATATATCCACATAAACAAGTGATAAATCACGTTTTTCTTCTGCATGTCCCTTCCCACCCTTCTTTCTCTAGCTGTGGATAGCATTCTTTCTCATAAGTCTCTTGGGATTGTTCTGGATCATTGCATTGCTATTAGTAGCAAAGTCGATTACATTTGATCACCCCACATTGTTTTAGTTATTGTGCATAATGTTCTCCTGGTTCTGCTCATTTCACTCTGCATCCCTTTGTGTAGGTCCTTCCAGTTCTTATAGAAGTCAAGCAATTCACCATTCCTTTTAGCATGATGTAATGGTGTTCTAAGAAAGAATGACATGGGTAACTGCTGCAGAGCTGGAGAAGGCTGAGAGCTCCTGATAAAAGGCCATTAATTTATTTTTTAAAACCCTTTCCTTCTTTCTTAGAATCAATGCTAAGTATTCATTCCCAGACAGAAGAATGGTAAGGGCTAGGCAATGGGAGTCGTGACTTGCCCAGGCTCACAAAGCCAGGTGGTATCTGAGGTCAAATTTGAACCCAGGACCTCCCATCTATAACCTTGGCTCTCTATCCACTGAGCCACCCAGCTATACCCATTAGATTTTGTTAAGAGGGCATTGGTGGCATCTAAGAACCATCTCTGGTGGTAGGAAAAAAATCAAGAATCCTTAAATGATGAGGAAGTGAGTATGTTTGACAAGTGGAAGAAATTATTATATACCTCTATTGAAAGAGTTTGATGGTAAAATCTAAAGATCATAGAATAGGAGAATTAAAGAGAAGTTTTTTGTTGTATTTAGGTTGGAGGCAATCTTATAAAGTTTCTACAATCAATCCTAATTCAGTTCACACCAGTATTAAAGCTCTGATCCTGGACCTAATGCAGTTTTCTTCCAAGTGATTCTTTGCTTCCATTCTCTTTCCCGGCACAAGTAACTCCACTACTTGTGGAGCAGAGTGACAATAGGTAGAAGTTATTTAAAAAAGGTTAAATGCTTTCAACCTGAATCAGGCTAACTTGGTGAATATGAACTATGCTGGTGAAACATTTTTTCTGTACCTCCGATTTCTCCTAAACTGTAATAAAATTCCATTGTGCATTTGACTATATAGATGTAGAGATGTGTCAGTCCTACAGTAGACAAACTGTCAGAAAAAGTAGGAAAGGCTGAGAATTCTGGAATAATCATTGCAAGAAATCTCTAATATCCCCAAATCCCCCTTTTAACCCTCAGATGATAGCAAAACAAGATTTGCCAGATTAAAGATGAAGAGTTTTGTGCCCAATATTGTTAGAATAACTAAACTAAAACTAAAGTCCCCTCCCCTTGAAATATAAATGGGAACAGCTATCTTTGTTGTACTATTTTCTTTCCCTATTGTTAAGAACTGTGTTTGAGCAGAGTATCTTTTTTTTTTTAAGTAAGTCCAAAATATATATTGAAAATAGAAGCAATGAAACGAAGGGACATTAGACATGTAATATAACCCTCTCATTTTTGCAGTTCAAGAAAGTGAAGGCCAGAGCAGTTATGCAGTTTGTTTAAAGTCACACAGGTTGTAAGTAACACGAACTTCATAGAAACTAGTCAAGCATCATTCCATTATACTACTCTGCTTCACAATGACCTTTTCTAGTTGTTGTCTAGTCATGATAACTCTTAAAAACAGGAGAAGCCAAGATTTCTATTTTTAATTTGATTTTTTTGAGCTTTTTGGCTACATTTTAATTTCCAAGTCATCTCTCCCTCTGTCCCACTCTGCACTGGGGAAGGCACCATTTGATTAATATATATAGACACAGAGACATACATAAACAGACACACACATGTGAAACCATATCATACATACTTATATTTAGTGGTTCTTTGGAGGTGGATATTTAGTTATTCTTCAAACAATATTGCTGATGCTGTACACAATATTCTCTTGGCTTTACTTTTTTCTCTTTATTATTTCAGATAATTCTTAACATAAATCAACCTGTTCATCATTTCTTGTAGCACAGTCATTTTCTATAACAATCATATGCCACAATTTGTTTAGTTTTTCCCCAGTTGATGGGCATCCCCTAATTTCTAGTTCTTTGCCACCACAAAGAGAGGTGCTATAAATATTTTAGAAAATACAGATTCTTTTTTTTATTCCCTGATCACTTTGAGAAACACACCCGATATTGATATTACAAAGTCAAAGGATATACATGGTTGTATAACTCTTTGGACATAGTTCAGGTTGTTCTCCAAAATGATTGGATCAGTTAAAAATGGAAAATGGTTCATAGTTGTATGTTGGTGGCCCCATTTTTCCATATCCCCTCCAACATTCGTCATTTCACCCTTGTATCATTATAGCCAATGATAAATATGAGATGATATTTTGGACCTATTTCTCTAAATCAATAAGGATTTAGAGCATTTTTTTCATATGACTATATATAACTTTGATTTCTTCACCCAAAACTTCCTGTTTAGTATCCTTTGACTACTTATCAATTGGGAAATGGATAATATTCTTATAAATCTGATAATACTTATGTGTTTCAGATATGACTTTTATCAAAGAAACTATAACCTCCCTCCCCATTTTTCTGCTTTCCATATCATCTTGGCTACATTGATTTTATTTGTATAAAAACTCTTTAATTTAACATATTCAAAATTATCCATTTTATGTCTCATGTTATTTCTTCTCATTTATTAATAAAGTCTTCTATCCATAAATCAAATAGATAATAAGGTCCGTGTTCTTCTAAATTTGCTTATATTTCCCTTTTATATATCCATTTTGACCTTCTTTTGGTAAGTGGTGTTAAGAGCAATATCTTGTCCATACCTAATTTCTGCCAGTCTGCTTTTTAATTTTCTAAACTGTGTATGTGTATATACATATATATATTATATATATATATATATAAAATTCCCCAAAGCTCTAATCTTTATTTTTGTCAAACACAGGGTTACTAAAATAATTTGCTACTGTGCGTTATATGTCTACTTTTTTCCACTGTTTTCTTAGCCAGTATCAGCTTTGATAATCACTGCCACCTTATAGAGTTTGAGCTGCAGTTCTGCTAGAATTCCTCCCGTTATATTTTTTCCCTAATTCCTTTGATATTTTTGATATTTTGTTCTTCGAAGTGAATTTTGTTATTTTTTCTAGCTTAATGATATAATTTTTTGAAATTTAATTGGGATGACCTTGAATAAATAAAATAAATTTTAGGTAGAATGATCATTTTCATTATATTGTCTCTGCCTATGAACAATTAATATCCAATTATTTAAACTTGAGTTTTTAATATAAAAAGTGTTTTATAATTATGTTCAGTAGTTCCTGGGTTTGTCTTGGGAGGTATACTCCCAGGAGCTGAGTATCTTTAATTAAAATAGTAGAAAAGTATTGTTTGGACCTACTCTTTTTGTCTTTAAACCTGGTGAAAAAACATATTCCCTATCTTTAATATGTGTAGGAAGGAATCAGAGTTATATGATTCATTAATGAGAACTGCTGTAGGGAATTTTAAAACAACATTTTATCATCCAGAAGTAGGTCTTTTGAACTCACACTAGCAAACATGTAATTCATTTTTGAGTTTACATGGTCCACTTAACATAACTATAAATTATGAAACCTGGGAAGCTAATTTGTATTAAGAATATTCAACATACCAAAAAATAAATCAACTAAATCACTAAGATGATTACTTTTTACAGTTTATATTGGTGAGGCCACTACTGCAGCTGGCATTTTAAAGTATTGATTTAAGATTGATTAATTATCCAGGATCCTTCTTGCTTTCTCCCTAGTTACATTCTTTTGTCTTTTTAACTAATCTTTAGCACATACACAAATGCAGTTAGGTTCCATCAACATGTTATTCACAATCCTCACTGAACTGCTTAATAAAATGACTCCATTATTGCTATCAGTTCAACTATAAAGCAATTATAGTTTTAAATTTAAAAAGCATTAATTTATATTTTCAAATATGTACAGCTTAACTGTCCATTTAAGTGACTATCTCAATAAATTTAAATAATGCTTGGTGCTCAGTTTGCAGCTATATATTTTAAAATAATTCATAAATTGATTTTGCTCCATTATAGATATATATAGGATCATCATGTGTGTGTGTGTGTGTGTGTGTGTATAAATATCCTAACATGTGTGTGTATAAAATGTATGTTGTTCCAATATGTAGGACAAAAAGAATTTTTTAAGTATAGCAAGTACATTTTCCCCTATAGATGTACACCCGTAACTATTTAAAACGCCTTAATTGTTATTTTCCCACACAACAGAAGATTGTTTCCATGATATCAGGAATGGATGGGCAGAACCTTATTCTAAATTTTGCCTCATCAAAACTTGACTGCAAACTGATTTCTTCTTGGGAACTTATGGGCCTTTTTAGATAGATCAATGAGTAAAAATGAAAGATGGATTGATTGAACATTTTAAATGTTCAAGGAAGCATCTTTAAAAGCTAAAGTCTGTGGTGTTATTTAAATAAATGTTAAGTAAAATAATGATAAATATATTATTATTTCCAGGCATAAATTGTTGAATTGATACTAAATTCAGTAAACATTTAAAGATAACCTACTCTATACCAGACACTGTGCTAGACACTGCAGATAAATGAATTCCAAAGTAGAATAGTCCCTGCCCTCAAGGTGCTTAAGATCTAGTGGGCATCAAGGATGTACATGAGCAAGTAAATTTAAAGACTATGGAAAATAAATGCAAAATAGCTTTTGGAGGGAGAAAACACTCATGGTACATTTAGGCATGACCTCCACAGGGGCTGCACCTGAACTGAATTTTGAAGAAAGGTAATGTTTGAAAGGAAATAATATGAACTAAGACTAGAAAGTGTGTGGGATTGAAATTGTGGTGTTTGTACATAGAGAACTATGTCTCTTGTAACATCACAACCGTATTGAATTGTCTTTTTGAGGCTGGATTACAGATATAATGTATGCAATTTCTGTGTGGTCTCTGTGGCAGCCTCTGGAGACTGAGGTTTCCTGTAGCTGCTATTCTAAGTAGAAGTAAAGATACATACAGTTTACCAAATTGCTCTTACAAATTTTCTCACTGGAATAGTAACACTGGATGCCTTAAGAAAAAGACTTCTGACTTCTGACTCCACGGATCCAGAGATCTTATTATTTATCTTAAAACCTTTGAGGACTTTTAGATAGTACTTTTGAAAACATATATTTAGCTTTTATATTTTTTATTTGTGAACTAAAAACAAGTATCTAAAGAAGTGAAGCATAAAAATTTAACTTCCAGATTACATTATACTGAATACAAATTGCTTTTCTGTGGTGGATGTTGTTGTTGAATCAGGGTTTTTTGCAGTATATTTTTAATTCTGAAAAACTTAAGTGCCAAAGTTGGCATCAGATGAAGGAAGAGATAGATATAAATGACGTGACTATACATTTCTATAGTATAATCCATAAAAAGGAGTTATTTAGCCTTTCTAGTCCATAAGTCATCTTTTAATTCATCTGCTGTGAAGTTTCATATACCATAAATATCTTAAAGTTTACATAGTCTTTTTCCAGTATGACAACATTGTTCAGAGTTTCAGAGAACCTGGGTTCAGATTCTGCTTCTCTGTTACTTAACTTGGGCCTTGGTTTTCTTTCTCTTGTAAAATTAGAGAGTTGGTCTAGATGTCTGAGTTCTCTCCAAAATATAGATCTGAGTTCCTAAAATAAGTCACTTTATAGTTATCAATTTTGTTATTGTTTTGTGCAATTAATTTCTGTACCCTAGAACTCTTTAATTCCCAACATCCCATGGTCTTTCTCATGTTTTGTGCTGATGTAGCAATTTGTATTCAGAATAATATAATCTGGAAGTTAAATTTTTATGCTTCACTTCTTTAGATACTTGTTTTTAGTTCACAAATAAAAAAATATAAAAGCTAAATACATGATTTCAAAAGTACTATCTAAAAGTCCTTAAAGGTTTTAAGATCTCTGGATCTGTGGATTTAGAAGCCATAAGGCTTTTTCTTATGGCACCCAGTCTTACTATTTTTGTTTTCCTTCTAGACCTGAATTTCATTCATGTAAGGAACTCCCATTTGAAAGTTTCCCTTTATTCATTTATAACCTCCTGTCTGAGAAGTGACTTACCTGTCGTCATACCACAGTGTAGATCAGAGGTGTTATTTGAAACTAGGTTTTCCTGACTCAACATAGATTCTCTGGCTTCTGTGCCCTGCTTGGTGAAAGACCATGTAACCTGTTTTCTGCTCTCTGTTTTGGGAATAAGCAGCAGAAATCTGTTTTTCACATAGCACATGGTATGTTCAGTGAACTGATAAGTAATACACAAAATAATATCCAAGAGGAAGGTTACTGACTTTTGACTTGGTGTGTTTTTTCTTTCACACTTAATTATTATAATTCCAAAGTTGGAATCTAGAAATGGAGTGTCATCTGCAGAGAACAGAAAGGAGAGTGGTGTCACTTCATTTCAGTGCATATTTCAGGACAGGAAGGTGAAGGAAGTCAGGTATAAGAAACCTAGAAAGGCAGGAAGGATCTAGGTTACAGAGGATTTTATATTTGATCCTAGAGGTAATAAGGCTACCAACTGAGGTGACTGTGAAAGTTTGAAGATAGTATGGTGAGATCAGTTTGACAGTTGAGTGGAGGATGGAGTAGCCTCAGAAGAGACTTGAGTCAACAGGAGAGAAGCTGGGATTGACTAAATAGATCTGAGGAATGTTTCCATAGAGATGATCATTGGAACCATGGGAGCACATGAGATCACCCAGGAAAATAATAGGCAGGGAAAAAAAAGAGGTCCCAGAACAGAGCTTTGGGGGATACCCCAGCTATCGGGTGTGAGCTGGATTAAGATCTAGTGACCAAGACCAAGAAGGAGCAGTCTGACACCCAAGAGGAGAACTAAGAGTAGTGTTACAATCTTTATAATCTAGAGAGGAGAATATTAAGAAGAAGAGGGGGATGGGAATTGTCAAAGGCTACAGAGAGGTCAAGGAGAATGAAGATTGAGAACCAGCCATTAAATTTGATAATTAAGAGATCTTTAGTATCTTTGGAGAGGGATATTTTGATTGAATCATAAAATCAGAAGTTAAACTATATAGAAAGTTAAGAGAATAAGAGAAAAGGAAGTTGAAGCATCAATTGTCTTCTTATAGAATTTAGCCACAAAAGGGAGGAGAGGTATGGACTGATGGCAGGAAGGGACAATAGCTAGCATGGATAGAAAGATCAAATATGTATTTTTTAGAATGGGGAGAATTGGGCATGTTTGCAGATAGTGGGGAAGAAGTCAATAGTCAAAGAGAAATGGGAAAAAAATAACAGTAGGAATGATGGAGGGGGGGCAATTTGCTGGAGAAGACTGGATATAATGGGTTTACTTGTGTAAGTAAAGGTGTCTGCCTTGTCAAGCAAAAGAGGCAGCCAAGGACAAGAGACAGAAGACTTCTGGAAGTTGTGAGTTAGGGAGGAAAGAAGAGGAAGTGCTCACTGAATAATTTCAATTTTTTTTTAGTGAAACGTGAGGCAGTGCTCTCAACTAAAAGAGAGGTTGCAAAACAGGAAGAAATGGCATGATAACAGATTGGAATATCTGAGAATAGAAAATTCTGATCATTAGGAATTTTTTCATTTACATCAAGTTTAAATCTTTCAGTTCTTATAGTTCTGCCCTTTGGGCCTATTCAGAACAATTTAAAAAACATAAAGAATGGAATTTGTAGGTCTGAGAGCACAGTCACAGTGGATTAAAAAAATTACATTTTTATTTTTCTGTTGCAACTTATTTGCTCTGTAGCAAAAGTATGTTTTCTAAAAGATGTCAAGTTCTATGCTTTTTAGAAAACATTAATATAATTAAATATTAAATAATAATGTATTGTCCTTTTTTTTCAGTAGTTAAGAATTTGTATTCTATCTATCCTCTCCTCTAAATCCCAATGATGTCATGCTATGACAAGGAGTACAAATATCTGTATAGTATGCCAGTGGAACAAGGTGAATTTAATTGACCGGTATGAGGTTCATTCAACCATTTTTAAAACTAGACCATAACCAATTGTAACATTTCTGTTCTAGCAAACTAATGATATCTATATATTTTCATAGGAGATGGCAGGGAGAGAGCAGTTTAGATAAATTAACAATTGTCTAGATATTAAGTGATAAAAGACTAGAAATGGAAAGGAATTGATGCAAAGACATTTAAGTGTGACTAATTGACAGGTTTTGGTGATTGGAGGAGGGAGGAAGAAGGTTGAGAGGAGTGAGAAATTGCTGAGCTTTCCTCCAGACTAGTACATTATTAGATCATTAATAGAATTAAGGAAGTCAGGAAGAGAAGCTGATTTTAATGAGATTATTTGATTTTGAGGTATTTGATTTTGAGGAGACTGTGGCTCATTCAACTAGAAATGATTATTGAGACCTAGAATTGAAGGACTAGAGTGTGGAGATCAAAGCTGGCAATAAAGATTTTGAACATTTGTTACATTGTGGAGATAGTGAAGGGTAGTGATATTATGAACATCACTCTCATTCTCTAGAAGGTTAGAAGTATTATAAATATCTCTAGATATTCTTTATTAGAATATTTGGAATTTAAGACCTGTTTTTGACATCTAGTTTTGCCAGTTTGAATCATGGGTAAGTAACCTCCCCAGACCTCTCATTTTCTCATCTGCATTATGAGAGAGTTAGATTAGATAAACTCAAAAGTCTCTTCCACATCTAAAACTCTTTGATCCCACTCCCCTAGTGAAAGCATTTTGGACAATGCATACCCTATTAAATGTCACAATTCATGTGGGTTTTCATTAAGTGCAGGACTACTTACGTTTTTGAAACATTTATTTTATCCAGGCTTTATGATTGCCCCAGTTGAATTCAGTGCACCTTTTAGCAGTAGCTTTGGTAACTTTTTATATCTCCTACTTTCCTATCCAACAGACAGAGTTGTATTGTAGCAAAACTTGCTTCAAATATGAATAACTCTGAAGGACTGGTCCTAGTATCAAGTCAGTATGGAAGATTTGAGGTAGATCTTTATTTTGGTGTGGTATTTGGTGCCACAGTATCAGGCATTTTACATATAAAAAGAATAACCTTTTAAAAAGTACCTCTTCTATTTTTTTTTCAGTTTTACTTTAAAACTTGGTAGAAATGGACATTTAATCCAGTTGTTCCTGCCATGCTTTTAATATTTTTTTTATTTAAGTAAAAATATTTGTATCTATTCTGTGTAAGGCACTGTGCTAAAAGCTGAAGGGTATATACAAAGATGAATAAAGCCCAGTCATTACATTCAAGTTTATAGCCAGGCAAGTTAGATAAGGTGAGTATACAGATAATTAATGGTGCAAAGCACAGTATAGATATCTAATATGTACATTGTTTTATGTGACTACAGAGAGGAAGATGCAGGAGTATGAATGGGTAATTTGGAGCATGGAAATATTAAAGTTAGGTTCTAGAGAAGGGCAAAGAAAGAAAAAAGGGAAGGAATGCAAACTATACCTGTTTAAAGTTTGGCCTAGGAGTGAACTATATTATGATATTGTGACATACATACAGACATACATATATTTAAACTGTTTCATTTGGAAAACACTCATGCAGCTCTTTTCTTCTGAAAGGTCAAACATTTGCTTGGTTGCTGTGTTTCATGAAAAAGCATTCTTTATTTAGAATATAGTTCTACCTTTCAGCAGGAATCTACAGTGCTTTTAAAGATATTCTTATATAATTAAAAGTCTTCATTTTTATAACTATTTTGAACTACTTATAAGCATAAAAATGTGTTAATTCTCATTCATCAAGCAATATAACAATTACATCTTAGCATTTTAGGAGAATTTGAAGAAACAAGAAAAAAGGGACCATAATCCTTTATGAAAATGGGAGAGTGCTTGTTGGTAAACCAAGACTATCTGGCTCAATTATCCTACCCTGCTTCCAATCCTTTTATATGGAAGTATTTTATTGTGATAGAAGCAATTACACTTGCCATTTTTTATAAGACCCAAATTAGTGGTTATTTAAAATGAAAATAGGTATAAAACTTAGTCACTTTTTCACAAGCTGAATAACTCATAATAGAAGTACAAGGGATGTAGTTCTTTCTCTTTGTGACCTTGGATCCAGGAAATTCAAACTGTTAAAAATTTCTCCCCCCCCCCCCCCATAGGAGGCAGGGTATAGTTATGTGATTCAAACTATCCCTTTGTTCCATATTTCTCTTGGATAGGGTTGACCTACTACTGCCCCAGAGCCAAATCCAATGGTTATGTCTATTTTTTTGTTTGTCGTTTACATTAAACCATTTTTATCTTGGGTTCTTGCCCCCCTGTTTAGGGAGGTTGGGACTAGAACACACTAGCCACTTCTACTGCTGTTCTCTAGCTATTGTCAGTACTTTGGTTGTAAAGCCATCTTTTCAAAGGTTATATAGTACCCCATTTCACAGTCAGACCTATCCAGCACCCAGAGATTTCTGCACTGATTCACCCCAAGCAGTTGCTGCTCTACCACTTCCTAGTTGCTGCCATCTCTATCAGAGAGACTCTGCCACTACCTTTTCCGCTGCTGCCCTCTCTGGGGACCCTGTGGGGGTGAATGGGAAGTGTTCCCTGGAGAACTATGCCAGTGTGCAGGCTTTATCCCTGGGGAGCAAAGACTTTGGTCTCTGTACTGTCTCAACTCTCCTTATTTCTGACTTATGTTTTTTTCTTTGAAAAAATGGTGATAGCTTTTTATTTTGCATAAAAATTGCAAGTCAGACTTCTTAAAAAATTTTTGCACATAGTTTTTTAATAAATATATGTTGGATTGAATTGCTTTGAGACATGCTGCTATTCTATATTCTCCCTTACTAGTGCTATTCTTGACTTAATTGAACAGGAAAGAGACCTTTCCTACGTCTTCTTTTAATGCAAATGGTACCCAGAATCTTAGAATCTAAGGTTGAAAAGATTTTCTAGCCTAGTTTTTTGTTTCTCAAAATGTGTTCTGGGGACCTCTGGTAGTCCCTTTTTAGGGGGTCCAAGTGTGAAAAGTATTTTCATCATAATATTAATAGAATCCATATAAACAAAATTCTTGAGGGTGGGAGTCCTCAGTAATTTATAGGGGTATAAAAAGTTTGACAACCACTGGTCTAGATAAGTCCAACCTCCAGTTAAACTTAAAACTAGACATTTTTATATTTTACCTTCCTAAAAGACATTTCCCTTTCTGAAATTCTTCACTACTGTTATTGGCATACTCATGCTTTTGCTGCCAGGAATGTCATCTTGAAGTCAGCTTTAATTTTCCTCTTTCTCTGGTTCTAACCATCTATTTATTTTGCTAAATTTTGCCAGTTATTATTTTCTTGTAACTTTAACCTTTTTCTCTCCTTTGCAAATCCATGCATACTTCTCTAGTACTTGCCCTAATTACCTTGAAAAATACTAATGCCATGGCTGTCTGATAGCCCACCTCCATTCCTCCTAACTGGCTTCAGATAGCATTTAGGATCAGCTGCCTTAGTTTTGTTTGTGGTTCTGCTACTCCTTCCCTACTTCCTAAAATCCTTCCCGGGTTTCCAGTTGTGTCTTAATTTCAAGCACTGCAGGAAATAATGCAGGAGGCCCTATTGAACTGCCCTTGACTGTCCAGAGTTGGGTCTAGGGTATGGCAAATGGAGCTTTTCTATAAGGCATTAAAATTTAAGGAGCAATATTGTCTTCCATTGGGAGGAGAAACAAATGAGCTTAGTGCCTGCTTAGCCAGAATAGTTAAGAAGAAAGTGGTAAGCTACTCTGGTTTCTCTGGCATTGTAGTGTGCTGGGGTTACTTCCTGAGGGCTTGTGCCACAAAGCCTGTTCCCAGAGATGCTTCTGTGTCTGAGGTGTTTTCTTTTTCTTCCCTTTCTCCCAACTGGGCTTGCCACCAGCATTGCATATTGAGCATCTGTTTCTTATTATGTTCTAGTTCATAATTTCTGCCATAAACTAATAAACTGAATGATTTGCCTCAAGGGGGGAATAAAAGTGTGGGTATATCAGTCAGTAAAAGTTACCCAGAAGGCTATTGTGGGGTGAGGGAGGGACCAATACTATAGTAGGGGGTCAAAGCCTTTTAGATAGACCCTTTCATTAAGGCCAGTAATAAAAAGGAGGCTGCTTTCAAGAATGCTTGCATATTGGTCAAATTAAACACTCATTCTAGGATTTTGTAATCACAACCCCCCAGATTACCTTTTTGGTTTTATTTTTATATTTTATTCTTAATTTAACTTAAACAACAAAAAATGTACACACCAAATTTTGGTACACACAATATAATACAAAAAGTGGATGCAATATGAAACCATGATTCAGCATTTCACTCCACTTGTTTAAATAAATAAACATATGTATAATTCTACATATTGCTTTCAAAACCATCCTTCTTATCTGTACTTCCTTCTTATCCTTTTCTGTTCATTTTATAAAGTGTTTCCCTTGACCTTTTTCTTTTAAATTTTGTCATCATTATTTTTACACCCTCCCCTAACCAAAAGAAGCTCCTAGCTTACAAACAGGTCCTATTCAGAAGAGTTGTAGTTAGTTTGGAACTTAGTATGCATTTTCCTGTATTGATAATCTTGTACTTGGTGGCAAAGTTTCTTTTTTTTTTCTTTTTTTATAGTATTTTATTTGATCATTTCCATGCATTTTTCATTAAAGACAAAGATCATTTTCTTTTCCTCCCTCCCACCCCCCGTGGCCGACGTGTGATTCCACTGGTATCATATGTGTTCTTGACTTGAACCCATTGTGGCAAAGTTTCTAGGCCAGCTAATAAAAACGTATTTAAGTAAAAATCGATTTGTTTATTACACCAGAGGTTATCTCATTTGAAGCTCTACTAGCTATTTTTCAGATGTGGAAATATCTGCCCAGAAACTTGTTTAAAGTCTCACATTTGAGATTTTGTGAGATGAGGCTAGAGGCTAACGCCAAAGTTTTATGATTACTGGTCCAAGACTTTCCCTGCTATTGATATAGTCAGTGCTTTAATTTTTCAGAGTAATTGTTAAGTTTGGTACTATTAGAATTGATTCAGTTTTTCTGTGGAAAAATATGTTCAGAATTTCTACTTGAGTTCATAGTATTAAAATGTTGGAGCTTTGTTGGCTACAGGAGGGGGGGGTGAGAAGAG
This sequence comes from Monodelphis domestica, assembly GCF_027887165.1. Taxonomy (NCBI): domain Eukaryota; kingdom Metazoa; phylum Chordata; class Mammalia; order Didelphimorphia; family Didelphidae; genus Monodelphis; species Monodelphis domestica. Next base: position 262,933,962 of record NC_077231.1, read on the forward strand.
AGGAAGGAAAGAACATGAATCATGTAGCCATGGAAAAATATTCTAAATTAATTAATTAAATAAAAAATTTCAAACCAAAAAAAAAAAAGAATGTTGGAGTTTGAAAGGGCAGTAAAGACCATCATTTAATTCAAGTCAGCAACAACCAGAGATACAAATAATTTGCCTCTAGTGAAAAAACTGGGGCTAGAACCTATGTCACCTGACCCTTTCTAGATCACTATCACCTTTCTATCCTAATCATTTGATCAATCAACAAGCATTTATTAAGCCCTTCTATGTTCCATGCTCTGTATGATTTAGAAAACTTAAAAAACAAGGTCCTGCCCTCCAGGGTCTCACATTCCAATTGGGGAGATAACATGTAAAGGACTGTGTACTTACAAGATGTACAGATTTTAAATGGAAGGTCATCTCCAGAGAAAGGCATTTGCAGTGGTAATGAGGGGTGGGGAGTTGGGGTATGCAGAGGAAAAGCCCTGGAAAGTTCTTTTAAGGAAAGTAGGATTTGAGATTAATCTCAAAGGAATCCTGGGAGCATTGGTGAGGAGGGAGAGAATTCCAGGCATGGGTCAACCAACCAATGTGAAAAGGAATAGAGTAGGGTAAGGCATGGCCAGAAGGCTGGGACAGAGTATGTGAGAGGGAGTAAAGTATGAGAAGACTGGAAAGATAAAGAGGGACCAGGCAGTGAATAGCTTTAAGAGCGGAGCAGAATTTTATATTTGATCTCGGAACTACTAGACTTTGGTTGGGGTTTGGCATGTGGTAACATGCACAAACCTGTGCTGAATGGTGGATGAATTGGGGGAGAGAGAGAGACTGACAGACAGACAGACAGACAGATAGACAGACAGACAGACAGACAGATAGACAGAAGACTGACAGACAGATAGACAGACAGACAGACAGAAGACAGAGACAAGGACAGACAGACAGAGACAGAGAGAGAGAGACACACACACACACACAGATGACCCAGAGCTTTGTGAGTGGAGAGAAGCAGACATAGATGTATTGTGAAAGGAGAAGTTGACGTGACTTAGAAACTCGTTAGAAAAAGTACAAGAGAAGAGTTGAGGATGACACTTAAATTCTTTACCTGGGTAATAAAATGATGATAGTCACCTTCCTAGTAAATAGGAAAGTTGCGGAAAGGGAGAACTTTGGAGTGTGGATAATGACTTCTATCCACTTCTGTCCTTATGAATGCATGGAATGGCATCAATAAGTATTTCTTCTTCAACCTATTCTCTGCAAACAGCCTCTTCCAGCAGGGATTTTTAATCTTTTTTGTGTTCTGTGGATTCCTTTGGAAGTCCAAAAAACTTTAAATGCATAGCATACATAGAATTTCAAGGGAAAACAATTGTATTGAAATAGTTATCAAAATATTAAAAAATAAAAGGAAATGTGGGGATTCCAGGTCAAGCAGTGAGATATGGAATAGCAAGGATAAGACAGGAATAGGATGAGTTGAGGGAGAAGAGGTGTTATAATCTCCAGGCAAGAGTAGCTGTTCACTTATGAGAAATATATGTTAAAATGGGAAATATGGAAATGTATAGTACTTTCTATATTTAATTGTATTGCTATTTGGGGAAACAGTGACACTAGAAAAATGTGAAATACATTTTTAACAACTTTTTACTATGAATGCCACTTTTTAGCTAAGTATTTAAAAATACCCACCAAAGACATTATTTATTGTTTTACTTTTTAGATAGGTGTATGCATTTGCAGGATGATCAATGCTTAAATGTGTGGTTTTTAAAAAATTTTTTGTAAATAACACCAACTTTTTAGGATATTACTTTTTTTATTTTATGCTGTATATTACGAGCATTATAGCAAAATCAACATGGTATTTTCTGGTTTAAGATCTGATACTGCCACATTTCTAAAATATGTTTAAAATACATTCATTTATTGAAAAATTTTATTTAGAATATTTTTCCATGGTTACATGATTCACACACACACACACACACACACACACACACACACACACACACACACACGCACGCACACACACGCACACATGCACACATCCCTATCCCTTCTTCCCCCATCCTGGAGCTGACAAACAATTCCACTGGGTTATACATGTATCATTGTTCAAAAACCTATTTCCATGTTGTTCATATTTGTAGTAAAGTGATCTTTTAACGTCAAAACCCTAATCATATCTATCAAACCATGAGATCTATCCTATGTTTTTCTTCTGAAAATGCATACATTTAAAATAAAATATTAAGAAAAAATTTATCATGACTCTTCTGGGCCTCAGTTTCCTAACTTCTAAAATGAGAGTGCTAATCTAGATGGTCTATGAGATCCCTTATTAGCTCTAAATCCAATGAACTGTATCTGATTATAAAGTCTCACTACTGAGTTAAATTCCTGAAACATCTAGGAAGCAGAGCTATTCATATGTGTGTGTGTATTTATATATTTACATGGGGGGGAATTACCACCTTTAATGCTTAAAAATTAAAATTGACAACTCATTAAAAGCAATAGCTTTGAGAAATAACCAGTTTATAAAAAAGAGAAAAGGTTCATTATAACCTTTTAACTAAAAGAGTAACAGGAAAAAAAGAATAGTTAAATGTATTGAAGATACACTTCAAAGTACAAAATAATCTGTTAAAGTCCTAGAAGAGATAGTCTTCATTTATTTTTACTATGGTTTATTGGGAAAAAAGAGAATTTAGATTAGGAAAATGTATTTTCCCCCTAGAAACTAGGTGATATTTGCTCAAACTTTTGCAATAGTTATGTCTCGTATTTAGATCTAGGGTATAGCCTGGTTTTTGTCTTGTACTTGTTATTACCATGATTGGATATTGTTTTCTAGTAAGGCACACATCACTGTGTTGAGATATTGAAAGGTCATTTGATAATAAGTGTCATCTCTTGTTATAAGAGCCTGACTCACCTCATTGATTTCTGTACCTTGTTCATGTAGAAAAGTTTTTGGAGTAATTCATTATTATATTAACCTTTTCTGTCTTATTCATTACTGGTCCTGACATTTGCTGTCTCTGATAAATTAATACATACCTATTGATAAATAAGTTCATCTGTTTTCTCTTGTTATTAAAGATAATTTTCCTGAAAGAATCCCTTTAAGTATCTTTTCCCTTAAAGATTTAGAAAAAAAGACAAAAGAAGTTTGACATGTGTTATTTTTTAGAAAATTTTAACTTAATATCTTTTGGGAAAATATGGGCTGATCTTGGTTTGTATTTCCTATTGAGCTTGCATAATAATTGAGTGTAGTATAAATAAATTATTTTTTCTCTTTTTGATCAGACCTATAATTTCATCAGTGGAGAGAAATTTTGATGAGATGCTTCTTTAATAAATGCAAATCTTCATATTTTCTGCAATTTGTAGTCAGTTGAAAGATGTTTGAACTAAAGTTACTTTTCTAGGGTCACATAGTATTGCGTATTCGAGGGTCAAACCCAGGTTTTCCTAACACGGAGGCCATGTCTCCATCTATTCTGCCACGTTTCCTTTCCCTTTTCTGTTAGTTCTTAAGAAATAAAAAGGTGAACAGGTAACATCAGTTTTAATGTGATGCTTTAAAATAACAATAGGGGGAAATATGATATAATGAAAATTGTGGGTTAGAAATGCTGAAGCCTGGATTCTAGTCCTCAAACTACCACTAACTGTCTGTGACTTTGGACACTAACTCTAGCTCTTCAGGCTTCAGTTTCCTCTTTATAGAATGGGAGTGTTGGACTCAGATGGAATTAAAATAGTTCTTCACCATACTCAATTTTGAAAGTCAAAAAATACCTTATTTGTTATTGGCTATCAGAGGCTTACAGATCGAAATTCCATGTTACACAGTCATTTTGATTTATTCTAGAGTTTAAAATTATCTTTCATCTCATCCCCTTCTTCCAGATTTTTCACAGATGCTGTGTTCTAGGTAGCTGTCTGCTTACCACACTTGGCAGCGCCGACTCTGGTTGCATTTGGAGATTTCTTGAAAATCTCTTTAGAATGAAAAAAGAAAGTTGTGCTGTTACTTAATTCAAATAAATTCTTCTTTAAAGGTTGAATGTCCAGCTTTTAGATTACCTACATCTTTTATTTCTCTTGTTTCATTCCTTTTTAATTCAATGCTCATTAATGTCTATACTGAAGAATTGGTAAAAGAACTTATATTCAACATAAATTATAATATGTTGAGTATGTCCCCCAAATTCTGTTTCTTTGAAAGGAGGAAAAATATTTCTATGCTGAAAAATGACTTACCTTCTTTTTGAGACATTTCTTACATCTGGAATTTAAATAGACTTTTCATGAATAAGGAGACTTAACAAATGGATTTTTTTTACACTTTTTCCCTTTCTTTTCCACCTAGGGAAGCACCTACTTATTTGCATGCAACGCATGGTTATCCTCTGCTATGGAGTTCTTAGTTTGTTTGTTTTTTTGGTCACAATCCCCTTTGGCAGTCTAATGAACATGATTGTCCCCTTCTCAGAAAAATGTTTAAATGCTTAATAGAATGTAAGAAAAAAATGAAGTTTAGTGAAAATCAAGATGCCATTCCCCCCCCCCCCCCCCCATCACAAAGCCTCTGAAATTGATTCCTTGATGTTAAAGAACCTTTGCTTTGCTCTTTGGAATTTACTACTCCATTCTCCACTCCCTTTACTTTTGCATTCTGACATCTAGGGTCTTAGAGTAGGCTTTGCAAGTTGGGAGAAGCAATACCATTATCAGCTGTCTACAGGTGGAAAACAGAATTATAGTGGGGTGGGGCTTTAAGAGTTGGGCACAGAATGCAAACTCCTTGAGGAAAACAGATTGCTGAGGATCCCTTCCTGTTGCTCAGACTCATCATTGTGCTCTATTTTTGGTATGCAAAGGAAGGCTGGAGTGTTGATAGGCTTTGTGTTCTAGGAAATTTTGGGAAATGAGCAGAAGAAGGCTTATGTAGATTTAGAGATGGGAAGAAACTCAGATGTCATCTAGTCCAGCTTCTTCAATTCACAAACAAGGAAATGAAGACTCCAGAGGTTAAGTGAATTCTAGAGACTCAAAGACTAGATAGTAAATGATAGTCAGGATTTGAACCCAGATTTCAAGTCCAAATCCAGCACTCAGCAGCAAGAGCTCTACTTTTGCAGATGAAGGTGAAGGTGTTATTTGTTGCTGAGGTGAAGAGATAGACATAAGATAGGTCTGTGGTGCTGAGAACAGGATCACAAACTATATTATTTTCATACTTTAATTGGGGGTATGGAAATCCAAGTGCGAGATCACATTGAATCCATTTGAAATTTGCTGGAAGGGTTGGCAAAGGTTTTTGTAGGATTGGAGGTTGAAATCCCACTTTGTTGTTATACAGTTGTGTCTGACTCTTCATGACTCCATGATGTATTACTATTCATGGAGTTTCCTTGGCAAATATCCTAGAGTGATTTGCCATTTCCTTCTCTTGTACTGTAGATTAAAGCAAACAGAGGTTAAATGACTTGCCCAGAGACTCAAAGCTAGCCAGTGTCTGAAGCTCTATTCAAATTCATGTCTTCCTGATTCTAGGTTCCGAGCTCTATCTACTGACCCATCTAAATGCCCCCTCTCCAAATGACACTTACTTTAAGTTAATCTGTATTGGTGAAGCTAAAAATTGACATAGATAATTAAAAACTACAGGTTTCTTCTTAGCTGAGCTAAGGACATTTGTAGCAATAAAATTCAGAGACTCCAGTCCACCTAGGAACCAAAAAAATACTAATATAGGGTACAAAGATATTTAAGATGTTGAGGTTCTCAGAAGAGCTGGAACAGAGTTTTATGTCAGATTTATCTGCCATGGAGGGCATAGCAGCTAGATGGCAGGGAACTACTTAATAACCTTTTCTTTCAATCAGCAAGATTTTTTTCTTCTACCTCTTTTCACCCTAGTGGGAAAATAAACAATAAAAACTCTTGAAATAACTATAGTCAGGAAATAAAAATTCCCACATTGATTATATTTTGCTATTCTGTTTATTTAGTTCCATCACCTCTTTGTCAGGAGATGGATGATGTGCTTGACCATGGGTCTTCTGAAATTATGGTTAGTCATTGCATTTGATTAGTAATTCAAAACTCTTTGTTTCTACAGTATAGTTGTTATAATAGAAATTGCTCTTTTGCTTCTGTTTGCTTCACTCTTTGTACTTTTCCCTAAGCTTCTCTGCAATTGTTCATTTCATCTTTTTTAAACTCCAAAATAGTATTCCATGACATTCATATGCCATACTTCATTGAGGTATTCCCCATTTGATGATAATCCCATAATTGTTTCCAGTTCTTTGCCACTATTAACAGAGCTTTCATAAATATATTTGTAAATAAGAGAACTTTTCCTTTTTCTCTGATTTCCATGAGATTTAGAACTTGGTTTAACTGGGTAAAAGGGTATAGATAGATTTGTAATTTTTTGGACATAGTTTAAAATTACTTACCTGGAGGCTATATCAATCCACAGCTCCATCAGTGAGGTTAATGTGTCCTTTTTTCCACAAGCCCTCTCAACATTCATTCTATTTTTTTTGACATCTTTGCCCAGTTTGACAAGTGTAAAATGCAACTTCTGCGTTGCTTTAATGCCCATTTCTCTTAATTATTTGTGGTATGGAATAATTTTTCATGTATATATTAACACTTTGGATTGAGCATCTATCGATTGGGAAATTCCTCTTATTCTTGTCTGAATAAGTTTCATATTATACATATATATACACATACATACATACACATGTATATAAAAGCTATATGGAAAAGAGTGAATATAAAGATTTATACAAATTTTATAAAAAGATCCCACCACCCCACAAGCTGTTTTCCTTCTTATCTTGGCTTCACTGATTTTGTTTTTGCAAAAACTTAAATTTTATGTAATCAGAATTGTCCCATTTTATCTTCCTTGATTCTCTCTTTTCTTATTTGGTCATGAATCTCTTCCTTTATCCACAGATCTGAAAGGTAATTTCTTCCTTTTTTTCTAATTTGTTTATGATATGACCTTTTAAATATCTAAGTTATTTTTCATTTGTTGCTTATCTTGGTATATGAGGTGAGATACTGGTCTACACTTAATATCTGACAGATTGCTTTTCAGTCATCCCAACAGTTAATTAATGAGTCCTTACCCGTGTAGATGAAATCTTTCAGTTTATTGATCACTAGTCTGCTACACTGGTTTTCTTCTGTATATTGCTACCTAATTTGTTAGGGGTAGACCTCTCAAATGCATAGATAATGTATTGTTAATACTTTGGATTTACATAGTGCCAATCTTCTCAAGAACTCAGATTGTTTTCATGTATATTATTTTTTATTTCAGCCTCCATTTTTTATTATTGTTTGATAGGAAAAGACAAATATTCTCACCTCTGTCTTATAACTAGATACTAGTCTTCAGAAAATTCATTGTTTTCAATTAAAACAAAAAATACTGTTCCTAATTCTTTGTGTCTTTTGAAGAACAAACTTTATTATTCTCAGTCACAGTTTTAGGATAAGAAAAAGCTTAGTAATATCATTTAAAGAACTTTAAGCTATTTAAAATAAATAGATTATATTAATATACATTTCAAAAAGTAAAGTATTTGGATGATTTTTAATTGAGAGGGAAAAACTAATTAGTTAAATGTGATATGCCATAGTAAAGTGGTAGAAATTTTTTTTAAAATAGTAAGACAAGCTTTAATATAAGCTTAGAGTAATAGTATTATTAGTGTAGCTTATATAGAAGAAAATATTTTCTCATAAAGTGAACTAAAAAGCATTATAGCACTTCCTCTCCCTCCTCCCCCTTGCAGGGAATCAATTGTTTCAAAAGAATAAGCAAATTCTGGCCACATTGATTCAAAGATGTACTTACAGTGGTCCTGCTTTTGTTCATTAGCCTCTCCTGATGTGGAAATGATATAAAAGAAAACATAAGCATGAGCAGTCAGTGGAACATACTACAGGGTATAGTAGCCACAACCAACAGCTTGCAGTATTTTTGTTTAATTAGCTTACTGTTTGCTGTTATGGGTTTTCTAAGGTACTGTAAAAATAATCTCAGCTTTCTATATTGAAAAATGTTTAGTGGCCTTTTCACATGCAGAAGCATATTCTAGTATCTAGCAGAAACAATCTAGAATATTGGTGTTGTCGATTGATAAACCACCAAAGTCGATTTTTTAAAAGGGCCAGTATTTTAGAGATAACTATATTCTTTTTTAAAAATTATGTAATTTTCTAATCCAATTATTGGATAATATCAACTATTTAAAAATTGTGGCAAATTGCAATTAGACTGGGCTTGTTTATTCCATGGCAAGAGTATTTAGATATTGAAGGAAATCTCAAATAATGGGAACTCAAAAGTCTTGCAACATTTAGTTAACAGTCAGTTGTTACATTAACCTCATGAAAGAAAACTTGGATAGGGAGACAGAAAATTAATTTGATGTTCTAAGTCAAGTCAGCAAGCATTTTAGCACCTACTATTGTACTAGATATTATGCCAAATGCTGCAGGAACTAAAGATAGGCAGGAAAAAAAAAGTCACTGCTCTCAAGGAGGCTGTGGTCTAAACAGTGACAACATAGAATTAACGATATATAAACAGTATATGTGCTTGTGTGTGTGTATGCACACTTATATGTGCATATATTTATATGTGTGGTAGTGTGTATTATGCACCATATATTGGAGATAACAACAGAGGGAAGCCACTGGTATTAAGAGGAATTGGAAAATGTTTCTTGTAGAAGTTGAGATTTTATCTGGTTTTAAGAGACTCAGAGAATCCAGGAGACAGAGATGAGGAAGAAAAGAATTCCAGGAATGGAAGACAGTCAGTGCAAATGTATGGAGTTGCAAGATGGGATATCTTGTTCAGGGAGCAACAAGGAGGCCAGTATCACTAGATTGTAGAATACTTGATGTGGAGAATAAGATGTAAGAAAACTGGAAAGTTAGAAAGGGACAAGGTTATAAGTCACGTTAAGAGACAGCCAGGGTTTTACATTTGTTCATAGAGATAATTGGAAATCACAGAAATATATTGAGTGTAGGTGGCAACACAGTCACACCAGAGCTTTAGGAAGACCAATTTGGCAGCTGTGTAGAAGACTAATGTGGGGAAAGATTGAATATCAGGCAGTAGGAGAACTCTGAGAATTTCAGAAGGGAAAATTAGAAATAATATAATAAAATTGATAAATTAGTATAAAATGTGAAAAGCTGGTGGGCAAGTAACTAGAAAGCATTTCCGTTAGAGTGAACTGACAGGTTGAGCAAGCATTTCCATCTATAAGTATTACCTAAACACTGTAAAGCACTATATAAATGCCATCTATCATCACTGTAATTGTCTTACTTCTATATGCCCCTTCTTCATTACATGGAGATAACCCTGGGTTCTCAAAAGGCTATATTTTCTATAGCTGATTGCAACCTATTTAGGACCAAATTATCTCAACCTGATAGGAAATTTTTAGATGAAAGATACATTTAAGTAGTAAAGAATATATAAGGTAGTATATTGATTGGGATCTTGGGGTTGTAGTCCCAAGGGATTGATTGATTCCAATCAATACAGTAGTTTAGGCAAAGAAAAAGCTGAAAAGCTATTATTATTTTTTTATTTTTTTTTACTGTGAGACTTACTTTACATATCTGAACATAGAGCAGCATTAGTCATCTATGAGAAAGGAAGATTTACCTCACATCAAAGCAGTTTAAATCTTGACAAGATAGTCAGATCTAATATGTTACATATTAATGTTAGATAGCTCTAGGGAGACATGCAAATTTTAAAGTAGTGCTTTTTCCCATAATTTTACTGATTAATTTTGCAATTACATCACAAAGCACAATTTTGACCTGGTTATTTTATTTTCTAAATTAATTGAAATGCTTTGAGACTTGTTGAATCATTAAGAGATAATTCAGCTCCAAATTCAAAATGCAAAATTTGAGTACTTGAGAAACACTTTTTACTGCTGCTGGACAACTCTCACTGAAAGCAAAAAATACAGTTCACATGTAAGGGCTTCATCATAGTAGCTAGAATTGTAACTACCCTTTACTCCCTCTGGGAGGTATTGTTACAAAGCAGAAAGCATTGACTGTAGGCAGAGAAACTGAGGTTAGCTCCCTTTGGTGATGCTTGCCATGTAACCTTGGACATTTAACATCCCTAGACTTCAATATCCATATCTGTCAAATAAAGGAGTGGAATTTGACAGCATTCTGAAGATCATTCTAGCTCTATATCTATGATCTTGGTAGTTTCTATGTTTTTGTTCAACTACAAATGTCTAATTCTTGGAGCACAATAGATAAATATATTAAACTTTTTTACACATATAATTATAGATAGGAATATGATAAACTTAGAACATTTATGTATTTAGCTAACTCAGTCTTCATCTCTCTTCCTTATTTATTCAGAGTAGAATAAAAAGATGAAATTTCTATTAAAGTGATCAAATGATATCTCAAATTGTAATGAAAACTTATTTATTTGTGGAAGAGAAAATTATTCTTCTAACACATGTAGAAAATTACTACTATTCACTTCAATAATTTTAAACAAATTGTCATTGTTTATCAATCCATTGTCATAAATTTATTTAAAGTTTCAATAGTAGGAGGCAGCTGTGTGGCTCAGTGGATTGAGAGATAGACCAAGAGAAAGGCGGTCCTAGGTTCAAATTTGGCCTCAGATACTTCCTAGCTGTGTGACCCTGGACAAGTTACTTAACCTCCATTGCCTAGTATTGATTCTAAGGCAGAAGGTAAGGGTTTAAAAAAAATAAAGTTTCAATAGTAAACATGTGTTTACTATTGAAATACCATTTGGAATTTAACATTTTTTTTTACAACTATATGGTGAAGAAAGATAGCATTTTCCAGAGCCCTAGTTAACTTTGTATTTAGTAGTTAAAGATTGACCTTGGTAAAAAATAATGAGAATATTGACTAATAAAACTGAGGCAGGGTTTGTAAAAAAAATTATTCATAAGATGTTATAATCTTACAAGTGTTATTTGTGCTGAATTATTTGAGGCTAGACAATATATCTTATTTTTTCAGTGCTTAGCATAATGCCTAGTATTTCGTAAGTACCAGATAAATTTATTACCATCATTTCTGTATGATTACATTGCCTTTCACATAAAAGGCACTCAAAGGGTTATTAAATGAATATATGAAATACTATGTGATATTCTTTATTCAATGAGATCCTAATTTGATAAAACTAATGTTTTTAAAAAAATTAAACAACATTTTAAAAAGTCCTATTACAGATGTAAAATCTGACTTTTAACTTTAAAAATAATTTCTCTGGCCTGCGTATGTGGCATTATTAACAAAAAGTGGCAAGATGGTATTAATAACTATAAAATTCTTTAACACATTCAGTCTTAACAATAGATATTAGAAATAATTTTAACTGTACCACTTGTTTCACCTTTTTGGATATATTCCAAGATAAATGACAATAGAGAAAATAGTTAAGTAACTTCTGCATAGAAGGCAAGACAGCTGTAGGCAAGCTGGTCAGGAAAAAGGGTATTAAAACATACCAAACCTCAACTCAAATGATTTTTGGTATTGAAAAAATCCTAAGAAGTAACAATTTGGAACTCACTAAATGGTAACTCACTTAGAAGTTTTGAAAGAACTCAGAAGTGTGTTGACAGAATAGTAGATTTATATATATATATATATATATATATATATATATATATATATATATATATATATATATATATATATATATGTAAAATCTCCTCCTTACAGATAACTTTTCTGCCTGGTTATTGTTATATTGCTAATGTGACTCCAGAACATAAGAAAAACTCAGAAGAAACCTGGGAATATAATATGCTAGATAAGTAACGGAGTCTATTAGTGGATACCTAAGCATAGTCAATTTATTGAAAGAAAATATAATTTCTGTAATGGTAAATTCTTCCTCACTAATATTGAATTCTTTAAGGGGAGAAATAAACTTAGGGAGAGATAAAAGACATCAGATAGAATTTATTTGTATTCTCAAGCTTTTGATGATGTTCTATGCCATAGACTTAATTTTTTTTTTTAAACCCTTCCTTACCTTCCATCTTAGAATCAATACTATGTACTGGTTCCAAGACAGAAGAGCAGCAAGGGCTTAGACAATGGGGGTTAAGTGACTTGTCCAGGGTCACACAGCTAGGAAGCGTCTGAGGTCACATTTGAACCTAGAGAGCCTGGCTCTCAATCCACTGAGCCACCTAGCTGCCCCCTGCCATGGACTTTTTTTTTTTTAATGATTTAATTGTAGGAAGTAAAAAGTGGATGATTTTGAGGAATCAAAAGGCAAATGTTAAATGATACTTCTTTCCATGTGTAACATGAATTCCGGAGGACTCTTATTGGTTCTAATTTTATTTAATATTTTTAAAGTTATGGAAGGAGCAGTATATAGTGAAATACTAGTTTAAAAAAAGAATAACTGTGGTTTTTTTTGTTTTTTTTTTAAGCCCTTACCTTCTGTCTTGGAGTCAATACTGTGTATTGGCTCCAAGGCAGAAGAGTGGTAAGGGCTAGGCAATGGGGGTCAAGTGACTTGCCCAGGGTCACACAGCAGCTGGGTAGCTCAGTGGATTGAGAGCCAGACTTAGAGACGGGAGGTCCTAGGTTCAAATGTGGCCTAAGCCACTTCCCAGCTGGGAAGCAACACCCCTAGTATTTGGAAATTTTGCCTTGCCTTTGTCTCTTGTCTCTGCCATTACTACCAGTAGCTCAAAAGCCTTATTCCTCCTACCCTGACAAACTTATGGTATATCCAAATAATTGGGTCTTTTGTTAGGCCAGCAACTACTTATTGGATTAATTAGATTAACAAGGACACTGGCTATCTAATAAAATAGGAATAGCATACTCAATACAGGCATAGCTTACTACTTTTTGGATTGTTTTGCCATATTATTAGCCAGTGGTATAATACTAATCAAAATTTGGACATACCACTCTTAAGTTGTATGTGCATGATAACTCAAGGATTATGGAACTAACTCTAGATTTTAATGATAAAAGTATTTAAGAAGGGATATTCTAAGTTGAAGTGATGGGAAAATTTGAATAAAAAGCAAGATAAATTGCTTTAGATATAAAAGCAAATTATAATAATAGTTTGATGCTGTTGAAAAGTTATGCTTCTATGCTTTTAAATATTTCTTCTATGGTAGAACATCTGTTAAGCAGATGGTCATATTGTAAGTGACTGAGAATAGACTTTATGTTTTCAATTGGGGATTTTTTCTTTTATCATTTACTTTGATTAAAATACAGGATTAATACTTTGGATACCCATTTATAACAGGAAATTGCCATTTCTCCCTTTCTGAATGCGATTTTAAAAGTATTTCATTTTCAAGGTGATTTAATTTCACAAAAGAGCTGATATTTTCTTTAACAGAGTGTATCTCTGGATTCATAATGGAAGATCATGGGGGACAGAGACTCAATTAACATGAATCTGCTTTACAGGACATTTGACTAACATGTACCTTATACCATCAAGAAAGGTGTTGGGGGGGGGGCAGCTGGGTGGCTCAGTGGATTAAAAGCCAGGCCTAGAGATGGAAGGTCCTAGGTTCAAATGTGGCCTCAGACACTTCCCAGCTGTGTGACCCTGGGCAAGTCACTTAACCCCCATTGCCTAGCCCTTACCATTCTTCTGCCTTGGAACCAATATACAGTATTGATTCCAAAACGGAAGGTACGGGTTAAAAAAAAAAGAAGAAGAAAGAAAAAGAAAGATGTTTGGGGTAGCCAACTTGTAATTCATTATTGTGGAAGAAAAAGGTGAATAATACATATACATTCTTGCCTAAATTTTCTTAGTCTCATTAAAGCACCATGTGTTTTTGTAAGGTTTATATAGTCAGCTTCCAAAATGAAATGTGTTACAAAAAAGAACAATTAAAAAAACAACAACTCAGAAAACACTTGAGAACAACAGGGTTATTCTTTATATATATATAATATTATATATTTTGTATATTCAAATGAAAATTCAAATTATATATATTCAAATGAAAATTTTAAATTGAGCAATATCCTTTTGGAATTGAGTGTCCAAGTTTATTAAAATTCAGATAACCTAGATAAGCCATTTATAGAGTTTCCAAGTCTAATACAGTTCTGCATGTTGGGGAATGATCAGAGCAACTTTCTTCTTTCTTTGGTTCTCATTTCACTTAAAAGATGTCATATGAATTGAAATCTAAATATTATACCTAACTGCCCCAGAAAAAAAGTGATATGAATCCCCTTAAAAAGAGCCTTCAAATACAACAAAATCTATTCAGTGAGTGGCTTCCTTTAATAAGCTTACCCATCCAACAGTTAGAGCAAGAACAATTTGATTTCATCTTCTCAATAATCTGTTTTCTTCACATTCTTCCAGGTAGGCAAATGGGCTCTAAAAAATAGGGAGGTAAAAGATTTAGAAAAGATTGAGGGATAAAAAAAAGTTTTGAAGATATGATAATTTTTTTAAGGTTGGTTTGAGAGCATTTTTGGAGTGGTTCCAGCTCTTGGTGCTACTAAGCTGCCATCTTGGTTGCACCCCCCCCCCCAAGATAATTTTTGTTTAAAGTCTTATGATGTATATAGTGTGTATGCATATGTAGATATACGTAACCTTCTTCCTGCCCCAACACATGTACCTATATCAAGTGATAGGTTCTCTATGACCTGTCCAGTTCTAATTAAGTTCAAATAGTGATGAATTTTTTTAGCCCCAGCAATTCTCAAAGATGATCTGCTAAATTCTACTGTGGTTGTGGGCTGCTTTGGTCCAAGAGTACTTATATTGAAGAATTCCAACTCTTGAAACACTGAAAAGGCCATTTGAGCTCTTAGGATGTCCCCCACACACACCCACCCCCCCCCCAATTGTTATTTCAACAGTATGGGAAATTGCTCACTGAGGAACCTCCCTGACCAAAACAGATGTGCAGTTGTGAATCTAAAAAGCTCTATGATTGAGTGACACTGGTTTTCTTGTTCCTCACCCAAACTCTGTCTTCAGACTCAGGGTATTTTCTCTCCTCTCCTCTTCTCCCACCCCCCTTTCTATTAGAATTGATTCTAAGTATCAGTTCCAAGGAAGAACAATAAGGGTTAGGCATTTGGGGTGTAGTGACTCGCCCAGGGTCACTCAGCTAGGACATGTCTGAGGAACCCAGGACCTCCTGACTCCAGGCCTGGCCCCCTCTAGGAGCCACCTAGCAGCCCCTTGGACTCAGGCCATTTTCACTGACTGTGCACCTTCCCTGGAATACTTTCCTTCTTCTCTACCTCTTGATTCCCCTGGCTTTTTTCAAGTTTCATCTGACATCTTTCAACATGAAATCTTAATTGAGCCCTCTTAATTCTATTCACTTTTTTCCCAGTTTATCCTGTCTATTTCTTGTTTATTCCTGGTTGTTTGAATGTTTGGCTGTGAACTCCTTGAGAGTAGGGTTGGCCTTTTACCTTTGTGTCGCTCACACTTGTCCATTACTTCCCTGCCTTCCTTTCCCAGCTCAAATCTCGCCTTCTGCAAGAATTCTCTCATCGCCTCCCTTATTTAAGTCCTTGCTGCTAAGATTCTCTCCAGCATCTTCTGCGTCTCTCTTGTTTGTATGTTGCATTTTGCAAGTGGTCTCCCCATTAGACTGTGAGATCTTTGAGGAGAGGGTCTGTCCTTTACCTTTCTCTGGATCCCTACCACTTAGCATCATGGCTGGCACATAGCAGACATTTAATAAATGCTTTTTGACTTGACTTCATACGCAATTTAGTGTGCTACTAGATGGTGCAGCGGCTAGAATGCTGGACTTGGAGGCAGGAGGGAGGATGGGTTGAAGTCCTGCTTCAGACATTTTTCACCTGTGAGACCCTGGGCAGGTCACTTAAGCTCTGTCAGCTATAGTTTCTTCATCTGTAAAATGGGACTAATCATAGCACCTACTTCCTCCCAGGCAAATGAGATCATTTCTGGTACTTTGCACACCTTCAAGCTAGATAAATGCTAGCTCATAGGATGAGTGTTGACATCCTGAAGAGTCATAAATGTTTGCAGTTTCATTTAACTTCCAGTTCACCATGCAGCCAGATAAAAGGCTTCATTTGGTAAGAAATAGCATGTACTTTTGTTGTGGAAGGATACAGAAGGCCAAAGAAGACCCAAAGGTTTATAACATACCATTATTAATGTCATTATGACATGACAGTATGATACTTAGATATATCCTGCTAACAAAATACAGCTTGAAGATAATTTTCTATTGGTACAAAATAAATTTTTAAAAAATTAAAGGAAAAATTAGTATTAGCAGTAGTCTGCAAAGGCTAAGTAAGTTTTCACTGTCTCATACTTTATAAACATGGACTGTAGCAGATAGAGCAATCAAGAAATCCTGAAATCCTGAACTAGCTTTTATCCATCTGGGGTTTTTTGATAGAATTATTCTCCTGCCAGTATTCCATTTATTGCCATTTGTTGTTCATTCATTTTCGTTGTGTCTGATTCCTCCTGACCCCATTTGGGTTTTTCTTGGCAGAGATACTGGAGTGGTTTACCATTTCCTTCAGCTCATTTTACAGATGAGGAAACTGAGAGCTAGTAAATATCAAAAGCCAGATGGAGGTACCCTGAAAAGGAACCTTCCAAAAGAGAAGTTCACTTCTTGAAGTTTCTGATGTTTCCTTAATGACTTGTTTGTAAGATGGCTCCCCGAATCATCTTAACTTCCTCATTGGCTGTATGTAAGGGCAAAGGTTTGGTGTGCTAAGACCAAGCCCCTAGAGAGGCTCCTCAGCTTATTGGTGTCAGCCTAGACATCATTCACTGTCTCCTTCGCGCCTCCTCATCCTCGCTCCGAAGAAGAAAGTTTTCAAGGTCCTTCACTCAGTCATTTGGCAAATGGAAACTCTGTGCCAGTAGGCGCTGCGTAAAAGGGATAGAAGTAAGATGGAAACAGTCCTGGCCCCCCTCCGAGTGCTAATGAGGAAGACGATTAGTCTATAAGCTGAATGTAGAAGACGCCTGCGGCACAGAGTGGATGGAAGGTCATCCTAGAGGAGGAGGAGGAGGCTGCGGGGTGCGCAGGAGCGAGCCCGAAGGACCTTCTGCAGAAAGCCACGTCTGAGCTGCCTAGAAAGAAGCCCCCTTCCAGAGGGGAAGAGGCAGGACCGAACGTCCCGTGCCTGGACATAAACCCGCCAAGCCTCGTAGAAGGAAGGTGGATTGTCGTGTCGGGGAAGTGTCCACGGACCAGTTTTAACTAGATCGCAGAGAGGAGGAGGTTGAATCCAGGAGAAGACAGAAGAGTAAAGCGGCTCACAGGGTAGAGATCTTTAAACAGCACATGGATGCTGGAGGTCCCAGAGGCAGCTTGATGGGTTCTCTTTCATTCCTTGGTTCCCTTCTGGTACTCCTAAAACAAAAAATTGGGAAAGGTGCCATTAAAACACAAACACAGGATTCCCAACAAGGTCATATTTTTGAAAAGTTTAAAAATATGTATATGTCTTGAGCCATTTGGAATTGTAAGGTTCAGAGCCCTCCTCTCCGCCACTCCAATAAGCCTCCAAATTAAAGCACTCTGGGGGCAGTGCCGGTCTTAGAACACTCTCTCCTTCTCCGCTCATAAATCCACTCTGATAATCAGGACTTTGTACTTAGTCTAGAGGAGGCCTGGTAGAGATAAGCCAGGGAACAATTGCTTTGGAGAGATGCCATTCACAGGCTGTGATGAAAAGAAAAGACAACAAGGATCATTGGAAAGGAATAATGGAAGATGATGAGTCATTTGAACACTTATTGAACATTCATTGTATGTAAAGCTGTGCACTAGACTGCGACACTAAGGAGTTAGAAAGGAAGCAGAAAATAGTTTGTCCTTAAGATTGTGACTGTTGGCAAACAGAGTTGGGAATAGGTAAATAAACAGGGGAAAGGGAGAGGGGAAATGAGAGATGGAGAAATCTTTGGTGATGAGATGCGGAAACCTCTCCATATTTTGAAAATCCTTGAAGAAAAACATTGGCATTTCGCTTGGTAAAGTGACTGCTCATTTAGCTGTAATATTCCTTTGGGATAGTTCTCTGAATTCAATAAAAACAAAGCTAAAGAAAAAGCTATTCTGTTTTAGGCAGTATGTAATTAAGCCATAGAAATCAGTGCCATCCAGAATATTACCGCGCCCAAAAGGATTAAGTACTGGTATGAATAAAAATAGTACCTATTATTGTTCTCATTGGAGTGAAATTATAAGGATTGTCAATCATCCTGTTTCAGGGTAAAGTTGATTATTGGCTAGGCTCAGGAATACAGTATGCCCCTCCCCTTTTTTTTTCTTTAATTGCAAACGGGGAATTTAAACTTTTTCTTTAAAGGGTTATGTTTTGGCCAAGAAGATATGGAGTTAGATTAGTTTTTTAATGGTGTTGCAGAATTTTAAATTAGTCAGCTATCCTTTATTGAGTTCCTCTTCTGTGCCTGGAACTGTGCTAAGCACTGTGGATGCAAAGAAAGATAGAAGACAGTCCCTGCTTTCAGGGAGCTCATGATGGGATGAGGAAGAGAACACACAATCATCATTTATATAGGTTACATTGGAATTCATCATAGAAGAGAGGCACCAAATTTAAGGGAGATGGGGAAAGGCTTCCTGGAGAAGGTGAGGGTTTAAGGAAAGCTAGGGAAGCCAGGAAGGCCTTGTGGATAGTCAGTGAGAATGCTCAGAATCTGGAGATGGACCCCAGAGAGAAGCTGGTGTGGACGGGTGTTTGGGGTGGTTTTGATACAGTCAGGCTCCTGCCTTGGGAAGATCAGTTTGGTAGCTGATTAGAAAGCGAGAAACATGTGGCAGAAATTCCAGCCAAAAGATTATTGTAATAGTGATGACTGTTTCTGCCCCTCTGTTCCCGCCCTGCACTTATCGAGTTCTTACCATTTTTTAAACCCTCCATGGCAGCAACAACAACATAAAAAAAAACAGTGAATGGTATATGCAGGTGAGAGTCATTGAGAAGGTTTGATTGTTAAGATTTTTAATTGGCCCCCATTGTTCTCACTGGTTTCAAAATCTTAGACACAGGGAATAAAATGTCTGGAGTTTGGGAATTTTGGCCGTGTTTCTCAGCTATGGGTTAGAAATTCAGGATCTGTTAAAGGTGGTGTATATAGAGAAGGGCAAGAAAGGAAATAGAATGCAGGACATATGCAATTTAGAAAAAAAAAAACCACAGAATTGGGTTGTGTAAGCTGGAAAAAAGGTGATGTGAAGCAATCAGTGAGTGAAGCTGATGGAATGAGTCCATTGACTTGTTGGGCTGCTTTTTGAGAACTATTTTTACCTTTACTCCCATTGGATCTTCTTAAATATCTGATCATCTTTTTTATTTTTTTTATCATCTATTTAAAGACTGATTAAGTTATCAAAACTGGTTCTTTAACTGTTCTCACGTGATTCTTCTCTTGGGCAAAGGGTGTCATCACTTGAATGAAGATGCACATAAACATTTGAGTTTCTTTTCCTTCCTTTGTGTGCGTCCAAAAAACTTTTCACCATTTTGGGTGATTGACTTCAAAATAGCTATTTACATTTAGCAAATGTTATTATTTAGTCATTTAAATAAATGAATAATTTAAAGAATTTTTATTGGCCTCGGTATATTACAAAAGTACATTTTTATCCACTGTGTGACAATGTAAAGGATAACAAACAAAGCATTTTTTTTTTTTGTAAATAGTGTTTCTCTATGTGTAATGTTAGATGAACAATGGATGTTATAGGGAGATGAATATTATAAGAAGAGTGACTATTTCCATGCACAGGGACAAGGAATCATCCCAGGGGTTTAAAGGCCATACAGGTAGATTTGCACCAATGCAGACCTAACTTGAGAGGTCTACTACAAACCCAGGATGGAACCAGATGCAGAATTATCTAACTGGTAGGAATAATTAGGATAAGGAAAGGAAGGTCTGTATCATTGAACAGTCATTCTCCTGGCTAGACATGATCCCAGAATACTATTCCCCTGGTAGATTCTGGATGATTTTTAAATTGCCCAAGTGATCATCTTTAGAGGCTCCTCTTATAGTATCTAACTTTACTTGTAAATGTACCTTTTAAATAGATCTTATCAGTCACCCCATAAACATTTATTAAGTGCTCGTGTACCAGGCACTGGGCTAAGCACTGGGGAAACCAGAGGGCAGTCTCTGCTTTCATAGTCTGGGAGTTCTCGACTTTTTTGTATCATGGACAAATTTGACAGTTTTTTGGAGCCTATAATGTCTTCTCAGAATGCACTTTAATGTGTAAAATGAAATACAGAATTTTTTATTAAGAAGTTCCTATATCTAGTTTACGAAACCTTTAACTTAAGGAGAATTCATAGACTTTGAGAGGCAACATGAATCTGGAAGACCTAGATTGGCTGATATTCTACCTTAGACCTTTGCTGTGATGCTGTGTGAGTCACTTAACCTCTGTTTGCCTCGTTTTTCTCAAATCTGAAATAAAAGGAGGAAGCTTGATGGCCTCTAAGGCGCTTTGCAGCAACGGATCTATGGTCTCTACAGTGACTTTTGGTGTATCTCTTGGCATGCACACAAATGTGAAATTGAAGTTACTTTCACAATTTTTTTAAAGTTTTAAAAACTCATTGTAGTTCTAAACATTCTAAAGGACTTGTTAGTCATGAAAAACTGTCAGGCACTAAAAACTGTATAGCAAGATCCCAGTGACAGCCTTTCTGACCTTGCTACAAGATCCTATTCTAAAGGATTAGCCGGAACTGGAGAGGACCTCATCAGCCATCTCTTCCAATTGCATCATTGGACATAGGAAGAAAACTGAAATATTGGGAAGCAGTGTGACTCCTGGTCACAAATGTCTTAAGCAGCAGAGCTGAGGACTAGAATCCTGGTTCTTTGATCCCAGATCCAACACTCATGTGTGTGTGTGTGTGTGTGTGTGTGTGTGTGTGTGTGTGTGTGTGTGTGTGTGTGTGTGTGTGTGTATTGTCTCCATATTGTTGATATCCATCTTGGTTTGCTATTTTGGGACTTGGGGAGAGAAACTGGAAGTAGAAAGTTAGAAATGGAATTAGACTTCGGTGAAGATGAGTTCCTCTGGGAACTTAACAGAAATGACTTGGAGTACAGAAAGAGAAAATGGAGAGGGTATTCCAACTGCCTGTTGTAAAAACTCAAGTATAGTGATGCATAACTGGGTTATAGGTCCCTACTTTCCTATCATACAGCATTGTACATAGTTTATTGAATAAATGATTGATAAGTAAAGAAATAAACGATCACTACAGAGTGGAACATGAGTATTTGTTGAATAAAATTGTTTTCATACTTTACACTTGGGCATTTAAGAATTGAATTTGAATAGTTCCCAACTGGGGTTTGTACCTGTTGTTTTTCCTTTTGGGCTGCTCACAAATTTGTTGAGCTGCTTTGGGGGTATCTAACCATTTTGTAGCATCCTACACCCAATCGTAGGTTCTTTTTGGTAGCAAGGTTTCTTTTTCCCTTGTTTCTTTAGTTTCCCATATGTCTAGTTCCAATTAATAGCATTATTTCCAGTCTTATACCCAGGTAGAGCAAAAACCAGCTTATAAAATATGTGCCCTTCCTACCAGGAGATATTCAGGGGTTACCAGTTTCCTTTCATTGACTCCTAAGCAAACACTTCAAGCTTCTCCTGGATAGTTCTCTGCTTTAGATCTGGGTTTTCATTCCTCCACACCCAAGACTTTGTCTTAACCAAATAAACTAGATTTTGTTGTTTTCTTCAGACCACCCTTTATCTCTTGCACCTAACATTATGGGATCAACTATTTCATGCCCAGAGAACTAGAAGGACCTTAGAAATCATTCGACTTTCTCATTTTCAGAGGAAGCTGAGGCCCATAAAATTGCCCAGTCACATACATGATAATAAGTGGCCAAGTGGGGATCAATCAAGTGGTTTCTTCTTTATGTAAAAAGTTCAGGAAGTATTCTTCAGTTGACCTCACCCAGTGATTCAGTGGTTTCTAGTTTTACTAGTAAATCAATCTCATCTTTTCTTTAAAAAGTTAATAAAATGTGCCTCACATATAAAAAATCTAAACTTGTAAAATAAAAAGACTTTTTTTTAAAGTACTGCATAGGTTTTTAAGCATAGGCATTAGTGACAGCCCAACTTATACTCATTTTCAACCAAGAGAAAAAAATAGCTTCCTGCTTTGGCAAGTGGCTAGAACAGATGTGGATTGTGCAAGAGATCACATCCTCTTGTGAACCTTTAGCAAGTTGCTACTAACACATTTTTTTTGCATGTTGTCTTTTTGCAGCTACAGGCATATGTAAGGTTGTCAACTCCTAGTGAAAAAGAAAAATTAGTGTAGCAGAATGTAATATATCCTGACTATGTTGATTGGCTGAAGTGTTCCTATTAAAGGATTTATTTTGTTTTTTAAAAATCACCCCAGGTTCCTTTAACTATAAGTATAGTGTTAACTGGTCAGCCATGGAATCTTAAAGTTATGGTGTTAGAAGTTATTACCAATTGAAGGTAATAACTAACATTTTTATAATGCTTTAAGGCTTAAAAATCACTTTACATATATTATCTCATTTGATCTTCATTAATCTTGGGAAGTAGGTGCTATTATTACCATTATACAAATGCAGAAACATAGGCTTGCTCCAAGTCATATAACTAGTAAGTGTCTGAGACAAGATTTAGTCACGGATCTTCCTGACTCCAAGTTCATGCTCTGTCCACTATACCATGGATATATCTCTCTGTGGATAGATAAAGCATTTAGATAAAAGCATCTTGGAAACGAATAAAAATGAGGAAGATAATGATTTAGTGAGGAATTACATCCCTCTAAAATCTATTTCTTTTTACAGAAATCAGGTATGCTTATACATGATATGCATATGATACACAAGATCTAATAAAACTAAAACTGATTCCCTCAAAGTCAGGTAGTGGTGGTTGTCTATGAACTTGGATGAGAAATAGTTACATTTTTATTTTCACTAAGCTTGAACTGATTTGAATCTCTTTGATCATTTAAAAATATAATTTAGAGAAGGGATCCATAGGCTTTACCATGATGCTGTATGGTTTTGTTAAACCTCAGGATTTAACAAAAAATGCCTCTCCTCTAATGATACTTGTATGAAAAGACTTAATTTTGCATTTTATTATTATCATAGTCATCAAAAGCATCATTTTGACCACTGTCATCAGATCACGTACCAGAGAGAAGTTCTCAGCAGAACTATGTCTTAGGGCTACTGCATAAAGACTTTTCTTTTTTGGCTGTGTTGTACATAGCCAGTTTGTTGCTCTTATATTGATCTATTAGAAGCTTAGATGAATGGGTTCAGGAACCTGGTGCCTCTAGCATGAAAAAAAGACGTTGGGTTTGGGGAGCTCTGTAAAGCTAGATTTTAAGATTATAATACCATTTCCAAAGGGAAAGATCCAAGTCAAGATATATTTCTATGCCTGTGGGATCTTTGCTAGCCCCAACAGAGCCACCAAATAAGGGACATTTGCAAGAAGCTGGATGCATTATCAAACTTGAAGTTTCTCAGGTCTTTGAGATTTCATGCCTTTCTTTCCTGAATAATTAGGTATGGCATATCTCATTGTTGCCATGGTTGCATTTGAGTTCTGATATTCATACCCTTTACTGCCTTTCTTGCTTTTGACAGCTTAAATTTATTACTCTTCCTAATTTTTCCATGTATTGACATCTGTTTCACACATGATATTAAAGAAAATGGCCTGAGATTTCTATGCTTCAAATTAAACCTGGTACCAGACCATGGCTGATTCACTACCAGTGAGTGTATCGGAGTTCATATTCCCAAGGCAGACTGGTTATGTGAAATGCCTTAACTCTTTCTAGGAAGACTTTCTTTCCTGAATGCCCGACTTTCTTCCATTGCAGTTTGAGCTAAAGCCGAGCACATTTGCTTCAAGTTCCTTTTATTCAACAATTGCTTTAAAAATTATAATTAGGAACATTTTTTTCTTAAAGGATCATATATTAATTTTATGACACTCATTTTGCATGAATCCCATTCATACCCCTTACAAAACAGAGTGAACCCTTTGAAATATGTAAGCCAAGTTCTGAAAAGATAAACAAGGAGAGAACAATTTTCATAAGATTATTTCTAAGTAAAGTGAAGACTCTTTATACATTATTCATAAGAAGTTGCTTAGAAAAACTATTTTTATTTTCCTCAGCATTTCTGGAAGTGCTTTGGATGGTGGGTATTTCAAAAGGTATGTCACTAGGGCTTTGAATTGAAAGAAAAAGTTTCTTAATATCCTATCTTTCAAGTCAGGTTGAGGATAACTTTCTTTAATGTCTATCCAAAAGTGTATTAGAAGATTCTCATATTCTAAAGGACAGACATAACTAGCAAATTTCCCTCTTTTAACTGTTTCTGGGACAAGTAACACAAAATATCTCCCCATTTCAGTTGAGATTTCCTAATTATTCTTGTTAATTAAATACTAAGCTGAAGTGTTTGAGGGCTATTGTTGCGAAAGTGCTGTCAGTACCCATTCTAATTTTTGGCAACCGGGGACTAAACTCTGGCAATCTCCCCTTATCATGGCTCTGACCAGATCCCATTCACTCACGGTCCGCAGTGGGACAATGACAAGTTCTATTCTTATTAGAGGCACTATGCTGTATAGCAGCAGTTCTTAAACTTTTGGGCTATAGAATCCCTTTACTCTCTTAAATATCATTGAGGACTTCTATAATCAGAAAATCAATGATAGCTTAATCAATGCTTGAAATATGATCAAATTACAATCTTAAAACTGCATGATATGATTGTGTGATTTGTAGTAAGAATTTACTTCCAGAATACAGTCTGTATGTAACCAGATTAAGAATGTAGTCCCAGGATATTACCTATTATTATCTTAAATGCATTATCATATTAATCATGAGTGAATTGCTTTGTTAATCCTAGTATATGAATATAGCATATAATGTATTTTATATCTAATTCATTTAAGAGGCTACAGGGACCCTGGGGTCACCAAAGGTCAGGGGAGGTCAGGAGACCTCAAAGGTCTCTTGGTCGCTAGAGATTTGGGGAATTTCTTGGAAAGAAGGGGGACAAGGTTGAGAACAGACATGGAAGTATAAAAGTGCATGTCTTTTGCAATTTGAGGTCTCACATTTCAAACTAAAGAGAAACTTGCAGTCTCTGGTTCAGTGATTTTTATGCTCGCAATAAATAAAGCCAGATCTTTGCCCAAGAGGGTCTCCCAGTCACTTCTCTTTCATTCCCAAGGAGATTTTGTTTGTCTAGGTTATTTCTGTTGACAATTACCATAATAGAAATTAGAATGTTTCAAAATTATTATGAAAATGATTTTGAGCTCCTGGACCAACTGAAAATGACTTGGTGGGATCTGCAAGGGTCCTTGATTCATACTTTGAGAACTGCCTGTGGAAAGAATTCGCCCATGGAGTCAAACTTAAGTGGTTGAATCTTGGGTCTGACACTTCCTAGTTTTGTAATCATGGACCTTGAGTCCGTTTTCTGATTTGTAAAGCAGTTTTTAAAAAATCTAACTCCCAAGATTGTTTATGGGAAAAGTGCTTTGTAAAAATGTAATAAGATTATCTTTTTTCAAAAAAATAAATTAAATTAATTATTTTTAGTCAATTTAGAACATTATTACTTGGTTACAAGAATCATATTCTTTCCCTCCCTTCCCCTAGCCAAAGCGCAATTCCACTGGGTATTACATGTGTCCTTTGATCAGAATTTATTTCCATGTTGTTGCTGTTGCATTAGGATGTTCATTCAGAGTCTACATCCCCAATCATATCCCCTCAACCCATGTAAATCAAGCAGTTGCTTTTCTTCTGTGTTTCTGCTCCCACAGTTTTTCCTCTGAATGTGGATAGTGTTCTTTCTTATAGGTCCCTCCAGGTTGTACATTTCATTGTACCACAGTGTGTCAGTCTCTGTGTACAATGTTTTCCTGGTTCTGCTCCTTTCACTCTGCATCACTTCCTGGAGGTTGTTCTGGTTCCCATGGAATTCCTCCACCTTATTATTCCTTTAGGCACAATAGTATTCCATCACCAACATATGCCACAATTTGTTCAGCCATTCCCCAATTGAAGGGCATCCCCTCGTTTTCCAATTTTTTTGCCACCACAAAGAGCGCAGCTATGAATATTCTTGTACAGGTCTTTTTCCTTATTACCTCTGGGGTACAAACCCAGCAGTACTATGGTTGGATCAAAGAACAGAGAGTCTTTTAGCGCCCTTTTGGGCATAGTTCCAAATTGTCCTCCAGAATGGTTGGATCAATTCACAACTCCACCAGCAATGCATCAATGTCCCAACTTTGCCACATCCCCTCCATCATTCATTACTTTCCTTTGCTGTCATGTTAGCCAATCTGCTAGGTGTGAGGTGATACCTCAGAGTTGTTTTGATGTGCATCTCTCTGATTTTAAGAGATTTAGAACACTTTTTCATGTGTTTATTAATGGTTTTGATTTCTTTAGTTGAAAATTGCCTATTTATGTTCCTTGCTCATTTATCAATTGGAGAATGGCTTGATTTTTTGTACACTTGGTTTAGCTCTTTGTAAATTTGAGTAATTAGACCTTTGTCAGAGGTTTTTGTTATGAAGATTGTTTCCCAATTTGTTGCTTCCTTTCTAATTTTGGTTGCATT
Source organism: Monodelphis domestica (assembly GCF_027887165.1). NCBI lineage: Eukaryota > Metazoa > Chordata > Mammalia > Didelphimorphia > Didelphidae > Monodelphis > Monodelphis domestica. The sequence goes on from NC_077231.1 coordinate 262,960,789, forward strand.
GGTTTTGTTTGTACAAAAACTTTTTAATTTGATGTAATCAAAATTATTTTTTACATTTTGTGATTTTTTTTTTTAGCTCTTCCTTGGTTTTAAAATCTTTCCTTTCCCAAAGACCTGACATGTATACTATTCTGTGTTCACCTAATTTACTTATAGTTTCCTTCTTTATATTCAAGTCATTCACCTATTCTGAGTTTATCTTGGTGTAGGTTGTGAGATGTTGATCCAAACTTAATCTCTCCCATACCGTCTTCCAATTTTCCAATCAGTTTTTATCAAATAGTGGATTTTGGTTCCCAAAGCTGGGATCTTTGGGTTTATCAAATACACTGTCTTGCTGATGTCACTTACCCTAAGTCTATTCCTCTGATCCTCATTTCTGTCTCTTAGCCAGTACCAAATTGTTTTGATAACTACTGCTTTATAGTATAATTTGAGATCTGGGACTGGAAGGCCACCTTCCTTCGCATTTTTTTTTTCACGATTTCCCTGGATATCCTTAATCTTTTGTTCTTCCAAATGAACTTTGTTGTGTTTTTTTCCTAATTCAGTAAAAAAAATTTTTTTTGGTAGTTCAATGGGTATGGCTCTAAATAAATTAATTAATTTGGGTAGGATTGTCATTTTTATTATGTTAGCTTATCCTACCCATGAGCAATTGATGTTTTCCCAATTGTTTAGATCTAGTTTTAATTGTGTGGAGTGTTTTGTTGTTGTGTTCATACAGTTCCTTTGTTTGTCTTGGCAGATAGATTACCAAGTATTTTATATTGTCTAAAGTGATTTCTCTTTCTAATTCTTGCTGCTGAGATGTGTGTTGGAAATATATAGAAATGCTGATGACTTATGTGGGTTTATTTTGTATCCTGCAACTTTGCTAAAGTTGTTGATTTTTCCACTAGCTTTTTAGTTGATTCTCTAGGATTCTTTAAGTAGACCATCTTTATATTCTTTATATATAGAAGTAGACCATCATATCATCTGCAAAGAGTGATAGCTTGATCTCCTCATTGCCTATTTTAATACCTTCAATTTCTTTTTCTTCTCTAATTGCTACTGCTAGTGTTTCTAGTACAATGTTAAATAATAGAGATGATAATGGGCATCCTTGTTTCACTCCTGATCTTATTGGGAAGGCTTCTGGTTTATCCCCATTGCAGATGATGTTGACTGATGGTTTTAGATATATACTGTTTATTATTTTTCGGAACGACCCTTCTATTCCTATGCTTTCTAGTGTTTTCAATAGGAATGAGTGTTGTATTTTGTCAAAGGCTTTTTCTGCATCTATTGAGATAATCATGTGATGTTTGTCAGTTTGCTTGTTAATATGGTCAATTGTGTGGATGGTTTTCCTAATATTGAACCATCCTTGCATTTCTGATATAAATCCTACCTGGTCATAATGAATAGCCCTCTTGATCACTTGCTGGAGTCTTTTTGCTAGTATCCTATTTAAGATTTTTGTATCTATGTTCATTAAGGAGATTGATCTGTAGTTTTCTTCCTCTGTTTTTTGACCTGCCTGACTTTGGAATCAATACCATATTTGTGCCATAAAAGGAATTTGGTAGGAATCTTTCTTTGCTTATTCTGTCAGATAGTTTGTATAATATTGGGATTAATTGTTCTTTGAATTTTTGATAGAATTCATTTGTGAATCCATCTGGTCCTGGGGATTTTTTCTTAGGGAGTTCTTTGATGGCTTGTTCAGTTTCTTTTTCTGATATGGGGTTGCTTAGGTATTCTATTTCTTCTTCTCTTAGTCTAGGTAATTTATATTTTTGTAAATATTCATCCATATCACCTAGATTGCCATATTTATTGTCATATAATTGGGCATAATAATTTTTAATGATGGCCTTAATTTCCTCTTCATTAGAGGTGAGGTCTCCCTCTTCATCTTGGATCCTGTCAATTTAGTTTTCTTCTTTCCTTTGTTAAGTTAGATTGACCAGTACTTTGTCTATTTTACTTGTTTTTTCAAAGAACCAGCTTCTTGTCTTATTTATTGAATCAATAGTTCTTTGACTTTTAATTTTATTAATTTCTCCTTTGGTTTTGAGGATCTCTAATTTAATCTTCATCTGAGGATTTTTAATTTGTTCACTTTCTAGTTTTTTAAATTTGCATACCTAATTCATTGACCTCAGCCCCCCCTAATTTGTTAATATATGAACTCAAGGATATAAATTTCTCCCTGAGTACTGCTTTGGCTGCATCCCATAGATTTTGAAATTTATATCATTGTCATTTTCTTCAATGAAATTATTAATTATTTCTGTGATTTGTTTTTTTAACCAATTTTGGAGAATTGTATTAATTTCCAATTAATTTTTGATTTGCCTCTCCATGTACCCTTACTAATTATTTTCATTGCATTGTGGTCTGAGAAAGTTGCTGTAATAAGATTATCTAAATGGCATTGTGTGGGCTTATAGATGTGGCTGTTGACCTAGGAGATAAAGATCCCATTCCATCTATGCTTGCCCATCCTATCTAACTCTTATCCATGCCTTCTGATAACTTCATTATAGTATCTTCCACATGATTTACTTTTTTTTTTTTAGCTCACCTAACACCAAGCAAACATCAATTCAGCATGTGAACTGTACATTAGTTATATGTTGCTCTCATTTCATGAGTGGCATGCCTTTTTCCCTGACAGTGCCTTTCTTTTTTATTTTTAAACCCTTACCTTCTGTCGTGGAATCAAATACTGTGTATTGGACCTCCTATCTTGGAATCAATTGATTCCAAGACAGAAGGTAAGAGTTTAAAAAAAAAAAGACCTAAAGTAAAATCCTACCACAGACATTTACTGGCCATGTGACCCTGAGCAATTCACTTAAATGCTCTATGCCTCAGTTTCTTTATGTGTAAAATGAAGGGGGAGCAATGCTTCCCAAAGCTGATGAGTGCTAGAGGCAAAGTTCTTCTTGCCAACCAAACTTTATTTCACTTACAAGAATTAATGATTATTTTGTATTTCAGTACAACAGTGCATAGAACAGTTGCGTTCTGTTGTGCCTGCAGTAAAAAAATATTGGGCCAAACTTTGGGGAGAAGAGGTACACATCATATAAATCACTTTAAATTTCTTTGTATCATAGATTTGGAATTGCAGGGACCATAAAAATTATTGAGTCCACGTTGTAGAAGAGGATTTTGAAGTCCAGAGAGCTTTAAGTTTAAATGACTTTCCTTTAGTTACACAATTAACATGATTTTGGACTCAAATTCTTTTTAAGACTCTGAGCCCCCTACCTCCACTCCCTATTGTTTTTTATATGCCTTTTATTGCCATGATTTTTTCACCTGTATTCTTAATTAATAATTGTGTTAATGATTTCTCCTTCCCACCCCTAATAGACCACAGGCTCTTTGAAAGTAGAAACTTTTTCAAGATCTGAATTTTTCTTTTATAGCTGCCTATAACATGCACCATGCACACAGTTGGAGTCCAATAACTTTGAACTGTCTGACTGACCCTTAGGCAAGAGGAGTCTCTGTGCTCCCCACCCCCTTTTTCTTGCATTTCTGTAAATAATTATGGAACAAAAGTTTCATGAAAAAAGTCACGGAAGTGCCTGCTGTCCAAACCTAAGGTGGAAAACATTCACAGTGTTAGACAGCTGCTTGGTGCTGAAACCTGTTTCCCATTACCTGACTTCAAAAATAGTAAAAGGCTTTTTCCTATTCATTGCTGTTAACTATACCCAGTAGACTACTAAGGTTTTTTTGTTCTTCACCAACAAATAATGTTGACTGGTACTCAAGGTTTCCAACTATTTTATGATCTTTCCACGTGACCAGGTGATGCTGTTACTTTCTGGCCTGGTAGATTCCCTGAATGCAGGCAGGTCCTTGCCAAAGCTTATTTTAACTTTAGGACTGAATGATTGATAGGGTAATTTCAGAAATAGCAAGTCAGGGGCTCCCAGCATTATTCTTTAACCAAGCTGAAGAGAATCCTGCTAATATATTATGTTTTCACTCTGACAGCTCTTGAATGAGAATCATTAATGAGAGTAATTACTGAGAAACGTCAGTGAATAAGGGCAGACTGTGATGACTTAGTTGCCAGTGTCACTAAAAGTATGTGTTCCTATAGTTTAAAGTGGATTCTATGGGTAATGAAAAGGGTTTTGTGTTTTTAGGCAGAAAAACATGTTCCATTTCCTAAGACTAACAGTTGCAAACAAAGTCATTCCTAGGGATTGGTGGATAAGGAGAAGTACTCCAAGCCTGAGCTTTTCTTTCCCCCTCCCACCTATTGACCCTTTGCTCTTTCCTCTCCTCTGTTTCCCCTTCTATTGCTGGGCAGTTACTCAAGGAAGATGCAGAGAAAAGAGCTGGAGATGATAGTTAAATAATCATCACCATAATAATAAAAACCAAGGGAACAAGCAACCCCTTGCCTTGTGTTTTTCCTCAATTCTACCCCTTTTCTACAGCCTTCCTTCAAAGATTATCCATTTCTTACCTTTTTTTAAAAAAAAGTTCTATTTCATCACTACTCCTAATGTTCATTTTAACCTGGTTTCACTTGTACACAAACATTTCACTTGTATCTTAGAGGATCCCCCCCCCCCCCCATAGCTGTGCTTGAAAAGATAATAACACAAGGTACCAATTACCAAAAAGTGTTTACTATGGGCCAGACACTGCTTGGCCAGATGCCAATTCAAGCAAAAAGAAAATCGTTGCCCTTAGGAGGTTTACATTCATTTTATTGGGATAAGACAGCATCGGGAGTCATGGTAGTGGGGAGTATGTATTGGCGTGTCCTGTTGACCCTCTCCTGATTCAGTTTTGAAGCCCAGAAGTCAGAGGCATGACTGTGAGGGCAATAAAGGTTGGCCAGCAATAAAGGTTGGCTAGCCCGGGTCCTTTCCCAACATGGAAACCCCAGGAAGAAGGGGATTGGCATGGTTCAATCATTTGGGTGGATGGATGTTCCAGGTTCAGGAGATTCTGGGTATTGAAGGACTTTCCAGCATAAGATTGTGAATGAGGCATGGCATTGAAGTCCAGAATGTCAGCAGCACAGCCAGGAGGAGAATCAGATAATAGAGACGCTTACAAAAGTTTTGGTGTAGCTTAAGCCACTAAAGCTTAAAATACTGCCAAGACTTTGGGGATACCCTGCATTTCTAAGTTATTTATCAAGCATGAAAGTGTTATATAAATGTGAGTTATAATTAGAATTATTCTTTTCATGAAATCATTGTAGTGAAAGGACTTATGGTTGGAATTTGTCTGTATTTTATGTATCTGAGAATATTTTCCTGATTTGTAACATCTTCCATGTTAGTTACCTATTGCATTGTCACCAATAAGAATAGCATTAGCTGCTGTAAGAGAATTCAGCACACAATGAATAATGCTTTTTTAGTTTTAATTCTATTTGGTGCACTATTTAATTGGCTGTCTTTAACATGAAATGTTGCCCATTCTCCTTATATTTAAGCATAGGGATTTATATTGCAGGTGCACACAACTGTTCTAAGTTTTTAAATATAGAATGATTATTAATTCCTTAAGTAAAATACAGTGTTGGTTGGCATAAAAGATAGTAACCATAGGAACGTAATGTTTTTAGGGAAAAAACTCACTAAATAATATGATAATTTCAGTGGTCTACAAGATGTAATTACCCTAGCAGATTAGTCTAAAATGTTAGCTATGTTGTTAGTAGAACAGATGGCTACATTAAATGATACTTGCTTATATAACAGCATCCTTTTTAAAAGCAGATATTGTACTGCTAAAATAGAGAGGGGAGGAGTTGGGAGGATTATAGGGAAAATTTCTGTTCTAGTTTGCAGTTGTCTTTTAGGTGAATGAAAGAACTGAGGTTTCCTTTCTGCAGCTACCAGCAAATTCACCTATTGGGCTGACTTTCAAAGACTAGTTCTTCCTATTTGTCTCAGTTAATATTCCTTTAAAACTAAAAGATCTTATCTTAAAAGATCTTCTAGACTGATATTCTTAATCTTTTTTTGTGTATGTCTGTGTGGTCCTTTGAGAATGTGGTTAACATTTATGGACTTTTTCCCAAAATGTTTTTAAATGCATCAAGTACATAGAAACCAATTATTGAAATCGTTATATATATACATATACAATATACACATTAGCCAAACATTAAGAATTTTATTTGTGTTAAAATCCTTACTGGCATACATGAGTCTTTTCAAGTCTGTTATTTCAAAATGTTAAACCCTGGAGAATCAACCAACAAATACTTACTTAGTCTACTTTATGCTAGGTAGTGTGTAAGGCACCTGAGATACAAAGACAAAAATTAAAGAATTTCTGCCTTTAAGGAATTTACATTCTTTTAGAACAAAGACATATATCCTCTCAACCTGGGATTGTGCCCTTTTAAAAAAATTTTTAAAGTTCTATGAATTTTGTTTTATGCTTTTAAACATATTATTTGGAGAAGTTTGAGAAGGGGTCTATATGCTTCCCCAGACTACTGAAGAGAGTCTGTAATGCAGTGAAGTCAATTAAGAACACTTGCTGTGTAGCTTCTTGTATAAGTTCAGGGAAATATTTGATGAATAATTTTGCATAGAAAAGAAATGGATCCTTAAGACATATTTTTCATGGGATCAGAGAGCTGCTAATTAGAGGTTGCTTAGCCCAACCCTGTCATTATAAAGATGAGGAAACTGAGCTTTAGAGATGTTGAGTGAATTGCCTAGGGTCACACAAACTAGTAGTAGAAATGGGATTTGAATGGGCTATCTCAATCCAGATCCATTATGCTTTTTTGAACTATGGAGCTTCTCCATTCAGGGTACCATCTTAGATTCAGAGGTGCATTGCCCTTTTTGAGGAAGAAGAGTGATCTGACAGCTGGAAGTCAAGGTTAAAATTTAAAATCATTTCTTTAAATCTATGAAAAGCATAAACAAAGGAGCGCTAATTTCAGAAACTTCGATGGTCAGTGATACAGGGGAAAATGTTAAATAATTCAAAAGTTGCTTAATCACTAGTTAATGAATGTATGATGGAATTTTTAGAACCTGGCAAAGATTTCTAGATAATCCATTAAACAAATGTATGTAGTGATTGTCCCTGAAGGTTTTTGGAGAACTTTTCAGCCTTGCCAGATTAAAATGTTAAAGCATGAATTTAGATTGCATGGGGAAGCCTTGACAATATTATTGAATAATTCCTAATAGGATTTTTCATTTGTGAAATTGGGATTTCAAAGAAAATTAGTGGACAGATCTCTGAAAATAAGATCTTGCTTGTTAATCACAACAATAGTGTTTGTGTATGAATCTTTAACGTTGATATTTGATAAAGAAAATTAAGACAGTCAAGGCCACCAAGTATATGCAAGTTTTCCCTGAGTAAACTGAATGAAGCTCTTTTGTTCACGTGCTGTCTATTCTCTGGGTCACTAAGAACATGGATATTTGGGCAACACTTGGAGAGCACCAAGAGGAAGGCAATCGGGTTTGTGAAGAGCCTTGAGGTCATGTCATGTGAAGATTGGTAGAAGAAACTGAGGTCATTTACCCTGGAGAAGCCAAGGCTTTGAGGGAATCGCTGCCTTCAGGGCTATCGCTTAGAAAATTAGATCTCTTAGTTTGGTCTTAGAGGACCGAGCTAAAAGCAATAGATGGAGATTTCAGAGGGGACAAGTTAAGGCTTGGTGTATGAGACAGAATTGAGTGTGCTATTCTCAGGATGTGACAAAGGCTAGTTTGTTACTTTTTGTTGATTGAGGATTCCAGGACAAGCTTGGGGAGGGGGGCACTGATGGAAGACAGAAAGGCAATAAATAGCTCGGTTGCTTCTCTTGCCTCACCTCAAATGGGTTGGAGGAATCTATAACCCAGTCAGGGGTGTTTTGGATTGAGGAGGGGGTGGGGAGGTGGTCTTGTGTTGGGAACTTGTATATATTACCTGTTTGCTGCCTCATCAGTCCACACTTCTTAGCCCATCATTGAAGCACCTTATTATTTATTTTTTTTATTTTATTTCATTATTTATTATTTATTTAATTTAATTTAATTTAATTTAATTTTTATTTTATTTTATTTTATATCTTTATTTATTTATTTATTTATTTATTTTATTTATTTATTTTATTTTATTGCCTCTTTTTACTCCTACCTTCTGATTCCAGGTTTTGTTTATTTGAGTGAGTAGAGCACTTGTCATTATTTTTTATCTCACACATTGGTTATAAGGAAGAACTTTCTAACAAAGATGCAAGGGACTGTCTCAGGTTATAGAGAGTGCCCCCTTGACAGCTGGTCAGGAATGTTGTAAAGGGAACTCTTACTCAGGTCTCTGGGTCTTACCCCCATCTCCACTTCTCTTCTGCATCTTGAAATTCTAGGTTTCCTTCAGGGCCCAGCTTAAGAAGAGCCTTCCTCTTGAAGCCTTTTGACCTCCATGAGCTTTTAGGGCTTCCCCCAATTCCCCTGTCTTTCCTTTTCTAAGTGTTGACTTAAAAGGTTTTTGTATTACCCTTTGTCTCTTCTTTCCTGTTAATGCATTGCATGTATTCATCTGTGATTTGTCAACCATTTGTGAAATCCATTTTTGAAATAGTTTCTATTTTAGGGTTAGAATAAAAATATAATAAAGTTAGAAATCCTGATCTTTAGCAGGTTATCTACGACAGAGCAAAGAGAGCACTTCACAGCACTGATCACTTGGGACTACTTTGTGCCATCTTACCATCCTTTTCTTTCCTTCACTTGTTTTAACCACAAATGAAATTGCCATTGTTTTGATTTGTTTTATTTTTTTAACCCTTGCCTTCCATCTTGGAACCAATACTGTGTATTAGTTCCAAGGCAGAAGAGTGGTAAGGGCTAGGCAATGGAGGTCAAGTGACTTGTCCAGGGTCACACCGCTGGGAAGTGGCTGAGGTCAGATTTGAACCTAGGACCTCCTGTCTCTAGGCCTGGCTCTCAATCCACTGAGCTACCCAGCTGCCCCCAATTTCCATTGTTTTTTGAGAACTACAGCTGGATAAAGATAGTTACTGGTGGTTGGAGGAAGGAATATGAAGGAAGAGAGCATGGTAGATCCACCCACTTCTTGTTCCCTACCCCTCTTAATTTCAAAAATACAGTGGCTCTTTCTGGGAATACGCATCAACAGAGGAGAGAAAGTGGGAGGTTAAATCTCTTTAACCAGCTGTTTTAAAAACTTAGAGTAACTTCTTTCTGCAAATTTTATTATTTTTTGTCAAGTGGTGTAATTCTTTAAGCAGGTCTTTCCCCTTTTCAAATTTTACCATCACACACACACACAGTGTAATAGTAATGAAAATAATCATACAGCTTTGTGTTTATATATATTGCTTTTCTCTGAGAACTGTTAAGACCTTCTTTCAGAAGGCACTTTTGGATCCTTGTTTGAAAAGAGCTCTCCACTTTAAGTGCAAAATGTAATTTGTTTTTTATGAGAGAAAACAAACCAGGTCAGATGACTTTTAGACATGGATTGCCTTCTGGATTTCATTAATTTTTATTTTACCCAGGAATGATGTCACCCAAAAACAAATTTCTCTCGAATAATGCCTCTGGACCACCTTTATATTTCTTTAATAAGAGGCCATAAAATAGAAGACTTTGGATCAAACCCCTGCCTTTATTTCCAGGAAGTCTTTAGCTGCCAGTGAATGTAAACAGAACATAGTCTGTACTGTGACCATTCAAGTAGGACCTCCTGCCTGCCCCTGCTTAGGGGTCAAGGGGAGAAGAAAGGATTTCCTTCATAAGTTACCAACACAAATTTATGTACTGTAGCCTTTTTGCTCCTTGATAAACAAAGATTGAAGATTGGCATTCCAAAAAGATATTCTGAGAAGTTAAGGGTGGTCTTGATATTTTGCCATCTACACTAGTCTGCTTCCTGTCTCTTAGAGCCCAAAGCTATTTATAAGAAAAATGTGTGTGGCTTAAAAGAACAATTTCTTCTCCCTCAAAACACACACACACACACACAGGCACGTGTACAGGCACACAACAACTACTAGATAAGTACAAGATAATATTAAAGAAAATACAAAATGTCCTCATTCCAGGAAGTCATTCTAAGGTCTTTGGTTAGTAGTGCAGTGAGACATATTTTGCTAAGCAAACATTTATCCATCACTATATGCATGATAGCATCGAGTACAGGCATACACAGGGACAAAAAATTTAAAAAGTCTTTTCTCTCAAGGAGATTGTTGTGTCTAGATGACATGAAATCTCATGTATAGCTCCTTACAGACTTTATAAAGTTCCATAAAATGCTTGATTATGATTTTTCTGAGGGATAGTAAATGTGTACAAATACATAAAGACGGGATAATTTGAGAAAGAAATTTCCTGTCACATTTTAAAATTCTTCTTTATCTGGCTTCAACCTACTCTTTTTATACTTCACGTTATACCAAAATGGACTTTATAGTCAATCCTGAACTCTGTGCCTTTGCATAGTTCCTCCTCTTGCTGGAATGCATTCCTTCCATCTCAGAAAGGCAGTATGGTATAGAGCAGTGATGGCGAAACTTTTAGAGACTGTACTATACCCCCACCCCCTTCCCCAGTGCTGGGCATGTGCCACACACACACACACACACACACACACACACACACACACACACACACACACACTCTCTCACACTCACACTCACACACACACACACACACACACACACACACACACACACACGTTAGTCCTCCCATTGGACTGCTGAACAGAGGGGCAGGTGATAGTGATAAAATGTCATCAGATAAGGTGGAGGGGAGCAGCTCTGCAGAGTCCCTCTGCCTTTACACTAACAGAACAGGGGAGGGGGGCAGCTGTGTGCCCACAGAGAGCACTCTGCATGCCATCTTTGGCACCCATGCCATTGGTTCACCATCATATATGTTGAATATAGAAGAAATGGAGGAATGTGATCCTTTCACTTCTAACTGCTGGGGATACAGAGAATCTAGTAAGCCTCCCTAAAGGAGAAAAGAAGGGAGAGAAAGGGATGGGAGAAGGGAGAGAGAGAGAGAGAGGAAGACAGACAGACAGACATAGTAAAGATTATATAAATATTTTTCAGTTGTGTCAGACTCTTTGTAGCCCCATTTGGGATTTTCTTGCAAAGATACTACAATGGTTTGCCATTTCTTTCTCCGACTCATTTTACAGATGAAGAAACTGAGGCAAATGACTTGTTCATGGTTACCAATTAGCAAGTATCTGAGGCCAGATTTGAATTCAGGAAGATTAGTCTTCCTGACCTCAGGCTGGGCACTCTCCACTGTGTTACCTAGCTACTTCAAATAAACATTATGTGACATTAATTTTGGTGAAGATGATGATGATCACAGAATTGAGAGGGACATTAGAAGCGATTGATTTCACTGCCCTCATTTTTTAGATCAGGAAAGTGAAGTGTAGAGAGTGTGACTGGTCCATGGTCACAAGCCAGGAGCCAAACCCAGATCCTTTGATTTCCTAAACTCTGGCGTCTTTGTCTTAGTGGCCTGTTCCAGATAACTGTTTTGTTTTTTTCCATTTGAACACTTTGTTATCTTTATTCCTCGAAAGTCTTTTGTATTATTTAGTATAAAGCCACAAAGTAAGTAATTTAATCATTTCTTAGGGTCATAGATTTAGAACTAGAAAGACCATGTTCTGTTTTACTATTGAAGAAACTAAGTCTTGGGTGAAGTTACTTTATTTGAACTCAAATCCGTAGATTCCAAGACCAGCATTCTTTCTCTTGAATTACCTTGAAATGGAATAATAATAATGACAATAATGCATGTTCCCATAATGGCTGTGAGTTTAAAAAGTGATTCCTTTACAACCATCTTGTGAGGTTATCCCTATTTTACAGGTGAATAAACTGAGGCACAGAGATACAGGTATGTGTTAGAACTGAGACTTCTATTCTTTGAATGAAAAAAGAGAAATAAAGGGAAAGAGTTCTACTTTTTGCCTGTGTGATCTTGAGGGAGTCACTTAAGATGTCACTTAAGTCACTTGAGCTCAGAGAGACAGATTAAAGCTAGATATATAGATCTGGTAGTCATCTGCAAAGAAATAAATCATTCAAACCCCACCCCACCCCCGCCCCCCAAATTCATGAGATCAACTTGCAAAAAAATATAGAGAACAAAAAATGACCCAGGACAGAGCCCTGGGGGACCCTGACAGTTGTGGGCCAGGGAGCATGAAATGGAAGAAAATTACATTGAAGAGATGCCGATTTTTAAAGGTCAGTGGCCAGAAAAGGGGGTAGGGGTGGGGTGGAAATCAAGAGCAAGTAGGTACAAAAATACAATGAAAAGAGTGAATTAAGAAGATGGTAACAGTAGTCAACAGTGTCAGATGCTGTAGAGAGTTCAAGAGGGAGGAGAATTTAGAAAGGATCGTTTGATTTGGCAGACAGATAATTAGTAGCTTTGCAAACAACAATTTCAGTGGAGTGATGAGTTCCAAAGCCAGATTGTAGAGGGAGAGGAGAGGAAATGGAGGAACCAATGGTATACAACTTTTTTTTTTCTCAAGAAATTTAGCCGAAAAGGAGAGGAGAGATATTAGATGACAGCTATCTAATGAATGAAGAATGGTAACACTTTCCACTTTATGTTATAGTTATTTGTGTGCATGTCTTCTACCTACAAAATGTAAGCATCTTTGGGGGTGAGCCTATTTCATTTTTGTCTTTGTATTTCTAGTAGCTAGAGAAGTACCTAGCATTATAGGATCAAAGAATCATGGCTTAAGACTAGATAAGGGCAGGGGTCATCTTGGCCCGATAGTCTTAACAGACACTAATTGGATCAGCCTCTCTTTTAGAATGTAACTTCCTTCAGGGTAGGGGTGTCTTATTTCATCTTTGCCCCCAGCCCCATTACCAGAACCTATCCTAGTCACTTGAATACCAGGAGGCATTTAATAAATGCTTTTTAAATTGGACTATACTAAACAGAATTTTTACTTTGAGTCCTAGGCTTTTATTACTTTACTATGTCATGTTGTTTATCAGTTTTCCACTAAAATTATCATTGAACTACACTTGAACTTTAGAAAAGTGCTCATTAGACTCCATTTTATAATTAAATTGTTAGTGTCCTAAACTACACAAGATCCTCCCTCTGTGTATTTTCCAGGGAATTGGTGCAAAGTGGTTGCCAGAAATTGAGTTTATGGTGTTTCTGATTCTTGTCTGTGTTCTTTCTCTTAAAAATAATTTATTTTTGCCCTGTTTCTTTTAACATAATGAATTTACTTGGAAGTATAAGTATACATTGTTTTTCTGATTTCCATTTATCCCATAAAAATTATTTGCACATTTATTCTGCTTAGAATTTCTTTGACCTCTGTAAAAGCTGTTTATGCAGTGTAAAATCTAAATAAATAATTTTCCTCCAATTTTGGGAATTTTACATTAAAGTATTACTACATAAAGTAAATGTCAGCCAATTGTGGTGACCTGATTCCTATTACATATGATGCACCCTTTTTTATTATTTCCTTGAGGGGGAAAAAAGGATGAGTGAGCAAGTAAGCCCCCTTTAAACATAGGTTGTGTGACACTTTATAGGTTTGGGTTTGCAAGGGAAGCCCTCAAGAGCCTTTTTATTTCTTCCTATATATTTTGCCTGAAATTACAGTAAACTCCCGCCAACTGAACAGTGGTGACTTGGTTTGGGATTTGTGGCTTAGTTAACAGAAGCAGATTGTTACATTTTCCCACCCAATCATCCTTTTCTAAAATTAATAATTATGTTTTTTATTATGATAGCTAAGCATAAACAATAAATAATGAAGTAGATATTTTCATAGAACAAAATTTTGGAGCTTGGAACACTATACAATCTCATTTTTATGTGCTATAGTGGATAGAGTATCAGACTCGGAGTCCAGAAGAACAAGGTTTGAATATTGCCTCATACTTACTGGCTTTGTGACTCTTAACATTAACCATTTTCTGCCCCATTTGTAGAATGGGAAACATTGCACCTATCTTAGAGGAAACTGTTTTGAGGATCAAATGGGATAATGGATGTTATTTTGCAAACTTTAAAATATCTCAATGTGAGTTGTTCCTGCTGAAGAATAATGAACTGTTATTAATCCGTTTTTGCCTGCTTTCTCCCCACATTGTAAGGATAAGTAATTCACCATCAGTTTCTTTTATTTAGAACCCAAAAGTCCTTGTTCCTCTAGCTAAGATTCACTTCAGTAGTTTCTCACATTTTGTCATTCAATCACTTCAGGTCTGTCTGACTCTTCATGACCCCAATCTCCTATTTTCTTGGCAGAGATACTAGAATGATTTGCCATTTCTTTTTTCAGCTCATTTTATAGATGAGGAAACTGAGGAAAACAGTATTAAGTGACTTGCCCATGGTCACACATCTAGTGTCAGAGGCCAGATTTGACCTTGTGAAGATCAGTCTTCCTGACCTCAGATCCAGCTGCTCCACCTAGATGCCCTCCTTCCATTTTAGCTCCTTTTTCAGAGCTTAGCTTTTCCCTTCAGTGAGGGGGATTATAAAACAAATAGCACATCACGACATCATCACTATAAATCCTTAAGACTGTTATTTGATGTTTATCAACCCAATCAGAAGGTTTCTCTCCCATTTCAAAATTTTTAGCAGCTTTCTCTTTTAACATTTTTATAGATTGGGACAACTAAGTGGCTCAGTGGATAGAGAGCCAGGACTGGAGATAGGAGGTCGTGGGGTTCAAATTTGACCTCAGACATTTCCTAGCTGTGTGACCCAGGGCAAGTCATTTAACTCCCCTTGCCTAGCTCTTACCACTCTTCTGCCTTGAAACTGATATTTAGTATTGATTCTAAGACAGATGGTAAGGATTTAATTTTTAAAAGAAAAATTAAAAATAGAATAAAAGTATCACAGCAACACAGAACTTGAGCTGGAAGGGATGTCAGAAATCACCTAGTATAATTTAGACCCTTTCATTTTACAGATTAGGAAACTAAATTGAAGGAGGATTTGTAGGGGATCACTATCAGAGGTGGAATTTGAACTCAAGGCTACTAATTTCAGGGTAATTGTTTTGTTACTGTAGCTGACTATTACATCATAAGCTGAGTGAAGACAGGTACTTTATGTTATCTAAACTTTATACCTTTCCTGGAGTACAGTACTTTGCCTACAATAGATACTTAATATAATTGACTGAATAAACAATTTAACAGTTGTTACAATTGCTTGAATTTGGCTGTTAAAAAGTACTATGTAGTTTGATTATTAATTAATTGCTCTTTTGGATAAACTTGGTTTTGAATAACATTGACTTCCTTTATTTTATTTTATTTTTTCATTTGGTCAATTTCAAACCTTATTTCCTGGTTACAAAAATCATTTTCTATTCCTCACTTCCCTCCCCTCTCCTCCCCTCCCCTCCAGTAGCACAGGCACAATTCCACTGGGTATTACATGTGTCTTTGATCAGAATCCATTTCCATATTGTTGGTATTTGCACTAGGATGTTCATTCAGAGTCTACATCCCCAATCGTATTCCCCTCAACCCATGTAATCAAGCAGTTGTTTTTTCTTTGGTGTTTCTACTCCCACAGTTTTTTCTCTGAATGTGGATAGTGTTCTTTCTCATAGGTCCCTCCGGGTTGTTCAGGATCACTGCATTGCCACAAATGGAGAAGTCCATACCATTCCATTGTACCACAGTGTATCAGTCTCTGTGTACAATGTTCTCCTGGTTCTGCTCCTCTCACTCTGCATCACTTCCTGGAGGTCATTCCAGCCTCCATGGAATTCTTCCACTTCATTATTCCTTTTAGCACAATAGTATTTCATCACCAACATATACCACAATTTGTTCAGCCATTCCCCAATTGAGGGGCATCCCCTCATTTTCCAATTTTTGGCCACCACAAAGAGCGCAGCTATGAATATTCCTGTACAAGTCTTTTTACTTATTATCTCTTTGGGGTACAAACCCAGCAGTGCTATGGCTGGATCAAAGGGCAGACAGTATTTTATCGCCCTTTGAGCATAGTTCCAAATTGCTCTCCAGAATGGTTGGATCAATTCACAACTCCACCAGCAATGAATTAATGTCCCTACTTTGCCGCATCCCCTCCAGCATTCATTACTTTCCATAGCTGTCATGTTAGCCAATCTGCTAGATGTGAGTTGATACCTCAGAATTATTTTGATTTCCATCTCTCTGATTATGATATTTAGAACACTTTTTCATGTGCTTATTAATGGTTTTGATTTCTTTGACTGAAAATTGCCTATTTATGTCCCTTGCCCATTTATCAATTGGAAAATGACTTGATTTTTTGTACAATTGATTTAGCGCTTTGTAAATTTGAGTAATTAGACCTTTGTCAGAGGTTTTTGTTATGAAGATTGTTTCCTAATTTGTTGCTTCCCTTCTAATTTTGGTTGCATGGGTTTTGTTTGTGCAAAAACTTTAATTTGATGTAGTCAAAATTATTTATTTTACATTTTGTGACTCTTTCTATGTCTTTCTTGGTTTTAAAATCTTTCCCTTCCCAAAGGTCTGACATGTATTCTATTCGGTGTTCACATAATTTACTTATAGTTTCCTTCTTTATGTTCAAGTCATTCACCCATTCTGAGTTTACCTTGGTGTAGGGGGTGAGATGTTGATCCAAACTTAATCTCTCCCACACTGTCTTCCAATTTTCCCAGCAGTTTTAATCAAATAGTGGATTTTGGCCCCCAAAACTGGGATCTTTGGGTTTATCATAGACTGTCTTGCTGATGTCACTTACCCCAACTCTATTCCACTGATCCTCCTTTCTGACTCTTAGCCAGTACCAAATGATAACATTGATTTCTGAAAAGGGCAGGTTACAAAAATTTTATACTAAAATTTATCTCTAAAATAAAAAAAGAACTTATATCTTTTATTTTTATATCATCAGACATATTTCCAAATATAATCCTCTTCCATCCCCTTTATATTAAGCCATCTCTTGTAAACAAAGAAGAAAAAAGCAGTTCAACTAAACTAATCAACCCATTTACCAAGTCTGACTTTATACGGTATCCAATACCTAATGTGCCCCACCTCTGCAGTGAAGGGAAGGAGGTGCATTTCTCATCTCTTTGGGGACAAGCTTCTTCATTATAATTACACAGTATCTTGTTCATTGATTTTGCAGAATATGTCTTTTAACAACATATCTAAAAGGTTTTATAAAAATGATTTTGAATGAAAATAGTGTGGTTTTTCCCACAAGCTTTAAGGTTTGCCTTGTGATAATTTTCATTGATTAGTCTGAAATTTTGAAGCCATTCTCAGGTCTGTTTCCAGCTCTCATTTCTTATGCTATAATATTTTAGCCAGTCAACCCCTCCTCTCTTGCCATGTACCATATCTGGTGGAGATTATTTAGGTAAGGGAAAGAAGATGATACAGAAGATACTTCAAATCTATAAAGAGTTTGTGTTTATATAAGATGGTGACTGACTGTTCTCCATCTCCATGAAGAATAGAAAAAGGAGAAAAGTGTTTAAGCTATTAGCTGAGGCATTTGGGTAGCATAAAAGGGGTAGGAAAAAGAAATTTCTTGGCTGGGAGGATTGCCAAACACAGGCATGAGTTATTAAGGGAAGTTTGAGGGATATAATATTGGAATTTTGAAAGGAGTATTCAAATATTCTTCCTGATAATGTTGCTAAATAGTAGACTGAATGAACTGCATAATATTTATAGGTCCAAGGGGTTCTGTTTTTCTCTCCAATGAAATCTTAACCATTTTAAAGACCATAACTATTTATTTATATATCCAGAACAGTGCATGTAGACTGAGAACCTAAAAACATTTTCCAGAAATGAATTAAATTCCTGTAAGTTAAAAGCAGTATCTGTTGTCACAAGCAACCATAAGAACTCTGTCAAGTTGCTTCACCTCTGAGCTTCAATTTCCGTATCAAAAAATGAGCGAGTTGGACTGGAAGCTGCTACGGTCCCTTCCAGCCCAAGATCTGTGATCTTATGCTGTCTCAGTTCCTGACTAGCTTTAACATGCTTAGATTCTTCCTTGATATTAAATGCTTTCAATATAAATTATTATAATATACTGCAAATTCAGAAAGTGAAAGATTTATGTTTTTAATTGGACAAAAAGCTTGTCAAAAATACTGGTGATTGTAGATAATATTTGATAATATGTAAGATATAGAATTATGGGGAACTCATGAAATTATCTATTTTCTAACTGTACTCCTGGCTCCCTTAGGCTCTCTGGCATCCCTTACTCAGCTTAATCACTTATTCTCCCAGATGTCATTAAGTAGCCCTTGCCTCTGTTTTGGAATTTAAAGATGCTTCTTTCTTCCCAGTACAAGAGTGCTTCTTCTGTCTCTGCCATACCTGGTTATTCAGTTCAGAGAATGCTGAACGGAGTGGTAGCCTACATATCACTAGCCATCCCTGGAGTCCAGACCTTTTTTTCCCAGGGTGAGTCAGAAAAGAAACAGATTGAATCTAACTAGAAGCTTGTGTGCAAGGATGGGCTTGGAATTTCCTCTTTCAACCAGACTCCGTGTAGAGGACACACAGATCCCTAAGGTGTGACATAGGTCACAGCCACCCCTCTTATGCTGCTTCATTAACACCATCCACAAGCCCCTTCTTTTGAGGAGTCCTGGCCCTGGGCCCTGGCCATTCTGTTTGTTTTACAGCTGCAGCCCATCAAGGCTAGTCTGCTGTTTTGCAAACCTTTTCACATATCTTAAAATTCATGTAACACTTCAATTTTGGAAACATCATTTGTGTCTGTAAACAAACCAACTCTCTTTTGTGCAATGAAACCCTGATTTCACATTTATATAGTAAAATGCTTCCCCTTCCACCCCACAAACACCCTAGACGATGTATTTTCTATTTCTTGAGCACTTGATTTTTGCCAAGGTTGTTTTTTTAATAAACAAAGAACAATATGGTACACAATAGAGAAAGATACTTAAGATGCGAATTTCCCAGGTGTATTATTGCTACCCTCACTTCTGTAGTCCTGAGTCCCCATTATGTTAAGCTAAATAAACATTTTCTTTCAATATTCTAGAATTAATCAGAGATCCAGTGAACATCATGTCAAGGATTGTGTTTTAATAAAAGTGGTAATTCAAAACACCTCTTTCACTCCCAGCTTTCCATTTCAGTCAAAGCCATGCTAATCCTTTACTTTGGGACATCTTGAATATTTTTAGAAAAAGAGCAGAAAAGGAAGGAAAGACAACATACTCATTTGATTGAAATTTTATTCTTCTGATGTGAAATTGCCAGTTTTAATTAAATTTGAAAATTGAAATGAGCCTGGGAATTGGAAGAAAGCTAAGGAATTTCCTATGTACATTTTGCAGAAGAACTTAGGAATTTGCATAAATGAAGAAATTCATAGTATTTTAATTACTACTTCTAAGAATCAAGTAAAACTTCCTGGTTTTAACCTTTGTAAGACTCCATTTCAGTTTGTCAATGTGAAAAGATTGTCTTTATTTTAGTTTTGTGTTTTTAAGACTTGGCACAGTGCCAGGCACATAGTGGGTCTTTAATAAATCATTCTTGACTTTTCTGTTTGGTACTTAATGTATACTGGTAATCGAAATTTAAAACAAAGCAAAAAACAAGACAATTCCTGCCCTGAAGAAGTTTATGCTTCAAAAGGGAAAGACATAAAGGAGAGTGGCAACTAGGGAAATGTGTTTTAGGCCTACAAATTCACTAGAATGGGGAATATGAAGTCACTCATTGATGTCTTTAGGAATTTTTTAAGTGCTTACTGTTTCTCCTGGCACTGTGCTGACAGCCTGGGGACTGCAAGACAAAAAACAATCCCTGCTTTCAAAGAGTATTCATTCTAATAGTATTTGACATATCCTTCCAGAAATCATAGTGCTGATTTAATTATTGTTCCCAGAGCTTATATTTGGGTATAAATTATTATTCATATATTAGTGTCAGAAATCTGGATCTGGCAAGAGCCTCAAAGGCCACATAGTTTAATAACCAAATTTTACAAATGAGGAAACTGAGGTACAGATAAATGATTTGCCTAAGGTCAGTAATCAGGATAAGCGATGGCATTGGAACTTAGATCCTTTGATTCCAGAGATCATGCCTTCATTGAAGCATCCCTTTGATAGGCATTTTCTTTTCTATCCATCAACTTCTGTCTTGTAGATTATCACAGGTTAAATAAACAATCTACATACTATACCAGGAGTCCCTTTCTTTCTCAAAAGTACATGTAGCAAATTGAATTTTTAATCATAAAGGTAGGTTAAAATTTTAATCAGAAAGGTTATACAGGGGTATCCTGGTTAGACTCCTTTGAAATTCTTTTCAAAATATGAAAATTTTGGTGCTAGTAGCCTTTTAGGAATCCTGCAATAAATATCCTAAGGCAATGAGAGCCTCAGAATTTTTTCATAAATGAATTTTTAGGTCTAAAATCCCCATGGCAAAACAAAACCAGAAAACTCTTGTGGCAGGATGTTGCTGCTGTAAAGCCCAGAAACTAATTTATTTGCTTTGTACCTTTTTAGACATGACCAGGGTTTTTACCTGAATAATGGTCCTTTATCACTGGGAGCTCAGAGCACAAATGAAATGAGGGAGCAAGGGATAAAGAGTACTTCAAAGAGTTGGCTTATTTTGCTAAGGCCTTGGGTGGAAATCATCAAGTCCTTTAGAGAAGGAGGATAGAGGAATGAAAAAGAGGGGTTACGGTTTTCTTTAGTTTCCTACCTGGGATAGGGAGAGGGCTGCTGAGGTTAGATGGAGGGAGAGTGGTCCTAAGGCGTTAGGGCCAACATTTTCTTGAACTGAGTACTCACTGTCCAGTGTCTGCTGACAAATACCATTATGCCTTCTCTCTGCCTTTCAGAGGCTTCTTTCTAGTCTTAGTTCAAGAATATCATCTACTAGGCACTCTGTTCCTGGTTTTCTGCTCACCCCCCACCATCCCATTAGTGTTCTCTCTCTTCTCAGATTTTTGAGAGGACTTTGTCCGATTCTGCCCCTATCAGTTCCCTTCTTTGTTTAGTTACTCTTTTATATGTCAGTTTCCTCTATCAGATTTAAGTTCAGAGAGGGTAAAAATGGTGTCATCTCAAATATTTTATCTCTGTATCCCCTGTGCCTGGCAGAATGACATGTGTACGGAAGTACTTAATAAATGTTTGCTGGGAAGAGATGATTAAAAAGAAACATCTAGCATCCTATACTCTTGCTTCTGGGATAAAATACAAATTCCTTTGACCTTTAAATATCTTCACAGTTTAGCTCCTCTCTACCCTCTGGATATTTCTAGGTTGTTTTCCCAATTCTTCCTCATAGTCTACATTTCAGCCAAACAATTCTACTTACTGTTCTTTATACAAAAATATCCCATCTCCATGCTTTTGCCCAGGTTGTTCCATATGCCTCGAATGCTTTCCCTCTTCATACTGACTCTTGGAATCCCTAGCCTACTTCAAAGAATAGCTCAGATGCCACATAAGGCTTTTCCTGATTCCCCAGGTGCTTTGTGCCATCACCCAAATTACTTGGTATTTACCTTATCTGTATGTTGCAAACATTTCTGTCTAAATGTTCTTTCCAGTGGAAGGTAAGAGAGCAGAGGCAGTTTTATTTTTATCATTGTATACACTGGGCACCTAGTGGGCACTTAATAACTCTTGGAGGAAGAGAGTAGTTGTAACCCTAACCCTAACCCCAAATTCATATTCATGAGGCATCCTCATCCTGCACTGAGTAGCCCTTCCTCTTCCTAGGATGTCTCTGAACTATATTCATTTATTTTGAGCAAGTGCAGATAGTCAGAGAGTAGAACCCAACTCTAAGGAGGAGATTATTATCCAAAATGCAATTCTCTGGGAAGTCCCACTGAGGATCATTAGCACAAATTCCACTGTAGATCTTCATTGCAGATACGGTGGCCAGGGACAGAGATGATCTGAAAATAAACAAACAAAAACACAGAATGGAGGCCTCAGTAGGCCATCTTACCTAGAGATTATGTCCATTTATAAATCCTGCCCGTTTCACTTAATTTTTGAATGCTCTATTTATGAAGCGATTCTGTAATGTGGAAAAATACCTCTAAACTACCCATTTCACAATGCCCAGGGGAGGCATGGTTTATAAACAAATCCTGTCTAGCTGGGCCTGGAGTAAATATGTCTTCCTTTTTTCCCTGGACTCTAGGCTGCTGGTCATCATCTCATGGGCCACTCTTAACTATGACCACAGACAAACACTGACCTGATGCTGTCTGATGTGTGTTGACAAAGGTTTTAAATGAAGGACAAACACAATGGATATGCTTGACATGTTGCTGCTTTTGTTAAGATGAAATTTCTCAGGAGATTGTATCTTAATTTTTAATTATTTATTAAGAGAGAGCAGAGTTGCTGAATAGCTTGAATGTGCTTGGGAGAGTGGGTTTTAGCAGCTAAAATAAAACCTAAATATTTCTCTTTTGGAAGGTAAACTGCACCTTTGATCTAAAGACCTTGTGGCTTCAGTGGTAGAGCTCTAAGAGTAGTTGTCTGCTATCTTCCTGGCATTTCTTTGCATCTGTTGCTCATCTATATACTGAACTAAAGTAGTATCCTAAAATGATAGTAGCTAAGTCTTGCTGTAAAAGTTGAGAAAATAATATTGGGCTTTTTATATACCTCTGAGGCAAATGAGTCCATGTCCATTTGGATCATTTACAGGTCAAATATTTTCCTAGAATTTATGTGGATAGGAATGGGGGATAAAGCAGAAGTCTACCACTATAAAATAAGTAGCTTTACTAGGGACTGAGGAGATGATAGTTGCAGGGATGTCTAGGTATAACATGTGAATTAATTACATGCAAATCCAGAACAAAAAACTGCTATTCATCAGGGCCTGACAGTCTTTTTTACTGGGAGAATTATTTTCAGATTTGCATGGTATTTTTATTCCTTGTGTAATCAATGAATCAGTTATTGGGGAGATCCCTTCAATAGCTTCCTTGATTAAAGTGTGCTGACGGGAACTACTTTTTGTCCTGATACTAACAGGAGCAACTAACTTAAGCAGAACCGCATCATTTGAGGAGACCCAGAAAGATTCAGGAATGTCTTTAGGGTTTGCTCACTAAGATGGATCTGGAAGCTCCAGTGCCCAAGAGACAATCAGAAGTGTCCTGCACAAGGGTTATATGAAGCTCTTTACTAGGGATGATGCAGCCTGGAATAATGGGGAGCAGACCATTTTCATTAAGAAAAGAAAAATCAGCACAATCAGATTCATATACTCCCATATCATATATCAGGTTTCCTCTGGCACCCTCCCCCCCCCCCAATGACTACAGTTCCTTCGAGGGTTGCTATGCATCAGTACCATGAGTAGAACCAGCCCTATTGGAGTCTGATGTTATTATTCCACTTTCTCTTTCTAACCTCTTGATTCCTCTTCCTACAATTTATTGCTATATGACCTGGCCTGGCACATAAAAAACAATATCTTGACCCTCTAGATTTGGGGCATTATCAGTTGCCTGAGTTAGAGTCTTACAAGCTTCTTGTAAGGGAGCCATGAGTTCTTCAATTACAAATGTCAACACAGGAGCTAAGATAAATGTTTCTCTTCTCCTCTCATTTAAATTTTTGCCAATTTCTCCTTTCCAGATTTTTCCTTTTCCTCTCTCATACCCTTCAAAAACATATATACAGCTATACATTTCAGCTGCTCTGTATTCATAATAGCCTATTCCGAACAGTGCTTGTGAAAATATTCTCTTATTTTCAGGGAGAAGTGGTCAAAAAACAATGCCTCAATATTGTGAATTTTAAAACTATTCCACCCTAAACAGACCATACTTTAGAAGATCTGATTTAGCTATTTCCTAATCAATAACAATAGAGATACTTGGACTAACAGAACCCTGAATTTCTCCACCCTCCTTAGTTTAACAAGGTTAGGAAGGTCTGCACCAAACTCAAGTTTTAATTATCTGAGGAAATGGCCTTCAACAGACATGTGCAGAAAAAGCGGACAGACCTCTGGGCTGTCCTAAGTCAAGCTAAGCTATTATTGGTACAGATGAAATGCAGGAAAGTGACGTAAAACCGTCCATATAAGGCATGTCACTTCCTCTCTCTTCCTCTTTCCCTGGAGAGGTGACTCTGGTTGGCAGCATGCTTGGCGTTCTGACATCTTGGAGTGGTGGCAGTTATTTGTCTGGGTTTGGCAGTGAGCTTTGCCCTTGAGCTGATTCAGGTTCAGGCATCTTAGCTGAGCCCCTTTGGAGGTCAGGCTAATTCCTTCCTCCTTCACACTCAAAACCTTACTTTCTAGATTTCCTAATCTTCCCACCTGGTACTAGCCCTTTCCTTCTTCCTTCTTCTTAATCTCCTCCACTATATCAATTACATCACCATAAAATTTCCAGCTGACTTGGGTATTTTATTACTTGGGATTTTTCCTGGTGACCAAATTAAATTTAGATTTTTAAGTCACAACACTAAAACTATCATTTATAATATGAGCATCGGTGGCTTTAGTAGAATCTACACCTGCATATCTCTTATCCCAGCTGCCCTATATACTTGATCATAAAACTGGTTGGGACACTTGTTATCTTGAGTAACATTAAAATTTATCCCAGTTTTTTTTTTTTTGGCTAAGTAGAGCATTCCTCATTCCTCTTAAGAAAGCCTCCCTAGTATCCCATTATCTCACATAGTCCTCAGAGTGATCAGGGGCCCTGCAATGGCCACTGTTTCACATCCTCACTCAGAGGATTATTGGTGGCCTCAAAAATTGCTGGTCTTTTTCCCTCAGAGAATAAGGTACATTAAATCTATTATATCACTCCAGCCTGGATTAAATGGCCTGAAAAATGGCCTCAAACTGTCTTGAGAACAGCGATTGGACCACAAAGCTGGAGGTGTCCCAGTGCCATATGCCGACCTCTGTGGGAGAGAAAGTAATGTCTTAATGTCACCACACTGCCTCTAGGACAGTGATGGCAAACCTTTTAGAGACTGTGTGCTGTGCCCCTCCCCCTCCCAACCTACCTCCCCCCCCCCACCCAGGGAAGAAGCACTGCCATTGGGCTGCTAGGTGGAGGGGTGGGTCATGTGAGGAATGTCCAGGGAGCAGCTCTACCTGAGTCCCTCTGGCTTTCTAGTAACAA
The DNA here is from genome assembly GCF_027887165.1 of Monodelphis domestica. NCBI lineage: Eukaryota > Metazoa > Chordata > Mammalia > Didelphimorphia > Didelphidae > Monodelphis > Monodelphis domestica. Next base: position 262,985,988 of record NC_077231.1, read on the forward strand.
ACTTTGATAAAGGTGGTATGTGTGCCCTCTGGCATGTGTGCCACAGGTTCAACATCATGGCTCCAGGGTCATGTGCCAGAGCAGAGTGAAGGGGGTGGGGTCAGGGAAGGTTGGGCATATCCAGGGATTGTGGTGGAAATGTTGTGGTCTTTAGGGGATGGTGTAGCGTGGGAAGGCCCCGTTCAGGGAAAAGAAATAGAGAGTGGGTTTGGACCTGGAAGAAAAGATTGTGTGGGGCAGGGAGGGGCAGCAAAGGAAACTTTGGGGACAGTCCCTGAAAAGAGAGAAGTGAAGGCAGGATGAGGCAATGGAGGAGAGGCTGGAGAGGGAGAAATGGCTATAAGATGAGATGGGTATAAAAAAATAGTGGAAAACAACTGGTTAAAAAATTGGCTGCTTGGTTGAACCTTGTAGATTCATCAAGGAGTATGGCCCAAAGATACCAGTAATTCACTTCTTTGGGATTTTATATTTCCAATAGCAAATTTCACCTTTTTTAAAGTCCTAAAACTAAAAGACCCACAATGGGACCAAAGGAGGTCCCAGCTGGTGTAGTCATAGTTTTAAACTATTTCTTACAAATGCTAATGGCTTGCTTTTTCGTTATTCCTGGCCCTTTTGTCAGTCGCCATCAATTCCCATGAGATGAGCTGCTCATGTAAAGGAGATTCTTGTGACATGGGAGAAATACACTCAAGTCTCTAGCACAGTCTCACCCCAAGAATGGGAGACTCAAATTCTGTTCAATCCAGAAGTAAGATTTTATTTGAGGTAGAAGTGGTTTTTGGTAGCATGATGACCTAATAGTTGGTGGAATAGTCTGGGGGCTAATCAGGTAGCCTTAGGGCTAGTGGGCAAGTCCAGGGGCTAATAGAGTAGCCTCTTTGGAGCCGGTTGTATGGTAGCGGCTCCTCAGTAGAGTGGCAGCTTCCACACTCTGTAGATCAGGGTTGGCATATGTATTGGGGTCTGGTAGCTTAGCATCTCTTTTTCAGAACACAGGTGGGGTATGTTTTGGGGTTTGTTGCCATAAGAAATAAGGAACATGTGTAAGATTGGGGGGGGTTCTTCTGGAATGCCAGAGTCCCCTGTGCAAAGGGTCCATGTACTGCCATTGTCCACCTTGTCATCATTTGTCAATGCAGGAGAGGTCCTACTGCCCTTCTAGAGTGCGAACTTTGGCAGGGGACTGCGGGAACATGCAGTACATTGGAGGACCATTATAGGTAATTAATTGTTTCTAAGAATCCAAAGCTGATGCCTAGTATAGAATGTTACAGATCTAGTACACAAAGTGGATAATTGAATAATCTACAATTCATGCTTGACTAATGCTGAAACTATAGATTTTGTTGATGTTTAACTAGCACCAACTAGTGAAAAATGAAAGATTTCAAAGTATGAAGGTCCCATTCTTATAACTGCCCCTTACCGCCCACTGTCAGCTCACATCACTTGTGGGATAGGTACTTCCTATTAAAAAAAAATAAAGAACCAACAAACAAATTTAGAAATTATCGAGTGAACAAAAAATAAATTAGTCACCATGGCTTACAATCTAATAAGTCTCCACCTTGGATGTCTCCCTAAGAGGCCATGTGGTTCTGCTGAAATGCCTGTACACAGCTTATTTTATTTTATTTTTTAAAACGAGGAAGAAAGAGAGACAGGCAGAGAGAGAGAGAGAGAGAGAGAGAGAGAGAGAGAGAGAGAGAGAGAGAGAGAGAGAGAGAGAGAGAACTGAAGGACTTGTCTCTTTCTTACAACTAATGCTATTGATGTTTTCCTTTCCCTCTTCTAACTCTGGTGTCTAATTATTTACATTGCCATTTTTGGCCCCCTTTCTGATTTTTTTGCTTCACTCCCCAAACAAACAAAAAACAAACAAACAAAAAACCAGAAAGACAAAAATAATTTGCAAACATGCATAAGAAAGACTAATTTTACCTAAGGTTTCTCTAAGTTTCTCTGAAACCTGGAACTTAAATATATTTATCCTATACCACATATTAGTCACAGCACATGAAATGAAAAAATTTAAAAAGCAAAAAAGAGATGGAATTCAGTCCCTTCGTGGTCACCAGAACAGTTAAGATTAAAATTCTCTGCAGACTGTATTTTAATTTATAACAAATTAAAAGAGTGGGTTAGAGAAAGAAAAGGCACCCGCCCCGTGTGGCTTGCTATTCTCTTTACAGATCTCCTCCTTTGGCCAGAACTTTCTAGAGCAAGCACAGTCGGCTCCTCTCACTGGGAGTCCAGGGCAAAAGAGAGCGCCTCCCTTTCAGGTCCCATACTTTCCACGGCGTCACCTTTAGAGCCCAGCCTTCCAGGTCTCCAGATGCCTGTCACATGGGAGAAGAGGCAGCCGTGCTCTGGGTGCTGGGGAGCCACAGACTGCTGTCCTCCAGGGCATGCCTCTTATGCAGAGATGGCCAGTGATCTTAATTTCATCTAAGGGTTGGGTTGAATTACAACCTCAGGATGGGCTCTTTTTAACCTTTAAAACCCAAGACTGATCATGGAGTACCAAGAAAAGGAATAGGAGTTCAAGCTAGTGTTAAATTCTCACATTTTAGCTAAACTGATTGTTGCATTGGGCATCATTTCCAACAGTTCAGGACAAGAGGGTGCATTGAGGCTTGAAATGCTCACTTGTTTCCTTGCCTGCTGAAAAACAAGACTGTAGAAATGAGATAGGAGTTGTTAGAAGGCAGCAGAGCAGAACGAGGCAGCCTAGAAACATCTTTAACTCCTAAAGCTAGAAGCAATGGGATAGGAAGGAGGAGAATTGGGACATGGACTGTGTTTGAGTCCCGGGTCTGCTTTAGCTACTTAGGCCAGTGACCTTAGGGGAGCACTACTGTTTTCTCATCTGTAAAATGAAGGGGATTAGTGATTGGATTAAATGGGCGCTGAAGTCTAAAATTATTTTAAGGGATCCTAGATTTAGAGCTGATGGAGTCCTTAGAGAACTTCCAATAGTTGGTACAGTGGGTAAGAGTCCTGGCTCTGGAGTCAGGAAGTCCTGTGTTCAAATCTAGCCTCTGGAATTGTGTGACCTTGGGCAAATCACTAAACTCTATATGCTTCAATTTCCTCATTTGTAAAATGGGTATAATAGCACCTACTTCCCAGGGTTGTTGTGAGAACCAAATGAAATAATAATTGTAAAGGGCATAACATAGTGCCTGGTATATATTAAGTATATATTAAATATTGGTTATTATTATTTTACAGAGTGGATATATGCCTTACCTAAGGTTACAAAAGGGGTAAACAATTTTAATTCAGTTCTCGGTGCTTGGTACTCCTATTTCTTACTATGGCCTCATGCTACTTTCATTTAAATAACTTGCATTCACAAAGCATTTCAGAGTTGGCAAGGTGCTTCTTATACATTATTATTTTATTCTAGCTTCCTCACAGCAGTGCTGTGAGGTAGGTGCTGCTGGCATTATTTTTTATTATTTTTATAGATTTAGATATTTACAGATATTCATAGATTTATTTATAGATAAACTCATTTATAGATAACCAATTTATTTATAGATAGCCAAACTGTGGAGGAGTGGTATCTGGGAGGATAGACTTAGTGCTGAAAGACTTTAGTAGAGCCTTTTCATTTTTCAGGTGGGGATGCTGAGGCCCTGAAAGGTTAAGTGACATGCTCAGTTACACATGTTGTCAAGAGCCGAGCCAGCTGCTCCTCGGCATTGTTGACTATCACCTTGTCATGGTTTGCCCTCTCTTATTTCAGAATTTCTTATTGCTCCTCTTGTTTCAGAAACAGGATTTGGGGCTGTGTTAATTATTTCCACAGGACATACTGTGTAAGTGACATGTAAATACCCTGGGCACAAAATGTAGATTATTCTTGCATTTCCTCAGAAAAAGAATTTAGAGATGAATGAGGGCATAGCATGTTCCTCTAGTCCATCTCTTTTATTTTGTTGAGGAGGAAACCGAGCCCCAATGGAGGGGAGAGATTGTCCAACGTGGGTGGATGAGAATTTTGAGATCGAATTCTTCTGAGTCCAAATCCAAGGCTCTTCGACTAAGCACCCACCATGGGCACTTCAGTTACGTAGAACTCTCTCACATCAATTCCTCTTGATTGAGCACTGAGCAAAAGAGAATAAAAAGGTTAGCTGATCCCTACATGAGAGAGCGTAGCAGCATAAACAACATAGCAGCTTGAGTAGGGAGGAACAAGGGAAGAGAGACCCATCTTGGTTGCCCTGAAACTCCCCTGGCCCCCAGACTTGGGGGCTTTGTTTATTGTAATAGCCTTTCACTGTCAATGAGGGACTCCCACATCTACTTGTAGTAGGGTGGATCCAAAGCTAGAAGGTCTCAGACCTGTGAGTTCAGCACCATGTTATAGAGGAGTAAACCAAGGTCCAGAATGTGAATCAGGCACTTGCCACAATGTCTTGCACGTAGTAGGTACTGAGTCACCATCTCCGGATTGATTTCAGAATCAGAGGTGACATTGAAACTGATGTTCTCTGACTCCAGGCAGCGGTCCTTGCATTGTGCCTCACTCTTCCTGATACATTCTTCCTCAAATAGCCATTTTCCCTGCTGCCCCTAACATGCACTTACACAGCTTGTATTTTTAATGAATTTTTCTTTTTCTTTTGTGCCTCCTTTTAATGTTTTCCTTCTGTGTCCTAGCCTAAGCATCCATCAGTGAACAATGGTGTGATGTAGTGGAGAGAGAACTTTGTCAGGAAGCTTGGGCTTGAGTCTTCAGTCTGATACTACCTGTGTAGTCACAGGCAAGGAAATCACTTAATTCTCAGCTCCCTCATCTGTCAAAAGGGGACCTCCTATTCTGTGGGAAACCTCTTGTCAATGAATCCTACAGTGTTATCTAAATTAAAAGTGTCCAGAAGGCAAGTACTGTACCAATGTTGTCTTCTTTGTGACAGCACCACACACACACACACACACACACACACACACACACAGAGCTTTAATAATTTTTAATGCTAATTAGAAGTTTTCCGTGCATTCTTGCTACTGTGAAGTTTGGCAGAAAGGAATAGACCAGACCCTCTTCTCATCTCCATTCATCAATGAATGCTTAGTAAATATTGGTTGATAATAACAATCACAGAGAACAAAATACTGTAATTGCAACAGACTTCAGAAGTCATTCTATTCAAATTGCATTTGAACACGAATCCTCCTTAAGTAGACATTCCACCTTCAAAGGAAGATCACCAGTATGTGTACAAATAGAAGTTTTCAAGAAAAATATAGCAAGTAAAATTATATTAAAACTATGAAATTAAAAGCAACCCCTGTGGCTGTTATTAATACTTAATGATTGGAAAGGAAATACTTAAAGTGACAAGTAAAAATTTAAATTTCACTTCAGAACACAAAATGTTCATTCCAAGGGACACAGAACTGGCAATAACTTGGTAGATCAGAGATTTTCATTGAATAAGAAACATAAGACCTTTTTCAGAGTTAATTTAACTTCATAGAATCCTAACCAACCTCACAAATGTGTCACAATGTAGGACTTTAGGAATATATATTGCATTTTTTAAAATCAGAAGAAATGTAGATCTAATGAATTGGTTGTACCCATGAGGCATTAAATAATTTTATTAATCAGAAATAATAGCACTAAAAAAATCGTTGCCATTTCTTGGTTTGGGGGTAATGATTTCCTTCTAAGGAAGTTCAAAGTTTCACTGAAGGCTTGAAAAGTACCATGTTTAGAACTTGTCCTAGTATTTGATGCATTGAACTTTGAGAATTTAAGGTGTTATTGTTCAGAATACTGGACAATTCTTAGGTAATAAAATTATACACCTTTCTTATTTCATTCAGGAGAAGTATGTATACCTTAAAAATACTAGTAAATCAGACTTTTAGATGCTCCCCTCTGGCATGCATGCCATAGTTTTACCAACATGACTCTAAAGGATCAGACTTTTTTTTTTTTAAGTCTGATACATTTTGAATAATGTTATTTATGTGGGCAATCATTCTATAATTTGAATTGCAAATTCAAATTTTCACTTAGTGTTTTATTATTTTGTTTCTGTATTAGTAAACAAAATGAGCATAATCCAATAATTTTACATTTAAAGTATGTTCCTGGCATGGATTAAGTAATTTGTCATTTGTGATATGGGGGAGGGGAGATCATCAGAGTAAGAAGGAAATTCTTTTTTATTTTTTTTTAAACCCTTACCTTCAATCTTGGAATCAATACTGTATATTGGTTCCAAGGCAGAAGAGTGGTAAGACTAGGTAGTGGGGGTTAAGTGACTTGCCCAGGGTCACACAGCTGGGAAGTATCTGAGGCCAGGCTTGAACGTAGGGCCTCCCATCTCTAGGCCTGGCTCTCAATCCACTGAGCTACCCAGATGTCCCCAAGAAGAAAATTCTTGATGAGCTTTTATATATGAAAAACTTGAGGGCCCATTTTGTGACTTATCTAAGGCCATGTAAGGCACAAGCATCAGAGACAAGTATTAAACCCAGGTTCTACTGCACACAGTCAGTGCTTTGCCATTCAATCCCTATGGGCCATTGAGCAATTTTTTCATCTTTGTGGGCCTCAAATTTTATCTGAAAAACGAGGATGGTCTAGAACACCTGAATTTAATACCAACCAAACTTGAAAAAAATAGTAAAATTCATCTGGAAGAACAAAAGGTAAAGAATGTTGAGGGAATCATCAAAGAAGGCAGCCTAGCAGTACCAGAATTCAAACAGTGTTACAAAGTAATGGTCATAAAAACAGTCTAGTTCTTGCTAGGAAATGAAATGGGGAATCAGTGAAATAGATTAGGAACTTAGATTTCTATATAGTATACATTAGTACATGACCATAGTAGTCTAATGTTTGATAAACCCCAAACTTTTAGTGTTTTCATTATTTAGCAAAAATTGTTGGGAAAACTGGAAAAGCAGTTTGTCAGAAACTGCATATAGACCAACATCTCACATTGTATACTGAGATAAGGTCAAAACGGGTACATGACTTAGACATGAGTGACATCATAAGCAAACTAGGGGAGCTTGGAAAATTGTTCCTGTCAGATCTGTTTCTAAGGAAAAAAAATATGACTAAACGAGATAGAAAGGATCTTGGGAAGTAAAATGGATAATTTTGATTACATTAAATTAAAACAGGGTTGTACAAACAAAAACAATGGAACCTAGATTATAAAGAAACTAGAGGAAAAATACAGCAAAATTCTCAGATAAAGGCCCTCATTTTATTCAAATATATAGGGAACTGAGTCAAATTTATAAAAAATAAGAGCTATTACCCAAATAACAAATGGTCAAAGGATATGAAAAGACTTTTTAAGAAAAAGAAATCATAATGATCTTCAAAGAATCAGTGCTATATGTAGCAAAAACAGACAGGAGTCAGCCAGGGATTACTAGAGAGGAAGATTTCTGGTTTTTTTTTGGCCTCAATCCCACCACCTGAGATAGAACAGAACAGAACAAATGTTTAATCAATGAGGTAGCTCCTGGGGACAAGATTGGTGGGGAAGGAATGGCTAGTTAATATGGAGGAGGAATGAATGGAGAAACTGTCAAGAGAAGGGAGGAGAGGGTGGGAGGACTGCTTCTACTTAAAACTCTTCTCTCATCAGACCTGTGATAAAGAAAGAACAGCATACTAGTTAGAAGGGTAAAAACCTTCTTAACATACAAAGAAGCAAGAGGGAAGGGGGGAATGGGAAAAGGGGGGGACTGAGAGTCCCTGTGTAGAACTGAGGAAATAAAAGAAGGAAGACTGGGTCAAGAGAAAGGACAGCAGAGTAGGTTAAGAAAAGGGAAGAAATGAAAGATACCCAGAGGGGCATACATATCAAGAGGTTAGGGGATGAGGGGGGGACTAGGACAAAAGATGGAGAAGAGATCATATCAAGAAGTAAGAGGGCACAGTTGGGGGGATAAGGAAGATATTTTTGGAAAGGTGGTCCAATTTTGAACTAGAGAGACAAGAGAAGAGGATAAGGGAGGATTTTTGGGAAGAGATTGTGATTTGGAAAAGTATTGGTTAAAGGAAATTGGAAATCAGAGGAGGAATTCAGCGGAAAGAAAGGAAGAGGGGGACAAATGGTGAGGCGTAATGGAATAAATGGAAATGCCCAGCTATGACATGGAGTGTAAATGGAATGAATTTACCCATAGGAAGAAAATGGATAGCAAAAAGGATAAAAACCCATTACCTGACAATGTATTGTTTACAAGAAACAAACTGAAAATGAGAAATACACATAGATAGTGAGGGTCTAGAGCAGAATAGACTATGCCTCAGCTGAATTAGAGAAATTGGGGTGGTAGTCATGATCTCTGAAAGAGTTGGGGCTAAAATGGATATAATTGAAAGGGATGAACAGGGTAACTATATTATTTGGTGGACGGGGGGCGGGTATTATGAATAATGAAGCATCATCAATATTGGAACTCTATGCACCAAAGGTCATAGCATCCAGATTTTTCAAGGAAAAACTATAAATGAGGTACACATGGAAGTAGATAACAAAATAATAATAGGGGGGGGGGCTTTAATTTTCCCCTCTCAGATAAATAAATCTATTTTTTTTTTAAAGTTAAGATGAATAGGACTTTAGATGAGTTAAATACAGTATTTGGAGAACCATCACATACCTGTGTGAGCTTAGTAGTAGATCTAAGCCTCAGCATACACAGCCCAAAAATAGTGGTGGGACAACATTGGTTTAGACTGCATAAATATTCTGTAAAAGGCTTACTTCAACACTTATACTATGGAGGTAATGCTGCATTCCTGAGGGGGTTGTGACACATTGGAACAGAAGTTCTACTGGGTATGACCAAACTGGAAAGACTTGTTTTTTGAAAGGGTATGGTCCTGGCAATAGACCTTGCCTACTGCTTAAGGGCTAATCTAGATAAATATGGCCCTGAGAACTGAGAACCAGACAAATTAAGTTGTTCAAATTAAATGCTTATGGGAACATGAAGAAAAGCCTATTATTACATTGTTACAGATTCTAAAGTAGAAGGGAAAAGGTTAGGTGATTGAGGTTAAGTGACTTGCACAGGTAGAAATCTAGCTAGACTAAAGCCATATTTGAACCCAGGCCCTGCAGACTCTAGGCTTGGTGCTCTATCCACTTTGCTACCTACTGCCCAGTCATTTGTTTTTAATATTCATTTTTTAAAAGTATGAGTTCTAAATTTTCTTGTCCCTCCCACCCTTTATTCATTGAGAAGACAAACAATATATCATTTACACTTGTTAAGCCATGAAAAACTTATTTCCATATTAGTCATGTTGCGCCCCCCCCCCCAGTAAGAAAAAATAAAGTGAAAAAAGTATGCTTTAATCTGCACCTATATTTCATCAATTCTCTCTCTGGATTAGGATAATAGTATTTTTCATCATGGGTCCTTTGGAATTGTCTTGATGACAGTAGTTAAGTCTTTTGTGGTTGGTCATCTTACAATATTGCTGTTACTGTGTACAGTATTCTGGTTCTGTTCAGTTCACTTTGTATCAATTCACAGAGTTCTTCCCAGGTTCTTCTCATCATTTCTTACAGCACAATAACATTCTATCACAATCATAAAACCACAGTTTGTTCAGGCCATTCCCTATCTCATCAGCATCCCCTCTATTTCCAATTGCTATCACAAATGGTGCTGCCACAAATATTTTTGTATATATAGGTGCTTTTCACTTTTCTTTGATCTCTTTGGGATCCAGCTCTAATAATCATCTTGCTGGGTTAAAGTGGTATACCAATTGGGCATAGTTCTAAAGTGTTTTCTGTAGTGTTTGAACCCATTCATAGTTCAGTACTCCACCAATGCATCCCCTCCAGCATTTATTATTTTTCAACATGTTAACCAATCTGATAAGTGTAAAATGTTGTTTTAATTCGCATTTCTCTAGTCAATGGTAATTTGGAGCATTTTTTTTCCTGTGACTATTGAAAACTTTGATTTCTTCTTCTGAAAACTACCTGTTTATAGTCTGATGTCTTTCTTGAAGTAAAATCTATGAGAATAATTGAATTAGAAGTGGCTCTTTTGCTATGTATTTTCTCAGTAGATATTATTGTCAAGGACTGACATGCTTCCCATTGGCCATAATGGCCAGTAAAACTGCCAAATGTGTCCAGAGCCAGAATAAAAATTTAATTCAAAAATGTTTAACCCCCACCCCCCCAAAATGCCATACTACAAGTTTTATATGGTGCCTTAAAAAAGTTGATGCTAGAGCAGTGAATAGTTGTGTATAGATGATAGAAATCAGTAGGGAAATTATTCCAGTGCCTCACCTTTGTTAATTATCTCTAATTTATCTTGTTGGTACAGTTGATTGCATGATGTCTCTCCTTCTAATTTATCTTGTTGGTACAGTTTGCACCATGTCTCTCTCTTTCTAGGTGAGCTCTGTAAGGACAGAAAACAAGGCTACACATTCTCCCCAAACCCCAGCACAACACCTAGGACATAGTAGGTGTTTAATAAATATTTATTGACTGAAGAAGGAACAGAAGGAAAAAACAAGGAGTCTTAAAGGGAACCTGATATGAGTGAGATAAACTGCAATTTCCATTTATGGCAAACATAATGAGCTGCTCTGGTCCTGACACTTGCTGATAATGCTGAAGGAAATAAGGAAATAAGGAACTAAGAATCCTCCATGACCTCCCCAATTCTCCTTGATCCCACTGGCTGAGTTCTGTGAAGCCCTGTGGTTCCAAAGTGGCCAGGTTTATTAACCACAAAGATGAAGAGAACCACTTACTTCAGAATAGGCAAGATCATTTTTACTTTGCTTTCAGCTCTAAGTTTCTCTGATTCCTTATGCTCCTCAACTGATAATGATTTCCGAATTGCTGTTCTCATCTGTTCATTTGGCTGTATTTACACCAAGACCATAGCCTTTAATGCTAGGGTTGTATTCCATACCATTCCAGTTTCCCTTGGTTACAAATTATGAGTCTATCATTGAGTTCATCAAAACCTTTTGTGATGCCATTTATGTTTTTTATGATCTTGTACTACCATTTGAGACAATAAGTTCCCTAAATTTTCTATTCAATTTTGTTTTGTTTTTCTTAAGATAATCTCAAGCATCAAGGGGTCTTGTTGAGCTTCAAAAAGTTGGAAATTAGCGAACAAGATAGGGTAACAGCTTATCGCTTTTGGTGGTGTTGGGTTTTTCTTTAATCTACATATGCTTAGTTTATTTTTAAATGAATAAAAATCTTAGTGATTTTTGGCATGTAAATGGTCTGGGAGGTGACTCCAGGAATAGAGAGAAATACCTTTTTTAGGTAGCTATTTTTTTTAATGTGTCTACTCTGTGCTACTGGAACCTTTATATCATGTAGCCATGCTAATGTTCTGTAGTCTCTTTTTGTTGTATTTTTAATACCTAGAAAACAAGGATATGTAAACATATATATTATTTATATATATACATATATCTAAACATAAACTGGTTTTTATAACTTAAGATTCCTCTATTTTTTTTTTATAGAGGGAGAACCTCTGGAAATTATTCTTTTAATTTGGTAGGTTTCCTTGGGCAGGATGAATATCCTTGTCCCCAAATTAAAGGATTCATGAACATATTAGTTCAAATCCAGTTTCATTCTGCAGGTGTATATTAAGTACGTACCTACTATGTGCCAGCTGCTATCATAGGTCCAAGAGTTACAAACACAAACCTGAAAATGAACCATTTGCTCAAGGGGCTTTTCCACTGTGGAACACAGGCAATAAAATTAAATTAAAGACAAAATCTACACTATTTGTTAGGATAGATCAGGAAAGGTTTCTAATTATAGGTTGAACTTGCACAGTGCAATGAATGGAATTAAGGAAACACACATGTGTCCAGGCTCTGGGCTCAGTGAGCACTTTACAAATCTTAATTCATCTGATCCTCACAGGCACCCTATTTTGCAGCTGAGGAAACTGAGAGGGACAAAGGCTAACTGAGTTGCCCAGCGTCCCCCAGCCAATAGGGGTCTTAGGATGGATTTGAGCCCAGATCTCCCCAAGTCAGGTCCAGGGTACTTTTTCCACTGGGCCCCCTGGCCACCTCTCCTGAAGAATGTCCTCTAGGAGGACTGAGAAATGTTGCCTTCTTTCCTGGCCTGGGAGGCCGCCAACAGGCCCTTCTCCATAATTCGTCTCCAGGCCTCTGTCCATTAGAGCCCACTATGGACGGCCAGGTCATGGACTGTCCATTCTGTCCGGAGTCCTCAGGACATCCGGCCACAGGGTCAGAGGCCGGCAAAGGAAGGGCAGGATGCCAAGCATCATTCTAATAAACACACCAAGTGTAAACCAAGCAGAAAATAGAAATCTGGGAGGAGAAACAGCTTTGTCACCTCAAACACTAAGGGATGCAGAGCCACCTGGCCGATCCCTCCTCAATGTCCACGTGGAGATAGCCTGGACAGAGCGAGTCCTTTCCCAGTCTCCCAGGCCTGAGCCATGTCCCCGGCCCCCAGTGGCTCTTCGGTCACCTGGTTGAGAGTAAATTGCCTTTCTCTCTTAGTTCTCTGGAAAGAGACGGTTTTCTTCAAATGGAGAAATGCTGAATGACCCAGAAGGCTGTATTTGACTGCCGGAAGGAAGTCTGTTTCTTGTAGTGAGTGTCTATCGTTTTCCATTAACTACGTATAAACACTAGGCCCTCTGAAGTAATGATTTCTTGAGAAAATGAGTGTGTAGATGTGTTAACACAATTTGAAAAGTGTGTGTGTGTGTGTGTGTGTGTGTGTGTGCGTGTGCGTGTGTTAAAGCCATGATGGGCTACATTGAGGGAACATTTTACTTAGCAATGAGATTATACCTCCCTATTTTTTAATGCCCTCAATATTTTTAATATTTACTCTTGAGGAATAAAGCATTCCTTTCCACCTTGAATACTCACAGAAGCGTTATTTTAAATTCACTATTTGCAATGAATACTTCTGAGACCTTAGGAAGACCACCTGTTCAGTACAGTTGTTGAGTATATCCTCACCTACAAGCCGACTATTTAATTCAACAAAGTTAGTAAATACTAAGCATTATTATTAGGGAGCAATAACTGGAGTTTTGTCTTCCTGCCTAAAATTTGGAAGGCATAAATATTTTACAATAATTAAGTTCTTTAGCAGCATAGAAGCAGCATAGCATCTAATTTTATCAGAGAATCATAGAATTTAAGGCTAACAGGGACCTTTAGGATCTTCTAGGACAACTTCTTCCCTTTTTACATATGAGGAAATAGAGGTCCAAAGAAGGGATATTTTTTAAAGAAAGTTATTTAGTGAGTATATATAGCAGAGCCAAGAATCTGTCCTCAATGATTTGACTGTAAATCTAGAGTTCTTGCCCCCATACCATCTGCTTTGGGTTTCCACCACAATTTCTGTTTTTAAAAATTATGGGGGAAAAGTTATTTTTTGTAATTTGTTTGAAGAATTATATACCAAAAGAAATGAGTAAATTTCCTTAGTACATTAGAAACATTAACCCATTTGGGCAATTTATTTTGCGAGTTCCATGCATGGGAGTAGGCAGTAATGATAATTATATAATTATATGATAATATTATATTTGGATATATTATATCATATGATACTATTATCATTATAACAACATTTCTATAATAACTCTGGGTTTACAAAGTAGTTTACAAATACTATCTCATTTATCACTTATTTTATCCTTATAACAGTTCTGGGAGTTAGGTATTTTTATTTTTCCCATTTTTACACATGAGGAAAATGAGGCAGACAGAAGTTAGAGGACTTGCCTAGCATTCCACAGTGTTTTTGAGGGAGGAAAGGGGTCTCCCTCACATGCCTCTGAATCAGTGTCCCGCTTCCTATGCCACAGAAACAGGCAAGGGCGGGAGATTAGCAAGAGGATTTCTATTCAATTCAACAAAGTTTTATCTAGCATGGAAGGTTCCAGAAAAATGGTTAAAAACGTGAGAGAACCAAGTTCATAGCCTAACCCGGAGAAAACAACAAAGAATCTTCTAGACTACATATTATTCTTGTCTTATGAATAGAGTAATCCAAAAAAGTAACTTAATGATCATTCTTGCATTTTCTGTTTTCCTGAATGTTTCCTACATGTATCAGGATTTATCTTGGCTAGTCACATGATCAAATATGACTTTGTATGAACAAATACAAGATTTATCTTCACATTCATTATTTATTCAACCAATATTCACTGAGTATCTAGTCTACAAAAGACCTTGTACTAAATTTATAGGATCACAGTTTTTTTTAAAATAGATTTTTATTGATATCTTTTTTTTCACATTGTCTAGATAATGTCCTTTCTCCTCCCTCTCCCCAAAATATTTCTGAACACAAAGACTTATTCAGAAGAGGGGAGTAAATTTTGTAAAACTGAAGATCAAAGATTTAGAGTTGAAGGGAACTTTGAGGCCACTTAGTCCAGCCACTTCTTTTTACAGATGAAGAAACTAAGGCCCAGAGAAAACTAAATGACTTAACCAAGATCTCTGAAATAGTAGGTGGCAGAGTTAAGATTCAGCTCTCTTTCCTCTATACCATATTGGATCTACTATGAGGTTTGGAATGGGAGTGGCGTTGCCTAGGGAAGTAAAAAAATATAGTGCCTACTCTCACAGAGCTTCCCGTCTGATAGAGGCAAATGGAAATTCAGTTTTTTCCTACTCTGAACCATTCCCTTATCTTTTAATAGGTAGACATTAATATCCTCAGAAAAGAAGAAAGGTTGCTTTAAAAAAAAAAATCATTACCCACTACTGGAAAGCACAGGTGCAATTTCAAATGAAAAGATAGATGCCTCTCATTGAAAAATTGAAATACTTAAGTAGTTTGTTTTGGTTTTAAAATGGTGCTAAAGTAAGTTTTAAAATATTCCTTCATCTTTGAGATTTTAGTTGTTTCTTCAGTGATATTCCTTGATTTCAGAGAGGCACTCACTTGTGGCCTCATTCTTTAGTGAAAAGCTTTTGTCTGTCTCTGTTCTGCCAAAGCAGGTATTTTTTAATGCTGAGTTGGAGAGGTTAAGCTCAGGAAAGGTTTCCCTCTTTCCTTGAAAAACCACAAACAGTTTTGAAAATGATAATCTCCTGGAATTAAACAAGGGGAAATGGACATTACTAAAAATGGCTCCTAGGATCAATTTGAGACTTAAACGTGAAGAGGGTTAAAATTATGAGGTTTTCATTTATGCCAAGACTTGTTATCAGGTGAATTTGAAACTTTCCAAATAGCATCTCTATCTGTTTTAGATGTTCTTCCTAACTTCCAGTTATAAATAACATTTTACAATTTTTTCCTAGAACAATGTTTCTCAAAGGGAAATCACAGACCAACTCCTTAGGGGGTGAAAAGATATGTGTAAAGAAAGAGGACTCCTGAAAGTCATATGAAAGGAAAACTTCTGGCCAAGCTCATTCTAGAACGTGCCCCCCTCATTTATTAATAAGGCTTATTATTCAGGATCACTAGTGGTCATAGATGTTCCCTCCTCCAACTTGTCTCTAACTTAGAGCCGTAGAGGTGAAATGACTGCCCCCTAAGGGTACTTCACTCCTTATGGAGTCATAGGGCCCTGGGTTCCATGTCTTCCTTAGGACTCTGAATAAGTGGCTTAACCGCTGTGAGCCTCAGTTTCCTCCTCTGAAAAACAAGAGTTAGACGAGGTGACCTTTAAGGGCCCTTTCAGCCCCCGCAACGACTTTATGTATTGTTACTTTCTGGGTATTGCTTCATGGGAGATACCCCCAAATTAGCTGATCGTTGTATCTCCTTTAATAATTTGGAAAAGGTTTTTTGTTTTTGTTTTTGTTTTTTTAAGGGAGAAGGAGGGAAATGGTTGGACTTTTTTGTTTGTTTGTTTGATTAGTTTAGACACACGAGTGTCAAGATTCTATTTTTCAGTTCCAATGCAACAAACATTTTGTGTTTTGTTTGCTGTGGCAAATAACAGGTTAGCTGGTTTGGACAATAAAGTTTCCCTCCCCTCATAGATTCACCGTGTTGTCATTTATAGTGAGGTGTGAAATACTCATACACCCAAAGAATAAAAAATACTCCCTTAACACACCAAAAGAAGGCAAAAATGACTATTTAAAATAACACCTACACTTCGCCTTTGAAAACAATACAAACCTATTTCTTGGAGAAGGCATCTGAATGCAGTAAACTGTGATGGAAATGGTCTTCTTTAAATCGAAAGAGAAAAGTTAGAGTCTTCCTGAATTTAATAATACCTCTGTAGCTTTGTGCAACTTTTTCTAGTTAAAAAGAAAAAGAGAAGAATGTATTCTGGTATGTCTTATAAACAAGATCCCTTTGTTCTGAATAAATTAGCTTTTAAAGGCTGTTTGCTAAACAGTTCTGCTTTAGACAGAGTTTCATTTGCTTGCATAAAATTTTTTTAAAAGTCCATCTACTGGCTTTGAATGGTCTTTTCCACAGTATTTTTACGTCCTTGGGTACATGTGGTTCTATTGCAGAGTAGGGAAGCCGAAGGGCCAGGGGCATAGCAATAAACTGTCCCAAAGCTTCCAAAGAGTAGATGTTAGAACTGGGGCTCTGGTCTTTGCACTCAGTCTCTCAGCCTTAAGATGTGCTCCCTCCTGAATTCATTTTCTTCCCAGTGGAGCCCTGCTCTCCCCCCTCCCCCCCTTTCTAATTCCATCCCCCCCCCCTAGTATTCACACTGCTTCCTGTCCCCCCCCCCCCCCCCCCCCCGCAGGGGCCTAATGGGCCCTACCTGCTCCGTGTAATTTAACTTGGAATAATGAAAGGTTAAACTTCACCTGTCAGTGGCATGTTTAAATTCTGATGTCTCACGTAAACTCCATGCTGCGCCCCCCCATCCTTCTGAAACCCCATCTCAAGGCTCTTTGTGGATCTGTTGATCCTTTTCCCCAAACCACTACCTCTGCCGCTGTAAGGAGGCCTCGCCCTTGTCCTGCTCTGTGGGATCGCATCGTCGTGGGCCTGCTCGCCCCCCTGGTGTGGAAGGCCCTGAGAGAGGCCTGCCTAGATGGTGCAGACGTTGCCCTGGAGCGCTGGGGGGTCTTTTCTTTATTCTCCCTCTAATTCATCTTGGTGTGACTGCTAGGAAAGTTGTCGGAGCCCCTGTCCCTGTCCACTTCTGTTCTGTCGTGTTCAGTCGGGAAGCCAGTCAGGAAACCCAGTCTAACGGGGAGACGGCAGTCCGTACTGACTGCAGACCGAGGTGAGGGAAAGCACTAGGGAGGAGCGGGGGGCTTTAGCTGCCATGGCAGCAGAGTCTGTTTGGGTGTTCGATGAAGGAAGGGAGATGGCGCTCCCAGGCTATCTCTGGGGCCTTTCACCTCCTCTCTGGGCCTTATTTTCCTGACCCATACAATGAAGGTGTTGAACGAGAGAGGGAGGGAGAGAGAGAGACAGACAGACAGACAGACAGACAGAGACAGAGACAGAGAGAGAGAGGGGTGGGGGGGGAGGGAGAGAGAGACAGAGACAGAGAGAGAGAGAGGAGGGTCTCTTGGTCTCAGTTTTGAAGGCCTGCGGTAGGCTGGTGGCTCAGTGATGGAGAGCCGGGCCTTGAGCTGGGCCATCCTGGATGATGGGACTAGTTCACAGAATACATTCGAACTCCTTTTAGGGGGGTTCCCTTTCTACTCCTCCAGTGGATTCTGTCTAAGTTCTAACTAGTTCACGATGCGCCAAGTTTCTTGACTTTCAGCCAGCAGCGGAGAGCCTCGGACGACACCTCATAAAATTCTAAAGCTGCTCTAGATGAATTGTGAGTATTTTTCATAGTAAGCAGAATTCTGAGTTGCTCGGAGCATATTGCTTTTTTTTTTTTTGGCCAAAGATAAAGGTCCCAAAATATAATTTAACGTTTTGAAAGAGCAAAAAATAACACTCGAGCCAGCCTAAGAGGATGCTCAGGAGGATCTGTTTCTCTGCGGGAGCCAAGCAGTCATGCTGGACTGCCTCTGAGAGGCTTCCTCATCCAGGAAAGCTAGCGGGCGGGCAGGGTCGCGGCTGCTCCCCTCCCTGGGCTCCGAGCTAGGCTCCCCTTCCTCAGTTGTAATCTGATGTTGATAGAAGCACAGACCCTGCCAGGCGCTCGTGTCAAACAAGGGAGCGTTTCTAAAGCGCCTGCTCTCCCTAAATGCTTATTCCTTTCCTCTTCCCCTCCCCCAGCCTCGGCCCGCTGTGCCACCAGAGGGTCCCTCTTCACAAAATTTTTTAAAATGACTATGTGACTGGAAGCACCCAGAAGGAGTGCGGGCCCCGTTCTCTTGGGACTTCCCCACCCTGATAGGGGCAGATTGTAGAAAACGTGCCTCTGTCCCCCAGACCCCCTTGATGAAGGATGTCAGTGATATTCCTCTTGGAACAATGAAAAAGAAAGAATACCGCAGCTGGAAAATGTCCCGATGTTGGAGCGGAGAAGACTTGGATTCTGGTCCTTCTACAAACACTTTTTCGCTAGGAGACCCAGGAAAACAACGTAGCCTCTCTTTTCTCATCTGTAAAATGGAGCTAGTCATAGTAGTGATGCTTGCCGTTCTCTATAGCTCCCTAATATTTGCAAGACGTTTAACCTGCTCTACCTCATTTGGTCTGGCTCTAATCACAGCCGTGTGGGGTGGGGGCTCTTTATCATCCCTGTCTCTACAGAAGGGGCAATGGGTTCACTGTCTTGCCTCTCACAACTGGACTGTTTGGGGGACACGGTTTGCATTCTCATCTTCTGAGTGCCAGGTTCAACCACACATCCACTCTGTCACCTCTCAGGGTTGTTTTGAGGATTGAATGAGCATTCTATGTAAAACACTTTGTAAGCTTTAAAACCGGTCCTGTGGGAATACACTCATTTTATCAAGATGCCACTCCATAGTAAGGGAACTCCCTCCACCTCAGATGATAGCAACTGCCTGTTATTTAGTAGTTAAATAACAAGGTATTCCCCAAGACCCATTGAATTTCTTTTTTTTTTTATAATTTTGTTGAAGATATTTTATTTTCCCAATTATATACAATAATTTTTCAACATAACATTTTTCCAAAGTTATAAGATCCCAGTGTCTCCTTCCTGTCCCTCTCTCAGAATTGGCAAGCAATTTGGCCTGCGTTACATGTGTATTATCATGCAGAATGTTCTTCCACATTGGTTACTGTTAACACAGAATTTCAGTGCCTTACCTAGGATCATACAGCTGCTAAAGGTCAGAGGTAGAATTTGAATCCAGCACTTTAATCACCTCCACAGCTATCTCTGTAATGTGCTTTGTAAATGCCACTTGTCATTATTAGAGCTGAAAAAGAGCACAAGTAAATGAAGTTATTGTGTCAGTGATCTAGTTTTAATCAAAATCAAGAATTATTTTAAGAAATCATTTCATACAAATTTTTATTGAAAAGTTTTGTTATTTCCTCTTGTTTTAATGAATACCACATCTAAAATGTTACGAGATAGTATTTGCGATTAATTTCCTGTGATGTATTGGTTTCTTGTCAGGTTTTTGACGCGCAGAACATTTTTAAAAATATTGTTCATTTTGCTTTTACTTTTGATGAGAATTAGCATTGTCTAATGAGGCAATATATTGCATCAAAAATCACAGCTCAAGTGATCATTTGAGCTTTTGAATACTGAAACTGACAAATATTTTGTCATGCCATTTATATCCACATTGGAAATTAAAATAAAACTTGAAATGTGAGTTGAAACATTTCCAGTAACACATTTGTTTTTGCTAGTCATTAATTTAAAGATTGAGTAAATGATACTCATTCAACAGAAGAATCCCTTTAAGTGTATTAATTTGGCCTTTGAATTTATAGTTGCTGAAGTGTAAAACATTTATTGCTTTTCACACAAATCTTAAGTCTTCCTTGCTTACAGAATAATTACTACTCCATTTGGCCATTCAAAAGAATATAATTCAAATGATCCAAGCTTTTTTCCCTTAGATATTTTGAATTTGCTCTTTTCATAAGGTGGTTATTTGAATATGCTTGTATTTTTTTTTAATTTATTTCATTATGCATCTATGGATGTTAGTATATTTCTATACTGATGGAATAGCCATTATGAAGTTGACCTTTTGCCTTGAAATCAGTGAAAATACATTTTTCAAACATTTTAACCACCTATTTCTCCTACTTCTGTAATTGCTTCTTATTTGCTCTGCTTCCCCCACCTAATCCAAACCTCAAAGCCTTCCTAATTGCAATTCCATTTGCAGCAGAAGTTACAATGAGAGACCTACCATTCTAATGGTGCAGCTGCAGACTTGGAGGACATCTGGGAATGAACTTCTGGGAACTTTTCTTTCCTTGTGTGCTTTAACCAATTTTCATTATTATTTGAAATGAAATAAATACCATCAAATTGCCCCAAAACAGGAACAAGGTCCCCAAATTACTGATTTTTAAATTGAGTTTAGAATATTATAAATGGGTAACACATGGAAACATTATCAACCAGATTTTTTAAAACCCTCATGCTTAGAATTGCTCTTTCTAAACTTGCTAAAGGCATCTGGGGGAAGCAAAATGAAGTGGTCTCTGTGCTGGGCATTTTCTCCAGAGATCTCTGAGTATTTGCCTAACATCCATTTTTGTCTAGAGGACCTCCCTTCCCATGGTGAAGAGGGTATTATTATCCCCATCATTCTAATAAGTGATTCTAAAATGCCCTGCTCAAAAATCACAAATCACCAACTCTAGAAATGGAAACTCTTTGAGACTCCCAATTCACAGATCTCTCCATTAGGTCTTTTTCAATTGTGATCACCTCTGCATATGATGGTTTGAAATGTGGAGCCTTCCCAAAAGGATTTCCATCTCATGTGGCTATTTTTAAGTTATCTGGAAGGAAGACCCTTAAAAGAATCTCCCTTTTTTCAGCAGTACATGGCGCTGTCACAAAAATTCACCCTATAAAAGGGCATAAAAATCTCACAACCAAATCTAGGAAAGCAGAAATAATAAACGCACACTTTTCAGACCATAATTCAATAAAAGATACACTCTACAAAGGGTAACAGAAAAATGATGCCGCTTGGGGACAGTAGGACACTGTGTGTGGGCACATCAGGTTTGTGATCCCTGTGAGATATTCACTGTACCACCCAACTAGCAAGGAATTTGAACACAGGTCTTCTGGCCCTTCCATTCTAATGTGTTGCCTTTCCCAAATAATATTTTCTCTGGTCTTCCTGGAGGGAAATTAGTTGTTTCGGAGTATGGGCAGAGGGAGTAGGGGGAGGGAGGAAATATGGTATACTTGTAAGTTTTAGCTCAAAGTAAAGGGCTGTGTTTAATCTGGAAATAGAATTGCAAAGATGTGGAAGACTGATGAGTCATATTTGAATAAAGAAATCATAGAAACTTAAAAGGAATTGGTTTTGACATGAGTCATTCCTAATAGTACAAAGCCTTTCATTTTGATACACCCGAGAGATGGATTAAAATCACACAGGACAACATTCATGTAGTAATCCTTTATCTCCATCTATAACAAATAGGTTTTAGTCCATTCTCCTGACTCTTTGCCTAGGCCTATAATGGTGAACCTATGGCATGCATACCCCAAAAGGCACACAGAGCCCTCCCTCTCTGTGGGCACAGGTGCCATTTCCCACCAAAGGGACTCAAGGCGGAGCTGCTCCCCTTCCCCTCTCCTCCCTTCCCTCAACCCTCTGCCCAGCAGCCAATGGGAGCTCTTCCTTCAAATTTGGGTAAAGGGGATTGGGGCACAGCACTCCGCCTCTACAAAGTTTGCCATCACTGTCTCAGGGCTTCTTTCACACAGTGGCCCCCTTCAGTTCCTTATTCTGTGGCTCTCCCTTTTTATTTTTTGTGCTTGTCAAATGGCTTGACTTGTTATTGTTGTTGGTTGTTTTTGAGCAATACGATAATTTTATTGTTGATGTTTAGTGATGTCCAGCTCTTCATGACCCCCTTTTAGGATTTCTTGAAAAAGATGTTGGAATGGTTTTTCATTTCCTTCTCTAGCTCATTTTCTAAAAATTGATTTATTTAATTAATTAATTTAGAATGTTTTTCTGTGGTTACATGATTCATGTTCTTTTCTCCCTTCCTCCCCCCATAGCCAACATTCAATTCCACTGGGTTTTACATGTGTCTTTGATCCAGACGTATTTCCATATTATTAATATTTGCAATAATAGGGTAATTGTTTAGAGTCTACAACCCCAATCATATCCCCATCAAACCATGTGATCAAGCAGTTGTTTTTCTTCTGTGTTTCTACTCCCACAATTCTTCCATTGGATGTGAATATCATTCTTTCTCATAAGTCCCTCAGAATTGTCCTGGATCGTTGCATTGCTGCTAGTAGAGAAGTCCATTACATTCAATTGTACCACAGTGTATCAGCCTCTGTATATAATGTTCTCCTGGTTCTGCTCCTCTCGCTCTGCATCAATACCTGGAGGTCATTCCAGTTCACATGGAATTCCTCCAGTTCATTATTCCTTTGAGGACAATAGTATTCCATCACCAACATATATTACAATTTGTTCTGCCATTCCCCAATTGAAGGGCATCCCCTCTTTTTCCAGTTTTTGGCCACCACAAAGAGTGCAGCTATGACTATTCTTGTACAAGTCTTTTTCCTTATTATCTCTTTGGGGTACAAACCCAGCAGTGCTATAGCTGGATCAAAGGGCAGACAGTCTTTTATCACCCTTTGGGCATAGTTCCAAATTGCCCTCCAGAATGGTTGGATCAATTCACAACTCCACCAGAAATGAATTAATGTCCCTACTTTGCCATATCCCCTCCAACATTCATTACTTTCCTTTGCTGTCATGTTAGCCAATCTGCTAGGTGTGAGGTGATACCTCAGAATTGTTTTGATTTGCATTTCTCAAAATATAAGATATTTAGAACACTTTTTCATGTGCTTATTGATAGTTTTGGTTTCTTTATCTGAAAATTTCCTATTTATGTTCCTTGCCCATTTGTCAGTTGAAGAATGGCTTGATTTTTTTGTACAATTGATTTAGCTCCTTATAAATTTTAGTAATTAGATCTTTGTCAGGTTTTTGTTATGTAGATTTTCCCCCCAATTTGTTGCTTTCCTTCTAATTTTTGTTGTATTGGTTTTGTTTGCACAAAAAGATTTTAATTTAATGTAATCAAAATTATTCATTTTACATTTTATAATATTTTCTATCTAAGGCTTGGTCTTAAAAATCTTTCCTTTCTCAAAGATCTGACAGGTAAAGTATTCTATGTTCACCTAATTTACTAAGAGTTTCCTTCTTAATATTCAGGTCATTCACCCATTCTGAGTTTATCTTGGTGTAGGGTGTGAGATATTGATCTAAAGCTAATCTCTCCCACACTGTCTTCCAGTATTCCAAGCAGTTTTTGTTAAATAGTGGGGTTTCGTCCCAAAACCTAGAGTCTTTGGGTTTACCATAGACTGTCTTGCTAAAGTCACTTACCCCAAATCTTTTCCACTGATCTACCCTTCTATCTTTTAGCCAGTACCATATTGTTTTGATGACCACTGCTTTAGAGTATAGTTTGAGATCTGGTACTGCAAATGATTTGTTTTAAGCAAGATCAAGCCATGTGACTAGAAGGGGAAAGAAGGATCCAGTGGGCCTCTTGACATCCACACCCACTGGGACTGGCCAGGCCTTTGTGCCCAGCCCCCACATTCAGCAGCCTCCTGTGATGTCCACTTTCTGTTCCGTCTCTGTATGTCATAATTTTTAGTAAATTGTCTTCATTGTAATCAGATTAAATGTCTCTGTGTCTACCCTATGTGTGAGGGTTTTTTTTTCTTACTTTCTGACAGAATGAGAATTAATGGCTAATTACGCATTAGCCTGGTAATACAGTGTTTAGGGTGAATATATCTGAATTAAATAAGTGTCATTAATAATGCCTTGCAATTTATGAGTGTATTCATTGCTTGACTTAAGATCATATAAATTAGTGAGGTTTATTTAAAAACGTCACTGTGCGAAATGGTTCAGTGAGGACCCCTCTGTGAGCTTTCATTTCAGAGCCCGTTACCAGCTGAGTCTTACTTATTTATTCCTTGTCCAGTCGTCATTTATGCTTCCCATTTTTTCCCCCAGCTTAATTGCAACCTGTTTTCTAGCCAGTGTGAGCTCAGTCTTACATCTGCTGGAGTAATAGGAGTTGCAATCAGCAAATCGTACCCACAAAAAACAAACATATGTTTTACAGAGTTGGAGGTAACTTGATTGTAATGTAAATTTGAAGATTAAAACTGCAGCTTTGGAATGAACATATCCACTGTGAGTTGGCTGTAACTTTTTGTTTAAAAAAAAAAAACAGCTCTCCTCACAAGTTTGATTGGAGAGAGGCCTAATCCTATGTTTACACACTTCAAATTCTGAACTCTTTGCTTTAATAAATATTCCTCCTGGAGACGGTTTGTGACACTCTCCAAGGACATGGATGGTGAATTCTCTGGATTGAGTACAAGTTTGGTGCTTATTTTTAGGATCATAGGTTTAGAGCTAAAAGAGATCTTAGAGGCCCTGAAGGCCATCCTCCTTCCTTTAGAGAAGATGAAATGGAGGCCTAAAGACGTTAACTGGTTTAGTGGAAGCAATACATCAGCAGTGTGTTTCAGAACCCAGATTGGAAACCAAGGCCCTGAATACAAATCCCATGTTCTTTCGCTTGTGTCGTGACCTCTTTGGACCAGTTTTAATTAGATAGAAAACAGAGAAGAAAATACTTTTCAGTGATGGAGGCCTCCCCAATTTTGTCTTAAATTAAACATAAATATATCTGCCAGACCGTTTGTTGTCACTTTAGTAATATCCCCAAATAACTGGTCTGATTTATGTCGTTTTAGCCTGACGCCATTCATATAGCATCTCCAAGCCCAGCGTTGCAGAGCCCATCCTCGATGTCCGAGCTCTCTCTAGTCCTTTGTGCACCTGGAGAAGCAGCCCAAAAGGCTCCTTTAGAGGAGAGGGAGGGTGGACGCTGCTACCAGGTGGATGAGAACTTCCACGCTCCGGAGCTTGCGGGGAGGCAGTGGAAGGGAGAGTGAGGGAGACCCAGCTCAGCATCAGTGCCTCTCCCTGTGGTGTGCCCCGGGGCCCAATCCCAGCTAGTGTCCTTTCCTTTGGCCATTCAGCCGGATGCAGATCTAATGCAATGAACATTATATGAAGACGTTATAAATCTACTGTAACTAGACTCATCAGACTTCTCCCAATGGCATGATACTAGTAAAGAATAACGATAATTCCTGGGAATCTACCAAAAATGAATTTATATCCCAATAATTGTTTACAAAAGTCATTTTATCTACCTACGCAATAGCCCACAGAATATTAAATAGAGAAGACTAACAGCAGTATAATGACCCGAACTCAGATCATCTCTTACTAAGAGGCAGGTATTGTGTTAACCCTCGAGGCTACAGATAAAGAACAGGACAGTCCCTGCCCTCAAAGAGCTTACATTCTCAGAGAAAGGGGGGCAGAATGGGGGTGGGGAAGCAGGGGGAGCGCTGGCTCCAGCCAAGCCTCTTTGAAACCCCAGGAGTGTCCGGAGATCCTTATGGCAGAGGTTTCCTGTGGACCTACTACCCTTGGTAACTTTATGGGAAGATATGGAGAAGAGTTGTATAGAAGGGGCAGGCTTGGATGCATTACTGTCTGAGTCACTGGAGAAGGTGCCAACACACTGAGGTCATGGATCTATCAAAGGATCCCCAAGTTAATTCTCTTATTTAGAATATGATATATAATAATATAATGCATTTATTGTAATTTCTTACAAATACAATATAGTTATATAAAATATGGGAATAGTAAATTTTCATAATTATAATACTATAATAATGATGATAATATCTAGCTTTTATATAGTGCCTACTATTTGCCTAGCACTGGACTAAGCACTCCACAAATATAATTTGATTCTCATGACAACCTTGGGAACTAGGTACTATTATTTATCTCCATTTTACAGTTGAGGAAACCAAAGCAGATGGAGTTTAAATGACTTCCTTAAGGTCTCACAGATAGGAGGTGTCTAAGGCTAGATTTGAACTCAGTTCTTCCTGACTCCAGGCCCAGGGCTCTACCTTCTGTGCCACCCAGCTGCCTTTAGTCCTTAAGTGCTAGAGGGTCATTGTTTCTCTTATTTTCATAATGCATCAATATTCATGCATGTCAGGTAGCTAGTAGCATTAATCTAATTTTTCAAATTAGTGGGAATTGGGTTAAATGATTTGCAAGTAGTATGAGTCATGATTTGTTTTCAGGTTATCCAATAATCCTTAGATTGTCTTTCCTGGATCTGTTTTCCAGGGCAGTTGTTTGTTTGTTTGTTTGTTCAATGAGATATTTTGCATTTTTTTCTATTTTTTCATTTTACTTTCTATTCTGTTGTTGTTTCTTGATGTCATATAGTGGTTAGCTTCTATTTACCCAATTCTAATTTTTAAAGAATTGTTTACCTCCTTGAGCTTTTCAGCCTCTTTTTTCATTTGGCCAATTCTGCCTTTTAGGCAACTCTTTACTTCATTGGATTTTTGTGCCTTTTTCTCCCCCATTTGGCCATTTCTGCTTTTTAAGCTGTCATTTTCTTTGCTTTTATTTCTCTTCCCTATGTTTCTTCTGCCACTCTTATTTGTATTTTAAATTCCTTTTTGAGTTTTTCCAGAACCTGAGACCAATTCCCATTTTCTTTGAAGATTTAAATGTGGCTGCTTTGGTTTCACTGTCCTCTTCTGAGTCTGTGCCTTTTTTCTTCTTTGTTTCTATAAAAATTTTCAGTGGTTAGGTGTTTTTCTTTTCTCCTTTCTGTTTGCTCATTTCCCCAACCTTTTTATTTTTTCTTTTGACTTAAAGGTGGGCTCTGTTCTCAGGACAGAAGGGACACTCTCTTAAACTTTAGTCTTTCCTTATTACTACCCTCTACTCTAGTTCTGGGTATCTGCAAGTTTTAGTTTTTCTAAGGTGGTCTCGGCCTGTGGTCTAGAAGCTCTGAAAGCCCCCTCCCACTGCTCCCCCCGGGCTTAGAGCACTGGGAACCCCCCAAAGGCTTGGGCAGGAGCTCTGGGCCTCACTCTGCACTTACACACTTACACAGGCCTGCTACCGGAGCCTCACTATGAACCCAGTTCTCTTCCAACTCCAAGCCAAAAATTCTTACCTTTATTTGGTGAGGATTTCGGTCTGTTCTGAGTCTGATTTTTTAGTTACAGACCTTCATCTTTTCTATACATAGAGAATTTTGGAACTGCAGATTTCAGGAACAATTAAGTGCATTGTTGATGTTTTTTGCCCAGCTTGGTATGTTTGAGTTTTGACAACAAAGCCTCTTTATTTCCCCTCCTCTTTTGGGTACCAGCTCCATCCCTGTCATCACTGATGTAACAAAACAAACAGAAGGGCCTACTTTGCACCAATCAATTCATTTTTGGTAGTGCCTGACATGGTGTTCCTGAGAAAAGAGAGAGCCTTCCCCTCACATTCCCAGAGCACGCAGCTCCTCTGTGCCTCCCTGGGCAGCGAACATCAGGCCAGCCTTCTGTGGGACTGTCAGGTGCCCCAGCTGCATAGATGGTTCTCTTTATTTCAGGCTGATGTGGATCTTTCAGTTCAGATACATTTCTTTTTCACTGTGTCAGTTTATGAAGTCATTGCTTCATGAAGAATTAATCAATGTGGAGTTAGTCTTTGTGCTCTATAGGGAATTGATTTGTTTCCTTAATTCCTATTGTATTAAGGATTTTAACAGATTCCCAAGACAACATTCATCACTTTTTATAGGTTGCCAAGATGTTTGCCTTCATCAGTTTTCCTCATTTTGTAATTTTATGTCTCTATGTGGATATTTATTTATATGTGTACATACGTACATATATGTGTATATATTTCATATACACACACAGGAGAAGACTCCTTTTTGTAGTCAAATTAAAATCATTTGGGTCTTTTTTTAAAAGGAGCGCAGATGATCTCTGAATATAGTTTGCATACTTAATAGAATTACATAGCTTTGTGATTGGAAGGGATCTTAGAGATCATGTGGCCTGACTCAGTCATTTTGTACATGACAACCTGAGACCCAGAGGGGAAATTGTCAACCCAGCCTCCCAAAGGTATTAAGTGTGGAAGCTAGGTGGCATCTGGGTGTGAAGTTAGGAACACCCAAGTTCAAATACAGTCCTAGACACTTGAGTAGCTATGTGACCCTGGACAAGTCCCTCCACCTCTGATTGCCTCAGTTTCCTCAACTGTAAGATGAGAATAACAGTATCCCCTTCCTCCAAAGGGTACATTCTTTAGGAGAATCCAATGACATCATATTTGTAAAGTACTGTGTTTTAGAAAATGCTTATTTTGGGTTTTTTTTTTCTCTAAGTAACTGACTGATCTGGGTTTTTCTATTTCCAAATCCATTAGTCTTTCCCCTTCACTTACAGTTTTCATAGGAAATAAAGAAAAGTACATGACTTAATTTAAATAAAAGCAACATTGTAGGCTGAGGGGAACCCCTAACAATGGCACATGTAAAACAAGCCAGGCTGAATCTGCCACCTAATTTGGGAGTGGGCTGTGTGAATAGGTTGGGAAAGGTTGAAAGCCAGACTGTGACATTACATTTCTACCATAACAAATGAAGGCCCCCAATCCCTAACCTAAAAAAAGGCCTCTCCTTTGTCCTGGGGATTAACAAGCACCAGAGCTCCATCAAAAACAAAAATGAACAAATGAGCAGGAGGGAAACTCAGAAACTTCCAGCTAAAGTGTTTTTCTCTTAGCCACAATGGACAGTCCATTAAAAATCATAATTTTTGGAGCATGAAGGAAATTGGGAAATCTTTATTCATCTTACAAAGATTCCATTTGCGCATGACTTTTTGGTAGCCCATGTAGATTGTAGCCTGAGGTGTTTGTGTCATTATCTCTTAGAAAAATAAATTGAGCAGCCCCTATAAAATACATGCCTGTGTCTTGGATTAGTCTGATTTACAAAGACACAAGGTTTAGGAATGTAATTAAGAATGTTTTTCAGGGTTGCCCACATGGTGAAGATTCATCGCTCAGCGAGTTATTCTGATGTAGCTTCTTTGTCATGCCTAAATGCACTAGCACTCATGGAGGCAGCCAGGTGGCTAGAATGCTGGGTCTGGAGTCTGGAAGACTCGAGTTCGAATGTGGTTCAGATCCTCATTGCCCAGAGGCTGGGACCGCCGACCCCACCCTGGCATTCCAAGAGAGAGCACTACGCATCAATAAACTTCCCAGTAACTATCTTTTGTGTACTCGGACCCTTTAAGGGACTTTTCTTGTATGAAATTTCCTCTACTTTGTCCTTAATCTCCATGTGTTTTGTTGTCAACAAGGAGGTCTCCATAGATCTAGAAAAGCATTTGCTAGTTTTTTATTCTGTTCCTTGACCTTTTATGGTCTTTGTTTGGTGTTGACTTTAGGGTCCTATTAGATTAAATGGGTGCAGATTAAACCCTTTTTAACTTATGGAGGTTTTCCTCCTGACCATGTCACCTGGAGAAGTGAGTTTAGTTTATCAAAGAAGTGAGTTTAGTGGCATCAGAAGACTTGGGCTGCTTCCAAAGTAGAGCTAGGAAGGGGGACTAGAACTCATGGATATGAGAAAGCCTCGGCTGAAGCAGCTCCCCCCACCCATACCAGTGGTCCCTTTCTTGTAACTCGAGGTCTTAAGAGCAGAGATTCTTTGCATCTGGGGCCAGGGCATGGATCCTTTTTCTCCAAACAATGTATTTCAACATAGAAGTGCTTAAATGTATATAATATAGAATCCATTAAAATCAGTTATCAGAAGGCTTAAAAACCAAGTTCATGGACCCTGGAAAGAATTCCCCTCCAGAACCCTTGAGTGACCTGCCCAAGAGAAAGAACTTGAACCCCCACCTTCTTGGCTCCATCACCAGCCTCATTCACTCTTGAGATGGAAGGAATGCTGACTATGGAGTCATGGTACCCAAGTTAAAATCCTGATGGCCATTTCCAGTTTTTGTGACGGGTGCAAATCATTTGACCTGTATAGACCTCAGTTTCCTCATTTGTAAAATGAGTTGGTTGAAGTAAATTAGTACCTTAAGGAGGCCATCCAGCTCTAAAAGCCTTCCAGGTCTAGGATCCAAATCCGATACTGGAACCAAAAGGAAGAATTTAAAGATAGGAAGTGGAACTAAACTGGCTCAATGCACGGTGGTACTTAGGAAAAGTTGGACAGTTGCCTGCGTAAGACCCTGTAAGCATCAGTGCTGGACCCTGTGCTCTGGCTCGCATCAAGGACTCGGGCCCCGAGGTACAGCCCAATCACCTGGGCCCACTCCTCCATTCACTGAACTGTTCCAAATCTCAGCTTCCTCGTCTGTAAACTGGGGAGCCGGACGAGGCCATCTCTGATAGCTCTTCAAGATGGAAGGAAGGAGGGATGGAGGAAAGGATGTATTAAGTGCCTACTGTGAGATTAATTGTTCATGTGCTATATTAATTTCTCCATGTGGGTCATGGATGAGAGGATTTGGAGGTATTCCTGTGACCAGGATCTGGGTCACAGACTCTACTTTTTACATTTTCTTGCCCTTAGAAAGCCCAAGGAATGTCTTCCTT
Organism: Monodelphis domestica; assembly: GCF_027887165.1. Taxonomy (NCBI): domain Eukaryota; kingdom Metazoa; phylum Chordata; class Mammalia; order Didelphimorphia; family Didelphidae; genus Monodelphis; species Monodelphis domestica. The sequence goes on from NC_077231.1 coordinate 263,016,661, forward strand.
TCAACAAAATGTGTTTAATTGAAAAATGAGACAAGAGTTCTCTTCCTACCTACAAGATCTTCATCACTATGGTTTGGGGAGGGGATGTAGAGTTTGATAGGCCATCTTTTAATTAGATGTTTACTCATTAGAGCCGTGTTGAGATATTCAAGGGGGGAGCTGAATCATGAGCTCCCAAGAAGTATATATAGGTACCTCGGCCAGGAGAATGGGGGTCTTTGATTTGTGAGAGAACCAAATGACCAGGTTAGGATGCCTTGACTTGTCATTAATAAATTCTTTTTAAAATTAAGAAATGCTGCCTCTAGAGTTTCAATTATTATACTACGGTGTACCAGGCACCATGCTAAGTTCATTATAAATATTATTTCTTGGTTCTCCTAACAACCCTGGGAGCTAGATGCTATTATCCACATAGCTAGTGAGTATCCAAGTCCAGATTTGAATTCAGATCTTCTTAACTACAAACCAAGCACTTTATCCGCTGTATCATCCAGCTTCCTGTTGTTATTAACATATATGGATTTACATGTACATGTATACACACTCTGCTTATTTCTTCCACCAGACTGCAAACTCTCAGGAAGCAGGGATCGTGTCCTCTGTAACCCCAGCATTTAGCACAAAACTTTGTCTAAAATGGAAGCTCAGTAAGTCCTAAGAGCATAAATTTTTTTCTGAAAGTGACCTCAAAATCCAACTCCCTCATGTTAAAGTTGAGCCATCTTGGACCCAAGAAAGTTAAGTGATTTGTCCAAGGTCTCACAAGGAATTCTAACTAGTTTTCAAATCCAGTTTTTTTTTGATCCGGGAATCCACAGCTAAAGCTTTTACATCCTTCCTAGAGGTACTAAAAAGAGAGAGGATTATATTGAATTTTTACTTATTTCAGGATAATATGATGGAAGGAGCCAGAAATCTTGGGTTCAATTCCCAGCTCTCCCCATTTTTTCCTGCGTAACCATGGGCCAGGTTACCTACCTTCTGAACATCAACCCTTTTTCTGTAAAACAAAGTTGTCAGACTAGATGACCACGAAGGTCCCTTCCATGTCTAAATCTTCATTCCCGTGGTCCTTGCTCTCCCTCTGGTGGAGATACTAATGAAGGGGGGGAGTTTTCTGGGGGGAACAGAGGAATGGGGGACCATAGATAATCCACAAAGCAAGTCTCTGGATTATCAACTTTCGATTCCACTTTGAAATTGGTGAAGATGATATTAATCACACAGAGCATCAATGTGATTGAAGATCAGACATCAGTAAGATTTTCTTACTGATAGATTTTGAGCTAAAAAAGGGCCCTACAAGTCACCTGGCCTAACTGTCCTTTTACAGGTGAGTTAACTGGACCCTAAAGTTGTTAAATGACTCACTTAAGGTCATATAAATAGCCAGACCAAGATCAGAACTCAGGTCATCTGACTCCATCATTTAGAGCTCTTGTGTGTATTGTATGGCCACCACTCTAAATTGTTGCAGTGAAATAATGAACCCAGCAGGTTCATGCTTCCTTTGTTTTGACACCTTTACTTCCCTTATTTTTTTTACCTCAGCCCTCCTTTCTGTTTCTTCAAACTATTTAAATAATTCTTGCTGTAAAAATCTCTTTAATTATAAAGTATATTTTAATTATCTGACCCCAGGATTTATGTTAACAGTTAGTGAGTTCTAATTATGGTTCTTTGGTTGATTTTTTTTTTAATGTAACTCTCCATGCTTTTATAGTGCGTGAGTAAAATGAATCTTGCGCAGGGTTTATCTATCTTACAAATTTGCTCTGAGAATTATCCTGTACTGGTAAGGTACTTAAGAGAACAGTGAATGAATGAAAATAGTTCTATCATTTTATCATTTCGGTTTTTATAAATAGTATCTTCATGTGTTTAAAAAAGGAAGTGGCACAAAGGAGACTCTGGAGATGCCCCACTCAGGCAAGGATTGTACAATCACCAGGTGATCCTGGATTAACGTGCTCCTTTGACTTGTGCTATGATGTTGTTTTGGCTTGGGAAGGAGCCGTTGGCACCAGTAAAAGGATCCTCAGAGTAATTTATGGCTGTGAAAAACCAGAGAGTTAATTGTATGGAAAGGTTTTATAAATCAGCAGTCTGTGCCGGGCAAGAATTAATTGGAGAGTTCCTGGTTGTAATTAAGATTGTTTGGGACTGATTTAAGGTTCTATACTGGTCACCTCCCATTACAATGAAACCTGAGGCACTATTCTAATTCTTTTGTTATATTGAATTTGGCTGTCCCAAATATTGTTTTGACTAGGTCATTGCTGAAGGCTTAGTAATTTTGTGTTTGCATACATATATATGTATAAAGCATCTTTGTAAGAATTGTATTTATTTTGAATGCATTCGACCCATGGCACCATGCCTCATTTCCAAACAACAATATATCTTCAGTACTCAATGTTGAAATGCTTTATGATATGATTTTAAAACAAACCCCCCAAAAGCTCATTAGGGTCAATAAACTCAGAACTTAAATTGTGAACTTCTATTCTTTAAGGATTTGTGGTTTCACCAATAGGACTATTTCCTACACCAATTAGTAGATGGCCTAACGAGTTGCTAGGAAAAGGCAATTATCACCTGGTGACCAGCCTTCTGGTGATGAGTCCCTCTGCACGGAACTAGGTTGCTCATTGAATAAAAGGCACCCGGCTCCTCTCCAGACCCATATTTAAAGCCTTCCCCTGTGGGTAAGCCCTTGGGGAATGACCGGTCAGGCATATCCCTTCTTCTGTGTGGCCTGGGACTGATTTCTGGGCCTCTGTTAGGTCCTGAATAAAGTGAGGGGAGAGGACGGCATCCATCAGCTAGATTTTATTAAAGGACTCTTGAGCTGTAATGACAAAAATGCCCTCAAGGAATTTACATTCTATTTCTGCTCCCATTGAGACTTTCTCTTTATCTTCTGCTATCATTTAGTCCATTTGGGTCATATTTCTATGTGGAAATGTGATTAGAGTTCTCGTTGCTAACAAGATCCTGGCCCCGGCGGAAAGGGGGACAGTCACAGTCCCTCAGCTCTTGCCTTCTGCCCTGGCGCCGTGCCCTCCAGAGGAGGCCTTGCCACCTGCTTTGCTGATGCCCCTAAAGGCCGTCGCCTTTCTGCTTTCCCCGAAGCCGAGGTGCTCTCTACGTTCTGTCTTCGCAGCGAGCTCCTGGGAGAGCAGGGTCCATCGTGCTCTTCTGTGTGTGTGCTCAGGGCTTGGCAAAGTTCTTGGCAGAGTTTTCTTTTCCATTCTGTGAGTTCTGGAGTGTAGGACCCGTGTATAAACAAAGCTTCTGCATGATGTACACTCCACTGGATACCTGATGATATATATATATATATATCTGCTTTCCAATACGATTAGTAATTCCTTTGGAATTAAAGTGTTTCTCCTCCCCAGGCATAGGTTCTTCCACGCATCCTATTACTGAAAAGATTCCTTTTAAAATAACAAATATGGGGAAAAGTTAGAGTTAAAGCCTCATCATAAAAGTAGTTCCTAATATTTATTGGCATGTAAAAGAAGGCCAGACCTAGTCTTTTCTCCATCTACAGTTGCATCTTCATCTTTGTTCTTGAGATCTCTGTCCAATCCTTTCTACCATTCAAAAAAAAATCCCATTGTTGAGGCTCCTATGTACATCTCTTCTACAAGTACGACTTCCTCCTAATAAGCCTTTCTGGTCCCTTAGTTTTTAGTATTCTTCCTTCTCTAATTTCCTTTTTACTGTACTTATAAATAAAATAAGACTACATTTTTCTTTGGGTGCATGCCTGTGTCCCTCCCATAATTTTTATTTATTTATTTTTAAACCCCCTTTTTTTTTTTAGTAACAGCTCTTAAGACAAAAAGGCCAGGGCTAGGCAAGTGGGGTTAAGTGACTTGCCTAGGGTCGCACAGCTAAGAAGTATCTGAGGTCATATTTGAACCCAGGACATCCCATCTCCAGACCTGGCTATCTATCCACTGAGCCTCCTAGCTGTCCCCATCCCCAATTAGCTTTTGAAGTTCTTTGCAATGAAGAATGAAGTTCTTTTCCAGGCTTTCCGTTCTCCTTTTACATTATCCTCCTTTATGTTCTCTAGGCCCATCTCCCATCTCCATTCCTTTGTATTTGCCATCCATTGTCCCTGGAATATTCTCCCTCCCTGCCTCTGCCCCCACCAGGGATCCCTTGTTTCCTTTGAGACTCAGCCAAAGAGCCCCCTATTCGGGGAAACCTTTCCCAGTGTCCTCAGCCCGTGTTTGGTTTGTCCATGTCTTAATTGTGTCTGTATTTATCCATGTTGACCCCCCTCTCAGAGCGTAGGCACACTGAGGGCTGGGGACTGTTGCATTTTGTGTTTGTCCCCCCAGTGCCTAGCACGGTGCCTGGCGGAGAGTCAGCACTAGCTGCAGGCTTGGGCATGGATGGAGGTCAGGGAGGAAAATCCCGAGCCGTAGCATGGGGGGTGAGTGAGCAAGGGACATCCATGAGGATAACGTGGAAGCGGCCCTCTGAGCCATGATAACCACCGTGGAATGTGATTTCTTTTCCGCTTCTAGATCAATGAACTGAGCCACGTCCAAATCCCTGTGATGCTGATGCCGGACGACTTCAAAGCATATTCCAAGATCAAGGTGGACAATCACCTCTTTAACAAGTAAGTTCCGTGACCCCCTTTCCCGTGTGTTAGTCGAGTTCCTGGGTGTTCAGTTTTTATGAAGTTTTGAAAACTCCATTATTTTTCAATGGGTAGGAGTAAAGTTTTGCTGATTAAGTTAATCCTGTGATAAACACAACCATCTGTTCTGTTCAGAAAAGTAACAGCAGGGCCTACTGGGTAGTATCCTTTTGCCATATGGCATATTGTTCTCTATGAATATCTTATATGTTAAAAGTAAAATTCTCATTATAATAGGAATTTTTTAAAGATGCAAATGACTTGGGTTTTGGAAGAAATGTAAACTTACATTCTACAACATGCATCTTTAAAAAAAATGAATCATTTGTAGACAAAAACCGAGAGGGTTTATCATATTGACAAATGAAGGATGACGTGCATTTTGGGGAAGCTTAATAGGAAACCATATAAAGCATTAAGAATACTATGCCTGTCTATGTGGATTTAAATGAAATATTCTAAATAAAACCATTGTCCTGGATAAAGCAGATGAGTCGGGCCATGTCATAATATTGTTTGGAGGCTGAGACTTCAAGAGTTTGTAGGATGAAAGAACATCTTATTTCACTGTTTTGTTATCTCAATTGAGTTTGGAAAGAAAAGTGAAAAAAAAAGGAGCCTAAGCACTATTTAAAGTTAGTGTGGGAGGATAGTCTTACTGGTTGCTTGGTTGGTTTTTTGGAGGGCTTAAATTCAGTTCTTCCACCTGTGAGTAACTGAAAATGTCCCTGCAGTGCCTTCAGATCTTTATTTTTCTGCCCTCCCTGATATTTCTTCTCCTAATTTTGTCTTTCTCCTCTTTCTGTCACACTTCTTCCTTCCCCTTCACCTCTTCTTTCCTCCTGCTCGCAACTTCTCCACACTCTAAAGCATAAAGTGGCAAACCAGTGGGTGAACCTGGTGGAGCTAAGGAAGATCTACACCCCTCTTAAGTACTGCATGCCTACTAAGTACCAGAATAAACCCCTCCAGAAATGTTCCCAAGATTAGGAGAGGTCCTGGAAGAAGCCTGGGTCTAGAGTGAAGGCTATTTAAATTCGAATCCCCAAAGATTAATCCTTCCTGCTTGTGTCTTCTTGGGGGAATGATCAAGCCTCTTAGAGCCTAGTTTCTTTAACTACAAAATGCAGCCAGTGATGGCTATCAAGTGGGACGAATGTGTTTATGAATGCTTGGCAGGCTTCAAAAAGCATCAGCAGTCCTGCGTCCCCGTCCCCATGCATCTCATGTTGTGGTGTTATCATTTCAGAGAAAACATGCCGAGTCATTTCAAGTTTAAGGAGTACTGCCCCATGGTTTTCCGCAACCTGCGAGAAAGGTTTGGAATTGACGATCAGGATTTTCAGGTGAGTGTTGAGCTTTTGATATTTGCTTTGGAAGGTTATTCTCAGGTTTCCCAGAGCCCTAGGGAGGAAGTAGAAGGTCCTATTTTAAACCACCTTTATAGGGCAGCTCTGGTTCACACCCAGCGTTAGTCACTAAATGTGAGGAAAGACCAAGAACAGACCGAAGATCCAGCTCCATTTGTTTAAATACACTGAGTTTGAAGGGAGTGAAACCAGCCCAGCAAAAACAAGAGGTTTTTAGGTACCAGCCTCCCTTGGAAATTGTGATCTAACATGGTGCTGTCAGACCTAGAAACTAGACTGTCTGGATTCCTGGGAGCCCAAAATCTACATATTAATGCTATCTGTGGCCTCTTGTATTTTATTTATTTTTTTAAGTATTTTGTTTTTAGTCAAGTTGGCCTCCTATTTGAGAGCTCTAGTCTAGCACACAAGCTGTGGACTCAGTCACAAAGTCAGGACAAAGCAGAGCCTCAGTGTTCTCATCTGTAAAATGGGTTAGACTGACTGGAAGTCTATTTCAGATTGACATGTGATTTGTAATCCTGTGTTATCCTATCACTGCTGATGATAATACCATCTCACAAGGCTATGGTGAGGAAATCTGCTTATAACCTAGAAATCCCTATAGGAGAAGCATTGTGGAGAAATGGCTAGAGAGCTGTCCTCAGATCAAGATAAGCTGATTTTGAGTCCTGCTTTGGGTATATACCGACTTTATGACAATTCGCTTGAGTGCTCAGTACGCCCAATAACTCATCTGTGGAGAGAGTCTCTTCACCAGGGGTCCATCCCATGCCCTTGTTTGCCGTCGGGTCCGACTCATCTCTTCCTGACCTCATCTGGGGTTTTCTTGGCAAAGCTACCAGAGAGATCCTTCTTCGGCTCATTTTGCACCGAGGAAACAAGCCCTGGGTTAAGTCACTTGCAGGGTGTCTTGGGGACTCCAGGCTCAGCCCTCTCCACGGTGACGCCTCGCTGCCCCAAAGCCCCTCTTTGCTCTCCCAATCACGGGATGAAGAGGGACACCTTCTTTTGGTAAGAGAGTACAGAGAGGAGCCTGGCATGGAGCCATTCTTGGAGGAGGGATGTCCTGGACACGAGTCTTGCTAGGGATACCCACCTGCCGCTCATTCAACCGCTTCCCACCAAATCTGAAAACCCAAGCCTGAAAGCCACCTCCGCCACTCACAAGGTGGGATCTTGAGCGAGAGAGCCGACCTCTGGGCTCTGGTTTTCTCTCCTGTGAGACGAGGGGAATCGGGCTGGGCAGCCTCAGAGGCTCTTCTGAGGATGAATGCCATGAACTCCCATCGGGGCCCAAAGAGCTCTGACACGCTGTGAAGGGCAGACGAGTCACCAGACGGCACCTGAGGAAGGATTTTCTGCAAGGCTTGTCCTGGGAGTGGGGACTCCAAAAACCTCAGAAGTCATCCCTGTCATTCATCAGGAAGGCATGTCTGTCTACCCTTTGATCCAGCCATAGCACTGCTGGGTTTGTACCCCAAAGAAATAATAAGGAAAAAGACTTGTACAGGAATATTCATAGCTGCGCTCTTTGTGGTGGCCAAAAATTGGAAAATGAGGGGATGCCCTTCAACTGGGGAATGGCTGAACAAATTGTGGTATATGTTGGTGATGGAATACTATTGTGCTAAAAGGAATAATAAAGTAGAGGAATTCCATGGAGTCCAGGAACTGATGCAGAGCGAGAGGAGGAGAACCAGGAAAACACTGTACACAGAGACTGATACACTGTGGTACAATCGAATGTTAATGGACTTCTCCATTAGTGGCAATGCAGGGATCCTGAACAACCTGGAGGGATCTATGAGAAAGAACACTATCCACATTCAGAGTAAGAACTGTGGGAGCAGAAACACAGAAGAAAAACAACTGCTTGATCACATGGGTCAAGGGGATATGATTGGGGATGTAGACTCTTAAATGATCACCCTAGCGCAAACATTTATAATATGGAAATGTTATAATTAAAAATATTTCTTCTACCCAGATACATACATACATATATGTATTTATGTATGTATTTTATAAAGTTTATTAGGAAGGATAGACAGTTATTCCTACGTAACCTGACCGCGTGCTGCCTAGCCTGCCAGTCTCTTCCTCATTCCCCCTCACCTCCTGCACTGTCTCTTCTCCTCATGGTTCCCTCATGGTCCTCTTTTCCATCTCCCGACGCAACCCTGGCACAACTGTGGTATGTCAGGAATGTTTGACAGACAGGTAAAGTTACTCAGGAAGGGGGAGGGGATGAGTTTCCTTGACACAGAAATAGGTTTTGATCAGTGACACCCATAAAACCCAGTGGAATTGCTCATTGGCCCCAGGAAGAGGGTGGGAGAAGGGGAAGGAAAGAACGTGATTCATGTAACCATGGAAAAATAGTCTAAATTAATTAATTAAACTTAAAAAAAAAAAGGAGGCATGTCTTCCCTTGCAATAATGTGCTTGAACTAGATGTTATCTAACCATGGCACATTAAAGAACAGAGATATAAAAGAGCCAGCATTGACTGCTTAGGTAGTCAGAGGTCTCAGATCCAGTCGGCTACTCTTGCTTCAGCCTGCTCTCACTCGACTGACCCTTGAAAGAGTCCTGGAAATAGGCAGCCCTTTGGCCATCCTGCCAGCCGCTGAGTTGCCTTTTTTTGGGTGGTGTAGGGGAATAGAGGAGGATTGTCTCTGGAGTGGGGTGGACCAGAAGGACTGCCTAGCCCTGGTGTCTGGAATGTGTTTGCATCCCGTCCTGAGACTTTAAATAATAAAGTAGTCCATCCCGCCATCAGCAAACTGGAAATGCAATAAATGGATTTCCCAGATGGCAGCTAAGGATGCGTGCAGTGTTTGGGACTTTGACAGATATTTAAATTTCTAACCTCCTTTTGTGAATAGGTGTTTTTGTAGCTACGAGGAATAATGTGAAGCTAATTATCACTCTATATGAGAGACCTTTAGCGATCAAAGTGAGGGCTCTGTCAGTTCTGTACGTTTCCTGTACACGGGCTTCACTATAGAGGTCAGTAAGGAAATTCTCTCTTTGAAGAGAAAGAAGTGAGAAGGAATAAAAGAATAAACTATCATGCTGCTTCTTGGACAAATGAACCCTGCTTCCTTAATAAGCAGAGCCATTTTTAGATCTCTGCCTTCTGTATCACCCATAACTTGTTTATGTATTGTCCTTTTAACTGCATGTTCTCCTTTTATTGAGAACAGCTGTTCAGAATTTTTTTTTAACCCTTATCTTCTGTACGTAGAACCAGTTTTAAGACAGAAGGGTGTAAGGCTAAGCAGCGGGGGTTAAGTGACTTGCCCAGGATCTTTTAACTTCTAACCCACTTCTAACAAAATGAAGGTACTTCACTTTGTTGATTGAGGTATTTGTTTGCTGGCGAATCCGAGGTCAGTGGCAGGAGAAGGCTCAGAGCTCTTGGGGAGGTCTTAGGTGTATCCCATCAAAATGGGCATTATTCGACCATGTGTAGTGGAGACAACACTGGATTTATTGTCAAAAGACTGGACTTCTGATACCAACTCTGTGATCTTCTTGCTGCTTGATCTTGTTTTTAAGTCTCCTTAATATTCTGGAGCTACAGTTTCCTCATCTGTAAAATGTAAACAATTATGTTAAAAAACCCTTCTTCCGGGGGGCAGCTGGTTAGCTCAGTGGATTAAGAGCCAGTCCTAGAGACAGGAGGTCCTAGGTTCAAATCTGGCCTCAGCCACTTCCTAGCTGTGTGACCCTGGGCAAGTCACTTGACCCCCATTGCCTAGCCCTTACCACTCTTCTGCCTTGGAGCCAATACACAGTATTGACTCCAAGACGGAAGGTAAGGGTTTAAAAAAAAAAAAACCCTTCTTCCCTGGGTAGTGGAGGGGAAAAGTTCTTTACAAATATTGTTACATAAACGTGAGTTCTTATTATTCCTTTATAATGCTGGGCCTCTGAGTTGAGAGTTTTAAAAAAGTGATCGTGTTCTATCCCCAGGGTTGGCGGGTGGTTGTTTTTTCCTGATGAAGGGACTGGCACTGAGGACCACTTTCTCATACTGCCAACATAATCCATACTTAAAAGCCAAGTCCTCAGGATTCTCGGGGAAGCCAAACACCGGACGAGGAGAAGGGCCTGCCCAAGGCAGAACGTCCTTCAGATTGCCTCAGCAGCTTCCCCACTCCAGGCAAGGTTCCTCGATTTCATGCATATGGAATTCCATTCACCAACAGGGGTCCCAACCACCTCTCAGTGCCTTCCGTAGTGAAAACCAGACCAAAGTCATGTGTGTGCTGGTCCTGAGCCTCTATCGTAGCGAGGCCACGGCCTCCCTGTCTTGAGACCTTACTCGAAACCTCTCCGGCGAGGCAGGATGTGCCAGAGCCCGAGCTCTGCTCCCGAAGCCCGCGAGTGTCCGGGACTCGTCCTTACAGTGATGTGGAAGGACTGAAGAGAAAGGACGGTTTTCATCCCCATCCCACATGGAAAAGCGTCAGTCAGTACAGGCTACACGCAAAATAACTGCGCTGTCATGGGGATGGCCCTTCCCTCCGGGGAGATGGGCAAAGGCCAATAGGGAACCATGAAAAGATTTAGGGGAAGTCAAATGACCCGACCGGATCAGCAGATCTCAAAAGTAATCTAGCCCTAGTGTTTTTATTTGCATGTTTGTTTTTAATAACGAGTTTATAAGGAGGTTTTATAAAGTGAAACAATTCGTTCACCTGAACCTAGTGGCCGCGCTGCCCAAATGCCCCTCCTTCATGGGCTCGTTTCATGACTTTCCTTTAACGCCTCTAGCTCAAATGCCATTTTAATGTCTGCACAGATGTTTTGCCTCTGCACACTGATGGAGGGCAAAAGGAAATGTGCACTCATGAGGATGTGGGCATGTTGGCTTTCTTTCTTCAAGTCTGCAAGAGAGCCAGCATTGAGGTTTGGGCTTCTTGCTCAAAAGAGAACTTTGATCAGAATTTTGAACTTGAAATTTGCAGGGGGGGGAGGGGGAAATCAACACCAAAACCTTTGAAGTAAATCATTCCTGAAACCGTTGAAAAAGAAAGACTTGCAGGAAGTTGGAAAGAATGACCTCTGTCTTATCCAAACACTTTAATTGCATGTAAGAAGTTTTGTAAAATTGGCCTTTATGATTTAAAAAGGAGAAAAAGAATAAGCAGAATATGTCTTTGAACTCTGCACTGAATCTATTTGCCTTTTTAAAGGAAATCAGCTTCTCCCCTGCCCACTATCACCACCCACACATTTTCCTCCTAACCCTCCACAACCACTACTCTTTATGAGAAAAGTTCAGTGCTGGTCTTGTGTTTTGGGAGTTCTTGTAGCTGTACAACCAGGTTATAAGTAATTAAAATAAAGTCCTTTTCATACTTTCAATAATAACCTCTCATATAGGGTTCAAGATCAGGGACCATATAGCTAGCTGTCATGTTCTCTCAGTGGCATTGGATTGCTTGCTCAAACTGGTTGTTGGAATAATGAGGCCTAATTTAGTTTCCCCTCTATTTTACTAAAAACAAAACTATAGAAGTTGATATTTAAGTAAGAACTGCAAACTGCTGACTAAAAACTTTGAAGGCAAATTAGGCAAATAGAGGAGTGATTCACAAAAAAACTAATTGGCTTTTCTGTTGAACTCTTATCAGTATAAGTAGAGTCGAGCTGAAGTGTAATTAATCATTTGTGCACCACTCTTATCCTCTGCTAGCTCTGACTAGTGCTTTTGGCATTTAAATTGCTGCCTCTCCTTGGAGACTTGATTTTTCTATTGTAAAAAGTATTTAAAGAGCCCACTAAGCAGAGATATTTCAGGAACTCATCTCACAACACCCATCTTCTATTCTCTTTGGGTAGAGAGCACAAAAATTAAGCATATATTGAAAAGAACTCCTGAGTGGTCTGTAACCTTCAACCCATGATAACAAGGAGGGAGGGTGGATATAGGTGGAAGGCAAAGAAGAGGATTCATAGTTCTGTACAAACATACATGCACAGAGGCTAATGCTGGGGGAAAGTGCAAACAAGATTCCCACTTTATGTATTTCCCACCAGACATGCTGTCTGAACATGAATCAATTTGAATTTCTTCTTTATGTATTGTTCCACAAAATACCAGCTGTGTCTACCAGTGGTTTTGGTCCATGTTAAGACCATAAGCTTCTGGGGCAGCTGCTTAGCACAGGGGATAAAACACCAAGCCAGGAATTGGGAGGTCCTGGATTCAAAGTTGGTCTCAGATACTTCCTAGCTGTGTGACCTTGGACAAGTCTCTTAACCCCCATTGCCTAGCCTTTTTTGCCCTTTTGCCTTGGAACCAATACATAGTATTAATTCTAAGACAGAAAGTAAGGGTTTAAAAAAAAAAGGAGATTGATGGGTATATTGGGAAATAACTGGTATAAAAGTAAAAGACATTGATAAGACTCCAGAAGATACCTGCTGATTAAAAATACATTGTTTCATTTGATCCATATAACCTGAGGAGAAAGGTACTCTGGGTATTATTCTGATTTTACAAATGGAGAAACCAAGGCTCAGGAGGTTAAGGGAAAATGAGTAATTCATCTATGGTCATGTAACTGATAAGTGTCAACTTATATAGAACAGCTGATTCCTACATCCAGTGCTTTCCCCACTATACCAAGCTAACCCATTTCTGAATTCTTTTATCTCACTGCCATTTCTGAGTGAGGGAGAAAATCACAACAGTGGGCTGACTGGATCCATTAGGAATTTGTCACATATCCTGCCCCTGCCCCTTCTCCTCACCCCCTAGCAGGCAGCAGCAGGAACCTAGGAGCACAGCGAAGCTTGCACGTTGGGCTGTGAGTTCTTGGAGAGTCGGGACGGTTTTTGTCTTTGTAGCCAGTGTCTAGCCAGAGCTTGGACACAGCAGGCACTTACTAATAAATACTACTGGCCGACCCACGGACGGGTGTACGTAGTGAGCTGCCCGCCTCGTGAATTGCATATTGAGGAGATTAAATCATTTCTGAACTCTCCAGTAAAGGTTGCCTCAAATGGCCTTTTTCCGTCTGAAGGTGAAAATGAAAGGGCTGGATTGGAGCCTTCTTTCTCTGTGGAGGTGTAGGATTCATGAAGAGGACTGCCTTGTTTTACTCCGCGTGGCTTTTGCTAGCGGGTTTGTTCTCTGTGAGTTGGGAGAAGTGGGGAGGGAGGAGCTGTAAATCACTATGGCAATAAAGTCTTTCTGCCACCTGGTTCATTTATTATTCAGACCTTTTACATTAAGTTAAAAGGATAAATGGTCCCGATTCTTATTGTTTTTGTTAATGCCTTTTGCTTTACCTGAAAGAAGTCTGTATTGATCCGTGGAGACCACTACAATAAAAAGAGAACAGGGTAATTAGCCCACTTAATTGACCTTTATCAGAGTAAAGAAAAACGGTGAATTTAATCAGGCCTTTCTTGGGCAGAATCAAAAAGCATGCTTCCTGCCCCACTAAATGTTTGTAACTGTTCATCCACATTTAGATGTCTTTTTTTCTTCTCGCTGAGACCAAGCTTTTAAAGGCAGATTGAGGCATCCCTTACAGAGGTTTCAGCCATCAGAACTTCCACTTAACTATTGTTCTCCATAAAGGAAGTATCTTCAGTGTTCCCTTTCCAGCCCCTCCGTACTCTGGCTGTCTGAAGAAGAGGGTCCCTCTTCGACACCACCGCCCCATGCCACTCTGATGTATCTTCAGGCCACCGCTTCTGCCAAAACAGTGGAGGCAAACCTTGTAGAGGGGTGGGTGATGTGAGAAATGCCCTCAGGCGTGCATAGAGGGGGAGAGCAGAGCAGCCCACCCTCATCCACCCGGCTTCCTAGTAAAAAACTCGAACTCTGTGCTGCGGGGACAGCAAGTGTGCCCACCAAGAGGGCTCTGAGTGCTCCCCTCCAGCACATGTGCCATAGGTTTGCCAGCACAGCTCTAGATAGTGTTGCTTTTCAAGATCAGAGGCTAAGGTTGCTCCTATCCAATGCAGCTCTTCACACATATATTAACTACAAAGAACCCTGTGCCAGGATCTTGGGGTACAAAGACTAAAACGTGCTCTATTCTCAAGGAGCTTCCATTTTAACCATTTACATTTAACCATAACTTTAAAGTATGGAGATTAATATTCAAAGTTGACTTCACTTCAGTACAGCATAATTAAGCACCTACTGTAAGCAGTGCTGGGCACTGGAAGAAAATACAAAGTTTAGTTTAAATATACTTTCATGCAAATTTATACTACAGCAGGATGATAAGACTTATGCACTGAAAATAATGCCCAGTGAGACATGAGTGCAATTAGAGAGAGGTCTAAGAAAAGGAAGATCATTATCCATAAGAAGGATCATGAAAAACTCCCCAGAAAATGTGACTTTGTTTTAAGTTTTAAAAAATAAGCAGGAGTGGAACTGGTCCCTTCCTTTATAGTCACACTCTGTAGCAACAATAGGCTGAGGTTTTAGAGGATTGTAGTATAATAGATTTAGAACTGAAAGGAATCTTAGAAGTGATTGGTTAATCTAGACCATAATCCTTATTTTAAAGATGAAGAAACCAAGATCTAGAGAGCTTACATGACTTGTCCAGCATCCTAGAGATGGTGTCAAAGGTGGAATTTGAAATAGGAACCTCTGACCTTAAGCAGGAGTTCTCAAATAATTTTTGTGTCATCAACCTTTTCACAGAATAATGGTTTTAAATGCATAAAATAAAATACCTAGGATCTAAAAGGAAATCAATTATACTGAAATATAGTTATTAAAAACAAAAGTTAGAGGTCCCCTGTGTGCTAGAGCCAGTTCCTTGAAGGAGTTTTCCTTTTAGTTATCTCTGCAAAATCTCATCTCTGATACACACACATAATATATCTATATTGAACTCAGTATTGAATAGTGCTCAAAAGAGTTTTTATTTTTGACAGGAAGAGGAGACTCATTAAATACAATACCTTCATGTTACAGATGAGGAAGCTAAGGCCCAGGTGACTTGCCTATGGTCATCCAGAGGTAGAGAGGCAGGATCTGAACCCAGGACTTCTGATATCAGATCAGCCTCTTCCTGCTCTGCCATTTTGCCTCTCAAGTAGATGGGCTTTTCATTGAGCCAAGGCTAACATGCAGCACTCTAGAGGGTCCTGTAGGTGCCCCCTGGCTTTTTTTTTTTGTCCTCAGACTTAAATTTATTTTTTTCTTTTCCCTTGTTATTTAATATTTTATTCCATTTTAATTAAGTGCTCTTTGCAGTGAATCAATGTGTTATTTGAACATGTTAAGCATAAACCACATTAGCAAGGAGCTCTTTGGTGTAGAAATGAAAAGATGCTGACCCAGTCAATCCCTCCAACCTGAGAAGGAACAAACTGCCCTAATCATGCTGGTATTTATAGGACCAGGCTATATCAGGAGTTTTAATTTTCTGAACTTTGCTACCATGCTACAGAAAGCACTTTTTGTTGTTGTTTATACTTGTTTATACCTGGTTTATTCTTTGATTTAATTGATTAACTTAATGCAGAGTCCAGGTAAGCATCACTCATACATAAATGAGGAAACTGAGTCCAGGAAAAAGAAGGCTTTCTTTTTGCCCCCAAAGGACATATAGTGGCACTCAAGCCTAGAGTTTAGGTCTTTTTGTTCCCATTCAGTACTCTGCATTGTATGCTATTAGGTTAGGCCACCCAGCAAAAACCTTTCCTGGGCCAGGAAAAGATGGATAGCTAGATGTTGATGATGTTGATGACATTGGTGTTGATGGTGGTGGTGTTGATCATGATGATGATTAAATTTGGAGCTGGAGATTTTCCTTCCATTTGAACCTTTCTGACCCTTCCCACTGTAAAGATTAAAATTTTCTTGGAGACTGTCTCCAACCTCTTTCACACTTCCATTGTATTGATCTTCTCCCTACCTCCCCCCATGAACTTTTTTATAAAATATATATTTACCCCATTTTATCTCTTTTCCCATTTCTCTTAGTATCATCCTCTTTTTTACCCATAGTTTATATATATATGGCATATCATCCTATACAGTTTGTCATTGTACCCTCCAAGTATATTTCTTCTAGCTACCCTGATGATAACAACTTTTAAGAGTTACCAATATCATTTCTTTTTATAGGAATACAAATCATTTGAACTTAATGGGTCCCTTAAAAATTTTTTTTCCCCCTTTCTTAATTACCTTTTAGTGATTCTCTTGAGTTTTGTGTTTGGGCATCAAATTTTCTGTTTAAGTCAGGTCTTTTCTTTAGAAATGCTTGGAAGTCTTCTATTTTATTAAATGGCCATACTTTCCCCTACAAGAATATAGTTAAATTTGCTGGGTAGTTGATTTTTGGTTGTAGACCCAGTTCCCTTGCTTTCTGGAATATCATATTCCATGTCTTCCAGTCCTTTAGTGTGGATGCAGCCAGGTCCTGTGTTATCCTAACCATGGTCCCATGATATCTGAATGGTTTCTTCCTAGGAGCTTATGGTATCTTTTACTTGGCCTGGTAGTTCTTGAACTTGGCTATAACATTCCTAGGCGCTTTCTATTGGGAATTAAATGCAGAAGGTGATCTGTGGGTTCTTTCAATCTCCAGTTTTCCCTCTTGTTCAAGAATGTCAGGGCAGTTTTCTTGGATAATTTCCTATAGAATGATGTCCAGCCTTTTTCTTTTGTCATGATTTTCCAGTAGTCCAATAATTCTTAAATTGTCTCTTCTAGATCTATTTATTAGGTCTATAGTTTTATCAATGAGGTGTTTCATATTTTCTTCAATTTTTTCATTCTTTTGATTTTGTTTTATAGATTCTTGCTATCTTTTGAAGTCATTTGCTTCTAGTTGCTGTATTCTAGTTTTTAAAGACTGAATTTCATCCCTGGCTTTTTGGTAATCCTTCTCCTTCTGGTCTGATTTTCTATGTAGGTCATCTTTCACTTTTTTTTTTAAATAAACCCTTACCTTCCATCTTGGAGTCAATACTGTGTATTGGCTCCAAGGCAGAAGAGTGGTAAGGGCTAGGCAATGGGGGTCAAGTGACTTGCCCAAGGTCACACAGCTGGAAAGTGTCTGAGGCCAGATTTGAACCTAGGACCTCCAGTCTCTAGACCTGGCTCTCAATCCACTGAGCTATACATGTACATGGTCTCTGACACCCAGCTGCCCCCATCTTTCATTTTTTTTTGCCTCACTTTCAAGCTGATCAATTCTGGCTTCTAGGGCACTATTTTCTTGTTTTAGTTCATGTGCGTGTTTCCACATGACCTGTTTTTTTTTTTTTTTGCTTTTTAGGTTCTTTCCCCAATTTTCTTCAGCTTCTCTTAATTGTTTTTTGAATTGTGTTTTGTGTTATTCCAAAGTCTGAGTCCTGTAATATTTATTGTGAAAGGAAATAGGATTGGAAAAAATGGGGATTTAATGGGAGGTTTGTATGGGGTATGGAGGAGAGAGGAGAGAGAGGGTATATAGCTTGGTGAGTCAAGGGAGGGAGATGCCCCCTGCTGAGAGGAAACAGCAGGGGTCCAATAAGGACGGTTTGTCTTTGAATGACTGAAACTGAAGTTCAGCTCCCTCTATGACCAGAAAAGATAGTCTACTTATCTGACTGCGAATTCAAATAATATAAAGTTTAATAATCCAGTTGGAATTGGAGTTTTTCCTTAGCTTCAGAGTATAGGGCCAAGCCCTAGAGGCTGGCGGAGGGTTTTCCCACTTCCGTCTCCTCTATATCAGTCCAGTTTTGTATACTTCAGAATCTTAGCAGTAGATAGAAAGCAAACAAGAACAGGTCTAACCTTCAGAAGCGACTGGGCCTGAATCTTCCAGCTGAACCAAGAAGAGAATGCCACTCCCGACTGGGTTGACCACGCTCCTTCCTCCTCCAACACCCAGAAGCCAGTCCCACACGCAGGAAGGAAGTGCTAGTCACAAGACCCAACTGCCACACCCAGGAGGAAGGAAGTGCTAGTCACAAGATCCAACTGCCACACCCAGTTGGGCCCTTCCCCCACAAACTGTCAGTCTTGTTTCCTTTCCACAGTCCAATTGGCTGGAGTTTCTGCATTTTTGCTTGGTGTTCCTTGGTGTTCCTTGGACCTTCTTTATTCCATTTGCTCTTTGTTCATTACCTGAATAGAAACTGTGGGTTGTAATTTCTTTTTTCTTTTTGTTGTTTACTCATGTTTTTTCCTTCTTTCCCCCTGTCATTGGCTATAGTCTTATTCCTCTGATTATTTCCTGGATCTGTGGGGTTGGGCTATTCAGACCTAAAGGGGCTTCTTCCCTGCTCTGCCAATTGACTAGATTAGACTGATGGAGTATTAATGAGCCCCCTGAGGTCAGATCTGCCCCAGCTGGCAGCAGAAGTTGAAGATGTGGGTGAAGGTGTGGAAGCTGAAGGGAGCTGGACTTCCCACCCTGTTATCAAGGTATTCTGTTAAGGTTGCAGCCTTCATCCTGGGATCAGAGTTAGCAGGACTCTTATAGTGGCTCTCGGTGTAGTCAGTGGGGGAAGGGTCAGGTGCCCCCTTTCTGAGGCCGCATTAAACTCCTCCTTGGTGAAAGGCCCCCACCTGATGGGCAGCAAAGGGCAAAGGGCATTAATTAGTAATGAACTCCAGCCTGGAAGTGCTGATGGGTGGGTGGCTTTCTCCTTTCCAGGCCATCTCCAGCTTACCACTTCTAAAAATAAGCTGCTCAGAATTCCTGCAAATTGGACCGGTCTGGGGACGCAGGAGACTGAATGTGCTTGTTGATGGCAATCCTTCTTGGAATGGTCCGAGTATTTGTTTTGGAGGAAGCAGACATGGAAACGGCCAATGAATGGCGGTTCTCCTTGACTCCAGAGACACATGCACTGCATGATCTATGCAAGTCTGAGGGTGTCCTCCCGCAGAGATACTCTGGCAGCACAGAGCTGGAGCACGAGTCCTGACTGTGGATTCAGAGAACTTGAGTTTGGATTCAAACCACTCCCTAAGACTTGTGAGAATCTCAGGCCAATCCCTTGGGTTTTGTGGGCTTCTGTTTCCTCGTTTAAAAAATGTGCACCCTGGACTAGCTAACCTGGAAGGATCCCTTCTGGCTCTTAGTTCCTGGCATCATGGTGACCTGGCTGTCCTACAGTATCTTCCTGCTCTTTTGTCTTTTTCAAAATAGCAATGATTGACTCCTGCATGGATTTTATCTCGTATGTATTGGACTGTCTGTCTTTCCTTATTCTACAAAGCTGGGGTGCCTTTGAGACTCCTAAAGTCCCCAAAATGCATTTCTCTCTTGTTCCTGCTCTCTGCTAAGGTGCCACCTCCTTTTCCTGGTAGATTTAGTCATTCTACTTTACTGCCTGTCATTCAAAGTCAAACATACTGGACTTGGAGTCAAGGGGGACCTAAGTTTAAGTTTAGAATGTATCCTGAACTCACCTCTCAACACCATAGCCAATCAGTGGGTAAGTCCTGTCTTATCTACCTTTATCATTGCTCTAAGATGCCTCCCTCACTCTCCTCCACAGGGCCATTGTCCTGGTGCTAACCTTCATCACCTCTCTGCCTAGCCTATTACAGGAAGACCCGAGTTCAAATCTAGCCTCTGCCACCAACAAACTGTGGGACTGGGCAGGTCATTTATCCTCTGTCTGCTTCAGTTTCCTCAACTGTAAAATAGGGATCATGATAGCATCCACCTCATAAGGTGACAGTGAGGGTCAAAAAAGAATATTTGTAAAGTACTTAGCATACTACCTGACACATAGGTGCTTCGTAAATGCTAGCTGACTGGCTTGGAGTCAGAAGGAACTGAGTACAAATCCTGCTTCTACACTCACTTGCTTTATGACCCTAGATCCATGCCTTAGTTTCCTTATCTGTAACATGAACAGTTCAGACTCTAGGGCTCTAAGGTTCTTTCTTCCTCTAAATCGGCGATCCATGATCCAAGAAATCTTCCTTGGTCTTCCCAGTTAGAGGTTGCTTCTTCCTTCCTCAGACGTTGTATAAGCACAGGTTACCTGTTTTATGCTCTTAACCACATTCTGATCTGGACTATGTTCTAGACCAATATTTATCTATGCATTTGTTGTTCAGTGTTACATATATGGCATATCCTCCTGCTAGAATAAATTCTAGGAAGACTCTGGTGCCGTTAATATTGTATTTTTTCCTATCACCCTTTATAGTAACTTGTGCCTCCTCCTAAAATGAGCAAATACTGTTACACTAATCAGTGTGGACTGTCTTCCTGTTGTACTGAAAACCATACGAGGGCAGTGACCACACCAAAGAGGTTCCCTGACATTCTGCAAATGCCTAACAGAATGGGATGCATTTATGGGTGCTTGATAGAGTTGCTTTTTCCATTCCCACTCACCAACCAGTCTAAAAAACCACATATACTCTCTTCAATAGGATCAGTTGGTCATCTTTTTTAGAACTGGAAAGAATCTTAGGTGTCACTGACTTGAACTCCCTCATTTTATAGAAGAAGATACTGAGGCTGAAAGAATTTAAGTTATTTGCCCAGGGTCACAGGGTATCTGAGGCTGGATTAGAACTCAGGTCTTAGACCTCTAGCAATGACACCACCTAATTTCCTACAAAGAAACTTGAATGAAAACTTGAATACTCTATTGTGTTCATGGGCTAAAAATCCAGAGTTGAAAAAGGGTCCTTCAGGGTCTTCTAGTTTAATCTCCCTCATTGATAAAGAAATAGAGACCCCAGGTCTTGAAATGCTTTGCCCAAAAGCCACATTGGAATTATACCCAAGTCCCTCTATTTTCAACTCAGGAATTCCTACTTTTCTGTTTTAGTCTTCTGGAAAGAATAGTCAAATAAAAATGAGAAGACATGGGTTGTAGTCTTGATTATTCCATTTGTTAACAAGGTGTTGTATTGGGCAACTCATCTTAAATCTGAGGACCTTAATTTCTTCATTTGTAAAATAGTCTCTAAAACCCTGATATTATCTGATTCTATGACCAAGTGTAGGCGAGCATCATTTTAGATCCTTACTTATAATAAGGAGGCTTATATTCCTCTTCACTACAGGCTCTTAAAGGAAATATTAATCTATCAAAGCACAATCTAAGGGTCTTTTATGAATTGACTTCAGTTAGCTGTCCTGGAAGCTGTGCAGAAAGGAAGGTTTATTAAAGCAGAGCTGTTTATTTTTTTTCCATAGATCATTTTCCATGTGGCTAAAAAGTTCATATTAAACTACGAGACCAGGATTACTTGGCTGGAGAAAACATATGTCTATTAAACATTCCATATCCTTAAATGTTTAAAATTATTGGATGTTAAAAACGGGGGTGACAATGTAACAGCCACTAAGTCATGGCATTTTTATGAGATATATAAAAGCTCTGTGATGAGAACGAGCTAATTAAATTGACCTTTACATTTTCCCCACCCTCCTGGCGACTCAGCCTAATCTCAGACCTCCTACTGTGGAGATAAACATTCTCACTATAGACTTTAGAAGAGAGAGGAAGAATGGCACCATTAATCTCTTTCTTTGAGAAAAAGGATAATAAATTTCCAATGACAAATGGTTAAAGTCCATCAAAGACTGGTCTTTCACTCTCTTATTCTAAACTGTCATTGGCTGATATGGCCCTTGGGCTCCAAGTATTGCATCCAGGATTCAAGACCTTGTCAGAAAGATCTGTAGTGTGTCAGGTCATGAAAATGAACCCTTCACTGACCAAGCTTATAAAATGAGGTCAAATTGAATTAGAACAAGCCCCACCATGTTCTTGCCAACTCCAGCATTTTCCTGCTTTGCCCAGGAACCTCAAATGTTAGTCTCCTCCATCCGTCTGCCCTTTCCTAGCTTCCTCTCTCCATTTATACATAGATGCAAAATTTCATTTTCCTCCAGCATTCTGGGGCTCCTTTGGGGTGGCGGAGAGAGTAGGGGATCTCAAATAAGTGATGTGCCACCAGAAGAGGCTCCAGGGACCACTGAGATTATTTTTAGGAACTGCAGGTCCTTAGGAAAACCCCTGTTTGCTCTTCCAGTGCCCTAAGAAACTCTCTTACCCTAGATACTGACTTATGAAAGTTGTTGGAAAATCAGTCATGGGTGACTGTAAAAATAATAGCAACCGTTTATCAGGAAGTACTTCAGTGTGTCATGGATTGAAGGGTTGAGTGATCTCCATCGTGGAGGACATCACTGAGATGCAGTGTGGAATGATGCATACTTAAGAGTTAGGAAGCCTGGATTCAGATCCCATCTCTGACATTTCCTGGCTGTGGGACCCTGGACTACTCACTTTTTCTCTGAGTCCCAGGAGCTTCCTCTGGAAAGAGGGGATAATAATGCCTTTTGTAACAGCCTACCTCACAGGGTTGTTGAGAGAATAAACCAAAATGAGATAAGCTTAAGTCAAGTGTTCCCTGTCCAAAGGGAATTCAGAGTTCTGAAGTTGGCTCTTTTCAAGTGCTATAGTTTCTTTATTTTTCACCACACCGATTTTAACTGCCTATCAATCAAGTCATGTTTTACTGTATAGAAGCAGTCACTTCATTTCCTTGTAAGTGGCCTGGTTTTGTTTGCCCAACTTTCTCCTCGTGAAGATTTTATTTAGCACTGATCGTGATCATAAGCTAAAAACCAAGCAAGATACAAGTGTACTCTGCTAGAGGAGCCAGCCAGAGTTCTTGTTTTATTATGCTTGAGGAGAGACTATTCTCTCTTAAAACAAATACATTTAAGAGATTATCCAACTCAGTGAAATTATTGGCTCTGTTTTATCCTTTAGCTTCAGTGTCTCCAGATGCTGTAGCCCACAAATAGACACATTATTACTTTATTCATACCCGTTGCTTAGAATTTCCCTGAGAAAAGTTAGATATCATCCACTGAAAAACTCATAGGTATGTCTTCTCTATTTCCATGGGGAAACTCTTGGATACTCTTTCCCCCCACCCCCACCCCTTTTTGGCCAGTTTTTAAGGTGAAACAATCACTAGCCTTAAAAATTCCAATTTCTTACTTTTTCCTCTTCTGTAACTTTGCCTCCTCACACTAATTGACTCTAGTTAGTTATAATCAAAGTATACATTGAAGGAGCCCTTCATTTTTTTTAATGGCATGTCAAGGCCAAGCTTTAAAAAGTCCTTAACTCATCATTTGGTGGCTATTATTAATTGACATGCATGTATATATTATTAGTGGATTCAATTCTGACCTTAGCAAGTCCTGTAACAGGCATCTTACATCTGGACTTTTATGACATGAGAATTTGAAAAAACAAACTATTCAGCAGGCTTGCAGAACTCATAAAAAACTAGAAGGTATTTACATAGATAGGGCTGTAGTCCACAGTATTTGTCCATGAGGGAATCGGCATGTTTGAGTGAATCTAGCCTATGAGGAGATAACATGAGAAAGAAATCAGAAATCTTGACTTATACATGACAAAAGTACACAAATGAGTACTTTGGGCCTGCTCTTGCTACAAGTAAATGGACCAGTACAACAAGATCCCACCCAGCAGAACAATGCAGATGGAGGCGACTTGTGGAGGAGCTGAGAACAAGAAGGAAGAACTCATTCTCACGGTACTGATATTTTTCCTTGATTTGATTTTCTATCATCATCAATTTTGTGATCCATTTCTTGTTGTCTGTCTGATGTCCCTAGAGGCTTCCGTCTCTTTTAGATGTAAGCTCGCCTTGCCATCCCTTCTACAGGAATTGGCACTAGACCCTTGATTTTCATTGCCAAAGGGAGCTCCTGGATTAGATGGCTGCTTTTACCAAGACAGTCCAGCCCCTTTTCTGCAATTTACCATCTTAGTAAATTCCCTTGAGAGGTTAAATGCCTTGCCCATGGGTCAGCACAGCCAGTATGTGTCAGAGAAAGCACGTGAGTTCAGATATTCCCAGCTCCAAGGCCAGTTCTCTTTGCCCTCAGCTGTGCTGCCTCTCTTTAACCATCCCGCTACTGACAGCGTATCCCTTATAGCTTATCAGCGCACCAGTAGTGCTTATGCCAATTTGCTTCACTGCCCAGCTGAAAAATCCCCAAGTCAACCATCTATCCCACCATCCTTGGGATAGAGAAACTACTGTTTGTACCGGTGCAAACCCTTGAAGTGCATGTGTCAGCTTGATGTCTGGGTTACGTGTTAAGAATTCCAAACTTGGAAAAGGATTCTACTCCCTCTGGTTTCAGGCTTAAAATAGCCTCTAAACATCATCTTCTGTGGCCTGGCCTGGTTACCAGATACTCTCTTGCCCCTTGGTTTTCTAAGTTTCCCAAACAGCTTGCCCAGTTGCACTAAGCATTCAGCTTCTCCCTTAATAAATAGACTTTTCAGAATTTAAGTTAAAACTTGGGTTTCTTCTTATAGCTTTCTTATCAAGAGAATTATATAGATAAATAGGATGTTGAATTTATCAAAGTATTTGCACATTGGGAAAATATACACCTTAATAAATCCTGATTCTTTGATACTTTGATATGTTTTGTGTTTTATATCACTAGAATTTCTCCCAGTATCCCTTTATCACTCTTCCTTTCTTCTCTCAGAAGGAAAATGTGTCCATATGTACCTATAAGATATTTTTTTATATTTTATATATCCATAGTTATATATAATATTTTTAAAGAATAAAAATGGAAAAACTTAACAAAATTGAAAATTTATATATGCAATATATAATGTTACCATATCCATGAATTACCATCCTCTAAATTGGAGTAGAATGGGGATGTGTTCTCATATCTCTTCCTTGGGCAATACACAATGATTCTAAAATGACTTCTGCCATGATTTTAAAATGTCAGGATCTTATTAAATCGTTTACCTTATTGTTTGTTGTCTTGGAGAAACTATAAATTGATACACTTAGGCAAGGAGATATAGAAGAAAAGAAATCCAAGACCTTTTTTCTATCATATAAATCTTGGTTTTATTCTTATTTTTAAAAATTTTAATATATTTTGGTTTTTTAAATCACCTTTATTTCTCTCCTCTCCACTACCCAAATAGCTATTGACTTTTTAACAGAAAATAAAAATTAAGGAGAAGGTAAACTGTTTAGCAAAATTAGCTAACACAGTAAACAAGTTTAAAAGTTGTACAGATGGGGCAGTGAAATGGTTCAGTTAATAGAGAGCCAGATCTAGAGATGGGAAGTCCTGGCTCCAAATCTAGCCTCAGATACTTCCTAGCTGTGTGACTCTGGGCAAGTCATTTAACCCCCATTGCCTAGCCTTTACTCTTTTTCTTTCTTGGGACCAATACTTAGCATTGATTCTAAGGTGGAAGGTAATGGTTTTTTTTTAACTTGTGTACAATAGTGTTCCTCACCCATAGTCTCCCCATTCTGCAAAAGGAAGGAGGTGAATTCTCCTCTATCTTCTTCAAGTAAAAGCTAGGTCATTCTAATTACACTGTTCAACTCCTCCTTCACCTTTCTCTTTATTCTTTATGTTCATTTTTTTCTTATTGTGAACCATATTACATTACATTCATGTATCAGGTTTTTGAGTCCCCCGAACTGTGGTTGTTGACTCTGACTCCTTTGTTATTTTCAGGTGGTCAGGACCATGGAGAAGCTGGTGATCAAAGTAGCATCCTCTCTAGAATTCAGGACCACTTAGCTACCTTAGCCACCCTTCCTGGAAGTCTAGGTGCGAGTTTCTGTACCCTTCCTCCAACATAAAAAGAGCAGGCTACGGGGTCGTTATCCGGGGGGATGGCCAGCCAGCCGAGGGAAATGGAAATCTTCTTGAAGACCCTCTGCATGGGGATTCCTTCCAAGAGGCACGGAGAAGTGTGCCGCCATAACCTGATGGTGTAGGATGTGGTATTAGTGCTGAAACCTGTGGCTTCCTTCTAAAGGACCCTTGGGAGAGTGGGAAGCCCGGGGAAACCTCCAGCCGAACCTCGGCTGCAGATGGATCCTATGAAGTAAACCCTGGCTCAGCAACATATGGTGGTTTCTCTGAGCCCCTGCTCTGCAAGCACACATCTGTTTCCACCATATCCTCCAGGGATGGCAGCTTCCCCTCCCTCCCCCTTCACAGAGGAACGAAGAAAAGTGATGAGCACACTTAGAGTGATTCACCGATTTATTTGTATACATGTAAATAAAAGTGTAAATAAAGGAAGGATTCTGTATTTCATTGTGTTTGCTGCCACCACGGCGCTCTTGGTGGATGTTCCTCTGTAGGCTTTATTCGGCGCTCTTGCAGACGTCAAGGTTTGGTCCTCGGCCAGCTGGCAGCTCATCTAAATTGTTATTAAGATGTGTTTGTTGTAATAGAGAAAAAGAAAATGTGTATTTAAAAGCCGTTGTATGTGTCAAGACACAGGGCAGTGCAGCCCACTTATTTACCTGGGGCAGACCCCCCCCCCCCCCCGGAGGAAGCCCACCTCTCACCCCCGAGCATCTGGCTTGCCAGGGTCTTCTCGTCTTGTCCCCAGCCAGCCAGCATTGGCTCCATGCTGTGGTGCCTGTTTGACACGTAGGGAACGTGCGAAACGTACCTGTTTATTGAATGTCTTGTTCATTTTTACGAGAAAAATAAGCCACCTCGTGAAATTTAGCCTTTTGTTTTTAGAGGTGAGTAGAGCGTTCCTAGATTGTTCCTAAGTAGCCATGATGTGCCCGTCTTCCTTCCCTTGTAAAGAGATCTTCTTCTTTCTTGCTTCTGTGATGCTGAACGCATCTGGAACCCATGAAATGCTATTTCCTTCTGACTTAGGAGCCCTCCTCATCTCTCCTCCATTCTTCCCAGTGCCCCGAGGCATCCATCCCTCCGCCCCTGAGCCCAGAGAAGGAATCCTTTCATGGGGCTGGCGCCTCTCGAGGCCACCGCGAGATGTCTTGGAAGGACGTTAGGCCCAAAGAACTTCAGCAGGAACCAGAAAGGCCAATGCTTCACCAGCGGTGATGTGGACGTTGGAGTTTCAGGGTCTTTCTGTCCGGCACCCTCATTTTAAAGGGGAGC
The DNA here is from genome assembly GCF_027887165.1 of Monodelphis domestica. Taxonomy (NCBI): domain Eukaryota; kingdom Metazoa; phylum Chordata; class Mammalia; order Didelphimorphia; family Didelphidae; genus Monodelphis; species Monodelphis domestica. Next base: position 263,043,669 of record NC_077231.1, read on the forward strand.
ATTCCAGGAGGGGGATTCATGGTTAGGATGCCAATGGACCACAGACATCTTGATCTTATGTCGTAAATTCTCTCTGTGATCTTCAGAAGTAAATGTGGTCCGGACGAAATACATCCGGGCTAAGAGATGGAGCTCTGGGCAGAAGAGGCGTCCTAACGCACACCTCGTCCTGTCTCCTCTGGCTCTCCAGCTTGGTACGGAATAAAGCAAGGGCTTTAAAAATGGAGATGCCTCCTCTGGGGCCTGATCATGGCAGGGAGAAGATGCTGGTTGGCTCTGAAAACGCGCAGCCGGTGCCCGGTGGCTTTTGCAATGCTGTGGTCCTGGCGAGGGACTCCGTTCTGAGGACCCGCTTGGTGGCTGGCTTTTTTGCCTGCATAGACTATTCATAAAACTCAATGGCAAGTACAAGATCTTTGTTCAGTGACCATAACCACCAGAGGCATTGAATCCTATCAGCCAAGATCAAAAATCAAGAGTTAGAAGGTTCCTTAACAGCCTAAAAGGTGCCTCACCCAAGTCCCATATAGAGTGGTGGACTTAGAATCAGGAAGAGCTGGATTTGAATTGGTTACTTGACCCTGAGCAAGTCATGTGACCCATTGGCCTCCCTTTCCTTATCTATAAAATGGGGAGAACAATAGCGCCTACCTGGCAGAGTTATTATGCGGATCAAATGAGAAAATCATTGTCAAGCATTTAGCACAATGCCTGACATAACTGTTAGCTATTATTACTATTATTCAGATTCTGATTTAAAATCTAGTGCCTTTTCTTTTGCATGATGATTCCTCTGTTCTCACTGTAAATGAACCCCAAAAAAGAAAAGAAATTGGAGGTAGATAGGATGGCCCATGGTTTCTCCTTGGGAAAGATTTGTTTTTTTCATGTCCAAAGGGCAGTCAGTAGGAATCATGGAAGCAATGGGATATTTGATTACTTTTTTGAAATTTTATTTAATTAAGAAAAATTTTCCATGGTTACCGTGAGTCATGTTCTCTCTCCCCTCTTCCCACCCCCTCCCCATAGCCAACGCACAATTCCACTGCGTTTTACATGTCATTGATTTGATTACTTTTTCATTTGCAGGGCTCATGACAAGCATTTGAAAGTAGATTTCTTTGAGATAATGAGAATTTAACTAAAAATATTTGTTCTGGAGGATATTTTAGAAGATAACTTTGAAACACTGAAAGTGAGAATGGTGGTGCCTTCAACAAAAATAGAGAAGCTTGAGTTTAAACGGGAAGTTAATGAATTCTATGAGAGACATTGAGTCTGAGATCTATCTCTAGGACAGCCAGTTGAAAATGTATGCCTAGAGTACTACAGAGACTAGAGCTAGACGGAGAGATCTGGAAGGCATCTGCCTAGAAATGAGAGTCCATGGCAGCTGGCGAGCTCCCCCAAAGAACAGAAGAGACAGGAGAGCGCCCTGGAGATGCCCACCCTTGTGGATAACGGTCCCACAAAGGAGTCCAGGGACTGGCTAGCCAGGAGGCAGGAGAACCAGTAGAAAGTAGTATGATGGAAACCCGGGGAGGGAGAGGGTGTGCCCTGGTCCGCAGGGCCACGTGCTCGGCCGTAAAATGAGATGTAGTTTACACAGTTGTCGTGAAGACGAGCACTTTGTAAACAGAAAGCAGTGTGTGGCTGTAAGCCGCCACGATGAGGAGGATAACCTGTAAGTTGGAGAAGCAAGTGGGCAGCTACGTGATGTAGTGGATAGAGTGCCAAGCCTGGAGTGAGCTAGCTGTGGGACCCTGTTGACCTCCAGTATCTTTGCCAAAAAAAACCCAAATGGGGTCGTGAAGAGCCGAAGAGTACGAAAGGATGGAACAGCAACGGAGAGAATAAGCAAGGTTTTCTGACGGAACGTGGATACCCGCTTAGGGAAGCCTTGGCCCGCTGTAGCTCCTGGCGTGCCTGCCAAAGGCCTTCTTTGTTGTATTGACCCTAATGGGGGGGGGCGCTTTGGGCTTGGCACCCCACTAACGGGATTATGGAATGCTTTCTGGACAGCCCCCCCAGGACTGCTCTGCCTGAAAGATACGCCCACTCGTGGTCTGCTCCAGCTTCCTCCCTCACACCAAAGAGGCTGGGCGACTGTGCCGGATTGCATTGCTAATGGCTCGCCCGGGGCTTCTTGCCTCCAGCGGGTGTTTGTTAAGAATGAGGTTGCCCCGTCCTCCTCTCCCGTTCTTTGCCCCTGTGGTCTTAGGAAGATGGCGCTGCTCACTTACTGCTTCCTGTATACCTGGCCCTGTGAGGCTCCTGTTCTGAGTGCCTCTTTGGGAAAGGAACCGGAGGCTAACAGCGTTCTAAGCACGCTTCTCCTTGGTCTGCAGGGATCATGCCGTCCTCACACAGGCACCTGCCTAAAAATTGGGCCACCTGACCGGGCTCTCCAGGAAGGGGGCGGTTTTTTTTAATCTAGATAATTATCTGAATGAGGAAACACTTCCTATATCCTGACAAATCCGCACATCCCCTTTGGGGAAATTTGCCTTTTGCCCCAAATGTGAGGAGCCGCCTGCGTTGGTGGACAAATGCAGTTTTCAAATGGAGGCAAGAGGAAGACTCAATGTGTCCCCGGTTAGTACAAGTAACCGTGCAGTCTTCTGTTATTGCACTTTCGCCCCTCCCCCCTTCTCTTACACCCATGACCAGTGTCTAAGCCCTTCCCTCAGCATCTGTACTTCAAGAAATACACAATGCTTCAAATGTGTTTTGTGACTGCCCGTTTTATCAAGACAAGCACAAATATGTGTCAATTCATCAGTTTTTCCCAAGCGCGTTTTTTTTTTTTGTTCTGTAGTGCTGAGCATGTCTAGAGGAAAGTGAATAGAATATCTGGAGTCCAAAGAGTAGTTACGTATGCGCATATCTCAATATGTCAAACCGATATTTGTACATGCAGTCAACAAACAGTCGACAAATACTTATTAAGCATTTGCTGTGCATCAAGCACTTTATAATGCTGCTTCTTCAATATTAGGTCTGTCCGCTTGACAGTATTTGTTTTCCTTGATTCAGGAAAAGAACTGAATTTGTTGATTTTTTAAAAATCCTTTAAGATAATAATGGTAGCAAGAAAATGACCTATTTTGTCCTCGTGGAGGTAGTCAGAGTATACCATAGAATATATAAGTAATTACAAACTTCAGAAATGATCCCAATGATGCCTATTTTGAGGGGGGAAAGTATTAAATTAAATGCAATTAGCAATTACCTTGTCCTTAATAACCAGTTTCAGGAATGTTTTTGATGCTGGTGATCTAATTCTAACTACATGTCTCTTTCCAAATGAGTTTACCCTGCAGATCATAGGAAGTTAGTGAAAAGTGATTAGATTGTTAGGCATGCTGCTGCCGAAACCTCTACCTAGAGAGAGCAGAGTTGACTAATGTCTGAATGAGCAACTAAGGCCTCTCCCCAGTAATAATGTTGAAGGAAAAAGATTCTTTTTTAATACAAAAAAGGTGTACTCTGTGTTAATTCCATACATACCAGTCCTAAAATAACTTCATTTTAGATTAAAGTCTGTAAAAATATTTTCAACTAGCATCATCCAGAATTCACATTCCTTATCATTGGAACTGATGACAGATGGTGTATTATTTATTTTACTTAATACAATTCAGTAAGATCCAACTTGCAAAAGTAATATTGGGCCCTACCCTCTCTTTTCCATCAATAACCCTTCTTAATCAAGCTGTCAGTTAGCATTGAACCTATCAGATTTAGTATATCGTTCTTGTTATATAACTAGTTGACTGATAGTCAGTTCACAAGTGATAGGGAATATATGAATTCTGGATGGTGCCAGTCATTATTCCTTGTCTGAAGAAGAAACTAGAGCAACTAAAGATACCTCAGAATCTTCAAAGGAAAGCTTTTCTATTCCTTCACTGCCTCATAACTAATTAGAAAGGGAATGAATCTCCAATTTGGAGCCAATAAATTCCAAATGGAAAAATATCTTAGCATTTTGAACAGTACCATAGCAGTTTTCCTCTCTACAGTGTATGTTTTGTTTCTGTCACAGAGCCATGATATTGAATATAATGTTATATTATGGCTTTTGGTATATTGAGTATAAATTATATATTGCAGAATGAATTATTTATATTGTATTATAGCTGAAAAATAACTCAAGACCTTTGTGTTAAGAAAGGTAAGCTTCAATATCATTAGAGTTGATTAAACTCAAGTTATTCTATATTTTTCCAAGAAGTTATTATTATTATAAAGTAATGTTTGCAAGTTTTTCTTTCCAGTTCATATGATTTTTATAATTTGCTTTGTTCAAGTTTTTATTTTATAATTCTTAGATTTCTTATTTAGCATTGTTTTCTGCAGATTAATATTTGGAAAAATGAGAAACTGTTTTCATGATTCCTTTAACAAAGACCAATAATTTTGCTAGCTTTTAAATCCCAGTAAATGAATTAAAATATATACTTTGTTTTCTTTCGCTTTGTGCAAGAGATTTGCTGAGATAACCAATATAATTGAAAATTAATCCCCCATTAATATCATCTTTTTTCATACTGAACTACATACTAAAGCTACTCAGTCAAGTTGATGAATTTCATCTACCTTGAGAATAGTTTTAAAGTCAGTGGCAATTACATTGATTTTTCCCCCCTCTTTACAAAGTTTTATAATATGATAAAGAAAAGCAAATACAGGTAACAGTCAGTCTTATTTCTCAGAATTTAACAGGTATGTCTGACCATGTTTAAATGAGGAGTCTCTTTCTCACAGTTGAATTGTGTTGCCACTTTTGCTGCAGTGTTTGTCTGAAAGAAGATATGAACATATAATAATTCATTAGTAAGGGACAAGCCTCTTAGGTCTAAGAAACTGCCCTTTTATTGTACAAGATAAGCTTGCATCCTGTTGATGGTATCAAGGAAGGAAAGAGAATAATTATGAGGATAGAGAGATTTAACACATGCTTGAAAGAAACAAAAACAGCCTATTATTTAAAAGATTTCTTATTTCTTGGGGGGGGGGGGCTGCTTTGCTAAAGAGATACTTGTTTATTGATCCAGAATCCAGGTTCCTTAAGGCTTTGTAAGTAAGCATTTAAGGTAAGCCCATTTGGCTTACCTTGATTCTTACAGTAGAAGGCATGGTAAAACAATAGAAAAACAAAAGTTAAAAAGAGCACCCGCCATACGCTAAAGGACAAAATGAACTCCAAGACGCTACAGCAGCGGTGTGAAACTAAAGAGAAAGAGGACTATATATGGTGACTTAGAAAACCACATACTAATATCGTCTATATTCTGTTGTTATTCTGTTATTTATTTATTTATTCTGTTAAGTATTTCCTAATTACATTTTAATGTGGTAGAGAACCAACTTAAGCTAACTTTATACATTTAATTTTCATGCTAGCAGATCACTGAGCCAGACTTAGTGAGAGGAATAAGATGGCAGGGGATGGTTTCCTGTAAATCTTAGACTGGTTAGGAGGTGAGATTGAAAGCCACGGGTCCTGGTTGGGGGAGTTGATGGCAAAGGAGAAGAAGCACTGACATCCATTCAAGCCCATGTCAGATGTACCGAACCTACCTGTACAAGTGGGCCAATCACTTAATCTTAGGAGGCCTTGGATTCATCTGTAAAGTGAGGTTGGACAGAATAGCCTCTGAAGTCTCTCCCAGCTCCAGGTCTAGGTTTGTGAGTTAGGTTTTGCCACAGATGGGGCTCAGGGAAGCCCTGGGGTTCTCTGTTCCAGTGTGTTCAGAGTTCTTCGTACAGCCAGGAGGGGAACTAGAAGGGATATGTTGCTTCTCAGCCCTGGTCCTGTCCTTATTTCCTCCATCTTTTCTGATTTCTCTTGTTTCCTCACAGTCTTATCATTTTATGTTAAGATTAAACTTAGTTTCTCTGCTAAAAGTATTATATTTTATGAGGTTTATTAAAGATTAAGAAATAAAATACAAAATAAGAAAGCATGTGCCTAGGAGGGCCGAAAGGCTCATTCAATTTCACTTAGACTACATCTTGAGAGACGCGTGTGCTTGGAAGCGGAAGCAGGGAGAGAGCGCAAGTAGGCGGAGAGCCCCTTTAAATAATAATTTGTGATCTCACACTCAGGTGAGATTCAGGGAAATTATAGGGCAATCTGGGAACTAGCAAGGACTTCTGGAGATTGAAGTCTGGGGTTCAGATCTCCATTTTACATTTACCACTACATTTCAGCACACACAGTCAGGCTGGTACATGCTGAAACACCGCTACAATGTGAGAGCATTTCAGGATGCCAGATATATAAATTTGAAGACTATATCATCAGCCCCACTTGGTGACACATAGTCATCTTGCGTTTGAAAGCAGTCAGTTGCCTCACTGCCAAAGCAGATAGTAGTCCAAGTTTAGATAGATGGTCTTCTGAGTGCCACCTGTTCTTGCCTTTTGTTTTCAGTTCTTGAAAGCCTTTCTGACCTGTGACAGATGCTCTGTTCTTAGGCTTTCTTAGGCTTCTTTATGTTCCATCCTCCCCCTTGTATCTGCCATGCCAAGCCTTCCTCTTCTTATCCATTTCTTGCACTTTTTTTCTTTATTTGTTAATCATAAGAATATATATATAGTAGCTCACTTTTTATAGCACTTCAAGTTTACAAGGTACTTACTCACAGCAGCTTCCTTGGAGGAAAATATTACAATTATTATGACCATTTTTGATTTGCTGAAGGTCACAGAGCTGAGAAATCAAAGGAATGGAATTCAAAGCTAGGACTTATCCCTAAAAGTTATGCACTCTTTCCCCTACATTGTTTTTCTCCCATTCCCTATGCCACTCATCCTGGCTGCCTTCTCTAGTATACCCAGCCCCTAACACAGTACCTGTCACATGGTAGGCACAAAATAAATGCTCATTAGCTTATTGCTGCTTTGGGGTGGGGAGGAGAGTAATATAGTAAATATGCTGATATGCTGGACTGGAAGTCAGGAAGACTTGGGTTCAAATCCATTCTGTCTCAGAATTAAACAAGTTAACAAGTTGTTAACTTATCCCGGGTAACTAATTTAAACCCTCTCTGCCTCAGTATCCTCATCTATAAAATGAAAGACTGAGATTTGTTGCCTTTAAGACCCCTTCTAGCCTAGCCTCTCAGACCCTCAGCTTCCTCCTCTGTAAATTAAGAGGATTGTATTAGACTTGAACAGTCTTTGAATCTATGACACCTGGGGAATGATGCCTACTCATACTACTAATCATTCAGCAAACATTTTTGATGTACCTACTATGTACCAGGCACTGTGCTAAGTACTAGGAACATCAGTCATCTATCAGTAAGTTAGAATGTATTGTTAATGGATTTTTCTTTTGACAGAATTTTTTCACAGAAAACTACAAAAGCACTTTAAAAATAATTTGTAATCGAAGCTAGAATTTTTAGCTTGTAAATTCCGGTAATAATCCCACCTTTTAAGATGTCATTGAACGTCTTTGTCAGCCTCTGGAGTAGTCCTGTTAAATCATAAACTTCTAATAAAATCACAGAAAGAGTTAGATTGACCTCTAACATACCTTCCAATTCTTCTTATGATCATCATATTTTGTAGAAAAGATGAATATAATATCACTGTCATTATTTGACATTCCATTTTCAAGATACATCACTGTTTTACGTAGTCATCCTCTCTTTGGGGGAAAAAAAATCCCACTTAGCTCTAACCTCCATTTTACAAATAATGAAATAGAATTAGAGCAGACAAGTGGCTCCTTCCAAGTTGTAACAGAGCCAGTGTTTTTTTTTTTTTTAATGTTTCTGCTTTTGAGTTCCCCATCTGCTGTCTAGACCATTGAATCAATTCTATCAGGCATAAGCACTAAGCCATTGCTCAGTGATCAGTATGTAAAAAGACAATATTGAAAAGTAAATAGTCAATCACTATTGTTTTGACTATAGATGGAAATTTCAGTAGAACCAGTGAATCTGACCCAGCTTTCCTTTTTTTTGCTACTGGAACAGAATTCCTTGACCAGAAGTGCACCACTTCCGAATGACTCCCAGGCACGCAGTGGAGCACGATTTCATACTTCCTATGACAAAAGATACGTCATCAAAACAATTACAAGTGAAGATGTGGCTGAAATGCATAACATTCTCAAGAAGTACCACCAGGTAATTTTCCCTTTCTTTCCCTCTTTATGTGGAAGTCTGAGGGTAGTTATACATTTAAAGCTGAAGACTTAATTATATAATAGCCAGAAAATAATTCAGTAAAGTCAAATATGACATATAAATCTTCTTTCGTCAGAAAGTGAATAGGTTTCTTAAGATTAATATTAACTCTTCCCCTATTGTTGGGATCTAACATGTAGGATTACTTATACCATAAAGAGTAGTGTTTTATATTTATGTAATAGCCTTCACCAGAGTATCTTGGTACCTAATATCAGTAAAACTTCACCAGCCTTACAATGGCCAATACTCACCAGCCAAAGGGCTTCTGAATCATTAGAGGAATTTCTGTCAATGCTTGTCCCTTTTATTTTCATTGGAATATTCTCCCTATGTGCCATACATTCACCAGTTCACATCCTAAAGGTGAAATAATCACCCTAAACTTCAATCATTCCAGCTTCAACCTCAGAAGAGGTACTCTAAGGTTAACTGATGCTGCCAGAGGTTGTGTTGGCATTTATGTTTTTTCTTTTTCTCCTATTCCTAATCCACCTAAAATACGAGATGTTTCCCTACTGGAAAGGTCTTTGGAGTGGGGAACATCAACCTAGACATCACCCTCTGCCTCTTCTCCCTTTCAATTTCCAGTGTCCTTTTTATGTCCCACATTGACTCACCTCTGAAAGAACCCAAGAATGAAGCTAGATGCATCAATTCAAGAGCACTCATCTCTGCTTCTCTAAACACAAACAAAATATAGTAGACTTCACAAAAGCATTGAATGGAAATTAGAAAATGCAATGTCATTAAAGGCCCCCTTTTTGTGCTAATACAAAATGTTTTATCTTTTTATGAAACAGTAGGGACAGTCAGGATACCCTAGTTTTGTTTTGTTTACTAAAAGGTGGTGGGATTTCTAAAAGAAAATAGGTTAAACTAACAAGGGCAAGGTGAGAATGAGCCATCCCAACTGTTTTGAAAAGTGTCGGTCTTTTACAGATAAAACACTTAACACCTTTCAAGCAAAATGTGACTTGAGGCTTGGATATCAACATCTTGGTGACAATTCAAGTTTAAAACTTTCTGCCCTTGTAATTGTCATAGTAGTATACACTTATCTGGTTTATGCCTTCTCTAGATTAGAAGGAAATAACTAAGTATTTTGCTCTAAAAAGCCTTTCTCTTAAAACTCCTATAAATTCTATTTAGTGACTAAGGCTTTGTCTATGCAATGTCCAAACAGCAGTTGAAAAAGGAAAATTTGGGTCAGTTGTTTAGTTTTGCCCACAGCCTTTTTGGTGACCTTTTCCCCCTGAATTGATTGATTTTTTTCCCCCCTCACTTAATTGCATGAATCTCCTGTATGCTTTGGTGTCATAAAAATACAAGCTTCATTAAGGGGCACTAGAGACAGTATCAATAAGAACTTGAAAGCATGTTTTTGAGGGTAAGTTACAATGTGCATTTAAGTTGACTGTTTCAAAAGCATTTTTTAAGAAAATGTAACTTTAGGAAGAGTAAATCTGAAATTGCTTTCCTTTCAGAATTTTCAAATTGGCAAAACTCTTTTGTAACCTGAAAATCTTCTTTTGTCCTAAGTTTCTTGTCTGGGAATTAAATAGTGTTTTTTTTTTACCACCCTTTAAATGTGGAAAGTATAGTTAATTACCTGAAATTTCTATTCATCTTTTGAAAAAATTTAGAATTAATACCCCACTCTTTGAAGGTATGCCTTCAATATGAATATAACACAGTCAACCTTTATTAAGGATCTACCTTTTGGCAAGCACACCAGTGATACAGAGAAAACAACTAGAGTTTTTATCTTCAAGGAGTTTAAATCCTCTTGGAGGGATGCAATATTCATAAAGAAACACATTGAGGGAAAAAGAGTGTATACCTAGTATAAGGATACTCCCTCTATTAGTGCAAATCCATCACCACTCTGTAATTTATGGTCTTAAGAGAGCTGCCTGGAGCACTGAGACATTAAGTCATTTGTCTAGGGTACAGTTTGTGTTAGGGATGAGCCTTCTGAGCTGAGGCCAGTTCTCCCTCTGGTAGCCCATACTGCCTCACAGACACCCCAATGAAAAATCCATTGATGTGGAGACTGCAGCCCATCCATGCTTTCTCAGCCTTTGAAACTATTGTCTGTTTCAGAGATCCTTCACAGAGAATTCAAAGAGCTGGAAGCCTTCTTATGAATTTCTTTACATTTCATAGGTGCCAATACTACATTCTCGTTGTCTTTCTGCAAACTTGGTCTCTTACCTATGCCTAATCTTCATCTTTTTCCAGCCATGTTTCTTCAGTGATATTCCATACATCATTCTTTTGGGCTAGTCATTCCTGGGAGATCACTGGTCATCTCTTCATTGCTCTTTGGTGCACCCACAACATGGAATGCTCATTGTTGATGAAATTCTGTTAATTCAGAGCCATACATCATCATTGTATGAACATTTGTTTTGAAAAGATGAGTTTTGGTGACCAGTTATAGCCCATGTTTATTACAAATATTGTGGAACTTCCCAAATGCAATCCAGGCTGTTCTCTTCCTAGTCTTTGATTCTGGGCTCAACCACTTATCCATCTGCCAGAAATATCTCAGATGTATGTATAGAATCTATTTTTATGTCATAGCCCAATCAATAGGCATCTTTTCATCCATTTACCCTTAGGATTGTTAGGATGATCTCTTTTGAATGGTCATAGATTCCATTAAGGATCTTGTTTGATAATCCCTCACTCAATTTGTGACCATCCTGGGACTTTGATAAAATGAGTATGATATCCTTCCCAAGAAGGTCAAAGCTTCCACACTGACCAATAGTAGGATCAGCTCTGAGAACATTCCAGCCCAGGTTAGTCCCCCCCAAAAAGTAAAGTGAAACAAAATAAGATAAAACTGTCCTAGTCAACTAACTGCCTTTTTTAAACTTTTGAGTTCCAAATTCTCTCTTTTCCTCCTTGAGAAAACAAACACTTGGATTTCAGTTATGTATGTGATGTCTTGCAAAATGTGTTTCTATACTAGCCATATTGCCAAAGAAAATGCACTAATAACAAAATAATAAAAATAAAGAATACCCCCCCAAAATAGATGTGCTTCAATCTGCATTCAAAGTTCATCAATTCTCCCTCTAAGGTGGATAGTATTTTTCAACATGGATTCTTTGGAATTTTCTTTGATCATTGCTTTGTTTGAAGTGATGGCTTCCTGGTCCCCTGAATAGTGGCTAGAAGACCACTGCACACAGTCTTGATTAGAGTAGCTAATCTTTCACATTTGATCATCATTATAATATTGTTGTTGCTGTGTATAATATTCTCGGTTCTGCCTGCTTCACTTTTCATGAGTTCATATGAATCTTCCCAGGTTTTTCTGAAACCATCCTGCTCATTTTTTGAAAGAAACAGATTCTTTCCCCTCTTTCAGAACTTCTTTTGGGGGCAGCTGGGTGGCTCAATGATTGAGAGCCAGGCCCAAAGATGGGAGGTCCTGAGTTCAAATCTGGCCCCACTTTCTAGCCAAATGTTTCAACCCCCATTGCCTAGCCCTTACCACTCTTCTACCTTGAACCCATTGGGTCCAAGACAGAAGGTAAGGGTTTAAAATAATTCTCTTTGGGGTATAGACATAGTAGTGATGTTGCTGTGTTCAAGGAGCTGCACAGTTTTGTAGTCCTTTAAATATAGTTCCTAATTGTCCTTCAGAATGGTTAGACTAAATTTCAATTTTACCAGCAGTGCTAGCACCCCAATTTTCCCCCATCTCCATAATTTTCCTTTTCTATCATGCTAGCCAATGTGGCACCCCAGATTTATTTTAATTTGCATTTCTCTACTCAGTAATGATTTAGAGCATTTTTTCACATGACTTGATGGCTTCCATTTCTTCATCTGAATACTGCCTGTTCATATCCTATGACTTTTAATCAACTATTGAATGGCTCTTATTTTTATAAATTTGGCTTAATTCTTTATATATTTGGGAAATGAGGTCTTTATCAGAGAAACTTACTGCAAAAACATTTTCCCAGTTTCCTGTTTTCCTTTTAATTGTGACCTTATCTTGGTATATGATTTGAGATAATGACTGTGTTACTGTAGAAAGATGATTTGCTATAAAAATTGTTTATCAAAGCTTGCTTGTTTCTTGTATTTTCATCAACAGTATCCTTGATATTCATACAAGTCATTCTCAAATTTTATATAAATGAAGAAGCAGGCAGAGTAGTTTTTTTATGTTCTCTCAGTCACTCTTTTGTACATTAAGAGCACCCATGACTTTTTTCCCTGTTATTTGAGTATTTCCCCCTATCTCAAATATATTTTTCTTTGTTTCATCAAAAGCAGGGAGATCTTATTCTGTAGTCTGAACTTGTTCTATACCTGGATTTCAGTGTAATTGGTTTCTTTTTTTGAATCCTATTTATTTTACTTCAGTCTTTTAAAAATATTATTCTGAAAAGGGTTCCTGAGGCTTCACTAAGATTGTCAGAGGAGATCATAACACAAAAAAAGGTTAAAAACCCCTGCTATAAAGCAGTCTCTCGGGGCTTTCAAAATTTTGTTGCTCCCAGCATGGATATCCTCAGCATGTATTTGGTCTCCTCCAGCTGCTCTTCTCAATTTTATCTTCCTAAGCTTCAGTTCTACTTCTTTTCACATACAACATCAAGGACTGGCTTGTTAGGGTTCAAATGTTGCTACTATTACTACTGATGAAAGAAAAAGTTGTTACAGACACTAGAAAATTTATTCCGTTTTACATCTTTTCCCATATCTACCTCTGCATTGAAGTTACTGAGTAGCAAAGCAAATTTTGACTTGGTTTTGAATACATTGTTAAATTCTTTATAGAATTTCTCTTCATCTTCTACAGTAGATATTGGCATATAAACTGCAATTCTCTCTATGGTGATCTTTTTGCTTGTGATCAACAAAATCGGGTCCTCAGAAGCAATGTGACTTAGTGGATAGAGAAGCAGCTTTGGAGTCAGAAATCCCCATCTGACACAAACTGGCTATTAAGTTGTAGAGAAGGTGCTGCCCTAAATTGGTACAGGGAGTTTTCTTACCAGGGAATTCCCTATTCCATTGAAATCACAGATCCAATCCCTATGCCTAGTCTCTGTCTATAGGAACACTCTAAAACAAGATGATTATGTCTCATGAAATATTACATCTTTTTTTCTTTGGATGCCTGATGAAACCAATTCTACCAACTCCCTTGCTTGATATTTAAGTCATCCTTCCATTTAACTGTTCTCCCCCCCCCCCTTTTTTTTGTCTTCTGGATCTGTTATAAGTATTACTATAGTTTGAGTCTTCCAATAGAGAGACAATTCACTGGTAATTGTATTAAAAACAACTCACATTTAAATAGCCCAGAATCAAATATAGAGGTAGACTAAAAACCTGGATTCTTAGCAATCTCTGCTCCTTTTTTAACTGCTATCTCTGTGAAGCACCATGGGGCATGTGGAACCAAGAACCATTTTATATTTTTGTTTGTTTGTTTCATAGATTTTCTGAGAGGCAGAGGGTTTAATGGCCTGAGAGTACACCTTAGAGCCATCAAAACTTGGGTTCTAGTATTGCCTCTGACACATAACATCCACGAACAAGTTACTTAACCACTCAGTGCTCAAGACAACTCTCTAAAATTGTGAGTTGCAACATGGTACTGATCCCAAAGCCAGGCAGGTCAAAAACAAAGAAAGAAAACTATAGACCAATCTCCCTAATGAATATAGACACAAAAATCTTAAATAGGATACTAGCAAAAAGACTCCAGCAAGTCATCACAAGGGTCATCCACTATGACCAGGCAGGATTCATACCAGGAATACAAGGATGGTTCAATATTAGGAAAACCATTCACATAATTGACCATATTAACAAGCAAACTGACAAAAATCACATGATTATCTCAATAGATGCAGAAAAAGCCTTTGATAAAATACAACACCCATTCCTATTAAAAACACTAGAAAGCATAGGAATAGAAGGGTCGTTCCTAAAAATAATAAACAGTATATATCTAAAACCATCAGCAAACATCATCTGCAATGGGGATAAACTAGAAGCCTTTCCAATAAGATCAGGAGTAAAACAAGGATGCCCATTATCACCTCTACTATTTAACATTGTACTAGAAACACTAGCAGTAGCAATTAGAGAAGAAAAAGAAATTGAAGGTATTAAAATTGGCAGTGAGGAGACCAAGCTATCACTCTTTGCAGACGATGTGATGGTTCACTTAAGGAATCCTAGAGAATCAACCAAAATAATCAACAACTTTAGCAAAGTTGCAGGATACAAAATAAACCTGCATAAGTCATCAGCATTTCTATATATTTCCAACACTTCTCAGCAGCAAGAAATAGAGAGAGAAATTCCATTTAAAATCATCCTAGACAATACAAAATACTTAGGAATCTATCTGCCGAGACAAACACAGGAACTATATGAACACAACTACAAAACACTTTCCACACAGCTAAAACTAGATCTAAACAATTGGAAAAACATTGATTGCTCATGGGTAGGACGATCTAACATAATAAAAATGACAATCCTACCCAAATTACTTTACTTATTTAGTGCCATACCCATTGAACTACCAAAAAAACTTTTTTACTGAATTAGAAAAAACCATAACTAAGTTTATTTGGAAGAACAAAAGATGAAGGATATCCAGGGAGATCATGGGAAAAAAAATGCAAAGGAAGGAGGACTTGCAGTCCCAGATCTCAAACTATACTATAAAGCAGTGGTTATCAAAACAATCTGGTACTGGCCAAGAGACAGAAAGGAGGATCAGTGGAATAGATTTGGTGTAAATGATCTCAGCAAGACAGTTTATGACAAACCCAAAGATCCCAGCTTTGGGGACAAAAATCCATTATTTGATAAAAACTGCTGGGAAAATTGGAAGGCAGTGTGGGAGAGATTAGGTTTGGATCAACACCTCACACCCAACACCAAGATAAATTCAGAATGGGTGAATGACTTGAACATAAAGAAGGAAACTATAAGTAAATTAGATGAGCACAGAATAGTATATATGTCAGACCTTGGGGAAGGGAAAGATTTTAAAACCAAGCAAGACTTAGAAAGAGTCACAAAATGTAAAATAAATAATTTTGACTACATCAAATTAAAAAGTTTTTGTACAAACAAAACCAATGTAACTAAAATCAGAAGGGTAGCAACAAATTGGGAAACAATCTTCATAAAAACCTCTGACAAAAGTTTAATTACTCAAATTTACAAAGAGCTAAATCAATTGTACAAAAAATCAAGCCATTCTCCAATTGATAAATGGGCAAGGGACATGAACAGGCAGTTCTCAGCCAAAGAAATCAAAACTATTAATAAGCACATGAAAAAGTGTTCTAAATCTCTTATAATCAGAGAGATGAAAATCAAAACAACTCTGAGGTATCACCTCACACCAAGCAGATTGGCTAACATGATAGCAAAGGAAAGTAATGAATGCTGGAGGGGATGTGGCAAAGTAGGGACACTAATGCATTGATGGTGGAGTTGTGAACTGATCCAACCATTCTGGAGGGCAATTTGGAACTATGCTCAAAGGGCGATAAAATACTGTCTGCCCTTTGATCCAGCCATAGCACTGCTGGGTCTGTACCCCAAAGAGATAATAAGGAAAAAGACTTGTACAAGAATATTCATAGCTGCACTCTTTGTGGTGGCCAAAAATTAGAAAATGAGGGGATTCCCTTCTATTGGGGAATGGCTGAACAAATTGTGGTATATGTTGGTGATGGAATACTATTGTGCTAAAAGGAATAATAAAGTGGAGGAATTCCATGGAGACTGGAACAACCTCCAGGAAGTGATGCAGAGCGAGAGGAGCAGAACCAGGAGACCATTGTACACAGAGACTAATACACTGTGGTATAATCGAACGTAATGGATTTCTCCATTAGTGGCGATGCAATGTCCCTGAACAATCTGCAGGGATCTAAATAACACTATTTGACTCCACAAGCAGAAGATAAACTGTGGGAGTAAAATCACCGATGAAAAGCAACTGCTTGAATACAGGAGTGGAGGGGATATGACTGAGGAGAGACTCTAAATGAACACTCTAATGCAAATACCAACAACAGGGAAATGGGTTTGAATCAAGAACACATGTGATACCCAGTGGAATCGCGTGTGGGCTATGGGAGAGGTGGTGGGAGGGGGGAGGGAAGAAAAGAAAATTATCTTTGTTTTCAATGAATAGTGTTTAGAAATGATCAAAAAAAAAAATAAAATTGTGAGTTGCAGCAGTTGTCACTCTACTGTTGTAAAAGGAGTTGTCTCTTCCAGGAGTTTCTTATGCCAATGAAATCACAGATCCAACTCCCATCTCTGTCTCTTGCCAGGGTCAAAGGATTTATCACCTAGTGACCAAATTTTTGAAGATGTACCTCTCTGTTCTAAGTCTTTGCAAAAACACTAAACTGAAGAAAATTGCAGCTTCCATGCCAACTGCTGTTGGAGAGGCTAAGGGGATAGAGAAATTCTAAAGAATTCAGTAAGACTCTTTCATATTAAATCACAAAGATGTCAATGCAAAGGTGATCATAAAGTGGACAGTGGAAAATATATTGGACAATATGGTTCAGGAGTAAGAAATGAGAGAGACCAAAAGTCTTAGACTTATAAATCATAAGAATTTCCTTTGCATATAAAGTGTTGGACTAGCATTACATGAAGATTGAAGGAATGCCATTGGGCAGCCTGTGTGCTTCTTTGGTATTTGCACAGTGGTGAAAGGAAAGTCTTTAACATGTTGGGTAGCCCCCTATAAAGAATTTATGAGAGGAAAAGAAGAGTCACATTGAATAAGATATGAATCAGTTGTGATTGTCATTACTGGAAGGGAATAAGGGAATGCCTTCATTGATGAAATTACAGAAATGGGGTGGAGAGGGGGTGATGGGAGAGGGGAGGGAAATATGTGTATGTTTGTAGGTATTTTAAGTTACTAAAGTTTAAAACTGCTCTAAGTCTTTTAGAACACCTTGTGTTCTCTTCTTCCCTCTTTAAAACAGGGACTTTTAACATTTTTTTTTGTATTATCTACCCCTTTGGTGGTCTGGTGACCCCCTTCTCAGGATAATGCTTTTAAAAGCACAAAAGAAAACACATAAGGTTACAGAGGAAACCACTTTTGTTTAAATATAGTTAATTTTCTTTAAATCAAGTGACTAATCCCACGATAAGAATTCTGTCTTTGAAAAAAAAATTTAAATAACTCCTGTTCTAAAATTTTTAGCTAACAGAATATTTTGGCCACCCTTTGAAGCTTATCATCGGTGGCTTCCTTTGTAATTTACTTTGTCACCTTGGCACAGAGAGATTAGGTTCGAGTCTCTGATACACTGATTATATGATTGGCCAAGTCACTCAACTTGTCCATTCTCTCAGCAACTTTCTAAGACTATAAGTTTCAGAGAAGTTGCTGACCTACCTTGTGTAGAGATAATTTCTTAACTCTACACCAATCAAATCACAGGTCTTACCTATATTTATACCATAAAGATTCTTCCACAAAGTGCAGTGAGATAACAAATTGAGATTTGTACACTCCTTTGAAATTTGCAGATGAAAGGTAAGCTTATACTAAACTGTTTTGTGCCAGATACTTCAGTTACATTTTTAGGGTGGAGAACAGATCAATTGCTCATATCAAAAAGTTCTCTGATATAGGAGGTATCCCAAAAGTCTTAGTGCAACTTTAAATTTTAAAAACTTACAAGCTATGTAATAGCTATTTAAGTTTACAGTTATATTAAGACTTTTAGGACATCCTTTATAGTAGTGAGAGTTAAAACAATCAGCGGTGCTGAATACTCTGTCATCCACCTGTGCCGTACTAAAAGGGTATCTGGGTCTCGACCCAGACATATTTGGCATTTAGAAATTTAGCAGACCCATCCTGGGGCAGGTAATCAGTACATGCCTCACAAGTAA
Source organism: Monodelphis domestica (assembly GCF_027887165.1). Taxonomy (NCBI): domain Eukaryota; kingdom Metazoa; phylum Chordata; class Mammalia; order Didelphimorphia; family Didelphidae; genus Monodelphis; species Monodelphis domestica. Next base: position 263,061,827 of record NC_077231.1, read on the forward strand.
TTATGAGGGAGCTAGACAGACATTTGGCATCAGCAAGGTCGAGCAATAGGGGACAGGTGGATAACTCAGTGAGAGAGAACCAGGTAGAAAGCAACAGATGGAGATCTGACAGTAGGTAGTAAGGATCTCGTCTCAGGGACTTGGCAGGGAACCAAGGCAAGTTCTTGGACACAGAAAACAAGGCAGGGACTCAGTTCCTGGGACTTCAATACAAGGGCAGGTGTTTGGTCACAAGAAACCAGGCAGGATACTGATGATTAAAACTGCGGTATAACCTGAGGGCAAAATCAGCAACAATGCTGACTTATATTCCTTGTATCATCATATTTCCCCTGCCTGGGAGATGGATATGTCCCAGAGCCTGGAGTGAGATCGAGACTGAGCCAGAGGTCAAAGGAGGGGTGTGATAAATGAGGCAACATAGAAGAGTGGAAGGAATACTGGACTAGGAGCCAGAAGATCTGTGTTGCAGTTCTGTCTCAGCAAATATCCCTAGCTTTGTGAACTTAGACTAAACAGAGCTTTCTGAAGTATAAAGAGCATGAGACATGGAGTCCAGAGGGATATGGAGTTTGCATTCTTCCTCTAATACTTAACTTGCTCTATGATTATCAGCAAGACACTCAGCCTCTCTTGATTTTATACCTCATCTCGAAAATGGGGATAACATACCAGTAAAATCTACCTCACAGAATTGTTGAGAATCCATTGAAAGTATGTAAAGTACTTATGAAGTTGACTTCAAAGCTCTATGTATATATCACCTATTCTTCTGTTGTTTTGTTAACTCTTATGTAAAAGAAACCAATTACACTGAAATCCAGGTATATGTAAAATGAAGATTTGGGATTAGATCATCTTTAAAGATCTTCCCAATTCTTTAAAGTTCTAGGACTTTATAAATGACTCTAATGCAGGGGACTAGAGGAATTCCAGCCAAGTTTGTCCTTCACAGAAAGAAAAGAAAAAGTAGAAAAACAAACCTAGAAAATCACTTACTGAGGAAAAAATTGGAAGTAGTACAGACAAAAATGACAGCGCTGAAGGACAGGACAGGGGAAAAAAGTTGAAAAATTGTTGGGCTTCCAAAATATATTGAAGAAGAAAAGAATCTGTCTGCCATATTTCAGGTAATAACAAAAGATTATTTTGCAAGTATGTAAAAAATGGGGAACAAAGTATAAATTGACTAGATTCATTGGTTGTCAAAAGGAGTAAGCACAAAATTCCACTCACTCAGACAAATCATTGTCAAAATTATAATGACCAAGAAATGGATTTCTCAGATCTATAGATCTGGTTCTAATCTCTCTCAGTTTGTAGTATGCCCACTAGACATCTCTACCTGAAAGTTCCATTGGCATCCAAAATAAAACATTCTTTTCCACTCTGAACCTATCCTTTCTCCAAACTTCCCTATTTTTCTTAAGTTTACCACTATCTTTCCAGCCAGCCATATTTATAACCTCAGTCATTCTTAACACCTCTACTATTTCTTATCAGTGTGACCTTGGGAAAATCACTTAGTTTCTCTGGGCCTTGACTTTCTCAGCTATAAAATGAGCAGATTGAACTCATTCACCCCTGAGATCCCTTCTAGTTCAAAACCTATGATCCTATACATTTGCTCAATACATGCAGTTTATGAAATCTTATTGATCATTCCATGTCAATATGTCTCATATTTCTCCTCTTTTTAGTTCCATTTTTAAAAATTGATCCCTTTACATCAAAGTAATCTAATAATATACTTATTGAATTCCTGCTTTTAGAAAAAAATGTTAAGCATAACCAACATAGTCAGGAACTAAGTATGACTAGCCATGTTCTATATTTTCTTAGGGCATGTTAATATTCTGTTACCTTCAAACACAACATTTTGGTTGACCCTTCCCAAAATGATAGGCATCCTGTTTATTTCTAGTTTTTTCCCTATCACAAAAAAAATATTACTATAGAGTTGTTTTGTTTTTTTTTTTTTTATATACAGTGCCTTCTTTCCATGATTGACCTCCTTCAGGGTATATGCTTATTAGACCCCACCTTTTCTTCACTAATGGTCCTGACCCTAGCCAAACCCTATATTACCTTTCATCTGGTCTATTTTAAATAGTCTCCCAATTGGTTTCCCCACTTCCCATATTACTTCTTTATTCCATCCTCCATATCACTGCCAAAATTATTTTCCTAATACATAACTTTTCCATGGACTTGCCACTTTCCTGCTCACAAGAGCCTCACTGGTTCCCCATTGCTTCTAGGATAAAATAAAAACTCAGTTCAGTGCTTAGGGTACTCTATAGTCTGGCTCCAATTTATGTGTTTTTATTACCCCTCATAGAATCAATGTTCCCATCCAGAATAGGCTGCTAGCAGTTCCCTGAACTTGGCAACCCATCTATCTCCTAACTCCCCTGCATTTTTTTACACGTTACCCTGTATGCCCAACAGGCATTCATTCTTATCTTCACCTTCCAGAATCCTTAGAGTTCTTTAAAGTTTAGTTGGATGGACATATTGGTTCCTTCCTCCACAATTTGCACATACTTCCACATGGGCAGACTAGTTAGCATCCTCCACCCACTTTGTATTTTATCTGTGTACATGCACACATCACACCCACCTCCACCCAGGCTATATCCACTCAGACACACACACACTTAAGGTTTCTTTAGGGCAGAAACAGTCTAGTTTCGGTCTTCACATCCCCATAATCTAGCACCATGCCTAAAACGTAGTTGGTGTCTAATAGATGTCGATGCTCAGTGAAATGAATTACAGGCAGCCGAGAAGAAATCGTTCATCAGAAAATAGATTCAAATTTCACAAAAATTTTCTGCAAAAACAAGAATGAACAGAAGAAGCTGGAGTGTAATATAGTGGAGACATTGCTCACTGGCAACCGTTTTTTTGCACAAATTCTTTAATGATTTCCCAATATTTCTAAAAGAATCTCTCTAAAGGATCTTGTCTTTTACACAGTTAAATATATACTTTCTATGGAATTCTTCCATATGTAAACTTAATACTATAATTTTCCTTACCAGCACATCTAAGCATGTCATTATACCATTATTTTTATGTTGTTATGTTTTTATATAATATATTAACATATAACATGATACATAAATATAATAAACAGTAATAACATATAGTATATTAAAGTTTTCAAAGTGCTTTAAATACATTATTTGTTCTTTGTGACAATTATGAAAGTTATATATTTCAGTATTATTAGATTCTGTTTTAAATATGAAAAAAATTGAGGCTCACAGCATGATTTTTTTGTGCCTGGTCATGCAACTAGTAGACAGGATCCTGACAGAAGTAGAATTTGAACTTGTCTTTCTGACTCAGTCTGGTACTTTACCCACTTCACTAGAGGTGTCAGACATGCTGCCAAGAGCCACATGTGGCCCCCAAGGCTCCCTGAATACAACCTGAAACAGGTTAAAATATAGTTGGGAGACATTTGGCAAATTTAAAAAAATGCCATAAAACAGACCATATCATAAGTTATGTCACCTACAGGGATCCTTACGGATAAATTGTGGGCTTCCATTTCTATTTGAGTTTGACACTACTGTGTAGATATGAGTGCTATATATCCAAATTAGGCTTGCAGTACAAAGTTAGTTTTTCTAGGTCTATGTCACAAGTATCTTATAAGGGCTTTTTAGTTGTTGTTTTTTAAATCCTTATTTTTATGTCTTAGTAACCACTTTAAAACAGAAGGGCAAAGGCTAGGCAAATGGGGTTAAGTGACTTGCCACAGGTCACCCAGCTAGGAGAAGTCTGCAGCCAGATTTGAACCCAAGTCCTCCCCGTTCCAAGCCTGGTACTATCTACTGTGTCACTTTGCTTCTCCCATGCTTTTTACTTTTGCAAAACTTGCATGTGATCCTATCTCTTCAACCTGTCAGATCTGTATCTAAGTTCACTGTACTAAATAGTCTATCCCTTTGAAAGTGAAGATGTGGACAATCTGATAAGATGTATATCTAAAGTGTTCTCTCCAACTTAAAATCAAATTGTATATACCAAGATGTGGATTGATAACTTAAAGGCTTACGCAGACTACTTGGTAATTACCAACTTCAGTCCTCTTGATTGCTGAGTACCTGGTGCAGAGAGAAGCTGATTTAAAAAAAAATAATATTTTATTTCTCCTCAGTTACACGTAAAACAATTTTTAACATTCATTTTTAAAAATTTGGGGTCCAAATTCTCTCACTCATTCCTTTCTTCCCTCTCATTCTTTCCTATCCCTCCCCCATCCCTGAGATGGTAAAGTAATCTGATATAGATTTTACAAGTTCAATCAAGGAAAACATTTTTCCGTATTAGTCATTTTGTGGAAGGGATCTCAGCTGAAAGATGAAGATGAAGGAGAGGAAGAGAAAGAAAACGAGAAACATAATGTGTTTCAGTCTGCATTCCAATTCTATCAGTTCCTTCACTGAGGGTAGATGGCATTTTTCATCATGAGTTTCTGAATGTGGCTTAGATCACTGCATTGCTGAGAATTACAAGGTCATTCATAGTTGTTCCTCAAAAATATTGTTGTCCCTGTGTACAGTGTTCTTCTGGTTCTGCTCATGTCGCTTTGCATCCATTCATGTATGTCTTTCCAGATTTTTCTACAATTTTATCCTCCTCATGAGAAGCTGACTCATAAACAGCTTTTTCTCTGAGCCATCAGGAGTTTTCTGCAGAGTAAAAGAGCTTTGAGCAGTAGAGCATTGTCTTTCTTGGTCACTACTCTACAGACATGGGAGTGGAATAAACTAGTTGCATACAGATTGCATCCTCATAATACAGAATCATGAGAGGGAGCCTGGTTTAGGGATTCGAGTACCAACCTTGTAGTCATTAACATCTGGGCTCTTGTCTCACTTCTGACATGTATTAGCTGTATAATTTTATATGACCAGAGCATTCCTTTCATAGATTAGAGTGCTGGCCCTGGAGTCAATAAGACCTGAATTAAAATCTTGCCTCAGTCACTTATTTGCCCTTAACTTCTCTCTACCTCAGTTTTCTCAACTATAAAAGGAAGATAATATTAGCGCCTACCTCCCAGGGTTGTTGTGAGAATCTAATGAGATGATATTTGTAAAATTCTTAGCATAGGACCTGGCACATAGTAGGTAGTTAATAAATGGTTATTTCATCTCTTAAAGTGCCTTCAGGCAACTCTAAAACTTAATATTTGTTCATTGTGGGAATTTCTACACTGGGAATCCCCCATGAATGATATTACTGATATGCACTCCCCACACACCAAAAAATTGAAACCCAATAAACTTCTTCTCTTATAAGACATTGCAACTCTTCATTGATATATTTACATGATTGATACAATATTACTTAGAGGACAGATATAATTTTAATTAAAAGCATTTCCTTCTCATATTTTAAGAGTTTTAAGAGTAAAAATCTATGTACATCATAGAATATTAATACTCCATTTACATTTTTTTTTAATGCAGATGACTTTGGTCTTGACTTGTCTTGAGTCTGTAATTTCATTTAGGGAAATATAAGCATTTTAGATCAGCTTCATGTAGTAGGGAAGGCTCTGAATTTGGAGTCAGGGGACCTGGGTGTTCTGATCCCAGGTCTGTCATTTTGCAATCCTTGAGACCTTGGACAAATCACTTAAATTACTTGAAACGTACTTTCTTCATTTGCAAAATAAAAGGGTTGGACTAGATGACTTTTAATAACCTTCTCAACTCTAGATCTTTGATCCTATGCTTATCTTAAACTCAGCATTTGTTGATAAATGTAAGAAATGTAGATCTCAAGCCTAATTTCATTAAGCTGAAGGCTGAGCAAAAATTTTCTAAGTAGGCTAATAACTCTCCACTAGCTTCAGAAATGTTTAAAATGAATTAAATATTAAGAGCTTTTAGGGCTTATATTACTAACTCATATGTGTTTCGTGACCCCATTATGCCAAAATATCTCATTGATTCAGTATCAGGAAATTCAATATGGGCTTGTTAGGGAGTGAAGAGCTAGTCAATCAGAGCAATTACAAGTTTTCTCTTTTTAACTGATAGTGGTGGTGATATGTGGACACAGAGACAACAAGCCATTCTAAACATTGAGAGTGATTTAATCTTTTAAAAAATTAAATTAAGCACACATAGGAAGTATTGACAGAATATCATTTTCCAGTAGCTAAGTAGATGAGGCATGAGGACAGTAATTGCCTATTAGGCAGAACCAGATTCATAATACCAGCGAGAACTATTGATATTGCTATATTTTGGTGCTTCACTTAAAGTCCACCTCTTCGACCTCGACTTAAAGCTACATTTGATTTTGAATCTTTGAAAGTTCTCCTTTCTTCTTGCTTTGAGACAAATAACAAGTTATGGATTTATACACTAGTCATTTTTGAGAGACCCTGAGCTAAAGAACAAAAGAAAACTGAGGTCTTAAAATATCATGGTTTATCCATTTTCACTACTACACTTAGCGCAGTGCCTGGCACAAAGTAGGCACTTAATAAATGGCTGTTGATTAGTTTGTTGAACTGTGACATTGACTCTCCATCCAACTAATTTGTCACTGCTTTGGTGTCCTAACAGAGGGAAAGTTCCACCTGAAGCCCTTGAAGAAATAAAATTTGCTCCTCTTGATGATTGTGAAATCATAAATTAGTTTTAAAACCAATAAAATCAATACAGAAAATATTAGTGCTGGAAAATCAGGGATCCAGATCAATTACTACAAACATTAAGATGCCTATCCTGTAGCATAGTATAGAAAGAGGCAAATCAGCCAAGGAAAAGAATCCTGAAATTGTCCTACTAGATGGCACCATAGAAATCGTGCCCTCTAGCTTTTTTTTGTTTGTTTTAGAGGTGAAAAAGCTGAAACTGAGAGGTAAAGCAATTGACAAAATTAGGATTTGAATCCAAGTCTTCTGGCTCCAAATCTAAACACTTTCCCACATAACTACTGTGTGGTAGTTTATTAAGATGCAAAAATGGATAACATTATTGAGAAATGTGAATTATGGAAGCAGACCAAAGAATTGCTTACAATTTATTTGACTAAAGATATAATAAATATAGTGATATATAAGTGATGATAAATTCCATTCAAAATTCAATGATGGGATTTTTCAAAATGTGTCTTAAGCCAGCTCAAAGGCTTTAATGATGAAAATGTTAGTACTTTTTGACTAATGACCACCTGAAAAGTAGGACCAAAAATTCCAGACTGAATTTCCCTATTACATGTGAAAGAACTTGGCTGCAAGTCATTCACAGAACTTATGCAATAAACAAACACTGCACTATCAGTGGAAATGTCCAATATTTGAAAAATATGGTTTATCAATGGCTCTCCCTCATTAAAAAAAAAAACTGTTCTCTATTGTCCATATACTGTGTTTGCTCTCCAAAGAGATGATTTATCACAGCTAATTTGTGACCCAGAGCTCTGGACCTTATTCTCATCTAGATGATGGACTTTCCTGTGCATTTGGTCCATTTGCTTCCCAGGCTCCTGTGGGACCACCAAGCAGCAATGAACATGATCCAGCAGACTTGTCTGAGGTCCAGGAAGGAGTCTGCTAGCCTGCATTCTGTCACTGCACCTGTTAAGTCTTTAAACTGAGATGTTAATAGTGCACTGCTTTGCATCCAATGCTTGCCGTCATGGAATTCGTTTGGAAAGAAGCAGCTGGGGAATCCTTGTGATGGCTCTGTCCTCACTGTCAACTATAAAGAATTGCTCTGTGGCCAAGTTCAGACACTAACCCAAAGTCAACTAACATGTGAACCATTCCTGCAGAGCAAAATCCAAGAAGTGGCACAAAGGAACAAGCATTGTCCTTTTCTCTGCTGCCATTTGGATATTAATCGAGTGGAAGAAGGTTTCTTGGACTGCATATTCAGAGGCTACATCAACCTTAGGCAGATAGAGGCCAAGCGACTTGCCCAGAGTCACACAGCTAGTACATGTCAAAGGCTAGATTTGAACACAGATATTTCTAACTAAAAGTCCAGCAACATCTCTTCCATTTTGCCATGGTCATTTTCATTGGGGTCCCTCAGGCAGAAAATGTTCTTGTTCTTCCTCTTCACATCCTGGCTGAAGTCCCTGCTAAAATCCCACTTTCAGCAGAAGCTTTCCTCAATCCTTAGTGCCTTACCTCTGTGGATCATCTCCTATTTATCCTGTCTGTAGTTTGTTTGGACAGAACTGTGTCCATGCTGTCTCCCCATTAGTCTGGGAACTCCTCCAGAATGGAGAATACTTACTGTACCCTTTTAGTGCTTAGCACAGAATAGCCATTTATTGATATTTATTGACTATCTCAATTATTTAAAAATAAAAGTCCATTGCCTTGAATATTTTTAAATAATGGACTGTTACAGAGAGTATGCCATAAAATCATTAGTTTTCTCATTGAAAAATGGGAGTTTTATGCACTTAAAAAAATATTATGAGAAGTGGTCCATAGGTTTCACCAGACTGCTTCTTAAGGGGCCTGTGACACAAAAAAAGTTTAAGAACCCCTGAACTATGACTGTGTGATTTTTATGACTCCTTTTCCAAATCCCTTCACCCTTTTACATCTGGAAACCATTTATTTATAAGTTGATTATTAATTTGGCTACATTACTAATTCATTTGTTTAAGTATCTTGAATAAGGTAGACATCATTTGATCTTACAAACCATGTAAACCAAAAAAGATATAATTTGTTTAACTAAAATTGGATAGGATCCCATGTTTAGTACTAGTTTAACTTGCCTTAAGAAAATAAAATGTGAAAATAAAAAATTTGGCCATAAATAAAAATAGGAAGTTGTTCTCACAAAAGGGCACTGCAAACCTATTTACATAAACATTTTCAAGACCTCATTAATTAAATGAAGTGACACATACCTGTATGAATATACAGGATCCGAATTTAAAAGAGTTTGGACATAATTGAAAATTGACAAAAAACACATAGAAAATTTCATAAGGATTTGGAGGGGGAGTTGTGCAAATGGGACCTGACACCCAAAAATATGGCTACAGAAATTGTCTAGACTCCACAACTAAATTTGATTCAGTTAAAGAAATAGTAACTTTGTGTAGCAGAGGAAATAGGAAACCAAAAATAAAACAGTTCCTCCAAAAGCAGCACAAGTTTTGGGGAAGTGGAGATGATAATCATTTCTTTTTGGACATTTTGAAGTTGAGATCATAAACATATACCTTGTATCATACAGTGGGAATGCAGTGGCAAAAATGAAACAATTCTTGCCTTCAAGGAACTTGTATTATTTTGGTAAGACATGTGTGGTTAAAATTGAAAACTGTTAGAGGGAGGAGACTTATAGGTGAGGAAATCAAGAAAGATCTAGTATGGAACGTGGCACATGGCAACAAGGTAACCAGATGGGAACTTCCAGCAGCAAGTGAAAACATGAGACAGGAGTTCCAGAGAAGAGAGTGTCTGGTCTGGGGCCAGGAGACAAATGAAGAATTGGCCAAGGAACCTGAGGACAAGTCAGAGAAGCAATAGAGAACAAAGTCACAGAAGCCAAGGGAGGAGAGAATACCTGGGTGGAAGAGGGTAGCCCGCAGGAGCTGCACTGCAGGATGCGACTCAGAAAATAACATTGGATAAATTAGTTAAGAAATCATTGATAACTTTAGAGAGCAATTCCATTAGTATTATAGGGTAGAAAACCCAACCTTAAGGAGTTAAGAAATGAATTATGTTAAAGAAATAGGAAGAGGAGACGACTCTTTCTAGGAACTTGACAGAGAAATAATATTAGCATTTATTTGAAAGAATATGAGAAGACAGCTTGAGAAGAGGTAGTAAGGTTGAAGGTTTTAGGTCTTTTAAGGATGGGAGGCTAAACTACACATTAGTTAATTATGTCAGGAGAGCCATCCCTAATAATTCCTCTCCTAGGGGACAGTCAGGTGGTTCAGTGGATTGAGAGCCAGGCCCAGAGGTGGTAGGTCCTGGTTGGTGACCCTAGGCAAGTTTCATTTAACCCCATTTACGTAGCTTTACCTCTTTTCTGTCTGGGAACCAATACACAGTATCGATCCTAAGATGGAAGATAAGGGTTTTAAAAAATGATTTCTCTTCTTCCTATGCCCTGTGTTGTGGTCAAACCAATTTAATATTGATATATTATCAATGAGATTTGAGTTTGTTTGTGTTATTGTATGAAAAAAAATAATATACTTATTGTTTCCGTGCAGGTTTTGGAGGTTTTCTCCATTGTCATTATCCATAACTAATTTTCATTGAATGTCCACTCTGTAGGATGTAATACAGAATGTGATTGAATATGAAGTTGAGTAAAAAGAATCTTTATCATCAGGGAGTTTGAGTTCTAAGATGAATAACACATTGTTTAGGACATGTTCATTGGAGTTGCCCCACTCGAAATTCAGTGTTTTGTTCAAACATGAGATAGTTAACTCTAACATTTGCATTTTTAAACTTTTTTTTTCCCATGATGAGAGTCTACTATTTTTGCTGCTTTAATGGGTTCCCATAACATCTCAATGGACAATGCATTCTTTATATCTTTGGTGAAAATGAGAAACTATCCAAGTAAGAGACTCTACTAATAGAAAAAAATAAGCAAAGCCCACATAACACAAAATTCAATTTAATTTACCTTTGTATCATCTATTGCCAAAATCACATTCAAAGTCTTTATAGCATGATAGGACCTACCAGAGCTTGACATCCCTTTAAGATTCACCCCAGACTACAGTGAGACGTCAGAATAAGATTTTAGGGGAAGATTCAATAAATAACAAATTTGTTAAAAATTCAGTTTCATATTATGGCCACTTAAAGGATAAACAGAGACAAAACTTTGATGTTCACAAAAGAGCTAAGAGAGATCAAAGTTAAGCTATTTTAGGGGATGGGTGGGAAGCAGAAAAGAAGAATAAAGACTATAAAGATTTCTTAAGTGGCTAAACACTGACATTTGCTGTTCATAAAAATTTGAAGTAGCTTTATTCTTGAAGTTTTTTCCTCATTTTCAGTTGGGGGGTGGGGCAAAGCAACAGACTCTTTATTCCAGGAAATGTAATCATTTACTTTGCTGCAGAAAAGATCTAATTTCATAGAATAGCAGCTCTTATTTTGTGGCCTTTTAGAATATTATCAAGAAAAGTTTTTAAAGTCATGGGCTTTTGTGAGGGTGACTGCTTGCATAATTATAATCATCTCTTGGCACTTCTCCTGAAGACTGAAGATTCCCTCCACTTGGATTAGAGAAAGGAGAAGGAAGAAATGACAGGATAAGAACTGGTCTCATAGCCTATCCTCTATCTGCCTCAAAGAAATTCTGTCTGTTTTTTTTTTACCCTCCAGCATCAGCCTATTCATTAGAGTTTCCCAATCTGACCCTGAGCAGAGAAGCTACAACCAGAAGTAAGCCTTCTTAAAGTCAAGTGTTATATACTCTTTCCACAAGGTGATCTTCATTAAATCCGCTTTTGTTATTGAGCCAGGTGTCGCCAACTGCCTCTTAGCTCAGTTTTTAAAAAGATAATTTTAGTGGCACAGTAGATAAGACCTTCATCGAGGTTCTGATCTAGTTTAGAGGCAGTACATAGAGAAAACAAGTAAAAGGGAATTACTAAAGAATTATGGAATGGACACCAACCTTTGTCTTTGGGTAGTCATCTTGTCTTCTGTACTAGATTTGTAACTCTACAAAGCAAATTTGGACATTTTCCACTAAAATAAAACTTCTCTGTGGGAGTCAAAGGAAGTTTGGCTTGTAATGTGTATCACAAGTTTAACCTAGGCCTGACTGTGTCACTCACATACAGCTCTTTTCTATCAATAAGCCCTTCCTAAGAAGGCAGCCTTATCTGTGTACACGTATCGGGTGATGGCGTGGCCCCTTGGACCTTCCTGAATATCTGCTACTTGAATCATTTCTCCCCTTTCTCTCCCCTACAGTACATTGTGGAGTGTCACGGAGTCACCCTTCTTCCTCAGTTTTTGGGCATGTACCGGCTTAATGTGGATGGAGTGGAAATCTATGTGATCGTTACAAGAAACGTGTTCAGCCACCGCTTATCTGTCTATAGGAAATACGACTTAAAGGTGAGCCCCAGCTTGTGATGGAAGGAGCGTCGTCATTCAGGTCTCTTCCATTGGCCATTGACTACCCTCTTGACATAGAGTGTGCCAAGCCCTGGCGACAGTTGTCGCTCTGCCCTCAGAGGGGTTGTGGTCTTCATCGCTTCGTTTCCTGTTCTTGAGTCCCAATTGTCTCCATCGGCAATAAGGCACCGCGCATTCGCTAAGCTCTTGTTGCGTAGAAAGTGCTGCGCTAAGCATTGGAGATAGAAAGCCGGGTTCGAGGAGTCCCTGCTCTCAGGAGTTGGTGGCCTCCAGGAGCCGAGTCTGAACAAGCCTGGACAGAATCCTTTGGGGCTCCTCCAGAGGAGAGATGCTCATCGGTGTTTGGGGTGGGGACAGGAGAGGCCCTCCCATCAAAAAACAGGAAGTCTAGCAAGCGAGAGTGGAGCATCCTTTCTACACGTTATCACACATGCATGAACAAGGCCATATTGGCTGGAAAGGGAAGGCGGCAAATATTCACCAAGCTTCTACTGTGTGTCAGGCACTGTACAAAATGCTATACAAATACTGTCGTATTTGATCTTCACAACAACCTTGGGAGGAAGGTGCTGTTGTTATCCTCATTTTACAGTTGAGGAAACTGAGGCAGGCAGCTGTTAAGTGACCTGCTATATTTAAAAAAAATTAAGATACCCAATTCCAGTATCCTTTTTTTTTTGTAGGTAGATTAGCTATGTGTTGTTTATTTCATTCCTTTGAATATTCAGTTCTTGCCAAGTTGTCTTAAATGGGATAGAGTTCTCACAATTTGCTTCCTTTCATCATTTTTCATTGTACATTTGTTAAAACTTGGCCAAGTTGTCTTCCAGGCAAATAATTTGCAGCCACTTGAAAATGACACTTTGCTGAGAATCAAAAATTGGGTATATTTGGGAAAAAAGCAAACACAAAAACATTTGGTTAAATAACTTGGGATATAGAGTGTAATAAAACATTTTTTTTTCTGTGCCTAATATTTTTGGCTTTGTTCAGCTGTTAAAAGCACCCATTTAAAATATTCAACAGAATATTTTATGTAGTCTATATAAGAATATTATAATATAATCATAATAGAAATATTAATTGTTGGAAATTAAGGGTGTAAATGGAGACATTCATGACCCATGTAGAAATCCTTGAAGGGAAAAGAAGTGCTACACCATTGCATCTGGATTCTTGGCAGGTATTACAATGTTTGCATTGGCTGCCATCTTTGTTTCCACCCCTCTTCTCCCTCCCCTTCCCAGCATACACACAGAGCTCCTGGACCATTGCAAGGTCTTTTCAGATGCTATTTTGCCCCAGGAAGCCGAGAACCACCAGCCTGGAGACCGACAGTTGGTCTCTTCCTAGGCCCGCGGCTCCACTCTACTCTCAGGGGAATCCTGAGGGATCTTCGCTTCCTTCTCTGAGGCACAGCACGACACATGTGACTCCATTCTTGTCAGGTGGGCTCCCCTGTTCAGTGGTCGCCAGTGTTTATAGGAACGTCCATGTAGAAGTCGAGAAGACCCGGGCTGAGTCCTGTCTCTGGCTCTTCCGCTCTGGCAGGGACGAGTCACTCAGCTGGGCCTGCTCAGTCCTCCAGGCAATCCCTCGTGCAGGAGCCCATGGCCGCGGTGGAGGCATTTTGCTGTGCCGGCGCTAATCTGCACGAAATCCCCCACATCCGTGAAATCGCCGATCAGATCAAGGAAGCGCAACCTTAAAAGGAGGACCAAGCGGGAGCCCTGGTTTGCTCTCTCATTTTTTTAAATACACAAATGAACAAAAGAGCAAAAAGGAGGCTTTCCTGCCCTCAAGGCGCCTCCTCCTCCGCATTGACGCCGTGCTGTAAGGCCTATGAAGAGCTTCCCAAAGGGAATCGTTTGACTTCTCCACAGCCCAGGAGACGAGGGCGGATGGCCCCCATTTTACGGATGTGGAAGCCAAGTCTAAGAACGTGGGTTTTTCTGCCCCTGCTGCCTGTTCTCTGTCACGACTCCGTGTTCTTTCCTGCAGTCCTGTCAGAGGATGGACGCTCGGCCTTGGCCCATCAGGAAGGGTTGCGGGGTCCCAGCCCCTCTTGACCAGGCCGCCTCATCCCTGGGCTCCGCAGCCCCTCGGGAAGGCAGGCCGGCTGTCGGGAGGAAGGAAGCCTCCTCCGTGCGCCCGTCTTTTCCAGCCTGGAGTTTCTCATTCCCTAAAGCGGCTGAGTAACAACCACGGCGTCCAGGCCGGCTGGAGTGAAGGACGTGAGGAAGGACGATGCGCGGCTACTTCGGGCCCCCCTGAATAAAGGAGAGGAAGCCGCGAGGGGCGGCGGGAGGCCTTCCCAGAAATCCCTCCCTATTTGCCCCGGCATTCGGGGCCGAGCTCCGGGGCAGAGCCTTGGGGTTCAGCCGCTGTGGTCCCGTCCATCTGAGGCCACGCAGGCTTTTCTTGGCAGAGATCCTGGAGAGTTTTGCCATTGTCTTCTTCAGCTCGACTGACATGGGGAGATGGAGGCAAAGAGGGCGGCGTTTGCCTCAGGGACACTCAGCTAGTGAGTCCCTAGACTCGAATTCAGTTCTTTGTGACTCTGGGCCCAGGCCTGGCAGTCCCTCATTCAGAATCCTTCAGAAGCCCCTGCAGAAGAGCCCAGAGGGACCCGCTTTAAATCCCACCCTTGGCGTGGCATCCAGACCGGGTCGCTGCCCCTCCCCAAAGCCCATGGCGGGCAGAAATCCGGGCTTCCCTTGGGACAGCACAAGCCTGGCTGCGCTCCGTGCCAGGCGGGAAACAAAGGCAGAGATAGGAGCCGCCTTCACACCGTGACAGAGAAGCGGCAGCAGCGGCCCGAACGTCGGGGAGACCCCAGTTCAAATCCTCTCGGGTCCCCGTTCGCTGTGTGGCCTCAGGCAGATCAGGACCCCCCGCAGGCCTCCATGTCCTCCACTGCTTCGTTGAGGTGGTTGTTGAGGATCAAACGAGGAACTAGTTGTGATGCACTTAAAGCCCCCGTGCATGCTGGCCTTGTTGTGTGACCCAGACACATGGGGTAAAGGCACGAGGGCCCCGTCGGCCCCCCTCCGGAAAGGGTTCGAGGCCCTGTGGGCAGAGCGCAGAGAAAACGAGAAGCAGCCGTGAATGAGAAGGTAAAAGCTCCCGCCTCCGGCAGCCAGCCAGCCAGGCAGGCAGCGTTCTCCACCGGGGGGAGCCCGTTCCACGCCGAGCTGCCCCCAGCATGGCGCGGGGAACGTTGCCCTCTTTAAAATGCGGACCTTGTTTCCCCTGTCCATGTTTTCATACAGTCTTTCTTTTTCAGGGGTCCACTGTGGCCAGAGAAGCTAGCGACAAGGAAAAGGTACGGCGATGTTCTTTTTTCCTCCAGTTGCTGCGTGCTGGGATGTCTGAGATGGGGTGAAATTGTTCCTTCTAGCCATCTGGCCCGTTTCCGTCAGCTTCCATAGCCTTTTTCCTGCCTTCTTCCTCCCCCTTCTCTGGCTCTCTCTGCCTCCTCGCTCTCGCTCTCTCACACTCCCTCTCTCGCTCTCTCTCTCTCTCTCTCCTCTCTCTTTCTTGCTCTCTCTCTCGCTCTCTCTCTTGCTCTCGCTCTCTCACTCTCACACTCTCTTGTTCTCTCTCTCTCGCTCTCTTGCTCTCTCACGCTCTTTCACTCTCACGCTCTCTTTCTTGCTCTCTCGCTCTCTCTTGCTCTTGCTCTCATGCTCTCACTCTCTCTTGTTCTCTCTCTCTTTCTCTCTCCTTTCTTCATTTCTCCTTTCTCCCTTTCCTTCTTTTTCTTTCTTTTTCTCGTTCTCTCCCTGCCATCATCATGCTTTTCCTTCCCCCCTCTCAGTTGTCGGGCTGACCACCGAGCTTAGGCCGCAGGACATCGCCACATTCCTGGTCTTGCTGTGGAGGTGGTGGCATTTCCCGCTTCCCAGACGAGGCGCGGTGAAAGGCAGCCCCTCCTCCGCAGAAGCCCCACGACAGGGCCGCCCAGCCCAAGGTGCGGGCAAGATGACTAGCAGAATGTCTCCCTTTTCTGGCAGATCCCCGGCTCGGGCTCCTCTTCTCTTGGGCTCTAAAATAAGGAAGTTAAAGCCAAGGTTCCGGGAATACTCCTTCCACCTCTGAGCTCCCAGGAGGCTGCAATAGTGTAGCAAGTGCACTTCTGGTTTGAAACGCTGTGGGCAGACCGATAGCTTTCTTTGGTTGGCTGTTTTTTTCCTGGAACATTTAGTCCTTTTGTTTCACTTTTAGTCTCGATGGAAGATATGTTAACAAATGTCATCAAGCTGGTCCATTTGAATCCATTCTTAAAGTAGCCCCTTTTTTTTCTCCCTGTGTGGATTAGCAGCTCCTCTGTACCGTCTGGCCATCAGGAATCGCCACCGGCATCCTAAGATAGAGTAACTTATCCAGGGTCATACGACCGCTATATATAGTGGAAGCAGAATTTGAATCCAATTATTTCTGACCCCGTAGGCACCCTCTTTAACCTATATCATGCTGCCTTTCATAAAACAAATACTGTTGTCGTTCAGTCATTTCAGGGGTGCCCAATTATTTGTGACTCCCTTTGGAGTTTTCTTGGCAAAGATGCTGAAGGGGTTTGTCATTTCCCTCTTCAGTTCATTTTACAGATGAGGAAACTGAGGCAAACAAGGTTAAGTGACTTGCTCAGGGTCATGCAACTAGGAAGTGTCTGAGGCTGGATTTGGTCTCAGGAAGGTGAGTCTTTTAATGACTTCAGGCCTGGCCCTTTACCCACTGCACTACCCAGTTGCCTCAGAATAAATATATCTATATATAAATATTTACTGATTAAAATTAGAATGTGATTATGCAAGATTTGTCCTCGGTGTCTAATAATAATAACTGACATTCATGTAGCACTTTGCACCAGGCACCTGGCTCAGAGGTTTACAGTTATTATTTGTCTTCACAATAATCCTAGGAGGTAGGTATTATTATTATCATCTCCATTTTACAGATGAGGAAACTGAGGCAAACAGGAATTCAGTTATTTACTCAGGGCCACAGAGCTAGTAAATGTCTAAAGCTGGATTTGAACCCTAGTGTTCCAGACTCCAGACCACTTTCTCCACTGAGCACTGTTAGCTGCCTTCTAACCAGTTTCCTTTTAGGGTAGGTCACATCACTGTCTTTTAATACTCCCTACAAATACTAGGTATGAAGTTGTATTTTCCTTATTCAGGCCCTTTTGGACAATATAAGCTATCCATGATCTTTGAGTCTGACTTCAGCATTCGTTTGCTTTCTGGTAGGGACCCCTCTTAGCTGTTGTGTTCAGTCGGTGCCTTTGCCCCAGAATCTTCCCCTCTACATCCTCCTGGTGGCCCTGGCAGGCCCAAAAGAGACAAAGCTGATTGACCCCAGTCTCCCATTCTCCTCGGAGCAAATATTACTAACCAGCCCCTCCTGACTTAAGGAGATTTCTGTTTAAATCCATGCAAAACCCAGAAGGATAGCGTAGCTCCTTCCCCCATTCCCCTTCCATTTCTGTTTACTCCATGAGGAAATGCCTAGACAGGAAAGCTTTTCAACTTCCCACAAAACGCCGACCTGATTAGGAGCTCCTGAATAAAAATGGGGTCCATCATGACACCTGATTGCCTGCATCATTCGCTCTATTTTTTTTTGCCATTTATCAAGTCCCTCCAGTCCACAGCTGGAACTGCCAACACTTGTCTCTAGTCCATTCATTTTGATTTCTTAGGCTCTGTCAACAAAGGAATGATGTCTTAAATCGCAAGGACTCGTGCTCCCTTGCTTTGAAAGGGGAACAGATGCTGAGGAAAGAGAGAATTAACTTGGTAATTAATACGAAAGCTGAAACCAAATGAATAATGTAAAGGAGTGTAGGAGAGAAAAGAGCAAACATTTGTCTTTCAGCATAGTTTAAAATTTTTATCTAAAGCAAGATGTTCAAAGATAAAATTATGACTTTGTAGGTCAGGAGGTTTTATAGGTCCTAACTTCACGTGTGTGCTTTGGGTGAGAGAAGGGATAATGGAGCTTTGAGGAGGAGGATTAAAAAGTTAGCGTCAGAGTCGAGAGGGCTTGGGTTCAAATTGTGCCTCTATTGACTGTGTGACCCGGGACCAGTCACAATCTCTCACTGCCCCAGACATTCATTGCCGATCAGGGGCCAAAGAGTTCCTAGATGCAGAGTTCCCAGTGAAATCCGAAATACAAACAGAATGGGTTTTCAAATATAACACTATTCACATATGAAACTATGAAGATTTTAGCTCTCTTCTTGGCAGTTTTATTGTGAACTTAGAAAATTCTGTATCTATAGAACTCCTCATACATTACATAAAGTCATTGATGGGAAGGGTTTTCCCTTCCCCATTAGTTCCCTTAACTCCAAAGAGAATAAAAAAATAATTTCTAAGATTTTCCCAAGGAAAAAAAACCCATATTTGTGGAAATTACCTCTAGCACAACCACCTTTATGTCCCCATTTTGTTTCATGTGAGAACATAGGATTCTGAGTTTTACAGGCAGCAGTGGTATTTGCCAAAAGAACCCCCCGACTTGGAAATCACCAAAATTTCACTATTGTCGCCACTGACCTGGCCGTAGGCATTAACGTTTCAAAGTACCCATGTCAGAAGTTAGACGGTTTTGGGCTTGTCTCTCTTTGCCGTCTTGGGCTTGGATACTTCAAAAACTCTTCAGAGCATCATAAGCTTTCCCAGTGTTCTTCCACGGACTGAAGAGAGATGCCCCTTCTGAGCATCATAAGGCTCAGCCTGGTCTCCCAAGCACAGAAGGCTCTTTCTGTCTTTCTGTCCCCGTGGGATCCATTTGAACTGGCTGTGCCAAGATATCCAGGGGCCCGCCTCCATCGTAGTGCCCTCCTCACTCCAAGGTCCAGCATCCTTTTGTGAGAACACACCTCCGATTGTGTGGCTCTGCTACCAGGGAAGGGAAGGTAGACTGAGACACCTTTCTAGGGCTCCCTTCAGCGCTAACTAGTCTCTCATTCTCCGCTAACCTCTTGTGTGGCGGCTATTTGTGGATGTATTTCACCTCCCCAATTAGTCTGCAAGCTCCCAAAAGCAGGTGGCAGGTTTATTCTGCCCTCTTTGTGTCCCCCACAGCTTCTAGTACTGCACCCGGGACCTCCCTGGCACCGACAGCTTTTTTAATGACGTCTTAATCCCAAATTTTTAAAGAAGCTCAGACACCATCTAATCCAGATATAGTGAGTGTGTGTTTTTAAAAACAGATAAGCTGCACATTTTACAGGTAAGAAAACAGAGGCCCAAAGGGTTCGCTAGTATCTTGCCCAATGTAGAAAAGCTGTTGCTTTTGAGTGTTTGGGCCACACATATTATTAAAAATATATTTATTTTAAGATTTAGATGAAAATTATAATACGTAGCACTCTCAAGTTTGCCAAGTGCTTTCCAAATACAATCTCATTTAGCTACTATTATCCCCATTTCACAGATGAGGGAACTGAGGCAAATACAGGTTAGATGCTTACCTAGGTTCACACAAACATCATTTAGCAATACAAACAGCAGCAGCAGCAGCAGCAACAGTAGTAGTAGTAGTAGTAGTAGTAGTAGTAGTAGTAGTAGTAGTAGTAGTAGTAGTAGTAGTAGTAGTAGTAGTAGTAGTAATTAACATTGATATAGTACTTTAATGTTTTCAAAACAGTTTGCATATGTGAACTAAATTGGGCCTCATAAGAACCCTGTGAGGTAGATGCTATTTTTATCTCCATTCTACATATAAGGAAATTGAGGCTGAGAGAGCTTAAGCAATATGTATAGGACTCAAAAGCTAGTAATTGCAGGGCTAGAATCTTACTTTAATTTGATGTTTCCTTTTTAAGATTTAATTGTAGATGCTAGGAAATACATGGATAAAATGTTTTTATTTTATTTTTTAATTTGGAAATTTTAATTTAATTAATTTAAAATATTTTTCTGTGGTTACATGATTCATGTTCTTTCCTTCCCCTCCTCCCACCCCCTCCCATAGTCGACGAGCAATTCCACTGGGTTTTACATGTGTCATTGATCAAGACCTATTTTCATATTATTAATATTTGCACTAGAGTGATCGTTTAGAGCCTACATCCCCAATCCTATCCCCATCAACCCATGTGAACAAGCAGTTGGATAAAACTTTTTTAAAGCAGTCAGAAGAGTGGAATGATTGATCTAAAAGTTTAAATCATTACAAATTTAAAAATACATGAAAAATGTTTTATACCAAAAATATTATTGGCTTAGTGAAAATAATGATTCCCTCTGCCCCCCCCCAAAAAGAAACAGAAGGAAAAGGTAAATCAACTCAAACTTCTTGTTTTCTGAGAAAAACACTAATTTTGATTTGTTTTTAAATATTAAAGCAGTATTTTGGTACTGTGTAGGCAAAACAGCTGATTTGTAAGTGAGTAAGAAAATGAAATTCCATTTTTTTCAAATTGGAAATTTTTTATACACATTAATATAAATATTACTAAATTTGGAGGGCATAAATGAAATGTTTGGAAGGTCACAAACATTCAACTATTTTCCTTTTTTATTAATGGGGTTTAACAAGAGCAATATATGCTTTGGTGTTAAAGCTATATTATTTTATGATGTAGTCATTTATTTGTAATCTTGAAATAAGCATCTCTTCAATAATGTAGGTATGACCAAAACATATAAAAATAGCAGCTTCTAAACTATTCATAATACTAAATTATTAATAGTGATGTAGAGAAGATCTAAATGTTTACTTTTTAAATTACATTTGAAAAGAATTGACAGTGTTTCAGGTACATTTATGAAGCACCTACTTTGTGTTAAGCATTATGCTTAGAGAGACACAAAGATTAATGAGACACTATCTCTACTGTGTTGTTCTCTCCTGCTCAGTATTCTTGACCCTTAAAGCAGCATCATGTTCTCTGTCTCCATAAAAAAGATAGAAAACTCGCCAAAATGTACATGGCTAACTGCTGGGCTTTGTTTATCTGAATCATCCTTTCCCATTTTCACTTTGGGGCTGCTTACAAACAAAATAAAGCTCTACTCAGGAAAGCTTGACTCTGTTTTAATTACCATCCCACTATATACTCCACAGAATTTATTGTCATGAATTTTTCGTGGTGAGCCTCTGTGGCAGCAACTTAATTAGTCCTGGAAATTTTTATCCTTGGTTTTCATTTCTCTCCAGTCATTACAACTGTTTCATAACCCAGTACTTTTAACTTGTTAATGACAAGTTCTGAAACTGTCATTTCCAATATTTGTTGCTCCTGGTGCCAACAAGCCCCATCCCAGCCATTTGCACTTGACACGTCATTAGTGAGATTTGCATTAGCATGATAATAAAAGGGAAGCTGATGAAAATAAAGAAGTGATATTTCAACAATGCAGGGATCACTTTCATGGCAACAAGTATCAGAACTTGCACATACAAATGTCTTGTATTAAAAAAAATTTTAAGGCAAGGGTAGGGTTGTTGGTTTTTTTTTTTTTAAACAGTTGTCAAATCCTGACAGCTGCTTTGACTTGTTTTATTCTTTTAATTCTTTTCTTTTTAATGGAAGGGCATCTTCCATTCATGGCTCCAGCAGTTTAGCCTGCTCTAAATGAGACAGGGAAATGCGTCGCTCCCCGGTGGTCGATCTTTTCACAGTTGTGCTGCCATTCCAATGTGACATCAAATTAGTAATTATAGCTGAGCGGACTTCTTTTTACAAATGACAGTCTTAGCATGCTGCCAGCCAGCTAGCAGCTCAGCAGGGGAGCCAGGCAAGTAAAAAAGAAAACATAACTGGACTTACTTGATTTCTGGGAGATTTGACCTGCCTCTTTAAAAAAGGGGGTTGGGGGGGGCTTGTTCTCAGAGATTTAGACAAACATGCTTTCTCTTCACCCTCTACTATGATTTTTCTCAAAATAATATCCCATTTTATTAAGTAAAATAAGAACCATAATAAAGCCCCAGGGTCAAATTAAGAAAATTCTTTTGAACAGATAACCAACAACCTAGAACCTATTTGAAAGAAACCAGCTGCCCTGAAATTGGCATATATCGACAATAATCATCGTTGACATTTTCCAAATAGGTTTTTAAAAAATGCCTCGTCAATTCTTATACATTGTAAATTGTGCCCACGATTAAAGGACTGTCACAGTCTCTGACACTTTACCTATTACTGTCTGAAGGTTACAGGAGAATTAGTGGCTAATAGCATTACAGCTAACAACACTTTCCTAAACCAGTTTTCAGCATTTCTTTTGTGTTCCTTAAATTGTAACAAATTATAATTAATTACTACCTTTATCTGATTCTTTGGACTGCCACTGAAGCCAAGGTAACAAGGATGGCAGTCTCCAGGGCACAATAGCACAGCAGTGGATCCTTGGGATCTTTCTTTTTCTATCAGTTAAAAAGCGTTTCACATTTCCTTGTCAGTAGATGATTAGTTAAAGGGAAACTGTCAAGTTTCATAGTGCTAAATCCAACCTAAAGCTTTTTTCCCCCTTCTTATTCTCTGACATTACATTCCTGCAAAGATAGAACTCCTTGCCAACTGGCCAATATAAAAAGCACCTATCATTCTGTTCTAAGTTCTCAAAAACCCTTCCCTGAATTCTCTGCCTAACCCAGGCATTCATTCAGCAAAGATTAATTAAGCTTCTATTATGGACGGGGAAATGTACTACAGAGGAAAGCTATAAGGACAAAAATCAAGAAAAATGTCCCTGCCTTCAAGGAGTTTAAATTCTTTTGGAACTGTGAGCCCAGGCCTGTCTTGCTCTCTATGAGCTGGTGACAAATAACTAGTAATATTTGCTGATAGCTCAAGAGAGTTTTAAGATTCAGTTCATGTTTTCAAAGGGCAATCTCTGAAAAGCTGATATTAATTGTGGGAAGGAAAAGGCCCTTCATCAGCAGTCTAGCCTGTGATGTGAATTTCATTGACAAATATAGTTGGCACATAATCAATTCACAAACATTTATTAAATGCTTTCTATGTAGATACAAAGAAATTTTCAGACAGTAAGAGGAAATGTTTCTGTCTTCCATTTTCAGATTTTCAATATTGACTTCCAGAATTTGTACTTATGTAGTACATAAGGAGGTAGGACAAAGAATAAAGTGTGAGGAATGTTGGGTGGATCTCCTAGCTTTTTCTCTATATAATAACACATTTAAATAGCATTTTTCAAACTGCCCTGCATTGCCGTGGGGTACTGTTATTGACTCTAACACTGTGTTGTCATTAAGAACTATCCAGCCAGAGCTTTCCTACTATTGGTCATGAAATGACCACGCCTGGTAGAACGCTGTTTGCTAACTTTCTTTTTGTCCCTAAAACAAATCAAATTAACAATGTAGAGGAATATCCTCCCAAACTGGTTGGGTCAGCGCTTGGTCAACCACTTGCCTTTCTTTCATATAGTAGGTACTCATTAAAGTTTATTAATTCATATTTAGATTTAAATTTAAATAATATTTAAATAGGTGCCTGTAATCAGGAAGACCTGAGTTCTTATCCAATCTCAGATACTTACTACCTCTGTGGTCCTGGGCAAGTCACTTAACCCCTATTTGCCTCAATTCCTCATCTGTAAAATGAGCTAGAGAAGGATACGACAAACTATTCCAGTATCTTTGGCCAGAAAACACCAATAGGTCACAACTGAAAATGACTGAACAACAAGTTCAATTATGCTCTTCCAGAGAACCCATCAGGCTGATTCAAAGGGATATTCCCAGGCTGTCTCTACCATTCTGGCAAAGGCCACTTTTTTAACTTGGGTGTAGTAAGACAAACGTGTTTCCATCATTAGTTAGTACCAAAGAGCCACTTGGCACAGGTCACTGGTGTGTGTGTAGGAGGCCTTTTGTTTTTGCTGTTTAAAGCCTAACCACTTTCACAGACTTATTCCAGCAACAGCAAGAAGAGAGAAATTATTGAGGCACTTTAAGTATAGGGCACCAGGGGCCAGAATTATTTTTAGGAATGTTGGCCAAGCTGTTGCCAACCATTGTCATTTTTTTCTCCTCCACAATTTGGGATTACCTCATAAAGGCAGTAACAGAAGCAAACTTCTGAGTTTTCTTTTGCACGTTAGTATTAAAAAAAAGCTTCAGAATTTACAATAATGAACCTATTTTGCACATTTTGGTTGCAGCCCAGCTTGTCCCAAGAAAAGCTTATCCAAGGAGCCCCAAACATCGACATAAGCTCTTTAAGTGGTAACAGACACTTTCTGAAAAGTTTGACAGTGTTGGGATAGAAGGTTATTAATTATAAACATGATAACCATAGCTGGCACTTCTATGACACTTTAAAATTTTGCAAAGTACTTTACACACATTCTCTCATCAGTGGTCCTATGAAATAAGCATTGTTATTATTATTATTATTAGTAATAATAATATGCTAAGTGACACCACTTGCCCAAGGTGACATGCTGAGTATTTGAGGCAGGATTCAAATCCACCTCCACTCTTAAGGTTAGTTTTTTATCTCTCCACCATGACAGACTGCCTCTCATAGTTGAGATTTTATTAGGAATGATAAGGAGCTGGCAAATAATTCCACCAAATAACAGTCACAAGTCATAAAATTACAGGAGGATATCAACTATTTGTGCTTCTTAGTGACATTGTGTTGGAACCAGCCTTTGGGAAGGAGGTACTTTATTTCTGTAGCTGTACCTAGAGACACTTAGGAAAAACTGGAATTACGGAGCATTTGATCCCTGATGCCAGTCTACAAAGGACATGTTCTTGTTCGTTGGTGGAAATTAGGATGAATTAATGAACTGTTGGCTGTTACCCAAGTCGTCGTTTTGCCTGTTTAGGCATGCTTTGCTCCTGTTGTGAAAAGAGGGGGTACCCATGGCATTTTCTCTGGGGAAACACCTGTTATCCCTGGTGCTTCCATATGAACCTTCTCTTCTCCCTCTTTGCCAGTTTCTTTATGTGAACATGTTCCTTAAGTTAACTTTGCCAGTTTACTTTGTGGATTAAACTTGTGGCTCGGATTTGGGGTTTTTTGTTTTTTTTTTGGTTTTTTGTTTTTTTGGAGCAACAGAGCTCATTCATCGTAAACCTTTAGCAATCCATACTGCCTTCCAATGGCCTCAACATTCATGATGCCATTAAATCCATTAGATCAGATCCCCTTTGTATCAGGTCCAGAGTAAGTTACCTCAGTGTGCTCCATTATGTGAATAATTCCACATCATATTTTTAAGTACAGCAGATACTGATTTTCATAAAGGTTCTTGGCAAGCCCTCTAAATGGCTGGGTTCCAATTTCACATTTGATTTATCTTCTTTTATAAGTTTATTTTCATCCAAATGAGCTTGGAAAAACACTTAGATCAGGAACATGAGCCATACCTAACATCAGACAATAATTAACACATATTTTATATGTTGTGCATGCAGCTCGATCTGTCACAATAACAGCCCATCAAAGGGACACTAAGCAGTGATCTTTGACATCATGGCTTACAATTAGACTTTGCAGAAATGGGTTGCCAAGTGAACACATGGAAGAAAAATTCATTTCTTTCAGAAATATGAGTCCTTTAATCACAATGCATCATGATATGTGTTATCCTTTGCATTGAAACCTTCTGGTGGCAAAATCTTGTTTGCATTAAATACTGAGTGTGGCAGGAGTGAAACTCATTTTCCATTTAAGGATCCCTTTCCCACTATAGCACAACTGGGCCTTGTATTCTACAGGTTATGATTATATGCATACATAGCACCAATATATCCTTACCTATTTTCAACCTGATTTTCTTCCTACTAGTTTTGTACTCTTCAGAAGAAGATTCAAAATGAAGTCAATTATTAATTTAATGGACTACTGGTTTGTTTGGATTTTGAAAATATTTTTTGATAATAAAATATTTTGCACTTAGACTTTTAGAATATTCTCATTCCATAATGAGGATTTTGCAATTTTTAAATATTTAGGTCTCATCTAGAAGTTACTAAAACCACTAGTCTCTCCACAGTTGGATCCCTTATAATTTAATGGTGATCTTTTTCTTTATTTTAAATTGAGATGTACAAGATAAATTAAATACAAATAAGTCTTTATATAATAAGTGACAACTGATGATAATTTAAAGTTTTAAATTAATTTTTTTAAAATCCCAAATCAGTGGGTTCCTACAACTAACATTTCTGTTATTTTTTTCCACTTTTAAAATCTATTAATGATTTCAGTAGTAGTCATTTTCAGCGTATAGGTGATAATTAATTCATATACTCAATATAGGAAGGAACGATTCATTTAGTGGATGTTTTCTTTCATCTTACTTTTTTACACCCATTTCTTATAGATGGGCTACAGGGTCCTCCTATCTCTTCCCTGGAAACTGCCCACTCAATGGATTCCATGACTTTTGCTTAGCAACTGCCTTCCTTCCCCAGGCTCTGCTTTGCTGACTCAGCCCACAGAGTTGCATGGTCATTTCAGAAATGAGAACAATAAATTTCACATCTGTTCCTTTGGCATTTTTTTTCCTATCCTGCCACAAACTACTGACTAAACTTGGTCTTTTAGATAATTTATCTCTGCTATTCTGTCTATACCCAAAAGCATTTTACCTCTTTAAACCATCCTTGTTAGTTCTCTAAAGACCCCCCAAGTTATTTGTATACCTACAAACCCATATCCAGTTTTCTCAGGAAGTTGAGCCTGCTATTTGTGTTCCTTTTACATGTGTCTGTAAATTTCCTTAAGCCAGAATCAACATAATTTTGTTCAGGAAATAGTGACAACAGCTCTCTCTCTCTCACACACACACACACACATATATATAGTACTTTAAAGTTTTGAAAACATTTTTCACAAATATTTCATCAGTTCTCCTAGCAGCAGCTTGGACGTGGCCAGGGAGGGGGCATCGAGGGAGTACTACGGGTGGTATTGTTGCCTCTACTGCCACCATTTACAGAAAAATAAACTAGTGCCTAAGAGAGAGGCGTGATGACTGTCATGGTCACCCATCTGCTAAGTGTTGAAGGTGTGAGTTGAACCTAGTAGTCAAGGACTCTTTTCACTAGACAAACCTATTCTCCCTACTTCCCATGTGCTATGGACAATGGCATTCTTTGGGACTAGAAAATGTTTGTTTCTATCCAAGCCTTTGGAAATACTTGGGTTAAAAAGAAATATTTATAGTAACAATTCCACCTTGCATTTGTATGGTGCCTTTGCTTTTTAAAAGCATTTTCATTCCCATTAGCTCATTTTAGTCTTACAACCGCCCTCTAAAGTTGATGGGATGGGTATTGTTTCCCTTTATTATGAGCAAAGAAGCAGAGCCATGCGTCCCTAGTTTATAAGTCAGGGAAATTTTCTTCAAAGTATGGTAAGACATAAAATGGAAAATTTGTGTGATGAATTGGTATATAAAACCAGAAAACAAAAACTAGAAAGGAAAAATCAGCTCCCAGATACTCTGGTTTCAAAAAAAAGCAGTTTTATTTAAGGAGAAATAAACAAAATTTGGAATGATTCTGTTTCATCCTTACTCAGTTGATTAAATTCAAGAAACCTTTATTATCACACATACTATTAATATGTGCAGAACACTACTAGGGTTTTTAATAAGCTGACAAGGCCCAGGGATTGACGATGGTGCTTGTTGGTTCGTCAGTGTTCTGTTCTCTTTTGAGGACACACACATTTTCTGGACTAAAGAATGAGGGAAGCAACCAGGCATAATTCTTAATGTGTCAAGTAAACTGAAATTTTGTGCCCCCTTGGGATGTGTGCATTGGTTTAAGCAGCACTCACATAGCTAGCATAATTAAGTATACAAAAATATAATTATGCATTCCTAAAGTCAATTGGAAAGTAGAGTTCATTCTCCTAAAGAGGATTATAAGATTTTAGAGTAGAAAGGGAGAAAACCAAGATCTAGGAAAGTTTAGCTTGCCCAAGATCAAAAGGATATAGTATATGGGAGAGCCAGAATTTGAACTCAGATCTTCTGTTCCAAAATCCATTGTTAGTCCCACTGTGCCATGTAATCCCTAAAACCTAGAAGAGGGAAAATAGCGGCCCAAACTGGTTCTGGAATACCACATACCATACAAAAGGGAGAGAGAGGAAGAAGAAGAAAATCATCTTCTCTTTTTTGACTTCTCTCTCCCCAGGAGCAACTCAACCTGTTTTCCAGACCCTATTTTTTTTCTTTTCTGTGAAGTCCTATACCAGTGCCTTATCATGGCATGCAGGTGCCCTTGAATTGGGAACAAGTATGAAATATGCCAATGGATCACAAGGTCTAGTGGAGTCTACCACATTGTAATGGTTTTGGCTATGAACCTGGCACCTGGACTTTCCTATGATGACCCAACCTAGCTAAGTTTGGAGAGGCTCCGTAGCAGAAGTGTGCTTTTATTTCTAACAGTAACAACCAAAGGTAACTACCAAAGCATACAGAGAGTGCCCACACTCATGAAATCACAGATCCTTCAAGCATTATCTTTTCCAGAGAAACATAAGGATATTATATTTCAATTCCCCTATCCCTAGTCAAACACAGAGTTTGTCACCTGGCTGCCAAATCTACCCTGAAATTACCCTGTATTTACTTTGTACATGTCTTCTTTGATGTGCATCTGTCATTTCCCCCACTTGCATGAAGTACTTCTGCTGGTCTAGCACCCCAAATGGCATTGGTTTAGTCTTTAAGAATTTGAATTAATTGTATTGCAAACACAGATCCAATTTGCAATTTGCCGCCTGTCTTCCCTACATCATAAAAGTCATACTTTCAGGTTTCTTTTGCTCACCAAAAACCAAACTCATTTCCTTCCACTTTCCCCACTCAGTGGCATATTTTCGTATGCAAACAACATAAAAGGAAAATTGCAGCAATTTTCCCAATAATTCAAATCCCACCTGTCCCCTTTCCCCCTTCTTCTCTTCCCAAAGAATCACTTGAACAGAAGTGTCTCAATTATTTGGACTAAGAATGACTTTGATTCATTTCCCTTTCTGGATGCTCATGTGTTTGTAAACAAAACTGCTGGGCTTTCTAATGAGTTTGTTCTCATTTTAAATATTTTGTTTATCATTTGGGGATCCTTTTTGGTTGCTGTTCCTTAAATTTGTGATACTTTATTCCATTCATTGTAAATCTTCACACAATTGTTGATTTAGAATGGGGAGGGAATTTAACAACCCTCTAGTTCTAGTACTTTATGGATAAGGAAACTGATAAAAGGTGAATCATTCACTGTTTGCTATTCTTTTAAAAAAAATTTCCTAGAAATTTGGCTCATAGCAACTACCTTTAGTGTAGATATTCTCTGACTCTTCACATTATGTTGATCTTCTCTACATAATTTGCAAGTATTCATGGCCCACCTTCATATTGTGCCTCCAATGTTTCCCAATTTCTCTTCTTTCCTGTGTCTCTGATACTTCATAAATGTGTTGCAAAAGCGGGTCTGTCTGTTGATCTTTTTCATTGGAATCTCCCTACTATCTTTCTTTGAATGTTTCTGGCTTTCCAAGGATAATTATTTTTGGCAAGATCTTTAATATAATCAAGATTGTAACACCATTTCAGACTTTTCTTCTCAGTAAATTTAAACCCAACTAGTAGGCTTTACCAAGAATCAGGAGGGTGTTTGTTTTTTTTTTTTAATTAGCGGCCCAAGATTTAGGGAAACGATTCAGTGAGTCCATCCAGTGAATTTCCTTTGTCACTTCAAGTGTTTTGTTTTAAATTTGATGTCCCTTTCTTGGAGAATAACATCTTTTCAGGAGCAATTGTTTTCCTTCCATTGTGTGTCTGAAAAAAGAAGAACAATATTCTAGAGTTCCTTAATACTATCCAAGGTCACAGACAGTGTATTGAGTTGGATTCCTTCCAGCTAGAGAGAGCAGACGATGGCTAGCTCAGTTGTTTGGGGTTTTTTTAGTGTTCCACTCTCCTGGAATGCTTGTTACATTCAGTGAAATGGAATACTCCAAACAGGTGTTTAAAAAGATAGGACGGTTCCACACTGCTTCCCTATGTGTGCATGTGTTCATCATCAATTATTCTGCCCACCATTAGCCTGGCTTTTCCAGGCAGGTTATGACAGTCATCCTTGGCCGTGCGTTAGTTTGCTTGAGTGGAATCAAATGGCGTTCTGAATCCCTTATTTATTTGTGGGGCTGGACTTCTGCCATCTTGAAACGTTTCCATCTTTTAAAAGACGCCGCTTTCTCTAGCACTATCCAAATCGAATTAAGATTGCCTTCTGGGTGAGTTCTAGCAAGACCTGTGAGAGGGAACTTGTGTAAATCATCCCAAACTGTGCGCGTTGGCTCAGCCTCCAGCAGCTGATTTTTGGCACCAGGCATGGCGCTTGGGGATGAGTCTGCCGGAGCTGTTCCTCATTTCTCGCCCATGGAAACATGCTTGTTTGATGCGCCCAGCGAGGCGGGGGTGAGGTCATCGGACGTTCCTGGCGTGCTGCTTCGGGGCCAGTTAGAAAATGGGGTTGTTGCAGATGCCCTCGTGGGCCCCCGGCGAGAAGGCTACTCTGGCAGCCGGAAGGGAACGAGGACAGCCGTGGGCTCCATTTCTGTGGAAAGTTCACCGGGATGAGGGGATCTTTTCCTGATGCATAGGAGGCGGTGGGGCTGATCCTCCATCCCAAGAGCTTCTCCTTCCAGTCATTGTAGCTCACTGGTGCCCCCTTGCGGGCTTCAAGGCACTTAGCTCCCTGCATGTCCTGCTACCCACAGGATAAGCTTCATTTTTTTCTGTAGAATCTCATTAAGGAGAAATACACATTTTTCAAAGCCCCTGAGCCCTATTTTCTCTTCTTTGTCTCAGGCCAAAGAATTGCCAACCTTAAAGGACAATGACTTCATCAATGATGGCCAAAAGATTTACATCGACGACAACAACAAAAAGATGTTTCTCGAGAAACTTAAAAAGGATGTGGAGGTAAGAGGAATCAGTTCGGTCTTGTAGGTGGCTCCATTGATGCATAGGAACACTGCTGGGCTCTGAAAAGTTTTTTGACTCTTTGGGACAAATTCTGATGAAACAATATGATTTGCCATCGTGTTTTGTTTTTACCGGTGATTTACCAATATGTTTTGTAACTCTGGAAGTGAAAAATGCTGCTGGTTTTATGCCCTTGAAATTAGATAACCAGTAACAAGTAGGAGCTAATAGAAAGCATCGGGAGGCCTGAGTTCAAATCCTCCCTCTGACACTTGGTGCTTCTGCAATTTCGGCATACTGTTGAATCTACTCAGATAACTTCTGACATCCCTTCCAACTCTGGATCTAAGATCCTTTGAGTCTATGAATTGCCTTATATAAGCTAAGAAGATTTGTAAAGTCCCCATTCCCTACCCTAATTTGCCTATATGTTATTTATTATTTCGGTGGTGATTGCCCCCTGGTTTCTTAACTATTATTGTGTCATGGACCACTTTGTCGATCTAAAGCCTGTGGTTTCAATGTGTAAAATAAAATTCACAAGGTGACAAAGGAGACCAGCTTTTCTGGGCTATAGTTAGCAAGAAACATTTGCAAGAAATATTTAAGTTCACAGAACCCAGGTTAAGAATCCCTGAATTAAGGTTAAGTCAGGCTAGCTATTCTCACAGAAACCAGTGTGGGGTAAAGGAAAGGAAATAAATTGAGTTCAATCCAAAAGTTGTTTAAATAGGAAATGGTTAGCTATTTCTTTGAATCAATTCTACCTTTGTTTTGTTTTGTTTTCTCAACCAAGAATTGTAAATTTGGCATTTTAAATAGCCTCAATATATACTTCTCTTCCTTTTATTCCAGTATCCATTGTTCTCTAAATAATCTAGCAGTCTTCATATATATTTTCATGTAAGTCCATGTAAGCTGCCCATGGAAATCTGTACAGGTTCAAAGTACATTTTGGAAACCAAGGAAAAGGGAGGCAAAGAAGGAAGCAGCATTTCAAAATGGGGTCTTTTTTCTCTCTCTGCTTTTTTTTTGAATACTTAGGAGATCTGACAAACCTTCATACTGCCAAACTTTAAAAAGAAAATGTTTGAATGTTAATGCAAAAATATTTTTCCAAAAAGAGTTGTTCTGTCTTTTGGTCTTTTTTTTTCTCTGCCTTTTTCCCTTGTTTAGCCCCACTCCCAACCTGTCCCTACCACACCTGGCAATTAATACACACTTAAGGAATCATCTTTCAAAATCTTCTTTCTTTTCAAGAAAACTAAGAAATGTATTGTTTGCTTCTATATCATTTTGTTGATTTGTGAGGTTATTGTAACTGCTCTTTTTTACTCCTTTATGTAGAACATTTTTAAGAAATAAACTGGGAAACTCTTCAAAGTGTGCATTTTCCTCTATTTTGATGTGTTCCAAGATAACTTAAGAGTTCTAGTTGAGACAATCCTCATGCCAAGTTATCCTTAGCTGGCTTTACGTATTCTCTTATTAAACAAATTTTTGGAATACTCTTTGGTTTTCTAATAATCTTAGACCAAGAAAGCAAGGCTGCTACTTGAGAGTCAGGGAAGTCTTCAGGCTCTGCTATTGAAGGACTAACTGGTAGTTTAAATTCCATTTCTTAAGTTTAAATATATATATATGTATGTATGTATATTTATATATATAATACCTATAAATGTAAAATATATCACACATAATGTATATGTATGTATATATACATATATAATTCTCCCAAGCAAACAATCTAAGAATAATAAAAACAGATTCTTTTAAGACCTAAACAAAAATTGTCAAGTGACTTACTTTAGAAAGGCATAAGGCTTTGGTATATTAGACTATAAACTCCTCAACTGCAGGATCAATGCCTGTTACTTGTTATTGTTGTTCAGTCATGTCTGATTTAATGACCTCATCTGAGGTTTTCTTGGCAAAGATACTGAAGTGGCTTGCCATTTCCTTCTCTGGTTCATGTTACAGATGAGGAACTGAGGCAGATAGTTACTTACTTTCCTCTAATCACCTCCCCATCATTCCAGAATCTCATAATGTATCCATGTGGATGTGGCCATTTCATAAATATTGAATGACTGATAGAGATTCATAAGTATACTTAAAGCATAATTATTTTTCATGTTATCTTAGTTAAATCCTTAAAATTGTTTGAATAGTTACTTTGAGCAAACTTTGTTTAATAATAATAGTTGGCTATAGAATTTTTTTGTGTGATTGATATTTTATTTGGTGGCAGCGGGGTGGCTCAGTAGATAGAGTTCCAGGCCTAGAGCCAAGAAGTCCTGGGTTCAAATTTGACCTCAGACACTTCCTAGCTGTGTGACTTTGGACAAGTCAGTTAATCCCTATTGCCCAAGCCTCACTGATCTTCTGCCTTGGAACCAAGACAGTGTCAATTCTAAGACAGAAGGTAAAGGTTTAAAAAGAAAGCAATTTTATTTTACCAGTTACATGTAATAATTTTTCGCATAAGTTTTCTGAAGTTATATGATACCATTTGTCTCCCTCTTTTCCTTGCCTTGCCTTCCCTTGCCTTGCCTTCCCAGAGTTGGTAAGCAACTTGATCTGGATTGTAAATGTATTATCATGAAACACATTTCCATAGTGTTCACTTTTATAGGAGAATAATCATATAAAACCAAATAAATGGATTGAGAAAATGGTCTGCTTTGATCTGCATTCTGGCTTCAACAGTTCTTTCTCTGGGGGTGGATAGAATTCTTTGTCTTCGGTCCCTCAAAATTGTCCCAGATGACTGTATTGCTGAGAGTAGCTAAGTCTATCACAGATGATTATCCCACATTATTGCTGTTACTGTGTCCAATGTTCTCCTGGTTTATAGAACCTTAAAGGTTTGCAGTGTTTTACAAATATGATCTTCTTTGATCCTCAAAACGACTTTGGAAAATATTATAATTATAGATGCTATTATTATCCCAGTTTTATAGAGGAGGAAACAGAGGCAAAGAGAGGTTAGGTGACTAGTCTAGGCTCACCCAGCTAAGTGGATGAGGAAGAATTAGAACTCAGGTCTTCCCATCTCCAGGTTCAGTGCTCAATCCACTGGGCCACCTTGCTTTTGAGGACTTTTAATGTCAGTTGTTGCCAAAGGGCAAAAGATATTTTCTCATCCTGTCATTGGTAAAAATCAATCTTCTTCATATTTTCAAAGGCTTATTATCAATTGTGTTGGTTTGATCATATGTTATTTTCAAGTATTTATGGTCCATTATGATAGTGAACAACTTTCCCTGATAGAGGCAGCAAGATGTGGCAGATAAAGTGATGGATGGACTTAGAGCCAGGAAGACCTGATTTGAAGACCACTTTCAACATTTACTAACTTAGCTTTGTGACTCTGGACATAGGCTCTCTTGCTCTCAGTCTCAACTATAAATTGCATTTAATAATACCATCTACTTCCCAAAATTGTTGTAAGGATCAAAAGAGACTATGCAAAGTACTTAGAAAACCTTTAAGCTCTATACTTATTATTCATATGTTGTTTACTGTGTATAAAGAACATTCACATATATGTATATCTCTATAACATATATTATTTATTTATATATATAAACATCTATTATATTCCTGTAGTCACCAGAAAACTAAGAACTTGGGGGGGGTATCTTTTTTTTTTTAGTTCAATGGCAGACTTTTAGATCTTCTATGTGAAATTCTTACTAAATGAAATTGTTTCCTTTAGTTATTCAATAGACTAAAATTTACAATAATAATATACTTATAAAGAACTTTAAGGTTTACAAAGTGTTCTACATCCATCCTCACCTTTGACCCCCACAAAATCCCCAGAAAGCAAAATGAGTGCAGGTATTGTTCCTAGTTTACAGATTAAGGGAAATGAAGCTCAGAGTGCTGTCTGGTAGAATAAATTTACACTTTCATTTTATGAGATCTTCTGATGGTTTCAGCAATCTCTAACTCTGCATTTGACTAATAGAGGTGGGTATTTTTATTCCAAAATAACAATTGTCATTGTTAAAATTAAGGCCAGGTTATATAAAGAATTCTTTCATCAAAAGCATCTACTGGGTTTTGAAATTCTTGGAAAAGAATCGTTAAATTTGCATGCAGACAGTTTCAGTGAGAGTCTGGTATTTAATCCTGATAATGAGAGGTCAGAATTTAATCTTGTTTTCTTTTTATTATTGTTGTTGTTGTTGAAGTTTCTTCCTAAAGCTTCTTTTTCACTAGGCAGCATTGATTTGTAGGTGATCATTTCAAATAAACGATTTAATAAATCATTAATTTTGTTACAAATTGGGAGGGGGAAGAGATCAACTGGTGATCTAACTCTACTTTTTCCCCCACAGATAAAATCCTTATTAGTAATTAGTATTGTAAGCATGATATACTCTTTGAGCCACAGCCTTATAAATAAATACCTCTCAAATGGTTTGACCCATTTAAAAAAAAAAAAACCTTCCCCCAAGGACTCATTCCAAGCCCCTGAGGCAAAATCAACTTTCTTTATTCCTTTGACATGCTTGATTATTGAACTCAAGTAAGTAGCTGTTTCTAAGACCCATGCAAGAAGTCGGGGTTCTTGATCTAGGAGCTGTGGACTTATAATAATGCAAATATATACATACATACATATAAGTGTGTGTGTATGGAGAGAGAGAGAGAGACAGAGACAGAGACAGAGACAGAGACAGAGACAGAGACAGAGACAGAGACAGAGACAGAGACAGAGACAGACTATGGAGCATGAAAAGAGAAGATCCACAAGAGTGACTAAAAACTGGAGATGATGGTTCTGTGTAGGAGGGTTTAGTTATTGGAGGAGCTAGGAGCTGGAGGTCATGGACAAATCTTGTTTTTCAGATAAATTTTCTAAAGGATGATTATTATAGTTTTTAACAAATCTCAATCAGGTAGATTACCACTTTAATCCCAGATATATTACATATTATAAATGAGTAAATTAACTTTCAAATTAAGTCTGCTGTAATCTTTCAGGTTCAACTATGATCAATAGGACTGGACCTTCTGGGAGATTTGGGGTGATAAGAAATTAGAGAAGGAGATCTTAACTAAGGATCCATAAACTTGTTTTTATTTTTCATATTTTAATGAGCACATTTCAGTATAATTGGTTTCCTTTGTAATTCTATAGATTATATTTTATGCATTTGAGGTTATTATCCTGAAAAATGCATAGCTTTCATCAGATTACCAGATGGGTCCACAACACACTGAAAGATTAAATACTCCTGAATTACAAAGTAAATAGGGACTAGGCAGGGTGATCATAAGGAAAGGCTTGGCAAGTAATTGCCCAGAAGATGGAGCAGAAAAAGCAAGATTAGGAAATCTTGAAATAAAGAACTAAAACAACAATAAGCTTTGGGCTCTTGGATGTTTAAGAACAAAGAATCCATAAATTTTAGTTTGTTCCTCAAATGGATCAGCTGAAAAACAGTTAGAAATTAATAGACATTCCTAGCTAGAAACAAACTGACAATGGGGCAAAATTGGCCCTTAAAGCTCTTAAAGCTGCCTTTGTCCTGCCTTTCTTTCTTGGCCCCTCTCAGAATCAAGCTTTCAATGTGCTGTGGTTTGAGGATACCAAAGTTTTAACTGAAATCTTCAATTTACTAACAACATATTCATTTTAATGAGACCCAGAAAGGGTTTAAGATAAAGTTGACAGGAAAAGAACAGATTTAGCCAACTCCCTTGTCTCTGTGCTTCTTCCTATAGCTTCAGGTTAGCATTTTAAATGCAGGAGTGTGCTGCAA
This sequence comes from Monodelphis domestica, assembly GCF_027887165.1. NCBI lineage: Eukaryota > Metazoa > Chordata > Mammalia > Didelphimorphia > Didelphidae > Monodelphis > Monodelphis domestica. The sequence continues at coordinate 263,098,708 of NC_077231.1, forward strand.
CCTAGAGCCTCTGTCTTGGATTTGGGAGACCTAGCACTTGCACTTACTGCTTTAGACCTTTTATTAGCTGTGTGACCCTATATAAATCACTTACTACCTCAGAGCCTCAGTCCCCACCTCACTTTTTCATCAGCTCATAGCAATAGAGTGGGAAGGAAACTTAGAAGCATCAAGACTCATGCTCTCAGGTCCCGGTAGGTTCAGAGATTAACCTGAGGTCATGGGTGGCAGGTACAAGGATCACAAGAAGGGGAAAAGTGCCTCTCAGAACCTTAAAGTGATATATAGATATATAGATATAAATGGGAGTTCATTGTTTCTGTCCAAATGATGGATAGAAAAGAGCTTGAATTTTTACACTTGTACATTTTATTGCAATTTTCTGCATTACAATATTGGGGGAAATGTCATGTTGAGCCAGTTGAGAACAAGGAAATACTGGATTTTCCACCTGACTGACATCAGAAGTCAGCCATAGGATCACAGGTGGAGCACTGGAAGAGACCTTAGATGAATTATGATGATAATGTCATGCACTTTACCCTCATTTTACAGATGAGGAAACTGAGGCCAAGAGGAGCTAATGACTTGCCCAAGGTGACTACAGTGATAAAAAAAAGTGATGGTGACATGATTTGAATCCAGGTCTTCTAACATCAAATTCACAGTATTTTTCTATTCTTCCACAGTGCCTTGTCTTTGCTATGGGTCCTAAAGGGGCTAGAAGCAAGGTGGGGCCAGGAATGATTAATAATAGCAATAGAACAGTAATGATTGGTGACAAAGTGTTTCCACATTTCTTTGCTCATTTAATCCTCACTGCAGTCCTGTAAGGCAGGCGTTATTATTATCTGCATTTTATAGATGAGGAAATTGAGGTGAAAAGAGCAGAAGCAGTTCTCATCGTCTTTACGAGGTGGGGACTAAAATGTCTTCCAGCCCCATGGGGCAGCTGTCCTCAGATGCAGTGAAAAGCGGAGCTGAGTCCCGTTTCTGAATAGCTAACACTGTTTAGCCCTGTGTGGACAGAGTGATTCAGAGGAAGATAAAAGAGGTCCCTTGAGCTAGTTCAACTTTTACTGATGAAACCAAGGCTCGTAGAGGTCAGATTTGTCCTGGGTTTTACAAGTAAGTAAATAACAGGGCCAGAATTTGGACCTATTTGGGTTCTGTCTTCAATCCATTCTGCCTAATAGACCAAAGGTTCTTAGCTTCTTTTGTGGGTAATTTGATAAAACCTGCACATCCCTTCCCTGAATAATGTTTTTAAATGTTTAAAATGCATAAAACACAATACATAGAATTACAATTACAAAGGAAACCAACTCTATGGAAAGAACAATTATCAAAACGTTTGTTAAAAATGTAAGTTCACAGACCCCAGATTCAGAGCCCTGTGGTTTGACTCAGAATCCTGACATCTGCTCCTCTGAAACGTCAATAATTAGTTATTAAGTGCCTCCTTAGTTCTGCTTTCTGGCACCCAGCAAAACGAGGCTGATCCCTTTTCCCCAGGATGGTCCTTCAGAGACCTAATGAGAGTCAGTGTGTGCCCCATGGACGTTTTCATCTCTAGTTCATTCAACAGCTCTTCTCCAGCTTGGTTTCAGGTCCCCCCCCACCCCCCAGTTGGCCACCAGGCTTACTCAAGACTAAGCCCTCCTAAGTGAGCACCCAGAATAGACCCTTGTGGACATGACGCTCCCTTTGGGGTAGTTAATTCTAGTCCTCACACGGGTGGTTGTAATGACTGAGTGAGAGAATGTATGGGAAGCACATTTTTAACCCTCAAGTACAACATAAATGGCCATGAGGAGGAGGATTATGATGATAATTAATTGTCTCCTTTTCAGGGGCACATTTTAACTTTGTTTAGACTCAGCCCTAGAGGTTTCAGCCCGCTGAGGCTGTGTGTCTGCGATGGCATGGGGAGGGGGGGCCTAGAGCACCTAACATGGGGTCTTGAGGCAGTGACGTCAGCCTCCAGCAGAAGTGGGAACCACTAAGCAATCCATGAGGATACTGAAGGGCCACAGAAAAACCACATATGAACATTATCTATATTTGTATTTATTTTGTTAAACCTTTTCCAATTATAGTTTAGTCTGGCTCCTCTGTGCTTCCCCAAATGTGTAACCTCTCTGGTCCAAGGCACATAGAAAGAGCAAGGGACTTAGCCAGGGTCCCACCATCAGGGATGATTAGGTGGACCTGCAATTATAGATCATTCCTGCTTTGTAGGTAATAGATGGATTCCTACATTGATCCCAGAGGAAAGATTCCTAGGAAGCTGAGAAGATTCGGATCTACCCTCAAATACTTCCTATGTGACGCTGAACAACTTACTTATGTTTGCCTCAGTTTCCTCAGCTGTTAAATGAGGATCCTAACAGCAGCTGCCTATAGGGTAGTTGGAAGGGTCCAATGAGATAACCGTGGTAGGGCGCTTAGTTAGCAGGGTGCCTGGCACGGGGCTATTCAGTTGGTGTCCAAGCCTCCATGGCCCCATGGACCACAGCACACCAATCCTGCCTGGGAAGTTTTCTTGGCAGAGATACTAGAGTGGTTTGCCATTCCCTTCTGCAGTAGATTATGGCAAACAGAGGTTAAAGTGACTTGCCCAGGGTCACACAAAAATAATCATCATCATCATCACTAATAAGTGTCTGAGGTCAGATTTTCACTCCAGGCCAGGCACTCCACTTAGCCTTCTAGATGCCCAATCTGCCAATGTGGTCACCTGGAAAGGAGGAAGGGAAGGGAAGCCAACGTTACCTCTTCTTAAGAGAAAGAAAACTATGACAAATTAAATTTATATGGTCTTTGCTGAATATGCCTTATCTGTCTCATCGTGTTAAATACTCTCAATTCTTGATAATAAAAAAAAATGTTTTTTATCTGTTAAAAAAAGATTTCTACTTAGTTTAAATTAATCACTTTTATAAACTCTATGTATTCTATTTCTGTTCTTTTCCCCAAAAGCATTTATACTAATAATGAAGGATTTCATTGTTATAGGGCATAATTAGTAAATAGAAGCTAAAATAAGATATTAAGGGAGGAGAGAAAAGGGCACTGTTCGCTTATTCAAATGAAGCTGTTAAGGAACAACTTATGGACTCAATCCTCCTTTCTAAAGGTGAGAAAAGAAGATGAGAATAGATATGGTCTGTGGGTTCCCTCTGAACCTCCTTAGGTGGGAAGGTGGGAATGGATCAAGCCCCTGCCTTGGAGGCAGGAAGAGGAGGACAGATTCTCTCTCAGCCTTCGTTTTCTTGTGGGTCAAGTAGGCGTGATCATAGATAGTGCTTACCTCCAGAGCTGTTTTAGGATCCAATGAGATCACAGGTGTGAGGCCCTTGGCAAACTTGACAGCCCTAAAAAATGGGAACCGTGAAATAGAAGGGTCATTGCTGTCATTTCTGAGGCTGAAGTTATATCAAGTTCCTCAGTATTAAGGCAGTTTCAGAATGCTGAGAAAAAGAAGGCTGTTCTTCCTTTGCTCCTCTTCGCCTTCTCCCAGCTTCCCAAGCCTTGAAAGGTCCGCCCTGTGCCATTACTAAGAAAGTCAATTTTATTTTTTGACTTCTAACAGTAGAAACCTGGACAGTCAGCTCTTGTGTGTCAGCCTAATGGGGTGACCAGTCAGTTCTTCAAGGTCTGAGTCAAGCCCTGGGTAGGGCCATGTGCATAATGGTCAGAGCCCGAGTTCCACCCTGTAAGGAGCCAGCCACAAAGGATAGAGCAGAGGCTTGAGTGATGTAGCCTAGATGTTCACCTTCAACCAGCAGGTAGGCAGCCATACTTTATTTGTTCCCTGTTATTTGTTAGTATGATAAACCTGGGCCTGAGGCCAAATGCGTCTATCGGAACATGTCATGGAATTCCAACCGATCCAGATGAGTAAAATAGCCAGGAAGGACCGAGCCAGACTCGGATCTCTTTCCCCGGATGTTCATTTCCCTCCATTCACCACGCTTGGCCTTTGTCAAATGACTGGATGAGGAGTAGCCTGGGAGGGAGGGAGGGATATGGTAGAGTCCTCAGGGAAAGCAAACCACTTTCAAATCTGAAGAGAAAACACTTCAAACCACATGTTTGCACTGTAATTTGGGATATTGACCTTTTACTGATTGGGGGGTTGGGGGGACCTTAACTAATGACATAAGGATCTGACCTCACTGGGGTTTCTTTCTGAGATTCAAAGTAGTTTCAAGTGTAAATGGTACAAAGCATATCAAGAGATTGCTGGCCCAAGATACGTGGGGAAGTTCCATGACCATGAGTAATTTTTTCCTATGAAAAAAGAGGGGGGAAGAAAATCTCTTAAGGGAAAAAAAAATCTTAACATTTCTCCTATGCATTGTTGTCATCCAGCTTAGATAAGACATGTACACATTGCAGTGCCTAGGTTTGCATTTTGGAGGAAAAAATACCAGTTCTGAGCCAGCCCAAAGTGAGAGGCAACATTCTTGGCCAGCGAGAGGACCTCAGAAACTGAGGGCTCTCCTACATCGAATCATGCTTGGAGCTATTCACTGCCTCCTAGGGAGGCACTCATTCTTCCCTGGGAACCACTACATTCTCTCCTACCTCCCACCCCCTTTCCAGGGTTGTTCTTCAGCTGTTGGGCTCTTTTTTCCCTAGTCTTGATTTTTAAGTTTCAAAAGCCTTTTTTTGTTTACTCTTGAGTAACTTACAATAGTGATGTTAACAGCCTTTCACTCCCTCTAGTTTCTTGCCCAGCTCAAGCTCATGGACTATAGCTTGCTGGTTGGAATCCATGATGTTGAGAGAGCAGAGCAGGAAGAGGTTGAGTGTGAAGAAAACGATGGTGAGGAGGAAGGGGAAAGCGATGGAACCCACCCTATTGGAACTCCTCCAGACAGTCCAGGAAATACACTCAACAGCTCACCACCTTTGGCTCCTGGGGAATTTGATCCAAACATTGATGTCTATGGAATAAAATGCCATGAAAGTAAGTGGAGCTCCTAAAACTTTTTTGCATATTAAATGTTGTAATTCTTACAAGGCAATAAAAAAAATTCTGAAGTCGACTAAATAAATATGAATTGCCCCCTTTATCATATTCTTCAGACATTTGAACAAGGGAATGTTGAAAGTATCTACAATCTCAGGTTTTTCTAATTTAACAGGTTAAACTTCCTAGATATGATATGGGTTGATTTGTGCTGCCAATACCATGATATCCAAGCATGCTCCATGATGAACGTACAGTTTTCCTACTTCCCACTTCATCTCATCCCATAGATACTAAGGATATAATCAGTTCTGATGAGAAGTTTTACTGGAACTCTCCTTAGAAGACCCAAGGCTACTATCCATAACTTAGTCACAGATTATCTTTCCTTCACAAAAGAATTGAAAGACATCCACATTTGAGGTGATTTTTTTTTTTACAGGATCCCAATGTGCTTTTCTTTAAGATAGTGGTAATGAATTCAGTATGTTGGTGGAATTCCACCTTAGCTAATTGCAACTTTTCCAGCCAACTATAATTTTCCATGCTTCCTGAGATCAAAAGTTTGTCTAATTTGCCAGAAGTTACTAAGATGATTCTATATTCTCCCTCAGAGGTGATGTATCTAGCATTACATACACAAATGGATCTGTGCTATCATTGACTACGGGATTTTTCCCTCCCACAAGGAAGATTGCAATCCATTCATTCTTTCTCATCCTATTTGACTCTTTTCCATAATACATTATTGATATTTAAAATGGTTTCTGGGTGTGATCTGTTTTAGGAGTCTTTCAGATAAAATGTAAAATCGTTATCATCAAGATCTAGCTTGATTAATTTTTTTATTCTAATTTTAGCTTCATTTATATTACATGAAACAAAGTCAGACATATTTTGAAAAGTCAGCAAAAGTAAAGTCTTTTTTTGCATCAGATTGTTGTAAAAACCACATCTGAATGGGTATATCAAAGGAAGTTGGCTTTGTTTTGATTCTGTTTGTCAAGTTGCTTTAGTAACAGAAAACTATATGTGGCCAAATACTCCTCCTTTTGTTCATTTGATTTGAGACTACGAATTGAAAATAGGCATCAACTAGGCTGATTCCCTTGACTACACTTTTATAATGATATTTCTGTAGGATATTTGATAAACCAGAATGAATCCTTTGATGGCCTGCAGATTCTAAAAAATGTATAATTATTCAATATTTTTTGAAGGATTTGAATTTTTATAATTGATTTAATGTATTCAGAGACAATATTGGGTATAAACTTGGATTTCTTATTAGGCTGTGAATATATATGTGTGCATATTTATATGGGCACATATATACATACATGTGTACTATATTAGAAATGTATTACACAATTTTAGTGGTAGTTTAACCTTTTTTTAATGCTACAACCTCTGTTTTCTGACCCCTTCCAATACTTCTATTTGATTAAGATGCTTTTTATGCCATTTCATTCTCTGTTCCTCTCAACCAGTTATTTTTTTCCGCCATTTACCCCCCAAAAACCTTCCACCTTCTGTAAGCAGCTCTCTTTTTCATTGCCTGCCATCTGCCCTATGAAAGGGATATTACTTAAAGCTCATGTGATAATGGTTCTTGGTACCACTTTGTTGTCATTCTTTTTCAGATGCACCTAGGAAAGAGGTATATTTTATGGCCATTATTGACATTCTTACTCATTATGATGCAAAAAAGAAAGCTGCCCATGCCGCAAAAACTGTTAAACATGGTGTAAGTCTCTTTTTGTTTTTGTTGTTTTCTTTTCCATCCCGTCTAAGCTCGCAGAATTGCTTCTACCTTGTTAAAAGATGGTCTTCTCCAGTTGGTCTTCCTTTTATTGAGATGTAAAGCACTGCAGTGAGGTTGATTACTAGCAAGAACTCACATTCTGAGCCCCTTATTATGAACCTACAAGTACTAGCTTCTTTTCCCCCTGTGACAAGTCACTTAAACTCCCTGCCTTAGCTGTTCTCTCTGCAAACTGGGGATATTAATAGGTGCATGTATCACTGGGGCATTATATGAATTCATTAGCTCCTGTTGGAACAGTACTTTGAAAAGTGCTGAGGATGTGATCAGAATTCTGATATTAGATGTTCAGAATTAAGGCGCTCTTGCATTCTTCATTATGGTCTTCCCTGCTCAGGGCTGGGCCAGCAAGGGGAATGGGGGGGCATAGTGGTGCCTTTTAAAGTGCTCAGCCAGCAGTTGGCTGGGTGAAGACATCGCATTTTCTAATTTGACAGCTATTGGGTGGCGCTTGCATTAAGGGATCTCCTTTTTTGGCACTGTGGATGAAACAAAAAGCCACAGGCCAGCCCCTACTGAGGAACTTAAGTTCAGCGGCAGCCACAGAGAATAGGGAGTCCGAACCTGGCTGATGGGATTGTTTTTGCCTTAATTCCATAACTTGACTTGGATAGATGTGGTTGCCTTGGCCATGCTGTGCATTCTATTCATTTTAAAGCACGACTCTGAGAAAGGGACCACAGACTACTGAAAAGGGCCAGCACACGCAAAAAGGACAGGGAGGGGAGGCGCTTTCTCAGTAGAGTCTAAGGATCCAGGCAGATGACCCAGAACCATCCAACCAACCAAGCTAGTGATCGGAGTTCCTGCCCTACGAGAGCAAGCTGGTGTCCCAGAAACAGACACGTTCCAAGCCAGTATTCCTCTCCAGAGAAACCCTTTCATTCCTCTAGCTGTGCCTTCACTCTACATTACAAGCAGGAAGCCGCCCACCCCAAAGAAGTGCCTTTTCAGGTCCATGCGAGTACAGAGGACTCTCCTCAGACACTTTTAGTAGCAGATGCCTTGTGAGCCTCCCTCATCTCTTCCAGCTTCCAGTGTGCGTCTCATGGCACCCAGGCCACTTCCTTCCACCCAGCTGACCACCGGTGCAGCTCTGTCCATAGCAGGGCCACAACTTAGAGTAGAAGGAGCCTTACACCTCATTGTACCTATTGGGAAACTGAGGCCCAGAGGGAATTTTTCTCCCCTCGGAGGCTGTCTCACCCAGTCTCTTCACGTAACCAGGGGAAGAAACAGTCCCAGAAAAGCTGAGTGGCTTCCCCAAAGTCAGCCAGGTAGGCCTCGTGAGAGCGCGGCTTGGCAGCAGATCCTGGGCCTTGGCGGCCAGTGCTCTTTCCACTCTTCCGTTAGATTATATAACGGAGCCGTAAAAACCTCGCCCTTCACAAGCCGCTGAATCTGTCGACGGGGCAGCGTGTTGGCTCTATTAGGAACTTCTGCCCTTTGTCTCGATCCTTGAACTTCTGAGGGAAAGCGCAGCCTGTGAAGCCAGACGTGAGCTATAACAGCTTACTCAGGCCGTGCAGCTGCCTAAAAATATCATTCGGTGACTCACTAAGAGCCCGGAGTCACTCGTTACAGTCACGAAATCGATGAGCTCACCAGTAGCTGCTTGACAACGATGAGCCGTGCCTAAAAACGCCTAAAACGAGGGGCCCGAGTGCTCTGCAGCAGGAAGCCGGCCTCCCCTCGCCTTAGGTCCGGCACGAGGCGGGCAGCGCTGAGGGGTTTGCGCAGAGAGAGGAGGAGCGAGGAGGCTGGTTCAGAATCCATTTCAACAGGCGTACACGAAGCATTTGCTTTGGAGCAAGTCGCTGGTCTGGGCGACAAGCCAGGCCTTCTTTCAAGGAACTTATAGTCCAATGGAGAGAGGGACAAGGACACAAGCCGAGACAGAGAGCAACAGCGAGGTGCAAAACAAGGGTCTGGGTAAGATGCTCTGTGAGGAAGGAAAGCCCAAAAGAACAGATCTGGAGAACCTGTTCTAGCAGGCTTCCATCGGCCGCCTCGGTCTCTCAGCTTGTCGCTGCCCCTCTAGTCTGTCCTGTTGGGAAGGACGAGGCCACTCAAGCCACTCTTGTGGATAATCGAGGCAGCCCTTGGGCAATCACTGGCTGAAATATTAGCCTGCCAGATGTGGGGCTACATCCATTCCCCTCAATATAGATTTAATCCGAATGGGGCTGGTTTTTTCCCTGATTTACCAGAAACCACATTACTCTCCAGTGTCTTCCATGATTGCCTTCCAGACCTGGATTATTTGGACCCTCCTACTGTTAGGGTAAATTTAGGGTTGAGACTGAATATAAGTTTAGTTGGTTGCCAGGGATTTGATTTCTAAATCCCAATGAAGCACTCAAGTCAGAATGGAATTTTATGGTGGTTTATTTACAATAGAAGGAAGACATTAAGAATGAAAGAGAGAGAGGGAAAAGAATTTAAACTGCTCCAGCTCGGGCTGAGCCAGGCAGGAGTTCAAAGGCCTTGGCCAAGGGGGCCTCCTCAGAAGGCTAAGGGAAAGGGGAGTCAGTCTTATCTCAATCAGTCAGTGACCATCTCACGGAAGCTGTCTGAGGAGCTCCTTCAGGCTCGAGTTCCAAGGCTCCCCCTCCACAGGAAGTGATGCAAAATATGAGATACTTCCTGTGTCTCACATGTGCCAATGGTGACTTAAGCTTGGCTTAGGACAGTCCAGGGGTCAGTCAGTTGTTTCTGATTTGTCACTTGCTAGCACATGCCAGTGTGGTGTGGGTATACACATTCCTGAGTGCTAGACTAAGCAAAATGGAGAAAATCTAAAATTCACAATCCCCCCTGATGATGATTGGGGGACTAGTCTTCCCAATTGATCACTAAACATAGTCATCCTGCACCTCTAAATTTTCTAACTGCAGGTGCATACAAAATTTTACCTTCTAAGAGAAAAACTACAATAGTTAGAGATAAGAGGGAAATGGAAGAGAGATAGCAAAACCAATGTTTTTCTGGGCGCATTGACAAAAACCAATTGGGGGGTAGTCCCCTTTTAGCATAAGAGTATACATTCAAAATAAATGTTCAATCAAGCACACCCCAAGGTTCATTCTGGATCTTCCTGATGTAGTATAAGGTTTTAGATATCTTTCTGCAAACAGTTCATTTTCTGTATTTTAGGAGTGAGCAAGCTTCTTCCCTGAAGATCTTTCTCGAACAAAAATTTTTAATCTTGGATTTTATGAAAATACAATCCCTCCTGAAGAAGGTGTTGAGAAACACCCAGTTCAGCTCAGGATGCAAGGTTGAGTTACAGGGTGTGTGAGTCAATTATCAAAAGAATAAACAAAAAAAATAAAAGAAAAAAATGAAAGAAGAATTAAACTTTTTTAAGAAAGAAGAATTCAAAATCAGTATCAAAATATCAAATCTATGCAGTCAAAAATTTGAGTAAGTAAGAATAAATTCATAATAGGACCTTGTATTAGGGTTTAATAAATTTCTAACAGGCCCTTGTATTGGGGTCCAATTGAAGTAATTTCTAATCCCACAAGTCTAGGACAGAATGCAGTAATATTTCACTTACCCATTTGCAGCCAAGGCAAGAGGGGAAAAAATGACCAGATTTGTATTGATAGGGAAGTGTCATTCCCTGGTCTGATTTTACCTTCATTCTCAGGGATAGGGGGAGCCAGAATGATAGCCAAACTTTGGTACTTGTCTGTGAGTATTTCATAAAGAGTGTGGATACAAGGAAGTCACACGTCTTAACATATGTCAAGTGTCACAACCTCAAGTCTCACACTAGGTTCAAGTCCTTTGTATTGGCTTAGAAGTGCATCAATCCTACCTGGATTAGTTTCTTTCTTTTTTTGACCTGTGTGCTCTTTTTGGCACTATTCAGGTTAAGTCTGTGCTCCTTTTTGATCTCATTTCCTAGAATCAGACACAAACATTAATCACAGTCCCATAACAAAATGGCAGGTTCCCACAGTCTAAAGCTGTTTGGGTATGCATTAATATTATAGCAAGTATATATATTTAAACTTATATTATTGTAGAATAAGAATTAATATTGATTATATGTACCTTAAGTACAAGAAATGAGAAAAGGGAAAAATCAAATATTCTAATCAAAAGAAAAGAAAAGCAATAATAAAAATAAGGAAAAATAGAAAAAAATTCACACTGTTCATCTATTAGTCCATGGGACAGTCAAATGGAGGACCATGGAAAGTGGGAAATGGTTGAGTTTACTCTCAGATAGGGTGGGTTTGGTTTTTGTTGTTTGTTTTAGAACTAGAAAGAATCATAGTGGTATCCATTTCCCCATCCTTAGTCTTGTTTTCTTTTCCATTGGCCCAGGCTGGTGCAGAGATCTCGACGGTGAACCCTGAACAGTATTCAAAGCGCTTCTTGGACTTTATTGGCCACATTTTGACGTAACCTCCCAGGTGGCCCCGGGGGATAGACAGACATGAGATGTGGGAACACAGCAGAGCTGGCTTCAGTTAAGGAAAAAAATGGAAATGGAACTCCGTGACATGCTCCTCTTGCAGAAAAGCAAGCCTCCTCAAGTTTCCCTCCTCAGGCCACGCCGACGGACTTGGGGGCAACTTGCTCTAACAGCTACCTGATACTTCCCAGCATAGCTCTAGCTACTTCTGACTTTTTTTGTGTGTGTGCATTAAAAAAATTAAAACATAATTAATGAATTAAAATAGATTAGCTTAACTCAGAGCCAGTTGCTGTGGCGACTCTCTGACACAGCTAGCCGTGGTGGAGTGAATGAATGAATGAACAAGTGGGGAGGGGAGATTCCGTGCATGTCCTACCAGCCGTGTTGGCGTCAAACTGTAAACTGTGGATCAGTTTATTTTTTGAGTTGAAAGACATGACAGTATTCATAATAATAATGATGATAATAATAATGGTGATGATGATGATTTAAAAAAAAAACCTTACTGCGAATGTTACACTTGTACTCCGCACGCTGGCACTCCTTAATAACTGTAACATTAACCCCTTGGCACCAGGCAGGCGCAAGCAGCCCTTGTCTTTGCCTTTGCACTGTTTTGCCTCAAGTACATCGTGTCAGAACTTCCAGCGCCAAGGAGTTACTTTCTGTCTTCTAACAGGAGGCTGATGCCATAGTTGCTCTGTCAGTTACATTTTCACCTCAGTAAATTATGTCAAGGAAAAATGCTTATTCTCTTTTATTGCCTGGAGCTTCTCCATTGTTACACTCTTCTATTGCAACATAGGAATTAATGCTACATGGAAAAAAAATAGCTTGGGGTGGGGGGGGCTGCATAGTTTTGGGCAACAGTATCTACATCTTCCAACTTGAGGAGATGAGCAAAGTACTAGAAATCTCAATTCTCCTGCTCTAGAAGGAAAAAAACCGAAATTTTAAAATGCTTCTGTTTTTAACCACTGTTTAAGCAGTGGCGTTTTATTATAAATTATCCCTCTAATGGAAACCTTCAATTTTACTGTTTACATTATTAGGAAAACAGGGATACTTTTGAATCTAAAATTTTATGTACAGTATGTGATTTTTTGAAGTTTACATGTAAAGTTATTTTGCAGCCTAGATGAAACAATGTTTTGCATTTCTTGAGGTGTATCATACGGTGATGTACCAGAACAGATGCTTTCTTCCAAGTCCACGGTAGAGAAGTCTTTTACAATAAACTAAAAAAGGCCATTCTGTTTTTGTTTCCTCCAAATGTTCTTTTATCAACTGAATGATTTTTTTCAAATGTTTACCCCAAATCTGGTTGTATAAATGCATTGCCTAAAACTGTGCTGATTGCATTTAATCATGTTCAAACATTTTTCAACATTGATCATGTTTCTACCAGCTCCTCTACATCTTCTGAAAGGCGCCAAGCCAAAAAGAATTAGGTTTGCTTAGAGTATGTTATTAACTCATACACTGTGCTGAAGCTGTGCCTTTAAAACTCTTTGTTTAAGTCATGAGATGATTTGGGGGGGTAAGCATTGTGGGGGGATCACACCCTCCACCGATTACTTAGAAGGAAAAGAAACCCCAGCCTGGCAGGATGCCTCTTCCAGTAATGTTAACATCAGAGCTGTTCGGACTACAACTGGGCACGGTGTATGTAGTGTTTACTTCAGTGCAACGTTGAAAGAGCCGAAATCACAGTATCTCCAGAAGCCAGAGGCAGTGGCATCCCCATCGCAGCATACTTACTGATTGTTACCTAGTTTTGTTACCCTCTCTGGAGGAAGTTAACACCACTGTAATATAACTGTACAAATCTGTATTTTATGTATTTAAATGAATGGATACTGTGATTAAGATCCTTATTCTGGCATCAGACCCATTTCACTTTTTTTAAACCTGCTGTGGTTTTCCATGGTAGGAGACTGCAAAGAGAGACCCTGAAGTTTAGACGAGGTACCCAGACATCATTTGAATAGCTTTTCTTCATTGTGGCCAATATGTTTATGCTTTTTAGAAGTTTACAAAAATGCTTCTTTCTTTCTTTCTTTTTTTTTTGGTCTATAACAGTCTTTGTCCTTCATTGCTGTCAACAAAATGTTTATATGGACAGGGTAAGGAAGTGCACATTGTATCGCTCCAGACAAGAGCAAGGCTTTATACAATAAAGCACTTTGATGACTCACAAGGGAAAGCCTCTGCCCCCTCTGTTCCAACTCAGCTTCCCTCCTCTGCAGATGAATTTTAAAATGTGGTTCAACTGCGTAGCCTTTGGGGACCCCCCACTCAGAGTCTGTGTGTAGCTCCGTACAAAAATACGGCTTCAATTAAACCTCAGAGAAGCAAAATCAAATGTGATTGACCATTTTCTGAGAGCGTTTTACTTAACCTGTGCTGAAAGATGAGTTTTCTGTGGAGGGATATTTGTAAGGGACCTAAACTCTTACAGGAATGGTAGCTTAATAAAAGATGAACAGGCAGGAAGAAAGCCCCTCCCTATTCATCGAGCAAGGAAAAGAAATAGGAATGCTACTAAGTGTCATCAAGCAATGTTGATGACTCCTTTAAAAATGTTCTCTGTGACACAGTATTCTGGAAATTTCTAGGGATGGCGACCCTAGCCATGGGAAAGAATAACGTTTGCAAAATTCTAAAGGGATAGCAAATGGGTGTCAGGTCAGCCGCGGTTTTCTTTCTAGTACATTTGGATCTAAATTTTCATTTTACCCTCATTTTGGTTTTACACTGCCCTAATTTGAATTCGCAGTGGCCCCAGAAGCAAGTCAATATTTCTAAATATTTTAAAACCTCCCCTGTAGCAATAGGAGAGAGAGTGTGAATTAGTGGGTAGGGTGCTAAGCCTGAAAGTGTAGAAGACACGGATTTAAGTCCTACCTTTTACTTGAACTGGCAGTGTGACCCTGAGCAAGTCACCATCCGTGTCCCATGCAACTTCTTAAGCAACTAATAAATGGTAAGAAGAAATTAAGCTTTGCTGAGAAGTAAGTTTCTCATATCAGGAGTTTCTTCACCAATGAAATGAAAGGTCCAGACCAAAAATAAAGTAGCAACGAACAAACATTTATTAAGTAGGAACTGGATGTCTTAGACACTTTAATTTGGAGAAATCTTTTCCGTCAGTGGGTAAGTATTTGCTGAGTACTAGTAGGTGTCGGGCACTATCCTAAGGGCAAAAGATCATGTCCAAAAAAAAAACCCTGGAGAAGCTCCCTTCTAAAGGGGAAGATATACAAGTTATTTTGAAGAGGAAGGTGACTAGCTGCTGATAATTGATAATAAGGCAACAAATAATAATAGAAGGCCAGAAAAGAGAAAGAGAAGACAATTTTCCCCCAGAATTTCTTCTTGAAGTCTCCTCTGAGTACACCCCTCCCACACAATTTTATATATTATTGGTGAAAGTGTGACCAGACACTAATGTGAATAGGAGAGAGGATTCATCAGGTATTTTAATGGGACAAATAATTTTGTTTTAAAAGAGTAATCAGCTAGAAATGATATGGCAAAGAGTTCAGGTGACTCATTTCCCTAAAAGATTTTGAGTTGATGACTCCATTTTTTTAACCCCTTACCTTTTGTTTTAGAATTGATGCTAGGTATTGATTCTAAGGTAGAGGGAGTGGTAAAGGTGAGGCAATTGGGGTTAAGTGACTTGCCCAGGGTCACACAGCTAGGAAATGTTTTGAGGCAAGATTTGAGGGCAGAAACTCCAGTTTCCAGGCCTCCCTAACCAGACTATCGAGTGAGCCACCTCATTGCCTCAAATACCTATTTTTCATAGGAAACATTTCTTCCTCTATTCTCCCTTGAACAGAGAACAATAATTCAGTTCAACAAATTATTTAATATAGATTCAGCCATCCTTAATTAAAAGTATTTACTAAGCTTGGCACTGTATTGTGCATTAGAGACAGAGAAACAAAACAAACGCTTCAGGAAATCATTAAATTCCAGGTTCTAAGCTAAGCACTGAGGATACAAAAGCAAAAAAGAAGTGCTCTCAAGGAGCTTACATCCTAAAGGGAGAGATGTATGTAACAGAATATAGACAAAAATGAATACAAGTGAGCTGGAAGCAAAAGGACAGACATTAGCAGCTGATTATTGATAATAAAGCAACATATAATAATAGATGAGGGCAGGGAAACTAGAAGGCCAGGGGGGGGAATACAGCAAATAAAACCATATTTCTAGACTACATTGTAACCTGCCATCAGAGCTGACATTGTACCGAGGAAAAACTATGTTTAAAAAAAAAAACTCTGAAAAAATATGTTAACATAAACTATATGCACTGAAAACATTAGCTCTATTTTCCTTCATTTTAGAGGAAAATGCAGCAGAAGCTGAAATCTAAGACCTGTCATTCCCTTTAATTAGATCCATCCATAAAAAAATTCATCTGCCCCATGTACACTCCATCCCCCAGCCTCTTTCCCATTACTCTGAATGGATGTTTTTAAATGACGTGACATCGTTCTCTAAAGTGGCCCAGCACACCAACTAAGAATGATGGGAAAGGTGCTGATGGAAGGGCAATTAATGAATTACCGAAGGAGATGTGGAAGCTGCTTTTTCCAGAGCTCTTGAAGAATGGGATGAATTCCGATTTGCCTTGAAAAGGCTTAAATGAATGCACCCTAAAGGATTCAATGACCTTTGTTTATGATTTTGTAAAAACCCTATACAGAGGAGGTTAAAAAGCATTATAGATTCCCCATCTTCCACACACACTTTTAAATACTTGAATTCACTATGATTGAAGGTCAATGGTGAAAATGAGTTAGAATAAACCAATAACTACTGTATTGGGGCAGATAAACCTAGTAGGTTAAAGTGAAATGAAATTTAAAAAAAAAAAACAATCTAGGACTCTCCATGCAAAGACCCTCATTGCCGCCTTTCTCCTACAAATGTTTGTTGTTGTCTCTTTTAAACCCTTACCCTCTGTCTTAGAATCAATATAGTGATTGGTTCTAAGTCAGAAGAGTATTAGGGGCTAGGCAATGGGGGTTAAGTGACTTGCCCAGGGTCACACAGCTGGAAAGTGTCTGAGGCCACATTTGAACCTAGGACCTCCTGTCTCTAGGCCTGGCTCTCAATCCACTGAGCCACCCAGCTGCCCCCCAGCTTTGTTCATTTTTTTCCTATAAATATTTTCACTAATCATTTGAGGTCAGTTTCCAAACTACATACCATACTTTAGTCCTCATTGGATTCTATAAACAGGAACATTCTGTAAACCATCTCATTTTGTCAGATAACTGGTTGTCTTGAGGTTCATTCCATATTCATGGATGTTCTTTCCCCTTTCTGGAAGAACAAGACTAAACTGGCTAAATCTACCAGGATCCTCCCTTCTGCCTCTATGAACTCTACTAATCTTAAAGAGATCCGAGATGTCAAGTTTAAAAAAAGGATCTACAGGAGAAAAGTCACAAAAGGTATTTTGTCATAAACTCTTCCTTTACCTGAAAACTCCTTATATTTTGTAAATTGTATACACGTGTATGTACAGATACATATTAGTTACTCTATTATTAATATATTAACTTAATATTTACACATTAACTTAATTGCTGTTCCCTTTAATAAAATGGCCCATATATAAACTATAACACCATATATGTATTTTCACTTTATCATTTTAGAAAGTTGCCTCGGGCATTGCAAGACTAAGTAACTTACCCAAAGTCAAACGTTAGTATGTGTCAGAGGCATACTTGAACCCAGGTCTTCCTAACTGCAAGACCATTTTGGCTCTGCTCAACCTAGGAGGTTGTGTGGCTAGAGCTGCCTCCGAACCAGAAAGACCAGGGTTCGAGACTTCCTTTCATATATACTGGCTGTGTACCCTGGACAACTTGCTTCACTTCTCAGAGGACAGTGAGTAGCAGAGAAGTTGCAGATTTGAGGTTTGAGTTTGGGAGTTTCCTTTGCCAGTGAAGTCAGAGGTCCAGGTCCAACCTCTGTGTCTACAACTGTAATTAAAAAGGATACGAGCTCTGTAGGTGTGTCTCTTTCTCTCTGTTGTTCTCTGTGTGCATCTATCTTTCTGTCACCGCCTCCTTTTCTCCCCCTTTCTCCACACATATGTACATATGTATACATACATATTTGTGTGCATACACACAAAGGAAAGCTATATCCACACACATGTTTTATGTATATGTAAACATTACGGTGTAACATATGGAAACTGGTGGGTATAGAAATGATGTACGACTTCCCCAAGGCGGATACTATTAATACCTGTTGGGGAGAAAGTCCTTTAACACATTAGATCCCTTGCAAAGGGCCAAATAAAGGTCTATATACTCTTTATTTTTCTAGTGAAATCTTTGTCCAGCTATGTCTATACTTTTCCCTTCCTTGAAAAATTATCACAAGTTTTTCTACTCCTTTTGGGGGAAGAAGATTTCTATCCTCTCTCTAGAGCTTCTTTAGCTCTCTGACTTCTCAGAAATAATTAGTGATTTTTTAAAAAACAGATTAGGTAATTGCCTTGGTACCCAAAGATGCAGAATGTCCAGGCACGCAGATTAATTAAGTAGATTCATATTTTCACATATTCCTTTAGCAATTATTCATTTTGGTAATTAATACATCACTGTAGCGCTCACTGCTGTCTAATTATTCCTATGTGGGAACCCCAGCTCGAACCCATACAAGTGGGACCATCTAAGTCAAGTCACAACTTCAAGTACTTTATCCAAACATGGAAAAGACTTGCCTTCGGTTTTCTTCCCTCTTCACGCTGGCCTTTAGCAGGAAGTGATTAAGATCAACTGCAATAATCCTTTTAGACCTCAAAAAGAGAGAGCCTCATTTCAAGGTGCTAAGAGCCTGAAGAATATTGTCCTCAAAGGAGAAAAACAGCGGGACACTCTAGCTCTGCCATAATTAAATTATTATTAACTTACCATCATTTTACATGCATCAGTCTTTAGTGACTCAATAGCCTTTTGTCTTTTCATGGGTTAGCCATTTGTTTTGTGGTTTTGAGAAGGTTGGGCAAATTTTTATATAACAAGAAATATTTTTTTGCTGTCCTTTTATTTTCCTTACACGTCTCATGCTACCCAAACTACATGTATGTACTTTCTTCTTAACAATAGGTATAGGCTCCTATTTTGGGCCTTGGGCTTTTCATTTTGATGGTATCGTTTGTGTATCAATTAGAATATTCTAATAGAATTCTAATAGAAATAGAATAGCAATTAGAATTTTTTTCTTAACTAGTTGCTAGCTCCTAGTGGGAAGGGACAACTCTACTTCTTTCTGTAGCACACCCACCTAATGTGCTCCCTGAATGCTCATTGACTGGTTGGCTAATTGTTTGAAGGTTTAGCGATACCTGTAACAGAGATTTACAGAGCAGCAGAGGTACTTTCATGTACATTATCTCATTCAGTCCTAGAAAGAAGAAAATACACATTTACAGATTTGAGAGAAAAGACAATGAAATGAACAAGGCATAATTTGAATGCAAGACTTCTGACTTCACATCTAGGACATTTTCCAATGCATCTTAGTCATGGGAAGTGGCAGTCTTTCCCAATATTTCTTAAATGTATCATATTCCCATGATACACAAATCCTCTGAAAGTATTTTTGAGGTGAATACATTTAATTTTGTTTTAAAGAATTAATTACATTAATTCCTCATTATAAATCTATTAATATTTTCCCATGATTCTCTTGTTCCCATCTTCTCTCCCTTTAGGTTTGAACTAAATCCTGAATAGTCTACTTGGATAAAGTTTCTCTTTTGAACGTTACTAATTTTTTTCTCACTATCACAAAAATACTGACGAACAGACAATATTAATCAAAGCAACTTCTATTGTAATATTTTTTAAATTACCCTTTTGAGTGACATTGGAAAATCACTCAAAATTGACCCTGACATGGCTCTATTTGCCACTGAGAAACCTTTCAAAAAAATCAAGTGAAACAAGGCTGTCCATTGTCTTCATTTCTATTTTGCATAAGTAATAAAGTAATAGGGTTAGTTAGCTAGGTGGCTCAATGGATTGAAAGCCAGGTTTAGAGACAGGAGGTCCTGGGTTCAAATTCAGTCTCAGACATTCCTAGTTGTGTAACTCTGGGCACAAGTTACTTAACATCCCCATCATCTAGCCCTTATCACTCTTCTGCCTTAAACCACACAGTACTGATTCTAAGACAGAAGATAAGGGTTAAAAAAAAAATAAAAAGAACTAGAAATGTTGACCATAGCAAATACAAGAGGTCAGCTAGGTGGCACAGTGGATAGAGTGCCAGGGCCTGGAGTTAGGATAACTCATCTTCCTGAGTTCATTTCTTTTTTTTTCCCCTAATATTTTTTTTCTCAATTACCTGAAAAAAATTTTTTTCAAGTCAAATTTTCACTTCTCCTCTCCCTCAAGACTGCAAGCAATATGATATAGATTTTTATGTCTAATAATGTAAAGCTTCTTTCCACACTAGTCATTTAGTGAAAGAGAACTCTAACAAACAAAAGTGAAAAAATAAAGTGAAATATAGTATATCTTGATCTCCATTCAGACCCCATCAGTTCTTTTTCCGGAAGCAGATGGCATTTTTTATCATGAGCCCTTGAGGATTTTCTTGGGCCACTATATGGCTAAGAATAGCTTGCCATGAGGGGGCAGCTGGGTAGCTCAGTGGATTGAGAACCAGACCTAGAGACGGGAGGTCCTAGGTTCAAATCTGGCCTCAGCCACTTCCTAGCTGTGTGACCCTGGGCAAGTCACTTGACCCCCATTGCCTAGCCCTTACCACTCTTCTGCCTTGGAGCCAATACACAGTATTGACTCCAAGATGGAAGGTAAGGGTTTAAAAAAAAAAAAGAATAGCTTGCCATTCATAAATGTTCATCATATAATATTGCTGTTACTGTGTACAATGTTCAGTTGGTTCTGCTCACTTCACTTTGCATCGGTTCATGTAGGTCTTAACAGATTTTTCTTAAATTATCCTTCCCATCATTTCTTATAGCATTAAAATCACATATCATATTGTTCAGACATTTCCCAATTGATGGACATAAGCTCAGTTTCTAATTCTTTTCCACCACAAAAAGAGCTGCTATAAATATTTTTGTGGAAGTAAGTCCTTTAAAAAAATATCTTTGAGATACAGACCCAGTAGAAGTATTGCTGGAGCAAAAGGTATACACAGTTGTAAAGCCCTTTGGGTGTAGTTCCGAATAGCTCTCCAAAATGATTAGATCATTTCACGACTCCACCAGCAGTACATTAGTGTCCCAATTTTCCCACATCCCCTCCAGTATTTATTATTTGCCTTTTCTGTCACATTGCTCAATTTTATAGGTGGCACCCCAGAATTGTTTTTAATTTGCATTTCTCTAATCAAGAGTGATTTAGAGCATTTTTCATGTGATTATTTAAAAACTTGATTGCTTCATCTGAAAAATGCCTATTCATATCCTTTGACCATTTTTCAGCTGGGGAATGATTGGTATTATAAATTTGACTCAGTTGTCTATATATCTGAGAAATAAGGTATTTATGAGAGATACATTTTGTAAAAATGTTTCCCCAGCTCTCTCCTTTTCATTTAATCTTGGTTGCATTGATTTTGTTTGTGCAAAACCTTTTTAATTTAATATGATCAGTTATCCATTTTACATCCTAATGCTTTCTATCTTGTTTGGTTATAAATTCTTTCCATATCCATAGATTTGACAGGTAGATTACTCTAAGTTCCTCTAATTTGTTAATATTAGTACCCTTTATGTCTAGATCTTGAATCCATTTTGACCTTATAGGGCATGAGATGCTGGACTAAAAGCAGGCTCTACCATGCCTTTTTCTAGTTTTCCCAGCAGTGTTTGTCAAAGAGTGATTTCCAGACCCCAAAACTTGGATCATTTTCCTGAGTTCAAATCTGGCCTTGGACACTTACTCATTGAATGACAGTAGGCAATTAGCATAACCCTGTTTGCCTCAGTTTCCTCATCTGTAAAGTGATCTGAGAATAAATTAATAAACCATTCTAGTATTTTTGCCAAGAAACCCCCAAATGGGGTCACAAAGAGTCTGAAACAACTGAACAACAACAAAGCTTCATGGCAGGAAAAAAATAGACCGTGGCAAAGTTTTATGTAAATAATTTATTTAAATTTCCAGTAATTTTTTTAAAAGTAGATAATGTGTGCAAGATGTTGTACAAAATCTAAGATCTAAGATTCTTCCCACTCTGTTCTTTTGTAACATAGAACGCCATGTCTCAGTTCTCTCTTTGTAGATTCTTGTGATTCTATCTAGCACAGCTTTGCATTCAGGAATTTTTTTTAACACAAAACAGGACTCACATCTTTTGCAATTTATCTCTTTTTTTAAATTATTGAATGTTTTATTTCCTCTGTTGTCTTTTTTATTCAGCATCCCCTTCCCCTTCTCCATATTATAGAAGCCTTCATCTGACAAAATCGAAAAATTAGGCCCCTAATCTTTCCATTTTTCAGTTCATTCTCTGGTGGTGGACATTCACAAATTATTCTTCAAATATTAAATTTGTAGGTGTATGTAATGTTCTCTTGGTTCTATTTGTTTCAGCCTTCATTATCTCCTGTAATTCTTTCCAAGTTTTTAAAAAATTAATCTGTTTCCCATTTCTTTTTTTTTTTTTAAACCCTTACCTTCCATCTTGGAGTCAATACTGTGTATTGGCTCCAAGGCAGAAGAGTGGTAAGGGCTAGGCAATGGGGGTCAAGTGACTTGCCCAGGGTCACACAGCTGGGAAGTGTCTGCGGTCAAATTTAAACCTAGGACCTCCCAACTCTAGGCCTGACTCTCAATACACTGAGCTACCCAGCTGCCCCCCTGTTCCCCATTTCTTAACACACAGTAGTATTCCATCACAATCATATACCACAGTTCATTTAGCCATTTCTCAATTGATGGACACCCCCTCAGTTTCCAGTTCTTTGCCACCACAAAGAAAGAACTGCTATTAATATTTTGAAACATATTTGGTTCTTTTCCTTTCTTCCTGATCTCCTTGAAAAGGAGTGGTATTGTTAAGACAATTTATATATCTGTGTTTCTTACAGGGTCCATAGAAAATTAGGATTATAAATCTACAGTAGAAGGCACCTCAGAGGCTATCAACTCCAACTCCCCCATTTTATAGATGAGGAAACTGAGGCCAAGAGAGCTTAGGGGGTTTATCCAATGTCCCACATGTATTAAGCAGCAGAGATGTTATTTGAAGCCAAATCTTCTGACTCAAGAGCTAATGATCTTTCCATGAGAATGAAAGGACTTTGTCAGCCTGAACACTTTCTAAAAATGAGTTGGCTCTAATTATAGTTCACTTAGAGCATTTGATCCTCCCACCTGATGCCTTTGAAATTCCCTTGACCATCCTTGTTTTCTTCATAAGTACAGTGAACCTTGAGGCCTGATGACCTCTTAGAATGTATTGGAGATTTCACAACTTTCAATTGCTTTTTGTCCTACAAATCACAGTGGCTTTAAATTTAATCAAAGCTAAGTGATATACAATAAACCCACAAATCCTATGTGTAGAAAGTAGCAGCCTTAACAATAGTATAGCTCAGGAAAGAGATGAGAACTTGGAGCCAAAGGACCAGAGTTTGAATTCAAATTCTGATACTTCCTTCCTGGACAACTAATTTAATCAATCTACACCTATTTCTTCTAGAAAATAAGAGGCTTCGCCTAGATTGCCTCTCTGCTCTCTTCCAGCTCTAGATTTATGATCTTATCATTACCTTTGATGAAATCAAAGCAGGTTTACTGAATTTTCTTATACGAAGGCATTCTCCTCTGGGATCCTTTCCCTGGTGTCTGATATTTTTCCATGAAACTAGAATCCTTCCTTCTCTCATATCGGAACTATCAATAGTCAGAAATTATCATGTAACCAAATTTTGGTAACTGAATTGGCACTACTTCTGTTACTTTCTATTCCCAATGAATTTTTGCCTAGTTTGACCAAGGAGAAAAAATCAAATTGCCTATGTATAACACTGAATCTTGTTATTGAGCACCTCTTCAGGGAGCTCAACTGACAACCTCTGGGCTGTTACCTAGGAATCTGGTTACCTAGGAACCCGATTACCAGTGACCAGACCCTGAAAAAGTCACCCATGCACCTGAGGCAAGGTCTGAAAATTATATCCCTTGTTTGTCAGTCCCTGTCTTTGAGCCTTCCTATATCATAGGCGACGACATTATAAACTACTTAATGTGTAAGGAAAGGCAGAATTTTATGACAAAAATGCAACTACAAAAATTATATTTTGTATTATCTTTATTTTATTTGAAAATGTTCCCTTTGCACGTGTATGTATACACAATAACCAGTATATAGCTCTGAGTGGCCACCTACCTATTCTACAAGAATTCCGTGCATTACACACTGCTCTGTATGTTCTAATTATTTTTTCAAATCCCCAAAAGGAAGATCTTTCTGCAAACCAAAGTAGAGAATGGAGCCATAGGTCTAAAATGGAAAGCAGAGTTGTCTTCTGTATGACTCTAGAGCTCCTCCCTTTTCTTTTCTTTCTAGCTTTTGGAAGTTAGTCGAGGAGATTTCACAGGTCAGGGTGGAATTATGATAAATAACTAATCACATGGTAAGAAGAAAGTGTTATAGTGTCAAGTGCAAATGTACAAAGAGGAATATAATATACTATCATAAATTAAATTCAATCATTATGTAATATATTAATATAATTTATATCATATATAATTTTAAGATAATGTTTACATTATTTTATATATTGTTATATTTTTTAATACATTCTATAACATTGCTATGTCATTGAATCATTTCTATATAATATAATTTATATATGGATATTGATTAAATAAATTAAATAATAAATGTACTCAAATTCTAAGAAATAACTTACCAAAGTAAAAAATGATTAGTCTATAGCTATGTTATAAAGTTCAATATTCAACTGAATTTAAACTCAGGATGTTTTTTTTAAAGATTGAAAAGGATGAGCAAGTATGGATGGGTTGCCATTATTTAGGGGAAACATCCAAATTGATAGCATTTCCACTTGAGTATTTGAAGTTTTTGTTTTTTTTAATGAAAGGAAATTCACTGAGCATTTACCTACCTAGCACCTTGTGGCCAATTTCTGGTCTTCGCAAAGTGAAGTCAACAAGCATTTATTATTAAGTGCTTACATTGGGCTAAGTGCTGAGAATACAAATATAGAATACGAAAGATAGCCCCCACCCTCAAGGAGCTTACATTCTAATGGAGACATTAAAAAACAACAACAACATAAAAGAAGCTCAGAATTAGAGGATGGCAATGGGAAGATCCTAGCTGATACTGGGTGAGAGTCATGATTATGGAGAGAAGAGAAAATCCAGAGTCAGGAGTATATAGATTGCAGTAGAATTTGGACTTGGCTGGCCTGATATTTTCCTTTCAATGATTCTAGAAACAACCAGAGGAAGGAACTAATCAAAGGAAGAATGTGCTTCCAGGGTCAGGAATCCAGGAATTCCAGAGCGAAGAGAGTTAGAGTTAACTGGATATCCTAATGAGATAAGTGACTTTCCCAGAGTCATGCAACCAGTATGAGTAAGAGATGAGATTTGAACACAGATTTTCCTGGGTTCAAAGTCAACTCTGTCTACACTATCCCACATTGCCTTGACCCAGAGGGAGAAACCAAAATATTAAAACATCAAAATGAATTTTGTTAATCCAGTAACAGTACTAATGAACCAAAGACCCAGAATATTTCCATGATGGCTAGAATTTGATGTGCCTCAGAGGGGTTTATTACCAAAAGGGAGAAAGACTTCCTTCTAACATAGAGGAGGCTAAATAGTACCTATTAGACTTGAAGTTGGGGAAAAGTGAGTTCAAATCTTATCTGTAACACTAGCTGTGTGACCAGAGGCAACTTGTTTAACCTCTCTTGGACTCAACTTTATCATCTAATTGGGAATAATAATAGCAGCCACTTCACAGTGTGAGGCTCAAATGGAATAATAGAGGCAAAATGCTTTGCAAACTTTAAAAGTTCCACATAAATGTTGGCTTTTGCAATTATAATATGAACCCACCTGTCACCTTCAAAATCAACACTTTGGCCTGTTCTTGCCTTTAAAATGTGGGTTCATTTTTAAACTTTACTGAATGTCTCAGTATCCATTCTAAAACAGAAGTAGAGTAAGGAGTAGGCAATTGGGGTTAAGTGACTTGCCCAGGTTCACACAGCTAAAAATGTACCTGAAGTCAGATTTAAACCAAGGTCCTCCTGATTCCTGACTTGGCTCTCTATCCTCTCTGCTACCTCACTGCCTCATAATGTGAGCTTCTTGGGGTAGGGATGTAGCTCTTGTGCCTTTGTATCCTCTACCTTTGGCATGATATATACCACATAATCAGCACTTAAAAAATGCTTATTGGGGGTGGAATCAAGATGGCGGCTTAGAAGCAGCAAAAATCAATTCCTGTGAAAACTGTTCCACACCAATCAAAAATAAAGAGCTTCAAGGGGGACAGAAAACCAAATCCAACAACAAGAAAGAGCTGTGGGACACTCCTGCCTGATTCAGCTGAAATGGTACTCAGAGAAGGTTGAATTCTTGGGTTTAAGGAAAAGAAAGAAGGAAGGTCCCAGTGCCCCTCCCCCACCTACTGTGCTGAGAATTCAGTGGTCTGATCTTGGGGCAAGGGCTCCAACAGGGACAGAGTTCCTTGCTACCACAACTACATGAAGCTCAGGACTCTGACCACAGCTGGCAAGGAGACAACTGGAGGCAAGAAACAGAGAAGATGGCAGGCTGGTCGCAGCTTTCAGCCACCACACCTCCATGTTAGGCCTCTGCCGCTGGAAGTTTTGGCATCAAGGCACATTTAGCTCTGCAGATCAGCTAAACTGGCTTAATCCAGTTTATCAATATAGTAGAGAAGAAGTCTCTAGAGGGAAGAAAAGCACAAACTCATAGAGCTAGCAAATAACCAGAAGAGCAAGTATAAAAAATAGACAGAAAGCCAAACTCCAAAACAGACTCACAAGTCTCTCCTACTCAATTGAACCTGAAAGGTACTCAGATAAAATAGAATTCTTGGATATAAGGGAAAGATCCAACACTCCTCCCCCACCTACTGTGCTAAGACCCATAGTAGGACTAGCTGACTGGGATCACAGAACAAAAGCTACAACCCTGACAGAGTACCTTGGTACCACAATGGGAAGTTCAGGACTCTAACCAGGCAGCTGACAGGGAGGTGGCTGGCAGAAAGTAGTAGAGTAACTACCTTCAACCTCCACACATTCACTTTTACCTTCAGCCTCTGCTGGCAGCTGGGGAAGATCTGGCCTCAGAGAAAATTAATACAACAGGTAACTCCATCAGCCTAATCCAATTAATAAGCACAGTAGAAAAGAAGCCCCTTCAGGGCATAAAAGCTCAAACTCACAGATCCAGCAAATAAACAGAGGAGAAAGAAAACAGCCAATAAGGAGGGGGAAAGCAGGAAAAAATATGAGTAAACAACAACAAAAAGAAATTATAGTCAACAGCTTCTATTCAGGAAATGAACAAAGAACAAATGGAACAGAGGAGGACCAAGGAATACCAAGCAAAAACTCAGAAACTCCAGCAAATTGGACTCAGGCTCTGGAAGAACTCAAAATGCAATTCAAAAAACAATTAAGAGGTTGAATAAAATTGGAGAAAGAACTTACAAAGCAAGGTAGGCCATTTGGAAACAGAGGCACATGAACTAAAACCAGAAAATAGTGTCTTAAAAGCCAGAATTTACCAGCTCAAAAATGAGGCAAAGAAACTAAAAGATAAAAACAATGACCTACCAAAAAAAAGATCAAAAGGAAAAAGAGGATCAAAAAGTCAGGGATGAAATTCAGTCTTTAAAAATTAGAATTGAACAATTAGAAACAAATGACTTCACAAGGCAGCAAGAATCTATAAAACAGAATCAAAAGAATGAAAAAAATTGAGGAAAATATGAAACACCTCATTGATAAAACTATGACAATTTAAGAATTGACTACCTAAAAATCATGAAAAAAGAAAAAGCCTGGACATCATTCAACAGGAAATTATCAAAGAAAACTGCCCTGATATTCTTGAACAAAAGGGTAAAGAAGAGATTAAAAGAATTTATAGGTCATCCCCTACATTAAATCCCCAATTGACAATGCTCAGGAATGTTATAGCCAAGCTCAAGAACCTCCAGACCATGGAAAAGATACTACAAACTATTAAAAAGAAAAAATTCAGATATCATGGAGCCACAGTCAGGATTATACAAGATCTGGATGCATCCATACTGAAGGACTAGAAGGCATGGAATGTGATATTCCAGAAAGCAACGGAACTGGGTCTACAATCAAAAATCAATTACCCAGCAAAACTGACTATATTCTTGCAGGAAAAGTGTGGTCACTTAATAAAATAGAAAATTTCCAAGCATTCCTGAAGACCAGACTTATGTAAGGGGTAAATTTAGGGGTTTTGACTAATATATTATCCTTATGGTCACCAGGGATTAATTCAAATCCCAATAAAAATACTCAAATTAGTTTGGGAATTTTATGTTGGTTTAATTAACATAGAGGGAAAGAATTAAGAAGAAGAGAGAGGGGAAAGGGTATAAGATTTCTCCAGCCTAGACTGAGCCAAGGGGACTTCAGAGACCTTCCAGCCACAAGGCCTCCTCCGAGATGAGGGGCCTCCTAGGAGGATGGTGTTTTTAGGAAAGGTAAAGGAAAAAAAGGAATCAGCCTAAACTCTGAGAGAGCTCAGGGAAGACGCTTGACCTGACCCACGATATTAAGCTTCTCCCAGTTACTGTATCAAGGACACTTACCGCCAAACCTGGACAATAGCAGCCATGCCAAGATGCCAAGATGCCCAGCACGTTGCCATCAGCCACCTCTCCACCAAAAGAGGGCGGCAGAGCCACCTCTCCACAAAAAGAGCCCAGAGAGAGGAAGTGACGCGAGATATATTGACTGTTTTTTACATCACTCCCTGCATCTCACATGTACCAATGGTAGCTTAAGTTTGACTGAGCACAGCCCAGGGGGTCTGTCAACTGTTTCTAATTTGTCATTTGCTAGCACATGTCTGTCATAGACTATCCTTCTCAACACTTAATCATTAAGTAGGGGTGTAGATATTCCTGTTTTGTTAGACTAAGCAGGGTGGAGTAAATCTAAAATTCACACTTAAAAAGAAAATTTGATGCCCAAATCAAAACTCAAGAGAATCACAAAAAGGTAATTAAGAAAGAAAAAAATTAAAGAACCAAAAAAGTTCAAATGATTTGTTTTCCTATAAGAAAAGATGGTATTGGTAACTCTTAAAAGTGTTATTATCATCAGAGTAGCCAGAAGTATACTTAGAGGATACAGTGGTAAACTGTATAAAATGATATCTCAAAAAAAATTATTAAAAACTAGGGGTAAAAAAAGAGGATACTACTAAGAGAAATAGGAAAAGAGATAAAATGGGGTAAATATATATTTCATAAAGTACATGGGGGGAGGGAGGTTGATGACCAATACAAAGGAAGGGAAGAAGAGGTTGGTTACAAGTAATGCTTAATCTTATGCTCATTGGAATTGGCTCAGAGAGAGAAGAAAAAGCAGATCCATTGGGGCAGAGAATTATATCATGCCCCATAGAGAAGTAGAAGGGAAATAAACAGACTGGTAGGGAGGGGAACAATACAAGGGAGGGAAAGATGGGGGGGGCTTAATTTAAAAGACACTCTAGTAAGAGGGGAATAATAAGAAGGAAGGGGAGAAACATTAGGGAGGGGAAGGGGGGGAGACTGACTAAAAGTGAAAAATTAGAAGGAAGGGTAAGAGGGATAAGAGAAGAGGTCAAATCAAAGGAGGAAGTCAAAATGGAAAGGAATACACAAACAGTAATCATAACTGTGAATGTGAATGGGATGAACTCACTCATAAAAAGGAAGTAGATAGCAGAATGGATTAAAAACCAGAATCCTATCATATGTTGTCTACAAGAAACACACTTGAGGCAGTTAGACATGCACAGGATAAAGATAAAAGAGTGGAGCAGAATTTACTGTGAGGCAACCAAGACAAAGAAGGCAAGAATAACAATTATGATCTCAGATGAAGCTAAAGCGAAAATAGATCTGATTAAAAGAGATAAGGAAGATAATTATATCTTGACAAAAGGCAGTATAAATAATGAAGAAATTTCAGTATTCAACATATATGCATCATATGGTATAGCATTCAGATTTCTAAAGGAGAAACTAAAGGATCTTAAGGAGTAAATAGATAGTAAAACCATACCAGTGAAGGGACCTCAACCTTCCCCTATCATAATTAGATAAATCAAAGCAAAAAATAAATAATAAAGAAGGGAAGGGAATGAAATGTTAGAAAAAATATAGCTAATAGATATCTTGAGAAAAATAAATAGGGATAAAAAAGAAAATTCCTTCTTTTCAGCAGTACATGGCACATATACAAAAATTGACCATGTACTAGGGCATAAAAACATTGCAAACAAATGTAGGAAAGCAGAAATAATAAATGCAATTTTTTCAGATCATAATGCAATAAAAATCACAATGAGGGCTTATGGAAAGATAGATTTAAAATTCATTGGAAATTAAATAATTTAACCCTTAAAAACTGGTGGGTTAAAGAACAGATCAAAGAAAAATTTACTAATTTCATTGAAGAAAATAACAATGAGGAAACAATATATCAAAATATATGGGATGCAGTCAAAGCAGTACTTAGGAGAAAATTTATATCCCTGGGTACATATATCAGCAAATGAGAGAGGGAAGAGGTCAATGAATGGGCATGTATCTTTGAAAAAACTATAAAAAGAAGAAATTAAAAATTCCCAGACAAAAACTAAAGTGAAAATCCTAAAAATCAAAGGAGAAATTCATAAAAGTGAAAATAAAAGAACTATTGAACTAATAGTTCAATTAGGAGATTAGGATTAGGAGCTGGTACTTTGAAAAAAAATAAAGTACTAGTTAATTAAATTAACAGTATTAAAGATGAAAAGGGAGACCTCACCTCTAATGAAGAGGAAATTAAAATAATTATTAAGAGCTATTTTGCCCAATTACATTACAATAAATATGACAATCTAGGTGAAATGGGTGAATATTTATAAAAATATAAACTGCCTAGATTAACAAAAAAGGAAATAGAACACTTAATTCCAAATCAGAAAAAGAAATTGAACAAGCCATCAAGGAACTCCCTATGAAAAAATCCCTAGGGCCAGAGGAATTCACAAGTGAATTCTATCAAACATTTAAAAAATAACTAATCCCAATACTCTACAAGCTATTTGACAAAATAAGCAAAGAAGGAGTTTTAACAAATTCCTTTTATGACACAAATATGGTACTAATTCCAAAGCCAGGCAGACGAAAAACAGAGAAAGAAAACCACAGCCCAATCTCCTTAATAAACATAGATGCAAAAATCTTAAATAGAATACTAGCAAAAAGACTACAGCAAGTTTTCATGAGGATTATTCACTATGATCAGGTAGTATTTGTACCAGGAATACAAAGATGGTTTTAGGAAAACCATCCACATAATTGACCATATCAATAACCAAACCAAGAGAAATCACATTATTATCTCAGTAGATGCAGAAAAAGCCTTTGACAAAATACAACACCCATTCCTATTTAAAACACTAGAAAGTATAGGAATAGATGGGGCTTTCCTAAAAATAATAAACAATATATATTTAAAACCATCAGCAAGCATCATCTACAATGGGGATAAATTAGAAGCCTTCCCAATAAGATGAGGAGTGAAGCAAGGATGTCCATTATCACCTCTATTTACCTCTATTTACTAGAAATGCAAGCAGTAGCAATTAGAGAAGAAAAAGAGAAGAAAAAGAAAAAGAAATGAGGAGACTAAACTTACATTTTGCAGGTGATATGATGATCTATTTAGAGAATCCTAGAAAATCAAATAAAAGACTAGTGAAAATAATCAACAATTTTAGCAAAGTTGCAGGATACAAAATAAATCCACATAAATCATCAGCATTTCTATATATTTCCAACACAACTCAGCAGCAAGAGTTAGAAAGAGAAATTCCATTTAAAATCACCGTAGACATCAGATCCTTGGGAAAGGAAAGATTGTAAGACCAAGCAAAAGTTAGAAAATATTACAAAATGTAAAATAAATAATTTAATCAAAATTATTAATAAACACATGAAAAAGTGTTCTAAATCTCTTATAGTCAGAGAGATGCAAATCAAAACAACTCTGAGGTATAACCTCACACCTAGCAGATTGGCTAACATGACAGCTATGGAAAGTAATGAATGCTGGAGGGGATGTGGCAAAGTAGGGACATTAATTCATTGCTGGTGGAGTTGTGAACTGATCCAACCATTCTGGAGGGCAATTTGGAACTATGCCCAAAGGGTGCTAAAATACTTCCTGCCCTTTGATACAGCCATAGCACTACTGGGCTTGTACCCAAAGAGATAATAAGAAAAAAGACCTGTACAAGAATATTCATAGCCATGCTCTTTGTGGTAGCAAAAAAATTGAAAAGTAAGGGGTTGCCCTCTAATTGGGGAATGACTAAACAAATTGTGGTATCTGTTGATGATGGAATACTATTGTGCTCAAAGAAATAATGAACTGCAGGAATTTCATGTGAACTGGAACGATTTCCAGGAAGTGATGCAGAGTGAAAGTAACAGAACCAGGAAAACATTGTACATAGAGACTGATACATTGTGGCAAAACCAAATGTAATGGACTTCTCTACTAGCAGCAATGCAATGATCCAGAACAATTCTGAGGGACTTATGAGAAAGAATGCTATTCACATTCAGAGGAAGAACTGTGGGAGTAGAAACACAGAAGAAAAACAATTGCTTGATCACATGATTCCATGGGGATACAATTGGTGATATAGACTCTAAATGATCAACCTAGTGCAAATATCAATAATATGGAAATAGGTCTTGATCAATGACTCATGTAAAGCTCAGTGGTATTGCATGTCAGCTACGGGAGGGGATTGGTGGTAGGGGAGGGAAAAAACATGAATCTTGTAACCATTAAAAATATTCTAAATTAATTAAATAAAATTTTTAAAATAAAAAATAAATAGAACAGCAAAAATAAAATAAAATCACCCTAGGCAATATAAAATATTCAGGAATCTGTTTGCCCAGACATACACAGGAATTATATGAACACTACTTTAAAACACTTCCCACACAATTAAAACTAGATCTAAATAATTGGAAAAACATTAATTGTTCATTGGTAGGATGAAATAATATAATAAAAATGACAATCCTACCAAATTAATTTGCCTATTCAGTTCCATACCTATCAAACTACCAAGAAACTTTTTTACAGAATTAGAAAAAAAAATTATAACAAAGTTCATTTGGAAGAACAAAAGATCAAGAATATCAAGGGAAATAATGAAAAAAATGTGAAAGATGGGGTCCTAGCAGTACGAGATCTTAAACTGTACTATAAAGCAGTGGTCATCAAAACAATATGGTACTGGCTAAGAGACAGAAAGGAGAATTAGTGGAATAAACTTGGAGTAAGTGACCTCAGAAAAAATAGTGTATGATTAAACCCAAAGATCCCAGCTTTGGGGACAAAAACCCACAATTTGACAAAACCTGCTGGGGAAATTGGAAAATAATATAGGAGACATTATGTTTAGATCAACATCTCATGCCCTATACCAAGATAAATTCAGAATGGGTAAATGACAAATATAAAGAGGGAACTTATAAGTAAATTAGATGAACATAGAGTAGTATACCTGTCTGTTTTATGGGAAAGGAAAGAATTTAAGACCAAGCAAGAGACAGAGAATATTACAAAATGTAAAATGAATAATTTTGATTACATTAAATTGAAAAGATTTTGTACAAACAAAACCAATGCAACTAAAATTAGAAGGGAAGCAACAAATTGGGGGGAAATGTTATAAAAAAAATCTCTGACAAAGATTTCATTTCTCAAATTTATGAGGAGCTATGTCAATTGTACAAAAAATCAAGCAATTCCCCAAATGATAAATGGGCAAGGGACGTGAATAGTGTGAATCTTAAAATTTCTCAGACTTGTGAATGTTAAAAATTCTCAGACTCTGCCTTAGAACATTTGGTTAAGACCTTTCCCCATTTTAAACAATGAAGGTACTTGATCAGGAATGTGAGAACTTTACATTACTCCACCTATACTTAAGCATACTTTAGGGGAAGATAAAGTTGTAAACTCCTTACTGAACAATGAAAAGTACTTAACTCATACTTAAAGTGAGGCCAAAACCTTAAGCTAGGTCTATTTTTAGATCTAATACAAAAGGATGCTAAGTACCTATGAAGGTCAAATTAATCACTAAAAGGTCAGGCAACTTGCAAACTTGCAAGGGACAGGCTTAACAAAAGAGGTCTGAAGTTTCAGTCTACTCAGTTGTGAATTAAGAATGGTCAGTCCTATGAAAACGTCTACTGTGATTGGTAGATGTGAAAACTTAGGGGAGGTGACATAGGAGAAAATTCTCTTTAAAGGGAGGTCAGAAAGATTATTACAACTATGGAGCTGAATTGAAGGCTGGTCTCTCTCTCGGTGGCTGAAAATAATTCAACCTTGGAAGCTGAAGTGGAGCTTCCTGAGCTAAACTGGAGGGTCTCTCTGAATACTAGAGTTTTGCTTGGAAGGATCTTGTGGTGAGTGATTAAAGACTGACTGGTCTCTCTTAAGGCTTAAAGCCTAGGCTGGCCTAGGGTTTTTCCTACTATTCCCTCTTACTCTGTTTCTCTCCCTTTCATTAATTCCTTAATTTGTATTAATTTAAATCTCCATAAAAACCCAGCTGACTTTGGTATTTCATATTTGGGAATTTTCCCATGGCGACCAGTATATTTTTGATTTGAAACCATATTTCTGCGGTCACAGTTTAAGGCAACCACTCTTTTAACTGTAACAATAAGGCAGTTTTCAGATAAAGAACTCAAAACTATCAATAATTATATGAAAGTATTCTAAATCTCTCATAATTAGAGGAATGAAAATCAAAACAACTCTGAGATACCACCTCACACCTAGCAGACTGGCCACTATGACAGTAAAGGAAAATAATAAATGTTGGAGGGGATATGGCAAAATTGGGACACTAATGCATTGCTGGTGGAGTTGTGAATTGATCCAACCATTGTGGAGGGCAATTTGGAACTATGCTTGAAGGGCTTTAAAAGACTGTCTACCCTTTGATCTAGCCATAGCAATGCTGGGTTTATACAATAAAGAGATAATAAGGAAAAAGACTTGTATAAAAATATTCATAGCCGCACTCTTTGTGGTGGCAAAAAAAATGGAAAATGAGAGGGTGCTCTTCAATTGGGGAATGGCTGAACAAATTGTATTATCTGTTGGTGATGGAATACTGTTGTGCTAAAAGGAATAATGATCTGGAGGAAATCCATGTGAACTGGAACAGCCTCCAGGAAGTGATGCATAGTGAAAGGAACAGAACCAGGAGAACATTGTACACAGAGACAGAAACACTGCGGCACAATTGAATGTAATGGACTTCTCTACTAACAGCAATGCAATGATCCAGGATAATTCTGAGGGACTTATGAGAAAGAACTCTATTCTCATCCAGAGAAAGAACTATGGGAGTAGAAACACAGAAGAAAAACAACTGCTTGATCTCATGGTTCTATGGGGATCGATCAGGGATGTAGACTCTAAATGATCATCCTAGTGCAAATGTCAATAATATGGAAATAGGTCTTGATCATATGTAAAACCCAGTGGATTTGCTCATTGCCTATGGGAGGTGGGTGGGCGGAGGGAGGGAAAGAACATGAATCATGTAACCTTGGTAAAATATTCTAAATTAATTAATTAAATAAAATTTTCCAGATAAATATATAAATAAATGGGCAAAGGACATGAATAGGCAATTTTCAGTTAAAGAAATCAAAACCACTAATAAACACATGAAAAAGTGTTCTAAATCTCTTATAATCAGAGTAATGCAAATCAAAACAACTCTGAGGTATCACCTCACACCTAGCAGATTGTCCAAGATGATAGCAATGGAAAGTAATGAATGCTGGAGGGGATGTTGCAAAGTGGGGACATTAATTCATTGCTGGTGGAGTTGTGAATTGATCCAACCATTCTGGAGGGCAATATGGAATTATACCCAAAGGACTTTAAAAGAATGTATATCCTTTGATCCAGTCATATCACTACTGGATTTGTACCCCAAAGAGATAAAAAAAAAATGTTAGTACAAAATTATTTATGGCTGCACTTTTTGTAATGGCAAAAAATTGGAAAATAAAGGGGTGTCCCTCAATTGGGGAATGGCTGAACAAATTGTAGTATCTGTTGGTGATGGAATACTATTGTGCTGAAAGGAATAATGAACTGGAGGAATACCATGTGAACTGGAACAGCCTCCAGGAAGTGATGCATAGTGAAAGAAACAGAACCAGGAGAACATTGTACATAGAGACTGATACACTGTGGTACAATCAAATGTAATGGACTTCTCTACTAGCAGCAATGCAATGATCCAGAACAATTCTGAGGGATTTATGAGAAAGATGCTATCCATACCCAGAGAAAGAACTGTGGGAGTAAAAAAACAGAATAAAAACCTTTGATCAATCACTTGGTTCCATTGGGGGTATGATTGAGGATATTGACTTTAAATGATCACTCAATTGCAAATATTAATAATTTGGAGATAAGTTTTGAACAATGATACATGTATAACCCAGAAGAATTTCTTGTCAGCTCCAAGAGTAGGGGAGGGAGGGAGAAGGGAAGGAAAGAACATGAATCATGTAACCATGGAAAATATTCTAAATTAATTAATTGATTTTTAGAAAAATGCTTACTGACTGATTAAAATTAACTAGATTATAAACTCCTTGAGATCAGAGACCATATCTTTACATCTATGCATTCTCCAGTGTGCTGAATCCCATACAGAGACCATACTGGATAACTGATAAATAATTAGGAGTTCTCTGAAGCTGCAGAATTAAAAGCTATTCCCAGATTACCTGATGTTATTTTTTTCCGGAGTCAACTAGGTCATACAGTGGACAGATCACTGGATCTGAAGTCAAGAAGATCAGAGTTCAAATATGACCTCAGACACTTACTAGTTCTTTGATTCTGGGGCAAATCATTTATCCTCTGTCTATCTCGGTTGCCTCAACTATAAAATGGAGATAATAATAGCACTTATTTCCCAGGGTTGGTGTGAGGATCAATATTGTGATGGATAATTAATAAATGTTTGTTTCCTTCCTACTGTGAATTTTAAAACTACTCCTCCCTACTCAGACCATATTTTAGAAGATCTGATTTAGCTATCTCCTGATTAGTAACAATGGAGATACTTAGTTTAGAACAGAATCAAGCCTTGGGAACTCTACATTTCTTCACCCTATTTAGTTTAACAAGGTCAGGAGGGGGCAGCTGGGTAGCTCAGTGGATTGAGAGCCTGGCCTAGACATGGGAGGTCCTAGATTCAAATCTGGCCTCAGAAACTTCCCAGCTGTGTGACCCTGGGCAAGTCACTTGACCCCCATTGCCTAGCCCTTACCAAGACAGAAGGTAAGGGTTCTAAAAAAAATAAATAAAATTTAATAAAATTTAAAAAAACAAGGTCAGCAATGTCTGCACCATACTCAAGGATTAAGTATTTGAGAAAATGGCCTTCAACAGACATGTGCAGAAACAGCAGACAGACCCCTGGGCTGTCCTAAAGTCAAGCTAAGCTATCATTGGTACAGATGAGACGCAGGAAAGTGATGTAAGACCATCTATATAGGCCAAGTCACTTGCTCTCTTCGGTCTTTTTCCTGGAGAGGCATCTCTGGCTAGCAGTGTGTTAAGTGTTCCTACACCTTAGTCTGAGTTTTGGCGGTGTTTTCCCTTGAGTAATTCAGGTTCAGGCATCTTGGCTGAGCCCTCTTGGAGTTCAGGCTGATTCCTTCCTCTTTCACACTCCAAAACCTTACTTTCTAGATTCTCTAATCTTCCCACCTGGTACAAGCCAGGCGGGAGAAAATCCTACACCCTTTCCTTCTCCCTTCTTCTTAATTTCTTTCCAGTATATTAATTAAATCACCATAAAATTTCAGACCTGCTTGGGTATTTTTATTTTATTATTTGGGATATCCATGGCGACCAATAATTAATATAATTTAGGTCACAACGCTAAAATTATTCTTTACCCTACCTTCCATGTCCAATGGAGAAATGAGGTCCTATGATATCTGTAGAGAAACCTTTCCACTAAAATAGATGAGTTTCAACTGAATTGGAGTCAAGTACTGAAAGAGAGGACAAAAATCAAGAGGAATTTACAATCTGAACCTGGAAACAGTGCCCACCTGCCTGAGCTCTTTGATTCATCAGAAATTGCTTCCTCATGCCAGATCTCCATTCACTTCACAACCTGTCACCTAATGTCCTTCTTAATTTGGAAGCTTTGACAGCCCCCAAACTGGCAGTTTCACTACCTCTAATCTGTAGAAACATCTGAGCTACAAAACAGGACAAATTGGTGCCCCATCCTAACCCCGAATCCAATTGACTGGTCTTCTTTAGAGGGATGATGCTGTTCCAATAACCTACGTTCCTGAAAACACTCTAAGCACTAAAGGGAGTACATCTACTGCCAACTATCCTGTGGCCCCCCTGCAATGGGGTCTTCCAAGGACTCCTGCCTTACTGGGTCTATTAGAGATGTCCCTGCAAGGCTTGAAAGGCTCTGAATTATGAATTCAGCCAGAAAAAGCAGACTCCAGGAAAAACATCATGATGTAAGAAGCAATTTTGCAACTGGGATTCAATCCAGCTTCCAGGTAAGACATAATTTAATCCATGTTTCTAAAGACACAAATTCTCTTGCTTAGATTTTTTTCTAGCTCTATATTCAACCTGAAAATTACAGCAACAAATTTCACGAGCTATAAGGGATTTTTTTGGTGTGTAGATCATATCTTATAATTCAATTATAATTTTTAAAAGGTATAAGGAAGATTGTCAGATTATTAATAATGATGTCACTGTTATAAGGGGGGAAGTAAGCTTCTTTACACAGTGGGGAAAGAAATTAAAATAACATCTTCTTAAGACAGGTTGGTGTAATAGCCCCAGGCCACCATAATTCAGGACTTTAACTGAAATAATAACATTCAGTCTTTCTCCCTCAGAGAATCTCAGATGTAAGTAGAATTGAGTTCTATAATAAAGGGTATTTTTGGATTTGTCTTTATGGCAAAACTCTTATAATTCTCATGATCAAGAAACCTTATTTTTCTTAATTGACCATGAGATAGCCATTAAGCAGAGTCTCTCGGTGAGTATGCATTTGTTAAGAGATGTACAAAGCACTCAATAACAAGAATGTTTCCCCAAAAGTTTATGATAAAAAATTCCTAACATATCTAGCATGTAAATTAACAGAATGTAAAAGTTTTCAAGCTTGTAATTAAAGAACGTTCAGGTAAAGGTGAGGCATAAAGTAGAAGTAAAGGACTGAGGCCACTTTTTAGAAAAGCAGGAATTAACAGGTTGAGATATGAACAAACCAAATGGTAGTTCTGAGTTTTGTTGTAAGACAGCAGGGAAAAGTCAAAGGACCTGCATCAAACACTGAGTGGGCCTGAGGCTACTGGACCACTCTTTCTTAATTAGCCAAGGAAGACTTCACCGAAGGGTTGGTTTTTAAGGAACTACATTATTTGAGGGAATTTTAGGTAGGGAGAGTATGTCTACTGTGGGAGGTATGTGTGTGTCAGGGGGAGTTATGATGAAAAGGAGATTATCTAAGAATCAGCTAGGGATCAAACGACTAAAGGAAGAAGTGGCCTGAGGAAGTATAGTAGGACCTTGTTTTAACTCGAATTCAGGTCATTACTATTGGTAATCAGAAAAAAATAAAGGCAGAAAAATACGTAAATTAAAACATTTTAAATTATGTGCTAAATGTGAGCCATTTTCCCAAGTGGCAGAAAGTCTCCTCAATATTTCACCTAATCATCCTCATTCTCCCTCTCAGAAGTGTTAGTGTGAGTCATTACATTGTTTTGTGCCAAACATTAGTTCCGGCATCAGTTTTTGTCTGGAGTTCTCACTTGTAACAAGTTGTGTCTACATCAGAGAAACACTTCTCTTTGTTTCATTAAAGCTATTTAGCCATTAATAATGGCTCCAAAGCAAAAGAGTAGTGATGCTTATAGTTCTGGTAAGTCTAATAAAAGTTGTAAAGTGCCTTGGTAGGCTCATATGAGAAATATTAATTATTAAAATCAATTATTATTAATATTCCTATGGGTTTCACTATTGTGCAAATCATGCACAAAGAGTCTTGGAACATATCAGTCACAGCAAAGTCCTACTGTATTCCATAATACCTTTCAAATCTGCCACTTTCTTCTTTTATTTAGAAAGGGAAATGGAACAAGCATTTACATAATACTATGTGCCACCCATCCAAGCACCATGCTAAGTACTTTACAAATTTTGTCTCATTTGATCCTCACAAACACCTTTTTGTCCCTGTTTTACAATTGAGGAAGTTGAGGAAGGCAGAGATAAAGAGATTTTGCTCATGGACAGATGGCTAATAAGTATTGAAGATAGGATTTGAACTCAGATCTTCCCAATTCCAGGCAAAAGGCTCCTAGCACAGTGAATGTACTTTTTAGGTACTGCTCACACATGTTTTGTTTTGTTTTGTTTTGTTTTTAATTTAGTCCTTTTCAGGTGTGTCTGATTCTTTGTGATCACTTTTGAGGTTTTCTTGGCAAAGATGGAGTTGGAGTGGTTTGCCATTTCCTTCTCCCACTCATTTTACATTTGAGAAACTGAGACAAATAGGGATAAGTAACTTAACCAGGGTCTCACACACACACACAGAGAGATAGACAGAGAGACAGAGAGACAGAGAGACAGAGACAGAGAGAGACAGTAAGTGGCTGAGAACAGATTTGAACTCAGATCTTCTTGTCTCCAGTTCTAGCACTCTGTCTACTGTGTCACCTTCTCTAATCCTCCATTTCCTCAACTGTGAAATGTAATAGTTTGGTTGGACCTGATGGACTTCGTTTCCCCAATTGAGCTCCAAATATAGGATTGTGTGGTATGATGTTTTTGTGAGCCCAAAGTCAATGACAAACACCACTTCATGGGATATTTGATGACCTCATATCATAATGCCCTTAGCGATTAGGAGCCAGGGTACCACTATGGAAATAATTGCAGCTTATATACTAACATCTGTTGCAGGGCATGTAGAGACAAGCAGCTCTATGAAGAATTAAATAAGACCCTCCCAGTTAAATCAATTTCTCCTTGGTGACTTCATTTCAAGGATAAGAATAGGGGAGGAAGATATTGGAAAATATGATTCAAGAATAAGAGAGGTCAAAAGACTTTCAGACTCTACAGAAGCTTTACCTCTATAGATTGTGAGTACCTTCTTCAAGAAATGATCCCCAAAATGGGCCATGGGGAATAGCAAATGACATCATGAAAAATGAAATTGAGTGTATTTTAAAGGATGGGAAATACCTCTTTCCTGACTGGGAGTCATTCTTTAATCAGCATTATAGTCACTTCATAAACTGGTTAGACAAAGATTAAAATTGATACAAAACTAGAAGAAAATGGTTTGCAATTAAAACTCCAATCTGAGTTGTTTGAGTAGGTTTTTGATGCTTAAAAAGTAGGGGGGGGGAAAAAACACTGAGATCACTGATTCTGGCTATTGAAAAAGGTCCACTGACCTTCCTGGCTTCCTTGAAGTCCCGACTGAAGTCTCACTTTTTATAGGAAGCCTTCCCTATTCCTTATATTCCAATGCCTTCCCTCTGCTAATTCTCTCTTAGTTATCCTGTTTGTAGCTTGCTTTGTGTATATTTGTTGGCTTATTTTCTCCCCCATCAGATTGTTAATTCCTTGAGAGCATAGATTATCTTTTTTTTCTCTTTTTTGTATCCCAGCCCTTAGTACAGTGCTGGGCACATGGCAAGCATTTAATCTTTATTGTTTGATGGATCATCAAACAAGGTTTTGAATCAAAATTTAGTGCTGGATCATAAAATACATTCGTCCAATCCCTTTATCCTACCAGTAAAAAAAAAGGGAGGCTAAGAAAAGGCAAGTAATTTGTTCCAGATCATACAGCTTACACTTAGCAGAGTTGAGGTATAACCCCAAGTCTTCCATCTCCAAACCCCATCTTCTTTCCACTATATCCTTGATCAAGAGTTCTTAAAACCCTGTGTGTGTGTGTGTGTGTGTGTGTGTGTGTGTGTGTGTGTGTGTGTGTGTGTGTGTGTCTGGCAAAGCCTACAGAGGTACCTTTTTCTGAATATTTTTAAAGGTATAAAGTAACAAACATACGATTACAAAGGAGGCCAAACGTAGTGAAATGCAGTTCCACGATTTTATAAAAACATGTTGAAAGTGAAGAACTACTGCCCTAGATTCTCAGCGGATTGTTCTAGCCACTAAATTCTAGCCAGTTGCTGCTCAGTGAATTTTACACTTCATATTTTTCTTCTTTAAAAATTGGCAGTGCCTGTGTGGTATTTGATTAACCACAGTAATCAACTGACCAGAATACTCCATTTCCCATTTGTTCTGGATTAATGGAAAGCCCTTGGCACCCTTTTGCCAACACAAAGCACTTTCACTTGATTCTAGCCCTTGCCCTATTCACTAAACGCTTACCTCAGAGTTTCTGTCTCCTTTCTCTTTGTCCTGAGCACAGCCTTATCGGTATTTATTTGTGACAGAAGAGATGGAATAAGACAAGAAAATCCTGTGTTTCCCCATGATCCTCTTCTGTCCCCTTTTCTCTCCATTAATTACCTGGAATTGGGCCATTTTTTGGAGATGCTAGAGGGTTGTTGTTTTTTGTTTTAAACAAAATAAGTCTTTCATTTACACACACACACACACACCTTCACATTTGCAGAGCATTTTTTTGTGTGTGCTCTGAGCTAAACCAAGGTAGAGAAGTCAGACATTACCTCATCTGGGTGTCAGTCACATGGGGTTCACTGTATTATTTTCCTTTAAACACTACCCAATCTACTGTCACAGACCTTTTCCTGATCAATTATGCTGGACCATTTGAACATACATCAGATCCTTTTCAAAGGCAAACTTATCATCAGATCTCACTTTGCCTCCATAATTCCTCAACCCGGTGTAAGGACTACATCATGCATGAAATCTGAAATAATAGGCTTTCTTTTTAAGTAATTAAATATTTTCACTTTTTAAGCACACAAATTGGAGACAGAACCACCCAGAGCTTACCTGGGCAGGAGCTAAAGGCATCATTCATATAGAATAATATTTTAACAAGGTTACTCTATAACCTCCCTTAGCTAGTGGGCTGTCGTTAGACCTAATAACTTCAGTTTGGTCTGGTTTGGGGGAAGTGAGTGTTATTTGTACAAATGTTAACCTGATTTCATTGCTGGTTTCTTGACGGAAGGTTGTCTGGAGCAGGACTGCATGGGGCAATTTTGTATGAATGGGACCCCAGAAATAGTTATAGGACCCATAAAATGTAAGTCAAGAGGGTGGGGAGTTAGTGAGAAGGGGGCAGCCTTCCAGCTGGGGTCCAGGCATCCCCAAATGACCCAGTAGGTTTCTGAACTTGGTTTGAAGTCCCCTGCAATCAAGGGCTTTGCATCTTCTCCCTTTAAGTTCAGTCACTGCTTCTTGTTTTGCTTTTGCCTTTGGGAGCCAGAATTCCCTAGAAATGTGCTCGCATTCATCCATTGCTTTGTCATTGTCTAGATGTTTCTTGTCAGTACACGCTAACTTCCCTTTGTCTTTTTTATATGCCACCATCTGTCTTTTTTTTTCCTTTCTCCCTCAGCTTCTTAAGGTAGACTTTGAAAAAACTAACTGGTAAATTTATTTTAAAGGGCATTGAAAGCCTAAGGTGTTATCACCATTCATATAAATCACAAGGATGACTATGAAAAGCCAGTTAAACTGTAGTTAAGTCCGTGGCAGCTGGGGATAGTTGGAATGATTTATTTACCCCCACGGTCTCCCTTTTAAAA
Organism: Monodelphis domestica; assembly: GCF_027887165.1. Taxonomy (NCBI): domain Eukaryota; kingdom Metazoa; phylum Chordata; class Mammalia; order Didelphimorphia; family Didelphidae; genus Monodelphis; species Monodelphis domestica. The sequence goes on from NC_077231.1 coordinate 263,142,151, forward strand.
CTGCTTCGCCCCCATGCCCACTGGCCTTGCCAGTTCCACCATGGAAATCAGATCTTTGAATCTCCCTGATTTTGTTATAGCAAGAAGGTGAATGCTTTGCCTATAAGGACTAGCACGTTACAAATACATAGGAGAGTCTGGCATCCTATATGTCCCTCCATATTTAGAAATACTGTTGTTTTGATACATATTATAATAGAATAGAATTAATAGAAAATAGAATATAATTATATATAATTATATATAATTATATATTTAGAGAAAGTTTTTAGTATTTAGAGATGGATATAATTATATGGAGAGATAGCATTTACAGTTAGCATTGTTTTGATATATAATAATATAATGGAATTAATAGATTATATAATATAATATAATAATATAAGTATATACTTATATATTTTGAGTTAGTATTTAAAGATATAATTATATATAGAGAGTACTTAGAGTGTTGGCTTGATATATAATAATATAATGGAATTAATAGATTATATAATATAATAATATAAGTATATACTTATATATTTTGAGTTAGTATTTAAAGATATAATTATATAGAGAGAGAGTACTTAGAGTGTTGGCTTGACATATAATAATATAATAGAATTAATGGATTGTATAATATAATAATATTCATATATACTTAAATATTTTGAGATAGCATTTAGTATTTAGAAATAGATATAATTGTATATATAGAGAGTATTTAGAGTAAGTGTTGGTTTGATATATTATAATAATATAATAGAATTCATAGATTATATAATAATAATATGAATATATATTTAATCTCACTTGACAGTTCTCTCCTGAATCCTACATGCATGTTAAGGCACTTATAAGAAATAAAAAATGAAATAAAAATAATAATCATCCTGCCAGAATGATTTTTTTCTAATTTCTAAACACAGCAAATGAGGCATAGGCAAGTTGGGCATCTACTCCCATCATCACTTTGTAAGTTGTTAGGAATATAACCAGGAGGGGAGAGAAGCCTTAATCGAGCCCAGTTACTGTGGTAGAAGCTTGACAATAGACTTTGCTTGCCTCCCTTTAGGCCAATAAGCAATATGAACTCAGAAATTAATGTTGCTATTACAATCTAATAATAAAGGTCACTTTCAGTAATGGGGGAAAGGACACATTTGCATGCACTGCTTGCAGATTCATTGTCCAGAGAATGCTGTCCTAGCTCCAGAGGTGTCCTCACCCAGGACACTCACACCAGCCTTGGGATTGTTATCGGTTTTAATGGTTCTCCCATCTATAGCCTGTGTCGCGGTCTAAAAAAGCGTGACTGTCAGCTCCAGACAGATTTACCTTCCTGGAAATACCACCCTACATGGTTTTTCCTCTTCATTCTTTCATTAAAGCCATTATTTATATAGACAATAAACTCTTTCTTATGATCTTGGTCATATTTTTATGTATCCTAATGTTAAAGGAAGGAGGGAAATAGGATCTCATGAGCTGGCATAATTTTGCTTAAGAAATATAAATTTGCAGAGTCAAGAACCACCTGTTTTTGAAGTTAGTTTGAAGATAAGCCCCTGAAGAATGCTGGCACATTTCCTCTTCTGTCAGTTTTAAGGGTAGAGTAAGTAACTGTTGAACTTTAGGTTTTTAACTAAAAATTCCCTTCATGTACAGCTCCAGCGGAGCCCATTGAGCTTCTATTGAAACATGGTAGAAGCCGTGGCGCCATCATTTTTAATGTCGGAATAACAAGAAGAGCCATATGTCTCTTTAGTGTTTGCATCATGGTAGACAGACCCCAGTGGGTGATCTCTGGAGGGGAAATGGTCAAGGGTCCCTTGGGGAAGGGAGGCACAAATGGGTAGAGTCTATATACTATCTGCATTGAGGAGCTAACAGCTAACTTTTCTATAACATTGTGGTGTGCAAAGTACATTACAAAATATTATCTTATTTGATCCCTCACAGCAAAGGCACTATTATTCTTCTCATATCTGAAGACAGAAGTGACTTGCCCAGGGACAGCTATTAAGTGTCTGAAGCCTATTTTGAACTCTGGTCTTCCTGACTCCAGCATCCCTGAGCCGTCTAATCAAAACTGAATTCTTTGAATCTAAGCCCCTGTTCCATGTCAAAGCAAACATTTGGGAAAAGACTGGTCTTTTGCTCCAAGAAAAAGATCCCTTTTGGCCTTGTTTTGTTAGCTACATCTTAGAGAGAAACTGAGAGAGAGGAGAGGATGGAAAAGTAGCCTTAATATGAATGGCAAAGAATTAGAAATGTTTTCCTTATGTAACAACTGTTACACTTGAAAATGAAATATAAAAACTGTGTAATTATAATGATCAAGCTTGGTCCTGAAGAGCAGAGAAAATGCACCCTCTTCCCTGCCTTTCAGTGTTGGGGGATTATGGGGACAAAACTGCATATAATTATTATTCAGTCTGTGTTGATATGTTATTGTATAGGCATGAGAGTTTCCCTGAAGTGCTCTCTCTTTTATTCTGTGTAATAAGGGAAGGCTCTCTAGAATGAGAAGAGGGGGGAGTCATTTTTGGAAAGGAAGGTGGTATAAAAATAAAAGGCATCAATACAAATTTTAAAATTAAATGCAATATCTCCCTAGGTCTAGGCTCACTTTTCAATAAGCTCTGCAGATCAGTCCTTAAAACAGCCTGCAAAAACCATCATCAACCCTGTCCATGCTATCCTTTTGCCCCAGTGACTATATGAGCCTATATAGCCCAGAGAAGCAGTCTTAATTTGTACCTTCCTGCAGTCTAATTTTTTTCAGCCTGACAATTTCACTGAGTCATTTTTCATTTTCCACTCCAGCTAGTGACAAAAGAGAGACAAACAGGTTGCGGTAATTTAGTTAAGGTGCAAGAAGGGACTTCCAGACAGACAGTATTGGCAAACACTAGCTAAGGTTGGGAAGAAAAGTTGCCTAAGGAGCAGTCTTCCCTAGCTAGCCTCAAGAAGGGGGCAATACAATTTGATGTAATTCTTCTTGGACAGAAGCCTCTTCCAGGACAATGAGTCTTTGGATTCTATTTTAGGCAATCTTTATAACTGGATCATTATCTATTCTACTATTTGCTGCAAAAGTGTGTAATACATTTTTTTAATGATAATGACCATTGGAACCAAAAATGCAAGTTTGCTCCTTCCTGGCTTAGAATCAGCTGTCTATATATCCCATTTCCATCACCCCAGGAGAAGAACATAGTATCCCTGGCATCTTTATCTTTCTAAGGTAGAGCTTCATGTCATACGTAATGTCAGCTCAAGAATGAATGCATCCTTATGTATGGTTTGGAGAGATTTGTTTTCCCAGATTTCCCAGGCTGCAAGGATCAAACTGAAAACTAACTTTCTTGTGCCTTGAATGCTAGAAGAACCAGACCAACCAATGTAAGTCTGTAAAAGTCTATAAGTAGGGGAAGTTTGCTGGCTCAGTGGCTTGGGAGCCAGATCTAGAGGCGAGAGGTCATGGGTCCTCAGAGACTTCATAGATATGTGACCCTGGACAAATCACTTGACCCCATTTGCCTAGCCCTTACCTCTCTTCTGCCTTGGAACCAACACATGGTATTGATCCCAAGATGGAAGGTAGGAAAAAGTCTACCTTACACTTACACTGCTAGCAACAGTTTTGGGGATGGCTACCCTAATGGCAATTACATAGTATAGCCAATCAATGGAAAGAACCAGGCTAACCATTATAACTTGTCCAAATGCAGCACACTAATGAAGAATCATCCCAGACCTCAATGACATCTTTCTTTTCCCCAAGTCTGTAGATGTATTCACACCTGATGAGCTATATGGCATTAGAGCAGAGGAGGACTGGCAGCCCATCTAGGAAGGTTTTGGCATCTAGGTCCATTCTGCTCTTTGAAAAATGGCACTTAATGGGTATTTTTCTAAGGAGGAAAGTCTCTGGCAAGTAATGACATACACCCTTTGGTTGGGAGTCCATTTTCTGCCAGTGTCACAGTATCAATTCCTAATTTGGTTAGTATAAATGTGACTACAATTCTTTTTTTCCTGGACAATGACTGTGATAGTGAATAACTCTATGTTTAAAATAGATGTTGGTAAATTCCTTGCTGGGAGACAGTTGTGGAATACCAGATAAAGTGATACACTCAAATTCTGCCTCTGGAATTTCCTAGCTGCATGAGCATGGGCAAGTCACCTAACCCTTCTGATCTGCAGTTTCCTCAGCCATTAAATATGGCTATGAGAGCACCAATCTGATAGAGCTGTTTAAGGACTAAATGAGATCAAGAATATGAAGTACTTGGCAAACCAGAAAGCCCTCTATAAATATTAGCTATTCTATAAGACTTGGTGGATGCAATAGTCTGTTTTGGATGCATCAGGAAAACCTGGAGCACTTTTTCAAGGGACCCCGTCCCTAATGGGACTAGTTGTGATTTGCTCAAATAAAAGGGAAGAAGAGTGAGAAATGGGGCGGTGCTCTTCTGATACACTCCAGTATATCTGTACACCTCGAGACCATTCATTGGAGAATATCAAACTTTTAAAAATAATGTTTTTCCTTATCTTATTCCAGTAACAAATTTACACGTAAGTTTTCCAAGGTTATATGATTCATGTTGTCTCCTTACCTCTCCAGGAGGTGACAAGCAATTCCACTGGGTTATATAAGTAGAATATTAAACTTTTAAGAGGCTTTGAGAAGCATCAAGGCTACTTCCCTTATTTTCTGGAGAAGGAATCTGAAGCAAACTCATTAGATAGCAGTGGAGTCACTACCCTGAGATGTGTCTTTACATAAGACTTTTTGATACTAAGGAATCCATATCAGTAGAGGAAAAACACAAAAATCGCCATTTTTCCAAGAGTGAGGGCAGTGAGGTTGCACAGTAGATAGAGTGCCTGGAGTGAGGAAGACTCATCACTTCCTGAGTTCAAATTTGACCTCAGATATTTCCTAACTGTGTGACACTGAACATGTCATTTCATCCTGTTGACCTCAGTTTCTTCATCTGCAAAAATGAGTTGGAGAAGGAAATGGCAAACCATTCTAGTATCTTAGCCAAGAAAACCCCAAATAGGGTCATAAACAGTTGGATACAACTGAACAACAACAATAATGTGGTCAATTGGTTTGAATTCTATGCCTCTGGCTGCTAATAGATTTTTTCCTTCTCTAAATTACGTAATAGCTATTTATCTGTTAAAATGTTAGATTTTTCCCAGGAGAACAAAGGCTCCTTGAGGTCAGAAACTACTTCATTTTGTGCTAGGGATCTTCTGTGCCTAACATAGTGCTTTGGCCATAGAAGGAGCTCCCTATTTGTTGACTCTGGAGAGCATCACGACTTCAGAGATCCTAGTGGGTTCACTTCCACCACCATCACCACCATGGTGATCATTTCACTCCTAAAGCATGCTGTCTATTTTCCCCAGCTCATCAGAATTTCAGCCATCTAGAATATTTTGGCAGGCATGTTTTTAGTATAGCAAGTCTGACTTCCTCCTCAGCATGATCAAATAGCAAAGGACAGACAGATGCAGTCGGGGGAAATCTGCATGCTATGAAAGGGAATTTACTCTGCCCACTGACAGGAAGTATGTCGGCTGTGAGCATTCCCTCAAATTATGTGAAACAATCTATTCAAAAGAGGTTTTCAAATTTATTTCACTTTCCACAAAAAAAAGATCCCAGTGACACTGACTCCCTTTCGTAGGTGAGAACCTACATAGCTGCTGCTATTTAAAATATAAAATAGAGGGATTTTTGTACATTTCCAATGACAAAGTACTTTGGCTAGATTCCCTGGAATTAACCATCACTCGCTTCTTTTTTCAGTCTTGAGGATGAGCCCTGAAACAAATGCTATATGTCAGAGACAGAGCTATTTCAGAAGTGACATGGTACTTCTCTGTCTCTGACAGGTTCTTCCACCAAGGATGGAGGCAACAGGTTTGTCAAGAAATTAAACTGCTCCCTTCAAGGCTTTCTTGCCATTTCAAATTTGACAGGGTATTCATTCATTTATTTTCCTTATTGTATATTTATCCATTTCCTTTTCAAACTATGGCTCTACTATTTTTTAGGCTGACCACTTTCATTCATTACCCAGGATTCTAGAACAAGGGAAAATAAAGTGATAATGATTTGGGGAATGATTTTCTACTCACCAAGCTCTGACTACTTTCAGAGAATCATTATATAATCAGGATCATTTTGTTCTTCTCCTTCTCCTTCTTCCTTCTTCTTCATTAGCATCATCACCACCACTACCACCATCAATATTAATAATAAAAATTTATTAAGCATTCACTATGTGCCAGGCACTGTGCTAATTATTGGGAATACGAAAAAAGAAAAACAGGTAAAAGGCAATCCTTGCCCTTAAGAAGTTTACCATCTAACAGGGAGACAACATGCAAACAAATACAAAACAAGTTCTATACAGGATAAATAGGAAATAATAGAAGGAAAGCAATGGAATTTAGAGGGGTTGAGAAAGGCCTCCTATAGAAGGTAGGTTATTAGTTGGGAGTTAAAGTAAGCCAAGGAGGTCAGTAATCAGAGTGGAGGAGGGAGAGCATTCTAGATATGGGAGATAGCCAGACATAATGCCTTGGAGCCAAGAGATGGAGTAGTCTTGATCATGGAACTCCCAGTAGGTCAGGGTCACTAGATAAAAGAGTGCATATCATAGAATAAGGTATAAGAAGCCTAGAAAGGTGGGAAGGGGCTCAGTTATGGAGGGCCTTGAATGCCAAAGAAGAGTAGTTTGAATTTGATCTGGAGGAAATAGGAAGTCACTAGAGTTTATTGATTAGGGGGTGATCAGACCTGTGTTTTAGTACAATTAAAAGCAGAGCAGAGGAGGGATTCGAGTTGGATGAGACTTACTGAGGCAGGGATATTCACCAGTAGACTATTGTGATAATACAGGTCTGAGGTGATGTAGGACTACACTATAATGATTGGCAGGGTCAGAGAAGAGAAGCAGATATATTAGGAAACTGTTGCAAAGGTAGGATCAACAGACTTTGGCAATAGACTAGATATAGTTGGGTGAGAGTGAAGAATGCAGGGTGACTCCTAGGCTGGGAGACTCAGGGATTGGGGGGATACTGTTGCCCTCTATAGTAATAGGGAAAGTAGGAGTAAGGTTAGGGTTAGGGTTACCCTAGCCCTAAGACCTAGACAGAAGAGAGAATTGAGGAGGAGAAAGCCATCAACAATGTCAAAGGCTGCAAAGAGGTCAAGGAGAGTGAGAACGAAGATAACACCATTAGATTCAGCAACTAAGAGATCGTTATTAACTTCGGACAGAGCAGTTTTGATAGAATAATAAAGTAGGAAGCCAAATCATTAGCTAACAGTTAGATAACACTTTATTATTATTATTATGTAAAATATGGTTATGATGATAGAGTTTATTATGTAATATAAAAAGAATATGGATTTTATTATTATAATTAGGAACTAGCATTTATGGTGCTTTTTATTATTATATTAAGAATATCATTTATGTTATTATTGAATATGTTAAAATATAGTTCTTGATTATTATGAATAGCTAGCATTTATATTAGCATGTGAGGGCTTGCAAAGTACTTCTCATATGCTGACTTATTTGATCCTGTTTGGATATATTTATCCTGAGAGAAAAAATGATTATTAAGTCATTCAATATGCATTTATTAAGGCATTTACTATGTGTCAAGCCCTGTGCTAAGTACTGGGAATACAAGAAGCTCACATTCTAATGGAAGAAAGCGCAGGCAAGCCACTAGAGTGTGCAGTGTAAGAGAGCAGGCAATCTCAGAAAGAAGGCATTGGCACAGGGCATGGGAGGAGGTGGAAGTGGGCAGACTAACTATTCACTGAGTACCCTGCACGAGACTGTAAATAAATTATAAAACTAAATCCTAAGGTCTGGCCCCCACCTTTAAGGATGGTACCATTTTGGTGGGCTGACAAGGCACGTGCAAATGAAGAAGTTAAATTGTCCTATAGGGCAGGCAGCACACAATTAAATTAAATTTGATAAACACTTGTGAAGTGACTTTGTACAAGGCTCTGTCTTAGATTCGAACTACAAAGACAAAGGTAAAACAATCCCCAAGACGCTTCAAAGACCTTACATTTTCCTTGGAAATGCAACATGCCCACAGTGAAGTAAATCTTGTTCATCATTTTTTTTACTTTATTTTTATTGTCATGCAAAACACACTTCCATATTGGTCGCTGTTACACAACCAAACCCAGCCAATAAAACCGTGAATACTCTGATGTGAAAGACGACTCCATTTCCTGCCATACATCTTTCAGGATTGCCCCAGATTGTTGCAGTGCTGAGAGTAGCCAAGTTTTCACAGATAATCGCCATCCAATATTGCTGTTATTGTGAATAATGCGCTCCCAATTCTATTTATTTTGCGCTGCATCCGTTCTGTCATTCTTTCGGAAGAGGACCAATGACCTCGCAGTTGATGTCTTGACTTGAATGTGAATTAAATTTAAGTGAGGCAGAGTTGTACAAAGTTATAAGTAAATGCAAGAGAACAGGAGAAGGGAGAGCGTACTAACAACATGGCATGGGTGGGGTAGGGGAGGGAATCAGAAAACCTTTCTGTGGATTCTTCCACAAAGGCAGCATCAGAGCTGCTGGCTTTGAAGGAAACTAAGGACACTCCAAGCATGAGGCACAGCCTGAGTAAAGACTTGACTTGTGCTACATGAGGGAATAGCTAAAATGAGTGGGACAGAACATGAGTGCAAAAGGAGTTCAGAAAAGGAAACAGCAGGAGGACATTGTTCTGTGGCAAAGCCAGGGTTTGGCTACTGCAGGATGAGAAGGATTTAGATACAGAGAAAGGAAAGAGAGAAGGCATTTCAGATAGAATGAAGATCTGGGGCAGACGGATCAAAGTCTCACCACACTACAGGACATTAGCATGTCGGAGCTGGGATGAATCCTGGAGATTATTATTACATCACCATCTCTTGCTCATTCTGAAGAGTGGAGAATGACCAGAGAAAAAGATGTACTGACAATAAGACATTTAAAAGATTTAAAGACGGAATAAATAGCTAAATGCTTATATTATGATATGACTTTGATCATTTGTGACAGTAAGTCAATACTGTCCAGCCTCTCCTTTTTCAGTGAGTCACTTCTGGGTTGTGTTTGAAACTAAAACAATCAGCCCTTGTTTAGCACAGTTATTTTTATCAATTTGGAAAGGTAGCATGGCGCAGTAGATAAAGAACCAGTTTTGAAGCCACAGAAGACTCTGACACATTTTGGCTATGGGACTTTGGACAAGTCGCAACCTTTCAGTGGTCAAGGCCACTGTCTGAGACCAACTTGCAGACAAGATGCTGACATCCATTGGTGGAGGATGCTTGCTCAGGCAAGGAGTATTCTTTACTAGAGAAATCCCAAGTCCAGTCTTTGTCCCTATCTCTATCCACAGATTTAGCTGCTGGAGGGTCTAAATGTGCTTTCACATCAACTTTAAATAGGATTAAACTAGTAACATTAAGAGAGGTTTTACTTTCTTTCCTATCTATACTTCTGCATATGTTTGGAGGCTTTTGTAGTTTTGAAGAAAAGGGTAGAAAGGCTATTATCTGCTTGATATCAAGGGGAATGAAGAATGAGAGTTTCAGATCTTCTATATGCAAAAAGTGTTGGTAAAGTCTGCTAAAAAACAATGGCTAACCTTTACATAGCATTTACTTTGTGTGGGGTACTGTGCTAAGTGCATTTTTTCATTTGATGCTCACAAGGCTAGGAGAAAGGAGCTATTATCACCCCACTTTAAAATTGAGGAAACTGAGGCAGACAGATTTTTTTTAAATTTATTTTTCCAGTATCATACAGTTAATTTCTGAGTCTGGATTTGAACTTAGATTTTCCTGTCTCCAGACCTAGAATTGTGCCACCTCATTAAAATACAACCAAATTAGAAGGTGTATAGTCATATGACTAGGACAGTTACAATTGTATTAAATTTCAATAATTCAGTACTTCCATGGATCAATGACTTAATCCATGTGGAAATTTCCTTCTATGCACATCATTATCCATCCATATTCTCTTCTTATTTTATGTGATATCTGTCCATGCTCTCATATCTACCAAAGAGGAGTTAGCTAATATGCTGAAGATCTCAGTTCTAGGATCATCCAATTCAGAACTGAAAGGGACCATAATAATCATTTAGTCCAGCTATCATTTTACAGATTTGGAAACTGAAAACCAGAGAGTTAAGTTGACTTGTCCAAGACCATAGAGGTAATAAGTAGCTGAGTCAGGATTGGAACCCAGATCTAAATCTCTTTCTCTCTACATTGCATGGGTTTTGGTGTAACATGTGGGCTGTCTATTATCCTTACTCTAGCTCACCTCTTTGTCCAATCAAATCATTCCTTTGCTGGATGATATTTTTACCCAACACTTGGCATGCAAATCTTTATTGATAATATGCCAAATCCTTCCACTTTCCATTGACCATGTCATCAGAGAGATCAGAACAAAAGCAACCATACATCTATCTGGGAAGTGTGAAAAGATAAACTAGACCTGTGGATAGAAGGTAGCATTCTCTGTTGATGCCTCTGATCCTATATTGGACCTTCTTTCTTCTGTACCATAGTGAAGCCCACTCTTTGCTTCTTAAGAGGGATTCTATATTTGGATTCCATGAGATTCTGTCCTGAAGAAATCTATTATCTCTAAAATGATGATGAAGATTTAACGAGCTTAAAAATCTAACTGGGCTGCCTAATCATACGAGCACATTATTACTCAAGTGGAGGTGGGATTAGAGGTAGCCAAAGTATGCAGTTACCTAGGACACAACACTTGGTGGGGGGGGGGGGGGAGAGTGCAATAAGAATCACTTAAAATTATGCTTTTTTATTTAAGCACATAGTTTTAATGATAGAATATTATACTCTCCATGGCATGTAGGCATTTTTTTGGAGATAAATGAAGCTACATATGTTACTATAAAGGCTTCAAGCCTCAGGAAACATTTAAACACAGGAGCCACAGGGAAATGGGTGGGTAAGGAAAGTGGAATTTTTTTTTTATTTAGTCAATTTGGAACATTATTCCTTGGTTACAAGAATCATATTCTTTCCCTTCCTCCCCTATCCCTTTGCATAGCCAACGCGCGATTCCAGAACACTGATGGTGAACCCAAGGTACAGGTGCCAGTGATGGCACACAGAGTGCTTTCTGTGGGCATTCATGCTACCACACACCCCTACTCCCAGAGTTTGTTACTAGCTAGGCAGAAGGTCTCAGCAGAGCTGCTCCCCTCCCCCTCTCCACTGCACCTGACAATATTTTTTCACATCACCCACCCCTCTGCCCAGCAGCCCAATAGGAGCACATAGGAGGTAAGGTGGGTGGCTCACAGGCGGCAGAGCTTGAGGGGAGCAGAGCACTAGGACCACTCCCCTCCTCCTTTCCATGCACCTGAAGACATTCCTCACTTTACTCACCCCTCTGCCCAGCAGCCCAATGGGAGCATTTCCTCCCTCCCCTGTGTGGGGTAAATGGGGGAGGGGGGTAGAACAAGACACAACTTTTGGTCTTGGGTGAGGTGGCACTCTGTCTCTACAAAGCTCACCATCACTGCTCTAGAAGAATGGAAATATCCTTTTTTTTCCCCAGGTGCTAAGCACCTTACTCAAACTAAGCATCTAATAAATGCTTTTTAAATTAAATTGGGCATGTTTTCAGAGATTCACAGACGAGTAATTTCCTCTCTCTGTATGTGGTTGGAGGTTTAGCCCTCTTTATAAATGAGGAATGAAATGTTTGATACCCTTTGAAAGGAATTCTGGGGTTTATGTAGAGCAGGGGTTCTTAGCTTGGAATCTGTGAATTTATTTCTTAAAATGTTTTGATAGCTGCATATCAATATAATTCATCACTTTTGATCTATGTTTTTTATTTTATGCTTTTAAAATATTATTCCATATGGAAATAGGTCTTGATCAATGACATATGTACAATCCAGTGGAATTACTCATTGGCTATGGGGGAAAGGGAAGAGGGGAGGGAAAGAACATGAATCATGTAACCGTGGGAAATCTTCTAAATCAATTAATTAAATAAAAATTTTCAGTTCTAAAAAAATAAAAATAAAAACAGTATTCCAAGAAAGTGCCAATAGACTTGAGCAGATGGTCAAAGGGGGTCCATGATCCAGAAGAAGACTCACATTCTTGGAGAAGCCTCCCCTTCATTCCACATCAAGTCTCTGATCCTGCCAGGGACACATAAACACAGCTCCAGTCCTCTGTGGATATAGGACCATGGGCTCAAACTGAGTTTAGGGGTACAGCAGAGCTACTTCCTGTCCTTCTGTAGTGAGGATTGAAAGGCAAAGTATATTGCAAATGTCCAGCTTATTCCTGATAAGCTGACCTTCCCAGCAAGAGGGAGAAATGAAGAAACTGCTTTCTGTCCATGTAATCATTCTCTGCGGTGTAGAGATATTCTTTGATCTGTTTTGATTTGTGACCCTGCAGAAGCTCAGCTAGTTACAGGGTAGGACATGAGAATTAATTCCTATTTTCTAGAGACCTGGCTTGTCCCAGCTTGTGCCTCCCTCCTATAAACGTTGTCCACTTTGTTCAGAATTCCAGTTGAGCTCATTGAAGATCTATTGGGTGTATCCCAGGCTGAAGCCTTCCACGTGCCCCCCCCCTCCCCTTGGTTAAGGGCAGCTCTAATTCAAGGCTTTTCCTTTCCCACAGGATGTTTTCATTTTGTTATACTCACATTTTTGGCTTATAGCAAAAGTTAACCAAATTAAGAAAAACAAAACCTGATTCTTTCCTTTCTTTTCCCCTTTTCCCTTCCTCTCCTACATGGGTAGAATTACACATGGGTGGCACAGTGGATAGAGTACTGGACTTGGAGTTGGGATGGCCTTTCTTCATGAGTTCAAATCCAGCCTCAGGCACTTAGTAGTTGTGTGACCTTGGACAAGTCCTGTTACCGTGTTTGTCTTGGTCTCCTCATATGTAAAATGAAGTGGGGAAGGAAAAGGTGAACCACCCCAAGATCTCTGCCAAGAAAACCCCAAATGGGGTCATGATGAGTCAAACAACTGACAAACGAGTGTATGGGGTAAAACTGCAGTGCTTCTGTGCCCATAAACTAAAAGAGCATTTGCTCATGTGTGTTCTGTTCTACAGGCATAGACTGGAAACCAGGTTAAGTGAGGTGCTCACTTCAAGTACCGAGGAATCAAAGGGATTTAAGAGGTTGTTTTGGCAATTTTCTTTCTTTTTTGGGTCAAGCCCAAGTTCCCATCCAAAAGGGGAGGGAATATTGGGGTTCACTGGAGTAGGCATGTAGATAACTTTTCATATGGAATCTTCACTGTGGTAAATAAATTCTGGGATAGACTCTATGCTTCCCAGCCCTGCCGTCCTTTCCATTTTTCTTCAACCCACCCCCATCTGAAGAAATGAAATAGCCTAACTGCAGTACTCATGCAAACTAAAATAATACAATAAATCAACTACCAAAGGCACAAAATAAAAAAGCAGACACCCATGAAAAATGAGAAATAAACTTATTGGAAGGTGATGAAGTGACTCAGTAGATTGAGAGCCAGACCCAGAGAGTAGAGGTCCTGGACTCAAATATTGCCTTAGACGCTTCCCAGCTGTGTGACCCTGGACAAGTCACTTAACCCCTGTTACCTAGCCCATACCACTCTTCTGCCTTAGAACCAATATATAGTACGACTTATAAGATGGAAGATAAAGGTTTAAAAAAAATAAAGAAATATTGATGAAAAAGAAACCCTAAAAGTCACAGAAAAAAGACTAGGTAAATGCATGTCTAGAATTTTTTACTTTGGGAATTAGACAATTTTAGCAGTGCCATTCTCTTTTTTACTCATTTTAAATCAATGAATAAGTATTTGTATTATTATTAATTCATTAAAAGAGCTAGGTAGCTCAATGGGTAAAAAAACAAACAAACAAACCAAAAAAAAAAACCTGTTACAATCCTGCCTCCTGCCTCATTTAATATTTAGTCTTGTTTTCTTCATCCATAAAATGGGGAGAATAGTAGTGTTCATGTCAGAGTAATGTTGTGAGCATCAAATGGGATAATATGTGTATAATGCTTTGCAAATCTTAAAGCTTATATAAATGTCATGGAAGGAGCCTTAAGAATCCTGGAAGCCAAAATCTGATGGATTGTCTTGGGGAGGAGAGACTTAAAACCAGAAGACCCTGGAATATACTGCAGAGGTAAATTTGAGTCTGATTTTTTAAAATGTGTTTAAACATTTAGCGATGTCCAAAAATGGACCAAGATGTCCTCGGAGCTCTTGGACTGCCCAGAGGTCTTCCAGCTGAGGTTGGATTCCTTGTCAGGGATATTGATTGTACAAAGGATTCATGCTCAAGTGCATGTTGGACTAGATCAAAGGTATCAAACTTACTGCCTGCAAAACTCCCAAGTGCATCACAAATCAGATTAAAATGAAACTAGGAAATGTCTTAACAAATATAAATAAAGAAAAATACAACATAAAAAAATCTGGAATCCAGGAAAGTCAGATTGTATATAAGGAATATAGTAGGCTGGGAAGAACCCATCACAGGAAAATCCCTTCATCTCTTTGAGTCTCATTTCCCTCATCCGTAAAATGAGGAATTTGGATTAGATGGACTCCAAGGTCCCTTTCAGCTCTAGATCTGTGATCTCATGAGCCCATGACAAGCATGTAATATTGTCATAGCATCTCTTTTGCCATTCTGCATGGTTCTTAATTTTATAAAATGTTTAAATGGCACCACTGGGAAAACCAAGTTGCAGATTAAAAGGATTTTTAACCTACTTGAAAAAAAATCACATGGGAAGTGCTAGAGCAGTCTAGAAGACTCTTCGGAAAAGCATCATTAGAAGAAATAAGCGATGAATAAGCAAGGGAAATGTCACAATAAGTAAAGATTACTGTTGCAAGTTATTATGTAAATTCTTTAATAAATATTGTCTTAGATATCTCCCCCCTTCCCTAGCTATTCATTACTGCCCCCCATTCCCATCCTATGTTTGGAGCAAGAAGATGTTGAGATGAGAGCTTACTTCCTGTCCCTAAATATGTACTGTAGGCCAGTTTGGTTTTTTTGTTTTTTGGGGTGGGGGAGAATAATATCTGAATTTATTATATATTTTCCTTTCCAAATTGTCTTTTTGTGGAGAGGGAAGGGAGAAGGGTGTCCAGACAAGTGATTTCTTCAGGTAGAAACTCCTTTCGGTGATGCCTGGGGCACAGAGAAGTATTAAGTAATTACTTATGGTCATATAAATGGCATGTTTGGAAGCATGGCTGGTATGCAATTTTTTCTGATCCTAAAGGCAGCTCCTTTTTCCTCTATACACTCTGCCCTTCCATTAGTTTTCCATATAGCTAAGACTATTGCTGCATCAAATTATGTCACATTCTGTGATGCTCATTGGATAGAAATAAAGGCTATTATGCTAGGGTGGATTTTTAAAAATCACATGGATCTAAATCAGTAGATATGAAGACTCTTTTGTCCTTGGTAAAAGAATATTCTTGTTTATTATTATTTTCATGAATCTCCTTCTACAACCCAGGAGGAGATGTATCCTTACTTTAAAAAAAAAAAACAAAAACTTGACTTCTGCATTAGAATCAAGGCTGTGTGTTAGTTCTGCGGAAGAGTGGTATGGATAGGCAATGGGGATCAAGTGACTTGCCCAGGGTCACACAGCTAAGAAGTATCTCATGCCAGATTTGAATCCAATAATTCTCATCTCTATGTCTGGCTCTCAATCTATTTGAACCACCTAGCTTCCCCCTTTTAATTTAAATTTAAAAAATTAATTTTTCATAAAAACCACATTTTTAAAAAGTCATTTTGGGAGGGAGTCTTATTTTTTATCCACGTCAAAAAAATGGATAACTATTTGACTTACCAAAATTAATTAAAATAGATATTTATGAAGTCACTTGGCAGTGAATGGTTTATAATTCTACAAGTGAATCTATGGATTTAAAAGACATTTTTCCATGTTATATTTAATTGTCAATTGGTGCCAGAAAATAGCAGGCATTTTAATTGTACTATTTAACTAAAACAAAAACAAGCATCTTGTGCATTCTGCTATATCCTTTTCTTTAACAATCTGTTTCAGCATTCACAATAAATCATTTTAATATATTTTATAATTATGTCATTTTATATAACATAATGAATAATTATAATTTTATAATGATAATCAATATAAATAAAACTATAAATAAAGTATATGATTTTATCTATAATTAAATTTATAGGGTTTTATTATGTTTTCAGTTTCAAGCAGGTCACCCCAAGAAATGTAAAACATTGCCTTATGTATCTCAGACACTTAGTCTTCATTTTCTTCTCCCTACTTCTCCATGGACTAGAAAAAAAGAGATATTTTTCTTTATTCTTTCCAAATAAATTACTGAGGAGTCTCTGGGAACATCACTAACAGGGCTTCTGATACATGAACTACAATAACCAATTCATAAAATTCTCCATTGTCTTAAACACCATATAATTTGAACATATAATCCTTAGCTCGTTTCTGTACCTTCAAGCTTTAAAGGGTCTTAAATTAAAGAATTTTAAAATGTAGCTTCTTATTTTTAAATCATAGATTCCCTCCTCTCCCTCTCTCCCTTTTTAGGGCACGGACCAATGGACAAATCCATTAATATTTAGATCGGTTTTAGATGATGATAAGTTCGAGAGGGTTAAGAAGTTAAGGCACTGTTCTCACCTACTGGGATTTCCCAGTTCTTGGAAATGTTCTGTCTCTGTGAATAGAGTCCATCCTTCATTGTGCTTAGCTTTCAAGAACACAAGAATGACATCAGCAGCTGGAGAGAAGGCTGACTAGCTGGCATGAGAGTGGAATCTATTTGCACTTTGTTCACAGTGGGTGGATCTTTTTACTTTTTTTATGGAGGAATGGAAAAATAAACCTTTGGGTTTCTTTGATGTAAAATGCAAGGAAAGAATTCAATTATAAAAGAAAAACAAGCAAATGAAGGTTTGTGGATTGTTGTCTCCCTTTTACAAGAAGCCCAATGACATCTTCTACTGTCTTAATGGAGACTTGCAGATTAATTCTGCTCCTCTCCTCTCCCAGAAATGTGACTAAAAAAGAGACCTCTTTATCTTCTTTTATGGGAAGGACAGTTGACTTTTTCACCCTGCCTTTTCTGCCAAAATGGCATGGAGTGGGCTCCTAGAATTAGCTTCAGCATTCCATGAGAAGTTTCTATTCATGCTCTAGGTTAACAGCATTTAGTAAATAAAAGTGAGTGGGTACAGGTTGTGTTTTACTCCCAACAGATGCTACAAAGTGGTTCAAAGCACAGTAGCTTCAGAAAACAGGATGTCCTTAGACTGTGAAGTTAATTTGACCCATGTGCTCTCTAGAATACAAAAAAATTATTCATTCCAGCTGATTTACTGACAATGTATGTTTTATCTCTCTCCCATTCTCCCCTTGTCCTTCATTCTTCCCTACCCCCCCCCAGCATATCCTATTAGTGGGACATGAGCTAAATAATATTATGTATGTAAATATATATGTTTGTACTTACATATAGATTTTGCACACACAAACATATATATGTGTATGTATGCATAGGGGGCAGCTAAGTGGCTCAGTAGGTAGAATACCAGGCTTGGAGTCAGGAAGACCCATCTTGATGAGCTCATATCTGGTCTCAGACACTTACTAGCCCTGGGCTAATCACTTCACCCTGTTTGCCTCAGTTTCCTCATCTGTAAAAATGAGCTGAAGAAGGAAATGGTAAGCCACTCCAGTATCTCAGCCAATAAAATCCCAAATGGACATTAATGCATTGCTGGTGGAGTTGTGAATTGATCCAACCATTTGTACCCCCAATGGCTGTACAAAAATATTCATAGCCACTCTCTTTGTGGTTGCAAAAAATTGGAAAATGAGGGGCTGTCCCTCGATTGGAGACTGGCTAAACAAAGTGTGGTATATGATGGTGATGGAATATTATTGTGATATAAAGAATGATGAACTATATGAACTGGAAAGACCTCCATGAACTGATGCAGAGTAAAATGAGCAGAACCAGGAGAATATTATACATAGTAACAACAATATTGTGGAATGATCAAATGTGACGGACTTCTCTACTAGCAGCAATGCAATGATCCAGGACAATTCTGAGGGACTTATGAGAAAGAATGCTATTCACCTCCAGAGAAAGAACTGTGGGAATAGGAATGCAGAAGAAAAACATATAATTTATCATTTTATATGGGTATAGGATTGGGCATTTTGGTTTTAAAAGATTATTCTATTACAAAAATTAATAATATGGAAATAGGTTTTGAGTGATAAGACATGTATAACCCAGTGGAATAGCTTGTCAGCTTCGGGAGGGGAGTGGGGAGAGGGGAGAGAGAGAATATAAAGTAATTTAAAAAAAAAAGAAAATCCTAAAGGGGGTCGCAAAGAGTCAGATATAATTCAACAACAACAATATATGCCTGTGTTTCTAAATATCTGATCGTGAATTATGGTTATAAGTGGTATTTTTTGACATTACTATCATGCTGGTACAGGCCTTCATCACCTGATAACCAGGATCTGTTTATCTCAAATCTCTCCCAGCTCCAGAATCCTCCAGTCAGTCATTAAAGTGATTTTACTAAGGTCTAGGGTCAACCATGTCATCCTTCCCACTCTCATCCCAAATCAGTAAACTTTAGTGGATCCTTATAGCCTCAAGGATCAAATACAAAAAAGTCTATTTGGAATTCAAAACCCTTCATAACCTAACCCCCTCCTGCCTTTCCACTCTTCTTGCACCTTTCTTTCTGCCATGTAGTCTTCAATTCAGTGACACTAACCTCCTGGCTGTTTCACAAATAAAACATTCCATCTCTCCACTGAGCATTTCTTCTATCTGTCTCCCAAACCTGGAATACACTCCCCCTCTCTAACTCCATCTACTGACTTCTCTTGATTTCTTTAAATATCAACTGAAATCCTACCTTTCACAGGATGTCTCAACTCCAAAAAATCAAATTTCTTAACAATCTTATTTTTATTTGCCATTATTTATCTTATGTTTAGCTTTCTTTGCATATATTTGTTTGCATGTTGTCTCCTTCATTAGATTTTAAACTCCTTAAGAGCCCGTTTTATCTTTTACCTCTTTTTTTATATCCCCAAAGTTTAGCACAATACCTGGTACATAGTAGATGCTTAATAAATGTTGATTGACTGATTCAACATGGATTCCATAATCCATTCACTTGAAAATATATATTTTTTTGGTAGTAGGAGTAAACCAGACCTGTGATCTCATTGGTATAGGAAACTTCTGATGAGGAATTTCCCTATACTAATGCAGACCAATACCTGTTCTGCAACTTCTAGTCTTAGAAAGTTGTCTAGAGTATTGAGTCATTAAGTGACTTTCCCAGGATCACACAACCAGTATGTTTGAGAAATGAGATTTGAAACCAAGTCTTTATGATTCTGAGGCTGGTTCTCCATCTGCTTCTCTATCCTTGCCTCTCTTCCTTTTAAACTTGTTTTAATACTTCAAAAGATCTTCTATTCCATCAATATTAGTACTTCCTCCAACAATAACAATGGATTTATGATTTTGTAAATGGTTCTCACAAGTCACCCATCCCCTCAAAATGGATCATGTGATAAGCCACTTCTCCACATTTAATTAGGCTTGCTCTTAGGTAAACAATGGGTAGCCCATTGGCCAAGCTTAAGCCACTTATTAGATTTTGAAACTGCCTCCATACCATGATTAGGTATTAGAACTGAATTTTCTACATGTATGTATATATGTACACATATGCATATGTTGTTGGTTGTCTCTCAAACCGAGGATGACGATTGTCTTTGTGCGTTTTTGTGCACAAAGACACCTGTGCATGAAGATTTAAGTGGAAAAGTCGATGCACAGAGACAGTCCCACTCTCTCGGCATTGGAAGCCTGGGTCCATTGGCACGAAAAGTCGTTACATCTGGAGACTTCCTCAGCTGCTTTGGATGGCCGTGTTGTCTTTTGTGCTCCAACACGCCCTAAGCACTCCACAGTGCCTTGCTGCATCGCCATCTCAGCCGTTAAACCTTCTTGTTGGTTTCTTCCGCCTGTTCCACCGAAGCAGTCTTCACATGCTGGGTGAGCAAAGCCCTAGTTCACCAGGGGTCAACGACGACGACCCGATGGCTACCCTCACAAGGTTTAGCCGGCCTGTCGAAGCCATTGCTTCAACATATATACATATACATATATGTATATTAATACTTGGAGTATATGGGTGTTCATCAAAGATTAGCACCTCTGGTGTAAGGATTTGCCAAATCTTTTTCAGGGTAGTTCATCCACCTTTGGTGATTACCTGGCACTCAATTCTCACCTGTAGTTCCAAGAAGCTGTAATATATGTATGTGGTGGCCACACTCTGGTAAACCATCTCAGCTGATGGGCCAAAACCAGGTTGAAGGTAACTGATGAGCCACAAACCCATCAATGAGGTAGGGGGTGTCTCTTCAGTCATGCAAGGACTTCCCCCTGTGGAATGGACAAATGAGAACACTGTGTTCCATTGGCCACAAAAGTGGCCAAAGCAGGCGCTGCGGGATGCTTAGAGCTTGGTCAGATATCAAAGATGCCAAGGTTATCCATTGCATTTCTGCCATCACTAGTCCTGGTCTTTGTCTGACCACTACTTTGTGCGGATCTGCTTCACTTAAATCCAATTCGTGCAAGAATCAAGATGTCATTTGGACCTCTTCAAGAGTGAAGGACAACCATATAAATGCATATATTTGAATATATTCATTAAAATAATTTACTAAGCAGCACCTATGTTCATGACAGTGTTAGGTGTTGAAGGAGATTTAAAAGGAGACTTGATAAAACACTTAAAGGACATTAAAATTGAGTATTGAGAAATGCAGCAAATATACAGATAAAAAAATGAATAAGAATGTCAAATGTCATAAGAGGATTCTAAAGCACTTTGCCCAGGTTCTAAAGTAAAGAGAGTAGAAAACTACTCTTATATATTCTCTTTACTTAAGAAAATAGATTGTTTTTGGAAACCTGTAGCCTGAATTTTTGACCATCAAGAATTTTCTCTTGTATGTAAAGGAAGAAAAATGTTGAAGGACTGATCAGAACACTGTTAGTAGAGAAGAGGGAGAATTGCTACTTCTCTCTGATGGAATACAGCAACAATTTTGGGGAGGATTTGTAATACTGTACAATTTGAACTTTGAATGGGAGTCTTCCTTGTTGGAAGAGAACAGGAAGATGGTGACTTACCCCAGGAGTTTAATGCCTTTTCCTGATGATAGTCTCATTACAATAAACTCAGCAGAATTTTGTTTTCTCCACATATTTCATTCAACTGAATGATGGGAAAGATGTGATCTAATGTGGAATATTGTTTGCAAAAGCTTATCCATCTTACATTATTCTCATGAAGGTATTGGTCAATATCACAGAAGAGATTCAGCACAAAATCCAAGTCAGAGAAGAATTCCCCATGACTTTATTGATCTCTGGATGTTGTTTGTGGATGATACTGGGCAAATTGCAGCAAGCTGCAAAACATTATTGAGCCCACTACATGAGATGCATAAACAGTCCAAAGAGTTTGTCCAGGGCAGTCAGGTGACTCAATGGACCGAGAGCCAGGCCTAGAGATGGGAGGTCCTGGGTTCAACTCTGACCTCAGACACTTCCTAGCTGTGTGGCCCTGGGCAAGTTACTTAACCTTTATTGCCTCACCCTTACCACTCTACTGTCTTGGAACTAATACACAGCATTGATTCTAAGGCAAAAAGTAAGGAGTAAAAGAAAAAGAACTTGGCCTCCTGAGGAAAAACACAGGAAAAACTAAATGCCTTGTGTACAGATTATGTTGGCATTCTATGAGCTAAACACTCTATAGGGCTTATGTGTGTGTGTGTATGTGTGTGTGTTTTGGACAGACACTGCAAATGAGCAAGGGAATGGACCCAGATTTGAACAGAAGAATGAGGGCTTGATGGATTCCCTTTAGGAAATTACAAAGTCATTTTAATAATCTTCAACCTCCTCCTTGAATCTAAGGCCTATCCTTTTAATATCTGTATTATTCTAGTGACATTATATGCCTGAGGGTCAGGTGAGACATTGACTACTATTCTGAAGAAATGAAGTTAAGTATTACTCAAAGGTCAAAGGATACACTTCATAAGGTGTGACATTTTATAGACAAGAAATTATGAAGAAGCCATATGAAGGTTGCCATTAAAGAAATGGAATGCCTTAAGAGGTGGCAGGTTCCCACTCCCCCTCTCTCCACAACTCGAGGGTCCTCAAGCATAATCTGAGTGACCATTTGTTGGATATGTTATAGTGGATATTCTTTTTGTAAATGGATTGGACTATGGTCATTAAGGTCTTTTCCAACTCAAATTCTGTTATATTCTTTAAAATGTGGGAGTGAAAAAAAATGGCAAGGCTTGTGAAGAAAGACAGGGATAACTGATAGAGTCCATATATTCCATTGGTGTCTTCATAATGGCAAAAGGAAGAGAGGAAAGCCCTGATCATATTGGTGGTTCCCCTATAAAGAACTTCTAGAAGACTTTGGGCAAGAGTTACATGGCATGGAAACAAACAAGTAAGCTATGATTTGCATCATTGAAAGGAGTACCTAAATGTTAGATAAGGTCCCCAGATTCTTTGGAGTATTCAGCGTAAGTAGTTTATTTTAGTAGCACTCCTAGTCCACTTTCCCACCTCCCACTCACATTAGAGCTAGCTGTGCAGAACACAGATGCTCTTGATCCTAAGGGAAACTGAGGACCGGTGGTTTCTTAATACTATTTATTGCTCATGAGCCCCAATCCGTGTTCCCCATTAATTATCAGTTGACATGAATTAGCCAGCCAAACTTAAACAGCTTTTAGAAATAGGTATTTACAAAGGTACTAAGAATAGCCGGTACAAAACCATTTCACCAAAAGCCTGGGATATCTACTCCAGTAAGACTATACAGAATTCAGCGAGCTAAAGTGAGCTCAAGCTTAGAGAGAATGTTTGGCAAAGAGGTAACACCAAGCTCCTTATTGGATATAACTCATTTTCTCTTTTTGCAGTGTCTTCATGAAGTTCCCTTATGGTGGGCATAGTTCTTTTCTTGGACCTGACTCTGAGAGGTCCAGTCCCAACTCTGCCACTTACTATCTTGGGCAAGTCATTTCATATATCCAGTGTTTGGTTTCCCCATATGCAAAATGAAGGAGTTTGAGCTAGATAACCTCTGAGAACTCTTATGATTCCAAGTCTTTGGACCTTTAATCCAATTACCCTGTAAGACATGCCTTTACACGAGGTGATCGAGAAGGAAGAGTACTCTCATTTTATAAGTAAAACCATACATGACAACAGGTTTCACTAAACCACATTTGTCTATGTGGTTGAAAAATTGTTCCTCTTAATATTTCCTCTATTCCCACAGCATTATGTCACCCTTGAACAAGGTGAAGACTGTAATCAACAAATTACTTTGAAATCTTGTAGTTTAAAAAACTTCTTATATCAGCAAACTTTTTCTTAGTTGCACCTACATTTGTCAGTCATCTTTTCCTCTTCATCTAGGTTGAGATTTGTACACAGAAAACACATTTCACAAAATATTCTAATCAAAAGTGGCCTCAAAGGGCATCTACTTCAACCCTTAACTGAGCAATAATTTCCTCTATACTATTCCCTACAAATGGTCATTTAGCCTTTGCTTAAAGATCTCTAGTGAGAAGGAACATGCTACCTGAACCATCAATGACTACTATTTGGAGCTGGCCATTAGACCATTTCCAAATCCAAATCTTTTTCTGTAGAGTCCATATCTTTTTACCTTTTCCATAAGAATAGTCCGAGATGCTTTCCCAATGCTTTGCTGAAAATATTCTCCATCTTACCAGTCTAGTAATTCTATATGTGTCTCTGACATTTATGATTATTTGGCTGCAGTCACTTAAGCTCTGAGAGAGAGAAAGAGACAGACAGACAGAGACACAGGGAGAGAGGCAGGGGGAGGAAGGAAGGAAAGAAGGAAGGAAGGAAGGAAGGAAGGAAGGAAGGAAGGAAGGAAGGAAGGAAGGAAGGAAGGAAGGAAGGAAGGAAGCAAGGGAAAATTCTTCCCCTCAAGGAGCTTATATTCATTCAATCAAGGGAAACAGCATGCATACACATAATAAATAGTCATGGATATAGAGCCAGCCTTAAAATGAGGGAGATCCAGGTTCAATTCTTGCCTCTGACAAGTAATGGCTGTGTGACCTCAGGCAAGCCAGCTTCCCAATAATTTGAGCAACTAACAGTATAAATTTCAGAGAAAGTGCAGAGAGTTGGCCTTTATAAAATTCATCACTGTGATTCCAGGCCAAAGACAAAATTGTATCCCAGAAATACAAGATAATTTGGGAGGGGTCTCTAGCAGCTGGGGAGACCAGGAGAGTATTCCTATAGAAGATGGTACTTGGGCTGAGCTTTGAAGAAAGCTGTTGCATTCAATCCCCAAATAGCTGAACATTGAGTTCCTCCTCTTCAAAGTCCCCCTCCCTAATACACTAGGTATTTTATGAGGTGGAGGTGAGGAGGGAATTCATTCCAGTCTTGGGGAGGTGAGGAATATTAATTTTAGGAGAAGCACATGAGACAGTTTGGCTGGACTTCTTAATGGATAAAGTCAGATAGATAAAGAATTTTTTAAGCACTTACTACATGCCAGGCAATTTGCCAAGAACTGGCAATCCAAATACAAGCAAAAAGACAGTGTTGGCCTTCAAGGAGGTTACATTTTAACGGAAAAAGAACACACAAAAGTAAACTAGAAGGGGCAGGGGGGAGAAAATATCCCCACTGGAGAAAGGTAGAGAAGTTGTCTGGAAGAGGGGACCATAGAGGTGGAGACAGTGTTAGTATAAGAAGGCTGCTGGGATGGAGGTCAGTCATAGGAGGCACTGGCTTAGCCAAATTGTAAGAAGAGTAATACATAAAAAATCTAGAAAAGCAGATGAGGCCATATTTTGAAGGGCTATGTATGTATTTATAAAGACTTTATATTTAACTGGAGAAAATAATTTGCCACAGATGGTTTTCTGAGCAGGACAGTGACATGGTCAAACATATGTGTGCTTTGACCCAATACTTTCATTGTTGAGAATATATGTTAAAAGTGTTATAAAATATATCACCAAAAGAGCTATTTGTTCAAAGATTTTCTTAGCAGCAATTATATGCGATAACCAAAAAGCCTGGAAGTAACCTAAAAGGTGAATAATAAAGAAATGATCAAATAGTGGTACATCGATGGAATGGAATATTTTATACTGGAAATAAAGCAAAGAAGTACATAGAATACTATGAAATGTGGAAGTACACTTTTGAATAATACAAAGTCAAAATGTTTTAAAAGCAGAAGCAGAACAAAGCACACATTAACTATGAACATTCAAAAATAAAAGTGAATGAGAAGGAATAAAAAAACAGTTCTAACATATTTAGAAGTGACTTAAGAGTTTTGTTTTATGTGTTTAAATTAATTTACTTATGTTTAAAGCCAAAGAAGTTTAATGTTATATTGATTTTCAATATCATAAACAATTATTTAATATATTTTTGCATGCCATCAGACACAAAGAATTGAAGGGAGCTGTAGAAAGATGGAATGTACAGATGGCTGAGTTTAGAATAACCCAGTGCCAAAAAATGGTGAAGCATATGTTTAATTAATAGAAAAATTATATGCTCTCTTTGCAAATGAAGGATGGCCTGTTTATACCCACCTGTAGCTTACTTCTGGCTACAGCCATATCATTCTGTGCAGAGTTTGGGAATGTCTTTGATACTGCTTCATGGCTACAACTGAGAATTTCCATCTCCCTGCCATTTTCCATCATTCTTCCTCAATAGTTGTGATTTTACAATGTTATTGATCTTCTCTAATCACTAAATGTCAAATAAAGAGGCAGAATAGTTTATTGGAAAGGAATGGGATCGAGAAGAATTTTAACAACCTTATGAAAGATACTCCCAAGCCATTAATATTAAAGAAATCAGACCTATAAAAATTTTATTCCCACTTCCTATCATCCTGAACATGTTGGAAGAGTCATGGAAAAGTGCTAATACTAATCTTAATACATTGTTGGTAAAAACTGAATTGTTTCAAACATTCTAGAAAAAATGTAGAATTATGCTTTTAAAAACAGAAAGTTGTTTACATGCCCATAATCTTTTACTTTAAGATCCTTCATTTAGGCATATTGACCCAAAAGATCAAACACAAAAACAGATCCTATATATACCAAAATATTCATAGTCCCATTCTTTTGTTGTGGCAAGAAACTGAAAACAAAATTTGTGCCCATGGATTGAGAAATAGCTAAAGAAATTGTGATACATGAACATAAAGGCATATTATTATACTATAAAATGACAAATATGAAAAATTTTTTTAAATCAGAAGATATATGAACTGATTCAGATTGAAGTAAATCAAGCCAAGGAAAAATACAGAATAATTACAAAATAAATGATAAGAACAAAAAAATTCTGAGTTCTATGTAATTACAGTAATCAAACTTGGCCATGGAGAAGAGTTGAGAAAATGCACCTTCATTGCAAAGATAGGGGACTGAATATATGTGTAGAATAATGCATATACTGTCAGACATGGTTAATGAATTAGTTGATTTTCCTAATATCAGAGGCAGGGGGTTTTTGCTTAAAGATCTTTGTTTCAAGAGGTCTGTTGGGAAGGGAAATGTGTATTCTGAATATATCCAGAAATTAATATGATATAAAAGGCATCAATTTAAAAAAAAACTAATTGATGCTGACACTATTTGAGTAACTTGGACAGATCATTACAATTTCCTGAACCTCAATTTCTTATAGGGATCATGGTAAGTATGGTATATCTACCACAGAGTGTTACTTACTGTGAGGAAAGTACTTTGAAATACTATATAAACATGAACTACAATTGTTAAGCATATTCTATAAGTGTGATTGGTCCAGACATTTCATGTGATCTCCAGAGTGGATCTAGAGATTGACTGCATGCCTCTGGTTGGCTACAGCTTCACTATGTATTTTTAGGGTGGCCTAGTTGTGGATGCTGCATTGATGCCAGGCTCAGCTGTCAGCCTGCTGACAGATGTGCTCATATCCTAGATCCTTATCTCCAATTGCTCCATCTGGTAGCTTAAGGTCAAGACAGCAAAATTCAAAGACAGTTTTCAGGTTTTCTGTTGACAGGGAAGATGTATGGGGTTTTCTAAGAGAACAGTTGATACTTGATCTTACTTTTTCTCAAACCTTGAAGTAAAAACATATAATTCAGTGCAATCATATGTGAAAGAGGAGGGGGGAAAGAGAACAGTGAGGATGAGGACTAGAGTGAATTGACAGTGAGAAGATAAGGAGGGGAGGAAAAGAAAAGAAAAAAGGGGAGGAAGAGGAGGAAAGAGAGAATGGGGAGAAAGAAAAAGGAAGAGAGAGAGAGTCATCAATATAGCATAATTTCAAAATGTCTGTCCCAAGTGCTTTATATTACCTGTGCTTTCTTGAAATGATGTCAGTAGTCAAGACTCATAGACTTATAGATTCTTCTTTTTATCTTTAAAGACCAGTAAGTCATTCCTGATTTCCCTCTCCTATCCAATATCCCTGACTTCATGGTAGGGAAGGGTCAAGAGAACAAAGGAAACAGTTGCTCAGTTTCCTTATGGAGTAGTTTAACCCCACATTATCCCAATATAGCTCCGATAACTGCAACTTAAGTTTATTTTCTGTAAGTTTGCTGTCTTGTTGCCTACCTGCCTGGCAATAATAAATGAAGTATATCTATTTCTGAACATGGAGTCATTAGATTTGGGCTCAAATCTTAAGTGTTTCTAGCTTAGAGACTAAGCAAAATATTTTCCTTCTGAGAACCTCAGTTTCCTCATCTAAAAAACACATGGTCTTAAAGGGTTGTGGGGAAAGCATTTTTTTTTACCCTAAAGGACCTGTGGAATTTTAAGTTTTAAATATAAATGGGCAACACTTGCCATCCTGCACTGGCATCTCTGGCCCTGAAAGGACCATAACAATTCTGGGTCTCAAGATCTTATTAATTTCCCCCAAGAGGCCCCCAGGTGATGTAGAAAACAGCTGACCAACAATCAAGACAATGTAGATCTTTCCTGGAGGTTTCTTACATAGATCAGGCTGATGAACGGATCCTGGTGGATTCCAGATTCACTTTCTTGGTACTGGATAATGGAGGGAAATGATTTTGTTTCAGTGCAGAACTATCATCAGTGGGATACTCTGTTCTTGCAGGACTTGTGGACTGACACCTCTTGACCTATACAAGTTATCTCTTTTTTTCAGGCTTCCCTGATGGGTTAGTATCTTGGGTTGAATTTAAATGCGGGGTATTTTAACTGCTACAGCTGTCTTTTTTTTTTTTTAACTCTATGAGACTTGTTTCTTGTACACTTGAGCTCTGATACAATTTAATTTTAATTTTATACTCAAAAAGTAAGCATTAAAAAAACAGAATAAAACTCCATTCCCACCAATATCAAAATCTCTGGTCTTTTGGGCAGCAATCAGCATTGCTGCTTACCCATAAGCCCTATGGGAAAAGGAGCTCAAAGCAGATTCTCTTTGAAGGACAGCCATGGACCCTTCAAAACCAGAGAACTCTTCTGAGCCAGGTCTGAGAGATGATAGTAGAACCCCACCGTTTATCATTGGGTATACTCTCTTTCTAGAGCCGACCTCTCTGGACCAAGAGGATCGTGGGAGAACCAGCTTTCTTTCTCAGTGCCTACAAACCGGGAATTTCCCCAATATTTCTGGCCAGCTCCCCGCCCTGGGCAGCTGACTCTCTTTAGCTAGCGAGAACAGCGTTAAGTTCTTTTATTTCTGCTCCGAACCGCACCCAGAAAGCCGGGCAGCCTGTTGCCGTCCCAAGTGGTAAGTTGAGTGAAGTTGCAGGGGGTAATATCTGCTCAGATTGGAATAGAGAGGAGAAGAGGCTCTCCCGTCCGCCTACCCCACCCTGCACCTCCTTCCCCCCTCAAGGTTTCCTCCTACAGAATTTCCAGAGTTTCTCACTACAAGTCATTACTTCCCTTCCTCACAGCTATGCCCCCATTGTTATCAGACACCTGTAGAAAGCCCAGGTTGGAGAGTTTGCGAGAGGTGGCTGTGGTAGCCCTGAGGGTTGGGGTTGCCTTTTGCTGCCAGACCCCAGCTTTGTTTTTGGTGGCTGCTTCTTTTCCTGAGCAGGAAAAGGATCCTGGAGCTGGGGCGCGAAGAGAAGGTGCAACCTTCCCAGAGCTCCGGTACACACATGCATCACCCGGTCCATCCCCATCTCCCCACTCCGCTCTCACCGGGTCTCAGAAAACAATGAGCCAGACGAGCTCCTCTGGGTACTGTTAAAGTAGGGCACCCGCTTAAACGAAAGCTTTTCCCCTTCTTCAGGTGGATGGATTGCTGCAAATTGCGGGAGCTGCTGCGTGGCTTGGTGCATCCCTCGTCGCCTTCCCAATTCCCTAGTTACAGGACAGATGGAGGAGAGGCTGGACCAGGTCTTCCCCTGGGTTACTGTTCACTTGCAACAGCCCCTAAGATTGCGCATAGTGGCGGCACGAGTGCGAGGACAAGCTGTCTAGGGCGGCCAGAGTTCCCCTACCCTTCTAGAACCCGCCGCCACCAAAGCTTTAAGGCTGTTTCTCCTCTGGTCCTGGAGAAACTGATTTTTCCCCCCAGCGGTCCCGTAGACTGCGCCTTCCCCGCTCGCCAAGTTTGCTTTAACGAAGTTTCCTTCAAACTTCAAAGGACTTAATACTTGCAACAAAACCTTAAGTGTGTCCTTTCTCCAACTGCCCTGTCTCTCCCGCTCCTGCAACCCAATCCTCTGCCCCAGCACACAACCATCCAGAGAACTAGGCTGCATTCTAGGGGTATTCAGGATCCCTCTTTGGCACAGTGATTCAAACTGACTGCAATGTCACGCTGTCGCAGGTGCCTCATGTGGCCCCCACCGTCGAAAACGTAATTAGATTCCCGCTCTCCTTTCCACCAACTTCCCTCCCTAAGAGACCGCTTGCTCCAAACTCTTCCCTGGTTTCTTACAAGGAAAGGGGGAATGGGAGAATAGGACTCAATGGATACAGTCCCGGAGGTGACGGTTGGCTGTATTCAGAGAAGCCTGGGGAGAAGGCGGCTAACGAAGGAGTCTAGCATGAAAGGGGGAAGGGAGCATCAGCTCAAATACCTTTGTGTGTGACTTTAACACGCCCAATAATTCAGCATATGGTTTCCGTGTCTCGCTGGTTGAATACAAAGAATGACTCCGAGCCAAGGGATTCTCCCAACACCGAAACCAAATGATCCTTATTTAAGGGGTGCCTGAGTGGCAGGAAGATGGATTTTTGGTTGAATTGCAATTAAGGGGAGATAATTACGCCCTGAGCCGCTCAGTATATTAATATTTATAGCCTTAGGGCTAGAGACAAGGGCTTTCCCCCCTTTCTTTCATTTCTCGGGTTTCCCACTGTCAATTTTTTTCTAGGCCCCCACCTAACCCTCATCCCCTTAATCCCCCCCCCCGTCCTGTACACACACACACACACACACACACACACACACACACACTCACTCACTCACTCATTCACTTCCAACAGAGCAGGAGAGCTCTGGTTTCTGCAGTCAAGGATTTCTTGGAGAACCTATGTGGGGAAAGTCTAATGGGTTAACTAGGGGCAGCGGAGTGCAGCCTTTGGGGCTTCCCCTAATTAAATGTGCAGCAATCGTTGGGTAGATTGATCCCGCTTGAGAGATTGATGTACGCAGCAAGCGTTGTGAGACTTAGACGACGAATGCAAATATTAGTTGGGTCCTGGCTCTCTCGCCCCAGTGGGTAGGAACGACGGCTGCCCCCACACGCCTCCTACTTTGCGTGCCTCACCTCCGGCTCCTTGCTCGAGTCCCAGGATTTCACTTTATTAATTACACAAATATTGCATTGCCTGCAATATGCTTCCAGTTCCTGGGACATATGTGCTAAGGAATTGTTCCAATAATTAGGCCTCTATGTGTTTGCTGCTAGTGCTTCCTTCCTTCCTTCCTTCCTTCCTTCCTTCCTTCCTTCCTTCCTTCCTTCCTTCCTTCCTTCCTTCCTTCCTTCCTTGCTTCCTTCCTTCCTAAATGGAAACGAAAGGGAAGGTAACGAAAGTAAGAATAACAATTGCTCAAATTCACAAGATCACAAATCTAGATCCAAAATCTTATTTTACAGCTGAATAAACGACAGCCTAGAGAGATGAAGCGACTCGTCCAGGATAGGTAATAGTATGAGGCAGGGAGGCAGTAGCCTCCCAGGTCAGATCTGCCTCCTCAGCACCAGCTAGTTCCTCTCCTCACCTGCAGTCTTAGTCCCATTTAACAGCGGAGGAAACCAAAATGAGAAAAGAGACTCGCTCCTCCAGTAAACTTGACAGCTAGTAAACGTTAGGGCGGGGACAGAAATCCAGACTCTCTGCCTACAAACACAAGAAGAGAATAGGCTTTCCACCTTGCAAGGATGGGGTGGCTAATCGCTGCCCTTCTTTTTTAATGATTTGCAATGTAAATTAATTTAAGATCGACAAAGGAGAGTCCCATGCTCAGAGCTGATCCTTGGTTACTCTGGACAGACAAGGAGCTCAGGGTTGCTGCTGCTAAACGTTGCCAGACTCCAGGCCTCGAGTTCAAGATGCAGACAATCTCTTTTGCCAAGACACGCACGTACTCGCACACTCCTGATCTTTATCATACCTACCTTCACCAGCCTGATGCCACTCATACACACACCCACACACCTTCGCAGCCTCTGACCCAATTTGGAGAAACTCGCTAACCTCCTCTAACCCCGAGATTTGCAGGAGGCTTAGCCAGTAACTTTTCTCTTTTCTGTCTGCCTTTCCTAATGCCCCTCCCAGTCATTTGGAAACGTTTGAATGACGATTGCGATTTGTATTTCTTGCCGTTTACTGATTTATAATACTATCCTCCCGCCCCCCACCCGAACAATGGGAGGGAGGGGAGATAAAGGAATAGAGGCGAGGCTGGGCAGGAGGGATAGGGTTGTACGTCTTGCCAATCGGGAGCTGGGGACTGGAAATGTCCCCGCCTCGCTTCCCTCCCACCCTCCAACCCCCCTGCAGGGTTCCCTGCCCCCACTCTGCCCGCTGCCATCAGCAGCGCCTGGCGCTGATCAATTCTCATGTAATAAACGAGTGATTCCACTGGGAGCTCCGACTCGTCGTTCCCATGGCAACCGTGACTACCTACTCGCACCCTCCCTATCTGTTTCGGACTGCTAGGGGAGGCTGAGCTGGTCCATGGAGCTGCCCGACGCTGCTGTTGTTGCCACCATCTCCCAAATTGCCACTTCCACTGTGTCCACCGCTACTGCTGGCCCAATCGCTGTAGCTGCGACCCTCCTCCTCCTCGTGGTCGTCCTTCTCATCCTTTTCCTCTTCCTTCGTAGCGGCCCCCAAGCCAAGTATGTCTCGAGTCAAAGGCACAGCCAGAAGGACCTGGCTCTGCTGAGATCCTGCAACACATAGCCACCCTGCACAAAGGAAAGCTCGCGCTCCATTCTAACTTCCTCCAAAAGGAGCTCCTTCCCAAATTATCCAAGCCCCCAATGCAGTTGCAAACGCCATGGCTCCTCGGTACTCAATCTCTTTCGGCCTTTTTAATGCTAACAGCACCTGGTTGTAAGGCTTTAGCAAACAACTCAATGACCAGGAAGTCTAGAAAAAAGTGTGTTTGCTGAGAAAACCGAGAAAGTTGAATTATAGTGATTTTATTGATTGTGCATTATGTTCTATCTGTGTCCGCAGACAAATAGCCTTTATAGACAGACATACGTACAAATGTTCATAACTTCTCTGGGGCAGTCAGTCACACAGGAGAAAAATAAAACAAAAAATCTGATTCGTAGCAGACCTGGCACAGATCCTGAAAATGTCATTACCTACTTGCCCAAATAAAGCATTATTGTGTGTAACTTACTAAAGGTGGAATTAAGTTGAGGAAATGGGTTGATTAAGCAATGCTGCTTTATGATGACTGAAAATGACATGCAGTGCTGTATTCTATTACTTTCCCGTGTGTTTATCAGTCCAGTCTTATTTTATCTTAACTGAACTGAGACAGAGGGAGAGGGTGAAGGAGAAAGGGAAAGAGAGAGAAAGAGAGAGAGAGAGAGATTTTATTATTTTACTCTAGAACAATATGCTCAATGCAAATATGTAAAAGCAACTCGCTCCTGTGGATAAGCATAATTCATATATAGATAATAGGATTTGTCAATTTCCTTGTTTATCATTTTCAATAATTCCTAGAAGTGTTTAAGGTACCTGCCATGTGACTCACTTTTACATGAAAAACTCGTGCAAAAACCCAGAAACAAAATTTGTCATACAAAAGAGGAACTGGTTTTCAGATATTTGTCATCAAAATGCATTTGTATGGATTTTTTCAAATCTAAACACAATTCAATAATTTTAAAATGATATTTTGAAAAATAACTTCTCAACTGACCTTTGAGGCTTAAAAACTTCCTTAACATTTTCAATTTCTATTCCAGAGAAAGATTTATTCCAACAATGTTGTTTTAATAAGAGTTGTTGATCATTCTGTTCAACAGTGTTCTGCTGGAAACAATTTATACTGCTGACTTGTTCCTTTTACCAGGATGTTTTCCCATCCACTGACAGTGAATTCTGGGAAAGATCCTTTATAAATGCACCAGAGAGGGCATGAGTCCTATAGAGCTAAAGGGGACTGGCAGACTTATTTAGATGACTCATCAATTTTAGAAGCAATAGCTCAGAATCAAAGACCTCAGTATTGAAGGGACCAACCAATTTATTTCTTTGTAATTTAAACTGACACAGTCAAGTAATGAAATTATTTATACACATTGATTGCAAGCATTCCTGAGTATAAAAGCATGTTGATAGCACCAACTCAATCTGTTTCCAGGAGAATAATCAACAAGAACTTAAATAGGTGAGAAATTTAGCACCTGATACAACCATCTAAAAGATGTGTTTTGGGTTTATGTCATCCTGCTTGGAATTGATGCTGGGGGAAAAGGAGAAAGGAGTGAAAACACCAAAGAAGACAGAAGTCTTAAATCCTGTGCCCAATTAACATCACGTTAAGAATTCTGTGGCAGATATATAGATATAGATATAGATATAGATATAGATATATACACATATATATAGTCAATGCCTAATTAGTGACCTTTCTTACTACTATCATATTTTGCTAATATATTAACATCCCCCTTTCATTGTGCAAGAAGTGTATTTGAAGAGATGGTCTTCTAATGAAGACTAATGTAAAATGTACAAACTCCAAATACCTATTTACCTTGGTGACATTTGATTTATATCACAGCCACCTAGTTGCCTCCCATGATAGAAGGCAAAGTCCTTTAGGACTGAGATTGTTCCTTTTTTGTTTTTTAATCATTCCATCACCAGCACCAAGTACAGAGTTTATCACATAGCACTTGTGTCCCTAATAAATAATCTCTAGGAGGAGATATACAAGATGCACAAGATGTGTGAGGACTGATGCCACAGAAGAGTCAATCATGGAAATCAAAGTTGAAAGTTGAAACAACTTGTATTGGGTCAGGGTTGAATGGGGGGGGGGGTCCAAAGGAAGCCAACTTTTTTCAAACATTCCTGTGACCTTGGGTTTTTTTTTGTTTGTTTGTTTGTTTATTTTTTTTAGAATCAGATACTATCATTGAAGGCAGAACAATAAGGGTTAGGCAATTGGGGTTAAGTGACTTACCCAGGGCCACCCAGCCAGTGTCTAAGGCCAATAACCCTATTTCATAAATTTACACATTGGGGTTTCCTCCATTAGTAAAATTTTGCTTGCAGTATCCCAAGTGAAAGGACGGACTCAGCTAGTAATTCTAGCAGCCCCTTTTGGAAGAAATTTGGCTAATGTAACTGCAGTCTGGCCACATTCATGCCAGTGAAATTCTGGCCTGAGTCAGACTTATCTTTCACAACCCACAAGTTAAAATTGAAGCCAACTGGGGTGAAAGACTGTTCAGAAGGTATGAGTAACAGCAAGCAGATGGTTTTCATTTTTACCGAGGCAAGTGAAGAAGGTTCACCAGTCTGCATCATTTAACAGAGAGTTAAATACACAATATTTCAGTCATTTCTAAAGCACTGATCCCAACACAAATCAGCCACTATGAATAAATGCTGACTAGATTGCTATTCTTAAGGAGAGAATGTAACACTCAGAGCCTCTTGAAATTCCTAGCTCCCTTCAAAGCTTGGCTTGGGCGCCACTTCCTGCATGCAGACCTTTCCGTCTTGCTTGTTAGTAATCTTCCCATGCTAGAAATTCCCTTGTACATATTTTGGACTTCCTTATCCATGTACATGCTGTTCTGACCGCCCCCTCCCAGAAGCTCCATGAGGGCACAGCCTTTTCTTTTTGTCCTTTCTGCCCCCAGCTCTGCACATAGTAAGTGTTTAATAAATGCTGGCTGAAGGTTCCAAGAATAATACCAAATTTCAAATGCTGCTGCCTTTTAATGAAGTCAATTTGCATCCCAACTATATGTAACTCAAAATGTTTTTATTACAAACATATGTGTTTGCCTGCATGTCTTTTCTGAATGGAGGCAATAATTCTGATTGTCTTCTCACCACACAAGTTTGGGTTTAGTGGACCCAGAGAGGGAGTCTCCTTTTCTCTGAGGGGAAAGCTTGGAAATCAAGTGATCCACCTGGTAAACAAAATAAAATACCACCACAAATTGTGCAGATGAGTTTTCCAGCATGTCGGGAGATTCCAGGGATCCGTCTGACCACACAATGTTGGCTGACCCTTATCCTGTCTGAACGAGACAGTTTTTCTTCTAAGTCAGAATCGCCTTATCTGAGCAGACATCAGTGGCCTGTTGAGCTCAACTGATCATGGGGCTAAAGAGGTTCAATCCCTGGAAGAGCCAGTTTCATTTAATTTCATCCGCTTTTAACAGTCACAGCACAGTGCTAGGTACGGCTAATCTTTTAGTTTATGGTTGTACCAGAGCTATAACTAACTTGCCCAGTATTTTGTGCTTGTGCTCACAATACATTTTGAGTCAATTAAGCTCAGTTCAAAACCAAACTCGTCACAACTAGTGAGAAAATAAACCTGTAGATCGTAGCATCATTTTATACAAAGAATTGCATTTTCGCAAGCACTAAGGGCCTATCCAGCTAAATCTCCTAGAAAAGAAAGGAGAACATACTTTAAATAGCCCACATTTCAAGTAGATTCCACATGTGGAATTTTGAAGTGACAAATTTAATTTAAAAAAAACAATAAGGAGCTATTTTATTTTGTAGCATGCAAAGCACTCTGCAAATCTTAAGGCACTGGATAATGTCAGCTATTGTTACTTTTAGAATATGAAGCCTTCAGTTGAAGGAATTTTGTCACAAAAATACTTTGTGTTAAGACAATACTCTGACTAGCACAACATGATGTTTTTGCTCAGGTGGGAACTGAAAATACTCAGACAATGGAGAAAAAGAAGGTACACTACGCCCTAGGAATGGTATATTTGGAGTCAGAGGCAATTCCAGTGGTCCAAGGAGAGAAGGAATAACTTCAGCACATTAGTGGGAACAGTGCAATCAGAAAATAGAATACAATGCTGTAAGATGAATGGCAGGCATTTTATCTTAGAGCATCCACCATCCCCTCCTTTCTACCTTGCCAAATATTGGCACATCAAGCTACTGGGGGGATTTCTTCATCTGAGACTCACCCGTGATTTTATCCTAAAATTTGGTGGTAAAATAAAATTTATTTCATAGAATCACATTTTTCCAGCCAAGAAGGCTGGGATACATTTCTTCTGTAAAATTAAGGGTGGTCTCACAGTTCTACATTTTCTGAAGAACTAAACTTGTGTTTCTTTCATCTCTGCCTTTCTCTTTCCTGGAATGTACCCCATCCTTTCCTCTACCTCATAGATCCATACCTCTCTTCTTTTAAGATGCAACGAAACCTTTCCAGATGCACAGCTTCTAAGGCCTTCTCTCCTAGACCACTATGCATTTAACTACTTTGTACATATTTGTATTGATTCACATATTTATGCTATAGATTTTCATAGGTTCCTGTTTTTTCCTGCATTAGAGGGTACTCCTCCTGCAAATAGGAACTGTTCCATTTTTTTGTACTCATATCTCCAGTGCCTAACAAGTAAAAGGAGATTAATGGATGATGATGGTTGATTAACATCACCAGGAGGGCAATGGAATAGTGTATGGTAGGCTGCTATATCGTATCCACAAGGAATTCCACAGAGGTGGTAGTTTTGTTGTTCTTTCACATCAGTCATGCCCAACTCTCTTCATGACTCCATTTGGGGTTTTCTTGCCAGAGATACTGAAGTGATCTGCCACTTCCTCCTCCAGCTCATTTTACAGATGAAGAACTGAGGCAAACAGTATTAAGTGACTTGCCCAGGGTCGCACAGCTAATAAGTATCTGAGATGAGATTTGAACTCAGTAAGAGGAATTTTCCTGATCCAGATCCATTGCTTGAGCCACTGTATCACCTAACTGCCCCTTCAGAAGTGGTATATAGGATACCACAGAAATAATCCTTCTGATCATGGAGTGAGCAGGAAGGCTAACTGGTGAACAGGCTAATATGCTCTGTGGGTATCATCACATGTTGAGAGAATATAAATAACCCAAAGGATGCACTACCTAATCCATACTTATGGGAGAACACAGACAAGAGTTGTAGGACGGGGATCCTGTGTGGGTAGACTTGCTGGTTGATTTATTTTTTAGAGAAACTTTTTTGGAATGATTATGAATCTTTTTTATGAGGTTCTACAATGTAACAAGGCTAAAAAATTACTATAAATCTCAATATATTTTAGGAATTGTGATAGGACTAATAGTCTTCCCAAGTTCCTGCCTTTTTAATATTTATTAATAGATTTATATGTAATATTAATAGATTTAATTATTTTGATCTTGATGTTTCATCAAAATGATGTTTCCTTTGTTCCCAATGGATAATAGGACAATTCTAATCTTACCATCTGACTTGAGAGGAATAACCACTGTACAGTCTAAACCATTTTAGTACCATTCAACCTATCATGTTGAGTAATTGTGAAGAAACCATATCAAAGATGATAGAGAGCTAGCATAGAAGCCAAGAAGACCTAGGTTCAAGTCTTACCATGGCTGTGTAATTCTGAACAAGTCACTTAAAATCTGAATGTACTTTTAAAACATTTTTTAAATGAAAAGTTACAGAAGAGTAGCCAGCTTACATTAGTAGGAGTAATTTTCATATTGGAAAGCCCTTATACCAAAGAAACATCAGGTTGTGATTGTATAGCTATCTCTAGATATGTGTATGTATGTATGTATGTATTTGTAACCAATTCCCAAGAATGAAGGATTAAGAAGAGTTCACCCATAAAAGTCTTCCTCCAAGACCTTGAAGGTCATGCCAAAGGAACACAAGCTCTGGTGGACTCTACCAAACTGGGAAGATTTTGGGTACAGATTTGATCACCAGCTCTTTTCTTTTGGTCTGAAAACCAACGTGATTAAATGTGGTAAGACTGATTCCTAGAAGGCTGGCCACTGGGTGATCAGTTCTATAACTGCCTTTTGTCACAATGGCTCACAAAATCCATCTACTAAGAAGTGGAAGGAGCTTTCATCCCACTGTAAACACAGATCCTTGACGTTCTTAAGAATGTCACAAAAAGACAAGGAGAAGAAAGTATGAATGGGTGTTGATCTGTTTCAATTTGGGGAGTTCAGTAATGATCCAAACAGTAAGCTGAAGGGGACAGAGAGGAAGGAAGAGATAGAAAAACAGAGAAAGATGGAGACAGAAGACCAAGAGAGAGAGAGAGAGAGAGAGAGAAAGAGGGAAGGGAGGAAGAAAGGAAGGGAAGAGAGAAGAGCAGGATAGGGATAAATGGGAAATGGAGGGAAAGAGGGGGGGGGAGGCAGAGAAGAGAGAGGGAGAAAGGATGGGAGTCAGTATGACTTAGCTGATAAAGGAATGACTTGGAGGTAAGAAGGTCTGAATCTAACTTCTCCCTTTGACACATACAGACTATGGGAGCTCAGACAAATCACTCAACTTAGTGTTCCAGGCAACTCTCTAAGACCCTCAGCTTCAGAGAAAGCCACTATATTGGTAAAGGGAGTTTCCCTAACCAGAAGTTCCTTTTTGTCAATGAAATCCCATTCTCATATATCCTTTAGCCCTTTTCTTAAGTTTTAGACTCTATTTTTTTTCAAGTAAGTAAGCCCTCTTCCCTCAATTCACAGTACAATTAGCAATTACAATTCCAAATTATAATTGTGTCTGGAAGCAAAATTAAATGGCAGATAAAGGAATTCCATTTCCAGGGACCTCATTATTTACATCAATAAAAATAACCCATAAATACATGTGATATTTTAGAGTCTGAATCCCCAGGCAAACTTGGGCTCTGCCCCTGTGATCCTCTTGCAAGAGAATCTTTTGCAAGGTTTCATTTGGATTTTTCTTCCAGCTAAGGGAATGATTTTTGGACTTGGGTTTACTTACTTGTGTTTTCCATCATCTCTCAAGGCCCTTAAGTGTGGCCTGGAATATGAATCTTGGCAAGATGGAATGGCCAAGCCAGCTTTCCTTTCCAGAGCTCCTTACTCTTCTCTCAGGTCTCTGGATGGAATTTGAGCAAAGCTGCTGCTTCTAGGACTCAGACATTGATGTGCCCGAGAAGCCACTTCAAAAGAGAACTCCATTTTAAAAGTGACTTTTAAAGGAGAATTGGGTTTACTGGAGCAGGAAGTTTGTATTTGGAGACAATGGCATTCACCAGGGTCCATGCCTGCCAAACAAGGGAGCCCCAGACGAGAGTCCGGTGAGTGGCTGTTTATTGTATGACTGCCCAGCTCTGGGGCTGCTTGTTTAAGTGGCTCCTGCGAAGTCACTTAACTCTTCACATGCAAGCCCAAATTGTTCCAAATATATCCTGTGGGGGAGGAGAGCAGGAAAGGGAAAAAGAAATGGGAGGCAGGGGACGGAGGGGGTTCCAAAAACTCTCCTTTCTTGATGTGTCCCACTAAATAACTGATGTTACATCATTAAAGTGCATGAGTGCCAACTGTGTGCATTATGCTGTGTGGGGCATTAAAACAGCCGTTGAGTTTTCCCTTTTTAACAATTAATGGATTTCTTCGAAAATTTATCCTCTAGTTGTATGTTGTTCATTTTCAACCTCCAGAAGTGCAGGGGGAATGAAATACTGGTTGCTTGATTGTGGGATGAATTGTGTGAAATGGGGGAGCAGAGAAACAGAAATAATATATCCCTGACAATTTGCCCAGTGGGAATCTAACATTTAAATATTTCTGTCAGTTTCCTTAACCTTTTCAATAGACCTTTTGAAGTGCAGCAGGGTGACACAGTGGATAGAACACTCTCTATGGAGTCAGAAGGATGGAGTTCAAACCCTGCCTCATAGACTTAAAAGTTGTGT
The DNA here is from genome assembly GCF_027887165.1 of Monodelphis domestica. Lineage (NCBI taxonomy): Eukaryota > Metazoa > Chordata > Mammalia > Didelphimorphia > Didelphidae > Monodelphis > Monodelphis domestica. The sequence continues at coordinate 263,182,881 of NC_077231.1, forward strand.
GATCTTAAATAAGTCACCTAACTGCTGTTTCTATTTCTTTCTCTATAAAATATTCCCTGAAGTCTTGAGTGAAATATTCCCCAGTAGCTATTCCCCAGGGTCATGAAAATAAGATGAAATCAATCTTGGAAAATTAGGGGTAGCTAGGTAACATAGTGGATAGGGTCCTTAGCCTGGAGTCAGAAATCCTGAATTCAGACATTTACTAGCTGTATAACCTTGTTTGCCTCGATTCCTCATCTGTGAAATGGGTCATCCTGGAGAAGGACATGGTAAAACACTCCAGTATCTTTGCCAAGAAAATCCCATGAGCCCACGGGCTCACATCAAATCAGTCAAACCTGAAGACTAAATGACAACTTGGAAAACTTGGAAAATGCATCGTATTGTTAATATTACAGACTCTAAGTTGAAGGGGATTCTAACAAGCCCTTAGTCCAACCCACAGGCAATTAAGATTATTATTAATTTTATTAATTAAATAAATATTTATATATATATATAAATAAAAAAATTAAATAAATATCTTACCCTTTACATGGTTACGCAGCCTTTGTTTGAAGACTTCTAGTGAGAGATGACCCGCCACCTCCCAAGGCAAGCCAGCCCCTTTTCCATTAGCTCCCTATTAAGAGGTTTTTCCCAGCATCAGATCATCACTTGGTTCTTTGCAGTTCTTGTCCATTGCTCCTGATTCTGTCTTTGAGGGATCAGGATGAGCTTCCCATTGCTTCCGTGTGGCAATCTTTCCCAGACTCAGAGGCAATACTCATTAGGGAAACATGGGTCACCCCACGTGAAGCACTTCTTAAAAGTTTCCCTGAAGTCAGGGACTGAAAAGGAATTCCAATTCCCTTCTCTATAAACCTCATCTCACCGCATAGCCTATTGAGGCATACTCCTTTTGGAGCCAAAGACCATTCCTTTTCTGTGCTGTCTTAGACAAAATGCAGATGGATAATTGCAACAACCCCCCACTTAGCAGTATGCTAAGGTTTGCAAGACATTCTCCTTAAAATAATGCCAACCCCCCAAAAAATTACAGATGGAGAAACTGAGGCACAGAGAATTAAATGACTCCTCTCTCTTCTCTTAGCTAGGGTCTACAAACAGGCTCCAGACCCCAAATTCCCTGACTTTGATTCCATGTTGATTCTATGAACACAATACTGTGTTGCCAATGGGTAGACAAAATACGTGAAACTTTCTATTTTCTGTTTATTTCTCAAGTGGAAATAACATCAGTTCAGCAGAATTCCAATTTTCCTTCAAAGTCCATCTCTCTTGGTTTTATCCATTTAACAAAGAATGCTTTATTTGACTTATATAGGCTCTAAATGTGTATATGTGCAACAGGGGTCAGCCACATATGCAGAGCACTGCTAATGCTGCCCAGCAGTGGGAGAAGCTAGGAAGTCCGCTTCCAGGAAAGTAATGATGACATGTAATCGAAGCACCTTAGAGAGGCCTGAGCACATGTGGATTTCCCGTAAATGGTTGCAGATTGCTAACCACATGGTTAGGAGAAACCTTTTCAGTTGGCTGAATAGAGGGAACTCGGAATGCCTTCAAAAGGCACAAGCAACCAGAGCCTTGGCTTCATCTCTTCTGGCTGCTTAGCCTCAGTTTTATTCCTTTGCTGACAGTGTCTAGGAAGAGACAATGGGGAGAGGCTCTCTCTCCCTACCGAGGACCAGATGTGACCATGAGAACAGGTTTTGTTGCCTTGACTTTTATCCCTTACCATTTTGGGTGGTTTTAGTTACTCCAACCTTGTCAGGAGAGGAAGGGTCTGGAGTCCTGGCATCTCAGCATCCCAAGGTCCAGATTTTATAATCTATTCAGTATCCATGTCCCAAGAAACAAGGATCGACCTCTGAGACCCAACCCAGCAGTAGCCGACACAGAGGCTCATCTGGAAGTCACGCCTCATTTAAACATGAACTTGGGAGGGCAAATGCTATAAAGGAACCATGCTGAGAGTGAGCCCATCGTCCCCCAGAGCCCAGGGAAGGATCAAGGAGAGTGTGCCCCTGAAGATATTGGAGGAAATATTTGGACTTTTGTTCTCGTGTTATTTATTAAGCTTAAGGTTGCTCTAAGGCACTTGGGACATCTAGTATTGGCGTGAATATCAGATAAAAGCGAACTAATGTTAAATATTCAGTAATGTCTAATTGGAGTGTTGGACATTGGCTCCTAAAAGGGGAAATCCTTGCAGTTAGCACTAAAGACAATGGCATTCGAGAAGAAATACCCCCAAAGCCCTGAGAAATCCTCAACCACTGAGAGAGAAGGTATAGAAGTCTGACTCTAGCATAGCCGGACAGAATGTGTATTTATTCCTAGAAAACTTGTAGCTGCAACAGCAACATTTTTAGCACCTACTGTCACAGAGAAGTGAAAATTGGGTCTGAGGCACAAACTCAGTTCTCCAACATGGCAATCTCTAACACGTTTTAAGATATAAAGCTGGCCCATTATTGCTAGAGAAGATAATTCAATGGAACCGAGAGCTTTCCAATATGGGCTCTCCCAAGCTTTTCCTCGCCCTGGACTATTGAAGATGGTGAGTCAATACAACAATGATCATGGGTGAGATTTTTCTTCTGATTTTTACATGCAAAACATATTTAATACTGGTAGAAAATGACAACCTCTGAATTCTTCTTCCGATCTCTAATATATGCGTGAAACCACTACTAATATCTAAAGGGCAACTAGGTAGCATAGTGGATAGAGCACAGTACACAGGGTCAGTAAGACTTGAATTTTAATTCTGTCTCTAATTCTTTCTGGCTGTATAACCTGGGTAAGTCATTTCATATCTTTGGGCTTGTTTCCTTATATGTAAAATGGGGACACTAATATCATCTATTTCACAAGATCAAATAGAATAACACATGGTAAGTGTTTTGCAAACCTTAAAGAAGCCATAAATCTTAGCTGTTATTTTATAGATGAACATACGAAGTACCTAGGGTCTTGGACAGCCACACAGAAATAAACTATAAGGACAATGTACTGTTAATTTTCCACTGTGGTTAGTTTCAAAGGAAGAGGATTACTGATCAGACTCAGCAATATTCAAAACCTGTGTCTACACAGGCAGAAGCAAGTAATTTCTTTGGTGAATATGAACAATTGCCTTCTTGTTATCAGCTGAGGTCGATTTCATAGTATCATAGGTTTAGAGCTTTGTAGAAAGGAAGCTAGAAGTCATCAAGCCCAATCCCCTCATTTTACAGATAAAGAAACTAAGACCTAGAGAGATAAAGTGATTTGCTCAGCATCACACAATTAGTGTCTGAGATCAAATCTGAACTCAGATCTTTCTGATTCCAGATCCAGTACTCTTGTCCAGTGGTGTCAAACTCAAATAGGAATGAATCACTGTACCACATATCCTCTTAGAAAAACAAATCCATGTTGCATTGCATTTTTGTTCATTTTGTTAAACATTTCCCAATTAGATTTCAAACTGGTTTGGTTGGCATCAGAGAGTCTTTTAGGCTGTGAGTTTAACACCTCTGTGTCTTACTTAGCTGCCTCTACATAAAAGCCCCTATTGCTACCCATGTAAAACATGAGCAAACCCTTAACCTCTTTAGAAGGCTTCATGTATAAAATGAGAGGATTGGATAAGATAAAAAGTTTTTAATCTGAAATCCATGATTTAAAAATATTCTTTATTTTTAACTAGTATTTTATTTTTCCCAATTACTTTAAAAATATTATGATAAAAACTACTTCAAAGAACAAGTTTTCTTTGTGATCTTATATATTTGATGCCTTTTGCTCTCCTGTTTAGGTATCAGCCCCTTATTTGTGTCATAAAAGGAATTCGGTAGGACTCCTTCTTTGTCTATTTCCTCAAATAGTTTATATACTATTGGGATTAATTGTTCTTTAAAAGTTTCATAGAATTCACTTGTGAATCCAACTGGCCCTGGAGATTTTTTTCTTAGGAAGTTCATTGAAGATTTGTTCAGTTTCTTTTTTTCTGAGATGGGATTATTTAAGTATTCTATTTCCTCTTTTTTTAATCTGGGCAATTTATATTTTTGTAAATATTCATCTTTTTCACTTAGATGATCAGATTTATTGGCATATTTATAATTGGGCAAAATAGCTCTTTAATTTCCTCTTCATTGGTGGTGAATTTGCCCTTTTTTATTCTGGTCATTTGAATTTCTTCTTTACTTTTTAAAAATTTCTATTCATTTTAAAACATTGTTCTGAGAAGGATCTATAGGCTTCATCAGACTGCCCAGGGGTCCATGACACTCACAAAAAGGTGAAGAATGCTCTGTACTAGATAATGTCTAATACCATTCATTTCATTTGGGCCTGGATCTTCCTCTCTTACCCAGGCTGGAGGTGATCTCTGGGGCTACTCAAGTCCTGATCTCACTATTGATCTTTGACAGGCTTTGTTCCTGACCTGGGCTGATTTAGCCCTCCTCAGGCAACCTGGTGGTCTCCCACTAGCATATCAGCACCAGATTAAATTGCAGACACCCCATCAGCTTTATCTCCAGCTCAAGTGGTCCACCAGTAACAGGGACTACAAGTATGCTCTATCATGCCCAGCCCCTGTTTATTAAATTCTATTTGGAGTTAGAATCTTTGTGCAAGACACAATTTCTCTGTGTTCTTGCTATCTACTTGAAAGAAACTCCATAATTTAACTGAAATTATACTGAAAATATTAGAGATGATGTTGGATGAAAAGAATGGACAATATACAATATTTCCAACATCACACAATAAATTCTATTCTCTTATTTGAGGAAACGTGGGACTAGAAAGGTTAGGTAATTTTCCCAATGCCATCTAACTAGTTAATTATAGGGACAGACTAGAATGTAACTCCTGATTCAGAGATCCTCCCATTACGTTACAGCACCTTTGTCCTTGTCCTCTTCTTTCATAGTTCGGATGTTGCTATTAAGTTTTGTGACAATCACCATGATGAAGGCGAATGAGTGCTGATTTTGACATCAGAGCACCTGAATTCAAATCTGGTTTCTACCACTCACTGCCTGTATAACCTTGGACATATCCCTTCCTTGTAATGGGTTTCAATTTCTTCATCCGTAAAACGACAGGGGCTAGGCTAAATGGCTTTTAAGGTCCCTCCCAGTTCTAAATCTATCATCCCATGTTCTCTAGCAAAGAGGTTTATGATTCAGCATAAGAAAAGATCTCTGAATTCCCATGCTCCCCTTTCAGATAATTTGCCTCCTCTGACATCTTTGTTGTAGAGTGAGGGATGACCCCGTCTTCTCAACTTCTTCCAAATCCGACTGAGCATCATCACGGGAAGTATGCTGAATCCTATTTTCCGAGTACTTGGGTAACTTAGTTGATCAATGGGAATGGAATTTGATTTTTGCTGTTTCCACATCAAAACTACTGTGCCTTTCGACACAGAGCTGATAGGAGGGGAAAAGCGTGAATATCTGTAGGATCTTGTTCAGGATTTAGAATGATATGTGGAGCATCTGTAAATACACTTTGTGGTCTAGAGATAAGTGGTTGGTTTGAAATCCTTGGTTTTGAGGAACAATCTTAAATCACCCATCAGGCTTCTAATTGTGGCTCTTTTTCTACTCGGTGCAAGATTTTCTGTTGCATTTTCTCCTAATGTTACAAGCATACAATGAACTCATAGGACTCACAAGTTGTGGGCTAAATTTTCATCAGAAAAAAAATAACCTTGATTAGGAGCTAGGCAACAGATTCTCACATTTTTAAAAATATATTTTATGTAAAACTATAAATAAAATCTGTAGTAAGAGGTTTTGACATAAAACCAAACAACTGCATTTTTTAGAATTTGGTTTTGAAATAAGAAACTCAGGATATAGACTGAAAATTTCCTTTGGTGTCTCCTTTTATGCCAATATTATATATAAAAACAATAAAATTCAAGTTTGTAGCTAGTATCCAGCTCTTGTGCGAAAATCTGACTCTACAAGTCTTCCTGTGTCTCTGCAATGTCTAATTTCTTCTTTTCAGTCCAGGCAAGCATGGATTTATGTCAACCCGTTGCAGCAATCTTGTTGCCACGGCAACTCTTCACCACATTAAGTGGTTGTGGATCCAACGGTGGCAGACAGTTTTCTCGGCAGCCAGATCTGAACATCAAAGTGAGACCTGCTTCAAGGGGTGATCCCTTCCTGCCATGCCAGACAATTCTGTTCTTACTATCTCTCTCTTCTTATAGAGTATCTGGAGTTGAGGCCACAAGTAATAAGGGAACTCTATAATACTCCAAGGCCAGTTCTCTATCAAAAAAATAAATCAATTACTAGATGACAGTCATCACCATCATCATTTTATATCATCATCATTTTCAGCTACCACAGGGGTCTTGGGATACAGAAAAACTGCACTCGACCTCACTTTGGGGTGAGATCCCCTTATTTTCCTATTATTGCCCCTGTAAAAAAATCATCCAGTAAGATTAAGGGGAGCCAAAACTTTTAGGAGCAGACAAGAAAGAGAAGCCAGCTTGTGCTAGACATGTAATAGTGTGAACTGGGCAACCTATTAACTCTTTATAGGCCCAATATGATAGCCAGTAGTTGACTGACAAGCCTCCTTATCAAGATGGCAAGTTGCCAGTCAACATCTGTTTCACTACTTTTATACCCTTTCCCGACATATGTAACTGATCATTGGCAAGAAATGGAGCTCAGTCCTAACTTCCTACATGTGGAGACTCTTTTCCATTGAAGCTCACAGCATCTTTATAGCATCTTAAAATACAATTTAAAAAGCACAAACTCCTACAAGGGATTGCCAGAAGGCATTTAATCCAACTCACCACCCCCATCTTTAGACAACTTTTACCCAAACCATCTCTTCAGTGACTTTTGATGATAAGCTCAAGGCTGTATCATTTTAGGGATAAGAGGTGAAGATGAATTCCCTCAGAACCTTTTGGATGATTTCATATTTATGACATGCACATGAGAGAAGCAGGAAATACCACAAAGCTGCTAAATCAGAAATTTGCAATTGTTTGGTCTCCCCCCAAGAAAACTACGTGGGCTTTAATGTCCAAGTTTTCCTTTTGGTCCAGGCATGTATGATTTTGTATTGACCTGATGCAGAAATTAGGGAATTCTATTGTACAGTTAGGAGTTAAAAGCACAATAGAAAGGGTGGAAATGAAATGAGTATAGAAAACATCTAGCAACATTTAAGTTACTTTATCAATGTTGGTATATATGAGAGCAGGGTTAGAACTCAAATCGTCCTGACTCCAAGATTGGCTCTCTAAAAATAAATCAATAAATAGATTTCAACTATTATTTTCCAGCTTATCCTCCACATCATGGTGGGCATTCTCCAAGATTCTGTCTTTGACCCTCTTCTCTTTCTATACTGTCACTCCATAACTCAATCAGCTTCTTTAGGTTTGACTAGCACCTCTCTGGAAATAACTCCAGATCTCTCTCCAGTCCAAGTCTTTGCCTTGAACTTCAGGTCAACATCACCAATTGTTTATTGGACATTTTAAACTAAATGTCCCATATACATCTTTAAAAAAACTCTTGTCTTCTGTCTTAAAATCAACACTAAATATTGGTTCCAAGGCAGAAGAGCAGAAAGGGCTAGGCAGTTGGGATTAAGTGACTTGTTCAGGGTCATACATGAGGAAGTGTCTAAGACCAGATTTGAACTGAGCACCTCCCATCTCCAGATCTGATTCTCAAATCACTGTGCCATCAAGCAGCCCATGACCTATATATCTCTTCATCTCAACCTGCCTAAATCAGAATTCATTATCTTTCCCCTTAAACCATTCCCATATCTAAATTTTCCCATTTTTTTAATCAAAGGCAACACCACAACCCCTTTGCTATCCCAAGTTATTTATCTCTCAGCTTTATCCTGGACTCCTTTCTTTTCTTCAACTCTGATCTAATCAGCTGACAAATCTTGCCATTTCCAATTTTATATCTTTCACATTGAACCCCTTCTCTCAGACAGCTACTACCTGAACTTAGATGTTCATCACCTCTTGTTTAGATAACTGAAACAGCCTCTTTATTGGTCTCCTTGTCTCAAAACTTAACACACTGCAGTCCATCCTACATATTGCTACCAAAGTGGTTTTCCTTAAGTCGAGTTCTGACGGGCCATCCTCTAACTCAATAAACTTCAGTAAGTCCCTATTGCTTCTAGTACCAAACAAAAATGCCTTAATTTAGCTTTTAAAGCCCTTCATAGCACTGTTCCAATCTATCTTTCTCATTGTATATTACTCCCATTACTACACTCTTTGATTGAACCAAACTGCCCTTATCGCTGCATCATTCTTAAATTTTTATGGACCAGTGCTGTCTGTGTGGTTATGGGCAATGTTTTTGTCTGTAATAATGTTCAGTTCCAGTAGAGTTTGTTTGTCAAATTCCCAAGGATATTTGGAGATCTATATATTTAATCTTTTAGTTTATAAAAGATGAGTTTGTAGTATATAATTAGCAACCTGATCATGCCTTTCTAAATCTCCAATAGAAACTAAAATTTTGAGACCTGTTATTATAGAGTTTTGACCACTTTATTGCATAGTCTTTGATGACCAAAACGTCCAATTTCTTAAAGATAACTTTTGCAGAATGTCTGGAAACAATGATTTGATCCCTAATGACTAATCCTCTTTTTTTCTTAATAAATGATTATTGGTTGACTTTTTCTGTTGTTTTCCCCCAACTACAAGCAAAAACAATTTTTAACATTCATTTTCTAAAAAATTGAGTCCCCAATTCTTTCTATCCTTCCCTTCTTTCCCAATTCCATGAGATGGTAAGCAATTTGACATCGATTATACTTGTGTGATCATGCAAAATATATTTCCATATTAGTCACCTTGTAGAAGATGACACATATAAAAAGAATCCCCAAATAACTACCATAAACCCCTCTGTTCTTGCAAACAAATCCACATGATTTGGCCATTTGTAGGACAATTCTTTGTCAGTATATCATTGATTGGGGCCATAAAGATGTCTCCTGTGAAGGATCTTATTATCATTCGTAAGGGGATTGACTGTGAACCCTGAGCTCTTGTCTTACCTTTACTGTGGATTTGCTGAGTAACTTCAGAAATATCATTTTGCCTTTCTGTATTTTGATTTGCCCCTCTATAAATTGTGGAATAATGATAAATACCTTATCTTTGATGGCCTCTAACATTGTTGTGAGGGTCAACTAAAATGAGAAATATAAAGGAGCTTTAAAGAAATAAAGCATATTTGCCTAAAGACTAGATAGAAAGCCAGTAACTTTCATTGGCTTTTCAGTTTTTCATTTTTGTCTTTCCAGTATTTCAGGGGCTGATTTGCAATAATGTTTGCAGCTCATGCTTTGGGGACTTTCTTTTCAAATACCCAAGAACATTTCCATATTTTAATTCCTCAGCATTGACAAGAGGGACCAAGTTGCACATCTGGATTGGAGTACATTCCATTTGCCAAGCATCTTCAGGACTTCTATTAAATTAACTCACGTGTCCATCTTACTTCCCTTCTACAATTGCTCTGTGTCTGGGCTGAGCTTGAGATCTTGTTGGGTGTGCTATTACATGTTCCTGAACACTGCTTAGAAACTGCCCCCTGAATGCAGAATACCTGGAATTTTGTGCGTCGAGGATACTTCTTAATTATGAGAGTAATGAGATGTTTATTTTGACTGAATTGACATGGAGTTATTTTATGTTTTCCCAACACTTGGTGCTGGCTGTAAGGAGCATCCAGCATCCTGTTTGGCATCAGGGATTAAAAACATTTTAAAAGTGACAGAAAGACTGTGCTGGCATGGATGTTAATATATTTCACTAGCTCCTAACAGGCTGTCTTTCATGAGGCTGCTTCTGTTCTCCAGTTTTTATTACTTCAGGTAGGAATACTGACAAATGCAAAGGCAATTATATTCACACAATCCCTTTTATTCCTAAAAAGAGAGGAATACAATATTCTGTCTTGGGTTTCCAGACTGTATATAAGGCTTAACTCATGTTAATTTTGTCAATTGATTTCATATATATTCATTTGACTCAGCACAGTCACAGCTTTAATACTGTGTACACTTTCTTTGATTTCACATTCTAAAGGACTAAGGAAATAATGATGATGATGGTGGTGATGATGATGATGATGATGATAGCTTATTTCCCTATTGCACTCAAAAGTTTGTGCAGCACTTTAATCTCTATTATCTCATTTGATGCTGACAACAATCCTGTAAGATAGGTGCTATTATTACTCCCATTTTACAGATGAAGAGATGCCTTCTTTGCCCAGGGTCACACAGTCTTCCTGACTATAAGCCCAATGCTCTATGCCAGTGATGGTGAACCTTTTAGAACCTTTTAGAAACCAAGTGCCCAAACTGTAACCGTCATGCCACATGTGAGCCCCTGCCTTACCCCAGACAAGGGAGGGAGGAAGCACTCCCATTTGGGTTGCTGGGAAGAGGGACAAGTAATGTGAGTTTAGAGGTGGAAGAGAGCGGACCTCTCCAGCAAGAGTGCCATAGGTTCCCCAACATGGCTCTATACATTACACTACTTAGATGCTTCTAAGTTCAAGTCCTAAACCCAAGTTCTGGGATCCCATACCATAATTCACTAATTCTTCATCCTTATGCTAAAAGTGTTAACAAAGATTAAAAAATGGTCCTTCAGTGACCTTGAGAGATAATTAATCTAGCTCCTTGATACCAGAAAGCACTGTCCTTCTGAAAAATGTATAAAAAGATACAAAAATTAAATAAGATAATGTTCTTGCAGTTGAGGGGCTTTTAATCTAATCTAATCTAATTATGTGAATATTAGGGGCAGGAATTAATACAAGCACACAAATTAAAATAACAATCCTAATTCAATTTCATTAAACAAATATTAATTTCTTATCATGTGCAAGGAATACTGAATAGACATGACTCAAGTCCTGCTTTCAAGAAGTTTACAGTTTAATTAAGGGAAAGACAAGTACACAAAAAAACTATAATATAAGGGAGAATAAAGTAAGTGAAATGAAGAGATCCAGGCAAAGTGCTATGAAAAATTTGAGGAGAGCCAGATCTAGATGTGGATGAGGTGAGAGATGGGGCAAGAAAGGTTTCCTGGATGAGGCAGTACCTGAGTTGGGACTTGAAGAAAGGGGAGGATATCAATAGACAATGTTTAGAATAGGCCATTCCAGGTGTGGATAAAGAGAACAGTCAAGAATGGGCAGGATAAGAATGAAAAATAGAGAGTAGTCCAATTTGGCTGGAAATTGTGTGAAGCAAAGTAGTATATGATAAAACTAGAAATATAGATTGGATCTCATGTGTTATGCTATTTCACGAATTAGTACTGTATTAACAATTAATGTGTTAATGTATTAATTATAGTGTGTGAATATATAAAATGCAAAATATTAATAATTTATTAATAAGTGTATTAAATTCCAGGATCAAGAGTTCAGGGTTTATGTAAAACCCAGAGCAATTGCATGTTGGCTATGGGACAGGCGTTGAGAGAGGGCAGGGAAAGAACATGAATCTTGTAATTATGGAAAAATATTCTAAACTAATTAATTAAATAATTTTTTTTTAAAAAGAAGAGTTCAAGGCTTATTTGGTAGTCTATATAAGGAAGAAAAGTCCAGAAAGCCGGGAGAGATTCAAGCATTGAGCCATCACATAGTATGATAATCTTCATAGAAAATGTGGCAACTAATCTGAGCCTTGAAGGAAATAATTTCAACACTTAAGGAGAGGCCATTCCATTTAAGAGATGATATGTGTGAAGGCACAAAGAAAGAACAGGATATGAGATGGTCAAGGATTAGCAGAGAATCCATTTTGGTTGGAATCTAAAATATTTAAAGGGGGTTAGTATACAGTAAGGCTGGAAAGTTATGTTGATGCCATATTGTAGGGTCTTGAATGTTAGTTAGGTTAATGAATTTGTATTTTATTTAGCTGCAGTGGGGATCCCCTAAAGATTTTGTATATATTTCTCTATGTTTGAGTATATGTTTTATAGTTATTATTGTTGTTTTTAAAATACTGACACATTAGAAGGTTTATAATAGTTCAGATAATAAGAAATTGGGTTTTAAACTAGGGTGGTCATAATAATAGGAGCACAAAAGGAGGCAGGGTTATAAGAAAACCAAGAAAGAGCATCTTTAAAGAATCTTTATCTAGAAAAAATGGGATGGCAAACAGTATTAACGGCTCCAAGGGATAGAAAGAGAATGAAGATGGGAAAAAAAGTCCATTCTACTTAGAAGTAAAGAACCACAAAATCATATCAATTTAGAACCGGAAGGGACCCCCATGACTATCTAGTTTATCCCATACTGGAAAAGTAAGCCCTGTTAACATACTCGACAAAGGATCATCTCCACTCTTCTTGAAGATCTCCTGTGAAAGGGAACACACTACTACTTCTGAGGCAACTCTTTCTACTTTGGGGTAACTCGAATAGATAGGGAGGCCTATTGGGCAAGAGCAGGCTGCACTTATCACAAACAAGGAATTACAAAGCAGAAGTGGCGTGAAGAGTGGCACCCAAGAAAAGCTTGAATGACAAAGATGGGCTGGACAAATAGCACATTCATTGTTTTTCTGATTTAATTTTTTTTTTACCAATTACATGTAATAACAAATTTCCACATGAGTTTTCCAAAGTTATATGTTCCAAATTTTCTCCCTTTCTCCTTCCCTCCCCACTCCCAGTGCTGGCAGGCAATTTGATCTGGGTTATACATATATTATCATGCAAAACATATTTCCATATTGTTCATTTTTATAAGTGACTAATCTTATAAAACCAAAACCCCAAAACATATACCCAAACCAACAAGTGAAAAATCATATGCTCTGATCTGCATTCCATCTCCCACAATTCTTTCTCTGGAAGAGGGAGAACATTCTTTGTCCTAAGTCCCTCAGAATTGTCCTAAGACCCTCAGACCCTGGGTCACTGTTTTGGTGAGAGTAGAATAGTCTATCACACCAAATGGCACATTTAAAAGGATAACCAATGGACAGCCTATGTATTCCATTGGCATCGTGATGTCAAGACAATTCTAATGTTCATATATATTTTTTAAAACCTTTACCTTCCGTCTTGGAATCAATACTGTGTAATGGTTCCAAGGCATAAGGGTGGTAAGTGCTAGGCAATGGGGGTTAAGTGACTTTCCCAGGGTCACACAGCTGGGAAGTGTCTGAGGCCAGATTTGAACTGAGGACCTCCCATCTCTAGACCTGGCTCTCAATCCACTGAGTTACCCAGCTTCCCCCTAATGTTCATATTTTAAGTGGATCCTCTATGGTAAACATATGGGAGGACATGGAAAGACTTTTCCAGGATAGACAATCATAAGCTGCATCATTGAGGAGATTACTAGCCTCAAAAACATCACAGATTGTTTGAATATTTAACTATGATGCTGAGAGACAAGTATAATCTAAATTATTCCTGCTACTAAGTTCTTGTCCAATCTTGAGTGAAAATGAAGAGCTAGTTTTATTATCTCTTTTACTATCTTCTAGATATTGAAGGGGCAATTACATAGTGTAATGGATAGAGCACTGGCCCTTGAGTCCAGAAGACATGAATTTTAATCCTACCTAAACACTTATTAGCCTTGTGACCCAGGGCAAGCAGTTAATTCTGCTTGCCTCAGTTTCCTGACCTGTAAAATGAGCTTGAGAAGGAAATGGCAGATCACTCCAGTATCTTTGCCAAGAAAACTCCAAATGGGGTTATAAAGAGTCAGACATGACTGAAATAATTGAACAACATATTGTTGAGTTTTGCTAATGACGTTGAAATACATGGTAATATTAAGGAAGTCCAGGTCTATGGGAGTCAATCTATATATGGCCATGTTGATTTCCTTAATGATTTCCATGATAATAATTTCCATTATGATTTCCTTAAGAGTAGAGAAGCATTTATTAAACACTTGCTGTGTCCAGGCACCGTATTGCACGAGGGGCAAAGAAAGACAAAAACACAATCTCTGTCCCCAAGGAACTCACATTCATTATGATGGGTGAGATAACATGTAAACAACTATGTAAATACAAAATATATACAGTGTAAATGGGAGGTCATTTTAGAGAAAAGATACTTGGGGGGGAGGGAATTACAAAAGACCTCTTACAAAAGGTTGGATTTGTATTGAGTTTTAGAGAGCCAGAGAAGGAAGGCAGAAGGCACGTGTGAGGAAGGAGAACTTTCTGGGCATTAGGAGATGGCCAGCAACAAGGCACAAAGTCAAAAGATGAGATGGAGTATCCTAATTGGCCCCAGTGATTAGATCTCTGTCCATTTATATGATTCATGAATACATCAAGGATGTATGTTTTTGTCCATGTAAGGACTGTGCAGAAAATACCTTTACCAAGACAGGTTGGCAACTGGTTTCTATATAAGTCCTGGGCAGGTAGGTGGCAAGAGCTGTGAGTCTCATCTTGCCAGGTTCAAATCTGGCTTCAGGCACTTACTAGCTGTGTGACTCTGGGCAAGTTACTTAACCCTGCTTGCCTCCGTTCCTCATTTGTAAAAGGTGCTGGAGAAGGAAATGGCAAATCACCCCAGTATCTTTAATTAAAAATAAAGGTCAGCTAGATAGCACGGAGGGTAACTGGAGTCTGGAGGACCTGCGTTCAAACCTGACCTTAGATATTTCCTAACTGTGTGACCCTTGGCAAGCGATTTTACCCCAATTGCCCAGTTCTTGTCCCTCTTCTGCCTAGGGACCAGTATTTGTATCTATTCTAAGACAGAAGGTAAGGATTAAAAAATGCATAGTCTCAGGAAATTGTCTAGGAAACTAGATTTGCAAAGGCTCATGAAACCAGTGTATGTCACAAGCAGGTCAAGATTTAATCATACCTAAATCACACTTCCTCTCAGTTCAGCTATTAAAACAATTAAATTATGACACCAGATGTGCATTCAATTAGGCTAAGGACTATGGGAAACCCAAGGAAGAAGATATGCTTCCAAAGAAGTCTACAGCACTTGCAAAGAGTAATTTATAATCCAGCTGACAAAACAGAATTCACACCGATGAAACAGAGCAACATAGGATCATGCCAAAATGGGAATACAGAATAAGGATGACCTATTGGTGGCAGCTAGGTGGGTAGAGTAGATAGAGAGTTGGTTCTAGAGAGAGGAGGTCCTGGGTTCAAATCCTACCTCAGACTCGTCCTAGCTGTGGGACCCTGGGTAAGTCACTTGATTCCCATTGCTTAGCCCTTACTACTCTTCTGTCTTGGAACCAATACTCAGTTATTGATTCTAAGACAGAAGGGAATGTTTAAAAAAAGAAAAAGAAAAATTAATTACAATTACTATTTCATTATTTTGAACAGTTAAAATAACAAAATTAGATTATAATATAGGCTAATTTAAAAGTTGATTAGGTAGATCTCATAGACCCATAATCAAAGGTGTATGTGTCAATATTAGGGGGAACCTAATAAACTACTAACATACACAAACAAAAAATGAATAAGAACAATAAAATTTTCTTCCCTTCTAATTTGACATTTGTTAAGGAAAGTTATTATTATGAATAATCATGTAACAATAATAATACCCAGTGTTGATGATTATGATAACTCACATTCATTGATTGATTCATATAACACTTAAGGTTTGAAAAGTATCTTCCATGCAATATTTCATTTAATCTTTACAACTTTGTCAGGTAGATGCCACATCATCTTCATTTTCCAGATGCAGAATCTGAGACTTAGAGGGATTAAATGAGTTGGCTGGAATTCCACAGCTTTTAAGTATTCTGAAAAAGCATTGCTTACATTTTGTATTCACTGTCATCCTAAAAAAGAAAAAAAAAGAACAAGTTAAAAACCTGTTTTCATGTGAAGCTGCCTTCTGATGCTGTCAAGAAAGTTTAGAGGGAAAGGGCAATGTCCTGGGGAGGCTTACACTGTAAGACGGAAATCAGAATCACCTCCAGACCCATAAAGGCCATTCTAACAAATCAACAGACCTAGAAAAAACCTTTATGCCATGTTAATGATGGGGAAGGGGCAAGGAAACTGAGAAAATAGCAAGGGAAGTCCCAAGACAAAACAGAATGGGGGCAATGGGCAGTAACAGCAATGCTGTGGAATGATCTACTATGAAAGACTTATCTACTCTCAGAAATACAATGATCCAGGACAATTCTGAGGGACCTCCAGAGAGAGAACTGGTGAAGTCAGAATGCAGATCAAAGCATACATGTTTCACTTTAATTTATTTAGGTTTTTATTTGGGGGGGGGGGTTATATGAGTACTCTCTTACAAATATATATATATGTATGTGTGTGTATATATATACATATACATATATATATATATATATATATATATATATATATATATAAAATCCAGATCAAATCATTTACCAACTGTGGGAATGGGGAGGAAAGGGAAGGAAGGAGAAATTTGGACCATATAACTGCAGAAAACTTTTGTGGGTAATTGTTATTACATGTAATTGGTAAAATAAAATATTTTTACAAAAAAAAAAAAGAATGGGGGCAATGGGGAACTGGTAAGCCTGAACCTCGATGT
Source organism: Monodelphis domestica (assembly GCF_027887165.1). Taxonomy (NCBI): domain Eukaryota; kingdom Metazoa; phylum Chordata; class Mammalia; order Didelphimorphia; family Didelphidae; genus Monodelphis; species Monodelphis domestica. Next base: position 263,199,502 of record NC_077231.1, read on the forward strand.
GGGGAGTTTCCAGCTCATCCTATGATGTTTAAGTTCCTAGAAGAAGATTGCCCACGTTCTACTTTTCTGTGCTCAGTACAAAGTGATAAACACACAATCATTTGAATAAATGCTCTCTTCTGACGACTACCAGATCATTTCTTTTCCCAAATTGTCTAAGTCAACACCAAGAAAACTTGCTGGCAGCTATTGTCACTGGGCTTTGTGTCCTGGTGATTTTTTCCAAAATTATCTTAGTCTACAGAATTTTCAGCAGCCCTCTGTTCAATTTTGCATGGCTCCTCTTTATCTAAGTTCTTTTGCTTATTCTATTCTGAAGCCAGAAACGTACCCAGTGTCACTGCAGCTTTAAAAGGCACAGTGAAAGCCAAATGAAGAGGCAAGACAGGCAGGAGGGAGGTGAAGGGGGGTCGGTTTCTTTAAGCCTACTGCCTGCATTTCATTAAGTCAATGGTCTGGTATCCAGATCCATAATTAGGGAGGGGCCACCAGATTCTGCCCCAGGGCACGAAAATCTAGCGGGCTGACTACACTTAAGTTGTACTCAGCAGCCCAGAAACAACTGAATGTAGCACCTAGTTAGCAAGAATAAATGGTTAAAATAGGAAGCTTCCAGATATCGGGAGCTTCTTCCTCTCAGGTGCTGTGCTTCTGGCCAGCTCCTCCATTGTTTTCACTCCCTCCACCGAGCAGCCTTTCGATCTCCCGGGTACTCTGCTCTTGGGGAGCGGCATCCCTGGGACTCTGTCCCCGTCCCGCGCCTCATAATTGAATTGGTCTTAAAAAGTTGATTCGAGGGCATTTTCCCCGCCATGGTGCTCCTCCTGAGCACGAAAAATGGCAGCTGGCGAACTGCTAGTATTTCTGGGGCCCTGGACACCTGGGCCAATGCTTCCTTACATGGCTGAAATACCTAATACGGGTCTTTTCGGCGCTTGCTGATCCACTGGCTCTTTTTTTACTCAGTGGGACTGCTCACCGCGGCAAGTACAGGTATACCATGAAGGAGGAGGAATTTCCATTGTGAAGCCGAATCACTCCAAATCCCTGTTCTGGCCTTTAATCTCTGTTTTATTGCATGCTGCATGGCTGGTTATTGCTAAGGACTGGAAATCCACTTGTCTTTTAATGCTCTGCTGGCAGCAGGTGTGGAATATAGTCCCTCATTCCCCCTAAGCCAGCTGAAGCATAGGCTAAGCCATTCTGACCACACTGGGAGCCTTCCCCACCTTTATTTTTGAACTTGGATTATTTCTTTACATTTTTGCTCTGATTACTTTGACCACAACCTGCCCCCTGATCTGTTGCCAAGACCATACGTTGTTTGAGGAGCAGTTACTTATTGACACTCCTTCAGGAGGAGGAGAAGAGATGGGTAGCCCAGGGATGGAATATCCCATTTTTGTCAAGTGGCTGTCTTCCTCCTCTTTTCTGATCTTATATATTATTAGTCCTCACTCTTATAATGCCTTATTCTCCCCTGGATTTCCCGTCTTAATAAATAAAGTCTGGCTAGGGAGTCAGCTTGGCTAAAAAGAAGGGTTCACTCATCCTTGAAAAGGTAGAAGGTAACACAAAATATGGGGAAATGCTGTGGCAGCGGAACCAGACAACAGCATTTTAATTATGAATCTAATATATTTGTATCACAAAACCTGGCAATTTTAATGACAAAGTGCTGTGATTACACAAAGCATTTTTAGAACTAATAAACCTCTACTGAATACGCACATGAACCATATTAAGATTCAATTTCAGCTTTCATTAGTGATATCAAATAGCATGTGGTGGGTTTGTTATTTAAAAATGTATTAAATGTAAATTGATTTCGTATTGTCAGAAATAATATTGAGTGACACTCTCCAGTCAGTATGCTGCTATATCTTGTTCGGGCTGTGTACCTTACATGCCTAATTATGGAGGATTTACATATCATTTTAATTTGCATTGTTTGTCATGTTTATTATTAGGCTGTGGGTACACTGTTTAAACCAGTTGTGGCTTCCTACAGTGAAAGGGCCAGCACCAGCACCTGAAAACCAAGAGATGCCAGGGATGAAAGGTTTGGAAGTAACGTTCAGAAGGGCGGGCATTTACCCAAGGCTCATTGGGCCGATCAGCAGATCTGTGCCCAGGAGTTGTTGGGCCAGAAGTCTCACCCAGGTTGATTTTTCAGAAGACTGCTGACATTTCTGCTTCCAGACAGAAGGAAAAAGCAAACACTGTTGTCAGACCTAGGCAAGAGCGGGGTGAAAAGACAAACTGTGCTATCACCTCTGAGCCTACCCTGACATGCTAAATGATTCTCTCTCTTCCTGTTTCTGAAAAAATTGGGGGGGGGGGAGCTTTCCTTAAAGGGAAAGCCAAAGTTTGGAAGTGACTCGATTTACAGGACTTTAAATCGGGTCTCTAATCTTGAAATACCCGGAACAAATGTAATTGTTCTGCTCATTAATAAGATACATTCCCAAGAATATTTAACATGCATGAATGGTGCAGGGACACAACAGAAGTTCAGCCCTGCTGATCAGAGAGGGCGATGGAGCAAGGAACTCCGATCCTGTGGTTTCAGGGTATGCCTCTGACCCAGTCCAGCTGGGGGTTGAAGGTACCAACTGAAAGCCTTTAGAGGGAGAGAAATGAGGGAGAGAGAAGAAAGATGGAGAGTATGATAATACCAACCCCTAAGGTCTTTTGCTTCAAGCAATATCCTTTTCCCAAGTTTCCTGGGAAATCTCTTCTCATGGAGAGCTATAAATGATATATGAAAAGAATATATGTTGTAACCTCTCTAATACTAATAATATCCTCCCTTGAAGATTTGTTTTTAAGATAAATCAAGATTACATAGAAAATACTTTGGAAACCTTAAAGCACTATTTATATAAATGCTAGCCAGTATTGGCATTAGTATTATTACTATTACTACCACCTTGGTCTCAGTTGCTTGATGGATAGAGGGGCCAGAAGAATGGTCCACTCTTCCTTTCATTAGGACCTAGCTCCATCTATTCTTTAAAAAAAAAAAAAACTTTAAATATCTGTCTTAGAATTAACATACTAAGTATTGTATCCAAGGCAGAAGAGCAGTAAGGACTAGGCAATTTGGGTTAAGTGACTTGTAGAAAAGTTAGTTAAGTGGAAAGTGTGTAAGTTTGCAAAGGAGAGTGGCATGAGACCAGCAGGAAATATTCTGGAATTTTGAAGGAAGGGTTAGATTGGAACTGAGGGGGTTATAACAAGTCAAACAGCTAGAAAGTATCTGAGGGCAAATTTTTAAATTGCTTTTTTAAATTTATTTTTTTTAATATATTTTATTTGATCATTTCCAAGCATTATTCGTTAAAGACATAGATCATTTTCTTTTCCTCCCCCCCACCCCCCATAGCCGACGTGTAAATCCACTGGGCATTACATGTTTTCTTGATTTGAACCCATTGCTTTGTTGATAATATTTGCATTAGAGTGTTCATTTAGAGTCTCTCCTCTGTCATGTCCTAAATTTATTTTTTATTTTTTAAAATATTTTTTCCATGATTCCATGATTCATTTTCTCTCCCTCCCTTCTTCCCTCCCCCATTCTGGAGCCAACAAGCAATTCCACTGGGTTATACAAATACCTATTCACATATTATTCATTTTTGAAATAAAGCAATCTTTTGAAAAGAAAACCCCAAATCATGTACTCATATAAACAAGTGATAAGTCATATGGTTTTCTTCTGCATTCCTGTTCCCACAGTTCATTCTCCTGTTGTGAATAGCATTCTTTCTCATAAGTCCTGAGGACAAATTTGAACCCAGAATCTCCTGTTTCTAGGCCTGGCTATCTGTCCCCTGAGCCACCGAGCCACCTCCTCCATCTATTCATAGCATGACTTTGATCCCTGATGTCAAAACCACCCAGGGAAAAATAATCAGGGTAAAAGGTACCAATGAAGTGTAGTCACAGTTAGTAAATGGCAAAGAGCTAAGTACTGAATCGAAACACTCTTCGGTTCTAATTCCAATCCCATCATTGATTTGTTGATGCTAGTCATTCATTATTGCCATCATCAATGTCACCACCAAAATAAGCAACAGCAATAAAACTGTGACATGGTGGTCAAAAAAATAAGTTAATACATTCAAGGCTACAATAATTGGAACTGTACAAAACAAGAGAGGTGATTGTTACTCAATTAAAAAGCAGGTATAAATCACTTGTGTCAGGTACTATCGTAAGTATTAGAGAAATACAAAGACAAGGCCAGCATAATCCCAACCTATTGTCAGAGAGAAGCAGCCACTACCTGTCCCAGGATCTTTTCTCTCCATGTTCCTATCATTCTAGAAACAAAATCCTTGCTCTTGATGTTCCCACAACTTTGAGCTATACACTGGCTACAATTTTACAATTCACATCCAATCCTTTTTGCATCCATACTCTTCCACCATCTCCCACATCATTCCATTGTATGACAAACGCATTTGAGGGCTGGATTTCACATCTACATGCTATTCTTGTCCCCCTTGTCAACAGGAAATTCTCAGAAAGGAGTGATCATCGTAGACTTTGGGAATCATTGCAAGCTTCCTAGAAATGGAGATTTTCTGCTAAGTGTAAAGTATAGATTTTAAGTGGAGAAGAATGAGTAGGACACCCCAGGCAGAGAAAACAGCACATGCCAAAGTGGGGAGGCTGCCATATGTAAGGGAAGTTCCAAAGATATTAACCAGATTAGTCTGACTAGAGAGATATTCATATAGTGGTGATGCCAAGATAAGGCATTTAAATTTCATCCTGTAGGCAATATGAATGAGAGACATTTTTTTAAGTGAGAAATTGCCAAGTTCTAAATTTCAGAGCAATGAGACAAGTAGTGATTTCACCAAGTTAATCAAAAAGTCTATTCCCTGGATATATTCGGTGGGGTTTAGCGGGTCAATAACAATGTTGATTTTGAGGAATAGCAATTTTTATTTGACTTCTCTGGAGGTCTTTTTATAGAGAGATATAACTTTGTAACCATGAATCTAAAAGCTTAATAAGTAATTCTTTCAAATAAAAAAAAAAACAGACATTTGAAGAACCTCTTTATAAATACGCAGATGGAGGAATCCATGTTGGCTTTGGAGCCTAAGGACCAGGATTCAAATTAAGATCCCTGTAACCTTGGGCAATTCAACTCAATAAACATTAATTGAATGCTTACTAGGTATGAAACACACCAAAGTCCTAAGAATACAAACCCCCAAAATAAATCATCTATTTCATCTAAGAACTTACATCCTACTTAACAAGTTACATAAACATATGATTGATCACATGGTTCGATGGGGATATGATTGGGGATGTAGACTAAACAATCAACCTAGTGCAAATATCAATAATATGGAAATAGGTCTTGATCAATGACTCATGCAAAACCCAGTGGAATTGCTCATTGGCTATTAGAGGGGAGGGAAAGAACATGAATCATGTAACCATGGAAAAATATTCTAAATTTGTTAAATAAATAAATAGAAATTTAAAAACAAAAGAAAAAAAACCAAGTTACATAAACTCTCTGGACCTCTGTTGCCTTATCTACAAAAGGAAGGACTTGGATACAAAGACCCCATTCAGGAATCCATGTTTCTGAGATTCTGTGACCCTAAGTGTCAGTATTTACCAAGTAACTGAATAGAACTAATTAGTCATGGTTATTATTATCTTTAACTCAAACACTAATTGGTCACTTACAAATATAAAATTAGCTTTGCCAATGCCAGTGGATCTGAAATAATCATATTATCTGATTACAGAAACTGAAGCTCAGAGATATGGAAATTAATATCTAGTTTCTTAAAAAAAAAAACAACTTTCCTTCCATATTAGAATCAATACTGTGTATTGGTTCTAAGACAGAAAAACAATAAGAGCCAGGCAATAGGAGGTTGTGATTTGCCCAGGAAGTGTCTGAGGCAAGATTTGAATCCAGGACTTCCCATCACTGGGCCAGGCTCTCTAGCTTCTTTTGAATGACCATGAGTAGCCATGATGTTTCAGAGAGTGTCTGTTACCTTCCATAGAAACATGGGATCTGGAAGCAGATACACTGGACAGTCCTATTATCACTAAATACATGCCACATGCAGACTGCTAACCTTTAAGTGCCTCTCAGAGCCCATCTGTCAATCAGCACTAAACAGATTATAAGGCAAAAGAAAAACATAGCCTCCACTTGGGGAATAGACAGACTTGGTACCTAAAGCCATGCTTTTCTGCCTGTTCAGACAAACCGCCCCCAATCAATTTACAAATGTATTCTTGGAGAGCTCAGAGCAGGATTCCAGGCAGAATCCACTTCAAAGACCAAGTTCTAAGGAAGGATTTCTCACACCCTCCAGCTCCCTCCTAGCTGGGGCCCTGGTTCTTAGAGACATGATTGAAACTTTCCTAAAATCTGGGAGGTTATAAGTGAAATAATCACTTATAGCCAAGCATTGGTTAAAATAGAATGAATGCCTGAATTCTGACCCACTTTGTGGGGAGCGGGTGTGGGGATATACAATTCTGCAAAGAAAGCTTCTTTGGTGGCATGTTTAAAAAAGAAATCATTCTATATGGAAATCGAATGGAACAGAAGAAAGATTCCCAGATCTGAAGTTATGAGACCTGGGTACAAGTCCTATCTGTGCCACCTGCCAGCTGTATATTCTTGGGCAAGTCATTTTCCCATTCTGTGCCTCAGTTTGCTTATTTGTATAATGGGAATAGGGCAGTGGAGAGGGTCTGAAATCAGGAAAAACTGAGTTCAAATCTAGACTCAGACACTTAGTAGGTATGATACCTTGAGCAAGCCACTTAACCCTATTTGCCTCAGTTTGCTTACATGTAAAATGAGCTGGAGATGGAAATGGCAAACCACTGTATCTCCAGCAAAACTAATAGAGATAATAATACTAATGCTAACTAACCTCATGGAGTTGTGGAAAGACGAGTGCCTTGGTATCTGTAATGTATAGTACCATCATAATCTATTATTCCAGAAGATTGACTTTATGCTGTTATCAGGAGAAATTGTGTGGACCTCCTGTTATTAAAATGATGGAATGACATGGACAAGAACCACATGGGACAAGCAAGGATGGATGGAAGGAACATTGAAATCAATAAGATCATGGATTCAACTGAGTTTTTAAGATTTTACATTGACCTTCTCTCTTGGCTTTCCAGGGCTAAACCACATATTTTTTTCTAAGAAATTCATAACTACCCAGGCCCAATCAAAGCCAGATGCCTTGATCCTGTTGTCAATGTCATTACCAATGGGAGCCATTTGGAACTTACTGTAGGAAGTATTGAGGTTGACTTCTCCAAGACACTTCCACACATGGAAACTGGATCTTCTGGGACCAAGGGAACCAACCCAGTCTTGGTGGTAGTACACCACTTTCAGAACTGTGGAACCAGCCAACAGTTAACAGACCATGGATCTTTACCACTCTCATACGGGTTGGCACACAAAGCAAAGTCCATAGTGGATATTCCCCATTACAGAGTATGGGGAGACTCTGGTGTAAGATGGTCAAAACTTGTTATCCTCCCTCTTCTCATTCTTCAGTAAATACTAGTACTGTGTTGACATCTAATGTCTCCAAACCTCAGTTTCCTTATCTTTAAAATGAGGAGGTTAGAACAGATGACCTCTGAGATAGCTTCCAGTTCTAAAACTCTTATCCTATGAATTCTGTCATTTTAAAGCTGGTTTGATTTAGGGATTTTACTAAGCATTAGTGGATGCCCAAAGCTAGGTACTGGATAATCATTGATGATAGCCTTGGGCAGTAACAAAAGCTCATTGATGGAAGCAGCTAAGAAGTTCAGCAGATTGAGAGCCAGGTCTAAATACAGGAAGGTCTGGGTTCAAATCTGACCTTAGACAATTCCTATCTGTGTGACCCTGGGCAAGTCACTTAACCCCCATTTACCTAGCCCTTACCACTCTTCTGCCTTGGAACCAAAGCACAGAATTGTTTCTAAGCTGGAAGGCAAAGTTTTTTGTTTTGTTTTTTTAACTCATTGATGATGAAGGTAAGACTCTTGGCCACTTTGAGTTATCTTACATGTGACATAAATCAGTGAGTTCCTTCCCTATTCAGATTTGTATCATTCTGGAGAGGAAGAGAGACCTGATATTTCACTCAGATAAATAATGTAGAAAACAAGACTAATGCTGGGAAGACTTCCTTGAAGGGGTTATTTCTTATTCAAATCCATATTTTCCCCTTACTATTTGTGTGCCTTTGGGTAAATCACTGAATCCTCTGGGTGTCAGTTTAGAAATCTGGAATGAGGGGACTATATGAGGTGATTTCTTCTAATTTCTTTTAAAAAGTATTTATTTGTTGCATTTAAATTCCCAGATCTCTCTCTCTCTCTCTCTCTCTCTCTCTCTCTCTCTCTCTCTCTCCTCCATGCACTAGAGAAGGCATCACTTGATTAAAAAGATATATGTATGTATTTCTATTTATTCATTCTTGTCCCAGAGGTGGACATGCACAAGTTATTCTTCAAACAATACTTCTGTTGCATATAATGTTCTTTTGGTTCTTCTTGATTCACTCTTCATTTCATGAAGGTCTTTTCTTGTTTGTTTGTTTTTTTAATTAACCTGCCCATCATGTCTTACAGCACAGGAATATTCCACCATAATCATAAGCCACAGTTTATTTAGCCATTCCCCAACTGATGGGTATCCCTTCAATATAAGTTCTTTGCCACCACAAAGAGAGTCACTATAAATATTTTATAACATGTAGATTCTTTCCCTTTTCCCTGAGTATCTCAGAAAACAAACCTAATAGTGGTATTGCTGGGTCGAAAGGTAAATACAGTTTTTAAACTTTTGGTGGGGAGGACAATAATTCTAGATTGCTCTCCAAAATGATTGAATCAGTTCACAGTTCCACCAACAGTGTATGTGTCCCCATTTTCCCACATCTAAATCCTTTCCTGCTCTGTCTATGATCCAGTAAAGTAGCATGAATAAAGTGAAAGCAATTGGCAACAATGAGATAGTTTTTGATCAGAGTGATAATAGCAATTTATATACCTATACTGTTCATAAATACATTTATACAATTATACAATTTAAACTGTATACTGTTCAGGGATACTATTATCCTTCCCAGTTTCTGAGTGAGGAAACTGAAGGTGAAATCATGACTTGTCCAAAGTCATATTGCCCAAGGCTAGCAAGTGGCAAACTTGGGACTAGAACCTAGATATTTGGGGTACTCTTTTCAAGGTTTTCATTTAAAAAAGAAGGCCTTTTGAGCAATCCATTCATAGCATGCTGACAGGGGGGGAAATGTCTGTTTCTCTCCAGGAAACCGGGACTGATCATTTGTTGGCTTATCTCTCTCGTCCTTGTGCTGTCCCTCCATGAAACTGGACACCACCAGGGGGGGCCCAGGACAAAGGAAAGGATAATTAACAAGCTAGTTACTTGGCACCCAGCCACAGGTACCTTGGCAACATGGATACTTTAGCTGTCAGCAATCACACAGCAGTCAACTTTCAATTGTCAATACTAATGGAGGGGAATGGTAACATGGATAATCCAAATAGCAGATGATGTTTTTTAAACGAATCCTCTGATTTGTCTTTGAAATTGATTTTTTTTTAAATTTTTCCTTCCTTTCTTGTCATTTTCTGCTTGGGCCATTGGTAAAATTGGCTTGTCTCCCTCAAAGCAGATACCAGGCTGAGTAGGAGAAGAAAGCCAATCTAAGATCTCAACACCCCTTTCTTCTTGGTGATTCCGGAAAGGCTAGCCATGAGTGTATTCTATTCTGAAATAATAGAAGCCTAGAATTTCAGTGTTAGAAGCAACTGTAGATGCTCTCTGATCCAAACCCTTCACTTTATAACAAGGAAAGTGAGCCCTGAGAAATTAGGGAGGTGAATGATTAAATACAAGAAGTAAGCTGTCCTCAGAGATAGGTTGCTGGACTTGGTAAGATAGAAAGTTCAAACCCTGCCTCTGACACTTAATGGGCAAGTCATTTAACCTCTCTGAGCCTCCATTTTCTCATATGTAAAATCAGGATAACAATGCCCATGGTACTTCTGTCATAGGTTTGTCATATCAGCTGAGAAAATGCATATGAAGTGCTTTACAAACTTTAAAACACCATTAAATATGCACTGTTATTGGTTAATGTTCATCCCAGGTTATTTAATGTTCATGCAGATTTCATTCCTTCATTTAAAAGACTTTTAATATTAATAATCTCTTTTCCAGTTCTCTCTATATATATTTATATATATAAATATATGTATATATAAAATATATATATATAAATATACATATATATTTATATATATATATAAAAGTCTTGAGATCATGGACATAGATAGATTTCACTCAAGCATCTGCTTGTGGTATTGGGGGATCCACCAAAGAAAAGTGCATGCTGAGCACACTTCTAGAAATCCTCCTTTGTAAAACACTCCCCAATAGCCTTGATTTTAAATGTTATTTCTTTGCTTGGAAAGGTATCAAGAAAGAAAATTAGTACTGAGGCAAAGTAGAGGAACAAATATAAGAAAAATATGCATTGAAGCTGACATTGGCCCAAGGGCATTTTAATGGCCAAATGTGAGAGTTCTAACTATTATTTTGAGAAATCGAGTTACACGTTTTTTACCATTGTTTATTCAGCCTACATGAGGTAGGTTATAATAATTCATTCGCCCTAGCTTTATAAGGTGTGACTACACATTAACAAGGCTAATTCTACACACCTTACAAGAAAGTCAGTTTTATTTCTTTCTAGTTATGCCTCCTTGTATGCTACACTCCAGACAAATTGGGCCACATGCTATTACCCCATCCAAGTATGGCTTCTGTGTCCTTGCTTATGCTAGTTTCTCAGCCTGGAGCATTTGACCTATGCTCTCTCTTATGATCCTCAGGACAATCACATGAGGAAGCTGAGTGCTTTTGTGATCATTTTACAGATGAGGAATACCTATTTGTATCTGAGTCAAGTATCTAAAACAAAATTTGAATTCTGATCTTCCTGATTCAATTCCAATGTTTTATCCACTCTACACAGAGCAGCCTCTCAGTAATGATAGTTAGCTTTTATATTGTGATTTTAGGCTGGCAAAGTGCTATATAGATTATCCTATTTGATCCTCACAAAAGCCTCCTATGGTATAAACTTATTATTTGTATTTTACAGATAAGGAAACTGAGACTGAAAGAGATTTAACGACTTGCCCCTATAGCTAGTATATGTCTGCAAGAGGATTTGCATCCAGATCTTCCAAACTGTAAGTCCTAACCTTTATTCCCTGTACCAACTCACTGCTTCTACTCCTACCCATCTTTCAGAACCCAGGTCAACAAACTTACATCTAAAAAAGAAATTTTATATAATTGTGATGGAATGCTATCGTGCATTCCAGAAAAACCTGGGAAGATGTATATGAGCTCATGCAAAGTAAAGTGAGAAGAACCAGGATGTTGTACACAAAGAAAAATATTGTTAAGATGATCAACCATGAATGGCTTAGCTACTCTAGTTTAAGACAATGGCCCAAGGCAGTTCCAAAGAACCCATGATGAAGAATGTTATCCAACTCCAGGGAAAGAATTGATGAACTCTGAATACAGATTGAAGCATATGTTTTTAAAATTCTCTTTATTATTTTTTGTTGTTTGTGTTTACACATAGCTAGTTTGGAAATGTGCTTCATATAATTTCACATGTATAATTAATATAAAATCATGTGCCTTCTCAAGGAGTGGGGAGAAAAGGAGAGAATTTGGAACTTAATTTAAAAAAAACTATTGCTAAATTTTTTATGTGTAATTGGAAAATTTTTAGAGAAATGAAAATAATTTTAAAACTATAAAGAAAAAAGAAATATATGGAGGCCAAGTAACAGATGATAAGGAAAAGTTCATGGCATTATCCTGTAAAAATAGATTTAAATGTTAAAGTTCAGAATCAAACAAGACCACTTAGGTCTTATAAGATAAGGGCAATAAGATGGAGCTTTTGTTTGAGGGGGGTGCAAAAAGAATAATGATAATTTGATACCAGAGAGAGAGAAACATTACTTACTGCTCATTTTGCTTCTGGTCTCTCTACCAAGGAGAATGACCTCTACACTAGAAATGACAGAATATAAATGAATATGAGAGAGTCAATAGCCAAGGTCCATGAGGAGATAGTAAGAGAAAATCTAGATACCTTTGATGAATCAAGGCACCTGACTCAGGTGAACCATACCCAAGAATACTGAAAGAACAAAAAAGTGGGATTACTTGGCCAATCTCAGTAATATTTAAAGGATCATGGAAAAGGGAAGAGGGACCAAACAATAGGAGAACAGCAAATGCAATCCCAACTTTCATAAGGGGGAAATACATGAAATCTATAAACCATAGATCAGCAAACTTGACTTGAATTCTAGGGAAATTCTAGGTCAGATGATTAAAAAGATAGTTGGAAAATCTCTAGAAAGAGGAACAATGATTGCAACAATCAGGCATATCTTCATCAAGAACAGGTCATGCCAGTCTAATCTGATTTCCTTTTTTTCACAGATTACTAAACTTCAGATGAAATGGATACAAAGTTCACTCACATTTTAGCAAAGCTTTGGAAAATTATCATATACTTATCTTTTAGATATGATGGGGAGTTGTGGGTTGGATGTTAATACAATTAGATGGATTCATAACTGATTGGATGACTCAAAGAGTATTTATTAAATGGTTTAATATCAATATGGCAGGAGGTCTCCACTGGAATATGCCAGGGATCTATGCTTGACCCTCTGCTGTTTAACATTTTTATTAATAACATCAATTAAGGCATAGATGGTATGCTCATAAAATTTGAAGATGACACAAAACTAGGATGTCTAAAATATTGGATGGCAGAATTGGGATCCAAAAGGTTTATGAAGGCTAAATCTAACAAGATGAAATTCAGTATGGATAAATGTGAAATCTTTTATTTGATGAAAAAGCAGCTTCAGAAAATCAACATATGAAGGTATTGTTAGATGGCAGATATTTTAGAAAAAGATAAATATGAATCAACTGTGTTCCAAAATTCCCTTGTCATAACAGTGTGAAATGAAAACCAAAATAATAAATGTAATCATGGGCCTAATGGACAATGATAGTCCCACCATACTCTGTCTTCATCAGATCTCTTCCCTCTAGAGCATTGTATTCAGTTCTGGGCACCATGATTTAAAAAGTACATTGATAACTGGAGAGTGTTCAAAGGAGAGCAAGTATGACGACTAGCCCTAGTTTCCACATAATATGAAAAACAGTTGAAGAACCTGGGTATATTTAATCTGGAGGACACTCAAAGAAAACATGATAGCTGTCTTCAAGTACCTGAAGGGCTGTCATGTGGACGAGGCTTTCAATTTGTTCCATGTGGTCCCAAGAAGTAATAACCAGGAGAAGCTGCAAAGAAGCCAATTTGGGATTGAACTCAGGTAAAACTTCCTTCCAACTATAGCTGTCAAATAGCAAAATGGGCTGCTTTGTGAGGAAGCAGATTCTCCCTCTTTAGAAATCTTCAGGCATAGGATGGATGGCCATTTTTTGAACGTTACAGAGAGAGGGGTGCACGAGGTAACTCCTGCAGTCCCTTCTAACTCTCTGGAATTTGAGGAAATACTAGCTCCTCAAGGAAGTTTTCTCTATTCATCTAGTTAGTTGATTCATTTCCTTTCAGATTTCACATAATCCTTACCTCACCCTCCTCTTATGAACTTCTCATGAAATTGTTTTTAATATAAAGACTTAGTAATTATATTTCCCTGTTGATTGTGAACTCTGTAAGAGCAGAGATCGTGTCTTATTTCTACCTCCCTCAGAAGGGGGCAGTGGAGAGGCCCATGGTGAGAGTGAGCAAAATGTAATATGGAATCAATGAGTAATTCTGAAGAACAGAAGAAAAAATCTTATAGTCCTAGCTGTATGACCCTAGGCAAGTCCCTTAATCCCAACTGCTTATCTTTTAGCACTCTTCTGTCTTGGAATCCACACAAAGTATCAATTCCAAGACAGAAGGTAAGGGTTTTTTTTAAAATATATATATATATATATATATTTAAATTATGTGTCAGAAAGAGATGATGAGCTGGGCATGCAGCAAGAGCAAGAGATGGCATGGGGGATGGCTGGATTATTCCACTGGCACTGGCATTATGCCAGGAGAAAGTGAAGAAAGCCTACAGCATATTGAGTAGGCTATAGGGTGGGAGAGAATTTGGAACTCAAAATTTATATGCCATTATGGGCAAGTCACTGTACCAGATCCATCACTTTTTTAAGTCTAAAAATCAACGAAACAAGTCAAGTCCTAATTAGCGGTATTTGCTGATTCCTAAATGTTCTCACTGAAAATTATCAACTGGCTTTCAACCCAGTTCAAACTGGCTCCAGTACACATCTGGCTTAAGAGATCCCCAGACCTAGGTAATGGGTCTGGAATTCTGACTGCCTGAGAACTCCTTTTGCCAATCTAAATATTCAAGTGTACTTCCATTCCTCACAGCAAAGACTGTGCCATGAGTAAAACAAGTTGAGAGCTACTGCTCCATAATATCCCTGACCAGAGCAGAAGTAGTCAGGGCTTTGTCTAGGGGCGCTGCCAAAGTCAGAGGGGCATATTTCCTGCCTTTAATAGTCAGACTGCATCCTCATCCCTTGTAGTCCTCTATCATCTCCTTTCCTCTCCCCAGAGGTCTTTAGGGATGGCAGACCCCAGAAAATGAAGCCACAGGCTAGTGGAAGTCAGAGTAAGCCAAGAGACAGGCTTTTGCCTGACTCAGTGGGGATCATTCTAGCTTTCTTAAGGTATTGCAAGAGCTGGGTGGTAGAAAAGGGATTTGATTTGTTCTTCTTACTTCCAGAAGACAGAACTAGGAGTCATGAGGTATATATACATGGTAAAGAGAAGCTGATTTTATCCTGATAAAGGTGAAAAATTCCCAACAATCCATCTGTGCTGGCTTGAATGGATTGCTACAGAAGGCAGTGAATTCACTCTCACCAGGGCAAGGGTTCTCTTTCCAAGGTTTGTGCACATAAAAAAATTAAAATTTAAAAAATTGATAACTGTACTTCAATATAATTGGTTTCCTTTATAATCCTATATGTATTATTTTAGGCATTTAAAAACTCTTCTGAGGAGGAATCCATAAACTTCACCAGACTGCCAAAGGCACCCATGACACAAAAGAGGCAAAGAACCCACTGACTAGAGTTTTTCAAGTGGAGACCAGATGATCACTTCCTGTGACTGTTGTAGAGGGAATTCCTGGTCATGTCCCTTTCAACTGATTTCAATTGGAAGCTAAAAAAAAATCCAGAACAGCCCAAAACATGGTTTAATGCTTAAAAAAATATTGACTTTGGAAAGAACTAGACTTGTCCTTGTGCCACATGGGGCTTGTCAGTCTGCATTGGGAGTGAGAAAGGAGCTACCACAGGCCTCACACAAGCTAATCCTACCTTTTTACAGTCCATTACTTAACTTCATTGGGAATGATGAAATATCTCCAGCACAGGCTTCCCTAGATGGGGGTCAGTATGGCAGCAAAGCCTGAGCGTTCATTCCCATGAGTATACCCTGAGAAGAAGAGAGAAGGCCAATGGGAGAATTAGCTGGGAGAGTGCTGGCAGGCCAGACAAGTTCTATGATCTCATGCCTGTGATCTCCAACCAGAAGGCTACAGTCTTTGCCTTGGTCCTCTTCTATCCCTGGAATCACCCTCCTTTTGAACAGCCTCTAAGCGTTCTTGGTTTCTTTTAAAACTCAGCAAATCTACAATCAAAAAAATCCCTTTGACATTTGAAGTTCTTCAGAATTTGGGTTCTTTCCTACTCCTCCAATGTTCTTAAATCTTACTCCCATCCACACACAGTTTGTGATGTCATCACACTGGTCTATTTGCTGTTCCTCAAACAAGACACTCGGGAGGCAGGCTGGCACCAGCATGATTTCTTCGAGGGACTGTAATGAGTGCCAAGATGGGGTTGGATGGGATGACTGCTGAGATCCCCTCAAGATCTAAAACTTTGTTTCTGTGAACAGACAGCAGAAAAGACCAGCTATAAGCTTCTTACACTTTGTCTACTTGAGGCAATAAGGACTTAAGCTAGATGTTGAAATAAAAGAAGAAGGGACAGGTGTTAGGAATATTGCAAAAAAAACTCTTCTCAGCCTTTTCAACAGGGCAAGATCTCAGGCCTTCAGGAAAATAAGTCACGTTCCCTGGGAGTTCCAAATTTCAGTGATGAACATGGTGTGAAATTTCAGAGATGTACGCTTTCTGATTTATCACACTCTGAAATCCTGTACCGTCTGCTTCGGTGTGATGTAATTTTAAGCATCTCTTGGGGGCCTTTAGTCAATGAGTTTCTTTTGTTATTTGACCTACACATTCCTTTATTTTTAACCCACTCTTCTGATGTGTAGTCCCTTAATACCATTCTGAATGCTTATTTACTTCAGATACAGTAGAGCGTTCAAAACAGAGCCTTTCTTTTCCTACCAGTTTCCATCTTGTCAATTCACCTGGCTGAAGATTTCAATCGAATGGCATCTGAAATTTGTATCTTTTCCTTGGTGGTGTAGTGATAATAGGAATAAGGCAGAAACAGGGTGGAAGGTTCATTTTGGTAGCAGAGCCATAGCCAAGGTGAGGTGAAGAAAACTGTGCTCTAGGGTCTTCCCTATAACCAGATGGGCACAGGAAACTTCCTTAATGGGAGGGTAAACTTTTCTCCAAGTAGTTATCACTGTCTCTATGCTTCCCCTCAGCTTGTGGTCATCTGATTGCTATTGTTTGTCTTTGGTTTTAGAAGAAGACCAATGATATCACTAAGTGATGTCTTGGACTTGTACATGAATTGGATTTAAGTGAGGCAGAGTTGCACAAAGCCATCAGCCTCACTCTTTTCTAGAATCATTGGAGTCCAGTGGCAAGATAAAAGTCAGGATGACTGGTGATGGCAGAGATGTAGTAGATGATCTTGGCATCTTTGATGTCTGGCCAAGCTCTAAGCTATCTACTGAGTGCCCTTCAGCTGCCTTCATGTCTCTTTGGAACGGATTGTTCTCAGCCTCTCATTCCACTGGGGGAAATCTTCACATGCTTGGGGCAGGTATCCATCCCCCGAAGTCACTGATGGGTTTATAGCCCATCAGTTACCCTCAAACTGATTTAGCCCATCTGCTGAGATGATTTACTGAGGTGTGGCCCCTATGCATGCCATAGTTTCTTGGGGCTACAGGTGAGAGTTGAGTGCCAGGTGGACATCAAAGGGTGGCTTAACAAGCCCTCCAACCAGAGGTTCTAGTCCTCCTTGAACATCCATGCATCCAGTAGTCTTCAGTACAATTGCCCCTGGGTACCACCCTCAGGCATCCATCACTGTGCAGCCCTATTCAGGAATACCCTTAAGTATCAGGGCAAGACCATGAAAGAAGGGTCATTCGATCTCCCGGAATCTTTTCACCTGTGTTTGTACATCTCCCATCAACAAAATTTGATGCCAGTGCAATTATGTCTGCTTATGGCTCTGTGGTATAGAAAGACAGGAGTCCGTTACTGAGAGAGATTTTATATCCCCATCTTCAAACCCACAAATCCATTTAAATATTTGCTATGTTATTAGCCACAGCAATTTTGTCTTCCAGGATCTAACAAGTGTTTGGAACCAATTCCAGTATTTCAAGAATTATATTATGTGGGATTTTATTGAATCATTGATTTAGATCTGGAAGGAACCTTAGAGCAACTCATTCTATAGATGGGGGAGAGGGGGTGGAGCTAAGAGAAGTTAAGCAACCTGCCTAGGATCAGAGACCTAATAAGTAGCCAAGGCAGGATTTGAATTCAGTTCTTCCTGACTCCAACCTCAGTCCTTTATCTACTGTTCTATCTAGTTTGCCTCTAGTTTCCCTCCTTGTTCAGTTATCTGATACCCTGGAAAGCTCAAAACACATTTCCTTTAGGGGACAGCTAGGTGGCCTCACATACTAGCTGTATGACCTTGAGAAAGTCACTAAATCTCCATTGCCTAACCCTTACTGCTCTTCTGCCTTGGTACCAATGCACAATATCGATTCTAAGGTGGAAAGTAAGAGTTTAAATATACATACACAAACACACACATATTTGCTTTTTTGTCACTTAACAAATTGATCTCTAGTCTTCATTCTACCCATGACCTCTGTCTCTCTGGACACCAGCTCTTTCCTCATTTCCTGCCAACATATAATCTTGACTTGGGTGTGGGGGGGGGTATTCTCAAATGTTTTCTTTATATGGTTGTTGGGTGTTTTTCTTGTGGTCTGTCCCAAGATGAAACTGCCTTAACTAACTTCCCTTAACTGAGTTTCCCTTAACTAACTTCCCTTAACTAACCAGTTTACCAGAAGTCTGTAAAGGACCCTGGGATTTCATCTTCTTTTCAGGTGAAGCATCATGGTATTTCTTGAGTAATAGTGGAGGGTTGATAAAGCCCCATGAGGTTGACATTTGGATGACTTGGCTATATCAACCTCAGAGAAGGAAATCAGACACTGAACTAATTATATGCAGCCATGGAAAGATTTTTAAATGTCAAATTAGTTTAAAACCCGGGAAGTATTTTATATTCAAATTAAATTCTGATGTTCCATCTATAAAATTAAGATGGTAGGTATCTTAGCAGGGAAGGTTCATAAGAACAGCATTACTTTGGGGAGAGCAATTTGACTATACAGAGTGTGAAATTCACATATTTTCTTATAACTACCACTGAGGACAATAAGCTGTTTCACAGAATAAATTACAGATGTGATGGATGAACCAGAGCTGAAATTCTGGGGCCACATGCTTCCCTCCCCTCCTAGGGCCCCTGATGCACATGTTCCCCTGTAGGGGCTATGAGACCATGTGGTTATAAAGGCTTCCCTTCAGGGTTATGGAGTCTCTGTTTGTCTGAGTGGCTTCCATCTGCTCCTCTCAGCTCTCTATGCCTCTCTCCTGCTCTCCAGTCCTCCCTTCAAAGGTCAAGTCCAATGGTGTAGCTCGGACTGACTGTGATTCAATTCCACAATTCCAAATGCATTTTAAAGTGTCTACTAATATGCCAAGCATTGTGTTAAATGTTAAGAACACAAGAATAAAAATTAAAACATTTCCTGCCCTCGATGAGCTTAAATTCTAAAAGGGAAAACATGTACATATAGATGAGTAAATGTAATGACATATGCGTATGATATATATATGTATCAAAAAATAATTTCAGGGGGAGGATTCTAACAGCTGGGATCAGGATGGACCTCATGTAGGAAGTGATACCAACTGAATATTGAATGATCTAGAGATTCCAAGAAGAGGAGATAAAGATGAAGAGCATTCTAAGCATGGGGAACAGTCTGTACAAAGGCAAAGACATAGGAGAGGAATGTTGTATTTGGATAACAGTGAATAAACCAGTCTGGCTAGAAAATAGAGTACAGGATGGGAAATCATGAGTAATCAGCCTGGAAAAATAGATAGAAGCCAGATTGTGGATCGCTTTAAATGTCAAACTGAGAAACTGAAATCGTATCCTAGTGCAAATAGGTAGCCATCGAACCTTATTGAGCAAGGGACTGATCAAACTGGGTCTGTGGCTGTCCAATATTAGTTTTTATCAGTTGTGTGGAAGACAGATTAGAGAAGGGAGAGTGTTGATAGAGGGAGAACAATTAAGAAAGAGGCCCTTGGAATAGTCTAGGTGAGAACTGATAGAGTTTTAATTAAGAGAGGCAGCTTTGTGCTTATAGAGAAGAGGATAAATACCAGAGATGTTGTGTAGGCAGAAATGACAATTGGATGGGGTGGGAAGAATTAAAGATGATTGCTAGGTTCTAAATGTAGGAGATCAGAAGACTTGCCAGAAATAAGGAAGTTAGGAAGTAAGGTAAGATTTTTGGGGAGGGGGATTTAATATATAAAAGACACAGAGTAATCAAAGTTAGGCAAGTTCATGGCTTATCAAGGAGACATCATTCATACCAAAATAAAGAACTTGTCTGGGTTAAACTTGTTAACAAGGAGTTAGCCTTGTTGAAGGAATCTCCCAGGGGGACCCTAGCACCTTTTACACAAAAGTGTTTCCTCTCCCACACCTCTTTCCTCTTTTTCTGGTGACTAGGAGCCCTAAGAGGTAGGGTGTGAAAGAGGCAAAGAAAGAATTTGAGCAGAAACTTCAAATTAAATTGGGTCTGCCTAATAAAACAAAAGAAAATGGTCAACTTAACATGCATTCGAGACTATATGAAACTTCATCAACAAAAATCAGAGGGAGGATGGTGAGAATAACATTTTCTTCCTAACGAGATTACAAACACTTTGTAAAAAGGAATTGAATGTAAATTTCCCAAAGCTGGAGCCCCTTGTCAGTATCACCACACCTTGTTCAGTCTTCAAGATAAGAATGCTGGGACAACCACTGTTTAACTTGTAGAACTTTGGACCTTGAAGCAGAGAAAGACGAATTTCAAAATCAACTTATTGTTAAAGTAATTACTGATCTGACTTCCTCCCCAACTTCCCTACTGGAGTTCCCTTCCCCTCGTTTTTACTCTGCATAGAACTGCAATTTATATGTTGTAAAATGCAGTCATTTTATTTTGGATACATTTAGTTCAGTTGTAATGCTGGCAAAATAGATGTACCCCTAAAAAGTTGCTAAGAAAGTAAATTTCTAGATGGTAAATCCCATTTCCTATTACTTTTATTATTAGATAATTAAAGATATATTCCTCTGGGGAATATTTTGGCTATAAGATATAATAAAATCACACTTCTTTTTAAGTCTTACATTTAAATGGGAAGAATTGATTTTTGGAATGTTAATGAAGATATTCAAAGAAAGTGATACTACATGAATATATATAATGTAAAGATGTTTTCATGTTTGTTTGTTTTTTGGTAGTTGAATCACAACCCTCAGTCTCCCACCTTCCCCTCCTTTCTACTTCTATTTTAAGTAAAAAAAAAAAAACAGCTGCAAGGTATAAAGAAAGATCATTAAGCACAGCCTGCCTGAACCAGATACTGAACTGAAAAGGGCATTCAATTTCATCAATCCCTTTTCCCAACATCCTACCCCAGGAGAAAATGCAACTGCCTTGGTTGCTAAGATTCTCTTTTCTAGCATTCTGTGGAAGTTGCTGGCTTTTAGAAAGGAATCGATTGACTTGGCCAAATGGAGGACAAGATGCAGAAACTCAGTCCTGGCAATGATTCAGACTGCAGCCGTAAACGAACAAAGCACATTTACGAGAACATATGGTCAAAGGGCGTTGGAAAATTCTGTAAAGCAGGTTTTTCCAGCGTGTGTCTCTCTCTCTCTCTCTCTCTCTCTCTCTCTCTCTCTCTCTCTCTCTCTCTCTCTCTCTCTCTCTCTCTCTCTCTCTCTCTCTCTCTCTCTCTCTCTCTCTCTCTCTCTCTCTCTCTCTCTCTCTCTCTCTCTCCCCCCCCTCTCTTCCTCTCTTCCTCTCTCTCTCTCTCTCCCTCTCCCTCTCCCTCTTCCTCTTCCTCTTCCTCTCCCTCTCTTCCTCTCTCCCTCTCTCCCTCTCTCCCTCTCTCCCTCTCTCCCTCTCTTCCTCTCTTCCTCTCTCCCTCATCTTGCCCAGGCTGCAAGTTCATTGACCACTCACAGGCTCTAGCCCATCATTGATGGGTAGACGAGCACCTACTTTCTTTTCATCCCAGGTCAGTTCATACCCTTCTTTAGGCAGCCTGGTGCCTACCTACCACCCTCCTAGGCAGCTCACCATCTTGGGACTGCTGGATTTAGTGTGGACACCTGATCCACAAAGCACCCTGCAGCTCAGAGCTCCTGAGGTCAAGCAATCCATTAGCCTCAGTTTCCTAGGTATTGGAGAATTATAAACATGTACCACCACACGAAGAATTTTTCTAAGTTATAGCAACACTGTGTCAGATTTTTAAGTAGTTTAGTATTGTGATAAATTTCCGTATCCCAAGGATCTACATAACAACAAGCCATTCATATCTTCAGAGCTCAACATAAAGCAGAGATTCTGAACTGGGGGTTCACAAATGGGATCTGTGAACATGGATGAGGAAAATTACAACTTTACTTTTACCAATCTCTAACTGAAATTTAGCATTTCCTTTGATTATTTTAAAAGGTCATTATGAAATGGGGTCCACAGACTTCCCCAAACTACCAAAGGGATCCGTGACACACACAAAAAGTTAAGAACCCCTGAGTTAGTGGAAAGGCAAGCCCATTTTTGACATGCCCATACTTTCCCTACTCCTCTGACTTTACTGCTTCCTTTTTCTCTACTTTCATTTTAAAGGAACAATCCTACTCTCCCCAAATACCTGGATGACTTTATTTCCAGTATCTTAATCATCAAGCAAGCACCTTTACTTATTAAGCACCTACTTTTTTGTAATGAGAAGTAAGGCAAAAGGGAAGAAGCATTTCTAGGATGCCTACTATATCAGGCACTTTGCAAATATCATCTGATTTTATTTTAACAACATTCCCTGAAATGTAGGTGCTGTTTCCCTCATTTTACAGCTGAGGAAACTGAAGCAAATAGATGTTAAAGTTAGGTAACTAGTGTCTGAGACTGAATTTGAATTCGTCTTTCTGATCCCAGCACACTAGCCACCACATTAAAACTGAGCCACCTCCCTCTCTTTAGGGACTCTGGGCATGCCTAAAGACTACAGGCATGAATACAAAGCCAGATTGTCCCTGCCCTCCAGGAGCTTATATTACCAATATTTTAAGTTATTAAAAACTAGAAGCTGATGGATAGAGTGATGGGCTTCAAGTTAGGAACACGGGTTCAAATCCCACTTTTGACTCTTACTAGCTATGTGATCCTGGGCCAAGCTTTTAGCCTCTTTTTATCTCAAGCAACTCCATAAGATTAAATTATAGACAACTTGGGGTTTGCATTGCCAGGAGTTTCCACATAGCAAATCACCCACAATATCTCACATGTCTATGCCTTTTAAGGATGGGAAAAGCATTTTATAGACATTATCCCATTTGATCCTCACAACAATTTTGGAAATATTGGATTTGGAGTTAGAGAAATGAGGTTCAAATCTCAGGCTGCTATTAAGCAGTAGAATGGTCCTTGAGGGAGATACTTAATCTCCCTAAGCCTCAGTTTCCTCAATCTGTAAAATAAGAAGGTCAGACTACATGATTTCTAAGAGCTCTCATAGCTCAAGCCTTTGATGCAATAATCACAGGTCCTTCACAGCAAAATTTTAGTCATTTGGAATAGCATCAGCCATGATAGTTCAAAACACATACTTCTCCACCTCCAATTTCTCTTTACTTCCTCTCTTCC
The DNA here is from genome assembly GCF_027887165.1 of Monodelphis domestica. Taxonomy (NCBI): domain Eukaryota; kingdom Metazoa; phylum Chordata; class Mammalia; order Didelphimorphia; family Didelphidae; genus Monodelphis; species Monodelphis domestica. The sequence goes on from NC_077231.1 coordinate 263,222,916, forward strand.
TTCCATGATCCCAAATTTATGATTCATCCATGTTCAAGATATCCCCATATTTAAAGTCCTTCTATTAATGCAATTCTAAAACTCTTCTCAGTTGAATCATCAGAAACAGTTGCCTGAGGGCACTACCAGGTTAAATAAGTGGTCTGGGGTCACGATGTTTGTCAGAGACTTCAGTTCAGGTCTTCTTTACTCCAAGGTCAGCTCTTTATTCGTTTAATTAAATTAATTATTAAATTAATATATTTATTAATTATTAATTAATATATAATTCTATAAAATTAATTAAATAGTTCATTTAAAGGAAGAAATCCTGTGTGGATGAATTGATTATGGAGGGCTCCCTCACCCTAACCTACCATTCCTCTTCTTCCAGTAAAGAATGAGCTTTTAAATAGTGACTTTCTGAAGATATCTTCTATCCTTTGCTCTCTGATCCTGAGAAATAGCTGTAATAATAAGAATTTAGGAGCAAGGGTAGTAGACCTTTGGGTGTGGTGTATTTGGACCAAAGGACCTCGCTTTATGGCCCCTCAAACCACATTCTACAGACAATTTCCCCCTCTTCCTAGACCTAAGGTAGCCTTGCTAAGATGACTATCTGTGAATAAATGATGCTATGGGAAAAGAACTCCGAATAACCTTCACTAGATACAATTAAGACCAAATGTAAAGAGTTAATGCCAAGTTAGGGATCTCTTCAGGAATGCTGAACTAGAGAAGCCAGAGGAGTAGTTAAAAGACTAAAAAAGTGCAACCATAAACTAGAATTTGGTGTGGGAAGAGACTGTGTGCCCTTTTGCTCTTTCTGACAGTATCACTGTCTGGCTTAGCTGTCAATCACTACCAGGCGTGACTGAGACAGTATCTTAACCAATTAAACCTGGCAGTTGCTTGCCTTAGACTGACCGCTCTGCCTGCCAATAACAATGGTTTTAGGAATACTAGAAGATATTGGACCCTATTCTCCTTGTCACTAGCCATTCACTGATTCAAGGTAAGAAACTCCAGGTTATAGTTTGAGGATGCAAAGAGTGTACTGCTCCTTAGGTAGCTATTAGGTTTAAAGAATATTTTTTTTCCTATAAAACAAACCTTTTTAAGTAGTGTGTAACTATGTCCATTTTACAAATGAGGACACTGAGGCACAGAGGAGGCGAAGTGACTTGCCCAAGGACACAGATAATAAAGGGCAGCTGGAATTGGAACATAAGTCCTCTGACTATAAATCCAGCAAGTTTTCCACATATTACTGCCTTACTAAGTAAATATTAGAACCTGATTCCCACTTAGGTCTCCTACGAACAAATCCAACATTCTTTCTAGTGAACCCTGGATACTACTTGAATTATCAGGCTGCTGCTTGGTGGTGTCCTATTCATTGCATCCTGTGCCTGGGTGGGTTAGAGATGATTGCCTAGACAAACCTCCAATAGGGTAATGTCCTATATGCTGTGAATATGGCCCCAGGCCAAACGTGATGAAATGCAAGACTTTTTACTATTTCACTATTACCTGGACAGATTTGTGCTACTTTCCCCCCTCCACAGAGTGGTCTTTGCCTCTTTGAAATTCCTCCCTTCCCTAAGGATCAAAGTCTCAACACCATCTCCTCCACAAGCCTTCTCTGATTCTCTTTCCTTTACTGATCAGCTCAGAAAGTTCTTCTGCAGTTTCTGCTGAAAGAACAACTTATTCACAAAAAGCAATCCTAAGTCAGAACTCAAAACCCCAAAAGCAAATCATTTCACAATCCAATCATGCACACACAAAGTGCTTTCTTACCTCCAGTTAGAATGGATGCCACCTGGTAGATGACATTTAACAAAATGCCAGGATCAAGATCAAATACGATCCCAAACCAAAGAAATTCCCCCAAGAGCCATTTCTTGAGAAACTTTCCCTACTGAAGGTACAGCACCCTTGTGCAGGGAAAGCCCATGTTTTATAATATTCACATTTGACCTGTTTTTAAACCAGCCTGACAAGGAATTAATTCATTATAAGAACTTTTGAAAACTAAATTTGAACATGATTTTGTACTAACAAAAGTTCAGACTCCATCCACAGTTCAAGCCCATTGTTCGTCTCATAATTGACCATGGGGGGAGGGGGGTTTGCTCTCTGATGTGTTAGTAGCAAATCATTTCAGCAGACATAATCTACCATCCATCATGGAGATAAAGAAAGATTCTTTGGCATCCAAAGGACTTGAAGAATACATCTGATGAATGCATGTGACATTTTGGACAAGGTTCAAAGTCATTTTTTTTTTCCCAAGTACAGAAACTATCTTGAGGAGGGAGAATTGCCTTCATTCACTTTCCCCAAATTCTATAAATGACTATTTATATTTGCATATATGCAAATTCTACATTAATTATCTAAATGAATTTCTCTTTCAGATTCTCTCCTAGGAATGCACTTTAGGCAGGCAAATTCCTCTGGTATCTCTCTCTCTCTCTCCTCTTTCTCTCTCTCTCTCTTCTCTATCTCTTTCTCTCTCTCTCTCTCTATCTCTCTCTCCTCTCTCTGCCTCTTTCTGTCTCTCTCTCTGCCTCTTTCTGTCTTTCTCTCTCTGCCTCTTGTGTCTCTGTCTCTGTCTCTCTGTCTCTCTGTCTCTTTCTGTCTCTGTCTCTCTGAGCTCTCCAATTAATAAACAAATATGAATTTACTACTCTTTGTGGGGAAATTATTCAGTGGTTACATGGGTTGCCCAAATCATATAGAACTGGGAATAGGATCCAGGTATCTCTTTTCCCAGACCTTTGCTTTCACCACTAGAAGGAACCTTTGACAGATCACTAAATCCAACTCTCTTTGCTCAGACAGCTTGACAGTTAATTTTCTAAAATACAGTGTGCAATGGAAGAGTATGGACAAAAGATAGGCATGGATGAGTTGAAATCCATATTTATAAAAAGAAAGGTTGAGCTAGATGGTCACTGAAGTCCTTTCTGGCTCTTAATTTATGGTTCTTTGATGGATGGATGGAGGATAGCCACATTAATGAGATCATGAACACATTACAATTATTGGAATATAGTGCAACATTCAGATTCTGCGATCCATTTTTTTCCATTTTAGTAGGCTTAACATTAGGAGGAATATTAGAGATCATCTAATTCAACACCTTACCCAGTAAATGAATGTAACCAGTAAATGGGTGAACTCTACAACTGTCCTGACAAGTGGTTATCCAATGTCTGCTTCAAGTAGTCTCAGAGAACTCACTATCTCGAGGCACCTAGTTTATTTCTGAACTGCATTGATTGCATGTATCTGTGGTTTTAAAGGTTCTACATTAATTATTGAATTAAAGACTCTGTCTCCCCTAACATCCACCCTCACCACTAGTCTATTTTTTGGAGTAACTTGACAAGCCTTTAAAAATTTGAAAGCAATTGTTATGCCCCCTATCCCAAGTGCCATCTTCTGTAGGCTTCTGAGTTCTTCATATGACATGGCCCCAATGACTTTCACCATGGTACTCTCCTATTTTGAAATATATTCGTCTTTTGTTGTCCCTCTTTGAATCTGGCACCTAGCTTTGAACAGTTTTGCAAATATATATATTTGATTTCTGGAAATTTCCATGTGATGTTGCTGTTGTTTTGCTAGTTAGGAAGTGTTTCATCACATACTCAGGGTCTAAGCAAGATCTGTTTTGTCAATCTCCCTTTAAAATTCAGCACTAAAGACTGAACATAATATTCAAGATGTTAATCTGACTAGCATTGAGTGAGAGACTCAGATTCCTTGTTCTGGACTCTAGATTTCTATAGTATCAATGCAGCCAAAAATCATATGGGGTTTTTTTAGACTGCCACATCAACCCTGTTGACTTAGCTTTATGAAACTTTATCAAACTGTAGTTGTCTTATCCTGAACAAGTGCAGTTGATCTTTTTTTCAGCCAAGTATAATATATTTTAATTTATTTTTAATTTTATTTTTTACCAATCACATGTAATATCAAATTTCCGTACAAGTTTTCCTAAGTTATATAACTGAATTTATCTCCCTTCCCCTTACTGATTTTGTTAGGTGATTTGGTCTGGGTTATACATGTATTATCATACAAAACATATGTCCCTATTTAGAACAATATTCTTATCCTTATTGAATTATCTTGATTGAATTGATTCATCCTTCTAACCTATTGATGTTCAAGTCAATTCAGTAAGCCATATTTAAGTACCTGCTATTTGTTTTTTAAGGCCTGATTTTCCTTTGTCAATTTTGGATTCTCCTTTTTCAATTGGCCCGTTTCTTCTTGTATCACTTTCATTTCTCTTTCCCACTTTTCCTCTGCTTCTCTTAATTAGCTTCTGAAGATTGTTTGAGCTCTTCCAGAAAAATGTCCAATCTGTATTTTTATTTTGTACTTTGCCTGTGTTTGCTTTGCTTTCATTGTCCCTTTCTGTGTCTATACCTTACTCTTTGTCTCCATAAAAACTCCTTATTTTTCCTATCTAATTATAGATAGGCTCTGTTTTCCAGGGAGTTGGGATACCCTCTTAAACTTCAGTCCTTCCTTGATGCTATTGTCAGCTTATTTTCTGGGTTTTTACCAGTTTCCATTCATGGAGGATGAGGTGATGGTCTGAGGACTGAGAGCTCTGAAAGCCCCAGTCCTGCTGATTCAATTGACCCTTGAGATCCTGGCAAAGATTTGCCTTAGGCTTAGTTGTAAGCTTTTGGTCTTACTTTGATCTTGATCAGTTCAGAAACTACTTTAATCATAGCCTTGGGCTTAGGTATAAATTTTTTGGTCTTACTTTGTACTTGTTCTAAATCAGGCACACCCTTGATTTCCCTGTCTTGCAGTTCTACCCTGAGCTTTAGGCAAAAAGATTGAGGGGTGGGGAATTGTCCTTAGTACTAACACCCATCCCAAACTGTGAACTGTGTCCTCATCCCAAGCCTAGACAGGGAATCCTGGCCTCACTCTGGCCTCACACAGAGCAGCATGAGATGGGACTCGGGACTTCCCCCACAGTTTTGAAATTTCAAGGGATGTGGGTTGGCTTGAACCACCATTTGCCCCAGCAGGATCTCAGGATCTGAATGTTAGTTTTGGATTAGGTTCCTAACCTGGGACAGTAGATGGGGGGGGGGGGGAGACATGAATTTCTCTTCAGTCCTTGCTACAACCTCTTGCTGACTCTGCTCCCCTCTCACCCCAGTGCCCCAGATGTTCTCTGTCTACCTTTTGGGTTTTTCTTTTCTTGAAAGTTGTTGTACTCTGTCTCTTGATTGGTTCTTTCACTCCTATATTTATTTTGTGGCAATATTTAAATATTGATTGGAGAGGATCCTCATGGTGACTCTGGAACAACTCTGGTTTACTCTACCATCTAAATACCTGCTATTTGTAAAGCATAACTAGACCTAATAAACTCTCAGTGGTGTATCATTTGCAAATTTATTAAACATTCTGTGTTTTTAAATCATCAAATTTTGTTTCTCTCTCTCCAGTGTTTTTCATACTTGCTCCTCCTCTCTACTCATAGAACCACCACCCTGGTTCTTGCCCAATTTACTGAAATAAATAGCATCCTTGTTAGTCTCATTGGTTCCTCTCTCCCCTATCCAATCCACCCTCTACATAGGTGCAAGTATGGTCATGATGTCCATCTGCTCAAAATCATCCAGTAACTTTTTCTGGTTTCAAACATAAGTTTCACAACCTGCCCTAAATATTTTTCCAATTTGATTGTTCATTTCCCTACATCTGTTCTATGACTAAACCAAACTGGCTTTCTTGCTTTTCCTCCCACAATATCCTTTTATCTCCCCATTTTTGCAGCGATTGTCCCTCATTCTTAGAGGAACTCCCACCTCACCTTTATTCTTTGAGAATCCCTTGTTTCCTTTGAAGTTTCTCCAGCAACCCCTCCTACATGAAGCCTTTCCTGATTCCCCAAGCTATTAATATCTTCCCCTTCCAAAATCTCTTCTCCTTACTTGGCATATATTTTATATTTATGTATATATCATCATTAGCTGGAACTAAGCTCCTTGAAGGCAGGGGTTATGCTCCTGTTTGCCTTTGTATCCTTAATACCTAACACAATACCTGGGACATAGTAAGACCCTATTGATTGCTGATTGATTTCAGAAATTGATTTTTAAAATGTTGAGAGGCTGATCAGAGAACTTTACAGCAAACCATCATTATTTGTACGTGGACAATAGATCCTCCTTGGTATCTATCCACTAGTAAGGGCTTTATTACTTTATTGACAGCCCCTCCTGAAGCAGAAGGTAAATCCTCATTGCCACTGATTAATGAGGCCAGTTCTGACATAGTAGGTGTCTCCCTCTATAACTTAGAAAAAGTCCTCATTAGCACTACATTTGAGGATGATTGTCTGCGAGGAGAATTTTAGTGACAGTTCTCCTGGTGAACTACACTCCTCTGGGTTTTCCCTAAAAACTTTCACCCCCATTTCCTGTGTTCCAGTTTTCCACACTTATCCGTTCCTGATCTTTGGAGGCTCCTGTTATGCAATTTTGAAGCAGCTGGCCTATCTATTTCCTTCTCACAAATTTTTGCCTGACCTGCCAGGCAGGCCCTTTCAGTTAATTCAGGTGTAAGCAATTAGCAATTAGCACCAGGATGCTAGCTGCTAAACTAGGCCAATCCCCAGGTTCCTAAAGCAATCATGAGACAGAATCAGCAAACACAGAGTCCCCAGACAAAAATAAATAAAAATTTCTCACTCACTATTTCTTGGCTCTCACATTTGCTTACCTTTTAAAAAACTGTTTTAAAGTTGGAAGAGGGGCAAAAAAGTTCTTTATTTCTATTAGTGGCCACTGGGAGGATCCTAGAATTGAAAAGGACCTCTCTATTCAATCTCTATCAGAAGCATTGATTCTGTGTACCACATCACTGAGGAATGATGGGGAACTCACTCCCTCCTGAAGCAGTCCATTTTTAGGTCTAACCAGTAAAACATTTTCTCTTAGTCAAAATCTGCTTCCCTATTACTTGTACCCTTTAGTCCTATTGGAAATGAAAAGGGAGGGAGAGAAGGAGGCAGAAAAAAAAGAGGAGCAGGAAGAATAAGAAAGAGAGGAGGAAAAAAAGAAGTGAAGAACAAGGAGATAGGGCAAAAAAAGTAGGGAAACAAACAAGTAGAGGGAAGGAGAAGCAAAGAGAGAAAAAAGAGAGGGATAGATAAGGACAGAAAGGCCAGGGAGGGAGTTCAAGAAAAAGAATTCTGCCAGAGTCTTGAAAGTTTACTACTTAATTAGGTAAGCTAAACAGCAAGAATTTGCAGGTGGGATTTTTTGTTTGTTTGAAAAAACGATATGGTATGTGATTAGCCATATTTTTGTGTCCCTTTCTGAAGTTTTTTTGTTTTCTTCTAGGTATTCTTTTTAAATTTAACTTTTGTATTTTTTCAAGAACATGTAGAAACAATTTCTGTATTCTTTTTAAAAAGACACTTTATTAATGCTCTTTTTTCCAATATCTATCTATAACTACTACCATACAATTCTTCCTTACCTTTCCTCCCTGATAAGAGATTTCCCTTATTATATATATATATATATACATATAGATGCATATATGTGTATATATACACATGAAAATCATAGGAAAACGAATCAACATATTGACCATCTCAAAAATTCAGAGCCCTTCTCAAACTTTTTGGTTTTAGGATCCCTTTACACTCTTAAAAATTATGATGGACTCAAATGAGGAATGGCTGAACAAATTGTGGTATCTGATGGTGATGGAATACTATTGTGATGAAAGGAATAATGAACTGGAGGAATTCCATGTGAACTGGAACGACCTCCAGGAAGTGATGTAGAGTGAGAGGAGAAGAACCAGGAGAACATTGTACACAGAGACTGATACACTGTCATACAATTGAATGTAAAACAATGTCATACTAGCAGCAATGCAATGACTCAGGACAATCCAGAGAAACTTTTGAGAAAGAACACTATCCACGTCCAAAGAAAGAACCGTGGGAGCAAAAACACAGAAGAAAAATATATGATCAATCACATAGTTCGATGGGAATATGAATAGAGTTTTGGTGTTAAAAAAATCACTCAATTGCAAATATGAATAACATGGCGAAAGGTTTTGAACAATGATACATATATAAACCAATAGAATTGCTTGTCAGCTCCGGGAGGAGGGATGGAAGAGGGGTGAGAAAAATCATGAATCATGTAACCATGGAAAAAATATTCTAAATAAATAAATTAAATTAAAATAAAATAAAGATACATACAGAAAATAGAAGCCAAGACATATGATAAAAGAGGACTACAAAAGCATCACTAAACTGGAAGGAATGCAAAAAAATTATGATGGATCCCAAGGACTTTTTGTTTATTTGGTTTGTATCTATTGATGCTAGCATATCATAAATTCAAAGTGATAAATTATAAATATTTATTCATTCATTTTAAAATAACAAACTCATTACCACTCATATCCTAAGTAACTTTTTTTGTGTGGAAAAAACTACATTTTCCAAAACAAAAACAAAAAAAGAGAAAAGTGTGACATTGTTTTACAAATTTTTGCAAATCTCTGTTATCTGGCTTAATAGAAAATAGCTAATTTTGCACTGGATCTATTATGATATACTGTTTTAGTATAGTATATGGGGAAAATCCAGCCTCACACAGATATTAATCAGTCAGTATCTATCATGTGCCAGGCACTGTACTAGAGAGAGATATAGTTGGATATATATAGTTGGAAAAGGGAGAGTATTTTAATAGACAAATAGTGTCTTCGTACTTTTAAACTTTAATAGTATAAGATTGCACTAAGACTTTTGGAATACTCTGCATTATTGTGAAAACAGTTTTAACCTCACCACCCCCCTGAAACATCCTGAAAGGATCTCAGATCACACTTTGAAAATGTCCATTCTAGTCCATTACCTCTGTCAAGAGGTGGGAGGTATCACTACCATTCACTGCTTTCAAACTGTTTTCCTTAATGCATTGTCATCACCTCATAAATTGTTCTCCTGGTTTCGCTTCTTTCTCTCTGCTTGTGTCTGCCCATGTCTCTGCTTATGTTTCTCTGGTCTGTATAGACAAATCAATCAGTGCATTTTCCATGGAAGGGTAAGGGCTTGGAGACTGGGGATGGGGTGTAGAAAGAGAGTTTGATCTAAGACTTACATAGGGTAGTTAAGTTGTTCAATGTTTATGAAGTAGCAGGCTATTCAGGTATGGGAGTTGATGGTAGGTAAAAGAGTAATAAAAGAATCAGAAAGGAAGATCAGGCTTTTTAGACTGAAAATATGACAGGAAAGCTGGGAGGTGGTCCTTTAGGGGCTAGCTCTGACAGGATGCTGGTTTGACAAGTCTACGGTGGGTAAGCGGAATGCGAGTAGGCTTTAGTGGTGAGAGAAGGAAGGAAATTGAGCATGAAGCATTTTGGATCTTTGGGACTTGAGAGAAGTTGGAGAGATGCCAACTTGTTAGAATATGAATTCTCCCAATAAATAAGTAAATAAGAACTTATTGTTTTTTGAGTCACTTTTTGGTTGTATCCAATTTTTGTGACCCCATTTTGGGGTTTTCTTGGCATGGATACTAGAGTGATTTGCCATTTCCTTCTACAGTTCATTTTACAGATGAAAAAACTGAGGCAAACTGGTTTATTTACTTGCACAAGGGCACACAGCTAGTAAGTATCTGAGGCTGGATTTGAACTCATGAAAATGAGTTTTCTGGATTTCAGGTGCAGTACTCTATCCACTATGCCACCTAGCTATCCCATAATAAGAGAAATAAAGTCTTTCAAAACTCCTTCAGACATTCTGTTCTGATGAATTTGTTGCTAAAGCAGCATAATACACATAAACTGTATATCTCAAGCTAAAATATCAGTAGGAGTCTACTTATTTCAAAACTAAGAAACTGGAATTTTCTGTACATTGACACATTTTTCATACAGGGAGAAGTGATGTGATCTTGAAGTTCCTCCTCTGACAACAATTCTGGGCAAATCTCTTTAACTTCTCAGCACTCTAGTTAAACCTCTAAGATGGTAAATTTCAGAGAAGATACCAACCTTCCTTAATAGGGGAAGAATTCCTCACATCCATGAAAGCCCAGGTCCAATCTCAACTCCATTTGAGAGTTAGTGTGTCCAAAAGATCACTAGCAAAGAGGTGGAGACTGAAATAGCTAGGCTAGCCTTCACACAGAAGGCATATAGACTTTCCCTAGGTCTAAACTCAAAGCCTTTCCATCTTGATGGGACCTGTCAAAGTAAGACTTTATCAGAGTAAGGGCTCACTCTTTGCTTTTAGAGGCTTATTTCTACTGCCAAGGCTTTCTCCCAACAGCCCAGGCTAATATGTATCGCTCTGACCATCTACCACTCTACCTCTTATAATACTTATCCCTAAAAAGAAGAGACAGATCCTTTTGTTTGTGGGACTCCATGTTTCTTAGATGGTTTTTGGTTACATCCATGGCAGTAATGAGGGTGGAACCAAATGTACATTCCCTGTCTTTTTTTTTAAGTAACATCCTAAAGAATAAAACCTGAGACATGGGTAATCAAAGGGATAAATGCATTTTGCTAAATATAGAAACTACAAACAACTTTTGTTTTTGTTTTTGAGCAATTTATTGCAGTTTATTAGTTTGTTCAGTCTGATGTAATTTGTCTTGCACCTTTGTTACTATAGCCTTTGACATGAAAACAGAAAGCAGGAAGGCAAGTGGAAAAGGATGAGGAAGAGAACTATTAGGGAAGCATTTGAAGAAATGAGATGCTTGTAAATCGTGGAATAGTTACCAAAAGGAAGTTTACTTTGCCAGCAAAGATTCAGTGACACTTTGCTTCTACAGATGCCCCACTTCTCCATATGGAAACCCTTCTTGTCATCAGGGCAGGGTGCAGAGACTAATCTTCAGAATATTTGACTCGTTCAAGTCAAAACCAACTCCATGTGGGTGAGCCCGCTAAGTCATTAGGTGACAAGAAATCTGGGTCAAGGAAAGCAGAAGCCAATTAAGTACCTAGACATATTTTAGGAAAAATGAATCTTTGTTGCAATCCTGTTGTTAGAGAAAAATGGGGAACCCTGGTAGATATTAGCCCTTTCCGAGGAACAAAAGAACAAAGAAAGGAAGGAGGGCGACAGATTGATGAGCAAGAACGTGTTATGGTGTAAAGTCAAAAAAGAACCTGAGAAAATGAGAAGATCCTGGTATCTACAGCTGCAAGGAACCACAGACAATCTCCAGTCCAACTTCCCCATTTTACAGATAAGGCAGCAGAAGTCTAGAGAGGTAAATTGATTACCCCAGGTCACACAGAGCTAGTAACAAACCAAGATTCAAACTTGGGTCTTCTCCTACCAAAACCAGAACCAGAGCTCTTGATGGCCATAGTCCATATTTGTGTTGAGAGTTCCATAAAGTCTCATGTCTTGCGTGGAATAAAGAAGGGATACTGGACCAAACCACAGCCATTCTCAAGTTATCTCAGTATTACCCTGCCTTGGGAACAATGGTTACTATTTCTCTCAAAGAATAAAGAGAGGAAGTGAAGGGATATATGGTATGGAAGAGAAGGAGAAAAAGATGAAAAAGGAGGAGGAAAAGAAGAGAAGAAGAGAGTTTAAAGAAATAAAGAAGAAAGGAAGAGAGAGAGAGAGAGAGAGAGAGAGAGAGAGAGAGAGAGAGAGAGAGAGAGAGAGAGAGAGAGAGAGAATTTTGACCAAGAGTTTTGAGCTTCACTGTTTAGGAAGTAAGTGATCTGATCAGGGAGAATTTGGGTGTAAAAGAGGCAAAGTTATAAAAAATTAAAATGGGGCACGGCATATGTTTACATCATACAATTATCATCACATCTAGCCTCAGATACTCTCTATGTGACTCTGGGCAAGTAATTTAACTTCTATTTGCCTCAGTTTCCTCATCTGCAAAATGGAGATAATAATTTATCTACTTCCCAGGATTGTTGTGAGATCATAATTATAAATCACTTAGCACAGAACGTTAAGTGCTATACGTTAGTTATTATGATGACTCGTTGTTGTTAAAAATTGATTAGAGAGCAATATGAATGCATCTTGCACTTAAAGGGAGGAGAATTTGGAAGAAAAGAAAGGTGAAATTAGCCCCTCCAATGCAGAAAGAGGGCCAAATCATTGCTGGCAACCAAAAACGCAGCAGCAGCAACACAGGACAAATGTGTTGTTTTTTTTTTAATGTGTTGACTTATGCTGAAAGATCTAAAAACATATTATTTGTAATATACAAAGACCTGCAACAACACCCAGTATTCTCATTGTGTTGTATTTAATAACATAATAACATGTCCCCAGGCTAGTACCCTCTTTAGGCTCATTGGTTAATATTTGCTATTATTATGTTATCCATTGCCTTCATATGCTATCATTATTCACTAATTATACACATTAGTACAATCCATTTTGACGTGTATTTTCACAGGAACTCCACAGCAGCTTCTTCCTGGGAGGTAAGACATGATGGAATTATTTACTGCATGCCCCTTTGTTGGTTTTGTTCAGAAAATAAAGCTAACAGCTCCTTCACTCCCCCTCCTTCATACCTTATAACCTCTTAAAATTATCACTCATCCTCTTCCCTCTCTCTACCTCTGCCTATGAGTATGCTATAGTTCTTCCTTATCAAAAACAACAACCATTAATGAAAGTCCTTCCCTTAAGCCCTACTAGCCCCTTGAGTTACCATCCCACCTCTTCCCCCCTTTCACTCTAAAATATCTGGAAATGAGTGCTCTGGACTTGATGTCTCCAGAGTCTTACCACCCATTCTGCCATTCCTTGTTGTCTGGTTTTCATCCCCGCCATTCTACCAGTTATCTAAGGTTACCTCTGTGCCCAATGGCCTGTTCTCAGAACTTGGCCCAGTCAAACCCTCTGCAGCAATATTACTGTTCACCACCTCTGCAATGGAACTCCCTTCTCTTGGTTTCCACCATGTTGCTGTTCTCCTTCCTTTAATTCCTCTCTATTTTTTACCTTTAAAAGTTCCTCGCCATTCTCCTTCTCTATTTAAATGTAGGTATTCTACCCATCTTTTATCAAGACCACCAGAAGAGCCTCCTTAGTGGTCTTCCTGACTAATTTCTCAAATTCGAATGCATTTTATACAATGCTGCCTCCCTGCAAAGCTGTGATCACATCGTTCTTCTGATCAATGACTTTGGAACTCCTTTCCCCCCAAATACCTGAAGTCCAAACACTTTAGGTTGGCCTTTAAGCCCTCATTAATTAACTCCAGTCCTGCTTAATATCATTTCCTTCATATCCCTATATTTTATGGTTCTAGACTTTGAACACAATCAACACACTCATCTCTGAATCTTTCTTTTGTCAGATAGTCCATTCTGCCTACCTCTGAGGCTTGTGGCTGCCATCTGTTATCTTGCCCATCTTTCAAGTCTAGATCGAATGACACTTCCATGAAACTCCCTGATGGCATCCCAAAGCCAGAAGCCATGTGGCTCAGTGGAAGCATACTGGCCGTGGAGTCAGAAGATCTGAGTTTGAATTCTGACATTGAGGTTTCCAACCTCTATGATCTTGCCATTAACCTCCCTTGGGCTCCTTTTCCTTATTTGTAAAATGAGGGAATTGGACTAAATGGCCTCTGAAGGTCCTTCTGGGTCCGAACATATGAGTTCTCTTGGTACCTTCTTTGTATCTCTCTTTTATATATTTATATTATTATATTATAAACTTGACAGAAGTTTGAATTATGCAACAGTGGAAAGAACTCTGACTCTGGAATCAAGGGATACAGGTTTAAACCCTAACTCTTGGGCTCATTATTTGAGTGACTTTGGACAAGTCATTAACCTCCCTGGGCCTCAGTTTCCTCAAACTATAAAAATTAAGGGATAAGGGAGCACCTAGGCTCAGTGGATAGAGAGGAGGTCCTTGCTCCTTGCCTTTAGAATCTAGTAGGAGGGATGGGAGTCAGGAGTGAAGAGAGGTGGTCGTGGGTCCAGGTCTAGCCTCAGCTACTTCCTGGCTCTGTGGTCTTAAGCAAGTGCCTTGATCCCCATTGCCTAGCCCTTACTTTTTTTTCTGCCTTGGAACCAAGACTTAGTATGGATTCTAAGACAGAAGTTAAGGGTTTACAAAAAAGAACGGGTTAGACTAAATGGTTTCTGAGCCTCCTTCCAGATCTGAATTCTATGAATGGGAGAAAAGGATTCCTACTAGATTCCAAAGACAAGGCTGTGCTTTACTCCTCTTTGTAGCCCCCCTGTCCTTCTAGTACGGTATGTTGTGGCTTTAGAGTGAGAGAGCCAGAGTTTGAATCTTCCATTTATCCACATCACTTTGGCTAAGCTAGCTCCTTTTTCCTGGCTTCAACCTTCATTGATAAAATGGGAGCACGGGGTCAGACGGTTTCTAAGATTTCTTTTAATTCCAGATTCTAGGATCCTAGTTATTCAAGAAGTGTTGCCTCAACTGTGTTGAATTTTAATTAATAAATAGAAGATCTTTTAAAAATGAGCTGCCAGCAGCCAACCCGCATCCCATTCGTGCCAGGAGTATTTTTGCTACTTCTTTGCTGCTGTACATGGGCTCCGAAACCCTGCTTTTGTAAAGATATTCACAACTGCGCTTCTGTAGAAGAATAAAACATTTCCTAGCAGAAGCGGAAAGAGGAACTCCATCCCCCTCAAGACGAGAAGGGCCCTAGACCTCCCAGAAAGGGCTCCACACACTGTCAGAAGTGTCTCCCACAGAGACTGCCTTGCCTGCCATGTCTGTGAGTCGGCGACACAGTGTTCCCATCAGCGCTCTGAGGGAAGGATGACAGGAATGCTAATGAACAGCCAGTTGATTCAGGCTCTCCTAATTCCAAAGCCCAGAAAGACCTACCTTTCTGCTGCCACCACAGAACCCCTCTCTCACTAGGAATTAGTGACCCATGGACTCCTGGGAACTAGACATTCTTATGTCTCAGACCTAATTATTCACATTCGAAAAATAATAGTAATAGAGAACATCCATTTAGACAGGGAGCATCATGGAAAGCAGAGTACTGGACTTGGGGTCAGAAAGAACTGAATTCAAATGCTGCTTCAGAAATTTACTAGCTCTGTGACCCTGTGAAATTCACTTAACCTATTTGCCTCAGTTTCCTCAACTGTAAAATGAGTATGTTAGACTCTATGACCACCACTCCACCCTTCATTTGAATGTGAATTTCTTCAGAGATGTAGCTGTTAGTACCTTTCCTTATGTTTGTAGCACTCAGAGTTTGGAAAACACGACTGAAAATTACTTATTGGGGGGCAGCTGGGTGTCTCTGTGAATGGGAAGTCCTGGGTTTGAATCTTGCCTCAGATACTTCTTAGCTGTGTGATCCTGAGCAAGTCACTTAATCCCTATTTCCTAGCCCTTAACTGCTCTTCTGCCTTGGAACCAATACACAGAAGGTAAGGGTTTAAAAAAAAAAAACTACTCATTGATAAGGATCAATCTCATCTGATCCTCACAATAACTCTGTCAAATAAGTCTAATTCACCCATTTTTAATAGATAACAGCATCTTAAGTGGCTTGAGTCATATAGCTATAGTAGGAGGCATTGGAGATAGATTTGAATCCAGTTCTTCCTAAGTCCAAAAATCACTCTTCCAGTTACTACATGCTGGGTCATATGTGCATAATTCAGGTCCATTTCTTATCTTCCCAGGAAAGCTCAAAGTACTTTGTGTTGAAAGAGTTTCACCTAAAACAGAACTAAGGAATACGCCCCCAAGAATGTGTGGCTTGGGGCTCAAGCCAATGAGAAAACATTAAGAGTGTGTTTGTCACCCTCCAAAGACCCAAAGTCTCGTTTCTCTCCTCAATGTGCACTTTAAGCAAAAGTCCTACATTATAAAAGAAAGAACGTTAGGAGAGGGGCACGGGGGAGGGGGCAATGAAGAAAGGGATGAAGAGGTTTCGTTTCTCCCCTTCAAGGGGGTAATGGCATTTTTCCTCACCAGATACAACCTCAGCTGAGTCAGTATCAGGATACGATGGAAATCCAGGGCTTCCTGAAAAGCGACAAAGATAGATTGCACGTGTGCCTCATTTTATTACCCTTCTTTGCAAAACTGGCTGGCAGCAGGTAATGCCTCTTAGCTGTGGCTTAAAAATGGATTTCAATAAAACAGTCAGAAAAGATTTGAGTCAACAGATTTCTCACAGGTCTGCTCCAAGAAGCTGAAGCATGCACAGTGGTCATGTCCCAGTAACTTATCTCGGCACATGGGGTAAACCAGGTTGAGGGTAATGGACAGACTTTGACCCTGTCATTGAGTTAGGGGAGTATCTATCCCAAGCATGCGAAGACTTCCTCCTCCCCCCTGGGAATGGGCAGATGTGCCAACAGCCATGATGGTGACCGAAGTGGGTGATCAGAAATGGAAGAAGCCAGGGTCCTCCACTGCATCTTGAGCCATCACCAGTCATCCTGACTTCTGTCTTGCCACTGGACTTGGGTCTGGAAGAGAGAACGAGGCTGATGACTTTGTGCAACTCTGCCTCGATTAAAACCAATTCACTTGCATGCCAAGATATCACCCCCGGATGTCACTGGTCCTTTCAAAAATGAAGGGCAAACAACAACAACCTGTGTATATAGGGACATAGTAGTAAATATTTAATAGCTGACTCTCTGGGGGAAATGGATACACGATACACTTTTAAGTTTAATTTGAATTATCAACATTCTTTCCATCACTCTCAATCAACAAAACAATCCATCAAACCCTGATGTGCAGTGGTTGCCTATTTCAGAGGAGTAAAGGCTCATATTGATCATTTAACAATCTACTCTCTCCACATCACTGTGTGCACATAATGCTTCCACCTTGGGCACCTTAAGCACAAGACTGCTCCATTTTTGTCTATATAACCTCAGCACTGAGCATTGTGCCTAGAACAGTGTGGGGTCTTGATGCTTATCAAACTCGATTATTGTTGTATTTATTGGCTTTCCTGAGAGGCAGCTTAGAAGAGTAGAAAGAAAAGTGGATGGACATTTGGAGGATCTCAGTTCAAATCCCAGCATTAATACCTATTCTCTGTGCAATCTGGGTCAAGTCACCTAATCTCCCTGACTCTCAATTTCCTCATTGGTCATACTAAGGGTTGACCACATAACTTTTGTGATTCTAAATTTATTATGTTCTATACAGGAGTGGGGTGGAGGGAGGGAAGGGAAAGAATATGAATCTTGTAACCATGGAAAAATATTCTAAATTAGCTAATTAAATAAAAATGTCCAAAAATCTCAAAAAAAATAATAAAATAAATTTATTGTATTCTAAATCTACTCTGTGATCCTATGGATGGAATGGAGAGGAATTCCAGCCTCCACCTTAGATCTCCTAGTTCCTATCTTTTGTCCAGAGGGATTCCTTAAGGGAATTCCAACAGATTCGTTTCAGCCTCATCCTTCTTGAAACTTCCAGTTGGTATCAAGAAAGGAAAAAGAACCTTGTCTCAAAAGGCTACAACTTGGATAGAAATGCATGGAAGGAAGGAGCAAAGTCTGTATAAAAAATGCATGGAACAGAACTGTGGGGAGAGTTTAAACTTTTATATTTTCTTAGATTTAATCAAACTGATAGAAGGAAAATGAAAAATGGTGAGTTTTAAGGGTCCAGAGAGATCAGAGCTTAATATAAAAATTCAGAGAAATAGAGAATATCATAAGCCTAAAAAATAAACTACTGAGGGAAGATGGTAAGGCGAGGCAGCTCTTTATCACTTCACAAGGCTGGGAATCAAAATGAAACCCAAACGTGTGCTCAACAACAAACCAACCTGAGTATAGGAAGTCATAGGAAAACTTGTGGCAGGCTCTACTTCCCATGAGTTTGCCTCCTTTCTCTAAATCGGAGGAAAAGATTATCCATGTGCTTCTCTACTCCCCACGCTTATATAATCTGCCACCTGGAGAGCACGGTCAGCCATTCACAAGGACAGCTCTTCTTTCATAGACAAAGCTTCCTTGTAAGTCCCTCTGCTGTCCCCCAAATAACCACTTAGAGCAAAGGAAAAATCAGCCGCAGCTATTCCTTTGCTATGTGTACAATAGCACCAGACTTTACTCCTTAATCCAGAAAAAGGAAATTCCTATCCTTGTTCTCCTTGCAAATGAAGTCTCTCAAGATGGCAATGTCACAAACAGGAGAACACAGAGGTTCAGGAAAGGGGAAAGATCCAAAGGTTATCTTTTCCTTCCTTTTTTAATATGTCGCTCTCTGAAGGGCAAAGGCATGGATGGCTGGAAGAGAGAAAGCTTCGCTAGCGGCACCTAGTTCTGGGGCTTGGCTGTCATTTCTTTACCGTCACTAATATTAAGCTGTCACACAGCTGAGAGGCAACAGTGTGGGAAAAGTGGGACTGTCCAATTCTGTACATCTAAGTCAGCACACGGTGACTATTTTTGGGATGGGAAATAAAACAATATAAGTTTAGCATAGAAATTAACCTAGATAGGTTGTATGCCCATTTTTTTAATTGGATTGACACATCTCTGAGTGTGGGATAGTGCATAGATAGCCTGTCTCAAAGTCAGGAAGACCCGAGTTCAAGTTTTGCCTCTTACATTTACTGGCCATGTATAATCTAGTTAAATGGGTTTCCTTCTCTCTTGGTGTTTTCAGACAGCTCCATAAGATTTAAAGCTGTTTAAGAGTTACAAAGCTGAAAAGATAGAAAGTATTTCCTCACCGGGGACCACTTACACTAATGAAATCACAAGTCTAGATTTTTTTAAAAATGTTCTTCACCAAGAAAAGGCTATCATCTAGAACAATGAGTCCTATAACTGTAGTTAGAGGGATGAGTTCAAAGCTTGCCTCTGGGACTTCTGTTACTATGGATAGAGAGTTTTATCTCTCTAAGACTCAAGTTAAAGGATTCATCAGTAAATAGAATTTCTACCCTAAAAGAATCCAGCAGTCCTTGAGGTATGTCTCCCCAATAGGCTATTCCCAAGTAACAATTTTTGGAAACGTCATTAACTATGGCAAGGGTCCCATATATTATTATATTGGACTGATGATGTTGCAAACTTTCCCCTTTAAATGTTATAGAAAGTAATAAGTCACAAAGTCAGGAGAGACAATTGAAAAATATGGCCCGGCCCTTAATCACTAGTTAAATGGGAGAGGGTAGGACTGAGGTAGTTAGGAGACTGGGCGCTCAGAGAAGCAAGGCTGCTCTTTGCATCTCTCAAGCTAAACTGGCTGCCAAGGCTGGGAGGCTTCCACTCTTCATGCTCTCTGGCTGATCCAACCCTATAAATAGACAAGCACCATCCTGCCCTCTCAAACATGACAGCAGGTGCCTGGAACTAAGTCTCCAGAGCCACAAAATGTGGCTGTTGACATCTTCGATGGCTCTTCCCAGTGTGCTGCCCTCTCATTATCCCTTCCTCCCCCAAAGTGGGAGTAGGTAGGTGGATTTTGTGGTAGACAGTAAGTCCCAAAATATTATTTTGTCTCTGAGCTGGTTGTCTTCAAAGGATTAACAAGTGCCTAGGATTTCTTTTTCTGTTCCCACAGACTTGCTTTAGATCAACGGAGAATGTTCCCTTCAAAAACTAGATCTTGGTGTGGCTACATTAAGAAGGATTTTGAAGCAGGAGTACATGAGAAGACTATGTTCAGCTGTCTTCTCAAAGGGTTGTCCCAACCCCTCGAATCTGTCTATTCTTTGGTGTTTGGCTCAAGCTCCATAATTCAGGAAGGAAGATACAGTCCTTCAATGCTTCCCCTTCTCCTATTCTGGAAGAAAAGGCTAGAAGGCTCAATACACTTTCCTTCTTCACATCACCTCCAAAGTTCTTGGTCCTGAGCTTTACCTGGCTCTCCCTTCAACACCATATAGCCATTCCTGAGCTTCTTTGTAGACTGTGGGACCTGTATTTAATCTGAGCTAGGATGTCAGGGATTGATTCACAAAAGATACCTTTTTAAAAAACATTTTGAAAATAAGTTTCTTGGGTTTTACATCATGGTCATTTCTGGATGTGCCCTCCCCCCAGTGCAACTTCCCAGAACCAAACCTGGTAAGAAAGACAAATAAGGAAAAACTGATAAGTAGAAATAACTAATATAGTGACAACATAGTCACATTCTGACCCTGTAGCCTCCCATCTCCCTTCCACAAAAAGGAAAGTATGTTTTGCTTCAAGGTTTCCCTCTATACACCATAGCTTTCTATAAATGTACAAATTCTGGAATTTACTATTCATATACATGCAAGAAATGAGGTAAGTGACTGAATAACTTTTTTTTAATTATTGAAAGAATTTTATTTATTTTTTTAGTTTATTTAGTCAATTTAGAACATTATTCCTTGGTTACAATAATCACTTTATTTCCTTCCCTCCCCTCCACCCACCCTTCCCACAGGCCACATGCAATTTCATTGGGTATTACTTGTGTCCTTGATCAGAACCCATTTCCATGTTGTTGTTTGCACTAGGATGTTCATTTAGAGTCTACATCCCCAACCATGTCCCTTCAATCCATGTATTCAAGCAGTTCTTTTTCTTCAGTGTTTTTACTCCCACGGTGTTTCCTCTGAATGTGGATAGTGGTTTTTCTTGTAGATTCCTCCAAGTTGTTCAGGGTCACTGCATTGCCACTAATGGAGAAGTCCATTACATTCCATTGTACCACAGTGTATCCTATCCATTTCTGTGTACAATGTTCTCCTGGTTCTGCTCCTCTCACTCTGCATCAATTCCTGAAGGTTGTTCCAGTCTCCATGGAATTCCTCCACTTTATTATTCCTTTGAGCACAATAGTGTTCCATCACCAACATATATTTGTTCAGCCATTCCCCAGTTGAAGGGCATCCCCTCATTTTCCAATTTTTTGCCACCACAAACAGTGCAGCTATGAATATTTTTGAACATGTCTTTTTCCTTATTATTAAAAGAATTTTAAAATAATTAGATTATTTTTCATAAAGAAAAAATAAACAACTACCACCCTTACCAAAGTTCTTAGAGCTTCCTGGGATTTTGAACAGTCCATAATGGGATCCTCTTCTCTGGAATTGAGAATAATACATACAGTTACTTAAAATTTGCCTTCTTTTTGGTGTTCCATTCATTAACATCATTGTGGTTAGTGGCCATATTACTCTGTTTCCACTGATTTTGTTATGTATTATTTGATATCCAGCTTCATGTTTCTGAATTTCTCCTATAATTCACTTTTTATCAATTAATCAATGAACTAGTATATTGAGCACCTACTATGTGCCAGCCAGTGTGCTAGGTGCTGGGGATGCAAATGAAAAGAAGGAAATGATCCATGCTTGGAAGGACATTTCATTATAAAGGGGAGAAAATTTCACATAGAGGGATATGCATTTCTATTTTGGGGGAAGGCCATTAGCAACAGGGAAGAGGAGTTAGTCAACAAACTTTTCTTAAGTACTTACTATGTGCCAAAATGTATAGAAAAGGGGCAAAACTATGGTCCCCACTCTGAAGAAGTTTATATTCTACTAAGGGAGACAGCCTCTAAATGATGAGGTAGATACAAGATATATACAGTGTAAATGAAAGATAATCTTAGAGGGAAGAAACTAGCTAATAGTGAAGGACTGGAAGACCTATTTCCATATTATTGATATTTGCACTAGGGTGATCATTTAGAGTCTACATCCCCAGTCATATCCCCATCATGTGATCAAGCAGTTGTTTTTCTTCTGTGTTTCTACTCTCACAGTTCTTCCTTTGAATGTGAATAGCATTCTTTCTCGTAAGACCCTTGGAATTGTTCTGGATCATTGCATTGCTACTAGTAGAGAAGTCCATTACATTCAATTGAACCACAGTGTATCAGTCTCTGTATATTATATCCTCCTGATTCTGCTCCTTTCACTCTTCATCACTTCCTGGAAGTCGTTCCAGTTCACATGGAATCCCTCCAGTTCATTACTCCTTTGAGCACAATAGTATTCTATCACCAACATATAACAAAATTTGTTCAGCCATTCCCCAATTGAAGGGCATCCCCTCATTTTCCATTTTTTTGCTACCACAAAGAGTGTGACTATTAATATTCTTAAACAAGTCTTTTTCCTTATTATCTCTTTGGAGTACAAACCCAGCAGTGCTATGGCTGGATCAAAGGGCTGAAATGTCAGTTCTTAATTAGATAAGGAGCACTTCTATTTGAGGGTAGTGGCTAACTCCAGTGTATGACTATCCCTATAGGTGGCTAAATTGGAGCAAAGTCATGGGATTTAGGAAGAATAAGGAATTGGGAAGTTGGAGAAGACAAGGGCAAGGAATTGAGAAAGAGAGAAAGACAGTGGGTCAGGTGTTGAACTCCTGAAAATAGGAGAGACAATGAATTGGGTGATGGTGTATACCATCTACCAAAATCTGGATCTGTTGGAAGATTTTTGCAATGTGAACTTCAAGGGAGGAGAGGTTGCTCAGTGATGGTGATGCGTGAGATGAAAATGATGACTCACTCCAAAAAAGAAACCTGGAGTCAAAAGGTAGGAGTAAAACAAGGCAATTTATTTCCTTCACAAAAGGGGGTACTTCAATGATGGGCCAACAAGTGCCCACTGACAAGGCAACAAGCAGGCATTATATCCACAAGGATCCTCTCCACATTGAACCTTGACACACAATCTAAAACTCTTGTGACTGGGTTGTAGATTCTTTCAGCCCACTTCAGGTGAGGTAAGGGGAGCAACTGAGCTGTTCATTGCCCTTTCTGTCTTCCATCAGTCTCCCTCCTAAGCTTGTCCTGGAGTCCTCAAACAACAGAAGGTAACACACTAGCCTTAGAAGAGCATCCTCAATTCTATCTCACTTGGTGATAAAAGGAGAGTCTAGAAATGGCAGTAGAGAACAAGGAATATTCTTACTGTTCTTTCAGGACTGTGTTAAAGGGCAGAGTGAAAATTTGACAGTAGAGAGGGATGTAATGTCACCTGAGGGAAAACTCGATCTCATTGGTAATAGATGGAAGGAATGTAAGAAAAATAACTATAAGACAAAAAGAAATTTGTTCCCTATGGAATGGGAATTCTAAAGGACATGAGGTAAGTAGTGGTCAGAGGTGGAATGGGAAATTATTATTCACAATAATATCACATTAATATACTGCATTTTGTCAACATATTTACATAACACAATTTTCCCTTCTATTGTTTTTGCCTTCAAAACTTCATTGAGTTTGTAAAGCAATGATTTATGTTTTTCATGACTTGTTCTACTGCTCAGTCTCATCAACAGAAGTTGGTGACTGGAAGTATATTCTGTGCCTTCCTCCTACAGTATCTCCTGCCCAGCCATCTGTGACATGATCAACAGTAACGTTAGCTGTGCCTGGTCACAGGTCACATGTTGAATAGCACATTCACACTCTTTTTGGCCACCAAAATCCTTCCTCTCCTAGTCATTAAAAAACAAACAAACCTCTTATATAATAGCTGTCAACTCGGAGTTCTGATGAACTAAGAAAAAATGGCTCCTCTAGAGCATGCCAAAGGTCACACCTGCAAACTTTCCATCGTGCTGACATGGAGCTGCATTATGATGGACTTATTTGTCTTACTTTTTGTTACGACTTTTCAGAGCTCTTAAAATACTTTTTAAAAAATGTTTTGCTTTATCGTCATCGCTGTACACTGAAATGCTAAGGCATTTCAAAGAACTCAGGTTATCGAGCAGCTAATGCCAAATGAAGTCGACTCCATCAACTGCTCGTCGACAGCTTCTAATGATAGCATACAAAAATTCATTTCAAATACTAACTAAATTGTGATGGCCAGAAATAATGGGCACTATAGCTAAAGTATAGTTGGTATTCTAGTAGAAAAAACACCACAAAGTATCATGGTATAGTGCAAAAGAGCTCTGGACTTGAAATCAGGAAGGCAGAACAAATCTTATCTTTGAGAGTTATTAGCTGTGAGATCATGGACTCAGTTTCCTCATCTGTAAATTGTGGAAAATAATGCCACCTGTTTCACAGGGTTGCTGTGAAGACCAATCGAGATAATAAATATTAAACACCACATCAACATGAGCTCATATGTTTATAAATCAGATATATGCGTCATTACAGGACTTGTCATTTCACTTACATAAAGCCTGTATTCACATCCAAGCAGATCTAAATCCAGAGATACAGGATGTGGCTCTAAGTAACAGGACTGGTTTTTTATTGCCTCTATCTTAATAAAGACACCCAATTCATTCCCTGGTCAGGATTTTGTGGTCTGAAAACTCATAGACTCAAAGCCGACTGAGAATTAGCCTACTTAAAGGGAAAGTCATTAGGGAGAGAAGCTAAGTTAGGGAAGAATGCCATTGTCAAAAGAAATCTGCCAAAGGGCTTGAAAGGAAGGATATTCAGCCAGAATCTACATTTCCCCCTCCTTCATTCTCAGGCAAGGAGCACTAAGACTAAAGTTTGTCTAAGAGAGCTTATAGCAAAAGCCAGGCAAATGGATGGAGGCTCAAGAGAGGTACAAGGTGAGGAGGAGAAGTAAGTTTATGAGAACGTTTGAAACAAATGGGAAAGTCTGTTCTTGGTGCTTGTTTTTTCAAGATGCTCAGTCTTTGTGATAATGGCCTTAATGGCTTCATTGGAGAAGCAATGTGGTGTGACTGATAGGGCCCTGGACTTGGAATCAGGCAGACCAGACTTCCAAGCCTACATCTTGCCTTTACTAGCTGTACCACCTCTGAAATTAGCCTGATGTGCTACTGAGAGCTGAACATGGCCGTCGTGGGGAAAGACTCCACCATTAGAAACCTCATGTTCTACCAAGGCTATCTAAACAAAAAAAAAGGTCATTCTAGGAAGAGCTTACTTTAAGAGGGGATGGGGAGAGACAGACAGACAGACAGAGAATCAGACAAAGATAGACAGACAGAGACTCAGACAGAGACAGACAGAGAGACAGAGACAGAAAAGAGAGAGAGACACAGAGAGAGAGGACAGATAAACACAGAGACAGAGACAAGTGGATGGATAGATGGATGGATGGATGGATGGATTGATGGGTGGATGGATGGATGGATGGATGGAGGAAGGGGGCAGACAGAGAGGAGGAGGGAAGGAGGGGAGAGACAGAGACAGAGAAAGAGAAGAGGAAGGGAAGAGGGAGAGAGAGAGCTATGTTCAGTTTTTCAGCTTTAAGATGTCTCTGATCTTCAGTCTCCTATTTGTAAAACAGGAATAAAAACACTTGTATTACCTAATGCCTAGAGTGTCATGAGGTGCAAATGATCTAATAAATACGCCTTTTACAATCTTCCAACACTATAGAAATGCTAGTTTTTATTATCACTAGACCAAGAATTTCTTCATTCATTAGTTCAACAAACATTTTTAAGCAACTGCAAACTCCTTGCCTAAAATGCCTCATGCTGGCATGGAGATGCCCCAGAGTTTTCAAAAGCTATGCCAGCAGAAAGTGAGTTCTGACAGGTTCTACCAAATTGAAAAGGCTACAAGTGTGGGACTGAAGGCCACCTGTGTGTCTGTTTCCTGAGACTAGCCCATGTCATAATAATAATACCACCAACAATAATTAATGAAAGCATTTTGCCATATGTTGGGATGTTTACTGTAATCAGGAACGATTTTCCAAAATTCAAGTATGCTCTTTCGGCTGTACTGGGTGCATATGTGTTACTGAAATGTGAGTCCTAAAACAAGAAGCAGAAGCAATTCTTGGGATTGGACTGAAATGAATTCTATTGAAAAAAAAGGAAAACTAATATATTTGAAATGTTCCACTTTCTATATAAAAGAAAACAATGTGCAGGGTTTGTTTGCTTTTTGTCTTGTCCAAATAAATGACTCATCAGTAACAAAAAAAAATCAATGGTTTGAAGTGGTGCCAGTTTACCAGTATTTCCAGGTTCTTTCCAGGCCTTCATTGCTCTTATGACTTCTTTTGCCTAGTAATATTCTACTCTGCCATTTGTCACCTTCACCCCTCCCTCGTCCACTGCATAGACAATGAGCTGTACTTGGAGGGAGGCAATAATAATAATAGCTGACATGTACACAGCACTTAGAGGTGTGCAGAAAACTATAGACATTGACTTTTTTGATCCTCACAACTACCTTATGAGGGAGGTGCTCTTTTTGAGCTGTTACTCTCTCCATTCTACAAATGAGGAAGCTGAGGTTTAGAGAGTGTAAGTGACTTACCCAGTGTCCCAAGTCAGCAAATTTCTGAAGCAGGATTTGAATGCAGGTTCAGAAAAGCTCAACTCCAGGGCCTCGGCCTTCAGTTGATGATTTTGTTTTTTCCTCAGTCCTCATGAAGACCATATGAAGTCAATCTGGACAAAGTATTGAGCTACTACAAGGATAGTCTCTGCCCTCAAAGAGCTAGTGAGAGATAAGAAATGCACATAATAAATATAATTAAATCACAATGTAATACAGACACAAATACAGGATAGTTGTGAGTGGAAAAGACTCATTTCTGGCTCTAGAGGTTCCCCAAAGACTTCTTACTCTGACTTAAATGCTGAATAGGAACAGAGGGCATCCCTGATAAACAAATGCAAAGGAGATGAATGGGGGGAACTGAAAGGAACTCCAAAAATACAACAAGGAACCTCAGAGCTTGAAATAAAATGAAGTTAAGGAATGATGGCTAGAAAATTAAAATGACTTGTAATAAGTGATCTCAAGGCAGGCTCCAGTAAAAGAAAACTGCCCATTAGAAAGCTGTGTTAAATATCAGAAAGTCCTGGGTCTATATACCAAAGACATCATATAAAGGGGGAAAGGATCTCCTTATACAAAAATACTTATAGCAACTCTTTCTCTAGTGGCAATGAATTAGAAATTAAGGGGTTGTCCATCCATTAGGGAATGGCTGAACAAACTGTGGCATATGTTGGTGATGGGAAACTACTGTGCTATAAGAAATAATAAGCAGAATGATTCCAGAAAAGGCTGGAAAGACTACATGAACTGATGCAGAGTGAAAGGAGCAGAACCAGGAGAACCTTATACACAGAGACTGATACACTGTGGCACAAATGGATGTAATGGACTTCTCTACTAGCAGCAAGGCAATGACCCAGGACAATTCTAAGGGACTTATGAGAAAGATGCTATCCATACCCAGAGAAAGAACTGTGGTAGCGGAAACACAGCCTAAAAACATAGGATTGATCACATGGGTTGATGGGGATATGATTAGGGTTTTGATGTTAAAGAATCACTCTGCTACAAATATGAATAACATGGAAATAGATTTTGAACAATGATACATGTATAACCCAGTGGAACTGCTTGTCAGCTCTGGGAGGGGGGGAGGAAAAAAAGGGTGGGAAAAATCATGAATCATGTAACCATGGGAAAATATTCTAAATAAATAAATTAGAATAAAATAAAATAAATACAGATACAAACAGAAAATAGAAGCCAAGACAGATGGTAAAGGAAGCTTCACTGGCTCTGGTCTCAGACACTTACTTGTATCTTAAAGTGTGTCCTGGAACAAGTCACTTAGCATCTGTTTGCCTCAGTTTCCTAATGATAAAATGAAGATAATAATAGTCCCTACCTCCCAGGGTTGTTGTGAGGATCAAATGAGATAATAATTTTTAAAGTGCTCAGCATAGTTTCAAGCACAGAGTAAGCATTTTTAAAATGTTAGCTATTATTATTATTATTCCTTATGTTTGGCATTTAAAGTCCTTCACAACTTGTTTTCAACCTCTCTTTCTGATCTATCATTGGCACTCTATATTCCAACCAAACCAACTTACTTATTTTCACACACACACTGAATTCCATCTCCCACTTGTACATCTTTGCAAAGGTGCCCACAATTATGAATGCTCAGACTTCTCAACTCTGGCTCTTGAAAGCCTTAGCTCCCTTCAAGCTCAATCCAAGGGCCATTTCCTTCAAGAACCTTTAATGACTCCCACTTGTTAACGCTTTCCAAACTCTATTTATTTTGCCAGTGTCCTGAATTTATCTCTGAGCAAGATGTATCCCTCTTATAGAATATAAGCTCTTTGAGGGCAGGAACTATCACACTTTAGAATATGTATACCTAGCACCTAACAGTGCCTGGCAGAGAAGACATTTTTAAAAGTTGAATAATGGATTATAATCAATTAGTCTAATTATAAGCAAATAATTACTACAATGGCAGGAACAGAAAACTAGAAAAATGCAAGATAGAAATGGTAATGTGTTAATCTCCCAACCTATTTCTTGCTTTTCAGTTATCTCTTACAATTTGGGCATAAGTATTATTCACTTCATATTTTCCAAATGTTCCCAAAAAATTTGATGAATCATTTCCCTGACTCTTTCCATATCTTTTCAGCTCCTTGAGGGTTTTGTTTGTTTTTGCATCCTCAGTGCCTGGCACATAGAAAACATGTAATAATTCCTCCCTCCCTCTTTACCTTCCTTCCTCCCTCCCTTCCTTTTTCCTTCCTTCTTTCTTTTTTCTTTCCTTTCTTTCCTCCTTTCCTTCTTCCCTCCCCTCCCCTCCTTCCATTCTTTCTTTCTTTCTTTCTTTCTTTCTTTCTTTCTTTCTTTCTTTCTTTCTTCTTTTACTTAATTGATAAATGATCAAAGAATATTGTTGCTGTTCATCCTTCACTTTTAAGAGGTCTCATAGTATTATTGCAGGGCAATATCTTGACTTGCAATTGAATTGGATTTAAGTGAGGCAGAGATGTACAAAGTCATCAGTCTCACTTTCTCTTCCAGGGTCATCAAGTCAAGACAGAAGTCAGGATGACTTGTGATAGCCCAGGATGTCTTGGATGCCCTTAGTATCTTTCCATTCTGATGATGGAGTAGACATCCCCCTAACTCACTCATGAGACCACTTTGTTATAGTCAACTGTGTTTAGTCCATCTTTTGAGAAGATTTGATTTGGATGTGGCCACTAATCATGCTACAGCTTCTTGGAGCCACAAGTGAGAGTTGGATGAAAGCTGGACACCAAAGATGGATGAGCAGTCCTGAAAAGATGGAAAAGCAGCAAGCCTTTATACCAGAGGTGTTTGTCCTCTTTGAACACCCCATACACACCACCACCTCCTCATCATCAAAGGATGTTAACAAGCCATTTTCAAGGGAAGAAATTCAAGCATTCAACAGCCATATGAAGAAAATGGCCCAAATCAGTAATAATCTGAGAAATTAACATTAAAATCACTGTGAGAGTCACCTCACATCCAATTAAAATAATGAAGATGACAAAATAAAAGAAAATGGCAATTGTTAAAGAGACCATCACACTAATAGGGTAACAGCAAATCTTAGAATTGGTCTATAAAGAGGCATAGATAAGTAATAGAGCTTTGAAATTGTGTGGAATTTATCATATAATCTTGAAGAGAAATGCAAGCTGTTTGTAATACAGATAATGAATTTCATATGCAATCCTCTTTTTCTGTTCTTTATATAAACATATGCCCATGTTCATTAATTTGTGCCAAGTTGCAAGTTGGGAAAAAAAAGAAAAACAACAACATAAAATTACTTTTTAAAAGAAAGTGAACAAATGCCCTCAATCTCTTCTTGGCAGAAGTTGGGCACTATCATGCATTGTCAACTTTGGCTGACCTCTTGGTCCGTTTTGCTGAACTAATTTTTTTCCTCTTTCTTTTTTAAGGTACAATTTTCTGGGGAAGAGAAAAATGAGACATAGCTTGGAAAATGAAGGTGACATAAAAACAAAAGATGTCAATAAAAATATTTGAAGAAAGTGAGTAAGTTTCAGGTAAAAGGCTGTTTTCTGCAACTTGATTTTCGTGCCCAGAACTGACCTATCCTTTCGATCCAAACTCACTCGTTGGTGAGTCCTGCTGGAGATAAATAGTTACCAAATAGATTTTGAGTATTTTAGCTACCTGTCTCCTTCCAAAAAAAAGTTGTTCAAACAAGAATATTTGGTCCTATCTCAGAAAAAAAGGTGAAAAAGCATTTGTAATTCAAAGCTGTAGTAGCATTCTGATTCTTTTATTAATTGCTGATCCTATTTATTCTGCCTTATGGTCAATCTATATTTAGAGTACTCTCTTCAGTTCTGGCCCCCATAATTGCGAAGTACATCATTAAAATGGACAGTTTACAGAGGAAAGCAACAGAGTGGTAAAAGGCCTTGGAATCTATTATAGGAATATTGGTGAAAGGATCTAGGCATACTTAGTCTATAGAAAACAAGATTTAGGGGGATCGTGAGAGCTCTGTTTAAAGGGCTGTAGTGGAAAGAAGATTAGACTTGTTCTCTTTGGTGCCATAAGGCAGAACCACAGAAGCAATGAGGTTTATTTAGGTTTGATGTCAGGAGAAACTCCTTTCCTTGGCAAATAGCATACTGATCCTCCTTGGGGATCTTCAAAGGCTGGAGACCAATTGTTGGATATTTTTATGCCAGAGCTTCCTTTCTTAGGTGTTGATTGTACTGAATGTTGATGGAGATCTCTTCTAACTCTTAAATTTTGTGATTATTGTGTGAATAAAATAAGGAATGATTCAAGCAAAGAACATTTCAACCCCAATGGTATTAATAGGTATCAAAAAGAAAGATGAGGGGTGAAGAAAGAATCAGAGACAGAAAGGGGAAGTCTGTTTGAGAGTGAATGAATGAAAAAGTCTTTTATTGAAGTGCTCACTAGGTTCTAGATACTACACTAAATCCTAGAGATAGCAAGAAGAAAATCAATATAGTATTGTCTTCAAGGAACTTAAATTCTAATAGGAGAAGATAACACATATAAAATAGTAGTGACCTGGGAGGGATGTTTTACCTAAGGAAGTCACCAGGGTCTTGATTGGAGTCATAGGGAATAGAATACCATCTGAGAATGGAGGAGGAGTAATGCAGTGCAAGGAGGAGGTCAAGTCTCAAAATACTGAAAGTCAGAACCACATGACTCCAAGATGAAAGAAAAGCAAAGGCTGAAAAATTTGGTGGCTGCATTACTAAAAAGATGTAACTCACTGAAGATTGTGCCCATGTGGGATTTTAATTACCCAGACATCTGTTTAGCGAAGTGTATGACTAAATAGGGATCAAATACAGAGCTCAAGTTACGTGAGCTGGAGATGACATTCATGACTCAGAAAGGCGAGCTATCAGCCAGGGGAAAATCAATCCAGGCTTTGCTTCGGACTGACAGAGAAGCAATTATTTTGAACATGGAGCGGCTTAGCATCCCTGGCCATGAATGTAATTAAGTAATTCCTGTCCCCTGCTCCCAGCATAAAGCAGAAGAAACTACTGTATTTAACTGTCAGTAAGGTGCACTCCCAATTCCTTCCTTCCTCTCCTTTCCCTTCCTCCCTCCTACAAATATTTTGTGTGGGTTTTTTTTTATTATAACAGCTTTCTTCTCCTAATTGCATCATTTCCCTCCCCTGTTTCCACCCAGAAGATACACCCAGAGAAGCAGAAAAAAGGTCTTGGTGCCAATGTTCTCACACTTGTTATGTGAAGAGAGTCATACGAGATGAGCCCCTTCCTTCTGTCGATTACATACGATTTACCTGTACAGAGCATGACCCAAAAGTCTTAGTCCCATGTTAAATTATGAAGACCTTTGGGATACCCCGTGTATCTTGTTTGTACATAATTATCTCAGCCCTTAGACTGTGAGCTCCTTGAAAGCAGGGATTGTTTTTTGCCTTTCTTGGTATCACCAGAATTTTTAGCACATAGCCTAGCTCATAGCAGGTAGCTCATACATGTTTGTTAACTCACTACTACCAATATAAAGAAAATTAGTAAGGAGATATAATTATGCATATAATATGTATTTATCTAGACATACATATGTATACATGTATATATATATATGCAGGGCAATTTTAAACTTTAACAGCTTAAAACACACTCATATGTATATGTACTTGTATGAATATAGATATAGATCCATTTTGAGAGTATAGATTGAAATACATATGTACATATACATATGTATGGCTATATATGTATATCTATCCACAGACAGACAGACAGAAAAAGTGATAAGTAGATAGGTAGATAGGTAGATAGACATAGATTGATGTAGACAGACAGATAGGCAGGCAGGCAGACAGACAGGCAGACAGAGAGTTAGATAGATACATAGATGAACAGATTGATGATAGATACATAGATGGATGAATGGATGGCGATACATAGATAAATAGATACATAGATGGATGAATGGATGGCGATACATAGATAAATAGATACATAGATGGATGGATAGATAGAGAGAGAGATACATAGATAGATACATAGATAAATAGATACATAGAAAGATGGATGGAGAGAGAGGACGGAGGAGAGAGATTCCCCAAAAGGATTGACCCGTACTTAGGTTCAAAACCACCTTTAATCTTTACTATCCATGTTGACCCTCTTGTTGTTACTCACATTTGACATTAGCCACTTCCATATATTTCCACTGTTTGTCCCCCAAGCCTAGAATTAACTCCCTCTTCACCTCTCCCTCCCTCTTGGGATCCCCAGCATCCTTCAAAGCACATCTCAAAGCCACTTCCTATATGACGCCTTTCTTGCTCCTCTCAGGAGCTTCTTGATTATCAGAGGCTCTTTGTTTCATTTTCATCTTTCTATCCTCAGAACTTAGCACAATACCCAGGGCATAGTAGGTGCTTCATAAATGTTGATCAATTGACATAACCCCTCTGACCTTTAAGTTCCTCTCCTATAAAATTAAAGGGCTAAACCATGCATTCTCAACCATAAGTCCATAGACAGATGTCACAAGTCTCTGAACTTGGATGAAAAAAAAAATGGCACTGAATGGCAATGAAACTGAAATGGAGCATTTTGTGTGTTTTATTTTAGGATTAAGAAACATAATGCTGAGAAGGAGCCCATCCATACACTTTACCAGATTCCCAAAAGGGTCCATCATCACACACATACTCCCAACAAACAAAGTCTAAGAGCCCTTGGACTAGATCTAATCGTGGGTCCTATAATTCTGTGTTATAAGACGAGCAGTTAGCTACACTTTTGGTGTCATTTAAAAGGCAGCCATGAGGCCCTGCTTGCTGAAAAATAAAATCATCCTCCTTCTACCCATAGATTTATCATGGCACTAACCACTTTCCTGGCCTGAAATTTCTACCTTTTGAGTCATTCCCTTGGGCTAATCAACGAGGACTAGACCTATTACCTGCTATCCACAGACATCCCTCTAATCCTCTCCCATTAGCATGAATTAGTCTATTGGATTAACTAGTTGGCACCTTGCTAGTCAGAGAATATGATGTGTGGAGGAAGAAGCACAGGATGAGTAAACCAGAACGGAAGGAGAGGGAAAAGCTTGAGGGCTCTAGGCCAGGAAAGGCAAATTCAGACAGGCACCTTGTGGGGGTGAGGAAAGGAGAGTAAACAAGAAGGAATGGGGGGAAAGGAGGTAGATAAAACATGAACTTCACAGTTTTTCCCAAAGATGGCTCTAAGTGTTACTGGAGCCTGGGCCACATATTGAGCTTGAATATGCTACCCTACTTGCTTCTCTACTTCCTACTCTTCAACTCAACAGGGCAAAATTTAAGACTATACATATCTATGCCTGACTCTTGTCCCTTCCAGTCAAACAAGAAAATAGTAGGAGCAATATCTTAACCCCTCATCCCAGGCAAGTTAGGTTAATGACATTTATTTCTTTTTTTTTTTCTTAAAAGGTATAGTTGGTTATGGGAACTAAAGGTTAGGCTTTTGGGGGAATGACTGAACAAATTGTGGTATCTGTTGGTGATGGAATACTATTGTGCTGAAAGAATAAATAAACTGGAGAAATTCCATGGGGACTGGAACAACCTCCAGGAATTAATGCAGAGGGAAAGGAGCAGAACCAGGAGAACATTGTACACAGAGACTGATACACTGTGGTACAATCGAATGTAATGGACTTCTCTACTAGTAGCAATGCAGTGATCCTGAACAATTCTGAGGGATTTATGAAAAAGAACACTATCCACATTCAGAGGAAGAACTATAGGAGTAGAAACACAGAAGAAAAACAACTGCTTGATCACATGGGCCAATGGGGATATGATTGGGGATGTAGATTCTAAATGATCATCCTAGTGCAAATATCAGTAATATGGAAATAGGTTTTGATCAAGGACACATGTAATACTCAGTGCGTATGGGATATGGGGGAATGGAAGGGGACAAGGGGAAAGAAAGAACATAAATCATGTAACCATGGGAAAATATCCTAAATTAATTATATAAATAAATTTTTTCAATTAAAAATAATAAAAGTTAGGCTTTTAACATTGCTTTCTAGTTGTCTGAAGATAAAGCAGTCAGGAGGAACTCCAGTAGTATTCTTATGAATGGTTGGTGAATCACATCCAACATCCAGCTTCTTTCTAACAGTTAATCCAGGATTCACAAAGGGAAAAATAGAAACCTCATTTGGTTTTGGCTTATGACTTACCCCTAGCCCCTGTCCTAAGTCTCTTCCCTAATGCCCAGTCTGGCCAAGATCTGCCCTTGAGAATAATCTGGGCGTTATCTGGGGAAAGACAGAGTCCTGCTATATCATGTTGTGATATTAAGAGGTATGTTAGGGCTCTCATTGTATTCATTCAGACTAGTGGAAAGATTGAATGGAGAGAAGCAAGAATGGTAATTGTACCTTCTAAACAGGATGCTCCAGTCCATCTGTGGATAGCTCTAGGTTTAAGGTAGGACTAATTATTTACTTGGGGTTTGGTGTGTGGCAAGGATCCCTCAGTGGGAAGGGAAGGAGAGGGGCACTTTGCTGATTGTTGGAGACATTCTGAGACATAAAACCCAGTCATTGATCTATATGTAGCTCCATTTGTGCATGCAGGGACATTCTCTAGAAAAAGTCATGAACTCGATGTTATTTTTACCACCCTTCTGTTTTTTCCCCACTATTCATTTGAGCATCGTTTTCTTAGGATAACAGAAATAGGCAAAAAGAAAGGAGCCAGTAGAGAGGAAGAGACTGAAAATGAGAAAGATTGAAAGCTCACATCTTAAAAACCAACTGAATTTGGTCAACAATGGCACATAAGCTGCCCTTTACTAAATAGTGTGCCTGCCAGAGTTGGCACTGGCCACCATTTTAAACTGCCTGTATTTGAACCTTTCTCTCCATGAAATCTATATCCCTTCCCACTTGTATGCCATTTCTTCTGTATTTATGAGCTTGGAGTAAATCACTTAACTTCTTGGTTATTGTGGGTCAGGATACTAATGGAACTGGGGAGGTAGGAGGTAACGCCCTCCTCTGAAATACTCCAACAAACACCAGCCAGAACTGTTCAGAGCAAGGAAATTGTAATGCAGACCCGGAGTAGTATGGGTTAACTCTGCTACTCCTAAATGGATTGATCTGGGAGGTATCTGAGAGCCCTTTGCATATGAACAATGGTGTGGTTTTTATTATTTTAGGACTTTGATTCAGAGTTCTGAGAGCTTTTAACCACTTTAGAAATTGCTTCTACCTGGAGGCTTTGGAATATATTGGAATATATGGAATAAAGCCCAAAAATAGATTTTTGCTTTAACTTGGGCTCAGTAATCTAGATGCTGAACTATAACTGGCCTTAGACATTTGTAAAAAGAAGAGGGTTGACAAGATGGCCTCTAATATCCCTCCTCCCCTCACCCCACCTGATAGATAAGTCAATAGTGTATTGGTCCTGAAGTCAGGAAGATTCATCATTCTGAGTTCAAATCTGACCTCTGACACTGACTAGCTATGTGAAAAATCACTTGACCCTGTTTTCCTCAGTTTCCTCATCTGCAAAATGGGCTGGAAAAGAAAATGGCAAATTACTCCATTATCTTTTCCGAGAAAAGCCCAAATGGTGTCACAAAGAGTTGGACACGACTGTACAACAACTGAAAACAAAAATATCCCCCTTCTCTAAATATAGGATTCTAGGGTCCTCATTCATTCCTTTTAAAGATTTTATTACTATATTTTACTTTTTACATCAACTTCATTTTCAAATATGGAAATTTGAAGAAGGGATACTTCAATCCTCGTTATCGATCCGTGTAACAAAGAATTTTTTAAAAACCAAAAACAAGGGGGCAGCTGGGTGGCTCAGTGTATTGAGAGTCAGGCTTAGAGACAGGAGGTCCTAGATTCAAATCTGGCCTCAGATACTTCCTAACTGTGTGACCCTGGGCAAGTCACTTGACCCCCATTGCCTAGCCCTTACCACTCTTCTGCCTTGGAGCCAATACACAGTATTGACTCCAAGAGGGAAGGTAAGGGTTTTTTTTTATTAAAAAAAAACAATGCAAAATCAATTTAGTTAGTAAAACACTTGCACCAAGTAGGCCACCAATGGATCCATTTCTAGAAATGGCATCTTTGCTTTTCCTGACTCCAGCCTGGAAATCTTGACAACACAGAATTATACATTTAAAGTTTGATATTAATAATATGGAAATAGGTCTTGATCAATGACACATGTAAAAACCCAGTGGAATTACATGTGGGCTATGAGAGGGAGGTGGGAGGGGGGAAGAGAAAGATCATGAATCATGTAACCATGGAAAAACATTCTAAATTAAATAAATAAACTTAATGACAAAAATAATAAAAAAATTTAAAGTTTGATTCCAACCTGACTTTATAAATAAACTCAGGTTCAGAAAAGTCAATGATGGCTTGCCTGGTGTATTATATAGGATTCAAACCTAGATATTCTTGACCACGGATCCAATAATCTACTACTCTTCTCTCCCTTTCACCCTCCATATCCATTCTGTCATCAGTCCCCACCATCCAAGTCCGGGCCCTCATTACCTAACTCCTAGATTATTACATCAACTCCTGAACAGAGCAATTCATTGTTGCTAGAGGAAATCAAAAAAACTGTACTAACTTGGCCCACTACAAATTAATGCTAGCTAACTTTGACTAGACCCTCATTGCTGCACAGTTATTCTTTTATTAATTTATTACTGATTCAATATAATATTCCCCACTGAAGCTAATTCAGACTGCCTCTCCTCATGAGGTCCTAACTACACCCTTACCCTCAGTTCCCTCAGCAGAGAACCTTGTCTTCTACTCTACTGAGAAAAATGAATCCATCCGAAGAGGATTCTCTTACCATATCCTCAGTCCTCAAAAACTGCCCTATGTCATTTCAAATCCTTCCTTACCCATAGTCACAAATGCACATGGTCTTCCTCCTACCCTAAGCTAACCCTTCATAGAGCCTTTGATTCCAACCCCTGAACTTTGTCTCTGCTGGAACATTTTTTCTTCATCTTTTCTCTGTCTTATTGTCAATCTTCCCCTCTCCCCTGCTTCTCTACTGGCTTCTCTACATATAAATATGTTCAGGTTTCTTCTGTCTTCAAAACAAACAGAAGAACTCCCTTAATTCAGAAACCCCCTCAAGTCTATCTCTTTCTTTCCCTTTCATATCAAACTTCTAGAAAGATGCTGTACTCACCACCTTTCTCCATCACCTTCTGATACTCTACCTCCATTCCCATGCTCTACTGAAATTACTATGCTTCCTGGTTGTCAAATCCCAAAGCCTCTTGCAAAGTAGAATCTACTCAGTTTTAGTCCCTTTAACCTTTTCAGCAGCATTTGACACCGTTTGGCATTCCACTGTCAATGGATGCCCTTCCTCTTCCTTTGGCTTCCATGACACTGTTTTCTCTTGGTGTTCCTTCTACCTTCTTGGTCAGTTTCACTTCTCCTTTTCCATTGGGCGTTCTTCAGAGCTATGTCATTTATCTTCTTCTCTCACTGCCTTTTATTTTAGGTAATTCATCCATTCCCAAAGCTTCAATTCTTATCTCTATGGGGAAGACTCCCAATCTACTTCTCTAGCCTTAATCTTTTCTCTGAACTCTAAACCTGAATTTTTAGACATTTCTTTCCACTTAGATGTTCCGCTAGGATCTCAAACATATCTGTAAAGCAGAACTTGTCTTTCTCTCCAAATTGCTCTCTTTCTAACTTCTCTGATTCTGTTGATACCTCCATTCTTCAAGTCAGTGACATTTGAACATTCCCCCTCCTTTACTTTGCTACACACACACACACACACACACACACACACACACACACACACACACACACACACACACACACACAAATTCATTTGGTGAGCCCTTTTCATTCTTCCACAATTTCTCCTGTATTCATTCCTTCTTTTCTAATTCCTCTCTCATTCACCCTGTTTAGGATCTCAACACTTCCCACCTGGACTGTTCTCCACTAGGAGGCAGTGTGGTACAGTGGGAAAAGGGCAAGATTTTGAGTCCGGGAAGCAGAGTTCGATTCTTAACTCTGGTATTTACTGGCTGTGTGACCTTAGGCAAGTAACTATGTCTCTGAGCTTCATTTCCCTCATCTAAATAATGGGGGACTTGTACCAGATAGACCCTTAGGTTCCTTCCAATCCTAAATATAGGATCCTATGATCCCATATGATGCCTCACAACTAACTAGTCTCTTTGCCTCTATTCTATCTCTTCTTTCCCCCACCCTTCTTACCAATGTCAAAGTAATATTTCTAATGGGTTAGAATGCTAATCTCATATTCAAAATTCTTCAGTTCCTTATGGAATAAAGTACAAATTTCAGTTCCATCACTAGAGCTTCCATATAAGGACTTTCACCTCTCTTTTTCCAGCCTTCTTTCACCTGTTCTTTGCTTTGTATGCATTTTGTTTCTGGCATATAGGACTACCATCTATTCCCTGAATTGCTCTACCTTTCAGGTACCATTCCTTGCCTAGATTGTATTTCCTCCATGATTGAACCAGATAAAATCCTCCTCAGTCTAGATTCGAAGAGCCAATTTCTGTCAAGTCCTCCTCTGAAGCCCCCAAATTGGAAGTCCCCTCTCCCTCTTGCCATCTCTTATGCTTCATTTGACTTCTAGGCACCATATCATAAAATAACTTTCATATGTGTGTTTGTGTATGTGTGTGCATGCCTCTCATTGCCCTGCTAAGCTGTTAGATTCTTTAAAAACAACAATAACAACAAAACAAATCTTACCTTCTGTCTTAGAATCAACACTAAGTATTGGCTCCAAGGCAGAAGGGCAGTAAAGGCTAGATAATTAAAACTAAGTGACTTGCCCAGGGTCACACAGCTAGGAAGTGTCTGAGACCAGATTTGAACCCAGAACTTCATATCTCTTGGCCTGGCTCTTTATTCACTGAGCCACCAAGATGCCCCTGTTAAATTCTTGAGAACAAAAACTATTTCTTCTTTAATCCTTGGATCCCCAGTGCTGAAAATATCATTAAGGTCGTTAAAATGTTTCTGGAATAAAATGGTATTAGTTTACTGCTCTAGTGAACATCTCTGCCAACATCTTAAATTCAACATGTATAAAGTAGTATTCATCATCTTCTCTCAAAAAAATTTCATCTTCCTTTAGATTTCCTTTTTTTCTGTTAAAGACACCCTTACCTTGAGAGTTATATGACTCCCTCCTGTGCTTACCCTGCCCATATATAGTAAGTTGCAAGTCTATTTTACCTCTAGAATATTTCTTGAATGCTGGTCCCTCCCGCTTATGTAAAATGATATAGAGTAAAATAAACACACCTCTGAGAACAATGAAGATAATAACATTATAAGGAAAAACAACTTAAAAAAGACTGGAGAACTCTGACCAATACAAAGACTAACCACAATTCCCTAGGGTCAGTGATGAAGCATATTACCCACATCTTTCTTGCCTGTTGTTGGACTGAATATGCAGAATAAAACACACGTTGGGGGATATGTCTAGTGTGCAGATTTTTTTAAACATGAACATTTGATACAAGGAGTTTTCTTCTTCCCATTTGGGCAGGGGTGTGAGTTGGAGAAGGCTATTGATAATTATCAAAATGAAAAAATAGAAGGATGTGAAAAAGGATGATCATTGAAGCATTTAAAATGCACAGAAGAGAATAGAGGGAAAGTCAGTAGGAAACAAGCAGGTCAGCTTTGAAAATAACATGTTGAATTTATTATATCCTTGAAAAGGAAAGCAAGCTGTATGTAATAAAGATCCATAGTTTCATATACAATCTTTTTCTTTTGTTCTACTTTTTATATGGAGATTCTTGTCTTATTTAGTGCTTATGTTCAGCCCAGAAAAGGGATTTTAAAAGAAGAGTAAGAAAAATTTGGTTTTATTCTTTCCTTTTCCACTCCCCCTATTCTAATTCAAATTTTCCCCAGACAGTCCTAGAAGACTCTTAACAGGCTATCCCATCCTGGGTCTCTAGACTTTCCCCTCTCTATTTTTATCAGATGATTCTGCTAGTACATATCTATTCAAATGTCACTTCATCAATTGCAAAGAGGGAAGATGGTGGAGTCTACAAACCATTGAGCAGTGAACTAATAATGAAAATATTGTTGGTAATAATTTAAAAGGAATAATAATAGTAATAGCATTTGTATAGTATTTTAAGGCTTGCAAAGCATTTAGCTAGCTTGTAAGTGTCTGAGGGTAGTTTGAATTCAGGTATTAAGTGTCCGAGGTCAGGCTTTAACTTAAGTTTTCCTGATTTGAAGTCCCTGTGCCCTATTCATTTCACCACCTAACTACCTCAAAGAGAGCAATGATCACAGACCATGTAATATTAACCTCATTTCCACTTCCTTCCAGAGAACCTAAACTAGTAAAAAGATTCACAAATGTTTTGGTTTCAGGGCACATTTATACTCTTAAAACTTAGTGAGTCCTACTGCATTTATTCCCCAAAGAGATAATAAGGAAAAAGACTTGTACAAGAATATTCATGGTTGCGCTCTTTGTGGTGGCAAAAAATTGGAAAATGAGGGGGATGCCCTTCAATTGGGGAATGACTGAACAAATTATGGTATATGTTGGTGATGGAATACTATTGTGCTAAAAGGAATAATAACGTGGAGGAATTACATGGGAACTGGAACAACCTCCAGGAAGTGATGCAGAGTGAAAGGAGCAGAATGAGGGGAACATTGTACACAGAGACTGATACATTGTGGTACAATCGAACGTAATGGACTTCTCCACTAGCAGCAATGCAATGACCCAGGACAATTCTGAGGGACTTATGAGAAAGAACACTATCCACATCCAAAGAAAGAACTGTGGGAGTAGAAACACAGAAGAAAAACAACTCCTTGATCACATGGGTTAATGGGGATATGACTGGGGATGTAGATTCTAAATGATCACCCTAGTGCAAATATCAATAATATGGAAATTGGTCTTGATCAATGATACATGTAAAACCCAGTGGAGCTGCTTGTTGACTGGGAGGGGGGGGTGCCGAGGGGGGGGGAAGGGAGGAAGGGAGGAAAAGAACATGAATCATGTAACCATGGAAAATATTCTAAATTAATTAAATAAAAATTTTCAATTAAAAAATAAATTTAAACATATAAAAATATATAAAAAAATAAAATTAGTGAGTCCTCCCAAGAACTTTTATGTGGGTTTTATATATAAATATATTTATCTATTATCTAATCTAATGATATTATAGTATATAATATATACTGTGTATATTATAGACACTGTATAATTTATATACATTATAACAAAATATTATGGTTGCCATATTTATGATCCCATATTAATTATATTATTATACTATATGTTAATTATATTCAACATTATTCTATATATTTACCATATTAGAAATTAATAGGACAGCTAGGTAGTACAGTGGATAGAACCCAAGTCAGGAAGACCCTTCTTTTTTAGTTCAAATCTGGCCTCAGATATTTACTAGCTGTGTGACCCTGAGTAAATCATTTAATCCTATTTGCCTCCATTTCCTCATCTGTAAAATTAGCTGGAGGAGGAAATTTCAAGTCTTTGTCAAGAAAGCTTCAAATGAAAGTGCCTGAACAACAAAGAAATTAAAATATCTTAGTATTATTATGAAAAGTTTTGGCTTCATGAACCTCCTGAAAAGACCTTCTGAGAGTCCCTGGACCATGCTCTTAGAGTCACTGAACCAGCAAATGAGTGGAACGTTTTAGATACAGCATAACTAGATGACAGCAAAACATTAGACAAAAGGCCCTCATGCTCTCCATGTATACAAGACCACGAAATACAAGCTAGACAATACAGCCAGCTGAATCCAGAACTGATCAAAATAACCAATCTCGAAGGTAGGCAGCTGTAAGTTAATGTCAGCTTATATGGAGGTCTCTAGGGGAGTGCTTCAGGGCTCTATTTGGGGACATGAGTTGTTTATTTTTTTAAATCAAACACTTGGATGAAAGAATACATGGAAAGTTATTCAGTTTATACGTGGCATGACACTTAGAGAGATCTAATGTTTGATCAACATTCCAAAAGATGTTTAGAGGCTACAATGATGGGCCAAAACTAATAAGATAAAATTTAATGGTTCATTGGTTGGTTATTGAGGTGTTATAGATAATAGAGATATGAAGATAATATAAATATTTCTAAAATAAATATAATATTAAATAATTAATTTCGTTGCTATAATATGCTTTAATTAATAATAATATGAAATTAAATATATTATAACTATAAAATAAATAATAGAAATACAGAGATAAATATAAAGCCTTCCCTTTCAGTATAAAGAATAAACTTTACAAGAATACCATTCAAAATTATTTAATATTTATTAAGAATCTAATATGTGCAAAGCACTACTGTAGGCACTGAGGAAACAAAGCCCAAAAAATGGAACAAACTATACCTCAGGGAAGCTTACATTCCTCTGGAAATTAGAAGGGCAATAGATATATACAAGAATAAATATAATTTGAAGTGGGAAAGAACATAACTCACTGGGTTGATGTGGGTAGGGGATATTAGGAAGGACTTCCCATAGAAAATTGTTCCCAAGAAGGATTTGGAAGAAAGCAAAGGATACTAAAGGAAATTCTGAAAAGAAATAAAGGAAGAGGAAGTGAATCCCAGGCATAAGAGACAACCTATAGGAAAGCAAGGAGGTGGAAAATGGAATGTCAAGGTCAGAGAATGACGTGTAAGGCAAGCTTGGCTAGAATGTAGTCAGCATGAATAGAAGGCATGTGAAATAAATCTGGGAAAATAGGTGAGAGCCAGATTGTGGAGGACTTAAAATGCTGGGCTGCGTAGGATATATTTTATCTTCAAATCAGTGGGAGCCAGTGAAGATTTTTGAGCAGGGGAATGACATGATCAGATCTAAATTGGCAACTGTGTGCAGGATGAGTGAGAAAGGAAGGAAAATGGAAACTAGGCATATTTTAAAAACTTGATTGGAAAGTGGAGTAGAAGGTAGGCTGAATAAGAGTTAGTGACTGATGGGGCGAAAAATACAAATAATAGTAATGGAATGGGGCTAAAAGAAAAAGTCAGCAGAAGTTTGAGCTGACGTCAAACCAAAAAAGAGCGTGAACTGAATTGAGCCTGGGACCACAGCTTGAGGGGTTATGGAAGGGCTGAGGAGCAGCTGAGCTGCTGGGAAGGCAGGCAGGAATACTTCCTCTGATTAGACTAGATTGGGTCTTGTTATGTTTTGGAATTAAAGCCCAAGGAGCCAGTGTCAACCCTGCTGTGTTCATGGGAATGCCTGCCCCAAAGAACGTCAGCCTCGTCAATGATGCTAAAACCAATGGACAGACTCCCCTCCTCTAAGTCTGTTAAGCTGATTTTTTTTTCTTTCTTCAGCCTGACTGAGGCAGGGCTAAAGATTTATAGATGTTTTTATTCTCTTTGATCTGTAAACAGATGAACAGGAAATGACTGGAGAATTGTGACATTTTAGGTGAATGAGTCAACCATGAGCGCGTCCACTGAGGTTAACCAGTCCAATGATCTGAATCAGCAACATTTTCCACTTTGACCAAATCACACAACATGTGCACCCAGTGAGGCTGGGGAGCAGGGTTGGGGAGGGGAGAGAACACAACAGGGACATGTTTGTGTAACCAGTTCAATCTTCCCTTCAAAGCAACCTCTGGGTGAACAGAACCCTGAGCTCCCAGGCTCCCCCCATTATGGACGTGATTCCAGACTGGGGGGGGTCTTCATTTATTTATTTATATTCATATTATATTAGATATTATCATATATTATGTTATATATAAATATAAAACATATATACATATATAAGAATTTATATTTATACATCATTTATTTATTATTAGGTTGGGGTAGTATGGAATGGGAGATGAGATTCTATATACGTTTGTTTAGATATATATGTATTATATATATATATATATAATACATATATATCCTTCCCCAAGAGATAAACTGAGGACTGTCTATTTTTGGCCTTTGTGACCTCATCTTCTAGTACGATGACTACCACATAGTAGGTGCTGAATGAGTAATTGGCCAGGCCACTCAGAGAGTGTTGGAGAGAGAGAGAGAGAGAGAGAGAGAGAGAGAGAGAGAGAGAGAGAGAGAGAGAGAGAGAGAGAGAGAAACTAAGCATTTAATTAGCTGTTTCTATGTACCAAGAACAGTGCTAAACCTTTTACAGAGATTTCATTACCCCTCACCACAATCCTGTGAAATAGGTGCTATTATGAATCCTATTTGAAGGTTTAGGAAACTGAGGCATGTAGAAGTTAATAATTTGCTCAAGGTCACCCATCTAGGAAGTAAATAAAACTGCATGTTAACCCAGATCTTTCTGACTCCTGGTCCAGTGCTTTATCCACTGCACCACTAACTGCCTGAGAAGAAATGAATTCTAGTTCCATACCTG
The DNA here is from genome assembly GCF_027887165.1 of Monodelphis domestica. Classification (NCBI taxonomy): domain Eukaryota; kingdom Metazoa; phylum Chordata; class Mammalia; order Didelphimorphia; family Didelphidae; genus Monodelphis; species Monodelphis domestica. Next base: position 263,267,691 of record NC_077231.1, read on the forward strand.
ACATGAACTTGATAGAAAAGCTAGTTAGAACAGATCCCTTTCCCTAGAACAAGGGTTCTTAACTTGACTTATTAGCCCTCTGAAGATTCACAGATAGATTTGGATGTCAGGGATGGGAGGGAGAGGCATGAACTTGAACAAGAAAAAAATACATCTTTTATTCAATATAATTGGTTTCTTTTTAACCCTATATATTGTATATTGTGTATTTAAAAACTTTATTCTGAGAAGAGATCCGTAGACTTCATCAGATTGTCAAATGACTCAGAGGAAAGGAAAAGGAAAAAGGAAGGAAGGAGGGAAGGAAGGAAGGAGGGAAGGAAGGAGGAAAGGAAGGAAGGAGGGAAGGAAGGAGGGAAGGAAGGAAGGAAGGAAGGAAGGAAGGAAGGAAGGAAGGAAGGAAGGAAGGAAGGAAGGAAGGAAGGAAGGAAGGAAGGAAGGAAGGAAGGAAGGAAGGAAGGAAGGAAGGAAGGAAGGAAGGAAGGAAGGAAGGAAGGAGGGAAGGAGGGAAGGAGGGAAGGAGGGAAGGAAGGAAGGAAGGAAGGAAGGAAGGAAGGAAGGAAGGAAGGAAGGAAGGAAGGAAGGAAGGAAGGAAGGAAGGAAGGAAGGAAGGAGGGAAGGAGGGAAGGAAGGAAGGAGGGAAGGAAGGAAGGAAGGAAGGAAGGAAGGAAGGAAGGAAGGAAGGAAGGAAGGAAGGAAGGAAGGAAGGAAGGAAGGAAGGAAGGAAGGAAGGAAGGAAGGAAGGAAGGAAGGAAGGAAGGAAGGAAGGAAGGAAGGAAGGAGGGAAGGAAGGAAGGAGGGAAGGAAGGAAGGAAGGAAGGAAGGAAGGAAGGAAGGAAGGAAGGAAGGAAGGAAGGAAGGAAGGAAGGAAGGAAGGAAGGAAGGAAGGAAGGAAGGAAGGAAGGAAGGAAGGAAGGAGGGAAGGAGGGAAGGAAGGAAGGAGGGAAGGAAGGGAGGGAGGGAGGGAGGAAAGGAGGGAGGGAGGAAGGAGGGAAGGAAGGAAGGAGGGAAGGAAGGAAGGAAAGGAGGGAAGGAAGCCCAAATAGAAGTGGTGGGAAAATTTGAAATTGTCTCAGTAAGAGTGTGGATAGACTAAGAGAGCTCAGTAGCCAACCTCATCTGTTTTCTCAGATTGACATTGGACAATATTATAGTGTTGCCCCAAACCAGGTAAGAAACGAAGTGTGAGGCAGCAATAGATATAGAGAAATGGAGAGCCTCCTGACCCAATAGGGTGCCAGTAAAGGTTTTTTTCTTCTCCATTGTTCTAGCATATGTTGAGTTTGCCTTGGGGAACTAGAAAAGATAAAGCAGGATTGTTGTTATAGTTATTCATTTATAGTCTGGGCCCACAATTTCACTGGTATTAAGAACTTGGAATATGGAAATTCCCTAAATAGTAATGAAAACTTGTTTTTTATGCTTTAGCACTGAACTTGGTGTAGGAACAAGACTTGAGTTTTCCAGTCTCAGACATGTACTGACTCTATGATCTTAGGCAAGTCGCTTAACTTCTTTGCCTTAAGTTTCCTCATCTGTAAAATTGGGGTAATAAAAGCACCTAACTGCCAGGTTGTGAAGATTAAAGGAAATATCTGTAAAGTATTAAGCCTAATCCCTGGCACATAATTAGACCTCAATAAATGATTATTTCCTTCTAGTTTTCCTGCTTCATAGGGGTTTAATAAGGATCAAGTGAGATAATATTTGTACTGTTAATGTGTATCTAGATGCCAGCTGTTAATATTGCCCAAGGCCACTGAAAGATCTGACCAGGGTCACATAGTATGTTCATTCAAGCCCAGGATTCCTGATGCCAGTCATTCCTTTACCAACTAGGCTTTGATGCCTCTTATTGTAAGAGAACAATAATCATCTTAAACTCTATTGAGAAATGGATTAAATCCTATTCCTTGTGTCCTCCACCATATTTTGTATAGTGGCCACTGAAACCCAACGTGAATGAATCAATGAATAATTGAATGAGCTTCAAAAAAAATTCCAACTCTATAGCTTAGCATTTTACTGTATCAGGCAATAGAATTTTAGTACTACAAATAAAGATAACAGAACACTGGGAACCCATAAGTAACTTGGCAGCTCATCCGCAGAGTTAATGGTTGGTACCATTCCAACAGGAAAGAGTAGGGCTGCTCTGGCGATCACATCTGCTTTCAGGAAAAATCTATCTCACTTTGGAGATGCTAGAGTAAGTGGCCTTATCTAGGAGGAAGTAAGGGAGCAACCAAAACAGTCGGGATGAGACAGCCTAGAGCTACTTATACAGACAGATAAAATAGTCAGAGAGAGAAGGAGAAAGTAAGAGACAGAGACAGAGAAAGAGAGAAGGGGAGAGAGAGAAAGGGAGAGAGAAGAAAAGCAGAAAGAGAAAGAAAGAAAGAAGAGGCAGAGAGGTCAATTGATAGTACTTTTTTTTAAATACCAGCAAAGGGGACATCTGGGTAGCTCAATGGATTGAGAGCCAGGCCTAGAGACAGGAGGTCCTAGGTTCAAATCTGGCCTCAGACACTTCCCAGCTGTGTGACCCTGGACAAGTCACTTGACCCTCATTGCCTAGCCCTTACCACTCTTCTGTATTGGAGCCAATACATAATTATTGACTCTAAGATGGAAGGTAAGGGTTTTAAAAAAATAAAATAAAATAAAAATTAAAAATAAATTAAAATACCAGCAAAATCCTGCTTTATAGATATCTTACTATTTAACAAAATAAAACTATATATTTTATTAAGTATTATATTTTATATTAATTTATTCTATATTGCTAATAATAAATATGTTAACAAATAATAAGCTCAAAGCCATCTTACTATTTAATAAAACTATTTCAGTAACAGAACTTTGTAGTATCAACTACAGCAATACCTAACATTTATATAGCACTTTACGGTTTACATAAAATGCTTTCAAACTTTATTTCATACATTATAGCCAACATCTCCAAGCCAATATTTAAAAATCAAACTTAAGGTCTGGCAAAGAACTCTAAGAATCAAAGTCATTTTACATGTATTAGTTGGAAAAGCTGAAGACCAGGAGACTTGGTTTGGCATCCAGTTCAGTGAAGGGAGCTCAAGATCCAGAGTTCATGACTTGTTTGTGTGTCTTTGACCCAGAGGGCAGTCAGTCTGGTGAAGCCTATCAACCTTTTCTCAGATCCTTGTTTTTAAATGAATTCATAAACTCCATGTTTAAATTTAAGTATAAACTACATAGCAAAGGAAACCACACTTTATATGGAGATACAATGAAATTATATGGAAATACAATGAAGCCATGAATTATATTAAAATACAATCATCAGAATTTTTTTAAACTGAGTCATCAGCCCCAGAAAGCCCAAAAGTTATTCAATTGAATATAGAAATTGACCTGGGGATACTACTCCTAGGCCGATATTTCCAAACCGATCAAAAAAGAAAAAAAGAGGCAAAGGAGGTATATATGAAAAAAGCCAGTTTGACAAGCACCAGTTTATTAAGTGCTGGGGATAAAAAGAAGGGTGAAAAAAGCCTCTGTGTTCAAGGAATTCACATTTGAATGGGATAAACTGCACATAAACGAAAATGTTCACACAAAATAGGGAAGGTCCCATATCCTGGGGAGGGGGGGGTACATTCTAAGCCCTGCCATGGATGGCTGAAAGCGAGGATAGAATCGAACACTTGCTGCCCTCATATGCAAGCATCCCTTCCATAGCTTGGGGGTTCGGGGTCTGGCTGGCACCCTTGCAGTCTGGAAAATCCATGTAAACTTTTTGACCCTCCCTTCATACAAGAGAAGTAGTCTGAATTGTCTCTTTTTCTTTTATGGGACGTTTACAGCAAAAGACATTGTGTATACTTGTAGCACTAAAGAATAAAATATGTAGATATTATCCAATAGAATCCATCTATTTTATGCAGTTCTGAGTTTCTAAATTCTTTCTGTGTCATTTGCTGGTCTCTATGTGTCATCTGCAACTTTGGCAAAATTCTCCAAAAATTCCCATTTGTTTTTCTAGACCAACCCATGATTAAGATATTAAAACCATGATGAGGAAAGTCCCGATGTGGAAGAGATGCCTGGATACGTGCTCTCTCCCTCCCCCTCCCCCCCCCCACTCCAGCCCCTCAGCTAGGAGCTCCTGGGCCTCCTGACCTTCCCCCCATCAAAACACAGCAACCCCAAAAAGGGAAAGTGAAAGCACTTTAAAGAGACTGCTGCTGGAGGGGTCCCGTAGTGCTTTGCAATCTGACCTTGCCACAGCAGAAAGAGAAATCCTGACTAAGGAGCCCCTGGTGTATCTCTAAAACCATCTTAGAGGGGAAGTGCTAGCATTGAGGGATGGGAAAGGCTCCTTGGATAAAGCGAGTTTTAGCTGAAACTGGAAGGCAAAGATGAGGAGGGAGAGGGTTCTAGACCTGGAAGCCAGCTTGGGAAAGCAGACAAAATTGGCAGTTGGTGTCCTACGGAAAGAACAGCAAGAAGACCAAGGCTACTACATCACTGGAGTTTGGGGGTAGCGGAGGGAGGTATAAAAAGGCTAGAAAGGTAAAGGGCCTCAAAAACCAAACAAAGGATTGATGCTTGATAAAGTGCCATGGGAGCTTGTTCAGTGGGAAAGAATTAGGGGCAAGCCTGACTCCAGTATCTTAGTTTGGGTTTCATGTTGGGATGAAATGAAGACACTCGTGAGTCATTAAACGGTTAATAAAAAATATTTTTTTTACTTAGCAAGAGTATGAAACAAGGATACTTACCTTCTAGAGACCTGCCTGGTCTTTCTCGTTTCCATTTCAAACTATTCACTCAAGACCATGTGGCTACTTTTTAATTTTTTTTCCTCAATTACATTTAGAAATAATTTTTGTCAATTGTTATCTGACATTCTGAGGTCCAGATTCTCTCCTTTCCTTCTTCCCAAGGCAATAAAAAAATAGGTTATAACAGCACTGTCATGCAGTACATATTTCCATAGTCCCCATGCCATGAAAGAACACACATAGTGCACCTACAATAAAGGACTCCTGAAGAAAATAAAGTGGAAGATGGCATGCTTTGATCTGCACTCAAACGCTTAATGGTTCCTTCTTTGGCTGAGCATAGCATTTTTCATTACCAGTCCCTTAGGGTTATCGTGGAAACTTGCTTTGTCGATAATAGTTTAGTTCTTCCCAGGTGGTCGTGGTACATTTCTGTTACTGTATATAGTGTTGTCTTGGTTCTGCTTGCTTCACTTTGCATCAGTTCAGATAAGTCTTTCCAGGTTTATCTGAACTCACCCTGTTCATCATTTCTTGTGGTACAATAGTATTCCTCCTTTACAACCTCAGTATGGCAACTCTTATCTAGTTCAGGCTTCTACTATGTTGTTGGAGGGTCTCAATACAGTTATGGGTGGTATAGTTATGTCCCCAGGTGCTGAAGAAGCCAACCACAGCCAGAGACTACCAGGAAGCTTCATCTAGGGAGGCATATTCCTTGTGTGTGCAATGGGGTTCTGTCATCCTCTCCTTCAGCCAGAAATCTTTTGCCTAGAGAAGAGATTTGCCTGAAAGCCTAGTAACTCATATTCTGGAGTGAGCAAAGGTCTTCTCAGCTTCAGCATTTTGTTTTCTGTTTTCCAGAAATTTAGTAAAAAGACTGCTGGACTTGAAGGCAGGAGATACCTAGGTTAAAATCCCACCTCTCAGAAGGAGGAGGGGAGGGAAAGAACATGAATCCTGTAATCATGGGGAAATATTCTAAATTATTTAATTTTTTTTATTTTTTTAATCCCACCTCTCTTTTCTCTGGCTGACACCTCCACCCAGCCTAGAATATTCTTCTTCCTCAACTCCATCAACTCATTTCCCTGGCTTCCTATAATATAGCCTCAGTGAAAATCCTATCTTTTACAAGCAGCTTTTACAAAAATGCCTCTTAATTTTAGTGCCTTCTTTCTGTCAAATATTTCCCATTTATCCTGTATATAGCTTTACATTTGTTCATGTGTTCCCTGTTTTAAACTTCTTGAGGACAAAGATTGTCTTTTGCCTCTTTTTTATCATTAGCACTTAGAACAGTGGCTGGCACATAGATAACACTTAAAATGTTCGTTGATTAATTGTATATTTTTTTAAAAATCACAACTCTGAAATGTACTATTTGGATGGTAATAAACAAGTCATTAAGCCCTTCTGACCTACAGTTTCCTCATCTATAGAATTTAGATGATAATATGTTGTGGTACTCAAACTACTGACTCATCTAGCTGTCCTGAGTCTTAAATGGGAAAAGGCATGTTTGGAATTGTTGCAAATCTTAAAGTGACATAGAAATATTACATATAATAATGAGAGAAAATCTATACATTAGCAGAGCATTGCTAATGCATTTTCTTTTTTTTTTTAACCCTATCTTCCATCTTAGACTAAATGGCATGTATCGGTTCCAAGACAGAAGAGTGGTAAGGGCTAGGCAATAGGAGTTAGATGACTTGCTCAGAGTCACATAGATAGGAAATGTTTGAGGCCACAGTTGAACCCAGGATCTCTCATCTCTAGGTCCACTGAGCTACCTAGCTGCCCTCGACCCCATGCATTTTCAACTCAAGTATTCCAAGACAGTAGCCTGTGCTCACATTTTCCTTTCCTTTACTATCATATGCATCCAATCTATCAAAAAGGTCATCGATAATAAATGCCTCCACTTTCTCTCTCCCATTCCCTTCTTGACCCCTTACAATCTGACTTTAGACCATATTCCACTGAAACTGCTCTCTCCAAAGTTACTAATGATCTCTTGGCTGCCATGTCCAATGGTCTTTTCTCTATCCTCATTCTCCTTGACTTCTCTTCAGCCTTTGAAGCCATTGATCACTCTCTCTTGGTTTTCTTTCTACCTATCTGACCTGTCCTTCTCTATTACTTTTGCTGGACTTTCCTCCAGATCATATCCTCCAACAGTAACTATCCTTCAGAATTTTGTCCTGAATCTTCTCTTTCTATACAGGCCGATTTCAGAGATATTATAAGTTCAGTTCCAGATCACCATAATAAAACAAATATTTATAGGAGGAAGGAGGAATATTAAAAGGAATCAGGGACGGCTTCCAATAAAAGTGCAATAAAATGAAGTAGACCTCTACTACCTTTCCTGCCCCAAACTCTGTTGATTTCCAATCTCAAATCTCCAACTGCCTTTTAGACATCTCAAACTGGTTGTCCAATTAGTCAGTTAACAAACACTTTTAAGTGTTTACTGCATGTCAAGCATTGTACTAAGAGCAAAGGATTCAAATAGAGCTCACCTTCTAATGGATAGACAACATAAATAACTAGTTACACACAAATGTAAACATGACAAATGGAAAGTAATCTAAGAAGGAATGAGCAAAGGAAGATGGGTATAGAGAAGGTCAAATATGAACCTATGAGGCCAGTGAAGTCAGGAGGCAAAGATTAGAAAGGAGAACATTCCTAGCATAGAGAGAACATGCAATAAAGACATGTATTCCAGAAATAGAGTGTCATGCCCAAGAAACAACAAGAAAACCTCTGTTGCTAGATTGTCAAGTACATGGTAGGGAATAAAGTATGAGAATTCTAGAAAGATAAGAAAAGGCCAGATTAATAGGCTTCAAAAGTCAAACAAAAGATTTTATATTTGATCATGGTGGTAGCAGGTAGACACTGGGATTTATGATGAATGTAGTTGGACATGAACTTTAGGAAATTCCTTTTGACACCTGAGTAGGATGGATAAAGTAGGAAGAGATCAGCCTGTTGCAATAGTCCTGGCTAGAGGTGATGAAAACCTGCACTAGAGTAGCAGATATATAAGTGGAGAAAGGGAACACACATAAGTAATGCTGGAATAGGAAAAAATTATAAGATTGCAAAATGAAATTCTACATCAACCTGAAATATTGAATTCTCCAGACAAAACTGTGGCAACCAAATATCTCCTCTCTTTTTAAAAGAGCAAAACTCACCACTAGAAAACACTATTATCCATCATGAAGAAACTGGCTGGCTGGAAAATAGAATTCTAATTAAATCTTAAACCATCTCTGATCATGTATATATTCTTTAATAATTAAAAAATTAATACTTCACATATGAATATTGCTAGTTAGGTGGCCAAATCTATTTTGAAACTGCAGTCTTTCTTTTTACTTATGTTACATCACCAGTTGCATATGTTTATGATTCTCAAGTCATTTAATTCAAACAGGACAACAGCAAAGAGACTGGCCACAAATAAATAATTTTCCAAATAAGATTTGGTGACCTTTATCGGAAGCATAATCCATAGCCCTTATGCCCCAATTTTTGCCTAAATTTATCTTAATCAGTGTTGACCATTTGAAAGTAACACAGAAAAATACTTCTTTCTTTCAAGGTTAGACTCCAAACTTGACATCTGAGATTGGAAATCGCCCTCACCTAGGAATTTAAGGTCAGAGCAATCAGGCAAAACATCAAACCCACTTTATTTTTTTTTCTTTTTAAATTTAATTCCATTCCTTCTTGCCCTTTTTATTTTTTAAAAAGGGAAGAGGTAGACAAGATTGTGGAGTATGAGTGTAGTGCACTCAACTGACATAAAGGAGAAGAGATAGTAGACTTCCCCCCTAGCTAAAAATTTTAGTATCATTAATATTATTGGGTGACATAGGTTATTTAACCCTTAACTTGACTTAAATGAGTTAATTTTTATAGCCCCAAGTAACACAAAACAAATCCATGATAATGTGAATTATTCCTATGGTTCACATAGTTCCAAATTGATGGAGTTGTACCTAGCACAAACAGCTACAGATCTTTTCTCTAAAACTAATTTCCTATTTGCCTCCCTAAACTTAAAAAAAAAAAAACTTTTTATTGATGTCTTCTTTTACTCAATATCCACCTCCTAGCATGCTTCCCATTAATCCTTCATTATAATAAAGTTAAGCAAAACCAACTAACAAAATAACCAACTCTAATACTGTGTGCTACATTCTATACCCATACTCCCCAGCTCTTTCCTCATCTGTTCTTCAGGACCAAAATTAGTTATTCCAAGTAATTCGAGTTTGACTTCCTTTTTTGGTAGAGCTTCCTTACATTACAGTAATCCGCGTATGTATTATTCTCCTCCTGCTGCTTATTTCCATCCCTATCTGTTTCTATAAGACTTGTCATGTGTCTGAATTTCCAATATTCCTCATTTCTTATGGCACGATAAAATTCCATTATATTTATACATTGGACTTTAGTCTGTTCAACCAATCCATCCATGGGCTACTCTGTTTCCATCTTTTTACTATCACATAAAGATCTACTTGGAACACATTGGTGTAAAACTAACCCAATATGACCCTATCATGTATGGCTAAGAACTTCCCTTCATTATCTCCAATACAATATGAACCAGGAAGGGATGGGCCCTATAAGATCAGAAATTTGATTAAGATAATGATTCTTAAACACATATTGGGCCACCTGATAATGACTCTTCCTTGAAGTCAAGTCAACTGATGTAAAGGACAGCTAGATGGGGAAATGGAGAGAGTGCTTGGCCCAAGACTCATCTTCCTGAATTCAAATCTGGCTTCAGACACTAATTATGTGAAGTTGAGCAAATCACTAAAAGCTATTTGCCTCAGTTTCCTGATCACTAAAATGAGTTGGAGAAGGAAATGACAAACCATTCTCCAGGAAGAGTCAGACAACTGAAAAATGATTCAATAACAACAAAAGCAATGAAATGTTACTATAGCAAATCCCTAGATAAGATGTAGGTTGTTGTTGCTTGGGGTTTTTTTTTGGGGGGGGAGTACTATCCAAAATAACATAAGTGAGAAAAAGTCTAAAGTTGCCTTTGTAGAAAAAGTCAAAAGGGCCCTTTTTAAGTTAAATGACTAATAACATAAATAAGATTTAGTAACTTGTTTAAAGTTTTTAAATCTTACTCTGATATAGCTGTCACTTTCTTAAACATTTATTAGTTATAAATAAATTATTATTTAGTGACTAAATATTTAGGAATAGGGAAGGATAGGGATAGTTACTAAACCTGTGATTTCACTGGTATAGGGAATTTCCAAATGAAGAAACTCACAAGAGGTCACCATTTTTACACCTTAAAAGTCTCAGAGAGTTGTCTAGAGTACCAAGGCAATCAGAAGCAGCAGAGTGTAGTGAATAGAGCATTAGTCTTAGAATCATTAAGGCCTGAATTCAAACCCTGCCTCAGATACTGACCAGCTATGTGAACTTCCCCATTTGTAAAACTGGGGAGGTTGAGTAGACTTAATGCCTTCTAATATTATTTCTAGCTCCGAATTATGATCCTGTGGCCAGGTATCTCTTGGAAGCTAGTTCTCCATGATAATGAATTCTATTCACTTTGAATTAGCCTCTTATAGCTAAGTATTTAATGAGGAAAAGAATTGACCTAAATTCTAATTCTACTTCAGATAGTTTAGATCTGTATGACTCTGGGTAGGTCATTTAACCTCCCTGTATATGTTGCCTCATAAAATGAAAAAGTAGGACTTAAAGAACTCTAAGCTCCTTCTAAGTAAATCTATGATCCACAATATTCATTAAAAGATGGCAATTGTCACAGATAGTAAGATGAGAAGAAAGAAAAGAGTTGAGGGAAGGGGATGAAAAAGAAGACAAGGAGGAGGTGGGAGAAGAAACTAGGAGGATTTGGGCTTAAATTGAAGGATCCAAGAGCTGAAATGTCAGGGGCTTCATGAAAAAGAGATTGAGGTTCTTCCTCCTTGCTTTCAACTTATGGTCAAGCTGAGGTATGGAAAAGTAGGGGAATAAAAGCAAAAACTGAGGATAATTTCCAAAATCAGGATCAGGAAAGAAACTTGTTTCACCACCTTGAGACAGCTCCCATTTAATCTGCCATTGCAATGGTCCTATTAGAATGTTAGTTCCTTCAAAATGGGGTGCATATTGTCTTATTCTGTTTGTATCTTTAACAACTGGTATATAATGATTTAAAAATGTTTGCTTTATCTGTCTTTCTATTTATCCATCTATTCCTCTCTCTATCTATCTATCGGCTAGATTTTCACAATCCAGTTACACATGTCCTCTAATAATAACTGTTTATGGGAACAGCCAGGTGACTCAGTGGATTGAGAGCCAGGCCTAGAGATGAGAAGTTCTGGGTTCAAATCTGACCTAAAACACTTCCTAGCTGCGTGACCCTGAACAAGGCATTTAATCCCCATTTTCTAGCTCTTACTACTCTTCTGCCTTGGAACCAATACATAATATTGATTCTAAGATGGAAGGGAAGGGTTTAAAAAATAATAATGTCTGTTTGTTTAATACCTTATCCTTTATAAAGTCCTTTCCTCACAACCTTTCTGTGAAGGAGGAGTACAAGCATTATTAGCCATTTTACAAGTGAAAAAATTGGGTGTAGGGAGGTAACTTTTGGAGCATAGAGAAAGAAAGAAATGTAAGATTACTCTGTTAAGGCAAATGCAACAAGACCAAGCAGCTTAAGGATAAGAAGAACTGAGCATGATTCCTAGACTTTGAACCTGGGGTGCTAAAAGATGATGGTGCTCTCCTCAAAAGAAATAGGGGATTTAGGAAGAGGAGAGGGTTTAATGTTTGGACACTTTGTGTTTGAGATGCCTATGGGACAATTTAGTAAGTAGCTATTGTGTGCAAGGCACTGTGTCTACAGTTCCCACCTTCAAGGAGTTTAAATTCTACTGGAGGATAGAACATGGAAAACGAAAAGTATGCACAGGATCATTTGGGGAGAAAGGGAATCTTTGCAGGGAGGGGGAAACTGGAAGAGCTTCCCATAGGAAGCAGCAGAATCCTAACAGGCAGTGATGGGGAAGAGGTATGTTCCCGGTGTGGAGCAGGTATTGATTGCTAAGCTCTTTGGGCACACACTCTATTCCATTCAACTCATTCCATTTCTAAACCAACTTCTTAAAACAAGCCCATGTGTACTGAGTTCATTTTAAAGTCTCACCAATATTTGTGAATCTCGTGTGAATAAGGAGATGGAGAAGGGTGTGGGAAGGGTCCTAAGGGAAATTCAAGCCTCTAGAGATAGGAACTGGGACCTGTGATTTCCCTGGTTTGGGAACTCCCAGGTGGGGAAAATACCCTCCACAATAAACATGAGCACCCTTGGTACACGTTATAATCTTAGAGAGCTAATTGTTTTGCCAGTAGTCACTCAAGCAAGGGGGTATCAGAGGCAGGACTTAAACCAAGGCCATCCCAAGTCCAAGGTCAGCTCTCTATCACAATACTTTGCTACAGCCTCTCAGAAGTGAAGATATATCAGAAAATATTTACTTTCTATTGCTTACGACCACCTAGAAATATTGTCTTGCTTCTGGCCAAATTGAGTGGATTTTCTTCTTTAATTTTATTTGTTAGGTTTTTAAAATGTAAAATAAAATTCATTTCACTAAGTAGTTCATATCAAGCAGGGAGCTTCCATGCATATATTTTCCAAATCACAGATTCTCAACATAACAACACCCCTCCAGGCACCAGGGAATAATTCATTACTTTCAGAAACACTCCTGCATAAAAATTAATTTATTGTTATTGGATAAAAGAATGGAATGTGATATGAAAAATTTTGTAAACACAAAAATGATAGGGAATATATGACGGGAAATGAGCTAATTAACCTGCCTGTCTCCACAACCTATAAAATGGGTTGTCTTTTTTCTTTTCTAATTTTCCTTCTCAGAGAGAAGCCGAGTATAAGGGACACAGAGCTCACCTCAGAGGATGCAAAACCTAGTTTGGGGTTTCACATCTGACATCTCTAGTTGTGTCACCCAGGGCAAGTTAGGAAACTTCTGCCATCAGTCTGGCATGTCACTGCTTGTCAGCCTGATACAAGCCCTTATCACTTCATGCCTAGACTATTGCATGAGCCCTTTGGTGGTCTCCCTGCCACATGCATCTCTCCAATCATATCCATTCTTTGTTCAGCAGCTGATGAGATTTAAAAAAATAGAAGGTCTGACCCTGCCACCTCCCTACTCATTAGACTTCAGTGGCTCCCTATTATCTCCAGGATCAACTATAAAATCCTCTGCCATTCAAAGCCCATCATCACCTATCCTCACACACACATCCTTTTCCAAACTTCTTACATTCTTCTCCCTTCCAAGTTCTTTACAAACCAGGTATGCTGGTCTCCTTATGGTTTTTTCACACAAAACTGACATTTCACTCCCTTCGATTCCATTACTAGAATTCTCTCCCTCCTCCCTCATCTTTATCTTTGGACTTCCCTGACTTCCTTCAAGTCCCAACTAAAATCCCACAAACATAAGAAACTCTTCCTGATACCCCCTTAATATTGGTGCTTTCCCTTTGCTAACTACCTACAATATAGTCTGTAAATATTGTTTGTAGATAGTTTGCATGTCGTTTCCATTATAAGCTCCTTGAGATTGGGGGTCTGTTGTCTCCCCCCCCCCAGATTTAGCAGAGTTCCTGGAACATAACTGGAGCTTAATAAATTATTATGGATGGACTCTATTTCCACAAGTAACGAAGACAATTAAGTTGCCAAGGTGGTGATCTGCATTGGTACAGGGAATTTCCTCACCTGGGAATTCCTCTACCAATGAAATTATTGGTTTGGACCAAAAGAAATTTCCTTCTTACTTCTAAGAATTTAAATACATTGATTACATCATTACCAAGCCAATATCCAACAGAAAATGATTTGTCAAAAGAGATCTCAAGTCAGGAGTCTTGAACTAGAACACCTGATCTGGAGTCTTAGTTCTGGTACTTACTTTGGGAAGATCACTCCCAAAGTGAACTTTTCCCAGTCACTGAACTTTTCCCAGACTTCAAGAGTCCAGCTATGAAAATAGATACATGACTAGAATTATCTGTCTCCCACAATGTGATGAAGGAAGCCCTTTGTAAAGTGTTGATCACTAGATTTTTGTTGATTCATTTCAGATGTCTCCAACTCTTTGTGATCCCGTTTTGGGGTTTCCTTGGCAAAGAGAATCAAGTGCTTGCCATTTACTTCTCCAGTTCATTTTACAGATGAAGAAACAGAGGCAAACAAGGTTAAGTGACTTGTCCAGGATTACATAGCTAATAAGTGGCTGAGGTCAAATCTGAATTCGGGTCTTCCTGATTCTAGGCTTGGCACTCTATCCTTCAATCACTCTGTAAATGGGAGTTATTCCAACAAATCATTGCCTTTATTTTTAAAAGATCAGACAGTTCTGGGCCAAATTGATAAAACGGTCAGGCAAGACCTGGACCAGCTCCATTATTTTAGAGTTTTCCTATCAATGGCCCAAAGACGAAGGACAAGAGGTGCTCTGACGCTGGCCCAGCCAAAGGATTCTCCCCTAAGCAATGGGTCAGAGAATGGAAGGTTGCTAATGAGGAATACCAAAGCAAGTTCAAGGAAGAGATGAACAATTTATAAATGATACACTTGCTGTGTGGGGAAAGGAAGTGGGGATAACCACAAGTGAAGCAAACAAAAGAGACAGCTAAGAAGACACCCTGAGGCCCAGTTTCAAAAGATGTTGGAAAGGAAATTGCTGCTGCTGCTGAGAAGCCAGAATGGTTGGTGACAAGGACAGAAAGACCAGGTTGAAAGCAAAGAAAATCACAGAATCTAAGTATCAGAAATGGAAATGGGATCAGACCTGGCATTATGGCGGAGTCCACCAAACAATCTTTGGGCTTCTGTGGAAGGGCCAGCAAGTCACCTGGCCATCTAGGCAGCTGCAGCTGATAGAAATGACGGTCATTAGTGTCCCCTCTGAGTACAAAATGAGACATCCATGTACACGTACTGCCCACAGAACCACATCAATACACGAAGAAACACACCATCTTATCTAGCATCTCATATAAACTGAAACACTTTCAGCTCAACAAAGTTCCCCAGTGTCAGGGATGTATCAAAGGACAGTGCACTCAGTGTGGGGGTAAGAGGAGGGGAGGGAGAAAAGAAACAAGGGGAGGGAATGACCATTATAATCCTGTAGATGTATTGATTTTTTTTACCAAGATTCTCCACCTCACCCTCATGCCATTTTCCTATGGGCAAATAACTCAATCCGTAAATTGCTTCTACTATTTTTAAACCCTTACCTTCCATCTTAGAATCAATACTGTGTATTGGTTCCAAGGCAGAAAAGCAGTAAGGGCTAGGCAGTGGGGGTTAAGTGACTTGCCCAAGGTCACACAGCTAGGAAGTATCTGAGGCCAAATTTGAACCCAGGACCTTCCATCTCTAGCCTGACTCTTAATCCACTGAGCCACCCAGCTGCTCCCAACTTCTACTATTCTTTAACACTGCTGGACATGAATTTTCTTTCCTAATTTAC
The DNA here is from genome assembly GCF_027887165.1 of Monodelphis domestica. Classification (NCBI taxonomy): domain Eukaryota; kingdom Metazoa; phylum Chordata; class Mammalia; order Didelphimorphia; family Didelphidae; genus Monodelphis; species Monodelphis domestica. The sequence continues at coordinate 263,283,058 of NC_077231.1, forward strand.
AGTCAGCTGACTTTTTAATCAGGAAATGCCAGCTTTTAAAGTTTTTGCGAAACTTGTTTAGAGAACCCACATGCAAAGTATTATCTCTCTTAGATCATTCCTCTAGGAAAACTTTCCTCAAATGAACGGCATGGAATGCATTGACTCGAGTTAGGGTGTTTCTCCTTCATCAACAATCTATATAACTTTTCCTTTTTATTCCTTTAGGGATGTAGAGAAAGAAGAAAGAGATGGCTGAGGACACCAAGCAAACTTTGGGCTTCTGTAGAAGGGACAAAAAATCCCCTAGCCATCTAGGCAGCCACAGCTGATAGAGAAGATGATCATTAGTGTCCTCTCTGAATACAAAATACAACATCAATAAAGGGATGCAATTCATAGACTAAAAGGTGGTTGTAGAAAGATATTATTAATATTATTATTTTACTACTACTCCTATCAACAACAAATAATAATAATAACATGGCTTCCATTCTTGTCAACTTGGGGCTTTTCTCATAAATAGTTCTCATGTCATAATATGGCATTTCTTCAGTTTCTTTGTAAATAAAACATACCTGGTGTGACATTTTGTCCCTGTGGGGAAAAAATAATCATTGTAAACTCAGCCCTCTCCATTTTCACCTTCCTTCTCCCTTCCAACATAATCCCAGTATTTGTTTTTTGTTTGTTTGTTGTTGTCTTTTTCCCTACATCCTTGGAAACCTAAATTTCTATAGCTTTGAAAAAGAAAAACTACCCTCTGAAATTTTCAGCAACAAATTTCAGTTGTCACAATCAGCAGATATATTTAAAATTAGTCATTTCCTGTCTCGTCCCTCTGCTGCCAGTCACAACTGCCTGTTTGCCATGCCTCTCACTCTACTATGCTGCCTGTACAAGACTCCAGATGATGGTTGATTCAACAAATTAAGTCTATGCCCTACTTCATGTAGGGCATTGTTCTGGTCACCAGAAGTTTAGGAATGCTATGGACTTTGCCCTCGAGTCTCTCAGATGGATCCTAGGCAGGGTCTATGTACTCCACTTTGGATACTATGTTTTAAAAGAGGCATTGATGAACTGGGATTAATCTTAAAGGGGACCAGGATGGTGAGGAACTCAAGAGGAATTGAGACTAACTTAAAGAAGCTAAAATCTCTTCTTCCACAGGAAGTCTTTCCCAATCCCCTCATTGCTAGTGCCTTCCCTCTGAGATTATTCCTAATGTATCCTTTTTACATTGGGGGGGGGGGGAAGTGCGGTATGTTGTCTCCTTACTTAGACCCTGAGCTCCTTGAGAACAAGAATTTTTTTTTTGGTCTTTTGTAACCCCTGTGCTTAGCACATTGACTGGCAAAGATTAGGCATTTGCAATTTATTGACTGAGAAGACTTGGGAAAACCCTTCGAATCTCTCCACCATTATTTGGAAGGCTTGTATGCAAGAAGAATTTAATTTTATCATAGCTACAGAGAATGAGAAGCAATGGATTGAAGGTACCGGGAGGTAGATTTTAGATGGGGGTGGGGGGTATACGTACATGCATATGTACATATTGTCCAGTCATTCAGTCATATCCAACTCTGGATGACCTGGTGGACCATAGCATGCCAATACAGTCCATGGAGTTTTCTTGGCAAAGATATTGAAGTAGCTTGCCAGTTCCTTCACGATTGGGTTAAGATAAACAGAGATTAAGTGACTTGCCCAGGACCACACAGCTAGTAATTAGCTGAGGCCAGATTTGTTTCTGAATGCCTAAAATAAAATTTGTAGAATTACAAGCCAATCCAAAATAGAGCCATAAAACATTGAAATCAGATCAGAAATACCCCAGGCACAGATAGCACAAATCATTGATATGATACTGTTTGTGAACTTTCCTAACTCCAGATTCATCTGAGCCTCAATATAGGGACATACACACACACACACACATTTTATATATATATATATATATATATATATATATATATGTGCACATACAAATAAATAAATATGTATATATAAATACAAACAAATATATATGTATGTATACATCCATGTGTGCTTGTATACCTTCTAGCAACCATCGTTATCAAAAAATGAAATGGACTGCTTTGGAGAGTAATGAGTTCTCCTTTCCTCAAGCTTTGAAGAAGTTTCTGGAAGACTATTTCTTGGTGCCTTTTTAGAAGGGACTTACACATTAGGGGAAAATGTTGGTCCAGATGTCTCTGAGGCCATTTCCATGACAAGATTCTATATTTCTAAAATGTGTTTCTCCTTGCCTACATGGCTCAATAACCATGGCAGATTGAGAAGGAATAATAGAAAGCAAGGCAGCTAGGTGGCTCATTGGAGAGAGCTCCAGGGCTGGAGGTAAGAGGTCCTGGGTTCAAATGTGGCCTCAAACACTTTCTAGCTGTGTGACCCTGGGAAAGTCATTTAACTCCCATTGACCTAATCCATACTTCTCTTCTGTCTTGGATTCAGTACTTATTGACTCTAAAACAGAAGGCAAAGGTTTAAAAAAAAAAAGAGATGTCGAAAGCTTCTGGTTATTGACACAATTTCCAGTCTTGAATTCTCCTATTCCACCTTTTCTTTCATAGGAGTAGAGCAGGTACATTAAAGAATCATAGGTGAAACATTAGGTGAATGACTAGAGAGAAAAGAGGGAGTCAGCTATGGCAGAGGAGAGTACAGAAACCAGGTACATTGTACTTGAAGATATGTATACCATATTCCTAAGTCTGCCCTACCTTTATGAAGCCAGCAACTAAATCCACTTTCAAGTGTGACTCTCAGATAGATCACCACTGATCATCATACCACCCACCCCAGGGCTTTGAGAATAGATTTCTGAGGGTCTATGAACAAGATTAATGATATGCGATATCTGTGATTGAGGCATCTGTGATCTGATTTCAGTGTTTTTACAGCTATATTTCAAAGTGATTAGTTTCCTTTGATATTCTCTGGATTTTATTTATGCATCCAAAAACATAATTCTGAGGAGTTCATCCCTAGCCTTCACCAGACTGTTTCCAAAGGAACACAAAAGATTTAAGAACCTGATCTTAAATCAAGATTAAAAACCTTGATTTTACATATAAGGAAACTAAAGCCTCAGGGGGTAGCTTATCTTACAGAGCTCTGGGACCTGGAGTCAGGAACCCTGGAGCTTAAATCCAGCCCCAGATGCTTCCTACTTATGTGACCCTGGGCAAGTCGCTTAATCTGCGTTTCCTTCAATTTCTTCAACTATAAAATGAGGAATTAATAGCATATACCTCACAGCGTTAATATGAAAATCAAATGAGATCATATCTGTATCAAGTGCCAGTTATACAACAGACACTATAGAAAGGCTTATTCACTTCTCTTCCCAAGTTTAGCAGATCATTTGACTTTACTCCTAGGAACAATAGCAATATGAAGAGGAAAAACAAAACAAAAAGAGAGAACATTTTTTCCTATCCCTATGTTCTTTTGGAATATATTTTCCTATAAATGTTTGCCTTTAATTCATTTGTTTCTAAGAATGTGCATTTTTCTTCTTTTTTTAAGCTGTGGTAAAAAAAAATATATATATACACATATATATGTGTATATATATATATATATATATATATATATTATCCACAGACACAGACACACCAAAAACAAAAAAACTTCTACCTCTACTTCTACTTCCAGGATTTTTAACCTCTCTCCAGGTCACCTGGGAGAGCTTTGGGGGCAATCTCTATAACTCTGCCCATAGTTTCTGAATCTGATAAAGCAATTACCAAACCAAGAGCCTGGCGGTTTTATTTTCATCTCAATATCAGTAGAAGCTTTGAGGCTTTCTTATGCCTTTTTATTAATTGTGTATCACATAGTAATTCCATTTTTAGCAGAATTCTATGACTCTAGAAAAACAAGGAAAAAAATTAATCCTAGAGACTATATATTTTAAATGAATTAACTGAAATGTACTTGGTACAGTCATTTAACAAGCACTTTTAACATTTATCATCCATAAACGTTCTCCTGTAAGCATCAGTATGATCCTGCTTATACAAGAGGCTGATAGCTGTCCACTCTCTGCAAAAGTGTCTCTGAATATCCAGGGGAATAATACCTGAAAAAGAAAATTTCCTATTAGGGTCTTGTGAATATGTCTAATATGCTAAGTAGACAAAGATTCATCCATATCAGGTGTATTTATCTGAAATGATCCCTTGAGTCAAACCTCAACTATACCCCGAAGAATTTTGCATAATTATTCTTTGGTAATGTTTTTGCATAACTTAAGAGAACATCAATAAATAAAACACTGTCTCAGAATAATGGCTGACTTGTGCCAGATAAATGTGCCAGATAAAAAAGAAAATAAATCTCACAGCGAAGAGGAGATATTTATTTTCAAAGCAAGAGATTTTTGATACAATGACAATATTTTATTATGGCATCTTATTTTTCCTATAACAAATGACTTATGTGACTTTATTTGTTTTATCTAATGGCTGTTTTTCATGCAAGAGACAGTCCAGTGTACAATTGCTCACCAACTTGGCCATTCTCATTGGCCCTAGAAATGATTCCCAAGCCATGTTTTAATTAATCAGAGAGTAGCTCATCCCGAAAACCCAAATATTTCTGGGAGTACACTTTACTTCTAAGAAGCTGCTTTTAAATAGCTCAACTCACTTTAAAATTTATCATTAATGAAAAATGGACATTTGCAAAGGTCCTGAGATAAAAGGGCAAGAATTAAAAAACTACTTTGCAAAGAGTTCATCTCATAAACCCTAGAGAATATCCCATTTCTACGAGTTCTTAAACCTCTAGGGCACTATGAATTTGTACTTTTACAGAACAATTGTTATATATATACTTGGGTTTTTTAAGTTAATATATCAAACCTGATGTTTTATTTGTGATAAAAATGAATCCTTCTGACATAGGAAACATATATACACAGTAAACAGGCAAATAAAACTTGGCAGGCTAACTAGAAGATAGATCTATGGTAGGAACTTTTTGTTTTGTTTTGTTTTGTTTTCAATGAGCTTTTATTAAGTATCAGCTATGTGCCAGGCATTGTGCTAAGTTTAGCCTTACAGATATTATCCCATTTGTTCCTCACAACAACGCTTTGAAGCAGGTGCTATTATTATCCCTGTATTTCAGATAAGGAAAGTGAGACAGATAAAAATCAAATGGCTTGCCCAGGATCACAGAGTTAGTAAGGCAAGATTCTTCCTGATTCCAAGTCCTGAGCTCTATAAATTTCTACACCTCTCTGCATCCCAGAATAAAGAAACTAAGGAACACAGAGGTTAAGTGATTTGACCAGGGTCACATAGCTAGTAAATGTCAGATGCTGGATTTGAACTCAGGTCTTCAAGCCTCCAAGCCTCTGCTCTGCCCACTGCTCCATCTCATTGTCTCATTCAAGACATGGGAGACTCAGAGGAACATATAAAGTAAGAGGCTGCAAAAAGAGATTAACTCTTAAAATAGCAACAATGCAAGAAAGGCAAGTCTTATTAGATTATTTTGGTTAGACAAAACCTAAGGATTGTGGATATATTTTGCTCTATTTTACCTGTTTGTAGCCTCAGATGTATAACCCAATTTTTAAAAGTCACATCATTTACATTTGTCTACTATTTTCAGTTTTTTTAAACAGTTTTTCAAGATAAGGTTCACAAAAACATCACTACATTTTCTCAACAGAATGCCTAAAAGCATCAATTGTAAAAAAGGTCTCCCTTGGGGGATGTATTCTTAAAACCTTTTCCTAGAAAAAAGTTTCCTACAGCACTAGGCTCCTTTGAAGTATGCACTCTAAGATATTTACAACTATCTGACTTCTCTCTTTTTATATTGGGCAAAGCATTTAAAATGTACTCTCAGCTCTTAGACTCCATCTGTCTGTCAAGAATAAAAACAATAGAAAAATTCCAATAGCTTTATTTTGTAATGGGGAAGAGAGGAGACAGGGAGGGGGGGGGGGGCCTCTTTAAAATGAAAGTTTTCCAATATGTAATCACAATCTATTGGTCAGGTTTGTAGCCTTGACTCATGTGTCCCCAAACCATCTGCCAATTACCTGCTCACATGCCCCAATGAGTCTCAAGAATCCCTAGTGGGAAAAAGTGTGACTGGTAACCTTTCTTCCCACTTCTCTGGGTAGATTGTAATGTCAACATTACTTCAGACCCCAAACCATTACCTCCAGAACTTTGAGAAAATCAAAATTAGCCCCCCAGGGAAACATGGAAGAATCATGCTTTCAAAACTAAAAAAAAATCTGAATTTTTAAAAAGCCATCTTTCATAAACTTTTTAAAAAGATAGATATTTATATGAACAAATATATATTAAACATTTGAGAAATTTTTGTCCCCAAAATAAAGCTAATGGAAAGACTATAAATGTTCAAGAGTTCAAGAGGTATCATTTGACCATTCTACCACTTTGATAGAGTCTTTAAATTTAATATTCTGATTTATATTTCCATTCCCATTGTTTTTATTTTAAAGCAATGATTTTGTCTCTGGATTGACATACCTTTCACCAACACAAATTGGGAATTGACCCCTCATCACCTTAAGAATTCTATCATTCCCTAAATGACCAGCCTCAAGGTAATAAGTTTCTCTGTATTTAGTTAGGTCTATTTAATGACAGATAAATAATCTTTTAGTCCAAATCTTTCTAGTTTGATAGCATCTGTCAAACTTCATACTCCACAGAAATAGACTTTGAGAAACTGAGATCACTTCCACATTATAACAAGTCATCTCAGCAGAACCTTAGAATATTCCCACAGATATCAAATACTAATTAATTAGATTAATTGAAAGAAAAAAGGGGAAGGTACATAGGCAAAAAAAAAAATTAAGTATTCTCTCCCTACCACCTATTACCATTTTCTGTACTCCCAATCTAATATATCCTTTCAAATGTCAGGAAAAGCAAAATAAATGGATGAAGAATTTGTGCAAAGGACTGTGCTAAATCCTAGAGATGTAATATATAGAAAAGATGATCCATGCTCTCAAGGAATTCATATTCTAATGAAGGAGACAACACACATGGAAAGTTTCAGTTTCAAGTCAGATGGAAAGGTCCCATGATTCTTAGAGTACAGCAGTTAAATAGATATTAATGCTTCTTATTTAAATGTCACCTCCACTAATATAATCATTATAGTTTCTGATGCAAAAACACTTGACACCATAGACTAGAAGTAATACTATTCCAAAACCACAAAGATTCTTGGGTTCAGGGTCCTGGGCTCTCTCCATCAGAGTATAATGAGAGATGATGGTCCAAGTAGTGGTGTTGGTTTGATCTACCTGGCCTTCACTGCCTCCAGTCTCTCCCTCAGGGTGCTTTGCTGGTTTAGCTGAACAGGCTTACCTACCCTGTGAATGAATGGCAGTTGGTGAAGATGGCTGTCATCTTCTTCATTGGAGTTCCTTCCCCAGATGATGACTATGAGGACTGAGTTAGAAGGAGGAAGACTGATCTAGGGATACTGCCCCACTTTTAGCCCATCTGTCCGTTTATGGTTGTTCAATAGCAATTGTTGCTGGCGAGACCCTTCTCCTTAATGATTTCTCTACTCAGTAATGGTTTCAGGTGTGAGCTAGAAGTGGATCTGGTGATTTAGGAGACACTGCTATTCCTAAAACTCTTGGATTCAGGATCCTGAGCTATTTCCATCAGAGTCTAAAGGGTGACGGTGGTCAAGATGGTGGTGGTTCAACTTGCTGGGCACATGCTACTTCCCATTTTACCATTAGGGTTCTCTGCTGCTTCAGATAGGTAGGCTTGCTTGCCTATGAGTGGCAGCTGGTGTGAAAGGCTGGCTTTTTTTCCATGAGAATCATAGCTATGACAGCTGAACCAAGAGCAAAACTGGTAGTCTGCGATTGCTGGGGTGTTGCCATCCACTGATACTTATCTAACCATTACTGAAAGTTGATAACTATTGATGGTAGTGATGGAAAAGGCTGTTTTCTTCACAGCAATTTTTCTCTCAATGACAGCTATGAGGACTGTGCTTCACATTAAGATGATCTACCTGAACAAAAGCAGATAACCTAGAACCCATAAACTAATTTGTACTAAAAAATTATAATGAGAAGGCAGATAACCTAGTGCCCACAAAAAAAAAATGCTAGTTCTCATACTAGAAAAAATTTTAATGTGATGGGGATTAAAGAAAGTCTCTTCCTTGCTCTTTGGTTCAGTTAATGGTACCCATGTTGTGGTTGAATCATGACATTTACCCTCTGGGCACAGCAGGAAAGAAAGGGCAAGAAATAGTGCAAGCTTAAAGAAACCATCCTTCAATTATAAAGACATATCCTATTCTGGCCATACAACCAAAAGAAGCCCCTCCCTACTTGTATGTTAAGGGCTGCAAAGTATCTTCATGTTAGGTGATCTGTGCATGCTCCACTACCCATTACACTAAAAAGAACAGCAAAATGAATAATGATCAAGAAATCCAATGAGGTTACTTCTGCAGGCAGAGCCCAGAGGCTCTGGAGTGGAGAACCACTCAAACTCCCAACATTTCCCTCCAAAGAATTTTAAAATAATGTCTTAAATTGAATTCTGGAATAACAGAGTTAATAAAATGTCAGAGTGTGACATTCTTGTATCCTAAAACAATATAGGAAATTGGAAAGAGAGAACTGTGACATATGGGAGGAAGCTGACCTGGAGTCCACATACATGGACTAGTGGGGCTAGGTGGTGGCAATAAAAGCAGCAGCAGCAGCTTTGGGAGTTCCCAAGCCAGTAATGGTATGGGAACATGCCAATTGGTCAGAAAGGTATGATTAGAGGGTACTCCTGTGCCAGCCCTCCATGCAGGACCAGACCTTTTTTTTGGCAACTCCATTGCCTATATCCATTTGTGAGTCACAGATCAAAGTGAAGAAAGGCACTTTCAGTTCAAGAGAAAGTGGAAGCCCTAAGGGGCAATGTCACTTTCAGTTCCAAGGGGCCAAAGACCTAGAAGAACAATCTCAAGAGATCTGAAGAGAAGAAGGTCCCTGAGGAGCAGTATTGATTGTAATTCCAAAAGATCAAGGTCTTTCCTGGGTAAGGACCAGAAAGCAGACCAAGGAAGCAATGAACACACCTATCCCCTGGCCATACTGTACATTGGTTCGAGTGTTGCCTGCCACCACTCCCCATCTTCCCTTCCATTGTAATAACTCTTTCATGCTTCCTCATGTGAGATAAATTATCCCATTCTACCTCTTTCCCTCTTCTACCAATGCATTTCTACTTCCCACTGTTGAATTCTGTTGTTTTGTTTTTTTTGCGGGGGGGGGGGGGGTGTTATATTATCCCATCTTATTCAACTTATTCTCATGCCCTCTGTTTTTGCATATTCCTTTTAAACCAACCTAATAATGATAAAATTCTTAAGAGTTCTTAAGAAGTATCATCTTTTCATGTAACAATTCAATCTTATTGAATCACAAGTTTTCACTTTTCTATTTACCTTTTTATGTTTCACTTGCATCTTGTATTTGGACATCAAATTTCCTGTTCAGCTCTGTTGTTTTGTTTTGTTTTTTCATAAGGAATGCTTAAAAGGCAGCTATTTCATTAAATATCCATTTTACTACTGGAGGATTGTGTTCCCCTCTCACCTCAGTGAGATGGATATTTACTGTTGACCTATGTTGTCTTGAGATGAAGAATTATTTCATCCCATGTTTGTTCTGTCATTCCAGAATTCATTTTGAGGTATTTTTTGTTAATTGTTTGGAGGTCATTTTGAAAAAGGTCTGGAGAGTTCTTCCTTAATCTTCCATCTTGGCTCTGAGATCCTAGATTGCACCTTGGAAGCCATGAAAACTTCCAAGCATGCAGAACAGCAGTGTGAAAAAGCCTGAAGCTTAAAATGGAGCTCCATCCTTTCATGCCAGGAACAGAGCCTAACATTAACACAAAGTTCCAAATCAAGAAATTGGGTGGGAAATTTGGCAAACAATAAAAAAGAGAACGTAACCATAAAAATATTCAAGGTGACAGAGAAGATCAAGACAGAAACTCAGAAGACAGTGAAGTCAAAATATCTACAACAAAAGCCTCCAAGAAAAATGTAAATTGGCTGTAAGTCCAATAAGAATTCCTGAAAGAGTTAAAATTATTTTCAAAATCAATTAAGAATGGTAGAAGAAAAATAAGGCAAGTAAATGAAAGACAGAGGAAAGAACTTGTGAAGACAACAGCTTAGTAAAATAGGCATATAATGAGATTGAAGGAAATGGTACCTTATCAATGCTGGACAAATGAAAAAAGTACAGAATTCATTGATGAAAATAACTCCTTCAGAATCAGAATTGGACAAATAGAAATGTGGTACAAAAGCTCACTGAAGAAAAAAATTTCTTAAAAATTAGAATTAAGTAAGTGGAAGCTAATGATGTCATAAAACATTAATAGAAAAGTTGGATTTCAAGTACAAGACTCAAAAGAAGCATAAAAAGGGAAACGGAAGAAAAAAACATAAGGAATTCAACAAGGATAGCTTGTGTATCTTTCTATATGTTAATATGGTACTTGTATCTTCTAAAAACCATCATTATTAGATAATTAGAGGGAGTCTACATAGAAAAAGGGTGCTGGAATGAGTTGATTATGTTGGGATGATGCAAAAAAAAAACAAATAGGCAAAAAAATAGGGATGCCCTAGGAGAAGGTGGAAGGGAGAGGAAGAATGGGGGAAATCACCTCACATAAAAGAAGCATACAAGGAAGAGCTTTTATGGTGTGCATAATTTTTGTAAAATCCAAGACTTACATTTTTTTAAGAAAATTTTTCAGGAAAAGAAGCTCACTAACTCCTCAAATCAAGAAAATGAACTGTTTGCCATAAAGTGCCATAAAGAAACCTCCACTGCATCAGAAGGTCCAGAATAAACTTTGGGGTATAAATTGATTGAACTGAAAGACATTGAACATATTTATTCTGAATATAAACTCTTGTACTAAAGGGGACTGCCCCAATTGGCTTTTTTTCAATGCACCTAGCAAACATTGGTTTTGCTCTCTCTCTTCTATTTCCCTCTTATCTCTAACTATTGTAGTTTCCTCTTAGAAAGTACATTATTGTATGCACCTTCAGCTAGAAGAGCTGTAGAGGTATAAACTGGTTATGTTAAATGATTCATTGGGGGGACCATTCTTCCAAAGAATCACTAGGGGATTGTGAAGAGTGAATGAAATTTTCTTTGTCTATCAATCAGCACTTTTTCAATTAATCAGTCAAAAACTTAAACACCCCTACTTAACAATAAGTAAGAGAGTTGGCAAGTCACTTGCTAAACAGATTTTCAGCACATATCCTAGCATCAAAGTTCTTAAAGGAAAGGTTAAATTAATTACAGGAGTAAATAAATAGTAAAATTATACTTATAGGGTACCTCAACTTTCCCTTATTGAAGCTAGCTAAATCTAACCATAAAATAAATGAGAGAAGTAAAAAAGATGAATAAAATCTTAGGAGGGTTAGTTAGATATGATAGACCTTTGGAGAAAACTGAATGGGAATAGAAAGGAATATAATGTTTCTCTTCTGTTCATGACACCTTCATAAAAATTAACCATATATTAGGACATTAAAAGCATCACAACCAAAGGAATTAAACAATTGTTTAAATTAAATTTAACTTTTTCAGACCATAATACAATAAAATTATATTTAATAAAGACCCATGGAAGCATAGATTAAAAGCTAATTGAGGGAAATAAGTTAGAAGCATTCCCAAGAAGATCAGGAGTGAAGCAAGGATGCCCATTATCACCACCATTATTTAATATTGTACTAGACATGCTAGCTTTAGCAAAAAAAGAAAAAGAAATTAGAGGGAATTAAAGTAGGCAACAAGGAAACTAAACTATCACTCTTTGCAGATGACATGATGGTATACTTAGAGAATTCTAGAAATTAACTAAAAACTAGTGGAAATAATCAATAACTTTAGCAAAGTTGCAGGATACAAGATAAACCCACATAAATCATCAGCATTTCTATATATTTCCAACAAAGCTCAGCAGCAGGAGTTAAAAGGAGAAACTCCATTTAAAATCACTCTAGACAACATAAAACACCTGGGAATCTATTTGCCAAGACAAACGCGGGAATTATATAAACACAATTTCAAAACACTTTTCACACAAATAAAGTTAGACCTACAACTGGAAAAGCATTAATTGCTCATGAGTAGGCCAATCTAATATAATAAAAATGACAATCTTGCCTAAATTAATTTACTTATTTAGTGCCATGCCAATCAAACTACCAAAAAACTATTTCATGGAACTCAAAAAAATAATAGGAAAATTCATCTGGAAGAACAAAAGGTCAATAATATCAAGGGAACTAATTAAAAAAAACATGAAGGATGGTGGCCTAAAGTACTAGATCTTAAACTGTACTATAAAGAGTATTCATCAAAACAATCTGGTAGTGGCTAAGAAATAGAAGGGTGATTCAATGGAATAGATTAGAAGTAAATGACCTCAGAAATCTAGTGTCTGATAAACCCAAAGATCTCAGCTTTGGGGATAAGAACCCATTACTTGACAAAAACTTATGGGAAAATTGGAAAACAGGATGGTAAAAAATTATGTTTAGATCAATATCTCACACCCTATACCAAGATAAGGTCAAAATGGGTATATGATTTTAACATAAAGAGTAATATTAGAAATAAATTGGGGAACATAGAAAAGTTTACCTGTCATATCTATGGAGAAGGGAAGAATTTATGACTAAACAAGAGATAGAGAACATTACAAGGTATAAAATTAATAATTTTATTATATTAAATTTAAAAGCTTTTGTACAAACAAAACCAATGCACCCAACATTAGAAGGGAAGCAACAAACTGGGGCAAGTAAAAATAGAAAGACTACACCAATCATATCCTGAAAGAATGCCCCAAAGGAAAAATTCCAGGAATGCCATAACCAGAATCCAGAGCTTCCAGGTCAAAGAAAAAATATTGCAAGCAATCAGAAAAAAAAATCATTCAAACAAGGAAATACCATCAGAATATCTCAAAAGACCTGGCATTATCTTTTATAATTGTGAATAAATCTTGGAATATAGTATTCCAAAAAATAAAGCCTTACAACTGAGAATAATTTACCCTACAATGTTGAGTATAATCTTTCAAGAAGAAAATAAAATGGAACTTTAAGCCTTCCTGACCAAAAAGTGAGTAGAGACTTTGAAATGTAAGCATTAGGCAAAAGAAATTTAGAATGATAAATTTAGTTGAGCAATTTGAAGTGACTAAACAATGAGGAAATGCTAACATTCTAATATTAGAAGAAAAAATAAATAAGTGTCTCGTCCAATCCACATCTTCAAAGGGCATCGGAGGAATCATATAATATTGGATTTGGTTCTTATGGATGATAAAAGGAATGTACAAGAGCAGAAAGCATGAAGAAGGAAGTAGAACTTATTATTTCTCAAAGGCACATATGAAGCATATGCAAGCTTGGAGGAAGGGGCAGAGAAAGCAGGCATTAAATGAATTTCATTCTCATCTGAAGTGTATAAGATTAGAAAAGATGACAAAAATGGAAATTTATAATTTTGAAGAGTCTGAAGACTTGCACTGTTGGGGGAGCTATGAATTTGCTTAGCCATTCCGGAAAGCAATGTGAAATATCCAAAAAGTCATTAAATTGTGAATACCCTTTGATATAACAATAGCACAACTATGTTTATACACCAATGAATTTTAAAGAAAAAGGAAAGGGACCCATATGTACAAAAATATTTTAGCAGAGTTTTTTTTTTTAATTATAGCAAAGAACTGGAAACTAGAGGCTGACCATCTAATTGGGGAATGATTAAACAAATTTTGGTATATGAACACAATACAACACTTTTGCATTATGCTGGGATGATTTGCAAAATCTTAAGAAATGATGAAAGGAATAATTACAGAGAATCATCAAAAGATTTGCATGAATAGATGCATAGTGAAGTGAGTAGAAAAAGAACAACTTCATAGTTAACATTTTTATATAACACTTTTAGGTTTACAAAGTACTTTATGAATGTTCTCTCATTTTATCCTTGTAACAACTCTGAGAGGTAGGTGCTATTAATTATCTTTATTTTACAGATGAGGAAACTGAGGCAGCAGTTAAGTGACTTGCCCAATGTCTCACAGCTAGTAAAAATCTGACTGACCTTGAACTCAGGTCTTCCTGATTCTAGGTCTTACAATCTGTTCACCTAATTGCTTGGATAACAACATTGTAAAGAAAAAAAAAACTCTGAAAGACTTAAGAAATCTGATCAAAGCAATAACCAACCATAACCAGAGAGGATTGATAATAAAGGATCCTCTCTGCCACCTGATTGAGAGGCAATGGCCTCCAGATTCTGAATAAAACATACATTTTCTGAATATGACCATAGAGACAATTTGGTTTCCTTGACTACACATATTTGATAGAAGAGTTTTCATTTGTTTTATTTTTTAAGGGGAGAAATTGGTGAGGGAGGGAGAAGTTTGCAACAGTAATGCCAAAAGGAAAAAAGAAGCCTGTTGAAATTTCTTGTTTTAAACACACAGAAGAAAAAAGAAGTTCAAAAGGAAGCAAAGACAACCACGACAATTTTTTAATGTAACATGTTGAATTTTTTCTGTATTTTCAAAAAAACGAGCTGTATGGAATAATCATGGTTTCATATGCAAATCTACTTTTCATATTCTAATTTGCATATGCTGATTTTAGTGAAGTGTTCATTAAAAAAAAAGAACGTAATAAAAACAAAAGGAGAACATTAGGGAATAAGCCCTAATAAGGACCTTTGTTGGGGCTTTTTCATCAGTTTTTAGTCTTTTTGAAGGACAAATGTGTGGGATGAAAATAATCTTAGTTCATCTCGGTTAGGAAATGCATTTATCAACAACATGTCATGTAGAATATGTGAAAATTCAGAGCTGCTTCCCAAGTTTGTTAGTTTAACACATATAAACATTTAAATGTTTTAGTCTTTCATAATTATTTCTATTGCTAAATAATTCTTAAGCAATACATGATTGCACAATGTAAGAATGTTGCGCTTTTCTGATTTGGCTTGTTAATTTTGGTTAATAATATAATTTTTGTATATTGATAAATGGCATTTTGTCAGCTTCAATGTTTGGTTTCAGATCTCTAAGAGTTGTAACCTCAAAATTCCTTAGACTTATAAATGTTGGAAATTTCACCATTGGGATATTTCGTACTTGGAAAATTTCTTACTGATAGTCTATTGGAATGGGAACCCCATTGGCATGGGAGGTTCCTTCTCTTTCCTTCTTAAGATTACTTTAGGACAGAAACCCTTTGCTGAACAATGGAAAGGACTTTGACCTATGCTTAAGCATAGAACAGGAATTTCTTTGAATCATGATTGATTTTAGAATTGATACAATGGAGATACTTGGAATAAATCTCCACCCTATTCAGCCCTAACAGGATTGAGTAAGGGCTGCAGCCTAGATCAAAGATTTAATCATTTGAAAATATGACCTTCAACAGACATGTGCAAAAGCCAGAAACCTCTGGGCGGTCCTGGGTTAAGCTAGAGCCTCCATTGGCACAGGGAAATTGATGAACAGTGATTGGTAGATGTGAGAACTGAGAGGAGGAACTTGGATGATTTCCTTAAAGATAGGAGGAGCTGGAGACTTGAGGGGGGGGAGGAGTTTGGATGGAGGGATTGCAATGGACTCGGAGAAGCTTGCCCTGAAGGAAGCTGAAGGTGGGGGCCCCTGAGACTGTTTCTCCATTTTTGTCACGTGAGTGATAGGGACTGATCTCTTTTCTTTGCCCCAGCTATCTAAGGGCTTGGGCCTTTTGGCCCAGCCTAAAAAGAAGGGGTATTTAAGCCCTATTCCCTTCTCTCCCTTTTTCTCTCTCTCTATCTCTAATTCCTTTCTTCCTCCTATTGTAATTAAACTCCAAAAAAGGCTGACGGCTGACTTGAGTTTTTCATTTAGGAATTACATAGCTGAATTCCTTGGCGACCTTAAATTAATATATATCAGTCTTTTAAAGTGATTCCCTTGTTACAGAGTTAGATGATCATCAATTAGTTAACTGATAACAAATAAGTAAAAGTCCAAATGCTATCCTAGCTCAGAGCATAGAAAACATTGATGATAAACAATGATCCACTGACAAAAATTAAATTCTACTATGCCAGTCAACTGTCATTTTTTAACTAAGGATGAATTAAAAATCCTTCTCCCTGTATTAGTAGTATAAAACAAATTTTTCAGTTGATGTCTTCCCTCAAGATTATACTTAAACTTTTATACTTATATAGGCAGCTAGGTGGCACAGTAGAATGCTGGTCAGGAAGACTTGACTTCAAATGATGCCTCAGGCTTAGCTGAATGACACTGGGCAAGTCGCTTAACCTTTGCTTGCCTCAGTTTTCTCATGGGTAAAATGGGGGATGACAATACACCTACTTCCCAGGGTTATTATTGAGGATCAAATGAGAAAATAATTGCAAAGCACTTAGCATTTTGACCTGGCACATAGTAGGAACTATATTAACATCAATCACTAGTAGTAGTAATGGTAAGAAGAGGAGTAACAGCAGCTATAGCAGTGGAAATAGTAGCTACTGTAGTAGTAGCTTTAGCAGCAGTGGCAGCAGCAGTAATAGTGGTAAATTGCACCAAAAGACAAATGGGATTTGGGGTCAAGTTATTTTTGGAAGCAGCATTTCAGAGGGCTTCAGAAACAGGCACAATTCTAGATAGATAGAATGATAACAATTTCTTTATTTTCCTCTTTGACAGATGTTTTCTATTTTACAACTTTTCCTTTTGATTTTTCATTGATCTCAGTATTACCGGCTTGTACTCAAGAACTCCCAAAGCTCATCACTTCTTCCTAAAGAATAAGGTCCTTGCAGATCAATCTCTGCCCCTGTGCAAAGAGTCTTGGGAGCCCTTGGTCCTTAGACTGGTTCTATTATTTTATTTCTTGTATGACCTGGTGTGAATCACTAGATCTTTGTCTGCTTCCCTTATTAGAAAAAGGGAGGAAGCTGGATTGGAAAGCCTTTAAGGTCCTTTCTCGTTCTCAATCTAGGATCCTATGACAGTCTTAAAAATGTTTGTGTTACTGAGAAGCAGTTTTTACCAGACCTGTGATTCCATTGGTTTAGAGAAGTGCTGATGAGGGAAATGTTCCTGCCAATGCAGGTTCAAGCCTGTTCTTCGACTCTGAAAGAATTCAGGGCATTCCTTCACACACTTTCCAGCATTCTCCTCAAAAGAAGCCTCAAAAACTCATAATCTGCTCTTCATTAACCATCATCACATTAACAGATTGTGATGGCACAACAAGTACATAACTCTTGGAGCAACTTGAACCCAGGCCCTCCTGAATCTGAGGTCATCTCCATTTTAATTTATTATATTAAATGTATTATATATTATTCTAATATATGTTATTATTTATTATATATTATTTAAGCAAAGTATTATATAATATAAATAATATGATATGTTATTCTGGCTCTCCTCTTCCTCAAACACATGTCAGTTATTATTATTAGTCCCACTTTTGACACATATAAACTTGTGTGATTGGATAAGTCATTTAATTTCTTAGTGCCTCGAGTACTCTGAGATTATAAATTGTAGAACAGTTGCCAACATACAGTAGTAGAAAATAGTTTCTTCACCAAAGAGTTCTCTACACCAATGAAATCACAGGTCTGGACTGAAAAGTCCTGGCAAATTTTTATTCTACATGAATTTTGATGAAAGAAAATGTAGGAGGTAAATCTTGGAACTAAGAGGGCCTGGTTTCAAGTTAATCCATCAATAAATAAGCTATCTTTAAATGTTTACTATTTGCCAGGCATGTGGTAGTTCTATCTCTGCTATAGATAGCTCAGTTTTCCAGTAGCCCAAGCAAATCCCTAAGAAAAATTACCAGTGTGTATTGATGAAGGGGATTTCATAAAGAAATTCCTAAACAAATCAAATGGCCAGTTTAGAACCAAAAAAAAAAAAAAGGTTTTAGCACACAATATTTTTTATGACCATAAATCCACAAATCTCTAGATTTTTTGTTTTTACTTCATATTCATTGATTCTCCAGTTTCAGGAAAGGGAAAAAAAAGTTCACTACTCAGGTTTGGCTTAATTTTCATCCATCAACTTCTTTTTCCTTATTTTTCTTTTGCCAATAAGTATTTAAAATTTTATTGCTCGTTTACTCCTTTGATTTGAGTTCAGAGTATTTCTTCACACCCTTTACAGGCCTTTACTCAACAGAACCCTCCAAAATTCACATTTTGCTTTGGGGGAATGATGGGGAAAATGTAATGACACAGAGCATAACTTACAATATTGAGGATAATTTTGGGTACTATGAAAACCAATGTGATTCTAAGGTAACTGAAGATAATTATCACTAACAATAAATGGGAAGTGCAAATAATATTACACTACATTTGCATTCATTAGAAACAACTTCCTGCTACATTGCTCAAGGGGTCTTACATATAGTCAGAAGCAGCATTTAATTTCTCAGTACCTAAATAGCTCTGCACTTTCCTACATTCAACATCTCTTTTCTCTTTGCAAAGTCAATATGAACATTACGCAGAAAAGAGATATATGGAGCAAAGAGGAAAATGAATTTTAAATACCCTGGACTTTTTGCAACCAGACAATGACAATTTAAGGCAATTTAAATTCACCCTACTATGTCCTTTATTCATTTAATTTTCATGATACGTTCAGGGTACTACTTATGGAACACACACTAAGTGAGTCAAGGTCTGTTTAAATAGGCACATGATCACGTTGCCATATGAATGATTTTTAAAGAAAATATTTTTGACAAATAAAAGAAGGGGTTAGAAGAGGAAGGAGATTCATACATAGATCACACACAACATATCAGATTCCCCAGGTGGAAGCAGTGAATAGAAAATATAAGTCTGAAAAGAACATAACAATGTTGCAATTGTAAATCACTAGAATTCCATCTTTCCCACCTCACTATTTCCTCTGGGTAACAATTGTTAATATTGTTGATGTATTCTTGAAGAAGAGAACCAGGTTCTGCCTTTATCTCTTGAACCTTTTTAAGACCACCACTTGTAACAAAAAGTCTCCGTGCTTTGCTATCATGGGGCAGCACCTAAAAAAAGAGAGGGATAAAATAAAATGTCAGCTCTTCTTTCTCAAGAACTTTAAGCACTAAGAAGTTATTACTATTCCCAGTGTTCAAAATGAGGTAAAATGGACTCAAAAACAATATTCCTGAGGCATAATGAGATTAATCTTGCTGATAAGAATTTTTTTTCAAAATATTATTTTATTTCATTAAATATTTCCCAATTCCAGCTTTTAACTTTTTAATGTTTTTTTTTCAACTTTGAGTTCCAAATTCTCTCCCTCCCTTTTGCCTCTACACCATCCCCTGGGAAGACAAGTAATATATTTGTCACACACGTGTAGTCAGACAAAACATATTTCCATGTTTGTCTGAGAAGATTTAAAGAAGTTGCTCCTTTAAAAAAAAAGAGAGAGCGAGAAGGGAGCATTGTTCAGGCCAATAATATATCACTAAGGTTATCCCTGCCAAAACAAATGTGATTTAACTCCAGTTATACAGGAAGAAACAAAAGCAATATTTTAAATGTCTGTTTACAAGTTTTGTAAATTCTATTCTTGAATACATGCTTTTTGCTGAACGAAAAGCTATCCCTAAGACAAAGAAGATGTCTGTTCCTATGGGATGGGGGTGAGGGCAGTGCTCCCCCTGGTCTCTTTAACAGAATGTTGCATCAGTGACTAATCATTCAAAATCTTCCTTCCACAATGCTACCAAGCAAAAAACCACCAAGTCATTTTTGACTCAGCTTTGCCCTTTACTCTGTACATTTCTCTGCCATTGATACGTTTGGCTGCTCTTTTATTTACATCTCTTTAAGTCTCTACAACTAGTTAGATGGACAGCAGTGGTCTATATAAACACCACCAACCTGTTTTGATTTCTCCTGGGAAGCAGTTTCCTTACCAATATCCATCATTCTACTCTTCCTCTTATGTCACTCTCCCTAAAGTGATATGGCTGAACTTCCCAGTTTAAATACCAGTTCTGTGTTCAATCTGTCAAATCCTATGGAGTGGGGAGGTTAGAGAAATCACAAGTATAAGAGAAATAAGCATAGTGGAAGCCAACAAGGCCAAGGCTGCCATAGACAAAATGAGGAAATGAGGAGAATGGCCAGAATAAAGGGGACAATAGTTACAGTATATTGCCCCAGTCAGATCATATCTAGAGCACAGTCTTCAAGTATGGGAATGGCACTCTAAGATTAATTACTTAACCAGCACGAGGGACTCAAGATACTACTATATGAGAAAAAGGGTGAAGGGATTGGATATTTTTAGGCTAGACAAAATTGAAGTGAAACCTAAGGGTTTCTCTACTGTACTGAACTATTATTGGAAGGGCCATCATGAGCAACTGAGCAATCACACTCATTCTGGTTGATCTCAAAGAGCAAAAATAAGAACAAAGGATAGGAGTCAGCAAATTACAATTGGATATAAGGGAAATTTTCCTAATCCTGAATCAGGTATCAAATTGACTCCTTTGTGAAGTACTAAGTTCCCAAGTACTGAAGATCTTCAAAGGCAGGATGGGTGACTCTTCTGGATCTTTGTGACTCTTGGTTCTCTCTTCCCACCTGTATCATTGTTCTTTTCAGATCCTTTTTGATGAAGTATTAGGCAAATCCCTTCTCCCAACTGTAAAATATACACTAAGACTCTATTCTGAGTTCTCTGTCTCTGTCTTTCTGTTTCTGTCTCTGTCTCTGTCTCTGTCTTCCTCCCTCCACCAGATGGTTAAATAATCATGTCTACAAACATAACTCTCATCTCTATATTGAATCTACTATCTAAACTCCTAATCCATATCTAAACTTAGCTTCTGTTCTGAAATCCATTATGTCTAGTACACTGACAGATTGAATCCTATCTGGGCTCCTTATTTCAAATTAGATGTCCTTTAGACCTCCTTTAATGTGTCTCTTAAAATTATCTTGCTCTCAAAATCCATCTCTCTTTTGAAGTTTCTTTCTGTAAGTCCCCCCCCCCATCCTCTTTGGGGCACAGGTTCAGAACCTTAGAGTCATTCTCAATTCCTCATCCTCCACCTAAAATATATAATCAGTCACCATCTTGTCAATTCTATATCCTTACAACTTCTCTCACATCCATCCCTTTTCCTCTGCTCATATGCCTATCATCTGGGCATTATATCAGGCTTTTCAGTGATATCCTTTCAGCCACACTACACTTTGTGTCATGAAATAGATGAATGCTAGGTCTGGAGTCAGGACAATTTATCATTCAAATTCAGCCTCAAACACTTAGTAGCTATGTGACCTTGGGCAAGTCACTTAATTAACCCTGACTGACTCAGTTTGCTCATCTGTAAAATGAACTAAAGAAACAGTAAATCACTCCAGTATCTTTGCCAAGAATATCCCAAATGGGGTCACAAAGAATCAGACATGACTAAAACAACTGAAAAACAACCACAAAAACAACCCCGGCATATAGAAAGTGCTTAATAATTTCCTGTTCCCTTCCCCACCTATAGAAATGATTCCTAAAAGTATTATCTTCCAGTAGCTTCCTAATTGGTCTGTTTTGTTTCTTTCTAATCAATCTTCCTCACAGCTGCTAAATTGCATTGCATTGTGGGTGTGGGTGTGGGTGTGTGTGTGTGATATAAAGCTACTTACTTTGTGTATACTCATATATGTACGTCTTGTCTCCTCTTGTTCCCAAAGACATGTAAATGCCTTGAGGGATGGAATTGTTTTCATCATTTGTGGCTCTCTATCCCCAGCACCTAAAACAGTACTTAGAACATAGATTTGGAAGTAAGTTTTATTCTATATCTATGTGTGCGCTATTTCCTGGGAGACTAACAAAAATGTTACAATAGCTCTGGTGAAAAGTAGAGTGATGGATAAAGATGAATTTGGTGACTAGATATCAGTTTCACCTTTCTTTTCTATCCTTGTGTCCCCCATTACACATATTTGACAGGTTAATGTTTAAAAAGTCCCTCAGTCTGTGAAAGTAAATATTAATGCAGTTGAGGAAACAAGTCAACACATTGAGACCTTTTCCACTTCCAAATGCAAGAAGAGACTTTAACTTTACTTACCTTACTGAACTGTCCAACAACATGCTTCAAAATATTCGGAGGAGCATCATACAAGAATGGCTCAAGGGCTGGCAAATAGGTGCATTTTTGGAGAATATTTTTAATAGCTTTTTTACTCTGTTGAGGTAGAAACAAAACAGAGAGAGTAAGCAATCAATGAAATCTTGACAAGAATGAATGTCTTGGGGACAGTTAGGTTGCCTCAGTGGATTGAGAGCCAGGCCTAGAGATGGGAGGTAGTGGGTTTAAATCTAACCTTAGTCACTTCATAGCTGTGTAATGCTGGACAAGTTTACTTAACCCCCATTGCCTAGCCCTTACAGCTCTTCTGCCTTAGAACCAATTTACAGTATTAAATCTAAGAATGGAAGGTAAGGGTTAAAAAAAAAGAAAAAGAATGCATGTTTCATTTTCTTAGAATTTGGAAGTGAGATCAATTTCCTTATCTAATATGGGGTTGTTTCATTTTTTTAAAATAGATGTCAGAAAGAAGCATGAGTTGTATTAGATGAATTTAACATGAAACCATCTGACCGATTTATTTCTTGTTAAATTTTAAACTCTATAGCACAGTGAGATCCTCCCAAGCTATTTACAAGAAAGAAGTTTATGAATTTTAAATGGCTTGCCCATCATTCCCCCTCAAATATTTCTAAATTGATAGACTTTTATGTTAAAAATAAAATGGGAAGTAATCAACCCTATCCCTGACAACTAAGGAAAATAAGAAAATATTAACTTAGAATTTTACAGAATCAGAATATTTTATGATTTTAAAATTTCAGTTTTACATACTAAGCAAAATTCCACTGTTCAGAACACACTGTAAATGTGTAGACACATTTATATTATGGATCAAATACAAGAACCTGTCCAATTTAATTAGGTAATTCAACAAACATTCATTGAAAATACAAAAATCATGATAGACAGTGAGGAAAAATATACACATGGCAAAGGAAAGTATTAGGAATCAGAAGATTGGATTCAAATTCACTCTGCTATTGACTGTGGGTTGGACTAGGTCAGTGATGGTGAACCTTTTAGAGATCCAGTTCTGTGCCCTGCCCCACCCCAGAGACTGAGTGCCACTTCAGCACCACCACCCCTTCCTTACCTCAGAGAGGGGAGGCTGGAAATGCTCCCATTGGGATGCTGGGCAGAGAGGCAGGTGAAATGAAAAAAATGTCCTCAGGCATGGTGGAGAGGAGGAAGAGAGCAGCTCACCCTGAATCCTTCTGGTTTTCTAGTAACAAACTTTGGTGGGTGATGGTGCATGCGCCCTCTCTGACACATGTGCCATAGGTTCACCACCATACATATCTCTAACATCACCGTAGCCATGCTCTAGAATACCAAGATGAAGTTCTCCAATCTGCCTATAGGCGTTTATATTCTACTGAAGGGATATAGAATGTATATAAAGTATTGTATGATATAAAACAGGCAATGATTGGGGGAAAGGAGAAAGAAGAAAAGATCAAAACAAAGAGTTCTAGGAAAACTTGAAGAGGGAGAGAACACTTGAAACTATATGGGATCAGGGAAAAATTTCATGAGAAATTCTGATAGAGCTCATATTGAATTTCAAAGAAAGAGGAAAATTTCAAAAGGAGAGGAGACAGAAGCATATTCCAGGCATTAGTAATAATAATGGTAATAGCAACTAGCATTATTATGGAATTTACTGTGTCCCAACACTGTACTAAGGGGCTTTACAACTATTATCTCATTTGATCTTCACAACAACTCTTCAAGGCAGATGCTATTATTATTCCCATTTTACAGATGAGCAAATTGAGGTAGACAGCAGTTAAGTGATTTGTCCAGAGTCATAGAGCTAGTAAAAATCTGAGACTAGTTTTGAACTCAGGTCTTCCTAACACCAAACCTTGTGCTCTGTCTACTTTACCACCTAGCCAACTCTAAGTGATGTCCCCGCTGAGTCCTTAAAGATAATTGAGATTAGGATATACAGAATAGGTAGATGGACTGTGCCAAAAGATGTATGTAGAAAACCTTCAGGTGGCACTTAGACCTACAAAACAACTGAGGGTACAAATAGACAGGTTTTCTCATAGGAATTAAAAAGCTGTTCTATAGAGGTAGCAATAGCATCTCTCATCTCACTTTCTGGGATGCTTTTCACTCTCATCTAGAATTATGTCAGACACTTACTAGTTGTGTAAACCCTGGACACATCACTCAATCAATCCTGTTTGCCTCATTTGTAAGTGAGCTGGAGAAGGAAATGGCAAACCACTCTAGCATCTTTGCCAGAAAAACCCTGCATGGAGTCATCACAAAACAACTGAACAACAAAAATGTCTGGAAATAGCCAATGTGTGATCAATATATGGTGACTTTGCAAAACTGCCCTTTGGCCTACAACCATAGCTATGGTTTACAAGGATTAGTGTTGTCTGTAGTTCAGTCTTCTGATACCATTTATATGCTTGGCCTCTTTTCACTGAATAATGCCATCTGGTAATTGGATTGCCACTGTTTTGTCCCCAAAATCCAGATCTCCTTTTTATTGTTTGGTTAGGTGCTTCAGTGTGGCCATAATGTATTCTGACCCATCAGTTTATAGTCAGTCACTCAATTTCAGCTCATAACACAAGCAGATCCTTGGGTATGTTTTCTCCTCTTGTGTTCTCTGTACATTCTAGCTAATAATGATAGCTAATAATCATTTAAGGTTTGCAAATTTTATGGGTATGATCTCATTTTCTTTGTATAGTCTGGAAGATTTGTGCTGTACAAAGCTCTAATTCAATGAGAGTTTTCCCTCTGAAATCTCATTAATGATGCTTTCACTTAACATTGAGTTTGACTTACAATTGATAATAAACTGAATTTTGGGAAGATAGATGGGATAAATATAAGGATATCTATTAATTTTTAAATTTTCAAGAGGATTAAAGAAGTAAACACTATTTCTTGTATTTGTCCTCGTGTAATATTCCACCAGAATATACTGACTAAAAACTTAGTCATAACATATAGTTTCATTTCTCTTCAATAATGATAAAGTTGCATTAACAAGAAATCAACAATGCCAAAATAAGGGGCCATATCATCATGAGAAAATTTTGACATCTTAGAGATCATAGAAAGTAAAAAACAAAAACAAAAAAAATAAATAATTTAGCTATTCATTAATGGGAGAAGGGAAAAGGCATTTTTCCTACTATGTGCCACAGACTATGTTAATCACTTTAAAAGGCTATCCCCATTTTACCAGTGTGAAAATTAAGGTGGGCAGAGATTAAATGATTTGCCCCTAGTCATTCCTCTAGTAAGTTTCTGAGGACAGATCTAAACTTAGATTTTCCTGATTCCAAGCCCTCTATTCTATCCATTACACGATCTAATTGGAACTCTATCTATTGATTATAAATCAAAGATCACACTTACTACTTCACCTGTACCCTTCACTGTAATTCTCCTAATGCAAAGCTGGAGATATTATATAGTCTACCCAGTTGTTAAAGAATAGTGTGAGTAGAACCATGGTCTTTGCAGCAGAGTTGCTAAAAGGACACTAACCAATTATCTTTTTGAAAGCCTAGAAATACACTCAGAGGAAAACAAAGGTGCTAAATCAGAATGCCCTACAGAAGGGGAATCTAGAAGACATAACTAAGGAACCAGAACAGATCAAGATTATAAGAAATCATATACAGCAGGAATAATATGAATTTGAGCTCTATATTGCCTGCTGTCCATGCTTAAATGTAAATACTGTTCCTTATCAATCCATCAATGCCTGTGTCTCTCAACAAAAGGAAAATGCCAGTCTCTTATCCAGAAATTTTATCCTCATGATATCAGATACCCAGGTGGGTATTTGGAAAGATTTCTTTGTCTTTCTTTTCAAAGAGAACATATTAGGCATATATCTAGAGGTATTTACATAAATCTCTGTCAAAAGAACCACTAGCAGACTCCCATTTAGTGTAGGCATCAGAAAATAATCAAATAATCAATTCATTATTTTTAATCCATTCCTATTATAAAATGGAATCACTTATTGATCTTCAAGTATTTTTCCACTATTCAAAGCAATTGGTAGCACTAAGCAAAATAAAATGCTTGAGTTCCAAAGCAGAATTATGAATTCAGCCAATACTACCTTCTTCTAATACCTGCAATTGAGGGATACCTTCTATTTCACTAACAAATTGCTTTAGTGAAAAGAACACTGGGCTTTTACTGTCAAAACTTAGAATTAGCAGATGCTATAAATTTAGAAGCCCTGTTTTTACTTTTAAACAACCTACATGATAAGAGCAGCAATTAACAACTTCAACAAGTATAAATGATCAACATTAAATTATCAACATTTAATTAGCACTTGTTACCACTTCAAATGTTTGGCTTTGGTGAGATTTTTTTTCATCACAGAGGAGGGTGGGGATAACAAAGTTATTAATTGCTATTCTCATTCATTTCCTTTTTAGATGCCTGAAAGTGAAAAAAATGTTGCAGTCAGAAAGTTTCTATTTGCTCTGAGGTCAACCTAGTCTAAGTGAGGCATGCTCTGGTCCCCCAAACAAGAGGAAAAATCCTTAAAGTCAACAGTGCTATATCAGACCAAAGAATTGTCTCTTTGTAACTGAACTAGCAGTCTGAAGAACTGATGCTGGCTAAATAGGATGACTGTGATGCTCAAAATCCAGATAAAAATGGAATTGCAGTCAGTTATCTGAGTTATTTCCAACAATATAGATGTCTTAGATCACAAAGGTAAAATTTATGAATAATAATATTCCTTAGATTTCAATCAGATATTTCATATGAAATAAATATGAATTAAGAGTAAAACTGTTTGAAAATGCACAAATTCTAAGATGTTGCCTAATAACTTCCATGATTAGAATCAATTAGAAAACAGTTATGGAAGCTGACATGCCTTGAGGACAGAATGAATCTCAGCTTGGCCTTAAAATTTGAAGTCCACCAATGATTAGCAAATGAGGAAGAGAGACAATTCTCAACTCTCCTGGATAACAATTTTTCCCTGGTTGAGAGGATGTCACATCAAACAGATTTGAATGGGCACTCTGATGTCTTTAAAACAACTTCTGAGAGGGCCCAAGGGCCATTTTTTAAAAAGTCAATGATATAACAAAATATTTTATTGGGCTTGTTGACTATTGGCAGGATGAATGACTAATGAGGATGCCCCTTTTAGATGGAAGTTCATATGCAGTATAGTACTATCTTGGTGGGTTGTGCATGAGGGTTTGTGGAAGATAGAAACTAAAGTTACTGTTATCTCATAAAAATGATGTTCTAGCTTAATCTTATTATTCTCTCCCCCCTTCCCCAACTTTCTAAAAAAATAATAATAAATGAAAAGCTGTTAAAAGCCTACTTAAATCAATTCAATTTTACAAATTAACATCCAATTTAATGTTGTATGAAGGGTCTGATATGCAGTAGGCACTGTGCTTGGTGCTAGAGATAAAAGGCAAAACAAGTACACTAGTCCTTTGCCTTCAAAGGGCTTACATTCTGCTGGGAGCAATAACATGTACAAAGGCAGATTAATATAACCTAATTTGAGATCATCTAATTTGAGGATGTCTTAACAAGAAGAAAAAATGTGGTTCTTGGATAATGAAGCAAACTAAGTATTTTGAGGAAACAAAACTAAGGAAAGGGACAGTAGGATGGCAAGATCGATGGAGTATCAGGTCCAGAGTCAGGAAGACTCATCTTGTGTTCAAATCTGGATTCAGACACATAACAGCTATGGACCCTGTGCAAAAGTACTTAGCCCGGTTTGCCCGAGCTCCTTGTCTGTAAAATGCGATGAAGAAAGAAATGGCAAGCCATTCTAGTATCTTTGCCAAGAAAATCCAAATGGGGTCAGGAAGTAGAACTAGACTGAAAAATGATTGAGAAAAAAAAAAAGAGAGAAAGTATAGTCCAGGCTTAAGGAGAATGATCCACATGAATACAATGAGATGGGAAATTGAAATGGTTTGAGGGGGTTCAAGAAACAGAAGTTACAGTGTAGCTGCGACATGAATTGCATCAAAGAGACAGCAAAAGGAAATATGGGTCCCAGAGAACAAATGATGAAATATACCTCCTCCCCTCCACAGTTCAGTGAGGGCCTGTGATGGCAAACATTTCAGACATTGCCAGACATTGCTTAAGTATTTCCCTTTGTTTCACGGAAGAGTTCAATTCAGGGGAGATGAATTGTCTATTCTGAGATGGTGGTGATTTAAAGATAAGAGACAGAGACAAAGACAGGAATGAGAGACCAACAGATAGACAGACAGAAAGACAGGGATAAAGACAAGAGTGAGATAGAAAAACAAAGAGTCAGTGACAGAGTGAGAGACAGAGAAAAAAGAAAGCTGGAAAGGCAGATTAGAGTCAGAATCAGTAACAGAGTTGTAAATATTCAATACCTGGCTAAGGTGTATATATTATCTCCTAAAGGCAGTAGGAAACCACTGAAAGTGTTGTTAGCAGAAATGTGACATGTGTCCTGTGTCAATTATTTTGTCAAATACATGGGAAATGAATTGGACAACTGGGGATAATATCCCAATTTCCCATAATTCTTGGAATGCCACAAAGAACCCTCTATTAAGAGTCAGAAGATCTGGATATTTATACTCTACCACTTACCAGATATGTGAAATGGGTAAGTCTTTGAAAACTTCCCAAGCTTATTCTCATCTGTAAAATGGGAGGTATCAGAGCATTTTGTACAATCACAAAATTCAGAGGCCCTCTACATATAACATCATTAATATGTATTCATCCACCTTTCATGTAAAAAACTTCCTGTGAAGGACTCCCCTTCCAATGGCAACCATTCCACATTTTTTCTTTTTCTTTTTTTTTTCTTTAGAATATTTTCCCATGGTTACATGATTCATGATCCCCTCCCCTTCTCCCAAATCCAACCAAGCAGTTCCACTGGGTTATATATGTGCCGTTGTTCAAAATCTATTTCCACGTTATTCATATCTGCAGTAGCGTGATCCTTTAACATCAAAACCCCAAGCATGTCCTTAGCACACTACATGATCTGATCACATATTTTTCTAATGCATTTCTGTTTCCACAGTTCTTTCTCTCAACCATTCCTCTTTTGAATAGTGCTTATGGTTAGGAAGGGAAAATCTTCCACTCTCTAACTTTCATTCATCCTGCCTAAACCAAGCAGAAATATAGCATATAACAGTCCTTCAGATGCTCAAAAAACATAGCTCTACTACCTCCTCCAACTTTCTCTTCCCCTGGATAATCACTCTTCATAAATCATGGTCTCAAAACCCCTCACAACTGTAGTTGGCTTCTTCTGGGTGCCTTCCAAAAATGAGGTGCCCCAAAAGAAAGATAATGCTTTAGGTGTTGTCTGAGCAACACAGAGAGTATATGGATGATTACTCCTCTGGTCCTAAATATTATCCTTCTTTTAATATGGCATATGACCACATTCCTTTTGTTTTGTTTTTCTTTTTACTACCATGTCACACTGTTGACATATTGAGCTTGCAGTCCACTAAAATCAACAAATTTCTTTCAGAATAGCTTTCTATTCATGTCTTCTACTTAAGATACTGATTTCTGAAACTCTATGTTGTTGTCACCGTTTCCAGTTATGTCTGATTTTTTTTAGCCCCATTTTGGGATTTTCTTGGCAAAGATACAGGAGTGGTTTGTCATTTCCTTTTCCAGTTCATTTTACAAATGAGCAAACTGAAGCTAACAAGGTTCAGTGACTTGTCCAGGATCACACAGATAGTAAATGTCTGAGACCAGACTGAACTCAGGAAGATCCCAGTCAGGCTCTTTAACCACTGTACCACCTAGGTCAGTTTATGTAAGCCATATATAAGATTTTACTTTTTTATCTATTACATTTCATTTTAGAAGACTCTGTCCAGTATTATAGCTTTTCAAGATAATTTTCATGCTTATTAGTGGAATCTAAGTTCCTTGAAGGTAGGAACCACCTCATTTTTTAAAATGTCTCCTTACTAAGAACAGCATATATTACACTTTTAATAAATATTTCTTGAGGGGCAAGAAGGTGGCACAGTGTGGCCTGGAGTCAGAAGGACCAAATGTGGCCCCAGATACTCTCTAGCTGTGTGAACCTGGGCAAGTCACTTAACCCCGAATGTCTAGCCTTTGCCCTTCAGTGAAGATTTTAATAAATTCGTATTTATGAAATGTTGAGTTAATGGTCTATCCAGTAGGGAACTAAAACAAATACAAAACAACTCTTACTCTTTTATATTCCCTTTATGACAAATTTTCATTTTGGTAACATTTTAATAGAATATCATAATTTGCTTTTTAAATAGATAATTAACAGGTTTACTATGTTTTAAATTGTGATTTATTACATCTTCTGGATAAAACTTTCTGAATGAATACATTCATTTTATGATGTTAGTTAATGGGGAAATATTAAGTATATAGTTTTGCAAATGATTATTCATTCTGAGTTGTACATTCATTGAATTTTTCCACAAGTTGTTTTTGTTGTTATTGTTTTAGATACAGAAAACAAGAGATTTTCTTTTTTCTTTCTAAAGCATTATCTCCCATTTTAGAATCAATACTATGTATTGGTTCTAAGGCAGAAGAGTGGTAAGGGCTAGGCAATGGGGGTCAAGTGACTTGCCCAGGGTCACACAGCTGGGAAGTGTCTGAGGCCAAATTTGAACCCTCCCATCTCTAGACCTGAAGAAAGGATTTTCAATAAGGGAATCAATTCTAAGCATAACTTTTTCCACTAGGCTAACAGCACAAATCTTTTGGCTAATAGAACAGACTGAAGTTTTACTTGGTCAGTCAAGCTTTCTATATGTTCATTTCCCTTTACATTTTAGTTCCACATCAATTACCAAAAAAAAAAAAAAATTAGATCTATTATAGTAACCTGGACCAAAAGGATATATTATAAGAGTAATTATTGTTCATTTATTTACCATGTATTCTGAATTTCAAAGACCTTTCATATAAATCTAGGATGGACAGGGCCTTAATTTATATTAGACATTTTCAATATGCAAATCAAGCAGTAGTGAGTAAATGAATTCCTAGTTTTTAACAATGTTATCATTTGAATTTCTAATGAATTAGGCAGACTTGTTCTAGACAGCTGGTATTTTTGAAATATGGAATAATCAGAAAAGACCAGATTACATAATTTTAAAGATTACTATAACGTCATAAATCCTTGTGGTGTGAAGTCCTCCTTTCTTGGACAATCTTCAGAAAGTCTTTGCCTAGTCAACTAATAATATTTTTTAAGTTACATCAATTTAGCTTTTAACTCTAAATTAGAAATACTCAAGTATGTACACCAGATGGTAACTATTTATCAACTAGATATACTATTCATATCAAAAATATAAACATTTTTAAATTACCAATTTCGGCAATTAGTTATCAACTAGATGTAGTATTCCTATTAAAAATATAAATATTTTAAAATAACCAATTTTGGCAACTAGTTATCAACTAGACATAGTATTCCTATTAAAAATATAAACATTTAAAATTACCAATTTTGGCAACTAGTTATCAACTAGATGTAGTATTCCTATTAAAAATATAAATATTTTAAAATAACCAATTTTGGCAACTAGTTATCAACTAGACATAGTATTCCTATTAAAAATATAAACATTTAAAATTACCAATTTCAGCAACTAGTTATCAACTAGACATAGTATTCCTATTAAAAATAAATATTTTTAAATTACCAATTTTGGCAACTAGTTATCAACTAGATGTAGTATTCCTATTAAAATATAAATATTCAAAAATACTAATTTCTAAGCAATTGAAGTTAACAAATTCTCCCCCTACCGCGCTGTCATGAGATGAATTGACTATTGCTTACTTTTATTTGAAGATCCTCTGAACTGTCTTGTGACATGTAGAGACTCAGTAGAATCGGCAAGGCATTTGTCACAGCCACAGCACGTGCGTGCTCAGGAGTGTGCCTTCCAATCTGTCCTAAGGCCCAAGCAGCAGCAGCCTTAATATGATCTTCTGATTCTTCTGACAAGCAGATTGCCAACTGGGGCACTCCCTGCAGTGTGGATCAAAAGAGCAAGGGTTATGAATCCCGAGCAGGATTAAAGAGCCTTCTTTGGCTCCGAAACATTAGAAGAAATCATTTTCGTCTTGATCTTGTTCCCACTAAACGGCTCAGTAGATGAGCATATCACAGGGGCTGTCATTTTTGGAGTCAATAAAATGACTAGAACTAATTTACTTTAATTATCTGTAACAATCCAACTAAATGGAGAATAACTCGGCTAGATTCTCCAAATCAGCCTTCATTTAATCAAACAACAGGCAGCACAGACCAGATTGTGGATGAAATGAAAAGCTTTCAGGGTGACAGAATCTGAAAATATTGAGGATTTGGAGATCTCTAGTTTTCCTTTGTTTTAAATAGCTACTTTGCTATCTTTAAATAAGTTGTCATTTCTCACCAAATAAAATACAATTGAGACTGATCAATGTGGCTAATCATGTCAGCTAGAATCCTATAAGGTAAGCTAAGTTGCACTACATTTCAAAATAACTATTCCGAAATAATGTATCAGAACAATTTTTCCCAGTAAAGATACATTATTCCACGAATATGATCAATTTTTCAATATAATCTTATACTATTTTAACTGTCATGTTCACTTTTAAAAATATAAATGATTACTATATATCTGTATGTATATATATATGTGATCTGTGGTTAAATATTTAACTAGGAGCTCCCAATTAATCTTTTTTTTTTTTAACCCTTACCTTCCATCTTAGAATCAATGCTGAGTACTGTTCCAAGGCAGTAAAGCAGTAAGGGCAAGGCAATGGAGGTTAAATGACTTGCCCAGAGTCACATAGGTAGGAGGTATCTGAGGTCAAATTTGAACCCAGGATCTCACATCTCCAGGCCTGGCTCTCTATCTACTGAGCCACCTACCTCTCCCTTCCAATTAATCTTTATATTCATCGCTGAAAGCAGGAAACCCAAATATATTTTAGTTTATATTCCTAAAAACAAATTGTCCTACTAGAATTTGCATGAACCTTATTTTCAAGCCATTTCATAGTCATAATTATTATGATGATCTTAAATTTATTACTGTAGGAACCCATCCCTACACACATGCTACTGAAATGGAGGAATTATTTTCTATTCCTTTTGGTCCCAACCCTTCAAATCTTGCCCGCTGGAATTAATTTTCTTAAAAAAAGACCTATCACACCATATAATTGATTTTTTTTAATTAAAAGGGAAGGGAGAGATTCAGGACTCAAAATTCTTTTTAAAATGTTGAAAACTTTTTACATAGAATTAAGGAAAATTTAAACTGACATTCTTTTAATTAAAATATGACTGACAGCATAAAAAGTCATACTTGTTCTCAGACTGAGACTTCTACCCAGGAAGCCCACATTTCAGGAATTAGTTCAGTGTTAAAGCAAGCAAGAGGGGGGAAAGACAATAATTCTTAGAATCTATTCCAAATCCTGGAAGTATCATTGCTCTGCCTCCCTTACAAAATTTTAAACAAGTTCAAATACATAAAAAGTGTTTTCCAAACTATTAAAACAGGATGAAAAAATGTGAGACCTTGCTATTATGAGTTCACAGCATTGAGAAAGTGGTAGAAGAGATACAGTGGTGAGAAAAACATTGGCTTTGTTGCTGTGGTTGGCTTGCTTTCAGACCAACCTAGATATAGACTGGAAAAGGGTCAGGTCACCTTGTAAGTCTGAGAAGGAAAAAGTAGAGGTCATAGGTAATCCTTCCCTTTCCCCCTCTTCCTATGTTTATTCCTTCTGGTTGTCTAGGAAACAGGCAAAGCCATGAAACATTAATCCTATTGGCCCAGACATAATCCCCACCACCATCACTACTACCATCAACAGAGGCATCACTATGACCAGAGGCTTAAACAAACTTTCTCAACTTCACATGGTATCTTTCAGGTCCACCTCTGGGAAGTGGAAGAGGACTGGAAAAGTGTGTTTTTTAAAAAGTAATGAATAGGAGTAGTAAAAAAGATAGGAAAGAAATGGGCAAAAAAGGGAAACAGAGCAAGAGAAAATTGTGAACTCCATAGCAAATGTGGATGGATGGCAGAGAGAATGTTCTGAGGATTAGCAAGGGATTGAAAAATCCACATTTCTGCTCAAGCAGAGAAGCAGGTTTTCTACACTGATAAGAAGCCCACACCTTAGGGGTCCTCGTAGCCACCATGACTATTTGACTAATATTTTCTTCCTTTAGAAGGTCATTGGTGACAATAGTGAACCCAGACAACACAAAAGAACCCAAAGCTGAAGGGGCAAAAATAAGTCTGTTCCTTCTATTGAGTCAGTTTATTTGGAAGATGAAAGTAATGACAAATGAAGGCTATATAAACAAATGAACTTCATTGCCATCCTCTTCCCCAACTCCTGACCAAAGTAGGAAGTTCCAAAGCTTGGAAAATGACATTAGTTATGAAAATGGCAATGTAAGTTTTTCATGGAGAAAAAAGTACTAATTTTTAAAAGCTTCCCCCCGCCAAGATCTCGTTAGTGAATTCATATTAGCCAAAATAATGAAAGCAAAAGGCTTCAAATATCCTTGACATTTTCAGACAGTTGATTTTTAAAATGTTCAAATGAATGGAGATTTTATTGTAAC
The DNA here is from genome assembly GCF_027887165.1 of Monodelphis domestica. Taxonomy (NCBI): domain Eukaryota; kingdom Metazoa; phylum Chordata; class Mammalia; order Didelphimorphia; family Didelphidae; genus Monodelphis; species Monodelphis domestica. Next base: position 263,318,009 of record NC_077231.1, read on the forward strand.
TAAGCACACTTTATTTAACCTCATTGAAATGGAAGCCTTATCCTGGGCCACTGCATTAAGAAAGTTATTTAAATACATGGCTAATAAAAGATGAATGTTTAGGCATTTTTTTTTACTCTGGTTAGCCCAAATACCATTTTACACACTTTATGCTCTGAGGAGCAACATCAGTCTATAGATCTTTCTTGGAATTTCATTGTCATGATAATAGAGAACTAACCTTGGAGATGATCACTGCCATGGCGAGGTTCTCAGAATGAGCAGCTACATAACCAAGCATCATAATGCCAGGAAGCCTTATATTTCCTTTGCAGGAACCAATACAATCAATCACAGCAGCAACTCCTCCTGCATTAACTATTAGTTGTGAAAGCTGCAAGAAAAGGAACAATCTAGAAGTGTTAGGCAGAAGACAACAGGGTCACTTTATCTGGATACATTCTTATGGTACCTCCAATCATTTTTTGTTTAGGATCCAAAAAATATACCTTTTTAGTAAAATTAAGATTTTTTAATCATGGTTTACTTCTTTAAAAAGTAAAATGTAATATATGGAAAAACATTTTATGAATTTTCTGCACATTTACTGAAAAAATACTTAAGTGTAGCATTTCATTCCTGCTGCTTCAAAGGATCAATACACACACACACACACACACACACACACACACACACACTGTGCAACTTATTCTGTGGTTTAATTTTTCATACATTGATGGCACAACTTTTATCCCTATTATAATGGGTGTCAAAATTCCTCACCTAGACTCTGAGCCTAGGGCTAGTTCATAACTAGCTAGCTATTGAAACTAACAGTCCTAATGTGGGGGTATAAGGATGATTAATCATTGAGTAGAAAATACATTGTCACATTGGAAATATTCTAATCTAATTATTCTTCCTTTGCTAGTATTGATTTTAAGTGATTTTATTTCCATCATGAAGACTCTAGGTCTAATAAAGATGAAAATATATATACCTTAAAGCAATGAAGAGTGATTAATCCATGTGTCTATTACTGAAAATAAGCATAAAGAAACATAGAAACTACTTCATTCTATTCAGTCTCTGTATCTTATTATTTCATATTTTCTATTCATGTAAAAGGTACCAGGAAGGAAATAGTGTTGCTCTGTGTAACCTTTATACAAATACAGTGTCTATTATGCAAGAATCTCAAGTGATTCTGAAAAACTCTGCATACCTGACTAAAAAAAAAAGACAAAAAAATGTGATAATGACTAGTACTCTCCCACTCTGGAAATGGGGAAACTAAGGACAAGAGAATTTAAATGACTTGCCCAAAAGTCATTTTAATAGAGAGTTTGTGAAGGGGAGAACTTGGGACTTCTGACTCCAACTCCATCAATCTAACCAACCAAGTGTGCAATGGATGCCACAAATCTTGTGCCCTATAAATAAACTGATGTTTTGTTCAGAAGCAAAAATGTAGTTACTGTCTACATTTTCTTTAGAAGGGATTTGTGGATATTTTTTTATTTGCTTTTTTACCTCAGGCGTATGTTTTGCTATTTCTCTAATTAGAGTTGAAGCATTTTTCTTGACGTATTCATCTTTGTCCTTTAGGCATGTAAGAACCACAGGGAAAATTTCTGCTTCGACAACCATTTCTGCCAGATCCACCGAATGCTTTGCTATCTGACTAAGAGCAGAAAGCACTTGACGCTATCAAACAAGAATAATTATTTAGACTCTGTTAGAGAGGCTTTATAAACAATTTTCTTCATAGACTCATGACTTCATAGACTTTTCTACACAGACTTTCACAGTCTGTGAAATAAAGGAAAACAAGCACATATTCGTACTATTCTTCTGACGAGTTTCATTCACATCCATGTGTTTTCACTAAAAATGCTCAATGGTCTCCAAAGGCAAAGGTTTCTTTTCTTTTTACTAAAGTTTCATGCAATAGCAAATGATCAAATAGTACCAAAAATTACCTTCAATTTAACAAAATTCCATAATTATAAAACATCCAAAATAGAAAATGATGATGTATTTAGATTACAGCTGCTGAAATTGATGTTACAGGCCCAAGATTTAATTTTGTCATAATAACATCAACACTGTCTCAAAGAATTCTACTTTTCCATTCATATAAATATTAGGACTTTTAAACATTGCAAAATATGCAGGACGTTCCAAAAGTCTTAGTGTGACTTTAGCACTAAGATTTTGGGGGACATTGTATAATCTATAACATCCATATTAATTTTTAAAACCTCATTCAAAGCAATAACTGTAAACAAAAGACAATCATATTAGCATGGCATTAGGATTTTCTATGTAAAACAGAAATTTGCATTAGTAGGAATATTTTAATTAGTAATACTCCCAACATGGATGCATTCATGCTCTTTTTGTAATATTTTATTTTATCACAAAGTGATTTTCCCTAATTATCATTCTATTTTTAAAAATATATTTAATGTCTTATTTTTTAAACAACAGAAGACCTATGCAAGGTAACATCTGTTCTCAATGGAAATTAAGTGGCTATCTTTAGAAACTGTCATTTAACAATTCAATTCATATGCATTTTGTTTCCTAATATTATTCATGGATATCTTCTGATGATAAAAAAAAAACACCCAAACGCCTTATTTCTAAAGTACCTTCAGTTTAGCATCAAGGTTCAGGATCATCTGTGCTAGGTGAGCAATAGCTCCTGCATCCACCACTGTCTGGGCTAACTCTGGAGAATGCTTGGAAATATCGCTGAGAGCTGAGGCAGCAATCCTTTTCAAAGCAATTTCTGGCTCCTGGATACAGAGTACTAAAAGGGGAACTGCTCCTGCATCCACCACAGCTTGCGACAGTTCTGTGGGTCCAAGAAAAGTAATTAAGTGAGTATGGGTGACTGACCCTTGTATAAGCCATTTTTCACCCTGACAGATACAGCAAAGAAAAAAAGGGGAGGGTGAACTGCACTGTCTCGACATCTGCATTTCAAATCAGCCCTCCTGGTTTTCATAAACCATGTGGACCAATCCTGAGCTGAAAAGAATACAGGTCAATCGATGGACCTCCATTTACATGCACACATTTGAGGTAGATTAGGCTGAAATGGCTTGTTATTCTGGTGTTTTGTTTTTTTTTTTAAGAGAGAAAGACAGAGTAAGCAGATGTCAGCTGTTTAAGCCCTGACTATTTTGCGTTTATCAATAGGCAAGCATTTTATGCACGGTTTACAATAACAGAGAAAATTAAAGTACTAAAATTTGATCAACCATCCTAATTAGGCAGTATTTGTCTGATTTATGTAAGCAAACATTAGCATGGATCATGTGTCAATGCAGGAAGAAAGGATTTTTTTCAAATTCCATTTTTGAAATCATTTATCAAAAATGGTTTTTATTTTGTAATGCAACACAAATGTCTATGCTATATATTAAAGAACTTTTAAAACATGGTCTGCTATTAAAAACCATGTTCTCTGATACATCTACATGCAAAACATTTAATTAATGTTAATGTTTAATCAGTTGATCTTTGCCATGTGAAAGATCAGGGATCAGGGCAATATTTTAAGTAAATCAAAAGTTTTTCACTATATGATATACCAATTCATGTCCCTATTTAGTGATATCAGTTATAGAAGTCATCAAGTTTTAAATGTTACATAAATGGAGAAAGGCTGACACGCGAAGACTTTGAAAAGTACCATAGATTTAAACTTTCTTTTGAACAGTATTCATATCTATACTGATACATAACTAATTTTAAAGCCCTTTAAAAAAAGTATTACAAGCCTTCCTTCCAAAGTGGCCTCTCCCATGTCCTTTGCTCAACTTAAAACTGTTATATCTCAGTTGCTTAAATTTTCATGGAGCATCTTATTCAATGTCTTTCATTTAAATGTTGTCTAATTCTTACTCAAAAAAGAGAAGAATGAGCTGTTAGTGAAACCTTACTATCTCTCAAAAATGTAGAGATTATGGAAAATAATGCTAGAAATGGCAGCTGCTGTTTGCCCCAACTTTGTGTTTTTCTTTAAATTATTTTAAGAGCACAGATGCACTTAGATTCTATCACATGATATTACAACAATTTAGATAGGCTGTAGGAACTGTTATGGCTTATAGATACATTAACTACAAAACAAATGAAGAATTCAACCATTTCTTTAAAAATTGTCTCACTTAGAAATGCATCTGGTTATTGAACATGAAGCGATGATAGTATGTAATTTTCTCCAAAACTAAAAGCAAGTAAAAGAAAAATGAAGACAGAAGACAAAAGAGACAACAGACTACTGGAGTATCAAGTTAACCATCTAACAGATCCCTCTGAGGCAGCTTCAAAGCTGCTAGAGCAAGTGTCTGAAGACTGAGGAGCAGGCAAGTGATACTATCTATCACTAGTGGAAATGCAGCTCGTATCTTTTCCCAATATTCACCTTTCATAAAGAACAAAAGCAGGAACTACATAGAAAGTTGAACTTTATATGTTTCTGATCCTCTATCAATTGATAATGTGATATTTCCGCTACATATACAATTTAAAGTATATAGACTGTTCAAGAGTCCAGATAGTCTTTTTATTTGAAATAGATGTTTTTTGGCTAGGTCACATTAAAACTTAACAAAATATATATAATAAAATGGACTGAACCCATTTGCTTCAAAGGGGACACCAAATTACTCCATCAGCTCATGTTTCTCCTTTTACATTATATTTAGGTTTGGTTTAATTAATAATTATAATATTATGTTATATGTATTATATATAACATACATAATATTAAACTAAATTAAAATAAATAAAAATAATAATAAAGTTTAATATTTAAGTTGTGAACATTTTCACAATCCCCACATGTACTTTTTCTTCCATTGTGAAATCATTAGGCTTACATTTACTCCTTCCCCAAATACTACAAAGCTCAAATCAAACTTTGTTACATGACTAAATTCCATAAAGGCAGAGATTATGTCTCCTATTATCTTCCTATCTTTGCCAATATACATTATGGAGATAATAAATGATATTAAATTGAATTCCTCTGGTTGTTTTTAAGCACTCCATTCACTGACATCCCCTGGAGCACACAGAATGAGGCTAAACATGAGGGGCAGAATCTTCAAGTTGTCTTTAAATGCTTAAAGAGCTCTCCTACAGTAGAAGGATTAGACTTTGGAGAGTTGTAGAGGGCAGAAGTAAGAATGATGGATAGACATGAGAAGTACACATTTATTTTAATATCAGAAATGATTTGGGATCAAATAGAAAATATTGCACTTATATACACATATACCTTTTATAGATCAACTTAATTTCTTGTTGTTTAAACTCAGTTTCAGGTTCAAAAAATCCTTCCACTGATAGAGATGAACATCTCATTCACTTATATCCTTACAGAATATGTCTAAGGGATTAGGGGTTAAGAAATTTGCTCCATCATAAAGCCAGTGTAAGTCAGAGGTAGATACCAAGATAATCTTCTATCCATTCTTTTAGCAATTTTCAAACTTCTTTTTTGTCTCAGGATTTTCTCATACTCTTGAAAATTATTAAGGATCCCCCACCAAGAGAGCTTTTGTTTATGTGGGTTGTCTTTATTGATATTAAAACATATTACATTTTTGTGAAAATAGTTTTGACCTTTTTGACCCCTTAATAGAGTCTCAGAGTTCCCTAGGGGTCCCTGGACCACACTGTGAGATTCTACTCTCTGTCATTCTGTTTCTTATTATGTGTGTGGATGTTTCTGTGTGTGTATATCATTTAATGGTAGAGGTAGTATGGCACCATAGAAAGAAGGCTAGCTTTGGAATCAGGAAGAGTCAGATCCAAATCCTGTCCCTATACATAGTAGTAGCTTTGGGACCACAATTCCCTTCCCGTGTCTAATCAGTTGCCAGATCTTGTCATCACCACTTCATGGCTCTCACATCATCCCCTTTGCCCACTTACAGAGCTATTACCCTACCTCACACCCTCATCACTTCTTATCTTACCTACTAAAATAACCTCTTAGTTGATCTTCCTCTCTCAAGTCCCTTCTAATTTTTCCTCCTACAAAGTGCAAGTTTCATCTTATGGGGCAGCTGGGTTGTTCAGTGGATTGAGAGTCAGGTCTAGAGACAGGAAGTCCTAGGTTCAAATCTTGCCTCAGACACTTCCCAGCTGTGTGACCCTGGGCAAGTCACTTGACCCCTATTGCCTAGCCCTTACCAATACACAGTATTGATTCCAAGATGGAAGGTAAGGGTTTAAAAGAAAAAAGAAGTTTCATCTTATTAACTCCAGTGGCTGACTATTGCTTCTAGGATTAAATATAGATTCCTCTGAAATGTAAAGCCTTTCACAATCATCCCAAGCTAAAATCTCCAGCCTTATTTCACATGCCTTCATTTACACACTAATCTAGGTAAACTGGCTTTCTTGGTGTATGTGCTGCTGAAGCAAGCACCTGTTCCTCATACCAAGAGCTCCTCCTCCTTCCACCTCTGTGCCTTGGTATGCCATACTTTATGCCTGCCTCCTTTCAACCACTTCTTAGAATCCTGTAAACCTCAACTAAAGAATCACTTTCTATGAAAAATCTTTCTTGCCTTCTTGAGCTGCCAGTGCCTTCTTCCCAAAAGTCTCTCAATTGGGTATTTATGTATATATTTATGTATGTATATATATATATATAAAATTATGTATATATTCTGTATATATTTCATTTCTTCCAGCTGGCCTCGGGGGCAGGGATTATTTGATTTTTGGGTCTCTAGTACAATATCTGGCACCTAGGGATTGAAGGTTTGTTGATTGACCACCAGAAAATAATTTAGCCTTTCAGTTCCCCCAAGTAACTCTCTAAAACTGTAGGTTATAGAAAAGTTCATATTGCAGAAAGGATTTTCCAAATAGGGGAATCCCTAAATAGGTCAAGTCAGAGACCTGGTACCAGAAGGTACATATTCTTTTGTATTCTTACTATATAACACTGAAGTGATCTAAAAGTGGAAAGGGTTGCCTTGTGAGGTAAGGAGTTCACCTTTTAGCAGGTGATCAAGTGGAAGCTAGACAACTACATAATACTTCATCAGCCTTCTTATTTGACTCAGATTTTTAAAAGAAAAGAGTGCGTAAGCATTTTTTACCTTGAATGCCTTAAGCTAAAAAAAGCAGTGAATGATGAACTCATGATTAATGTTGATAAAGATGTTGAGTATTTACTATTTTAAATTATAGACAGACTGACAAATTATTTTCTTTCAAAATGCAACTTTTGTTCTTCAAAATGAGAAACAGAAAAATGAAGTGGAAAGACCCTGGATTTGTCATCAGAGCACCCAGTTTCAGATCCCTAGCTGCCACTGGGGCCATTTGGGGGTTCCATTCATTTACTGAAGCCACTTAACCTTTGACGTTCAGTTACTTTTCATGTAAAGGAGCTTAAATAAAATTCATTCTACCTTACAGGGTCACTTCAAAGTTCGAACAAGTTAATATATGTAAAGCACTTTGTAAATCATAAAGAAGTCGATAAATATAAAATGTTATGATAGACCTGAAGATAATTTTGGCACAAAAGAGGTAAGAGTGTAAAGGTTTATTATATCAAGAAAATGACACATTTTCATGGCCTATGAGGTCATCGGCAATTGAGGAGGTAGCAATTGCATCTCTCACGTGAACAAAATAGCAGAGAAGGAAGGCATAATCAATTACTCAATATCAAGCAGAAAAGGTCTTTCTTTACTTGTTCATCCTTTCCCTCATTTCCTTAAATCATGTCCTTACTGTATTGCTGTTATTTTAAATCTATTTTTAGAAGTATTATATCTTGAAAAATAAACATTTAACCTATTTTAATAATTAATAATTTAATTATCAGAAATAGAGGCAACTTATTTGAATGGCATCTTATTTACCCAGAAAGGATGGAAAACATGAAAGCTGTTCATTGCATGCTCACAGACAAGTGAACATACAGTGTTCAGATTTGATACTAGACCATGTCAGTAAAGGAATAACTGGTGCCTTTCTGCCCCATGAATGGCTCATTGTTGAGCAGCGAAACTGAACCAGCCTCCTCGGTGAGAATGTGACATCGGAAACAAAGATCAGCTAATCACATTCCCCTTTTGTTTCCCTCACCTTGTATTTTTTTAATCCTTCTGATAATATCTATAATTCCTCTAGAAAATGCATGATGGAACATATATAGATATGGCTCTTTGAATATATATGATAGGAGAAAATTATGTGTTGAGTATTCTCCCTTCCTTAGGTTCTAATATAGCTACTGTTTAAAACTTTTCTTTAACATAATAAATGCTGTACTTATCTTGTATTACATGTGGGGAGCTTATTGGAGCTCCATATAGTAACTTTTTTGTTCAAGTTCAAAAGCTCAATAGAATAGAAACTCCTTGTTGTGTGTTGTTGTTCAGTCATTTCCAGTTGTGTCCAACTTTATGATACCATTTGGGGTTTTATTGCCAAAGATACTGGAGTGGTTTGCCATTTCCATCTCCTGCTCATTTTATAGATGAGGAAATTGATGTGTATAAGATTATGTGACTTGCCCAGAGTCACACAGCTAGTGAGTGCCTCAGGTCAGATTTGAACTCAAGAAGATAAATCTTCATGACTCCAGTCCTGGTGCTCTATCTACTGTGCTACCTAGTTATACAGACTCCTTCAGAGCAACTGAATTCATTTTTGCCTTTGTATCCATTCTCCTCCTCCTCCTCTTCTTCCTCCTCCTCCTCTCCTCCAGATTCTAGTAGAATGTCTTGCAATTATCTTTAGTTAACAGTGATTTGAATTATAAATTAAAAAGTTAAAGGGAGTCTGTTCTAGCTCAGGTTCAGATTCCAAATATTTATTTACTAATGGAAAATTGACTCACAGTACCCTCATGATGGAGATGGAAATGGCAAGCCATTCCAGTATCCTTGCCAGAAAATAACCCCATGGATAGCTATGGTCCATAGAGTCACAGAGTCAGACAAGTCTAAACAACACACTCTCATGATAAAAATTAGGTCAGCTAGATAAAGAGAAGGGAAGACTAAAGACGACACACAAACCAGAGATGAGAAAATGACATTTATAATGATTGGAGGCATAAATACTAACCAGCCAGCCATACATTCTAACAAATTGCTTGTTAGGGTCAATGGAAAGAGATTGACCCTGAGATGAATGAAAAGGAAGAAGCAATGCCTTGAAAGGGTATAATTGTGGAAACAAAGCAATTCTGGCAAAAAATAAGTGACTTTGCCTTTACTATCCTGGTAATGACCTTCTCCTTCAATCCTAGCTGTGATGACTTGGTCTAGAATCCTATGCTCTACCTCCAGGCCTTGGCATCATGTTTTTATAGCATCAGATCAGATAAAGAGCTAGCTACCTAGACCTAGTAAACAAGAGCAGGCTGTATGAATGGGAGGATAACAAAAATTAAAGGGAGGCTCTAGAAGCATTTTTATATTTTAAGATCACTTATAAATGTTGAAGATGGAAACCTAAAAATTGACCTGAGAAAGGGTAAGAAAGCTTACTTTGCTTACATCTTGTGCCTGTGGAACCATAAGAAAGGGACTGAGAGAAAGAGACATAGGTGATTCACAGAAAGGATTCATTCTAAAGATAAAAAATTCCAATTTAAGAATCTATATGCTTTTATAAAAAATGAGAAAATTATGTATCACATCATAAGTGCACAGAATTTAAAAATAATGGTTACAGATTTTTTAAGTTTATTGTTTTCGTTACTTTTTAATATCAGTTCCAAATGTAATTAGCTTGTTTTATGCTCCCTATTTCTAAATCCTATAAAAGTTGTTTCATTTTGGTGTTTTTCCATTCATGAGTCAAGCTTTTTTTTTGTACTCAAGTAGCTTCCATCCACCAGTTAAAGGATGGGCCAGTTTTTGCATAGATGTATAGACTTCTAAAAATCTGGTCACTTCTTAGAACAGGAAACTTAAGTCAGTGTTCTGTCTGATGCTGTCTGTGATGGGCAAAATGTATTTATGATTTTTTAAAAAGACTTAGCCCAGATAATTATAATTACTAAAGAAAAGCAAATATAATTGTTTTCTATAATTTCCAAACTGAAAGAAATCATATTGTGATCTAAGTATAACGACAATAACTAAATCAAAATTTACATACTTCGTTGTGGCCTGAACATCCCAGCCCATTGTTTGTTATTTAGATACAATTGAGGCCATAAATAAATTTGCTTTGTATTTGTTTAACCTTTCCCTTTCAGGATTTAACTTTTTTTGAGTTACTTGGTTTGAAGACAAGATGCCCCAACACCTTTAAAATTCCTCGATGAAATGCTGGATAAATCACACTAAGTGATAAATTATAATCATTTAGGGCAAATGCAATAACACTATAAACTGCCCCCAACACACACACACACACACACACACACACACACACACACACACACACACACACACACACCACTCCTTCCTATAATCAGCCTAGAATTGATCAAAAAAGATGGGAGAGCTCATGCCTACTCTGGTTCTTAAGGTAGGATAACTTAAAAGCAAATAAAAAGAAATGTCCATTTGATATTTAGCCTTGGATTCTATTTTAACAGCCCTAAAAAAGCTGATTCAGAAAGTAAATGCCCCTCAATCTCAATCCTCCAATGCTGACAAAAGCAAAGATTTGCCACCTAATTTGGCAACATAAACTATATAAAAATCTTTAGGATCTTATTTTAGTTAGATGATAAAAAATCTCTGACACAAAAGAGCATTTTTTCCCTCTGGGTATAATGAAGTCTCTATGGAATTTTCCCAAAGTGAGGCCCATAGAGAGATTTCTTGGGCCATTGGACCTTTTCCTTCATATTAGTTTCTTTGGGAAGTTTATCTAAGTGGACAAAGATAGCTGGGCATTAGCCAAATATGCTCAACTAAAACAAAAATTTGAGAAGAATTTTCAAATGAAAAGTGTAGGCATGGAAATAAGCAGCTCAAGTAGTATATATTTCCTAAGGAGGTGAAGGATCTCTTATCCTAGACTAACTCCTTTTGAAGATCAAGCTGTGTTTTATTTAATTCTGTTCACTCATAGCTATATATGCTCTTTTCAATGACTTGGCCATTGGTAAGAGAATGAAAGAGCCCAAAAATTAGTGTTTCCCAAAGCATCCCTTAGAACACTGGGAGTTTCCCCAAGCTGTGCTGGGGGTCAGTTACCCCAAAGAAAAAGTGCTAACTGAAGGCAAGGACACACCACAAAGCTGCTCATTTCACTGTCCATCGGCTCTGGACAGTGTGCTTCTGCTGCTGCTGAAACTGACCAGCAGACACTGGTTGAAATTGCTCACCTATCAAAAACTTAGCTAAATAGACCAATCATTAGACATGGTCAACTGGGTCATTCTGGGTATAGTAAAGGCATTTTCAAGCCAAAAAGCATTCGTTTAAATGTCTGCTATGTGTTAAGCAGAGGATTACAAAGAAAGACCCCCAAAAATTAAAGTTCCTGCTTCTAAGTTCAGTCTAATGGAGAAAAACACAAACATTTATGTATTAAACATATGTAGAGGATATATTTTAGGTGATCCATAGAGGGAAAACACTAGGTTTTAATAAGGGGAAATAAAGAAAGACTTCTGGAAGATAGTGGAATTTTAGCTTGGAAAAAGAGCCCAGGAAACAGAGAAAGAGTAAGAAAATCCCAAGCCTGGGGGACAGCCAGTGAAAATGCAAGGAGTCAGAGGATGAGATGTCTTGTTCTAGGAATAGCTCAGTGATTGAGGATTGCAGACTAATTACAAAGAGTGAGTGGGTGGAGGGCAATGAGTAATGTATAAGAAGACTAGAAAGGTGGGAGGGCTTTGAATACTAGAGAGAGGATTTTATATTTGATCCTGGAGGTAAGAGAAAACCAAAGTCAGACCTGGAATTGGAAAGATCAATTTGCCATCATGCACACCTCTTCATCCTTTTACATTTTATATTTTACTTTCTTTTATAAACACTCTCCATAGATTCCTCGAGGTTCTTTACATAAAGTAATGTAACATGGGGCAGCTAGGTGGCACAGTGGATAGAACACCAGGCTTGGTGTTGGGGAGAAAAAATACTAACTAAAACTTGAAAAAAAATCCATCCCCTCTTCTCATCATTTTCCTCTTCAATATGATGTTAGCCCTTGCTATTTGAATGTGTGTAGAATAAAAAGTGTTTGTAAATATGGGAGCAGGTAGCACATGGGTGGAAGCACCCACTCTGCTGAATTATACTTACTGCCACCTTTGTTATCTTCTCCCTAGGGAGTTGGTGTAAGATGAAAAAGAATGGTTCATTAATCTTCAGAATACCTTTTACAAAGCACATATTATTATGTCATTTGACAGTTGGTGACTCACTTCCAGAAATTTAGTGGCTTGCATACATTATATAGTGCTGGAAATAAAAATACAGAATTTCTGGTTTTCAATTTCTTATTACCTTTCATTATTTGCAAAAAGAAATCATTGTAAAAATATTTGTTTTTCAAACATTAAGGGAAAGACATTCAGATAATATTTACTATTCCCTTTTCTGCTTAGCATCTACCTATTCTGTTATCATTTCCTATGCCTTTCCTCTCAATTTAGTTTGACAAACATTAATTCTTTTTGTTTTCTGTAGGTAGGAGTTTTAGATTGGTCAGCACTAACCCTTCCATATCTGCAGTGTTTGACAACTGTGTTTCCAACCATCTTCTTGCTATTATTAATAAATGGGAAGATCTTCATAAAATATCTTGCCATAGACCAACATACACACACTCCTGCTTTTTGAGAAACCATTAAGAAGGAAATCAGATTATTTGGAGGCAAATCCTCTATCCTAGCTGGGGTGAATGTGAATGATGTCCTCTTTTTTATCTTACTGAATAACAATTTCCTTTCCTTCTGAAAAATCTATGCAGTAATCTCTTCTGGGAGCTTCTGGGTCCCAGACCCCTAACTACTGTGAAATATTGAAATTACAGTGGGAATTCCATGTGGGCGCCAGATTATAGCAGGAAATTGGAATGGGATCTCTAAGACAGAGTCTATTTATGAGCTGTAATCATTTAGCCCCAGACCTCAAAAGAGGGAGAGATGGAAGAAGGGTTCTATTGGTGGGTGCCTGCCTGAAGATGCATCTGTGTGTTTTGTCTATGTGCTACAGAGATTGCCTTCCCTCAAAGCTCTCTGGCATAATGCTTTGAAATACTTAATACTACTCTCTGCTTTGTAAGATCCATAGACATACAAAATACAAAACACACCACAGAATCTTCCTTGTTTTTTGAGCTGCCATAACCACAATCCAAACACGCAAACTCTATAGAGACACTTCAGTTTATTTGCTCCAGATAAACAACAAGTGGTCATGCAGGCTATGCTTGAAACTATACAGTAATGGGAAATTCATTCTATGGAAGCAACATTTCATTTTGGGAAAGCCTAGTTGTTGGGATGCTTCACTGTGTATTGAGCAAAAATTAATCTTCTTAATATCTTCTACTCATCAGCTTTAGCTCTACCCTCTGAGGTCAAACTGAATCAAGTAGAGAACCAATTTTTTTTAACTTTTTAATTTTCTTTAAAATATTTGTCCATGTTTACATAATTCATTTTCTTTCCTCCTCTCTTTTCTTCCCCTCCCAGAGGCAACAAACAATTCTACTGGGTTATACACATGTTATCACTTGATACCTATTGCCATATTATTCATTTTTGCCATAGAGTAATCTTTTAAAACAAAAATCCCAAATCACATACCCATATATTCTTCTGCATTTCTCCTCCCACAGTTTTTTCTCTGGATGTGGATAGCCTTCTTTCTCCTAAATCCCTTGGGATTATCCTAGATCATTGCATTTGCTACTAGTAGCAAAGTCCATTACATTGGATTATTCCACAGTGTTTCCCTTTCTGTTTACCATGTTCTCTTGGTTCTGCTCATTTCACTCTGCATCATTTCATGGAGAGAACCTATCTATTTTAAGAAATCTTTTATGTCCCTTCTCCCCAAACCCCAAGTCTTTTCTCTACAATGAAAATTTCTAGTTCCTTCAACCAATTTTCACATGCACTTTTTAGTTCCTGCTTTCTCCCTGTCACCTTCCTCTGAACCTGGCAATATCCTTCCTAAATTATGGCATTCAGAAATAGGTAAAATACTACAGTTTATGGCTGGTCAGAGTACAATGGAACTCTTACCTCCTTTATGGAACTATTCTTCTACCAATCCAAACTATGCTCAAATCAATCTCTCTCTCTCTCTCTCTCTCTCTCTCTCTCTCTCTCTCTCTCTCTCTCTCTCTCTCTCTCTCTCTCTCTTTCTCTCTCTCTCGTTACCATATCAAATTGCTAGTTCAGTTTGAGTTTACAGTCCACTAGGACTCCTAAGAATGCATTCTAACCTTTATCCCTCTTTCTGGATCTATGATTCTACTAATGCATGACATTGTAAGGAGGGCAGGGGCTGTTTGTTTGTTTGTTTGTTTTTATTTTTTTTTTGTATCCCCAGAGCTGAGCATAGAGCCTGACACAAAGTCTGTGCTTTTAACAAATGTTTAAGATCACGGTTGCATTTGGAGCTTCCACATCAAACTGCTGGCTTCGTTTGAATTTACAGTCCACTAAGACTCCTATCCATAGCCCCCTCATCTTGTACTTGAACATTTGGTTTACTATATACAAATGCAGGCATTTACATTTCATCTATCAGATACAGCCTTATTGTTCTGGCCATCAAAATCCTTCTGATTGTCATTCTAGTTCGTCATTCAGTATATTGTATCTTACAATATATCATTCTGAACTCCATGTCCTTTGTCCAACATTGTCCAGTTCTGAGCCCACTATCTGCTCTCTCCAATTCCAATAGCAAGATCAGTAAGAATTTGAATATTATGGGGAAGAGCAGACAATGGCTGTCTTCTGTGGGGAGATGAGGAAGGAGCTACTCTTCTATCTCCCAAAAGCACCTTTGCTGGCATAAAGACCAGAATATATGGTGAAATTATATGCTTTATTATATGTAAATAAAAAACAAAATAGTGTAAATATTAATGTATAAATAAGATAAAATAAATTTTAAAAATTTTAAACATGTAATAAAATAATTAAATACTTTTATCACTGATTGACTGAAAAATGGCCAAACCAATTCTAGTTGCACAACTAATCATCTTTTTTTAAGCATTTTTAAAAGTATTTCAATACCTCCATTATGTCTTGCAATGTACCCAAGGGCCCAAGCTGATGCTTCCTTTACTCCTGGGTCAAAATCTTCCAAGCATACAACCAATGTATCCAATGCTCCACAATCAACTATTGCTTGAGCTAACTGAGGAGAATGTTTGCCAACAGCTCTTAGTACAAATGCTGCTGCTTTCTTGTAGAAACGCTAAGGGAATAGAAATAAATAAACATGTATATTTTATTAGAATTTCACATTGAAACAAATAAAAATAAAATCATGAATTTATGCTACAATTCCATCAATAGAAGTAGTGTAATTTTAATACTACAGTTTTCTAGCTAAAGCTAGCGTTAGCCAAAAACCAAACTAAGAAAAATGTAAGTTTTTCTTATTAGGTTTTATTGTTTTAATATTTAATATTAAGTTAATAATATTATCTTTTAAGTTTGTGTTTTATTATTTACAAGTGAATTGTGACATAAGATGTATTTCCAACATTTTAATACAATAATAAGATTATATTTATATGAAGAATATAAGAAGAAACAAAGAGACTGCTTACATGTACAGATAAACTATGTTAACTGACGTTAATGAGTTCAATTTACTTGGCCCCAGTCTCCCTAGATATGATAAGCCTTTCACTGGTACCACACTAATCTTCCTGATGCTCTCACATGACTTGAAAAAATATATAAAATATAAAATATATATTATATATGTAATATATATAAATCTATTTATATTTATTATATATTATATTGTTTTTATATAACACATATAAAATAATAAATATATATAAATATAAAATAAAAATATATTTTAAAAAATAGACAAAACACAGTGCAATACAGTGAAATACACCCTGGATTGGATTTAGAGAACCTAGGTTTGGGTCTTAACTCATTATTTACAACCTATGGAACCTTGGGAAAATCATGTAAGTTCTTCCAGCCTCAGTTTCCTCTTCTGCAAAGTCAAGAGGTTTGGTTCAATAACTTCTAAGTTTCCTCACAGCAATCAATTAATCTTCTGAAGTTTACAGCCCCACTTTAAACCTTTAAAACTATTTTGAATCTCTTATAATCAAATTGCTTAAAGAATGAGATACAACTATTATTTTCTGTTGTTAATAATGGTGGGGGGGTAGGGGTTTACAAAGAAAAAGATACCCAAATGATTTAAATTAAGCTTGTTTAAAAAATAGTCCTGCCTTTTCTTTTATGACTTGGTATCTATTGCTATTTTCTTTTCTTGAATAAAGTATACTTCAACTGAGAAAATACAAAATAGAACAAGCCAGAAAAACACACTTTTAAACATTTCATTAAAAAGTGAAAACTCATAGAGAAGATAATATTTAATTAGAAAATAATACTTGGTATCATAAAAATAGTGGCAATAATGATGTTTTAATTGTTTCTCTTGAAGGTGAATTACAACCCTATTTTAGATTCGAAATTTCTGTAATTTGTATAATGGCTAAATGTTTTTAAAGTATCTAAAAATATACCCATTTTCCTAGGTGAGAATACTAAAATTGAATTTATCTAGAAACTATTGATATGAAATTTAAAATATAAAATGTGGATATTACAAATATCTAGATATGCATTGGTAACAAAAAATGTAAACCAAAATGTTTTGATATGTTTTATAGAGTGATGGTATTGATAAGTGGATTTTGCATATCAATTCCCTAGATGATTATGTTTAATGATATTAATTTATGACAAAAATAAATTAAATTTGAGGTATACTTGGTATAGGTAGGAGAATTCTTACTGATTTATTAGTAGAAAACAAACTTGGGGCATTTTTTAAAGCTTTAAATAGAACATTGCTCAGTTTCTACCAACTTGGAAAGTGAGAATTGAAGGTACATTTCATAGTATGAGAATAAGTCCGTTTGACTGCAGTGCTCATATCCTCCAGCTAACAGTTTTTTTGAACAGAGGAGCACATGATTATACTTGAAATACCTATATGACTGCTGATTCTCTTTTTCATTTCTTTCTCCTTCCCGACATTCTTAATTTTCATTTTAGCCCCTTTTACACTGAATTTCCCTCTGAAATAGAACCAGGGGACAACAGACCTCAGAATTAGAGTCCCTCAGCCCACTTAAGAAATGCCACAGGGTTTGAACAAAATGTAAGATGGTATTTCTGTTTTTCATTTCTTTCTGACCTTTCTTCTCCCCTTTCTTCTGGCCTTGGCAAATTTGGGGATATGAGAACCAATATAGAAAGCAAAACCTCTTTAGTCCTTTCTCTCCCCTCTATGGGGAAATTTAGAGAGGTGAAGCAACCTTTAGGGCTCTTTTCATCTGTATTTAGAAGGCATGTTTCATTGAAACCATTTCAGACAAATGAAGACCAACTCTTTATAGTATCTGGAATACTACAACAAGTCAGAGCCTTGGGAAAGTTCTCCACTGCTATTTGCACCAGGCTAGGAATTCACAGTGATCTGGAGATGCAAAGAAGGAAGATAGGATAAAGAGGTGGTACTGTTATCTAATCCTCTATTTTAAGCCTGGAACTCTCTTCCAAACTATCAGCAACTAAACCTACCATTGTTGCCAGTGAAGGATGGGCTAGAAGAAGGCTGCCTGCTTATGAATGACAGACACCCTCTTTCTCTCACTTTGTGCACATGTGACCACCATTCTGTAATATCTTCTCCATTCTGGCTGCCTCTTTTCCCCTACTTTGATGACCCTGATGGTCACTTATCCCAGGCTGAACATTCACCAGGCACACCATGTGATTGCTCCAGGACTTCTAATGCCCTTGGAAGAGTGGAAATCATTTTTTCACTGCTTACACTCAGGAAGTCCTACTTCACTAACTTCCTACAGCAATTTAAAATCATTTCCTTACCACACTCAATAGTAATGGAGAAAAATGACTCCCCAGCCTCCAGCTGATGACCCTTCATATGCTTAAAGACAATGACTAACAGTATAGAGAAGAGAAGGCTAAGTGGTGGTGACCTAAGAATTAGAATACCCTACAACTTTCATCAATTCATTTTCCATATGCACTTAGGTCCTTCGCCCTCCGTAAATAGGACCTGGATAATCAAATACCCAGTGACCTTAACATATGTATACATTGCTTATTTTAACAGTAACATCCTTACATTCTGTTCCGCCAATGAATAAACGAGCTGCGGAAGAATGTCTCCCTTTACGACAGCTTCTGCCAAGTCATCGTTATAATTAGCCAGTCGCCCAAGAGCCAGGGCAGCAGTCTGCTGAATAGTTGGGACAACATCCAAGAGAAGCGGCCTCAGCAAAGACATTACACCTGAGTAACATTGGGAAAGGAGGGAATGAAAGTTCACATCAGCAAAAATTCATCTTTTTTTATATGTCATCTCAAAATATGAAACTACATCTCTTGTTTGAAGAAAGAAGTAGGGGAGAATTCACAAGGATCTACTTGGGGGGGGGTGACTATTTTCAAATTTCTAGTTAGCCATATCTTAGTAAAATTATAGCTTCAGTATAAGAAACTGAAACAAACCTTCCTCCCCACCCTTTTCAAGTCCTAACTGTCTCACTGCCCCTCCCCAACCCAAACTTTAAAGGTCCACTAATTCTAGACCTCATGCTATCTGTATGATCATGGTAAAGTCATTTCCTCCCTGAGGCTCAGTTTCCTTATCTGTAAAAATAGGAAGAATGATATTTGTTTTACCTACTTTACATATTATAAGAGAAATGCCTTGTAAATCTTAAATGGTTATAAATAGAAGTCACTACTCCAACTCACACTGATCAGTACCTGCCCTGATTTTCTACAACACCCATGGTCTATTCCACACAGTTAGATCCTAACTATATACTTACTGATATGTCTGTTAGTGTAATTTTTTCAAACAGATTTTTAATATCCTTCTGGGGGGGAAAAGGTCTTATTTTGTATTCCACATAGTACCTAGGATAATGCTGGGGACATACTATGCATTCAATAAATATTTAATTAATTGGTGTAAAACAATGTATGTTGCTTTGGGGAAGAAAGGAACCTGGGAAATTATTAATTAACATTTTGTCATTACAGTATTTTTCCGCTACATATATTAGCTTGTCTTCTCAACATTTTTTGCAAATGGGTTGTAATTATCTTTGTTCATGAAGAATTCTATTTCCATTTATTACACCCGCATCCTCTCAACAGCAATTCATTACCCTCTAATTCAAATACTACCTATGAAACCTACTGTGTTGCAAGGTACTATCCTAGATCCTAAGAAATAAAAATGAAATATGACATAAATGCTATCCCTCAAGGAGTATACCATTGGATGTGGGATGAGGATTAGGCACATTCAGGAATAATCACAGTACAATGCAGATGTAAGAAGTTCAAAACAATGTTCAAGCAAAAGGCTATGGGAAAAATTTGAAGAGAGGTCACAGCCTCTAAACAGACCAGAAAAAGGTTCATAGAGAACATGACTCCCGAGTTAGGTCTTAAGGGAAGGAGAAGTTTACAACAAGAGGAGATGATGGCACGACTATTCTATGTGTGTGGGATGATCCAAGCAAAAAGAGAACTACTTCTCAGATTCATGTTTATATGTGATGAGATACTTCACTTGTCTACTATTCTCATGATTTCTATTTATTTCACTATTTTATGGAATGAATACTTCTCGAGGTTTTTCTATGTCTTGTTTCTCTTACTTAGATACTGAAGTGAAGAGGAAGGTGGTCACCATTTTCAGAATGACCTCTCCGTTCCAAAGTCACAGACTATCTCCACAGTCACAAATAGATCACAGTAGCAAGATGTCGATTTTTGGAGTAAATCTGCCACCACTTCTAGAATATCAGCTCAAAACGTATGCCATACTTCCATTTAATTTTCACATATGAAGGGTTGCATGTTTGTTACATAATTGACAATAACTAGAAAATAACTTTAGATCTCCTTGTCTGTATAGCATATGTAGGTGAAGTCATTATAGTAACATAGGAATAAACTTTAGAAGCCAATTCTTTCATTTTTCAAATAAGGAAATTAAGGCCAAGAGTAAGAGAATGACATGACCATGACAAGAAAACTAATAGCAGAGTGGGAATGCAAAATCAGGTTTAAGTTCAAGTATGAATTCACTATTATACGGCTGCCTTATATTGTAAATTTAAACCCTCCAAAGTTGAGAAATCTGAAGTTGATTACCAAAACAATAATAATTTGCTTTCATTATAATAAATAATCATATATAATCAGATTGTGTTAATAAAATACAAATATAATAATCATAATCATAAGAACCTCAACACGGGATTCCAAAGTTAATAAATTCTAATCCAGAAAATTTAAATTATACTGTTTTAGAGATTTTATTTTTTTAAATATACCATCATACCACCTCATACCTAGCAGATTGGCTAACATGACAGCAAAGGAAAGTAATAAATGTTGGAGGAGATGTGGCAAAATTTGGGACATTAATGCATTGTTGGTGGAGTTGTAAATTGATCCAACTATTCTGGATGGCAATTTGGAACTAGGCCCAAAGGACTTGTACAAAAATATTTATAGCGGCACTCTTTGTGGTGGCAAAAAAAAAGTGGAAAATGAGGTGATGGCCTTCGACTGGGGAAATGGCTGAACAAATTGTGGTATATTTTGGTGATGGAATACTATTGAGCCCAAAGTAATAATGAATTGGAGGAATTCCATGAGAACTGGAATGACCTCCAGGAATTGATACAGAGTGAAAGGAGCAGAAGCAGGAGAGCATCATACACTGAAAAAAGAAATGACGATGGCGAGCTATATAAATATAGATAGAAAAATGGTTCAATATAGATTCAAAACTGGTCAGATACATTTGATAGATATAATCACAAATGTCCTCAGTGATGAAGTGAAGCTCAAATGTGAACTTCCCTTCAAGACCAGGTGCATGGACACTTAAGAGACTCTAATTATAAAAATAAAATGTTTATTGAAATATATAAGGATAAAAAAAGGATTTCTAATTCTAAGGGATTATAAATCCACCCAAATAAACAACCTGGTTCCACAAGGAACCGCTTCTACTGTGTTTCACAGGCTATACTACTCCTCCCTAATCTAACTAACCCAAATTTATACTATCTAAATAAAAACTACCACCATCATCCTTATAATTCTTAACTCTGCCTTCAAATTATAAAATAGCAAAGGCTAACTGGTTGAGTCTCAACAAGAATCAAATTAGGACTCTGAACCTTAACAGACTCAGAGTCCCAACCAAAGACCAGGTTTTTCTTTGGTCTTCTCAGAGTTAAATCAATCTATAAAAACCACAATAGATATTCAATAGATTTCCCAAGTTGGGAAAGGAAAACACTGAGCTCCTTCAGGTCTTTCCCTCAGACAGAGAGAGAGAGAGAGAGAGACAAAAATGTTACCTCCTCCAGTCCTGAGAGTC
This sequence comes from Monodelphis domestica, assembly GCF_027887165.1. Taxonomy (NCBI): domain Eukaryota; kingdom Metazoa; phylum Chordata; class Mammalia; order Didelphimorphia; family Didelphidae; genus Monodelphis; species Monodelphis domestica. Next base: position 263,339,644 of record NC_077231.1, read on the forward strand.
TCTGAGAGTGTGTCTCTGCCAAACTGCCAGAGAGAGTAATTGACACAGAAAAACAGTTATAACTGTCAGCAATTTAAGTTAGCCTGCTCTCTCAGCTCTGCTTCAAACTCCAGTTCTTTTTCTCAAGCCAGCCACTCTACTTTTTATCCCTAAACTAATAAAAACAATACTTATTTTCTAATATCATTCTTACAACACAGAAATGGATACACTGTGACACAATCAAATGTAATGGACTTCCTCTACTAGCAGCAATGCAATAATCCAGGACAATTCTGAGGGATTTATGAGAAATATGCTCTCCACATCCAGAGGAAGAACTGTGGGAGTAGAAACACAGAAGAAAAACAACTGCTTGATCATGTGGGTTGATGGGGATATGATTGGGGATGTAGACTCTAAATGATCACCCTAGTGCAAATATTAATAATATAGAAATAGGTCTTGATCAAGGCACATATAAAACCCGGTTTAATTGCTCATTGGCTATTAGAGGGGAGCAAGAGGGGAGGAAAGGAATATGAATCATGTAACTATGGAAAAATATTCTAAATCAATTAAATAACATTTTTTAAATTAAAAAAATAAAAATATACCATCAATGGCACTTTAATAATAACAACTAACATTTATATAACAGAATGTTCCAGACACTCTGCTAAATTCATTACAATGGTCATCCCAGGGGATTTGGCAAAATTGGGACACCAATACACTGCTGGTGGAGTTGTGAATTGGTCACCAATACATTGCTGGTGGAGTTGTGAATGGTCCAAAAGAATGCCCACACTTTGATCCAGCCATACCACTGCTGGTTTGTACCTGAAAGAGATAATAAGGAAAAATACTTGTACAAAAATATTCATAGCCCCACACTTTGCAGTGGCAAAAAATTGGAAAATGGGGGTATCCATCAATTGGGGAATGGCTCATCTGTGATATGTGTTGGTGATGGAATATTATTGTGCTGAGAGGAATAAAAAAAACTGGAGGGTTTCTATGTGAACTGGAAAGACCTCCAGGAATTGATGCAAAATGAAAGGACCAGAACCAGGAGAACATTGTACACAGAAATTGACATATTATGGCACAATCGAATGCATTAGACTTTTCTACTAGCAGGAATGCAATGATCCAGGTCAATCCAGAGGAGTTTATGAGAAAGAACACTATCCACATCTAGAGATGTGGGAGCAGAAATGCAGAAGAAAAACATATGATCAATCACATGGTTTGATGGGGATGTGATTGAGATTTGGGTGTTAAAAGATCACTCAATTGCAAATATGAATAACATGGGAATAGGTTTTGAACAATGATACATGTATAATCCAGTGTCAGCTCTGGAAGGAAGAGAGAAAAGAGATGGAAGAAATCATGAAACATGTAACCATGGAAAAGTATTCTAAGTAAATTTTTTTAATGGTCATCCCATAATTTCTCATTTTATGTTCCAAAATCATTAGGAAGTAGATTTTTTTAAACTCTCACCTTCTATCTTGGAAATGATAATAAATATCATTTCCAAGACAGAAGAACAGTAAGGGCTAAGCATTTGGGATTAAGAATCAGATTTGAACCCAAGTCCTCCTTACTCTCTATCCACTGAAGAAGGTGGTATTAATATCCCCATTTTACAAATGAGAAAACTGAGGTTAAGTGACTTGCTCAGGGTCATGCAGTTAATAAATATCCTGATTCTATCTACTGCATAACACATAAGAACTTCAGGAGAATATATAAAAGTTCATGAAATCTAATCCAAAAAATTAAAATACTATTGACTGTTCAGTATATTTTAACATGACATAAATAACTAGCTAGTACCCATCAAACTAATATTTCAGCTAAGAAAGCCATAAAACTATTATAAGACAGTAACCATAATATGAAATAAATGTTAATGCTTACAATATTCTCCTGACTGTCCTAATACTTTTATTTGAACACAATAGCAATATCACTTTTTCTGATATATACATAGTCAAAAGATTTCTCTACATATGTGTTGATATAGATATAGATATTTAGGGTCCATTGGAACTTTTTATGATTATGACAGGAACTGTGATCTAATTGATAAAGGGAACTCTGAGTGAGGAAACATATCAGCAGGTTAGGAGAGGTCAACTATTTTTCCCCTCAGAGTTCTATGGGATAACCCTGACAAGTTTTCTAATACTATCGTACCCATCTGGGTACTCTTTAGTGATTATTAATGGCCTAGTCAGGGTTAATTGGCTTCTAGAAGCTTGCATATATTAAAGTGGCTTAATGAAAAACAGCTGATACAAAAACAATCTCTCCAAAGGTCTGGACACTGACAATTACACATGGGTGAGAAAGTAGACTCAAGCTTAGAAAGCACCTTTTTCCAAGGGGGCAGTTAGTAGTACAGTGGCTAACATGCCAGTGAGTTCATCTTTGTGAGTTCAAATTTGGCCTCAATTACTTCCTAGCTGTGTGACCATGGGCAAGTCATTTAACCCTGTTTGCCTCAGTTTGCTTCATCTGTAAAAGGAGCTGGAGAAGGAAATGGCAAACCACTTTGGTATCTTTGCCAAGAAAGCCTCAGATAGGATCACAAAGAGTAACTAAAAAAAAGACTGAACAGCAAATGTCCAAAGGGCTAACAGCTCCTGTGTATTAGAAATCCTTTTCTCTCCTTGAAGAGTCCTCATTTTCTACTGAGATGTAGCACTCTGTTGGGCTCTGAGGGTCAGTTCCATTGTAGAGTCCTAAGGCTGCCTCTCCTTGATGGATTTACTTTGTCCTCTGTGTCTCTCAGTTCATGAACTACTCACTACTGTTGCTAAAGGTAAACTGTTCCCAGTGGGAAGTTCAGATTTTCTGACCTTTCTTCTAAATGTCTAAAATTGTTCTTTGAACAGACAGAAGGCAAGGAGATAGAGGGAGAGAGAACACGGACCTTCCCTTTTCCAAGGCATTTCCCTTCACAATCACTCAACCCTGTGCCTTGGAGGAATACTGAAAAAAACAGACCCAGAGGTATATCTTATTTTGATTTGTTTTGTTTTTCAATGAAGTCCCAAATCCCCTGTGTCATATCATCTATTTTATCCACTGATCAAGCACATACTCCCTTTCCTCATTTACACCAGTTGATAGGCTGAATCAATCAAGAAGTCTAGTCCCTCTGAATCATAAGTTTTCACCTCTCCCCTTATATATACGCAGATTTTTCCAAAAGTCTTAGTTATTAAAACTTTAAAATTCCCTTAAACTTTTGGAACACTTATTGTGTTAATGCATTATTTATTTTGGATACCAGACTTTTATCAGATATATTCAATGAAAATTTTTCTCTCAACTGAAAATTTCCTTTTATACTTGCTGCATTAATCTGTTCACACAAAAGCTTCTCAATTTTGTATATTCAAAATTGCCTCTATTCTTTTATGATCACCTCTATTGTTCCACTAAGAATTGCTCTAACATTTCTTATTTAGATTGTTTTTCCATTTGGAATTTTTTATGGTACATGGTGTAATATGCTGGTCTAATGCTATTTTTTGCAATATAAGTTTCAATTCTTATCAAATAAGGAATGCTTTCTGCCAGTAGCTAATACTTTTGGATTTATTGAAAACTGTGGTCACTGATTTACATTATATCTGATTCTTATTGAGACTGTTCACTAATCTACTTTTCCTTTTTTTAATAAGTTAAATAGCTTTGATGATAATTGACTTAAAATTTGAGATTTAAACATGCTGATTCTTTACCACTCTTTCCTTATATATTCTAGACCTTTTGATCTGAGAATAAATTTTTAAATTTTTAGTCTAATTATATATGGAAAAACCCTTAGTAGTTTGATTGGGATAGCACTAAATACTGAAATTAATTCAGGTGGCATTATCATTTCTTTTGTATTGGCATGACCCAACCACAATCAATAACTATCTCTGTTTTCTATCTCTCTTCCTATATTTCAGTAAAGAAAAATGTTAAATGCTCAAAAACTTGTAACATTCTGACTTAGGAACCAGGATAATTTTCTCTTCATTATTTCAATTTTAAAAATATGTACTGCCAAAGCAAAAACTCCATTTTTTCTGATCTTATTTTACACTACACCCTTTAATATGTTGATTCAACTCTTTTCCAATGCCCCATTTTTCCTGTGTCCATTTTTGTTCATAATATTTTGTCCTTCAGTACATCTCCTCCTACTTTCCTTCAGGGCCATCTTCTTCATGAAACCTTCCTTCTCTAATCTCTTCTTTGCTGAAAATTAGCTTCCCTCTTAATGCTTTTAATATTATTATTCTCATAATGCTTTACCTACATCTCTCCTGACTTTTTCTACTTTCTACCTTGTATGGATTATTCCTGTACATCCTATTTGTTTGCAAGCTCTTTGTAAGGCAGAATCAATTTCTTAATCTTTTTTTTTTCTTTTTTAATTTTTATTTGGTCATTTCCAAACATTATTCATTGGAAACAAAGATCATTTTCTTTTCTTCCCTCCCCCCCTCCCTCCACTTCTCCCACAGCCAACACGCAATTCCACTGGGTATCACATATGTTCTTGATTCAAACCCATTTCCATGTTGTTGGTATTTGCATTAGAGTGTTCATGTAGAGTCTCTCCTCAGTCATATCCCCTCCACCCCTGTAGTCAAGCAGTTGCTTTTCCACAGTGTTTTTACTCCCACAGTTTATCCTCTGCTTGTGGATAGTGTTTTTTAGATCCCTGCAGATTGTTCAGGGACATTGCATTGAGATTAATGGAGAAGTCCATTACCTTCGATTGTACCACAATGTATCAGTCTCTGTGTACAATGTTTTCCTGGTTCTGCTCCTTTCGCTCTGCATCACTTCCTGGAGGTTGTTCCAGTCTCCATGGAATTCCTCCACTTTATTATTCCTTTTAGCACAATAGTATTCCATAACCAACATATACCACAATTTGTTCAGCCATTCTCCAATTGAAGGGCATCCCCTCATTTTCCAATTTTTGGCCACCACAAAGAGTGCTGCTATGAATATTCTTGTACAAGTCTTTTTCCTTATTATCTCTTTGGGGTACAAGCCCAGCAGTGCTATGGCTGGATCAAAGGGCAGACAGTCTTTTATCACCCTTTGGGCATAGTTCCAAATTGCCCTCCAGAATGGTTGGATTAAGTCACAACTCCACCAGCAATGAATTAATATCCCTACTTTGCCACATCCCCTCCAGCATTCATTACTTTCCATAGCTGTTATGTTAGCTAATGTACTAGGTGTGAGGTGATACCTCAGCATTGTTTTGATTTGCATTTCTCTGATTATAAGAGATTTAGAACACTTTTTCATGTGCTTATTAATAGTTTTGATTTCTTTGGCTGAGAACTGCCTGTTCATGTCCCTTGCCCATTTATCAATTGGAGAATGGCTTGGTTTTTTGTACAATTGATTTAACTCTTTGTAAATTTGAGTAATTAAGCCTTTGTCAGAGGTTTTTATGAAGATTGTTTCCCAATTTGTTGTTACCCTTCTGATTTTAGTTACATTGGTTTTGTTTGTACAAAAACTTTTTAATTTGATGTAGTCAAAATTATTTACATTTTGTGACTCTTTCTAAGTCTTGCTTGGTTTTAAAACCTTTCCCTTCCCAAAAGTCTAACAGGTATACTATTCTGTGTTCACCTAATTTATTTATAGTTTCCTTCTTTATGTTCAAGTCATTCACCCATTCTGAATTTATCTTGGTGTAGGGTGTGAGGTGTTGATCCAAACCTAGTCTCTCCCACACTGTCTTCCAATTTTCCCAGCAGTTTTTATCAAATAATGGATTTTTGTCCCAAAAGCTGGGATCTTGGGGTTTGTCATAAACTGTCTTGCTGAGATCATTTACGCCAAGTCTATTCCACTGATCCTCCTTTCTGTCTCTTAGCCAGTACCAAATTGTTTTGATAACCCCTGCTTTATAGTATAGTTTGAGATCTGGGACTGCAAGTCCTCCTTCCTTTGCATTTTTTTTCATGATTTCCCTGGATATCTATTTCTTAATCTTTTTATTCTCTAGGATCATTCCTTAGAATAATAGGACCCTAAGACCTATTTCCTAGCACAATTCCTTTCACATAGTAAGCATTTAGTATATGTCCGATGAGGTTTAGTACGATTAAATGGAAAGGGAAAAGGGCCATTTTGTGGTAGCAAAAAAGTATAAACGAAGTGGGTGCTCTTCAATTCATGATAATGGCTGGACCAATTTCAATTCATGAATGTAGTATGGTACTACTACACTGAATATAAATAAAAATGAGGAATAAGAACAAGGCAATAAACATTTGCAAAGTTATACCATTTATTAAGTACTTAACATGTGCCAGGCACTGACTGTGTTAAGCACTGGGGTGGCAAATACAAACAAAAAGAGAATCTCTATCCTCAAGGAACTTAATACTAATGGGAGGAAATAACATACAAAAAGGGGCTAAAAGTGGGAGGCAAGAGAGCAGATATCCCCATGGAGAAGTGTGATCAATGTCCAAAAAGTCAGAAGCAGACTCATTACAGGAATTAAGGTTAGCTCCACAAAATGGGGACCTCAGGAGGAACTCACTGATGGGAGAAAGGGTTTGTATAATGGATGGAATTTCCAGGGTGAGAAAGTTCCAGATTTTAAGGAAAGTTCTATGATAAGACTGCACCAGAGGCACAGCCTAGAAAGTTAAAAAACATAGGAGAAGATCCCTGAACAATCTGCAGGGATCTAAAAAACACTATCCACAAGCAGAGGATAAACTGTGGGAGTAAAAACACAGAGGAAAAGTAACTGTTTAACTACAGGGGTTGAGGGGATATGACTGAGGAGAGACTCTAAATGAACACTCTAATGCAAATACCAACAACATGGAAATGGGTTCAAATCAAGAACACATGTGAAACCCAGTGGAATCATGCATCGGCTATGGGAGAGGTGGGGGTGGGGGGGAGGAAAAGAAAATGATCTTTGTCTCCAATGAATAATGTTTTGAAATGACCAAATAAAATAATGTTTAAAAAACCATAGGAGAAAATAAAAATCATGGAAAGATTTGCATACAAAAGTCTTTTAATGCCAACTGAATAAATCCCACTTTTTCCTAATTCATATTCCAGGGATACCTTAAAAACATTTAGGATCAGATGAATTTTAATACTATTGATATTTATAATCATAACCATCAATATTTAATAACTAATCATGCAGAGGATTAAATTGTCTTTTAATAACTGGGAGTAGTCTCCATTTATTTCTATATTATAACACAACTTCTAAATAAATATAACTTCCAGATTTTTTGTTTGCTATCTTTATCATGGAGGATACAATAGGTGTGGAGGGAAAGGGGAAGAATGACAATGATTTAAAGAAAAAAACAACAAAAAGATTTTTTTAAAGAAAGAAATTTGAAGATTTAAAAATAAGAGTACATATTTATTTCTTTTAAAAAAATAACCTTTCCTTCTGTCTTAGAATCAATACCAATTATAGGTTCCAAAGCAGAACAGTGCCAAGGGCTAGGCAGCTGGGACTAAATGACTTGCCCAGAGTCACATGGCTAGAGGTATCTGAGGTCAGATTTGAACCTGGGACTTCTCATCTCTACACTTGGCCCTCAATCCACTGAGTCACCTAGTTGCCCCTGTCTAGTCCTATAGCCAAGAGGCCCTTTGCATCAGCAGCAGCCTCTGCTCAAAAATCTATTTCTGTACCTTTCCATAAGCCATCCCACAAAGCTTGAACAGGCACCTTTTATCTTTTCAAATCCAGCAGTGTACCCTCTCCTGTTCAAAATTGTGGTACAGTAGAAAGAGCCTAGAATGAGGAGTCAATAGACCTGAATTCTAATTCTGTCTCTGCCACTTACTACTTATATAGTTTAGGTGAGTCACTTAAGGGGGACCACTCAAGTGGGATTAGAATCATAGCATTTCAGAGTTGCTATGGATCTCAATGGACCATATAGTCTCATACCGGAAAATGAACTCTCTCACCAAAGCATCTAAAAAATGTTCATTTAAACATTGCTCAAAGATTTCCAATAAAGGAGAATCTACTACCTAATGAGGGAATCCATTCTTCTTTGGAATCAATTGTTATGAGTTGTTTCAATACAGTAAGCCTAAATTTATGTCAATGGAATTTCTACTCATTACTTCTAGTTCTGCTCTTGAGCTGTTTGAGCTGTTTGACCCCAATCAGAAGAGCTTTAGTTTTTCTTCTAGGCAACAACCCTTCAGATACTAGAAGAAAGCTATTATGCCTCCATAAAAAATAAAATGGCTATTCTCCAGGCTTAATATTCCCAATTCTTTCAAGTGATCCTCATATAGCATAAGACGCTGCTCATTCTGATTATCTTTTTCCGGACACTCTACTTGTTTTCCTTCAAGGAACTTCAAGGAACTGGTACTTCAAATTGACCATTGTTCAGGATTGTGATACAGCAGAAAGAGCATGAAAGGAGGAGTCAGTAGACCTGAATTCTAATCCTGCCTCTGCCACAAGTAGTAAATAACAGAATGAGGATTCCAATTCAGACACTGATGTCAAATGCATCCACCATGTTGCCTAGCCAACAGGGCTAAGCAGAGATTCCTGGAAAATGGTACTTCACTGGAGACTTTATTCCACGTTGACCTTGAACAATTAATGATTATGATAGAGTCCAATAGCCCAACTATCACTAAACCTAAGTAGCTGTACTCTCATTTGAGCCACCTCTCACCATCCTTTGGATAAGAAGAGAATGAACGACTTTATCAAATAAATGCTCAGCTAAATCTATGTAAATTGTCTGGCAGCATTCCCCTGAGCAGCTCTAACTTATGATATCAGTTATTTTCCTATTCACCTGAGTAGTGATCTGATCCCTTTTTTGATTCTCCTCTTTTCTGTAACATAGTTAAAGAAAATTCTTTGTCATTCTTAGCTTTTCTTTCCAGGCTTACCTCCTTCTGAGACTGAGCACTGGAGACACATCTGGACAAGACAGTAATAATATGCCTAGCCCATGGTGTCCTTGTGAAGATCAAATGAGATAATTCTAGTGAAAGTGCATTGTAAACTGAAAGTCCCATATAGAAGGTAGATAGCATTATTCTTTTTTCCTTATTAATCAACACAAACAGCCTGAGGCTTTAACTGCCACAGGATTCCACAGCCCCCTGCTTCCCACTGTGAATAAGAATGTATTACCCTAGAAAAGAGAACAAATAAATTGAAGACAGGTGGGTAATTCAACAATATAAAATCCCTTGCATTCTTATCCTTTTGGTCAATTAGCTTTTTTTTTCATTCAAAAATATTAAGTTCCCTGAGGGCAAGAACTCTGCCTTATATCTTGATGTAAAACTAAAAATAATTCTATCAAGCGAAAACAATTCTATGAGTGTTTTTACTATACTCAATAAATGATGGTCAATGTTTTGCAGGCAATGAATAGATTTGATCATAGTCAGATACTCTTGAAAATGTTGCTCTTTTCATGGAAATAGGTTTTGAACAATGATACATGTATAACCTGGTGGAATTGCTTGTCAGCTCTGGGAGGGGGTAAGGAAGAGGGGTGGGAAAATGAGGAATCATGTAACCATGGGAAAATATTCTAAATAAAAATTTAAAAATATGTACAATATTTTAAAAAGAAAACGATGCTGTTTTCAAGTATGTTAATCACATTAACACATTTTTCAAATAAAAATGACAACAGAGAGCCTTGGAAATAATAATAGCCAACATTTATGAAGCACTTTGAGATTTTTATATAGATTTCACTATATATTTATATACGGGTCGTAACAGCTCTATAATGTAACACCAGATATTATCATCCCCATTATATAGATGAGGAAACTGAAGGTCAAAGAAATTAAGTGGGCTGTGCATAATCGTATGGCTATTGTTAGGCATGAGATCCAAATCCAACCACTCCTGACTCCCTATGTAATGCTCTTTCCACTATGCCACAAGGTCTCCCATTGATGCACCCATTTATCTTAAGTTGGACTTAATTCTACTTTTCAAATGAAGGTTTTTATTTTTTTATTCCCAAGTTCTCATTACAGGGATATACAATGAGCACATCAAGATACTTTAGGTGGTAGCTTGTAGATAATTCCTTGATGTGTAAGAGAAAAGAAACACATTTATGAACTTCTTGAGAGTAGTGACTGTGTGTGTGTGTTTGCACATGCATTCACAAGTTTACCTTTCCTTGAATCCTCAGCACTTAGTAGAAGGCCTGGCATATGGTGGGGTGCTTAATTAAGGCTTATTGACTGATTTGTCTATCCACATCCAGTAGATTTTTTCCTCCCTTGTTTTGAAACCACTCCCACACCCACTGCATCCAGAGAGACCTTACTTGTTCACCCTTATTCCCTCTCTCAAGAGCCTTCAATTTCTCCTCCTCTCTGTTCCTTTTAAATCTGCTTATTGCTCTTGCCTTCAAACACAACAAATCTTTCTCATTTTGCAATTTAGCTCCCCTCCTAAGACCTCCCAGCTTTCGCTCTTAAACTCCTCAGTCAGGAGATATTTATAATATTCTGCTCCATTCACTTTTTTTTCTCCTTACCCTACTGTAAAATATTACACTTCTGCTTCCAATAGTCCTATGAAAGCACCCTTTTAAGGTCACTAATTCAAATCCCCCCAAGAGCCTACTAGCCTACTACTTCTTACTTTGACATTTTGTATTTCTGATTCTTCTCTCTGAAACTCTCTTAACCTGTCTTCTGATAGTTCCTCTTCTTGACTTCTAAATTTGAGGGCTTGTTTTCAAACCTGTTGTCTTCCCTCTCTAAGAACCTTGTCCTAATTGAGCTCGTTCACTCAATTAATTTCTTCTATATTGATGATTGCCTATTTTTCTCTGACTGAGGATTCACTTAAACTCTAATTCTTTCTAATTCTGTTATATCTAAGCTGATTATATCTAAGGTTCCAACAACTGTTGTTCAGTCATTGTGGAGGTGGGCAGATTTTGGTAAAGATAATAAAGTGGTTTGCCTTTTTTTTTCCTCCAGGTGAGGAAACTAAGGCAAACTGAATTGTGACTCACTCGGTCACACAGCTTGTAAGTTTCAGAGACTGGATTTGAACTCAGGTCTTCCTGAGTTAGTACTTTATCCACTGTGCCACCTAGCTTTTTAGGGGAATATGAGTGTTCAAGGAGAACTAGCCCCTCTGGACTGCTTATCCACCTTTAGGGGAACTCAATTCTCACCCACAAACCCACTGGTGAGTTTAGAGGGTATCTTCCCCCCCCCCCAAGCATGTGAAGATTTCCCCCAGCTGAATGGGTAGATAAGAACAATTTGTTCCAATTACCATGAAGGCAATCGAAGCAGGCTCTATGGAGTGCTTAGAGTTTGATTAAACATTGAAGCCAAATCATCCACTTCCCCCCAGGTTTGTCTTGCCACTGGATTTTGATGGCTGCCCCACTTAAATCTAATTCATGAATATGTTAAGACATTAATATCCTCTTCAAAAATGAAGAACAGCAACATTTCTGTTTCCAACTGTCTACATGACATCTCTACTTAGTTGACCTATTGTGAGGCATTATGTTCTGTTCAATGGGTCTAAAACTGGATAGATTTTGAACTGGAAGGGACTCTAAAGACTACAAAGTCTAACCTCATCAGATAGAAGAGCAGAGGTAAGTAATTTCTGGAAAGAAGAAGACTGCATAACCAGTTAAGTGTTCAAGGTGATATCTGACCCCAAGTCCTGACTCCAAGTCTTGTGCCTTCTCTAAGTCATCCTGCCTCTTTCTATTCATTTCAATAAGCATTATAATTCTCCTCATCTCAGTCTTAAAAACCTGACTCCTCATTTATCTCTTTTTACACCTCAAGTGCTGGCTCCTTTATGCCTGTTCCCTCAAATAGAAATTAATGTCTTTCTATACTCTTCGATGGCTGCTCAAGGTCTCTTCCATTCTCTTATCCCTATGCTCTTCTTTGAATTTCTTCTGTATTTATGTGTCACATTTCAGAATTTGGATTATGAGCTGTAGATCTATTAATATTTGGTATGTGAAGTGCACAGCCTCATACAAAATTATAAAATGGGGAGGGGGGTTCTTTCATATTCCCCACCTCCCTTATCAATGCCTCTCCCTTTTCTTCCCTTCCTGATGAAACCTCTCCCTTTCTCTTTCCATATTCTACTTATCCCCCAGCCCCAAATCTTCCAAACTATATTTTGTCATTCTCAGTCAATTATTTATTAATCTCCTCCAAGGTGTGTTTGCTAATAACACGTTTGTAGATAAGGATTGCCAACATGTTGTTTACTAATAACATGTTAGCTGATAAGGGCTTCATTCAGCCATTTTTTCAAGAATTTTTTCCCTAGTTTTTTTTCAAGATTTATTTTCTGATTATTATGTATCATGGAGTTTGTAAAACTCTGCCCTGGTGCCTAGGTCCATCTTAGAAGCATTAGCACATCATTTTGCCCTTTACTGGGTCAGAGTGGCAATTATGGAATAGTGGAAAGAGCTTTGGGATGTGCCACTAGATAGCTGGGCTAGAATTCTCACTCTGCCACCTGACTATGTGACTTTGGGAAAGTCACTTTATCTATAAGTGCCACTTTTCCACATTGACAAATCTGTAATAATCCTACTTCTGCCTCTTGCCTTAAGAGATTCCTTATGAGAAGCAAATGAAATAATGTGTATGAAGCACTTTCTAAATGTCATTTGTTAGTAGTATCATTATAATGTGTCAGGTGGTAGACAGAGATTTGGCATATATTAATGAAACACTCATACTTCTTGGGGAATAGGTCAGGAGGATACTGTTGGCTCTTGCCGAGAGTGGTCAAATGTTCTTACAAACAGAAGAGCGAGAAACTTAAGGGCAGCCAACTCCCTGCTTGCCAATGAAAATTAGCTTAACATGTTTAACATTAGTGCCAAAAGTTTCTGGCACCTACTATATTCTACTGTGTTACACATTACTGAATCTATTAATATAGTTATTCAATATCATTTTAAATTATCTTTGTAGGAAATTAAACATTTTAAAACCCCTTACTCCTCTTCTCCATCTCTTGAACAGATCAGTCTAATCACATGATCTTTATAACTGGTAATCTTTCATAACTGCATAAAATATTTCAGTAGCTATAAGACTTAAATCCTAAATAGTTACATTCTTCAACACTCAGTTATGTTTTGCTCCAGAACTGGCTACAAATTATGTTTGTAATTATTATGTAGAAAAATATAAAAACAGGTTTGAATGGAAATAATTTCCATATGGTGCTATTTCTTTAAGTTCAATAAAGCAAACATTTTTAAAAGATTAATGTGTTAATAATTTGCTTTACCTTTTAATCTGAGTGTTTAGTTGATAAAATGAGCATGTGTAGTGCTTTTATACACACACACACACACATATATATATATATTTATAGTACTCTTATTATTTTCCTGGAGCCATTAAGCTAGATAGATTATTAATTCTTTTCATTGTCTATGAACAAGAACACAGCTGAACGGCACAAATGGCTGATAATCTATAAAATTATTTTTAAAGTTTTTGAGACAATGTCTAGTCCCAGCTGATTTCCCTTAGTTTTCTCTACATATAAATCTCCATTTTTTTTATAGCTCCCATGTATCCCTAGGTCAGGAGGCAGTATTTTCAAGGGGAGCAGTGATATTGCAAAGTGATGTCTTGACTTGCATGCAAATTGAATTTAAGTGAAGCACAGTTGCACAGAGTCATCTACCCCATTCTCTCTTCCAGAGTCATCCAAGTCCAGCAGCAAGACAAAAGTCAAGGTGACTGGTGATGGCCTTGGATGCAACAGATGACTGTGGCATCTTCAGTGTCTGGCCAAGCTCTAAGGGCTGAAGTGAAGCGCCTGCTTCAGCCACCTTCATGGCCATTGGAACAAAGTCTTCTCATCTGCCCATTCCAGAGAGAGCACTGGGCATTGTGTCTGAAAGATCTTGATTTTTTTTTTTAAATTTTGACTCCGATACTTACTATCTGTGTGATAAAGACAAGGCACAAAATCCTACTCACCTTCACTTTCCTCAATGAGAGGAACTCGGGTGTGAAAGTTCAGAGATCTATATCTATGGTGTAAAGAGGGAAGTTACAAAGTGCACAGAAGCTGCAAGAGTTTGACTGACAGCCTTCAAGCCTCAGAATTCTCCATGAGCCAGCTGGGTCAGAGTTCCAAGCTATTGAAGGTAAACTGTCTGTCTGGAGCTGAAGGTCAAGCCTGAAGGGTGTATGTAGATTTGGACTCTTCTGGACTCTCCTGGACACCTTGCAAGCCGCCTTGAATACCATCAAACAAGGGTGAGAGGAATTTCTCCATACACTCTGGTGAACAGAGTGGAAACTTGGAGGGGCCTCTTTCCTGGGACATTTGAGGACTCAGCTGGATTCCTGTTGGATTTATCCTTAGGAAACTTAGGTATTGAGTTTTAGTGCAGTTAGATAGTGGGTTTAATAAGAGTCAGATGCAACCCTTTCCCCTTTACCATTTCCCTTCATCCCTTTTAAGGAACCAGATTTCTCACACACAGAGTTCTTGTGGTTCAGGTGCAGGAATCCAGCTGAGTCCTCAGATTTCCCAGGAAAGAAAGGCTCCTCCAAGTTTCCACTCTGTTCACCAGAGCACACGAGGAAATTCCTCTCACCCTTGTTTGATGGTATTCAAGGCAGCTTGCAAAAGATGTCCAGGAGAGAACATTGTACACAGAGACTAATACACTGTGGTATAATCGAACGTAATGGACTTCTCCATTAGTGGCGGTGTAATGTCCCTGAACAACTTGCAGGGATCTAGGAGAAAAAACACCAGTCATAAACAGAGGATAAACTGTGGGAGTGGAAACACCGAGGAAAAGCAACTGCCTGAATACAGCGATTGAGGGGACATGACAGAGGAGAGACTCTAAATGAACACTCTAATGCAAATATTATCAACAAAGCAATGGGTTCAAATCAAGAAAACATGTAATGCCCAGTGGATTTACGCGTCAGCTATGGGGGGTGGGGGGGAGGAAAAGAAAATGATCTATGTCTTTAATGAATAATGCTTGGAAATGATCAAATAAAATATATTTTTTAAAAAAAAGATGTCCAGGAGAGTCCAGAAGAGTCCAGATCCATACTGGTCAGGCTTGACCTTCAGCTCCATACAAACAGTTTACCTTCAACAGCTTGGAACTCTGACCCAGATGGCTCATGGAGAATTCTGAGGCTTGAGGGCTGTCAATCAAACTTTTGCAGCTTCTGTGCACTTTGTAACTTCCCTCTCTACAATGGACTTGGAATCTTGATGGCCTGAGTTTGAATCCTGCATCAGACACTTACTAGCTGTCTGTCCCTGAAAAAGTCATGTAATTTCTCTTTCCTAATTTCCTCATCAGCACAATTGGGTTAATAACAACACCTATATCACAGCATTGTTGTAAGGAACAAAAGAAATTGACATGTCTATTTGGGAAACTTTAAAGAACTACATAAAAATGATTCTATCATGATTGTTTTTATAATTATCATCATTATTAATAGCCCTTCTCTTACAGGGCTGCTACAGAACCATTTAGGCTCAGTGAAATTTTGTATAAAATGGAATAATATTTGTAAATTTCTTAGCAAAATTCAAATAATTATATAAATAGTAGTTATAATTAATCATGCTAGTACTGATGTAGCAGCTCCTACATTGATAATTTGAACCAATGGATTATGTCCCATAGGAAGTGACTACCCTAGGATTTTGTGTATTCTATATATTTACACTCCAAAAACTTTGTTCCATAAACCCTTACCAATGGACTCATTTCAACCATCAATCAGTCAGTAAATTGGCAGATAGTTACAAAAATGGCAAGACACAAATCAGAGTTATAAAATATTCTCCTCAAAAATTAAAGAGTATTCTTTCCCCAAAACACACATCAAAGCACAAAGTGGACAACACAGAGAACATACTGTGGCAGAGGCAGATACTTGGGGGAACCATGGTAGCCAACATAAATCACACCTTCAGGGTTTCTGAGCCTCAATATTCCTTTCTCTTCTCATGCTTCTTCCTCCTAAGTGAATCATCTCTACTGGGCCTACCTCTCATCACAACTCAACCCTTAATTGCCAGGGCTGACTTTCAAACCCAGATCAAGTCTCAACTGGACTCACTGATGGACACATCACCTCCAACCAAACAACTGACTCCATTACAAGACATCACTGCAGATGAGGATAAAGGGAGAACCCTCCTTCTTCTAGGTTCTGGAGTTGATGTAAGAAAAAAGTTACAAGTAATTTTTTCTCAAGAGTTGTCAAATGTCAGGAATATAGATCTGGATGGAGAAGGTTTCTGCCTGCTCAGAGGTTTTCTGCAACTAAACTAAAAATACTTCTTCCCACCCACCAAAGGGATGCTGATCTAAACTCTTATGATGGTCCTCAGGTACACTAGAATGTGCAAAACAATTAAATAATCCTTCCTGTATATTAGTATTTACAGGTCACCCAATTTTTGATATCAAGAGATTATCACTTTTGGAAAATTTTTAATAAAAAAGACAACTCCCTTTCTAGGATGGTTTTAATATACTCTGGCCAGGAACTGTTGCCTCAAATTCAACACATCTAACACTAAGCAAGGTTTTGCCCTACAAAATGGTTTAACTATCCTATTTTTTACCAATAATATAATCATTCCCCAAGTCACACAAATTTAAAACCTCTGTGAGTTAACTGTGACTCCTATCACTTTTCTGTTATGTGGTGGTGATACTTTACATTCCTATTAAGGCACAGTTCTATATTGATAATGTTATTTAGGGGGAACAGTGAATAGGGTCAGTGGATAGAGAGCTGCACCTGGAGTCAGGAAGGTATCTCCCAAAGTTCAAGTCTGGCCTCAGATACTGGCTATGTGAACCCAAACAAGTCACTTAATCCTCTATGCCTCAGTTTCCTCATCTGCAAAATGAGCCAGAGAAGGAAATGGAAAACCACTGCAGTATCTTTGCCAAAAAAAAAAAACCTCAAATGGGGTCACAAAGAAGCAGACAACTGAAAAACAATGCAACAACAATGTCATTTAATCTATTTTTGTGTATGTTATACCTTTCCATAGATCTGGTTGATTTTTAACTTTAATTTTTTGTAAATATTGACATTTAGTGATTTTCAGCCATGTAGCATCACCATAAATTATTTTTTATCAAAAATATATGCATTTGTTTTGCAAAGAAAAGCTAGGGGAACATTAAAGGTTCCATATATAGTGGCCAATGTGAAAGTGGGCTTTTTATGATAAGACATGGTGTGACCCAGATCAGATTGCTTACAACCTCTGAATCAGGGAAAGGAAGGGAGGACCCAAGATGGTTCGAATCTTATAATTTTGGAAAACATATGCTGAAAACTATTATTACATGTAAATGGGAAAATATCTTTGAATTGGGGGGAGGGAGTTCTGTATGATTCCCCAAGGACTCTCCAACATACAATTCTGGGCCTCAGGATATAATCTATTTGCAATGTATGCCAAAATATATGAACTGATAGGTCAACTCTATAGGTTATCCATCCAACTATAATTCACAATAAGCCTTTTTTGTTTGTTTTGGTTTCTAAGGTTGTTTGTTTCTCTGTGTGGATAGATCAAATTCTTTTGAGTAATTATGGATCTTATTTAGGAAGTTCTAATCCCTTGGATTAGATGCAAATAATATGTCATCCACAAACAAAAACATCTTAGACCCTTCATTTAATCAGTCTGACATCATCCAGAAAAAGAAGCATCTGGAAGACCCTATCATCTATTGGAATTCCCTTTTCTCATGGCAACCTGCAGAAGACCCCCTTCAAGAGGGCTGCAAAAACCTTTTGTAACCATCTATTTCCCCATTTTGTATGTCACTTTATATTGCTAATAATAGGGTCAGTGAAAATATCATCTCTGTCACTGTATCTTTGGAGGAATGATTTTGACAGATTGTGGATGATACCTAGGTTGCGAAGGGCATATTAGATGGATTTGTGCTCTACTGGATCTACTGATTTTTGATGGTCAATTAAAAATGAGCACAAAGGATTTGTGAATTCTTTTTAGTTAACTGTGTTAAATAAAAACGTGGGCCACCTCTTACATGTGGTCTATCCTAATCCACCCCAATCCCAGCTTCCTCTATCCAAAAGTATCTAATATTTAACTTTGCATATTTTTTTGGCATTAACATATTCTTTCCTATTGTTTGGTACTTGTAGTCTTTAAGCTCCTTGAGGAAAGGGACCATTTCATTTTATCTTTCCAGGTCCAGCCTGAGTATTAATAATCTCATAATAAATCAATATAGATTGATTGGTCTGCTACAAATTATCACTTCTGAAAGCCTGCTTACTCCCTTCTCATATTTTCACTGAGCTATTGAACAAAATTATAGAAATGGGAATGTAAGCTTATGGGTTTGTAGCTAATGAAAAATTTTCAGTAACCTTTTCTCCACAACAATGAGGTCTGAGATTTTTTCCAAACCTTTGATATTCTTTCCACTGTCAGGTACTTTGAAAACAGGGCCTCAACACCTTCAAAATTCTGTTGTCTCAAAGTATATAACTGATCCAGTCCAGCTGCTCTTCCCATCTCTGTTTTCCTTCATGAAATTTTTTAAGTGGTCTATGATGTTAGAATCTAAATGTGGTGGTTTTACAAGCATTAATGGACAAAAACTTGTGATCGAAATCTTAAAGATTTTTTTCTACTCTGATCTAAGTTTGGGACTTAAAACCATAAGGCCTTCTTGTTTTATATTTTATTCTAGTTGAACAAAATTACAGGAAACATTGAGTTCTAAAATCTGCACATAATATTTGAATATTTTTCAATGTATTTGTTATGTAATGTCATTAAAAAGAAAATTATTATCTTTTTTTCATCCCATCTCCACATTTGTAACAGCTATAATAAGATGTGGTATTTAATGCATTATAAAATTTTATTCTTTGTGCAATTAAATACAATCCTTTATGTCAAAAGATTTCCTTGAGATTATTTAATAAAAAACAAAGGCATTACGGCTGAACCTACAATTTTCTGTCCTTCCTTATATACTTATAAAATTCTCTCAACTTATACTTCTGTCTGATTGGTCTTTTCCAACATTTTTTAAAGATCACAAATAGAATGATCAAGATTATTTCCTTTTGTAAAAGATTTAAAATATTTTCAAAACTTCTTCCAAATTAAGAAAAATTACTGTACAAAAATAATCAACCTTTTGCGGGATAGGAGAAAGATCATAGGTTGTTAAAGTAAACAGGTTTGGACAAGAATTATATGTGTGTGTATATATTATTTACATAAGTGTAATCTTTTTTTTCAAGAACCATTTCAATGCTTGAAGTTTGAAAAACAAAAGACCTCTAGGTGTATGTCAAGTTTAATTTAAACCCAAGGCAAGACTAGTCTGATTAAAAAAAACCTCTAAAAACTCACAAAAAAGAGATCAAATGAAAAACTCAGAGACTTTTGTGATATTTCTATCACTAAGAATAGAATGCTAAACTGGAGAAATGAGATTCAAGAATTAAAATGCTATTTGTTGACTTGAATAATCCTGGCCTGGATAAAGAACAATAATAGTCTCTGCTTATACATTTTTATAGCTTTGTAGATTCTGTGGGCAATCTGGATGACTATCAAACTGCATTATCTCTGACAAAGCAAACAACATATTCTGGCACCAATAAATACTTCAGAAACCAACACAATAAAATCCTTTTAAGTTAAGTGAATTTGGTCCAAAAAATTAAGAAAATATATATTTGCATGTTTTCACAAACTGAATATCATCCGCTTGGTTATTTGTTTTGTTTTTTTTTCTCCAGGTACTATGGATTTGAGAACTCTACTACTGAGTATAAGAATAGTGCTTCAGTTATCTTCAAATTGCAGGACTGGTATAAATTTCAAAACTTAAATGGCATTATTTGGATAGATTTTATTGGAGTTGCTTTATTAACATGGATATTTTTTAAAGTTTCATTGTCCTTGAGAGTAATGAATATCATCAAGACAGACCAGTATATCTGAAAAACATTCTATGAGTGCTTACTGGAGGAAGGGCAGGGTTTGTGAAAGAAGATGGCTGGGGGAAATGTCTCTGTAGTTCTCCCATCAGAATATTCTTAATCATATAGTTTTTTTCTCTGTGATTATTTTAGCCAAAAGTAATCACTTTAAAGTCAATTGATAGACAAGAATGATGTCCTACTCCCAGTGATCATCACTTTAAACAAAATAACTGGTTAAATAAAGTAACTAATTTTAGGATCTTCATAAAATTCTTTAACATTTGAGTTATTCTGCGTCAAAATTTTGAGTTCAGATACTGACTGTGGTGTTACTTATTGTCTTTGTGACCAAACAAACTCTTTTTCCTCTCTAAGAATCAGTTTCCTTACCTATAAAATGAGGGTATTTTTATCTATATTATATCTATATTACAGGGCTCTTGTGAGAAAAGAACTATATATGTGTCAGCTATTTAGAAATTATTATGCCAAATGCAATGAATAATTATGATATTTCTTTACTGCTATCCCCATGAATACAGAATATACTAAAATACAGAACAGACATTCAATAAATATTTGTTAATTTGGTTTGATTTATTTGGATATCCTAGACAGTTTATCTTATAAATTAAGGCTGGGGAAAGGGCATTACTTGGTCCCAAAGGCAAGTTTGATTTTGTTTTATTTTGTTTTGCAAAATTACTTAAAGTAATTACATAATATTTCTTTATTTCATCCTTCAATAAAAAATGTGTACATCTTATTTTTCAATACACTTCATCATTTTATTACATTAAGTTTGATGTAAAATATCTAGTCCCATTTTAAAAGATATTCCCTTCTTTCCTTGGAACAGTACCATAATAACTTTGCAAACAGTTACTCCTTATAAGTAAATGGTTTTAAAAGAATTCTCCTGGAGTTTTTATTAGTTTAATTTAGATTAGAAAGACCACCAAACATGTATGCCAATAGGCTAGGAAACATGTGGTTTATTTTTCAGTTTTTTGTGTGTGATAACTACCTCTCCTAGGTTCAGAAATCCCACAACTAGTAAACAATATGTTATCTATGCTGTTCTGGTCATCTGTTACTGATTATTTAGAGAGGAGAAGTATCAGGATTAGATGCAAAATAAAAAAAAATTCAAAGAGAGCCATAGGGAGAAATATTAGGGGTTGATACTGCACAAGAATGTAAAATAAAGTAGCTTTGTGTTCATGTGATAATGAAACAATAAAGCTTTGCAAACTCAAGTAGTGATACTAGAATTATTGTTGTCCAAATATTATTAAATACAGATTGTCGGGGTTTCCATATTTATTATAATAATTATATGCATAAAGAAAGCTAAGCCACAAATGAAGGATTTCTATTAAATTATAAGAATAGAGACTGGAATTCTGATTTCATTGATAGAGGGAACTCCCAGTGTGAGGAAATGTTCTCTAAAATATATATATTAATACCTTCTCTATAAACTTCTAGACTCCAAAAATTGCCTAAGAGCTTAAGAAACTTGCCTAGGATCAAACAGCCAGGATGCACAAAAGTAATACTTGAATTTAGATCTTCCTGGTACCTAGGCTATCACTCTTAATAATATGCCACAGTGTTTCTCAATTAAAGTATGCTTATTACTAATAGCAACTTATAATGATGAGCTACAAAATTCTTTTCTCAGAGCAACCCCACAAGGGAGGTCATGAAAAAAACACTGTTCCCTTTTTACAAAGGAGAAATAACAATAAGTAAGTTTTGAAATCTGTCTAATAGTACTCTGCTACATCCCATTGCCTCTCACAGGTTTACTTTTCTTTATGCATTTCCAATCAGAGTTGCCATGTTGAAAAATTTCTAAACTAGAAAAAAAATAGTTCTATCATGATACCTAAGTAGAAAATGTGAAAGGAATTATAATTACCTAATAACTATTTTCCTTGCTTAGATTTTAGTTATAAAATTATGTTTATTTCATTGTCAAACTGCAATAGAGCTGCAGATCTATTTAGTAAATATTATTAAAATTATTCCATGAGTTTTAAGTGAATTGCATTAGTCCCTCTAAAAAATTTATATTAGTTAGTACCAACTCCAAGACACAAATGACACTTGGAAACTGTTTAAAGCCATGCTACCTTTATAAAAATATTGTTCAATATTATTGTCAACTAATCATGATAAAAATTTGCATAGCAAGAGCTTGGATTTTTAAAAAAAAGACAAATTAAACAAATTTGAAAAAAATGTTTCTAAACCAACTTTAAATTCATATATTAAATTTAGCAATTGTGGACCATCTACAGAAGATAAACACCAGAAAAACCTGAGTACATTTTAAGAATACAAGAAAAATGTCAATATCATTTCATTTCTAAACAATAATTTTTAATTAATTTTATTATTTTCACTGACAAAGTAGCTGAAAAATCTTGAATAAGTAACAATTAATTGACTTAGTTATTTGGTATCATAGTTGTCACACAAACACTATAAATTCCTCGGCCTGACTATCTGGATTCATTAAACTCTGTAATAACCTATTAGACATCCTATCATATGTTTTTGAGCCTGTAATAGCCAAAGGCAATCTAACTCTACTACATAAAAGGCATTTAAAGCCAGTTACATCATTCCTCAAATGGTGTTTATGTATTTATTATTACCAATCTTAATGTTCATATCATAATCAAATCATAATGTTCAATCATTTCCTTCTTCAGACACCAGATATCACCTTGTTGTTTATAAAATATGATTAGACTAAGTTAAGTAAATATTACATTTTCCTGAAATAGTTTTCATTAGTGACTATCCCCAAAAGTTTTGGGGGGTAACATTGAATAAAATAACTGGAAACAAAATTACATTCAAATAAGGCAACATATATGCTTGTAAAAACTTAAATCCATCGGATCAACAAGCATTTCTTGCACAACCTTCTTCAGCCTGGCACTGTGAGGGATACAAAAACATTAGAAGTTACTCCCCACCCATCTCACCCCACTGCAGAAGCTTACAATTGGGTTGGAGAGACAAAGCTAACACTGAAGAGACAGAGAACAAAAGATTTTAGTGCAAGACTCTCCAAATCTTGCCTTCAGGTATCTCCGTTGAGAACAAAAACAAAAATCGGGGAGGAAAGTTTTCTAAAAGGGGGGAGGGAGGGAGGGTAACTACTCCAATCCCTGTGTTCCCCTCCCCACCCCACCCCAGTTGCCCGCAAAAAAAAATTAGAAACAGGATCAGAAAACTTTAAAAATTTCTCACACTATCAATTTTTCTTCAATTTCTCTTCAGGAAAAAATAGAAGTGTCTTAAACTGGAAATGTCTCTAAAAGAAATACACTTTTTTTTTTTAACCTAGAAGAGTCATCACTTCAAAAAAGCAAAGTGAGGGGCAATGAGATTATCTTTAGTTTTTGTTGTTGTTTAGTCATTGCATTCATGTCCCGACTCTTTGGGGTTTTCTAGGCAAAGATGCTGGGGTGGTTTGCCATTTTCTTCTCCAGTTCATTTTACAGATGTATAAACTGAGACCAACTGGGTTAAGAGACATGCCCAGAGTTATATAGCTGAAGAATACAAAGAGAAGTTTGTCTAACTTCTCACAAAATTTCAATACCCAATAGCCAAAACTTTTAAGAGAAGTCTATAGATTCTGTCATAGTCTATAGTATAGAAAGCACATGGATTTCAGAGTGAGGCTATTGGAAAAGGAAAGAAAAGATGAAATACTGCCAGGAGCTCATTGGGCTTATTCATTTTATATTTGGAATTGTTTGGAGTTAATATCTGCTTGCCTTTACCTTTTTTGCTTGCCTTTTTTTTTATAGAATAGGAAGATTTTGGAGGGGTGTTTTTTGTTTTGTTTTTGTTTTCTGTGAAAAGTCAAAGATGATCAAAGACTGAAAGATTCCTAAGACTCATACCTCTATATTCTAAGAACCTAGTCTGGATAAGAGTGATTCCTTGAAACTGACTTCCATCCAGTTCTTATGGCCTTGATTTTACCTGAAGAATTATCTACTGCACCAAGACTGAGATAAGCAAGCTAAACGACCTTTAAAGTCTGACTGGGAATTCTACGTTTCTACTTTTATCCATCCTAACGATTTTTAAAAATCAATAATGTTCTCTTTGTGTGTACAAACTTTTAGACTTGGAGTTGTTTAAGCCTTGTAGGACATAAGTAGGAAATTTTAGAGGTCACTTTCCACCTACAAATAGTAGTTGAGAGAGAGAGAGAGAGAGAGAGAGAGAGAGAGAGAGAGAGAGAGAGAGACAGAGACAGAGACAGAGAGACAGAGACAGAGACAGAGAGACAGAGAGAGAGACAGAGAGACAGAGACAGAGAGAGACAGAGACAGAGAGACAGAGAGAAAGAGAGACAGAGACAGAGAGAGAGAGAGAGAGAGAGAGAGAGAATGAGAGAGAGAGAATGAGAGAGAGACAGAGAGAGACAGAGAGAGAGAGAGAGAGAGAGAGAGAGAGAGAGAGAGAGAGAGAGAGAGAGAGAGAGAGAGAGAGAGAGAGAGAGAGAGAGAGAGAGAGACTCAGCATTAAGTGGAGATAGCAAGTAAGGCAGGTAGATGGGGCCTGATCCAGCCTCAAGATACAAATCAGGGAAGGCTCCAGGACTGGAATGACAGTCAGCAACTCACCTGCATTTTGTAGCGTCTCAATGTTTTGGGGTCTGGTTGCCAACTCTGCCACCATCTGCACGAACTGAGTCCGAGCCTTCTGGTACTGTTCGAACACTGCCAGAGAGTGAGAGAAGAGATGAGGTGGTGGGGATGCGGAGGTACGCCGGTACCTCAATGTGAGACTCCCAGCCCTCACTTTTCCTCATCGCAAACTTTTTCTGGTCCATTCTTCCATCTCCCCTCAATGAATTTTTCCTGTCCTTTTCTAGGCCCCTCAGATTTTTTCCCCTATCTTTCATGGCATCTTCCCCAACGTTTTCCTGTCCCTCTCCCAGCCCTTTCCAAACTTTTTCCCTGTCTCCAGACTATCCCCTCAATTTTTTCCTATCCCTGCCCTAATTCCATTCCCCCGATTTTTTATATTACGATCTCCGGCGTCTCTCAACTTTTTACCAATCCTATAAAGTCCCTCCCTTCACCTTTCCTGTTCCTCCCCGAAAAAAAAAAAAACCAAAAAACTTTTTCCTATTCTTGACTCGTACACTTCCCTACTCTCTTTCTTTCTCCCCTCCTTTACCCCTACTTCTTTCCTGCACGAGAAGCCCAGGCTACGAACGTCAGGAGACCCCCGATCTTGTTGCATCCCTCATCAACCCTCTCCCCCAAAAGCACACTCCCCTCAGGGAGGGGCATACCTTGGAGCACCTGCCTTTGGCTCATGGTGCCCTTTGCTTCCCTGGAATTTCGGGACTAAAGACTGCCAAGCTCTTCTCTTCCAGGACCCCAGGCTCTGCCCACTTAGCTCCGGACTGTGTGGGCGAGTTTGTGTACCCCAGTCTCCGGGGCAACCGGCCGGAAACGGAATGAGCTGGGCCTTGGGGCAACTCCGAGCCAGCGTGAGCTCTGACGTCACAGAGGAGACCTTCTCTGGTCCCACCGCCACCACTCCCTCCATAAGTCACTAGTGAAGAGCTCGTTTGTGTCCTTCGGAGTGGAACTTCTGCCCATTCCAGTATCCTAGGGGTTTATTCTTACCCCACCCCGGGCATTAGGAAGAAAATCAGCTTCATTCAAGGAGGAAATCCATTCTTTACCCCGTACCTAGGAAGTCACGACTGAAGGGACAAGGATTTCCCCCAAATCTAGTAGAATAAGTTAAGCAAAAGAGGGACCGAAGGTAATCAGTTGCTGAGGACTGTCCTTCCCAGCCCAAATGGGCGTGGATCTATCAGTGTATGCTAACGGAGGGTTTCTTGCAGAACAGAGCCAAGCTTAGCGGCGATTTCCTGACACATGCATCTACCTTAAATCAACCTATAGGGGAAAAGACTCCTGTCCCTCCCAAAATACATATGAAGTTAGGTAACAAATGAACTGCAGCAACTACGTTCAGTGTAAGAATGAGAGAATGTACAATAATCCTTCCTGAGGTTATCACATGTGCCCATAAGTTATTTGACGATTTCTTTTTTGAGAATTCGGAATTCCATCTACCTTGCAGGTTGACACCTATTCTGTAAGGACTAGAAAATTGGCTGGACATGCTGAGAATTTAAATGACTTGCCCCTAAATCATAGTCAATATGTCACAGGCAGGACTTGAACACAGGTCATCCTGACTCTGAGATGAACTTCTCAAGTCTTATGCCAAGTTATCTAGCCTAACGACTTAGTATTTCTAATTGAATGTTCAGGATCCCTTTCAAAATAACAACTTTTATAAGCCCGGCTACAAGTTTCCTTGAAGGTCAAAGTAATCCGTCTATATTCTTTATATAAATTGTGGGAGGGGTTGTTTTTAAGTATTTGAGGGTTCCTAGAGAAATGAAGACAAGAAGATGGAGTTCAATAAATGCAAGAATTTCCATGACTTGCTCCTACTAACCTTTAAATTTGCTGTTTCCTCATTTTAAATATTTCTTTAAAACCCTGCCTTGGCAAACTTTTTGTAAAAGAAAAAGTTAAAAATATTGGGGAAGAAGAAAAAGGTCTAAATCTTTTCCCAAAAGAATGTCTTTATTCAGTTCTTTTTTGTCAACTTATTCTTATGTAAGACTTCTTTAGTTCATATAACCTCAACTCTTAAGTCCAATTTTTAGAAGAAAAAAGTCTTAATCCAACCACCTGTAGGTTGCCTTGACTCTCAAAACAAACTAGCATATATTTTATTGAAAAGGTGAATTCTTAAAGCAAACAGTGTTTGTAGTTACCATATATTTCCAGTGAAAATTATACCTGCTATGAAGTCTGCCTGTAGCCTCAGCTGTCCTTAAATAATGGAGTATAGGAAGTCTCTTGATATTCCTCCTGCTAGAGAAAGGGAGTGTTTCTTTGCCACCACCACCACTCACTCTTTATATTTGGGATAAAGATCTTTGATATCTCTCTTGTCTAACCTGGTGAAACACTGACATTGCATGGAGCCCTCAAGGGAGTATAGTTAAGTGGACTGGCAATAGAAAACAGGGAAGGGGGTAAATGTGTTCAGTTGTGCACCTGCCACCCTCAGAGCAGGTGCACTTCTCTCCTCTTTAGCTTTCCCACTTTAGAATAGAGTGGTACACTGCATAACTAGTTTATACAGCTCCCAGGCTTATGTTTCACAATGAACCTCTTAACATCCATCCCTAAGGGAACAGGCCCCTAAAATAAAATAAAATTGTTCCCTGTGTCAAAAAGGGATATGGGGGGGGGGGGGGAGAAAACCTCAGCAATGAATATAATAAGGTTTCAAAACAACTATCATTGTCATCCTATTTTCAGTTCCTTGTATTCTGAAAGAGAAAATAAATCCCCTTTTAAACTAAAATTTTTCATATTTGGTTTCAGACCTTGAATAAATACTATGCTAACTTGGTCTATCATTTTGTTTTTAATACTTGTTTGGGAAAATATATACATCTCCTTTAAAAAATCCCAAAACATCTGAGGTTATTTAAAACTCAAGGAATGAAAATTCTTTCTCTTACAATCATACCTGCAGCAAATAGGCTACATAAAGTGGAAAAGTTCTTCTATAAAGTTGAGACTCAAGTTCAAAACAGTAAAGCTTATTAATATTTAAATTTTTATTATAGATTATAAACATGGCACTCTGAGAAATGTCTGTATAACTATTTCTCTAGGGAAATTGCATTATCCTGTTAATGGGTTATCTACTTAACTTGGAAATACAGGAACACTTAAAATTTTATGTTTATTTTTTACTTTTACTTTTAAAAAATGAAGTTAAGTACAAAAACTTCATGTATTAGTCTCCATGTGTTTAAAAGTTAAAATATTGGCAAATTCAAATGTAAAACACCAAGATATTTCATATATAGAACTTCTATAGTCTGGAAAGAGACTATATTCAACAGCCAATTAACTCTGCTAAAAGTTATATATACTCTTGCTTTTCAATTGACCATTTTCCTCTAGACTTAACTGTATAAGAATATACATTGTGCATATCCTTAGATATACATGTCACCTGCCAATTTAGTCAATGATGAAGGGAAAATAATTACAGGAATGGTTAAATATCAAAGAAAAAAAGGTTTGACAATGAAATTTGAAGTTTTCAAATTTGATCACCTTCACAAGATTTAGGGAAAATTGCAACACAGCACCTAGGACTGTGCCTAGCCAAGAGCTGATGATGAATAAATGTTTGTGGATTCTTGTTATATCAGTTGAGTTTTAGTCCACATGTGGAGTATCATATGTGTGTACCACATGTGAAATAAACAACTGATTTTACATATGCAAAATGTAAATTGAATAAATTCTTAATGAAATATAAAAAATAACCAATTTCCCCAAAAAAGGAGTATTTTTATGAAAACCTGCTTTTGGAGGATTTTGATTTTTATTGCAAGGTGCTAGCCATTCTTGATTTAATATATATATGTATATATATATTCCATCTAATTCCTTTGCCTTTATTTTTAAAATGGGAATAAAAGCATAAAACTTTGTCCTCCTAATTAGCAAGCAAATATGAATCATTGCTCTCAAATCAAAAGATGGTGAGTTTTTTTTTTAAGTCTATTGTCTAAGGTCCCTAAATTCTGCATATATTCAGTATAAATTTGTAGTAGCTTTTATATTGAAGTTTCCTCCCCCTCAATTTTTTCAAGAAAGATTATTATCTAAGACCTTGACACACTAAAATTTTCTACTTTTAAAACACAATTGTTTGGATATGCCTTGGTGCATATTTTAAATTACATTTTAAATAGTGTGTACTTTTTTTTTTCAGTGACATTCCTCAAAATTGATTAAAAGACTTCAACAAGCTTTTTTTTTTAAATCAATTGAATTTAAATCAACTCTGTGAAGATTTTAATCCATAGGGTTAAATTATCAAATAGGTAACACTAGGTTAAAAAAAAAACAGTATTATAGCTTTTAGATAACTATGCAATTGATAGTTATGTGTAAATATTTAAAATCATGGTAATTAAGTATTTGGTTTGCCCCCCCAAAAGGTAAAAATATTTTTAGGAAAGACCCACATAAGTTATAGCAGAGTTTATTAACTTGAAAATAGACATTTAATAGCCAAATTAATGGTCACCAAATCATACCTAGGTGAAGCCACAATGAGTGATGAATGATCATGTGATTCAAACAGGACTCAGACTAGATATAATAGAAGATATCAAGGTGCCTAGGCATTTCATTTGAAGAGATTCCAAGCACCCAAATTGTGGATTTGCCGGTGATTTTAAATTGGGTAGTCCTGTGTCATTCGAAAATCCTTACATAGAAGCAGACACTTGTAACGCTCAATTTGTTTTATTAGGTCTAATAATCCCATTAGTAGAGCTCTAGAAGGGGACAGGTGGGACTAAGGGTGAAGATATAGGAATGTAACTGTTCAGCGTTTTCTTTCCAGGGACTCGGGATTAATGCAATTCTTTTCAACTTCCAGAAAAGTCCATATTTATATTGATCTAATTTCCCTTCCAAAAATTATCATCTTGTGCTAAGAACTGGGGGTAATGTATAGAGGCTGTACTTGAAGTATACTATGTGTTCATAGACGGTAACATGAAACGTGATGACGCCTAAAGGGAACAGAAACTAATGCTTTTAGCCTCTTCAAAGGTGAACACTGCTAAAATTCACACGTCTCATTTTTTCCAGAGTCTGTTCCGAAATGTGAATGTGTATTTATGTGAGTTCTTTTAAAGTGTTTGAACGTCCTGCTAAAGCTTAAAGCCAAACCTTGCATCACCAGGTCGGAAAACATTGAACACTGAAGTCATCTGAAACTTCTTCCAAAAGAGGTCCCTTGTCCACCACTCTATCCTGCCCCAACTCCGCCCCTCCACGATTCCAGCTTTCTTCCTCAAAGACACACACACACAGAGGCAGAGGTAGAGGGATGCGTGAAAGAGACTCTGTGTGGGGGGGGGGGGGGGAGGGGGGGGGAGGAGAGAGGGAGAAAAGGAGGGAGAGGAAGAGGTGGAATGAAGGGAGCTAGACAGACAGAGACAGCGACCGAAACAGAAGAGAAAAGAAGTGAAGCTAGCTTTAAAACCTAGGGGCTGTTGGGAATGTTTCAGAAAAGTTACAATACATCTTCCCTGCCATGCACTTTCCTTTTCCACCTGTTTATTTGTACAAGGCAAAAAACCATAGCTAAAAGTTGCCAGATTAGAAAATCTCTCAGGGCTATAGAGACAGCTCTAACCAATCAAGACCTCATTGTTCGGAAGTCCTGAACAAGTTCCCTACGTCTAAAGAGGGCCTAAATGTGGGCCTCTTTCCCCATCCTATCCCACTCCATACCCTGCCTTAAGCACCTCAGTCTATGCCTGGAGTTAAATGAGGATTGTGTACTCCACCCTAATCCACACCCCCCCACGCCCCCACTTCCCACCTCCTGTCTCCTGGCTTCAGTAAGTGAATGCCTAGCTGGAGGCCAGAGCGGGTCACTATTCGGAACAAGTTGGGTCCTGGGGCTACTGCGCAGGCGACTAGGGATGGGGACTTTCTGCACCAGAACAAGAGTGTGGACCTAGGGGAATACGTTTGCGTGTGAGTGGAGGGGAGCCTTGTAGGATGGCGGCGCTGCGAGCCTTGGGCCAGTTGCTGCCTTTGCAGGAAGGCAGCTTCCCAGCGTTACTTTTCCCTAGCACTGAATTCTGGGGTCCATAGATTCTTGGATTAACGGGAGAAGAGGAGGAAGACTTTATTTCCCCTCTATGCGCCTTCCTTAACTGTCCCTGAAGTGAAAAGTTTTCTCGGGGACCGGGAAGGGAGAAGACCGAGCTCGAGGGAGGGCGAGGAGCAGGAAGAACCGGGATTAAGTTATTGGAAATTGACTTTAGCTCCTTCAGAAAGGGCAGCAAAGTGGGACCCAGGTAGTGGGTGGTGTGGGTGAGGAGGAGAAGGATCCGTTCCCCAGCGCTGGGTTTTCTTTCCCTGAGGTTCGCGGTCATACTAGGGGAAAACTGCGTGGATTAGACAGCCTGGGGGAAATCCAACCTGGCTGGGCCCGGGCCGTAGCCGCCAAGCAACCAGTCCGTGCCAGCTCCCGCTTGGTTTGCCCTGGCCGCTGTCAGCTGGGCGGCCTTCAGACTCGGAGAAGCAGCAGCTTCCCCAGCTTTCAGGGGTTCACGCTGGGGAGGAAATGCGACTTTCCTCCTTCCTCCCAACCCTGCAGGTCTAGCGGGGCCCGGGGAACTGAGGGTGGGGTGGGGAAAGGGGAGCGGGACCGGCCGGGGGAGGAAAGAGAAGCACAAGAGCTATGGGGCGTCCAACCCCGGAGATGGGGGTCTTTTGGAACCCCTGCCCTCCAGCTGTGCTGTCTTTTCTTTCGAACCTGGGGGTTGGGGGGAGGGAAGGGGAGCTCGGGTGAGTCACAGAAAACAGCTCTGCCCAGGGCCCAGCTTCCCCACCCTGGGCCTCAGGCTCAGGCTCAGGCCGCCCTCCTGGGGCGGAGAAAGACCTTGAGCGTGGCACTTCCGAAGTCGGCCGCCGGAAAGCCCCGGGTTGCTGGGGGGCAGGGAGCGGGGAGAGGAGTGGAGGCTCCCCTGGGGGTAGGTGCCTCCCCGGGCCCGTGGAAACTCCGGGTTAAAAACCTATGGGTGTTCCAGGCGTGGCTGGGTGAACGGAAGCCGAGGCCCCAGGGGAGCCCAGGAGAAGGTGCCGCTGGCTGCTACCCCAGAGACTGACTGAGTTGTCAGCTTGAGCGGCCCTCCAGTTGGCGGGTTTCCCTTCACCCCGCCAACATAACCCCTCCTCCCCAAAAACACTTTGTCCCAAGAATTGAAGAAACTTTTGTTTGGGGCCGGGGTTGGGGTCGGAGAGAAGGGAGTACTGCGAAGTCTCTTGCTCTTCGGGAAAGCAAGATGTGCACTTGTTTAAAACTGTCCGTTCTATTAGAGGAGTCACACATTCCTTTTCCAAGGGACATACCCCACAGACTTTGAGCTTGCGGGTGAGGGAGCAAGGAAGGTGAGCCCAGGATCCAATTTGTAAAGGAAAAAAAGAAAGAAAGAAAAGAGGAGAGAGCAGCAATCCGATGCTGCTCAGTGCGCATGTGCGGATCTTAAATATTTAATTTTTTTTTTTTGGACGTGAGTTGCTACGTTGAGCCCCAAGTGAAAACGCACTGTGGCTGATTTATTACCCGGTGCAGAATAATCGATCACCTCCTCTTTATCTTGGTGAACTTATCTCCAATGTGCAAAGGGAAAGCTTCTGAGCTTTCTACTTACCTTATCCTCAAAAATGTCAAAAGAACATTAGGTACCAAATGATTCCCTGCATCTCACTCCATCCCTGTCAACCTCCTCACCCCTACCTCAGCGAAATAGGAAGGGTTCAAGTATTTCTAAAGGTAAACCAAGATCTACTAGAACACACATGTCTCTTTTTCTTTAGGTGGAAATAATGCTTGTACCTAACTTTTGGGTTGATTTTAATATCTCCAAAACATGGACTCCTTCCTACACTATCCTCATTTCCAGCTCCTACAGGGGAAATAGTTAAGAAAATTATATATGGATTACTTACTGCTTCCCACCTCCTTAGCCCTTTAACTGGAATTCCATTTTTAAAATGTTACTTCTTTCCAAAGTCAACTTATACTGGTATTAAAAAGAATGAAGCTGTGCAATTTCTCTTTGGGACAATATATAAGGAAAGACTGATAACTATATGACAGAAAGGCTTTCAGAGGTCAATGTGATGAATGACTTCACAGATTTGGAATTGCTTTTGTGGAAGGAAAAGACTATGGTTCTAGAAATTGTTGTTTATCAAAGGAATGGATTGCTCTGGTTAGGTATTACATAGTAGTTTAAAATCAGAATGCAAGGCTAAAGGTCTTAAGTTATGTTTTAATATTGAAGTCCCTGAATGCATTTTCTTAATAGCAAGAAATATTTCTGTTATTAATTCTAAACAAATTGACTAATGAATACATACTTGTGCTTAAGGAGTATAACACAGATACATAAAGATACATACTAGCAGTATGCAAAATTGACCCTGTTTCAGTTCAAGGAACTTCATTGCATCTCATTTGACTTAATATTTACTAAGCATAATATGAATTATGGCAAGACAGTTTAATAGAGATAGCACCAGTCTAATGAAATTAAGAGTTAAAACCTTTGGTTTTACTAGAGGATATTCTACAAATTTATCATAGAACACCATTAAAGTAACAATTCTTTGTTGCTTGCATCAGGCTTCAGTGAATAGGTAATGTCAACTGCTCACACAGCTTCAAAGTTCATTTAAATGTCCTTCAATCATTTTCAATCATTTTCAAAGTTTGCCTAAATTTAATTAATTTTCATAAATTTAACCTGTACTTATAGTATCAATTCTCTCAGTAGTAAGATAGACCCCATTAAAGGTTGGACATCTCTAAAAGTCAAGTATTTAAATAAGTGAACGCTAAATCAAGGAGGGGAGATGTTTAAGCTGCTGACATCACTTTAAAAAATTATGGGAGTAATCAAACTAGATTGTGAGGGGAACCCTTGTTAAAGAAAAATATTTTGGGAAAATTGTCAAGATGCAAGTTACCACCTAGAAACAGCTGGTAAACACATTTTCCCAAGCTTACTCTAAGACCTTCAGTTACCTTAGAAAACATACTATGATGAATCATGTTAAAAGAAAAACATACTTCATCAACTAATTACTCACAACATAAGTTAGTATGGCTCATTAATGGCCAAACCACCTTCTCAACATCACCAGGGCTGACTGGAAAAATTCATTTGTGTATATTTTTAGAATCTTTTGCCTGAATCTAGTGTAGGTTTTACTTAAGGGAGAGGTTTGATGGGATGAGATTTGAGAAGAGAGATGAGAAAAGTAATCATGTTATGGATCTAGAGAAATGTAATTTATTCTGATAAAAGTCGAGGGAATAGAAATTCACTAATGGATAAGAAACAGTTGTCAGATCTAGTTCCTTGCCTTTTGACTTCACAAAATAGAATAGAAAATCTGCACACTTAGGGCTGTGGATTTAAAAGCTGTAGAAATTAAAATAAAACAATGAAACCAACCGTCATTCAAGTCTACTAACTACTAACTAAGTACTAACTCACATGAATATGAGTACACTTTGATCTTATTCTTCAATTCATTGAAAACCAGTCAGATAATCCTTTAAACTCAGTCCCAAGAAAGTTGCTGGACTTCTTTCTCTTTCTTAATCTCTTTCTCCCTCTTTCTTTCTTCCTTTCTCAAAAGGGAGAGAATTTTTGTTTGTTTGTTTTAGCTTTGCTTATAGTATATGTCCCTAGGAGATACAATGCAACAAGGTGTTCATATAATTCTAACTGAAAATTTATAATAGTAACACCTTTCTTCTTTTAGATAAATTGTGTCTTATCACATGAGCATGACTTTTTACTTCAATTTTGGACCATTTAAAGAATTATCATTGCTTTGTTGACACAGTGTCCATTCTCAATCTTTATACTTTTAAAAATATGTTTAAGGTGTATCATTCCACTCCCAAGTGTTGGATTTACAATAACCTGCACTGAGGGCTAGGTTCCTCCTGTCAATTGAACTTCATGCTAGTTTATGTCACAGAAATAAAAAAAAATAATAGAAATAGAAATCTTAAATTCTCAAATCACTGTCCAAGGTAAATTAACTCTTTGTTCGCTTATTGTATGGAAAGGCAGAGTAACTCTGCTAAGTTTTTTTTCCTGTAACATTAACTCCTCTACTTAGGATTCTGAAAGCATCTGTCATCTGTCAGATACGCTTCAGTTACACCTAACATAGACACTGAGTTTAAATGTAAACTTATGGAAATTATGTAGGGAGGAAGATACTTGTGATACATGCTACTGAGGGGAAAAGAATTTAGCACAGGTCACAGCCGACTTTGTAGATCTCAAAGCACCATGCTGCTTGATTTTTAAAATCATTTTAATCATTTAAAATCATAGAATTAAATACTATTTTGTAATCTGCACAAGCAGCATAGAAAGAATTCTGGGTTTGGAGTGAGAAGCAAACCGAGTTCTAATCCTCCCGCTGGCAATTACTATGAGACCTTGAGTCAGCTTCAATTTCTTCATTCTATAAAATGAGGATAATAATACCTGAGCACCTACCTCAGAATGGATGTGAGGGACAAATGATATAATGTCTGTAAAATGCTTTGGAAGCCTCCAATCTCTATATGAATGTCTATTATCATTGGCCATTCTTCTGAAATGACCAGAAAACATTCCATAAAAGGGCATTAGTCATATGTATGTGTCATTGATGGAACATTCTATTATTTCTTAAGAAGCACATTTACAATGATTGTTAAACCATATGGAATTATTAAGAGTGAAGGTCATCTAGCAATGCAGTTGTAGTTTCTCTGGCATCCTAATAGCCAATTCCAATGATTTGCAGGTAGCAGGAGTGTCATAATCAATAATTTCTAAAAACCCACAGAATTTGGGTGTAATTGTAGTTTAAATCAATCTTTCTAAAATTAATTACAATAATGCCAGAGCCATCTGACACAAGGATCGAGGTGGAGTTCTTGTCCTGTAAATGACTGAAAGCATCATAGGGTATAGAAAAGACAGAAAGTTCCCTAAGTGTTAATGTCAGTCACTGTACCAAAGGCATGCATCACTCGGTGGGGGGCGGGGGGAAGGGAAGGGGGCGGGGAGCTAAGTATGGATGAAATTTGTCGAGTATTTGCTGATAACAATGGCAAAAGGGTCCCCTTTTGATTTTAGGTAAAATGTTTGGGAGAGAGGGAGGATTTGGGGAGGGAGAGAGGGAGAAGGGAGAGCAATCCGTGTGCTGCCAAACCAAGAGAAAGCCCCAGCTCTCCAGCGCCGGCGAAGACATAGTACTCTGCCTTTGTGTCTATGCTTCATGAAAAGGGAGTTGGCGTTTTGACTTGACGCATTTCCTCGCCATACTCCTTATGTCGAATATTCAAACCAAACATTCTCTATAGTAGATAATTAAAAAGGCAATTCTGTTGTTAGAGTAACAAGGGCAAGGGCTCTTGGGGGGTGACAATGACTAGGTTCGCCCTCTCTCCAAGAGCTTGCAGCCTCTTCGCCTGGCGCAAACAGCGCTGCAGCTATACCAGCTCGCCCGCTCCTTTGTCTGCCTTTTTTGCTTTGCCGAAGTAGATGGGGCTGGATTTTGAGCAAAACTGAAGGTGCCAGGGGATGGGGGGTGGGCGCAGAAGGGGAAAAGGAGGAGATGCCCATCCCCAAAAGCATCAGATTCTTCGACCCTGAGGTGTTGCCTAGAACAGGCGTCTGTC
This sequence comes from Monodelphis domestica, assembly GCF_027887165.1. Lineage (NCBI taxonomy): Eukaryota > Metazoa > Chordata > Mammalia > Didelphimorphia > Didelphidae > Monodelphis > Monodelphis domestica. Next base: position 263,376,139 of record NC_077231.1, read on the forward strand.
GCTACAGCCCTGACTACAAATCGCCGTCGCATGGTTGCTATTGGCAACAAATCAGCTGAAGAGCCTGCAACAGTACAGCACCTAGCGTGAAGGTGGCTGCGCCTAGAGCTAGCGAGGAAGCAGGAGAGATCTGAGGCTCTGCAGCTTCAGTCTCCTCTGCTACTTTGAGGGCTCTGGGAGGGGTAGCAGCTACCCACCTCCCAGGCTCAGTCTTCCTCACGGTCTCTCAGCAGCAGAGGCGGGACAAAGGCCTAGTTTTGGGGTGTGGAATGCTTCTTAGGCGTCAAATGATGGATGTTGGCGGCCTCTGCAACATGGCCGCTTTGCGCGCTCCGGGAGAGGTCTGATGCCTCCCGGTTCTCAAGCCTTATTCTAGCTTCTCCCGCCCAAAGAACAACCAACCTGAAGACTCTCCCCGGTTTTACCTACCCATATCCCGCCTCAGACTCTAGATTCTGCACCGCCCTCGACTCCTCTTTGTTTAGGGATTTTGATGGAAATCTCCTAGAAGACTTTCAGAGAAGGAAGGCTAGGTAGCTGTGAATAGACGGGAACAGCCCCCTGGCTTGACTGTTGCAGAATGGGGTCTATCTGGGTTTTCTGTATCTTGGTTGCATTAGGGCAGAAAGGAAAGCCTTCAAACCATCCTGCTCACATCGTGCGTGCTTCTTCGCTACCCCTCCCCCCAAGTCTTTGGGATTTATTGGCTCTATTGTTCTTTTCATGAATTTGGGGTAGAATCGTGGTGGGGAGACTTACAACGCGTTGGCTGGGGATAGACTAGAAGGGACAGTAAAAGTGGGAGTAATAAGCAGAGAGAGACAAGGAAAGGCAACAAGCTGCAATAGACTCTCCTAAGGAAAGTAAGGGTTCTAAGCTACCAGGAAAAAGGTAAATTTTGGTGTCTTCCCTCAGAAGAAAAGCAAAAGAGAACATAGCTCTATAGTAGCTTGTGATTCCAAATATGGTCCAAAGTTGGCACTTCTATCTGCTCCTGGGGAATTGTGGGGAGAGAAAGGGAGTAGGTAGGATCTTCCCCTTCTCCCAAGCCCACCCTATGAGATCAAGTTTGGTTCGTTAGTTTCGCAATCGGAGCTATAGAATCCTGCTGACTCTGGAGTAAATAGGTGGACTACAAAAGGGAGATTGGAACTGGGAGCAAAAGGAACACCCAGGCAGCTGAATATTAATTATGGCGAACATCAGAAATCGTCGAAGAGGGAAGTAAAAGGAAAGTCTGTGTTTTATTTTGTTTTGTTTTTAAACAGCATTTAAAGAGAAAAAAACAAAAACAAAAAACCTCCGTGTTGGTGTGGGAGGTGTGACATTCAGCAGCGCGGTACCCAACTACGGCACGATCATCCAGCCACCAAATGGCGGCTTCAGTAGCTTGAGCCAAGGAAAAAGAAATGTACAGCCTTTGAGCATTAGCCGACTCTAGGCTACTTTCCCTCTCCCTTTGTCTTTGGTCTCCCTCCAGCCTTTCTTCTCCCGCTTTCCAGGTACGCATATGTGGGGTTGATGACTTGCTGCTCTTGGGAATCTGGTAATCCTAAAGGCCCTAAGATCTAGTCTATACATGAACTTGGCAACGCTAATTCTGGACATGGCTGTCTCCCTTGACTTATCTACACCTCTACCCATTCCCAAATCTGTCTGCCTCTCGTCTCTTAGGGTATTTCGGCTCCTGTAGTACTCATTAAGTGAAAATCCCATTCGGGTAAATAGAAGATTAAAAGAAAACTGTGTGAGGCTGAAAGAAGAGAAAGAGATATATACGGCATCCTCTTATTCCACGTTCCCGTTTGTGCCTGCCCAGTCTACAAAGCCAGGATTTGTCTTCCTTAAATTTTAGATTCCAACCGTTTAAATATCCTCGGGGCTCCACAACCTCCTTGCACCCTTCATCACCGTGGGAATACTTCTATTGTCCTCCACCTCTTTGTTGAGGTCCTACTAAGCCAATTTCCTGAAAGGTAGCTTCGGCTAAATGAAACCTGCCCGCAGGCAGGCTGTTTCTTCTACCACTTCGAGTCGCAGTCCAGCAATTACATTTAAAAAAAAAAATTAAGAACTATCCCACATTTACACCGCCAATAACCAAAGAGAACCTAAACTCCAAACGCCCAACTCTTGAGCCAAAAAAGTAAAGGAGAGCTTATGCAAGACCGAAAGCTGGTGGGTGTTATTAGCCGTGATGGGAATTCGAGAGCAGCGAGAAAGGGAGGATGAACTGTAGCAATTGTCCAGATTAATCATCTTCACAGCTTAATTTCCGCAGAAAATCGCCTGACTCTCCGTTTTTCCCTAGGAAAAATCTGCTTTTCAGGGAGGGGACAAGATTCTTTTCCTGAAGTTCTCTGACGTTCTGTATGGGGGCAGCGGGTAACTACGAAGGGAACAAGCACTGCGGGTGCCAGACCAAATCTCCTTTGCACTTTCGAGATCTATAACACTGGACTTTTCTTCTCCCCAAGTAGCCGAATTACCCCGACCTCCTGCAGTCCACCATACGCTTTAGGGGTTAGGAAGAGGGAGATCCGCTAGCCCCTAGGGCTTACTGGCACGGTCTTTTTTAGCACCACGGCCAACAAATCTTAGCAGGGAAACCTAGAACCCGGCAGCAGGAAGATAAGAGAAAGGGGTTTTGTAAGGTGAGCCCTTCTTGTCTGTTTCTTCTTTGTCTTTGGCTTGAAGTGGCTGGCGCTCCTGGGTGGGGTGGAAGTGCAGGTAAGCTCCCCGTCGACGCCCTCCACTTTAGGGAACCCCATCTCCCTCTTCTCTGGCCGCCTCAAAGGGGGTTTCTGCCAGGCGACTTCGATTTCCCATCTTCCAGCTGCAGATGCAGCCTTGTAAATTCCCGTTCAAATTTGGCGGGACCCGAATCGGAAGTTCCGAAGGCTACCAAGGAGTAGAGCAGCGCACGCGCAAAATGGCCTCTCCTCTTGCCTCCTCCTGCGCCTCCTCCGTTCCGTGCAGTCTTAGCCTGCAGCCTTGAACGCTGGGCAGTGAGAACTGGGCAAAGCTGAAGCCGCACGCATTGTCCGAACGAACCTCCATCTCCACTCCTGTAGAGAATCTCTAGTTTGCAAAGGAAGGGGAAGGGAAGACAGGAGGGACAAAAGCAAAGAGGGGCTGCTTTCGCTACAAAGGGTCCTTGATAGCTAAGGAGCCCTCAGCCAGAAGGCGAGCTCTGCAGCTTTCCTGACTTCTTACGCACACATGCACCCCAACCACCCTCCACCCCACCCCCACCCCGTTCCATCCCCAAACCTCCCTTGAGATAGGAACCTTTCCTCCGCACCCGGGGCTCTTCCCATCCCCCCAGACTTTCGACACTCACAAGCAGACATTGGCTTTCTTCTCCACTTAGGCTTAGGGGAATTACATTCTCTCCACGCCTTAAATCCTTCTCTGCCCCCGAGAGTCGGGGCTGAGTATGTTTTCCAACTTTTGAAAGCAGTCGGACGTCTGAGTAACTCTCGCAGACTTGCTTCTTTGGTGATCTGTCAAGTTCTGAGAGAGACCCTAGTTTCAATTTGCGTTTGGTTCCCTAAGCACCATAGGCTCAGCCCTCAGCAGGTATTTCCTATCTCTCCCTCTCTCCGCAGCTCTTCAAGAAACTGGGGCTCAAAGCTTCCTCCGTCAGGAGCTGTTGCTCAACTTTACAAGGAAGGATGGTATTTGGACTATCTTTGAAATAACTTTTAACAAAAGATTGAATCTTTATTGTCTTCCTGGAGTTAATATTATCAAGTAGACACCTGAGGCTTCGGAACTTATTGTTGATAGATTCTTCTCTGGAGCAGACGAAAAAGAAACTCGCTAGAAGAGAAATTAAAGGGAAAGGGAAAGGACCGGTGGGAGCACTTGGAGAAGGTGGGGGTGAGGGATACAATTCCAATTGCAAATACAATTCTTCATAAAATTCCCAAGTACTGTATTCAGAGGTTGCTGGATTTTCTTGACATTCAGCGATTGATGATGACACAAGGGAGGCAGAAAATGACAGGGAAATCACTCATAGGGAAACTCTTGAAAATGCACACGAAAGAAAGGAAAATCGGTACAAATAAGATAAAAGGAAATCCGTTTCAAGAGCCAAAACTAGACGAAAAACGTTAAAATATTAGCAACGGAAACAGGAAACACACAACTGAGTGAACCTTTTCTGAGAATCTCATCGTCAAAAAGGGCGATGTTAAGTATTTGCATGTCATTGTCCGCTTAAATGCTCCTTTGCATCTTCCCAGGATATCATTCACCACGAGAAAATGAAGATAATCTGATTCTTTGTAAAGAACCCTGTCTTTCTGACTACCTCAGAATTATTAATGGTATCTATAGTGGCAAAGTTCGGAACTGCAGTAGTTTATTTTATCAGAATTCCAATAAGTTTTAGAATGGAAAGAGATGGTAGAGATTATCTAGCTCAAACTCCTGAGAGGAGAGCCTGAGGCAGAGAGATGTTTAAAAGTCTTATTTAAGGTGACAACTAGTTAGTGGGAAAGCCTAAAACTAGAATCCCAGGCTCAGGTCTCTTGGGGCAGGTGTTCTTTCCATTTTGCCTTGATGCATCTCCTCCAAGATTCTGTTTTTCAAGGGAGCAATTGGTGAAATGCTGGAAAAGGAATATCCTAAGAATTTCAGGAAATTTCAAAGCCTTTGAAAGGAACATTCTCTTTTAATAGTATTTTTTTTCCCTCAAACAATGCTTGGCAACCAAATCTAGTAGTAGTTCCTTGTAATTAATGAACCAAAGTAACTCCTGCCTCTCATTTCAGATTCATTGGAAGGAGATGCAGTGTTGATTGTTCATTCTTTAAATGTATGGAGAAAATCTGCCCTCTAATAAAGTCCAATACTTTTTTTTCCATTTTAAATTTCAACACAAAGGTTGTTGACCATATTGAGATAAAATCTAAAAATAAACATTTTCTCAAATGGTTGTGGTAATCCAATTTAAAGCTCAAACTTTTTCAGATCCCCAGGATGTTAGTGGTAACTTCCATAGACACCTTCATGCAGAAAAGGTTCCATTGACTTCAAAATGCTTTTCCTGGCCTATACCAAAAAAAACAAAACAACAACAACAAAAATTAGAAATGCTGATAGGTACTGAAAGTTGTGGCAGAGTAACTAAAACTCCAAGCAGGGGGAAAGAAGGTTCAATACTTCATTGAATCTACGTTTACCCTGTTGTTCTATTCTGTGATTTTTTAAATCCAGTCTTACTTTCTCAAGCACTTACCAATCCAAAGAGTAGAATAAAAGATCTGATAAATTAATGGATTTTTCACACACACAGTTCAATTTATGTAGTGGGATAGGTTATATTAAAAGATACTTACAAAATGCTACAAAGTGTGAGAAACAGAATAGATTTCTGATTGTTTATAGAACTCATTACTTCATTTTATTCTTTCCAGTGAGGTAAACATAAAGACTTCTTCTATCCAATATTTTATTCAACATTTTGCTTTATATTATGGAATTCCAAGGATTTTTTAGAAGGAAAATTCTCAAGCCTTTCAACTAACTTTTCTGGGACCTTCTGCAATGATCACCATATAAATTAGCATCATCTTTGATGTGGAACTCCATGGGGATTTTTTTTGTTTTGTTTTCAACTAGATTATCAAAAGTTTTACATTACAATAGTCATAACCTGAATCCAGTGGCTCTAAGGGAGGACCATCAGGATATTATCCCCATTTTATTAAATAACTTTGTGAATGTGGAGGGTTTAGCTGAAACATCCCTTGAAAATTTCTGCAAATTTCACAATTCATTGACAACTTAGAATCTATTTGAGAGGGAAAAGAATAAAATTTATTCCCCATCATTCTTACTATCCACAAGAATGACATAAATATTAATAATGGTAAAGTTAGATTTTATATTTATAAGCTGACTTCAGAATTTATAAATCTATATTAAATAGATCAATGCTTAATTTATAGTTTGGGGTTCCACTTTAATTTATATTACTTTAGATTTGTATACACCAAATAAAGTTGTGTCAAGATGTATAATTCACTGGCACCACTTAGACACATTCTTTGATAATACTAATATCCAAAACTGAAAAATTACTGAAACTCACATTAATCTGTTTTGTTTCCTCAGCTGTTAAGGTTAACACAGAAAGTTTGGAGGGGGAGACAAAAAAAAAACAGTTCCTCTAACCAGAATTGAAGAAAAATATTCATTTTAACTCAAGAATTATTTGTGGAATAGGCACAGACCTGATGTGGACTAAGTTTAAAAGAAAGAAACTGATCTTTAAAAAAATTACATTGCTTGTAAATTTCACTTTCAAGAGACAAATATATCCTCTTTTGTTTTTATCACCAATCATCTCTTGCAATGTTTCCAGAAAGGATAACAGTTTTTTTTTTCTGTATTAAGTGCTTCTTTAGTGTCTCAATGATCTGTTTATTGGCTTCTTTTTGCCAATCAATTATAAATTAAAGTTATTTCTATTTCTACAACCAGAAACTCAATTGTTAGTATATAAAGTTAGGATGAAATAAATTTATATATTTTGTGACTTCATGGAAATTTTGTAGTCACTGGAACTTCAAAGAAGGCAGAAAAAAATAACTACTTATATGCAAAAGTAATGATTTAATGACTATAAGCAAGACAAAGCAATAGAATTGTGCTTCTTTTGCAGACTGGAGACAATGAAATGTTTAGCTACAATTTTCCCATACAAACATGAAACAATATTCATATAGAATAAACACCCTCACAAATGTATAACTGATGGGTGATGAACACACACAAAGTTCGACCAAAGCAAAGCACAAACTGAAAAACAATTGGGGCCATTCATATTTTAAATTTAACATGCTCTTCCTACTTAAAATTAATACGGAGCTTAATTAGGAGCTTATAAATTGCTCCTATTTACAGACACTTAAAGAGAGGCATTTTTCTTTGTTTGGAAATGAAGTACCTGTTAAATTTGAAATTACTACTGTACCATATTTTAAAGTGAATTTAGATATAATGTCTTCATCCAGCAATTTGTTCGTTTCTTAAAATTTCTACCACATGTTTTATGTCTATAGTGATTCAACGTGTTTTTTTAAAACACAATAATTTCAGCACATCCAATAATAAAATTGAAATAAAATGAACAAATCACTTCCCTATTCCTCGGCTACAGAGTTTTTTTTCTTGGCTGCAACACAATTTGAAAAATAAAAACATGTTACTGAAAAAAGACAAACATCATAATAGTTTGCCAACTGCTTTCAAAATAGCTGATTCTGGAATTTGTTATCCACACTAAAAATGTTCTCTGCTGATAAGCAAGGCTCAAACATAGGATATCTGCAAGGGTCGAACCAGTTTGGAGAATTTAACAACCGCATTTGAGTGCATGAAACACAATATTTTCTTTATAGTATTTATAAATATATCATACAATACTGTTTCCTGTTATGTCATATACCAATATGGCATTGTACAACAAGCAGAATGCCATCTGATTCTTACAAAAGCGAATCATTTAAACAAGTCAGTAAAAGAAACGGTAGTACCCGCTTTAGGCATACAGATTGTAAAACTGAAGTTTACTTTCCTTTGATCGATTCTGCACAGCAATGGAGAAGTAAAAATGAAACATAAGAATCAAAATGGCTAATATGTAAGAAATTGTTATTCACAGTGACATGGCTACATAGAATGCATTATTCTATGCATATTCTTTCCGTTTTGTTGATTTTCAAGATGAAAAGCACTTGTTTTCTACAGATTCACAAAACAGCATAACAAGAACAATTGAAGAGAATGTGATGTAGGCGTTAGTTGAGATTAACAAATTATGTTCCAATCCTTACATCCACTGCAGAAGATTCCCAAATCCCCACAATGGCTCCAAAAACCATTTCACATCTTTCCTAGTACAGAGAAAAAAATCTTGCCTGCCTCCTCAGAAATCATTTCTTTACAGGAACAATCTTTCATTGCAATTAACGTCCACATGAATGCCACTTCTAGTCCCTCTTTTATAGCCAAATTCGATGTCACTACAAAAGAAAGCAAATTGGACGATAGTCACATGTATTAGCATCTATAAAGCTGTAATGGCATAAAGATATCTATATAAATCAGGGTTTCTTTTTTTTGGGGGGGACAGTCTGAGAGGTCAACCAGATGAAGTTGCTGAAGAGCCATTTACTGATGCTTTCCGAGGTCTGTTGGCAAAGGAAGATTGGTGGTTACTGCTAGGACTGCCGCTGGTTCCGTTCATAGTACTGGAGATATGTGGAAACTGAGGGTGAGGAGACTGAACTGGGGTACTGGGACTAGGCAAACACGAAGAGGTGGAGGGAATACCTCCTGCTGGGCTGTTGGCCTTATCACTCCCAGAGTCACTTTCCAATTCTCCACTATTATTTAAACCATCTCTCTGGTGGCTGATCTTCATTCTTTTACAAGTAGGGCGAACTCTGTATTTCAAAGGAAGAGGTCCATTCTACAAAGTAAATACATGGAGACAGTCATAAGCCTTTTAAATGTTATTGCCAACCATAGCCTCTTATTATTAGAGCAGATATTTACCCTTCTCCAGGTGTAAATGTAGGCAATATCCATTAGTGTATAATAATCCTTTAAAGGTTCCTCTTCATACATTACATCAATCTAAGATATAAATTATTCAATTAATAAATATAACAATAAAGTTAAAATATAGTTTTTTCCTCAATTTCATAGTAGGAGAAAATATTTATTTAAAAAGAAGAATAAGACCTTTTTATGAGGTAAAACAGTACTCCATACTACGGGATTTCATGCTAGTCACAAACTTAATTTTAGCATCTTTGATTTTTTATGTGATAAAGATCTTGGTAATCAAAAATCCAAAGCATTACAATTGTTTAGTTGTTTCTACTGCTGATTCAGAATCCAATAAGCAAAAAAAAAAGGCAAAAACAAACTTGAAGTTAACAGAAAATAAATAACATACATAAAAGTTGCAAAGAAAATCAGTACCTGGAAAGTATTAGGTATATCCATTTTACTTCTCAGAAACTTTCTTAGATGCATCACTGTCATTGCTGCTGGGCAGCGTAAATATCTTTTATCATTCACCTGGGAGCATATTTAGGAAAGTTATTTTTTTCAATTCTAGAATCATAACCTTTCAAAAAGGCTTAATTTGAAATATGTAGACAGGCTAAAGTTGTAACAATATTATATAATTCAAAATTTTAAGAATTCTTTGTTAACCTTGGGTGAAATATTTCAATACTTAGGATGTCAGGGCAACTCAAATTATAGTTATTTGATCATGCATATATCAAATGAATTTAAGTATTTTGGAAGACTATGGAAGGTAGATTATAATTCCTGATTATCAACCTCAAGTAATTAATAACAATTAGTAATACATTGCTATCTATTTGATTTTATGTGCTACTGATATTTTCTAAAGAATAGAATAAGAAAACTCATAAAAATTTTAAAAAGCCCCAAATTTTTCTTCTGCACAAGTTTCATATAAAATAGACTATACCTCCTCCTTGGATTTCTCTTTATCCTTGTTTATTTTCCGATCCAATCTAAGGAAAGGAAATAGATAAGGATAATTAAAATAATATACCTAATAAGAATCTAGCATAAAAAAATTGATTTTTTTCCCCCTGATGGAACTTGCCTGTTCTGGTCAAAGAATTCAATGGATAAGCTTATTATCTCATCATCAGTGATAATTCTTTTATCTTCATCTGCAACTTCTCCCCTGTCTTCATTAGAGCCATTGGCAGCTAGATGGAAATTTTGATATATTTAATTTTAAAAGTGTGCACAAAAGACAACAGAAGAATGGAAGGTGTCATGCAGTTTCAATCTGAGGTGTTTGTTTTGTTTGTTTTTTAAATCACATAACTGAGATTTTTTTTTTTAAGTAAAAGCTAGAAGGACTTGCCGTCAGCTGAAGGATGAGCAGCATAAAAATCCCTTCTTCTTTTCATTTCATCTGAAAGGCAAAAATATAAATAATGTTTTTAACCTGGTATTGTACTTAAAAATCACAAGACAGTCTAGTAAAATCATCTTTACATTTTGCTACTCACTTTTAAAAAGGCCTGGAACTAATTTGTATACAATATCTTGAAGAGTTTTATCTGACCTGAAAAAACAAACATAAAAGTAAACTATTAATTAGACCCAGTAGGTATAAAGTATTACTTTCCTCTTTCTTCTTTGGACTTAAAGTTTTAACTGTATTGTGACATTTTTTAGAATAAGGCTAATATATGAAAAAAATACTCAGAATAAAAATATTTATGTATAAGATACTGCAACAGAACTCAAAAAATAGTATACTATTTTCTTCTGTAAAATGTATGACAAACTATTTTATATCTATAAATGACCTCTAATTTCTATTCCATTTTGCACATGGAAAAAATAGACTTTTAAATAATAACTTCCCTGAATGAACAGGGACAGTACAAAAAAGAAATGTGGAACCATCTACATTTTTATGACTTAAAATTGTCTCAAGGTTATATTCATATTATAACAAAAATAAAATGGGTCAAAATTCAATGTTAAAAAGATACTATGTGAAGTTAAAATCTTTCTTAATATTACATTTTAAAATTAATACTTTTTTCTTAAATCTGAAGCTATCAAATAGCTTTAATGACATTTTATATACACCATCAATAGAAAGTTTTCTATCAAGTAAGAGGATAATCCAAGGATTATAACTTGCTACAAAGCAAACCTACAAGGAATTTTAACTTTCTCCTACCTTATATTCAGAAGTGGCCTGGTTTTGTGAACTTGGACATCGCAGATGGGACAATACTTGCTGGTCTCCAGGTAACGTACAATACATGTTTTACAGACTGGAAGCAGAAAGAGAAAGATTTTTGCTTAGTTTAGAAGCTTGAGAATGAAGCAGTGAAATGAGAGGTAAACTACAGCCGGGAAAAGGGTAAAACAAGCATTCAATGCCAAAGTGAATAATATTTCAGTGGACTAAAGGGGCATCAATGAACATCTTCAGAAGACTTGCCTATTGCATGCTTATCTTGTGTGTAAGAAAGAGCTCCCATTGCTCTGGAGGACCACCTTTTGCCAAACTTTGGAAGTTCTTTAATTTTCTTTAACTTCCATCTAAAACAGTGTAGGAGGGTAGAAGGGAAATACAGCCCACACAAGTGCCCACAATGGGCTGAAGCTGGTACTTACAGGAATGTAGACATTCTATAATCGTGGTGGCATCAATGAAGTATCCTCCACAAAGCACACACATTAAATGAGGGTTTAGCTCTGTGATTTTGATTCTGGTTGTTCGATGCATTTTTGCTTAAAAAGAGGAGGTCCTGAAAAAGACAGAAAGAATGGCTATAATGCACAGGGGGATTTTCTCTAGTATCCTACCACTATGAAAATGCTGCGCGCACGCACACACGGACAAAAACTTCAGTTAATGGGATCCGAAAACGCATCAGGTGAGCTGGAAGAAGTGTCTAAAGAAGGACTTTGCTCATCAACCCAAGTTCGTTCCACTACAGTGATGAATCCAGACCCAACTCAAGTTTCTTCTAGCCGGTCGAGGTCATGCCGGGAAGGCGAAGAGGAGCCTGAATGGGACCAAGAGGCGATCTTCTAATTGCATCCGAAGTCCACCAGCAGACCCCGCACTGGCCCAGCATTGGCCCCGCACGCGTTTCTCAACGACATAGTTTTGTTCCAAGCCTTCCGGCCAAACGCGGGAAAGAGATCCCTTAATTGATTAAAGGCACTTCGGCCGGAGCTGCCCTCCCAAAGTCAACTGTCGCCCCCGGGGGCTGGGGAGGGGGGCGGAGGCGGACTGTTCGGCTCGGTTCACCTCCTCCACTCCTCCAAGGTTGTTGATTTAGTCAGTTCGAGGAGCCACAACTTGCACATTTCCATGCAACACAAAAGGGAAAACAAATCCTGCTCTCTCCGCATCACTGGCATTTCCGGAGCCTAGTCGCCTCCCTAGCTGCTCCGGCTTCGAGGCGCACCTCAAGCCGAGATCCTGGGCTGGGGCCTGAGTTCGGGCGGGTCCGGGAGCAAAGCCTTCCCCGAGTCCTCCTCTACTCCCGAAGCAGACACAGGGGGTAGGGGATGTGGAAGAGGCGGATCCCGGCGCCTCTGTCTCTGTCTCGCTCCGGATTCGGAACTAGCCTCTATCGGGGTTTCCATAGCAACTTACACTTACACTTGGCATCCGGCCACCGCTGCAACACACAGCCCAAGCCCCAGAGAAGAGCCGGGTGTGCGGGGAAGCCCGGGCTGGGCTGCTGGGGGAGGGGAGCAAGCCGCGAAGACCGGGGGGAGGGGCTCCAACTGGAGTTGGGAGGGGGTGCGAGGCGCGGAGCCTAGTGCGGGCGGGGGAGGAAGGTTCCGAATTAGTGCTAGGAAGCAGTGCCGGGTTTGGGGCGCGGGGTGGAGGCTACAGAAGGCTAATCTGGAGCTTTGGGGAGCGTCTGAGAGAACGGCAGAGACTGGGCAAGGGAAAAGCGAGCCATTGTCACTCCCGGCCATTTCGGACACTCTCGGGGGCCTCTTTCCACGTCGACTCGATGCAAGAAGCTTATTTCAGACCTAGGCTCTCCGGGTTTCTCTTGTTAGCAATTCGCCAGGGCAAAATTTTCACGAAGGTTTTTTTTTTCTTTCTTTTCCCCAGGAATTGCCAACTGTGCACTTAGCCCCAAACCTTCTGAGCTCAAATTGCAAGATGTTTATTGAGTGGAATCTCTTTAAAAGCTCCCCTTTCTAGAATTAAATTCTCCTGAAGATTTGGACGAACTTTAAAAAAGTTGGGAAAGACTGAAAACTGAAATCGACTTGGGGGAGGAGGGGGTGGCGGTGGGAAATCCTCTAGGTTATTTGAACAAACTGAGTATGAAAGCAAGAGAAACAACTTTAAACAGTAGGATTGTGACAATATGCAAAGGACCATGTGACCAGCCCATTCCCTACGTTAAATCAACACCTTGTCAACACAGAATAGCGACTAGAGTGAAAAACAAATGTCATTTTCTCAGCCTGCAGTTCATAGCAAGCTCTAGAAGATGAAATGGCATTACCAACAGATACATTACAGGGAAGGACTGCTGGATACGAAACACCAACTGGCAATCTAGTAAATCAAATTGCTACAAGTCCTCCAAAAAAAACCTTTCTTACCCCACTCCTCTTTTTATTTGAGACCTCAAACGGAGCACACAGGCTAAGTGTCCTGACCTTTCTGACACATATTCTGAAAGTTTTCTTAAACAGAAACTTGTGAATTTGTGAAACCCACGAAATGATGTAACAGTTATTCTAATTTTCTTCAGATTTGGATACATAATAGAGAAACACAATACAACACACCTCGATGTCTAATGGCTTCGACTACTGGTCAACCTACTAAGAAAGGGCTTAAAAAGGCTTTTGTTGAAGAGATCACAACTCCAATGAATGACAAATAAGAATGCTAGATAACTACATTTGAAACAAACAAGCCTCTTAACATACTGAATAGACAGAATATACATTTACGTTAAATCTCAAAGAATCATGGAAAAGCAAGGTATATGTTTCACTATATTTTGGGCACAAAGATCACTTCAGTGACCTCCAAAACAAAATTCCCTTTATCTATATGACACGTTCTTCTCCAAAAAGTTAAGCCCAGAAGGCAGTATTTCACTTTGTAAAAGTGTATCAAAGTGATTCCATTAAACATTCAGTTTATGAAGTGATTCCAATGCGGAAAAGATGGCTACAGTTCACAGATAGCTTATGGACAATCAACTCCTCTTGAATCCCAAACATGCATAAACTGAACAAACAGCTGTGGAGGGTCATCTCTGTTGGTTGGCTTAAGAAGTGTTCCAAGTGTGAAGTTCTAGACCAAAATCTTGGGGAAAATACTAAATCTGACTTAAAACTCACACAATCTCTACATATTTGCCAAGAGGTTGGCCTCAATCAGATAAGACTTGTCATAATGCTGCACATCACCTTGCTATCTAAAAAAACTTCAGCTCCTTCTTCCTACTCTCCCTTTTGAAAGTGCAGGAAAACTAATGAAGACCTCAAGTATGGTCCTTTTACAACTTAAACATGATTTGAGGAATAGCCTCTCTGCCTAGATAGGTTGATAACATCTGTGAATAACTCAGAGTTCCAACATAGAAACTGTCAATTAAGCAAGAAAAAGTGCAATTGTAATTACAATTACAATGTTAAAAATACCCAATGGTAATAACTTGACATTATATGACACTCAGGCTAGGGCTGTCAGTTTTGTTAGAGGCCTGACACCAGTTATGTCAAAATGAAAGAAAACAGAAGCAAGTTCTTATGTTAACAATCAGCTTGGCTATTTGCAATCTAAGAAATGCAAATGAACTCCATCACTGGAGTAAGCAACTCTTTATAAGTATGTGCAAAGTGGAGGTTAACTTAAGTCCTACCACACTTTTGCCAGTTTGGTTGTTTAACATACAACCAAGAAGTTGGCTGTAATAATTCATCTATTACATCCAGCTGAATTTCTAAATTCCATTCAACAATGGAGTATTTTATTCAGCTTTAAGTGAACTTTTAATAAGTGCAAAATTTGACAAAGCACAATCACACTGCAGTAAAGATAGAAATGAACAACAAAAAGTTTATAATTATGTTCATCAAATTAAGTGCTTGGACAATGTAATCAGTCACTCTGAAATAAACTCAATTGTTAATGCACTGTGATGGCATGACCTAGTATATAGGTGGAATATTAGAATCCTAAAGTGACTGAAACTATCATCTATCTACCCTGATACAGAAGAGTACCTTTGCAGAACTTCTTTGGTCTTAAGAGTCCTATAGATAAAATACAGAGTCAACTGCTCGTGCAATCCTATAACTCCATATGGCCACACTTGGAAGTGTACAAATATTCTTCGAGTTTCCCAAACTTTGTGGAGTTAGGTGCTTAATTTCCCAATTCTGAGCCATCCCCATTAAGAGTCTCTGAAATCCTCTATGACTATCAGAATTATTAGGGTCTCTTAATTGGTTTTCTTCTGATTATTAATGATAAGTTGCTGGGGAAAGCATCTCACTATATAGCTGTCAAGGCCAAATGATTCTATACACATGCCACATAAACTTTCTAACACCCCTTTCCTACACACAGCTATGACCTAGACAAGCATCAAATAAGTACTGTAATGCTTACTTGACTTTGTCAAGTCATAATTCTAAGCATACCCCCATACTGGAGCTTAGAAAGAAAAAGTAGCTGTAGGGGGGATTCGAGGGAGGGAAAAAACAGAAACCCACATGCTAACATCCAGTCACCATCTTCGCTCCAAAACAGCTCCAAATCTGAAAATGTCCATTTCTCAAAGATCACAATCCAACTGATTTTTAAAGAGAACTTCTTTTAAAACTGACCCCCAGCTAGTACCAGTGTAAAAACTTTACCATTTTAAGCATAAATGCAAGAGACATTGGAAACAACTGGGAACCGCCATCTTAACAAGCCATCCAATTTCATACAAGTGTTTGTCCAACTTAAGTTAATAACATTTTTGTTTCAGCTTTTTCCAGCTTAACACCCATCTTGGCGGGATCGCTGCCCCCCACATACTTCATCCCTATAATATGGGGACGTTCTGTAGATGTTTAAATACCTCAAAATACAATTCTTTGGGAGAGGAGGGAAACCACTTGACCCAGACAGCTCCCGATTTCAGGAACCGGTCCCCGTTTAATCAAAATCTGTCTCTCAACAAAGGGCGCTGCGTCCAGGGGAGCTGCATAGGCTGGAAATAGAAATATTCTCCTCGGGGGCCATGTGCATCGGGAGGTTTTAGAGGGGAGCTCCGGGGAGAAAGGAACTAAAATATGAGGATGTTCGTGCGTCTCTGAACTGGAGTAGGTGGAGGCGACTGAGGTAGAGAGCCTAGTGCTGGTGGTGGTTGTGGGTTGTGAGTATGGGTCTCGGGTGGTGTGTGTCTCTGCGTGTGTGTGTATGTGTGTGGGTCTCGGTGTGCGTGTGTGTATGTGTGGTCGGAGCCCAGACTGTCAGAGCTTTCTCCATACGGAGCTGGGGAAGGGAGAGGGAGCGAGAGAGGGAGCGAGAGAGGAGCGAGAGGGAGCGAGAGCGAGAAAGGGAGAAGGGGGGGCACCTCGGCTCCCCTTCCAGGCACCCAAACCGGCCCCAAACCCCAGAGTAGCCCCCTCCGCCACCCGCCTACGGTCCACTAGGCGCCTCCCTGGATACATACCCGGAAAAAGGATCCGGCGAGGGACGATCAGAGCGGCCGAAAAAGACAATGAAAGTTAAAAGTCGTTCAGCAGAAAATGAATGTGAGCCAAGCGGCCATCTTGAAGCGAGCTGCAGACGCTGCTGTCAATGGGCAACGAGCGGAGGAGAGAGGAGCTGCTGCTGCTGCTGCTGCTGCCGCCGCCGCCGCCGCCGCCGCTGCCGCCGCCGCCGCCGCCGCCGCCGCCGCCGCCACCGCCACCACCGCCGCCGCCGCCGCCGCCGCCGCCGCTGCTGCTCGCTCAGCTCATGCTAGTTCCCAAACCCCCAGATCCTCCTCCTCCTCCTCCTCCTCCTCCTCCTCCTGCTCCTGATCGGGCTCCGGCTCCTCTCCGAGGGGGGAGCGGGGGAGGGAGGGAGGGATGGGAGTGGGGACGATTAGATTATTCTGCGGGGTGGGGAGGTGTTTCTAATCCCGATCGGGGCTCCCGCTCCGACATCCCCATTGTCTCTCCCCTTCTCTCCCTTTATTATTATGATTATTATTTCATAGTTGTTGGGGAGGGAGGCGTGCAGCAGGGAGCGGGCGGGCGGGGGGTGGTGTGTGTGAGTGTGTAGAAGCGAGCGGGCGCGGGGGGGGGAGCGGGAGGAGGAAGGATGAAGATTGGGGGGAGGGGGCAAGGGGAGGAGGGTGGAAAAAATGCACCGTTGAAGGGAGAGTGGAAACTGACACCGGCCCCAAAATGGCTCAGAGTCCGCCCGCCCCCTCCCCCGCGGCCCCCTCCCCCTCGGGTCACGTGCTCCCCTCATTCCTTAAGGGCGGCCTGGGAATTAGTGTCGGTGTAGTCGGGGCCCCGCGGCCGCCGCCGCTGCTAGCGGCCTCCCCCCAGCCGCCCCCTCCCGCTCTTCCTCCCCTCCCCTCCCCCCTTCCCTTCTCCACCACCTCTCGCCCTCCCCCTCCCTCCCTCGCACACTGCGCGGCGGCGGCGGCGGCAGTGGCGGCGCAGGCTGGCGCTGGCTGCTGCTGCCGGGAGACATTTCTCCATAGTGCCACACACGCCACACCGTTCCGGGTGCGGAGACCACTCTGGCCCCGCACGCCGCCACACTCTGGCCCGTTCCCCGGAGATGCGGGACGTCCTTTTATCTCCCTCGAGGGCTGCGCCGCCACCTCGGCCTCGCGCTCTTGCAGACACTGTCTCCCGCCAAGGAAAGTGCCCGGTCCCCGCCACGCCTCCGGGGGCACGGGCTGCGGCCAGCCCCAGCCCCCGGGGACCCTGGAGTCCAGGGGGGTCATCTCGCCACTGTCTCTCAGGACCGGCCGCCCGTGCCCCAGGGTGGGGTTAGGAGTGTAAAGGGAATGGGGGTGGGGTGGGGGGGGTCCCTTGGTCCCCTGGCCGGGCGCGCACGCGCAGGACGGCCGTTCCCCTAGGGACTCGGGCTCCCTGGTTGGGGGCCCGCGCGCGAGGTAGGGGTCAGGAGGGGGCGGGGTCCACGACACGCGGTCAAATCTCCAGATCTGGCATTGGAAACCAAGGAGGATGCCTAGCAACTGCCCCCCAGACCTCTGGGAGCACCTTGGGGTGGGGCGACTTGGGGTAGACAGGGCCCAGAGGGGTCGGCTGGGGTTAACCCCCACTCTGAGGGCTACGAGAGCAGTTCTTTCCTCCCTGGGGGTCTCGGTTCAGGAGAGAATCCCTCGGAGCTGGAGGCGCCTGCCTCGAGGGCAGGCGCAGCCCACCACTGATTCTGGGGCTGGTGAGCTCTGGGGAGTACAGTCGGGCGTAAAGTCTCTGGTGGAACTTCTATTTAACTCTGAACTGGATTAATTAACGTCTGTGTCCTCATTGAAAAGGGGAAGAGGGGAAAAAATCTAAACCCCAATTTCACCGTCCATTTGTAAATAGGAGCATCTCAATTTATTTAAGCACAGAACTCGATGAAAGTAAAGGAAATAAGAATGAAGAGGAAGGGAGCGGGCAGTGGAGGAAAAACAACACTTTTTAAAATTATTTTCAACATACAACAGTATTTCTGCCTTCAGTTATATTGTAATAATGTAGAAAAGTTAGGTTCCATAAGTTTCACACGTTCAAAAGATGGGAATTAATACAAATTCTACTTAAAAAGGGGGGGGGGGGGATTCGACTTGCAGAGGGGATATGGATAGCTTGCCCGATGGACCGGGGAGCGCTGGTCTTCGTCTTGACCCTAGTAGATTGTTAACGTCCTTTAATCACATCTGAGCTGCTCTTTCCAGGCTTTTGGCGGCATCTTTAAGTTTTCCCACTAAGTCCTAAATATGTATGTAATGTAATAGTTTTTGGAGAGAAATAAACTCATGATTAGAGGTGGGAGGGAGAAAAAGAACTGGGAGAAATACTTTCTAAAGAGGTCTGAAATTCACTTAGGCTAATTGTTTTTGATTAATACATTTAACTAATTATTGCCAGTTAAATATTTTTAAAGGCACCTTTATTTCCCCCTAAGAGTATCTTCGAATTGGTTATCTGCTTTTGGAGTGAAATAAAAGCTTTTAGTGAGAATCTTCTACATTTAATAGAATGGTAGAGCACAACCAAGATTAGATTTCTCAAAGATTTTTTACAAAAGGTCATGCATACATATTCTCCGGAGATAAAGGTCTAATGAATGGTTACAGGAAGGGCAATTTAGTATGAGAAGTCTTTGAAAATCTGTCAATTACATCAAACTTTCGACTAATGAACTTTATTTTCTCAAGTAGTAAGGGGAAAAAATAAGTTGTCATGACTTTGAATAGATCTACAAGGGTAATGTGTTCTTTGCATTTTACTTTCTTCACTTGGTTATTAAGAAATCATTTTGGAATTCTATATCTCCTTTCCTCTTAGTGTAAAAAAAGTTCTAAATAGTTTATGCAGGTGTAAAAGAATTTTTGGAAGTAATGAATAGGACATCCAATTTAATATTGCTTTCCCTTTGTCACCCAAATCTCAGTTGTGAATAGAAACCAAATGGGGGCAGGGAAAGTAGAGTAAGCAATATTGAAACAGAACATTGTTATAGCAAAATTTAAAAAAACAACAAAAAAATCTGGCAGTTTCCAGGCCTATAAATAAAGGGAAGTCAATTTTAAAATTATACATTTAAAAAGTTCTCCCATCTACCCCCACAATCTTATTTGACCATTTGATAGCTGTAATAGTTTTGTTTTTTTTTTTAATCTCACATCTCAATAAATACTATACCTGTAATTGCTCCATAGTACAATTAAAACTAATGTCTGGATGGGATCTAGAGTCCTCATTCTGGGGAAGAGAAAAAAATGTCAATTAAAACAAAGTTTTCAGCTTCATTTCTCTACATAAAATGGGAAAAACAAGTTTATACAATACCTCAACATTTAAGGTCACCAAATATGATGGTCGATACAGTTTGTGAAGTTGATTGGTCTAAAACAACAAACACATTAATCAGCCCTCAATTAAAATGAGGAGATCACACAAAACTGTTTCCAAAAGATTCCAAACATTACCTTAATCTGATATTCCAACCGCCAGGAAACATCAGTTATAAGAAGAGGACATCTGCCAATTCTGCCAAGTACAATGATACTTTGTAATATTTCCAGAAAAACTTGTCTTTCCTTTACACAAGGATGATAACCATTCAAAGTCTCAATTTAAATATGTATGTTTGGAGCCCTTATATTTCATTTTTAATTTGTAAACTTAAAAGGGCAGTTTTGGGCAAAAAATTTAATGAACTTTATCTTAATAAACTAACTTAAATTCAATTGTTTCACTTGCCCTTTAGCCTTTCTCCTTTAGCACAGGATCTTTGTTTTGGTCTTGTATTGTTTGTTTCACCTAACATACCCCATATTCCCCCCTGCATGTGAAAAGTAGAAGTCAGCTTCATATTTTATATTTAATGCCTACCTTCCCAGTAGAATTTCCAGAGAATCCTTATTTTTCTATTAAAACAAAAAAGAAAAGAAATCTTTGCAAACTTAAGAGGAGAAAATATTAATTAGTAATGAAAATAAGTTGAATGTTACTATAACCTGATATTCTGTGCAAAAGAGTTCTATTCTCTCTCTGTCAAATTTACAGTCTTCTAGACATGTGCTAGGGAAAGAAAAAGCAGAGTTTAGTTTTGAAATTTAAATGGAATACATTCCACCTATTTGAAAAAATGTCAACTAAAATAAACTATACCTCAGAGTTGACTTGTCAGCTTTCTGCTTTCCTGCCTCCAGTATACAAGTTGCAATTGCTGCATGACTATGTTTTAATACCATAGGATCAATATGTTTCAAGTCTGGATGATCTAAAATAAATTAATGATGATACATATGATAATGCTGGTACATATCAAATCTTTAGGTACATTCTAAATAAGGCACCATCATTTTGATGAAAAAAAAAATAACCTTTTGTCCTCAACATGTTTACTTAAAATAACACCAACAATGAGGGAGGTAAATCCAGAGAAATGAGATGAGACAAGGTCAATTGCAAAGCAGTAAAACAATTTAGGATTATTGCTATTGACTAGTTTCAATTTAAAAAAAAAAAACCTCTTTCTTTCCTTTACTTTTCCTTATTGAACCCCAAAAAAAGTCATGTAAAGAAACTTTTTTTTTTTACACAGGCACTGGAGAAAGACTTAAAGGAAAACTTTAAGGCATGTTGTGTAACCAGAAAATCTGTGAGCTTTCCCTTTAAAAATGTTTAATAATGTATTTTTATGAACATTGTTAATAAAAGAAGAAAGAGTCCATTAAATTCCCCCAGAGCATAGTAATATTATATAATTAGATTTTGAAGGCTGAGTATTTGTAAACTTACTATTCAGGGATACCTAGGATATTTATTTGATCAACTTTAATTTTCATATTGGTTTTAACAGATGATTAATTCAAAAGCTCAGGGAAACAATAAAAAAACGGACAATCTTCCGTGTCTCCCTCCCCAGCATCCTTTGCATTTATGCTATTAAATCACCTGCTTCACATTAGCCCCAAAGAGTACAGGTAGGTACTGCACTCTGCAATCACTGATTGAATTATTGAAGAAGGTTCATCTCCTGAGCCTCTAAAGCTTTAAAAATAACTGTAAAATACGTGAGATTCCTAGGCTCGGAAATGATGTGCATTTATACTGAAACGAAACCGTGCAGGCTGGTTGGCTGAAGCCTATAGCATTGCACTTCACCCGGGCAGGTCCATTTCAACTGGTCCAATATGCATCAAACTGCTTGGGAAGCCGACTCTCTCTCCACTGGTCGCCTCTTCCGACACTGGGTTTGCAGAGATCTGGGGTCTCTTCCTCAGCCCCCTGGGTGTAAATAGCAGGGGACTGACCGGATGAAGCCCAACTGTCAAAACAGCTCCAGCTTCGCCCAGTGCTGAAAACCTGCTCTTTTAGGCCACAAACGACCCTCGGACGCAAGGGTTTTTCTTCCACCGGAACAAAGAGCTGGAGAGGGGGAACCGCGCCAGGCACAGAAGTCATTGGTTGGGGGCAGGTGCCAACTGGGGCCGGCGCGGCGCAGGCTCAAGGGCCCGGGCCGGGGCCAGCCCGGAGGGGGCGGATGGCAGTGCCCGGCGCCGCCGCCTCCGCCTCGGGCGCCCGCTGCCCGCAGCCTTGCTCCTCCTGTCTACTCCAGTTCCCCCGGGTCCGGCTAGGCCGGCTTAGAGACCAGCGGCTTACCTAGCACGGCCTCATCAGCCCGGGTTTCCAGCAGGTTCCGAAAGGCCGCCCGGAGGAGAAGTGCGAAGGCGGCGAGGTCGAAGCAGCCGGGATCGGCCAGCATCTGGCAGCCTCTCTGCACATACTCCGAGAGCTCCATTGTGAGCGCCGAGTGACCTTCGACACGCACACCACGTGACACGCGCCGGCGGCTCAGCTGATCCCGCCCACGAGCCGCTCGAGCGGCGGCGGCGGCGGCGGCTGAAGCTGAAGAAGGTGGAGGAGGCGGCCGCTCGACCCGAGAGGCTGTGAGTACAGCCCGAGCAGCCGCAGCAGCCACTACAGCTGCTGCCGCCCCCGAGGCTGTGCCGGCCTCGCGAGCTAGGGTTGGGGTGCCCCGCGGGCCGGATCCCGAACTTCCCCGAGGGTGATCGTGCGGACGTCCCGAGTTCCGCCACGGGCTCGGATAAGCAGCCCAGCTGCTGAGCCGGTCCACGCTGGCCCAGCCAGTAGGAGCCGGGGCTAGGGGCTCGGTCGGCGACGATACGGCTCTCGTATGGCCCTGGTGGGAACAAAGCAGTTGATTATTCCTGCGTCTGTGATTTTTTTACGTGCACTCTGCGCTTTAGCAATTGGCTTTAATACATTATTCATGAATATATTCGCCAGGACTTTAAGCGGCTTCCTTGTGGCTGCCAAGACGGAGCTTTGAAAAGCAAACTAGCAGATTTAAACATTTTGCACTGTTGTCACCGACTTCAGGAGATTGTTCGCATTTAATTGTTCAGTAGCAGCTCTACAGATAGGTTTATATTAACGGTTGTCAAGAGTGAAATTTCAAGGAGCAAAACTGATTGGAATTACTGTTGTTATACTTTTCAAAAGTAAAGCTGCTTTTCCATGTCGAGCTTTCTCTATTTGGCCCAGAACTCAAAAGTAGTTTTTTAAAAAGAATGTAAGATACCAGTTTATATAATTTTGAATAACAAGAAATTAAACAAAGGAATTTCAGGTAAATATAGATCTTTGGGAAAGGGGGTAGGGTCCTTCAGTCTTTAAGGATGATTAACCTTTGAAACAGTCTTACTAGTAAAATTTACTTGGCCATGTGTATTTGTTTTCATTTCTCTATTAAATTGTTTAAATGAAGTCAACATTTTAAGAACCTATAATATGGAGTATTGAACGTCAACAACCCACTTGCAAACTGAATAAGTATACACCACATTAAAAGGAATAATTGAGGTCTGATAAAAAGTTGGCATTGCCTCTTCACCTCAAGAAGACTCCACTACTGATGAGACATTTAGGTGGTTTCTTCCCAAGTTCTTTAGGAAATAACCATTGTCACCTTTCCAGCTCCCCCCTCCTCCCTCTTCATTGGTATCTTGACCCCATATTTATTCTGCCTCTCTTTTCTCATTCTCTTGGTTTCTCTGCATCTGTTGTCTTTTCCTTCCTATTTCTTACATATACAAACACAGGGAAAATAAAGCATAAGAGATTACAAACTTTAATATGAAATTTCAAAGGGTGAAAGTTAAGTTCTCAAAAGAAATACTAATTCATTCATTAGAAATACTAATTTTGGAGTCAGAGATTATATGTAAAATAATATTGAATTCAGGTTATTTGTATTAGAGAACTATACTTTGTTTCCCAACAGAAGTATTACTTATCAATACTGTTACTAGAATCTGAAGTGGCAATTTAAGCATTATTCAACTTGTCTTTTAAAAGTTTCATTTACCATAGATTTTTGTTATAAAGAATGCAAATTAAAACCAAATGAATGAGGGTTTGTAGGCAGAAAGTCAAGAATGGTAGCATATATAGTAGCTAATGTTTTAACCTCTTACATATGTAAGTACTTTCTTCAACTGGGTATGTGTGTCTTTTTCTACCTCAACATATTCAGTGTTAGTCCCAAGTAATACTAGAAGTTCCAAGGTTGACTCAGATTTTAACAATGATGTTTTCTCAGCATCTTTACTATAAGGGTCTTTCAGTTCAGTGTCCTTTTGAAGCATGAGAGGATACATATTATGTAAATATAGATCAAATTTGGTAAGACAAATAATTATTGCAGAAACATGTTCATTAAAATGGACAGTTATTCAGAAAAAGGTGTTCTTGTGTATCATTTCATCCATATATTTTCATATTCTTTCAAGAAAAATTACCAATGAAGCATTTCTGAAAGTAGAGGGAAATTTTCTTACTTGCTCTCATTGAAAATTGTAGCAATGGGAATTTTATTAAATTTAAATTGCTTTGACAATGATAATAAATGTAATAATTTTGGCCTAAAAGGATTTCTTTTCACTTCAGTGATTTAAAATAGTCTAACAACTTAAAATTCTTTACTAAAAAAAGATCAGTGTTGCTGTCTTTTTATCATAACATGCATTAACTTGCAATGGAACATTAAGCTAGATGATGCTGATAAATATCTGATTTTCTTACCAAAAGACCTGAAAAGTATTTAAGATTCCTATGTTCTAAATAATGTTCCAAAATGTAACAACATTAACTGTATCTTCTGAGTTGTTACCTTAGAATTTCTTAGAAAATAACACATAACTCTATTGATATACTTAAGATATAGGCCAACTCTTATGGAATCCATTTGGAAAACTGTTCCCAAACATCCTACTGTTAAATTTTTAATTTTGTTATATGAATATAAAACTCTCTTTTAAAAGCTCTAGTCTATACTATTTAAATACATCTCTTGCTTTATTTTCAAATTTCTAGGGAAAAGTGTGCTTTGTTTTGAAGACTTCAATGCCATTTATAGAAGTTGTACATTTTGTGAATTGGGTTAATTTTGTAAGTGACCCTGTGCTTATGTCAATAATCATTTATGAATATAGTGTAATGCCAGCAAACATGAAATGGGTGTTAGTTGTTTTAACATACTTTTAGTATTAGTTTATAATTCATCCTCATCCATAAGAATTGGGCCTTTTTTTTTCTAGTTAGATGAAATAAGACAATAAAGAACATGCATTATCTGCTAGCAAACAAACTTCAAAGCATAAATATATATCTTTCCCAATGAAATTTAAAATGGGAATTTTTTTCCTTTCCATTAACATCAATTTTCTAATTGACATATACCTTAATCCAAGAAACATCCTCCCATTCTGTCTGCTTTTTCTCTATTTTTCCCTCCACTGCTTGTAGGGATTTGGAAGTCTATATTATCATGTATCCAAAGCACAATTAACTGTTGGTGAACTAATTGGGAGAGCAAGAGAGAGACAGAGACACAGAGAAAGAAAGTGTGGTAACTAGGGCTTCTGACAAAATAGATAAAATCCCACTGAGAAGCCACCTAAGACAATCATACAGTTCTTTTATTATATCATACACTCTTAAAATAAGTGGGGGATACACTGGAAATGGGAAATATTTTTGTCTTAAGAGATCAGTTGTGACAGCATATAACTGTTTCAAAAATAGGACCTTGCAAAGTTTTAATCACATGTTTAATGGACGTTATTTGGAAATGGTAACATAAATTGTCAAATAAACCAAGGGGAAGATGACAAAAGGAGAAATAAACACTTGTAAACTAAACTAAATGTGTATAAAGATATATATTTGTGAAGAACAGTTCATATTTATCATTTAAGTACTAATAATTTTCTAGTCGTCGCTTTAAAATTAACATGAGTAAAAGATTTAAATGTATGCTTTAGTTTATATATTGTCACAGAGCCATATTCCTGCTGTATATTGATTTTTCTGCGGAATTAAAATTTATTAAAATGCACTTTGTGCCCTAACATACAGGGAAGTAAAAGTCAAATAACCTTACTAAGGATTACAGAATTCTTCCTGGGAAAGAGAGTTAGAAGTAACTACTTCCCTCTCGAATTTAGAAAAATTGATTTATTATGCACACATTTAAATCATTTAAGCTATTGTTCCTTTTTCTTAAACCACTGAGATTGCATAATGAAATATATTCTTAAGAAATTATTTCTCCTTTTAGTAGCTGTTTTTAAAACTACAGCCTTCATAGAACCATCTAATCATGGAGCCTTAAAATTTAAACATGAAAACCTAAAGAAGGAAAAAAAACAAGGAAAACAATAAGTAAAATCATTATGCAAAAACTCATTAGCCTTGAAATGTTAAAATGTAATCCCATTAGGGAAAATCACTTTTAAAAGGTAAATCATATATCATTCTGTGAAGATCAGTCAACTGTGCCTTTGATAGACCATTTGAGACAAGAATTCCATTCTCAAGGGATCTCTATGAAAAAATAGATGATATTCCTTGAGGATGAATTTGGGACCTGTGATCAGGATAATGCTGTCAGAATTTTGAGTCATACTGGTGGAATTATTTGGAAATTACTTTGTCATAGAAAGCATTTGTGTGCTAAAAAATAAAGAGGACCAAAAATGCTTATCATATTAAATTATTGCTTTTAGAACTTTCACTCTGGCACTGAAGACCATCTTACATCTTTAGTTAGAATATGAGTTTTGTACATATCAAAAAATCATCTGCCATTCAGAGTTTCACTCTTGATATATTGGAGCTACTTTTAGGACAGAAGACATAATAGAATTCATTTAAGAAAAGCATCTGATTTTTCTCAGTAAAATAAAAATTTCCTTGACTGGAATATTGCAATCTTAAACTAAGGCATGAAAGATGAAGATTCCCTTCCAAGCTTTCACATCCTAATATGAATTGAGGGACAGTAAATATAAGGAAATTTCTAAAAGCTGAATAGATGATGGGAAAGTTACAAAAAGAAAGACACAACAGGGTGAAGGCAAAATTAAAGGAAGAAAATAATGCCATCAAAAGAGGAAAAAATTTAAGAGAATACATCGCATAAAATGGACAAAACAAATTTAATTTCATGCCTTGGAATTTTATTCATATACAAATTAAATGAAAATATGTTATATTGAAATTGAAATATATCTGAAGCTCAACAAAATTTTTAGGAAAGCTATCCATTAATGTTTCTTTGTGTTTATTCAGAGCAATTGCAAAATAATCTGAAGATTTCTACTGCTACAAAGAGATCATTAAAAATTAAAAAAAAAATGTTTCTCCCTGAAATCTGCCAGTAACTATTCTTTCTTACTTCTTCAGTCTTCTTGGGAAACCACAAACTGATCCTTTGATTTGCTGTAGCAGAATATCCCTAAGTAAAAGCTTTATTTTGATACATACACACACATTTTACAATTAAAATACACTTAAATAAACTTTACAATACAAATTACTGACATTAATATACAAAAATTCCATAGGATTTATGCCAAAACTTTGGCAATATTTCTTTGCCCATAGCAACTTTCTTTGGGCTACTCTAAATTCAAACAGTAATGTTCCAAATGGGGTGGAAGGGCCTAGTCTATTAGTCCTGAACTTTTATTTTGGACTTGAAATTGGAGAATGACAAAGGCTAAATTCCCTTCTTTTGAGTACTGAGTTCTTATCTAAAAGTGAATGGTCCTGTAGTCTTAATGTCACAGAAAGAGGAATTTTGTCAAGAGATTCAAGAATATTGAACAATGAAATTTTATTCACAAGTTGAAAATGTTAATGTAAAAAGACTGTGAATTATATAATACAATGGTTATATTTTAAACAGCTACCTGACTAACATTTTTTTGGAATTTTATTTTTCATCCACAAAGCGCTTCACATTACTTCAAACAATGTAATCATACAAAATAAAAAAGGAAATGAAGCCAAAAAGGGAAAAGGAGCATTGATGGATGAAACCAAATGATTGGTATTGGTGAATTCTTTGAAAATGACTATGAAAAGGATTTCTTCTGCATTAATTTCTGAAAGGAGACAGTTTTAGTATTAGAAAGACAATCAAATAAGTTACATTGTATGACTGGAGCGTTTTTAGTTGTATTCATTGCTAATACTCCTCAATTTAAGTGATAGCGGTTGTTTTTTTACTTAACTGGAATAACTGAACTTAAACTAAATTTCACAGTTCAAAAATATTCCTTGTAAAAGCTCACTTGACAAATAGTATAGAGAAAGTGCATATGTCTTGGCTATATCCTTTTATCAGACATATAGGGTTGTGTCTATATAACTGGCTTGAAGTGTAAATTTGAGGCAATTTTATGGATAATTCTGCTCCAGGGCTTGATTTGTTTTCTCAATTAAGTAATTATCCAACTCTCCACTTCATTTTTTCTTTACAAATTCAGCCATATGTTAATGGCTTTGGTCATTTTTGACATTACCTGAGGATTTGCCTTAATTAGCTTTTTTATTCTATGGGTAGGTCTACACAAGACAATTGAATAGGCAACTGTGAAAGCAATTATACAAATAATAAGCAAAAGTCCTTTCATTTAAAGTATTCTTGTAACCTCTTCTCTATGTGTTTTTTAAAGCCTCTGTTGTGAGCATTATAAAGTATCACATAGAAAGAAATATAATTGGTCAAAAGATAACATTTTGAACTGTTACTCATAAGATAATTACTTTAATGCCTATAAATGAATAAATATTTCAGTCAATGCAATTGTGTTCACATAGATTCTGTAAAATCATTTCAGTTTTAATGCCATGATAAAGAAATAGTGAATCAAGTTTATTGTGAAAGGGAGCACAATGAATTATTTGGTTAGTTGAGAATGTAAAGTAGCAAAACTGGGGCCTTCATTATCAATTTCTTTTAATTACTCAAATCAAACTGTTTAACAATAAATTTCCTTTCATTTTGTACTTTGTTATGCATAAAGGAAAGATTACCTCAACTTATTACTCTGTATTCCTCATCCAAATTCATGTTATATTTAATTTTTCAGCCTCAATTAAGTTGGTGCCTTTAGATGTGGACTGTGTCTAAGAAGTTTGGGAGAGAGAAGGAGAATAAAGGGAAATGTAGCTAGAAGGAAAACAATATAAGATATCTAGATTTACTATTTTTAAAAATATATTTATCATGTAACTTAAGAATAATACAAAATTTAAATGAGGCATATTATAGAAATGTAGTTGTAAACAGCAACATGAGAAAGATAATACTTGGGCTAAAAATACTAGCTTTAAGTGAAAAGACTATTTGTAAAATGAAAATCAAAATGATTATTTTCAGGTGAAAGGAATTAATAATAAGGAGATTTTGCTTTTATTTTAGAAGTTGTTTCTATAGATAGCAAATAATTTTTCTTTCGAAAGAAACCTTCTTGTTGATATTGCCCATGTACAGAAAAATTAGTCATACTTGCCTAATGATTTCTAATAGAAATATAAATCATATACTGTTTCTAGAAGTTTGTGGAATTCTTTAAACTGATCATTAAAATACTTTTAAGGGCTTTGAAAGAAACATTTTCAAAATAGCTCTTTGACACTAATCTTCATTTTACTTCATTTATAATCCTCTTTTACTGAAGTTACTCAGGAAACAACTTTAAGACTGGTGGAGTTTGTAACTAATCCATTCTATGATTATTAGTGTGATCATAGAGGCCATCACAACGATAGTCTGTCATATTAAAATTGGGCCCTATACAAGAGGAATCATTTTGCTAGTGAACATTCTAAGTAAGATTCTTTATTCTTTGTGCATGGTAAAAAAAAATGGTCAGAAGACTGAATTTAAAGGTTAAAAATGCCAAATGATTTTACTTCTGAAGCTTGGTTTTCCTAGACTATTCTAGTTCATTAAAAGACTCAACAAAGTAGAAGCAGAAATACTAAGTTGAATTTCTGACATTTTTCAAAAGTGACTTCTAGCATATTTGTTTTAGGATCTTTTACATAGAAGTTTCATCAATATTTCATACAAAACTTATCATTCTTGTACAAAGTTATATATATAGATCATTCCAGACTGAGGCACAACCAGAAAAATAAGGATTATTATTTGGCATTTTAGAACCAAAGTATAGCATCTTCAGGCATAAAGTCATTTTAAAAAGCATTTGAGTATTTCTATGAATAATTCTTTCAGAAACTACAGGATTTTAATGGTGAATTTATAAATCATTTTAAAATGGGCTAAAATGACATCAGTTTCTATAGCAGAAACATAAGATTAAAAAAGGCAAAGTTGTTTGACAGATGGAGAGAGATTTTCTATCTCTAAGCCAAAGTATATTTTAAGATAAATTAGGTAATTTATATAAATTTACTATAAAAATAAATTCTGTAATGCTAATTTTCATTACTATGACAACTTTATATAACTAGGTATTCTTATAGAAACTATGGATTGTCATGTGACTTAAAACTCTAGTTTTCCTCAAATTTAGCCACTTAAAGACCTTAAAGATATATTTATTGTTCAGTGTCCAAAAAGTCTTGGTGCAGTATTAAGCTTTACTAACTTACTGTATTTTACATAAAAATGATTCTCATATGATTTAAATTTTGTGTACTACACTAATTAGTTCACTATAGTAGTTTCTCATTTTATGTGCAGAAGATTAAATCTCAATTAATTATAATTACAAATTTTAAAAGAAGTCTTGGATTCTTTGAAAAGTAAGGTTACTCCCAAAGAATTAAGAGAATTTGAATCTTTAAAAGTTATGTAGAATTTTATCTGACTTATTAGAACAAAGAAATCATTGTGATAATGGGAAAGAAGAACTCATATCTTTGATATTCTTTTCAAATACTTATATTTCACATTTTTATTCATAGAATATTATTTATATTAAAGAACACACATGAAGACAGCGAAACAAGAGAAAACAATAGATAATGATAGCCTAATAGGAGATTCTTAGATGTTTAGGAATTTTTGTGCCTGCACTGGTTCTCTTTTACAAGCTCACTGAGGAAACATCTGCCACCTTCATTTTGGTAATCTGAGTAGTAAATAGGTCACAAAGTGATAAAGAAAATGGGAAGATCTTTGAAAGTTATTAGTAAAACTACTTTGACCATACTTCTATACCCAAACTCAACAGGCGTGAGAAACAGGCCAAACACTTAAGATATTTTCATCAAAATTGACATTTTTATAGCATTTTAGAGTTTGCAAAGTACTTTCTAACTATTTTATTATTTAAGCCTCACAGACATCCTGTGAGGGAGATACTTCAACACTTAAATGGATCTATGATCTCCTAGATGTCAGGATTCCCTCCGGGAATACAATTTGCAGTCCATCTATGATCTATGTCTTACAGACATGTATGGATCCTGTCCATATCTTACTATAAATTCTCCACGAGGAATCCACTCAATATACTAAGGACTTTCCTTCTCAGTCACTTGACACTGTGTGGATACTCCAGAATACATGGGCCTACCATTCATTTATTCTAGGCTTTTGCTTCATAAATTGCCTATCTTTTATTCCTCTGAGGTTTCTCTGGTGATCACTTAAATATTGTTTCTACATAGTGAGAGTCTATAATGTTCCAGCTTTCTTCGAGGGTAACTGACGGGCCTCAATCCCATTGGGGAGTTAGAGGGATGTCTCCCCTAATATGTAAAAACTTCTGGCAGAATGGAAAGAAGAGAATAATTTGTTCTAAAGGCCACAAAGGCTGCTGACATAGTGCTATGTAGTCCCTAGAGGCTGATCCCTAATTGAAGATGCCAAGATCATCCACTGCATCCACGGCCATCGCCAGACATCCTCACCTTTGTCTTGCCACTGGACTTTGATGACTAGGGAAGAAGAGAGTGAGGCTGAAGAATTCCTACAACTCTGCCTCACTTAAATCCATCCTATGATGCCATTGTCCCACTTCTGAAAGATGAGCAACAATTGACAATGGCACAATTAATTGATTGACAAAATTTATTAGGCAACTATCATGGACCAGGCATTGTGCTAGTTACTGGAGATTAAAAAAAAAGAATGAAACAATCTCTCCTTATAGGAAACTTACATTATATTGGGAAAGATGACAAGTGCATATACAAATACAGTACATACAGCACAAGTACAATTCTAATAAATACAAATACACGCAAAACAGCAAAATACACAAGAGGAGATGTATTCCAAACATGAAGGAAAGTCAATGCAAAGACTCAGAGACAGAAGATAGAAAAGCTGTATTTAAGGAACAGGGAGGATGACAATTTGATTGAATTGCAGAAGGCAGGAGAAAGTAAAACATTCCCTGAGTCTGGAATGATAGATTATAGCTAAATTAACTATACAGGACTTTAAAAGATATGTAGAGTCTCTATTTCATCAAGGGGCAAAAGGAATCAACCAAAATTTATTTTGCAGGAGTTACCTGGTCAGATCTACACCTAAGGAAATTAGCTTCTGTAGGCAATATATAGGATGGACCAAAGAGGCTAAAGAGTGAGACAGGGAGATTAGAAGGCTGTTGCAATAATCTAGGTGAGAGGTGAGTAGGTCCTGAACTAAGGTAAAAAGCTGCCTGAGTGGAAAAGATTTGGAGGCAAGAGATGTCACGAAGGTAAAAAATGTTTGATGGATATTTTTTCTACCTACTTTACAATGGAGGAAATAAAAAGTTTAGGAAGTGACTTGCTCACGATCATAGAACTAATATGACAGCATGGTATAGTAAATCAAATACTTGCTAAAATAAAAATCTAAGTTTAAATCATGTCTCAACTACTTATTAGCTATGTGACTATGGGCAAGTCATTTTACCTCTCCGAACCTCAGTTTCTTCATTTATAAATTGAAAGAGTTAGACTCAAAGGCACCTTAGGTACCTTCTAGCACTAAACCCATGATCTCACTTTTAAAGGAAGAATTTGAACCCAGGTCATCTTGAGTCCAAGTCCATATGGAAGACTCTATAATTGTTAATGACAGGCCACTGGGGGGCAGATTTGGGTGGCTTCAAAGTGACATACCTAGACAGTTAACTATTATAAACTCTATAAGGTTTCTAAAAATAGATTGGATTTATGTTACTGTGGGATAACTTGGGTTCTTATAGCAATTGAATTGGTGAGTTGGGCTGATAGATTTAGTAATTCTGTGATAACATGGAGACCCTTAGGTACGTAGTTTCAATTCTACCATTAGCTAATTTTGTGACCTTGAGCCAGTTTCTTAAAGGATCTTGGCCTTAATTTCATCTATAAAATGAATAAATTAATAATTGATTGATCTTTCATAGCTGCAGAATTCTTCATTTTGAAAAAAAACTTTAACAGAAATCTTGTAGTAAAATCTAAAATGATTTTTCAATATATTGTACTCATTTGACAAATAACATAAAATGAATTTTAAAATAAGCTCAAAAACTCAAGTGAATCTCCCACTTATCCTTAAATATAATTCACTGTTAATATTATTTTCCAGGATGAAGAACCAACCCATGCCTATTCATCTCTGTTCCTGTTCTCCATACCTCCTATAAAGTTTGCCCAGGGTTAGCCCAATATACTGGGGAAATTCTTTGATTTATTTTGACATTTTAAGAATATCAATGGAACACACAGACTGTCTATCAATTTTCCCTCACCCTCACTATCTGATAAATCCATCTTCTTTTTCACTCTATGTTTCTTGGATGACTTTTCTTTCCATAGTACCTCATTATAACTCCTTGCTTGTAATATACTATAGATACTCCAGGATATTGTTCCACTTAAAAAAAATTCCAGATAATTAAGTCCTCCTTTATTTCTACCAAATATTGCTTTGCCATTTAGAATCAATTAAGTAGATTATGGAAAAGGAATTCTTCAAGAAATATCATTATTTTAAGCTCCAATCAGACTTTGCCATTGGGCCAGTGGAAACTGATTGTAGGAAGTACTCTCCCAAAGTGAGGTAGGCTATATATGAGGGTATGCCTAGAGAATTGTTTTATCTCTACTTCTACTGACTTGAGACCCCAGTTTAAGTGTATTTTCTTTAATATGAGTCACCAGTTCCATTTGATATCAATGAGCTTTTACAAAGAGATATTTACTTCTAAGATATAATAAGTACAAACATTTTCTTTTAACACCTCACATTCTCCATTATATCACCTTGGTTTCTGGGAAGAGTAGACTCAGATTGAATGCAGTTTTATACAAAACAATGTAGTCCAAGGTCATATCCAAATGCATCATTGTTCCTGGATGGGTTCTCATCTCTGCTATCTCTGGCTTGGCCTCAAAGTTTGCTAGGCTGAATGGCTGTTCCAGGGTCTTCTCAGTGGCATATTCTCCTGACCTCACAAAGCTCACAAGTTTAAGAAAAGATCTACAACATAAAAGAAACAGGTCATTTACTTATAAAATTGCAAGAGTCAAGTAAATTTCCTTTTTCCATTATCATCTTTTATTGTGAAAAGAAAGAGGTGAGTGCAAAGAAAGGTACAACAAAATAAGATAGAGGAAAATATATAATTTACAATCATAACTCTGAATGTTAATGGCATTAACTTACCTATAAAACCTAAGAGGATGGTAGAATGGATTAGAAAGCAGAATCTGACAGTATGTTGTTTATAAGAAACACTTGAAACACAAAGATTCACATAGAGTTAAAATGAAGGGATAGAGAAAAATCTATATGCGTCAACTGTACTCAAAAAAGGAGTATCCATCATAATTCAGATATTACTACAGAAAATATAGACAAGCTCAAAAGGAATAAGCAGGGAAATCATATTATCATTAAGTGCACCATATACTTAGCACTATAGCATCCAAATACTTAAAGGAAAAGTTAAACAAATTGGATGGAGAAATAGATAACAAAATTACAATAGTCAGGGACATACTCCTTTCAGACAGAGATGATTATAATCAATAGAAAAATTAGATAGAAAGTAAGAATCTGAATATAACATTAGAAACAATTAAAGATGATAATTGATTGAAGAACCATCCATGTCAAATCAAATACTGATATTTATTGAATGAGAAGAGAAAGGAATTTATATATACTCAGCTTTATATGGCACTTTAAAAAACTGACCACATTTGGGGGCATAAAGACCTTACCAAAAATTTATAAGAGCAGAAATATTAAACATGTCATCTGCTGGTCACAATGCAATACAATTATATTTAATAAAGAATAGGTGCTTAAATAAAAATTAAAAGTAATTCAATACTATCATAATTTGAAATAACTAGTTGAGGCAAAAATTATAGAAATTATAGAAAATTCATTAAAGAAAATGATAATACCGAAACTCACATCATACAACTATAAAATTTAAATTAATATCCAATAACTCCAAGTATTACATTTTATAAAGTTTATTAATAATCACTTGAAGTAGAAGACATACAAGAACAAAAGTAAAAACCTGAGTAAAGGCACATGAGTAAAATTATCCTTCCTGGCACTTACTGGACTGCCACAGCCACGTTTCCTGGAGAAGAAAGAGAGGGCAGAGCTACACAAAATTGTTATCTTCCCTACATTAGTACATAGCATAGATATGTAAATAGAATGCTGGGAGAGCACATCTTGGGAAGCAAAATTCTAATTGCACACAACTAAAGCAATTCTGAGGGGGAAATACTTTTTTCTCTAAATGTTTTCATCATAAAAATAGAAATTAGCAAATGGAATCACATGCCATGATGCTCATCTACCTCAACTCCACCCCAAGATGAGATGCAACTTCAGGAAAAGGAGTTTTTGAAATAGAAGAACAACAGATACAAACTATGTATTCTCATCTACCTTTATGAATTATTTTATTTTGTTGGTTTTTTCCTCAGGGGAAAGTTTTAGCTTCATTTGTGGAACTATGGGGATTCATGAAAACACCGTTTGTGAATCACTGGGATAAATGATTTTTTTAAAATGTGGTCAATTTCAAACATTATTCTTTGGTTACAAAAATCATATTCTATTCCTCCCTCCCCTCCCCCCACCCCTTCCCACAGCCAACATGCAATTCCACTGGGTTTTACATGTGTCCTTGATCAGAACCTATTTCCATGTTGTTGATGTTTGCACTAGGATGATCTTTTAGAGTCTATAACCCCAATTATATGGGATAAATGATTTTAAGCTCCCATTCAGATCTAAAATTAGTGTGAATCTAGTGCAAAAAGTAGAAGTTACTAAATATTTTTAGTGGGATGTATAGATCTATCGATTCATCAGTGAGGAGAGTTCCTCATGTAGAAAATATGTCTACTGATAAAGATAATGGTTTCATCTATAAATCAAAGGTTTAAAGAATTGGCTGGAGCTCATGGTCACACAGGTAGTATATATTAGAGGCAAAAATTGAACCCAGTCCTGTAGAGTCTAAGACCAGCCTTCTGTCCTCTTTGGTACATTGCTTTTTGATGTAGTGATTATTCATTGACATCATCAAGTGCCTACTTATATCCTCAAGAAGCTCATATTTGAGTAGAAGTAGAAATGAGGTAAATAATCACTAGAGTTCCCATAAATAGAACCATGGAATTTCATTTTTGGAAGGGAACTCAATGTCCATCTGCTCTAATCTATACCTGAAAACGCAATTCTTTACAATATAGCTGACAGCATTAAAGACCTATAATAAGGGAGAACTCATTACTTTCTAAAACAGCCTATTCCAGCTTGTGACCATTCAATTTATTAGGAAGCTCTTCCCTAAATCAAGCCTAAATTTACTTCTTTGCAATTTTCATCTTCTGCCACTTGTTCTGCTCTCCAGAGTCCCAAAGAACAAGTCTTATCTTTTGTTCATGTAACAGACCTTCAAACATTTGAAGACAATTTTCATATCATCCCCTCTGTCTCCTATCCCCTAAAACTTCCCTTCCCCAGGCTAAAAATCATCAGTTCTTTCAACTGATTCTCATATTTCACGATCAAATAGCTTTGATATTCTGTCGCCACATCTCTTGACACTGTCCACTTCATCAACGGTGGTCTGGAGAATGCACAAAGTGTCTCAGATATTGCCACCCACAGAATATACTAGAGAGTTTCTTCTGGTAGAATCTAGTGGACACATAAGGGAAGATGTATATATGCATATACACATGTATGTACATATACATGTATGTATATATACATGAATATACACATTTCACAGTCTCTCCATAGTGTGTATATATAAATGTATATATACACATAGCTAGACAGACAGATAGCTAGACAGACAGACCGAGAGAGAGTTAGACAGACTGAGAGAGAGAGAGAGAGAGAGATAGATCAATAGATAGGATTTTGAAACTTGTTCTGATTAGTTAACTATGTGACTGGGAAGAACCTTTCTAAAAATATCAACATCTTCAAAAAGTCATGTCAACTCTGAAGCTCTCTTTGCTCTATTCAGATATGAGGCAGCATGGATAAACACCATATAACAACACGTTATAAGGGGAAAGAACTCTTCTCATATCTTATTCCCCTCTATGGTCCCTGGCCACATGGTCCCTGAAAAACTTGCCTCTATCTTTGAAGTTTTCAGTTTTTCTTTTCATGCTGGGGCAGGGAGTAAAATCTCTGACTTGGTCTGGAGAATGAGCCTCAGGAATCTGGAAGTCTGAATCCAGACTTGGTATTGCTACTAGTCCAGTGTTAAAGCCCCAAGGAGCATGGAGGGATCTCTGGGAGTGACCTCTTGGACTCCAGTCCAGTGGAGAAACTCATTTACCAGTTATGCTGCATTGAGAAATAAACTTGGTGGGATCAATGTTACGTAGTGACTGGGAAACCTTCTGAGACTGCTTGCCTAGAAATTTGAGGGTGTAGAAGATAATAGACCCTGAAGGCATTGGAAAAAATGTTTGTCCCTGTCATACCTTTAAAAAAAAAACCCTTACCTTCTGCCTTAGATTCATTATTAAGTATTGGTTCAAAGCCAGAAGAATGGCAATGCCTAGGCAATTGGGGTTAAATGCCTTGACCCTCCAGGTCACATAGTTCTGAAGTGTCTGAGGTCATATTTGAAACCAGGACCTCCTGTCTCCAGATCTGGCTCTCTGTCCTTTGAATTACCTTGCAGCCCCTTTTTTATGTCTGTGAAGAAAAAAAACCCTTTGTAAAATCTATTTGATGCTAAGTGGTAAAATAAGGGAATAGCAAATGGAGTCAATAGCAGCAGACAAGAGATACCCCCAAACTGCTGGTACCCTGAAGAGTGATATAGTAAGTGTGGCTCTGGGAGAGGGGACTGGAACACACAGAGGATAATATGATCTTTACTTAAAAGGAACCTTAAAGATCATTTAGTTCAATGGCTTTATTTTTGAGGTCTGGAAACCGAAACCCAGAGACATCCTAAGTGACTTGCCTATTTGTTGAATAACAATTCTCAGAGACTAGTTTCTAGATAAGAAAATCAATTTATTGATCAAACCAGCAATAACCAATAAAGTAATTGGTCAGTGATCTCTCTCAGTAATCAAAGACAGAGACATTCAGCATCTTGTGCCATTAATTACAATTTTGGAAGCTCCTTATTCAGTCCTTCCCATGTCATCTCTAATTGGTGAATATCTAACAAGGAACTGGGCCAATATTCCCTCAGTCTCTCCAGGATGATTGAAAACCACACACCCAATTTAGGATTCCAATGTCTAGATGAAGAAATCAGGTTACACCCAGTGAAGAATGAAATTATCTAATTATTTTTGCAAAGCTGGACTCAAGGTCCCTGTCCTGTTACTTGCAGACATTCTTGGCTTAAGCTAGTTCTTGTTTATGGAACAACATGGAACCCAGTCTCTATCCCAATTTAGAAGATGCCGTGGGGCAGGGAATGTAAGAGAATGTCAAGACAAAGGAATGAGGAAAGAGGCTTGAAACACAGACCACCCATCCCTCAATTAGAAAATTTTTTGAAGCATTACTTAGAAATAGAAATAATGAATCTGGTAAATAAATCTTCTCACTTAAGAACTCAATTGTATCAGGCCTTTGATTCCAAGTTCATTGTGCATCTTACCGCACCACATTTCCTTTTTGGTGTTCGGAGTAGAACTGCATACTCTAGGTGTGATCTGGCCAAGGCAGAGTACAGTAGGACTATCATCCTCATTCCTGGAACCTATGCTTGTATTAATATAGCCAAAGATTGGAGCAGCTTTCTTGGCTGTTATATCACAGTGTTGACCATAATTAGGAGGAATATCTTTTTTTAGAAGAAAGTTTCTCCAGGGAAGGGGTGATCCACAGAGTTACAACTGAAGAAATGCAAAATAAGCAGGTATCTAGGACAAAGGCATAAAGAGATGTGAGGTGAAACAAAGGGTACCTTTTTATGTTTTTATTTTGTAAACCTTAAAATTTCTCAGACTTATGAATGTTGGAAATTTCCCCATTGGGGAATCTTCTACTTAAAAAAATTCCCTAGAAGATAGTGAGAATTCTACTTGAATGTGAGGGCTCCTTGCCTTGGGAATATCCCTACTCCACCCTACTTAGGACTGCTTTAGGACAGAGAGCTCCTTGAGAACAATGAAAGTGCTTTTGACCCATGCTTATGGAAAGGACAGGAAGTTCTTTGAGTCATGACTGTTTTAGAATTGATACAATGGGATACTAAGTACCTATAAAGGTGGGGCAACTTGTAAACTTACTTAAACCTAAAAGGGTGATAACTTATTCAGAGGTTTTTTCTAATGAAATTTGTCAACACAGTAGCATTTTTTCCTGACTTACTAAAGAGATTAAAACTACGCAGCTGTGAATTCAAAATGGGCGGTCCTTTAGAAACATCTACAGTGATTGGTAGATGTAAGGACTTAGGGGAGGTGACAGAGGAGATTTTGCCCTTAAAAATAAGAGCTTGGATCTCATTCAGGGTTCTCGATTTCTGACTCTCATTCTGAAGGAGAGCTCCTTGAGGAGCTCCTCTGAGGGGCTCTGTCCCTCCGGGGTAGGAGCTCTGGAGGCTCTTGAGAGAGGCCCTTTGGAACAATCTCTGGCTTGAAGACTCTTTGAGGAAGGACGCTGGCCTGGTGTCACTAGTATCCTTGTTTAGTCAGACCTTGTGGTCAGTGTTAAAAAACTGACTGATTTCTCTTTTAAGACTCAGGTCTAACTTCCGGTTAAGATGGCGGCTTAGAGAAAGCTGAAGTTCAGATCTCCGGAAAACCCTTCCCGACCGATCTCAAACTAGAAGCTCCTAAGGCGCCGAAATTCAAAACGATCAACAGCACAGACCCTGGGAACCCTCCTCCTGGACCTGGACCCGGTTCAAAAGGTACGGCTCCCCTTAAAAGCCAGAACCCGAGATCCCTCGGACCTCAGGGGTAGGAGCGCAGAGTCCAAGGCTCCCGGAAGCGGCAGCCGCGCCGGGCTCAGAGAGCAGGGTCTGAGGAACAACAACCCTCAGGGTCTTCTACCCAAGTCCCAGTCCGGGTGAAAGTTACTGCCTGGGGCTTCCGCTGCAGAGAGCCTGTCGGTCCAGGTGAAAGTTACTGCCTGGGGCCTCCGCTGCAAAGAGCTGGTCGGTCCGGGTGAAAGTTACTGCCTGGGGCCTCCGCTGCAGAGAGCTGGTCAAAACAACAGCAACCCTCAGGGCGGGCAAGACAGCCTCACGGGCTGGATCCTGCTATCCAAGTCTCAGTGAAAGTCTGTGCTCTCGGAGCTTGGGGAAGCGGCAGCCCATCCCCCCGCAGGCCGACGAAACAGCCTCACGGCCAGCGATTCTGAAGGCAACTTCCGGAAATCGAGCCAGGGGGAGAGTGTGGCCTCGTGGTCCGACCCTTCCATTCCAGTTCCAGTGAGGCATATTCAGTTTAACCCAGGGAACGCTCATAGAACCAACATCTGCCCAGGACTAAAGCCACTGATCACCAGACAAAGACAAGAAAAGCCAATCCTCCACGTTCAGAGATGACAAATTCCACAGAAGCACAGAAGCCCCAAAATACCAAGAAAAATAAGAAGAAAGGGGCGACTCTGGACACATTCTATGGAGCCAAAATACAAAATACAGAGCAGATAGAAGAAGATATACAAGAAAATTCTCCAAAATCTTCCAAAGGAAATAGAAACTCTCCACAAACCCATGAAGAATTTGAATCAGAAAGGACCAAAAAGATGGAAGCCCTCTGGGAGGAAAAGTGGGAAATGATGCAAAAGAAATTCACGCATCTACAAAACCAGTTTGACCAAACTGTAAAAGAAAACCAGGCTTTAAAGCAAGAACTAATAAAGCAAAGCCAAAACACCAAGAAATTAGAAGAGAACATAAAATATCTCACCGACAAGGTGATAGATCTGGAAAACAGGGGGAGAAGAGAAAATTTAAGAATAATTGGACTCCCAGAAAAGCCAGAAATAAACACCAAACTGGACATGGTGATACAAGATATAATCAAAGAAAATTGCCCAGAGATTCTAGAACAAGGGGGCAATACATCCACTGACAGAGCTCACAGAACACCTTCTACACTAAACCCCCAAAAGACAACTCCCAGGAATGTAATTGCCAAATTCCAAAGCTATCAAACAAAAGAAAAAATCCTACAGGAAGCCAGAAAAAGACAATTTAGATATAAAGGAATGCCAATCAGGATCACACAAGACCTTGCAAGTTCTACGCTGAATGATCGTAAGGCATGGAACATGATCTTCAGAAAGGCAAGAGAGTTGGGTCTCCAACCAAGAATCAGCTACCCAGCAAAACTGACTATATACTTCCAAGGGAGAGTATGGGCATTCAACAAAATAGAAGACTTCCAACTTTTTGCAAAGAAAAGACCAGAGCTCTGTGGAAAGTTTGATACCGAAAATCAAAGAGCAAGGAATACCTGAAAAGGTAAATATTAAGGAAAGGGGAAAAATGTTATCTTCTTTTACTCAA
Organism: Monodelphis domestica; assembly: GCF_027887165.1. Classification (NCBI taxonomy): domain Eukaryota; kingdom Metazoa; phylum Chordata; class Mammalia; order Didelphimorphia; family Didelphidae; genus Monodelphis; species Monodelphis domestica. Next base: position 263,417,766 of record NC_077231.1, read on the forward strand.
ACTCTCTTCTATAAGGACTACATTTATATCAACCTATGTATACTAATATGTGGGGAAAATGTAATGTATAAATAGGGGGTAAAGAAAGACCAAATAGAATAATGGTTCTCACACAAAGATTCACAGGGGAAGGGGAGGGGAAGAAAACTCCTATAAGAAGGAGAGGAAGAGAGGGGGGGGGGGTTACTTAAACCTCAATCTCAGGGAAATCAACTCTGAGAGGGAAAAACATCCAGATCCATTGGGATCTTGAATTCTATCTTACCCAACAAGGGTAAGGAGAAGGGAAAACCAAGGGGGGGAGGGGGAGAGGGAGAACAAAAAGGGAGGGAAAGAGAGGGGGGAGGGGGAGGGAACAAAAAGGGAGGGACTAAAAAGGGAAACATCAAGGGAGGGGACAAGGGGGACTGATTCAAAGTAAATCACTGGACTAAAAGGTAGAGCCGAAGAAGAAAAGGTTAGAATTAGGGAAGGCAATCAAAATGCCAGGGAGTCCACAAATGACAATCATAACTTTGAACGTGAATGGGATGAACTCACCCATAAAACGTAGACGAATAGCTGAATGGATTAGAATCCAAAACCCTACCATATGTTGTCTTCAAGAAACACACATGAGGCGGGTTGACACCCACAAGGTCAGAATTAAAGGATGGAGTAAGACCTTCTGGGCCTCAACTGATAGAAAGAAGGCAGGAGTGGTAATCATGATATCTGATAAAGCCAATGCAAAAATAGACCTGATCAAAAGGGATAGGGAAGGTAATTATATTTTGTTAAAAGGGACTCTAGACAATGAGGAAATATCATTAATCAACATGTATGCACCAAATAATATAGCACCCAAATTTCTAATGGAGAAACTAGGAGAATTGAAGGAAGAAATAGACAATAAAACCATACTAGTGGGAGACTTAAACCAACCATTATCAAATTTAGATAAATCAAATCAAAAAATAAATAAGAAAGAGGTAAAAGAAGTGAATGAAATCTTAGAAAAATTAGAATTAATAGACATATGGAGAAAAATAAATAGGGATAAAAAGGAATACACCTTCTTCTCAGCACCACATGGCACATTCACAAAAATTGACCATACATTAGGTCACAGAAACATAGCACACAAATGCAAAAAAGCAGAAATAATGAATGCAGCCTTCTCAGATCACAAGGCAATAAAAATAATGATTAGTAATGGTACATGGAAAACCAAATCTAAAACCAATTGGAAATTAAACAATATGATACTCCAAAACCGTTTAGCTAAAGAAGAAATCATAGAAACAATTAATAATTTCATCAAGGAAAATGACAATGGCGAAACATCCTTTCAAACCTTTTGGGATGCAGCCAAAGCGGTAATCAGAGGCAAATTCATATCCCTGAAAGCTCATATTAACAAACAAGGGAGAGCAGAGATCAATCAATTGGAAATGCAATTGAAAAAACTCGAAAGCGATCAAATTAAAAACCCCCAGCAGAAAACCAAATTAGAAATCCTAAAAATTAAGGGAGAAATTAATAAAATCGAAAGTGATAGAACTATTGATTTAATAAATAAGACAAGAAGCTGGTACTTTGAAAAAACAAACAAAATAGACAAAGTACTGGTCAATCTAATTAAAAAAAGGAAGGAAGAAAAGCAAATTCACAGCATTAAAGATGAAAAGGGGGACAGCACCTCCAATGAGGAGGAAATTAAGGCAATCATTAGAAATTACTTTGCCCAATTATATGGCAATAAATACACCAATTTAGGAGAAATGGATGAATATATACAAAAATACAAACTGCCTAGACTAACAGAAGAGGAAATAGAATTCTTAAATAATCCCATATCAGAAATTGAAATCCATCAAGCCATCAAAGAACTTCCTAAGAAAAAATCCCCAGGGCCTGATGGATTCACCTGTGAATTCTATCAAACATTCAGAGAACAATTAACCCCAATACTATACAAACTATTTGACATAATAAGCAAAGAGGGAGTTCTACCAAACTCCTTTTACGACACAAACATGGTACTGATTCCAAAACCAGGCAGGTCAAAAACAGAGAAAGAAAACTATAGACCAATCTCCCTAATGAATATAGATGCAAAAATTTTAAATAGGATACTAGCAAAAAGACTCCAGCAAGTGATCAGAAGGATCATTCACCATGATCAAGTAGGATTCATACCAGGGATGCAGGGCTGGTTCAACATTAGGAAAACCATCCACATAATTGACCACATCAACAAGCAAACTAGCAAGAACCACATGATTATCTCAATAGATGCAGAAAAAGCCTTTGATAAAATACAACACCCATTCCTATTAAAAACACTAGAAAGCATAGGAATAGAAGGGTCATTCCTAAAAATAATAAACAGTATATATCTAAAACCAACAGTTAATATCATCTGCAATGGGGATAAACTAGACACATTCCCAATAAGATCAGGAGTGAAACAAGGATGCCCATTATCACCTCTACTATTTGACATTGTACTAGAAACACTAGCAGTAGCAATTAGAGAAGAAAAAGAAATTGAAGGCATCAGAATAGGCAAGGAGGAGACCAAGTTATCACTCTTTGCGGATGACATGATGGTCTACTTAAAGAATCCTAGAGATTCAACCAAAAAGCTAATTGAAATAATCAACAACTTTAGCAAAGTTGCAGGATACAAAATAAACCCACATAAATCATCAGCTTTTCTATATATCTCCAACACAGCTCAGCAGCAAGAACTAGAAAGAGAAATCCCATTCAAAATCACCTTAGACAAAATAAAATACCTAGGAATCTATCTCCCAAGACAAACACAGGAACTATATGAACACAACTACAAAACACTCGCCACACAACTAAAACTAGACTTGAGCAATTGGAAAAACATTAACTGCTCATGGATAGGACGAGCCAATATAATAAAAATGACCATCCTACCCAAACTTATTTATCTATTTAGTGCCATACCCATTGAACTACCAAAATACTTCTTCACTGATTTAGAAAAAACCATAACAAAGTTCATTTGGAAGAACAAAAGATCAAGGATATCCAGGGAAATAATGAAAAAAAACACATATGATGGGGGCCTTGCAGTCCCAGACCTCAAACTATATTACAAAGCAGCAGTCATCAAAACAATTTGGTACTGGCTAAGAAACAGAAAGGAAGATCAGTGGAATAGACTGGGGGAAAACGACCTCAGCAAGACAGTATACGATAAACCCAAAGATCCCAGCTTTTGGGACAAAAATCCACTATTCGATAAAAACTGCTGGGAAAATTGGAAGACAGTGTGGGAGAGACTAGGAATAGATCAACACCTCACACCCTACACCAAGATAAATTCAAAATGGGTGAGTGACTTAAACATAAAGAAGGAAACCATAAGTAAATTGGGTAAACACAGAATAGTATACATGTCAGACCTTTGGGAGGGGAAAGGCTTTAAAACCAAGCAAGATATAGAAAGAATCACAAAATGTAAAATAAATAATTTTGACTACATCAAACTAAAAAGCTTTTGTACAAACAAAACCAATATAACTAAAATCAGAAGGGAAACAACAAAGTGGGAAAAAATCTTCATAGAAACCTCTGACAAAGGTTTAATTACTCATATTTATAATGAGCTAAATCAATTGTACAAAAAATCAAGCCATTCTCCAATTGATAAATGGGCAAGGGAAATGGATAGGCAGTTCTCAGGTAAAGAAATCAAAACTATTAACAAGCACATGAAGAAGTGCTCCACATCTCTTATAATCAGAGAGATGCAAATCAAAACAACTCTGAGGTATCACCTCACACCTAGCAGATTGGCTAACATAACAGCAGAGGAAAGTAATGAATGCTGGAGGGGATGTGGCAAAGTAGGGACATTAATTCATTGCTGGTGGAGTTGTGAACTGATCCAACCATTCTGGAGGGCAATTTGGAACTATGCCCAAAGGGCGACAAAAGAATATCTACCCTTTGACCCAGCCATAGCACTGCTGGGTCTGTATCCCAAAGAGATAATGGACACAAAGACTTGTACAAAAATATTCATAGCTGCGCTCTTTGTGGTGGCCCAAAACTGGAAAACGAGGGGATGCCCATCAATTGGGGAATGGCTGAACAAACTGTGGTATATGTTGGTGATGGAATACTATTGTGCTCAAAGGAATAATAAAGTGGAGAAGTTCCATGGAGACTGGAACAACCTCCAGGAAGTGATGCAGAGCGAGAGGAGCAGAACCAGGAGAACATTGTACACAGAGACTAATACACTGTGGTATAATCGAACGTAATGGACTTCTCCATTAGGGGCGGTGTAATGTCCCTGAACAACTTTCAGGGATCCAGGAGAAAAAAAAAAACACCATTCATAAGCAAAGGATAAACTATGGGAGTGGAAACACCGAGAAAAAGCAACTGCCTGAATACAGAGGTTGAGGGGACATGACAGAGGATAGACTTTAAATGAACACTCTAATGCAAATACTATCAACAAAGCAATGGGTTCAAATCAAGAAAACATCTAATGCCCAGTGGACTTACGCGTCGGCTATGGGGGGTGGGGGGGAGGAAAAGAAAATGATCTATGTCTTTAACGAATAATGCTTGGAAATGATCAAATAAAATATATTTAAAAAAAAAAAAAAAGACTCAGGTCTAGGCCATATTGGCTTGAGGCCCTTCATACTTATTCCTTTCTTACTCTCTCTCTCTTTCTTTGATTACTCATTGTATTGTTAATTAAAAATCTCTATAAAACCCAATTGACTTGGGTATTTGAATAATTGGGAATATTTCCCTGGCAACCACCTTATATTTGATTTTAAAACCCAAGACACTGTAGTGAAACATATTTCTGCGGTCAAATTTACTCATCCTCTCTTATATCTATCACAATTTATATCTCCCACTATTTTAATCACTACAGTTTAAGACCTCAACCATCTTAAATCTCACAATTTGAGTCTTTGCTAAAGTCCTGTCCTAAAGCCCTCCTCAGGAGGGGAAGAGAAATCAGTCAGCATTTTGTAAGGCTATATGCCAGTGGAATTCAAGTTATATGGATTCTATCAAGTGGAAAGGTTTCTTTTAGGGGACAGATCGAGGGACAGACTTTATTTTTCCCACCGAAAAATTGGCCCCATCAAATTTAAAGCAACCCCCACAGAAAGGTGATTGGTCAAAGGATGAATAATTTTGTCCGAGATGACAACTCAGAGAAATCATCTAAGAAACCATGTCAGTAGAGCAAGTCCTCAAACTGATGAAGTTACAGACCATTTAAATATTGGCATATTTTATAAACACAAATATTTTTAATATCAGAAAATAAGTCTCCATGGCATATGAGCCATTTTGTGACATGTATTCTCATGATGTGGGAGTAGACCTGAGGCTGATACCTTGATAGATAGTTCAGGTTGAATGTTGGGACAAAATGAAGCACTAACAATTCAATTAACCTTCAACAAAATGAGGGTTACTTGACTCTAGTAAAACAAGGATAGACAATAAGGATACAGTGGCCCTTGACTTCTATAGGTCCTAATCTCCATATGGAAATGTATCTAGTCATCAGGGCAGAGTGAGGTGAATGAAAGGGTCTTCAGACATCCACTAAGTCAGACACCACATAGATGGGACTTTTCATACCTTTTTATGAGCAGGAAGGTGGTGTCAAGGGAAGAAGGGACCAATCAGGACCCAAGGCAATATTAGTGCCTTTTTGGTGACTACTAATCCTAAAAGGGGAAAAGAAGAATGAAACCCTAGTGCACATTGATCCTATTCCATATGTGTTGCAGGCAAGGTTCAAAGCCTCTCAGATGGGCAGAAAGACCAAATATTACCTATGGTAACCTGGATTCCAGAGTGAGAGAAGAGATGTGAAAAAACATGGCAAAGGGGTAGGATGGAATCCTTTAAAAGAATACCTTGGAACTGAGAATTCAAGGTTTAAGACCAGAGTCACACTGAAAGACCATATGGAGGAGGATGTGGAGTAGAGTTTGAGAAGAATGAATTTGAGGGTTAAGACTAGGATTCTGTCCAATAGTCCAAACAAGGAGACTAGAAGTGGGAGGAGGAATTTTGAGTAATAGAGGCATAGATGAAGAAACATAGTCAGTGTTAGGGAGGGGAAAAGTAACTTGCACACTGAATATCAGACCAAAAGAATAAAAAGGTTTAAATAAGGCCTGAATATTGTCTGCCTGGATTACTAACTATAAAACCACTGTAGGGTTTTTAAGCACTTCATAACACATTCTATGAATTAGTGACAATGGCCTCCTTGATGCTTCTTACAAAAGTCATGCCATCTGTTTAAAAAAAAAATAAAAGATAAGTTTTGTATCCAGAAGGGGAGCTTGGGCTTTTGGTATGGAGAAGGGGAAAGAGAGGAGAACCCTCTTTCCACAAAGCGGGGTTCAGGGGAGACAGCAGTTGTAATGGGTTGGCTCAGAGAGAGGAGAGGGTGTTTGAAGATTTCCCCTTTCTGCCTTCCCTCCTTAGCTAAAGCTGCTCTCCCTTTTTCACTCTTGTCCCTCTTATCCTCCCTCCATTACTTAGGACCAAAAAGGTCTCCCCTTGATCCATTCACTCACACTCAGCTTAGGGAACAGATAACTTTTAATATTAACTCAATCAGGTAATACAAAAGGAATAACAGGCAGGGAAGAATGGGAAAAGGAAAGTGGGGAAAGGAGGTCCCTGTCACTATCTAAACCCTTTTCCTCCCTCCTTGAGTTTGGGGGGAACTCGGGCCTCGGAAGCCTGAGACCCCTGAGAAAAAAGTCAGGTTAATTCACCCCTGGGTAACAGGAAATGAGGTAAAGTCTGCTCAGGTTTCTCTTCAAAGTCCCTTCAATTCTGAAGTGTTGGGGGGAAAGATTTCGAGTCACCAGCAGGAAAAGTGGGTAACCCTCAGGAGAAAGTCTTTATCCACCTTCTCTCTTTCAATGTCTCAAGACCAAGAGACCCTCCCTGCTCTCCAGCCAGTCTTCTCCCCACAGGAAATTCACTCCTGGGGCCCCTCCCCTGTCAAAGAGATCAATTTCATATACTCTTCAGTCTGGCACTTTTTTTTCTAGTGCCAGCCTCTATCGCACATCTCCCAACTCTAGATTTTAACTGGCTATTCCCCATGTTTGGATTCCTCTCCACTCATGTCTACCTCCTGGCTTCCATTAGATCTCAGTGAAAATATCCTACTTTCTTGATCTTGTTAAATACTAGCACTGTCCTCCCAGCCACATTGTCCATTCAGTCTATGCTGAATATTTCCTATTTGTATAGAATCGATTGCACATTGTCTCCTTACATTAAATTGTGAAGTCCTTGGGGAAAGGGACAATCTTTGCCTTTCTTTGTGCCCTCAGTGATTAGCACAAAAACTGGTACATAATAGGTTCTTAAAAATGCTTTAAAAATACTACTTGACAGTAGTAGTCAAAGAATGAGAGAGGATCTGAAATGGGTCTAATGAATGGGCAGGACTTGAATCAATGTAGAAGAGATAAGGAGCAGAAAGAGGACTAAATAGAAAATGTTTAGAAATATTTTCATTTTAGAGATTTTAACCTGAGTAGAGTGTATCTATTAGAAAGTAGGAGATAAGATGGAGAGAGAGAGAGAGAGAGAAAGCATCATGGAAGCCAAGTAGAGGACTTGACACTTGATACAATAGGAAATAGGGAGCCATGGAATTTTTTTTGAAGTGAACAGGAAGATACTGAAAGTAAGAAAAATTAGAACATTTAAGGAAATGAGGAAAATTAATCTCAGTGATATTCAGGATAGATTGAAGGTAGAAATAGTAAAGGCAGATGATTTTTTAGTCTGAACTTAAGTAATAGTAGTGAGCATGGAGAGGAAAGGAAGAATTTGAGAAACACTATAAAGCAAGGGTTTTTAACCTGTGATTTGTGAACTTGCTTTTTTAAAAGTATTTTTATCATTTTATTTTATATCATTGGTTTCCTTTGTGATCCTATATAGTTTATTTGTGCACAAAAAGGTTAAGAACCTCTGTTGTAAACAAACACTGAGTATTTTGTGATAGATTGAATAATACTGGGTAAAAAGAAGAATGATCAATGAATCAAGAATGATTCCAATTTTTCTAGACACTAGAACAGCAGTACTAACAGGAAAGTTGAAGATAGAAATAGAAGCCAGTTTGGATAGTAAAGATACTTTTTTGAAATATGAGTTTGAAGTAAAATTTAGACAGTATTAGAAACTGAAAGTGGAAAAGATTCCTGAATGAGTAAAGGAAAGAGCCAGGGACTCTTTGAAACTCCAAGACCAGTGTTGGGGGAAATGGATATTTTATCAACAGAAGAGTAGTCAGAGAAATTCAAATGAAAGTAATGGAAGCCATCAAGAAAGGGATGTTCAACAGGATGAATTGCAATGGTTGAACATATTAGAGTCCAGATCTTTTCTTTGTAAGGCTGTCCATGTTTCCAGCCTAATCTCAAATCACTCCCTCTCATGGACTCCATGCTCCAGACAAATAAGCCTACTTTCTGAATGCTATAAACACACTCTCCACTCTCTATTTTTTCTGCTTTGCCTCATGCTGTTTTCTTCCTTCTCTTCCCTTTTGCTATTGAATTACTATCCAAAAAGTACAATTCAAATTATATCTCCTTTGGGAAGTCTTCTCTAATCTCCTCTACTTGCTACCCCCTACCCTACTATGGGTTGAAAACTCCCCCTTCACTTTGAACTTTTCATTGTTCTTCATTTACTTATATCTCTCTAACATGCTTATCATGTATTATTTTGTTACCTGTAGTTGGTGTCATAACCTTTCACCAGAGCTCTTCATGCCAAGACTGCAGAGATGATGTCTTATCTAAACATTGTAGCTCCTCAGCACCTAGAACAGTGCCCTATAACTAACAAATGCTTAATACAAATGCTTAAATTTGATAAGATCATGATATGACTAAAAACTGATGTAATTTGGCCAAGACAATGCCTTTGAAAGCTTCAGAGATGTTTTTTTCAGTGTAATTTTCCCCTTCTTGACTTCTTTTGTATTTTGTGTTTTATCTAGTTGTTTCATGTGCATAACTCTTGTTTTCCCCAAAAGATCTTAAGTATAAGATTTTGAGGGTAGGACCCATTTCACATACTTCTTTATCCCTTACTGGACAAATTGCCTTCCTAGGTGCAAAGCAGATGCTCTAGAAATACTTGTTTAATTAAGTGAATTGACATGAAAGGGGGAATTGAGAAGAAAACTGAGAATAGACTCTCTCAAAGTGAACATCCCACTTTAGGTATTTTTAACTATAAGGGGAAAGGGAAATGAGGTGATAGGTGGAGGCACAATTGGATCAAGTGAGGACTTTTGTGAATTGCTGATGTTTTTGTGTAGTTGAAATAGAGAGGACAAGAGATGGACTGCTTATGTGAGAAAAAGGAAACATATTGAGGATGAGATTACTGAATTGGTTTAAGGCACTAGAGTCTGGGCACAGCTGTAGGGGTTTGAGTCAAGAAACTGGCAAGAGAGCTACTACTATCCAAGAAAGGGGAGAAGGAGAACAGATTAGAAAGGCAAACTGTGAGAGTAGCCAAGGGATTTCTCCCTAATGGTTTTGATTTCATCATTAAAGTAGATCACAGGGGCCTTATATGAGAAACGGTGGCAACAGTGGGTCATAGGATTTTTGGAGAGTTGAAAAGACCAGAATAAGAAACCCTGAACTGTGAAATAGAACCTATATGATTAAGGAAACATTGAACATTTCCTTTCATTTGGAATAACATTTTTGGAAAACATAATAAAATTCACCATGAAATCTTTTTTTCAGAAGTAACCCATCTTTCAATGACCAGTTGAAACTAATGAGTCATCACAAAAGGAGACTGAACAATCCAGGGGCATAACTGATAAACTATCATTAAAAGCTACCCATTAGTTAATATAGTGGGATGGTGTAAAGGAACTCAGATTTGAGTCCAAAAATATTCTTGGTCAAATTTATCTTACTGTGACATTTTGAACTTTTGTTAAGTTATTGATTTTAGAGAATGGCTTCTTTTCCATGTTCCCAATTGCTTAATAAATACTTCTGTACAAAACATGTCAAGGTCTGTGAAATGGGTTTATGGAGAAATCCCATCCTATACCATAATGATCAATAGTAAGTAAATACTGATTCTTACCCATCCCTAAAAAGAGCTATGAGAGTTAGTCAAGGATTTGCTTATTGGGACCACTGGTAGAAAAGCTTTTGTCTTCATCATTAATCAATCTACCAAAAGGGTTGGAACCCTAAGATCACTTCCCACAAGAACATTCTGAGATTCTGCTGTGGGGCCTCCCCATGCAAGTCAATACAGATTCAACTGCAGAAACCAAATGGTATGTCTTCTTAGGGGGTCATACCAGCCACCAGGGGGCTCTCAGGCAAACTTTATTGCTATTTTGGGTTTTGGGCACCATGTTATTTGTTTTTATAGGATCATAAAATTTTGGAAGAGACCTTAGAGATCATCTAATTCATCTTCCTTTTAAAGATAAAGTAACAGAGTTCCAAAGGGGTCACAGGTCAAAGGTCCCAGAGCTAGTATCTCCACATCTATGAGATAACCACAATGCCAATACCATCTCCTGTAACTCATATAGGATTTTATGGTTTACATAGTACTTTTCTCACAACAACTTTGTGAAATGTAAGATCTGTGAATTTTCTTCCAAAACACTTGTGATGAAAATAGTAGAATTTAGAATTCTAGATTTTTCATTACTTTTAAGACATTGACATTTTTTTAAACATTATTTTATTTGGTCATTTCCAAACATTATTCATTGGAAACAAAGATCATTTTCTTTTCCTCCTCCCCCTCCCCCACCTCTTCCATAGCAGGATTCCACTGGGTATCACATGTGTTCTTGATTCGAACCCATTTCCATGTTGTTGGTATTTGCATTAGAGTGTTCATTTAGGGTCTCTCCTCAGTCATATCCCCTCAACCCCTGTAGTCAAGCAGTTGCTTTTCATAGGTGTTTTTACTCCCACAGTTAAGACATTGATATTTTTAAGACACTGAAAATTTTAAGACAAAGAATGAGCTTCATTAATAAAAATCACTTAAGCACAGTTTTCTAAAATGTCCAAAGTAGATAAAATAATGTTGATTTAAACTGATTAAATGCAACACATTGAAATGTACATTTAACCTCAAGATCTCCTATGACCTAAAAATCAGTTCAATGTGTCTTATTATAAGTAATGAAATGCTATGTTTTAGCATGCATAAAATGTTTAATAACTAAAAAGAAATTAATTAGTTAATTTTCTGAAATGCAAGAACAATCAAACATTTTGGGGGGAACATTAAATTCTCTAGGAAAGATGAATCTTTTTTGCTTAAAAGAAAATGCGGTCAGTAGATTGGCTCTTTGTTTTTATTTTTTTATTATATTTAACCAAAGAATTAATAAGTTTAAATTTTGATTGAATCTTCTATACTCTTGAATTTCAGCCAATTTATGCCAAATGAGGCATGACTTTCCATCCTCTTAACCATAAGCTTGAGACAGACATTCATTTTGATCTTCTCAGCTGGGAACCCTGTTCTCAACACCTATCCTTGAAGCACATACATAGTCTCTTGGCTGCTTATCTTAGTGCCCATCTGTTTGTATGGCATACTGCCCACTTCACAAGTTGGTTTGGACCCTTGCCCTAGTGTATAGGTGCCAGGCAATAACAGTTTACACAAGCAGTCTGCACAACAATATCAATGCAGTCTCTTTGCAGAATGTCTGGACACCCTGTCCACTAAAAATGGGCAGCACATGACTCCTGTTACTTGATCACATCTTTCAGCACTTGTGTTCTCTCCAAAGGAATGTTGGGAAAATGAGGAGAAAATACAGCATACTAGCATTTGATATTCCTAAAGTAATCATATTGCCATTGAAGCTGATTCCCAGGAAACTCAAAAAGATCATCAAAGGAGGGTCAAAAAAGATTTTAGAGTTAGAAACAATCTTTTGGGAAACTGAGGAGTTGCAGACAACTGAAAGACAAAAGACCCTAATTGTCCCCTAAAATAAAGATATGATCCTTCCATTAAGCAGAAAAAAAAAACAAGAGGTTTTTGTTTTGTTTTTGTTTTAGAGGGAAGGGAAGTTGTTTCAAAATCTAAGAAAAATGTCCACTTAGTTCTTTTGTGGCTGAATGAGAAGAGATGAATCTCTGGGATAGTCTACCAACCAGTTTTTGCTCAGGCTTATAGTTCAGTAACAACTATGATCATTATCAAATATATGAGATTCTTGAATACAAAGATTATGCCATTTCCTATTTTTGTATGTATCCAGAAAACATTATGGACTACTTGGTAGAATATTAAAGTCTAGTGAATAAGCATCAATTTGAAAAAAGCAAAAGTAAGCAGAAATAAAGACAAAGCTCAAATACTTTCAGACTGCTGAAATAAGCAACACTTAGAATGGGAGAGAAGGGAATTTTGAGTTTTAAAAGGGAATGACCCAATAAGAGTATCTTTATTCATTCAAGCACTAAGGCAAAGTTTTCTGGGTGCTAGATACTATTAGGATCTACAGTTGTAGACCCCACCTTGAGTTAGATAGCTACATGGGTCTTAGGCAGGTGATCTCACCAGATTGGTTCTAGCTTTTTCAGCTGTAAGATAAGTGGGATGAATTAAATATTTTCTGAGGTCCCTTCCAGTTTTCAAATTCTATAGCACTCCTATATATCAATGAATATAGAGAGTGGAATTTGATATAAAGCTGGCCAATCTTGGACCCCATCCAAAGGGTTTTAGTTACTGAAGTACCAAAAGGGCCCCAGCATATTTAGCCTGGTAAAGCATGTTAGTTTTTTCTATCAATTTCTCATCCTTCCATTTTTATTTATTGGTAGTGTTTTATTTTCTTTTTGGCTTTTTAAAAAAAGAATTAGCTCTCAAATAACAAACATAAGCTTACAAAAGATTCTAAAGTCATGTTCCCAAATTCCTGGAGAAGAAAACATTTATGAGTTGGGAAGATGAAAGCAAGTTTAACTTTAAAACATCATGCATCCATAATCTGTAATCATTAATATGCTCTTTTAAAGACCCTTACTTTCTGTCTTAGAATTGATACCAAGTATCCCTGTTCCAAAGCAGAAGAGTGGTAAGGGCTAGGCAACTGGAGTTAAGTGATTTGCCTAGGGTTACATGATTGGGAAGTCTCCTTGTCCTCAAATTTGAACCCAGGTCTTCTCTTCTCCAGCCTTGGCTCTCTATCCAATGATCCACAGAGCTGCCCCTTGTTATAGTAGAAATAATATTTCTATTATAACACCCTAGCATGATTTTTATAAAGAGTAGATTCTTTCTGGTGCACCCCACTAGACTCCAGAATCTTAGGTCTGAGATGGTTCAAAGACTTAGTAGGGTCCAGATGAAAAACAAGAATAACAAAGCATACGTAAAACATTCAGAGTATAAATTGTTTTGTACAAGAACATAGCCCAAAAACCTCAGTTTGATTTCCAAAGTCAATGAAAAATATCTTATGCCAGAAGTTTCTTGACTGAGTTGACAGAAGTTATCTGACTGAGTATGTTGAGAACAGTTTCAGAAAAAGATATTTGACTTACTATCTGGTACAGACCTATTTGCAACTTGAAGAATCTTTCTCTTTACATGGCCTGGTTTTTTAAAATTTAAAATATTTTTATAATTTTTATAATCCCTTAAATCTCCTCCTTTATCCCTTTACTCACCCATTCTCAAATACCCATCCTTTATAACAAATATTTTTATTAATAGAATTTATTTTCAGGAAATTTAGTTCCTCCTTCCCCTCTCCACACCACAGAAGGCATCATCTGGCAAACAGATATGTATATACAGATTAAGTCTTTCATGTTTCCATTTTTTATTTCATTCTTTGCAGGCAAACATTCACAAGTTATTCTTCAAATATTAACTCTATAGCTCTATATAATGTTCTCTTAGTTCTACTCATTTCACTCCTTATTGTTTCATATAGTTCTTTCTAAGTTTAAAAAAATGAACTCACTTCTTATTTTTTATGGTGCAGTAGTATATATACATACATACATATACGTATATGTATATATCATGACTTGTTCAGCCTTTCCCCAATTTGTGGGTAGTTTCCAGTTTGTTTTTTTGCCACCACAAAGAGAGCTGCTATGAATATTTTGGAACATAAAGTTTTTTTTTTCTCTGATCTCTTTGAGAAACAGATAAAGCAATAGTATTGCTGGATTTAAGAATATACACAATTTTACAGCGCTCTAGGTGTAATTCCAAATTGCTTTCCAAAATGGTTGGATCAGTTCAGTTCCACCAACTGTGTATTAGTATCTCCATTTTTCCACATCTCCTCCAACATTTGTCACTTTGCCATTTTGTCATTTACATGGTCTGTTTTTAAAAATGTAACTAAAGTAATTTTAGATGTAGCCATTAGTACTATCTCTAGAATCCTAGGACCTGGGTTAAAATCCCAATTCTGATGCCACGTATGTGACCATGGACAAGTCTCTGTTTTTTTTATTTCCTGATCTGTAAAATAAAAGGGTTTAGTTGGATGGTTCCTGAGGTTTCTTCCAACTCCAGATCTTTGATTTCCTACGACATCTGATTCCATTCTACAAACACTTATTAGGTTATTGATATATTTAGAGCACTCTGCTAGGTACCGAAGGAGATGAACAGTTCATAGGTAAGTCACAATTGGGTCAAATCAGGGAGCTTACTGTCTAAGAGGTGTGAATAAGACACATAGAGAGTTATGCATGAATCCAAATGATAAGTACATTAAGGAAGTGCAAAGTGCTACCTGAGGCTCAGGGAAGGAAGGTTGTTACCCACTGAGTGTGTTTGGGGATGTGACAGGGAGACACGAAAAGTTCCCTGAGCTTTTCAGTTGGATTTTAAAGGGGTGGTAGGATTTCAATGGGAGAATATAAAACAGGATGTTCTAAACAGAAGGACAATAGAAACAAGGGCTTTGAGATGGGGAAAATAGGGTGGATTTAAGGGATAGAGAATCATTCCATTTTGGATGTAAAGGAGTTTTGTTTTTTGAGAATTGTGACATCTGATAAATATAGAAAGGAATCAAGCAAAAACCACAAATAAAAAACACTGAACTTTACCAAATATGGAATAGGAAGCCCTTCAAAGTTTTTCAATAGAAAGCAGACATGACTAGGCATGACTAGACAGGCAAGGCAACTCTAGGGGTCATATGAAGGATGGAGTGAGAATGGATTACAAGAGATTATTACAGTAATCTTAGCAGGTAATAATATGGGCAAGCATTAGGGTTATGATAAGCAGATAGGAGAGGGATAGATGTAAGTGGCATTGAAGAAGTAGAAGAAAACTTGAAAACTAACCAAGTTTTCAAATGAGGAGAAAAGGCAAAGGTATTACTCAGGTTTCAAACATGGAAAATGCATTCATTGCTAGCACTTATAGAAAAGAGGGCAAAGATTTATGAGGAGAAAAAAATAACCTTGGTTTTCGATAGACTAAGTTTGAAATGCTGGGGTGCCGTTCAGGCGGAGAGATCCTTCAGGCAGCTGGAGATACAAATCTGTAGCTACAAAAAGGAGTCAGAGCTGGGGCTATAGATTTCAGAATCATCATTATTAAGTTGGTAGCTAAAGAGGAAACAAAACAATTTTTGGAGAGAATGTATAGAAACAGGAAAGCAAAAGGTAGGGACCAAAACCTTGGGACACATCCATCTTAATGGGTTGGGAAAAGGATGAAGAATCAGTGAAGAAGACAGAGAAAGTGTTTACAGAGATAGGTGAAGCAAAAACAAACAAACAAACAAACAAAAACAAAACCCTGTGAAGTAAAAGAGAGGAAAGTATCTAGGAAAGAGTGGTCCCCAGTGTCAAATACTCAATAGATGGGATACCTGGGAGTCAGAGGAGAGAGTAAAAGAAATGGAACAGCTGTTGTAAGGAATGAGATAAGGAATGATGTATTGGTCTGCTATAATCCTATATGAAAGTCTCTGGATTGTTATGTATCTTCATGCTTGGAAATTCCGTCTAAATTTACCTTGTTTTGAACTTCATAACTTAAAATGAGATTTTCAGAATATCTGATCTTTGTTTTGGAAGCTTGACACTGTTCTTTGACTAGAAGCATTCACATTGATGTCAAGGAACGTGTTATAGGCAAGAATGTGAATATGTGGACAACCAAATGACTTTATGATTTTTTTCTTTGCTAATTAACAGTTGAGGATTGTATATGCCTCTTATAATGTCGTTTTCTCTAGCTTATTAGTAATTCATCAGTATCTATGATATTTAGATCTGACCTATGGATGCTAAAGGTTAGAGTACAACTCTTTCTTCATTCTTAATTCTGAGAAGATATGTCATATGTCAGCATAAAGATCATTTGCCCTATATTTGCATTACATTTTCAGATTTGACCTATGGTCTCTAGTGGTCAAACTTGAACTTAGACTTTTCCAATTTTACAGAAGCACTTTCTGTCATCTAAAAAAATAAGATTTTCTAGGCTGGTAATAAGATCTCAGACTTGACCTTGACCTTGATTTCTAGAAAATGTGAATGTTATTGGTATAAACATTCCCTTTGCTCTGCCACTACATTAGGTCCCAGGCTTATATTGATGCTGTACAAGTTTTACAAAGATTTTTATTTACTTTTTCCATATCCATTACAGTGAAATCTCATCAACTGGTCTTTTATTAATTCAGACTTAGACAAATAAAGAATTTTAAGATCATCTCATTTAAATATCTACATCAATAAAACAGTATTTATTAAGTGCCCACTATGACCCAGACACTATGCTAAGCACTGGATATCTTTTACAAATTACAATCATTTATGGATACACCATACCCTCATCCTCCCTTGTAACTCAGAAAAATTACTAAGCAAAAACAGTCATCCCAGTGGTTGTGTCTAACAATTTACAACATTCCAGTCTTGCCATCTCCCACTTCTCTGCTGAATGGAGAGCTATGGGTTTCATCACTAATTCTGGTGATAAAGTGGTCATTAAAAATACTCAAGATCAGTTTGTTTTGGTGTTCTTTTCCTAACCTTCTTTTCCTACAAATTAGAAACCTGAAAGCAAAGTGATGACCAAGATCTGGCTAGTTGCACAACCTCAGTATACTGCCTTCCCCTCTAAAATTGTGTAGTTTGGAAGAAATTGGGAAGAAATTTGCCTTTGAACTACCTGTGAAAAAATTGTTTATTGTTATAATGAATTGTATAAACAAGATCTCATCAATGATTAGATATTTAATAGTATGAGCGTATTTTCAACAGTTTAGGAGGATCTATTCATCTATGATTATTATACTACTGTATTTATCATTCCTTACCAGATTGTTATACGAGGCCTGTAATATGAGGATTTTTATCAAGGTTGTATTAGTTTAATGCTTGCTATCATATAAACCTAGAAGTTATGAAAATCTATTTTTAGATTTTTCTATAATTTCGAGTTTTTACCAATTCAGATTGACCTTCCTCACTATTTACACACATCCAGGAGGTTTTTCCTTTTTTTAAAACTCTGAGAATGCATGTAGGTTATTCAAGAGGCAACTTCTTGGCAACAGAAGCTTTATGTTGAATATCCACGGCTCCATTCCAGACAATTAGGTTTTCCAGTTGGGCTGCACAGCTGTCTGAAAAGCTTCTTTTCCTGGGATAAACAGTAACTTAGTGTTGCCTCCAATTTCCAATTCCAGTGTAGTTTAGAATGTGTATTTTGACTGAACACATATTAGGGAAAGATTATCAATGAGCATTTCCATTTGCATTGCAATGAAATCATTCCTTAGGATACTGAAATGGAGTGATCTGGGTTAGCATTAGGAACTTAGCTTATTCCAAAGTGATAGGGAAAAAATGCAATCAGGTATGTACTTGGAAATATTTGTGCAAACTCCCTGAGAGAATAAGGAAGAAGAGATTAATTCAATGACAGCTCAGAGTTGAGGAATTTAGTTTTGTAGTCAATAACAAGTAGTTCTTAAATATTTAATATATATTCAACATTGTGCTAGAAACCGTCACATGGAGGATATAAGAGAAATATAATTAATAGCTGAATTTTATAGTATGTGATTATATGAAATCCTTAACTTAAAAGAGCTTACAATTTAGTTGGAGAAACAAGACTAAACGATACTAGACATTTGAGGGTAATCTAAGGCAGTATATAATTAAGTGCTAAATTATATAATTTAGATCATACATGCAACATGGGTTTGTGCCTTTATATCCTAGTGCCATTTTTTATTCATCTTCAGGTCACAGATTTAGAGCTAGAATGGAACTTAAGAGTTCATTTAGTTTGGCTGTTCATTTTATAGATGAAGAAACTAATGAGTAAAGAGCTTAAATGACTCACCTAAGGTCACAGCAAGGATAAGCAAAGGAAAGATTTGAACCCTATTCTCTGACTTCAGATCCAGAGCTCTTCCCACTAAACTATTCTTCCTCAAGCACCATAAAAGATATATAAAGTACTCTGGGACTTTAGGGAAGGAGAAGGACCATTTCCAGTTGGGGGACCAGTGGAGGCTTCATAGAGGAGGTAGAATTTAATATAAGATTGGAAAGGAAAATAGGATTTCAATAGGTGGAGACATGATGGAAGTTGGGAAGAGGGCTTTCCAAAGACAAAGGTCTATGGAGATAGGAAAGCCAGGCCATATTTGAGGAAGAGTAAACATTTCTGTGGTTACCATACCCCACTTAATTCAGGGTTCAGCTGAACTGGAGAACAGGTTATGAGGAGGAAAGTAATGGAACGCAATGCTGAAAAGATTGTCCAAGAGCAGCTCATAGATGGCCTTGACTATCAGGCTGAAAAATAAACTGTATTTAGAAAACAATAGGAGCGAAGGAAAATATTTGAGCCAAATGATCAGAGTTTTGCCTTTAAGAGGATTAATCTGGCAACAAAATAGGCCATAAAGAAAAGAAAACATAAATTAGTGAAGAGACAACTATAATAATTTGGAGTCAGGTAATTAGGACCTGAACAATGGCAATGGCAATAGATCTAGAAATAGTGTATGGCTATCAGTTTCAGATCCTGAAGATGCCTAGAAAGGAAGAATAACTGCCCTGGAAGCTGAGTCCAACTTGTGTGTTTACTTAAGAGCTTCAGAGAAGAGCCTTAGAGTTACTGTGGATGATTAGAAACCATGCTGGGTGAAGGGGGGGGGGGATAAGTTGATTGATAACTGACATATTTGGGCAGAGAAACTGAGTCAATGCATGGAAAGGGAGAGAGTAGTAGAAGAATTGGTTCAGTAGAAGATTCACTGGTATGATGAAGCAGTTGATCATGGAAGCTTAGAAAGTGTAGGTAGGGAGTTAGTTTGTAGGGGAGGGTTCATGAGTGACATGGAAGAGTTGGAGGGGACTTTAGAGGTCATTCAGTCCAAACTCCTAGTTTTACAGATGAAAAAAAAAATGGTGACGCAATGCCGAACTGACCAACTCTTGTTATTCATTAAACACTAGCCAGAAAACTTTGGGACCCAAGTTAGGAGTCTGGTTTTAATGTCCTCCCATCCCTATACAGCATATATATTAGCACAAAGAGCACTGATGAGAAACTGCTAACAAGGTTTGGTTTCCTGCCACTTACCTGAATTTGACATTCCAGGAGGAACCTTTAGTTCTTTCGGGGGAAGAGAATGTGTAGGGTAAATGTCAACAAGTAGATTTATAACATGGTCATTAGTGATGGTGCATAACAGAATGTGGTATTGTTGAAAGAGAGTCACAAAATACAAGAATGGGAAGGAACTTCAGAGGCTGTTCAGTCTCACCTATAACTGACCAAGAATATTATTTCAATATGTCTAGCCTTTGTAGGAAGAACTATAATAATGAGAAACATTCTACTTCCCAAGGCAGCTTTACCTACTCTTGTATAGCTTGAAATGTGTAGAGTATTTTCCTTACATAAAACTTAAATTTTCTTCTTTGCAATTTCCACCTATAACTCTTTGTTCTGTCCTATGGGGTCAAGCAGAGTCTTGTCTCTCTTTTGTGTAACAGCCTTTCACATACTATCATCTAAACATCACAGGTTTCTTCAATAGATGCCTTTATGATATGGTTTTGAGATGTTTTTTCATCTCACTTCCTGTGCTCTGGATACTCTTATCAATATCCTTCCTAAAATGTGGCACTCCAAACTGCACACAATGGATGAAGCTTGATCTGACCAGGTCAGAGCATCCCCTGCTTAATCCTGGTTATTGTGCCTCTCTGAATGCATCTAAGATTATATCAGGTGAAGATTGCATACATCACACTGTAAACTCATTTTGAGTTTGCAGCCCACCAACATAGTCAAATTTGTTCGTGTCTGTCCATACTTCCACATACTTCCACATTTTTGTTTGTGAAATTGACTTTTTGGAACCCAAGTCACTTCACCAAATTTACATTCATCCCTGCTGAATTGGATGGAACCTGACCTTCAAATTTGTAATAGCTTTTTGGATTCTGAGTCTGCTATCTAGCATGGGTTGGATTTGTATTAGCTGCAGACTTGATAAGTATGTCATCTATATCTTTACCTAAATGTTTGATAAAAAAAAAAATTAAACAGTACAGAGCCAAACACAGATCCTTGAGGCATTTGACTGGATACTTCCTGATAAATTCAGCCATTCATGTGGCATAGTAAAAAGAGTATTTGACCTGGAGTCAATAAGATCAAGATTCGAATTTCTCCATTTCCTTCTTTTATAAAATGGTAATAAAAATTGCATCTACCTCACAGGACCATTGTGAATATCAGATGAGATGTGTGTAAAATGTTTTACAAAGCTTATAATACCAAATAAATGAGTGCTGTTAATATTACTTTGGACTTGGCCATTCATGCAGTTTATGCATTCATCTGCAAACTCTAATTATCATCTAGCTTATATCTCAACATCTTTTCCACAAAAACAGTTTAAGATACCTTGTCACACGCCTTGTTATAATCTAGATAATCTCTATCTTCATTTCCCTGTCTAGTAGTCTGTCTAGTAGTCTGTCAATATGGGAGATGAGTTTGGCATGGCAAAACTTAAAAAAAAAAAACCCTTACCTTCCATCTTAGAATTAATACTATGTATTGGTTCCAAGGCTAAAGAGTAGTAAGGACTAAATGATTTTCCCAGGGTCATACAGCTATGAAGTTTCTGAAGTCAGATTTAAACCCAGGACCTCATAGCTCTAGGCCTGGCTCTCAATCCGCTGAACTACGGAGTTGCCTCCAGCAAAACTTCTTTTTGATGAAATATCGGATCCTTGTATTTATCACTTTTATCACTGAATATTCATTAATCATCCTTTTAATAATACATTCTATAACTCTGCCAGGAATAGAGATCTGATGTCCTCTAGTTTACAGATTCCATTTTGCAAGGAGCAAGAGAATGGCAAAAAGCTGGCCCTTTATGACGCTAAGACATCTCCTCAGCTATGATCCATAGGGACTAAAGGAGAAGATGACAAAGACAAACACAATTCCATCAAAGAAAGTTGGACCAAGCCCACTGAGAGATGGACCAGTTTATAGAGTCACCATTTTCTGAAAGGCAAAAAGGCTTGGGTCCAGGACCAGAAAAGCAGTCTACTTTGGGAACCTTGTTGGCAAAGTACAGCCAAAGAGACCATACTACATTTTGCTGCATCTTAGACTAGATATGCACATGAGTGCATTAGTGAGAGGTATTTGAAACTATTTTTGCCAGTAACTGAATCCCATTGGATTGCCGCTGGAGAATGGAAAGGTAGTTGGAGAAGGAAGAAATTAAATCTCCTTCATTCTTTTCAGAATCCTTTCCATTTGTACTCAAAAGACCAAATGTAGCAGTGACAGTGAGAGATGAATTTTCAGAATGTCTTGCAGTGCTAGACAGTAGATACCAAGTTAACATTTATTCCATTCATTGTATTCAGGGCTATAGAGTTGGGCTTCTGAGGACTGAACAAAAAAACTACTCACATTTGGGTTATGGAATAGTGAGTCTGGAGTTTCCTAATGAAATTTCTCGACAATCATCTAGTACTGGCAATCGTTGCTAGAGTTCCAGCATTGATTAGAACCACCTCTAGCTTCTTCAAAGAACAGGCAGGGAACCATAGGCTGAGAGCTGAGGCTTAGAACTTAAACACATGGGCAATCCATGCATCCTTTGCAGAAGTTTAGAGTTTTAAAAAAGGATTGGTTCTGCCAGAAAGCATTAAGAAAGTATTGAAAATTTTAATTCAAGGAGGATCCAGAGAAATCCTATGCTGGAGTCTTTCTGGTGTCAAAGGAAGTGAAGGACTGTCTAAGAAAACAAATTCAATATGAAGGCCAGCATCATCTACAAAGGGGTATGTAATGTAGAATAAGACACTCAAGACTCCTTTGCTGATTGTTTTAAGACACATTCAGATTTAATGTTTAATATGTATATGATCTATATAATATATAAATTATAAAATGTCTTAGTATCATATAGGCTACAAGTTTGATACAAACAATGATTTTTGAAATTCTCACTTATTTGAATTGAGGACTTAAATCAAGTTGGGTTATTTATTTCCAAAATACCTCACATGGAAGGAATACAATAATCTACAGGACTAGTGTGGTAGGTAGGTCGGTTGGTCACATGGAAACTGAGAATTGTAACTAACCCACTGGATGATCAAATCAAGTCTCTTTTTTTATTACTTAATTTAATTTTCTCTCCAATTATGTGTAAAAAGTTTCCAACATTTTAAAAAGAATTTTGAGTCTTGAATTCTCTCCCTCCCTCCACTTAAATGGTAAGGACATTGATAAAGATTTTACACATGCAATCATTTTTCCATAGTAAACCTTTTGTGGAAGGAAACTCAAAAAAATTAAGAAAGAGAGTAAAAAATGTTTGCTTTGGTCTGGATTCAGATTCCACCAGTTCTTTCTTTGGAAGCAGATGACATTTTTTACCATGAGTCCAATAATAGCTAAGTTATTCATAGTTGTTCATCATACAGTATTGCTATCATTGTGTACAATATTCTCCTGATTCTGCTTACTTCCTTCTACTTCGGTTTATGGAACTCTTGCCAGGTTTTTCTGAGGTCCTCCTGCTTGTCACTTTTTACTGCACTATAGTATTTCATTATAATTATATACTCTAACTTAACCATTCCCCAGTTGATGGATATCCCTTGCTTTCCAATTCTTTGCCTGTACAAAAAGAGCTCCTTTAAATATTTTTATACATATAGATCCTTCCCCTTTTTGTTTTTTGTTTTTCTTTGGAGTGCAAGTCTAGTAATGATATTGCTGGACCCAAGGGTATATATTGTTTTAAAGCCCTTTGTGCATAGATCCAATTGCTCTGCAGGATGGTTGAGTCACTTCACAACTCCCCCAACAAGGCATTAATGCCTCAATTTACTCAAATTCCCTCTAGGTTTTGTCTTTTTCCATTTTTTGTCATAATAGTCAATTTGATAGGTATGAAGTTGTACCTCAGAGTTGTTTTAATTTTTATTTCTCTAATTAACAGTGATTCGGAGCATTTTTTTTTGCATTACTATAGAAAGCTTTAATTATTTGTCTGAGAACTATCTGCTCATATCCTCTGGCCATTTATCAATTGGGGAATGACTTGTATTCTTATACATTTGACTCAGTTCTCTACGTATTTAAGAAATGAGGCCTTTATTAGATACTTGTAAAAAATTTGTACCATTATAATTACTGTGTGTTCCTCTCCATCCTATTTCCCCATCTAGTTTCTGATCACTGTATCTCACATCTTCTTCTTCTCCCCTTTCCCTCCTATTTTTCTTTAGGTTAAGGTAGATTTCTATGCCCAGTTGATTATATATGTTCTTCCCTCTTTGAGCCAAATTTGATGAGAGTAAGGTTCATATGTCCTCTGTTTCCATTCTCCTTTATCTTTCTCCACTGTAAAAGCACTTCCATGCCTCTTTTATATGAAATAATTTATCCCATTCTATTTCTCCCTTCCCATTTCTACAAATACATTTCTCTTTATCACCCTTTAATTTTATTTTTTTACATTTCATCCCATCATATTCAACTCACACCCTTGCTCTCTGTCTATGTATACTACTTCTAACTTCGGTAAGAAAGTTCTTAGTGTTATAAGAATCATCTTCCCATTGTGAAGATTGGATTTGGCTATCTCCAGA
The DNA here is from genome assembly GCF_027887165.1 of Monodelphis domestica. Lineage (NCBI taxonomy): Eukaryota > Metazoa > Chordata > Mammalia > Didelphimorphia > Didelphidae > Monodelphis > Monodelphis domestica. The sequence continues at coordinate 263,442,023 of NC_077231.1, forward strand.
TTGTAACAATGAAGGTACTTAGCTCTTCCTTGACAGTGAAGATAAAATTATAACCCCCAGTCTATTTTTAGATTTTAATCCCCAAAAGTGTTAGTTCAGTATTTAAAGTAGATCTACCCATTTTAACCACAAGAAGATGTGAACTAACTACAAAATGGTGTGAACACCCATTTCATGCATTGAGTAGGAGGTCTGTGACCCATGAGTGAAAGAGCAGACAGTCCTGGAGAGGAGTGTCTGCTGTGATTGGTAGACGTAAAAATTTAGGGGAGGTGACACAAGAGGAAAAGGTCTTTAAATAGAGGAAACAGGGGCACACAAAGATGGATCAATGAATCGAGATCATACAGTCACTCGGATTTGGACTGGAAGACAAATCACTCAGCATTGGAATGAAGAGAGACACTTTAGGAGAGACTGGAAGACAGACACTCAGACCTGGAGTGAAGACACTTGGCTGTGGAACTAGACCCCTGGAGATGTTTGTGCAGGAGATCTCAGACTGCTTTCCTTTTAGATGGTCACCGTGATGAGTGAAAGGTTGACTTAGTTCCTTGCCCTTTCTGGAGGTGCAAACCTTCAAGAAAGGCCCATCATCTTGAGACTCCTTTTTCCTGATTAGGGCCTTAGAATTTCTACCTGGCTCAGAGGAAGCTGGAGTTCTCTCTCTCTCTCTCTCTCTCTCTCTCTCTCTCTCTCTCTCTCTCTCTCTCTCTCTCTCTCTCTCTCTCTCTCTCTCTCTCTCTCTCTTTCTCTCTCTCTCTCTCTCCCTCTCTTCCTCTCTTCCTCTCTCTCTCTCTCTCTCTCTCTCCCTCTCTATCTCTCTCTTTCTCTCCCTCTCCCTCTCTCTCTCTCTTTCTCTCCCTCTCCCTCTCTCTCTCTCTCTTTCTCTCTCTCTCTCCCCCCCCCCTCTCTCTCTCTCCCCCTTAATATCTTCCCTCTATTGTAAAATAAACTACAATAAATTCCATTTTACTTTAGTAATTCATTTTGGGATTTAGAAATTAAATCCCTGGCAACCACCAATTACTTATTCAAGTCCAACCACAATAAATTTAACACCATATAGGTATGTAAACAGTTTAACTTTATTCAGTGTCTTGTGATTTCTCTTTTCTTTTTCTCTTTTTATGCTTATCTTGAGTCTTATATTTGAGAGTTAAATTTTCCATTTAATTCTAATCTTTCCATCAGAAATGTTTGAAAGTCCTCTATTTCACTAAATATCCATTTTTCCTTCTGAAGGGTAATACTCAATTTTGCTGGGTAAGGGATTCTTCATTGAAATCCTACCTCCTTTGCCCTCTGGAATATCATATTCCAGCCACTCTGATCCTTTAATGTAAAAGCTGCTAAATCTTGTGTTATCTTGACTATGGCTTGATGATATTTGAATTTTTTGGCTGCTTGCAATATTTTCTCCTTAACCTAGGAGTCCTGGAATTTAGTTATATTATTCCTGGCATTTGTTATAAGTAAGAGATGAGGTTCATAAGAAAATGTAAGTTTGCCACCCTAAAACACAATTATCTTTTGGGAATCTCTTTTAGGAAGTGATTGGTTTGTTACCATGTCTATTTTACTCTCTGGTTCTAGAATATCATGGCAGTTTTCCTTGATAATTTCTTGAAAGATAATTTCTAAGTTCTTTTTTTGATTGTGACTTTCATATAGCCCAGTAATTCTTAGATGAACTCTCCTGGATTTGTTTTACAGGTCAGTTGTTTTTCCATTGAGATATTTCACATTTTCTTCTATTTTTTCATTCTTTTGATTGTTTCTTAAGATCTTGTGGAGTTAATAGCTTTCACTTGCCCAATTCTAATTTTAAGATATTATTTTCTTTAGTGAACTTTTATATCTCCTTTTTCATTTGACCAATATTACTTTGTAAATTATTTCTTTTCCTTGGTGAATTTTTGTACCTCTTTTTCTATATGACCAATTTTGTCTTTTAAGAAGTTCCCTTCAGTTTATTTTCCTGTATTTTTTCCATTTGGCCATTTTGGCTTTTTAAAAAGTTCTTTTCTTCAATGGTTTTTGTACCTCTTTTAACAACTGGCTTTTTTAAAGATATTGCTTTCTTCAGCATTTTTTTGTGCTTCCTTTACAAAGCTATTGACTCTTTTTTCATGATTTTCCTGTATCACTCTATTCCTTTCCCCAATTTTTCTTCTATCTACCTCTCTTATTTGATGTTAAAAATCCTTCTTGAGCTCCTATATTTATACTTTTGGGGGTTGTGAGCAATTCATATCTTTTTGGGGCTTTGGATGCAGTAGTATTGACTTTGTTGTCTTCTTCTGAGTTTGTATTTTGGTCTTCCCTGTCACCAAAATAATTATCTATGTTGAATTTCTTTTTTGTTGTTTGCTCATTTTTCAACGTTTTATTTTCTTTTAACTTACAAAAACTATTAAAGTTGGGCTCTGTTTTGATAGTGAAATGATCACTATTCTAAGCTTCAGGTTCTTGGTACAACTACTTTCAGAGCTAGCTCTGGGGAATCTATAAACTTTCAGTTCTTCCAAGGTAGTATGATATAAGGAGAGGTATACTTGCTACTTTCCTGGCCTGTGCTCTGGTCTGTGAGCAACCACAAGCACTGTTTTTCACCTTGGAACTGTGACCAGGTTCCCCAGATCCCTTGTAACTACAAGCTCTTGTGTGTTAGTGCTCGTCCTCACCCTAAGACCTTGACTCAGAACCACCATCTAAATCTGAATGTGGGCAATTCAACAAGGATCTTAAATCCAAAGTCAACAAAGGAACCCCTGTAATCTCCTGAGCAATTGTGCAATCCTCCTTACTATCTGTGTCTCAGAGTTTAGGAGGCCTTTGCTGCTGACTTAAATGCCCCCTCAAAGAACTCTTTCCATGATAGGGTCTGCTTTGGTGTGCTCATTTGTACTCCACTTCTACCCCAGTGCAATAGATCTTTTGTGCTGGCCTTCTAATTTGTTTGGGCTAAAAAATTATTTCACTTTGTCTTTTTATGGGTTATGTTGCTCCAGAATTCATTTTGAAGTATTATGTTATAGCTGTCTGGAGAGTAATTTGGTAGCAATTGACATGGGCATTGTACCTCCCCCCCAAACTCGGGCAAATTATTATCAGGGAAATTCCTTTGCTCCCTTACATCCTTGTGACTCCTAACCTAAAACATCCAATGACCCCTATAGGACCTGAGAGGATTGTCCTCCTTTGATCCTCCTTTAGATTTAAGATGTACAGAGAGATGCACCTCCAGGATACACCTCAATACTATTGGGCTGTATCTTAGACATCTGTCTGTTCCCTAAAACCAAAGAATCTTTTAGGGGTCATTCCCTATGTCTCCAGGCAGACCCAGACAGATGACCAAACCCCTGAGGGTTTACCACTCCAGAGTCATGTCCACAGCATGACATAGCATGTTGTAAAGAGTATAAAATCCCCAGAATTTATGTCGTCTGGGGGACAGCTTTTCCATCCATGCTGTCCTCCCAGGGAAACAGCTTTTCCATTCATACTGTCTTCCCAAGGAGCAGCCTTCCATCTTGCTGTTTCACCTGTACTATCCTCCTGGCCATTCTCAACATTACTTTCTAAATTAATAAATTTCTCTTTTTATTTTTAAGCTAAGTTTCAGAGTCTTGCATTCTTGCAGAAAGGTATCCTTCCTGAACCCCAGGGGTGTACCTCTTCACCTCCCGTAACAGCAATCATGTCAGTTTATTTTACCTTCTGTGCCATCTTGACCCTGCCCCTCAAATCCAGTTTAAAAAAAGATGCTGACAGGCTACAAATAGACTAAAACCAATAAGACAATTTAAAATAATTTCAATTTATACATTTTATTTTAGCATAGTAGCCATTTCCTAATAAACACGCACATACAGAATAACTTTCTATAAAGCAATATTAAACAAAGCCACCTAATTCAGTGATTAAGACTGACAATACACATGCATTTCCATTTTTGTAGTTTATTGTTTATGAATAGGAAGGAAGAGTGTATGCTTTAATTTTAGTAATTTGGAAACAACATTGTCCATTCTGTTTGCTTTTTTAAGCATTTTGTTGATTTCTTTTGTTTTTGTTTTTAAGTCACTTTCCAATATACCTTCTCTCCCCTCAGACCCTCCCTCATAACAAAGGAAAATTTTTGCAAATCCAAACAAAATAGTGAGCTTGTCTACCATTGTGTGCAACATCATTTTTCATAGTCTACTGTTTCTCCCCCAAGAGGAAGTATGTTTCACCTTCTGTTCTGTAGAACCAAGATTATTTGTTACATTTAATGTATTCCAGTGCCTCTTAGTGTCATTTTTAGTGTATTATTGTAGTAATTCTACATTTTGTTCTCTTGATTCAACTTTCTTTGCTCTGGATTACTTTATGTCATTCTATGTTTGTATGAATTTCTTATATTTGTAATATTCTTTTTCTATGGTGGTGGTAGGAGGGGATACAAGAGGTAGGATCTATGGTATAGGAAATGTCCATTAAGAAGCCTCCCTTTATCATTTGAGATGAGCAATTTAGAGTCTTAGAGGCATGTCTAGATCCCTTACTGGTCAAATGTCTTATCCAGAATCATGTAAGCCATGTGTTCAGACCATTCTGCATCTTTTGGCATTTCTTGGGGTATAATAAATAATATGTGGGTAGAACAATATTTCCTAAAGCCTCCAAGACATAGATTAGGGTAGTTATTCCCCTAAAATGTAGTGAAAAAAACATTAAGACTTCACTGGGTTAAGAGATTAACACCCAAACCAGGAGCATCTGGTTATCTAAATACAAAAGACCTGCACGATTTCTAATTACATACATCAGGAGAGCAAATGAAAAGGGAAGCTGTGCTCATATGAATTGGAGTTAGATTTTTGTCAAAAAGCCTTTCCATGTTCCTGTTACAGAAACTAATTTTTTTAATAAAATATTAGATCTGAGTATCTCATTTTGATCCAAATTTGAGCCCGAACCAGTAGATAGTCTTAAGTCACTCATGACCCAGAACACAATTGTATTTATGTATCACAATTTGTAAGGCAATCTCCAACCAAAGGAGCCATTATATTTCCAATATGACTACTTGGGTAGATTACTCACCTGTTAATATCCTTTGGTCTAACAATTCCCTGATGGCATCTTTCTTTCTGCCTTTAACCTCTTTGGAGTATATGCCCACTAAGGAGTTCCTTGACCCAAAAAGTGTGCACCATACGGAAACTTTTCTCTCATAATTCCAAACTTGTTTTCAGAAAGAACAAGTTTTGTTGCCTTTTAGCATTTTCTTCTTTAACATTGTTATGTATACATATATTATTATTTGGGTCTTGGCTTTTTCATGTTGTGTTAGTTTATATAAATCTTCTTGTTCTTCTCTGAATTCTTCGTATTTGCTGTTCCTTATGATTTAATAACATACATTCATATAACCCAAGTACCAAAGCCCAGTAATGTGGAACTTTCTCTTTATTGATGAAAAGCAGTGCCCTGGGCCTACATGAAAGGGGAGGTAGAGATGGAGACAGTTGTAATACCCAAGGCTCCTCAGGTCTTTTGGGGTTTTGTAATCTCTTTGGGGTTCAGATGCTACAGGCAAATGGGGGGCACTTCTGACTTCCAGCTTTGAGAGAGAAGATGGATGCTACTAGTCCCACTTCAGGTTGCTGAAAGAAAATTCTGAGAAGTCAATAGAAGAGCTGGTTGCCATCATATCCCTATCCCTGGCTTCCTTCACTAGTACTTCCAAGAACTTCCTTTTGGGTAAGATTTGAGACTCTTTCTTGGTTGAGTATCTCCCTTCCAATGGGAGAGCTCTTTCACTCTGAATTATCTGACATATATTCTCCTATGTATACTTTCTCTGTTTTTTTTTTCTATTTGACGTGGATAAATGGGCTTCTTGGAGAATTGCTATGTGTATCCACCTTGGAGCTGGTATTTGGTGGGAAAGGGATCAAGCTTTAAATATAAAGTGTGAAGTCCTCTTGTTTCCCCTATTAATGAAACTGTGATCAGAGGTTAACTTAAATCTGAAAATTTCATCCCTTAGACTAGTGATATTTTTAAACCCTTACTTTCTGTCTCAGAATCAATATTGTGCATTGGTTCCAGGGCAGAGGAGCAGTGAGGGCTAGACAATGCAGGTTAAGCAATTTGCCCAGGGTCACGGAGTTCGGTCTGAGACCAATTTTTAACTCAGGACCTCCCATCTCTAGACCTGGCTTTCAATCCACTGAGCCACCTAGCTGCCCCTGGCTAATAATATTTAAGATAGTCATTAGATATAATTCTAGGTTGGTATCCCCTCTCTCTGAGGGAAACAGAGTAGTCAGCTTCTCCCTTCTGCTTTCTCTCCTGTCAGGAATTACATCCCTTGAAGAAGAGTCAAGAGAAATGAGGTTAGAGAAGTCTATTCTGCCTCTCTCAGAGGCACAAGATGATGCCCCTATGCTACATATAGCCCTGGCAATATTTATATGCCACAATTTGTTCAACTATTCCTTAATCACTGGGTTCATAAATGTTCTAACTTTTATATATTACAAATCATGCCACCATAAATATTTTGGTATGCAAAGGACCCTTTTTTATTCTAACTCTCCAAACCATTTTCCCACCTCTGTCCCATTGACTTTTTCAGACTAGAGGGCCTCCATCTTTACAGCCTCTTCCTCTAATAGGTAAGTTACTTCTTGGAACTTCCATTTGAGGAAGTACCCTTTCTAGTCTTACCAATAACTATGTGACCTCAGCTTTTGACTTTCTGAATTAAATTTCCATTTATCCCCTTCTGTTTTGTAGTTTTGTGTTGTTTTGTCTTTCCTTCTAGAATGTAAGCTTCTTGAAGGCAGGGATTATACTTTTGCTTTTATTTGTATTCCCAGAGATTAGCTCAATTCTGGCACATGTTAGAATTTAAAAAGTGTTTTGTCCAATCTAATTTTATCTAATCTGTCATTAGCCTCCTTGCTATATAAACTCAATAGTGCAATTGCTGGATTAAAAGATATAAACAGTTTAGCCACTCCAAATTGTTTTCAGAATAGCTGAAACAATTTATAGTCCTGCTTGTAGTGCCTAACTTCAGGTGAGCTCCCCAAAATTGACTTTTCCCCATTTCTACCAAATTGACGAGTGTGAGATATATTAGAGTTATTTCAGTTTATATTTATCTTTTTACTAGTGATTATTCATCATTTCTAAATCTTTTTTGGAAAATTGCTCATAACTTTTGACCACTTTGTCTTTTGGGAAGTGACTGCTTATCTTATAGATTTATTTCAATTTTAATTTTTCAAATTTATAGATTTATTTCAATTCATATAGATTTTTTAACCTTTAACACACTAAGACTTTTCAAAATCCATATTTTTGTGTAATGTTTTTGCTACAATGAATTTATTTGTGCAAAACCTTTCACATTTTATATTTGACATTTTTGTCTTTCATGATCATCATCTCTGTCCTATGTATGGTTATGAATGACAAAGACAAATCTTAATGTGGATAAATGTAAAGCTCTACAGTTAGCTTATAAATATTTAGTTGTATATCGGACTAGACATATATAGCTTGACACTAGTTAATATGAGGAAAAAAACAACCTGGGTTTGTTGATTTGGGCTGTTCTTTATTTTTATTTTTTAGTGAGCTGAAAGCTCAGTAGGAGCTCCTGATATGAGTCATAGCTTAAATTGTTCTTAATTTTAGAAAGCATTAAGAGAATCGTTGTGTGTGGATCAAGGACAATAACAGTCTTACTGTGCTCTCCACTATACCTGACGTATTGTATCCTGGTTAGGACACCATATTTAAAAAGAAACATTAATAAATGTGTCCATAAAAAATGATATCAGGAAAGTGAGAATTCTGGCAATGATGTCATAATAAAGAGTTGAAGGAACTGAAAATATTTAGCTGAGAGGAGAGATGACTTTGGTGATGGAGGGATGAGCATGCTTTAAAATATTTGAATATGAAATAGAAGTATTCATTATAGAAACTAACAAGGAAATGGATTTCCTCAAAAGAGTGAGCATAATGTTCCTAAATATTTTGAAACTGTCTGACCATCTCTAAGCGATACTAGGTAGGAATTCTTACATTGGAAAGGAGGTTGAGTCAGACAACTGCTAAAGTTCTTTCAAATTCTGATTATAGATTTGTTAAATCTGCCAAGAGCCTGTGTTTACACAAGCTAAGCATAAGCCAGCATACTGTGGTATTTATTGATTTAAATGAGATGGTAGACTGAAAGGGTTTTGAAAAGATAAAAGCAGTTCATGAATGTGAAATATTATTGCCTCTCCACGGCATCTTTTCCCCAGCTTTGGTTTGATTTGACGCCTGCTTTATAATGAACTAGTGAGGAAATGAGCAAGTTATGTTAGTGTATTTGCCTCATCATTCAAACTGGATTGAAATACGTTCCTTAACAGGAATAAACTAAAAGCAGCGAGCCATATGTCAGCATCTAAAAAACTAATAGGCTTGTCTAGGTAGATTTAGAGATAAAAGATTATGGGAAAATTATGACATGGGAGAGAGCAATTGGTTTAGTAGGGAATGAAACCCCAAAGCTAAGGAATAACATGTCACATTATCCCCGTTGACTCCTGTCCTTCTTCCTCTTTGCCCCTCCCTTTACCCTTTCTGTTTTCAGATTTGAAGAATTACAGAATATCACGACTGGAAAGGGCCCCAAAGGCCATAATGTTGGATTAATATGCAAGCAGGAATTTCTTTTATATTAAACACTTATATACACTTATCCAAATTAGGGCTCACCCTACCCCAACCCTTGTCCTCTACATTTCTTTGGTTAATCATAGATAAAGAAAAAGTCCTTGTTCTTGTCATTTCCATTCTCTCCCTGAGATAAACAAATCTCCTTTTCTAGAATATTAAAGTTCAGTGTATGTTCAGTTCAAAGGAAGTTCTCCATCTGAATCTCCTTATAATAAAATTTCTTCTGATCTGAATCCCTATAGTGTAAGTTGTGATGTATAACATGAAAAATGAATGATTTTTTTTTTCCAGATTAACTTTTTAGTAGCAAGGACAGTGGCAATGTGTAGCATATCCAGAGGGTGACAACTAGGATGGAGAGAGCTGTAAAGATCATGCCATCATATTTGAAGGGCCATCTATAGATTGAGGAAGGAGCGATCTTGCAGGCCTATGATAGCTGTCTTTAAGTATTTGAACGTATAAATACTCTTTTCTGGCTCAGCACCTTCTGAGTTTTCTGTTTGTTGAGCTTCCCAATTAGAAGAAATATAAGATATGTGTAAGAAAAAGAAACTTCCTCTGCTTGTCTCTAGAAAGTGTTCAATTTACCCAAAATAGAGGTTAGTTCTAAGTTTAAATCCTTTAGTCATGAAAAATTGATTTAAGCCCCTTTTGTCTGATTAGTACAAAAACTGATTCATTATGCCAAAATTTTTATTTTTCTGTCTGTGTTTGCAGAATCTCAAAAGCTAGAAGGAATCTCAGAAAATATCTTGTTCAACACCTGCCCACCCAAAAAGCTCCTTTAAACTTCTACATCCGGTGATCATCGAGATTTTGCCTGAAATCCTCAAGCAATGGGGAAATCATTACTTCTTAAGGCAGCCCTCTCTACTTTTTGATTAGCTCGAATGTTGGGTAGTTTCCTCCTATCAAGCCTATATATCCTTGCCTCCTTTCCTCCAAACTGGGACGGGGAAGGAGAGTGGTCAATGAAGGCCCAGTCTTTGAGGCATAAATGGATATTTTTCTCTCATTTCCAAGACAGCAATATAGGAATTTTGGTAAGTTTACTTCAGCCCTGAGGAGCAAAGGAGTTGGCACTTTGTGTTAGTGAAAAGTCTTCTAATTGGTTGTGGAGTCATAAAAACCAAAAACTCAGAAGATGCTGAGCCCAAAATGAGTGTGCATGCAAAACTGCAACCTGTCCATCTCTTCATCTCTTTCTGTGGCAGCTTCCATTTATAAGGATAGTTTTGAATTGCCAATTCTGGGAGAGTCAGTGTGTTGCTTTCCCTCGGATGGCATTTCTGTTTGCTTTCTGTTTATGCTGATCTTAAGTGAACCAGAATTCTAAAATGGGAGTGCTCAGATTACCTGGTAAGTTAGGGAGATACAGAGCTCTTATAACGGATCTCTGTGGTGATTGAGGACTGCAGGAGTAGCTGTTAGAATAGCAGTGGCCAGCAAAGCAACTACCTGAAAATGGATGTAGAGACACCGGAGGATGATGCATTGAGGGGGCGCAACACCTTTGTGGAGGAAAGATGGTACCATCTATGGAATCAATGGCACTGACACTTAGGGCCCAGCTGGGCTGCTCACCCAACAAGGAGCTACTGTTGAGACATTCACAAAGGGAGAAAAGGATTTCTAGGGATGAGAGTCTGGAGTACCTCTTGGCAGCACATGTTCTCTACATATGTGTCTCTTCAAGCCTATTCTTTCTAAGACTTTGTGTGCAAGGGAATATTGTGCCTTCATTTGGGGGAGAGGATGTGTTGTTTTTCTTTCTTTTTTTAAACCAATTGCTTTTGTAACCTCCTTTGCTAAATCTCTTTGATAAAATTTAATGAATTTCAACAGGTTGGCACACCATTAGGGGCTTATAAATGACAATCTAAAAAACCGATCACCTTAAGGTTACCCCTGGAGACCTTAGAGGAATAGTGGTGAGCAACTGCCCTGTGGCACTCCAACCTGTGAAGAGATCTAGCAGGGAAAGTGGTCCAAAGAAGCTTCTAGAGATACTTCCACTGTTACATTTTAATTTTCTGTAGTCAATGAGAACTCATGATGTCGGGGAAATTAACAGGGATGGTGGTAATGCCAAGTGCACTTTTTAAATGAAGGTAGAAATCATACAGACTGGATCATGAGACCTTTTGCAACATATCTTCTTCCTGCTCAATGTCTTTGAATGACTACTTGATGCCTACAGGAATCCAGACTCCTTAAACTGTCATTCCTCCTCTTCCCTCCCCTCCAATAGTATAATTCCTTCAGATCAAGGGTTGTTTCATTTTGGTTTTTATATCCTCATGTGACTAGCTTATCATAGGTACTTAATAATATTCGCTGATTAAGACTTTTACAATTTATACACAATCTAGCTTTTCTACCTTTCTTGTCCTACTTATCTCATAGGGTTGTTTATTTTTATCCTTATTAATTAATTAATTAAGAATATTTTTCCATGATTCCATGATTCATGTTCCTTCCCTCCCCCCTCCCAAAGCTGATGAGTAATTCCATTGGGTTCATAGGGTTGTTTAGAAGATCAAACATGAATACATCTTAAAGTGCTTTGTTAACTGCATTCCCTTAAACAGCTCCTAAAAGATAATTTCATCACATGAACTTCTATCCATCAACCACATATTTGTTAGGTACCATCTATTTTTTTAATTAAGCATATCCGTGCCTTCAAGGAGTTTAGAGTTTAGCTGATAAAGCATTCATAAAAAGATAACACTACAAGGCAAATCCTAATACATGCTAAATGAATGATGCTAGAAGTTCAGAGGAAGGAGACTTGATTGGGGGTCTCTGCCTTCAGAGAGGAGGCAGAATCTGAGATGGACCTTGAAGGATGCTTTTAAAGAAAGAAATTATCAAGGTAGAAAAGAAGAGGATATTACAATCGGGGAGATAGGGGGTGAAACAAAGGAAGAATTTGTTCAGGAATAGTGATTTGATTTTTAGATGTAATGTAAAGTTGTGGGGGGGGCAATCAATGAAACATTACACATTATGTTTTACCTTGTGGAGTTATCTTTTTATGCATAGGTCTTATAAACCCAACTAAATTCTAAACTTCTTGAAGTCAGGGGGCAAGTTTAATTGAAAATGTGGAAGGTATTGAATAAATATATGATTTGTAAATCTTGAAATCTCTCAGACTTGTGAATGTTAAAAATTTCCCCATCAGGGAATTCTTAATTGGAACAAATTCCCTACTGAGAAACATTCCCCATTTTGATGTGAGAACTCGCCAGGATCAGAAATGGAAGGACCTCTACTCCAACCATACTTAAGGCTGCTTTAGGGGAGAAAACTCCTTGCTATGGGAGGACCCCTACTCTACCCGTACTTAAGACTGCTTTAGGAGAGAAAACTCCTTGCTAAACAATGAAAGTACTTGGATCCATGCTTATGGTGGGGCAAGGAGTTCTTTGAGCCAGGCCTGTTCTTTAGAATTGATACAATGAGATGCTAGGTACCTAAAAGGGTTGGGCAAGTTTTCTCTTGATGAGATTAGTTGACTCAGGTGTGTTTTCTCTAGTTCAGACTTACTGAGGAGATTGGTTGACACAGCAGCATTTTTTCTGATTCAGACTTACTGAGGAGATTGGTCAACTTAGCAGGAATTCAGATGGGCTGTCCTTTGGAAAGCATCTACAGTGACTGGTAGATGTAGAGACTTAGGGGAGGTGACATGGGAGAAAAACCCCTATATAAGAAAAAGCAGAATCTCTTGAGGATATATCCTTTTGGAGGAATTCCTTTTGGAGGATCTCTGATGAGGATCACTTGGGAAGAATCTCTTGAGAGAGGCTCTGGAGAAAGGCCCTTTGGAACAGTCTCTGGCTGGAAGGCTCTCTGGTGAAGTCAGCTGAGATGGAGCTGGCCTGGTGTCACCAGAATCCTTGTTTAGACAGACCTTGTGGTGAGTGTTAAAAAAAACTGACTGATTTCTCTCTTAAGACTCAGGTCTAGGCCATATTGGCTTGAGGCCCTTCATACTTATTCCTTTCTTACTCTCTCTCTCTTTCTTTGATTACTCATTGTATTGTTAATTAAAATCTCTATAAAACCCAATTGACTTGGGTATTTGAATAATTGGGAATATTTCCCTGGTGACCACCTTATATTTGATTTAAAAACCAAGACACTGTAGTGAAACATATTTCTGTGGTCAAATGTACTCACCCTCTCTTATATCTATCACAATTTATATCTTTCACCATTTTAACTCACTACAGTTTAATACATCAACCATTTTAAATATCACAGATTGATAGGTAGAAATCCAATTTTCTTTTAGGAGCTGTTTGGGGTTAACAAACATCTTAATAGGAATTCATATTTTATCTTTTGATCGACTCTTTGAGATAAATAGAACAGGCATTATTACTCCCATTTCAAAAATGAAGAAACATTGGCTCAGAAAAACAAAAACAACAAGCAGTTTGACAATATCAAATAGTCGTTAAATGATAAAGTCGGGATTCAAACACAGCCCTTTTGATTACAAATTCAACAATTTTCTTTCCTCTGCTATATTACTGTAGTCCACCTCGAAAATAAAAACCTTATTCTGATGAAAGCAGGGTGCTGTTTGATATGAATACTAGAATTTTAAAACCTTCTACAGTACCTGGCATGTAAGCATTCAATTTATATTTAATATATGGGGTAAAATATGTGTGCTATTGTTGATGCTTACTGTCATTGCTTCTATTGATGCTATCAAGTTAGGAGAAAAAAATTAGACTCGCAGGACTGAATTTCATTTTCCTGTTGGCATTTGGAGACTAGGGCCAGCTTTTTTTCCCCCACTGATGGGCTCATAATTTCTAGAGTTATATTTCCTTCTAATTTCCCTTGACCTTTTCTAGTCTAAATATACTTCGTTAATCCTTGCTTGTGGCTCCTCATGACTTAAGTCGCTTCCTTATGTACCCTTGGAAAGTGCCTATTCAAACAAGCTACTGGCATTCAAAATGGAGAACAGAAAAAGGTCAAGATATTGACTCCATAATTTCTTACAAAAGCATTCACAACAATGAAGAAGACAAAGGAGTGCAGAAATCACCTCATTCAATAAACACTTGATTTCCCTGTCAAAGCAAGTGGCACAAACAACCCAACCAACTCTGTTTTATAATGCAAGCACAATGGTAAAATGTTACACAGAAGGATGGCAGGTGATTCTACGCTGCATTGCCTCATACAACAATTCTTTTTTAAATTACATGAAAAAAGTCTATTAAAAATGTAGTCTCAGCGTGAGAAGAAACTAAGCCAGATCATCCCAAGAGAATGGCTAAATTGAACTGGAATGCGGACAACAAATAGTTATAAAATAGAAGAAATTTGCCAGCATTTCTGTTCTGACATATTTTAATTATCCATGACAGTGAAATAATCAAAATTGGATTCTCAGTCAGCAAGTCAAATCAAGAAGCATTTATTAAGCACTTTCTATGAACTGGACACGGTGCCAAGCTATGAGAATACAAAGAATGTCAAACCAAAAAAAAATTGTACTTTCAAGAAGCTTACAGTGTATTAAGGGAGACAACCTGCAAGCAGCTAGTTACAAGCAAGATAGATACCAAATCAGTTGAGATAATCTCAGAAGGAAGTATTATTAAGGGAAATTGGGGAAGACTTCTTACTATAAGGTGAGATTTTAGCTGAGACTTGACAGAAGACAAGGAAACCAGAAGCTTAGATAAGGAGTGAAAGAATTCCAGGCATGGAGAACAGTCAGTGAAAAGGATCATAGTTGGCAGATGGTGTATCTTTTTTGAGGAATAGCAAAGCCAGGGTCACTAGATTACAGAGTAAATGATAGTGGTGGATTGTGGAATAAGGTATAAGAAGAATGGAAAGAAAATTAGTAAGGAACCAAATTATGAATGACTTTAAAGCCCAATAGAATTTTATATTTGATCCTAGAATTAAAAAGGAACCACTGGAGTTTACTGAATCAAGGGAAAAGGGGGATGTGGTCAGACCTATACTTTAGAAAGATCACTTTGACAGCTGAGTGGAAGGGGAACTGGAGTTGGAAGAGACTTTTCACAGACAGTCCCTACAGTAAGCTATGCAATAGTCAAGTGAGAAGCAACGAGAGTTTAAAACAAGGTGGTGATAGTATCAGAGATATGTGAGAGATATTATGAAGAGGAAATCAAAAAGTTCTACCAAGAAATTGACTGGGGGTGGGATTGAAATAGCAAGAGTGGGAGTGGGAAGTGAGAATGACACGTAGGTTGTGAGCCTGGATGACTGGATACCTTTCACAGTATCAAGAAAGGGATAGAAGAGGTATTCGGGGAGGACCAGTGTCTCTGTTGGGAGGACTTCCTGGGTCCTTTTCAGGGCTGCTTACCCACCTTTGGCATCCTTCTGTCACCTAACTCTCACTTGAAACTCTAAGTAGTTGTAGCACATGCAATGGTCACACTCTGGCATACCATTTTGGCAGATAGCCCAGACCATGTTGAGGGTAGCTGATGGGTCTAAAACCCATCATTGAGTTATGGGATGCCTTCTCAAGCATGTGAGGGCTTCTCATAATGGAACGGGCAGACTAGAATAATCTTGTTACAATGGCCACAAAGGCAACTAAAACTGCTGTTGAAAGTTGAGTGCTCAGAGCTTGGTAAGACCCAGAAGACATTGATGTCATCCACTGCATCCTGGGCCATTGCCATTTGCCTTGACCTCTGCCTTGTCTCTGGATACCAAGGACTCTGGAAGAGAGATCAAGGCTGATGACTGTGCAATTCTTCCTCACAAATCAAATTCACATGAAAGTCAAGATATCACCTATTTTTCACTACTCCAACATCACAATGCCCTTAGTCTTCTTCAAAAACAAATAATGAACAACAAGAGAGGAGAAAGATAATGAGTTCAATTTTAGACAGGTTAAATTTAGGATGTCTGTAGGATATCTGTTTCCAATAGACAGTTGAAGACTTAAGTCTGGAGTTCAAAAAAGAAGTTAGGGCTATATAAATAGTGTTGAGATTCATCAAAATAGATATGTGATAATTGAAATTGTAGGGACTGATGAAATCATCAAGTAAAACAATCCAGAGAGAAGAGAAAAAGGCCAACATCAGAGTCCTGTGGGATACACATAGTTAGCAAACATGATATGGATGAAGTGATAGCAAAAGAGACTAAGGAGGAATACTTAGTTGCATAGGAGAACCATGAAAGAGTAGTGCCATGAAAACTTAGAAGAAAATATCAAAGAGAAGAGAGTGATGGACAATATTAAAGGCTACAGAAAGGCCAAGAAAAATGAGAACTAGAAAAGTGATTGCACTTAGCAATTAAAAGATGGTTTTTAACTTTGGAGAAAGCAACCCTCTAGAGGCATCCACTACAAGTAAAGAGATTAGTAAATTAGTAAATGTAGTAGAATAGTGAATACAAATTATATGAATAGTAATACAAAGCAATTTCAAGAGGGAGAATACTAACAGAGAAGAGGATTGTCACCATGCATTTATTAAACATTTATTATGTGCCAGACACTGAAGAAGGCTACTAAGCTGTGCTATGAAAGATTTGAGAATCATCAAAGAATTAATCGTCATGGTCATCCTTTGTTTTTGAGGAAGACCAGAAGAATCATCAAGAATTAAGGCAGAGATGAGGACAAAGTGCAATCCAGGCATGAGACATGACTTCTGCAAAAAGGACAGAAGTGGGAGATGAGATGTGCTATATATAAGAAACAGCTAGCAGGCCAGATTGCCTGGAATGGACAATGAATGAAAGGCTTTCCTCCCATAAGAAGTCTCTCATATAAATAAAGAACACAAAGGATTTCTTTATAAATGAAACAAAAAAGATGTCTCCCTTCAACAACCATCTGATATAAAGGCAGTAGTCAATGCAGAATCAGACATAAAACCAACACTAGAAATAGATAAATTTGCCCAGGCTCAACTTCTAAGAATCTGGGGCAGCAGAGGGATTGCAAGCCCCAATGTATTTAAGGTACTGGAGACAGGGGCTTCATTTCTGGGAATTTATAAATTTGGAGCAGAGCAATTTCAACTCATGTGAGGCATCTCTTAGGTATGATCTTGGGATGAAATTTCTGCATAGGTACAGAGTCTGAGTTCAGACTTGTTCACAAGGACTATAATCACTACTCTTTTCATCATCATTTACTCAGGTCTCAGAATTATAGGAGATTCTGAGGCAGAGAAAGTCATTATTTCATGCCTTGATTGAGTACTGACTTTTTTGTTCAATCATAGAAGTCAGAGGATAGGTGTTTTCTGTTAACTGGTCATTCACTATCCCTTGACAAGCATATTTCAACCCTTTCTCTTTTCATCCTCATTTTTCTGAGTCAGTCAATTAACAAATATTTCTTAAACCCTTATCTTATGTCTTAGAATCAATATTGTGTATTGTTCCAAGGCAGAAGAGCTATAAAGGCAATGGGGGTTAAGTGACTTGTGCAGGATCACAAAGGTAGGAAGTATCTGAAGTCACATTTGATTCCAAGGCCTCCCAACTCTAGACCTGGCTCCCAACTCACTGAGCCACCTAACTTCCCCCAATTAATAAGTATTTATTAAATTCTTGCTATATATCTGAGTCTAAGAATACAAAGAAAAAGGAAAACCAGTCCATGCTTCAAAGAACTCATGTTTTGATAGGAGAGACAACATGCAAAGTACTGTGTACATTCAAGATATGTACAGGATAACTTTGATGTGCATTTCTCTAATCAGTAATGATTTAGAACATTTCTCATAAAATTATATATAGCTTTGATATCTTCAACCAAAAATTGTTCATGTTTTTTTACCATTTATCAACTGGGGAATGGCTCATATCATTATATATTTGACAATATTCTCTCTATATAATTTAGATCTGAGACCTCTATCTGATAAACTTTCTTTAAAAAATTTTCCCAACATACTGTTTCACTTCTAATCTTGGATACATCAGTTTTATTTATACAAAAACATTCCAATTTGATATATTCAAAATTATCCATTTTACATCTCACAAAGCTGGAATTATTCTCCTATTCATAAATCTTTGGTTAATGTAATCTCTATTCTAATTTACTTATATCTCATTTTATGTATCAATTGGAGAATGGCTAAATAAGTTGTAGCATATGATTGTGAAAAAATACTACTGCACTGTAAGAAATGACAAACCAAATAATTTTGGAAAAAACACACATGAAATTATGAAGAGTGAAACAAGCAGAATCAATAATAAGAAAGTTTGGAGAAGTGAGACAAGAAATAATAAGCAGCAAGTTCCTGGAGGAGAAGGAAAGGAGCAAATAGGACTAAGAGTTCAATTGGAAGGATTAGCCTTCAGAAAGAGATTGCCTTTTTCATCAAATATAGAATCAATGGAGAATAGATTGGTGGGTACCCATAAACATGTCCAAATTTCCTCTAGTCTTTTTGTTTTTAAACCCTTACCTTCCATCTTAGAATCAATACTGTGTGTTGGTTCCAAGGCAGAAGAGTGGTAAGGACTAGACAATGGGGGTCAAGTGACTTGCCCACAGTCACAGCTAGGAAGTATCTGAGACCTAGGACTTCCCATCCCTAAGCCTGGCTCTCAATCCATTGAGCCACCCAGCTTTCCCCAATTTCCTCTAGTCTTAACAATCTCCTCTACTCTTAAAAAAAAGCCTTTTCTTTTCCCAAAATTAATTCAAGGTCTCATATTACAATATGTACTTTATATGGTCACTGTGCTATAACCAAACTCTGAGAAAGAGTTCTTCTAAACATAATGCTTCCATTTACTCACCTTTCACTCCTTTACCCTTTACCCTTACAGTTTTGGATCCCTCTGCTCTAGTGATATTGCTCTTTGCAATTTTACTGAATGATGTCTTAGTTGCTAAATCCAAGAAATGACCTTTGTCATTCTTCATTCTATTTCATCTCTGAAGATTTCGACACTGTAGACTACACCTTTCTCTAAGACATTCTTGCCTCCATAAGCCCCAAGGCTCTTCTTGGGCCCCACTGTCTACTCTCTTCATACTATCTCCATACTCTCTCTCTCTCTCTCTCTTTTTCTCTCTCTCTCACCCCAACTCCTCAATAAAGTACTGTATTTTGACTTGTCCTCTTTTGTATATTTATGAGAGTGATAATAAAAAAAAGCGACTTCTGTTTTCCTCTACTTTTTCTGAAGAAGCAGATATTATGGCTATTAGTCAAGAAATTCTCTTATATGCTCTTTTAAAAAGTGACTTGGGACTTCCGGTCAAGATGGCAGCTTAGAGAAAGCTAAAGTTTAGATCTCCTGAAACCCTTCCTTACCGATTTCAAACCGAATGCTCCTAGGGCACCAAAATTCAAAACGATCAACAGCATAAACCTCCTCCTGGACCTGGACCTGGATCAAAAGGTACAGCGCCCCCCCCCAAAAGCCAGAACCCGAGACCACTCGGACCTAAGGGGTAGGCAGAAGGAAGGTCCTAGGACCCATCCCCCCCAATCCAGAGAGCTGAGTCCAAGTCGGAGGCAGCAGAGGCAACCTCAGAGCCCCACGGCCTGCTATTCTGAAGGCCGCTTCCTAACCCAGTGGAGGGGGCACCCAGACAGCAAAGAAAAAGAGAGGGACGGGGGACCTCGTAACCCCCTGGGAGGAGCCCTCGGAGCTCCAGGAAGCCGCAGCCCCTCCCCCTCAGAGAGCAGGGGCTTCTGAAACAACAGCAACCCTCAGGACTGGCAAAAGGACCCCAAGGCCAGCTATTCTGAAGGCCACATACTGAAAACAACCTAACCCAGTCGAGGGGGCACCCAGACAGCAGGGAAACAGAGAGTCGGGGGAGCTTGTAACCCCCTGGCTGGATCCCTCCATCCAAGTCTCAAGTCCCTGCCTCAGGGCACACTCAATTAAATCCAGGGAAAGCTAATCTTCCTATCAGGAGCCCTCCCCTGAGCCCAGGGAAGCCGAGGCCCCTCCCCCTCAGAGAGCAGGGTCTTCAGAAACAACAGTAACCCGCAGGGCTGACAAAAGGACCCCAAGGCCAGCTATTCTGAAGGCCACACCCTGAAAACAACCTAACCCAGTCGAGGGGGCACCCAGACAGCAGGGAAACAGAGGGAGAGGGGGGAGCTTGTAACCCCCTGGCTGGATCCTTCAATCAGAATCTCACGAAAAAAGTCCCTGCCTCAAGGCATACTAAATTCAACCCAGGGAAAGCTAATCTCATTGGGAGCCCTCGGAGCTCCAGGAAGCCGCGGCCCCTCCCCCCACAGAGTGCAAGCACTGGCCAGCTAAGGCACAGGAACAAGGGCCAAGCTAGGCTTAGAGAGTAGAAGTAAGGCAACGGAGAAGTATCAGGAGGGTGCCGAGGAGAGGAGGGCAGTAACAGGGACACACCAGCAACTTCTGGCTTCCCGGGAACACAGAACAACAACTGCATAGAAAGGACAATCTGCCTAGGGCTAAAACCTCTGAACACCAGACAGAGATAAGAAAAGCTAATCCCACACACACACTCAGATAGAGATGGCAAACTCCACAGAAGCACAAAAGTCCCAAAATTAAAAAAAAAACAAGAAGAAGGGGGCGACTTTGGACACATTTTATGGAGCAAAAATACAAGACACAGAGGAGATAGAAGAGGAAACACAAGCAAATGCTCCGAAACCTTCCAAAGGAAATGGAAACTCTCTACAAACCCATGAAGAATTTGAATCTGAAATGATCAAAAAGATGGAAGCCTTCTGGGAAGAAAAGTGGGAAATAATGCAAAAGAAATTTACGCATCTACAAAACCAGTTTGACAAAGTGAAAAGGAAAACCAGGCTTTAAAGCAAGAACTAATAAAGCAAAGCCAAAAGACCAAGAAATTAGAAGAGAACATAAAATATCTCACTGACAAAATGACAGATTTGGAAAATAGAGGGAGAAGAGATAATTTAAGAATAATTGGACTTCCAGAAAAGCCAGAAATAAATAGCAAACTCGACATCGTAATACAAGAGATAATCAAAGAAAATTGCCCAGAGATTCTAGAACAATACAGCCACTGACAGAGCTCACAGAACACCCTCTACACTAAACCCCCAAAAGACAACTCCCAGGAATGTAATTGCCAAATTCCAAAACTCTCAAACAAAAGAAAAAATCTTGCAAGAAGCCAGAAAAAGACAATTTAGATATAAAGGAATGCCAATCAGGGTCACACAAGACCTAGCAAGTTCCACTCTGAATGATCATAAGGCATTGAACATGATCTTCAGAAAGGCAAGAGAGCTGGGTCTTCAACCAAGAATCAGCTACCCAGCAAAACTGACTATATACTTCCAAGGGAAAGTATGGGCATTCAACAAAATAGAAGATTTCCAACTTTTTGCAATGAAAAGACCAGAGCTCTGTGGAAAGTTCGATATCGAAAATCAAAGAGCATGGAATACCTGAAAAGGTAAATATGAAGGAAAGGGAAAAGGAGAAAAATGTTATCTTCTTCTTTTACTCAAACTCTCTTCTATAAGGACTACATTTATATCAATCTATGTATACTAACAGGTGGGGAAAATGTAATGTGTAAATAGGGGGAAAAGAAAGACAAAATAGAATAATCATTCTCACACAAAGATTCACATGGGAAGGGGAGGGGAAGAAAACTCCTATAAGCAGGAGAGGAAGAGAGTTTTTACTTAAACCTTACTCTCAGGGAAATCAACTCTGAGAGGGAAAAACATCCAGATCCATTGGGATCTTGAATTCTATCCTACCCAACAAGGGTAGGGAGAAGGGAAAACCAAGGGGGGGAAGGGGAGAGGGAAAACAAAAGGGGAGGGAAAGAGAGGGGGGAGGGAGAGGGAACAAAAGGGGAGGGACTAAAAAAGGAAACATATCAAGGGAGGGGATAAGGGGGATTGATTCAAAGTAAATCACTGGACTAAAAGGTAGAGCCAAAGGAAAAAAGGTTAGAATTAGGGAAAGTTATCAAAATGCCAGGGAGTCCACAAATGACAGTCATAACCTTGAACGTGAATGGGATGAACTCACCCATAAAACATAGACAAATAGCAGAATGGATTAGAATCCAAAACCCTACCATATGTTGTCTTCAAGAAACACACATGAGGCGGGTAGACACCCACAAGGTCAGAATTAAAGGATGGAGTAAGACCTTCTGGGACTCAACTGACAGAAAGAAGGCAGGAGTGGCAATCATGATATCTGATAAAGGCAAAGCAAAAATAGACCTAATCAAAAGGGATAGGGAAGGTAATTATATTTTGTTAAAAGGAACTTTAGATAATGAAGAAATATCACTAATCAACATGTATGCACCAAATAATATAGCACCCAAATTTCTAATGGAGAAACTAGGAGAATTGAAGGAAGAAATAGACAGTAAAACCATATTAGTGGGAGACTTGAACCAACCATTATCAAATTTAGATAAATCAAACCAAAAAATAAATAAGAAAGAGGTGAAAGAAGTGAATGGAATCTTAGAAAAATTAGAATTAATAGGCATATGGAGAAAAATAAATAGGGATAAAAAGGAATACACCTTCTTCTCAGCACCACATGGCACATTCACAAAAATTGACCATACATTAGGTCACAGAAACATAGCACACAAATGCAGAAAAGCAGAAATAATGAATGCAGCTTTCTCAGATCACAAGGCAATAAAAATAATGATTAGTAATGGTACATGGAAAACCAAATCTAAAACTAATTGGAAATTAAACAATATGATACTCCAAAATCGTTTAGTTAGAGAAGAAATCATAGAAACAATTAATAATTTTATCGAGGAAAATGACAATGGCGAGACATCCTTTCAAACCTTTTGGGATGCAGCCAAAGAGGTAATCAGAGGTAAATTCATATCCTTGAGTGCATATATCAACAAACTAGGGAGAGCAGAAATCAATCAATTGGAAATGCAAATAAAAAAACTCGAAAGCGATCAAATTAAAACCCCCCAGCAGAAAACCAAACTAGAAATCTTAAAAATTAAGGGAGAAATTAATAAAATCGAAAGTGATAGAACTATTGATTTAATAAATAAGACAAGAAGCTGGTACTTTGAAAAAACAAACAAAATAGACAAAGTACTGGTCAATCTAATTTAAAAAAGGAAGGAAGAAAAGCAAATTAACAGCATCAAAGATGAAAAGGGGGACAGCACCTCCGATGAAGAGGAAATTAAGGCAATCATTAGAAATTACTTTGCCCAATTATATGGCAATAAATACACCAATTTAGGTGATATGGATGAATATATACAAAAATACAAACTGCCTAGACTAACGGAAGAGGAAATAGAATTCTTAAATAATCCCATATCAGAAAATGAAATCCAATAAGCTATCAAAGTACTTCCTAAGAAAAAATCCTCAGGACCTGATGGATTCACCAGTGAATTCTATCAAACATTCAGAGAACAATTAATCCCAATACTATACAAACTATTTGACATAATAAGCAAAGAGGGAGTTCTACCAAACTCCTTTTATGACACAAACATGGTACTGATTCCAAAACCAGGCAGGTCAAAAACAGAGAAAGAAAACTATAGACCAATCTCCCTAATGAATATAGATGCAAAAATCTTAAATAGGATACTAGCAAAAAGACTCCAGCAAGTGATCAGAAGGGTCATCCACCATGATCAAGTAGGATTTATACCAGGGATGCAGGGCTGGTTCAATATTAGGAAAACCATCCACATAATTGACCACATCAACAAACTAACCAACAAGAATCACATGATTATCTCAATAGACGCAGAAAAAGCCTTTGATAAAATACAACACCCATTCCTATTAAAAACACTAGAAAGCATAGGAATAGAAGGGTCGTTCCTAAAAATAATAAACAGTATATATCTAAAACCATCAGTTAATATCATCTGCAATGGGGATAAACTCAAAGCCTTCCCAATAAGATCAGGAGTGAAACAAGGATGCCCATTATCACCTCTACTATTTGACATTGTACTAGAAACACTAGCAGTAGCAATTAGAGAAGATAAAGGAATTGAAGGCATCAAAATAGGCAAGGAGGAGACCAAGTTATCACTCTTTGCAGATGACATGATGGTCTACTTAAAGAATCCTAGAGATTCAACCAAAAAGCTAATTGAAATAATCAACAACTTTAGCAAAGTTGCAGGATACAAAATAAACCCACATAAGTCATCAGCTTTTCTATATATCTCCAACACAGCTCAGCAGCAAAAACTAGAAAGAGAAATCCCATTCAAAATCACCTTAGACAAAATAAAATACCTAGGAATCTATCTCCCGAGACAAACACAGGAATTATATGAACACAACTACAAAACACTCTCCACACAACTAAAACTAGACTTGAACAATTGGAAAAACATTAACTGCTCATGGATAGGATGAGCCAATATAATAAAAATGACCATCCTACCCAAACTTATTTATCTATTTAGTGCCATACCCATTGAACTCCCAAAATATTTCTTTACTGATTTAGAAAAAACCATAACAAAATTCATTTGGAAGAACAAAAGATCAAGGATATCCAGGGAAATAATGAAAAAAAAACACAAAGGAAGGGGGCCTTGCAGTCCCAGACCTTAAACTATATTACAAAGCAGCAGTCATCAAAACAATTTGGTACTGGCTAAGAAACAGAAAGGAAGATCAGTGGAATAGACTGGGGGAAAGCGACCTCAGCAAGACAGTATACGATAAACCCAAAGATCCCAGCTTTTGGGACAAAAATCCATTATACGATAAAAACTGCTGGGAAAAATGGAAGACAGTATGGGAGAGATTAGGAATAGATCAACACCTCACACCCTACACCAAGATAAATTCAAAATGGGTGAGTGACTTAAACATAAAGAAGGAAACCATAAGTAAATTGGGTAAACACAGAATAGTATACATGTCAGACCTTTGGGAGAGGAAAGGCTTTAAAACCAAGCAAGACATAGAAAAAATCACAAAATGTAAAATAAATAATTTTGACTACATCAAATTAAAAAGCTTTTGTACAAACAAAACCAATGTAACTAAAATCAGAAGGGAAACAACAAATTGGGAAAAAATCTTCATAGAAACCTCTGACAAAGGTTTAATTACTCAAATTTATAAAGAGCTAAATCAATTGTACAAAAAACCAAGTCATTCTCAAAATTGATAAATGGGCAAGGGACATGGATAGGCAGTTCTCAGATAAAGAAATCAAAACTATTAATAAGCACATGAAGAAGTGTTCTAAATCTCTTATAATCAGAGAGATGCAAATCAAAACAACTCTGAGGTATCACCTCACACCAATCAGACTGGCTAGCATGATAGCAAAGGAAAGTAATGAATGCTGGAGGGGATGTGGCAAAGTAGGGACATTAATTCATTGCTGGTGGAGTTGTGAATTGATCCAACCATTCTGGAGGGCAATTTGGAACTATGCCCAAAGGACGACAAAAGAATGTCTACCCTTTGATCTAGCCATAGCACTGCTGGGTCTGTACCCCAAAGAGACAATGGACAAAAAGACTTGTACAAAAATATTCATAGCAGCACTCTTTGTGGTGGCCAAAAACTGGAAAATGAGGGGATGCCCATCAATTGGGGAATGGCTGAGCAAATTGTGGTATATGTTGGTGATGGAATACTACTGTGCTAAAAGGAATAATAAAGTGGAGGAATTCCATAGAGAATGGAACAACCTCCAGGAAGTGATGCAGAGCGAGAGGAACAGAACCAGGAGAACATTGTACACAGAGACTAATACACTGTGGTATAATCGAATATAATGGACTTCTCCATTGGTGATGGTGTAATGGCTGGGAACAATCTGCAGGGATCTAGGAGAAAAAACACTATGCATAAGCAAAGGATAAACTATGGGAGTGGAAACACCGAGGAAAAGCAACTGCCTGACTACAGCGGTTGAGGGGACATGACAGAGGAGAGACTCTAAATGAAACTCTAATGCAAATATTGACAACATAGAAATGGATTTGAATCAAGAACACATGTGACACCCAGTGGAATCACGCATCGGCTATGGGGGGTGGAGGGGAGGAAAAGAAAATGATCTTTGTCTTTAATGAATAATGCTTGGAAATGATCAAATAAAATATTATTTTTAAAAAAAAAGTGACTTGGAGTGGGACAATCACTACTCACATATAATTTGTTCCTCCCCCTTTTTCCCCCCACTCCCAGCATTTTCAGTCCTGGTTAGGCCATCCTTTGGTGGAGAGATAGCTGTTTGGGACAGTATATGAAATCTTCCAGCCCTGCTAAGATTGTTTACAATGTGGGGAGATATTCCTTCCTGACTTGGGAGAAAACAAATAAGCAAAAGAACATAAAATATTTTATGCTGCATCTTTGATGATGTGTTTTCTACCTTAACAGAAAGGATAATTGGACCAAATACTCATTAAATAATGTAGAAATAGATCAGAAATGTATCTTCTCCATTATGCACATTGTAGCTGAAACATATAACATTACTGATGCCTTCTAGTCATGCAAAAGTCTCATCATCCAATATTATATCCTTATGTGGATTATTAGTTTATAACTATTTTTGTTTACTGTTAAGAATAGTTTATTATACATGATACTATATGTCTAGAGAATATATTAACTTACCCAAACTGGGTAATGCCATGCAGCTGGTTCATATAAAAATTCCAAACCAAAAACATTTGTTTTATTTAGAAAAACTGATTTTAAAAAATGCTTACCATCATTAAATTAGACGGCAGGTAAAAAGTAAATAGTAAAAAAGAATTACGTTTACTTTCTAGACTTCTGCACCCACTTCTTTGAAATAGAACTCATTTTATCAATGAGTATATATGATGAATATATATGAAAAGATAGCAAGATCATTTCTGGTATCAATTAGAGTGAATTATTTCATGGTTTTCTCTCTAAGCCCATGTCTACATCATGGCAAATGCTTTGGTAGAAAGGAATAAAATTGGACATTTAATCTCAGATGTAAATTTCTTCATGGTAAAATTGGATGTCCCCTTTGAAGTATTTAAAAATCTCATTCAAACCAGTGTGTTCTATGATGCTAAAGAGAGACTTCTCACCAAAACATTTGTTTACCATGGGGTATAAGGACTTTTTATGAGCCAGTTATCTATATAACCTGTTGAATTTGGAGTTTGGTAGGAGTCATGGATGGGGAGAGTGTTTTTAATTGTATTGTAGCTAGAATTCAATTTCTTTCAACAAATTTCTATCAACTGCCTGTCACATTTAAGGCAGCATGCCAGGTTAGATGGGGCATGTACACTAATGATAGGCAGTAAGGTATAAATATTAATGTGTGTGTGTGTGTGTGTGTGTGTGTGTGTATAGTGAGTGAATCACTAGCAGAATTTCTTATCAAGAAATTACCTGAATGAAAATATATTTCTACAAAATAATTCTTCATGTTTTAGTTTCTTGGTGATAACAGAATCAGAATTATGGTAGTTGTAGCATACTAAGCCCCAGGCCATTCTTCCTCCCTTTCTAAGGGAGTTCAGGCAGTCAGTTAGCCAACAAACACTTTCTAAATGCCTACTGTGTGCCAATCACTGAGAATACAAAAAAAGGCAAAAAAAGTTCCTGTTTTCAAAGAGCTCAATCTGATGGAGTAGACAATACGCAAGCAAATAAGTACCAACAATATATATACAGGATAAATTGGGGTTAGCCTTAGAGGGAAAGCACTAAAATTAAAGATGAATGGTAAAGGCTTCTTTTAGAAGGTGGGATTTTAGCTGACTTTAAGGAAGCCAGGGAAGGCAGAAGGCAGAAATGATGAAGGAGAGCATTACAGTCATGGGGATCAGCCAGTGAAAAAGCTTGAAGTTAGGAGATGGAGTATCTTGTTCAATGGACAACAAGGAAGCCAGAATCACTGGATTAAGGAGTATGTAGAGAAAGAGAAGTTGCTGGTGTAAGACAGAAGAAGACTGGAAAGGTAGGAAGGCACCATGTGATGAATAACCTTAAAAGCCAAATGAAGGATTTTATACGTGGTCTTAGAGATAATAGGGCAGTGATGGTGAACCTTTTAGAGACAGAGTGCCCAGGCCCCATCCCCACCCTCCATACTAACTATCCTGCCTGCCCCTCCCAGAAACTGAATGCCTTGCCTTGTCCCACCCCACCCTCAGAACCCCCCCCTCCCTTATCCCAGACAGGGGAGGGAGGAAATGTTCCCATTGGGCTGCTGGGCAGAAGGGTGGGTGATGAGAAGCCAATGTGGAGGGGGGAAGGAAAGTGGCTAGAGTGATCCACTCCCCTCTAGTTCTTTTCCTTTCCAGCCTTGTGCAATGCTATGAGCCATGTTGCCCTCAAATCTAGTTCCTCTCCAACCTCACCATGGGAATCACCTTCACTACAGACTCAATAAGCTGCTGTGTGTGCCTCACCCTCACACAGAATGTGAACCCCCCAACCCCAGTGCCTTATCCCAGTCAGGGGAGGGAGGAGGTGTTACCACTGGGCTGCTGGACAGAGGGATGGGTGAAGTGAGCAATGTCCTAAGACATGTGGAGAGGGGGAGGGGAACAACTCTATCCTTAGTCCCTCTGGCTTTCTAGTAACTAACTGGGGGAGGTTTCAGGGGAAGGCAGCATGTGTGCCCACGTGCTTTGCATGCCATCTTTGACACTTGTTCTATAGGTTTGCCTTCACTGTAATAGGGAATCATTAGAGGTTATTGAATGGAGGAAGGGTAGTCAGACACTAGCTTTAAGAAGATTACTTTGAAGTGAGGAAGAAGATGGAGTGGAATGGGAAGCGACTTAAGGCAGGGAGTCCAACAAGAAAACTAATCCAATAAGACCAATCCAATAGTCCAAGGGTGATATGATGAGGGCTTATGTCAGCTTGGTTGCAGTATCATAGGAGAGAAAAGGATTGAGATATTGTGTAGGTTAAAAGTATTTCTGATTACTAATGTCAATTCAAGTGCTGTAACTAGGAGACCTCTGCTTGTAAAAATGGAGATTTGAACCCCGGACTTCAATCCCCAGAAGTCCTTGGCAGTTCCCAGAATTCTCTGTAGTCTCACGTGAGTGTGAGACACAAAATATTATTTAAAGGGGCTCTCCACCTACTGACCCTCTCTTTCTCCTTGCTTCCACTTCTAGGGACACCGGCTCTCTACCTAGCCTGCAAGATGTAGGTTGCACGTGCTTCCATATTTGTTTTTTCTTTATTTCTAAATCTTTAATAAATCTCTAAAAATATAATACTTTTAGCAGACAAACTAATTTTAATCATAACATGCTTAAAGTATATAACACTGTCATGGAGAATATCTGACATTACATATTGCCATTACCCACAAGGATTCCTCTTCCTTAATTAGTAACTCAAACTTTACCCTATCTGCCTATAACCTCCAATCATACCTATCTCATAGCTTACTCTTCCTTTACCTGTCTTCTTCATTTAATCCAGTCCCTCCACCCTTCAACACTTTCTCAAATCACTAGAGATTGCTTTCAGGTTGATAGATAGTCATTAGGGATTGGTCTTCACTTTGTTCCTTTTCTAACCTCAATCCAATAGCTAACTGTTACAACTCTAAAATATGATCTACTCATATCTTTTGCAACTTTGTCTTATTATCACTCTTCTTTTGTGAAATATCAACCCTGGTTTTCTCCCATGATCTGCTTCCTCTACTCCTACTCATTTGCTGTTAAACAAAGTTGGAGGAAGTCCTACATCTAAGTTGGCTGGCTACATTATAAAGTCATATTATTCTACAGGGTCCCCACCACAATAAGGCAGTCTTTTTGTTCCTCTAATTGATTCCCTACCCACTCACCCCAGCCTTTTCTTCACTCTGTAAGCCCTTTACATGTCCTCTTCCTTCATCTCTCTTGGCTGAGGACCTTGCCTCTTATTTTACTGAAATAATCCAGGTCATTCAATGTAAGATCTCTCTTCTCCCATTCTCTTTATCTCACAACCTCTCCTTATTCCTGCAAGTTTCTGACAAAAGAAGTCTTTCTCCTTGTCAGGGCCAACCCCTCCACATTTGCCCTTGATCCCATCTGTCCTTCTTATTAATCAAATTATATCTTCAATCCTCCACCTCCTATCTTCAATCTCTTCCTATCAGCTGATTCCTTCCCTACTCCCTTCAAACATGCCCAAGTCACTCCCATTCTTAAAAATATAAAACCCTTCACCATGTCTCGACCTTCATTTTTCAGCCAACATACTTGAAAAAGTTGTCTATATACTTTTCCTCTACCATTACTCTCCTCCTTTTCTCTTACTGTCTCAACCTTTAACAATCTGGCATTCCACTTCATCTTTTTTGATATATCTACTAAATTTGACAATGTTGTCCCCACCTCTTCTCTTGGATCCAGTTTTCTCTCTGGGTTTTCATGACACTATTTTCTCCTAGTTCATCTGCTATTTGACTCTGATGGGTCTCCAAATCTCTTTGCTGGCTGATCATTCACATCATGATTCCAAATTGTGACTATTTCCCCAAGTATCTGGAATGATCCCTTTTCTCTTCTCCCTCTATGATCTCTCTTGGGAAAATCAATTCCCTTGGGCAGTTCTATCTTTCCAGCTCTAGTCTCTCTCTTGATTTTCAGTTCCTGGTCCACAATTCCTCATTGACCATGTCCAACACAATGTCTCATAGACAGCTCAAATTTAACATGTCTAAAAGTAAACCATTATCTTTCCTCTTAAATTTTCCCCCTCCCAAACTTCCTTATTTGTGACAAAAGTATCACTATTGCTTCCAGTCTGCCAGGTTTGTAATGTAGGTATTATTCTTGTATCCTTACTATCCCTTACCTCAGGTACATAATCATGCCATTTCTACCTTTATAATATTTCACAAATCTAAGACCTCTCAATTCACATGGATGCCACTTTAATTCAATATCTCATCACCTCTTGCCTAGATAATAACAGCATTATCATTGTTGTCCTTTCCTCAAGTCTTTCATTGATCCAATCCATCCTACACACTGTTGCCAAAGTAACTTTCCTCAAGGGAAAATATAACTATGTGATTCCACTCAACCAACTCCAGTGCCTTCCTACTAGGCTAAAGTCAAAAGTAAATTCTTCTGTTTAACTTTTAAAGTCCTACACAATAACCCCAATCTATTTTTCCATCCTCATCGGTCATTATTTCCCTCCCACATTCTATGATTCAGCCCAATCAGCCTTTTCTTTTCTTTGTTCCTCGGTCACAATACTTTATCTCCTGTCTCTGTATCTTTCCACTGGCTGTCTCCCATGCCCAGAATGCATGGTCCCATTGCCTCTTGCCTTAGAAAGTCCCACCCTTCCTTCAAAATGAAGCTCAGGCACCATCTTCTGTATGGATCCTCTCAAGATTCCTTAACTACTAGTGCCCTTGTTATTCTTGTATTAATTACTTTGTATATATTTATATATATAAACTATATTTATACTGTATATATTTCATATATTCTTTCTGTATCCCTTTAATTTCAAGGAGGAATTGTTTCAGTTTTTGAACTTGTATCCTTTGTATCTAGCACAGTGCCTGACAGATGGAGATGCTTAATATATTCTTGTTGATTGAGCCATTAAAAGTAATTAGGCTTTTAGATAGTATATAGGAAAGGCAAACATCTTGAATGTCCTATATCATTTGGCCTAGAAGTTATTTACTTATTTTTCTGTCTGTTTCCATGAGGGGAAATGAAACACAGCAAGAAATGACTGTAGTTAGGGGTAACCAGGTAGCACAGTGGATAGAACACCAGACGTGGAGGCAGGAGGACCTGGGTTCAAATCAAGTATCAGATACTTCTAGTTGTGTGACCCTAGGCAAGTCACTTAACCTGAAATGCCTAATCCTTGTTGCTCTTCTGCTTTGGAATAAGTAATTAGTTTCAATTCCAAGACAGAAGGTAAAATTTTTTTTTAATTACTGGAATTGTCAGAAAGAGAAATATAAATTCATCTTGCATACAGTTTAGTGACAAAATAGAATTTATAATGTTCTCTGTTATTTTATACTTCCAGATTTCAATGGATCCATGATTTCTTTTCTTTTTTTTTTTACAGCATTCTCTCCATTGACAGAAGTAAAAAACCCAACAATCTTTTAATTGCCAGGAAATTTTCCACTACTTCCTTTGGAGGAATCAGAATTTCCTACTCCTTAGTTTATGGCCTGGGAATCAGGACCATTTCCCTTTCATTTATCTCTGGGTCTTTTCCTCCTCTGTGTTCTCATTAGCACAATATATATTCAACCAGACATTTAAAATGTAAAAGCATTGTACAGGAAGATGAAATCTACTGGCAGAGCAACAAACAAGTCAACATTTATTTAGTATCTACCATATACAATTCACTATGATAGGTCCAGAGAATAAAAAACAATGAAATTAGACCCAATCTCAGGCTGCAAGTACTTTGTAATCAATGAAATGACAAATGTTAATACAAGGAAGGTTGTTCAGCTAAACTGTAGGAGAGGGAAGCATCTTTTACTATCTGATCCCTGCTTTGATATATTTATAGATCTGTGATCACATTGATAAGATGCTTTCCCCAACAATATAGGTTTGAACCTATGCTTTTCTCTAAATTCTTCACAGAGGATCCACCCAGCATACCAAGTCCTTCTTCTAGATCTCTTGATGTTGTGTGAAGGCTATCAGGGTAAGTGAGCCATCCATCTGTTGTCCCTCATATTCTCTATATGATCTACCCACTTTCTTTTCTGGCCATATATCTATATAGTGACATATTTTATGATGCTTCTCTCAGATAATTCTTTATTAGTGTTTTATATACGTATATGTGTGTTTGTGTGTTTCAACCTAATCATGTCTACTTTTGACCTTTATATAATCCTAACTTTAATTCTTCAAAGACTGGTATTCCATGATTCATGGCCGCATGCCTTTATTGGAATAATGTTATTTTTCAAATTTTTCCCAAGGAAAAACATATTAAAAGCATTGAGAAGTTTCCCAAAGGCAACCCAGCCCATTTTCTTTTCTTCTATTTATTTATATGTTTAGTTAATTGTCCATATACAATCTGTCCAAAATGTTTATATTAATGGACCAGGTCAATGGGTGATTTGTCCAACTCCATGTCATATTTTGAACAACATGCACAATCAATTTATTTGATTTTCCTAGTGTGGATAGTTGACAGATTCTTTTTGGTGGGTATAGCTCTTGTTTAGGATACTCTGTAATATTCTGTGACTGGATATAATCAGCATGGTGTCATCTACTGATAGGAGCATTTAGAGAACCATATTATTGGAAGAGTGGTATAGTAGAAAAAGTACTGGCTCTGAAGTTTAAAGACCTAACTTCAAATTCCACTTCTAAAACTACCTTTATTATTGGGAGCAAGTTTTAATCGACTTGATCTCATTTTTCTTATCTACAAAAAGAAAGGTCTGCATTGTATGACTTATGAGGACCCTTCTAGTTCTAGATCTACGATCCTATGATCTACAGTGACTACCTCTTTCATCTGCCCTGATGCTGGTATCCTCCATGACAGTGGCAAATACTTTCAGTGAAGATAGGTCTCCTAGTTTTAACATTGCCCTTGACATTAATAATCAAAGGGCAATCAGCTATAGTTATCTCTTCTCTTACATGTTTCCAGGAAACTTGTCTGGTTTTTCTACATACATGGGAGACATTTTGGAAGTGAACATTTAAGGCATTATATTGTCCTAGAGAATAAAATGTATTTTTTTAATTGTCCACAAATGATAAGCTTACTTTCACCAAAGTCCAGCATTGGAAGCAACCTTAGTAGCTAAGCAGTCCAAACAAGATACAGAAAGAATCTTTGCTACAAATACAACAAATTGTCATATAGCTTCTGCTTGAGGGCCTCCAATAAGGAAAAACCCACTGCTTTGTACAGCTTTAATTGTTAATGGAAGTTTTTCCTCTTTGTATCAAGTATAGATTTAGTTTCTTTCCATTTCCCCACTGTACCTGGTTCTTGGCTGTCAGAGAAACAGAGTGCCTAAATATGTCCTTCATATATATGTTCTCTTCCCTTAAGGTTTTCAGAACTGGAAAATAAGTCATATAATTCACTATTATTAAACATTCTATCAGTTAACTTCTTTTGGTAGCAAGGTATAAGATTCCCTCATCCTCCAAAACTTTCAGAGATATTAATATTGAATTCCTTAATGCCATCAAAAGATGTCATCTCCAATGATGACAATAATGATGATGATAATAATGATAATTATGGTGGTGGTGATTAAGATGATATCTAACATGTATATGGAATTTTTAGGGTTTGAAAAGAACTTTACATACCTAAACTCATTTGATCCTCCAATATTGGAATTCCTCTGTGTATCCTTGATTGAATGTAGCTGATCTTCACATCTTTGCTTCCCCTTCCTCATTTTGCACACATGGAACTGTAATGTTAGACTCCAAATTTGGATATTTCATTGTCATTGATGAAGAAAGTTATATATGTCTTCATAAACATTTTCATCTGTCATCTGTTTGTTGTGCAGTTTCATCTATAAATATCCAAAAGCATAATAAATACTAGTTGGCTGGCCAAGTAATGATTTTGCTTGCTTGGGTCTCTTGCCAAGGCTTCAATGAACTTATTTTCCCTTCTGCTGCTTCTCGCTGTTTAGTGTCAATATTATTCATAACATTCTACCACCCTCCATTTAAAAAATGAAAAAGAGCTTATATTCTAAATCAGTATTGACAAAACTTTCCATCTGGAAAGGAAATCAGGTGTTACTAACAGGTGGTTTGGGGGCTCCCTTGATCTCCTTCTTCATTATGGTCATTGACTCATATCAGTTGAACTTCCATAGCAAATGATAGTCTGTGTAAAAGTCGGTTATTTTACCTACTTCCCATTTTTCAGTGCCAACAGCTTGTTTAAGTAGGTCAGGAAAGAGTTTCCTCCATTACTTGCCATGTTTTACCATTATTATTATTTCTTCTAGTCTAGTATCAATTTTTAACTTTGTTCCAAAATTGTGATAGTCTGATTAAACACAGGTGGATGATATGGAAACAAATCCCCCATGGGTCCTTTTGTTAACACACAATTTCTCTTTCTGTGATATCATTTGGTACCAATGATGTCCAGTGCCTCTCAACTCTTTACACTCATAATATACAGGCAGTGGGCTTCTTTATAGTCTAAAAGCCTTTTGGCCTCTTTCACTTTCTATATCTGAAGCATGTTTTTGAAAGAATTTTTCACTATCCCTTTCTATGTCCAAATTTTCACTGAAGCTGTAGAATATTAATGTATCTGTTGATTTTACCACAGGTTTTTTTGTGAGTTCTTTATAGAATTTCTCTATGGTTTCATGCTTTGTAACAGATCATGTAACCCAAGTTGCAATTATTTTTATGGTGGTCTGTTATAAATGCATTATTTGTGATTGGTGTCCTTATGAGTCCTTTTGGTTACTCCTTTCCCATTTACTTATGTTTCATCTCATTTATGCCATTCTTTCAGGCACCTAGAGGAGATTTGGGGAAGAGTAGTTTGGAGGGTTTCAATCAATATGGAAATGGGAACCTCAGGCATGATGCTGCCTTGAATTAAGGGGATCTAGGGTTTTTAAGGGACAGCAAGGTGACACAGTGGATAGAGCACTGACTCCTGGATGTCTCACACCACATTTTGAAAAGCACTACAGAACAGTATCTTAAAATATTCTTTAAAATATTGAAATAAGATTATTTTTAAGTACTAGGAAGGAATAACTAATTATATTGCATGTTATTCCATGCTTTGTTTCTAGGTCAGATGGCTCATTCTTTATGTTCCAATCTTTGGATTGCCCAGTTTTTCCTTTCTAGTCCATTTATTCAACAAATATTTATTAGTTTGGTTGGGTGTATGGATGTTCAGAGAAGACTAACACCTCCGGTGTTAGGACTTGCTGACCCCTTTTCAGAGCTGCTTTCCTACTTAGGGAAAGAAAGGGAAGGCAAGGGAATGTTTACTGTGCACCTACTTACTATGTGCAAGGCACTGTTCTAAGCACTTTCAAATATTATTTCTTACACACAAATAATTGTATTATCAATAGAATTTAATTCAATGTCTGAGGAGAGACTCTAAATGAACACTCTAATGCAAATACCAACAACAGGGAAATGGGTTCGAGTCAAGAACACATGTGATAACCAGTGGAATCGTGTGTCGGCTATGGGAGAGGTTGTGGGAAGGGGTGGGGGAAGAAAAGAAAATGATCTTTGTTTCCAGTGAATAATGTTTGGAAATGACCAAATAAAATAATGTTTAAAATTAAAAGAAAAAAAACATTTTAATAGATGTTATACCAAGGATTTTTCTAAGGTTAGCTCAAAAAAAAAATAAAACATTGACTGTATAAATAAATAAATATTGTTCAGTTGAACATGAAAAAAAAAAGAATTTAATTCAAGAAGCATTAAATAAATACTATGTATAAGGCATTGTGTTGGTTCTGAGGATACAAAGATAAAGATGAAACTGCTCTGCTTTTCAGAATTAAGATCTACTCATCCTTTTCCTTTCCTATAGTTGTAATTCCTTTTTCACACACCTGTGTGTTAAGGGGATTCCAGACCTTCCTATTGCCCCAGTAAATGCCCTGGCTTCTGGCCTAATTTCCCATTTTCTGGACCTTTGACTTATCTTTTCTGGTAGCTATAAGATGTTATCTTTAAGATTCTCTTTCTTTTATCCAGACCACTTCCTCCCAGGCCCTCTAAGGCTTCTTCTCTTACTTGCTCTACATTGGCAACTCTCCAACCAGCAGACTAATGAATGTGAACAAGTCAATGAATGTATTTGGGCCTTATCAGGCTAAAATTTCATGCTTTGTGCTGAGGGGGATGTCCATGCTCTGCCTGGCCATCAACTAGTTCTGCTGATAGTGCTTGGTCCACGTTTTGTGCATTCTAAGAAAGGACCTCTTGCAATATGATCATGGTCCTAGCAGACAGTATATGGGAGTCTTTTGAGATACCTCACCCACAAAGGTTACCTAAGGAGACAGAATTTTTTTAAAATCCCCAACAGGAATTGATTAAGTACATTGTTATAAGACAATTCTTCCAGGGCATGATTCACTTAGTTGTCTCATTAAAAAGTCACTTAAACACACTAAGCCTAACTTTCATTCTCTGTAAAATTAAGGGAATTGATGAGACAAATTCTATTCTAAATCTTAATCTTATGTCTCTCATCAGGAAGTATAGCACTGGAAATGGCCTTAGAAGCCTCTTTGACTGCTGCCTAAATTTTACAGAAGTGGGGAAAAGACCCAAATTAAATGTCTAAAGAGACTACAATGAAAGTTTCTAGATGCCCATTCCTGGACTTTTAAGTATAAGATTGTTAAAACGTGGTCTCCCTCTGCCATCTCTTCACTGGTAACATGCCTACCCTTAGATTCCTCATTGATGCCTAAAATAGTCAAGAAAGGAATGAGACAGTTCATCCAACACCAATGAGAGCAAAATGACTAACAACAAAGCCCATAGATAATTCAAGAGTTGTATCATGATTTTTAGTATTTGTTATAGAAGCAAAAAGACATGGAGGCCAGTGGATTCAGGAAATGTTTGATATATAATGACAAAGACATGACATTGTTCTTGATGACAAATGTTGTCTTCACAATATTTGCTCTAAGAATTTACAAAGTTATGGAGAAAGCAGTTTAATTTAGCTGATCTTCCAAATCACCAATCCAAATGCCAGACTGTGGAGTAAAAAAAAGTGAATAAATTGCTTTGCACATTTTAATTTGTGTTCAATAAAACCTCAAGCTATTATCTGGTGAAAAAAAATTGTGGCCCATAGTGGAGTGGGAGAGGGACAGAGAAATGGTTTCTGATGTCATGTAGTTTTATTGTTTATATTAATGATTACTCAGTTTAAAGTTATTGTTTTCTTCACAAAAGAATTCAGCCTGTTATTTTTATTTTATAGCTCAGGATAGGCATCAGAGCAAGAAAAAGGGATCCTTTGTCCTTCTAGGGATCCATGGTCCCAAACTCAATGCACCACCCCTTTATGCCCACCTACCCTTTCTGTTAAAATGTTTGAGAATCAAAACTTCAAGGGAAATGAAATAATCTTTAAATGGGGGTGGGAAGAGACACCCCCCAGGAGGATATGGTTTTCCAGCATGGACTGAGGACTGGTTTCTCATCCCTAGACCTACCTTGTTTTGAGTTTCTACTCTCATCTTATCAGAGGAAGGGATGAGGTCAAGGAGATCCTCACCTCCACTGTCACAATCTTGTAAATGGCTTCACTTTACAATGTCTCTGTTCTAGCACCAGATTCTGACCCAGGCTTCTCCCTTAAAAAAAAAAAAAAGTATTCCTAGTGGCCCTTTAGATTATCTAGACTGAGACAATTCTTGCCTCTGGACAAAGCCTCAGTATTCCCATTCTGGTTATACTGATAACCTGATTCCATCATAAAGGCTCAAGCTTCACTGTGATGTTATTAGAATGATTCTGACTCTATTCAATTCTGTTCTCAGGACATTGATTCTCTCCTCATCAACATACCCTGCCTCCCCAGTTTTCTTCAGGCATTTTCATGAAACCAACCATCAAGTTGGGAAGGAGGTGTTGGGGAAGATGCCTTTAGATACCATTGCAAAGCCAGTGAAGCAGATTGTAATTGGTACCTTTTCGATCCATAGAAGTCTCTTCCATGACTGCTCATATCTCCTCCATAGAGAATCTGCCTAATATCTGAGAGCCTTCCTCTAGGTCTTGTCATATTTCATGAGGATAAGAAAAGCAATATGGGTGAAAATATGTGATCCCTCACCTCCCTTTCCAAGCATTTTTCTTTATTGATAGATTCCACAAACAGTTTCTTTTGGAGCTATTTGGATTGCATTCTATATATTTTCATTTTTATTCTTTTTTTAAGTTTGGTGTTAAATTTTTAATCTTTGCTCTAACTCAAGGATTCTTAACCTTTTTGTAGCATAGAATCCTTTAGCAGTTGGGTGAAGTCTATGGATCTCTTCTGAGAATAACATTTTTAAATGCATAAAATAAAATATATAGGATTACAAAGGAAATCAACAGTATCGAAATATAATTATCGAATTTTTTCCTCCTTAAACTCCAGGTTAAAAACACCTGCTCTGACAAGTTGATGGTCTAACTGAAGACAGTTGATTCAGACATTACTCCAATATGATATTATTTTCCTCTCTTTTAGGATTTTAAAATTCTATTCTCACCATGAAGCAGATTTTTAAAATGGCTTTGTATATTTTCGACAATAGTAAGCATCTATTGAATTGAGTTGAATTATTAACCAAGGAAGAGATCATCATGTAGACATTTGTGACTCCAAACAGGGTACACCCTCAGAATTTAGAGTTAATATACACTTCAAAAAAACAAATTGTATATGACTTCATATACTGTCAAAAGAAAAGTTTGAGAATCAAAACTTCAATGGAAAATAAATATCCTTTGAATGGGAATGGGCAGAGGCTTTCCTAGGAAGATATGCCATTTTATCATGTGCTGAGGACTTATTTATCATCCCTAATCTTGCTTTTTGTTCTTTGTAAATTGTAAAATTAGACACCCAAGTCATGTAATATATGAACACTGTGTATTCACTACATTATTAAACTATAAGAAATAATAAAAATGAGAAGATAGGGATTTCTATTCAGACAACCTCAACATGAGCTCTATAAAGAAGCTGAAAAATGAAAAAAGTAAGATAGACAAAAGCACAGACATCAACACAGATAATTACCATATTTCATGAAAGTTGTAGTATAAATTCATTTTTAAAATGAGAGGGTAAAAAAGAATTTAGAAACTACTTTGACCAGCAAATGCTCTATTTCCTTGTCAAATAGATCCAGCAGCCAGTTATTACACCAGTATAAAGAATAAGTTAGTTCATAATATCTTTTAGAGGAGGAGGATGGAAGCCATGAGCAATAATATTACCTTATGAAACTGAGGATCAGTGAAGAGAAAGACTGGTTTACAGAAAGGTGGTGAATGACATATACATAAAATCATCTCACAAGTGAGATTTTACAGAGAATTTACAGAAATTCCTTTGCTCCATGATTGACAGTGGAATTATCATATGGTGTGAGGAAGTAAAAATGATATTAAAGAGAATAAAAAAATGGAAAGAGCAACTGTCCTAAATAAAGTCCACACAGTCTGTGCGGTAAGTAGTACAATTTTGAGTTGAAGTATCTAAAAGAGAGGAGAATTACAAAAACTTCCCAAAATAATCTATGATATTATTGTAAGCAATATAAAATGAATGGCATAATACCAAAAACTACCAAGACACATCTATTTTTCTCATCTTTATAAAAATTTCATGAGAATAATACATACATATAACCAATGCAGACTTGATGAAGGTATGAGAAAGAAGGCAGTTATATTTTCTACAATTATATTGTCCACAATAAACTATACCTTTATAATTTGTACCTAATGCAATGGACTAAAATATGTGGTGTGAATATAAGATCCTGTTATGTTTATTATTTATGGACTGCTTCTATTCAGTAAAATAAAATTTTACTCGAACATTCTGGAGATCTTAAAAACTCTCCTTTAACATGGTATCTCAGATGGATATATCAAAATCACACAACAAGGGGGTACTAGAGCTGCTTTGAAATGAATTTTGAGAGAGAAAGACTTCAGACAGGGGCAAATGCTTCACATCAAGGTTTGATTTGTTGTTTTGATGATTTGTTTCTAGGCTTTAAAAAAGTGATGAATTTCAAAGAATCTACCTATACAAAAATATTTATAGCAGCTCTTTATGGTAGCAAAGAACCAGAAACTGAAGGGATATCCATCAATTGGGGAATGACTGAACAAGTTGTGGCATATGCTTGTACTATTTTGTCCTAAGAAATGACAAACAAGATGATCACAAAAAATCTGGAAAGACATATATATTGATGAAAAGTGAAGTGATTAGAACCAAGAAAACACTGTACCCAGTTACAATAATGTATGATGATCAATTGTGAATGATTTAACTATTACCAAAAATGTAAAGAACCAGGACAATTCAAGTAATTCATGATGAAAAAAGACATCCACTAATATAGATGGAGTCTAAATGCAGACTTAAACATACCACTCTTCACTTTATTTACTCCATGAATTTTTCTCTAATATAAGCAATATGTGTCTTGTTTCACAATATGACACTCAAGGAAATATGCAATATATGATAATATATGTAAAACCTATATTATATTAACTACCTTCTTAGGGAAGGGGAAAGGATGGGAGCGGAAGAGAGAACATGGATTGCAAAATGTTAGAAAATGAATATTAAAAGTTGTATCAATAAGTAACCTGAAAAAATTTAAATTTAATCTTAAAAAGTGGTGGATAGAATTTTTCCAACACAGATTAAATTTAAAAGCATGATCCTATATGTTCAGAGAACAGGTTATTAAACAACTACCAGCATTGTGATGCATATAAAATTCATTCTGAGATATAACAAAAGAGATAAATTTGCTCAATGAGCTCAATGATGACTATTAATATCAAGTGAGGTATAAAAAAAAGACTCATGATCACCAAAAATACTTGTTACTATCACAGAGAATGTCTAGCACAGAGTCCAAATGTAAGAGATTTTCTATAGAAAGATAGATCTTTCAGATGGCATTGTTTATAGCTGTTATGTAGGGATCTGGGACCCTGATCAAATTTCTAAGGCCAAAGAGGTTACTTATGATTTGCTCATGGACCAGAGCATAGATTAGGAAAGTAGTAAATACACCTCTCCTGAAATCCTACCACTTTGGAAGAACTGAAAGCTTATAAATGCCCAGAACTAGTTCTGAATACAGCTACACAATAAAACCTTAAGTTTGCAACAGTGACCACTCAACCACAAGAGCAGAGCCAACCTTTAACAGTTTTTCAAGTTAAAAGGCAAGAAAAAGGCTGGACAATGAGCAAGTAACAACAAAAATAAGCTCACAATGGGAGATCAAAGGACAAACTCAGAAAAAGTCAAAATTGCTACATCTAAAGCCTCCAAGAAAAAGTGGAAAAGAATTCCTAGAAGAGCTAAAATTTTTTTTTAATTCAAATAAGAGAAGTAGTAGAAAAATTGGGGAGAGAAATGAGAGCAATCCAAGAAAAGTTTTGAAAAATGAGTCAACAGCTTCCTATAGGAAGCATGAAAACTGCAAAAGGAATAACATCTTAAAAAGAGTAGGCTTAATGGTAAAGAGGCCATGAAAATTCATTGAAGATAATTTCTTAAAAAGCAGAATAGGCCATGTGAAAAAAAAGATGTACAAACATTCACTGAAGAAAAGACTGAAAAGAATAAAAAGGAGAATTGGGCAAGTGAAAGTTAATGACTCCATAAGACATCAAGAAACAAAAAAGTAAAATTAAGAGAATTTTTAAAATAGAAGAAAATGTGAAATACCTCATTGGAAAAACAACTGACCTGGAAAATAGATCCAGGAGAGATAATTTTAGAATTACTGGATTACTTATAAACCATGATCTAAAAAAGAGCCTAGACATAATCTTTCAAGAAATTATCAAGGAAATCTACCCTGATATTCTAGAATAAGAGAGTAAAATAGAAATTGAAAGTATCAACTGTTTATCTCTCAAAAGAGATCACAAAATGAAAATTCTCAGATATATTATAACCATATTCCAGAACTCTCAAATTAAGACGGAAATTATTGCAAGTATCCAAAAAGAAGAAATTCAAATATTAGGAAGCCACAATCATGTTAGCAAAATATTGAGCAGCTCCTTACATTAAAGGATTGGAAGTCATGGAATAAGATATTGCAGAGTACAAAAGGAGCTAGAATTATAGCAAAGGCTTACTTACCCAGGAAAATCAGTCCTTAGGGAGGAAATGGATATTCAATGAAAGAGAGGACTTTCAAGCATTCCTAATGAAAAGACCAAAGCTGAATAGAAAATTTAACTCTCAAGTATAAGATTCAGGAGAAACATAAAAATGTTAACAAAAAAGAGAAATCATAAGAGATTAAATGAGGTTAAATTATTTACATTTGTTCATGGGAAGATATTTGTAACTCTTAAGAATATTATTAATTACATGTAATGCCCAGTGGATTTACGCGTCGGCTATGGGGGGTGGGGAGGAGGAAAAGAAAATGATCTATGTCTTTAACGAATAATGCTTGGAAATGATCAAATAAAATATATTAAAAAAAAGAATATTATTAATTAGGAGGAGTATACATAGAAGGCATGGGTGTGAGTTGAATATAATGGAATGATACCTTAAAAAATAAGATCAAGTGGTGAAAGAAAGAAATACAGTGGAAGAAGGGGGAAAGAAGAGATAAAATGGGATAAATTACCCCCTATTAAAGAAGCTCAAAAGAGCTTTTACAGTGGAAGCATGAATGGGGAAAGAGTCACTTGAACCTTACTCTCATTGGAATTGGATCAGAGAGAATAACATACAAACTCAGTTGGATATAGAAATTTACCTTACCCTATAGGAAAGAAGGGGAAGGGTATGGGGGGAGGGTAATAGAAGAGAGTTCAGTCTTGGGAGATGGTGGTCAGAATCAAAACATTTTTGAGGATGGACAATGTGAAAGGAGAAAGAGAGTAGGAGAAATAGGGGAGAAATAGTATAGAAGGAAATACATAGTCATGAAAACTGAAAAAAAATTTATAAATTTCTCTAATAAAGACCTTATTTTTCAAATAAAAAGAGAAATGAGGCAAATGCACAAGAAAACAAATCATTTGCCAATTGATAAATAGTCAAAAGATGTGAACAGCCAGTTTTCAGATGAAGTAATCAAAGTTATCTAT
The DNA here is from genome assembly GCF_027887165.1 of Monodelphis domestica. Classification (NCBI taxonomy): domain Eukaryota; kingdom Metazoa; phylum Chordata; class Mammalia; order Didelphimorphia; family Didelphidae; genus Monodelphis; species Monodelphis domestica. The sequence continues at coordinate 263,485,668 of NC_077231.1, forward strand.
AGTCAAGTGAAAAAATGTTTTGAATCACTATTGATTTGAGACATGCAAATTTAAACAATTCTGAGGTACTACCTCTCACCTATAAGATTGGCTATTATGACAGAAAAGGAGAATTTTGAAGATGTGGGGAAATTGAGACATTTATGCACAGTTGGAGGAGCTGTGTTCAACCATGCTAGAGACCAATTTATGTTCATTCAAATGGCTATAAAGCCCTGTATTTTTGACCCAGAAATACCGTGACTAGATCTATATCTCAAAGAGATAAAAACACAAAGGAAAAGGATCTATTTATACAAACAATATTTAATACAACTCTTCTTGTGGTGGCAAAAAAGTGGGAAACTGAGGGAATGCCTGTCATTTGGGGAGTGGTTAAATAAGATGTGGTACATGATTGTAATGGAATACTGTTGTAGTATAAGAAATAACAAGGAAGGTGATTTCAGAAAAAAACCTGGAAAGACATATATGAACTGAAGCAAAGTAAAGTGAGCAGAACCAGAAAAATATGGTACACAGTAACAGCAATATTGCACAATGAACAAATGTTAATGACAGGTATTTTCAGCAATATATACAATGATCCAGTCACAAAGAACTCATGTTGGAAAATGCTATCTACCTTCAGAGAAAGAACCAATGGAGTCTGAACCTGACCAAAGCATATTATGTTTCACTTTCTTTCTTCATTTGTTTTGTTTGGTTTTGATTTTTGTTCAGGTTTTCAACATAAGGACTAATATGGGAAAATGTTTTACATGATTGTATATGAAAATCTATATCAGATTGCTTATTGTCTCACAGGAGGGAAAAGGGAGCAGGAGGAGAGGAAGGACAGAATTTGGGACTCAGAAATTTGAAAGTGTTAAAAATTGTTTTTACATGTAATTGGGGGAAAATAAAATATTCTTAAGAGAAAAAAGAATGTCTATTGTCCAGACTATGAGATGGACTTGGAAAAACAAACCACAGAGTAGACAATGCACATGAACAATGAATTGGATACATTTAAATGTGGGAAGGATAATGATCTAGATTGCCAGTTTCTCTCCTCTCTCTCTCTCTCTCTCTCTCTCTCTCTCTCTCTCTCTCTCTCTCTCTCTCTCTCTCTCTCTCTCTCTCTTTCTCTCTCTCTCTCTCTCTCTCTCTCTCTCTCTCTCTCACACACACACATCACATACACACATACACAGAATATGTACATTTTATTACTGATTTTTGTCAATTTAATTTCTGAATTTATATCTTCCTTCTTTCTGTCCTTCTAGACCATCCCATGTAAAGATTTTATAAGAAAGAAACAAAGTAATTCAATAAAACTAACCACTCCTAAGTGATGTCTGACAGTAGATACAATATACAGTATGGATAAAGTTTCTCTGAAGCTAAAGTTGGTCTTTATAATGCTGGAATTCAGTTATATTATTTTTGTTCTTTCTATTTAGAAGTCAGTCATTATGCATGCCACTCTCCTGGCTCTTGAAAAGACTTTTAATGAATCAAGTTTTACTTGAAATAGAGGCTTATTTTTTTTATTTAAAAATGACCTTAAAAACAATCAGCAAGCATTTCATTATACAAGAATATTTAAATTCGATTTATGCTTCTCTCTCTCTCTCTCTCTCTCTCTCTCTCTCTCTCTCTCTCTCTCTCTCACATATTTATCACTATCCTCTTATATCCTGCCCCCATAGAATCCCTCTCTTATAATAAATGAATATAGGCAAGACAAAGAAGCCCACACATTAAGGTCCATCTTTTTAATGGCAGTTTTCTTCCAATGACATATGGCCATGAGTCATGAAATATCATTGTCTTGGAGGAATTAAAGTTGAGTGTTATCCAAAGGTCTCTAGAGATGTATATGCTGGGGATGAGTAAGATGTCCCATGCTGTTAATTGGTTAATTGATCTTGTGACAATAATCATTGTTTAGATCTAGATTTGAAGGAAATGTTAACTAGAAATCATGTTAGGGATAGATGAAAACAACAGATCCCGGCTCATGAGCTATCAAAAAACAAATCATAAACTTTCAGCATCGTACCTAAAATCCTAAGGGAGAGAAGTAGCTAGTAATGTTCTAGGGAGCTAACCTGCCACCGTAAGGAAGAGTTGGAAAAGTAGTTCCAAAAATTCAGTTAATCAGTCAGTAAATAAACATGAAATGCCTTCTATGTGCTGGACATTGTGCTAATCTCCAAGATCTCTATGTGTGTTACACCTATATTAAATTTAAATTGACTTCTTTACAACTTTCACCTATCATTTCTAGTTCTGCCCTCTTGAGTCAAATTGAAGGAGACAAACCTCAATCATGGGCAGCAATCTACATGCTAGAGAAGTTACCAGTTTTCTGGAAGTCCTCTCTTTATATTAGATAGACTCACTTCCTTTAATTAATTCTCAAATGGCAAGATCTTAAGGCCCTTGTCTAGCCCAACTATCTTTTTCTGTCTACCCACCAACTTGCTGAAACTATGGCTCCCCAACTGATCATTTTATTTCTAATTTGGCATGGGAGAGTACAATATTTCCTTTAATCCTCACAACATTCCTGTAAGATAAATACTAGTTTATTATTCCCATTTTACACTGGAGGAATCTGAGGCTAATCAAATATAAATGACTTGCCCATGGTCACATAGCTAGTAAATGTTGGAAACAGGATTTAATAATAAGAACTAACATTTTTATAGTGCTTTAAGATTGGCAAAGTGCTTTATACATATGACTCACAAGAATCCTATGAAATACATTCAATTCTTCTCCCAATTTATGAGGCAACTGAGGCTAATAGAAACTAACCAGGAGGTCATATAGCTGATAGGTTTCTGAGGTAGAATTTGAGCTCAGTTCTTCTTTGGTCTTCATCCAGATCTTTATCTTCTAAGAACTCTCTACTGATTTCAATCCCAGTGATTTTTTTCACTTTACTGTTGTCTTTAATTTTTGTATCCTCTTCAACTCTAAGTCTTATCCACTGTGGAGCTAGAGAAACATCATCATCCAAAGAAACTGAGTCCTTTTAAAACCTGACTGTATCTTGGGGAGGTCTCCTTCTCTTGACACAACTCACCTTGCAGTCTAAGCCTTTGACGTACAATCTGCTTGTTTCCTTCTATGGGTCAAAACTCAGTATCAAACCTACAAGACCATTAAGGAATGCCACACTTTTGAGGGATCTTGTCCTATATTAGTGCTTTCTTTATTTGGCCCAGAAGAAGCATTAGCTTGTCGAATCACATCTTTATTTACTGATAAACAGTTGAGTTGTTCATCAATAAAGTATTATAAAGGATCAACAAGTTAGTTAGATTCATTTTTAAAATATTGTTCAGTGTTTAGTAAGTACTTATGCCAATATTTGTTAAGTGCCAAATACTTATTTACCCAGTAAACTAAGTGTTTAAGGACACTAGTGGGGCAACAAGATGGCAAAGTGAGAGCACCAGGCTTGGAATAAATAAGATTTGAATTCAAATTTGGCTCCAGATACTTACTAGCTGTGTGACCCCAGTCAAGTCCCGTAACTCTATTTGTCTTAGTTCTTTCATCTATAAAATGAGCTGGAGAAGGAAATAAACAACTATTCCATTATCTTTGCCAAGAAAACTCCAAATAAAGTCATAAAGAGTCAAACATGACTGAAACAACTGAACAACAACAGGGATAATGATAATAATAATAACTAGCATTTACACAGTGTTTTAAGGTCTGCAAAATGCTTTACATATATCATTCACAAAACATAGCAATGCTAATAAAATAAGATTACAATAGCTTATCTTTAGTGATTCAGAATTTACAAAATGTTTTCTTTACAACAATCCTATAAGACAGACACTATAAATACTATATATATTGCTATCTTCATTTAACAGATAAGGAAACAGACTCAAAGAGACTTACATGACTTTCTTATGGTTACAAAGCTAACAGAGTACCCACTAACTCCTAAGGCATCCCGTTCCACTTTTGAGCAGCTCTTCTGTAACTTTTGCCCATTGTCCCCACTTCTACGCTCTGAAGCCAAGTAGAACAAGTCTAATCCCTCTTCTGAATGACAGACCTTTAAATATTGGGAGACAGCTATTATGTTACCTCTAAGTGTTTCCTTCTCTATGTTAAACATCCTCAGCTCATTCAGCTGTTCTTCACATGGCCTTCTCTAGAGACCCTTTACCATCAGATTATCTCCTTATTTAGCTTATCAATATACTTTTGAAAAAGTGAACTGAATACTGAATTCCAGATATAGTCATACCAGGGCAGGGTACAACGGGGTCATCAACTCCTTTGCTCTAGAAGATATCAGCCAAAAATCATGCTAGCTTTCTTCATCCCCTATTTACTCATCATAAGTTCCTCATCCATTTAAAATGTGAAGATCCCTTTGAGATAACTTGCTACCAGTCTTATTTTGTCCCCAACTTATTTTTTGAAACAATATGCAGGAATTTGCTGTTGAGTTACTCAGAGTTACAATCTAGATGTCATTCTCACTGCCATATTTCCTTTCACCCTTACCTCCTAGATCTGATCTGTTGCCAAATCCTGTTGAGACTACGTTCACATACATTTCTGGGATAATGCACCTAATCTCCTCTGGCAGTGCCACTATGCTGGTACAGGCCCTCACTACCTCAGCCCATGACTATTGCATAGCCTTCTGGTTGATCTCAGGGACTCATCTCTCTTCACACCACCCCATCGTTTGCAGAGCTGTCGAATTTTATCATCCTAAAATGTAGGACTGAGCAGGTTAGCCCACTACTCAATAATATCTGGTGGTTCCCTATCTCCTCCAGGATAAAGTGGAAAAATCCTGGGCTTATTTCTTAAAGCCCTTAATAACCGGGGGCCTCACTAGCTTTCCAGTCTTCTTACTCTGTGATCTTGTGACACTGGCCTTTTTGCTGTTCCTCAAACAGAACACTCCATCTCCACACTCCATGCATTTTTATTGGCTGTCTCCCCTGCCTAGAATGCTCTTTCTCTTCACCTTCACCATCTGGCTTCCCTGACTGCATCAAGTCTCAACTGAATTGTCATATCATGCAAGTAGCTTTTGCTGGTCTCTCTTAATTGCTTACAATATACTTGTGAGGAAGGTGACCAAGTGTTATTGACTTCATTTTATAGATAAGGAAACTAAATCTCAGAGGTGACAAATGATTTGCTTGATATGGTTATTCGATTTTAGATGATCACTAAAGATCCAGCTTTAACATTTGAAGATCTCATTTTATAGTTCCACAAAGTAATTTTAGAAATCTGGTTGAACAAATTAAAAGGAATTTTAAGAATAGCCCACAAGTGTATATATGCAGAGTCTTGTTCTCAAATGAAGTGGTCATGTTTCTATACTGTAATGATTGCACTATTAACTGCTTCTTTGGGCAACTTATTGTTGTGGTTCAGTCATATTCAACTCTTTGGGATCTCATTTGGGGTTTTCTTGGCAAAGATACTAGAGTGGTTTGCTATTTCCTTTTCTGGTTCATTTTAATGACGAGGAACCTAAAGCAAACAGCGTTAAAGTGACTTGTTCTGGGTCACACAGCCACTAAGTGTCTGAGATTAGATTTGAACTCAGGTCTTCCTGACTCTAGAGCCTCCACTCTATCCCCTTGCCACTAGCTGCCCTTGGGTATCTTTAACACTTTACCTATAGCTCTCTCTCATAGGGTCTTAGAGAATAAAATATTTTATAAGTTTAAAAGCACAGGCCAAATGTGCTATCCCTATCTCACAGAGTTGTATTATATAAAGTGTTTTAATCAGTTTAAAGTGTTATGCCATTTTATATTGACTGACATGTGGCTTATTATTACTATTTCCACAGAGTGTGTATACCAACCTACTGCAAACTTATTAAAATTAGTGACATTTTTTAATGCAATGAAAAGAGGAAGTTTAGCAGTTTTTAAAAAAAAATTGATTAATGGGAACAATCAGTGTGCATAAGTCTGGCACCTAGTTATGAAGCCACATCATTGTGTAATTTTTTTTTTACTTTGTAGGCATCTGTAAATATTATTTGGCTGTTATGCATTAAACAATAACTGCTATTAACATAGCACTTTTAAAAGGCTACAAACATTTTTCATACATGATATTTTTTGATTCTCACAACAATTTTGTAAGTAGATGCCACAGATGAAGAAATAGACTGTGAGAGTTTAAGTGACTAAATACAACTAGAAGCAAAAGTCCAATCCAGGGTTGTTGTTTTTTGGTCCCAGTCCTACATTTTATCTATTAGGTTATTTCTTCTCATCAGTGTGTATAAAGTATATTGAAGGACTGAATTATCTAAGTAATTTGTACAACCACCAAATTTTTCAAGTGTAAGGAATGATAGAAAAATTGACTGACTCTGCAGTATGATAAATTATCCAGATAATTCTAAGCAAGCAAAATTATGAAGCAGGTAATAGTTATTGCCCCCCAAATTCATATTCTTAGCCCTTTCTCCTCTGTAGCTCATTACTTGCCTCTAATCACCTAATGCCTTCTGATCTTTCTTTTCTCCATTAACATCTGCTTTCAGAAAAGAATCTGAAACTCATTTAAAGGTGTAAATGACTGATAATTGCTTAAATCACTAATTTTCCTAGTATTATAACAGGGAATAAGTCATAAAGCCAAGGTTCTCAACCTTTTTTGTGTGTCATGGAGCCTGTTGGCCTTTCAAGTGAAGTCAATGGACTCCTCAGAATAATGTTTTTTAAATACATAAAACCATAGCATCCAAAGGAAGCCAATTATATTGAAATACTGTAATAAAAATATTTTTTAAGTTCATGACTCTCAGGTTAAAAATCTCTGAAAGGAAAGAAGCTTCAGGAAGGCAGTCTGGGATAGTGGATAGAGAGAACTGATCTCGGAATCATACAAATTTGGTTTCAAGTCCTGTTTCTGACACATGATAGAATGTGGGCTAGATGAACATGGGCATCTCACTTAACCTCTCTGAATCCCCAAACACATTTTGGACTATACATTAAGGCTCTGTAACAATTATGCAAGTTTCTACAAAGAGATGAAATCATAGATCTGAACCAAAAAACAGAAAAAATGAAGCTTCACATTCACTAGGTTAGGGAAAGGTTATAGGGCATTAAATTGTTTGTGTGTATGGAGGAGGTTAATTAGGGATTAATAGATTTTCCTGAAACCCCTGAAATCACCATTTGGCTGTCACCTATACTATGCCTGAGAAATCCAAACTCTATTCAGTAAGAAATTGACTTGTAGTAACAAAGAGTTAGAGTCAAGGGCAAGGAAGATAGGCCAGAAGTGAATGCTTTGTTGAATTACATGGATATTCCCCCGACATTATGTTAAATTATCTTATTTTTTAAAACTTCATTTTGTAAATGTAGCCATAATTTAAGTACTAGATGGCAATGAGTAGAAAAAGTAATTTGATGTGGCCCTGGAAGTGAAGACTCAAGGTTTTGTTGTTGCTGGTGTTGCCCTTGTTTCCCTCCTCCTCCTCCTCCTTCTCTTCTCCATCTTCCTTGTAGTAATTTTTAAAATCTCTGTTCTCCTAGACCCTGCTCTGCCACAATCTAAAACCTACAAAAAGCCACAGTCATATCTCTGGGCACGTTACCTCACTTGTAAAATGAAAGGATTAGAAAAGATGATTTTAAGGTCTCCTCCAGCTCTAGATTTCCCTGACCCTAGATATTATATATTTTGGCTATCACATAGCAAAATGAATATCCTACATTATGAATTAGAATTAATTTATAGTGGCCATTTCAAGTGATTATTTTTATTTCGTTCTGTAATGAAGAGCATTTCCTAATGAGTTCTTTGTAATTTTAAGATTCTCTGAAAGATTTTTGCTAGGATTGTATAATTTGTAAAATAATTAAGTAATCTCTAGGTCCATAGTGAAAAATAAATGATATATATTGAATACATTGCTACACATATTTGAAAAACAATTGGATAGCTCCATTGTAGATTGCCTGCAGTAGAGTGTAGAGTATAGGAATACTCCATTCATTTGTTAATTGTAGAGGACAGCAATACAATACAATAATAACCCAAAGCTCTCAGACCATGCTGCATAGAAACAAAGCCTTATTTGTATTGGGGTCAAGTAAGTTAATTAAGCTTTAGAATCTTCAAACAGGGCATATAATTGATTTATGAAATTTTGTTATCGCTGAGTTTAGACCATTGTTGGCAGCCAATAATTCCAATAGCTCCTTGGAGTTATTTCTAATGCATAAAGTCAACTGTGCCCTCAGCAGTTTTAAACCCAATTGCATTTAGGTTTTTCTAAAGCAAAACAAAGAATAGAAGACATGCAAATGATTTCTTCTGAAAAAAAAAACACAATGATTTTAACTTTTTAAACATTTAAACAGACCCATAATGGTTCTACTCATTTAAAGTTGCTTTTTATTTCCTCACAGAAAATATTTTTAATCTTTTCAGCTCTTTGAGGTATTTTATGCATTTTTCTAAGAATTATCACGATTCCATAAAAATGACTTTTACTTATAACCATACCATTTTATTTGGTTAGAGCATAATTAATCTGCAACATTTTATATTACACACACACACACACACACACACACACACACACACACACATGTATAGGCCAGCAAATACCCAAAGTATTACTGACTTGCATACAATTCTTATTTAGCCAGACAAGAAACTTCTAAAATCACATCTGATCATTGCCCTTTTGTTTTTTCCTCTAATTTTAGAAATACTGTCAAAATACAATTATGAAATAGATATTGTGAGTCCATCTATTGGAGGCCAAGCAACCAGGTAAAAATTGAAGAATTTAGCCAAAAGTACTTTACAATAGAGGTAAGAGACAAGACATCCAGAAGATTGAGTCTTTCCACTTTTGTCTGGAATGGTTGGCATCATAGGGAAATAGGTAACAATAAGTAACCTTACCGAATATTAAAAGGAAAGAGATGGTATGCTATTGCAAAATACATAATCAACAAGAATGTTTTCTATTGTTTCTATTGTTAGCTGAAGCTTCACTTTATAATGAATGTATTACTGCTAAAAACTGTTCATAACCATATTTTTATATTCAATGAAGCATAATTATTTCTCTTAGTCACACTTCAAGATTCTTTTTTAAAGTGGTACATTGCCATCTACCAAGTAACTAAGGACTATTTCTAAGTAACACCAAACATGTGGAGTAAAAGTGAAAACTTAATCACTTAAGATATTCATAAATATCTCCTAAGCTTGACAATGAATAGACATTGCCAAAATAAAAAATGAGAAACAGCTGAGAAATTTTCTTTAAGCACTCTCCTCAAAGGCAGTTTCTAGAGAATATATATCATCTATCTTTTCATTTTAAACATCCTACAAAAATTTGGCCTTGATAAACTGAATATTTGAATTACTATATTTCTTAATAACCTGTGGTTCATAATACAATAAACCAGTTGAATTATGGTAAAATATTAACAGCCACTGTTCAATGAATGAAGCTCTTTATTTCCTGCTTGTGTGAAATTAATTTATTTTTAGACATGTGCTTTTATGTTCTTTATCTGAAGGAAATACCTATATGCATGACATGACCAATGCTCAAGATTATATATAGATTTAAAAGGGTACTTAATACAATGATGTTTCTGAGATTTGTGATAATCTCATACAAATCTAGACAATGTCAATATGTTTTTTTTTCCAAGGGAATTGATATGTTTACTTGGGTTATTGTGGCTTAAAATTTAATAAGAAAAGAGACTTTTAAGATAGATAAATGCCTTATAAATATTTTTATTTTTTTTATATATATAAAAATAAATAAATTTACCCTCGAAAAAGTATGTTTTTTAATTATCTAAAGGCCAATCATTTCCTTTAAATAAAATAACATATTTGCATGTATCATTCGCTAATCAATTACATTGCAAAGTTCTAGATCAATATTTTTCTTTATGAACTTCATAAAATTGTGAGCCATGCTCCCTACCTACTCCCACTTCAAAACAGTTAATAGATAAATGGCCCAGTGTAAATATTTGGGAAAAATATACAAAAACCCTCCCTAAATAATGGAAATTGTAATAAACACAATCCACTAAAGCTTTGTATGGAAATAAGAACAGAGAATCATAAGCTTTGGAGCTAGACAGGATTTTTTTGCCCAGGAAAGACAGTGAATGGGCATCTATTCAGTAAATGGTTAAATAGTCATCTAGAAATGACTTATTTCATTTGCATTGTGGAGCAATTATATTCTTCATATAATATAGAATACTGACTAACTTAACACTGTTATTTCCCTCCCCCCCTGAAGTGTTCTAACATTTTTTCCCTTAGGAGAGAGATAAGCACATGGTCCAAAGAAAGAATACTGAGTTTCTTTTAATACTATATACTATTTTTAGCAATAATGAAAAGTAGGCCTTAATAAGTAGTTGATTTCATCCAGCTTTATTTGTTGACAGGACACCTGTTTGTGGTACAACTTCTATTTATTTCAGAAGGAAGCAACAGTTGGAGGAAGAGGAAGTAACTGGTTTTAGGACACGTTTGGTTTTTTATGTTTGTTTTCATAAAAGTAGCTTTTCCCTAAAGGTATATACCCCAGTATGCAAGTTACAGGATGAAATTAAAGGAAAATCAGCAGGCAAAAATCCTAAATCCCTAATAAAAGAAGGAAGGAAAAAAGAAGGCTTTACAGTAGTTTTCCCAATTTCTATAATTCTATTAAATAAAAAAGAGGCTTATAATTATATGAAATATAGAAGTTTTGTGCTGTCAGTAAATGATCATTTGAGGCTGTAAAAATGTTAGCTTTAAAAGGCTGTTTAAGTATTTTATACCTGTTTGTGATATAAAAGCTGGATATATTAGCTGTGAATTTAGGCCCTGATCAATTATACATTTTCCCACTTAGGTTGATTTTCCAGCTATGTGAACATGTGTATTTTTAGAATCTCAAATTGTTTTATAATATTCAAGAAAAAATGACCAAGAAATAGCTCAGTTTCAGGGGGGGATTTCAAGACTTCAGTACTTATTTATCTTTTTTGTGAAGAAAAATATATCATCATGAAATAATGAGAGACTTGCCAGATAAACAGAATTTTATTGTCTCTTAGACAAGTAATAGGTCCCAGTTCTTGCATTTTGATGAGGAAAAAAAGTCCATCAAAAGCTGTGTGCCAAGATACTAAATATTTCTGGAAATCACTGTGCAACATACACATTTTGGCATAGAATATAAAGGCCAAATAATAATTTCACTGCCATCCAGGTTATATTTAAAAATTATACATTGGTATGCCAACTGAATTACAAAATTCTTCCTGGGAAGTTAATAAATCTTATTGGTATAAGAGAATACCTAAGTTTTGCAGTTAGGAAGATTTGCATGACTTTGTGGGTTGCAAGAGAGACTGTGACTGCTTGACACACCAATGTTGGCTATCTGTTCCAGGTTGGCAAACTTAATGAGTTGGTGGAACTCGAAGAAGGGCAAAAAGATACTGTTTGAGAGACTTGCTGAGGCAAGGAGAAGAGAAAACTAAAGAAAAGCGGTTTCTGGGTCCTCGCCCAAAGCGTCTCTGCCAGAGGACCTGCCTCAAAAAGCCTAGGGGAAATCTATTGCTTTCAGCCTCAAAAAAAAGTTCTCTCCTCAGTTTAATTCTGTGGTTTTTTTAAGCATCAAGAGAGCCAGGAACTGGGAAAAGCACCTCAGCTTTTCATGGATCAGGGAACAACCTCTGAGAGGCAGCCTCTCTCTAATGGGCAATGCTTTGTCCCCGGGGATGCAAACTTCTAGGGAACCTTTGAGCACAATTTGCGGGGGGGGGGGGGGTGTCAGGGGAAAAGGAATGGTGCTGGCATTCCATTTGCAGCCACCTTACTTATGTATCTGCTGGAGGACTCCTAAATCTCGAGACAGCCAGCTACCTATATCTAGCTTGAAAAGGGCAGGAGCGGAGCAGGGACTAGGCTGGGTCAGACAGAGTTGAGCAGTCCGAACTCTGACTCTTTTCGCTGTGTGGACCTGCCACTCTCATTTCTTTGTTTGGAGCAGGTTCAACGATTCAGGGGCAGCCTCAACGGTTCAGGGGCTGCCTCAACGATTCAGGGGCTGCCTCAACGATTCAGGGGCTGCCTCCCCAGACGAAAGAGCGACGAGGAGACACAGAAGGGGAACTCACCTTGCACCTGCAAGGCTGTGGGAATGGGCAGAGGGCAGCCAGCTGGGAAGCCGGAATCAAGACGTACAAAGGGGGTATTGGAGACGAAAAGGACGCAAATGTAAACGAGGCACGTGCTGGAAGCTCATTACATTTCAAAAGAAACGAGAAAAGGGAACTTGAGGCTTCGATTTAGGATTTCCAGTGATTTGGCTCCAGGACTTTATGTTGAAGCACAAAAAGCAGCCCCCCCACCCCCACCCCTTAGGAAATTTGAGCTCTCCAGTAATAGGAATGGTATCTGCACTTGGGCCTTCTCTCCTGGTGACCAGGCCCCTTCCCGGAACTGGGCGAAAGGAGCTTGCCACAACCCTACACTGCCCTAGAAATTTAAGTGGACTTGGAAAGGGAGATGGGAGAGATAAAGCAAGGCCAGTGTTGGGAGTGGACGGGAGTGGGAAGGAAGGAAGGAAGGAAGGAAGGAAGGAAGGAAGGAAGGAAGGAAGGAAGGAAGGAAGGGAGGGGAGGAAGGAGGGGAGGAGGGAAGGGAGGTAGGAGAGAAGGAAGAAGGGAAGGAGGGAGGGAAGGAAGGAGGGAAGGAAGGAAGGAAGGAAAGCAGGAAGGCAGGAAGGCAGGAAGGCAGGAAGGCAGGAAGGAAGGCAGGAAGGAAGGAAGGAAGGAAGGAAGGAAGGAAGGAAGGAAGGAAGGAAGGAAGGAAGGAAGGAAGGAAGGAAGGAAGGAAGGAAGGAAGGAAGGAAGGAAGGAAGGAAGGGAGGGAGGGAGGGAGGGAGGGAGGGAGGGAGGAAGGAAGGGGGGAGGGAGGGAGGGAGGAAGGGAGGAAGTAAAGAAAGAAAGAAAGAAAACCGGGGAAGAGTGTGCTGGAGCTGAGAACCCGAGCCTTCCCAAGAATGATGGCACTAGTACCTGGGCAGCCCGGAGCAGGCACAGACCCCGCCCCCCACTTGTGGCCACAGCTTCCCAGCTGTCTGGCTGAGGCAGGCAGGTGTTTTTTTCTCCCTGTTTGGTTTTGGTTTGTAGTGATCTTTCTTTCAGTCCTGCCTGAAATCATTAACACTTGTCCTGAGAATTACCTACGGTCCCAGTATTTCTCCAAAAGTTTCCCCACCCCACCTTTGTTCCAGAGGCGCATTCTTCGCCCGCTTCTCTCCTTGTTTTGTCTGCCTGCCTGCCTGTCTGTCAGTCGTCGGCCAACCTGCCTGCTAGTGGCTCTGTGTCGATATCTTTGCCTATCCTCCAGTCTGTCTGTTTGTTTGCCTCTGCCTCTGCTTCCCCTTACACCCTACCCACTGTAGAGGTTCCCAGGCTTGTTGCCCTCTCCCCTTGACACACAGCTCTGGGCACATCGGAACACTTTCTAACCCCTCGGAGTATTTCTTTGCAACTGTTTGCTGTCCAAAGCCCTCGGCTTTCTGGGATCTCAGCTGGATTTAGTGGAGATAGCTGAAAGGAGCGAGCCCTGAAGAAGAAAGGAGGGGCCCTGGAAGTGGACCGAAAGGATCCCGGGGAACCCTTTGGCTTCCTTTCAGCCTGAGAAGGGCAGGGTTCGGGCAACCCAAACAGCCAAAGAGGTATCCCTGCCCGCTCCCTGCTCTCTTTCTCCACTCTCCCCATCTGTCCTACTAGAGGCTGCTGAGGCTGCAGAAATGTGCTGGCTTCTGTCCACTGAAACTAAACCAAACAAAACGAAAAATCCCGTGAAAAGAACGAGAATATGGCGCGGCTGAAAATGGAGCCCCTGTTTCTCCAGCTCCTTTCATTTATTTCCTTTCCTTCTTTAGCTTTTTCTTCGGTCTCTTTCTCTTTGTCCTTTACCGTTAGCTTTCTCTCGACCCTTCTCCTTTACTTAATTCTTTTTCCCGTCTCCTCCTCTCTTTTTCCTAATATATATATTTTTCTCCCCTCCCCTCGTTTTTCCGTCTTTCCTTCCATCACGTCTTTCTCTTTCTCCATTTTGTTTCGCTGGCGCTTTTTCTTCATCGACTTCCTTTCTTCCTAGTACTTTTTTTTGTTCTATTTCTCCCCCCCCCCCCCTCCGCGGGGGAGGAATGGGGGGGAAGGGGTAGTTTGATACAGAAAGATTTTATTTGAGAACACAAGACTCTTATTTAAACACGGGTGCATTTTCCTGGCTGATTTAACAGCTGCATGAACCAGCATCTACTTTGTCTTATGCCTTTCGTTATGAAATTTATTGATCCCAATATTTTTCCTTTGAAAATTTTCATTGTTTTTATTTGAGGTTGGTGCCCATGATTAGGCAGTAGATTAATGTCAAAAATGTACTCTATTTACCCTACAGAAGCAAATTTTAACCTTAATTTTTTTTAAAAGACTGTGAAGTTAAAATAATATAGCTAGCTGTGGATTTGAATCTCCCTTTTTGTTTTTGCTCCAGGGACTTCCCATTGGAAAGAAGGGCAGAACTATTATCCACACCTTTTCTCCCTTTTGGAGAGGAAATACATTCAGAATGAACTGAATATTTTAAAATATAAACTTCATTTTCCACCCATGATTCTTTCAGAAACCCTAGAACATGATATGAATGTGAACTATTAGCTACAATACAAAGAGACTGGTTGATGTTGTTAATCCTTTTGGACAGATGACTATATCTCTCAAACAGAGAATTGTCAATTTGGAAAATATAACATTCCTAAATCAATATAGGAAGGCCATTGTGTATAAACTCTGTGTGTTATGGCTTCTTGGATCCAAAGTCTATAGAAAGGAAAGAGGACTATAATGCTGATGGCAATGTGCCCAAGAAATGCATGTGTGGCTTACAAAGGTCAATCTTACTTGTGACTTCTTTCCCAGCAAGTATAGAAGTAGAGTCTATATCTCAGTTGTAAGCTGATCAGGATCTGTCTTTCCTTTCTGGCTCCTAAAAGGGGAGGGGGGAGGCAAAAATTACTAGAATTACTATCCTTCCCCTTACTTTTTGATCCCTTTTTGACTGGGGTAAAATGGATTTTAGAATCAATCTTGTACATAGTTTTCCAAAATTATTGCAGCGTCCCCCTCAACAAGTTTGGCCAAATATATTTTTAATGAACCTAATATACATGTCACTGTAACTCCTAGCTAATGACATATCATTGTGTCTCCTTTGTTGCCTTACCAGGGCACCGATAAGTTTTGAAAAACATAACCATTTTTCAGCAAATAGAGGTATATTTTCCTTTACATAATATACAGATTAGAGTAAATAGTAGACTAAGAAAGCTCTTGGCACTGCTCCTGTTTGATTAGAGTGCTTCAACACCAGACTGAATAATTTCTATTAAGTTATTATCCACAAAGGGAAATGAATCATGAATCAGATTATGGCAGAAAGTGCCCCTGAATGGACAACTTTTTTTTTAATTTTTCATTTTTAAATATTTTCCCATGTTTACATGATTCATTTTCTTTCCCTCTCCCCTCCCAGAGCTGACAAGCAATTCTCCTGGGTTGCACAAATGTCATCACCTATTTCCATATTATTCATTTTTGCTAGAGAGTGATCTTTTAAAGCCTAAACCCCAAACAACATACCCATATATACATGTGATAAGTTATGTCATATGTTCTTCTTTTGCATTTCTACCCCCATAGTTCTTTCTCTCAATGTGGTTAGCATTCTTTCCCATAAATCCTTCAGGAGGGTCCTAGTTTGTTGCATTGCTACTAGTAGCAAAGTGAATGGACAACTTTTAGACGCCTCATGGTACACCGAAAAATGCAATAGACTGAGAATCAAATGACCTGACTTCTAGACTTGGCTCCTTACCCTAAGGTCAGGAATAGGTGGGTTGTAATTGATTTTGTTGGAAGGAACTTCCAACTTGATAAGACTACAAATCTATTGGTATATTTGGATAAAGTGAAAGGATTTGAATAGGTAACTTCCAAGAAGTTTGCTGGCATGAAAATTCTATTATCTATGAGGTAAATAATGGCATAGAACAAAAAGGAACCTTAGCAGAGCTATACATGAAGTGGATTTATTTTGTTGAGTGTTTGGTGTGGAGAATGTTCCTACTTGACATGCTGTTATTCACGTGCTAGTGAGTTCTTTAAGAAGTAAAAACAAGGTCACTTGCATAAACTTTATACTGCTTATAAAATTGTGCACATATGTACAGAAGTGTGTCAGGGGAATGGGGAGGAAGATTGAACTTTATCAGTTCAGGAGGGATGTTGGTAGTGGTAGGAGGCTAAATAGTATGTTACATTTGTTGTTTACATGTTTTTGTTCTGCACCTTTGATTTAATTGTTTAGGAAACTCTGGGTAAGGAAAGACCTTCTACCAATACAGATCAGCACCTTTTTTGCAACTTAAAGCTTTAGAGAGTTGCCTGGAGGTATTGAAAGTTGAAATGACCCAGGGTCACTGAGTCAGTATGTGTAGTCCTGGTAGGTCTTCTGATTCCAAGGTTAGAGAGTGATTGTTTAGGTGATCTCTTTATTCTTTACTCAATGATGCCTATCTTCATAAATATTTAGATTCTACCAACACTTTTTTGTTTTCATATCAATTTACACTCCCTTTCTCCCTTTCCCCTCCTTCTTTTGTCATGACAACTGTGGTAAATGTTTCGCAATGTGGATGTTAAAAGTGAAAAGGAACACTTTCTTAATATGGGTATAAGGAAAGTGACAAAAATAGGTTTGAATGTAATCATTTTTCCTCCATTTAGAAATCAAATATCTCTCCCCCCCAAGAATATAATGTACAATATTATTTTAACTTGACAAACCCAGACCTAAAATTCAATGGAGAGAAAGGAAAGAATGAGTCAAAATAATATGGAGCTTACTACTCATATATTAATTATTGAGCAGTCTATATGTCATGAGTTGGTAATCTGGAAGTAAATAAATTGCATCACGTTATATTGCTCTAAGTAATGTATATGTGATCACTGCCAATGGTCCATGTACTTTACTCCCCAACATTGCTCATAAAATGTGAATTTTGTTGTATTATTGATGGAAATACTTCAAATCATTTATTTAATTCTGTAATGATATGATATTTTACCTGATGTCTCTAAACTGAGAACACCTTTGAAAATACTTGTCTAAGATTTTGTAATATTTTCTTGTACTTCCTTCGGTATGAGCTTTTTTGCATTAAAAGTCTCTTATAGAATATTTAGGCTGCATTTTGAATAAAAAAATTTTTGATGTCTGTCCAAACAAGGCATTTAAATAATTTCCAGTTCTTTTGGTGATGTAAGTCTTAGAAATATCTATGCCTTTCCTTCCTGTGTCCTGTGAATTTAAGTAAGAATTGCTCTGATTCTCTGAGGCATCAGATTCCTGGTGTACTAGATAGGATGCTGAACTTGGCAGCAGAAAGATCTGGGTTCAAATATTGCCTCAGACACTTACTAATGATTACTCTGGGAAGTCACTGCCTCAATTTCCTCACTATAAAATGGAGATAATAATAGCACCTCCCTCCCTGGGTTGTGGTAAGGATAAAATGAGACTATTGAAAAGGTTCCTTAAGCAATTATGTAGCTTAAAGCCCCACATAAATGCTATTATTATTATTATTATTATTATGCCTCTCTTGGCCTCAGTTCTTCATTAAATGAAGTGTTTTGATGAGATGACCAAAGGTCCCTTCTACCTCTATAAACATTTGATCCCAGTCATCACAATTAATTAAAGCTGAATTAAATCATTCAAGATCCAATAAACACCTTTAAGTTATAGCATCTTTCCTATATATTTAAGATATGTCATAAGACAGAAATGGCTTAATTCTTCCTCAGATCATGACATGCTTTGAATCTACTATCAGTGGCAGAGAAATATTTTAATAAAGGTAAAGAAAAGAGATATAGTAGCAAGGCAGTGTTGTCATCAGAGGAGAAAAGAGAGATAAATATGAATTATGTTATAGAATGTCAGTGTTGGAAGAGAATTTAGAGGTCATCTAGTCTAATGCCAAATTCAAGGGAGGAATCTCTTCTATAAAAAGACAAAAAATGAAATAAAGAGAAATATTTAAATGTGAAAAACTTGCAGGTATGTTAGTCTCTATTCTAACACCTTCAAGGATTGGTAAGAAATTCATCATATGGTAGGCTTTCCAAACTCTTCCCAACCTGTTCAGCATCCCATAGACATATTTGAATTCGTCATTATCCTTAAATATTTGGCTTCTCAGGCAATAAAAAAAGATATTTAGATTGAAAATAAATGATGGAAAGAATTTAGCATGTTGTGTCATGATAGCAATTTTTGTACTAACACATGAACACACCAAACATTTGTAAAGGGAATACTGTAATTGATTTTTGAGCAAGTTCTGTATCTTTGTCACCCTTCTTTGTCACCCTTAACATCTTGTAGAGAATGGCTAAAATATTGGTCTTCGGAGTTGGGCCTTTCAGTTTCTATGCCTTATATTTGTGATTGAAAGTGGAAGCTTCAGTCTTACAGTGTTAAAAATAATAATTTTTAGCAATTTCTCTCAGGAATAAATTCAAAATATCTGTACCTACCAGAGTATATATGATATAATTAATTGCCCTGGGCTCCCACTTCCTCCTCTATTCTTTCTCTCTAGTTGATCTCAAATGGTCCAAGGGAAGATGAATCCCATATCTATAGATTCAGCTCTCATTTTTTTTTTCTGAGCTAGTCTCACATTATTGCCTTGATATATGACAACATATTTTTTATTTTATTATTTTTTAAAATCTTGGTTGCATTGGTTTTGTTTGTACAAAAAGTTTTAAATTTAATATAATCAAAATTTGTCATTTCACATCTTATAATGCTCTCTATCTCTTGTTTGGTCATAAATTCTTCCCTTCTCCATCAATGTGACAGGTAAACTATTCCATGTTCCCCTAATTTATTTACAATATCACTCTTTATGTTTAAATCATATACCCATTTTGATCCTATCTTGGAACAGGGTGTGAGACTCAACATATTTGAAATACCTTCTCCCACTAAAATCTGCCCTGCATCCAGACTTCTGAATCACTACCTCTCCAGTTATCTCAGATTCAAATTTCAATTATTCACAACTCTTTCCCCTTAGGCTTCTCCTCTTTCTTTCCCTACTTTCCCAATCAGCTGTCCTGAGGATAAAATTCAAACTCCTCTATTTGGCACTTAAAGCCCTTCAGAGTCTGGCTCTGGACTCTCCAGATTTATTTCCAATTACATTCCTGTGTTCTGTGTTCCAGCCAAACTAGCCTATTTACTGTTCAATGAACTCTACATTTCATTTGCCACTTCGGTTCCTTCTCATATGCTGTCTGCCATGCCTAAAACGCACCTCCTCCTCATCTCTGACTCTTAGAATCCTTAAGTTACTTCAAGGGTCCATTCAGGTACCACCTCTTATGGGAATTTCTGCTTTTCCTGATTTACCTAGTTGCTTGTGTTCTCTGTTTCCTCAAGTAACCATGTACATAATTATCTTTATAAATGTTGTATCTTCCAAGTAGCTCCTCAGGTGTTACTTTTTTTGCTTTACTTTAGCCTTCTTGAAGCCTTGTATATAGAAGGCACTTAATAAATACTTGAATAACTACATGAATGAATTGGAGATACACCTGACCCAATAACTAGAACCAAGCTTTGACAGGACACCCCTTTCCTGATGAGGGGGGCCAATGTAGAAACAAAGTTATAGATCAAAAAGTTATTTGTTAAATATAGAACCTGAAGAGAGTTGACTGTTCCTAAGGAATATTTAGTGAGTCTGTATGTGTTTGTTGAAACTGCAATAAATTGCTCTCCTCTTGTCTAAGGATATTTCTGTCTAAATAACTGGCACCTTTACTATAGAATCACTGAACTGCTTATTCATCTACCTGTCCTTTTGAACACTTTCTCAAAATCATAATTCCATCTGCACTTGTCCTTACATCATTCCTTTTTCACACCATAATTCCTGTTTATTATTTAATTTAAGTTGTTTTGGGCTGCTGAAAAAAAGTTGGCTGAGAGCACTTAACAAAATTGTCAATGTCATCTGTCTTTAAGACACATTTTAGAACAGTTTCCTTGTGAGATGATGTCTTTGAAACCACTAAACACCGTGTCATGGACAAGAATATTCTTTTACATCTCCATATCCTTTTTCTAATGCTTTCCCCCCCTTCCTGTTCTTTCCCTTAGTCACATCTGACCCCAAATCTTGAAATCTATTATACTTTTCATACTGAAGCACACATTCACCTCTTACAGTGACCATACAAACAAATGCTTTAAAATTTCACTTTATAATCATCAATCATTACCATTAATATGACTAATAAAATAGAATTATTCATCTTGATCTGACATTTAAGTAGAGGCCCTACATATAACTAAATGAATTCTAATGTATATGAGATATGTTAAAAAGTTGTAAGTCCAAGAGAGAATTACATGTAGCTACAGAATTAATATTCATAGAATAACTTATGAATAGTCACTTCTGGAAAATGAACTGATAAAGAGAAACATGATTACATATTCTGTGGGATGGAGAGGGGAGGAAAGGGCTGGAATACCTGGAAATAAATTCTATTAAAAATGAAATTGAGGGGAAGGATTTTAAAAGAAACACAAATGGTCTAAAGTAGTTATTTTGTAAAAGATTAATTTTTTTTTAACCCTTGTATTCCATCTTGGAATCCATACTGCACATTGGTTCCAAAGCAGAAGAGCAGTAAGGGCTAGGCAATGGGAATGAAGTGACTTGCCCAGGATCACACAATTAGGAAACCTATGAGACCAGACTTGAATCCAGGACCATGACAGCCTAATTCTAAGTGTTATCATCTATGATGATTTCCCCTCTTGATAAATCAATCAATCATTTTTTTAATTTCTAGGAAAAAAAACTAAGTTGATTTTTTTTTCTCTTGTTACTTTAATCCTCTACTCACCTCCTCACAGACTCCTTTTAGGACTTATCCAACTTGTATGGAACCTTCTACATGAAAATCTCCCTAACTCAACCCTCAAATGAAACTCAACTCTCTTCAGATTTATCACAGTATTTTCTCTGGAGTTCTTCTGTGCATTAATCTCATTCTTCCACATACAATGAATTTTGGGGGACTTGCTCTGCCTCCATTAGGGTGTTAACTCCTTGAGAGCTGAGTCCATGTCTCACCTATCTTGGTATCCCTGGAGCCTTGTGAACAATGCATATTAAGTAGTCACTTAAGCCAAACTTTAAGTGTAATAGAGAAAAATATTATTTAAATCATCCTATTGTGAATTGTTTTGCAAAGAAAATAGTTATAACATTTACATTTCTTTCCTTCTTCCCTTCCTCCTTTCTGCTATCTCTCTTTGCTTAGAATTGTTATTATTTTATTTCCTTCCTTTTTTCGTTCCCTCAGTTGTTTGTTTTCTTCCTCCCTCCCTGTATCTCCTTCTTCTCCCTTCCTTCCCTTTATTCTTAGTCAACCCTTTCCTATTAACTTGAATTTGAGGCCTGGGACTACAGAGAGTGGTTGCTACTTCAATTCTAGGAGTAACACTGTGAGTTTGCATTCCCCTAATAAAGTACATCAATTAATCAATCAGTATCTGTTAAGTGTTTTGACCCATGCTGTGGATGCACAGAATTGGGGATTCAAAGACAAAAAACAATGAATTTAATATTCTGAAAGGGAAGAAACATATATACATATAAGTAACACAGAATAGATATTTTTTTAAAAGACAATTTAGGAGGGAAGACACTAGCAAATGGGATGATCAGGAAAGTAGCATATGTGTTTGTAAGAGGTAGTATATAAGCTTATTAAGGGCAAGGATTGCTTCATTTTTTGTCTTTGTGTCTCCAACACCTAGCACAGTTCATGGCTCATGATAAGTATTTATTTATTTATTTTGTTTTGCATTCTTTTTTAAATTTAAAGGTATTTTATTTTCCCAATTACAGTTATAAAAATTTTTAACATACATTTTCTGAAATTATAAGATCCAAATTGTCTCCCACCCTCCTTCCTCTCAGAGATGGTAAGCAATTTGATCTGGGTTATACATGTATTATCATTCAAAACATACTTCCATATTGGTCACTGTTATAAGAGAATACTCATATAAAACCAAAACCCCAGTATAAAACTATTAAATAAACTAACATGAGAGTATGCTTTGATCTGCATCTGACTCCAATAGTTCTTTCTTTGGACATAGATAGCATTCTTTGTTAGAAGTCCTTCAGAATTGTCCCAGGTCATATTTAGTATTTAGTAAGGTCTGATTATTAAATACATGACATCAGATTAAAGCATGCTACCTATATGGATAACCATGGATCATTTTGGTGGCTTTTTTATTTGTGTCACCAATTCAATTCCCAGCCTTTTAGTCAGAGGAAATACTTTTGACTTCTCAAAAAACCCAGAGGGTGTAGAAGTGGGAAGTGGAACTAGAAGAGTGATGTGGACAGTGAAGTTCTTGGGGGTGGGGAGGTTAAGAGAGCAACCGCCTGAGAATCGAAAGGAAGGAGGCAGTCATGCTCTCCTCTTCACTTGAAATTTATGAAATCTGTGGAGTAGGAATCAAGGTGACAGCTACAAACCAGGCCTCCCCTCTCAGTTTGATGCAATGCAATGCAAGTCAAATAATAAGCATTTATTAAGCATGTTCTCTGGTAGACACGGAAGAACTCAAGTCAGACTTCGGTGTTACAAAGACAAAAATACATCAGTCTCTTCCTTCACAGAGAAGCTAGCATTCCATGGCTAGAGGCAGGACAGAGACTTGAACACAGATAAGCAGATACAAAATATGTACAGAATGACTACAAAGGAATTTCTATGTGGGTGGAGTACAAATAAGTGGTTGAATTAGAATAGACTTCTTCTAGGAGGTAGTTTCTGAGCTGTTTTTCAGAGAAAGCCAGGGTTTTGAGGAGGCAGAGGTGAAGAGGGAAAGCATTCCAGACATTGAGGGCAGTCTATGAAAGGCATAGAGAAGGGAGATGGAATGTCATGTAATGGGAAGAGCAAGTAGGTCAGAAAGTAGAGCTTGAAAAGGGGAAGCAAATATATCAAATAAGTCTAGCAGATAGGCTGGATCCAGATCGTAAAGAGTTTTAAATGCTAGGCAGAGGAAAATATTTTATCCTTAGGGCACCAAAGGGTCTTGAGAAGGGGAGTAACATTGTTAGACTATTTTCTAAGGGAAGCACCTAATTGACAGAGGAAGGGTCCATGGTGTTGAGATGCCACCCTTTGATCAGCTAGGTTGCTCTTCATGAGTTATTCACAATGGGTCCCTACTAGAATCTGTCATGCCTATTGAATTGGTTTAATTCAGCTTTTAGGCTAGCTTTGCTTCCATTTCTCCTTTTGAGTTCACCAACTGATTGTTCCATCACTTAGTGATGGATTGGCAACCCAAAGCTGAAGAATAGATTCCTCTCTTGGCACCATTTTAACTTTTTTTCCCTTCTTTTGAGGCAACCTGACAGGGGCTATCTGCTCTGTTTTTTTTTTTCATTGTTTATTTTAAAAGGAAGCTTCAGAAAGAAGTAAAACTGCTGATTTCTCAATGTTTTCACCAGTTTCAGTGTATAGATGGAGTAAACCAAGACTTGTTTTCATGTGCTATTGTGTAGATGGGCATGAAACAACCATTTGATACCAAAATTTCTGGTTTCCTTACAAATCATGGTATGATGTAGTTACATCCTGAACATGTGGAATTATGAGAATGTGCTATGATGACCATATGGTCCTACAGGAGAAAATTTTCCAATGCATTCAACTAATTCAGTGTATCCAAAATTAATACATTTTACATTTTGCATGACTTTTCATGTTCTAGATGAAATGGCTTGGTCTTTAGAAGTGGCCCTGCTCTAGAACTGATAATAGATGGTAGAAGTTCAAATTATTGAAACTGATTGGGAATTATAATTTCTAACAGAAAAGGAACAGGTAAAATGGAAATTCTATAGATCTTATGAAATAAAAACGAAGATATTTGTGGATGCTTTCCATGTTCAAATTGGGGCTCATGAAAGATTATAATACTCAAGTAAATTTTTGAATGACTACCATAAGCATACTGTCTATAAGAGGATTGAAATGTTCATCTTATCTTTACATTCCTTAACCTGCATTTACAAATCCAAAAGGAAATTGAGACAAGCTTCCTGATAATTCAGATGAAAGAGACACTTTTCACAAGACATGCATGGACAGATTATTTAGACCAAAATTCTCTGAGGGACATATCAATTAGATATAGACTAAATAATCAATAAATAAAGATTATTCCCCATCTTCTCTTTAGTACCATGTTATTCCCCCTGACTTCTAAATTTGATGATTATGTCAAGTACTTCACTATAAAGCTATTTTAGGATGACAATTTTAGTAAGATGGCTTTTTTTAAAGAAATATATTGACTGAAAGGATTAATTCACTTTTCAGAAAGTGTGTTTTAAAATAGTCTTACCATGGCCTTAAAAATTGATAGTAGGATAAACCATTTACTTTTGCGCACATCTTGTTTAAAATTGCTTCCAATATTGTTCTTGTTGACAAATTCTTCCACCTCTTTCTACAACTAATCCAATCTACTGGATTTTCCATCATCCCAGCCAATAGCACTCATGCTCTAGCACAACAAGCAAAGATCTGTTAAAAATAAGTTGTAGGCAAATTAAGATCACTTATTGTGGTGTTGATGAAATTCCTGTGATCAGTGAAGATTTGTTCTGTTATCTTAGGGTTGGAGGTCCATTATCTGAAAACACTGGATTCATGGTACCTGGAAGGTCCATAAATCTGTTTGAGTCTGTCTTGCAAGCCTTGTCTGTTAAGACAGGTGGATCCCATTTGCACAGATGTCCTTTCAATTACAGCTTTTCTTTTTTCTTCCACCAAGAAAGTAAGATGTATAGGCCCATTAATCTGCACAGGTCAGCCCCTTTGACAAACCACATTCTTGGAAAAGGTAAGTTTGTAGTTCAATTATGTGTGATTGCAAATGCACACAAAAATGAAAATTGCCTAGCCTTCTTCATGTCCAGATACAACATTCTAAAGATATAGGCATTAATAAAGTTAAATTGAACTTGTTTTCATAGCCCATCCTCCGGGATCAGGATGTTAAGGAAGAATAAAAATTTGCAAAAATTGATATAATATCTCAATATGATAGTCTTATTTAGAAAACGAATATAATCAAAACTAAGAGATTCTAAAGGTAGGTTATTAGGAAAATATACACTGCCCTCTCATTTTTTAAACATTTTTCTTTTTTACAATAAAATGCCATTCAATATACTATAGCAATATAATTTTTCTCTTTCTCTGTTCTCAATCTCAGATTTTATATCATGAAAAATGGATGCCTTCCTGTAGTACTTTCCAACAGAAAGAGAAATTTAAAAAATTACACTGAGGTTCCTTATCTACTTGTATACGAAAAAGTATACAAAATTACAAATCAGTCTTTGAAGCTAATTTGTAAAGGAAACAGTTGTAAGGTTACTTACAAAGACACATTCTCAGTATTCAATAAATTGATTTTCCTACTGTTAGCTGGAACTATTCCACTTCTACTCACTGCTAGTCTTTGTGTGAGAGAAGCTAAATTTTTTGAATCTATTGCCCATTTTGTTAAGAACTACTTTAACCATGCTCCTTACCCTCTCCTGTTATTTGTTATTCTAATTAGCCAAATGAGTTAATTTAATGATAAAGATCCAAATAGATGTGGCCAGAATTGCTCCTAATTATATTTCAAACAAGAAAGTCAGTATTTCATGAAGATTCCACTGATGTGCAGATTTTTCCAATTTAAGGACATTAGAACACAACATTTTTGGAATAGAAAAGTAATTTCTTGGTAGTTCTAATTCTCAACAGGAAGGTTGCTAAAATGTAAAAATATAAAAATAGTTTAGGTAAATGAAAGACAATCTGTGCTGCGATCTAAAATAAGGTCTTCCTGGTATGTTTTTTTTTTTTTTCATATTCAAACTCTTCTAAGGTTCAGTTTAAAGTTGGTGGGAAATGGAATAGGAAGCTGCTCAACATCCAAACTCATTCCAGAAATACTAATTGGTTCCAAAGAAAGTCTTTTAAACTTTCCGATTCTGAAACAGAAACTCCTATTTCTCACTTGCTGTTTAACCTTGGACGAGGTCTCCTGGTGTTTACTTCATTAAATTCAGCATGGTGATAACTGATTCCATTTTCTAGGCAGAGGCATATTTAAGAGTGATTCTATAATTGTGAAGGACTTAAGAAGGAAATGTTAATTTACCGTTGATAACAAAAACTGTGCTATCTTGCATTGCGCGTGGAAAGGGGAACATAAGAAAAGGGGAAGTTGGAGTTTTGGAGAATAATTAAAAGCATTAGCTTTTTTAAAAAATTAAGGATATATATACTACATGTATACATAGCTACATATGTATATATGAAATTCCATATAGTAGTATTTGTAAATATATACAATCTCCAATATTTCTGTGCTCAGAATTTTCTTTAAAATAGAAGTGAAAATGTTAACCATAAATCATACACTCTTCCTTCCCATAGCTAGTCTTCTCTCCCTTCTCCCCAAGCCTTCTAATGGTAAATACCCGGTGAGGGGTGTGTTTTCTATAACTGGTGTGGTTCAAATTTAGTTTACTTGAGGGAGAATCAAGGGCAGATTTTAGATTTTATGGTGGATTCCATAGTACACAGAGATTAAGGAATGTTACAATATTTTTTCCTGGTGTTCTTTTTTAAAGAACAAAGGACGGAAGTGTGACAAATATTTGCGAGATTTTTTTTTTTTAAAGCAACATGGCCATAGGTACTTAATGCTATTTGGCAGTGTTGACATTTAATACATTTCAGCTATCCTTTGGGAACACTGCACCAACTTCACTTTCCGAGAGCTTCTGTAAAAGCTAACTGAAAGTATTGAAGGAGTAGTCCGGGAAATAGAGGATGGGTGGGGGAAGAGCCTGTCTCAAACTTTGAGTTTTATCGTTTATTTCCATATAAATGATTTATTTCCATTATTCTCAATTTCCAACAATTACTCCTACATTCCGTAAAGAGACGTAAAAAATCAAGGAATTTTTTCTCTCTCTCCATGCAAACATCCACAAGTCGATCTTATGGCATCTCCACCTTTTGCACTCTGCAGGAAGAAAAGAGTTCCTAGCATGGGGAGGAAAGCTGAGGATTTGAAGAGAGGTAGCTCCCGTCTAGGGGTGTTCCAGAAGCTGAAGCTCCAAAGGAAGAGAACAACACTGAGCAGAGCCTGAGCCCCAGCCACCCATCAGTTAGAGCTATTCATAGGGTGTACGCCTGGGCACTAATCTGCAAGACGGTCTCTGTGGCGCAATCGGTTAGCGCGTTCGGCTGTTAACCGAAAGGTTGGTGGTTCGAGCCCACCCAGGGACGGTTCTCTTTTGAAATTTTGTAGAGCATTTCTTGTCCAAGACGTTCTAGTAGAGAGGAAAAGGGAAGGGGAAGGCTTGGCAGGTTCCAGCAAGGAAAGATACGCAGATGCGAGTTGGGAGACGAGAGGAGTATGGGGGAAGGTGAGGACACCGCGCCCACCCCCTTCGCAGCAAAAACAGGCGGTGACTCCTCCATTTCCGGCGGCAGCCCGACCCCACCCCCTCCCCCAGCGCCTTCCGCTCCTGAGAAGGTGGCGAGGCCGAGGCAGAGACCGAGACCGAAGCCGAATCTGGGAGGGGCCGGCCTGGAGGATGAAACGGAGTTCAGGAGACGTCAGTGCCCCCACGCCCCATTCGTTTCCCTCTGGCCCGGTCTCTTTTTTTCTTTTCCTCATTCTCTGTCTTTCGTAGCCCCACATGCCCCTGCCTTGGGCCTCGCGAAGGACCGGGGAGAAGGCGTGGGGGAGGGGTGGCTCTGAGCAGCCACAGCGAGGGAGGGGGTAGGCAGAGGGAGGAAACGCGGCCACGTGCCCGGGCCGAGCGTGGGGCGGGGTCAAGGGGCGGGGCTCGGGAGCCTCCATTAGAGTTCCGCGAGCCCTCTAGGCGGCCAGGCCGCTGTCACTACCCAGGCGCAGCGGGATATGGGACATCGGAGAAGACCTCTTGTCCGCCGCTGGGCTTCGATGTGTTTTTTCTCGATAAAAATGTAAAAATGATACATTTTAAATATATATATGTGACAAGATAGCCCTTGTAAGATTAGAGCGATATATGTATACATCCGATATTCATTTCTATCTTTGGGATAGATGTCAATATATAAAAAGGTCTTACCATTAATGCAGCCTGCAAAGACCTTTACAGAAATGATATAATTCTCTAATTATCTTTGGGATAGGTAAACAGCAAAGTCCACAGTATAAACACATAAGTAAACGGTATAATTAAATAAGTCATAGAAATATAAATAGTAACTAAATGTAAAGCTTTTTTACAGTATTTAATTCAATAACACAAAATTCTGTAATCGTCTGGGATAAATGTAAATTGTATGAATAATATATATCAACATAAAGCTATATAATTTAATTCTATCATGATTTTTGGGATAGATGTAAAAGACAAGTTTATAAATAGTATAAACATAAGTAAATAGTATAATTAAATTATAAATATAAATAATATATAAGTAGTAAGTATATAAATGTAAAGATTTTTACAGATATTTCATTCTATAATTGTCTTTGGGATAAATTTAAATATATGTTATGTAAATCAGTTAGGTAAATTATATAAAATATTACTGTCAATATAAAAGCTCTATATATACTTTAATTCTATAATTTGGGATAGTAGTAATTAATAATTATGAATAGTATAAATACATAAGTAAATAATATAATTAAATAAATCATAGATATATGGTAAATTTATAAAGGTAGAGCTTTTTACAGATATTTAATTCTTAGTTATCTTTGATATAGATGTAAATACATAAATAGTATAAATTTTATAAGTGTAAGTAAATATGTGAATGTAAAGCTCTTTACATTTATAATTTAATTATGTAATTTTCTTTGGAATAAGTGTAATAGTAACTTCATAAATAGTATAAACAAATACATAGCATAAATTATAGATATGTAAATATATAAACAGTTTTTTACACATATTTAATTCTATAATTCTCTGGGATAGATATAAATATATAAGTAGTATAAATAAATGGTATAAATAACTAAATATAGCAATGTAAAGCTCTTTAGATATATCCCTTAAATCTATAATTACCTTTGGAACAGATATAAATATCTTTTATAATAGCTAATGTTTATGTAACTTACAAGGTTTCTTATATATATTAATTAATTCTATCTTTGCAATAGATGTAAATACATAAATATCTTTTATAATAGCTAACACTGATGTGGCACTTTAAAACTTCCAAAGGGCATTACACAATTTTCTTTGAGATAGATATAAATATAAACTTAACTTTTATAATAGTGTTTATAGGATGGTGAAAGGTTTGCAAAGTGCTTTAGATGTGCTATTTGATTTTATCTTCCAGATAAACACAAACATATATATATATATGTATGTATGTGTGTGTATAAACATATATCCAATTCTTTGAGATAGGTAAAATATTTGTTGGCCTGATAACATATATTTGCATGCTGTACACAGTTACACATGAAAATCTTGGTAACACAATTGTTGCCCATCCAAAATCCTTTAGTTTTTCACCAGACCACTGTAAAAATGGTCTCTGCTCAATACAAACTTAAACCATCAATGTGGTCCTACTTCTTAACTGCCAATCATGCTTAATCATGTATGACTGAGAAATAATTCTTTTGAAAATAAGGCTTTTGTATAAGCAAGAATAGTAATGTTTGTGAATAAGTATTTCACTTGGAGCTACACTGATATTTTCACTTAAAGTCATCAGTGCATCTCTGGAAGGTATTGAATGGATGACTTCGATCTAAAAGAACAAAAAGCAAGAAACCTATTTTTTAAAAACCTGTATTGATTTTTTTTCCTGTGAGTTTCTTCTGTAACACAGGTGTTAAAAGTCCTTTGAATTCCATGGCCATTAATACAGGAAGGTAGATGTATTTTTTCAACCATGTAATTATAAAACTTTATTTCAAGGTTAGTTAATAACCTGAAAAGATTAGAATGAGGAGCTTACTAGCATGTTTTGCTGAGTACATTGTATATGTATATGTATGTTATTTACTTCATGAATTACAAAAATTTCTCCAAAGTGGTTCTAGAGCACTGTATTATTAATTTAAGTAGGTAGATGAAACAGTATAGTATATTTAAATTAATGAATACACATATGAAATAGTGTGGCATATTTGTATTAACAAATAACTATATGGACCATATAAACTATATATTAATATAGTACTCTTGAACCACTGGAAAAATTTTTGTGCTAAACAGATTATCAGGCTATTCTAGATAGATTGCTTAATAGTATGATAATTGTACTTATATACATGTGTATATAACTTAAAATATTTTAAGCAATTCTGAGAAAAAAATTTGAACATTTTGTTCCTGAAGAGTAAAAATGTGAGAAATTGTTACTTCTTTTGGCAGATTTACTTAAAACCTAGTCAAAATAAAAGTCATAAATTATTCTAAAATTATAGGGTTTTTTTATGTGATATTGCATAAATATTGTCTCTCAATCTCCTCAGGTTACAAACAAAAATCCCTTCAAGTATACTAAAAGGTATTATTAAATTATTTACTATAATTCTTAATTTTGTTAAAATGAAAACTAGTGTGTTGTGCATGAAAACTAAAGTGTAATGTATAAATATGAAATATTAAACTACAAACCCATCTTTGGGGGAAAAAACTGAAAGCTTGCACTTATATGCTAGATTAGAAATACAGGAATGATTAGAAGTAAAGGCCTATCATTTGTGCATATGTAAACACAGCAACAGTAGCAAATGTCTTCCATCTCCTGAACTCAGCTAATTTGGAAAAAAAAAAGCTATTATCCAAAGCTGAGGGTTGAGATATGGGGACTAGGTACCATGTAAGAACATCTCCCTGGGATGTCTGCTCAGGGTGAGGTAAATGCTAAACTACATTCTTGCTTATAGCCCCTGTTTCTAATTTTCTCAGGTTTAGGTGAACAGTTAATAAATGTGCACAGAAAAATCTAGGAATACCTTGCTTAGGGAACAAATCTTTAGACAGAAAAGAAAGAACAAAGCTTTTTTGATTACTAGACACTGAATTGTAGTGTTAGTTTTATGCTTCACAAAAAGGGAAAATCTCAATTTGAGTAACTCAATTCTTATTTAGACCTCATTTTTCTCACTTAATATACTGAGAGAGTTCGATTTTTGTAAGTCCCTTCAGTTCTTAACTTTATGAAATGCGTTAGTAAATTGTTGTTCTGGTTTCTTATATCAACTATCCATGACAATATACAACAATTACTTGGTATAGAATGTGAATTCAGCCTTTAATAGCATTGAATTTATGTTTTATTATTTTCATCTGTAAGTTTCCAAATACTAATCTCTCTTGAACTTAAATTGTATAATCTTCCTTACTTTGTGTATAGGGAGAATCTCATCATAATGCATATATCAATTTCTAAACTTAAAACAAGAAACTCCTTAAATTCCATTTGATTATTTGCTGATGTGCAATAACTATTGACATATCACAGAAAATATAAATGTAACCTCTCAAAGGAGAGGAATATGAAGATTTGATAGAGGCAAAACATTAGCTCTTTCTAAAAGGGTGAGGAAGTCAGATATCTTGAATATTTTAGCATGTGAAAAACCTTTTTCTTTAGAACAAAATAGATATTGGAAGAAAATAGCCTAGGTATCATTGTCATTTTCTTCAGTTCTGCTACCCTTATGTCAGATGCTAAAGTAAAGAAAGCAGAAAAGATTTGATAACCTTTTTTCTTCATATGTTAAAAAAAAAAGAATACTAACTTACATTAGTACATTGATGTTTTCTAGGAAATTTTGTGTGGACATGTGACCTGAATTTTATCTTCAGATTTTGGCTTTTGTCATTATGAGGAAAAGTAATAGAGATTGGGTAAAAACAGCATTTAATGGTAAAATATTTTAGGAGATGATTTAAGAAAAATAATGATAGAGGGCAGCTGGGTGGCTCAGTGGATTGAGAGCCAGGCCCAGAGATGGGAGGTCCAGGGTTCAAATCTAGCCTCCGACACTCAGACAATACACAGTATTGATTCTAAGACGGAAGGTATGGGTTAAAAAAACAATGATAGCTATTACTTATTTTATTATTATTATTATTATTAATAATATATTATCATATAACAATATTATTAATATTATTATGTATTGTAATATAATAATATATAATAAAATATTAAATAATATTTTATTTAATTAGTGATTCTTTTG
Source organism: Monodelphis domestica (assembly GCF_027887165.1). Lineage (NCBI taxonomy): Eukaryota > Metazoa > Chordata > Mammalia > Didelphimorphia > Didelphidae > Monodelphis > Monodelphis domestica. The sequence continues at coordinate 263,518,209 of NC_077231.1, forward strand.
AAAGGTTTCTAATTTGTAGATTTAAAATTATACTTCAATATATAGTTTGAAGGCATTCCCCTTGTTTACAGTATGATATAGACTCCTGTGCTAGTACTGGCAACTTATGCTGTTCTCTATGCTGAGAAATTATTCTGAGTTTATGAAAATGATATATTTACCATTTCTGTGAAATTGTAGTAAATGCTATTCTATTTAAAAGTCTATGATAAAAGTGTCAATATTTAAAAATTTTTAAATGTGTTTTACAGTATTGAGAGTTTTTCCTTTTATCTTTGATTTTGATTTTTTAAGATCTTGAATTTTCAGGTTACTAATTTAAAATGAGACTATGAAATCTTGTATGTTGAGAATAGAAAATGAATTTATACTCTAATCTGAGTATGTGGGCATGAGTATTTGGAAAGAACAAAAGATTGAGACAACAATTTAGGAAAGAAGACTTATAGAAAGGCTAACTTTTCAGTTACTTTTCTTTCTATTCCTTCTACCCCTGATGCTTATTCCATTTACTTTTTTTTTATGATTTTTTTAACATTATTTTATTTGGTCGTTTTCATACATTATTCACTGGAAACAAAGATCATTTTCTTTTCCTCCCCTCCCCCCCTTTCCCTCTCCCATAGCCGACGCATGATTCCACTGGTTATCACATGTGTTCTTGACTCGAACCCATTTCCCTGTTGTTGGAATTTGCATTATAGTGTTCATTTAGAGTCTCTCCTCAGTCTTATCTCCTCCAACCCTGTAGTCAAGCAGTTGCTTTTCATCGGTGTTTTTACTCCCACAGTTTAAATGGGAAGAACATATAAGACAAAGGAGAAAAACCCTAAGCAATTTATTCCTTATTATCTTTAAAATGTTTTAAGTAATCATGAACTTGGGCAGTTAGTTGGTGCATTGTTTAGAGATGTGGAGTAAGGAAGACTTGAGGCCTTAAATAATACACAAGTAATTTAACCCGCTACCTCAATTTCTTTATCTATGAAATGGGGATAAAAGTACCTACTTTTTCAATATTGTTTCAAAGATTAAATAAGAAAATATTTGTAAAACATTTTGCAAACTTTAAAGTGTTATGTAAATATTACTTATTGTTATTAATTTCAAACAAAAACAAAAGGCAAACCTAACACTTGCAGCTAATTAAACTTTAAAAGACTTTTAATATATTTAATTCAACAAGCATTTAAGTGTCTAACTCTATTCCAGGGATTGTGTTAGGTGCCAGAGCTACAAAAATAATACAACTAATTTCTTCCCTCAAGGAATTTACATTCCACTGGCATGATAGAACAGAATCAGAGGATCATAAATTTGGAGCTGGAGAGACTTTGGAGGTCACTTGTCTAGTCCTTTCATTTTAGAGATGAACTTGATAGAAACAGATAGGTAAATTCAAGATAAGTTGAGGAAGGGATCAAGAAAGAAACTCCATAGGGGAGGGCACCTGAACTGAACTTTCAAAGGAGTGGTATATAAAGCAATCATTTAAGTATTTGTCAGTTTCCTGTTATGTTTCCAGCATTTAGGGATTCTAGGAATAGGAAGACAAAATTGAAACTGTCTTTGTCCTTAAGGAGATTGTGTTCTTACTATAAATGAGAAGCAACACATATATGCAAAGTAGACAAAAAATAAATACAAGATAATTTAGGTGGAAGACACCAGAAGTTGTAGGAATCAAGCCCCAGGTAGGAGGTATTCTTTGAGCTGAACATTGAAGAAAACTAGAGATGAAAAGAACTGGAAGTGACAAGGGAGTACCTTCTAATGATGGACTGTTTAATGGACAGTGTAATCATGTGTGAGAAACAGCATGACTAGTTTGAATTGAGAAGTACAAAAAAAGGAATGATAGAAGGTTGGATGAGTAGGATAAAGTCAGGTTATGAAAGATTTTTTATTTGATTCTATAAGTAATTGGGAATCACTAATCTTTATTGAGCAGAGCAATCCTCAGAGAGAATAAGCATATATAGTACCTTCTATCTACTGCAAGGTGGATGTTATTATTATACCCATTTTGCAGTCGAGGAAACAAGTTGAAGTGACTTGTCCTGGGGTCACACATCTAGTAACCATTAGCTAGATTTGTTCTGAATCCAGATCCAGTGGTCTATATGCCAAACCTTTTTGGCATCTATGTGAAGGAAAGGGAAGAAATGAGACAGGGAGGTCAGGTAAGAGGCTACTGCAATATCCCAAGGAGAAGTTATGAATTTCCAAACTAGGGAAATAACTATGACTAGACAAAAGGGTATCGTTAGATGGAATTGTGGAGATAGCAACAAGGGGCATCCTTCAGTCTAGGGTGAGGAAGAATGGGAATGGAGACTCCTCATTTCCTGCTGGACTGCTATCCTGGACTTTGTCTCCAGAAATTCATTAGTTTGCAATATGAAATACTTCCTCAGATCATTTCTCAGCTCAACTACTGAACTTCGTTATGCCTGCTTGCCTGTTAACCTCTTCCTCATCTCCAGCCCCCTTCAGCTTCTTTTTAATGTGTTATCTTTCCTGTAAGACTTTGACTGCCTTGAGGGCAGAGACTATATTATACCTTTCTGGATAGCCCAGTGCTTTACCTACAAGACTGTAGTCTTTGTGACTCTGAATGACTGTGAAGGTGCAAGCCAGGATGACTGGAAGGATGTAGATGACCTCAACAGAGAGAGAGGGGAGTTCAGAAGAGAAGTGGATTTGTGGAAAAGATAAATTCGATTTTGGACAGAAATAAGTTCGAAGTGTCTGGGACATTCATTTCAAATTGGTCAATGATGCAGGAAGGGGGTCTCAGAAATAGAGTTAAGTATGGAGTGCATTCCTCTCTCTCTCTCTCTCTCTCTCTCTCTCTCTCTCTCCCCCTCTCCCTCCCTCTTTCTCCCTCTCTCTCTTTCCCTCTCCCTAGAACAACAAGTAGATATCTGTTGCAAACTAATGGCTCTTTCCTTTTCTGTTCCTACCCTTTGTACTGGCTCCTGGCTGACCCTGATTCCTGGAATGCACTATTCTCCCTACTGCCTCTGGGGAGAGAAATCTCCACCCAAAGGATACCTTTTTTGATCCTCTCAGCTGCTAGTACCCTGCCAATTACTTTGTATATATTTTGTATTTTTCTTTGTTTCATGGGTTACAATGATAAAGTTATATCAAGCTTTGAAACATTGCAGAGCCCAGTGGTATTTGTAACCACTTAAAAATGTGACCTGACTACGTAAAAGGAGCATTATATAATGTTTACTATGTGCCAGGTCCTGTGCTAAATGCTTTACAAATATTATCTCATTTAATTCTCACAATAGCCCTAGGAGTTAGGTGCTATTACTATCTCCATTTTGCAGATGAGGAAATTGAGGCTGAGAGGGGTTAAGTGATTTGTTCAGAGTTGAAGTTTCAGAGCTACTTTTGAACTCAAAAAATTTGCCCCCTGGGCTGCCTCTGAAAGACTAAGCCAATTAAGAACATGTTTAACCTATATTATGACCTGGTTGAACAAAACTATAGAACTTATTTATTGATATATCTGTTGGGGATAAAACAGGACAAGTGGAGAATAAATTGGGCTCAGAAATTAAAAGGAATAGATGAACAGTATGAATTGTCTCCAGGAAATTGCAAAGCTCTTTTAATGGCTTCAAACTTCTGGTAAGTCTCATATTTTTAATGCTATTTTCCTTCCAATGTTATTGTATGGCTATATAGAACATCATAGTCTTCAAAGAGTTGGAAATGTCTATCAGGTGGTTTATTTAGAAAATCCTAGCAAAGAAATTAGAATGAAAAGAATTAGCAAAGAATTAAATGAGAATGTAAATTACAGAATTTCAGGCCATAAAATAAATCCACAAAAACCAAAGGATTTTTACATAATAGTAACAAAATATGGTAGACAATAATAGAAATGGAAGCCCCACTCAATTTTTAAATGATATAATATTTGGGAGACAGCCTACCAAGGCATGCTCAATATTTGTATAGCTTTGTCAACATGGAATTTAGGAATCAATTCTAAAATTCTCCTTAAAGAAGTAATTAAAATTACTATAATAGCAAAATTAATTTACAGTTTTGCTGTTATATCTAACTACCAAAAAGAATACTTTAGAGAGCTAGGTACAATAGCATTCTTTTGGAGAAATTAAAGTTTTTATACAACTATCCTTTTGTGTCATGGACCCTTTTATCAGTCTAGTGGGGCCTATGGTACTCCATACAGAATGTTTTTAAATGCATAAAACAAAATACATAGGATCACAAAGGAAACAATTATATTGAAATACATTTATCAAAATATTAAAAAAAAAACAAGTTCACAAACCCCAGGCTAACAATCCCTGTCTAGAATTTCAAAGAATTTTTAAAATTTGGAAATGATACCTTAATTATAAGTTATTCAGTCATGCCCAACTCTTCTTTGTAACTAACTTCAGGACCATACTATCATGGAGTTTACTTGACAAAGTTATTGGAGTGGTTTGCTATTTCTTTCTCCTCTTAATCAAGGTAAACAAGTTAAATGACTAGCCCAGGGTCACATAGCTAGTAAATGTCAGAAGTCAAATCATCTATTTGATTAGAAATCAAAACCATTTGGTATTGGTTTAAAAAAATACATGAGATCAATGGAACATACTAGACAAAAAACAGTAGGAAAAAATAATCTACTACTTGATAAACCTGAAAACATAAATTACCTATGAAGAAACTCCTTACTTGGTAAGAACTGCTGGGAAAACTAGACAGCATCCTGACAAAAATTAGACTTAACCAAGATCTTATATTGTATTCCACAACACATTCAAAGTGGTTATGATTAAAGAATCCCATTAAAAAGTAGAAGAGAAACAGATTATATGCATTTCATAGTCATAGGTAGAGAACTAATTCTTAACCAAATGAAAAGAGAGGCAAATTGCAAAATATAAAATAGATAATTTGGAGGACATGAAATTTAACAGCCTTTTATCACAAACAAAATTAATGAATCTAGGATAAGAAAAGTCACCTGGGGAAAATCTTTGTGTCAGATTTTCCTAATAAGGATTTGATGTCCAAGATATATAGACAACTAATATATGAAATTGCGCAAACATGTTTTTGGAATGTCTAGAAGACAAAAAGCCATTCTCCATTCCCCAAAAGATAAGTGATATAACAATGAGCAAACATTTCTTTAAAGAATTTATAAATTGTTAACAACCATATGAAAGAATGATCCAAATCATTAATGAGAGAAATGCACATTAAAACAACACTGAGGTACCACCTCACGCCCAGCAAATGGGTAAAAATGATGAGAGAACAGAGAGTATTGGAAGGGATATATAAAGATAGGTACACTATTGCATTTTTGGTGGAGCTATGAATTGGTTCAGTAATCCTAGAAAGCAATTTGGAAGAATATGAACAAATTAGGATATTCATACCTTTTGGTTCAGGGATTCCACTGCTAGATGAAGTATATATTTTTGCCAATGACTTCCACGTAAGTCATTGGCAAAAATAAATACTCTGAATACATTAAAATATTTATAGTAGCACTATTTTTGGTAGAAAAGAACTGGAAAGAAAGTAGATGTTCATCAATTGAGGAATGGCTAAATTGCACGTAATGAATACAGAAAATCTAGAGAAATTTCATGAAATGATGCAAAGTAAGGGAAGCAGAGCCAGGAAAACAATATACATAATATAAAACCATGAAACAATGAGACCTGTATGTCTCCAGCTTGTAAAGAATAAGGCTAAACCTGAAGATGGAAGAGAAGACAATTCCTTTTGCTTCTAGTCAGAGGTTAGAGTCTGCAGATGGTGAATATTGCACATAGCATCCTTTAAAAATATGTTGAATTTTTTCTCTTTTTTCTTTTTAAGATGTCTCTCAAGGGGAAATGGGAAAAAGGGAAATCTAGAGTTTAAAAAAAGACATCAATAAAATAAGAAAATTCTCACAAAAAGAGCAATAGAGAAATACATGGTAGATATAAGCAGATCACAACATATAATCAATGAGGAACTTTAAAGATGAACAGAAGGAAAAATTGCCATCAGGAAGGGGAGATAGGTTATATGGAGAGTGTCAGGGATGAAGTGGACAGGCCCAAATATTCCACTGATATTCTTGTAATGTCAAGAAAAAGTGAAGTTGGGTCAAGCACATTAGGTGGAGCACCTGTGGTGAACTCATAGGAGAATATGGACAACATAGATATCCACAGAGGAAGTATCTGCACTTTAGAGAGCATATCCAAATTGATATTATAGTTTTGAGAATATTTAACATTTATTTATATGTATATGTGTCATTTCCCCCAAATAATGTTTGTTTTTTTAACATTGCTTTAGTTTAATGTGTTAGCTAATAGTTCCCTTATTATTTTGTTTGTAAATTTTTTAGGGAACTTGGTCTAGAGCTTTCTTTGATTACTGCCATCTGTCTTTTGGTATAGTCAATTGTTTTCATCTCTCTTTTTTCACTCAAATGTACTAACTGCTATTAGTTTGCCATAAAAATAGCTTTTGCTTTATTCCACAGATTTTGATTTTGTTGTCTTAGTGTTATCTTTTAAATACTTAGAAAATATTCTTTACTTAATTAAAATTCATGTTATATATTTTATTTAAATATTTTATTACTCCATTATATCATAATCTATATGGTACATATAATTTTCAGCTTTCTGAAGTTAGTCAGGGTTTCTTTTTGATTTATTACATATTCTCTTTTGTGAGCGTTCTTTGTGTAGTTAAAAAGAACATGTATTTCCTGCTTTTCTCATATAACTTATTTTGAGTTTGTTCAGTAAACAGTTCAGATTTGTGATTTCTTTGTTTTTATGAGTAGATGTCATATTATGATTATGTGGTATTTAAGTTGTTTGATTTTATAACATTTGTTATTGTTTCTCATATTTAAATTTTATTATTGTTCAGTTGTTTTCAGTTGTGTTTGACTATTTATGACCCCAATTGGGGTTTTCTTGATAAAGACTGCAGTATCTTGCTTTTTCCTTCTCCAGTTCATTTTCCAGATGAAGAAACTGAAGCTAACAGAGTTAAGTGAATTGTCTATGGTCAAAGCTAGTGTCTGAGGCTACATTTGAATTCAGGTCTTCCCAGGTCCAGGTCTACTGCTGTATCCACTGTTCCACCTAACTGCCTTATATTAAAGTTAGCTTTTCTTTTATACTGCCCAATTATATGATATTGAGTGATTAGGCAACCAAGGTCAGTCCAGCTACATTAGGAGAGGAAATTCCTCATTAATTCATGATATCACAGATTCAGTAAAACAAAAGTCATTATTTACTGTTCCTTTCATCTTAACATAATATCTTGGTCTATTTTCTTTCATGTTTTCTGGTTTGAATTCACTATATTTGTTAACCTTACTGCTATACTTTTGAAAAATTACCATTGCATGGCATATTTTACACCAATTTTACACTCAGTCATTTCTTCTGTATCTTTTTGTAATAAATGAGCCTCCTGTATGGAACCTATTGATGACTTTGGTTTTTAATCTATTCTGGAAGTTTTGCTCCTTTAACAGGAAAACCCAGTCTAGGTGGATTTAATGCTTTCCTAGACTTTGTGGTATCCAGAAACTCATCACACTGCAAGATGAAATCTACTCTGAAAATTTTAAATCTTTAGCGCTCTAGGACTACAGGATTTCATCACTCCCCTAGCAGAGTAAACACCTCATCCCTCCTTTCAGCTTCCTTCTATATATTATTTTTCCTCTCTTGAATTGTGAACTCTTTGATGGCAAGGATAATCTTATACTTTTCTTTGTGTCCTCATTGTGTAGCAAAGACTGACTCATGGTAGGTGCTGAATAAATTTCTATTGCCTCTGAGTCGAAATGTTACAAATGCTATATTTTGTTTCTATATTTTGTTTTTCTTCCTTATTATAGGAAAGAGTTAAATAGGATTTTTTCCCCATGCAGTTATTTGTTTACTATAGTTCAACACAATGTAGATTTTCTTTTAGGCTACTCATTCTATTCCAAATAACTCCCAAAAGAGCTGATTTGCTTTTTATTGAATATAGGAATTTTGCTTTGAGGGTTGTCAACTCCTTTCCTTTCCCTTTTGCTATTGTTTCTAATCCACTTTTAATATTTTAAAATTAAAATTAAATTAAATTAAAATTGGTAGGTATGTAAATTGTCATTTAATGTTATTATTTTTTCCCATCTGGCACATAGTAGTCACTTAAATGCTTATTGGCTAACAGAGTATTGAGCTTTGTTCAACTCCATTTATTTTGCTTTTTATCTTGTTCACTGATGTTTTTAATTCTATGCCATGTTTTTTTCAGATATAGTCCATTATCTGTAATTTGCCTCTATTAAAATCCTATTCTTGTATGGAAATGGCCTTAGATTTTGAAAGTTGTGCCAGCAAAATAGCAAGGCTCATCATAATTCAGAGGCTCATCACAAGAAGGTGGTACCTTTTTTGGGGGGGTAGGGAGAGGTTATAACAATTCATGAAGTCTCCTAAAATATAAGCCAGTCAGTCAATATACTTTATTTATTTATTTTTTTATGTTAGTTCATCAATTTAGAACATCATTCCTTGGTTTACAAGAATCATATTCTTTCCCTCCCATCCCTCCCCCCACACTTCCCGTAGCCAATGAGCAATTCCTCTGGGTATTACATGTGTCCTTGATCAGAACCTATTTCCATTTTGTTGGTGTTTGCATTAGGATGATCATTTAGTCTCCATCCCCAATCATATCCCCCTCAACCCATGTAATTAAGCAGTTGTTTTTCTTCTGTGTTTCTATTCCCACAGTTTTTCCTCTGACTGTGGATAGTGTTCTTTCTTGTAGATCCCTCAGAGTTGTTCAGGATCACTGCATTGCCACTAAAGGAGAAGTCCATTATATTAGATTGTACCACAATGCATCAGTCTCTGTGTATAATGTTCTCCTGGTTCCACTCCTCTCACTCTCCATCACTTCCTGGAGGTCATTTCAGTTCCCAAGGAATTTTTCCAGTTTATTGTTCCTTTGAGCACAATAGTATTCCATCACCAACATACATCACAATTTGTTCAGCCATTCCCCAATTGAAGGGCATCCCCTCATTTTCCAATTTTTTGCCACCACAAAGAGCACAGCTATGAATATTCTTGTACATGTCTTTTTCCTTATTATCTCTTTGGGGTACAAACCCAGCCATGCTCAACATGCATTTATTAAGCACCCACTATGTGTCAGACATTGTGATAAGCATGGAGCAATAATGAAGTAACTAGCTGTATTGGTAAAATAGTCTAAACCAATGAAAATACAGATTTTTGAAATACACTGCTTTTCATCTTTGTAAATTTTCCTTTATACTTATTTTTTCCTTATGTTTTTGGACCAAGTTTTAATCTTTTAATTCCTGTCTATATATTTTACTGATCAATTGATCTTTTAGTATTTCCATTTTTTTCTGATGTAGACTTACCTTAGGGTTCTGCAGCAGTTCTTGTAGAGTTCTTTTTCCTTGGTTCTTCTTTGGTGTAGCGTTTATCATACAAAAGGATTTTTGCTTTTCTCCCTCTTCCCCAACCCTGAGGTGAATTGACCATGATTACACAACTGGTAAATGTAAAAGCTTGGTATTGAATCCAGACATTGGAATTTTTTTTTTATTCCAACTTAGTCTTTCATTCATGTAATGGGAAGATCATGACATTGTGTCTATTCCCTTGAATAGTAATCAGGGAAAGGATACAAATTCATGTATCTCCAAGAGATAGTTATCTGAATTCCAAACTGTATACCTCTAGGACAAGCTTTCCTCTAATTCAATTTAGCAATCATTTAGATGCTGAGGATGAGGAAGACAAAAATTAAAATAGTCTTTGCCCTCAATAAGCTTATATTCTTCTGGGAGGGAGATAGCATTACACATATAAGTAAAAACTAAATAATACAAAGTATATATTAATTTTGATAAGAGTATAGAAACACAAACAATTTAGCTTTTTGGGAACAGCCTCATTTATATAGGAGGTAGCATTCCTTGAATTAATTAACTGTGTGATTTGAAGTCTGGAGAGAAAACAGTCTTCCAGGAGGAGGAGATAGTTTATTCAAAGACATGAAGGCAAAAAAAAAAATAGAACAGGAAGTTTGGCTGGAAGGAAGAGTGCTTGAAGAGGAGTAATGAAATAAATTGGGAAAGTTAAGTTAGATCCAGACTGTGAAAGGCTTAAAATGCTAAACAGGATCTGCATTTAGTCTTTGACTAACAAAGAGTCAGTGGTGGTTTCTGAACATATTCTGAGGAATATCAACTGGCATCTAGGTGCAGAAAGTATTGGAGAGAGAAGGAAGGTGGTGAGATAAATTAGGAGTTTAAGACCTGGCCTGGGTTTCTATGAGAGTAGAGAGAGACACATTAAATAGATCTAGTGGAGGTCACCTAAAAAACCTGTACCTGAATAATTGAGAATGATTAAGGTTACCAATCTGGGTGATTAGAAGATACCTTGTGGAGAAATAGTAAAAGCAGCAAAAAGAGGGTGTGAATGGAGAAGAGTTCCATTTTGTGTATGTTGCATTTGAGATCCCTATGGAACTCCCAGGTAATGGCTAGATGATTCTACAAATTCAAGATGATAGTTGGATTTGGGTACTATCTTTGTAGTGATGATGATCATATCCATGGATTGCTCAAAGTGTAGTGAGAAAATAGAAAATGGCTAAAACAGAGCCATGGGGTAAATTCACAAGTAATAATTAGGGAATGGGTAATCCAGCAAAAGAGATTGGGAAGGAGTAATTAGAGAGAGGGAGATAGCAATGTCATAAAAACAAAGACAGTTATATCAACAGATTTTCTTCAGCCCAGTTGATGTAACATCCTGAACTGAAGATAAAGCTTCAGCTATGGTCTACTTAAGGCAATGTATAATAAGATTATAGGCTCCTTTGTTCCTGCATATGTTCTCAGCACCTAATAGGTTCTCAGTACAGTAGCTTGAGTAGCAAGGATAATACCAGTTTTATAATGAGGCTTTGGTGGGGCGGGGTTTCCGCTTCAAAATCACAATATCTCAGAGGTGGAAAAGACCCCAGAAGCCATCTGCTTTTAATCAAACAGGAATCCCCTTTGCCACATCTATGATATAACTTTTCTGTGAACTCTTACCTCTTGAGGCAACTCACTTCCCTTTGGATCACAAACTGGCAGGAACTTTTACTTAACTATCTAGATATAGATCTAAGTGTCTAAAGTTTGCAAGATGTTATCCACTTATTCATTTGATTCTTTTAACAATTTTGTGGTATAGACACTACAGATACTATTGTTCACGTTTTATAGATGAGGATACTCAGGCTCTGAGCCACAGAGTGGTTAAATGACTTGGCCAGTTATATAGCTAGTAAGTGTTAGGAGCAGCATTTGAACTAGCTATATAACACTATATCTATTTTACCATGCTTTCCTTCTTACCTCAAGTCTAAATCTGTCTCTTTACGACTTCAGTCCATTGCTTCTAGTCTGTCTTTCTGGAGACAAGAAGAATGAGTCTAATCTCTCACATGACAATCTTTAAACACCTAGAGACAATTATAATATTTCATCTATTCCCTCTAAAACAAACATCCTTATTTCAATCAGTCTCCAGGTAACATGATTTCAAAATACTTCACCATCCTCATTGCCCTCCTCTTGGTGCTCTCCAGTGTATAATCATTCCATAAATGTGTCACCTAGAACTTAACACAATATTCTAGATATGATCTGACCAGGAAAGAGTACAAAAGGGCTATCCCCTCCCTAGTCTTATACACAAGGCTACTAGCCTAAAATTACATTCAATTTTTTATTTTTATTTTTTACTGTCACATCACATTATTATCTCTGGGTTTGCATTCCACAAAAACATCTTTTTTCACATGCCCTGTTTTCTCACCACTCTCTCTTCTTATATTGTCAAGTTGAAATGTTATAGATATAAATGTAGTACATAGAATTTATCTTTCTTAAATTTCATCTGGATATATTTGGATTAAGGTTCTAGGATATTGCAATCTTTTTGGATTCTGATTCTGCATTAGTGACTCTCCAAACTTTGCACAGGCTACAAATTTGACAAGCATGCCATCTAAGCCATGATCCAAGGCATTAATAAAATTTTTTAAATGTTAAACAGTTTAAATGGCAAAATACCTATCCCTGGAGACCTCTTTCCAAATTGACATTGAACTAGTAATGACTACTCAGCCTGAAGGCTGCAGGTGGTGGTGTTATGATAGCTGTAATCTTAGCGTCTTGTCCTTTATAACTTCCCCTCTATATTTGCTCCTGGTAACAAGCAAGCAGTCTTTCCTCTGGTGGTTCTCACCTTTTCTTTTTGCTGCTGCAGGACATGGTGTAGATTCCCTTGGTTCTCTCATTATTTATAAAATTTTTATTTATTTTCTTATCTTTGTGTTTTGGTTGAGTGAAATAAAGAGAAGGGGGGGTGGCATGCTAGTGGAGCCCTTTCTCTGGCTTCTAGTTACTTAGCCATCTTCCCGGAAGTCCACTTACTTATGACTTATTAAAAGGTTTGTATCCATTTGGCAGCCAACATGAAAGCTAATATAAAATGCACATAAAAACTAAATAACTTTAGAGAGGGAATTGCTCCTTCCAAATTAAACAAATCTTTGTTTTGGGAAATGAGCTGTAAACTTTTAAGGACAGCTTGAATGAATGGAAAGAAAAAGTATGACTCTCATGAGTAGCTTGCTAAAAAATATTTGCTAAAAGTGTACACCATGTTCTTTCAGGGAAAAACAGGTGATTGACCTGTCACTTTGAAGATATAAATAACTCAGAGGAGAAATGCTGACCTCTTAAATGAAAGGGAAGACTACCACCAAGTAGATGGTGAAAAATCCAGTTCTAATTCTCCTGGAGAAGTATCCTAGCGAAGATTAATATATGGAAAAGGGCCAAGTGAGTATAGTGCTTCTTCTTTTGCAAACACAAAGGACAGAGGCAAACAATTTAATTGTCTGAAAACAAAATCTGATAATAACAATTATATATAGTTAAATAGAGGAAACATCTCTCATGCTTACTTCTTAATATTTAGCAAAGGAGAAAAGAATATTAGACTAGATAATGAGAAAATGTTCCTTTTAGTAGAACTATTTCCAATTGCCCAGGGAAGAAATCCATGATTTCAATATTTCTGAAAAGATGTTTACTAATGGGATTTTTTAAATTCAAGAAATTACATTTGTCTCTTTAAAAATCAAGTGAAAGGTATTTTTAGTAATAAGTGTGAATTAAGAAGGCAACCTTGGATTCTGATTTCCTGACTCAGGATAAAATAAAGGTATACAAAATCTTGAGGCTGTAAGAGAGAGGAATATGCAAAAAGAAGAAATGGCAAAAGAGAGAAATTAGATCTAGTGAAGCAAGAAGCAGCCCATGTGAGGGAGGGGCAGAAAGGAAGAGACCCAGGATTTCCAAAGAGAACAGAGGCTGAAGAGAACTCAAAAACTGCCACTTCAGCTTTGACTCCTTTAGCTGAGAGCCAGATTTGAGGATTTCGGTGGCTGGAGATCCCCCCTAGATAGGAACAACTTCCTAGTGAACCCCTGAATTCTTGCTCAGCTCAACTATCATTGATAGGACTTTGAAAAAAAAAAGCTATCTATTGAGAAGATCCTCTCCAAGGATTTTCTGCACCTCTCTATTCCCAAACTTGTCCTAAATCCCAGCAATTTGACTAGAGTAGCACAGGAATAAAGAGAGTCAGCAGCTGACCAGAAAGGGGTTCAAGGCTGAGAGCCTGGACCCCTTTAGGTTTGAGGGGGGAGGTCAGCCTGCCAGCTTTTAGGGATTCCTGCTACCCACTTTCCTTACCCAAACTTTCATTTTTCCCTTCCCTGAGTGGTTCTCTATTAAAGTGTTACTATTAGATCAGGTCTGCCTATTTTCTGATACCAAAGAAGGGGACTGAAGATTTTGGGGGAATTATACTTCTCCCCAAAGAGGAGGATTAGCTCAAGACTAGGGTTGAGGAGTCAATCCAGATCTCAAAGGGAAAGTGGTTGTTGGGACATTGGGAGGATTCAGAGGCAAGAAGATCTATCCTGCCTCTTAACAACAGCTAAGATCAAGAAGGGAAGCAGTGAGTCATTTCTTTAAAGCCCTCTCCTCCAGTCCTTAACCTTCACCTCCCAACCCCATTCTCTGAGGAGACATATTCTGTCCCTCAGAGAGACAAGCTCAAGTTGCCTTCACCAAGGGGAAGAGAGGGGAAGATCAACCTCTTCTCCCCTCTCATTCTCCCAACCCTTTCTCTCCCTCTCTACAATTCACCAGTGTAGGGGGGAGTAACTTCCCTTACTGAACTATATTACAAAGTCCCAAGCCTAGAGTCTGCCTAGTCAGTGGTTTAAGTAAAGTGAACTCTTGAAAGAAACCATCTCATTGGTTTGAAAAGGTAATTCCAACTAAAATTTTGTTGGAGATTAAGACTATAGAATATTGAGTGAAGTTCTTCAGAGGTGCAGGTTATTTACTGATGAAACAATTTCATTTTACTTAAAACCAAACCAATAAGCTGTCCTAGACTTCATTTCTCTTTCATAAGTCATATATGTATATTAAACCTATAGTTAAAACCATTGGAATAAACTAAATAGATGGCAATATAGAATATATATCTCATAAATGACATTGTCCCCGAGTACATGTAAGTTTGGTGGGGGATTTTGGGAGAAGAAAGATAGCTGTCCATGTTATCTTTCATCAGCTCACTCAGATGAGAACCCAAGTTCATACTATACCCCCACACACAAAATTGGGACCATTCACCAAGATTTCACCTTTCTCCCCTTCTTGTCTCATATCATTAAGATATTTTCTCCAACTATCTCCTTTTCACTCTGGTCTCAGATTAAGAGGTCATTCTCCTTGCCAGAGCTAACCCATTTATATAGGTCCTTGACTTCATTCGATCTCAACTTCTCCAGCAAATTACCTCCACTGTCTTCCCTGCTTTCTCTCATTTTCAGTCTCTCCTTATTAACTGGCTTCTTCCATGTGGCCTACAAACAAACCTATGTCTCCCTCACCCTTAAATAAATCTTCATTCAATCTTGTGTTAACTCATTTCTAAAAAAAAGAAAAGAAAAGAAAAGAAAAGAACCTACTGGATCCATTGGAGGAAGAGATGGAAAACCACTCCAATATCCTTACCAAAAAAAGAACAACAACAACAAAAACCCATGGATGGCTATGGTCCATGGGATGTCAAAGAGTTGGACATAACTGAACAACAGCTCCTAATATCTTCACTGTTGAGATTACCTTCTCTTTACTCTGTATGTATCTCAGATGTACCTAGTGTTTTACATGTTCTCTCCTCCATTAGAATTTGAAACTATCAGGGTTTTTTTCAGGGTTTTTTCTTTATTTTTTACAAATTAAGACTTTGTAGATTTCATATATTTCTAAACCAAAAACACCTTTATCTTCACTATATGAGTTATAGAATGCAGCCTGACCAGAAAACCAAGAAACTAGAAAAGAAAGTGATAGTTATAGTTACAGCGATTACAGGATTACAGGATTGTTTTTTACCTTTCTTTTTATCCCCAGCACTACCAATGTACCTGGGCTATACTAAGTTCATATTAAATTCTTGTTGACTAACTGACTACATTTTTAAATACTTCCAGGTCCCATGCTAGACTTTAGAAATGAAAAAAAAAAATCCCTGCCTTCATGGAGCTTGCATTTTGTCAGTGGAGATAAGTAAATACATGCTAAATATGTACTAAATAAATATGATACTTTGGGATTAAGGTCAGTGAAGGATAATTCAAATAATTTATATGAATATATATTATGACCCCAAATTGAAATCTTTCTACTTAAATGTCAATTTCATAAAGTAAAAGATGCCTAATTGCATGTGAAGTATATTAAGCAATAGTTATAGGAAGACAATTGCATAGATATAGTCCTTACCCTTTAGGATCAACCTTCAAAGACAAATACACCAGCTGTCCATATGCAGAGAGTATATAAAAATATAATTTGATTAGAACAAGAGGAATTGTGATGATGGGAGAATGATCAGTTTGTGATACTGTAGCTAATGAAAGAATATTGTCTTCACTCAAATGGTTTCTCTTGTAGAGCCACAAAATACCAGAAATAGAAATCTGTCATATCTGAGCCATTTAAAGTCTAGAAAATGGGATTTGTTGTAAGTCTTATGTTCTGATATATAATTTTTGCTTTCACATCATCTGTGTGGGTTTTATATACATTTTAATCCTGAGATAAATGACCTCTTCTTTTCCTTTATCTTTCATCCTTTTACTATTCTCTGTATTCTACAATAGTACTTCCCCTTTCCCTACCCCTTGTTTTTGGTTTTTCTACCTCAGGTCAGAGGATCCAGGCCTCCCCTGAGTTCCTGTAGTATTTTCCTGCCCATCTACAAGCTCCTTTGGAAATAGACTTTGCTGTGGAACCAAATAAGAGTTAATGTTTCTGATGGAACCAATTTCTCATTCTCTTCTATTTCTCTGCTTTTAAGTTCATTTCTAGTCCATTTCATTCTTTCTTTTTTTCCATTCTTTTTATCTGTTTTCCCTTCAATTCTCTTGGCATTGTCTCTCCTCTGTCCACGTACAGCCCCCCACCAACTCAAACCCCCTATATTCTTTCAGTCACAGCAGGGCTGATGCATACAAATTGACCCCCTTCCTACTCAGCCATGTGATTGAATCTCTTATTCTGGCTCTTCAAGGCTTCTACTGGCTCGATGGGCATTATCAAGGGATCTTTGCAAAAATGATGTAGAGTTCTTTTACATTAGTGCAGATACTGTACTTGTCCACATGTGCCACCTGGTTTCAAATATCCTGTACTTTGTCCACATGTGCTCAATTGAAAGATGAAATGTGCTGACTATGTTAATGGTGATATAAAAAAGAAAAATGAAAGCATGACCTATAGTTAAAACTATTGGAATAAACTGAATAGATTCCAACATATAATATATATCTCATAAATGACACTGTCCCACAGGGTCCATGAATACAAGCTTGGTGGGGGGTATCAGAAGAAGGAAGTTTTTGACATTATAATGAGTCATATAAACATTTAAGGAAATTAGCCTATAATAGCTCTTTTACCAGTTAATTTATTTTTAAGATTTCTAATGGAATGACAATTTAAGCCCGTCAGGAGAGTTTTTAATATGTAAAGTACTTGTGGTGCTATTAGAGAAGCTATACAGAATAGATGAGCTTAGACTCATGATTTTGCTGAGAATGTAGAATAACTTAAGCTTGCTTTGTTTTCTGTTTTGTATTTTCTATAATTATTTTGTTGAATATCTCCTTACTTCTATTTTCTAGGTTGCTTAGATATTCTCAAAATTAAAGACCAGTATTTAGTTTATGTGCATACCCTTTGACAATAATTTCACTAAAAGGAACTCATTGTTTTCTATAAGACCTAGCAGATACTGTGAATGTGTGAATTACTGATGAGGCCGTGCATACGCCTTTCCTATGCACCTTTATTTTCATAACCATCATATTAAGTGTAAGGAAACCAACATTTAAGTCTTGCCTCATTCATGAAGAATTTGTCATAAATATATGAGAGCTTAAAATAGTTACTTTGCAGGGGATTATTTTGCCTTTTGGATTCCCTAAGATCTAAAATAAAAAGTCAACCTCAGTGGTTGATCTTTGCATTTCTATAGGAACAAGGCTTGATGACAATTTCTAATTGTTTTTTCACTGAAGTTAACACAATTACTGCCTATGTAGGAAGATAAGAGTATTTTTTCCCTCTCACATTAATGCATGCAGACTGCATGACAAAAACAATAAATACTATATATCTTTTCACTTAAAAGTACTTTTGCAGGGTTCTGAAAGGCAATAGAAAAATGAAATCATTCATAACATGGGAAGCTGATACCATGAAGTTTCAAAACCTAATTTAGAAGTAGGATCCAGGATGTACATAGAGCATAGACCTTCTGGGCAAGCATTCCCATTGGACCTACTCTTTCCTTTCTAGGAAGAAAGCTCTGGCTACAGCCAAAACAGCTGCCATTTGTAAGCTTTATTGCTTTAAGTGCCCAGTGACAGGTCAATGGGTAATGGCCTCCCAGATTGTGCCAGCACACCCACCCCCTGCTCTTTGCAGGCCTGTCTGTGGGGGAAAGAACATTTTACTTTTGTCCAAATGACTGCTACACTTAACTTTCATGGTAACAACCTACAGCTATTAATTTGATCATTTGATTCTTCAACAAGAAAAATAAATATTTGCTTAGATAATAAAATTTAAGGAAAATGGAATTTGTCATCTTCTACTTGGTCCAAGAGGGCAGAACTTAGTAGCAATGGGCTTAAGTTGCAAAGAAATAGATTTAGGCTTGATACGGAGAAAAATTTCCAAATAATTAGGGCTATCTAAAAGGGAAACAGGTTGTCTCAGGAGTTAGCAGAATCCCCTTTACTCAAGTCCTCAAGTGAAGTCTGAATGGGCACTTGCTGGGAGTATTGTGAATGGGATCCCTTTTCAAGTTCAGTTCTGAGTAAATGGCCTCTCTGGGATTCCTTCCAGTTTGAGAGTCTGTGATAATGCTATAATCATAGGCAAGAGTTAAAAAGAACACAAACCCAACACAGTGTGGATTGCAATCTAAGTTATCATTCTGGTTATTACATTCTCATTTATTTTATGCATTCTAATACTGAGCTATCAATGGATAGTGCTAATTAATTGTTCTTTCCATAGAAAAAAATTTTGATCTGAAAACACAAATGTAAATTTAGATATGACATTGAATTTTTTTATTTTGTACCTGATTTCCACTTCAGAATCACATAACACACATCTCTCTTATGACACTTGGTACATGCAGTCCTTTATTTAAGTTATTAATGTATTTGCCATCATTGTCTCTTCAAGGACTTGGTTCTATGACCCATGCTATCTCTGTCTTTTATCTTCCGTCTCTCACTCTCCTCCGGATCTCTTTTCAAACTCCCAACCTATACTCCCCTAATGCCTTTGTCCCTACTTATGCATATGTAGAGCTGATGACTGCCTCCTACTTCACTGAAAACACTGAGACCACCTGACAAGGTGTTCCTTAATTCTCAAAAAGTGTTTTTTTTTTTCTCAAAAGTTTTCTGCATCAACAACTACTCTTTAAAATTATTTTTTTTCATGGTTAACTTAGACATCAACAAACATTTCAATTTGCCAAGAAGAAAAGAAGATTGAATTTTAAAACTGGTGAAGTATTGTTATGTGTAATTTTTTTAAAGGGATATTGGCCATTCTATACACCGTCATAGTCATACAGGATTAGGTTTCCCATGACCTCACAAAGGTTTAACCAAACTCAGCCTATATCCTTGATCTGATCCTTTTTTTTTCCTCCAAGACCTTGCATTGGTCAACTCCCTCTCTCATGAATCTTTCATGTATTTTCTACAAATTCCCGTATATCTATCTACATACAAGCATGTCCAGATTTCCCCTTTCAAAAAATATCCTCCCACATAAACTCTTTAATTCTTGTAAACTAGAGGTGTATTCTTTCCTGGCCAGAAGGAAAGACTATATGTGTTGGCTCTTCTTCTGCACTTCACATTTCCTAATCTCTGGGCACAAGACCTTTCACAGTTTGTCTCCATTATAACTTTTCAGTATCGCCTAACATTTTTCTACATTCATTCTATTCTCCATTCATTCTTACCCAAATATGTTCTACTTTCCCTGCATCTGTACTTTCACTTATTATGCCTGTCTTCTAAAATTATTTCAACTAACAAAAATCCATATTCTCTCCCTCCCACCAACCCCACTGAAAAAATTAGAATAACCAAACCTTTATATCAAATATACATAGTTAAGCAAAAAAAATGCCTATGTAACCCATAACCAAAAAAATTTGTTTCAATCTTCACTCAGCTCAAGACTTGAAACATTACTAACTCTGAAGAATTAAACATGTGCCATGGAAATCAAACAACCAAATATTTTATGGAACTAGGAAAAATAACAATTCATCTGGAAAAACAAAAGGTCAAGAATATCAAGGGAACTAATAAAAAATGTGAAGGAAGGAGGCCTAGCTGTACCAGATTTCAAACTGTGCTATAAAACAACTATCATCAGAAAAATCTGGTATTGGCTAAGGAATAGAATGGTAGATCAGTGGAGCAGATTAGATATATAATATACAAGAGTAAATTATTTTAGCAACCTAGTGTTCGATAAACCCAAAGATCCCAGCTTTTGTAATAAGAACTTGCTCTTTAACAAAAACTGCTGGAAAAATTGGAAAACAGCATGGCAGAAGCAAGGTATAGAGCATTATCTCACACCTTATACTAAGATAAGGTCAAAATGGATGTATGATTTAAATATAACGAGTGATACTGTAACTAAATTAGGGGATCACAGAATAGTTTACCAGGCAGATCTTTGGAGAAGGGAAGAATTTATAACCAGACAAGGGATAGAGGATATTTTAAGATATAAAATGAATAATTTTGATTATATTAAAAAGCTTTTATACAAACAAAATTAATCTAACCAATATTAGTAGGGAAGCAATAAACTGGAGAATTTTATAATAAATGTCTCTAATGAAGGTCTAATTTCTCAAATTTATAAAGAACTAAGCAAAATGTATAAGAATACAAGCCATTCCTTAATTGACAAATGGTCAAAGGATATGAAAAGCAACTTTCAGATGAAGAAATCAAAGCCATTAATAATCATATGAAAAAAATGCTCTAAATCACTCTTGATCAGAGAAATGTAAATGAAAACAACACTGAAGTATGTAAATCTTGAAATCTCTCAGACTTGGGAATGTTAAAAATTTCCCCATCGGGGAATTCTTAATTGGAACAAATTCCCTACTTGAGAACTCGCCAGGATCAGAAATGGGAGGACCTCTACTCCTCCTGTACTTAAGACTGCTTTGGGGGAAAAAACTTGCTAAACAATGAAAGTACTTGGACCCATGCTTATAATAAGGCAAGGAGTTCTTTGAGCCAGGCCTGTTTTTAGAATTGATACAATGAGATGCTAGGTACCTAAAAGGGTCAGGCAAGTTTTGTCTTAATGAGATTAGTTGACTCAGCTGTGTTTTCATTGGTTCAGACTTACTGAGGAGATTTGTCGACTGAGCAGGAATTCAGATGGGCAGTCCTTTGGAAAACGTCTACAGTGATTGGTAGATGTAAGGACTTGGGGGAGGTAACATGGGAGAAAAACCCTTATATAAGAAAAAGCAGAATCTCTTGAAGATATCCTTTTGGAGAAAGCCTTTTGGAGGATCTCTGATGAGGACCGCTTGGGAAGAATCTCTTGAGAGAGGCCTTTTGGAACAGTCTCTGGCTGGAAGGCTCTCTGGTGAAGTCAGCTGAGATGGAGCTGGCCTGGTGTTACTAGAATCCTTGTTTAGTCAGACCTTGTGGTGAGTGTTAAAAAACTGACGTGATTTCTCTCTTAAGACTCAGGTCTAGGCCATATTGGCTTGAGGCCCTTCATACTTATTTCTTTCTTACTCTCTCTCTCTTTCTTTGATTACTCATTGTATATTGTTAACTAAAATCTCTATAAAACCCAATTGACTTGGGTATTTGAATAATTGGGAATATTTCCCTGGTGACCACCTTATATTTGATTTAAAAACCAAGACACTGTAGTGAAACATATTTCTGTGGTCAAATTTACTCACCCTCTCTTATATCTATCACAATTTATATCTTCCACCATTTTAACTCACTATAGTTTATGGGCTTCACCATTTTATATCTCACAAGTACCACCTTAGACCTATCAGATTGGCCATTATGACAGTAAAGGAAAGTGTTAAATGTTGGAGGGGATGTGGCAAAACTGGGACACATGCATTGTTGGTGGAGTTGTGAACTGATCCAACCATTCTGGAGGGCAATTTGGAACTATACTCAAAGGGCTATAAAACTGTGTATACCCTTTGATCTGGTAAATGCCTCTACTGTGTCTGTATCTCAAAGATTTAATAGAAAATGAGAAAGGACCTACTTGGACAAAAATATTTATAGCTGCTCTTTTTGGGGTGGCAAAGAATGGAAATTGAGGGGATATCTATCAATTAGGAAATGGCTGAACAAATTATACATATTGGTAATGGAATACTGTTATGCTATAAGAAATTGTAACTAACATGATTTCAGAAAAAGCTGTAAAGATCTGCAGAGCGAAATCAGCAGAACTGGGAGAATATTCTACACAATTAGAACAATACTGGATGATGATTATCTGTGAAAACTTGGCTACTCTCAGCAAAGCAATGATCTGGGACAGTCCTGAAAGACTTAGGTTGGAGAATACTCTCCACTTCCAGAGAAAGAACTGTTGGAGTCATCTTTCATATCAGTGTATCTTTGTTTTTATTTGGGGGTTTTGGTTTTATATGAGTTTGCTCTTACAACAATGACCAATATGGAAATGTGTTTTGTATGACAATAAAAAGAAAGATGACCATCACATAGCTGTCAGTAGAGATGTGCATGATGGATGTGAACAGACTGGTTCATATTACCACTGAGAAATTCTGAAGAAGTACAGAAGTAAAGGATATCATTCAATATTGTATTATTAAACAGAGATAATGGATGTATCAGGTGGTAAGAGTGAGAGAGGAAAAGTAGATAGCTACAGTGCTTCACTGGCATCTATATTATGTTAAGAGAAGAGGAAGGAGGGGGCAGCTGGGTAGCTCAGTGGATTAAGAGCCAGGCCTAGAGACGGGAGGTCCTAGGTTCAAATCTGGCCTCAGCCACTTCCTAGCTGTGTGACCCTGGGCAAGTCACTTGACCCCCATTGCCTAGCCCTCACCACTCTTCTGCCTTGGAGCCAATATACAGTATTGACTCCAAGACAGAAGGTAAGGGTTTTTATAAAAAAAAAAAAGAGAGAGAGAGAAGAGGAAGGACTCTAGTATATTGAGTGACCTTTCATAAACTTGGGTAAGGGTGAAGTGGCATGGATGGGCATCATTGGTAGGAATTCCTGAATCATTGAGATTACAGATCCATTTGAGTATATATAAACCACTGAAAGTATGCTACTCTCTGGGAATATAAGACAAAAGTAAAACAATTCCTCTCCTCAAGAAGTTTACACTCTATTGAAGGGACAAAGCATGTATACACAATAAAATACATGAGAAAACATGAAATATATGTGAACTATATGGTGAGAGTAGTAACAACTGGGAAAATTAGAAAATGCTCCATACAGGAGATAGCACCTAAACTGAGCCATGAAGGAAGCTAGGATTTCAGTGAGGCAGAAGTGAGGAGTAGGAGTGTGCTCTGGGCATGAATATGAAAAATATTTTGAGTGTGGGAACCATATTTCTGCATTCATCCATCCATTAGAGCAGATCTTGAAGTATCAAACTCATAATTCCCTAAAAAACTACAGGAGTATCTATTACACAAAAAGACATATGCTAGTATCCATTCAAGTCATACTGTATCTGGCATCTTATTTTTCTTTGTTATCTTCCTATATCCAGATAAGTTTGTATGTATCCAGGAGGTCCAATTTGGTAAATATTGTCATCACCACCAGATGGTGTAGGTCAGGTATTGAGACCAGGGAGTACAATTCCTAGATGATAATGACATAATGGGTCCTACTGTCAAGTTGGAGTGAGTTTCATTTTTCACTCTTCTTGACAAACAGTATTAAAATTCCATTAATAGAGTTGGAAGACTTTATGACTTCCTAGTTCTTTTTAAACTGAATTCCTGCAGAGTTGCTCTCAGACTTAGTCAACAAAAAGATATGCTCTGTGGAAATTGGTATTCTAAAGACAAGTTAATCACATGGCCATATGGTTTGTGTGGGTATGGTTTTTTATTTTCTCACAGGCAAGCAAATATCTTCTTTGCCATGACAGATATAAAAGAAAGTATTCCAAAAGTCTTGGTACTGGGGAAGGACTTGTGCTTTGTGGTATTGCTAGATGCCATAACTGAATGGGAGATATGTTTACTTTATGAAGTGCTTTAAATGAATGGATTCTCTTTGAGTCCTATGAAGTTATTAGATTATGCAATATTAGCCAATGGATCCCCATATCCACTGTTAAAGAGGAAACATATGATTTATTTTGAGCATTTAGGGATAATTTCCCATTGTAGCCCTCAGGGCATTGATATGTTTCCTTTCTGCCTTTATATCTCCAGCCCCTGGCACCATTCTGGGAAACAAGATGAGCAATTAATAAATATGTGTTATTCTCAGCAGCATCACACTTTCCTTAGATTTCTGGAATACCAAATTCTAATCTCATTTGTTTTTTCATATGTAAGGAGTAATAATTATTCAAATGGACTTTACTTGATAGCTAACGATCTTTATCTCAACAGATTGCATTATTACTTTACATTGTAATTTTGAAATTTAAAAACTATGTTCTTTGGGCATTAAAGACTAGAGTTTTTATCAGTTATTGATGTATGGGTTCTTTTGATCAGTATTATGGCATTTTTAATACTTCTGTAAATTTTCCTGAATTATTTCCCATATTGTGATATTCAGGCTTTTTTCTTCACATGAGTTTGCAGAAAACATATGAAATTCTAATTAGTCCTACAATCCTAACCTTTCAGTCAGTCATTTTTTTAAAAATGTAGAAATCACATGTTTGTATAACCTTTAAAGTTTTATTTATGTTGTATTGGAGGGTTTTGGTTTTTTTTTTTTTTTTGGTGATAATTTCTCCTTCATATTTGTATTTTTTAGTTCAATGGCTGCCATGATCTTTTTAGAGCTCTATTGTCTTGGAGAGACTCTCCATCATATTGTTTATTCTCTTGTTTGACTTATTACATCCTTCTTTGAAAGATCTGATTTCTTTCCTATTTTAGTCCTTATTTCCATCTTTATTTCATCTTTTAATTTTTCTTTTTCCCTTTTTAACCATTTAGGAATTTCTTACTGCTTATTTTTTTATTTCAGTGTGGGGGAGCTAATAAAGGATTTTCTGACTGCTTTCTGCTAATAATATTTCTTTATTGTGTTGTGACTATTCTTTGTCTCCCTTTTACCCCATTCTTTATGAATCTCCCTTCTGGTTGCTCTGTTTAGGATCTCAATACCCCTACATCATTCTTTGTCTTCTTGTATTCTGTCCCTTTTCTTATCTGACTTGGTACAACTATAGTGTTGTATCAAACCTTGAGTCAGGCTTGTGTATCCTCGGCCTTCTCTTCAGCCACTTCAGAGCTTTCTTGTCCCCATACTTTCTCTATCTACCTTCTTACTTTCTGCCCTGGTCTTATCTGCCATCTGATAAGATAATGATGAATCAAGCTTTGATGCTGGTTTCTGCACTCTCTTGTCCCAACTACAACTAAGAACTCTACTTATAAGCATGTTTTATCTTCTTTTTCTCTTCCTTTGCCTTATATGACTTCTGATTAAAAAAAAAAATCAGGCTTTCTATCAAGTGTCTACCCTCTCACTGACCAATCTCCTAAACATATCTTTGTGTTGCCATATCCAGAATGATTTCAGCACTCCCCTCAAGCTGAACAGTGGGTATAGGCATCTGGCTGGCTGGCTGTCCTGTGGAAACAAAGGTTATATCTGAAGCCAGGTTTTAACATCTTCTCTTCTTTCACAGGTATTCTTATGTTTCCTCCTTCCACAGTTTTTTAAACTTTCTAATGAGATTAGGTTAATATACTGCTTCATGTTTTATTGGTTCAACTGGCTCAGTGCCAGGAGGGGAATTATAGAGTCCACCTCTGCTAGAGCTCCACAAGGAGGGAATATAAATTCAGATTATGGATTCTTTACCTCTTTTTCAGTTCAGAAAGCTTTTTATTATGTGGAGGATTATGCACAATTTATTTACTTGAAGTTGTGGCATATAGAAATGATCCATCTTATCTTTCATCATGGCTTCCCTGGTAGGGGTTGTGAGGCCGGTAGGTGGACCAGGATAATATTGGAGTAACTACCACAGCTTTGGCTATAGCCAGAGGTAGAATTCAATGAAGGAACATTATTATATCAACATGAATAAATTGACAGCCACCTTCATTTGAGATAATTCATCATAAGTGAGTACGGCTGACTTTGCAAAAAACTGATTAATCCAGTTCAAAAAACATCAAAAGGGGCAGCTGGGTAGCTCAGTGGATTGAGAGCCAGGCCTAGAGATGGGAGGTCCTGGGTTCAAATCTGGCCTCTGACACTTTCTACCTGTGTGATGCTGGGCAAGTCACTTGACCCTCATTTCCTAGCCCTTACCACTCTTCTGCCTTGGAGCCAATACACTGTATTGACTCCAAGATGAAAGGTAAGGGTTAAAAAAAACCCAACATATCAAGCCACAATAAATTCCATATTTCCCTGGATATATGTCCAGAAATAATTTATGTTGAATCAGAAACCTTGAAAGGCTCCCCTTCTGCCTAGTGAAAAAATCCAAAGGACTTATTTTCCTGCTGTTTAACAGGATAAGCCACTATACATTCTGGCAAGGCCAACTGTTTACTTCCTGCAAATCCCCCAAAACACTGGGCATTGCCACTCCATAGAGGTCTTTTCTAACTATTGTGGCAATTCAGCAATCAGGACTGTTAGCTCATTTTCCCAACTGGAAAGTCTTTGGAGCAATAAGCAGCCTCATTATTATTTGGTCTGAGAGCAAAGGCCTACATTAAATAACGTTTTCCAGTTTTCATTTGTATCAGTTATGGCAAGGTTCTTAACCTGAGATCCACATACTTGCCTTGTCTCAAGAGATCTATGGATGGATTTCAGGAGGTTCATCAACATAGCGGGAGAAAAAATATGTCTTTCTTTTCATTAATCTCTAACTGAAATTTGTAATTTTCCTTTGACTGGGAATGTTTGCAACAAGCATTATTTTGAGAATAGATTCATGTGTTTCAACAGACTACCTAAGGCCACCATGATATCCCAAAGATTTACTTAATTTTAACTAGTCCTGTCCTATGGGAATGGAGCCTCCAAGTACCATTGATTAATGAAGATCATCAGGATAGAAGAATATTTGTTGGAAGGGAAAGGCAGAGGTATAACTCAGAATTCACCAGACACAATGTAACATCCAGGAGCCCCAGAAAAATGCCCTCAATCTTTTATATTTTGTGACTTAGGCCATTCTTCAAATCACAATACACAAGCCCCCAATTGTAAGTTTAAATTAGTTAACAGAAAGGATACAATTAGTTCAAAGCAAAGGCTTTTAATGAAATAGCCCAGTAATAAAAGAAACAGCAGAACAGTTCTTTCCATCCCTCCAGAGAGCCTTAAAATATACCTCTTCAGTCATCTGGGCATCCATGTAGAAGGGCATGTACACAGGTGTATCCAAGTGGGAGAGTAATTCACCCCTTTCATTCCGCAGAGCTATGAATGTTTTCTCATAATGTCAAGTTGCTTGCTCTCTTCTGGACCTGCTGTCCACTGATTAATGCTTCTCATCTCTTTCCCACTTGGTATCATTTCTGTTCCAACAGTCTTCAGTCATTTAGATATTTTTAGTTCATCTCTCCAATGTCTACTAAGGATGTTCAACTTAGTAACCCTGTTCTACAGGGGAAGGCAATAGCCAGCCCTTTAAATCACATTTTTCTTCCCCTTTGTAATATTATAATTGGTCCATTTTCCCTTGTAGTAGTAAGTTGTAGATCTCTTTAGTCCATCCTTCAGCCTCCCTTTGGGGCTTCACTATAGTTTTGAGCTGAAGTGTTATCTTTAAGGTCATCTTTTACTCTGTTTTCCACCCACTGGGGGAAAGGGTGCTATGGAAAATAAGTTTCTCCATTGAATGGGAAGGCTACAACTATCTTTATTCAGCTTTTCCAGTCACAAGTCATAAAGCTTTTCCCTTCCCTCAGATAGATTGTTCACTGACAGTAGTGTATATACCCTGGCTAATATTATGTCTGCCTTTTCTTTTATCTTATGATCTCCTCTGAGTCCCTCGGTTCACTCTGATCTAGCCTGTGGTCAGAAACATATTTTAAGTCTTAGGCTTATTATTCCCAAATAATGAATGTAAATATCCATAGAGATCTACTTCCTCAAACAGGAAAGGAGCTACTGAAGCTATGAGAGACCAGTGCTATAAAAAAAAACATGGTGCCCATCCTGCTTTTCTTCTATACAAAAGGAAAGGACCTGGTATGTCAAAGAAGCCAGAAAAGGCTAAAGATCTTTGTCTCACTTCTAGTAACATAGCCTGATCATGATATCAATAAATCTAGAGGATTGATTTGAGTTAGGAAACAAAAATTAAAGAATTAAAGAATGTCAAATTTAGCAGGGGTTAGGAAAGTATCAGCATGGAATTGGCCAGTTAACTATACAATATATTATAAAATACTAATGCAATGATTCCCCCAAAGACACTGTTATGATTGGTCAGTTTTCCCTTGTAGCAGAAAGTTGTAGCTCTTTTCCTCCCTTTGGGTCTTCACTATAGTTTTAAGCTCAAGTGTTCACGTTAAGGTCATCTTTTGCTCCGTTTTTAACACACTGGAGAAAAGAGTGCTTCGGACCCCTTTCATGTGCTAGACTGTGGCTGGCCTTGAGCCATTCCTTCTTATAAAATAATTTGTTTTTATCTAAATGAATAGTAGTTAACAGTCTTAACAGACTCTCCATCATATGATGGAGAGCCTCATAAATATATACATATATATAAACATATTATATATACACACATACACACATATCTATAATTCTTAGGAGAAAACCACAGTATAGGGTAATTGGTGGCTTAGTGGATTGAGAATCAGTTCAAGAGATGGGTTCAAATTCGGTCTCAGACACTTCCTAGTTGTGTGACCCTGAGAAAGTCATTTAACCCCAATTCCCTTGCCTTTATCACTTTTTGTCTTGAAACTAATACTTGGTATTGGTTCTAAGACAGAAGGTAAGGGTTGTTTGTTTTTAAAGAAGGAAACTACAATTATCACAATATGCCTCTTCTTCCTGTGGCCAGTAATAGTAACTTGCCTGTGGTGTCATTTGGGGGATTTTCAACTTTGTGTGGATTATAGGAAGTTGCTTTCACCTCAATGATTCCAGATCCACTTTCTATGGAAGCAATGTTTTCAGCACCATATGAAGCTTCAACAATTCATTCATTTTTTATGCCTCCTCATTCTTTCTACACTTCAACTCATGATCCCTTCAGAGTCTTTTTTTCTTAAAATATTTCTTCCATCCTATTAAAGCACATTTTTGAATTATAAGATATGGAATTAAAAGGGACCTCATCTTCCTTTGTGTGAGAGAGTAGAAAAGAATTCTATCATTTATCCTCTTCTACTAGGGAGATTAACGTAGTATATATACAGTGCTAAACAGTCACAGAAAACATCTCCCATTAGTGAATTCCTTCCAAGGCTCTCATTTTGGGGACAGGCTCCAATGGGTGATATTTCATTCCTTTCCCAGCTGTGCCTTATATTCAGGATTTTGCTATCAGAGAGTTATGAGAGTTACCTTCTCTCTTATTTTTCACACACACACACCCCCCCCTTTAATGTATTACCTTCTTCCACCAGAATGCATACTCCTTGAGGGCAGGGACTGACTTTTTCACTTGTATTTGTTTCTTCAGAATTTAGCACAGTGCCTGGCACAGAGTTACTGCTCTGTATCAGTTCCTCTACAGTCTTTGTGAGCTGAAGCCCTTTCTCATTACTCTTATTGCTACCTGTTTGCTTGGCCTCTTTTCTATTGGGAAGGGTCTTCAGACCTTTAAATTTATCTGAGTTCATAGGGTCCACCAGTGTCAGTAAATCTAGAGGGAATCGAGAAAAGGAGGCATGAATGTCAAAGTCATGGCCAAGATCTGGGGCATTAAAGATTCTAAAGAGTGGAGGTGCCAAAGTACATTTTATGTTATAGAATGACCTGTAAGATTCATTTTTATTGTTCCAAAGTTGTACCATCAAATTCATATAACATTGTTGAATATTTTCTAGAAAGTAAAATTCAGGGGAAATTGTGATTGGGGTAGACTACTATACCAAAATGTCCAGACTTCTATATAGTCAACTAAAATAAATCATTGTAAAACCCAAGTCTCAGAAGGGAAACCAAGGATTCCTTGTAAAATTGAATTTTACAACCAAGAAACAAAATGATAGCTATTTTAAAGATATCATTACTCTGTTGACAAAGAAAATGAAACCGCTTCTTTAAATAATGAAAGATATCCAGTCAAAATGTGAAAAGTTGTATAAAGTCACTGTCATATTTTGAAAATTTGAATCATGGCCCTAAAAATATGTTGTTGCCATGTATATTGTGTTTTTTTTCTTGGTAGTTAAAATGTAAGCTTTATTTTCTTTTTTGAGAAATTAAATAATACAATATTTTTTTTCAATAAATCCTAAAAAAAAATTAGAGGATTAGGGCCAAATATATTGAATTTTAAAGCTCTACATTTAAAGAATTTCTTGTGGATATTTGACTGATATTTTCTAGTCTCTCCAGTAATCCCCTTGCATTTTTTATTGCAGGTATTGTTAGAGGATGCAAAAATGGGTAGTCTTAGGTATTTATTAGTTAATTAAACTAAAAACCTTCCTTTGCTACTGGTATAAGTTTATTAGAAAATTCACAAAAATTTTGTTATGTTCTATTTTGCCCTGCAGGATCCTGTAGCCTGTTTAGCAGGGAAACAAAAGATTGTTTCTGGCAATACCATAAATCTCACTTTTAGCCTAATTTTTAATTACATAAATAATTAAGATTATTCATGAGCCCCTTCTGTATATTCAAATAATCTAGTTTATTGACACAGGATAACTTTTCACAAGTAAAGATGCTTAAGATATTACGACTATAGCTAGGTTAACTAAATGCTTAGAGCTTAGTGACATAGTAAACCAAAAGGACCTTTAAGTAATTATGGTGAATGCATGTTAATTAACCAACAAGTGTTACAACTCCCATATTCCATTGTTTTCTGTCAACTTGGCCTTTAGATACAATCAGAGAAGAGAGTAGATTCTATTCGAAAGGGATTTTTTTCATTCACAATTAGCTTTTGGAAACATGTCTTATAAGAACTAAAGTTCTTAGTTTTGAGAATTAGTCATTTCTGTTATATATCACATTTTCCAAAGAATCTTATAACTTTGGAAAGAATTATTATAAGAAAGTAGCCTTTTAGGTAGTTATTATTATTTGATCCCAAGCCATTCCCTGTTTATTTTTCCTAAATTAAGTAATCATTTAAAATCAATTAACAAAAAATTTCTTAATGGCCTACTCCATGCCAGGGACTGTGCTAGACACTGCTTCTATATAGAAGCAAAGCAGACTCTGCCCCTTGTGATCTTACACTTTGTAGGCAGATGAGTAGCATGTACATAAATGTTTTTCAGTCATTTCTGACTTTTTTGTAACCCCATTTAGGATTTCTTTGGCAAAGATGCTGAAGTAGTTTGCCATTTCCTTCTCCAGCTCATTGACAGATGAGGAAACTGAGGCAAATGGAGTTTAATGATTTGCTCAAGATCACACAGCTATAAGTATTCAAAGCTGGATTTGAACTCCAGGCCCAGAACTGTACCCATTGTACCACCCTTTTTTAATAAGGTTTCAACACATACAATGTTGTTATTCTATACAGACATCCCTTCTACTAATGGCAAGGTAACTCTGAGATCTGGAAGACACTCATAAAATATTTTTTTGGCCCTCCCTTCTTATTAGAGAGTGAATCTGAATTTTTTCTTTTACTTTTATGGGGTATTTATATAGCTTATTGTAAAATTTGGGTTAAGTTTTTTGTCATAGGCTTATGTAAAGTAATTTATCATAAGACTGAAGAAGAAAATTAAAGTGAATTATAGTAAGGTTTGACATCTGACATTATAGTGGGTGGTTGGTAATCATAGATAAATAAAAGCTTATTATGATGTGCAAAAACACAAAAGAGTACAGATTGGAAAAATATTCTCCAATGAAAAAGCAAAGAACATTTGAAAATAATTCCCAAGTTTTCAAGGAAATCAATGATCATGTATAGTAGAAGAGCCTGAAAATTTTTTCTGAATTATCCTCATTTTTTTCTTTTTTGTGTCAAAGTTAGAAATTTATCATCATAAACCAGGAAGAATAAGCAGTGTTCACTGGTTGCCATAGAGTGATCTGTAGGCCATAAAACTTTCTGATAATGGAATCATAGCTGTTAATTATCTTTCTAACCAATAAGTGGCTTGCAACTGAAGATCTAAAATAGACCAAATTCTGATGAGTCCCCAAAATAATTGTTTCCTGATATAAATAGAATGATGGGAATTGGGAAATGAGCATCACTGAATAACTTTAAGCCATGAGAGGTCTCTCATTATTTTGTTTTGTTGTTGTTGTTGTTTTGAACATATACCTTATTA
Organism: Monodelphis domestica; assembly: GCF_027887165.1. Lineage (NCBI taxonomy): Eukaryota > Metazoa > Chordata > Mammalia > Didelphimorphia > Didelphidae > Monodelphis > Monodelphis domestica. The sequence goes on from NC_077231.1 coordinate 263,550,705, forward strand.
AAAGTAAGAAAGATCTGGGTTTTTAGAAAATTAAGGCTTTCAAATTCATCAGATGATTTCAGAATTGAATTGATTAAAGAAGAGGCAAAAGAACAATTGACTAGGAAAAAAATGCTTTTTACTTTACAAAAGCTTATTCTCATCATAATAACATAATAATGGTATCAAGTAGAAAGTTCAGCTATTATTAATAGTTGTTTTATAGATGGGGAAACTGAGTTTTAAAAGTAATGTTTCCCCTGCCCATATTTCTATTAAGTGTTAGACCCTAAACTTGAATCCAGCTCCTAAAACTGCAAGTTAAGTATTTTTAAATATTATAACTAGAATTTACACCCAACAGCTATATTCGGAAGCAGCAAGCTTTCAGGGAGAAATAATTAGATTGGTAGGCTTACATAGATAATTTTCAAAAAATAGGAAAGTTAGTGATTAGATTTGTGGTTATTTGTCACAATAGTTCCAAATGTAGAGTCCTTTAGAAGTCTCGAACTTTACAAAGTCTTACTCCTTCATGGCAAAGAGATGCCCCTAGGTTCTCAATGCCTTATACAAGAAATATAAGCTCTGGAAAGGTTTACAGTACAGTCCTAGTGCCAGACCATATGACTGAAACTGAAAGGATTCTGAACAAGAAGGTTAGGCAACAGATAATTAATTTGGTTTTGGCCACAACAACTCATAAATGGACTATGAGGTCATGAAGGGGTTGCAGTCTACATTAGAGGAGATAATACCACATTGATAAGATCACAGATCTTTTAAAGTATTGAAAGCAAATATGTTGCACACACTAAAGACATATCATACCTGGAGATCTCAAATTGGTAAAAAATGATTGGGAGCACAAGGATGGACTGATAAATAATGCCTTCTATTTGTAGAGTGTGTAGAACTTAAAAAACAAACAACTTTCCCATCGATGATCTCATTCCTCTCTGATAACATTCTTGTGGTACGCAGGGCTGCTATGATTTCCCCCATTTTACAATTGGGGAAGCAGATACCAAGAGATAATATAGTTTGCCAAAGTTCATACACTATTAATAATAGAACTGTAATTGTAACCCAGGTGTCCTGATTCTTAGGTGAACACTTTTATTAATTCTCTATTCTCTAACCTATATTAATTCTCTGTAGTAGGGTTCTCCTCGGCCACTGATGTTGAACTCACAAATCATAAAGATATTCGCTCTGTGGAGTGAGGAAAGAAAGAATTTGTAAATAGTTGGCAACAAGTGAGTCCACAGAGTTATGAATGATGGAAGAATGAAAAGCCTGCCCTGTCCTCTTCTCATTGGCTTTGGTTGAGATCCTAATCAGAACCTTGAACAGAAGTACTGATGAGTTTGCTATTTGTGCTTGACCAGGGCTAACCAGAATGTCTCGGAATTCACGTCTGTGATTTCCCAACAAATCCTTGTTAAATGACTACTAAATGGAGACAGGATGTTGTGGCAGGAGTGTTTGACATGGAATCAAAAGAGCTGTATTCAAATTCTGAATCTGTTATTTTCTTCCTTCGTGAGTCTACATCTCTGTTTTATACATAAGATGAGCTACTCAAACCAGATGATTTCTAAGGCCCAGAGATAAGACATACACCAATATAATTGTACCTAAATAGAGTAGAGAAACCAATCGTATAGGAGCTTAAAATAGGGAGAAATGAATCTAGATCATCTGAAGCAGCTAGGTGGTACAGTGGATAGAGTGCCAGACCCAGAGTCAGAAAGAACTGAGTTTAAATTCAGCCTCTGACATTTGCTGTATGGCCTTGGGCAAGTCACTTAATCCCATTTGCCTCAGTAACTCATCTATAATATAAGCCAGAAAAGCAAATAACAAACCACTTGGATATCTTTGCCAAGAAAACGCCAAATGGGGTCATGAAGAGTCAGACACAACTGAAAAATAACTGAATAACAATATCTAGAACCTCATAGTTGGTGAAAACTTCATGAATATGAGACGAGCTGGCTTCTGAAGGATAATAAATAGACGAATCTAGAAGAGAGGGTAGAACATTCTAAGGTTTGGATAATAGTATAAACAAAGGCTGAGAGTCTAGGATAAGTGAGTATATGTTTGTGAAAAATTTAGGGCAGCACCTTGACTAAAGAACAAAGATTTATTTTAGTAAACAATAGCAGATAAGAATGAGCATGAATGTCCAAGTTAAAATATCTGAATTTTATCCTATAGGCTGTCTATGTCGCAGAATTGTGAAATTGTTTCTTCCTCTAGATGGACAGAAGAGTGAAATAACGTCAATATTTCTTCCTGCTTTCATCCCAACTTTCTGGAAAATACATCAGGGGTCATCCATCTCCTTGGAAATAAATGACACAAGGAGCAGCTAGGTGGGCCTTGATACTGGAGAGGTCCTAGGATTAAATCTGACCTCAGATGCTTCCAGGCTTTGTGACCCTGTGCAAGTCACTTAACCCTGGTTACCAACCCTTACCACCCTTCCTTGGAAATGGCATTTGTTTCAATTCTAAGACAGAAGGAAAGGGTATAAAAAAGAGAAATGGCAGTAGTCTATAATCATGACTTTGTAGTATGAAGAGAACTTTCTGTTTGAATCTTTTTTTTTTAATTAAATATCACCTCTTACCTGTTGGCATTTTTATATAAGAAACAGCCAATTCTGATTAAAGTCAACACTATTATCATCAGTAATTTTACTATATTTATTTTTCCAGAAAAATTGAGCTCCAACAAAGTACTTAGTACAGCTCATTTTATATAATTTTGGACAAAACATGATTTCTACAATTTAGTACATAAACAGAAGATAAAAAGATGTGAGATGAAATTGTTCAAAGTTGTCATGTAAATATCCTAGGCATATAGTCCCCAGAGCTAAAAGAGTATAGATTCATCTAACATATGCATACAACTACATCAGGGCATCTTTCCTAACATAACACATTTGTATTTCAAGTGAATATAAATATACTTTGAGGGGGAAATGTTTTAGTTACTGCCTAAAGTGCTGGGCTCAAAGAAACAAAACAAAAAGGATTTTGTTCTCTGGCATATCGTGTTCATACTGGCCAAGGTCTCTTAACCTATAGTTGGGAGGAGGTCAAATAAACATCGCCGGTATTCATGCCTTATCATGTTAAAGTGACATTATCTCCCTAGTAAATATCAGCTTTTTTTCCTTTTGTATTTGCACTGGATTAGTCCATAAAATTGATATCTCAGTATTTTAGACAACAGAGTTACTAATCTAAGAAGGCTGGGCTGGAATTTATAACTAATTTAATTCCTATAATGTTCAAATAGTAAAGTATAAAATCATTTTCTAGTCAACTTCTTTGTCCATAGTTGAAAACCTCATAGCTCATAGGAGACATATATTTATAGAATTTTATTTTAGCTTCATGTTTTTTTCCTGAGTTGCATCATCTAATCAGTTGGCCAAATTATATTGATTTTACTTCCATATATCTCTTATGACCATTCCCTCCTCTCCACAGAGAGTGTACTACCTTGACCTTATTTTAGGACCTCATTACTGGGCTATTATCAGAGCCTCCTTCCTGCTCTCTCTGCCTTCTGTTTTTCCTCTTGACAATCCATCCTTTGCACACTTGCCAAATTAATCTTCCTACAACTAAGTTCCTAATATTGCAAATAATGAAATCTTGTGAAGTTAGTGATATGCTTTTGAATTCACAGTATTTAAAGTTGTGTAAAATATGATAATGAGTTCCAGCCCAATGGAAATATGCAGTGCAAATGCTACTTACCTCACAGGCTTCTTTATTTGCCCTAATCAAGACTGAGTCGACCTAGACAGTGTTGACCATATCATCCTTCTCAAAAATTTTACAGGATCTCTTTTCCCCATAAGATAATATTTACCAACTAAGTTTATTGCAAAGAATAAAACTTTTCCAAACATTTAATGTGCATTTTAGTCAATCAAACTAACCTGTGGTTGATCCTAGATTTTGGACTGGACATTCTCATAGCCATGCATTTGTCCAGACCATCCGTCATGGCTAGAAGAAACTTTTCTCATCAGTGACTATTGGAACTCTTCTCTTCCTTCAAGGACAAATTCAGGGGCCTTCTCCTACAGGAATATAAGCTCCTTGTGTATATGGATTGTTTTGTTCTTTGTATTTGTATCCCTAGAATTTAACACATATCCTGGTATGTTGTAGGTGCTTAATAACTGCTTGCTTTTGAGTTATTTTTCAATTCTGTCCGGCTCTTCATGACCCAATATAGGGTTTTCTTGGTAAAGATACTGGAGTGTGTTGCCATTTCTTTCTCTAGTTCATTCTACACATTAGAAAACTGAGGCAAACAGGGTTACAGGACTTGCCCAGAGTTACACAGCTAGTAAGTATCTGAGACTGGATTTAAACTCAGATCCTCCTGACTCCAGGTCTGGCACTCTATTCACTGTGTCATCTAGCTATGCACTTAATAATAGTAGGAGGAGAAATAATGATAATAATAGTTGACATTTATATAATTTTTACTATATGCCAACAATATGCTATAAGCACTTTACAAATATTATTCATTTGATCCTCACAACAAACCTGAGAGTTAAGTGCCAATGTCATCCTCATTTTACACTTGAGGAAATTGAAGCAGACAGAGGTTATGGGATGTGTCCAGGATCACACCTGAATTTTATTTGAACTGAATTTAAACTCAGGTCTTCCTAACTTCAGCACTAGCATTTTATCTACTGAACCATGCTTGAGAAATGCTTGTTGATTAATTGACTGGTGAATGAACCAATTCTAATCCTCCCAAATGAAAATTTTCTCTCCTTCCTAAAATCATCCTCAAGCACTTTGCCTGGATTTCTCTTTTGGCATTTCTACTTTTTACTTTCCATTATGCTTATTAGTGATATATCTTATCCTCCATGTTAGTTTTTGTGACAGTACAGGACAATTAGAGAGATTCAAAAGGACAGATAGAAGGGAATGCTCAGGAGATGGAGGTGGCGGGTGGGGTGGGGAATAAGTGTCAGATGTACTTGCAAGAATGTTGCTAACGGTTCTGCTATTGACAGTGTTCTTCTGTAGTCTTCAGCTAAAGAGGATCACTTCTGCACATGTCCAATATGGTGGTCCTACACTGGACTCTGCATGTGGAGGATACAAATTATGTCATTGGACAGCGAGCTACCACGATCCTGCTCTGTATCATCAAACTGTTTCTTTCATTAAGAATGCGGGGAGAGTAGGTGTAGACAGAGTAGCCTCTGGAAGTGGTTTTTGTTTATCCTTTTTTTTCTTATTTCATTCAGAATCTTTATCTTTTTTTCAAGGTTCAATTCCCACTTCCCCAATAAAGCCTATCTTTATCCTTCCTTCCAACCTACCGGGTAAGAGTCATCTCTCCTGGCTCAAATTTTCTAGAGCATTTGTCTCTATCTTTCCTTTGGTACTTTTCTCCATACCTTGTGTTCTCATCCATCCATTATTTGGTACTCTCTCTCACTACCACAAGAAGAATGCCAGCTCTATGAGTCTTGGATTGAGTAATTTTTTCTTGTATTCACAAAAGAATAACAACCATATCTATTGGTGAAGAAAATTAATCTCACAGTAATATGAGACATATATTGGAAGAGGGAGAGAGAAGAGAAGAAGTAGGCTGTTGCAATAGTTCAGATATATGGTGATAAGAGACCAGGCGAGGGTGATGGCAATAGGAATAGAGAGGATATTGAATTGACTGGTCAAATGTTTCTACAAATCAGCAAAGTCAACAAGTCAACAAAGGAAAATGCAGACTCATCCACAGAAATAATAACAACCAAATTTTCTCTGTGCTCTGGGCAGCTATGTGGCATAGTGGATAAAGCACTGGGCATGGAGTTAGGAAGACTCCTCTTCCTGAGTTCAAATCTGGACATAGATACTTATTAGCTATGTGTCCCTGGGCAAAGTCATTTAACCTTTTTATGTCATCTGTAAAATGAGTTGGAGCAGGAAATGGCAAGCCACTCTAATATCTTTGCCAAGAAAATCCCAGATGGGGTCACAAAGAATTGTACATGACTGAAACAACTAAAGAACAACAACTCTTTATGCCATTAAAAAACTATTGTGAAGGCCTGATTATTGTTTCCATAGAAGTTTGAGATGGCACTAGGAAATTTTTAAGTCATTTTGAGAATCTGTCTGCCATAGTCCATGAGTTTTTCCCCTAGAATGATCCTGAAAAATTAAAATGGTTTTTAAATTTAAAAAGATTTAAATGAACAAATGTTTATTTTCACTTCTTCCCATCTCCTTCCCACTCACTCTTATCTAAATGGGTTCTTAACCAAGGTTTTTTGATCACTGCCCAAAGAAAATTAGGTAGTTAGAGTAACTCATGCTGGGTACCCTGGCACATACTCTACTTCCTTTTAGCTGCTCTTTTCTCTTTCAGAATCAGTGACCATCTGGTCAAAGGTACAATGCAATTAAAAAAAAAAGTTTATCTACTTAGTAAATACCACCACCACCACAAAACATTTAAATAAATGTATGAAAAATGTGCAAAACCACAAACTCCACATTGTTTACAATTTGCTTTAAAGTGTGAAAATTATATGTGTGCTAATATAAACATCATTCGCTTTTGAGTTCCCTTTGGATTTGTTTTACTTTTGACACTTTTTTCTCTTGATTTTGTGAGTTATTTTTAAATTTTTTCCATGGATACATGATACATGTTTTCCCCCTTCCCATTCCCAGAGTTGACAAGCAATTCCACCACGTTATACATACACACACACACACATATACATACACATATATGTGTGTATATAAATATATATAATCATTTGAACCCATTTCCATATTATTCATTTTTGTAAAACAATAATCCTTTAAAACCAAAACCCCAAATCACATACCCGTATAAACAAGTGATAAATCACATAGTTTCTTCTGAATTTCTCCTCCCATGATTCTTTCTGTAGATGTGGATAACATTCTTTTTTGAAAGTCCCACAGAATTTTCTTGGATCATTGCATTGCTATTAGTAGCAAAGTCAGTTACCTTTGATTGTCCCACAATGTTACAGTTTCTATGTATAATGTTCTCCTGGTGCTGCTTATTTCACTCCACATCACTTCATGAAGGTTTTTCCAGTCCTTATAGAAATCCATCAATTCATTAGTCCTTATAGTACAATAGTATTCCATCACCATCATATATCACAATTTGTATAGCCATTCCCAAATGGGGATATCCCCTTATTTTCCAATTTCTTGCTATCAAAAAAAAGCACAGCTATAAATATTTTTTTACAGTGTGACTTGGTTTTAATTTTTAAAATTTATTTAATTTATTTTGAATATTTTTTATGGTAACATGATTCATATTCTTTCCCCTTCCTCCTCCCTTTCCCCTCCCGTAGCCAACAAGCAATTCAACTGGGTTGTACATGTATCATTGATCAAGACCTATTTCCATATTATTAATATTTGCAATAGAATGATCATTTCGAGGCTACATCCCTGATCACATCCCCATCGAACCATGTGATCAAGGAAATGTTTTTTTCTTCTGTGTTTCTACTTCCACAGTTTTCTCTGGATCTGCATAGTGTTCTTTCTCATAAGAGTGTGACTTATTTTTTAAAATGTAATCATTGAATGTATTCTTATTCTTTTTTCTTCTTTTCATCTCTTCATATATTTCCCTTAATTCCTTTATATCTCTAATATTTGTCATTTCTAATTATTTAATATAATCCATTACATTCAAATATCACAATCTATTCAGCCATTTCTCCCAATCATTACATTTGTGCTATTCCCAGTTATTTTTTCATTATAAATAAAGCTGCTGAGCACATGAAAAAGTGTTCTAAATCTCTGATAATCAGAGAGATGCAAATCAAAACAACTCTGAGGTATCACCTCACACCTAGCAGATTGGCTAACATGACAGCAAAGGAAAGTAATGAATGTTGGAGGGGATGTGGCAAAGTAGGGACACTAATTCATTGCTGGTGGAGTTGTGAACTGATCCAACCATTCTGGAGGGCAATTTGGAACTATGCCCAAAGGGTGATAAAAGACTGTCTGCCCTTTGATCCAGCCATAGCACTGCTGGGTTTGTACCCCAAAGAGACAATAAGTAAAAAGACTTGTACAAGAATATTCATAGCTGCCCTCTTTGTGGTGGCCAAAAATTGGAAAGTGAGGGGATGCCCATCAATTGGGGAATGGCTGAACAAATTGTGGTATATGTTGGTGATGGAATACTGTTGTGCTCAAAGGAATAATAAAGTGGAGGAATTCCATGGAGACTGGAACAACCTCCAGGAAGTGATGCAGAGTGAGAGGAGCAGAACCAGGAGAACATTGTACACAGAGACTGATACACTGTGGTATAATCGAACGTAATGGACTTCTCCATTAGTGGCAATGCAATGTCCCTGAACAATCCTCAGGGATTAAGGAGAAAAAAACACTATCCTCAAGCAGAGGACAAACGGTGGGAGTAAAAACACCGGGGAAAGGCAACAGCTTGACTACAGGGGTGGAGGGGATATGATTGAGGAAAGACTCTAAATGAACACCTTAATGAAAATGCCAACAACATGGAAGAGTTCAGACCGAGGACACATGTGATACCCAGAGGAAGCACGCATTGCCATTGGGAGGGGTGGTGGAATGGGGGGGGGGGTAGAGGGGAAGAAAATGATCTTTTTTCTAATGAATAATGTTTGAAAATGACCAAATAAAATAATGTTTAAAAGGGAAAAATATAATGTACATCTATTTACATGTAAAAAAAGAAACAAAAACATAAAAACATAATATAGCAAAAAGAAAAAAAAGAAATAAAGCTTCTGGGGGAAGCTGGGTAGCTCAATTGATTGAGAGCCAGGTCTAGAGATGGGAGGTCCTGGGTTCAAATCTGACCTCAGACACTTCCCAGCTGTGTGAACCTGGTCAAGTCACTTAACCCCCATTGCCTAGTCCTTACCACTCTTCTGCCTTGGAACCAATACAAAGAATTGATTCCAAGAAGGAAGGTAAAGGTATAAAAAATAAAAAGAAATAAAGCTTCCACAGATATTTTCATATACACACAGCCTTTTACCTTCTCAATAATGCACTTGTCTAATCCTAGTAATGAGGTCTCTAGGTCAATGAGCATAACAACTTTACCACTCTTGATGCATATTTCCATATGGTTTTCTAAAAAAAAAATTGCAGCTGCTCTAGTAATGCAGTATTAGGCCTGTTTCTCCATGTTCCTTTCAGCATTTAATCTGATAAGCTTTGCCCATCTGGTTCTTAGATAACATACTAGGGCCATGTTTTACTAGATTGGTCCTTAAGTAGCAGGCATAGTCTATTGCCAGGGCCTTAACACTTTCTAGCTTGGTCACACCCAGTGGAATTTTTGTTCAAATGCTACAACCCCTCAGGAATGCTGGATTACCTCCATAGTATGATGAGTGTTAGAGAAAGACTTTTGCAAAATATGTTTTCTAAATCATTGTTGTCCCACCAAAAAATATGTTTGGATTATGTGTGTACTTAGGTTTAGATCTGATACTAGTCTCATGCAGGTATGTAAGGGTTCCCCAGGTTTCAATGATATTTAACTTATCTAAGGTCTATTCATCTTAACTTCTTTCTTATTTATTTTTTGGTTAGATTTATCTAGTTCTGAGAAAAGAAAATTAAAGTTTCCTGCTATTATTATTTTGTATCTATTTCCTTCTGTATCTCATTTAGTTTTTCCTTTAAAAATCTGGATGTTATAACTCTTGGTACATGTAGATCCAATACTGATAATGTTTCATTATCCATAGTACTTCCCCAAATAATATAGTTACTCTGTTTATCCCTTTCAATTATATCCATTTTAGCTCTGAATCTATCAGAAATCATTCTTGAGGTCTATCCAGTGGGCTCTCTGAAGACCCAGGGTTTGTCTGTCCAGATGTGACATCACAGTTGGATAAATGAAATGAGATATACCATACATTCAGCCCATGTACACAGGCATCACACACAGCGCACTGCCATGGTATCATGGTATGTTTATTATAAAGATTTTTGGTACACACGCATAATCAATTCTCGATGTATGTGACATTCTAGAGTTTGATTGGATATTATCAAATCACCTAAACAACACTCTTGTGATTTATTACAACAAAGAATTCTGTGATCATTTACCAGGTTTCTACAACACTCTGTGATAGATGTGATTAATGTGAATAAAGCCATTTGTAGATTAATACCCCTTGACCTGCTGAGAGGATCATTGTGCTTTTGGTCAGCTTTCACTATCCATCATAATTGCTTGGGAGATAAAAAGAAAAACATATTCATATCTAGGTGTGAGGACTTTAGCAGCAGACCAATTCTGGGGTTTTCCTCAAATTACAAGTTCCATTTTTCTTGTGTTACTTTGAGATACCTAGTGATACAGCTTGGCTTTTGTGCCAACAAATTCATTCAAGTGTGGTAACTGTAGGATAAGATTCATTATGTTGTAGGGCCTTGGAGCATATCTTGTGATAGAGAAAGGAGGGGTCATGGGCAGTAGTCTTTGGGCTTTTATTCTATAATTGCAATCTTTTTTGGGTAATAACCTAGGGGACTTAAAGTAGGGTATATATTTATTGATCCTATAAGTATTTGCTCTCATGTTATTTCTCCTGTAATGGGGAGAGAATAGTAATCATAACAAGTCCACTAGTGGGGAAAATTTGGGGAAAGAAGTCACAAAGGGGGATCATCAGGGGACGCTCATTCTGGGGTCTGCTTTGCTGACCTTCCTTCCTTGGACTGTGACCTTGTCAAACGGTCGGGGTATGATGGCCTCTGGCAAAGCATGACTGCTGCCCCTGCCTTCTCTGAATCAGTATATTCTGCTCCAGTACTTCACTTTCATTCTATGTGTGTCTTTAATTTTCAGTGTGTTTCTGGTAAACAACACATTGTCAGGTCCTAGTTTTTGATACTTTCTGCTATCCTTGTTCTTGCCATTGGTAAATTCATTCCATTTACATTTAGTGTCATAGTCACTAGCTGAGCATTTCCATCTATTCTATTCTTCCTCAGTCTCTCTCCGCATTTTTCCCCACCATATCCCTGAACAGAGGTCCAATTTCCTTTGACCAATATCTCTCCAATTCACACCCCTTTCCCCAAATCCTTCCTTATCTTTTTCTCTTGTCCTCCTAGTTCCTAATTGACCCACCTTTCCAAAGGTCCATTCCACATTAACTTTTTTAAAAATTATATTTAATCAATTTAGAATATTATTCCTTGGTTATAAGAATCATATTCTTTCCCTCCTTTCCCTCCTCCCACCCTTCCCATAGCTGACACGCAATTCCACTGGGTATTACATGTGTTCTTGATCAGAACCTATTTCCATGTTATTGATGTTTGCACTAGGGTGATTATTTAGTGTCTGCATCCCCAGTCATATCTCCTCAACCCATGTAATCAGTTGTTTTTCTTCTGTGTTTCTACTCCTACAGTTTTTCCTCTGAATGTGGATAGTGTTCTTTCTCATAGATCCCCCCTGGTTGTTCAGGATCACTGCATTGCCACTAATGGAGAAGTCCATTACATTCAATTGTACCACAACATATCAGTCTCTGTGTACAATGTTCTCCTGGTTCTGCTCCTTTCACTCTGCATCACTTCCTGGAGGTCATTCCAGTTCACATGGAATTCCTCCAATTTATTATTTCTTTGAGCACAATAGTATTCCATCACCAACATATACCACAATTTTTTCAGCCATTCCCCAATTGAAGGGCATCCCCTCACTTTCCAATTTTTTTTTTTGCCACCACAAAGAGCGTAGCTATGAATGTTCTTGTACATGTATTTTTCCTTATTATCAAACCCAGCAGTGCTATGGCTGGATCAAAGGGCAGACAATCTTTTAGCTCCCTTTGGGCATAGTTGCAAATTGCCCTCTAGAATGGTTGGATCAATTCACAACTCCACCAGCAATGCATTAATGTCCCAACTTTGCCACATCCCCTCCAGCATTCATTACTTTCCATTGTTGTCATGTTAGCTAATGTACTAGGTGTGAGGTGATATACCTCAGCATTGTTTTGATTTGCATTTCTCTGATTATAAGAGATTTAGAACTCTTTTTCATGTGCTTATTAATAGTTTTGATTTCTTTGACAGAAAATTGCCTATTCAAGTCCCTTGCCCATTTATCAATTGGAGAATGGCTTGATTTTTGTGTACAATTGATTTATTTCTTTGTAAATTTGAGTAATTAGACCTTTGTCAGAGGTTTTTGTTATGAAGATTATTTCCCAATTTGTTACTGCCCTTCTAATTTTGGCTGCACTGGCTTTGTTTATACAAATAATGTAATCAAAATTATTTATTTTACATTTTGTGATTTTTTTCCAACTCTTGCTTGGTTTCAAAATCTTTCCTTTTCTAAAGATCTGACATGTATACTATTCTGTGTTCACCTAATTTACTTATAATTTTCTTCTTTATATTCAAGCCATTCATCCATTCTAAGTTTATCTTGGTGTATGATGTGAGATGTTGATCCAAACCTAATCTCTCCCACACTGTCTTCCAATTTTCCCAGCAGTTTTTATCAAATAGTGGATTTTGGTCCCCAAAGCTGGGATCTTTGGGCTTATCATAGACTGTTTTGCTGAGGTCACTTACCCCAAGACTATTCCACTGATTCTCCTTTCGGTCTCTTAGCCAGTACCATATTGTTTTGATGACCACTGCTTTTTGGTATAGTTTGAGATCTGGGACTGCAAAGCCACCTTCCTTTGCATTTTTTTTCATGATTTCCCTGGATATCCTTGATCTTTTGTACTTCCAAATGAACTTTGTTATGTTTTTTTCTAATTTAGTAAAAAACTTTTTGGTAGTTTGATGGGTATGGAACTAAAAAAGTAAATAAGCTTGGGTAGGATGGTCAATTTTATTATGTTAGCTCGTCCTACCCATGAGCAGTTAATGTTTTTCCAATTGTTTAGATCTAATTTTAATTGTATGGAAAGTGTTTTGTAGTTGTGTTTATATAGTTCCTGTGTTTCTCTCAGCAGATAGATTCCTAAGTATTTTATATTGTGTAGAATGTTTTAAATGGAATTTCTCTTTCTAATTCTTGCTGCTGAGATGTGTTGGGGATATATAGAAATGCTGATGACTTATGTGGGTTTATTTTGTATCCTGCAACTTTGCTAAAGTTGTTGATTCTTTCCACTAGCTTTTTAGTTTATTCTCTAGGCTTCTTTAAGTAGACCATCATATCATCCTCAAAGAGTGATAGCTTGGTCTCCTCATTGCCAATTTTAATACCTTCAATTTCTTTTTCTACTGTAATTGCTACGTACAATGTTAAATAATAGAGGTGATAATGGGCATCCTTGTTTCACTCCTGATCTTATTGGGAAGGCTTTGAGTTTATCCCCATTGCAGATGATGTTTGCTGATGGTTTTAGATAAATACTGTTTATTATTTTTAGGAAAGGCCCTTCTATTCCTATGCTTTCTAGTGTTTCCAATAGGAATGAGTGTTGTATTTTTCCAAAGGCCTTTTCTGTGTCTATTGAGATAATCATGTGATTTTTGTTGGTTTGCTTGTTGATATGGTCAATTATGTGGATGGTTTTCCTGATATTGAACCATCCTTATATTCCTGGTATAAATCCCACCTGACCATAATGAAAAACCCTCATGATGACTTGCTGAAGTCTTTTTGCTAGTATTCTATTTAAGATGTTTGCATCTATGTTTATTAAGGAGTTTGGCCTATAGTTTTCTTTCTCTGTTTTTGACCTGCTTGGCTTTGGGATCAGTACCATATTTGTATCATAAAAGGAATTTGATAGAACTCCCTCTTTGCTTATTACGTCAAATAGTTTGTATATTATTGGGATTAGCTGTTCTTTGAATGTTTGATAGAATTCACTGGTGAATCCATCAGGCCCTGGGGATTTTTTCTTAGGGAGTTCTTTGATGGCTTGTTCAATTTCTTTTTCTGATATGGGATTATTTAAGAATTCTATTTCTTCTTTTGTTAATCTAGGCAATTTATATTTTTGTAAATATTTGTCCATATCACCTAGATTGCCATATTTGTTGCCATATAATTGGGCAAAATGGTTTTTAATGATTGCCTTAATTGCCTCTTCATTGGAGGTGAGGCCTCCCTTTTCATCTATGATACAGTTAATTTGGTTTTCTTCTTTCTTTTTTTTATTAGATTGACCAGTACTTTGTCTATTTTGTTTGTTTTTTTAATTTATTACTTCAATAGTTCTTTCACTTTCAATATTATTAATATCTCCCTTAATTTTTAGGATCTCTAGTTTTCATCTGGGGATTTTTAATTTGTGCGCTTTCAAGTTTTTTTATTTGCATATCTAATTCATTGACTTCTGCCCTCCCTAATTTGTTACTATATTAACTCAGGGATATAAATTTCCCCCTGAGTACTGCTTTGGCTGCATCCCATAAATTTTGAAAGGATGTCTCATCATTGTCATCTTCAATGAAAATATTAATTATTTCCATTGATTTTGGGGAATTATATTATTTAATTTCCAATTAATTCTTTATTTGGCTCTCCATGTACCGTTACTAATTATTATTTATATTACATTATGATCTGAAAAGGTTGAATTTATTATTTCTTCTTTTCTGCATTTGTTTGCCATGTTTTTTATGCCCTAGTACATGGTCAGTCTTTGTGAATGTACCATGTGCTGCTGAAAAGAAGTTGCATTCCTTTTTGTCGCTATTTATTTTTCTCCATATAACTATTAACTCTAATTTTTCTAAGATTTCATTCACATCTCTTACCTCTTTCTTATTGAATTTTGATTTGATTTATCTAAATTTGTTGGTGATTGGTTCAGATCTTCCACTAGTATAGTTTTACTATCTTTTTCCTCCTTCAACTCCACTAGTTTCTCCTTTAGAAATTTGGATGCTATACCATTTGGTGCATACATGTTGATTACTGATATTTCCTCATTATCTATTCTGCCTTTTATCAGGATGTAGTTACCTTCCCTATCCCTTTTAATCAGATCTATTTTTACTTTGACTTTGTCAGATATCACGATTGCAACTCCTGCCTTCTTTCTCTTGGTTGAGACCCAATAGGTTTTGCTCCAACCTTTAATTCTAACTTTGTGAGTGTCTACCTGCCCCATATGTGTTTCTTGTAGACAACATATGGTAGGATTTTGGTTTCTAATCCACTCTCCTGTTTTTGTTTTTGTTTTTTTCATTTTATGGGTGAGTTCATCACATTCATGTTCAAAGTTATGACTGCCACTTGTGTATTCCCCAGCATTTTGATATCCTCTCCTAGTTCTGTCCTTTCTTCTTTTGCTATATCCTTTTAAACCAGTGGTTTTCTTTTAATCAGTCCCCCTAATCCCCTCTCTTGACTTGCTTCCCTTTCTGGGCCCTTCCTTTTTGTTCCCTTCTTGTTTTTTGGGGTCTGTTAATTTCCCTCCCCCCTCTCTTTCCCTTCATTTTTGTACTCTCTCCCCCTTACCCCCTAAGTTTTACCTTCTCACTTTCCCTGTAGGATAAGAAACAATTCAAGACCCCAATGAATCTACATGCTCTTCTCTCTCTCAGAATTGATTTCACTGAGAGTAAGGTTTAAGTATTACCTATTAGCACTCTCTCCCTCTCCTTCTTATAAGAGTATTTTTCCCCTCCCCTTCCCATGTGTATCTTTGTGTGATAAAGATTATCCTATTTATTTTATTTCTTCAAGTATCTCTTGTTGCCATCTTTGATTTCCCCTCCCTTTTTCTTTTTTTGTATATCATCTTATAGCACTTATTACCCCAATCTCTACCTGTGAATTATTCTTCTAATTACTGTAATAATGAATATAATTTTTGAGAGTTACAAATAACATTTTCCCCATATATTAATATATATATATAATTTGATCTACTTGTAGCCCATAAAGAAGAAAGTTTGAATAAAAAAATGTTTCCCCCCCTTTTCCCTCTCTTTCTTATTTACCTTTTCATGTTTCTCTTGATCTTTGTGTTTGGATATCAAACTTTCCACTTAGTTCTGGTCTTTTCTTTACAAATACTTGGAAATCTTCTATTTTGTTGAATGCCCATACTTTCCCCTGGAAGTATATAGTCAGTTTTGATGGATAGGTGATCCTTGGTTGAAGACCCAATTCTCTTGCCTTTCTGAATATCATGTTCCATACCTTGTGGTCCTTTAGTGTGGAAGCTGCCAGGTCTTGTGTGATCCTGATTGGTGATCCTTGGTATCTGAATTGTCTCCTCTTGGCTTCTCGTGGAATGTTCTCCTTAGCTTGAAAGCTCTTGAATTTGGCAATTACATTCCTGGGAATTGTCTTTTGAGGATTTAGTGTAGAGGGTGTTCTATGAACTCTTTTAATGTCTATTTTTCCCCCTTGTGCAAGAACATCAGAGCAGTTTTCTTGGATAATCTCTTGTAGTATGATGTCAAGATTTCTGTTTACTTCTGGCTTTTCAGATAGACCAATGATTCTCAAATTGTCTCTTTGTGATCTGTTTTCCTGATCCATCATCTTGTCAGTGAGATATTTTATTTTTTCTTCTATTTTGTCAGTCTTTTGATTTTGCTTTATTAATTCTTGCTGTTTTGCAAGATCATTGGCTTCCAATTGCCTAATTCTGGTCTTTAAAGACTAGTTTTCTTTTTTGGTTTGGCCTGTCCTGCTTTTTGTGGCTTCCAGCTGTTTCTCCAATTGGGAGTTCTTGTCCTTTAAACTGTTATTTTCTTTTTGAACTATTTCCCTCTTTTCTTGCCAGAAGCCTTTCATCTTTTTATAAGCTCCAATTTAAATTCTTCAAGAGCTTGTGAACAGTTTCCATTTTTTTGGAAGGTTTTTGTGCATTTATTTGTATTTCCTCTTCTATTTCCTCTGCAGCCTGGATTTTTTCTCTGTAAAAATTATCCAGGGTCAACCCCTTCTTGTTTTTCTTGGTGTTGGGAAGTTATTGTTCCTGGACACTGTTTGCCATCACTATGGTGGTTTTTCCTTCCATGTCCAGTCAGAAATCTGAGTGAGATGGGCAGGCTCTCTGTGTATGGAGCTAAGAAGCAAGGATTTTGCCTGAGGCCAGCTCTCAGATCTCTGCAGCTTCTACTGTTTGCTGCCCTTCTCTGTGCTCTCTGCCTGCAGGTGCCCACAATCTGTGCTCTTCAGCCTACTGGGGTTTCAGGTCTAGCTGCTCTCAGGGGTAGGTCTTTGGTGGTCTTTGTCAACTACCTAGGACCTAGAGGTGCCTCTTGCTCACTCACTGATTCTAGTGTGTGCTGGCTCTGACTCTGGCTCTGTAGGTAGGGTGGGGGAGGGTAGATCAGCTTGCATTTTAGTGGAAGCTTTTTCGCCCACTTATAGTGTGGAAATGCCCAAATCCCACATACCTTCAATGCTATGACCTACTGTAGACTCTCTTCAATTAATTTGAATTTTTTTTGGTCTTTTGAAGTAGTCTATATTGGTAGGTGCTGAGGAGAAGAGCCTTGCATCTAGACTGCCACCATGTTCACCCGCAAGTATCATCCCCATTACCTTTTAATTCTTACTTTATCCACTTTTCAAAAAATCTCTTCCTGTTTCCCCAACTGTGTCCTCCTCCTTCCTTTTTTTAAACCCTTTCCCTCCGTCTTGGAGTCAATACTGTGTATTGGATCCAAGGCAAAAGAGTTGTAAGGGCTAGGCAATGGGGGTTAAGTGACTTGCCCAGGGTCACACAGCTAGGAAGTGTCTGAGACCAGATTTGAACTAGGACCTACAGTCTCTAGGCCTGGCTCTCAATCCACTGAGCCACCCAGCTGCTCCCACTCCTACTTCTTGATAAGAGTTTGATTCTAAAAATCTCTCTTCTATATTGTCCCAAGAGTCCTTCCCTTATCCCCTCACCTTGCTCCCCTACCTTTTAATATGTACTCCTCTCTAGGTATCCCTTTAGTTATCCACTTGTCCTCTTTTCTCTTAACTCATTCTTCCTTCTCTTATTCCCTCAGTTCCCCAAAGTCCCTCTCTTATCCTATCCCCCTTTCCCCTGTTTCTCTGTATAGTAAGAAGTTTTTATCCTTCTAATTATGTATGTTGTTCTCTTTATCCTAGGTCTGATTAGAGTTGGGTTCTATTATTCCAGCCCTCCACCCCCAATTCCCCTTAACTGTGGCAATTCCTCAATTCATTTCTCCTCTATAAGAGATAGTCATTCCACCCTACCTCCTTCTGGTCTATTCTGCTCCCATGTTGCCCCATTCCATTTCATTTACCATGATCTCGAGTCATCCATCAATGTATACCCTTCAAAACACTCAGGCTATGATGCCATTTCCAGAGGCCATAGATGACATTTTCCCATATAGGAATCAACCTCTTTGACCTTTTGGGTTGCATATGTTTGTCTTTCTTTACCTTTTTATGTTTCGAATAGATCAAGTTTTCTATTTATTTCTGGGTATTTTACCAGGAATAGTTGAAAGTCCTTTAGTTTGTTAAATATCCTTTTTTTTGGTAATTATGCTCATCTTTGCTGGATATGTTATTCTTGGTTGCAAGCCTAAATTTTTTGCTCTATGTAATGTTCTGTTCCTTGTCCTGGGTCCTTTTAATGTTCTGGCTGCTAAGTCTTGTAAAGATTAAAATTAAAGTTATAAAATCTTCATTTATACAGTCTTATGTTATTGTGACTATAGCTCCACAGTATTTAAATTGGTTTTTTTCCTTGTTGTTTGTAGTATTTTCTCCTTAATCCAGGAGCCACAGAACTTAGCAATGATGTCCCTGTGCATTTTCATTTTTAGATCTCTTTGAGATGGTGATCATTGGGTTCTTTTAATTTCTATTTTACCCTCTGATTCCAGAGTTTCTGGGAAGTTTTTCTTGTTTTGTTTTGTTTTTGGAGTATGGTGTCTAAACTCTTTTTTCAATGATTACTTTCTAAGAATCCAACTACTCTTATATCGCCTCTCCTTGATCTATTTTCCAGATCAGTTATTTTATGATGATATTTCATGTTATTTTCCTTTATTTCATTATTTTGATTTTGCTTTATTATTTTTTTGTTGTCTTAGGAAATTATTAGTTTCTTGTCCAGTTCTAGGTCTTAATACATTATTTCCTCCATGAGTTTCTGGATCCCTCTTTCCATTTGGGTGATCTTTCTTTCATAATTTCCTTGATTTTCTCACATTGCTCTTAATTTTTTTTTCTATTTTTATCTTATCCTCTATTATTTTCTTTCTAGGGTCTTTTTAAGCTCTTCTCAAAGCTCTTTTTTGAGTTTGTGGTAATTTGTTGTTTCTTTGTTGTTTTTGAAGTAGGTGTTTTTATTTCACTGTCCTCTGAGTTTAAGCCAAGATCTTCTCTGATCCCGTAGTAGCTACCCATAGTTGGGTGTTTTCTCCTTTGCTTGCTAATTATTTATTTTTTAAAAACTTTAGTGGCCAGACCAATAGACTTAATTATTGACTTTTTTGTTGGAGTCCCAGGGTTCCTAATGTTTTAGATATGTTACCTCAGGTTTCAGGATTTGTGTGTGTGTGTTTATTTTTGGTGGTCTTATTTAGTTTTTTTTCTTCAATTTTTATAGTCCAGGGTTGGATGTACTCCCAGTCTTCTACTCAAAGCCCAGACCGTGATTAACTTCAGGTGCTCCAACCAGAGGCACTTGGGCAGTTCTGCCACAGCAACTGTGAACAGATGGTTTACTTCCCCCAGAGGCAGCAGCTAGGGACTGTATTCTCCTGGGAGTGACCACAGTTGATGGTGCTCCAATCCCTCAGCAACCACACTAAACAGTGTGTGCTCCTTCCTCACTCCTCTTCTACTGCTGTATCTTGGGAAAGAGCAAGTGTCTAGTCTGCATTCCTCAGACCTTTAATGTCCCTTGTTTCTTAGCAACAAAGTTTGAGTTTCTGCCCTTAGGACCTGCACCTATAGACTCTGTGGTGTCCACTTCTTCAAGTCTTAGCTATGGGCCAGAACACATTCCTCAAAACAGCCTTCTGAGGCTGCCATTGTGAGTATGTTCATTCCCATTATACAAATAAGAAAACTAAACTTCAGAAGAGTTTAATGACCTCCTCATTGCTACCCCATCATTGCAAGTAATAGAGCTTTGTTTAACTCGAGCCTCAGCTAACTGCAAGTGCAAGCATTTGTTCTATTATATGGTCATAACTAGAATGATTTCCTTATAAGACACATTTTGGATGGGCAAATAGTTTTTGTCAATCCACTTGATTCATGAAGGAAATTTTGTCCAAAGCAACATTGAATGTTTGCCTTCAAAATCTGTATTTGCATGCAATTAACCAATTTAATAATCTTGAAAATGGGTCAGAGGCCATCATGGAAACCCTTGACTCATAATAACAATCAGGATTTCATCATCTAGGTCTATTTAGATGTGTACATGTTGTTTCAACTAACTAAATATAAGCTCCTGGAAGGCAGCTTCATTTTGTTCTTTGTATTCCCAGAACCCAATCCAGAGCCTGAACCATAGCAGATGTTTAAGAAATGCTTCATGAGTGGTTGATTAATGCATGCATAGTTCTATAAATGACAGCTTCCTTGAGTAATTAACAACTGGTGCTTGAGCGTGCCATCTGGCATATTTTGTTTTTTGACAAAAAGTATCCTCTAATTTTTTCAAATAACAAGGATGTACTTTCTCTGTTTCCCCTACAAATTGAACAATTGAGCAAAATCCTTGGGAAAAATATGTATAGTCAAACAAAACAGATTCCCACATTGGTCACATCCAATGGCCAACTAGAATCCTGGTTGGTCATTTTGATGATCAGTTTCCCACCCCCTCTTTATAAAGAAGAGAATAATGATAAAGAAATGTGACCACCAGGTGCTCTGTTGTTCATCTTTATTTTCTTGACTTGAGAGTAAGTTGGATTTAAGTGAGGCAGAGTTTCACTTTCATCTACCTTACTCTTTCTTCCAGAGTCATCAAATCCAGTGGCAAAACAAAAGTCAGGATACTGGGCAATGGCCCAGGTTGACATGGATGACCTTAGCATCTTCAATGTCTGACCCATCTCTAATCACTCCATAGCACATCTTTCAGCCACTTTCACTGTTTCCATCTGCCCATTCTACCAGGAAATCTTCATATGCTTGGACTACAGGTCCCCTTAACTCACTTATGGGTTTGAGGCTTTTTGGTTACTCTCTACCTAGTTTAGCCTGTTTGCCAAGAAGGTTTTACTGGTGTATGGCCACTGTGAATGTTATGGCTTCTTGAAGCCACAGATGATAGGTGAAAAGATGGATAAATATCTTATAAATTTACAAGATGTGTTAGTCCTCCCTAAATACCTCATATACCAGCAGGTGCTCTAGTTTCAATCTAATGTACATCTGCTCTCCTGCCTCTCTTCTCTTTCCCATACTCAGAGCTCAGTCATAGGTTCTTATCCTTTTTAAACTTCTACTCACAATTCACCCTTTTTTTTGTTTGTTTAGTTTTTGTTTAGGACAGATCTTCCTCTTAATCTTCTTTCCTGATCCTTTTCTCCTTTGCCATCTTATTCTCCTGTTGAATGAAACACATTGCTTTATTAAAATCTGTGAATATTCTGCCCATCTTTGATCAATTCAAATGAAAGTGAGCTTCTAACATTCCTTGCTGCACACATCTTTTCTTCCTCCTCATTTCCAGCTGACATTGGCCATATCAGCAACACAGTGGGAAGGAAGTCCACACTTCTCTTGCTCATTTCCAAACTCAGTTTAGAAACTTACAAAAAACTCTGACAACGATGGTGTAAATCAGGCTTCACTCTGAAGTAGATCATTTTAGGAGCATGAAAGCTTACAGGTCCCCTGTCTGAATTGTTTCTGAGATCCTGGAATAATACAACACTCAGTGCATTGAGAAAACAGTAACAGGACCCAAAAGGCCACAAAATAAGATCAAGCACTCTCCAGAGATCCCCTTTGCAGAGCCTGGATTCAACATGAAGTCCAAAGTCACAGAGGAAGGTTGGAAGAATGAACAAACACACAAAGGAAAACACAGCTTTGGCACAAATTCAACTGGAATTCCTAGAAGAGATGAAGCAAGAATTTTTAGAAGTGGTAATAAAAATAATTTTATAAATGAAATTATAGTCCTAGAGTATACAATTCAACTATAAATGAGAGTGCTAATGGGAAAACTGAAAAAAGAAATGAAAGTTATGGAAGAAAGAATTGGAAAGCAAATCAGTAGTGAATCTGGGCTGCAAAAATGACTTACTATGATTTTTATCTTAGATTTCCCAATCAGAACTCAGTCCTGTGAATTTTTGAGACTTTGTAGAATACTTGTGAAGGACAGCATCGTTGTACTTTTTGGCTATTTTGTCATATTGACTGGACTCCAATCTGGTGTTTTGTCACTAAGCACAGCTCCATCACCATCAGGCTAAGCATTAGGGCAAGCAGATGTGGTTTATCTTCATCACAACGAAGGAGAATAGACTCAAAAGTCAATAGCAGATGGAAATTCCAGAAGGCAACCCCATGCTATATAGTTCAGTGTTACAAAAGATCTTTACCAGTAAGACATGACATAGCTGCTTTATTTAGGGTTTCTGTTTCTAGGAGAAAAACAGGGAGGGGGAAGCACAATTGCTATTCAGAAAGAAATTGCAATAATAACAAAATATCACCATAAATAACATCATTGGTTGTGACAGAATTAATAATTATACTAATCACAGTTGTCCTATTTATTCCTTCATGCAAGGAAAAGTACTGAATTTCACACTTCCATCCCAGCCGTTATTTGTTGACAAGAAGTGGAAATTGTTTTTGTCCCATCTTCCTGTATTCTTTCCACAATCTTCCAGTTCTCTCCTGATTGTGCTAAGTTCCTCTAATTCAGGTAAGTTGAGCCATTTTCAACTTCTTTGTCTGACTCAGATAAGCAATTTCTCACAAGTTACAGTGATGTTACACATTTGATGGTAGATCATTGCTGTGATCTTTGTTTTACACTTTTAATATATTATACATGATAACATTCCCCTTTATTCATTATGCGTGCTGCCCTTGAGCCAAACCAGGAGGTGGACATTTGTTGGATAGTCTTTCCAGCATTCTAATAATCTTTCTCCAATATAGAATTTCCTCGGGGACAAGGACATTCACTTTGGACTTTGTAACCCTAGCATTGAGCAAAGAGCCTGGCACATAGGAAATACTTAATACATATTTGCTGATTCATAACAGCAGGAGATCAAGATCAATCATATGACCTACAGATCTTTGAAAAAATTAGAAAAAATATTCCTATAGAGGATTAAATGATTTGAGGATGCAGATGAGAAAGTGAGAGGAGGAAAGTATTCAGCACCCCAGAAGAGATAGGATTTGTGAGACTGTTTTTTTTCCCCTCCATAAGTTTAACTAAGATGATTTTTTTCAGTTTACACAGTATCAATAAAATTTTGTGTATCTGAAATATATAGATGACTTACTTAAATGCCTTCCCCAAAATATATGTGTAAATGCCTCAGTTTAATAAGTTGATATACCTAAAGTAATTTACCAGGAACGAGCCTTTCGGGACTGAGTTATGTTAGTCCTCAGATAACAGACACCCAGTTTATTACTGGACCTGTACTTGAAGCATTTCCAGACGATGGCAAGATTTTTTTTCTTTGTTGGAAGCATCCTTCCAAACCACCACTTCCATACCATAATGAAGCATTAGAAGAAAGGTTAAATTGAATATACAGGGATATATTTGGTAAAATTATGTCAAGTAACTTTCCAATATATGTTGACTTACTACTTAATATCATGAAGCCATGAGATACTAAACTTTTTACTCCACAAGCTAGTTTGAAATTTGAAACTTTAAAAATTATTGTTCTCATTTAATTCTTGATAAATAATGTTGCTGAATATATGAATACCTGTGATGCATTTCTACCAAGCCCCCCAAAATAAAGATAAATCTCATGAAAATCACCCTAACGTAGAAATTGACTATTGAGGTTTACTTTTTAAAATTTCCCTTATTTGTTTCCGTCAATGACACATTGATGTCACAGCTAGTTTCATTTGTTTGGAAAATCCCAGGTTCGAGAAAACTAGAGAGGCATTTTACCTATTGTGAGTCTAGGCCAAGGAATTTGGTCCTTGAGACCTCGTGATTTCCAGACAGAGACCACTTCTGAAGATGATCACACAGAACCTTCTCCAAACTGGCCATGTACATTGACCCTTTCACTAGCCTCTTTGTGTAAACAGCCCTTTGGGGGCAGCGACTATAGAAGTCAGTCAGGTAAGTATTTATTTTATCATAGCTTACCCCTGCTTTCCATCTGTTCTCAGACTTGCTTATCTAAGGATGGCAATGTTTATTCTTGGAAGTGTTTGTGTACCGTGTATGTTTAGTGGTGTCAGGATCAGTCCATAAAACTTCCATCGGCCTAACAAAGCAGAAACATTTACCAGATTCATCATGAGTAACTAATAAATTAATGTAGGTGAAAGGAGCAGTTAATTAGTTCTGATCTTCACAGTGAGGATCATTAGAGTTTAATGAGAATTAATAATTTCATAAGAAATGGAAATATATTGCCCCGAGTCAAACAGGATATAAGCACAGTATTACAAATAGCTATTTAAAATTAATGCAGTGACATTTTCACATATTGTTAGATGATCTATAATGTTTTTATGTTGTACCTGTAGGTACAATAGAATGTGTACTTGGGTCATATCATTTCACTATAAATTATTATAGCTCTCCAGTCTTTAGATTTTCAAGGTCCTACTCTCTGGCTGCGAAAATGCTGACACAGTCTTCACGCTACTTTCTAAGGAAACCCCTATAGTAGAGTAGTTTTCTTTAAAACATGGGAACAAAGAATTGTAAAGTGATTTTTTCTAGAAAAGGAAATTTTATATGCTGACTCTTTATCTAAAATAAAAATATATATGAATTAACTCTAGAGGTAGTGGTTATAGTAGAGAGCAGTCTTCAGAGGCACGTTTTTTTTTCCCTTTTATCTTTCTTTATAACTATACCATTTAGCACGGTGCCTGGCATATTTGTTGTTCAGTATTTTTAGTCCTCTCCCAGGCTTCGTGACCCCATTTGGGGTTTTCTTGGCAAAGATGCCAGAGAGTTTGCCATTTCCTTCTCTAGCTCATTTGACAGATAAGGCCACTGAGGCAAACAGGGTTAAGTGAGTCATTTACAGTTAGTATCTAAGGCCAGATTTGGAATGAGGAAGGTGACTCTTTCTGCCTGCAAACCCACCGCTCCATCTACTTCGCCACCTAGCTGCCTGACACATTGCAGTCGCCTTCATAAATAGTGATTGATTTTTTATTGACTTACAAAGTTAGGTTCAAACTTGGCCTTTGATACATACTGGATATGCGGTCTTGGGCAAAGTATGGAGCATTCTTGGGGCTCCGGGCACCTTCCAAGCCTCCCAGCGGCCCAAGAGTTGTGGATCTGCACAAACAGAAAAGCTTTTCCCAACAAGAGTAACTGAGATGGATGAAAAGCATGAACAAAAAAGCACTTAATAAGGGCGTAGTATTATAGGAGGCTGAATATCAAGCACTGTGCTACGCACCTTCGATGGGACGGCACTGCATTTGTGAGGCTGGGCAGATAGAAGATCAGGCTTAGGTTGGTTCTAGAAAGAAACAAAAAATTGACAGAGATGGAGTTGTGGAAGGAACAAATTTTTGACGTGGAACAGAGAAGGGAAACCATCAGTGCAAAGGTCTGGAGATGGGAAAATGGAGCCCTGTGTGAAGCCAGCAATTAGTCTACTGTGGCTGGGTTGTAAAATAATATATAAGAAAACGAAAGAGATAGGAAGGGGCCAGGTGGCAAAGTGCTTTAAATGCCAAGCAGAATAGTTTATATTTGATCCTACAAGTCAGAAGGAACTCCTGGCATTTATTAAGGGACTGAAACAGTCAGACATTTACTTGGGAAAACCACTTTGGGGGCTGTGTGGAAGATGGACTGGACTGGGGAGAAGCAGGGCAAGAAGAAGAAAGAGGAGACTACTCAGTGGTCCAGAGAAGAAATTAAGGACCTGAACTAGGGTTGTAGCTATTATGAGTATAGACAACAAATTAGGAAAGTAGAAGCAAGATTTTGTAAACTGATGGATGTATGAGGTGATTGAACATGAGCTGCTGAGGAGAGCATCAAGATTATGGACATGGGTGACCAAAATTGTGGTGGCATCCTCAAGAGTAATAGGTACAGGGCATCTAGGTAGCTTAGTGAAGAGAGGCAAGCCTAGAGATGGGAGGTCCTGGGTTCAAATTCAGCCTCAGACACTTCCTAGTTGTAACCCTGGGCAAGTCACTTATCCCTAATTGCCCATCCCTTACCACTCTTCTGCCTTGGAATGGATGCCTAGTATCAATTTTAAGATAGAAGGTTTGGGTTAAAAAAGAGCAATAAGGAATTTCAGAATAGGCATGGAGTTCTTTTTGGTGGAGGGAGATATCATGGGCCTGAATTTTCTTTCAAAACAATAGAATGCTGATTGGGCTTATATTAGTTGGGTATCTGTTAAGAAATCTTTTTGACAATTAAATAAAAAGTTATTTTAAATTTAAAGTCATACTAAAACTTTTCTTAGTTCTATAGCTATTTCTATGAATTGCATAACAAATGACTATAATATGTCAAAATATGTTTTAATTTAATTTATCTCAAAATTCTCCAGGGGTCAAGAATGACAGGCTGTAATAACCCGCAAAGTCACTTTCCAGTATGTCAAGTAGGTAGCAAGATTTTCCATCAGGGATTAAATGTTGGAGTTAAGCATGGGCAGAAAGGGATGGAAAGTACTTGATTTTTGTGAGCCCAGGAATTGAACCATTGCCTCAGAGAGTGGGAAATCATGCTTTTTTTGGAGATGAAATAATTTATGACAACTTTTCTCCTAAAAATGTTGCCATATTTTATATGGTGTGGGTATAAAGAGAGGATACAATTCTGAGAGATAAACAGGTACACACACACACACACACACACACACACACACACACACACAATCTTTTCCAAACAAGCTAATGAAAACTGTTTAATTTGAATGTATTTACACTCCATACACTAGGGTTGTTATCAACTTCCAAAAGCAGAAAATGACATTTCTTAAATTTAATGCATTGAGGAATACTTGGAACAATCAGATTTTTTCCTTTGCAATGCATTTTATAAATATGATGTATTCATCTATTCCAACATTTCACCAACCCCTTAAAATTTTTCATAGCCACATTTCATTTCACCTTATTTATATTATCTTTTTCTCATGAGTCTAATGGTTTTTAAAAAATATTTAACAGCTCTGTTTATAACATAGTCTTTAAAATATGCTTCAAATTATTTCATTCTTATCTTCTTACCACAAGAGGAGTAATCTTTGGTTTGTTATTTAATCTTATCCATAAAGGCTAAAATGATTCTCTGTTTATTCAGTCAGACTTTTCTGCCCTATTGGTGCAAAAAGAAGACCTGAGTATTCCTGAAATTCTTACCGGATGCACTCTCTCACTCCTCTGAATTACAAGTACAGGGATAGAAGTTTAAATTCACCTTAGCTGAAATTGAAATATCCAGGAAACTTTAGGATGTATTACCCTCCATCATTCCAAACTTTGGTCTCAGCAAATAATGCACAAAATCAATTGCCACATTGAGTTAGTATTTTAATTTGATTTTGGCACAAAATAAAATAAAGTTCAGTTTTTAAATCATTTTCTTATGCTACCATTCAAATGAACAATACCAAAATACTCAAAATAAAGCCTGACTTAGCATTAACTATGAAACTGGGCCAAGGGAGTTCCCCTAAGGGTAAAGAAGTGATTGTTATCTGCACTCTTGGGAAGAGGATGACATTGCTCTGTATTATTCCACTGCTAGTACTACATCATGGCAGGGCTATTACGCTTTGAATTAAAATTCTACTAACATGCTTTATTTTTAAGGGTTTACAAATCAAATGTTTATAAAAATTTATCTAGACAGAAAATCTGGATTAAGAGACCTCAATGCCATGGCAAAAAATGTCCTTGCCTCCCTCCCAGTCTAAAACTACAACAATGATTTTAAATAAAATTCAAAAATAGCTTCAATGTGAGATTTGGAAACCATTACCCTATCATGCAGTATAATTATGTTTGGCATTTGAGGGGGAAATAAAATGAAAAATTATCAAGCTTTACATTTTGCTGTAAAAAATTCGGTAAAATGTAAATTGCATTTTTTTTCAAGTTGATCGACATGGAAGGTTTATCTTTCTTGAGGTCAATGATATGTGAACTGAGAAAGATTTGCACAAGAGACTGAAATGACGGCAAGAAGCATTTCTAGTCAGTCAAGTTGTAAAGCCAATTAAAAAAATCCCTAGATATAGATTTATGTGATTGACAGGATATATAAAATGTGTTTTCAAAACGAATACAAGTATTAATGCACGTATTTTGCTAGTAGTCTAGCAGATAAATTAGATTCCTCTAATGAGACTAACCTGGGTAAATAGCATCTTTAAAAGGCTTAGTTATTTACTGATCATTGGGGGGTAGACAGCATATATTTCATAATACCCAATGAGCATCATTAGCTTAATAATGAAGGAGTGACGGGTGTCCCCTGCTTTGGCAATAGTGATATATGGAATGCTAAGACTAGTGGTTAAGTAATGGAACCCTCAGGGGTTAGGAGCTCTCAGTAACTGGCTCTAGCACTAACTTGCTATGGAACCTTGGGCAAGGTAAGTGATTTCACTTAACCTCTGAGTGCCTAATTTTTATCATTTTAAAAATAGGGGTAATAATGTTAACCTGCATCCCAGACTATTATACATGATCTTAAAGTGCTGTGTAAATGTAAGGTGTTATAGAAAGACTATCAGAAGGGGGTAGACTGAATTCGTGTAGCTCCTCATCCCCATTGTGATGAAAACCTAAAGTGGGATGGATAATAGCAGCCATTACTTTGTGATAGAATGATGGTTCTGAGTAGCTTACTTCCTAGTATTTTCTACTAAAGGAAAAACTGTATTCCAATTAAATGGAAGTGTTAGGAGAGAAATGAGAAGTTACACGGGGGCTGAGGCTTGATGGGGATGTGCTCAGAAGCAGATTTACCTATATAATGGAATATGCTTAGGTTGGGTAACATGTCTTGCCTCTGCAGATAATTCAGAACCTGGTAAACAAAGGCAATTTTTCTGCCATTCAAGAAATGCCACCACCACCCACCCCCATAGAAGATGGCTGTATATGATATAGAAGTATGCTCACTTTATACCGAAAGGGAAGTAGGGAATGTTTAGAGGGAAAACATGCAGAATAAATGAACATTTTAAATGAATTTCTACAGAGTGTTAAAATGAAGGCACAGTCCTCTTTTTCATAGGAATTTGAATATTCAAAGCAGAAAAGGCAATTGTTGAAACTGTGAGACTCTTAAATAAATGTTATGATATAAATTATTGACTAAAATGGACTTTGTGCAAGTCGTAGGAAGCTGTGGTTTTGTTATAGTTCAATCATTTCCATTTCTGTGTAGCATTTCATTGTAAACAAAGGAAGAAACAGTGACATTTTTGGTCTCAGAAGTTGCTGAATTTCATTATTGTGAAGAGGAAAGAATGATACATATTTATTTTCCTTATTTTATTTTTAAAATGTTCAATCTTTGCCAAAACAGCCTCGGGATGCAAGTTCAATGAAATGATATTAATTAAAAGAGTAAAATATTTATGAGGGTTTACATATACTATAGTCATGTCATGGAGCCTGCATATATTTCCTCCTGTGACATATAAAGTGTGTCATTTGAGTGAGATTGTTAGAAATGAAAGAATTTTTATAATAAATAATCCAAAGTCAGGTAGAGTTCCATGCCAACAATACTACAGAATATAAAATTATTGGCACTCAGTTGGAAAGAATCTAAAACCACAATTAGTTTCATCTTTCACCTAATACAGAAAAACTGAACATGTTGAAGTGACAGGGCTAAAAAGCTTCCTAAAAGACAGTGAGTTGGTATAGTGCACTGGGCTTTGAGTTAGATTTGAATTAGAATCTGACATCAGACATTTACTAGATGTGTGATCCTGGACCAGCTTTTTCACCTCTATTTCCCTCAGTTGCCTCATCTGTTAAATCAGGATAATAAGAAGAGTACTTACCTTTCAGGATGGTCATGGGGATTAAGTAAAATAATAATTGTAAAATGTTTTACAAAAATTATAAAACTGCAGCCCTTAAAGTGCTATATAAGTACTAGCTACTACTATTATTATACATCAGAAAACATTTGTCAGTGACTTTTTAAAAAAATCATAGTAATTAGTAAATTTGGAGAAGAAAAAAGCAAACCACTCCAGTATCTTTGTCAAGAAAACCCCAAATGGAGCCACAGGGAAGGAAGACACAACTGAAATGGCTGAATAATATATTGGTAAATTCCAGGTCACCTGGACTTTTTAAGAGACCCTGAAATTATGAAGGTACCTAGTTTAAGCTTTTCCCTAAAGAAATTATAAATTTGAAGTTCAAAGAAATAGTTCATATTTTAAGTAGTTGTTCTTGTTCATCAAAACCCAATGTTAAGCCTCAAAATGTTAAGCCTAGGTTCCCCAATATTTTTTAATAAGGAGCTACTTTTTATTTCCCCAAAGTTCAGACCACTGGCAGGGCAAGGGAAAGGAAGGATGTCTATGATAAAGTCCAATATAAAGTCTAGTATACGTAAAGGTAGATGCAGGGGTCCTACTTCAAGTCAAAAGCTTCTTGCTGATAATCCTTGTCAGCTATTGAGGTAAAGTAGATTCAGTGAAGATCTACCAGGTATTGGTAGATGCCAAGTTACTGCTGAGATTCTCCCTTTATGAAATTATTTCAGAATATATCACTTTGTAAAACCACACTCTGTCCTTGGTGGCTCATCTAAGCTGGGCTACTACAGATGTCTACTCTCTTCTCAACCTCTTATATTCTCTCCCAACCTCATGATTCTATTACAACTACTCTCTCTAAAGTTGCCACTGGTCTTTTAAGTGTTTCTCAATACTCATTCTCCTATACGCTGTAGCCTCTGATACCATTAATCATCCTACTGCTGGATCCTTTTTTCTCTGAGTTTTTGGAACATCATTATCTCCTGGTCCTCTTTCTATCTCTCAGACCTGCTTCTGTCTCCTTTGCTAGATCCTCATCCAAGTCATACCTTCTAACTCTCTGTGTCAAGGCTTTGGTCTTGGGCCCTCCTCTCCCTTTCTACTACATTACTTCAATACCATGATGGACTGCATGTCTGACACCTCTGCATTAAGCAATAGAGTTAGAAATTGTGTTGTGAAATTCAACAGATTTTCACAAGCAAATGAGCCAGGATAATGAAGATCATCCCATTTTAAAATAGAAGTGAATCCTCAAGCAGAGGACAAACTGCGAGAGTAAAAACACCGAGGAAAGGCAACTGTTTGACTACAGGGGTGGAGGGGATATGACTGAGGAGAGACTCTAAATGAACACCCTAATGCAAATACCAACAACAAGGAAATGGGTGGAGCAAGGACACATGTGATACCCAGTGGAATCGCCCGTCGACTAGGGAAGGGGGGGGGTGGAGAAAAAGAAAATTATCTCTGTTTCTAATGAATAATGTATGAAAATGACCAAATAAAATAATATTAAAAAAAATAAAATAGAAATGAGTTCATGCCCAAGGGGCCGTAAATCTATGCATACCCTCTGACTCGACAATATCACTACTGGGACTATATCTCAAAGAGATCAAAGATAGGGAGAAAGGGTCTACTTGCACACAAATATTTTAGCAGCTGTTTTTGTAGTGCTAACAAATTGGAAACTGAGTGGGTATCCACCAGTTGGAGAATGGCTGAACAAATTGTGGTATATGGTTTTAGTGGAATACTATTGAGCTATGAGAAATGATAAACAAGATGAGTTCAGAAAAACCTGGAAAGACTTATATAAACTGATGTATAGTGAAGCAAGCAGAACACTGTATAGAATAACAGAAATACTGTACAAAGATCAACTGTGAAAAACTAAACCATCATCATCAAAACAAGGTCCCCAAAAAAAGATGTCTACAAAAATATGTATTGCCATACTCTGTGGTGGCCAAAAATTGGAAAACAAGGGGATGCCCATCAATTGGGGAATGGCTGAACAAATTTGTGGAATCTGTTGGTGATGGAATACTATTGTGCTCAAAGGAATAATAAAGTGGAGGAATTCCATGGAGACTGGAACGACGTCCAGGAAGTGATGCAGAGTGAGAGGAGCAGAACCAGGAGAACATTGTACACAGAGACTGATACACTGTGGCACAATGGAATGGAATGGATTTCTTTACTGGCAGCAATGCAATCACCCAGGACAATTCCTAGGGACTCATGAGAAAGAGCGCTATTCGCATCCAAAGGAAGAACCATGGGAGTAGAAACAGAAGAAAAGCAACTGCTTGATCACATGAGTTGATGGGGATATGATTGGGAAGGTAGACTCTAAAGGATCACCCTGGTGCAATTATTAATAATAGGGAAATCGGTCTTGATCATTGATACATGTAAAACATAGTGGAATTGCATGTTGGCTATGGGCGGGGGGAGGGAAAGAACATGAATCATATAACCATGGAAAAATATTCTAAATTAATTAAATAAAATTTTTCAATAAATGGAACTTTGAGAACTAAAAACAAAACAAAACAAAAAAACATTTTCTTAAGCTAACTGTAAGAGGTCCATGATAAAAAATGCTATCCACAGCCAAAGAAGGAACCAATGGAATCTGACTGCAGATCAAAGTATGCCATATTTTGCTTTATTACCTTCATGAGTTTTTTTATTGTGTGTGTGACATGTATCTTCTGTCACAGTATGGGGAATATGGAAATATGTATTGTATGAAAGCACTGATATAACCTATATCAGACTACTTACTATTTTGGGGAGGGGGCATGAGAAAGGGAGGGAGGAAGTCTGAATCACAAAATGTCAGAAAAAATTGTCAAAAATTATTTCTATACTTAGAGGGAAAAATTATAATAAGAACTGGGTTAAAATCTCAACTTTCCCTTCTAACTTCATGACCATGAATAAATCATCTAAGCTCTCTGGGTATCAGTTTTTCTCATCTGCAAAATGGGGATCTTAACATTATGCTATTTACTTCACAGCCTTTTCATGAGGAAAGTGCTTTTTATGAGCCTTACAATGCTTTATAACTGAGATAATATGATTCTTGGGAAATTAGTAATTTATGAAATCTCAATGTTTCATTATCAAAATAAAGAGACAAAATAATCAATTTACATATTTGAGCAGATGTTAGATATAAGAGACTTTTAGTCTGTCAAGCAAATAGAAGATGTTATCAAGAACAATGTAAATTTATATGTGAAAATGAAGAATTTGTAAATAAAAACAGTATCTACAAAATAAAATGAAAAGCAACAGATTGGAAAATTTTTGAGACTAAATATATGACTAAAGTCTGGCAACCAGAATTTTTAAAGAATTGACACAAATATATGAGGATAATAAGGGAATGGGAAAAGTATATGAAAGCAATTTGTAAAGAATACCAATTATGAGAAATCATCTAAAATTATTTAATCTCTCCTATAATCAAATAAATACAAATTAAAATAATGCTCTCACACCCATCAGATGGGGAAAATAATTAAAAGTAGCAATATTCAGTACTATGGCATAGCAAGGAAACAAGTACATTACTGGAGAATTGCAAATTGTTATAATATTTTTGGAAAGCAATCTGGCAACACATGGAATCTATGTTGCTTATACTTTTTGAACTATTAATTCCATTATGAGAAATAATCCCAAGATATAGAATGTAACTGTGATTTCCTTGATATAGGGAATGCCTGGATGAAGAGACTCCCTCTTCTAATTCAGGTCAGCATTTTCTCTATAACATATCGAGTTGCCAGAGGACTTGAAAGTTGTGACTTGCCCAGCGTCATACAGCTCATACAGCCGACATGTCTCAGAAACAGGGCTTGAACCCAGGTCTTCCTGGCTCTGAGGCCAACTATCTACTATGTCATGTTGGCTCTTTCCAATTTAATCCTAAGGATTAAATTTAAAAGAAAATACCTCCCTATACTCAAATATCTACAGCTGCTTTATTTGAAAAAACCAAAAACAAAAATGGGAGGCAAGTGATCAGGCAAAGACCGAATAAACAAACTATGTCAATACAATGGAATACTTTTACATTATTAAAGATCTGAGAAGGAATATAAAGGAATAAGGTAAGACATGGGAAATAATATAAAGTTAAGAAAAAAGACTAGTTTATACATCCATAACAATAGAAAGCAATAGGAAATAACATACACCGGCAGTTAGGTGGCACAGTGGACCTGAAGAACACTGTGCCTGAAGTCAGGAAGGTCTGAGTTCAAATGTGACCATAGACATTTACCAGCTTGTAACCTTGAACAAGTCATTTAACCACTCTGCCCTAGTTTCCTCAACTGTAATATAAGCATCATAATATCACCTACCTTGCAAAGTTGTTAACATCTATGATATCTATATTATATAATATCTATAATATCTATAAAGTGCTTAGCACAGTGCCTAGCACATAGTAAGTGCTTAATAAATTGTCCTTCCCCTCACCTAATATAAACATAAAAAAAAGGATAAAAGATTGGAAGATGATATAAAATAAGTTATTACTAAAGTAGATTTTATTCTAAATAGTTCTGATTATATGGCTAATAGTGGAGTTTAAATTTGGATTAAAATGCTTAAGTTATTTTAAAGTTTATTATAAATTCACATTAAAAAACAAAAAAAGAGAGTTTGACTAGAAGGTTCCTTCCAGTTCTAAAACTGACAAACTGTAAAAATGTCAACCAGTAACTCATAGCTAAAGAGGATATAACCAAGAATGCCCCTCCTGCTCTCACTGCCATCATCATAGTCCTCATTCTCTCAGCTCAGAACAACTGTTGTCTCCTCCTTCCTTGGAGTTGGAAGTGAACCTAATTGAACTTTAACAAGACAGTATTGATAAGGAGGTTGTTTTGGTCAAGCAATGTTAACTAGATGTGCCAGATGTGTAATCACATCTCCCTCTCACTCCATTCAACCTGGAGACATAGTTTATATTTTAACTTCAGTAAATTATAGTTGGTGAATTATAACTTGTCTAAACAATGAAGGCAAAATTAATGTAAATGATTCACTAGGTAAAGTAGCCTTTGAAAATCTGACAACTGAAAGGTGTTGAGGTTTCCTTGCCTCCTTCCCCCAGCAAAAGACTTGTCTGTGACATTGAACAGACAATAAAGCCAGATCTCCACATCCAGGGTGATTATATTCTGATAATACAGGTCAAACTAATAATGAATTATGCTACTTTCTGCTTTATTTTCAGAACATTAGGCAGATGTAACATTACAATGTTTACTACTCCGATGCCTCATCATGTTATGAAGGTGAAATTTAATTTTCAAAGGCTACACCAACAGGACACAAAATCTGACAGGGTTAATCATTCCTCCAAAATCTTCAAGTATGTTTCTTAGCAATTAGTGCTATTGTCTATATCAGAACCCACTTCTAGGTATGCACAGAAAAGCTCATAAAAAATTGGCAAAGATGATAAAAGAGGTAAATAGTTAATAGTAAACTTGGGATTATGAAAAGGCAAGCACACATACATTGTTGGTGGAACTATGGGTTGGCATGATTTTTCTGGGAAAGCAATCCATTTTGGGACACATAACTCAAGAATGTCATCAATAAAAATAAAGGTTCTATATGCACTAAAATATTTATAACAACTCTTTTAATGGTAGGAAAGAAGTTGAAACAAAGCAAAATCCCCTCAATTGGGGAGTGGCTAAACAAATTGTGGCACATGAACATAATGGGCTATTACTGGGCTGTAAGAAACAACAAATATAAAGAAACAGAAAATTTTCATAAAACTGATG
Organism: Monodelphis domestica; assembly: GCF_027887165.1. NCBI lineage: Eukaryota > Metazoa > Chordata > Mammalia > Didelphimorphia > Didelphidae > Monodelphis > Monodelphis domestica. The sequence goes on from NC_077231.1 coordinate 263,586,769, forward strand.
TAAGATAAAGTAAGAAGATTCACGAAAACAACATACACAACTATAACTATAAATGGAGGAAAACATTGCAAAAAAATCAAAATTGAATGTTCTAGAAGTATAAAAACCAAGTTTGACCCCAAAGAAGAGATATGAGAACACAACTCTCCCAATACCTTTGTAGAAGTGAAGTGTCTGGGGGGAGGGGGGGACACTATGTAACATCATAGTTTTTCAATGTTTTTATTGCTTTTGCTGATTTTTTTTTCCTTTTCTTTCCCTTAAAAGAAAAAAACTTGTTATAAAGGTTGGCTCTCTGAATAGGGACAAAGAGAAGGGTGAAAAAGAAATTTAGTTGTTGTAAAAATAGAATATACCAGTAAAATCTAATTTTTAAAAATAGCTGGCCAGTGATTTAGTAGTTTATGGAAATCCATGAAACAAAGAAAAATGCAAAATTGCCTTTGTCTTGAATATCCCCCTTTTGCTTCTACAGTGATGGTGACTGAGGTTAATAAAAATTATGTAGCATTTAGACATTCTACAAACATTTATTTAATGCTTGCTGTTCTAAATGCAAGATGATTGTCTAGTAACTAAAGCATGGTATACTACAAGAGGAACTGTATGATATCAATTTTGACATTCTTGTTGCAATTGAAAAGGAAGTTGTATTTAAATGGCTCATAAGTTTTTCTTAGAGAGACAAATAAGAGAACTGGCTAGTTGGTTTTATTGTATGTACAAAGGCAACAAGACATACTGAATTGTTCAAGATAAATATTTTCGAAGTGACCTCCATAAACATAATTGCAGCTTCTGTGCCAACATCTTTTAGAGAAGGATGGGATATCAGAGACATTCTGTTAAACAAGGCTATACTTGCAACTTTTGTTGGCTTCAAATCAAAGGCCTATATTGGGGAAGATGGTAAATAACATGTGGGAAATCATGGTTTGGAAGTAAAAAATGAGAGAGACCAAAGATCATAACTATTTCTTTCAAAAAAGTATTTGGAGGTGCTGATTATTGTAAACAGCAAATATGAACGTCAGATGAAGTTGATAATATTTTAAAGGGATGAAATATATGGTTACTGATATAAAAATCATTACCAGATCAGTTATTTATGTGTAGACAGAACATGAAATAGAACAAAGCTTAAATCTAATACAAAATTTGAAGAATAAAAGAAAAATATGATATACAAGTGATATAATTTTTACCTGACTTATTTAAACAAACCTTTGACATGAACAAAGTGGAAATGGATAAAAGAACAGAAATATCCACAGACATCATTATTTACTAAGGAATTGTTCACAATGTAGAGATCAAAAGAACTTAAAACCATCCTAGTGAACAAATACTTGATCTTTTCAAGCAGAAAGGTATGGTATCTAAGGACAACAATAAATTAGACTTCAAAAATATTCATGAAACTTTACAGAATAGAATAGTCGAAGCTTATGAATTCTATTAAGAAGCATTAGAGAGGGGGAAATTTTACTGAAAGCTTGAGACACCCAGTGAACCCAGATAATTCTGAGCATGTCTAAGAATGAAAATGTGAGGAGAACCACAAAGAGGTGAAAAATGTAAAAAAAAAAGCCAAAGAATTTTTATGACAAAATATTTTTAACACTAGAGTTAGTGGAGTGACTTCCAGCAACTTTGGTCTTCTTACTGTTTCTTATTACTGCATCTTCCTTCTCTGTGCCTTTTCACTGGCTACCTCCTGATATTTGAAAAACTCATTTCTATCTCCTGGTTTCCTTCAAGATTCAACATAAATCTCACCTTCTGAAGGAGACTTTTTTGGCTTTCCACCTCTACTTCCTGCAAACATTAACACTTTCCCTCTAAAATTATCTTTCTCTTACAGTGGATATATTTTATCTATATAACTTTTCTTTTTTGCCTACTCTCTTCCTTATTAGAATGTGAGGTCCTTTCAGTCAGGGATTTTTTTGCCTTTCTTGTATCTCAAGTTCTTCACACAGCATCTAGTACATATTGACTTACTGGCAGACAACATTGCAATCCCAGATAAACTGCATAAAAAATCTAATTAGTATGGGGGGGAAATGAAGAAAAGAAATGTAGCTTGAACAAGGATACATAGAGGAGGTTCATGTAAGAGATGAAACAATTTTGAGAGCACAAAGGGATCCATTCTAAAGATAGATAAAAGAGAGGCTATCAACGACATGGAAATAGTCATGGGTTTTATTATTTCTAGAAAATTATGGCTGAGAAATGATCTGTAGCTGCTACAGATAATTTTTACATTTCAACAAATTCTTTATGAGAATGGTCTTCATACACATCCCAGGCATCTTTGATGAGGGTATGAAAAGGGAAAAGGTGGGCTTCAGCAAACAACATTCTTTAGTAGCCAATATCTTTACAGTCATTCATAAAACAGCTAAAAGGTAAAGAAAATATAAGCTCCCACTATACTCATTTTTTTCACAATAAACAAAAGCACATGATTTGGTAGAGCAAAATTCCACCTTCAAGGCCAAAAGATGTCTTCTACAATAAGTTAAAAATAATACAAGATTTCTTGAAAGATAACAATAGAAGTAACTTTGTTTTCCAATCTTTTGATCATTAATATCAAGCAAAGCAAAAATAGGGCAATGGATATGTGCTCCCTAGGGAAATTTGCTACTCTCATAGAGGATGTCCAACTCAGAATCCAAATGGAAGAAGACTTTTTAATGGCATGGCCTAATGTCTGGCACACAGAAAGCACTTAATAAGCATCTCTATCTATCTCTCTGTATCTGTCTATCTATAAATTCCAAGGTTCTCCAGATATTCCTACTCACCAGTGATGTAGTACTGATTAATTACACTATGACCTCGAACATTACAAAGACTTTGATGAAATTATAATGCCCCCCCCAAAAAAATTCAGCCTATTTTGGATAAACTGTCTAAAAAGTACTCTACTGGGAATCAGGAGAATCCTATTCAGGTCTCTATTCTGTCACTATTGACGTGTATAATCATAAGCAAGTTATTTATAGATTCTATTCTAACTTTCTCAATTGTCAAAATTACTAAAAAAAAAAAATGTATGGTTTCTGCTGCAGGAAACTTCTCTTTAAAGTCAGTCTTGACCTATAGACATTAATATAGATGTCTGAGAATTAATTATGTGTGGAACGCCATGATCTTAGAAAGATTATAAATAAACCAAAGGACTTTGGAAGGTCATGTTATACCCATTGCCCTAACTGTTGCAAATATGATTGGCCGGCCTTGAAGATAGCCAGGCAAGATGTAGTTTAGAAAGCATTTATCTGGAGGGGAGGGGAGAAAGAGAAAGGACAGGGTTTCTACACAGATAAAACTTCTTCTTTAGCCAAAGTTTTCTTCAGCTCATCAGAAAAATCTAGCATTATAAAATTGTCTCTTGGAGTCTTCAGACCTGCTTCCTTCTTCCATGGTTCTCGGGACATGCTCTTCTTGTTCTCGCCTCTGCTAGAGTTTCTTTGTTATCTCTCAAACCCATTTATCCCCAGTCACTCTTTATGGGTCATGGGCAGATTGTGTAAAGAAGGCGTTTGTTTCTGAGTGTCTTTTGGATCAATACCATGATGGAAACCAGTTGCAAACATTGTTTATCAAGAAAAGAAAAGCCAGTTTAATGTGCCTTAACTGAGTTCTATGTGCCAAATATGTAAGTGCAAGGGATACAAAGATGATATAGTTGCGTTCTCTGCTCTTAGGGAGATACTATTCTAGCAGGGGAAACAATTTACATGTATAAGTGTAGACAAGACACGGTGATGGTAATTACCATGGTAAGTATGTCATTAATATGTGGTAATAACTGGTAAAACAGGCAACCTTAGAGTTAGAGAAAGAGGATAAACCTGAGAGACTAAGTAAACTCAGTTTATAAATTGCCCCAACTAGTCCATTTGTATTCCAGCAACTACTAATCTTTCTAAGAATTTTTTAGCCCCCTCCACAAAGAGCCGGGGCCCCTGGCTCCCATTTTAACAAACACTGGCCCCCCGGCACTCCTTTTCCCACTTACACTGGGTGTTACTAGAAGAAGATCAATTTGGTAAGAGGGTCTTCGGACTTTTATTTCAATGGTGACCTGGATTTCAGCTCTGATTCTGTTTATGCCAAACAACGCCAAAAGGGCCACTGATGATATCTTGCTTCAGTCTCCTCTGTGTTAAATCTGTTGTTTTTTCTTTCCATTACTGGGAACTTTAAATGCTTTTTCTATAAACAAATTAAAAGGCCATTTGTGCCTTTGGCATCAAATCTAATAATAAAGTTTGCTTTTACACCTCTCAGTGGTACCATATATAGCACTGCAAAAAGGCCATCCACACACAGCCATGAATGCTGATGAAAGTTTAATCTAACCCTTTTTTGTCCCTAAGAGCTTACAATAGCAACACTATAAACTTGACCCAGTGCGTTTTCTGATGGAAAAAATGACCACCAAGGGTTTTACACTGGTCTGTCAACCCATCAAGCCAATAACAAGCTGGGCCATGTGTTACACCTTCAAAAGGCCCCTCAAAATTTAGAATGATTGTCTAAAAACAAGCATCCTGTCTCCATACCCAGTTCTTTCTGTACAGCGAGTCTTTTGCCCTTTGTCTTGTAGAGGCATTTGCTACTCAGCTATGGGAATAAAGGAAAGGTTAATAGTTATATTCTACAGTAGCATGAAAAGCGTGTTGGACCTGAAGACAGGGAGCCTGGGTTACAAGCTTAGCTTTAATATTCTTTGCCTCAATTCTCCCATCTGTGAAATAGGAATAATAGTGCTAATCCTTCTTACCTCAGGAGGCTGTTGTGAGAAAGTGCTTTAGAAGTCTTGAATCACCAGAGTAGTTGGAGATGTTATTAATAGGAATAAAGGGGGAAAGAGCAACAGATCAACAGACATGTGGATCGTAGGATGAGAGTTTTTGAATGAAAAGGAACACAAGTCCATCTAGACCCTGCCTCTCGCATCTACTCGTTGTTCTTCCTTCATTTTTGAAGAGAATCATGGGATGATGTCTTGACTTATGTGTGAACTGGATTTAAGTGAGGCAGAATTGCACAAAGTCATCCTCTCTCTTCTAGAGTCATCGAAGCGGTAAGAGAAAAGTCAGGACGACTGGACGATGGGATACAATGGATGGCTGTCCTTGGCGTCTAATATCTGACCAAGCTCTAAACACTCGAGTGCTCCACAGCCATTGGGACACATTGTTCTCAACTACCCATTCCTCCAGGGGAAGTCTGGATTTCAGAATACTGTCTGTATGCCTTTGGTTGAGTCACTTTACTTTTTAATGCTCTCCAGGCAATTCTCTTGCTATTTATACATTGAAGAAACAAAAAAATCATAGGTTCAATCAAATACACATATACATATGCATACATATATGTGTATATATTATAGTTTCCTCCACCAGTCACCTCCTCCCATTTTATATACAGATAATATTCATACACCCACATATATACATATATAATATAAATGCATGCATACATATGTATCTATAATGGAGGGGGGAGATGATTGGCTCAGGGAACTATACTAGTATAATTCAATGTTTGCAAACTCTTGAGAGAGTTGTTTGGAGCAACAAGAGAGATTAGGAGACTTGCCCAAGGTCACACAATCAGCATGTGCCCAAGGCTGGGCATATTTCTCAGGCAACAAGGTTGTTTTCTTAATCTAATGTCATTTCTTATCATGGAAATAAGTTGCTGCTGTGAAAGCACCTCGAAGCAGTTGATTGCTGGCATTTTATATCAGTCAGGACGCTCCGTCTCAACACCCTTCACATGGCCCCCCAGTTCATACGTTCGCTTAACGTGGCCAGGTTCTGGCTTGCATTTTCAGAGGGTGTGAAATTTGCTGTTGACAGGGCATCACCTCAGTATGAGGTCTGGCTTTAAAATGTCCAGGCTGCATCTGTCATGTGCCTTCTCCCTTCGGGAAATCCAGTAGACTTCAACTACTTTGGTGTTAAATCCCTAAAGAAGCCATTCTGAGTGATTTAATGTCGCTTCCTGAACCCGAGTCATCTCATCTCCTCGCACTGATCCTTTTTGCCCCAGACCATAACAGCATATTCTTCCTCCGAAGTATAACTCAAAATCAAGCTCCATCCATCCAGGATGGCTCATAAACAATATTCCTTCTACCCAATACTGGTGGAGTGCTATGTGTGGGCAGCTAAATGGTCCAGTGGAGAGGACTGAATGTGGACTCAGAAAGACCAGATCCTACCTGAGACACTTGCTGAGTGGCCCTGGGCAAGTCACATAATCTCTATTTGCCTCAGTTTCCCCACCTGAAAATGGGGATAGCCCTACTTAATAAAGATAAAGTTGTTTTGAAAATCAAATGAATAGCATGTGAAGTGTTTTGAAAATGTTAAATCACTATGTAAATGTGAGTTTAAATAAAAATATTTGAAAATACTAGTTCTTTGGGAGACCATGTGCTTTTTAGTTTTGTATTTCTTCTCTTACTTCCCACATGATAAGTTCTTTGAAAAAAACACTGCCTTCCATCTGAGATTCAAATAATTACAAGGCAGAAGAGCAATAAGGGCTAGGCAATTGGAGTTAAGTGACTTGCCCAGAGTCACACAGCAAGGAAGTATCTGAGGTCATATTTGAACCCAGAACCTCCTGTCTCCAGGCCAAACTTTTATCCAGAGTCACCTAGTTGCCCCATGATAGGTTCTTAGTAAATGTTAGAGGAATGTTGGAAAAAGGGAAAAGGTGAGAGAGCTAAGGCTGATTGTTTCTATGACACTGATGGAAGCAATAATGAGGGAAGAAGGGTTACTGACTATAGTTAACATGCCCCTGCCCCAATGAACACCTTCTCACTTTTAGCATTCATGACATACTTGACTAGAACTTTTTCATTGTCTTTTTTTTAAAAGTTCAATTCACATTTACATTCTGTTTTATAGTTTTTGTGTTGTTTTCCCCTACATTACCCTGTGAGAAAGGTAAATTTTTATTATCCCCATTTAACGGATGAGAACACCAAGGTTCAGAGAAGATACAGGCATGGATCTCATATAATCTCATGGGTCAAGATCCATGCTATTTGCACCCGGAACTCTGCTTTCAGAAGGGGGTTACATCACTGAGGAAGATGAAAGACCAGAACCCAACAAGTTTGTAGTCACAGAAGCTACTAGGTGACTGCCTCATCTCCAGGAACAAGACTTGCTTTGACAGATTAGGGATTTTCCAAAAACTAAACAGTCTTGGGGAAAACAAGAGTTAATAACACTGAAGAATAAAGGAGCATCAGATGCCACCAGCTCACAGGGAACTCTCCCTGGTACTTTGACAACCCTGGCTCAAATTTGCCTGACTCATCTGTCACATCAGAGCCACTATGAATGATCATAATTCCTGACTTCCATGGAAGTCTAATATCACCCACCCGCCACCAATATACCTAGTAAGTTCTTTGCCTGCTGACTGAGATCACTGTTGCTCATCTAGGGAGAAAACATCTATCATTTTGTGACTGTACTTTATTTCGTCCCAAAATAGTATATGTGCCTTAAAAGGAAAGGCTAGGCAGCAATGTGGTATAGGGATCTGAGTTCAAAACCTGACTTTGACATTTCCTATGCATGTAAATTTCTCTGGACCCCAAGCAACTCTCTAAGGATATAAATTACAGATGAGTTACTGGTCTGCATGAGTGGAAGGATGAAATCCAATGTCCCACCAGGTCTTCTGTTTCACTTTTGTGGCATGGTCAATCCATAGTAAGTACTCAATTAATTTTTAGAAAACTCACTCGGAATGATTATATGGTCTATATCATATATATGTACATACATATATACTACTGAGTTCATCTTCTTTGCATCTCATTTCTTCTTCTGACTTTGCCCATTTCTCTCGATCACAGGTATCTATGAGAAGATTCATTGCATTTTCAGTGACCGTCTATGTTTACATAGCCTGCCATAGCAAGCTTATTAAAAACTTTCAAATCAAAAGCTTCCATTGACCAAATTTTAAAGATGGAAAGATATCCATGTGGATTCTATAAGATTCTGTCTTTATTTTCTTTATCTATCAAGATCCTGTTGATAATTCTTGTAGACTTGACTACCATTTCCATAAAGAGAATATAAAACTATACTTTCCAAGATCCCAAATTTCCTTTTGTCTAGTTCAGATATAAATTTGATGGATCCATGATGTCGTTGGTGAGTATCCTCCTTCCAGTGGTGAAGACTGCAATCCCTACCTGCTTTTTAATCTTATGAGGTTATTGTTGGTTTCTTTCCATAAATCCTTCATAGTGAATCCATTCATCATATTATAGGTCTAACTCTCCTTCTTTGGAATACTTGGAAATATCAGCATAGCACTCACTGCGTATGTAATCACTTAAGATCATCTCATTGTCTTTTTTGGTTATGTAAATCTTCACTGATTCCTCTTACATCATTTCTCATGCTCCAGGCCCAGTACTACAATCCATCTATCCACTGAGCCACAGTTGCTTCTAATATATTTACAATTTCCCACCATCATCATTATTATCTTTCAATTTTATTTATTTATTTATAAAACCTTTACTTTCCATCTTATAATCAATACTATGTATTGGTTCTAAGGTAGAAGAGTGGTGAGGGCTAGGCAATGAGGGTTAAGTGACTTGCCCAGGGTCACACAGCTAGGAAGTATCTGAGGCTGGATTTGAAACCAGGACCTCCTGTCTCCAAGACAGGCTCTCAATCCACTATGCCATCTAGCAACCCTCTTCAGCAGTTATTAATCAATCAATCAGGTATTTGTGATGTATCAATTATTGTGATAAATACTTGAGAGGCAAAGAAAGGCAAAAACTATCTTTTCTCTTAAGGAACTTAAATTCTAATGGGGGGAGACAATGTATAAATATTCAGATCCATGAAAAATGTACAGAATAGAGGGAAGGTACCCTAGAAGGAAGGCTAAAAGTAGTTGGGAGGGAGAGGAGAGAAAAGGGAAATTCATCGGAAGGGTCTTTGGCAAAAGGTGGCATTTTGTAGTAAGCCAGGGATTCTAAGAGGCAACACAGATACTTATGGGCTATGTGACCCTGGGCAAGTCACTTAACCTTGTTTACCTCAGTTTCCTTAGCTGTAAAATGAGTTGAAGAAGGAAATAGCAAACCTTCTAGTATCCTTGCCAAGATAAGCCCAGGAGGGGTCACAAAGAGTCAGACATGACTGAAATGACTGGAAAACAACAAGGATTCTCAGAGACAGATGTGAGGAAGCAGAGTGATCCAGGCATGAGGTATGGACAGCCATGACAAAGAAGTCCCACCAAAACATGAGGATAGCGTAGCCCCTACATCATGGGGCTGTTGTGAAAATTAGATGAGTTATCATTTATAAAGTGCTTTACACAATGCCTGGCACCGAGTAAGTACTGCCCAAAAGCAGATTCCCTTCCCTTCCCCCTGAGGGTAACCACAGGACCAAAAGAATGTCAAAAGACAAATGCGATCATCAATGAAATGTGCCTTGAAAACCGAAAATACTACATAAATGTGAGCTATTATGATTCAGTGCAGCCCATTGCCATTCCTAATCACTCACATCTGCATAACTCTATGAGGATGGATCATTAATACTTCTATAAGTTAGAGGGTATAAGTATTTTTTCTCCATTTTACAAATGATAAAAACTAAATAATTTGTTTATGCTTAGATATACCCTGAGGAGAGGAAACAGAATTCGAACCCAGATCTTTGGCCTCCAGATCCAAGACTTTCCCATTTTGCTGTTCAGTCTATTACTGAAAACAACCAACAGAAAACAATCCAAGTATCCATCGTCCTGAGTTTATTTAGAAATCTCATCTTTATAGGTCTGGTGTATCATAACTCCGTACAAAGAAAGTCAAAATAATGTAAACATCTTGCTGGTTAATTTATGTATTTGCTCAATGTTGATTTGTCTTTATGTTGGGTTAACCTGGGGAAGAAATGTTTTATTCATCAGTGAAGCTCTTTGCTGCAGGGTTTTTGACAAAGCAGGAAGAAAGAACTGGGTATTCTGTTTGTAGCCATGTCAGCGGGGGCTGATAAACATTTTTCTTTCCTGTCCAGGACAAAGCTGTTCCCCTCACATGAGCTGTGTGACCCCCAAGCCCCCAGCACATGCTAGAGCCTGAGGGGCGAATGCAGGATTCACTTGCTGGCAGCTTCAGTCCTCAACTGGAAGATGGAGTCTATTCCTGGGAACCAGGTTCCTAGAAATGGGATGATATTTTCGACACACAAATGAAAAGAATACAAAGTGAGAAACAGATGCCCCATTATTCTCCACAATGAACTAAGGGAAAGGCCATGTTGGCTCTTTGAATAAGGCATTGTATTAAACAGGAATATTCCTCCAGGTTTTAGAGGCTGATTTTTCAAGATAAGCTAAATCTGTTCCAAAAGATCTTCTTCACCCATGTACACACCTCGTATTATTAAAGTGAAGGGCTTGAAAAGAAATTGGTTGGTTGGTTGGTTTGCTCAGGGAGGGGTAGTATCTCTGGTATGGAGGGCTTGTCGTGCCCTCCTAGGGCAGCTCTCCAGTCTCTGACCCCCACCTGACACCCAGCTCTCACTTGTGGCTCCCAGTAGCTGCTAGCATGCGGCAGTGGCCACACCCCAGGCAACGGCTTCGACAGGCCGGCTAAAGCTTGTGAGAGTAGCCATCGGGTCGTCGACCCCTGGTGAACCAGGGCTTTGCTCACCCAGCATGTGAAGACTGCTTCGGTGGAACAGGGGGAAGAAACCAATAAGAAGGTTCAACGGCTGAGATGGCGATGCAGCAAAGCACTGTGGAGTGCTCAGGGCATGTTGGAGCACAAAAGACAACATGGCCATCCAATGCAGCTGAGGAAGTCTCCGGGTGTAACGACTTTTCGTGCCACTGGACCCAGGCTTCCAACGCCGAGAGAGTGGGACTGTCTCTGTGCATCGACTTTTCCACTTAAATCTCCTTCACGCACAAGTGTTTTTGTGCACACTCATCTATACACCATAGATGAAAACTCACAAAGACAATTGTCATCCTTGGTTACCGAGAGACAACTACCACCAACTACCAGGCAGCTAGGTGATTCTGTGATGTAATAGATGATATTTTAGGGTGTATATTTGACTGTAAATTCTCTCCTCCACAGTGAATAGAGCACTGGACTTGGAGACAGGAAAATCTGACTTCAAATCCAGCCTTCATCACTTACTAGTTGTGTGATCTTGGACAAGTCCCTTAGCCCCATTTGTCTCAGTTTCCTCAGCTATAAAATAAGCGGAAGAAGGAAATGGTTGGGGCAGCTAGGTGGTTCAGTGGATTAAGAGACAGGTCTAGAAATAAGAGGGGCCAGGTTCAAATCTGACCTCAGATACTTTTCAGCTGTGTGACCCTGGGCAAGTCACTTAACCTCCATTGCCCAGCCCTTACCCTTTTCTACCCTGGAACCACTACACAGTATTGATTCTAAGACAGAAGGTAAAGGTTTTTGGTTTGTTTGTTTGTTTGTTTTTAAAGAAGGAAATGGTAAGCCACTCCAGTATCTTTGTCAAGGAAACCCCAAATGGGGTCAAGAAGAATTGAATATGATGGAACAGCAAAATGTTTTGATTAATTTGTTGTCTCCTGCTGCAAATTACAGGATTTCTGAGTTGGAAGGATGCTTAAGGGCTTCTTAGTTCCACCTGTACCTTCAAAAGAATTCCCCTTACAGCATATCTGACAAATGCAACATCTAGCTTTTGTTAGACCTCCGAAAAGGGGAAATTTAGTACCCTTGTCTTTGGGGATATTACCTATTGTAAGAAAGCTTCCCTTTCTCTCAAATCTAAATTTGCCTTTTTGCCTCTTTTCCCCATTATTCCTAGTTCTGCCCTCTGCAGCAGAGCAGAATTAACTCTGTCCTTAATTCCAGGGTGAGAGCCTTTCACATACCTGAAGCCAACTGCCATGTCCTCAAGTCATTCCTTCTAGGTGATAAACATTCCTAGTTCTTTCAATAGATCCTCATTTGTTATGAAAAGGGATCCTCAAGCCCTTCTACCAGAAGTGCTAGTCCTCCTTGAGCACCCCACATACCTCAACTCATCCACCTTTGGTATCCACCATTCATCCAACTCTCATCTATGGCTCTCAGAAGTGGTAGCACATGCAGTAGCCATTCCCTGGTGAACTATCTTGGCAGATGGATTAAACCAGGGTAAGAGTAACTGAGAGCTTTCAAACCCACCAATGACGTAGATGGATGTCTACCGCAAATATGTGAAGACTTCTCTTGCTAGAATGGGTGGACAAGAACAATTTGTTCCAACCCCCATGAAGGTGGCTAAAGCAGGTGCTATAGTGCACTTAGAGCCTGTTCAAACATCAAAGAGGTCAGGGCCATTCACTGCCCCCTGGGCCATCACCAGTTGTCCTGACTTTTCTCTTGCCACTAGACTTTGGTTACTCTGGAACAGTGAGGCTGATGACTTTGTGCAACTCTGCCTCATTAAAATATAGCTCTTAGGGACATGAATAGACAGTTTTCAAACAAAGAAATCAAAACTATCAATAAGCACATGAAAAAAGTGTCCTAATTCCCTCCTGATTAGAGAAATGCAAATCAAAACAACTTTGAGGTACCACCTCACACCTAGCAACCAATATAATAGTAAAGGAAAATAATAAACATTGGAGGGGATGTGGCAAAATTGGGACATTAATACATTGCTGGTGGAGTTGTGAACTGATCCAACCATTCTGGAAAGCAATTTGGAATTATGCCCAAAGGACTTTAAAAGATTGCACACCCTTTGATTCAGCAATACCATATTATGGACTCAAGTGATCCTGCCATCTTTGTTTGAAAGTTGGAAGAAGTAGTAGTAGCCCTTGGCAGTCCTTAGTGGTCTTCTAGTCCAATCTTCTTATTTTATACTTGAGAAAAATGAAACAGCATAGCCTAGTGGACAGAGCAATGATTGGCATTAGAGGATCTGGGTTCAAAGCTTCTCTGACTCTTCCTACCTGTATGGTCTTAGGCGAGTCAGCTAACTTCATTAAGTCTTGCTTTCTCCATCTAGAAATGAAGTTGAACTAGATAGTCTCTAACCTTACTAACTCAAAAATAAAAAAAAAACATTTATTTAGTGTTTACTATGTGTCAGATATTGTACTAAGTGCTTTATAATTATCTCATTTGATCTTCACAAAAATCCTTGAAGGTGGATGCTATCATTATCCACATTTTACAGATGAGGAAACTGAGTCAGACAGTTAAGTGACTTGGCTAGGGGGTTATACAGCTAGCAAGCATCTCAGGCTAGGTTTGAATTTATATCTTTCTAACTCCAGACCTGGTGCTGCTTCCTGAAGTGACATCAGTTTTAAGAGATTAGAGCTAAGATGTGAACCTGGGTCCTCTAAATTCAAATTCACTTAGTGCTTTTCCATTGCCCTACAATTCCATTATGTAATTGTTTTTGTCTTTGTGTTCCTAGTTCCTAATACAATGCTTTGCACATAGTAGGTGCTTAGCAAACCTTTGCTGAATTCTATTGAATGGTTTCATGGAAGATCATTCATAACAGACTTGTAGAAATTATCTTGTTCCAGGCAGGGTTCTATGACCTGGTGCCATCATCCTTATACCTTGAGAGGAAAAGGGCACCCTTCAACAAACTAGAGGTTTCACTGGTTCTGAAAAGCCAACAGCAGCCATTTGTATGGGCCTTATATGCTCCTCCAGAGTCTCAGGACTATCAGATGATGCTTACTGAGCCTCTTTTTGGGAGAAAAAAAAAGAGTTGGTAGGAAACACATTTTTCCCCAGGTAGAAAGAGGGACTGAAAGGAGGATGAGGAACAGAAGATGTAAGCTGAGATGAGGAAGCCTAAGAACTTTAGTGTCCCTCAAAGGGGAGAGGAGCCTAAGGGATGCCAATGTTTACCAGTGGCAGCAGCCAGCTAATTGCAAATGAAATGACTGCTACACTGAACTGAATTATAACCATGAACAGTTAGAACCTCACTCATCCTCTTAAAAAGTGATATCAGGCAAAATGCTGCTATTTCTCTGACTACCTCTACTGGCAGCTAGTGAATTTATGCGCTCTCTTCTTCCTCTCTCCCTCACCTCATTGCTCTTGCTTCCCAAACTACCATCACTTACCCTTACATTGTTTATTAGCTATCTGTATTTTTATAATGGGCTTTGTCTCTAGATAAACAAATTGATTTTCATTGCATTTTGATTTTTTGTTATAAAGAAGTTGACCAAGTAATTAGAAAAGTACAAAAAGGAATCCAGAATCTTAGCCTTTACCACATAGCCTTATTGAAATTTCTGTTCCTCCCTCTCCCTCTCTCTCCCTCCCTCCCTCCCTCTCTCTCCCTCCCTCCCTCCCTCCCTCCCTCCCTCTCTCTCTCTCTCTCTCTCTCTCTCTCTCTCTCTCTCTCTCTCTCTCTCTCTCTCTCTCTCTCTCTCTCTCTCTCTCTCTTCCAACTTTGTCTCTATTTTTTTCTCTGTCTGTTTCCCATTTTTCTGTTTCTCTGATCTAGCTCCCTGACACACTCTCTGTGTATGTATTCCTCTCTCTGTTTCTTTTTCTTTTTCTCATTGTTTCTTTCTTACTCCATCTCTGTTGCTCTCTGTCCCTCTGTTTCTCTGTGGGTATCCCTCTTTCTGTGTCTATTTCTCTGTTTTTCTCTGATCCTATACCTCTGTCTCTCTGTGCATGTTCCTCTGTCTCTGTCTCTCTGCTTCCACAAGATGGGGAGGAGGCTTCACTAGCTGGAAGCCCATGCCCAATATAGGCCACATCCCTGGGATAGTGCCATATTGGTTTGTGCTAGCTGCTTTGTGTTTATCTGAGTCCTCCATAGATGAATTCATCTCTAGCCTAACACATACCTAAAATGCAACATTCTTTTTTGTTAGAGCATCACAGCTTGATAGCTTTGAACTGATACACCATCGCTAGTTCTTCGCTTTGAACCATCATATTCATTTATGCCTACATTTCTTGGCAATAGCTTGTTTAAGTGAGCATTACAGCAAAATGAAGTCTGGTTTTGCAGCTCGTTAGTTTAGGTCTATGATAAAACTGCTGGTGTTACAAATTATGTCACTTTCCATCAGCTTGAGGTTCATAAATGCCACATGAAATGACTAGTCTTTTCATACATAACTGCGTCAGTAAATAGTTGGCATGAATGGTTTTTTTCGCCCCCAATCTGTGAGTTCTAAAGACATTCTCCTGAACCACAGGCAGCAAGGATTTCTTCCTGGCCCAAACATCCATGTTGTTCCATATTTTCACTTACACACATCTGACTTCTTGAGAAAATATACACTGGAAGGGAGTTCTATTCTTAGAACGCTGCATATTAGCATTAATGGGACTTGTCTACAGAGATGGCCTGTGTAAGGGCAGAATGAATAGATTCTTTGTCTGAAAAAATAAAATGAATATTTTTCCAGTATTACATTAGCCTCATGGTCACATTAATAACCATGCAAATTTTCACAAATAAAAGGTATATATTATATGAGTTATGATATTTAGGATGCCTTTTTAAAATGACAAATTTTATAAATAATCCTGCTTGTACACTTTTTTCCCTCCCCAAATTCCATTTGGCATCTCTTTATATGCTCCAGAACCCAACAACCTAGTAATTATTCTGACGTTCAGTGTTCTACATTCCTTGTAGTCAACAATCCATCTTTTTCTCGAAGTAAATATCATTCCCTAATACAACCGAAGAATAGAGGATGATGTCTTAAAGCTGATTCCTATGACTGCTTTTTAAATTATAAATAACTATTGGTCTCTAAAGGGAGTGTAGTGACAGTGATGGAAGCAAATTTAAATACCACTGTGGAAAATATTAGTTGCTATTAAATTAATGTCATATGGTTAGAAATAATCCACTTTAGGGTGGATTTTGCACCAATCTCCGAAAGAGGTGCTGTTGTGGGTCCATAAACTTTTTTTGGTTACTATTTTGATAATTACATTTCAACATAACTGTTTTTCTTTGTAATTCTATATATTTTATTTCATGCATTTAGAAAAAAATTCTCAGAAGGGATCCACAAAGCTGTCAAAGGGGTCCTTGCTGCAAAAAACGTTTAGGAAACCCTGTGTTAGAACATTTGTTTGTAGTTCAGCCTCTGCTATAAAATGGTCTAATGGAATCGCTTGTCTCAGATTAAGGCTATAATAGCAAAATGTAATTGGTTGGGCTTGGCAGAGGAGACCCGAACATCCAGTGATTCTTTTCTTTTTGTCTCTTCTCATCTCCCAGCAACGTCACGATGGTGCAGTCATTTGTTTTATTTTAAATTTCTAGTTTTAACATATAAAAATGCAGCTGTATTTTTCTGCAGGTTGAGCTCCTTTTCCCAATGTTCTTTATGATACTTCTTCTTGGAATTCCTTTAAAGAATCACATCAAGGGCTACTTCCTACTGGAAAAGGGCTTAAGAAGAACCTAGACTGATACAGAAACAGTGTGCTCTTATGGACTTTTCTGATACCTTCAGTTGTTTCTCCTCCCTTCCCTGAATTTGTCTATATATTGTTTCCCTCCAGTGAAGTGTAACTCCTTAAGGAGAGGGACTATTTTGTTATCATCTTTCTACCCCTAGCCTAAAGTCTGGCACAGAGGATATACCTAATAAATGCCAGTTGAATTGAGTTCAGTTGCAGTGGTGCATTTTGTCACCATTCACTTATCCCAGTTGTCAAAAAATTGCCCTCTCCCTCAGATGTCTACCTCTGTTTACAAATGGATTAGACAGTATAGTTGGGATATTCGTTGGTGAACTGTTGGGTTTCCACCTAATTCCCCAGAAGATGATGTCCACTTGGGAGCATACTGACTCCTCATCAGCCTAGATTTTTCTTAATCCCTTTGCCCCTTTGCAGTAAGTAACATGCTATTCTGCTAGCCCATTCCTAGGATTGCCCATCATTGATTATTCAGTTTAGGTTTCAAATTCCCATGGATGACCTATTTCAGGGAAACCCCATTTTAAATAAAGCCCTACTTAAATATGTTTTAAAAGGCTCTTTCTAAATAGTCACCTTGTAGTCAAAGACAAGTCTGAAAAACAGTGGCTGCAACAATGAAAGGCTCTATTTGTGTGGAGCATCAAAGAAGTTTACATTTAAGGTCTGGATAACCAGACCCCTATATTCAGGGAAACACGATGAATCAGTAGAAATGATGCTGCATATAGAGATGGAAAACTTTCACTTAAATCTCAGCTTTACAATTTAGCCATTTGTGATATCCGACAAATCACTTAATCTACCCAAGCCTCAGTTTCTTCATCTGCAAGATGAAGGAATTAGACTTGATGACTTTTGAAGTGCCTACTACCTCAATTTCTGTATTTCTAGTTGTGCTTTTCTTAGAGATATTATCTATATAGATTTTGTTCACTTTGCAAGTAGTGGTATCTGCTGCCCAAAGGGCTGTTTGCCACAAATATTAAATATGATGGAGCAAGGGAATAATAATGACAATCATAGTAACTGGCATTTATAAAGCATTCTAAGATTTGCAAAAGTACTTATTGTACCCCTACTTATTTAGAAAATATTGTAGAATATTTGTTCTAAATAAGGGTCCAGTGTTTAGAGTAATAATAATAAAAATGATGATGATGACTAGCATTTATGTAATACCTTAACATTAGCAAAATTAATAAAATTCTTTACATACATAGGTTATTTCATTTGCCCTGTCCCTGGAGGCTTGATAAGCTTGCTTCTAGGCATTTCTCCTGCTTCAGAGCATATGCAGATATCCTCTAATTATTTCATTTTGACTTTTTTTGACATGATATAAGGTCCTTTAATTAGCCACTGAGATAAAACTTACTCCACATATATATGATTTGAGCAGACAATCACCCCTGCATTCCCTAGAAATGAATGAGGCACAAATTGCCGAAAAGCTCTTGATGAGGAGATCTATCTTCTACCTAGATTT
Organism: Monodelphis domestica; assembly: GCF_027887165.1. Classification (NCBI taxonomy): domain Eukaryota; kingdom Metazoa; phylum Chordata; class Mammalia; order Didelphimorphia; family Didelphidae; genus Monodelphis; species Monodelphis domestica. The sequence goes on from NC_077231.1 coordinate 263,604,795, forward strand.
CCTCACATGATCTGGATTTCCTCACACGACCATGAATACATGGTGCCTTTATATATGTCTTTTCTCTCTTTTGGCTTATTCTTTCTTAACTGCAGGTAAGCAAATAGTCCGGGAATGCCTCGGTGGCTAATGAGACTAGTATGACTAGTAATAGATTTATCAAAGCTTTCCCAGATTCTAACAGCAAGAAACAAGCTCAGCTAAGCAATGGAATTATTCATCCTTTCACTATGCAATACCCAGAAATTTTTAGAGCTGAGATTCATCAAAGGGAGAAAAAGATTCCTGAAGGCAGGAAGTATCATCCAGAGTGGAGGGAGAAGGGAGCTGATGTTTTATACCAATCACTTTAAGTTTTTGAGCATACTCCCTCCAGGACCTGGGTGCAGGCAGAAGGGAGAGTGCACCCACCTTCTGGTTTGAGGGAATGTTCTTTACTTCCGTTCTTATTCTACTTTGTTATAAATAGTTCTTTGTTGAAGCTGGTTGATATTAACTGGTGAATTTGATATTGGAAATATATCAGCTTTGACACTGGAAAGCACACCAGATTGGGGCTCATGAACAATATTACTTAAATCTCCAATTCCTTAGGGTTAGCCTTTGAACCCTTAGGGGAGACACAGTTAGCTTTCCTTTGGAAACCCAACTGCCAATATCAGTGGACGCTGGGAGAATAAATCAAGAGCGATTGCTACATTTGCTATCATTTGCTTTAGATTTTTCACTGCAACTTGGGTATTGCACGTTGCAGATGGGGAGTCAAATCAAACATAATATGGGTGATATAATGAGGGAGAGTGTGATATGGCGAATTTAGGGTGCTCTGAAATAGGGAATTTAGTGTCCTGATTCAAATTCAAAGTGGAGATTTCTTTACTCATGACAAAAAAGAATTATTGTTTATTCAAAGGAAAAGGATTATTTGATAGCTATTTGCTATGTAGTTTTTGACTTGCTGACAAAATATTTGAGGGCCTTTTTAACATTAGACTGTAGACACAACAGTGTCTGAAAAATCAGAAATATACCAGTTTGAACATAAAAATACAAAGTTACTCCTAATTTGTTGCCTTTTTCATCCACTTCCCCAACCAAAATATTGCTCCACTAATAGGAAAAGGTAACCATGTACTAGAAATACATTTTAAGAGATGAGATTAATTTTGGTAGAATTGGAACCAGAATACAACTGTTTGGCAGTTTATTTCAGGGCATCTTTTTTTATAATAGCAATTCAAGACATGTTAGTAGTTTCTCTTTTTAAATGTATTTTCTGCAAAGGGATTACATTAAACATTTCACACTTCTTCAATTGTTTTTAATCAGGATTGGTTGGTTTTTTTTGTTTATTTGACATTTGGAGATGGGGTGGGGATGTGGATAAGAGAATCTGGCATCTTTAAATTGGAAGGGGTCTTAGAAGGGTCATGTACCTCAACCTCCTTTCTCAAAGGTATCAAATACATGATGATAGGGCCCATCCTGCTTCCAAATGCAGCCTGATGCAGATTAAAGTAATTGGAAAATGTTTAATAAAATAAATAAAAATACAAGAAAACTAAGATATTATTACATTTTAAAACTAAATTGATATGCAGTTTGCAAGATCCTTATGTGTTGGTTAGTGAATCTGTTCATTACATTTGATGGATGTTATCTAGGCTTTTCCTAAAGGCAAGTCAAATTCAGCAATTGTTGGGCAGCTTGAATTGTTATCAAATTATTGTATTAAATTGAAATCTCTACCCCTGTGAATTCTAGCCATTTGCTTTTGTTCTGTTCGCTAGAAAAAAAGAGACTAAGTTTAATTCCTTTTCCACATGCCAATCCAGTTATTTGAAGACATTTCCCACTCAATTCATCTAAGCCTTCTCTTATCTAAGTGAACCACCCAAGATCTTTTATCTTTCATTCACATTGTTTCCAAACCCTCATTATCCTGGTTACCCTAGTCTAGAGGGGCAGGTGATATGAGAACTATCCTCAGGTGAGGGGGAAGAGAATAGCTTAGTCCTGTGTGCCTCTGGCTTTCTAGTAATGAACTCTGGCAAACTCTGTTCTGATGCAACAGCAGGTGTACCCACAGAGAGGGCTGTGAATGCCCCCCTCTGGCATGTGTGCCATAGGTTTGCCACAATGGCCCTAGTCTGATGATTCTGAAGTTTATCAAAATTCCTCTTACAATACAGAAAATTTAACTAAACAATATACCCCAAATGGGGTCAGAGTAGTGCAGGAACCAGTGGTATTCTCCCTTAAAACAACCTAATGTCATGTTAACTTTTTTAAAAATCATTTACATCACACTTGGATCCAGTTTATTTTATAGTCAATTAAAACCTTTAGGTCTTCCCTGATAAACCATCAAGCCAAGTTTTGCCTATATTGCTTAGGCATTGTTCATTTTTTTTTTTCAGATATAAGTGTGTGGAACTTCACCTTTCTCTTGGTGGAAATTCTATCTTGTTTGTTGTGCTTGGCATTCTATCCTGATGAAATCATTTGGAGTTTTGATTTTGACATCAATCTTATTGGATATCCTCCATTCTTTGTATTATGTGGAAATTTGATAACCATGCCTTCCAGTTTCCCATGTGAGAAGCTGGTAAAAATTTTGAAGGTAACAGGACCAGAGGAAGAATCCCATGGCAAGCTCATAGTAATTTCATTCCAAATTGACATCGATCCATTGTCATCATTCTTCAACCAACTATGAATTCATAATGCAACTGTTGACTAGCCCCCATTTTGCAAAGATGATCCAAGGGACTTTGCAAAATGCCTCAAAATACACTAAATCTGTGGTAGTCCCCTGTTCTGTTTGTATAGTAACCCTCTAAAACAAAGAAAATGAGATAATTTCTTCATTCTGATTCTTAGTGATGAGTTTTCCTTTCTAAGTAAGTACTCATAAAGTCTGCTTACTTCAGCCTTGAATTTTTTCAGGAATCAAGTTTATCATTCTACAGTTTGTCTCCCACCCCAACTTTTTTGAAATTCAAGATAATATTTGCCTCCAGTCTTTTGGCATCTCTTCCATTTTCCATGATTTCTCAAAGATTAACAGCATGGTCTTGCTATCACATCTACAAGGACATACCTTAGGATATAATTTGTCTGGGTCTGAAAACTTGAACTAATTTAAAGCAGCTAGTTCTCTAAAGCACTTCTTTTATCAGAGTTATGTTCAGTGTTGTGAGAGTTTCCACTTATCTAGGGAGATCAGAATTGCAAATAAGACATTCAGTCTCTTGAATTGTTCTAGGCTTATAGGAACAGAAAAGACAAATTCTAAGCCTGTGTTCCTTTCTGCTCACTAATATTTTTAAAGCTCTTCATACACTATGAAAAATATACAGTCATATACTTTTTTTTAAATAAACCCTTACCTTCTGTCTTGGAACCAATACTGCTTCCAAGGCAGAAGAGTGGTAAGAGCTAGGCAATGGGGGTCAAGTGACTTGCCCAGGGTCACACAGCTGGGAAGTGTCTGAGGTCAGATTTGAACCTAGGACCTCCCATCTCTAGGCCTGGCTCTCAATCCACTGAGCTACCCAGCTGCCCACTGTCACATACTTTTCATAGCCAGTGGGTACAGGATCTAGAATATATACCAGGCCAATGGGACAGATAACTTTTTCCCAGATAATCTAGGTAGAGGCAGTGTGGTACATTGGTGAGAACACCGAGGTTGAAATCCCATCTCTGAATCTTACTGTCTGTGACAATTCACTTCACCTCCCCAGGCTTCAACTTCTTCATCTGTAAAATAAACTGGAAAAGGAAACCACTCCAGTATCTTTGCCAAGAAAACCCCAAATGGGGGTCATGAGGAGTCAGACATGATTGAAACAACCAATCCACAACATATGACAGGGAACAGAGATGTAAGGAGTGTGGGGTGACTTGAGCTTTTCCTCTAACTGTTGAATTTAGGAGGTGACTGGATTTAGTGGGTGCTGACAACATGTGCAATCCTTAAGCAACATAGAAACATCAGAACTTAGTTAACAAGAATAATTGGTTAAGTTAGATATGAGATGGCTGGCTGAGATGAGTGCCTTGACCCAACCCATTTTGCTTTCATATGCCAGCATGGGGGGGGGGGTCTCCTTCTTCTTGAGTGTTCTTGAGGCTACACCCTTTCTACCCCATGCATCCTTCAACCCAGAGTTCCTGCCACTTGCCCCAGACATGGTTGGTGTACTTCTCTAGGGGCACAAACTATAAAATCCATCGTATTTTTCAGAAACCTGTCCACAGGCAACAGAATTAATGTTTCTATATCCCTGCTGTAGGCATCATCTGCAATGGGGATAAACTAAATGCATTCCCAATAAGATCAGGAGTGAAACCAGGATGCCCATTATCACCTCTATTATTTGACATCGTACTAGAAACACTAGCAGTAGCAATTAGAGAAGAAAAAGAAATTGAAGGCATTAAAATAGGCAATGAGGAGACCAAGTTATCACTCTCTGCGGATGACATGATGGTCTACTTAAAGAATCCTAGAGATTCAACCAAAAAGCTGATCGAAATAATCAACAACTTTAGCAAAGTTGCAGGATACAAAATAAACCCACATAAGTCATCAGCATTTCTATACATCTCTAACCCATCTCAGAAGCAAGAATTAGAAATAGAAATTCCATTTAAAATCACCCTAGACAATCTATGCCCCTGCTGTATTGTCTGTGCAAACAGCCATACTGAATCAAATCAAAGAAAGTGCAAGACACTGATCAAGTTAGTACAATACAAAAAGCAGTGGAGAACTGCCAAACATCTAATTAATTTAAACCCCGCCCCTTACCCTCTTGGAGAAAATCCACCATGGGGTCTGAATGATTAAGATATAGGAGCTACACAGGCAAACTAAGCAGCTAACATTCAGTCTTTCCATTTCACTATGGTCATGCCTATAAACAAACCAAAACGGGGGCAGTTAGGTGACTCTGTGAATTGAGAGCTGGACCCAGAGGTGGGAGGTCCTGCGTTCAAATCTGCTTCAAACACTTTCTAGCTGTGTGACCTGAGGTAAGTCAAGTAAATCCTATTGCCTAGCTCTTACCAATCTTCTGCTTTGGAACTAATACCCAGTATTGATTCTAAGATGGAAGGTAAAGATTTAAAAAAAGAAAAAAAGAAACCAAAGGAACAATCACAAAATTAAAATCAGTTTAAATAAAAATGAAATGGTCATTTTTTTTTTTTGCTGACAATGCTCATGGAACCAATTAATCTACAGAGAATGGAAAAATAGAATTGAATACCTTTACTTCATATCAATAAATGGCAGGGAAGATATTGAGAAGATAAGGACCTCCCCAAAGAAGAAAGTATTAAAGAAATGGATAACTTAGGCTTAGAAATAGTAATAAAGGTGAAAGGTTTGAAGGCAGACTGCAGGGCAACTTGAGAGGAGGTGATGGGCAATGAAGAAGTTTAATTTTGGAAAATAGTATGGTATAGTGAATAGAGCACTAAATTTAATGTTCTTGGTTTCTAATCTCAGGTTTGCTCCTTATTTAACTGTGTGATCTTGAGCTGATCTTTTTACCTCTCTAGGTCTCAATTTTTTCCTCTGTAAAATGACAAGTCTTTGAGTAAAGATCTTTAAGGTGTCTTCGAGCTCTCAATTTATGGTCCTGTATTTATCTACAAAAGTTTTACAAAGCTAGAGAGGTTCTTGGTATCTTCTACCAACCCCATTTTTCTAATATTTGGGTTATTTTTAATAACCCCAATAGCCTAGACTGTTAACTATAGCCTCTTAGTTCTTTAGGAGTCGACTACTAGTAAATGGTCAATTCTAAGCCCCATCTAGGAATTCTGCTCTGCTAGAAAAATAAAATGAAAGTTGTTGGTATTGCTGTTATTTATCCTTTGTTTTCAAAGATATGACTTCTAGATTTTTCTATGAATTGGATTTAAGCAAGGCAGAGTTCTACAAAGCCATTAGCCTCACTCTCTCTTCCAGTCAGAGAAGTCCAGTGGCAAGACAAAAGTTAGGATGACTGGCAATGTCCCAGGATGCAGTGAATGGCTTTGGCATCTTCAATATCTGATCAAATTCTAAACACTTCCCTTGACAGAATAGGTGAGTGAAAATCAAAGCAATGACTTTGGAAGAAGATGGTGATGTCTAGCATATTGAGGTGAAAAGAAAATCTGGAGAGTCTGATTATAGAAGAGGAAGAGAAATAAGAAAGGAAAAGTGTTAGTCAACCCATGTTCAACTCTTTTTTTCAAAAACTTCCTCCCATAAGCCTGTCATAATCCCAGTCATGTTACTTTACCTCTACATTGTTTCAATACTAATATAGCCACCTAATTATATAAATTTGAGTAAGTCATTTCCACTCTCTGGTCCCGTTTCCTCATCTGCAAAAGGAGAGGGTATATTAGATTAGCTCTGGACCATGTAGATAATGGATTAGACATTTCCTTCTAGGTTTAAATCTATGATCCATAATTTCATGATGCATTTGCTGATACATTTTTAATAATTGTTCTCATGTTAGTTTGTGTCAATTTTATCTCCCTAATTTGAGCCTAACCTTATTGCAAAGAGTAGATGAGTTCTTGGATCTCAACTTCACCTGCTGTATAACTTGATTAACCAAGAAAAAAGTCAGGACCAGGAGAGTGGAAGATCAAAAGGGAAATGAGTAAAGAGTATACCCATTCTGAATATATTTGCAATTATATAAGAAAAATGACTCAACTCACCCTTCCCTTCAATCCAGTAATCCCACTCCTGAGCATAGGGAGTTAAAATCAAAAACAAAAATTGAATGTATACCAAAATATTCATAGTAGTCTTCTTTAAGGTGGCAAAAATGCAATAGAAAGCAGGTGTCTATTGATTATGGAATGGCCAAAAAACCCCAAACTATGGTATGTGAATGTGCTGGGATATTACTGTTGAACAAGAAATGAAGAACGTGAAAAATTAAGAGATGAATTGGAAATTTTTATGAACTGATGCAGATTGAAATGAGCAGAACCAAGAGAATAATATATTCAATGAACACAACAACATAAACAAAATTAAAATGGATATAAACAATTTAAAGTCAGAAGAATAGGAGGAAAACAGTTAAGGAATGGAGAAAAGATAATGAAATATATCTCCTTCCTCATGGAAGAAAAGTGAGGGACTCCTAGGACAGAATATTGTATATGCCATCAGAAAAAGTTTCTAAACCAAATGGTTTTGTTTCATTGTCTTTATTGGTCACAAAAGACAATTCAGTCTTTAAGATAGGTTGAAAATAACTATGAAATAAAAATAAAAAGCGTCAATGATATATACTAAAAATAATATAAGCAGTGGATGGAAGAGAGTACCTAAATTAAACCCAGCCTCTAAATACCCCTTTGGGTCTGACTGTTAACAAATGTCAGTGCTATTTTTAAAAGAAGTATAAAACTCCATAAGCAGCTTATAAGTTACTGAACATATTCAAACATGATTTTTCCTTTCCACATAACTTGATTATTAATGGTTTTGCTTTTTAAATTACCAAAGAGAATCAATAAAGACTGAAGTTCTGAAGAATGTTGTTTTTTAGTTTTTTTCCTCAAGTACTTCCTTTGAAGTACTCTTGACCAGGTCTCTCATCTTATATGATAGTCACTCACCGATAACTTTTCTTCATGCTTATTAGTTAAAAGTGGTTTTTGTTTTCCTTTCCCCCCCTCATGTTCCTAATCTTATTAAGTAAAAACAATGATCTCCAGTGGTAAACTAGGCTCTGTCCTTCATATGATACATAGTAAGTGGTTGTATGGTAAACATCTTTTCCCAAATGCTTTGAAAAATAATATAAAGGACATTATTTTTTAAAGCAGGTGAAATACAATTTCCACCTCAGTAGAAAGGTGGAGGACTACAGATGCAGAATGCTACATATGCTGTAGGAATTCTATTGGTCAGTTTTGTTTAACTGTTTTTCTTTCTTACATGGGAACAACCAATTAGGGATAGGGATGTGAGGCAGATCAGAAAATGATTAGTATTAAAAACAAAAGGTATCAATGTAAATTTGAAAATAATATGATAATAAGATAATGTTTCTAATCTATTACCAATAGGACATGAGTTTTGAGTGGTTAAGTCCAGTCTAGTTCAGTCTCATAGATAAGTCACTGAATTTATTGGGATCTCAGTTTTCTCATGTGTAAAATAGACTAGGTGGTCTCTAAGTTCCTTTTCAACTTGAAGTCTCTGGTCTATGATTTCTATATTGTCAAAGGTATCAACTCCTCCAAGGACCTAGGAGCATGGATTCTGGTGGTCCAGGAGGCAGAGGTGCAAGTCTGGTGGACCAGAGAGGTATATGGCAGCAATAGCAAGAAGGGAAAAAGATGGTCTGGATGGACAGCAGCATGGTTGAATCAGAAGGGAAGATGAAACATGAGGTACTAGATGGGACATGAGTTCCCTTCCAGCTCTGAGATTCTATGCTTCATTCATAACCTGTCCAAAAATCCAGCCTCTAAGGCATAACTCAAGCCTTACCTTATTTAAGTAGTCTTCCTTGAATATTCCAGAACTTATTGATCACTCACTTCTAAACTTATCATGTGTTTCTCACAATTTCACTTGCTTTGCTTCAGTGTTTTCACAGATCCATCAGGGCAGTGACTAACTCTATTGCTGAAATTTCTGTACTTTATTACCTTATTGCATGTCAATAGTTCCATAATTGTCCCTAAAAATAACTACTGATAACCTAAAAGTCATCCTTTTGTTCTTTCATGTTTTAGCATATCAATGTTCTACTCAGGACAAACTGTTTGCTGTATTTTCATTTTTGCTGCATGAGTTGCTCATGTTCTTTTCCAGTCATCCAAATCCAATCTATTCCAATTTCAATATATTACATAATTGTGTGCTTAGTTCATTCATTGGAACATTTATCTAAGATACATGTATTTAAAGACGAGTCAAGCAGGCTACCCAGCCAGCAGCCTATCACAATCTGAAAATGTGTTTTTCATCCACTTTGTTTTTCCAGTGTAAATGACTAAAACAGTTCTTAGTGTACCAATGTCTTATTCTGAAAATAAATTGTGTAGTGTTCTGAGGATCAATGCAATTCATATAATGTCATCTACAATTAGGAGGACTTGAAGAACTTAACATCAGGAGAATATATTTTTATTTAGATCTAAGGAACATATTTTATGTATTTTCTCTCTTTCATAGCATCCCTTGCAATGCTGAACACATTCAGTAAATATTTTCAGACTGATTATACCTTCATCTATGGTAACTATTACTGAATGAATTCTCAGAAAAAAAGGAAGAAAGAAAATGAAACCAAGAAAGAAACAAAGAAAAAGAGGGAGGGAATAAAGACAAGAAGGAGAGAGAATGAGAAAAGTCTTGCTTATCTTTTGCACATACTATCTATTTACTGGTCCTTGCTATTAGGGCAAGGACCAGTAAATATGGCTCTAATTAAGGAATGAAAGGGCAAATGTCTGAAAGACATTGGGCACCTGATGAAAAATTTCCCTAGAAGTTGGGATTGGAAAAAAATAAAAGAACAAGGTGAATCTCTAAAGCAAACAATTTGAGATGATTACTATGTTGGGGGTACAAAATTTACTAAGGATTTTCTGGTGCCCTTTTTCATAGGATCTATTTAGTAGTTCTGTTTCTCCTCTGGTGACCCTCACGCCATTCTCCTGGAGTTTGTAACCAACTTCTCTTGTACCCCAGACACTTATCCTCCACCCCAAATCTGAGCACTGTTTAGGCTGAATTTACACCTCCTGGTGTTGATCTATTGAACATTGCTCTTAAAAGAAAAATAAAGTGGAAAGAAGGTGAATTCTTCTAACAGTCAGTCCCACTGTTTAACAAGGTTCTCTACATTTCAACACTCTCCCTTCCCCCCCTCCCAATTTTAATGCATGTCTACATATAGGTAATATAATAACCTTCAGGCTATTAAAGATATAAGAGCAGTCAGGAAATTTCTATTCTCTCACATTCCAAGCACTTTAAATTTTCCACATCTGTCATTTAAAGCAGTTCTACCCCAGATGAACACTCAGTCCAAAGATAAACATTACACATACATAAACTATACAGTGATTTCTGACAACTCTAAACAGCTCTCTTGAGGCAGCAGGTCAGAATGTGGTTAATTCTACACTCCCAGTATGTACGGCACTTTCCATACCAAGAAAGATAAATGATATTTTTATTCTTTCCCTCTTAGTACATAGAGGTGATCAATTATTTATATATCTCTAGCTTTTGTGGAGCAAGAATGAGTTTGTTTCTTTTAAATTACATATGTAGCCATTAGACCATCCTTATAGCCGTGTTTAAGTTCTTATTCCTTCAGTTTTAGTGGAAAGAAAATCACATATGAAATCAGAGGGCCGCGGGTTCAAATGTTGACTCTTCTTTGTTTAATCTGGAAAAATCACTTAACTTCAGTTCCCTCATTTGTGAAATGAAGAGATTAGGCTAGATCGCTTCTCAGGTATCATCTAGAACTAAATCTATGATCCCATGATCCTTCAAGGTTGATATAGTTTTAGAATATGAGTAGATGAATCCAATCATTGCTCATTTCCATTGGAAAGTGAACAAAATGGGGGAAAGTCCATTTGAAACAGTAGGCAGCATTAATTGAAAAATGATTAAACAAGTTGCAGCACTGGAATGAAGTGGAATGCATCAGAGCACAGTGGATAGAGCCCTGGATCTGGAGTCAGGAAGACCTGAGTTCACATTTAGCCTCAGACACTTGTATGAGTTGTGTTACCCTAGCCAAGTCACTTAATCTGTTTGCCTCATTTTCCTTTACAATAAAATGGGGATGAGGACAGCCTCTCTCCCAGGGTTGTTTTCTGGATGAAATGAGATAATATGTCTAAAGTTCTCAGTATAGTACCTGGCACTTGTTATATAAATGCTTGTTCTCTTCTACCTTTTTACCAAACGAAATGATAAATAGGAAATAGGAAATGAATGTGAAAAAGTTAGAGACTTAGGAACATTATATAAACTGATGCAAAATGAAGTAAATAGAACTGGGAAGAAAATGTATACAATGATGATAGCAATGCAAATGGAAAGAACAATAGTTTGAAAATGAACACTGTGTAATTGTGATGCCTAAACTTGCTCTTGAAGAAGAGATAAGGAAATTCCCTCTCTTCTTTGCAGTGATGGAGGTTTGTGGGTATGGGGCCTCTCTAGACCCTGAGCATTTTTATTGGCTAATCTCTCACCTTTGCCTTCCTAGAGAGGAAACCCACTTATATTCCCACTTTCTACAAGTTCTGTCCTGAACTGCTTTGATGCTAGTACTTTTGTCCTATTAATTATCTCTAACTCATTCTGTCTTGTTTGTACATGGTTTCATGTTGTCTCCCCCATTAGATCATGAGCTCCTTGAGAGCAGGAATTGTCTTTTTACCTTTTTTTGTATTCCAAGCACATAGGGCAATCTCTGGCAGATAGTTGGCATAGTGAAATGCTGCTTTACTATAAGACTTAGGGAGTGTGTTGGATAGTTTTTTAAATTTTTCTTTACATTTTTTAAATTTATTTATTTTTATTTAGAATATTTTCCATGGTTAAATGATTCATGATTTTTCCCAACCATCTTCTCTCCCCCCTCCCGGAGCTGACAAGCAATTCCACTGGGTTATACATATATCATTGTTCAAAACCTATTTCCATGTTATTCATATTTGCATTCGAGTGATCTTTTAATATCAAAACCCCAATCGTATCCCCATTTAACCATGTGACCGATCATATCTTTTTCTTCTGTTTTTCTGTTCCCACAGTTCTTTCTCTGGATGTGGAGAGCATTCTTTCTCATAAGTTCCTCTGGATTGTCCTGGATCATTGCATTGCTACTAGTAGAAAAGTCTTTCACATTTGATTGTGCCACAGTGTATCAGTCTGTGTACAGTTGTTCTCCTGGTTCTGCTCCTTTCACTCTGCATCACTTCCTGGACATCTTTCCAGTTCACATGGAATCCCTCCAGTTCATTATTCCTTTGAGCACAATAGTATTCCATCACCAACATATACCACAATTTGTTCAGCCATTCCCCAATTGAAGGGCATTCCCTCATTTACAAATTTTTGGCCACCACAAAGAGCGAGGCTATAAATATTTTTGTATATGTACTTTTCCTTATTATCTCTTTGTGATACAAAGCCAGCAGTGGTATGCCTGGATCAAAGGGTAAGCATTCTTTTAAAGCCCTTTGTGTATAATTCCAAATTGTCCTCCAGAATGGTTGGACCAATTCATAACTCTACCAACAGTGTATTAGTGTCCCAATTTTGCCACATCCCCTCCAGCATTAATCACTTTCCTTTTTTGCCATATTGGCCTGTCTGGTAGGTGTGAGGTAGTACTAAATCAGGAGGGATTTAGATGTGTTGCATAGCTTTGATGAATTGCTATTATTTCCATTTTTTTTTCATTCTTTGTTACAAGAGATGGTTTACTGAGTAGGACACAGAGGAAGAATGTATTTAGAAATTAAGGTGATTTAAAAATAGAAGCTGTAACAACTTAGCCCCCTACCTTTCCAGTCTTCTTATTCTTTACTCCTCAATATATACTCTGATCTAGTGGCACTGGTCTACAGGCTGTTCTACCAATAGGACATTCCACTTCTCAGTTCTGAGTTTTCTTCCTGGCTGTCCCGCATGCCTAGAACACTATTGCTCTTCTGCTCTGACTACTGACCTTCCTGGCTTACTTTAAGCCCCAGCTAAAATTCCACATTCTACAGAAAGTTTCGAAGATCCTTCTTAGTTCAAATGCTTCCCTTCTGCTAATTCTTTCCTAGTTAGTTTTAATTAGCTTGCTTTGAATATATTTGTTTGCATATTTTCTTCCCTGCTGGACTATAAGCTCCTTGAGAGCAGAAAATGTCTTTTGCCTTTTTTTATATCCCTAGTACAAATTACAATTTTTTAAAATCCTAAAAACTCTTTCAACTATTATTTGACAATTATTTGTAGTTTTTTATTATTAAATCATTCTTCAGGCAGGGTGAGAATCCCCGTCTGGATAGAAAAGAACAGCTTCCCAGACTTCAAGGCTCATTAAGAGTATTGTGTGTCATATTGCTGGGCAAGGAGTTTGGTGGAAGGAAGATTTAGATTTTACCCAAAGATGAATCCATGAAATTTGAGAAAACTCATGAAATAGTCAAGAATAGGGGTGAGAAAAGAGAGAGAAGGATAAGCAGAAGAAAATAAGATAGAATTAGTAATCATAACTATGAATATAAACGGGATGGAGTCGCCCATTTATTTAAAAGAGACATGGATAGCTGAATGAATTAGAAACCACAATTCAACAATATTGTTTATAAGAAACGCACTTGAAACCTATGTAATCGTGATGCCTAAGCTTGCTCTTGAAGAAGAGATAAGGAAATTCCCTCTCTTCTTTGCAGTGATGGAGGTCTGTGGGTATAGGAACCCTCCAGAACCTGAGCATTGTTTTTATTCCTGTATGAAAGACTTCTTTACCATTCTGTGGTAATCTCTATGAAGACATGAAAACTAAGTGCATGGATGCACATCACCTCAAAGTGATTTAGAATTGTATATACAGTATCCTCAGACATGGGCAATATGCTGGTTTTATCAAATGTCTTTTTTCCCTTTATTTTATGCACTACTATGAGAATGACTTCTTATTAGGGGGAGGAGTGAAGATATAACTGGAAGTAAAAATGATGCAAAAAATTTTAAATCAATAAGATAAGATTTTAAGGGACTGTTTTGTTGATTAGCATATTCTAGGCTTTCTCCAATCCCCAATAGGTTTTATCCAAACCATTTAGGGACAGATGTTCACATTTCATACAGTCAAAAACTTTTGCAAGAGGATCCCAATTGACTAGGGAGAGTATTCCAAATGTTTAGCATAAAATTCTAGCATCAGTTTACTCTCTTCATAAGGTGGAAGAAGACTGAACTTCTAATCATTCGGATTCAACTTCTCATTCACAGAGATGATTCTCATTTACTTTATTTTTTTTATTTTATTTGGTCAATTTCAAACTCTCATTTACTTTAGATACAGGAAAATTTATAATTAAATGCAATCAAAATAGTTTAAATATATTTGTTCAACTGTTTTGGATTCTTGTGGTTTTTCCTCCAGCAAACTGTACTTTAAAATTAAATGTTTACATGTGAAATGTAGGGTCTGAGAGGAAAAGCACAAGGGAGAGTGATGGCAGAGCCTCTCTGACCTGTCTCCACAACATTGAGTTCTTTCATTACAAATTTCTCACTCCACAAAATACCTTTATAAGAGCACAATGAAATACAACTAATAAGAAAAGTCAAGTAAAGAAAAGTCTGAGTTCTGGGGCAATTAGAAAAATGCTCTGTCCTCCCTCTGTGTTTTTACTATAATTGTACAGCAGTAAAGCAAAGACTTTACCCAAGCATCATAGTATCAGGTCATTGGGCCATTTGCAGCAACTTAGTTCCAGCCTAAGTTCTTTCTCACTTGGAGTGAAAATGACCAGGGTTTCCACCCCTGGTGGGGTCAATTTGGTAGTCAGCCAATTCTAAAATTTGTCATAACAAAAGGATGTGTCAGTGTTCAGTGGTAGGGTATATAAGAGGAAATAACTTGCTGAAAATTGGGGGTGGGGGGGTAGCATACATGGATAAGTATGTTTACTTGTGTAAAAGAATGCCTGAAAAAATAGCAAAACTTTATTGAAAATCAATGAGGAATAGAAATTTGCTTCTTTCAAAATTTAAGTAAGTCTGTCCATTTGTTGTTCCCTATAGACATTTGGACATCTGAGCAAACTATTTTTTAAAAATATGTTTAATACAATTTATTATGCAACTAACTTTAGATTAAAAACCAAGTAAACATACATTTATCCTTAAGAAATAATCAAGTAATGTATGACTATAATAGTTTTTTAGTTACTTCTTCTATATCTTTGTTATTTCTTTGCCCTATCATCTCAAAATAGTGCTTCCATTTTCCTCTTCTATAGTTTTAGATTGGATATATAGTGTTCTCTTAGTTTATTTCATATTTCTTGATTTCCTAATTTTTGTCTCCATATTTAGTTTAATGACATTCTAGTATGTTGATAACTCATCGTTTATGATCTATTTATTAGTCGTTGGATATTCAGTTCTTTTCCAGTTCTTTAAACTTACAAATAGTGTTATTTAAAATGTTAGTGGGTATCGTTTTATAACACTAAAAACATATTTCTAATAATGAAATAACCATAGCATTAGTCAGGATTAATTTTATGATCCTTTTTGTATTCTTCCAGATTACCCTACAAAAAGGGTCTCCAATGCAATACCACTAGAAATTAGGTTTTACACAGACCCATTATCATTGACTCTTACCTCATTTAGTTATTTTGTCCTAATTTGATGGGTCTATAGAGGTAACATAGTTGCTTTAATTTGTAATTCTACAAGTATTGGGGAAATATCACATTTTTAAGTGATCATATGCATTACATGCATTTTCTTCAAAAATCTTTTTTTGTCCATAGAGCAGAGTAAATAGAGAGTTTTCCTCAAATTCAGGAAGGTCTGAGATAAAGTTCTATTATCTCTGACACATACAAAGTGTGTGATCCAGGGGCAAATCACTTGGCTTCTAGATAGCTCTCTAAGACTGTAAATTACAGAGAAGGTTCCACCATATAGAGAGAGTTTCCTCACCTGGACCCTATACCCTATACCATATGAATTCACAGGTCCCTATACTTTATATTTCTGTACCTTATCACTTAAACCTACCCAAGTTTTTGTGTTTCATATAAATGGCCATGACAATGGTACCTACCTCACTGGGTTGTTGTAAATTGGAAGGAAGGAAGGAAGGAAGGAAGGAAGGAAGGAAGGAAGGAAGGAAGGAAGGAAGGAAGGAAGGAAGGAAGGAAGGAAGGAAGGAAGGAAGGAAGGAAGGAAGGAAGGAAGGAAGGAAGGAAGGAAGGAAGGAAGGAAGGGAAGAAAGAAGTGATCATTTATTAAGCTCCTACATAGTGCCAGGCACTGTGCTAACCTCCATAAAGTAAATCATAAAGCAATTCATAAATATGGTCTATTAAGATTAAATGAAACACAAATCCTTTAAACTATAAATAGGCTTCTAGTAGGTCAGGGGAGTCGTTTTGAACTGATGGCTGACACTGAAGGGATGTATTGTAGAAAAGCTTGAAATGATGCCCGAGTACAAGTGGTAGATACATTTAAAATGCCTGGGAAAATCCCCCTTTCTATCACCATGTTCTCTGAATTTGACATGCAGTTATGAATTCCTTGAAAAGAAAAGAGTTTTCTCAGCAGTCAAATTCATTAAGCTTTGACCCTGTGCACACAAAGCCAGATACAATGCAAAAGATAAGGCTTGCTCCACAAATTAATTAATTCTTTCACTAAACCTTTTAAAGCGCCTCCCATGAGCTATGCATTATACTGGACACTGGGGGACATTCAAGGTTCAAGAAATCTAGATTCTTGCAAGCTGCATCTTTGCATGTATTATAGAGACTAAAATGGTAAGCTGGGAAGGAGAATGGAAGAGGATGATTTGGGAAAGAGGTAAGCTACTGGGGAGGAAGAGATTGGCATCATCCCAATACCTTGCAAGTATCACTTTCATTTAGTTCTCTTTTCAGTGTGTACATAGCAGATTTCCCATGATCCGCGGAATGTGCCCATAGAGAGCCTTGGCTCTGGGTGGCCGGCTTCCTTTCCTGCAGTTTTCTTTGGCAGTTCCTTTCTAGCAGGGTCTAAGTTACATTGAGCAAGGCCCCACTGACCTACTTTTGTCCTCCATTGATATTCCTCACAGCTGACTTATGTCCATTTTCATTTAAAGTGCACTTCCTTGCTGTTTACTGAAGTGAAGTCGATACATCTCACAGATGAAAGATTACTTTAATACCAGATGTAACAAGTCATGTCGATCAATTTGCACCTCCAATGCACTGACTGCCAACTGAGCAAGAGAGGGGTTAACTTCAGGGGGTGACAATGGCTTCGACAGCATTTCCAGATAAAAGGACAGGCTCCTGTGAGAACTGAGGCTCTCCGAGTGGAGGAAGCAGAATTTCCAAAACCCAGAGAGAGGGAGGTAAAACGCACATCTTGCTCTGTATCTGTTTGGGCCCCGCTTTCCCCGGCAGACCTGATAACATAATGTAAATATTGATATCGGTCTGACAGTCAGCCAATTGACCTTATTCACAGAGGTCGGGGGACTTGGCTTCTCCAACGAAGACTTGGAGAATGGGAGACAGGAAATTCAGCAGGGAGTATGTTTTTACCACACTAGTTTTTTTTTTTCCCATCTCCTGAGTTTTGTGGCCTTAAAATAATAATAATAATAATTCAGAGGAAGTGCAAGGCTTCCTCTCTACTTGGTCTTGTCTGGGGCTCCCTCCTTTTCCCATCCCAAGACAGCCCTAAGATGGCAAGAGAGCTAGACAGCTGGCTCCTTCCCTTAGGCTCCAGGCAGATATAGCCTGGACAGAAAAGAATGAGAACAGCCTGTCTATGCCGCCTACATGTTATCAACTTGGCTAGAATTCCATTCAAGTCTACCAGCATATATTAAGCATCTATTATAGACCAGGAACTGTATGAGGTACCAGAAAAAGACAAGATAAAACACAGCCTGCCCTTAAGGAACTTACATTCCCCTCCTAGTGGTGATGATGCAAGTATATGCACACAGAAGAAAATAAAAACACAGCACCAGGTAACTTATAGTTTATCTTCTTTGGAGTCAAGAAGACTTCATTATTTCTTTTTTATTGAAAATTTGTATTTAATTCATTAATTTAGAATATTTTTTCCATGGTTACATGATTCATGTTCTTTCCCTCCTCTTCCCCCACCACCACCCCGTAGCCGACACACAATTCCACTGGGTTTTACGTGTATCACTGATCAAGAACAAGGTGACTTTTAGAGGGAGACACTACATCTAATTTTTTTAAATTTTATTTTATTAGTCAAATTCCTTCTGCAGCCAATGCACAATTCCACTCATTTGAGCATAGGGGTGGATACAAGCTGTAGCATATCTACTACCACGGTGATCCTTGATGGAGTCACAGGGAAGTAGATCAATTCCAGAGCAAGGGTAGAAAGAGGAGAAAGAGATAGACAATGCCTAGTTTTACTTGATAATCAAAGCAAGGGTTAGTGGTTTGGGGGACTAGTCTGGTGATGGAGATCAAGGACATCTCCGGGCTATGACTCAGCCCAGTAGTGAGTCAATTATCTCCCCAGGGAGAGGAAGGGGTATAAAGTTTTTTGTTCCTGCTGGGTGGGAAATTAAAAGGGCAGCTGTGTAGATAACTAGACCATGTCCAGTCCCTGGTTTATAAACGAAACTATTCAGTTTAGCTTTTCACAGTCAGCTTGACTTCAAATGGTTCATAATTAAGAAAGAAAAGACCCAGTTTCCAGGGATAGAAACTGTGCAGAAAATATAGATTGCACAGAGAACATGAATAACAATAACATTTTGTATTTATAACATGCTTTTCACTCAAACTCCAAAAAAAACACAGGAATTACTTTCCTCCAGCCAAAATGCAACGTCTTGGTTGGGAAAAAAGAAAACAAATGTTTTAAAAGTTGCAAATGATTCTGATCATCAAAAAATGTTGCCAGAGATTTGGATAAAATTTACTTTAAAATGGATACTTTGATTGAATCCCAGATACCATTAAAAAAAAAAAAAGGATTTGAGTGAACTTTTCAGAAAATTCAGCTCCACTCCAGACATGGGCATTTTTTTAAACATTATTTTATCTGGTCATTTCCAAACATTATTCATTGGAAACAAAGATCATTTTCTTTTCCTTCTTCCCCACCCCCCCCCATAGCCAACGTGCGATTCCACTAGGTATCACATGTGTCCTTGATTCGAACCCATTTCCATGTTGTTGGTATTTGCATTAGAGTGTTCATTTAGTCTCTCCTCAGTCATATCACCTCCACCCCTGTAGTCAAGCAGTTGCTTTTCCACAGTGTTTTTACTCCCACCATTTGTCCTCTGCTTGTGGATAGTGTTTTTTTTTCTCCTAGATCCCTGCAGATTGTTCAGGGAAGTTGCATTGACACTAATGGAGAAGTCCATTACGTTCAATTGTACCACAGTGTATCAGTCTCTGTGTACAATGTTCTCCTGGTTCTGCTCCTCTCGCTCTGCATCACTTCCTGGAGGTTGTTCCAGTCTCCATGGAATTCCTCCAGTTCATTATTCCTTTTAGCACAATAGTATTCCATCACCAACATATACCACAATTTGTTCAGCCATTCCCCAATTGATGGGCATCCCCTCATTTTCCAATTTTTGGCCACCACAAAGAGCGCAGCTATGAATATTTTTGTACAAGTCTTTTTGTCCATTATCTCTTTGGGGTACAAACCCAGCAGTGCTATGGCTGGATCAAAGGGTAGACAGTCTTTTATCGCCCTTTGAGCATAGTTCCAAATTGCCCTCCAGAATGGTTGCATCAGTTTACAACTCCACCAGCAATGCATTAATGTCCCAACTTTGCCACATCCCCTCCAGCATTCATTACTTTCCATAGCTGTCATGTTAGCCAATCTTCTAGGTGTGAGGTGATACCTCAGAGTTGTTTTGATTTGCATCTCTCTGATTATAAGAGATGTAGAGCACTTTTTCATGTGCTTATTAATAGTTTTGATTTCTTTGGCTGAGAACTGCCTATCCATGTCCCTTGCCCATTTATCAATTGGAGAATGGCTTGATTTTTTGTACAATTGATTTAGCTCTTTGTAAATTTGAGTAATTAAACCTTTGTCAGAGGTTTTTATGAAGATTGTTTTCCAATTTGTTGCTTCCCTCTGATTTTAGTTACATTGGTTTTGTTTGTACAAAACCTTTTTAATTTGATGTAGTCAAAATTATTTATTTTGCATTTTGTGACTCTTTCTAAGTCTTGCTTGGTTTTAAAATCTTTCCCTTCCCAAAGGTCTGACATATATACTATTCTGTGTTCACCTAATTTATTCATAGTTTCCTTCTTTATGTTCAAGTCATTCACCCATTCTGAGTTTATCTTCATGTAGGGTGTGAGGTGTTGATCCAAACCTAATCTCTCCCACACTGTCTTCCAGTTTTCCCAGCAGTTTTTGTCAAATAGTGGATTTTTGTCCCAAAAGCTGGGGTCTTTGGGTTTGTCATAAACTGTCTTGCTGAGATCATTTACACCAAATCTAGTCCACTGATCCTCCTTTCTGTCTCTTAGCCAGTACCAAATTGTTTTGATAACCACTGCTTTAAAGTATAGTTTGAGATCTGGGACTGCAAGTCCTCCTTCCTTTGCATTTTTTTCATGATTTTCCTGGATATCCTTGATCTTTTGTTCTAACAAATGAACTTAATTATGGTTTTTTCTAATTCAGTAAAGAAGGTTTTTGGTAGTTCAATGGGTATGGCACTAAATAAGTAAATTAATTTGGGTAGGATTGTCATTTTTATTATGTTAGCTCGTCCCACCCATGAGCAATCAATGTTTTTCCAATTGTTTAGATCTAGTTTTAACTGTGTGGAAAGTGTTTTGTAGTTGTGTTCATATAGTTCCTGTGTTTGTCTCGGCAGATAGATTCCTAAGTATTTTATATTGTCTAGGCTGATTTTAAATGGTATTTCTCTTTCTAATTCTTGCTGCTGAAATGGGTTAGAGATATATAGAAATGCTGATGACTTATGTGGGTTTATTTTGTATCCTGCAACTTTGCTAAAGTTGTTGATTATTTCGAGTAACTTTTTGGTTGATTCCCTAGGATTCCTTAAGTAAACCATCATATCATCTGCAAAGAGTGATAGCTTGGTCTCCTCATTGCCAATTTTAATATCTTCAATTTCTTTTTCTTCTCTAATTGCTACTGCTAGTGTTTCTAGTACAATGTTAAATAATAGAGGTGATAATGGGCATCCTTGTTTTACTCCTGATCTTATTGGGAAGGCTTTGAGTTTATCCCCATTGCAGATGATGTTTGCTGATGGTTTTAGATATATACTGTTTATTATTTTTAGGAAAGGCCCTTCTATTCCTATACTTTCTAGTGTTTTCAATAGGAATGGGTGTTGTAGTTTATCAAAGGCTTTTTCTGCATCTATTTAGATAATCATGTGATTTTTGTCAGGTTGCTTGTTAATATGGTCAATTATATCGATGGTTTTCCTAATATTGAACCATCCTTGCATTCCTGGTATGAACCCTGCCTGGTCATAGTGGATGACCCTTGTGATGACTTGCTGGAGTCTTTTTGCTAGTATCCTATTTAAGATTTTTGCATCTATATTCATTAGGGAGATTGGTCTATAGTTTTCTTTCTCTGTTTTTGACCTGCCTGGCTTTGGGATCAGTACCATGTTTGTATCATAAAATGAATTTGGTAGAACTCCTTCTTGGCTTATTCGGTCAAATAGTTTGTTTAATATTGGGATTAGTTGTCCTTTGAATGTTTGATAGAATTCATTTGTGAATCCATCTGGACGTGGGGATTTTTTCTTAGGG
Organism: Monodelphis domestica; assembly: GCF_027887165.1. Classification (NCBI taxonomy): domain Eukaryota; kingdom Metazoa; phylum Chordata; class Mammalia; order Didelphimorphia; family Didelphidae; genus Monodelphis; species Monodelphis domestica. Next base: position 263,626,389 of record NC_077231.1, read on the forward strand.
AGTTCTTTGATGGCTTGTTCAATTTCCTTTTCTGATATGGGGTTGTTTAGGTAATTTATTTCTTCCTCTTTAGGCAATTTATATTTTTGTAAGTATTCATCCATATCACCTAGATTGCCATATTTGTTGCCATATAATTGGGCATAGTAGTTTTTAATGATTGCCTTAATTTCCTCTTCATTAGAGGTGAGGTCTCCTTTTCATCTTGGATACTGTCAATTTGGTTTATTTCTTTCCTTTTTTTAATTAGACTGACTAGTACTTTGTTTTATTTGTTTTTTCAAAGTACCAGCTTCTAGTCTTATTTATTAAATCAATAGTTCTTTGACTTTCAATTTTATTAATTTCTCCTTTGAGTTTTAGGATCTCTAATTTAGTCTTCATCTGAGGATTTTTAATTTGTTCGCTTTCTAATTTTTTTAATTTGCATGCCCAATTCATTGACCTCTGCCCTTCTTAATTTGTTCATATATGAACTCAAGGATATAAATTTCCCCCTGAGTACTGCTTTGGCTGCATCCCATAGGTTTTGAAAGGATGTCTCACTATTGTCATTTTCTTCAATGAAGTTATTAATTGTTTCTACGATTTGTTCTTTAACTAACTAGTTTTGGAGAATCGTATTGTTTAATTTCCAATTAATTTTTGATTTACCTCTCCATGTTCCCTTACTAATTATTATTTTCATTGCATTGTGATCTGAGAAAGTTGCATTTATTATTTCTGCTCTTTTGCACTTGTTTGCAATGTTTTTATGCCCTAATACATTGTCAATTTTTGTGAATGTACCATGTGCTGCAGAAAAGAAGGTATATTCCTTTTTGTCCCTATTTATTTTTCTCCACATGTCTACTAACTCTAATTTTTCTAAGATTTCATTCACTTCTCTTACCTCTTTCTTATTTTTTGGTTTGATTTATCTAGTTCAGATAGAGGAAGGTTCAGGTCTCCCACTAGTATAGTTTTTCTATCTATTTCATCCTTGAGTTCCTCTAGTTTCTCCTTTAGAAATTCGGATGCTATGCCATTTGGTGCATACATGTTGAGTACAGATATTTCCTCACTGTCTATACTGCCTTTTATCAGGATGTAATTACCTTCCCTATCTCTTTTAACTAGATGTATTTTTACTTTGGCTTTGTTGGATATCATGATTGCGACTCCTGCCTTCTTTCTGTCAGTTGATGCCCAATAGATTTGGCTCCACCCTCTTACTTTCACCCTATGTGTATCTACCTTCCTCATGTGTGTTTCTTGTAGACAGCATATGGTAGGGTTTTGGATTCTAATCCACTCTGCTATTTGCTTGCGTTTTATGGGTGATTTCATTCCATTCACTTTCAGAGTTATGATTACTAGCTGTGTATTTCCCAGCATTTTGATTTCTGCTCTTGTTCCTGCCTTTTCTTCTTTCACTATTTCCTTCTACACCAATGTTTGCTTTTGAACAGTCCCCCTTGTTCCTACCCTTATTTTACTTCCCTTTCTACCTCCTTCCTTCTTATTCCCCCTCTTATTTTCCCTATAGTCTTTCTAAAATTAACCCCCTGCCCCCTCCCCCCCTTGTACTGATTCCCTCCCCAACAGACCTTTTGTTACCCTTCTACTCCCCTATAGTGTGCAAATCTATTCTCTGTCCCCAATGGATTGGATTGTTTTTCCCTCTTTGAGTCAATTTCAAAGCACGTAAAAGTTGAGTATTTCCTGTCTCCAACCTCTTTACCCTTCCAGTGTATTAATGTTCTCCCTCCACCTCCCACTATGAGCTTCTTTGTGACATATAAATTTATCCCCATTTGTTTCATTTCACATTTCTTTTAATATTAACCTATTTTTAAGATCTAGTTATATATATGTATATATATGCATAGTCATGTGTATGTATTTATGCATGCATATATCTATATACCTATTTATGTCTTGTCCTTTCATCCTATACAATTTGTCACTGTTCCCTCTAAGTGTACTTCTTTTTGCTGCCCAGGTAATAACAACAGTTTTTAAGAGTTACCAATGACCTCTTTTCTTATAGGGATACATATCATTTTAACTTATTGAGTCTCTTAAAAATTTTTTTTTATTTTGTTTTGTTTTGTTTTTTTTTTTCCCTCTTTTTTAATTACCTTTTGATGATTCTCTTGAGTTCTGTGCTTGGACATCAAATTTTCTGTTCAGGTCTGGTCTTTTCTTTACGAATTCTTGAAATTCTTCTATTTTGTTGAATGACCATACTTTCCCCTGGAAGAATATAGTCAGTTTTGCTGGGTAGTTGATTCTTGGTTGTAGACCTAGTTCCCTTGCTTTCTGGAATATCATATTCCATGCCTTTCTTTTTTTCAGTGTGGATGCAGCCAGGTCCTGCGTTATCCTCACTGTGGTTCCATGGTATCTGAATGACTTCTTCTTGGAAGCTTGTAATATCTTTTCTTTGGCCTGATAGTTCTTGAATTTGGCTATAACATTCCTGGGTGTTGTCAGTTGGGGATTAAGTCCAAGAGGTGATCTGTGGATTCTTTCAATCTCCACTTTTCCCTCTTGTTCTAGGATATAGGGGCAGTTTTCCTTAATAATTTCCTGTAATATAATGTCCAAGCTTTTTCTTTTGTCATGGTCTTCTGGTAGACCAATGATTTTTAAATTGTCTCTCCTTGAACAATTTTCTAAATCCTCTGTTTTGTGAATGACATGCTTCATATTTTCCTCAATTTTTTCACTCTTTTTGTTTTGTTTTATAGTGTCCTGCTGCCTTGTGAGGTCACTTGATTCTAGTTGTTGTATTCTGGTTCTTAAAGACTGGATTTCATCATTGGCTTTTTGGTCATCCGTTTCCTTTTGGTCTGATTTTCTTTTGAGGTCATCTTTCATCCTCTTTACCTCATCTTTCATCTCCTTTTTCTCATCTTTCACCTTCTTCACCTCATCTTTCATCTGCTTTGCCTCATTTTCCAGCTGGTTGATTTTGGCTTTCAAGACACTATTTTCTTGTTTTAGTTCAAGTGCCTCTATTTCCAGATGACTTATCTTAGTTTTTAAATTCTTTTCCCAATTGTCTTCAGCCTCTCTTAATTGTGTTTTGAATTGAATTTTGAGTTCTTCCAAAGCCTGTATCCAATTCACTGGGATTTCTGATTTTTCCTTTGCTAATCCCTCCCCCTCTGTTTCATTTGCTCTTTGCTCATTACCTGTGCAGAAGCTGTCTATTGTAATTTCTTTCTTCTTTTTCTGTTGTTTGCTCGAGTTTACCCCTTCTTTGCTCCCCATATTTGTCTGTGTTCTTACTCCTCTCATTTTTTTTGGTTTTGGGGCTATCAGTCTCCCCTGTTGGAGCTTTGTAAGATCTCTTGGTACAGTCTCTAGTGGAGGAATGTTAGCTTCCCTGTCCTCTGGAGGCTTTTGATTGGATTAAGTTAAACTGGGTTGGGCTGTATGTGCTCTGAGGCCGAAGACTCCTGGAAGGCTGGGCCACCCAGGCTCTCTCCAGTTCTCTCCAGCTGCTTCTCCACTGTCCGCAAGGTTCCCCAGTGCCTTTTCCCACCCCGAGGTTCCTGTCCTTGCTGGAGGCCCTGCACTCTAGGGAGGGGAGGGGTCCTGGCTTCCCCTGAGCTCTGAGGAGTCCTGATGGGATTAGGTTCAACTGGATTGGTCTGGATGTGCCCTTCGGCAAAAACCTCCTGGTGAGACTGGAGCCAGATGGAAGGACCCAGCCACGGGTCCTGGTCTCTCCCTGGCTTCCTCCCCTCTGTCCATACTGGACACTCCGAGCCCTGTGCCCTGCTACTCACAAGGTATACCCTCCAAACCAACACCTTTGCCTGCCCAGAGGTTCCCTTTGCCACTGGGGGCTCAACGCTCTGGGTTGGAAGGGAGGGGTCCTGGGACCTTCCCTCTGGCTTCCCCTTAGACCTGAGTGTTCTCGGATTCTGGCTTTGGGGGGGGTGTACCTTTTGATTTGAGTCCAGAAGGAGGGTTTCCCACCTCTGTCCTGTTGTTAAGTTTGAATTTTAGTCCCCTAGGAGCATTCAGTTTGTGATCAGTAAGGAAGGGTTTTCAGAGGTCTGAACTTTTGCTGCTTCTAAGCCACAATCTTGACTCCGCCCCCCCCCCCACATGGGCATTTTGATAAGGCAGACTGCATACATTACTCATAGTGATAGAAAATGGTCAAGGAAACAACTTTTTATAAGGTTTTGGGGGTAATGCCTCCCAGGAAGAACTAAAAAAAGGCATATAGAAAATTAGCCATGAAATATCACCCCAATAAGAATCCAAATGAAGGAGAAAAGTTCAAATTTCTTGAGTTTCTGAAATGCTTTCTGACTCAAAGAAAAGACATATGACCAAGATGGAGAACGAGCCATCAAAGAAGCTGGTTCTAATGGTGGCTTTGGCTCTCCAGTGGATGAAGTATGCAAATGGAATGGAGAAATAAAAATATTGTTCATTAGTTGTCTGTGACCTTAGAAGATTTATATAATGATGCAACAAGAAAACTAGCTTGGTAAAAGCATGTAATTTATGATAAATGTGAAGAAGGGGTGGTAAGAAAGGAGCTGTAAAATGTTGTCCAAATTGAGAGGTACTGGAATATAAATAAGAATTCATCAGATAGGCCTGGAATAGTTCAACAAATTCAATCAATTTGCATAGAATTCCAAGGGCATGTGGAATGAATTACCCCCTAAAGACAGCTGTAAAAGCTGAAATGGAAGGAAAATCGAGAGACAAAGATTCTGGAGGCTCACATTGACAAGGGCATGAAAGATGGTCAGAAGAGAACATTCCATGGTGAAGGTGACCAGAAGCCAGATTTGAGCAGAGATATCATTGTTTTGGATCAGAAAGACAATAATATATTTATACAAGGAAGCAAGGACCTTTTCATGTATGTGGATATCCAGTTGGTTGAAGCATTGTATGGCTTTCAGAAACCAGAATCAACTCTCAATTGTAGATCTATTGTCATTATTTTTCATCCTGGTCAGATTGTTGAGCTTGGTGATATCAAATGTATGCTAAATGAAGGCATGATAATTTATCATTGATCTTATGAGAAATTAATTCTATCAATTGAATTTTAGGTAAACTTATCAGAGAGTGGCTTTTTTGTTATTGAAAAACTAAATTTCTAATAGAAAGAAATGGATCAGGCAGAGCTGGTGAACTATGACCCATCTCAAGAAAGAAGGTGTTATTACAATAGAGAAACTTAGGAAAATGATGAACATATTTCTAGAGATGCTGTTCAATGTCAAACCTTTTTAATGAGGGCCAGTGAATACTCTTCGTTGTAATGCTGGCTTTTGTCTACAATAGTGAATGAATGAAAGGGTCATCAAACCGTGCAAAGCCTTGGACCCAGCAATACCACTACTAAGTCCACATCCCAAATAGATACAAGATAGGAGGAAAACACCTACTGAAACAAAAATGTTTAGAGTAGCTCTTTTTGTGGTAGCAAGGAATTAGACTGAAGGATATCTATCCATGGGGAATGGCTGAATAAGTTGTGATATAAGATCGTAATGGAATACTATTGTGCCATAAGAAATGATGAACAAGATAATTTCAGAAAAAACCTGAAAAGACTTATATGAACTGATGCAGAGTGAAGTGAACAGAATCAGAAGAACATTATATAAGGTAACAAAAAAATTGTATGATGTGGATTCCATTTCCACCAGTGATGCTTTATTACCTGTGTGGCTTTGGTCAAGTCATTGAAAATCCATAAGTCCCAGTTTCCTCTCTATAAAATGATGGAATTAGATGATGTGGTCTCTGAAATTTCTTTCAGCTCTCAATATTTGATCCTATAGCACCATCCAATTGATCTTAGAAAACCTCTAGTGATGAAGAACTCACTAATTCCTGTAGCAGCACAGATATATAATTGGATAACTCCAATTTTAGGGCATAATTCTAATTTAAAGTTGAAATCACTTTCTAAAACTGCTATCTAATGTTCTTTAGTCCTTATCTCTGGGCCAAGTAGGATAAGTAAAACCCCTTTCCTATCCACAACACTTAAAATATTTGAAGATGGTTTTCAGATCTCCATTTTATCTTCTCTTCAAGCTAAATGACACTAGCTATTTTCTTTAAAAAAAAACAACTTTACTTTCTGTCTTAGTAACAACTCTAAGACAGAAGGACAAGGGCTAAGTAGCTGGGGTTAAGTGACTTGCCCAGAGTCACATAGCTAAGAAGCACCTGAGATGAGATTTAAATCCAGGTACTCTCAACAATAGGCCTGTTGCTCTATCCACCAAACCTTCCACCTGTTCCAACCCTAGATATTTTCAAATAATCCTTAATAAGATGTGATTTTGAGTCCTGTCAGCAATATAGTCACCTCTGAATGAGTTACAACTTATCTATGTCCTTTCTAAAATGTACCTTCCAAAACTGAGCATAAAATTCCAAATATTTTCTGGCCACAGCAGAATACAGAAGGACAATAGTACCATGCCTCTTAATTTTGTGGATGCCCACTTTTAAAGCCCTCTGATCATATTAATTTTCTTTTAATTGGGTCTTTCAACTTAAACTCTTTGAAAAAAGTTGAATGCTTTATTCCTACTTCTTCATTTATCTTGGGTTTCATGACCTAGTGGATATAAGTGGCCTGATAATCAGAAAGATCAGGATTCAAGCCCAGCTCTTATACTGAAGGTAAGTTACTGATCCTATCAGTGCTATAAGCAGCTTTTCCAGGCTAGAAGTTGCAGAGAAGATGCTTACTTTCTTTGATAGAAGGAACTTCATCATTCTGAGTTCTCTTTTCCCAAGGTAATCCCAGGTACTCTCTCCCTTCAATTTTCCATCAACCATTTTTGTTCTGTATAACTTAGTGTGATTATTATTGTCTTATTTTCTTTGACAGGGAAAACAGAATCAAAGCAAGAGTTCAGGAGTTCTGTCCTCTTTCCATGGCTCATTACCACCATTCCCTCTATTCTAAGCAATAGCATTCTTCTTAATCGTTTTCTTGTCTGCAGTAGAGCTTTTAAAACTTTTTGACAAGTCTTTGATAGTCTAGAGTATATGTCAAGGTTTGTCCAGTGTTGCCTTCCTTATCTATCGTGAGATATGCATGGTCACTTTCACTTAAGATTCTGTCATGTCTTTTCCAGCAATCAGTTTCTCCTTTCTGCTCAAGTCTATTATCAAAGTTTCCCTCATTGCTTCCTTCATCTTTTGGGAGATAAATGGTTGGTCATAGAGTATAGACTAATCAGATGTGACTCAGCACACTTGACATTCAAAGGAATTAACTACTGTAAGCATTTTCCCAAAACCAACTCTCATCCTTACAGTAGGATTCAGAAATCTGAGACAAATATGGAGGAAAACAGAAATCTATGGAAAGATAATTCAGTCTTTTAGCATATTGGCCAAATATAGAACCCCCAAAACAACATTTACCTAATGATAACCTGAGGCTCTATAAAAATGATCTTTCCTAACTATCTATCTGGCTCATCCTCAATGAGAAATGTGGTGAGTTTGGGAGAGATGTTGGTACTCTTGCCAAGACTATCAACAGAGTCTGTGGCCCTCTCCTTTAAGACAAGAAAGTGTTACTCATTTTGTTTGTCACTATATTACAATGTAGATGAGTTAACAATAACCATAATCATACATCCCTATGTTATATCTGTCCATGTGAAAGCCTTCTCTTCTGGACTATGAACTGCCCAAGACATTGGGCATTGACACAGAAGGATGAAGATCAGGAGATAAAGTACGCAGTGACAACAGTTCTTAACCTCTCCTTTTTAAAATTCTATTTTTTTTTAATTCTACTTGAAAAAAATTGTGTGGACACTGACCAGTGAAATAGGTTCATCATCTGGTCCTTATTTTTTGTGGTATTTCTAATAATCCTCCAGGGTCCCACCTATGCGAAAATGAAGGGAAGGAGTTAATGGAGCTTCCTGTTTGGACCAATATCTAAGTCTTATGCTCCAGGCTTCTGTGCAAATAAACCAAAATAGCTTATGCAAACTTCCCTTGGAAAACTATTTTAAGTCAATAAATATTTGAATAGTATACATTTGTTCTTAAAAAGGCATTCTACTTCCTATGAAGATGGAATCAGTTAGGGAAAAAAGACTAAAACCCACTTAAAATTCATAGTAAAAGAACAATATAATTAATGGATTTTATTTCTTTCTAGTCTCATATTGATAGTTAATTGCTCATTTAAACATTCTGCCTTGATTTTTAATGAAGAAATGTGTTTGAGTTTTGCAAGTCTTATACTCTATAAAAAGTGCCAGGGTTAGCACATACAATTTCACTGGTTAACACCTAGCTCTGGAGTTGAAAGACCTGGCTTCAAGCCTACCTCTGATATTTATGAATCTCAGGATCTTAAAAACGTCACTTACCTACCTTAAGTCTCAGTATTCTTGCCTGGAAAATGAACAGATTGGACAGATGTTCCTTCCAGCATTAGAACTATAAATCATAAAGCTTATCTTCAAGATGGGTTTGATCATAAATCTCTATCAAAAGTCTGTGTTTATATGTATGTGTATATAATATATGTATTGTGTACCTCTACACACACACACACACACACACACACACACAAAGGAATAGACCAGCAGAAACAGTTTATAAATTATATTTGTTCTACCTGCACTCCAAATAAAAACTAGTGTCCCAATCTTGAGCTACGATAAATGCTTAGATGAATAACAATCATCTAAAATTCAATAACCATTTATTAAAGTGCTTAATAACTGCAAAGTACTATACCTGGTGCCCTGAGAGACACCAAGATAATTCAGATATGACCCCTGCCCTCATGAAACTTAGAATATAGCAAGTAAATTAGTCATTCCATGCACAAAATTTAACTGTGCCATAATTATAGTGCAGAATAGAATATATTTAAAGTCTCAAGAGAAATACAACATCCTATGTAATACTCCATAAAGGAAAAATTATTTCAGACTGGTGAAATAAAGAAGGACTTCATGGAGAAGGAGCACTAGAACTGGAGGTGGAAGGATGGGTTGGATTTCAATATTTAGAAATTATCTTGAGTTATCCAGGCAATTGCTGTAGACTCTTAAATTGCTAAGAAGCTTTCCTGAACAGGCAAAGCTCAATCAATAAGCATTTATTAACCAGTACTATGTGTGCCAGGTACTGTGTTAAGCAAATAATAATTTATAAGAACCTGCCCTTAGGAAGCATACTTTCTAATTGGGAAGGCAACATGGAAATATATATAATACAAAGTGAATGGATTTTAGAAGTTGAAGGTATTAGCAGTTGAAGGACTGGAAACAGAGGTGGAATCCTGAGCTGAGTTCTGCAAAATAAAAAAGATGAGGTGGAAGAGCAGAGCATTCCAGGCATGAGAGTCAGCTAATACCAAGGCATGGAGATGGGAAGGGAATAAGCATTTTATATAAACCTACTATGTTCCAGGCACTATGCTAGGTACCATTTTTAATATAAATATTTCATTTGGCGCTCACAACAACCTTGCTAAAGTAGGTGCTATTATTATCCCCATTTTAGAGCTGAGAAAACCATGGCAGACAGATTAAGTGATTTTCCCAGAGTCCCGCAGTTTATAGCCAAATGTGAATTCAGATCTTCCTGATTCCAGGCCCAGAACTCTATCCACTGCCCTATCAGCTGCCTCTAGATGATGAGAGAGATGGAGTGGTACATTCAAGGAGTTCCACATAAAAAATGCAGTAGGAATGACAGTGGAAAATGCAGTTGAGTGGAATCTGTTTGGACAAGTGACAAAGGAGGCTCACTTGGCTTAATAATATGATAACCACCAGATCCAGGATATCACTGGGAAGAGGAAAGAAGTCAATTTTCAAAGCTGCCCAGTGATTTCTAATTGGATTGCTAGGAGGCTAGTCTTTTGAGTCAGAAGACCTAGATTTAAATCCCAGTTCTGCCATTAACTATTTGTATGAACTTGGGCAAGTCATTCCCCTGCCCTGGGTTTCATTTTTCTTATATATAAAATGAGATTTGACTCAATGACCTCTGAGTTATCTTTCAACTTTAATTCTATATTACTTTGAATCTCTTTCACAGGGTTATTGAGTGGCAGATAAAACAGTATGTAAAATGCCTTGTAAGCCTTGAATGACTATATGAATTTCTCTTATTACTGTTATAAGTATTATTGGTTTTGTTGTTATTACTATTCTCATCATTTCCTCTTTCCTTTCTACCTTGATGGCACTGAGTAGCTCAGCTTACCTAGTGGTCAACCATCTACCCAGAGTACAGATACAACATCACTCCCCATCTCCTTGCCTGTGCTGTGGGGTTTACTTGGATTTGGACTTTGCCTTTGTGCATGGGCTCAAGTCTTTTCCAGATGACTACATGGGTTAAGGGACCTATCCTCTTCCCCTTCTCCCCAACAAACCACTCTATGACTAAATCCAGCCTTTGATACAGAAGCTTTTCTGTCTGAGGGCTGCCAGGGTTCTCCAGGGCCATCTTGATTTTGCCTAACTGAGTCTGAATATCATCAGAAGATCTCTTTCTATATTGGTCAATAGGACCATGTCATTAGAAGGTGAACCCTTAGTTCTGTACCTGAAAATCACCTTGGAATATTCTGCCACTTAACCTCTCTCTTGCCTGATCTGCCCAATGCATGGACAATATTCCCCTTCCATGGTCCTTTAGCCAGAGGATCTCGTCTGTATGTTAGCTCCTACTAAAGTAGCTGGTCAAAAAGGAATCCCACTTTCTCTTCTCAGTGTGGGAATGTTGGGAGAGCTTCTAGGACAGGTTGGATTTGATTATAAAGACTGCTAGTTCATTGGTTCACCCCGAAAAATGTATCTGTAAAACTTGGGGAGTCTGGCACATGCTGATGAGTAGGAGGTAGGATTCAACCAGCTGCCTGGGAAGCGAGGCAATTTCTTTCTTGAAAAAAACTTCAAAATTCTTAAGAACTCTGATCAACACAATCATCAGTGAAGCACCCACCACGTACAGTGTGGCATAAAGCAGGGGTTGGCAAGCAAGGATGCACACACCTGGGCATCAAAATACTTGTTTCAAGGAGAGACCCAGACAGAACTACACGTGGAAAGCCCCAAATGATACCTCTGAAAATAAAATTGACTCTCTAAACTGACAAGAAGGGACTGATTACCCACCTGGGAGTTATTTCTGAATGAGTTATCAGTATGCCGTCAGATCATTGACTGGCTAGAGTGAAAAATCAAAGCCAAATTGGAAGGCAGAATAAAGAGCAGAAGACACAGTACAATCAAAAGAATTCTGGCATGAATTATTTTAAAGCATTTATTTATTGTTGTTATTGTTTATGTTGATAATATGAAAAGGCATGCAGAATTTAGCAGCCAAGGACCTGCTTTCATATCCCAACTCTGTCACTTACCATCTTTGGGACATTGAGAAAATGACTTAATCCTCCAGCCTCAATTTTGTCATTGGTAAAGCGAGAAGGTAAGGCAAAGTGACTCTTGTTAAAGTCCTTTCTGTCTTTAAGTCTATTAAATACACACCCTCACATATCACCTATGTATGAGAGACACTTGGTTAGCCAAGAGTCTTGTACACTGCTTTTTCCCCTATAATAATAGCAGCCATTTCAAAGGGTTGTTGTGAGGATTTGATAAGATACCATTTAAGTATTTTGGAATCATTAAAGAACTGTAATACACATGTATAAACACATACATGTACCTATCAACATGTGTGTATTTATTAGTGTATACATATATACATATATATATATACACACAATGCATTTAAATAAAATGCTTTAAGGTGACTTCCCCTGGGGTCATACAGCTAGTAAGTGTCTGAGGACAAATTTGAACTCAGATCTTCCTGACTCCAGAACCAGTGCTCTATCCACTATGCCAGCTAGCTGCTCCATTTTGATGGCATACAAACTTGTTTGAATAGTGAGAAGACAAAAGACCTGAGATTTTTCTCAGAGTAGAGAGCCCCTATTATGGAAATCCTTGCTATCCCTCTACGATAATATATAAAACCTAAAGAATTGCTTGAGGTTCATAGACATTAAGGGACTTTCAGGGTTTATAGAGCTAGTATCGAAAGCAGGATATGAATTCTGGTCTTCCTGATTCTAATTTCAGTCCTTTCTATAATACCATTTACTCACAGAGAAAGAATACAAGGAAACTTGCTCCTACCTCACCACCACTGTTGGGTTCCAATTTTGGGCTGGCTCTGGGAAATAAAGCTTTACACATAATCACAACCCAGGAAATCAATTCTATCCAGACATAAACTGACCCTGAATGGCCTGAGGCATTTAAGGTTTTATGTGTGCCATTTTACAGTGAAGTAGCCAAGGGAAGACGAGGGTACTGCCAAAGATTTTTTTTAATTCCCACACTTGCATGAGTGCACCAATTACATTCAATGAATACTGGGTTGGTAAATTCTCTTTGGCACCATGTGGTTCTACTCTATAAGTTCAGCAGGCATTGCTGGCTGCCAATGCTATGTCCCCTCTGAGAGAGGTAGGAGAGGTGGAGGAAAGAATCGAGCCAAACCACCCTGCTCATTCTCCCCTTGAATTAATGGAGCACATAGATGGAGCTATAGAGGTCCCTTTGTGATTCATCCTAATCCCACATCAGTTAAATACTTGAATTGATCATTAATTTATGAAGTTATGAGAAGGGGGAGACATGTCTGGTTCTTTGGGTACTTGCCAGGAAAGACCACAATGGCAGCAGGAAACAGGGCTGTAATCACACCTTAATAACTACAGAGAGTGTGGGGGCAAACAGCACATAAAGTATGGAGATGAGGCACAAAAGAGGCAAAGAGGTAGACAGCATGGGGACAAGGGATGTGCTGGTGAAGGGAGACAGGCAGCTGTAGGAGGAGGAAGGGAAGGGAGAAAGGCAGAGTATCAGTCACATAACCATGGATCGAAGTCCAGAGCAGTCACGCAGCATGGACCCTTGGGAGAGGGAAGAGTGCTCAGGAGGGCAAGAGTTTGAGGTGCCATTTTTATAGGTTTTGGCACGGGCTCTTATTTCTGCCACGTTAGGATTAGTTTGCATTATCCCAATCATTTCAGAGTTATCAGTAAAAAATTTATAGTTAACATGTCCACATCCTCTCAAAATTATTGCCCCCTTTCAGTGATCTGTTGGTCTTTACTGCCTAGAATTTGTCTGGAATTTCCATAGCATACAACCGAAGGACCCTTACAAGACTAGCTAGGTGGCTTCCACTGATTCAGCACATATTACCAGTATGTGAATTTTGGTTAATATATGATACAGTTTGAAAGTTTTACTCCTTTGATCGTTGGGGTGGTTTGTATGTGATTTTCAGTTTTCCTTTGCAGTTTTATTTCTGCTATTGTCCCTTTATATTGGCTACTTATAAACTTATTTATGATGCTGATTAGATCATGTGTATATATGTATGTATTAAATATGTAATATATATAAAGAGTTGTAAATTACACTCTTTTAATTTTGGGATGGTTTATATATGACTTTCAGTTTCTTTTTGTGTTTATTTCCTGCTATTGCCCCTTTATATTGGTTGTTTAGAAGCTTACTATGCTGACTATATTATACATGTGTTATATGTATAATATATGAACCAATTTGTAAATTATACTTCTTTGATCTTTGGGATGGTTTGTATATGACTTCCAAGTTTTCCTTGCAATCTTACTTCCTGTTACTGTATTTTTCTATTGATTACTTATAAACTTTTTACTTTCTATGCTGACTAGAAAGCAATGGAGTTTAGGGGACCAGAACAAGATGTAATTTTAACACAATATTTTATGGAAGGCTTACAAGGGTCACAATGAATAAAGACATGAATAGGTTGTAATCAACACTGGTAGTGATAGAATTCGATTCAGCATATATGGAAATACTTAAGGAACTTACATTCTACTGAGGGCATAACAAGAGTTTACATAATGCCAACATCACATAATACAGTGGGGAAAAATTTTTTTTGGAGTCAGGAGAGACATGAATTCAAATATTGAACATGATGCTCTTTGGCCATGGCAAGTTGCTTAACTTTCTAAGCCTCAGTTTCTCATCTACATAGTGAGGTGAATGATAGCTATATTATTTACTTTGTGAATGGCAGCATGACCTAGAACTGGGCTCTGAGGCAAAAACACATGGGTTCAATCCTACCTCTGACATCTTGCATATGTGACTGAGAAAGTCTCAACCCCTCAATGTCTCAAGCAGAGCAAGTGCTATTCTACAAGAGTAAGGGGGTTTTCTCACTAGTATTTCCCTGAAACAATGAAATCACAAGTCTTCCAAAGGGGGAAGGGGGAGACAGAGACAGAGACAGAGACAGACAGAGACAGAGACAGAGACAGACAGAGACAGAGACAGAGACAGACAGAGACAGACAGAGACAGAGAGACAGAGAGAGACAGAGACAGAGAGAGAGAGCACTACCTGATCAGGCTTGAGATTCAGGTAAGATAATGCGTGAAAAGTGTTTTATAATCTTTAAAATGCTCTAAAGTTGATTAGCCTCTCCATAAATTTATCCAGCTATCCAAAACATCTTGAAAACAGAGACATCTAAGCAAAAGGAAATAAAGTCATGACAAACATCCATAACAGTCACAAGTTGGTTGGCGATCCCCTGAGATTTCATACAACATTGTCAATCATCTAGTCAATGAATATTTATTAAGCACTGACTATGTGCCAGGGACTGTACTAAACATTAGGGATGTAAAGCAAAGCAAAAACCCAGAGCACATATTTTGTTGGAGGAGACAATACAGTCCAAATGATAATCTCAGAGGAGAGGCACCAGTAGAGAGAAAAGTGGGAGTGTGGAAGACCAGGAAAAACCTTATGGGATACAATCCAGTCCTGGATTTTTTTTTTTTTAAGGAAACAGTGTAATGTAGTGGATAGGACGCTGAACTTAAGAGTCAAGAAGACCTAGATTTAAATCCTGCCTCAGACACTAGCTGTGTGGCATAGGGCAAATCCCTTAAACGTTCTGTCCCTCAGCTTCTTCATTAGTGAACTGAGGACGGGGAAGGGAACTAGTCATTCTCTGAGGTCCCTTCCAGTTCTAATTCTATCATCTAACAAAACATTTCAAATTATTTCTGTTTTCTGTCTAATTTTTCATTCTTGGATCATAAAATATAGTGTGTTCTTAAATCACAGGGGAAGAAGAATCCTTGAGGGACTGGCTCTCAATTGGTGCCCCTGCCAGACTGCACCTAAGTCATTCCCAGAGGAAATTGCTCATTAGATTCTAAATCCATTAAATGGCAAATCTATATAATTTCTTACTTTTCAACATTTTGAGTCACTCTTTGATTCAACATTGATGATATTGAATATACTTGTCATCTCTAGAGTGCCATGCAGAGGAGAGCAGCCAAATGGAACAGGCTGAAAACCTACAATCTCAGGCAAGCATTCAAGAAGAACAGAGCTTCACTGTGAAGCAAGGGGCTGTAACTTTACACAGAATTATCTTGATTAGCCAGAGGGTGGAAAAACACGAAGACTCTAACTCTCAGGGCTGGGGCTTAAAGAAAATCCATTTCACACATTCTAAAGAAGTCACCGGAAGCTTTGTCCTCCCTCCTTCTATCCCAGACCCCACCCTTGGTTCTCTCTGTATGAGCCCTGAAAAATCTTGCCTACTCAGAGGTTATTCATTGAAGTTCATAAATTCTGAGTGCTGGATGGGATCTTCTAGTGACAGAAATTCTTAGTAAGATCCATGAACTTGGGAGTTTTAGGGTTGTTGGTTTGTTGGGTTTTTTTTTTTTTAGCATTTTGATAACTTTCAATATAATTCATTTACTTTGTAATTCTGGGTATTTTATGCATTTAAAAACATTCTTTGGAGAGTCCATAGACTTTATCCAGACTGCAAAGGGGTCTATGTCTCATAAAAGGCCAGAGATGCCTGGTGTAGGATCATCACCACTAGAGGATTTATAGCCTCCAAATCTTGAATTTTCCTCCTGAGCCTCTCACCAGGGCTAGAATTCTTGTATTTGGATGGAGAGAAAGAAGGAATGAGCTGTCTCCTCTGGGGTACAGTTACATAAAAGGGTATTGGAAGAGCAACTTTCCTCATAAGCTCTTTTTAATCTTTGGTAAGAGAGTGACCAGAATCAGCTCTGGCCAACAGTTTCAGCTTTTTGAATCTTCCATGGAGTTTTCAATTCTCTCTTCCCCCGCTGGTTTCCTGAATGTTCCATCTGCCTCTCTTGGGTCCATCTTCTTCTAATCTCAGATTTTCCTCTGCTTTTGGCCATTTCTCTTGACTACAATAGGCTGAGAGTATTTTTTTTTCTCTTCATAGATAAGAAGTCTTATTAAAGTTAGGAAAATTTCAACATTATGTTGGGTCTCTTGAATGGATTTGTAGATGCCTTGGGAAAACTCTCTGGTCCCCAATGGGTCCTCTACCCATTAAATCAAACCACTTTCCCACCTGTACACACCATGATTCACTGCTTCCTCTCTAGGAGCCCATGCAATCCTATTGACAACCCAAGAGCCTTGGGGTATCCCTCACAACTACCTGGTCCCTGGAAAACCAAATTTAGAAAAAGAAATTTTTTAAAAAGAGAAGAAATGACCCATTTCTATTTAGTTGGTTGTCTCTTTTTCTTAAGGCTAATTTCTCTTAGTGCCAGAAGTTCATAGTAACGAACCCGGAGGAATATGACCCTTTAGTATTTCCATGTCAGCATAATTGCCCATACTGTTCTCTGCTTCTGAAGCAACAGCAATGTCCTTAAGTGATTGCTAACTATCCTGCCATAATCCAAAAGCCCAGCTTGTTGGGCTCCGTTTTCTGACTAATTAAGCACCAAATGGCGATCTCAAGTTGCCCCCAAATAAAGGACTCTCCCCCGCCCCGTTCATCTTTCTGCCCTCGTGTTTTTGTAGAATTACCTCAAATGCAATACTCAGTTTTAGTCTCCCCCATAAACTCCCTCCGCCTGGTTCTCTCTCTTTTTCAGCTGCTTGGTAGCATCAGAAAGGCCGGCTCCTGAACTGAATCCCAGACTCCACCCCCTCCCTCCTATTCCAGTCTGTGGCAACTGAGTGTGCCCAAATCCAAGGGCAGGCGCTCTTAGCTTTTTGGCAGAGCCTGCCTTGGTTGGGATAGGAGCATACTGAAGTAGCATATTGAGTCTGAAATAGAAGAAAACCTGGAAGCAGGGTCTAAGCGCCCTTCCAGGAGCCAGCAGAAAAGCCTATGTGGGACAGAAGAGATCTCAAGAACTGACCTTTGAAGCCCCCAAACTGTAGCTAGAAGGTCTGTGGTCTTTATTTCAGGCCCCTAGGTCAGGCCACTGGCACATATTCCTGAGAAAAGTCTTCTAATCCCTGATAGCCAACAAGGAAAATAAAGCTAGATGAGACAAAAATAGAAGAAACCCTGCTCTATTCTTTTAAGGGAAAAAAATTCTTTTGTCTTAAAATTGATACTAAGTATTCCAAGGCAGAAGAGTAGTAAAGGCTACACAATTGGAGTGAAGTGATTTGTCCAGGGTCACACATTTTTTTGTTATAATTATAGGTTTTACCCATTGTTTTAATATACCCATTTCACTAGGAAGTATCTGAGGCCATATTTGAACCTCTGTCTCTAAGCCTGGCCCCTCTATCCACCCAGCCACCTAGCTGCCCCCCCCACCCCAACTCTATTTTTTTAAAAAAGAAGAAAATAAAGATTAAAAAAGGAAACAAAAAGATTTGGTTATTTGAAAAAACGAAGGATAAAATTCACTTTCTCCAATTAGCAGTCTATCAACCTGTAAATGGTGATTCAATATCCATGAAGCACACAGGATCAACCCTCATAAGCAAAAAGAAAACAGCCCTTGCCTGCATGAAGTCGATACATACATAGATACAGAATCCATAAGTGTATACATATGCTTTTGAAGCATAAATTCTGTCCCTAAGTAGTTACTAGCTATCTTGACACGATCCAAAAGCCCAGCTTGTTGGGCTGGGTTTTCTGATTAAATAAAGCACCAAAATGGCAAGTCCATGTTTCTCCCAAATGTATATATATATATATGCGAGTGTGTGTATATACACATGCATGTATGTTACGTGCTATTATGGGGATTTGGGAATTTCCTTTTATTATCTGGGATTTAGAGCCATTCCTCCTAAAATTTTTAGTTAACTAAAAATCTATTTTAACATTAGCCTCACCTGAACAAAAACTGTCCCATGGGATGTAAAAATTTACTTAGACCCTTAAGCATCTCTTAGATAAGAAATCAGAGGAAAAATCAACTGCCCCTAACTTCTTGGCAACCTTTAAATCCTCTTCTTCAATCAGTCTACTTACAAATCCTCTAAATGTCCTTTATTCTGTAACCTGACTTATTTTACCTATAGGATTTGTTTGGTGTTTGTTTCTTTAGGGACTATATCAGGTTCTGACTCTGTTCAACTTCAATGACCCTGAAGGAAGTACGGGATGATGGATCTTCTCTTTAACTCTAATGGAGTAAGAAGAATGTACAGGATTGCCATATGGAAAAGAATTATTTCTCTGCCATTCCGGTGTGATTTTGCCTATAAGAAGTCTTGTCAGAATCCGTAGCGTGGCTCAAGTTTTCTCAGAGGTCTGAACCTACACTGGAACATAAGAGTACAACCTAGACTTTTACCTCCATGGCTTCTGCAGTAAATAAGAGCTTCCTACCACATGAACTCAGAGGGGATATTTCTCCCATAACAGCATGAACCCATAATGTGTGCATATGCCATATTTACATAGCATAGAAATAAGCATGCATTGCCTATGGTATATCATATATGTGAATTATATACAATATGTGTCTATATAGACTGCCCCGAACTCATGAAGTGTATATATATATACACTTGTTTGTTTTATGTATACACTCATGTGATATATATTATATATAAAAATACAAATATATAACATCACATATATGTAAATCATTGGGCATATAATGTTAATATATACACTGCCTTGCTCTCATGAAATATTGGTATACATGCATGTGTACATTTACCCATGATATGCACGTATGTTTTAAAACCTGTTTGATATACATTCTATTACGATGGTATGCATCCATTATATGTGTATGTGTGTATGTTTACATACATAATAAATGCTTCCTTAGTACCTCACCCTAACTAGATTGTAAGTTTATTAAGGGCAGAGGCTGTTCCCCATTTTTCTTGGGTTCCCCAGGACTTGATACGCAGTAGACATTTACAATATGCTTGTTGATATTGACAGATTTCCTGAATGGATACAGTATATTCAGAGATCAATAAATGTAAATACAAAACAAATGCCAAATAACTGTGGGTAGATGGTAAGCTCCAGGAGCTGGGGAACAGGGAAAAGGCTCCTTGTAGGAGGTAACTCTCCATCTCAGCCTTAAGGGAAGCTTAAGATTCAGACAGACTCAGGGGAAGAGAGAAAACATCACAGGAAAGTCTTTTTAACTTTAACTTTCAAACTTAGAAAGGATCTTGAATACACTGAAACTAATGCCTACCCTAGACAATTGCTTCCAAACAATGATGTAGGGAAGCTCTGGGAAGGGTTTGATACTTGCCTGGCAGCCCTCTCCCCCTTTAAAAGACCAGAGCAGAAGAGACTCATAGCTTTCCTTTTCTATGATGTCTTCATCTAACTATGAGCCAATGTCACTCTCATATTCCTGGCATCTTACCAAACAGAACTTCAGCAAACTGCTTTTGCATCTCTTCTTCTGTAGGTGTTAATGACTTTTACCTTGAAATGGACAAATTCTGGGCAGTGTCCATCAGGACAGAGTGACTCTAAGCAGTGGACAGGTGGTGGGGAGGCACTATAGAGACACTGGCAGCCACACATTGCCTCCATTCTGAAATGCCACAATCACCACCTTCCCCCTAAATGTGAAAGGAGTGAAATCTGATCACTCTCCCAGCTTGCCTTCTAAATTTGTCTGTTCTTCACTACAGTAAGCTCCAAGTTGAATAAGTGCATACATACCTATGAAATGGTGGCACAAAATTCTAAGCACAGGTTTATTTCTGCTTCTCTGTTACATGTTCATACAGGCCATTTTCATCATGTTGTTTCTAGATTTGATCTGTGATATCATCAAATCTCATAAGCTAAGCAGGATCAGGCTTGGTCAGCATTTGAATGGAAGACATGAGAGAGAGAGAGAGAGAGAGAGAGAGAGAGAGAGAGAGAGAGAGAGAGAGAGAGAGAGAGAGAGAGAGAGAGAGAATGAATTTTCTGGGTCTCCTTATGACATTTTCCCTTCTGGGGCAATATGGAACCAATGCCTCATCATGATGTTAATGCCTGCTGAGAACAAGTCATTGTGAGTGAGAAGTGAAATTATGGAATTGCCCATTCATAATGATTTGAAAACACTAAGGAAGAAAAGAGACGTGTTGTGATATAGACTGTACTTTTAGACTTGAAAGTTTCAGTGTCATTTTCTGAGGGAACTTAAGTTAATTTTTTTGTTTCTCAATGTTTCTAGCATGGAAATGAGGGGGAAATATGACTTCAAAGGTATATAGGAATTCCTCACTTAAGTAGCTCATTGGTTCCATGGAAAAATAGTTTGAGGTGAAATGACATTACAGAGAACTGCCAGCATCATAAATAATGGTATAGGTCAGTATTCTCAACATTTTTGTTCCATCATCCTCTTTAAATAAAGCAAAAGAAATGTGTTGTGCATTCTCAGAACACTTTAATATGCTATTCATAATATTCTGCAATTGTTTTCTCCTTAGAACATCATTAAAGAACTTTTAGCATGAATCCCTTGAACCACAGAATGGTAACGACTGGTATAGATGGAAAATTTGTTCGTGAAAGGTAAAAAGAACTAACAGCAGTAAACAGTTCAGTATTCTGGATCAAAATAAGGTCCAGTGTGTTCTGGCCACTGTTAACTCTACTTTTCTTTCAGTTAAATGATATATTCAATTATTTTATGGGCTTTGCATGCAATGTGAAACACTGATGGTAGACAATAAATATTTTTATTGTTAATATTATTTATTAAATATCACACTTGGGTGGAAATACATTTTGCTTGAAGACAAATATAAGATGGGAGTAAAATGGGACAAATCATTTTAATTTCTTTTAAATCACAATGAATTGAAAGGAAATTATGTGTGAGGGTATAGAAAAATTTTATAATTAACACCCCACAAAATCCAAAATGTTTTATTATAATGGGATTTTGTTTTAAGAATTATTACTAGGGATTATATTCACTATCTATAAGATGTAGAGATGGAATAGATTATAAATTATATCAGATTGCTGCCTGGGGAAGATGGAGAGACAGAAAGAGGGAAAGAGTTTGGATTGCAAAAGTTCAGAAAGCAATTGTTTAAAAAAATTGTTTCTCTACGTAACTGAAAAAATAACAAAAGAAATAAGTTGGTAGAAGACTGGAAAAATCCTCATTTCATGTGGGGTAAACAATCAGATATAAATTATTCCAGTGTTCTCATGAAGGAAATAAGGCACAAAAAGTTTCAAATAAGATAAGAAACGGCACGGTCCAATCTGCATTTATAGTCTGACAATTCCTTGTTTGGCTGTGATAAGCATTTTTCATCATGAGTCTCTTAGGGTTCATCTTGAGTCCTTACATTGCTGATAATAGTTTAGTTTTCCACAATTGATCATAATACAATAAACCCATTATAATATACAATGTTGTCCTGGTTCTGCTCACTTCACTTTGCATCAGTTCATACAAATCTTTCTGGAATCATCCCATTTGATATTTCTTATGGCACAATTTCTGTTACAACTATATACTACAACTTGTTCAGCCATTCTTCAGTTAATGGGTATCCCTTCCATTTCTAATATTTTGCCACCACAAAGAGATCTGCTAAAAATATTTTTGTACACATGGATCCTTTTCCTTCTCTATAATCTCTTTGAGATATAGACCTAGTAGTGGTATTGCTAGCTCAAAGGGTATGCACAATCTTATAGCCTTTGGGGAAAATCTCCATATTGCATTCCAGAATAACACCCATTAAGTTAGAAAAAAATGCTTGAGATGTGGAATAAAAGGCATACACACACACACACACATACATACATATACTTACTTGCACACATGCACACACAAACGCCACCCTTCCTTTTTGATGTTAATATGTGTTGTGTATTGGGTTGGATTTTTCTGAGAGCTTGAGTATGCTTTAATAGTTAGGATTTCTGAAATAAGAAAGGGTGAAGAAATTGCCAAGTAATTAATTATTACTTGATGGCAGGACAAAAGATAGGAGTATCAGCTACAACTTGTCTGTCTCAATGCAAATATCACATTATTAAATTCTTTAGTTAGAGGGAGTAAAGGCTACATAGGCAGAGACCAGAGAACACTCGTATTGTGTTTTGGCTGTATAGAATTTGGTATAATCAAATCAAAGCATTAATTCTGTGAGCCATCTGCCAGGTCATGGAAAAAACTCGGTTATACAGAACTCTTTTTTTATAATGGTATTTTTTTGTAATGAGATCCCTCCCCACTCCGTGTATGTATGTGTGTGAGAAAGTGAGAGAACCCTTTAAAATATCTTTTTGCATGTACTAAAAACCTTGAAAAATCGCACACAGTTAATATTGTGTTCTTTTCTCAAGTATGAAAAGTCAAAGCAAATCTGAAGAAAAACAGTCAAATATTTTCAGAGGAATCGTGGCATTAAGTCATGTGTTTTGCAATGTATAGTCAAAACATTTAGTGCTTAGCTTTTAATGGGGTCTTAGCTGAGAAAGCTTGAGCAAATGCACATTTCTTGTTTGAGGTGCTTGGATTAAAGATGACTTCCATGAAGGTGCTTCAGCAGCCTCTCCCTTCCCTGCAGCATTGAGGGTGTGAAGGATTTTGTTTTTTTCCACCCATCTGTATTTTCCCCATTAAGTAAATCCCTTGGAAATTAAATTCAGAAATTACACTTCACCATTAAGGAAGGTTGGAAGGCAGTATGTTTAAAAGTTGGCAGTGTCAACTAAACTATTGTACACACCTAGTTGTTTGAAGTCCCTTTTCCTCATGAAATACAAATTTTAAGTGTTGCTTGTTTTCATTTATTTTTGTAGACTGTCTACTGTCTGAGAGCTCCATTGGCAATTGGACAACATCAAAAGGACTAAAGGAAGGGTCATAGTGTTGGGTAGACTTTCATGCAAAGGATTTGGGAGTATGAAAGGGAAGATAATAGTTGCACTAGTAAGAAGGACTGGATAGATTTTAATCTGCACTATTGTAAATTATATTCATATTAAAGATAGATCATAGGCAAGATCAGGGGTAAAGGAATGCTAGATGCTTTCAGGAGAATAACCAATTCCCTCCATTGATATCAATCAGCAATTGTACAGAAAACCTAGTCTTGGAGAATTATTTGGAGCACACAGCTTGTGTAAGTCAGAGGTCAGATTTAGACCCAGTTCTTTCCGTCTCCAAGACCGCCATGCTATATATTAAACCATAAACCCATGAATGTATCAAAATATCAAAACATGGTAGTAACATGACTGGAATTAAATAATGAAAAAAATGTTCAATTTGATATGTCTATTTGGTTAGATTGAATTCTTCACCTGAATATTGTAGTATAGTGCATCCTCTGGGTTCATTCTCCCATAACCTCAACTCCACTTGCAGGTTGGGACCCCAGAGGTCAGCCACTACTCCTCTATGATTCTAGGCATAACCATAAAGGGCTATGTTTTGTTTTCATTCCTTCACTTACAAGTCCCTATCCTGTGGGTCCTCCCAAATATCAGTGGACAGTTAAGAGTTCCTCAATATCAATTAACCAATTAACATGAATTAGATTTACAAGGATATATTTACTGAGAAGGCATAATGCAAAAAGTATAGCAGTACCCCAAAACAGGAGTACAATCTCCCCTCTACATACTTGGTCCCTGGTGAGAATGGAATCAACCTGGAAGGGAGAGCTACAAAATTTTTTTCTCCCCACCAGATTCACTTCTTGGTTGGGTACAGTTGAAAGAAAAGCATTCTTACTTGCAGGTCTCAGTGTCTTGGCTGCTAAGGCAAATCACTGCTGCACTGGGTCAAGCAAGCCAATTCTCAGGGCTAGCTCCTCACCAGATTGGGCTATGAAAGCTACTGGTTCCAATTATATAGGGGTCTTCTGATATTCTCCCAACCTTTCAAAAACTCAAAAGGTCACACTCTGGTCCATTCATCTCATTCACCCAAGATCAGAAAAGAATAAATACAACAGAAACAAAAGAAAATTTCATGGACCTATGGTGGGTGAGTGGGGCAATTCATGGTAGTTTCCTGAAAGCCTATTGGGAAGAAAGAAAGTTGGTCTATCCCAATCTTTTATGTGTACACTCAGTTCTAGTTTAACCAATTCAAAAGCTGTTAGCCATCATGGAGTAAGTGAACATTAAACAAAGGATATCTGTGCCTGTCCCGAAGTCAAGAGGGAAAGAACCCCTTTGTATGCATTTCTGGAAGCAGACTCTCAAAGCCTCCCTGTGGGTTGGCAGGAGGCTGAAGATGTGGACATGTTCTAAGGTCTGAATCCTCATTGGCCAGTCCCTTCCCACCCCTATTACCATACAACAGACTTGGGAGTTCTTGTAGATATACAAGACAAACAGTTTGGGAAATGCTTTCAGCATCTTTTAAGTAAAATATCTTTAAAGGGATGCCCTCTTATGCTGGAACATGAATCATGTAAAGCTGCCTTATCTTGTAGCAGATAACTTCATCCCAGTCATGCAAGTCTCTTTAAAATTCTCTGAATTGTCTTGAACTGGTAAGCTTTAAATTTTCCTTCTTTTTTGTAAAAACTAAACTAAAAAAAAGATAAGAAAGGAAAAGAAGAAAAAAGAAAAGAAAAGAAAAAGAAAAGAAAATGGTGTTTCATTCAATCCAACAAGCATTTGTTACAAGTATTATTATGCCTAACTATATTCAGAAGGACATTGTGCTGGTACTGAAGATATTGACAAACTATAACAACCCTCCCCTTTATGAGCTTACATTCTACTAGATGAGGAAAGCATAAAAGGCAGATGGTAATGACCAAATAAAGGAAAGAAAGAAGGATTAAAAAGTGGGAAAAGAGATTCAAAGCATTAGTCCCAACCTAAACTCTATCAGGCATGTTCTCCTATAGATAAGATTGCATCTGTCTCCTTCTCTCCCTCCCCCTTAAATAGGAAGATTTCTTGAAAATAAAAGTTCACATTATTTTCACTTCTGAACTAGGTACCAGGAGAAGACTGCTATAAAACTCTGAAAATAGTAAGCAATTAAAATGGCCCAGCTGTTTGTTCAGGCTTTTCCAGTCTCCCAGGAACACAGCTCATATTGCATTTTGAGCACATACAGTTTCACTGGCCTGTGGCCACTATTGATGTCACAGTCAGACAAGCCTGAATGAGGGCTGGGCCTTAATGGGAAAAAATTCTGTTTCTTGAATTTAATTTAGAAACATTAATTCACACCGCGTGTGATTAAAACTTTTTAATTAACCCCAGTTCAAGGCAGGTAACTCAGCATCTTCACAGTTTTCTAAAATGACTATTTAGGACTTTTAAAATGTGGCATATTAAATTTCCAAGGCTCTTTTAGCTTATTTGAAGAGTTGAATAGATAAGTTCCTGTGACTACAATGCAGAGAAACACATATGCTCCCCTATTCTGTTATGAGTCAAGCCGTAAACTTGAACAACAAATGGATATTCTACAGTTTTCAACAAAGCATCTATGTATGTGATATGGCATTGGTAAATCCTTGTTTGGAATAGAAAAATTGGGTAGTAGATCAACCTACTTTTTTTAAGTGGTTTACACATATTAGAAACTTTTAACTAATTTAGAAAACTTCGATTGATTGGCTATTTTT
This sequence comes from Monodelphis domestica, assembly GCF_027887165.1. Lineage (NCBI taxonomy): Eukaryota > Metazoa > Chordata > Mammalia > Didelphimorphia > Didelphidae > Monodelphis > Monodelphis domestica. Next base: position 263,652,353 of record NC_077231.1, read on the forward strand.
TATCTAAGCAGACTGACCATTGAGCACATGTTCCATGTCTTTCTAAAATAACCCATAATTAATGTGCTAATTTTTGGGATTTATACTCAGCATCAATTATATTATTATATAAAATTTTAGGTATTAAATATATTTTTAATTATATAAAAGGCAGAAATGTAAAAAATGAATGAATTGATGAATATAGTCTAGGTAGTATTCCTGCAGATCTTCAGTAAGTAAGCAGTTCTTACTTTAAAATATATGAACTCTGACTTTATTCTCTTTAATAGGGAAGTAACATTAGAAGATACCAGAAATAAGAGCTGAAAAGGCTTTAGATGTCATCTAGTCCAACTATCTTAAAGATGAGGAAACTGAGGCAAAGAGAGGCTAAATGCCAAAAATTATGTGGGTATTTCATGACTGCCAAGAAAATGCTAGTGTATCAGACTAATATTTAAGTCAATCAGCAACCCTTAGGATTTGAACCCAGCCCCTCCCCTTGACTCCTGCTGTAAAGCTTGTTCCATCATCCCGTACTTCTGATTTGTTGTCTTAGACTGTATTCCAATTAATGCTTATTGGGAAAACTAGACTGAGAAACACCTCCAGGGAATGGTATAAATTCTCGATTTGTTTCTTTTTTTTTAAGGAGGGAATATGCTGGGTGATATGGAATTTAAAGAGAAAGTTTGATTGCAGGAAAAACAAATCAACTAGTTACAAATTCAGAGAGGAGGAGAAAAGCTGCTTCCAGTTTAATGAATTTGAAAATGAAAATCTGAAGAAGTCAGCCTGAATTCTTCTTGTCTATCCCTTTAATCCAATTTTCCTTTTTCCAGAACCCTTATTTTCTGGTTGAGAAATCTAGTGGCATGTGGAAGTTTGTTTGTTGAAGTGAATTAAGTTAGTAATTGACCCTCTAATTTCCTTTAGTTTCTGTCATCTAAATGTAGATCTCTGAGTGTGTGACATTCATTGTGTAAATATGGGCTTTTCTGAAAAATTTTCCCCTCAGAGTAATTTCTTTCCTAATGCTTTTTGGAATTCTACATATCAGGAACTGGAATAAACCAGTCAAAAGGTTCTTGGGGAGGCTCCTGTTTTTTCTCATCCTTTCTTCTATGTTCTATAAGTTTCTTTCTTCCTAAAGAAGTCAGGAAAATGAGAGAGAGAGAGAGAGAGAGAGAGAGAGAGAGAGAGAGAGAGAGAGAGAGAGAGAGAGAGAGAGAGAGAGAGAGAGAGAGAAAAGAAGTCTTGTGAGAAAGCAGTAATAGAGGTGTTAAAAAGAAGTAAAACTACCATAAATGATGGAAGAATGAATTCTCTTTGAAGTCAGAGGTGATTTCAATTTTGTCTTTCTATCACCAGTTCTTAGTATAACACCTGCTACATAGGAGGTGCTTAAATAAATAAATGCTTCTTAAATTAAATTCCATTTTCAAACCATTTTTTTACAGTTTTTTAGAAGGCATCAAAGGAATCAAGGAAAAGTTCTGACTCAATGGGAAAAATATTAAAAGACGTACAGGCAAAGCATAAACTGAAACGTGGATGTTTCAGAGTAGATGATATGACTCAATGTTACGCAAATAAGATCTTTATAAAATGCAATAGAATAGCAACAGAAACTCATAAAGCTGATAGGGAATGTGGGTCCAGGGCCTTCAGAGAATTTTCTTATTGAACTGTGATTTTATACTGGATTTTAACTTAATGGAATTCCATTTCAAAAGTAAATTATCTTAGGGAGGGATTTTGCTGGCCAAAACTGTTAAGACTCTTTCATGTTCCTTAGGATAAATTAATATCTGGCAATTTTTGATCCACAACCTTCTATTGGCAAGCTGTATATCTCTTTCCCACTGATCTAGGACATATATTATATTTTATATATTTATAAATATATGCATATATAAGATTTATTCTAAGATATATTGTGTGTATATATAAATATGTGCAGGTATATATAGTTACACATACATATGGTATGTGTGTCTATCTTAGAAAGTTACCTGGGGGCTACTAAGAAGGTAATTGACTTGCCTAGGGCTATAGAGCCACCATGTAGCAAAGATGGGACTTTAGCCCAGATCTTTCTGACTCCAACTCTAACACCCTATCCAGTATGGCACAATGCCTCTCTTTTCTGCAGATTCTGTTAGCAAATTCCCACTCCTCCCTGCATGTACACTATGGTTGACTCCACTTGCCAAAAAGGCTAGTGGGATTCCACACTGGGCAACTTCTGTCCATGGCTCTGCCTCTGGGTGGGATCAGGTGGAAAGGGAAAGGGAAAAAGGGACAGAAAAATTAAGAAATGATGAGACTGTCATATATCCTAAACTTGTAAATGGTCCAAGAGTAGACTTGCCAAATGTATTGGCCCACAAAAATTAGAAACAAAGAACACATTGATATCCGTGCACACTGATCTATAGAGAGTAGAAGTATTCTATAGGTTATCCAGGAAATTCTGAGTGGAGGCTACATCATATTGGTGCTTAAATTGAAAAATTGATGCTGTGTACCAAAGGGCTTTCTAATTAGAATCCTATACAGTACTGACAACTTGAGCTTTGACACCATGGTGTCAGCCTTTAATTAATTTGTTTTCCATGAACTCGATCAACATGTCTCTTCTAATCTCTTCTTCCTTTTGCTTCTTCTTTTTGAAGTTATTCTAACCCCAGGCTATTATCTTTTAAAAATTCCCTGGTAGGGAAAAAATCTTATCCTGTTATCTGCTCCTCTTGTTCTGGTACTTTCTTCCTGTATCATGTATAACACCTCCTAGTTTGGGATCACTTAAAGCTGTAATTAAAGAGCTTTTTAATCCATCCCCCAGATTATTTATGAAAGTGATAAACAAAACTGGTTCTGACCCTAAGCTCTTCCAAAGCAAGTAATCTAAACCAACATGGTCCAACCAGATGTGGCTTCATTTTTAACTGGTCCTTGTTTATAGTCCATATGAGATCTATTTCATGATATCAGTAACTAAATGAAGACCTTCTAATTTCTCTAATGTAACTCTGTATGGTGGTGTCCTATATGGAACCCTTTCCTAAAGTCCAGATGTGTTATGTCCTTTCATGTGTACATTTGGTAATTATATCAAACATTTGATCTCTCACACTTGGAAGGCCACCAACTGAGAGGCGGCAAAAAGTGGAACGGCCCCATTAAAATCAACTTTGTCTTAATGTGGATTAGAAGGGCTAGTGAGCAAAGGGAAACAGTGGACAGCAGAGTTAGAAGCTTTTAAAATGCAAGATTCCCTCAGTAGAGAACAGGAAAAACTAGAGAGGAAAAGAAACAAAAATCTGAGGAATTTATTGAGTCTAGTTCTAAAAAACAATTCAGAAATATTTTTAAATAACTAAATTGGTCATATCCTTTGACTCAGAGATCAGTGATATCTCTATCTGTCTGTCTGTCTGTCTTTTTCTCTGCCTACCTGCCTGCCTGTCTGTCTGTCTACCTTTCTATCTATCTATCTATCTATCTATCTATCTATCTATCTATCTACCTATATCCCAAGAAGGTTAAGGATAGAATGGTCCCATTTAGTTTTATCTATCTATCCATCTATCTATCTATCTATCTATCTATCTATCTATCTATCTATCTATCTATCTGTCTGTCTGTCTTTCTCTCTGCCTACCTACCTGTGTGTCTGTCTATCTAACTTTCTATATCCCAAGAAAGTTAAGGATAGAATGGTCCCATTTAGTTTTATCTATCTATCTATCTATTTTTGTATCTATCTATCTAAATATATATCTATTCATCCATACATCCATCTATCTATTTTTCTATCTATCTATCTATCTGTCTGTCTGTCTGTCTGTCTGTCTTTCTCTCTGCCTACCTGCCTGTCTGTCTGTCTATCTATCTATCTATCTTTCTATATCCCAAGAAAGTTAAGGATAGAATGGTCCCATTTGGTTTTATCTATCTATCTATCTATCTGATTTATACATAGATATATACAAAATATCCAAAGCAGTACTTTTTGCAGTCACAAAGAACTAGAAAGAAAGTGAGGAACCCAATGATTTATTGTTTGTTGTTCAATTGTGTCCAATTCTTCATGGCTTCATGGACCATAGCACACTGATACTGTCCATAGGTTTTTCTTGGCAGATATATCGCAGTGGTTCTCCTTTTCTTTTTCCAATGGATTATGGCAAGGATCACACAGCTAGTAAGTTGGTTGATTGGGATACATTTAAAAAATAGTGATTTATGAAGAAATTAAATACTATTGAGCCATAAAAAAAATGAAGGATATGAGGGACTCCGAGAAAGACGGGAAGATCTATATGAATTAATGCAGAATAAATAAGTAGAGCCAGGAAAAGAGCCTAGCTTATGGCAACAAGGATGCAAATGGAAAAAACAATAAAATGAAGTAAATGCTATGTAGTTATCAACCATACATACATTATGGGCTGTGTGTGCTTTATTGTGTTCAAACACACACAGGTGAGTAACTTAGAGGATGTTATAATCCTTCCCCCAATCTATACTAGTATTTATGAATTGCTAGTCCACTGATCAATGATGAGAGCAATAGTTCATCACTTTGCCACTTATTGAATGATTGGTACATTTACTTTTCAGGCAAACATCAGGGACTGTGTCTCATCTAAATTTTGTTCTCCTTGTGTTAAACACGGTCATCTAGTCACAACATAAACTCCATTGTTTAGTTGTTGAATTGAACTGAATTGAATTCATATTCTTTCTGTCATTGATACATTTAGAGTTTAATCATGTTTGTAATATATAACACTTTGAGGTTTATAAAGAACTATTCTAGATAGACAGATGAAAGAAAGAAAGAAAGAAAGAAAGAAAGAAAGAAAGAAAGAAAGAAAGAAAGAAAGAAAGAAAGAAAGAAAGAAAGAAAGAAAGAAAGAAAGAAAGAAGAGAGAGAGAGAGAGAGAACGAAAGAGAGAAAGAGAGAACGAAAGAGAGAAAGAGAGAAAGAGAGAAAGAGAGAAAGAGGAAGGAAGGAAGGAAGGAAGGAAGGAAGGAAGGAAGGAAGGAAGGAAGGAAGGAAGGAAGGAAGGAAGGAAGGAAGGAAGGAAGGACGGAAGGAAGGAAAAATGTATTTTTAAAGTACTTAATATATGACAGGCAGAGGGCTAGCTGGGCACTATGAATACAAATACATGGAAGCAAGATAGTACTTGACTTCAAAGCTCTTTTACTTCAGTAGTGGAAGACCATATAAAGGCAGAGATATTGTGAAGCTCAAATGAGATAATAGATGCAAAATTATTTATGAAACTTAAAGCAAAATGTCAGTTATCAGTATTATTTTATTACTATTATCAGCCTAAAGTCACAAGCCCCCAGTCTAGTGGTAATTTCATTCCCTGAACTTTCTAGTGCACTGAGCTCAGGCAAGGTCTATAGAGCAACCCAGGGGTATCCTGGTAAATATTTGACAATTGGGTTCTAAAAAATGCATACATGATAATACATGTAAAACCCAGGTCAAATTGCTTACCATCTCTGACAGGAGGGGTTGGAAGGGAGAGAGGGAGACAATTTGGGTCTTATAATTTCAGAAAATGCATGTTGAAAATTATTATGTTTAATTGGGAAAATCAAATATCTTTGAATAAAAAATTAAAATTAATGCATACATACTTTTAAGTTTAGTGTACATTATTATCACTTTCTTAAGTTTATACAAGCAGTGAAACACTGCATCAAGCTCAGATTTATAGACTGCTGATTTCTGATGTGTAAGTGTTCTTACTAAAAATTTAACAATGAGGAAACTGGTTAGATCTGGCTACAGACTATCCCCTGCATATATTCATCCTGCTAAAAAGTAGGAAAGGTATCTATAGAGGTGATGCAAAAGGAAGCAAGACCTACAGAAAGGTGAGGTGAGAGCAAACTGAAGCATGGCTAGGGCCCATCCCAAAATTGTGTCCTTGGGGGTCATACATGAGGAGAGGAGGGCCTACTAGGACAGAATTTTCCAGAGTGACAATGTACCAGGCGAGGAGGAGGTATTTTCCATGAACTCAACCCAAGAACAAGGATATACTTCAACCCTATGAGGTAAAAATATAATTTTCTACTTTTTATAGGTGGGGAAACTGAGGCTCAGAAATATTGTGTCTTTCTTTTAACAATTGTTAAATGATTCAGTCCTAAGCTTCTTCTCATCCTAAATCCACCCCTCTTTTTAGCAAATTATCTGACTTCTTTATATAGTCACACCTACACCCAACCATTGACAGGAGGAAGTTGGTACCACTCTTTGGAAGCCATAGAACTCAATAGTTGGTAAGAATATAATCATGTTGAGTTTCTAATTGGCTATTGAGTTTTTAACTGACTCTTGCTAATGGGAGATGGCCTCATGGTAAACAAATAAAATAATGCATGAAGAAAAGTTGAGTGAAGAAAAAAAATACAATGATAGAAGACTAATTCTTTTTGTAAACATGACCTCTTTCTTATCTATACCAACATAGTAGTCCATGAGCTAAATAGCCACTAACTCCTCTTTCTGTTTATTGAAATTGAGTTAAATGTATGATGAAAATGTATAATGATGTGTTACCCCAGAAATAAGTGATGATTTCCTAGCTTTCTACTAAGCTGTAAAGGAACAAATGAGAAGGGATGCTATACTCCAGCATGTACAGAATGACTGTAAATACCTTGTTCCCAGTCAACTTTTCCCAAATTGTCCAGGACTCCCCAAAACAGACCCTAGCATCAAAGAAGTCTTTTCTACAGGTAAATCCTTATGGTTATAATTCTCCCACTCACCCATCCCAGCTACTTCTCTAATTAAAATCTTTAAGTAATCATTTGCAGTGTTACCATTATATTAGAATCTGATATTCATCTTATTTACCCTCTAGCATCTCACTAAACTTTCCTAAATCAATCAGTTAACAAATACTTACTAACCACCTATGTGCCATGATAAGAAATAATTTCTCCTTCCGCCTTTAATAATATCAATAATAATAATAATAATGCTAGCATTCATAAGGTTCACTAAACATTTTATATATATACTATCTTATTTGATATTCAGAATAATCTTGGAGGGGTTTGTTGTTCACTTTTCATTTTTTAATATCTTGACTTATGAGTGAATTGAATTTCAGTGAGGCAGAGATGTACAAAGTCTCCTAGAGAGTGAGTCACTGAAGTCCACTGGCAAGACAAAAGTCAGGATGATTGCCAATGGTTCAGGATACAGTAGATAACCTTAGTGTCTTCCATGTTTGAAGCCACCTTCATGGCCATTGGAACAAATTTTTCTCATCTACACATTCCACTGGGGGAGGTCTTCACATGCTTTGGGTAGACATCCTCTTAACTCACCATCAAGTTTGAAGCTGTCAGTTACCTTCAACTTAATTTAGCCTTCTTGCAGAGACACTTTTATCATGGCGTGGTTCCCGCATTTTCTACAACTTCTTGGAGCCACGGGTGGGAGCTGGGTGAAAGGTGAACACAAAATGTGAATGAACAGCCCTGAAAAGGACTCAGCCCAACCCTCACACCAGAAGTGCTAATCCTCCCTGAATACCCCACATACCCCAAGAGGGGATAGTACTATTATTATCCCCATTTTTCAAATGAGGAAACTGAGACTGAGAGACGTTAAAATAATTTGTACCCTCTGATTCAGAATTTGAACAGAGGTCTTAATTCTAAGTCCAGGACTTTAAATTCTGAGTCACTTAGCTATGCTCAACTAATAAATAGCATGTTTATAGCCTCTCCCAGCAAACCTGGGAGGAAGGAGGCATAATTATTATCATCACTTTACAGATGAGAAAACTATCCCAAAGACATTCAGCAAGTGTCTGAGGCAGGATTTGAACTCAGGTCTTCTGAATTCCAAGTCCAGGGTTCTATGAACTGTACTAAGTAGCTGCCTAACATCTCTATAACTCAACAGATATTAAGCACTCTATAACCAATATCTGATCTTTGCTGAAAGGCTGAGAAGTGATGGGGTACAGTACTCAAAAGAGAATAAGCATTTCTATTATGCCTACTATCTAACTTGATCCTGTCAACAGTCTTGCAATTTAGTGTCTGAAACTGGATTTGAACTCATATCTTCCTGACTCTAGGCTTCTTCTCTCTATCCACTGCATCAAAAATTTAGTTGGACACATAAAAAGAAAGGAGAATGATGGTGGACAGTGAAATCAGGAAAAAAGAAAGTTGAAGAAATCATGATTCACAATGAACCCTACAAATATTTATTTAAAAAACAGGAGGTGGAGCCAAAGTGGGGGGAAAAGGTACCAGGACCCACCATTTTTTCTACCAAACTACGCTAAAAAAAATACTAAAACGGATTCTGGATCAGCATAACACACACACACACACACACAAAAAGATAAGGTGACATACGTCATTTTTCAATCCAAAACAACTTAGAAAGTTGGCACAAGGGATCTAGTGCTCCAGGCTTGAAGTAGGCATAATATGCCAGGGTAAGTCCCACAGAGGCAACAGACCTTATCGAAGAAAAAGGTCCAACTGAAGCAGCAGCCAAGGCTTCTGGAACTCTCAGCTATAGATGGGAAGGGGAATTCACACAACTGCTCAGAAGGAGATTACAGAGGTCCCTTTGTTGGCTGTGAATACAAGACTCTTGTCACATTTTAGAACCAGTTTGCAGCCCTGGAGCACAGTTGCAGGGTGAGGAGGAACACCAGCATACATCAGCACTTGTAGCTGCAGCTGAGCAGGGGAACCCCAGTCATAGTTCCAAGTGATAAAAGAGTGCTTGAGTTTACTCACAGACCAGAACACTGACTGATAGAGTATTAAACACACCTCTCCTTACATTATACCACCTTGGAAGAATTGAAAGCAGATAGACCTCTGAAGGCATCAAAGAACCTGAAGCTTAGAACAATGCTCCTCCTGGGCACTGATTCACTCAGCCTGAGGACTGATTCACTCTCTGTGTGTTGGTGAGCCAGATTGGAAGAGGAGACTCTTCCCCTAGATCCTTACCCTAGATCTTCTTGTGGTGGTGAGTGGAGGGATTCCTTACTTGGTTCTTTGGTGAGAAGACCCTCCCTGCCCATTGGCGCTTCAGTGGGACATTCCCTTCAGCGTGGTGATTTTCTTGGTGGTCTTAGCCTTATGTGCACTGAAAATTCTCATGGATTCTTCCGCATCTCCTGGTTCTTTGAATTTTGGCTTCCTAATTAGGACTTTGGATTCTGGTGATATTTGCTTTTGGATTCACATTTGCGGTCTGGAGACATTAGGATTAAACTTAGGGTATTTGTAACAAGGCAGTACTTTCTGTCTATCTACATTTTTTCACTTTCACTCTTTCTATCTCTTTGTAACTAAAGCTGCTAAAAGTCATTTTGACTTGAGCTGTAATATTTTTAAATTGGTGACCACAATATTACTTTAGATCTTTCATATTAGCACAAAAACCTAAATTTAAATTCTTACAACTCCAAGAAAAACATTAATTGCTCTCAAACTAAAAAAGAATTAAGGAGCTCAAAAAGGATTTTGAAAAACATAAAAAAGTAGAAGAAAAATTGGGAAAAGAAATGAGGGTGATATGGAAAATCATGAAAAAAGAGTTAGTGGCTTGGTAAAGGAGGCACAAAAAATACTGAAGAAATTAATCACTTAAAAAACAGAATAGACCATTTGGTAAAAGAGGCACAAAAAATTTCAAAGAAGAGAAAAACACCTAAAAAGTCAGAATTAGCCAAATGGAAAAAGATATACAAAAAATGCACTGAAGAAAAAAAACTTCTTTAAAGATAGAATTGGCCCTTTGGGAAAAGAGATACAAAAATGCACTGAGGAAAAGAACTCTTTACAAAGTAGAATTGGCTAAATGGAAAAGGAATTACAAAAGCTCACTCAAGAAAATCATGTCTTAAAAATTAGAATTGGACTAGAAGTAGACTAATGATTCCATGAGACATCAAGAAACAAAGTCAGAAGAATGAAGAAAAAAAGAAGAAAATGTTTAATATCTCATAGGGAAATGACTGACCTGGAAAATTAATCTTGGAGAGATAATTTAATAATTATTGGTCTACCTAAAAGCTGTGATCAAAAGGATCTTAGACATAATCTTTAAAAAAATGCCAAAAGACATGATCAAGGAAAACTGCCCTGATATTCTAGAACCAACTACAAAATAGAAATTGAGAGAATCCATTGATAGCCTCCTGAAACAGTTCCCCAAAAGGCAACTCCAGGAATAGTATATTATTTTTAATTTATATTAATTAAAGTCAAATTTCCAAACTCCGAGGTCAAGGAGAAAATATTGTAAGCAGTCAAAAGGAAACAAAATCAAATATCATGGAGCAAGCCAGTCAAGATAACATAAGACTTAACAGCTTCTACATTAAAGGATCAGATGACCTGGAATAGGATATCCCAGAGGGTAAAGAAGCTAGGACTTCAAGATTCATTTGCCCAGCAATGCTGAGCATAATCCTTCCGAGGAAAAAATGGGTATTCAATGAAATAGAGGACTTTTAAACATTACTGATGAAAAGACCAGAGCTGAATGGAAAATTTGACTCTCAAATACAAGTCTAAAGGGAAACATAAAAAGATAATTGGGAAAGAGAATTAAAAGATATTCAATAAGGTTAAATTGTGTATATTCCATGTGGAGATGATTCTTCTATCATCAAAGAACTTGCTCATTATTAAGGCAGTTAGAAGAAATCTCCATAGACAGAGGGCAAGGGTATGTGTTGAATATGATGAGATGATACAAAAGTAAAATTAAGTAAAGGCATAAGAAAGAGGAGGGAAAATGGAAAAAATATAATGGGACAAATTATTATATGTAAAAGAGGCATGAAAAAGCCTTCATACTGGAGGGGAAGATGGAAGAAGTGGGGAGGAGAGCATGTGAACCTTACTCTAATCACAATTGGCTAAATGAGGGAAAAACATGTACAATCAATTGGTTATAGAAAGCTATCTTACTCCACCAGAAAGTAGCAAGGGGAGGGGATAATAGAAGGGGAGATGGGGCTGATAAAAAAAAAGAAGGCAAATTGGGGGATTAGAGGTCAAAAATTAAATAGGAGTAAATAGAGTGGAAAGTAATGCACAGTAATCATAATGGTGCAAAAAAATTAAGTCTCTTTAATAAAAGTCTCTTTTCTCAAATACATAGAAAAATGAGTTGAAAATATAAGAAAGCAATTCATTTCCCAATATTAAATGGTCAAGGAATATGAAGAGGTAGTTCTCAAAGTAATTAAAGCTCTCTATAGTCTTGCAAAAAATTCTCTTTTACTATTATTTAGAGAAATGCAAATTACTTAAAGAAATTCTGAGATGCCACCCTACACTTATCAGATTGGCTATTATGATAGTAAAGGAAAATGATAAAACTTGGAGGGGATATAGGAAAGGTGGAACTTGAATGCCTTACTGGAGGAGTTGTGAACTGATTCAATCATTCAGGAAAACAATTTGGACCTATGCCCAAAAGGCTATAAAACAGTACATATCTTCTAGTCAGCAATACCATTACTAGGTTTGTTTCTCAAAGAGATAAAAAACAAAAAAGAAAGGATTTTATGGACAAAAATATTTAAAGCAGCTTGTTTTGTGGGTGCAAAAAATTGGAAAGTGAGGAGATATGCATCCATGGGTAAATGGTTGAGTATGTGTATGATTGTCATGGAATACTATTGTACTATAAGAAATGAGAAGCAGAAAGAACTCGGAAAAACCTGGAAAGACTTACACAAACTGAAGCAGAAGGAAATAAGCAGAACCAGGAGAACTTTGTACAATGGCAGGAATACTGTGCATTGAACAAAAAACTACTTTCAATAATACTGTGATCCAAAACTATCCCAAATGATTCATGATTTAAAAAAAAAAAAGCTATCTACTTCCAGAGAGAAAGAACTGAGTCTGAATCCAGATCAAAGCAAACTTTTTTCATTTTCTTAATTTTTTTTTCTGTTTGAATTTCCTTCCACAAAAGGATTCATATGGGGAAATGTTTCACATGATTACACATGTAAAATCCATATGAGATTATTTACAATCTCACAGGGGTGTAGGGGTTGGGGTGCAGGAAGGGAGGGAGTGTATAAATGGAGATTTTGAGCCTTTGGACTTCATCTCCCAGAAGTCCCTTAGTTTTTCCCAGGGTTCCATTTTCCTGTGTCCCCACATTTTGCTTGATTATATTTAAGTGGCTGTAACTCCTCTCTCGTCCTCTCTTTTGAACCTGCGGCTAAAGTCTGGTAGTTCTTTTGTTTTGGTTATTATAAATAAAACTATATAAAATATAATAGCTATTGATTATTAATTTTAAAACCCACAGGAGAGAATTTGATTTAACTCAATATTTTTTGGAAAAATGTTGGAAAGGGTTTTTACATGTAATTGGCATCGGAATAAAATAAAATTTAATTTAAGAAAACAACTGAGGTTCTCATAAAAGGAGACAATTTGTATGTTTTGGTGATTATTATCATAGTTTGACTATTGAAAATAATAATTCATTTCCATATAATTACTTGAATATTGTTTGACAATATCAGTGCAGGGAAGGGTGGTCCAGTAGTTTGTCTAAGATGTATTCCTTATTTAGATTTCATGTAATGACATTATATAATTTTTAATATTTCTTTATTATGTTGTCATGCATATATCTGTATCTTGTCGTGCCTTTATAACTATGTATATTATTGAAGATAATATTTTTGTACAATGGAAACTGCTGCAGTTGGAGTCAAAGAACTCAAGTTCAAATTTTGCCTGTGCCACTTACTATCTGTGTCACCCTGGGCAAGCCATATAATTTTTCTCGGTCTCAATATCCTCATTAGTAAAATAATGGAGCTGGACTAGAATACTCAATTCACAACTCTGCCTTTCCACAACCTTTCCAATATCTACCGTTCTCTCTTTTATCATCTTTCCCAATTTGTGCGGTGTGATGGGAAACTTCAAAGTTTCAATTTGCATTAATTTTTTTATTTTCATGTGGTCATTAATAGTATTGATTCTCTTAATAATCTAGGGCTCAGGCAGCTGAGTGGCTCAATGGATTGAGAGACAGACCCAGAGATGGGAGGTCCTGGGTTCAAATGTGGCCTTAGACACTTCCTAACTGTGTGACCTTAGGCAAGTCACTTGACTCCCATTGCCTAGCCCTTACCACTCTTCTGCCTTGGAGCCAATACACAGTATTGATTCCAAGACAGAAGGTAAGGGCTTAAAAATAATAATAATAATAATCTAGGACTATTGGGATGGCCATTGGAGAGTGGTGTTTGGCATCATCTGTTCCTTTTAGTTCCCTCCATACCTTAGATATCAGACCCTTGTCAAAAATAATTGATGCAATGATTTTTTTTCTCCAATTGACTGCTTCCTCTCAGTTGCTAGTCGCATTAATTTTGTTTGTGACCACACAGGGATATTTTTCACTATTATGAGTTTATCTTCCTTTTTTTTTAGAGAGGAAAAAACTTTTATTTAGATTTTCCCCTAAAAATGAACAAATTTGAGGATAACTATTATTTAATAGACTGAATGGCAATGGCATCCTTGCTATATTCATACGTGATATGGTTCTATCACACAGGGTATATGTGAGCTTTGTCTTTCCTTTCCTTCTCAAATGAAATCCCTCCAGAGTTGTCAAATAAAATGACTCATGGGTTTGCAAAATGCCATGCAAGCTTTGACCAGAAGTAAGTTTTATAGTCATTTTTTAAAAGCAGACCCAGAAACCAGACCAAATATTGTACACCCCAAAACCTCAAACTGTAACCTGGCAGTAAAGATAGGAACAGAAGCAGCAATGATCTAAGAAAACTTAAGACCATTGAGCTGAATTTTCATGGGTCTAGGTGGTTGCTTATTATTTATGTTAGGTCTGCAATAAATATTTCTGTTTGGGATTTTTTCCTTTGCCTGGGTCTCCTGCAGGTTTAAATTTGGTTAAAGCTTTGGCTAGTTAACTTTTATAGTCAGAAATGTTTGATTCGGGAGTTGTTAACACTTGTTGCATGCAGGTAAATAGACATGTGTGAACAGTCTGGGGGGAAAAAATTCCATTACCGCAGCTAACAGAAATAAATTGGCCTCCTTAATTTTGACTTCAGTCTGCTGGGGGAAGGTTCCTGCCTGCACAGCTTACCAAGGAACGGCTTGACTATTTCAATGGGGCTTTTGCTCACTTGTATCAAGCATTTGGCATCACACACTTGGTAGGTCAACATGCCCTGTGAAAATAGAAATCCTCCCCAGGATTCAGGGCCCCAGGAATGTCAACATCCATGTACACGTAGGCAGGAGCTCTCGGAGCTCATTCAGGATCATACAGTCTTCAGAGTCTCCATCAAGGCCATCAGACTCTCCATTTTAAGACTCAGACTGCTTCATTTCGAAATTTTTTCCACCACATGTGATCTCATGAGCTTTATGCTCTTGATTTTCTACATGCAAAGTGAGGTGTGTTTTGCATGTGTATGAGTCAGAGAAGCTATTAGGTGCCTGTGGACATGATGATAAATTAATTGGGAGACCTGAAGGCATTCCATTCGGCTCCAAAAAATTCAGTAATAGAAATTTAGCAAGGATTAGGGGAGACTCCAGTGAGGAATGATCTGGCATCAAATTAAGCACATGCAGTTGATTTAATGAAATCCACGCAGTCCTGACCTGGGGAGCTGACACGGAGTGGGAGGAGTGTCTCCTCAAAACATCCTGGCAACTTAGAGTCCCACGTTAGCCCCAGGTTTCATGGTTTGGCTACTCTTGCTCCCTTGCCCAGCCCTAACATTGTCCTCCAGTGTTGTGAACCTATGATACCTCTTTCCTAATGCCCAACCCTTCCCCACAACTCATTCTAGTGGCAAACTAGAGGACAGATCCATCCCCCTTTCCATCTGAATCCAGGGACCAACTGTGCTTCCTCTCATTCTTTCTGCTTACTAGTATTCACATCCTTTCCCACTAAAATCAACAGGTGTCAGTTTTAATCAGGCGGAAAATTTGTGCCTCCCTCTTATTAGCACATTTTCTAAATATATTTACCAACTGAGAAAAAAATTATCCCCCTATTCTATACTGTTTTTTTTCTTCTGGAACGATGTGGTTTGTTTGAAAAGGATTCTCCCCTCACCTCCATCCCTGACAAAAACTACTAGTATTGGTCAGTTGTATTTGTCAATGACTCTATCTGTCTGTCTGTCTGTCTGTCTGTCTATCTATCTATCTATCTATCTATCTATATCTCAAGAGGGTTAAGGATAGAATGGTCCCATTTAGTTTTATCTATCTATCTGTCTGTCTGTCTTTCTCTCTGCCTACCTGTCTGTCTGTCTGTCTGTCTAACTTTCTATATCTCAAGAAAGTTAAGGATAGAATGGTCCCATTTAGTTTTACCTATCTATCTAAATATCTATCTATTCATCCATCCATCTATCCATCCATCCATCTATCTATCTATCTATCTATCTATCTATCTATCTATATCTCAAGAGGGTTAAGGATAGAATGGTCCCATTTAGTTTTATCTATCTATCCATCCATCCATCTATCTATCTATCTATCTACCTATCTATCTATCTGTCTGCCTGCCTGTCTGTCTCTCTGCCTACCTGCCTGTCTGTCTGTCTATCTATCTATCTTTCTATATTCCAAGAAAGTTAAGGATAGAATGGTCCCATTTGGTTTTTATCTATCTATCTATCTATCTATCTATCTATCTGCCTGTCTGTTTGTTTATTAATCTATATAATTATTCATTCATCCATTCATGATATATTAATATGGATATTATATTTGTGTACATATAGAGCTATCTATATATACATAAATGTATAATACACATACCTATATATTCATATACATACATATATGTGTGTATAGATAGATAAGTGGATGGATGGATGGATGGATGAATGAATGAAGAGAGAGAAATAGATAGACAGACATATAAATAGACATATCTATTAACTGTAGATACTGATACTAACCATGAAGGAGATTCAGTCTATGGGAAAAAATGGAAATGAAAATTATTTGTTTGAGCCCAGGTCTTTCTGACACCAAGTTCAAAACTGTAATCATTATACTAATTTCTCTCTTCCTTTAATAGAAAAACAAAATTAAAGTGCTCTATTGTGAAGGAGAGAAATTGGAAAAGTCTGCAACAAGGCTGGAAAAGCAAAAGACTCCAGAGCTGTCACTCAAGGAATGGTGACCAGTAAAGACTGTTGAGAAGGATCTAACAAACTGAAAATCTTGGTCTTTTTGCCTTGGAGACAGAAAGGCAGAAGGGTTCTCTTGGCTTGGGGACAGAAAGAAAGTTCAAAAGTCCAGCTCTCTCTGATTTTCTCTGCTGTGCTATAGTGACTGAATTAACAGACCTGATAACCAATTTTCCCAATCTGAACTATATTCCACTATCCTCCATCTTAGGAATTATTCTAGTGTTAGGGAAACCCCAAACCCTCTTTCTCTCCATTTTCTTATCTTTGCCTTTCTCCCAATAAACCCCTTATTTAATCTAAGAGAAGAGAAAGGAGTGATTTATTTAACACACCATAATACTCACTCTGAGATGATTTAGAGAGACCAACAGAAGAATCGACTGGAAGGGCAGGGAGGAAGGGAGGAGGGACAAGGAGGGAGATAAAACCAGGGAGGGTGAAGGGAGGAAAGGAGGGAGGAAGGGAGGAGATTAGTAAATCTGATCTTAAATTATTGATTTATTTAATAATCCCTTATTACACTATGCACGTTAATTGTTCTGGTATCCTATTTTGGATTTTCACATCTTATGGAAAAAATAAAAGGAGGGAATGAAAAGAGGTCAAGAGAGTAACCAAAAGAATCCAACATGTGGAGAATAAGAAAAAAGAATAAAAAGGTTAAAGCTGTTGCTGATAGCTTTTCTTTAAAAGTAGGTTACTGGAGGACAACTTTATAATTATAGTCAAGATTTTGCTGTGGATGGAGAGTGCTTTTTAGTTTATTTTTCCATCTACAGGAAGTGAGCTTAAATTATAACAAAAGATGCAGGTTACCCAAAAGGACAAACTTCCTGCATATATTGATGTTCATGTACTGACTTGTATAACAAAAAAAAATGTAGAATTTCTATTCTTGGAGACTCATAAGAATAAGACAATCTGCTGGGGTTGGAGGAATAGTTATACCTGAAAGCAGGGAGCTGGAGTAGCAGACTTCTTCAAGTCCCTTATAATTCCATGATTCTGTGGTCCACACAAAACACACTTTTACTCTAAGTAAGCATGTCTGCTATTTTAAAAACAGGGTAAAGGCTTTTATTGACATTATTATAATTATTTTTTGTTTCTTGTTGTTCAGTCATTTCAGAAGTGTCTTATTCTTTATGGACCCATTTAGGGTTTTCTTGGCAAAGATCTTGGAATGGTTTGCCATTTCCTTCTCCAGTTCATTTTGCCGATGAAGAATTGAAGCAAACAGGGTCAACTGACTTACCGAGGATCACACAGTTAATAAGTGTCTGGGAACAAATTTGAATTCAGGGAAATAAGTTCCTGACGCCTAGTCTGGCACTCTATCCACTGCAATTTTTTCTTTTCTGCAATTGATATCTTCTTTTACCCCATTTCATTGGATTTCTTACATACATAGGATTATAGATTTAGAATTGGAAAGACCTTAGAAACCATTAAGCCCAACCTTCTCACTTTACAAATTAGGAAATTAAGGCTCAGAGTGTGATCTTGCCCAAGGTCCCAATGCTACTATCAGAGGAAAGATTTTAATTCAGGTCTTCCTGGTTAGCACCAATCTCCACACTACATCAATGTTACTAGTTTTATGTTGCTAATGTTAATACAATCTGAATTCACATGTAAAAGTCATCAAGTTTTACTAGACCAATAATGAGTGAGTCCTTCTTATCCCAGCTGCCAAAGAGAAGACAGCATCTTTTAAAGACATATTCTTTACACTTCACTCAAATCTGAAGTCAATGACAAAGAGATCAGCTTGGGCTCCCCAGGTTGTGCGAGCAGAACACATGTGTTGTCGGTTCCTATAAAGCTAAAAAGGTAGCTAAGTATAGCTCTAAAAATAAAGATCCTTAATATATCTACTGCCCAGCCTCACTGAGTTCAGGGAGGTTTATCACAACAAAGTTGGTCATTAGGTGATGGATGTTTCAGGCACAGTAGCTCATGAATACTAACGAATAAATTGCTGCATCTGTGAAGGGTGTCCACAGCCATGAAATTGTGGGTCCTTGATGTATTCAACTATAAATACAATTCCATTACAACAATCCCCCAGGAAGGAGTTTTTATAGAATGCATATGCAGTCTGGTGATACAGAATAAAGTAAAAAGTATTTCAGAATCAGAAAACCTGAATTTGAATCAGAGATGCACTGATAAATGTTTAACAATCAGCCCTCTATGGAGGAGGGAGGAGAATATAGCCCCAACACACTTTTAACTTGAATATAATGAGGAGGAGGATAGCTAACTTAGGTAGTGTTAACTATATATCAAATATCATCTTATTTGTACAAATATGATCTTTTTTACATTGAAAGTAATCCTGGGAGCTAGGTTCTGTTATTATCAACATTTTAGAGTCAAGGAAACTGTGGCAAGCAGAGGTTAAATGACTTGTCCAAGGTAATGTAGCTAGTAAGTATATAAGACTAGATCTGATCTGAACTCAAGACTTCCTGATTCCAGGTCCAGTAATCTGAACACTATAGAACCACTTAGCTGCCAGTCTGCATTATCAACATTTTCTCCATCACTTCTCAAATTTAAATAATTAACAAAATAATAATCAATCCCTGATTTGTAGCACTTACCAATTTCTCAAGCATAAATGTTGAAAATTTAATAATCAACGTAATGGAATACTATTGTGTCATAAGAAATGATGAGCAAGAGAAGCTCAGAAAAACCTAGAAAGACTTATACAAACAGAAGCAGAGTGAAATAAACAGAATCAAGAAAACAGTGTACACAGTGACAGGAATACTGTACAAATGAACAACTATAAATAACACAGCTATTCTCAGAAATACAATGACCTAAAACAATACCAATGGATTCCTGATAAAAAATACCATCTGTTTTGACAGGCAGAACTGATGGGATGGAGGTCTGAATCTAGACTGAAGCAAACTTTTTTCATTTTCTTTCTTAATTTTTTTAGCCAAGTTTGCTTGAATAATAAGGAATAATATGGAAAATGTTTTACATGGTTGCACATGTAAAATCTATGTGAGATTGTTTACCATTATGGAAGAAGGGAAAAGAGAATTCAAGTCTCAATTTTCTTTTCGAAATGTTGGAAACTGCCTTTATATGTAATTGGGGAAAAAATAAAAGAAAATTTAACAATTGGGTCTCTTGAGCCAGCTGTAACTAGATCCAGCACAGCCCTGATTCGAACCCTGATTCTTTTATTTTCTATATTAGTGAAATTAGGCATGTCATTTAACTTCTAGGTGACAAGGTGAGACCAGATAACCATTGAGATCTCTTCCTGCTTCTAATCTATGATCTATGACTCTACAACACTGGTATCACTATACTAGAATTCTCAGACTCTGACTTACTCAAATTGGATCTCTTTTGGGGATTTACCATTTCACAATCATTGGTTAATCATTCTCCTATCCAGTTTACTTCACAAAAATCTCTAAATATAGTCTATGACAAATATAATATTTGTGGGCAATAAATGTGGGCAACAGGGTCCCCAGCTCCAATATAAGAACTCAAAGTAATAAATTCATTTATTGACTACAGGATGATCTTTATTTCACCTGAAGGAAAAAAGCATAAATTCAAAGGACTCTCAGGGGTCTTTAGGCACTACAAAAGAACATATAAAAGACTCACAAAGGTCTATATACAAATTTTCTTCCCTCTCCTGTGAACCCTATTTTCCCCTAGTGTCCTAAAGTCCACCAACTAATAACGTTCCCCCTTGCACATTGTAGTTTGGAATCTTCTCAGAAAAGAATAGAATTTAAGTTGTCTGTTGACCAATTCTCTGACATTCCAAGGTAGGCTATTTTCCACAGCAATGAACTCAGTCTACCAGGTTCTTAGCACACTTAGAAAGGAAATACAAGTAAGGATGCTAGTCAGGTTACCCCTTTCCCCATTGAATAATTTACAATAATATCAGAGGATGCAATGTGGATCCCTTGCTCTCCCATGTTATGACCAAAGTCCTTACACTGGGAGCTTATACATGATCTTCTTTTCTCCCCAAAAGATATGAAGCCCCAAGAAATATATTTTCTCTGAAAGAGTCGATTGTGGAACTGTCAAATGTTACTCATGGGAGAGCTCCCAAGGCTGGTTCTGCCTAAAGAATCCTCACTCCTGCTAGAAGGCTTGCTCTGGACTTGGACTACCTAGTAAATCCCCATCAACTAGTTAGAAAGTCATGTTCCAGGATTCCCAAATTTGGAGCTGTTGGAGAGGGGTGCTATGGGGCTCCCTTTCCCATGGTTCCCATGTGGTTGAGAAGTTATATATATATATATATATACACATATATATTCCAGTCTGATGAGTGAACTATGCATATACTTCTTCCTCAAGTTCACCATTAAGAGCACTTTGCAAGGATGCCCTTTCCAGAGTAGAAACACAGAAGAAAAACAACTGCTTGATCACATGGGTTGATGGGGATATGATTTGGGAATATTGACCTTAAACGATCACCTGGTGCAATTATCAATAATATGGAAATAGGTCTTGATCAATGACACGTGTAAAACCTGGTGGAATTTCATGTAGGCTATGGGGGAGGGGGGAATGGAGGGGAAGAAAAGAAATGAACCATGGAAAAATATTCTAAATTAATTAATTAAATAAAATTTAACAAAAAAAAAAGATGCCCTTGCCATCATATTGTCACATTCTAAGGGTGAGACAAAATGATCTGTAGACACTATTTCATAAGCTGTGGCAAAGGGGAAAAAGGAGTGGGTAGGAGACAAAAAGATGTACACAGAAATATACAATACAAGGTAGGGAGTAGCAGAGGCAAAGGAGAAACACATGAATAGATTTAAGAAAATTTGGAAAGGCTCAGTAGAGGTGAAATCAGAAGTTTTTCACATGGGGCTAAATTGGAGGTTGGGGCAATAGAGAGGGTGGCATAGGATGTCCAAGGGTAAAAAGGATTTGGGGGAATATTAGGACTCCACAGTGAGGACTTTGGGTGCTGTCTGGGAACTTGGGAAAAATAAAAAGATAAACTTGTATTTGCATAGCACCAGAGATGGTACAATTTATCCTTACCATTTCACAGTTGAGGAAACAAAGTAAATAAAGATTAAATGATTTGTTCAGGGTCACCCAGCCAGTAAGTATCCCAGAGGATGGAATTGAACTCAGGTCTTCTGGACACTAGCTCCAACCCTTTATCCACAGTGCCACCTAGCTCCTAAGGGTTAAATGACTTGCCTGAAATCTCACAGATATGATTCCCATTTTACAGATGAAGAGTTTAAGGGGCTAATTGCCCTGGGTCACATAGCAAATAAAACTTTAAGTTCAGGTTTTTCTGATACCAAGTCCAAAGCTCTAGCCATTATACTAGTTTCTCTCTTCTTTTAATATAAAAACAAAATCCTGGAAGAGATATTTTTGACCATTTGTCCACACACACACAGCCCCTCACTATACAGTTTGCCACTGGGAGGAAAATTACATACACAAATCATGAATTTTATATCATAAAACCCTAATTTCATAATGATGGATGTAGGAATTTATCCATAAGAGAGGAAAGCAAAACAGCAGCTTCTCTCCCTGATTTCTATCAGTGACTTAATAATCAGTCATTTCATTCTGGGCTTGATATTAGCAAATAAATGAAAAGTTAAAAGTGTTAGAACTACAAAGACTTTAGTGACCCTGGAGTCCAACCCCCTAATTTACACATAAAAAAACCAAAAATGCAAAAAAAAATTAAGCTATTTGCCCATGGTAACACAGTAGCAGAGATAAAATCAGTACACAGATTCTCTAATTTTCACGGTCCTTCCTATTACACCAAACAACCTCTCTACCTCACTTTGTGCATCTATTAAATAAGGTTCTAAAAACAAACCCTTATCATTTGAGTGTTGCATGAAGTCAAATGACCATTTTCAGAGTGACATTGAAACCTTAGAATTTAAGGGATGATTGCTATTATGCTCCCTTTATTACGTTTCTCAGAGTTGGAAAGTTGGCTTTTAAGAGTTGGAACAGAGTGGCGGAAAATGAAGCAAGTTGCCAAGACTGGTTGACTGATTTTCTGACCACAGACTCCTCCCCCCCCCTTAAATTGTAGTTTCTGTGTTCACTGCTTGTTTCTTTAATGAAAAAAAGAAGGGTAAAAGGCCAAAGAAAAAGAAAACCAGAAAATGAAATATATACAGAGAGGGCCTTCCACTTCCCTAAATCACTTTTTTTAAACTGGCAACAAATTTGGAAAATGCATGTTTTCAGATTTAATTTGTTTTTATACCTTCTAAGATACTGTTCTATTGTGATGGAGAAAGACTAAGAAAAACAAAATGACTGCTTCCTGTAAGGAGGAAAATAAACCTTTCCTCCTATGGATTGACTAAAAAAATGTTAATATATAAATATATAGAATAGAACATATAATAATAATATATAAAATATTAATATTCCCTAAATCTGGTTTTGACAAAGATGTTAAGGAAATGCTTTATTTAAAATTCACTTAGATGACATTAGGGAAACCTTTTTAGGTGGGCTCACTACCAGTGTCTGCAAAAACATAAAAATTCAAAGGCAGGAAAATCTGTGGCACTTACTTGAATCAAATAATAATAATGATAATGATTGTTGTTGTTGTTTAGTCATTTTAGTTGTGTCTGACTCCTTGCTAGGGGGTTTGGGGGGGACAGTGTTCTTGGCAAAGATACTAGAGTGGTTTGCCATTACTTTCTCTAACTCACTTTACAGATAAGAAAACTGAGGTAAACAGAATTAAGTGACTTGCATGACGATAGCTGATATTTATAAAGTACCCTAAAATTGGTAATTCATTTGTAATTGGACTCAATTCAATATAGGATTCATGTGAACCTCTCAAAAGTCCTTTGAGATAACTGAGCAAGTCACTTCAGAGAAATTGACCCTCTCTTTGCCAATGCAAACTTTTATGTGTCTGAGTGTATACAAATGACCATATTCTACCCCAGTTAATCGCTCCCTCTCTCAACCCCATTCTCTCACTAATCTTCAGACTTGCCTTGTCTATTGGCTGCTTCCTTGCTGCCTATAAGTACCCCCCAAGTCTCCTCCATTCTTAAAAATCCTTACCTGATCTATCCATCCCTGGTGGTTATTATTATCCCTTTCATATTCGAGAAAGTTATGTACAATTTCTGGCTCTACTTTCTTCCCTCTCACTCTATTCTTCACTCTCTGGCTTCTGATCTAATCATTCAATGGAAACCACTATCTCCAAAAATTACCAACGATCCCTTAATTGCCAAATCTAATGGCTGTTTCCCAATCCTCATCCTTCTTGACCCCTGAAGTCTTTGATGCTCTTGGCTACCTTCTGCTCTTTGATACTCAATTCTCTCTAGGTTTTCAGGGCACCACCCTCTCCTTGTTCTCCTCCTGCTTGTCTGTTGGCTCCTTCTCAGTTTCCTTTGTTGCATCTTCATCTGGGTCATGCCTGCTAAACACAGGTATCTCCCAAAGTCTCTCCTGGGTCCTCTTCTCTATACTATTTCTCTTGGTAATCTCATCAGCCCACACCATCATTTCTATACAGATGATTCTCAGATTTATTTATTTATTCAGCCCTAACTTTTCTCCTTATCTCAAGTCTCACATCTCCAACTATCTATTAGATACCTTGTCCAAAACTGAACTCATTGTTTTTCAGCCCAAATCCCTCCTTTTCCATACTTCCCTATTACTGTCCCATCATTCTCCAGTCACCCAAGTTTGCAACCTCCATGTCATCTTCAACTCTTCACTCTTTCTCACCAATTGACCCTCACTCCCACCATAACCAATCTGTTGCCAAGACTTGCCACTTCTACCTTTATGGTATCACTTATATATGCTCTCTTCTTTCCTCTGGCACTGCTACCACCCTGGTGCAGGAGCTTATCACCTCATACCTGGACTATTGCGACAGCCTGCTTTCTGACTGGTTTCTTTGCCTCAGGTCTTTTCCCACTGTAGTCCATGTTCCATTCAGCTATTTATGTGATCTCCCCAAAGAGCAGATCTAACCACGTTACTCCTCCCTCCCTTCAATCAATTATAAAGACCCCAAAATCAAATATAAAATATTCTAATTCATTTTTAAAACTATCATCTCCTGTCTTAGTATCAATTCTAAGACAGAAGAGCAGCAAGGGCTAGGCAATTGGGGTTAAGTACCATACCCAGGCTCATACAGCTAGGAAGTGTCTGAAGTCATATTTGAACCCAGGTCCTCTCAACTCTGGGCCCAGTACTCTATCCATTGTGCTGCTTAGCTGCCCCTCTAACTCATTTTTAATCCTTACTTTTCATCTTAGAATTATTACTGTGTATTGGTTCTAAGGCAGAAGAGCGGTAAGTGTATCAATTCTAAGAAAGAAGAGTGGCAAGGGCTAGGCAATGGGGGTTAAGTGACTTGCCTTGGCTCTCAATCCACTGAGCCAACTAGCTGCTCTTCTATTTCATTTTAAAGTCCTTCATAACCTGGACTCTTTCTAGTTTTCTTTCTCCTTATACCTTATACTCCTCTACATACTATATGGCCCAGTGACAGTGGCCTCATTACTATCCCTCTCCCAGGACACATCTTCCCACAGTATATTTTCACTGGCTCTCCTCCATCCCTGGAATGCTCTTTCTTCTTATCTCTGCATCCTAGATGCTCTATTTTCCCTCAGGTCTCAGCTAAAATCCTACCTTCTGCAAGAAGCTTTTCCTGACTTCCCTCACTGCTTGTGCCTTCCCTCAGTGACCATCTCTAATTTATTCTGTTTATACCTAGGTTGTACATAATTGTTTCCATTTTGCTTCCCCAATTAGTCAGTGAGCTCCTTGAGGACAGGTTTTGCCTTTCTTCTTATGCTCAAGACTTAGCTCAGTGTGTAGCAATTAATAAATGTTTAATAAATGCTTGTTGACTTTTTGGCTTAACTCATATTCCCCTCCCTTGGTCTTGCTTTCCTCCTCTGTAAAATGAAATGGTTGGATCAAATAATCTCTGAGGTCCCTTCTATTTCAAAATTCATGAACCTAGTTTTCCAATTTTCCAGATAAGAAAACTGAAACTCAGTGAGTTTAAATGTCAGGTATGGGAAATCTCAGAGATAGCATTCAAATCCAGGTCCAGTGATCTTTGGCACATGGGAAAAATAACTTAAATTCTCTTTTATTTCTTTATCTGTCTAATGGAATGGATAATAGTAATGATGTCTACCTTATAAGACTATTGTGAGAACCAAAGGAGTTAATGTGCTTCTTGATGATAAAATTCTGTTTCCCGAAGGAATCATAGATCCAAAAGGCTATGTGGTGCAACTTCCATGTTTTAAAATTGGGGAAATAGAGACCCAGTGAGATCCAGTAATTTTCCCAAGATCACAAAGGCATCATAGGATAGATGTGAACCCAAGTTCTCTGACTGCATAGCTAGAACTCTCACTGTATCAGCTGCCACAAACTGTATGACAGCCAACTTTTCAGAAATATTTGTGCTAACCCTTTTCCCTCTGAAATTCTTTGATTGGTTTGCTCCTATCAGTAACTTAAGATTGTATGATCATAGATTTAGTTGAAGGGTCAATTGCACTACTTGCCCTCTAACTGGCAATTCCTTAAAATTAGTTATAAATAAACATTGCTTACATTTAGATAGAACTTGATCCTAAAGTTTCCAAATTGCTTTTCTTCCAATCACTCTATGAAGTAGGAAATATAAATATTATTTCCATATTATAGATGAAGACACTAAGGGACTAAGGTATAAGATGAAGTGACTTGTCCAACCAGCACACTGGATACCAGAATTAAGATCCCAAAAGATTTTGCCAGGCTGGAACACTAGGGAGAATCTACTAAGGTTATTTTAAGGGGTTAAACAAAATCAATGCTATAATAATATATGTATAACCCAGATCAAATTGGTTATGATTTCTGAGAGGGGACAGGGAAAGTTGGGAAGAGAGGGAGAGAAACAGTTTGGATCTAATTTTGGAAAATGTATGCTGAAAATTGTTATTTCATGTAATTGGGAAAATCAAATATCTTTAAATAAAAAAAATCAATACTGCAAAGAGCAGAAGGAGGAAGAATGGTTCCCTTCAAAAAGATCTGAGAGGTTTTAGAAGATGACAAATTCAATTGGAGTCAATAGTGTAATGAGATAACCAAAAAAGGTAGTGCAATCTTAGGATGAATGGAAAGGCGTAAAGTTCAGTTTGAGTTGCCACATTTTAGGGTGGACATTGATAACCTGCAAAGTCCAGAAGGCAATCAGGTGAAAGATGCTAAAGGGTGGTAAAAGACCTTGACAGCATATCTTGTAAAGAACCCTTGAAGGAACTGGGGATGTTTAGCTGGAGGAGAGAAGACTTATGGGGAACATAAAAGTAATTGTGAGGTTCATAAAAGGCTATCTCATGGAAGACCCATTAGACTTCTTCTTGTCCTCAAAGGGCAGAACTAGGAACAATGGGAGGAAGTTTCAAAAAAGAAAATTTAGACATGATATAAAGAAAAACTTCCTAACAATGAGAGTTATCCAAAAGTGCAACAGGCTGCTTCAGGAAGTAATGGGATCCTCCCCACCAGAAGTCTTTAAATAAAGGCTTCATGACCATTTGTCAGATACATTCTAGAGGGTATTGACATTCAGAAATGGACTGAATTGAATGAATTCTGAGATCCCTTCTGAATATGAGATTCTGACATTATCACCTCAAGTCCAAAAAAAATGGTATTATTCTGAAAGAGAAAAGCATCCCACATCATTTTTCCCAGTTGTAGTTTAATCTAAGATTTAGCACCCCTTATATTATACTTAAAGGATAATTCAATGCTTTGGATCAAAATTCCATGACCTGACCTCAATTTCTTCTTCTATATGTGTCTCTATAATGTTATCCATGTGGGCATTTTTTTTTTAACCCAATCGTGATTATTGACATCCTGCAACTCCCATCTATGTCCTATAAATAGGTGGTCCACTCAACATACTAGAAGTCTTTCTCAGATTCTCTTGACCCCTTCTCTCTATACAGATACTACCTTAGTCTAGACCCTCAACACCATTCCCCTACATAATTCCAACAGCCTCCTAATTAGTCTTCCTGAAAAAAGTCTCTTATCACTCCAATGCAGTCTATCTGCTGCTGCCAAAGGAATTTTCTTTAAGTGCAAATCTGGAGTTGACTCTCCTACTCAATCAATGGATTATGTAGGCTATCCATCAGATACCCCATCATCTTGCTAAATAACTGACCCATCTTATCTTTCGGTATTCATTTGTAATGTGTTCTAGCCTTCTCAGGCCCATCACATGCCCCTCCATTGTCCTTTGGATGATTTTCCTCTCTGATTCTTTGGAATGTACATTATTCCATGATTTACAGTCAGAAAACATTGCCAGAAGAATACTAGTGTTAAACAAAGATTGGCCTTTGTGTGAAGAAGAAATCTGGAATCATAAAAAGAACTGTGTAATTTTCCAAAATCAATTAAGTTTGATGTCCTCTTCTTGGTCAATTCTGGGCCCAGATCAGTGTCCATTGGCAGTATCTGTCTAAGATATATATCTCAAAGTGCCCATCCCCAAACTGAACTTTCCCCCAAACCCTCCCTTCTTCTAAACTTCTCTATTCTCATCAAAGGTATCATCATCCTTTTAGTGCTCCAGACTCACAACTTCAGCAATATCTTTGACTCCCTATTTTCTCTCAGCATAATCTAATCAATTGCAAAGTCTTGCCATTTCTAATTCAAAAATATCTTTTGTATCTGACCTTTTTCTCTATTCACACATATTCCACCTTAGTTCAGAACTTCAACACCTCTTGCCTAGATTATTCCAACACCTTTCGAATAGGTCTCCTGTAGTAAATCTCCCATCACTCCAATCCATCCTACCTGCTGCTACCAGTCATTTTCCTTAAGCATAGGACTGACTTGTGAATCTCCTACTTTATCAAATCCAATGTCTTCCTATTACCACTAAGATAAACTATACCCCATCTGTTATAGAGGGACTAACAATTGTTAGTTCTGGCCCCTTTATTCTCCTCCCACCTGTGAAGATTGGATTTGGCTCTCCCCTGATTGTAACAATGAAGGTACTTAGCTCTTTCTTGATTGTGAAGATTAAATTGTAATCCACAATCTATTTTTTTAGATTTAATTCCCCAAAATGTAAATGCAGTACTTAAAGTTGAGTAGGAAGATCTGCCCATGTTAGATCTAATCACCAAAGGTGTAAATATCCCACTTAATCATGAAGTGGGAGGTCTGTGACCCACATGTGTGATAGTGGATAACAATCAGAATTGACTATCTGCCTTCTGGGCAGTCCTAGAGTAGAGTGTCAGCTGTGATTAGTAGACATGGAATTAGGGGAAGTGACACAAGAAAAAAGGTCTTTAAAAGAAAGAGACAAGGACCTGAATATGGTTGGTCTTCTGGGAATTTGAAAGAGACACACTTGGAGTGGAGCCTCCTGTAAGAGGCAGTTCTACTGGAGTTGAGGCTGATAAAGAATCTGCTGATTGAACTAACAGGCAGTCAGTGTAAAGGCTGACTTCCTTTCCTTGGCCTTTCTGGAGGCATCAACCTCCAGAAAAGGCCCATCATCTTGAGACTCCTTTCCCCTGACTGGGGCCTTAGAATTGCTACCTGGCTCAGAGGAAGCCTTTCTCTATTTCTCTCTCTCTCTCTCTCTCTCTCTCTCCTCAGTCTCTGTCTTCTCCCTCTCTCTCTCCCTCTCTCTCTCTCCCTCCCTCCCTCCCTCCTTTTCTTCTCTTTCTCTCTTCCCTAATATCTTCCCTCTATTGTAAAATAAACTACCATAAAGTCTATTTGACTTTAGTAATTCATTTTTTTGGAATTTAGAAATTAAATCCCTGGTGACCAATTAAATATACTTAGTCCAACCATAAAATTAACACACCTCTCTACCACCAACAGTACAGAAACAGAAATGTAGCACACAGAACTAAGAGATAGTTTGTACTTTTTCATTATATCATGTATTGCCATGAGAAAAGAATTCATCGCTGAGTGGTCAGCCTACTGGTAGTAAATCTCTCCATTTTTAAGTAGTCAGACTGGTGCAATTACCTCTACCTTTTGGAATATGAATCTATTGAGGATTGGGCAAATGCCCAGATTTCTCAGTATCTCACACTTGGATAATGCCATCTTGGGTGATCTGGGTATGTACTAGTGGAAGGAGTGTCCTTGGAGGTAGTGGGAGTTCTCAATGTCAATGAAAACACAGGTCTAAGCCCTGTTGCTTCTCCCCATAATTTGCATATGGTTATGTGTGTAAGTGTTTTGTCCACTGAGAGAATATAAGTTCCTTAAGAGCCTATTGCCAAAACCATGACATACAGTGTCTCTCCAGTAAGATGGCAGAATTTGCCAGAACTTACATTTTGCTAACACTGTCTAGCATTTTGCTACCTCTATTTCACTCCAGTGACATGTCAGAGTAGAATTCTGTTTGTGTCATTTGAAAATTCAAATTTGTCAATGTACTCCTACACTTCCGTATTAATCTCTTTACACAACTCCCCCTTTCTTTTGTCATCAGAGTTAATGTTTTTTCCGTGTCTTCAGAATTTCCCCTCTGAGAGCTTCCCATCTTTCCTGACCTGACATTCTCAGTAGAATTTCAGTCTGTGACATCATAAATTTCTTTCCTCTGGATATTTTGAGTACTGCTCTTTCCAGACCTACAATGTATGCCAAATTATTTCTGAGTTTTCTTTTCTTTGACACAAATCCTATGATGGAGTGATCATTTCTCCAAAAGGTTCTCAACATTTCTACTCCAGCCTTGGGTACCTTTTTGTTGTTTGAAATTAGATGTAGAATAGCAATTCCCTTGGCAATTACCTCTACTTTTTGGAATATGAATCTATTGAGGATTGGGCAAATGCCCAGACCTCCCAGTATCTCACACTTGGATAATGCCATCTTGGGTGACCTGGGTATGCACTAGTGGAAGGAGTGTCTTTGGGGGTGGGGGAGTTCTCAATGTCAATGAAAACACAGGTCTAAGCCCTGTTGCTTCTCCACATAATTTGCATATGGTTAAGTGTATAAGTGTTGTGTCCACTGAGACAATGTAAGTTCCTTAAAGTCAGGGACCATTTCATTTTTCTCTTTCTATTCCTAGGGCCTCACACAGTGATTGGCACATAAAAAGCATTTAATGAATATTTGTTGATTGTTCATTAAGAACATCCAAGAATTTAATAGCTTCCATAATTTGGGGAAAGATACAGCAAATGTCAAGATAGTGAAGCCCTCTTCCCCAGGTACTATGATCTTTAAAATATTAAGCTATTTTCTCTTTCTCTCCAGATAGTCTGCATTATACTGTACCAACAACAATGCTTTTATTTCAGTCTTTTTTTTTTAGCAAATTCTCTCCACTATGCTTTCCTCTCTAATTTCTGAATGTCTTCATGAGTATATTAATACACAATATGACCCTTCTTCCATTTGATCTATTTTGTTCCTTTTAAATAAGAGCTACCTTCCAGATCCAGTTTCCAGTCAGAGACTCCCTCCCACCAAGTCCCAATATTAATTAAGTCTTGTAAAATGTATGTTCTTCAAACTAAACATCCTACCTTTAGGGTCTCCCCTCTACAAGTTATCAGTTGCTAAAAAGGTCTTCCAAAGGCACAGATCTGACCTTGTCACCACCCTGCTCAAAATCCTTTCATGACTCTATTATTTGGGGGGATTTTTAAAAGTCAGCCTTGTTTTTAAGACCCTCAATAAATGGGTTATAACATCATACGCACTATATGGACTTCTAGACTACTAGATGTTTACAGAACTTGACATACAGAACTCTCTTGCCTGCATATTTTCAGATAGCCTGTTCTCTCATGCCTGATATGCATTCTTTACTCATTTATCCCTTTTAAAATCATCTTCCTTTAAGGTTCATCTAAGATGACACTACTTTCCTGTTCTCTCCCTCCCTCCTCCAATTGTAAGTGCCCTTTTCCTTCTCAAATGTCCTGATTATGTTTTGTCCGGATCTTCTCTTTATTATGGTCACTCACAATCTTTTTTTAAATTTTCTGTGCACATTTTGTAATCTCAACTCAGTAGATTGTAAGCTCCTCAAAGTCGGGTATTTTAAAAAAATTATTCCCAGT
The DNA here is from genome assembly GCF_027887165.1 of Monodelphis domestica. NCBI lineage: Eukaryota > Metazoa > Chordata > Mammalia > Didelphimorphia > Didelphidae > Monodelphis > Monodelphis domestica. Next base: position 263,683,800 of record NC_077231.1, read on the forward strand.
GCCTTTCCTACAGTGGGCACCTAATAATCATTTGTTGAATGAATGATGGCATATCTACATCATATCACCAAATCAGATAAGATCACAGTGTAATAGAACTCAGAGACTATCTGTTATAATCCATGCCCTCCATTCCATATCCAAAAGGGGAGTTATCCAACTTGAAGACTTCTCCTGAGAGAGAATGCATTATCTCCCAAGAAAGTTTTTATCCCACTTATAGATAGTTTTAGTTGCTAGGAAGCATGGCCCTAACATCAAGCCTAATGGTCCTTTCTTCCCACTATTCCTAGTTCTTTCCTCTGGGGTCAAGCAGAATAAGTCAGATTCATGTTCTATATGACAATCTTTCAAATGCTTTGAAGAAAGCTATCATGCCCCCTCCTAGACCTTCTCTTCTTCAATCTAAACATCTCCAGTTCCTTTGTATTAATCAACAAATATTTTTAAAGTGCCTGCAGTGTGACAGACAACCACTGTGATAGAGCCTAAGGATATTTAGTCTAAAGAAGAAAAGACTCTGATATGACACATTCTTTTTTACCTTCCATCTTAGGATCAATACTGTGTATTGGTTCCAAGACAGAAGAGTGATAAGACCTAGGCAATGGGGAGTGAAGTGACTTGTCCAGGGTCACACAGCTAGGAAGTGTCTGAGGCTACACTTGAACCCAGGACCTCCCATCTCTGAGTCTGATTTTCACTCTACTGAGCCACCCAGTTGCCCTTCACTATCTGGGTTGTCTTCCTTAGACTGCTTCCAAGCTTATCTTATGTCCTTTCTAAAAATGTGCTACCCAGGACTGAACAATGTACTCCATGATCTGACCATGGCAGAGGATACCAGGACTATCACCTCCCTAGGAGAAGATAACATGCCTGTCCTAATTCAGCATATGATTATATTAGTATTTTGTTTGTTTGACTTGTATTAATTCCCGTCTATTAAATCTCAGACCTTTTCTTGTTGAATATTTGCCTAGCAACACCTTTTACATCCTGGTACTCTGAAGTGGATATTTTTGAACCTGAGTTTAAGACTTTAATGTTTCTGTTAAATTTCATCTTATTAAAAGTTAACCCTGTATTTCTGTCTTTCGAGATCCTTTCTGAGTCTAGCCTCTTATGTTAGCTTAGTTCCTCCCTTTTTGAATCATCTTTAAATTTCATAAATATGCCCACTCTGCCTTTTTCCAAGTCATTGATAAAAAACAACAACTATTCAACATCTCAGGACAGTCCATGGAAAAATCTCCCTTTAAGCTGACATCAAACTATTAATGACCATTTCTTGGGTCTAATCATCAATCAGCTCCAAATCCCTCTTGGTTACAAGCCAATCTAGCAAACATATTTCTATATTTTCAGAAGAATAAAATGAGGGCATTTGTGAAGTGCTTTTGCTAAAATATAAATAAACACACTTCAATATTATCCTGTTCTATCAGGCTAGTAACCTTGTAAAGAAAAATAGAGAAGAAAAAGAAATTAAATTAGTCTATCATAACCTGTTTTTGACAAAGTCAGGCTGACTCTGTCCATTTGCAAATGTGTTGGTTCAACCTCGAGACTGACAAATGAAAACTACCCAAAATGCAGAGGTAAAAATAAGGAAGATGATAAAAAATGCAACTGGCACCCAATTTGGTGAACATCTCCATGTACTAACACAGAGACAGGTACTTTGGTGATATACAAATATAAGATGCAATCTCTGCCCTCAAGAAGCTTATGATGACAACATCACTGGGGAAATGAAGTATAAGGAGAAGAAAGATAAGAGCACAAAATCATACGTTTAAGGACTGAGATGAAGAGTAAAAAGCACAGGCAACTGATATAAGATTCAGAAGTCTTCAAGATGGAAGTGGCCTTGAAACAGACCCTGAAGGATGGATAGGATTTGAATAGGTCAACAGGCATTCCAGGCAGGAAGATTAGCTTGAGTAGTGCTATTCTTGCTCAGAGACAGGAATAAACATTCTATGTTTAGGAGACAGTGAGGAAAATGGTCCAGTTGGAGGAGCAGGGCTGTGTTTTTTATTGGAAGTAGTGGCAGTTAAGTTTGGATAAGCAAGTTAAGGTCAGATTGTTGAAGTCCTTGGATGCTAAGCTAAGGAGTCTGGACTTTATCCTGTGGGCATTGTTAATTTAAAACAAGCAAAAAAAAAAAACAAGCACAACTCCCAAGACCTTTTTTTTCATTGAATTGGATAAGTACAGAAGCAATTAAGTTTTAAAAGCCATTGTTTAACTTGGTAAAAAAAATGAATTAAAAAAGAGTTAATATGTTTTAAATTGTTATTATTAACTTCATTGTTTTCAATCCCATCAAGCTTTTTTTTCTGCACAATCAGGCCTTTTCTACCAAATTACAATTGAGTTGGTCTTAGCAAAATAAATAAATAAATAAATAAATGAAAGGGAGGCAATTCCATATAGCAAACACTCAGTATTTACTTATTTTAATCAATTAACGTGCATTTATTAAAAGCCAACAATGCATGAGACATTGGATATTTAAAGACACAAACAAAGCAGTTTTGACCACGTTATCACCCTGCTCCATAAAGTTCCATGAACACCCAAGTTTTCTAATCAGCACTTAAACACTGGGTGTTCGGGGCAGTCATAAAAAATAAAAAAGAAAGGGTTCATTCTTCAACCCCTTTAATGAAGCAATCTCACCTCCAAAAGAGTACATTTCTTATACTTTATTATAGACCCAACAGCGCTGGTTCAGGCTGCTGAAAAAGTTCAGGGCATCAAATGGGAAAATCCCAGTTCTTTTAAAAGAACTCTTGATACCAATTGAGAAAATCTCAATTTTTTAAGAAAGATTCAAGCCACCACATGGGAAAATCTCAGGCCCCCAACTAAGTGCACTGCTGGAGGGACCCTACATCTATATCTATGGCTTCACTATTCCTCCAGCAATGGAACTTCAAAATGGACCATTCTTCCCCAGCTTTTACTGATAGTGAAACCTCTTTGTCCTCTATGGCAAGAGGACTTAAATGTGCTTCCCATCTCTCCATTCGTGCCCTGCTTCTTTTTTCCTCTCAGCAGCTCTTTGTTGTGTTTCTACCTTGTACTTCTGGCCCACAGCATTCTGGGAAATAAGATCCCCCCATCAATTTAAGGGTACCATGTCAGTTACATGTATCCTTCTATATATATCACAGTGGAAGGGAAACAGAAGGAGCAGGTGAAAAGACAAGAGGCTGTTTCTGACACATGAGCATGTATAAGTACAATGCTTAAGCAGAGGGAGTAGTATAAGTGATGAAATAGAGGCAAGGCAGTATTTTCTATATTGTAAAGGGTTTTGAAATCATGGGTTATTATTTTTAGTCAGGAGATGCAGCATGAGCAAAGGGAGGCAGAAACATGTCTTGTGCTTAGGGAATGGCAGTGATCTGCTCAGAGCAGTAAGATATAGAGAGTATTTGGAAGTGAACAGTGGGAGCTAAAGTTTTCAGAGTGGGGAGTATCCATGTTCTGGAGGGTGGTATTAGATAGCTAGGTGGTTCAGTGGATAGAGCACTAAACCTGACCAAGAAGCTCTGAGTTCGAATGTGACCTCGGACCCATACTAGCTATGTGACTCAAGACACCTCACTTAACTCTAAATTTGCCTTAATCCACTGGAGAAGAAAATGGCAAACCACTCCACTGGGTAGGAGACTTTGTAGTAGTCAGAAACTAGGCACAGAGAGGCAGATCAATTAGGAGTTTGTTATAATAGTCCAGGTAAGAAGTAATTGAGAGATGAATTGTGATGGGGGAGAGGAATGGAAAAGGGGGGAGCAGATCCAAAACCTTTTACAGGATACATTTCCCAAGATTTGGTAACCAAGTAGAAATGTGGAAGAAAGCAGACAAGAATTGAAGAGGAATTAGGTTTTGAGAACAGTGATAATGACAGAAACAGGGAAGTTGGTAGGTGGAATTGAGTCGTTAGGTTTGTGGTGTTCAGTTTTCTGATTTTTTGGCAGCTGAACATAGCAAAGGAAAAATAAATGAGACTTTTTTTTAAACCCAGCTTTCTGGATAGATCTTTCCTGAAAAGGAAAGGTGTTCAGGGCTGAATTATTCTGGGGATGCTAATGAGATACAGGTAACAGGAACTATTTTTTTCAATCTGCTTCAAGAATATAGCTGTGTTGCACCTTCCCAGTGACTGGCTGAAATGTGTTGGATGAAAAAAAAATTATTCGACTCAAAACATTTTAAATGGCTTTATGTTGGAAGGGAGGAAAATGTCCACAAGAAAATTCTCAGAATGGAAAGCTGAGTTAAGTGGAACACAAAAACATGTTGAGGTTCATAGCCTCAGTCTCCTTATGGAAAATCAAAGGCTAGGAAAGCTGCTTTCATTCCGCATTTAACATGATGAAGATGCCCTTTTATTCAAGTTCCTTTTCTTTGTCTTTTTGTCCTTGTATTCCTCTAATCTCTCCAGGCTAGGACACTGAAAAGCTTTTGGCTTGGAGTTTTCCTTTTGGTCACCATTCCTTAGCCTTAACTGGTAGAAATGGTGGCACATTGTTTATAGTCTCTTACAAGATATTATCCTGGTCCTTCCAGCATGTAGTAAGAGGCCACATGCAAAAGCAATTTAGATTGACACACATCTCCTACATCTCTGATTATTCCTTGGCTTATCACTCTTCCTTTTCAGAGTCAGTCAATAAATAATTATTAAGCACCTACTATGCACCACAACATGGAAGTCCAGTCCCTATCGCCTAGCTAGCTGGGCTTCCTGTTGAACTGCATATCAAAGTACAGGAAATAAACATTTTTTAAAACCAGCTTTAGGGGGCAGCTGGGTAGCTGGATTGAGAGCCAGGCCTAGATGCAGGAGGTCCTGGGTTCAAGTGTGGCCTCAGACACTTCCTAGCCGAGTAATCTTTGACAAGTCATTTTATGCCATATAGAAGAGCTCAAGTGGTTCAGTCAATGTAACCAGAGAGCTTCACTCTGGAAAGACAGACCCTCTGCCTCCTGCCATGAGAAGGCAGCCCTCTGAAATGACCTGCTTCTTCCTGTTGCATGTATGTACAGATACAAACACGTCCAGTCTGTAAAGAAGTCACTGAAAATGATCGTTTGGGGACAATCTGGACTTTGCTTCCTTCAATTGCCTTCATCTTGGTCTCCATAAAAAGGATTAGGGTTAAGGAGAACCGACTAATCCAAGCAGGATAAACCCAACTTTGTGCAAGATCAGAAAGAACCAGGGAAGGGGGCAGCTGGGTAGCTCAGTGTATTGAGAGCCAGGCCTAGAGACTGGGAGGTCCTAGGTTCAAATCTGGCCTCAGACACTTCCCAGCTGTGTGACCCTGGGCAAGTCACTTGACCCCCATTGCCTATCCCTTACCACTCTTCTGCCTTGGAACCAATACACAGTATTGATACCAAGATGGAAGGTAAAGGTTTAAAAAAAAACAGCTTTACTTTTTCAATGTGGATAGTAAGACCAATCTTGGTCCCCAATTACTGATTTTATTAAGGAGGTCTTCTAGTTTTCTAGTGCCTAATGAAATTAGCATAATGTTGTGCATGAATATTTTAAGAACCTTATCCTTACTAGAATCTTGGTCCTACTAACCCTGATGAAGTTGGATATTTAATTTTGTAGATGCATTGCAATGCCCAGCACAGTGCCTGACACACAGTGTCTGCTTACCAAATGCTTGTGATAGAGTTCATCAGGACAGTGGGATTCTTCTGCAAAGAAATTCTCTATACTAATGCAGAGAGCTGTTCTGCAACTTATAATCTTAGAGAGTTGTCTGAAGACATTGGAAAGCTAAGGGACTTTCTCAGAGTCAAAAAGCAAATATTTGTTGGAAACAGGGCTTCCAGGTTTTCTTGACTTTGAGGTGAGCTTTCCATCCTCCTACTGGTGCTACAGTAGATGGAGTGCCAGGTATGGAGTCAAGAGAACCTGAGTTGAAATCTGACCCTAGCCACTCACTAGCTGTGTAACCCTGTGCAAATTACTTCCTCAGTTTCCACTTCTGTAAAATGAGCTGGAAAAGAAAATGGCAAAGCACTCAAGTATCGTTGCCAAGAAGACTCTAAATGAGGTCATGAAGAGTGGGACACCACTAAAACAAGTGAACAACAAATTGAATCCCCTATGTATGAATCAGCTCCTATTCTTCCATCCTCTTTCAATAATAATAATTGTTAAAATAATACCATATATAACAGTTCATCACTAAAGGCTGCAAGAATTTGGCACCTACTGGAGCCCTAGCAATAAATGACTTAGAGGTTTGAATTTCACATCAGAAACTTTCTTTCTTTCATAAACTAACATGACAAATCCTGAATTACAAATACAGACCTGAAAATACCCTTGAGAATGCAACAAATGAATTGTGGTGGAGATGTATCCTTATGAAAGATGAAATTGTTACCCAGAGTCACCTAGACATGAAATGGATTCATAAAATTTTTTTCCAGATTACATGTTGATACAATTTTAATAACAGTTTTCTGACCTTTTATGAATCACGTTCTCTCCCTCCCTTCTACCTCTCCCCATTCCTCAAAGAGCAGATATTATGATATAGGATGTTCACATGTTATCATGCAATAAATATTTCCATGTTTGTCATGGTGTGAAAGAAGTAACATGTCGTTTGCACTAGGGCAAAGTTAATGAAGGAAATAAAGAAAAAAAATGATATCGGATATCCTTCAATTTGCATCCAGACTTTTGTCATTTCTTTCCACAATAGTAGATAATCCTTTTCCTCCTGAGATCCTTAGGGTTGTCCTGGATCCTTGCATTGATGATAATAGTTAAGTCATTCACAGTTGATCCTCTTATATTACTCTTGTTCCTGTGTACAACCCCCTGGTTCTGCTCACTTCACTTTTCATCACTTTATATAAGTCTTTCCAGGTCTTTTTGTGATCATCTTGTTCATCATTTCTTAGGTTATGAGGGTATTCCACTACAATCGTATACCACAACTTGTTCAGCCATTCCCCACTGGATGGACACCTCTTTAGTTTCTAGTACTTTGGCACCACAAAAAGAGCTGCCAGAAATTATTTCATATAAGTAGGTCCTCTTTCCCTATCTTTGATCTCTTCGGGATTTAGACGTGGTAGTGGTATGGCTGGATCAAAGGGTATGCACAGTTTTATGGCCCTTTGGGCATGGTTCCAAATTGTTCTCCAGTATGATTTTTATCAACTCACAGCTCCACCAACACTGTATTAATGTTCCAATTTTGCAGCATCCCATCCACCATTTATCATTTTCTTTTTGTCATATTAACTGATCTGATAGGTATAAGTTGGTACCTCAGAGTTGTTTTTAATTTGCATTTCTTTAATTAATAGTGATATGGAACATTTTTCCTTATGACTAAAGATAGTTTGAATTTACTCATATGGGAATTGCCTGTTCATATCCTTTGACTTTTTGTCAATTGGGGAATATTTGGTATTCTTATAAATTTGACTCATTTCTCTACACATTTGAGAAATGAGGTCTTTGTTAGAGATACTTGCTGTAATTTTTTCCTAATTTTTTGTTTGAGTCATAAAAACTTAAGAAATATTTTAATACTTTTTTGGCATTCCAAAAACTCAGTCTCTATAAGCTACAAGTAATGAGAAATGTTCAGAATATGGAGACTAGCAAAAGAATTTCAAAGCATGTGGGGACAGGACGAGGTATGTCAACCCTATGGCCTTGCCAACTACTAGAATTGTCCTGAAGATGCTTCGAGGGAGCCTACAGAAGATATTAAATCCCAATATTTTTATTCAATAACAAAAACTCATTATTTTATCTGCATATGCAAAGTTCACAGAACATTAAAAAAATAAAAGTATATTAGCAGAATAATGGCTTGTCTGAGGACGGTTTTCATTTGAACTCCTTTGAGAAAGAGATAAATGAGAGAGAAAAAATTTCATACAGTTAGGCAATGCTTTATAATTTATAAAGAGCATTGACAAACATTATCTCATTTGATCCTGAAAAAACTCTTTGGAGTAGGCAGAGTAGATATTACATTCCAATTCCACAAGTGGAAAAATAGATTTTAATGGCTTATCCAAGTCACTTGCACAGCTAATAAGAACAGGTCTTTGCTTTGACACCATTGGTTGAAAAAGTATCATTTTATAACCCTATATTCTCTAAATATTTTCAAATTACCATGCAAATATGAAGGAATTCAGAACTATAAAATGCCATAATTCTTAGCTTTTATTTATATTTGTTAACAGAAAATGAAGCATGCAGATAACAATTATAAGACTAATCCACTGTTATTACAAATAGCTTTTTATACAGTATGCACTGTATGTACTCTTAGCTTTGCATTTCTAAGGTACTATTCATTATTACAGCAAACATAAATAGCATGCAGTCCAGCAGCATTATATAGCTCTGAAATGTAGAGTGTTGGTTTATTACAACAAAAACATCCGAATTATCAATAAAAGGAGTGCTATATAGTTTTTGATGTCATTTTGTCAAACCCAGAAATAATCAGCTGCTTTTTCAATTTCTTAGTAAATGAAACAACATGGGGGGAAATCCCCAGCTGTGGTTTTTATGTACATAATACATTAAGGACCTGACCTATTAAAACTCTGGGCAAAATAAAAGCTGTTGTACAATTTGAGTTCCTATCCAATGGGAATCAGTTGGTTATTGATACCTGGTCCTGGAGTCCTGACGGTGGATGAATCACAAGAAAGGCAGAACCAGAAGGAATGTTTCAATATTGTTTATGGAGAGTCACTGCAGCCTTATAGCTTTGTGGTTCCCAACTCCCAGAATACATTTATGCTGACAGATACTCCATATCACTGCCATTAGTCAGTACTTTCTTTCCGTTTGTAAGTCATTTTATTGGAAACCAGTGCCTCTGCTTATGCTAACAATGTCTCTATCTTTCCTGCAAGTAAAATAAGACCAATAAGGTAGGTTGGAGCACATTCTGATAATGTGATAATAAAAATATACATTGATTTCAGGGAGTGAACCTTAGAACATGTTTATACAAAGCCAATAAAGCCAACTGTCCTGAACCCATCTTTTTGCTTGTTTTCATCACTGATTCTCTCTGACATGGTTGACTTAGTTATTGAAATGAGGAGTGTTCAAAAAAATGAACAGGGTAGACAAGCTACAATGCATTCATTTGGAATTCCAGATGTGGCCACAATGTTAAATGTGAAATATTCACAAAAGCTTTCTTTTTTTAATTTTCTCAGATGTGAACAAGGAGATTTTTCAAAGTTTGTTTATATTTTTAGGGCACTTCTATTTTATATGGATTAAGAGAATGGAAATTTTGGTAAATTGCATTCACCTTGTTAAGCTTAGAGGGATTTCTTTGTGAGGTTATGTTAAATATGGCTTTCAAATTCCTTTGATGTCTTTTGGGTTTGCATCCTAGTAATTTTCACCTCTATTGCCAAATAAATTTTCCCTTGTAATAAAGAAAAATAGGTAAGCAAATCCAGCTGACCCACTGGGCATATAATACCCCATTCCCAATCAATGCTTCAATGAGCATTTATTAAATGTCGATGCTCCTGGATTGTTGTAAGTGCTGAAGATAAAAAGAAAAGGCAACCCCAATAACTCTACTGAAAGGAGGGAGGCTCTTCCTCTTCTCTCCTCCAGGACCAAGAGGAGTGGTATTATCATGTAGCATTTACCTTCATTTTTATTTGTTGGCATCATTGTGTGTATTGTTTAGGGGCTGCTTTACTTTTCACTGTATCGATTCAGAGAAGCCTGCTTGCATTGCTATAAATTCCATTTAGTCATCCTTTCTTAGGGTGTCATATTGTTCCATGATTTTCATATACTATAGTTTATAGCCATTTCTCAGTCAAAGGCACCCAATTTGATTCCAGGTTTGAGTTACCACAATAAGCGTAATGGAAATTTTTGTTGTTTACTATAAATTGTTTATTTCATGAAAACTTTATGCTTTTGATATTTTACCTATAATTTATTTAAATCTTCCATAATTACTAAGAACTGTCATTTTTAATCTGACTTTTGCTTTACCCTGATTTAATCAATTAATATTTCATCACACTACTTGAGATCATAAACATTTTTATTAATCCTTAAAGCAAGATAATATTAAGTATGACTGGCTATTTGGAGCCTAGGTTACCAACTTTGTAGGTTATGATCACTGCTTTCAACTAATCAGATTTCCAATAGGTACTGGTGATAGTCCAAATTTACATTGCATTGGGCCAGATTCACAACTTGCAGGAGGAGGAGGAAGCTTCAGTGAATCTGTCCTACATATTGGAGGGCCCCAAAGTAAAACTCTTATAGCAACCATACAGATCAGCTAATTCACATGTATCAACTCATTAAATTCACTATTTTACCAAGTTTTCATCATCCTTTCCCTGAGGCACAATATCCCTGGCATTTTACAGATGGATAGTGGTAGTTAAATTAGAGTAGTACTGGATTAGTGTTGTAGATTGTGTCAAAAGTCTTTTAAAGAGGAGCAGGATTTATTTTAAACCAGGTCTTTTTTTGCAGAGGGTAGGGGAAGAGCTTACATTAATATAAGTGGGTTATTTAACACAGCCACAAAATCTGAGATTAATACTCCAGTGCCATGCTATGATACTGCATCATGAAATAATAATAAGTAGGTAGCTTATGCAAGATATGTTTCACTAACAAGCTGTGTCTAAGTCATTTCTCCAGGAAGTCAAATCAAAGTAAGCTATTTAAGGAAACCCATGGCAATTATTTCATAAAGCAAACAATCATCTTTCTAGCTTAACTGGATTTTTGTATATAGTGTTTTCTACAGGAGATATATCAGTACACGTGTGTGTGTGTATGTGTGTGTGTGTAACTGTGGTTTCAGCCTCACCCATTAGTAGTGATGAATGAGTTGGGATGAGCAGCTTTAAATGTTTTTGAATGAATCTATAATGTGGTATTCTGAGTCAAAGCGCTCTGTCATTTCATTAATAAGTCCATAAATAAATGTCATAACATGGTGAATGTGTCACAGAGGATGAAATTTAAGAAGCGATAACCCAGTCTCCTTTCAGACTGGCTCTCCAGCTCATACAGCATCAAGCCACTGATTTATTTTTTATGGGTTTCCACTCACTGGCTAATTTCTGCTATTGTCAGTCACCTGAGAGAAGAGTCAATTTTTCTGTCATCCTTTCTTTGAAAGTCACAAATACCTTTCCTTGAATTAAATCCTTGGTGAGGAAAACATACAGTTATACCCCCATATCACACATTTTTGCATTCGTTTTTTTGTTTGTTGCACAGAATATCCATTGTAGGTGCTTGTTTCATGTCTACTATAAGAAGTCGAATTCAGCACTTGTAATATTTATGTAAAATTTCAGAAATTAATGAGAAGTAAAGATAGGAGTAGTTGATGTGGGGTGAGGAAAATGAAATTCCCCTTAACAAAGGAACAGAAAGGAACCAAAGCATTGCAATATGATTCTTTTGTGGCAAAGAAAAACTGAGAACAAAATCATAATACGAGCTCATAATAAATATGAGCTGAAGTTGGTATTCTAACAAACTCAACAAACTTGTTATGTTATAGGACAAGATGATGATGAAATTTCTTTGGCTATTTACCCTGAGTCCAATGTATTGATGATTAGATTGTGAGATCCTCGAGTTTGGGAACTATCTTTTGTCTCTTTTTCCATCTCCAACACTTACAACAGTGCCTGGCATACAATAAACACTAAATACATGTTTATTGATTAAATGATGAATGTAAATCTGATGAGTCTATATGAGGTCTAGCAATAAAAGTATTATATTGATATTTTAACAAGTGTTCCATAATTTAAACATTTGTCATATGCTTCAAAGTAGTCATCTTGAAAACATATGCCATTTTCCCAATAATGTCACTATAATTCAGAGACAATCTACAGATCACGTGGCAAATTTTCTTTAATATTTGCAATGGCCCTCCCCCTGAAGTCCTACTCTGAAGTCTAATTGTGGTACATCTGTGACCGTCAGCACTTGCAAACTATGTTAGCAGGGTATATAGTGGGTTCTACAAACTAGAATGTCTTCAAATATGATCTTGGCTGCAAATCGAGTCAGCTGTTCAAGAACCCTACCAGATGAGCACAGAGTCCATTAACAGCAGGCTGCCTACTAGGGGAAGAGTTCTTGATTTTGGGAGTCCATGAAACAGATGAAAATAAAAATATCTATCAGTCCAGTATTGTGCCTTTATGCTTTTGTTCTAACAGTGGTAAAGAGTTAAAAGTGGACAAAGGGGCTAAGAAAATATTTCTTAAAACATCATGAACATGTTTAAACTCTGCATTATCTTTCCTTCCTACTGCCGTATGATCAATAAGAATATCATCATAACAAATTTACATAGTAATAAATTAGAAAGAAATAAAATAGAAGAAAAATAAAGAAAATAAATTCCCACATTGGCCATGTCTACCAATACAATGTAATTTTATTTATTTTTTTTATTTTAAATTTTTTTCCATGATTACATGATTCAAGTTGTCTCTTTCCCCTCTTCCCTCCCTGCTCTTAGAGTGGACAAGTAATTCCACTGGGTTATACATGTATTGTCACTCAATATATATTTCCATATTATTCATTTTTGTAAGAGAGTCATCTTTTAAAACCAAAACCCCAAATCATATAGCCATATAAACAAGTGATGAATCATGTTTTCTTCTTGATTTCTACTCCAACAGTTCTTTCTCTAGATGAGGATAGAATTCTTTCTCATAAATACCTCAGAATTGTCCTGAATCATACAATATAATTTTAAATCTTTCACTTCTCTGGAAGGAAGTGGACATTGTGTTTTATCTTCCTTCTTATATCCCCTCGTTTATCATTGCATCGATCAGATTTCTAATATCTTCCAAATTTCTCTGTTGTGGTCATATATATTGTGCTGCTGGTTCTAGTCACAGACTTCTCCCCATTTTCACCAGAAACTGTACATTTCATCATTTCTTATGGCATAATATTATTTCACTACATCCAAATCCCAAAAAAATCTTTACCCATTCTCCAATAAGTGGGCACTCCCAAGGGGGAAAAGGGTAGGTAAAGGAGAGAGAGAATTTGGAACTCAAAATTTAAAATCAAATGATAAAAATTATTTTTACATGTAATTGGGGAAAATAAAATATTATCAAAAATAAATATATGAGATTTGAAAAAATAAGTGGGAATTCCCGAAGTTTCCAGTTTGCAAACATCTAACTATGAGATATTTGTTTATGGCCAAGAAGTTGATGCAGTATAGGAAAAATAATCTTCTTAAATAATAGGTCTGACCATGTTACTCCCCTTCTCAAGATCTTTAGTAGGCTCCTATTACCTCAAGGATTAGATACAAACTTTCTGGCTTGGTAATTATAGATCTTAATCATGTGGATGCAATATGCTTTTCTACTCATATTTCATATCACTTCCCTTTAAGGTCTTTATGTTCTACCCAAACTGTCCTATTTGCTATTTCTCAATCCAGGTATTCTATTTCCTGTCTTTGTGCCTTTCCATAACTGTTCCTCATACATTTGATTCATTCTCTTCTCACCTCCACCCCTTAAAATTCTTAGCTTCCATATATTCCAGAAAGTCTCTCATTATATCTATAACCGAGAGTGCTCTCTTACTCTCAATCAACTGCTACATGCAAGGCAGTCAAGTCAGACTAGCCAAAGCAACAAGACCCTCAGAGACAGGCAGGAGGGAGAATGTACCTGGTAAGTCAAACCACCACAACAACTTTGTCCACCATTTCCCTTCAGACCCTGACTTCCTAGAACTCTGAACCCAAGAGCCTTGGGAATATCAATTCTTCTAACCCAACACCTTCAGTCAAAATCCTGGGAAGCAATCCCTATAGAGATGTAGCCTGGCAACTAACTGTTCCTGCAGCTGCTATAGTCACAGCTTTTGAAAATCCAGAAACAAAATTCTTGCCACTAAAGTCTTTGGCACTCGTTAAAATAGTTCTAAATCTAAATCTAAATCTATCTAAACTGATATCATTTTATCAGTGGAAATGACAGTAAAGAAGAAGCATTAACATCTGCATTACCAATATGCCCTAAGGATTCTGGTACTTTTCCATCTGACTTACAACTGAAATCTTCTCCAGCAATGTGAGCTCCTTGAGAGCAGGGACTGTCTTACTTTTCTATTTATATCCCTAGTGCTTAGCAACATGCAAAAAGTGTTTAATAAATGCTTTATTCATTTATTCATTCATTTTATATGAAAGAATGATTGACAAGTCATGGTTATTCAGACTTGGGTATTTGGCAGATATTTTCTCAAAAATGAACAAAGGAAGCCTATCACTTCAAAGAATGCAACTAACAATATTTCTTACTAATGGTAAAATTTCAGATTTCAAATGAAAATTAGAATTTTGGAAGACTTATATTGGGCACTGTGAGCTTGACAACCTTTTCTGATGAGATCGGTGGTGCTAATAACAAATGGGATTTTTAAAAATATTGTATAATGAAATATGTCAACATTCAGAAGTCCTGCATCATTCATTGAACCAATATTTTCCAAATAACCAATGCTTGATATTACAAAATTATGTATGAGTAAAAGATCCATTCAAAGTTCAATATAGACAAATGGCTTTTATTGCCCCTACATAGGGAAAGTCTACTGATTAGTATACTATTCTACATTGCTATGAACTTTTACAAAACTACCACTTATCAAATTTTGGTATAACATCAAAGAAGAATATTCACAGCCATCTGAAAAGGATATTAAAATATTTCTCCCTTTTCCAGCTACATATCTGTGTGAGGCTGGATTTTCTACATACCTCAAAATAACATATTGCAAATGACTGAAGGCAGAAGCAGTATGGGGATCCAATTTCTTTTTTTTATAGCTAGACGAGTTATACAAAAATCTAAAAACTATGCCATCTTGCCATGATTTTTTATTTTGGAAAATGTAGCTATTTTCACTAAAAATATGTTAACATAACATGGGCATGTAACTTGTTATTTTAAATGAAGCAATAAGTATTTTAAATGTATCCATTTTAATTTCTAATATGGTAAATATCAATAGATATAATCTACACAAACAAAAAGCTCTTTTGGGTCCTCAATAATTTTTAAAAGCCTAAATAGGTCCTGAAATTTAAAAAAGTTTGAGATCCATTGATTTAGAGTAATGGAAATTTACTCTCTAAATGACTACAAAGAGCCATCCTTGCCAAAACCAAAACCTCTTAATTGCAATGTTACTTAGAATGTAAACTTTCAGAGAAATGATACTTTGAATAGTGCTGTGAGAAATGATACTGTGCATTTAAAAAGTGAAAAGCAATTTTAGATACTGGTTGGCAGGGTTGATGAAATTGCTGTAATATGTTTTTATATATTTGGCAGGGTCTTTTAGTTCTCTGTGAAAAACGGTTATGTCTTTGTAACAATCAGATAAGAAATACTTTTTACTGTCTTTCCTCTAACTCTCCTAGGGCTAATGTAGTCTGTAAGCAGGACCATGTTTCAAATGGATATGAGATGCAACTGACCAGGGAACAACAGAATCAGGAAGGATACATTGGGACTTTTCACATTCAAACTTCAGAAGAAAGAGAGATAATAAAGGAATTCTTGGTTTAATTTTACCCCTATATTTTTCAGATGAGGGGAACAAGGAATTTTCCATAGAATTCCTTTTTTGGAGAAGCCTCTATACTTATTTATAATCATCTAGGTTTTGCTTTTTTATTAACCTCCTTTCACCATTATTTTGAAAAGTACTGGAATGGGGACTAGATGATTATTGACTATTCTCTTGCTGCTGTTGGATTTTGCTCCCACTATAAATCTGAGACAGTTTAATGGTGAGAACCAGGATTGAACAAAGTAGGTCCCAAACTTCCTGCTCCTTTTTGTATGTGAAACTTTCCAGGCTACTGTTCTAGAGCCCTTGAAAAGCTTAAGAAGAAATCCATATTCCAGGATTTTGCAGAGTTGAATACACAGACAGAAAGGAAGCATGTAGTTGAGACATTAAGAAATGTACTGTATGTTATGCATTTGACTTCCCTAATTAGTCAGTTTTTAACTATGGAGGGAATAAGCATTTATATAGTGTCTACTATGTTGCTAGGTACTATGATAACTGTTTTACAAATACTATCCCATTTGATCCTCATAACTCTGTGAGGTCAGAACTGTTATTATCCTCATTTTACAGCTGAGGAAACCGAAGAGGTTAACTGATTTGCCTGGTGTTACATGTTATACAGCTAGTTTCTGTGATCAGATTTGAATTCAGGTCTTCCTGACTCCAAGATCAGAGCTTTATCCATTTGTACCCTCTAGCTATGGAGACATAGCAGCATATCACTTAAGTGTTTTGGAGGCAAGGGAAAGTTTAATAATAAGACTAACCTACTTAAAAAAATAAATATGACTTATCAAATTCCAAATTCTTCTAATTATTCCGTTCCCAGTATCTGAGCATAAGTCTCTAATTTCCAATATTTGAATTCCTAGTCTTTATTTTTTAATCATATTTTAAATTTTAGCCAAATTCTCCCCTTCCTTTTTTCCCTCACTTCCCTGAAATGGCAAGCAATGTGGCATAGATTTTATATGTGCAACAATGTAAAGCATTTTCCTATATAAGTTATTTTGTGGAAGAGAACTTAAACAAAAAAAACTGTAGAAAAAAAATGAAGAAATAAAGTGAAATAGTATATGTTCCAGTCTGCATTAAAATTCTATCAGTTTTTTCTCTGGAGGCAGATGACATTTTTCATCATGAATCTTTGGGGATTGTCTTTGATCACTAAGAAAATCTAAATCATTCACAATTATCATCATATAATATTGCTCTTGCTGTGTATAATGTTCTCTTGGTTCTGCTCACATCATTCTGCATCAGTTCACATAGGTCTTTCCAGGTCTACTTAGTCTTTAAAGAGCAACTCAGATATCCCCTCCTCCAAGATGTCCATCTCAAATACTATGTCCTCTAAGAAGCCTTCATCAATGACTTATTCTCCGCTACTTCTTGCCCAGTCTTCAGGTAGTGATTTTTACCTTTCTCATGCACTTATTCATTATTTTGAATTTCTTTATGTACCATTCTCGACTATAATAATATGCATATCTGTATAACCAGCAGGTGTCGCTATCTGGCAGGGTTTGGAGGTTTGGATGGAAAGTTAAAATGAAAGGAAGAAACCATGATTTTTCTGTCCCCAGCCATGATTGTACTATGTACATGCTTGCTGCCTCTGTAAACCCCAGTTCCTACAGTTACTTCTGCAAAACTCACACTCACTCATAGATGCTCTGACTCATTTCCCTGCCCAAAGATCTTAATTCACTAGGTTCTACATATTTCAGCAAATGACTCCCCTCATATATTTCTCAGGGTCCCAGAGGCACTCAGGATGCATTTGTATAACACAAACACTTTATATATACATTATCAGTTTGAATCAAGAAGACAAGGATATTGTCTAACCTAAATTTCATAAGTCCCCTAGTTTTTAACTGTAGTATTCACTTAGTATAGGGTTACTAAACATTTTTTTGAATTTGTTTAATAAATGACAAGCAGGTTCCCAGATTTCCCCCCAAATCAGTAATATTTCATAAAGTCAATTCCCTCAGTAGTCTACCATATCTTCAAGATATAATGTGGAGTTATCTAGAGGGGAAAGGATTCAAATTTCAGGTTAATTATGGATTAAATAGGTCTTTATAAGCTATATGAGAAATTATATTATTCTTTCTGAGAAAATATTATTTAAGTTTCAACCCAGTGACCAAAGTGGTATTCCCCCTTCCTCTCTCATCCAGCTACCACTATACCTGCTACAGTTGTTATTTAGTCATTTCAGTAGTGCCCAACTCTATGTGACCCCTTTGGGGGATTTTCTTGGCAAAGATATTGGAATGGTTTGCCATTTCCTTCTCCAATTCATTTTAAAGATGAGGAAACTGAGGTAACCAGGGTGACATGACTTGTCCAGAGTCACACAGCTAGTGTCTGAGGTCAGATCTGAACTCATATCTTCCTGACTCTAAGCCCAGTACTCTGTCTGCTATGCCACCTAGCTACTACTAGCTCTGAAATAAAAAGGATCTCCATCCCTGCTTTCCATATGTGTTTCTGTGGGGCAATAAGAGAGCATTCTGATTGAGAGTACTTTGCTTTTCAAAAAAATTATTTTAAATAGATTTTTATTGATATCCTTTTTTCTACATAACCTAGATTTCCCCTTCTGTCTTCCCCTTCCCCTTTTCTAGAAAGACATCTCAAAACAAAGAAGTTAGAATGAACAATGAAAGAACTAAAAGAAAACAAATTCATTAAAACCCAATCAACACACTGGAAAAACCTGATGCTATCTGCAAGGTCTCATGCCTGTGGATCCAGACCTAGACAAAGAGTTGGGAGGAGGTGCCATCCCATATCTCTTTTTTGAGGCTAAAGTCATTCTTTCTACTTTTGGGACATGAAGTGTTAATTGTTTCATAGTTATTGTTCTTGCCAAGTACATTACGGTAGTAATTGGAGTATCATGTTTCTGGCCCTGCTTATTTGCATCAGATAGTCACATAAACCTTTACATACTTTTCTATATTTATCGTGTCTATCATTTTTTATATAAGAATCCTTTTTCTTTGTAATGCCTTTATTTCTGAATATATCCTTCCCATTCCCCTTCTTAAGAAAACTATCTTCTATAACAAAAAATAAGAAAGAAAGCAAAAAAACATTTGAACAAAACTGACCCACCAACTGAATCATATGGGAATGTGTGTATGTATATATGTAAATATATACATTCATGGATACATGTATTTTTGTGTGCATATATATGCATATACATTGTTTAGAACAGGTAGTCTCTAATGCCTGCAAAGAAGCCAAAGAGGTATGTTTTTTCAAATCTGTGTGATTATCAAAATTTATAGTTCATTTTTAAATTTCCATTGTTTTAATTATTATATATTTTCCCCCTGGTTCAAAGAATATTTTTCACTCCGTAGGACTCCAGAAAGAACTCATCCCTTCTTCCCAGGGTAACAGAGGTGGGTGATTTGTGCTATATTGTGTTTATGCCAGACGTTCCAGTAGAAATTTTTAGCTGAGAGCAGAAGATATAGGGTAAAGGCTGGAGATGTGGGTTAAGTGAGAAGATGCATATTTCAGAGTTATTTGTACAGAGTAGTTAATTGGAACCATGAGAATAGATATGATCTATATATAAAGGACAATAGTTCAGAAAGGGATGATGATTGAGCCTTCATTAGCTCCCACTCATGGGGTGGAAAGGAATCAACATAGAGAAGCAGGACAATATAATGGAAACAAAGAGTTTTGAAAAGAGGTGGTAAACTACAACTGGAGAAAGATCATTTAGGTCACTTAATTTTGCAATTAATGAGTCAGTGATGATTTTCCAAGAGTAGTTTCAGAAGATTAGGGGGCTCAAAAGTCACATTTCAAGGGCTTTCAATGGTGAATGGTGAGCAGAGGTGGTAGATATATGCTTCTTGTTCCAGGAGTTAGCTAGCAAATGGAGGAAGATTATAGGATAGTAATTAGAGGATATAGCAGGGTCAAATGAAGACTAGCTTTTTTGTTTTGTTTTGTTTTGTTTTTAAATAGGGAGAACCAGTGTGTGTTCAAAGGGGCCAGTGTTATTATTCAGTCATTTCAGTCATGTCCAACTCCTTGTGACCCCATTTGGGGTTTTCACTGGACTCTCACAAAAACCCTGTGAGGTAAATGCTATTATTATCCCCATCTTACAGAGGAAGAAAATAAGACTCAGAAAGTATAAATTATTTGCCTGGGGTCACACAGCTAGTTAAGTATCTGAGGCAGAGTTGGAGCTCAACTCTTCCTAATTTTATCCACTATTGTATCAGGCTACCTCTCAAGAAACTTTGAATTCCACCATCTCATTTAGGCATCATCTCATATTCACATCATATTGTAAAGTTTTCTCACAATAACCCTCCTACTATAACATGACATGCTAGCTGGAGTGCTAGAACTCAAGAAAGAAAGCCCTGGATTTGAATCCTATCTCATCTACCTCCTTCAGTCTGAGTTTCCTCACCTGTAATATGGGTATAATAATACCTGTAAGATTGACTCACTTCAAAAGGTTGTTGTAAAAATTAAATGAAATATTAATTAAATTAAAAATTAAATTAAAGGAAACTTTGCAAAAACCCATATTATACATATATTATTATAATTATCATATATTATTATATTAGAAATAATAAAGGGCATTACAGACCTGAAAGCACAACATCATTACTACATAAAGTATTCTGTAAAAAGCATTAATATTTATAGAAGAAATCAAATATATCTTGTGTAGGCAAGACCCAAGGAAGAATCTTGGGAGCTGAGAATTTTCTAGCCATGCTGCTAATTTATACCATGACAAAGTCTCTTAACTTTCTCAACTTTTTCATCTGTAAAATAGAGATGTTATGTGAGCTAGCTGATAGAATTATAAAAAGTATTTTCCTTGTATACAATGTTCTTTAAATGCTAACTAATAATAATGGTAATAATGCGAAGCCTTCTGGCACTGTAGTGATAGGACCTCTATAAACACTGGGAATAGAATTTATTGCCTAAAGAACTCTATGAGTAATCTAGTTAATTGTTTATGGATCTAAAGTCCCACAGTGAGCACCATAAATCCCCATAATGTGCTCTAATGCTGAAGTTTGTATTTAGGGATTCGAGTTGGCTGAAAGATGGAAAGATGTGTGTAAACATATATCTATTAACTATGCCTATAAACTGAGTTATGTGTTACACATTCCAGCAGGCATCAGAAATACATTCTATTTGTCATTTACTTCACTAAGGACATTCGTTTCCGGCATGAGTAGGCAGAGGGAACCCGGCGTAGAAAGTCTGACCTTAAAATCAGAACCTAATTTTTCGCGGTGTAAGGTCACCCTACTCCCTGAACCACATCTGAGACAGACGATATCCCCTTTGCGAGGACCTGTTAAAAATACTCTCGATTTTCTTGAAATGGGTCCTCTGCCTGTTGATCGGGGTCCTGTAGTCCCCGTGCACATAGGGCATCGAGGAGGATGACAGAAAAGCAGACCTTACTAGTTGCGGAGATGTATTCCATAGGTCCTGGAGGAGCAAGTGTGCTGCTGCCTTCCTTGCTCTTCGGGATAAGGGCGGAATACTTCTAAAAAGCAGTCGGGAAATTCCTGCTTAGCTTTCCGCTTAAAGGCAATTGGCAAATGTTGTCCTATCTCTTGCCTTTCTTCTAAATCCTATCAAAGCATAAAAAACACCTGTCATTCCCCAGACCATTGGTCAACTCCTCACACTCTCTCGGTTAGCAGCACAGCCCCGATTCTACCAGAAGAGTAGCAAAGGCGGAGATCTATCCCTATCCCTCCCCCAAACGGGGCTTCTGAGGCTCGAGAGCCTGAGTGAGAGAGGTTAACTACTCTTATTCTCTCCATGCTTGCTTCTGCACTGCACCTGGGGTAGGTGGAAAACTACCTTCAATTAGAGGCAGTACTACAAGGTGTTAACCTTCCCGTAACAAATTAATCAGGCACTGTAGCTAAGAGGTATTAAAGAGATTAGCACCTACTAGATGTACTAAAAGAGCAATGAAAAGGGGGAGTTGTGGGCTCTGTGTGTGCATAGTATAAATTGGTGTGGCACACCACAAATATTCAAAACAGCAAATTATGAAGCTTTCCTGTTATGTAGTGAAGATGGCAGTAGGTCTAGGTTAATCGTGAGGAAATGGAACAAGAAAAACTATCCTGGGCGATTTTTTTTTTTTTGGTTAAAGAGATAGTATATTTTATATTTTTTAAATTTGACACCTAAATTGAAAAGATGCAATCTGCTATAGCTGGAATTATTAACTTTTTTGTGCCATGAAAACATATGACCATCTGGTAAAACCTATGTTTTTAAATGCATAAAATACATGGGATTACCAAGGAAATATACAATATTTGAAATAGTCATCAAAAGTATTTTTTAAACTAATTCATGGACTCCAGGTTAAGAATCCCTTATGTATTGTTTCTCTGAGTTTTATATAAGGCATATGAAACCATTAGAAGAATTAGTTGGTTCCAAATTTCAAGACTAGTCATTCATTCATTTAGCAAATTTTTGTTGAACACCTTCTAAGTGCCAATCCATGGTGATATCTTTGAAACACAAATTTAAAAACAAGGTACTTCTGCTCCTGATTGTTCAGTTACATGTAGCTCAATTCAGTTAGTGTTAGACACAAACCCCTCAAAAAAATAAATTGACAGAAACTCTTCTGTCAACCAGAAGCACTTAACCTTATTGAGGTTCAAAAGCTTCAGTATATTTCTTAATATAATAAAATCCTCTTAAGAAGTTTTGCCTAAGTATTTCTGTTTCAGTTTTTAACGACCTGACTGAATGTCCCAAATGTTCTACTTTCCTCTGAAAAAGCATTGTTTTTACTGGGCGGTCCCCCACAAAACATAACATGTTATAAAATAAATCTTTCTGAGTTTTGAACTAGAAATCAAGTTCAAGGAAAAGCAATTTGGTTTAGTAGCCAAACACATCCTCATTAGGAGATGGGAGATATGGTTTCTAATGATAATGATAAACAACATTTTTATTGTACTTTAAGGTTTAAAAAATAGTTTATATATGCTAGCTCATGTGATCTTAAAAATAATCCCATGTGGTAAGTCCTGCAAGCATAGGCATTGCAATTTACATTTTATTAAAAAAATGAGAATTAGAGAGGTTAAGAGAATTAGCCATGGTTGCATAGCTCATGTGTCAAGAGAATTCAGGTGTCTGAATTTTACAATACACATTCCAGTTAACATAAAAAATGCATTCTATTTGTTATGTATTCCACTGTCTACTAGCAAAATGACATTAGGTGAATCTCTTAACCTGTGAGACTCTGTTTCCCTGCCTGTACAATTAGGAAGTAGGTTAGATCAGGTTTCTTCTAAAGTTCCCTTCCAGCTGAAAAATCCTGTAATTTCTAAGATTCTTTCCAGCTCTAAAATTCTGTTTCAATCTCTTCAATTTGCTTTCAGCTCTAAGATCAAGGCTATCTGGTTCAAGAAGTTAGAGATTGCTTTTCTACTTGTATGAGCAAGAAATTGATCATTTTTTAAGACTATTTATAAAAAAAAAAAATTTAAACCCTCTGCCCCCCTTCAGCTCTGCCACCTGTGTGCAGCCCACCTTACCCCCTTTGTGCTCCCATTGGGCTTCTAGGTAGAGGGGTGGGGGATGTGAAAAAATGTCATCAGTCACGGGGAGAAGGGCAGCTCTGTGCTTGTGCCCACAGGGAGCATCTGCAAGTCATCTTTGGCACCCATTCCATAGGTTTGCCATTATGGCCCTAGAGCAATGGTTCTCAATCTTTCTAATGCCCTGACCCCACAATACAGTTCCTCATGTTGCAGTGACCCCAAACCAAAAAATTATTTTGGTAGCTACTTTAAAACTGTAATTTTGCTACAGTTATGATTCGGAATGTAAATACTTGATATGCATTATGTATTCTCATCCCTACAAATGGAGAGGTTGAGAACCGCTGCCCTAGAGGGAGAGGGAACTCTGTAGAATGGTCCAGTTAAATTTATCGAGAAATAGGTTCCACAAGATATAGATAAGATAATTAAGAGACAATCACTGACAGAAAGGCACAAACATTAAGGGAGGTTGAGAAAAGCTTTTTTCTAGAAAGTTGGAGTTTAGTTAGGACTTGAAGGAAGAAGCCAGGGAAGCCAAGATATGGAAATGAGAATTCCAGACTTAGAGGATCTCCTAATGAAAATTCTCAGTCAGAAAAAAAATGCAGCATCTTACACAACTTATAATGGGGATCCCTTATACTATCTCTGTCAATGTCACTAAATTATGTATTTAAATGGGGAAGTTATTTTACTCTTTCCCTTACAATTCTCAAACTGACTAGTGTTTGAATTTGGATGAGGTGTTTGTAGGATAAACCCATTTCCCCTTTTAAGTGGTCCCCAAGTAGCCTAGAATGATACTTTTAGTCACTTTGTTCCCTTTCTAGGTCAGTCCACAATGAAAGCAATGGACAGATAAAGCATAGTTAAATGTCCCAAGATCCTGGAATGCTAATGGCTAGACAGTGATTTAGACTAGCAGACAACAAGGAGTGGGGTTCCAAGGGGGAGGCCAAGCTGACCAATAGACAAGATACACATGATCAGCCCAAAAATTCATCATCACTAATAGTGGGAAGGACTAATCAATCCTTCTTCACTAAAACTCCTTCAGGCTACCTACTCTTTTGACTTCTATTCTCTTCCAAGATGGTCCCTGACACTATTTTACCTTGGTTTCACTTCAATAAAGAAAGCTGAATGAAAGAAGAGAGAAATAAATTCCCTCTTTCTTCCTTTCCACTTAGGAATTGTTCTGGTGGCAGTTTGATTTTTAGGTTTTAAGACATTAAGATTTAGGTTTTTAAGATGGAAAAGCAGTGCCCAGGGTCACACAGCCAATCTACAAATGTACAAAACCCAAATAGGTTCCATCTACCCTATTCTTCACCCCTCACCCCACCACAGACCCTTGATGTACTGGTACTGCTATAAAAAAAAAACCTTTAAAGAAAAATGCCTTCATTTTTCTATTAACAAAGAGAAATGGCCTACCTTTTCCTTTACTCCATGAGCTTTGTGTTCAAGATTCCAAGCTTTGTTTCACCCAAGACCTTTAATTTTAATTACTTTATCAAAATAGCTTCACTTTGGACCAAACTGCAGGGGGTGGGGCAGTGATGCTTTTGGCTACTGTGTGTATCTTAACTTCTGCTGGCTTCATTTTCCTTCTCTAGAAAGTGAACAGTTTTGACTAGAGGACATCAGAGTTTCCTTTGAACTCCCAAATTATCATCCTAAATGACTGGGATTTAAGAGAAGGTTTCCAATAAAACTGAGCAAGGATTCCAGAGACTATAAAACAGATTATGGTTATTTTCGTAAAGGCTTACCACTAGACCATGGATTCCCAAAGGTTGTACCAACTGAATGAAAATTTTGATAAGTTCTACCAAACTAGAAATACTTATATTTCTGGAAACAGACTTTATGTGCTAATCTTCTATGGATCTCAAGTTCTTTATCTATAAAACGATAAGATCTATATGTAGGAATAGAGAGATAAGATATAAGGGAAAATGCAAAATTGTCTCTAAAAGGGACAGAGGAAATTTTAGCCATGAACCCTGGGAAAATATTCTGGAATGAGAAGGATTGCAGAGGAGAGGTTTGGGAGTTAACGGACTCTTCACTGTTTTCCTATCCCTGAGGTGGAAGGGAGAACAGCAGCTCCATCAGCTACCATGACCTGACCAGTTTGTGGAGAACCTTGGAGGTTCTTGTGCCTTGGAAGATATCTAGGAGGAGATCTGTTTTTCCCTGCAGTGTTGTGTCAATTTGACTGAAGTAATCCAAAGATTTTAACATGTTGGACTCTGGGGTTTTTACCTCAGAGGCTAACCCCAGGCTTGGGGAAGGACTCAGTCCACCTGTGAGTCCATTCTCAGTAGCCTTTTAGAGACAATTTAAGGGGTAACTTATCAACAATCTGGGATAATTAGTCTAGGTAGGTAGTCAGATGCTTTGGGGTTTTAGATAAGAAGAAGCAGCTGGTAGGAAGTTTTGGAAGATCAGAAGGGCTCTTATCTCTCTATTCCTACATATTCTTACTCCCTCAGATCTCACAGTAACAGCAATAATAGCTTACATTTATATAACTCTATAAACTTTGCAAAGTTCCTTATCACATTTTGTCTTCACAGCAACTCTGAGAAGAAGGTATGAGTATTATCCCCATCTTTCTAGATGTGGAAACTGAGGCAAATCAAGGTTAAGAGACTTGCCCACAGACACAGAGCTGGTACATATCTAGGTGAGATCTCAGATCGTTCTGAATCCAGGCGAGTACTCCATCCAACTCTGCCACCTTGGTAGTTTTTGAGGGCAAATTGGAATAATATATGCAAAGAAACTTGAAAAAGTAGAGAAAGAAATCAATTAAAGTATTTTTAAGATAGAATTTGGTAAATATTTTTATGATATGAGATGACGGAGTATTTGAAAAAAACAGGGAGGAAGTGTGGGGTGGGGAAGAGCAAGCATGTGAAGGAATTCTTAACAGAGCTAATCTTCAACTGACTTAAGAAATAGAGTGAATGATATGTTTGGAGATTGTTGGAAGTTTTAAAAGTCAGTGGAGAAAAGAAGCAAAAATTCCCAACCTGTGTATCTGAATTAAAATGCTGATTTGCACAGCAATACAGAAAATAAAGGGGGTTATGAGAGTTTTCTTCAAGCATCTGAAAGGAAAATTTGACATTTTATATTACTCTTGAGGAAAAAAATCAAGACCAATAGATTAGAGTGACCCCAAGGTAGAATTCAGATCTACATAGAGAAGAAAAAATAATTCAATTTACCCAAAGTAACTACCTCCTGAAGCATTAATTCTCTTCTTCCTTCCTTTCTTCCTTCCTTCCTTCCTTCCTTCCTTCCTTCCTTCCTTCCTTCCTTCCTTCCTTCCTTCCTTCCTTCCTTCCTTCCTTCCTTCCTTCCTTCCTTTCTTTCTTTCTTCCTTCCTTCCTTCCTTCCTTCCTTTCTTTCTTTCTTCCTTCCTTCCTTTCTTTCTTTCTTCTTTCTTTCTTTCTTTCCTTCTTTCCTTCTTTCTTCCTTCCTTTCTTTCTTTCCTTCTTTCCTTCTTTCTTTCTTTCTTTCTTTCTTTCTTCCTTCCTTCCTTCCTTTCTTTCCTTCTTTCCTTCTTTCTTTCTTTCTTTCTTTCTTTCTTTCTTTCTTTCTTTCTTTCTTTCTTTCTTTCTTTCTTTCTTTCTTTCTTTCTTTCTTTCTTTCTTTCTTTCTTTCTTTCTTTCTTTCTTTCTTTCTTTCTTAAAAAATGATCCTGGAAAGAGTCAGAAAGAGAAAGATCATTAGATTTAGACTATGGTTATCTAACAAGGCTTTTTTTCCTTTTCAACAAACAGGGAAGTCTTAATCTATAGATTAATTTTTAGAATTAGTAGCTTCCTTATGGAGATTCTTCGCATTCTAACACTTTTAAAATGTCCACACAAATAGTAGAAGACCTTGTTTACTTCATTTGTCTAGAAAGTGAATATCCCTATGCCTTTAGATTTTGTTCTTTGCCCTCTGGTGGTGAGATTATTATGTTTAAAAATATTTTGAAAAGTTGAGAAATTTGATTTTTAGCTCCTTAGAGTTGAAAGCACTTTAGTGGACAGAAAAATACTAACAATTAAGTTAGCCCAAGCATTACCTATGGGAATCAGGTCGTGCTGAGGAACAAGGAAGAGGTAGACTTATAGAGAAAAAACAAAATAACATGATCCCAGCATAACATTTATATTTAGGGTAACAAGTTTAAAATTTTGAATACCCTACAGGTTGTGACTAATTACCCTGAATCTATAAACATCTGTGTGTATGTGTGGCCCATGTTGCTAATTCCTGATTTTAAAATAATATTTGCTCTTTGATAAGTCCAGTCATACATTTTCATGTGAGTTGGTAGTTCCACACAAAAAATTAATGCATTAACAATTGCTGTAGAATTCACAGATACTATCACAAATCAGATTAGGGCTCCAAGCCAGCTTACCAAAACCAAGTCCTTCAGAGTGAAAGAAGAGATGATGAAGAGGCCTGTTAAATTCCTCCGTTGCAGGCTAATTAGAGTTCTTGTATAGGAGGAAAACACAGGAATTGTTGTGCTTGAGCTGAGTTGAGAAGTCTTTAAAGGAGGATATCCAGGTTGGTAAATTTGGAATCATTAGTAAAAAGAACAGAAGAAAAAAAGCACATTTTCAAGCCTAAAGATTAATTCGAGTGAGCAAAGACAGAACCCTTGAAAAAAATTAAAAACAACTGGAACTAGGAAAGATGTTGGAAGAAATGTCAGGTTTCATTGTAGGTTAAAATTTGTGTGAAGTTGGCAACATCATTATCTGGAAACATAGCAGCTGCTTCACAGGGAGAGAATAATGACCAACTGGGGTGTTTGGAGATCAAATAATTGAATATGGATTGGGTCTTTTTTCCTCCTTGGCCAAGGAAGTATGTGAGTATGTGTGCTTTTAAGGCAGCCTCTATCTTTTAACCTTGAAACTGAATTTAGAAAAAGAAACATGGATAACATGTTCTCACTGAGCTTGGATAAGAAAATAGATGAAAACAGGCAGACCTTTGGCACTTGGAACGATTTTGAAAATTCAAGTCACCCTGAGTGCAGGGATGAGGACATAGGTATGACCCAAGTTTAAAACTGAAAAGGCAATATTGTTATATAATACTTGAACCCCTATAAATAGACTTGATTTTCCTTATAGACTTGAAGTTACTTTCCTTATTTGTAGAACTATGAATAAAGTATAGCTAGAAACCTTTTATGATGCATTGCCGAGCTAATTTTAACATTATCTGGAGAGGTCTTGCTGATTTGTTTCTTTTAGAATGATCAACAGAGATGTACCACCAAGAAAAGTGCCTACAGAGGCAGCTGTTTGGGGAAAAAGAGCTTTGGTTTTGAGGTAAGAGGGTTTGAGATTGGAGCATAGCCCTTCCCATTCCATCTTATGTTCCTTGTTTTCTTCATTCACAAAATTACTTTTTATTGATCTTTTGTTTATCTGGAGCATGACATACTGGCTCTGCCTTTGGAGGACATGTATTCAAATATTCTGTGAACTCTGTAACAACTATCCTGGGCCTCAGTTTCCTTATCTGTAACATCATAGTGTTGGATCAGGTAGCCTTTAAAATACACCAGATATAGATCTAAGATTCCTGTTGACTTCCCCTTGCCCCCCATAGATTGTAAGTAGCATGAGGAGTCTCCCCACCACCACCATTTTGGTCCTTTTATCCTTGGTACTTAGCAGAGAGCAACTGCTTAGTAAATGTCTGTGCACCGGATATCTAAAGCAAAGTGAGTAATTATAGTTGACATTTATAGAAAGCTTGAAGGTTTATAAAGCACTCTACATACACTTTAGATGCATTATCTCATTTGAGCCTCACTTCCCTATTAGGCAGGTATTATTATTGTCCCTTTTCACAGATAAGGAATATGAGTACGAGATCTCCCTGATTATAAGACTTACTTTCTATCCACCATCATGTTGCCTCTTTAATCCAACCAGAGAAGGTTGATGTGAAAATATTTTGAAACAATGACAGCTATATTATTGAACGTAGTAAGTATTCTACAAATATTTGTTGGATCAATGTGTGAATAGGTGAACCAATTCAAGGTTATCCATGGGTCCCACATCAATAAATTAGTTAACCTTAAATCCTATTTGTTATTTTCAATATTTAAGATGAGCCAGAACCCTCTGACGTGCCAAGACTAGGGAGGGTTTCAATTTTACCTTAACAGATATCCTATAGTTGACTTTTCCTGAGATTGAATTTGCTTCAGCCAAGTAGATGGGATAGGCTAGGTGACCTGTTAAAAACCCTTCCAATTCAAGATAGTCATAATGTTTCCAGAGCCATTCATTCCCCTTCCCCCAGAAAGCAGAATGACAGAGCAATGGAAGGATTTTTGCCTTTGTTGGACTATTCCCTTTGAACAAATCAGCCATGTTTTGATGATGCTAAGTGACAGAATTGAGCTTTGGGACTAGGGTGTTTTAGGACATGAGATAGAGTATAAAATTTTCATATTTTGTATTTCCAGCACTTAGCACAGTGCCTGGGAAACAGCAAGAGCTTAATAAATACTTGTTGTCTGAGTGACATCAGGAAAAAATAGTTTAGGAGATATTTTATATTTTTAGAAAAGAAAAAAAGTCATCAAAACAATTTGGCACTGGC
Organism: Monodelphis domestica; assembly: GCF_027887165.1. NCBI lineage: Eukaryota > Metazoa > Chordata > Mammalia > Didelphimorphia > Didelphidae > Monodelphis > Monodelphis domestica. Next base: position 263,713,782 of record NC_077231.1, read on the forward strand.
TAAGAGACAGAAAGGAGGATCAGTGGAATAGACTTGGGGTAAGTGACCTCAGCAAGACAGTATATGACAAACCCAAAGATCCCAGCTTTGGGGCCAAAAATCCACTATTTCATAAAAACTGCTAGGAAAATTGGAGAACAGTGTGAGAAATATTAGGTTTAGATCAACACCTCACACCCTACACCAAGATAAATTCAAAATGGGTGAATGACTTGAACATAAAGAAGGAAACTATAAGAAAATTAGGCGAACACAGAATAGTATACATGTCAGACCTTTGGGAAGGGAAAGACTAAAACCAAGCAAGACTTAGAAAGAGTCACAAAATGCAAAATAAATAATCTGGAATACATCAAATTAAAAAGGTTTTGTACAAACAAAACCAATGTAACTAAAATCAGAAGGGAAGCAACAAATTGGGAAGCAATCTTCATAAAAACCTCTGACAAAGGTTTAATTGCTCAAATTTACAAAGAGCTAAATCAATTGTACAAAAAAATCAAGCCATTCTCCAATTGATAAATGGGCAAGGGACATGAACAGGCAGTTCTCAGCCAAAGAAATCAAAACTATTAATAAGCACAGGAAAAAGTGCTCTACATCTCTTATAATCAGAGAGATGCAAATCAAAACAGCTCTGAGGTATCACCTCACACCTAGCAGATTGGCTAACATGTCAGCAAAGGAAAGTAATGAATGCTGGAGGGGATGTGGCAAAGTAGGGACATTAATTCATTGCTGGTGGAGTTGTGAATTGATCCAACCATTCTGGAGGGCAATTTGGAACTATGCCCAAAGGGTGATAAAAGACTGTCTGCCCTTTGATCCAGCCATAGCACTGCTGGGTTTGTACCCCAAAGAGATAATAAGGAAAAAGACTTGTACAAGAATATTCATAGCTGCACTCTTTGTGGTGGCCAAAAATTGGAAAATGAGGGGATGCCTTTCAATTGGGGAATGGCTGAACAAATTGTGGTATATGTTGGTGATGGAATACTATTGTGCTCAAAGGAATAATAAAGTGGAGGAATTCCACGGAGACTGGAACGACCTCCAGGAAGTGATGCAGAGTGAAAGGAGCAGAACCAGGAAAACATTATACACACTGTGGTACAATCGGAGGTAATGGACTTCTCCCTTAGTGTCAATGCAATATCCCTGAACAATCTGCAGGGATCTAAAAAATACTATCCACAAGCAGAGGATAAACAGTGGGAGTAAAAACACCGAGGAAAAGTAACTGCTTGACTACAGGGGTTGAGGGGACATGACAAAGGAGAGACTCTAAATGAACACTCTAATGCAAATACCAACAACATGGAAATGGGTTCGAAACAAGAACACATGTGATAACCAGTGGAATCGTGCATCGGCTATGGGAGAGGGAAAGGTGGTTGGGGGGGGGGGAAGAAAATGATCTTTGTTTCCAATGAATAATGTTTGGAAATGACCAAATAAAACAATGTTTAAAGCGGAGAAAAAAAAAAGAAAAAGGTGATAAATTCTAGAGACAGAGGACCTGGGTTTATGTGTGATTCTGGGCAAGTGATATAATATCCCTGGACTTCTGGTTTTTTCATCTGTAAAATGAAGAGTATTGGACTCAATGGCCCTTGAGGTCACTTCCAGCTGTAGATCTAATATCCTATGACTCAAAGTGCAGAAAAAGACATACATTCTCAAATGTTGTCATTGTGTGAGTTTGTTTTTCTTGACTGTGTTTCTTTATTACATAGATTATTGGGTCTTTCTAAATTGAATAGGGGAATCTGGGAGGGAGAGGGAGGTTAGTTATAGTGATGTCAAAAATAAAGGTGATAAAGAAAAAAGAGGGTTACCGAAATTATTTTTTAAAGAATAGAATGTTGAAAAGGACATTCTGAAGACAAGTTATGCAACTTTGAAACTGTATGCTGAATTTTATATAACTATATATTTATACTTATTTTAAAGCAAGCAATATGTAATAGATTTGTAGTTCCAGATATAATCTCTGTCTGTTCTCTGTATATAAAAATACTCAGTTTCCTTGGTTTGCAAAATTCAGAATTAAAAAATATTTAAAAAAAGAAAAAAATAACAAAAGCTAATATTTACCAGTCTTTCTCCAGAAAGACATTTACATGATGCTCATGCTGACCTTGAAAAACTGACAAAACAATTAAAAGGGAAATAAAACAAAAGATGAAGATTGAGAATAGGGACTGGGCCAATATTTATTTTTGTAGTCCCTAACCACTGTATAGGACCTTACACATAATAGATGCTTAATAAATATTTATCAACTTGAACTTTAATTAGAATCTATGAAAATGGGTAAGGGAAAAACAAAATGTGAGACTTGAATAGAATAAGATATTGTGCTATAAGAAATTATGAAAATGATGAATATAGTGAAGCTTAGAAAGCTTTATATGTCCTGATGCAAAGTAAAATAATCAACCAAGAAAATATACACAATGATTACAAAAATGTAAATGGAAAAAGCAACGATAAAATTAGCAAAACTGAGTGTTGCAAATTTATAATGACCTAAATTGGTTCCAAAAAAGAGATATGAGAAGATACCTTACCCTTACCCTACCCCACCTCATTTGCTGAAATAAGCCACAACTACTGGTGTGGAATGGTGTACACAGTGTCAGTTTTCATGTGTTAATTGGTTTTCTAAAATTTCTAAATTTTAGAAATGCTCTAAATGTTCTTTATTTATTTTCTTAGTTCTTTGTTATAAGTGATGGCTCTGTGGGTGGTGGTAGAGGAAGGATGCCAAAGGACATGGATGTGCTATGTTAATAAAAAATCTATTTGAGTTGTAAAAAGAGAATATCTGAAATTTCCCCTTTTCTCAACCTTTCTAGGAAGACATTGAGTCCTTGATTTACCAACTAGTGAGTATATGACCTGGGGTTCAATTCAATTCAATAAATATTTATTAAGAACCTACTATGTGCCAGGCACTTTGCTAAGAACTGAGGATACAAACAGATTTCTGCTACCCTTTCTAGGCAAGAATCTAAACCCGAATTAAAGGGGTCTGGTTAGGGCTTCTTCATCTAAGACCCCCAGACTGCAGAGATTTCAGGATAAACATGAACTTGGATAGGGAAAAAAATTACATCTTTATTTTGATATCATTTCTTTTGTATTTTACTGTATGCATTTAAAAATATTCTTCTCAGAAGGACTTTACTGGTTACAAAAGGGAAACATGAAACAAAAATTGGTTAAAAAATTGGGGACTAGATAATCTCCCAAAGTCTTTTGGTTCTAACATTTCTATGATTTTAGTCTCACAAAGGGAATGGTCACACACAAATGTGGCCTTTTGTACAATATTTAATCTATGGGCTTCATTTTTCTTTTCAATTTGTAAGCTCAGATCAATCCGTTAATCATATATTGAGTTCTTATTATGAGCCAGGCACCATGCTAGGCATGAGACAAAAGTGAAAGTCCCTATCCTCAAAAAGATTGCCTTGTAACAGGGGAGGTAACTTCCACATGTATACAAAACACATACAGAGCTGATACAAAGTGGCATGGGGGGAGGTACACTATCAGATGGGGGACCAAGAAAGGTCTGAGTCAGACAGAAGCGTTTGAGCTGAAGAGAGCCAAGGATTTCAAGAAACAACGATGAGAAAAGAGTATATGGGGATACATACAAAGGCAGGCTCTCAAGGGGCTCATATGCAAAGGAAGACAACACGTAAATGACTAGCTATAATCAAATTTTATACAGAGTAGATGGAAAATAATTCCAGAAGGGAAGGTATAGCAGCTGGGGATGAGGAGAGGGAAAATCAGGAAAGATCTGCTGCAGAAAATGTAACTGGAGCTGAAATTTGAGGGTAGGGGAAAATGAGGTGGGAAAGTACTCCAGGAATAGAGGGACTTCCAGTGCAAAAGGGTGTCCTGGGTGAAGAACAGCAAAGAAGCCAATCTGTCTGGACTACAGAGGCATAGAGAAGACTAGTATATAATTAGTGTGTAAAGGTAATTAGAGCAGCTACATCTACTCCACATTGGCTTGTCTAGCTTTGCTTTGCTTTTTCAGTGAAAGCATCCTTGAGAAGGGGTGCAGAGGTCTAATATTTGAACTGTTTGATAATAGTTCCTGATTGACTGAGGATAAAAGTCTAACCCATGATGAGTCAGGGGCTCCTGTCTTTGACTTCTGTCTTGGGCAAGGCTTTTATCTTCAGTCAACCAGGAACTATTATCAACAGTTCAAATATTAGACCCCTGGAATTAGTCATTAGGTCTGGTCTTTTATCCTTCATTGACTAGGAAGTTATAAGGAGACCCACTTTGGCAAATGAGAAGGGTGCTGTGCTGCACTGAAACAATGCTCTATCCTTACTGAAAATACTCTCCTGTTTAATATTAAGTATCTTTGTTAAGAATCTATCATTAATCAAGGACGCATATAAAACCCAGTGGAATTGCACGTTGGCTACCGGGAAGGGGGAGGGAAAGACTATGATTCTTGTAACCAAGGGAAAATGTTTGACTAATTAAATAAAGTTTAAAAAAAGAATCTAGCATTAAATTTCTTTTGTGAAAGATTATATGGTCTATACATGTTTCCTTTCAATCTGGCAGGGAGCCAGAACCACTGAACCAGCCTGCATCAGGCCTGACTGAGAACATGTATAAAATCGCAAACGTAAGTTTATATTCAGTCCTAGGAACATTAGGGAGCCCTGTAGTTTATTGATGGGATAATGATGTCAGATCTTCACTTTAGAAAAATCTTTTTAGCAGTTCTGTGTGGGACAGATTATGGGGATGGGGGGAGAGATTTAAAGCAAGGAGACCAGTTAGGATGCCATTGCAATATTTCAAATTAAAAGTGATTAGGGGGGCAGCTAAGTGACTCAGTGGATTGAGAGCCAGGCCTAGAGACCAGAAGTCCTGGGTTCAAATTTGACCTCAGACACTTGCTAGCTGTGTGACTTTGGGAAAGAAACTTAACCCCCATTGCCTAGCCCTTATGGCTCTTCTGCCTGGGAAACAATGCACAGTATTGTTTCTAAGACAGAAAGATAAGGGTTTCTCACACACACACACACACACAAAATGACTAGGGATTGAACTAAGAGGTCAGCTGTGTGAATGGAGAAAGGGGGATTTATGTGAGAGATTGAAATTATAAGATTTGGCAATTGATTGCATATATGGACTGGTTGATACAGAATAGTTCTGAATGACACTGATGTGTGAATTTCAGTGACTAAGATGGTAGCAGCCTTAACAGAAATAGGAAATACCTTCCAGCTCTAACCTTCAATGAGAGCATGTCTATGTATAAAATATTAGTTACTTCACTGCCTAAAATTGGATAGAAGTTTTATTTTGTTGGATTCAAATGGAGGGGAAACAGTTAAGAAGAATATTAAGACCCTAAAATGTTTATAAGCTCTACTACTTAATTAGTACTGCCCTTCCAAGGTTACCAGTTATCTAATGCCAGACCTTATGGCCTTTTCTCGTCTCCTTCCTCTCTGCAGCATTTGACATTATTGATTACTCTTTCCTTCTTGGATTCCTTAGAATTCTCTCCCCACAAACTCTCTTGGTTTTTTAAATTTTATTTACAATTAACAGGTATTTATTTTTCCTCCATTCTCACCCTCCATTGAGAAAGGGCATGAGCAAAATCCTCATAAACTTTGTTTCTTACCTATTTACAAAAAATATACTGCTTAAGTATTTGTGCTGATTGAATGTATATTTGAACTGGACATTTTAAAATTCAATTTGATGGTCATATAATGATCTATGATTTTTCCATAAGTGGAGGAACATTATGTTTTTACATGTTAACATCTCTTCACTTGTGCATATAAATACCACATAGATGAGCACTTATTTATGAGTATTAAAAGGGTAGGCAAATTTTCATTATTCAGCATAATAAATTTGACTGTTAATTTGTATAAATTAATCTGACAAAATTAATATTCCTTCAATATGAACTCTTTTTTTCTAAACTGTTTATTTCACAAGGATATATTTAATCCTGATCCTAGTATAATTTTAAAATTAATGGCTAGTAATCTTACTTTACTAATAATTTTTATTCTTTCCTAATAATACATTTATTACTTAGTAAACTCTTTAAATTTTTATGACTTTTTAAAGGTATGTGGAATTAACATAACTGATTCACAGTATTAATTGTAATCTGTTAACTATTATTGTGCACATTATTAAATAAAGCTGAAGTTGATTAAGTGTTTTCAAAACAAGTGAATTTGTGTAATAAAAAATTTTCTACATTGACATCCTTACAACTCTGGGACATAGGTGCTATTATCCCCATTTTATAGTTGAGGAAACTCAGGCAGGCATATTTTGTATATGTTTTGTATTTCCTTATCTGAACTCACTTTGTTCTAACCCTCCAGTAGAATATAAGTTCCTTGAAGGCAAAGGTAATTGCATTTTAATTTTTGAATCCCTGATGCCTAGCATAGTTCCTGGCCCATGAAGAGCCTAATAAATACTTGCTGAATGATTAGATCAGTGAAAAAATGACAAGAATTTATTGGTGGTCTGGGTTTGCAGGTGAAAAATAATTCACCTCTGTTTCTTTAGTGAATCATCTTAATACATTAACAATATTAAATGGACCAATTTTTAATCTCAATACATTTTACACGTTTGTTCTACAGAAGTGAAGTGCCTCTCACATTGAGAAAAGATTAGTAAGGCACTAGGCAAAGACTGGATGAATGTATCAGAAAGATGTTTCACATTTCAAGTATTTTTCTAACCTTTGTCAAAGTTCTATTCTTAAAATGAGATATGAAAATTAGCCTTAATTCTCCAAATGGGACCAATTAGACTTCCTACTCTGCAAAGTTGAATAGGCGTTTTGGATCTTCTCTGAGGTTCCTCTATGGCTCTGGGAAACCAGGAACAAGAGTGAGCTGTGGGGTAAATGAAAGCGAAAGCAAGAGGGGGTGGGGGGCGGGGAATCAGGAGATTCTACAGCCGAAACGAGGAAGAACCCTCAGAAGAAAATCGACAAGAGCCTGTGGTTTGAGAGGAGAGGTGGTAAATAACTGAGAACAGAAATTGAGAACCTCCTAAAACTCCTATTATTCAATCTCTACCCTATGGAGGGGAAAGGACTACATTTCCCATGAGCCCGAGCACAAGCCTGCAACTCCCGTCATGCCACCATATGCCTCGGTCACTGTCTCGGTTTCTTTCTTTCCCCCGCCGCCGGCCCTCCTCAACCCCTTCTGTCTCTGTCTTCCTCTGTCTCTGTTTCTCCTTCGAATCCCAGAATTATAATTCAGGAATTTTTCTTCCTAGGCTCTACACCTAGGCTCCCACCACGCATCAAAGCTCACTTTCTCCTGCCTGCCCCCTAAGCCCACCTTACTTGGATCACCTAACCCTAACCTCCATTGCTGTTATGGGTGACTATTAAACATGGATCCAATCAAAGTCTTGTAGTATTATTACGGGGGTGGGGGGTAAAGAGAGGAAGAGATTGAATCTTTCCTTGAGGAGGGGAAACAAATCCTTGAAAGACCAGACTTGTCATAAAAAAAAAAAAGACAGCCACCTGGTATACCCCTGGGATCCTTCTTGAACTTGGGGCCAGGAGAGATTGGGAAACTGTGTGACATGACTAGATGAAGGCTCAGTTCCAAACCTTAACGATCTGGGAAAGGGTAAATATGTCAAGGAAGAGCGTTGGGGGAGGGGTAACGTGCCAGGTATCTTCCTTCAATTCCTCCAATTTCCCGCGTCCATTCAGGATTCTCTTTAAGGTCTGAGAGGCACGGGGGCGGGGCGGGCAAGGGGCCGGGGCCCGTGATCGCCTCCACCGTGTTCTGGGGGAGGCCGGCTTTCCCCCACTTCCGGCTCTGTCAGCCTCTCCCAGGGTTGCTAGGAGACGTGATTTCACCGGAAGCTAGCCTCCCTATAGGCTGAGGCGAAGGTAAGCCACGCCCCTTTCCTCCGCCTCCCCACCTCCCCGCCCCCAGCTCAGCCCTGCTGGCTCCCCCGGCCCCTCGGCCTAGCCGGAGAGTGTGGGTCGGCGGGCAGCAAGAGCGTGGGTCTTCTTCCTGCGTCCTGGGCTCTCGTGGCCTGAACTCTTGCCCCGTGCGTGGCTGTGTCCAGGTCTGACGTCTCTGTTCACCAGCACCGGCGCGCCCGCCACGTCCCCGCTCCGGTTCTTGTCCCCGGCGGGGAGGAGGCCCTCGCACGGCGCGGGGCGGTGCATCTCGCACTGAGCTCCGTGCGTGGGGAGTGAGAGAGCCCGGCACTCGCGCGATGACGGCCCAGGGTCCTGGGCTCTCGTGGCCGCCGCTGTTACTCCCGTTGCTGCTGCTTCTGCTGCAGACTGAGCCCGCTTGGGGCTGGGAGAACGCGGACCTGGAACTGTTCGACCTGGTGGAGGAGGTGCAGAGCAACTTCTACCACTTCCTCGGCGTGCAGCAGGTAAGCGGGGTCGCGTGGGCACCCACGCGTGACTTGGCTTCCCTCCCCCCCCACTGACTCTTTCTCTGCGCCATTCATCCCTTGGTTTTTCTCGGGGAACCTGCCCTATACAGGCTGCCACGCTCTAGAGCTAGCAGAAACCTGAGTGTACGTGGGTGTCTTCTCTTGGCGAGTGGGGAATCCATGGGGGATTGGGTCGCCCTGTACCCCCAACTTCGAGTGCCACTTAACTTCACCTTTCTGGATAAATAGGGGACCCTCCTCTAGCAAAGAAGCAGGCGTGCCCTCGCTTTCTAGCTCCCAGAGGGGCTTAAGTCACCCGGTATCCCCTTCAGGTCTGGCTTCATCAGTTCCATCCACCCCGTCTAAGGAATCCCTGCTCTGCCTCTCCTGCTTCTGTGACTTTACTGTCCTACCATTCTAAACCCTTTAGCAAGTAGGAAAGCCCTGGTGCCGGACCCATAATCACACATACCCTGATTTATCCAGTCCACCCTGCTGCGGAAGAAAATCTCACAAACTGGTGGCAGTGGTGTCCTGCTCCATGCATGATTCCAGAAGTGTGTGTGATCCCATGGCTCACCTAGTCTAGATCTTCACCCTCCCGTACCCTTTTCCTCATTCTTCCTTTTCTCTGTCCCCTTCAAAGAAGGCTTAACTTTGTTCCCAAGATACCTTCGCAGTGGGTCTGTCTCCCTTCCTTCCTTCCTTCCTTCCTTCCTTCCTCCCTTCCTTTCCCCCCTCCCTCCTTCCTTCCTTCCTTCCTTCCTTCCTTCCTTCCTTCCTTCCTTCCTTCCTTCCTTCCTTCCTTCCTTCCTTCCTTCCTTCCTTCCTTCCTTCCTTCCTTCCTTCCTTCCTTCCTTCCTTCCTTCCTTCCTTCCTTCCTTCCTTCCTTCCCTCCCTTTCCTTTTCTTTCCTTTCCTTCCTTTCCTTCCCCTCCCCACCCTCTCACTCCCTACACTGCCTTTTGCACAGTAGAGTGATTACTATAACCGGTTGAGGTTTGCCCCAAACCTAGTGTCATTTCAAAGCAGATGTGGCCAAGAGTACTCTTCTGCAGGAGATGTCTTTTTTCAGGGTAAAAGAGATACAGTGGGAAAAAGAATAGAAACTACCACTTTCTGCTAAGGACTAGAAGTTTCTTAAGGAGAAATTGGTTTTAGTTTGTTGGGCATTATTTGCTGTTTAGATTTTGTTTTGTTTTTCCTCTAGGGGGTGGGAGCTTAGGGGTAAATTAAGCAATTACGAATCATTAAGTATACACTGAGTACAGGTGCCTTCCAGGAACATTGATAATGCCTCTCATTCCTTTGGGGTATCCACCTTCTTTCCTAAGTTAGGAGGCTCATTATTTCTTGAGATGTGGATTTAGCCCACCTGTAAAATCCATTGAAGAGTGAAGAAAGTAAATTTACTACCTCTTTTAAGTGTGGGCAGGCAACACTTTTTTTCCTTACATAGGTAAATATAGTTTGCCTGAACTACTAAACTTAGAATAAGTGAGAATTTAATCTTCAAACATTCTGTTTTCATTCCATCATTGTATATATAGCACTTAATTGCCATGTCACCATAAGCTTAACATTCTTTCTTGCAAGAACCATGAAGTGTGAGCATTTCACACTTCAATCCATATGTGCTAGCTATTATGTAATAACTGTCTGTATGTTTATGAGCTGTCACCCAGTGCTACTTCCTGCTGTAGGGACAAAATTTGCCTCACTTTCAAAGTCTATGAACTTTCAATCTATGTACAAATAAGTTAATGATAATAAAGCTCTTGAAGCGAACTCTTAATGTCTAGAATATAGAAAGGGTTTAGAATTCATCATAGCTTTTTTAAGTGATTGCAAAATAGCATATATTGCTTTATGCATCATTTTACATGTTCTTTTCCTTGGCTTTTACCAACCGTAATACCAGAGATATATAAAGTCCTATACATATTTTGCAAAAGAGAATTCAAGTATACTTGCTGTATAATTCATATAAAATGTGTTCTTCTATGAACATACAGAAAACTAAACGGGGAAATCCAATCAGATATAAGAAAATGGGCTTTCGTTGATTTAGGATCCAAGTTATATAGTATAATTTAGCATATGGTATCATATAAAATTTCACCTATAATTTTATGCAACTTATTTTGCAAAGTTAATTAGGCAGGGGACAATTGGAAGCAGTCAACCATAATGGCAATGATGAGAAAATAAAGAAATGTAGGCAAATGGGGAGAGACTTATTTAAAATGGAGGTCAAAAATCTATAATATGGAGAAACAGAAGGACCCAGATAGATATTATAATTGCTAGCCTTCTAGTCCACTGTAATAGCAAGACTGGTAAAAAAAAAAAAACTGTTAGGAGTATTTTGCTACTGGGAAGGAGGACATGGTTGTAATAATTATTTAAATAATTATGGCATTTAAAATCAGATCTTGAAGTGATTAGGAGACTTCTTCAGTTCATTTCAGCAAATCAAAATTTTATTAAGTGCCTCCTGTATGCAGAGCACAAGCTCTATTGCTGGCTTTGGGAGCTCTAAATAGGTTAGATCCTGTTGCCAGGAATGGGAAGGGGAGGAGTTGATATTGCTCCAAGGAAGTAGTGGTGCTGAGCTGGCCTTTGCAGAATGGGTAGAATTTCAGAAAGGGTTGCTTCAGGAGAGCTGAGTAAGCCTAGGCTCAGCACTCTCAAATCACGGGATGTGTTTAGTGATGGGCAGGTAGACCAGGAGCTAGAGTTGGAAGAGACCATATTGGTCATCTAGTCCACTCCTCTCTGCCCTTATTTTATAGAGGTGGGAACAGTCACTAGAAAGTCACTTTCCAGAGATACCCAGGTAGGAAGTAGCAGTGCCAGCATTTGAACCCAAGTCCCCTTGATTCCAAATCTATCATTCAATAGGATTATAGATTTGGAACCAGAAAAGGCCTTAGAAATCATGTAGTTCAATCCCATCCTTTTGCCCACTGAGGGCCCAGATAAGTTGTGTCCCCAAGCCACAGGCAGGGAGTCCATGTTCCCACCAGTGTGCCTTTAGGAAGATTCAGGCCTGGAATGTTGCAATAAGTGGGGCAGTTAGAAATCAGAAGAGACTAATATTGCCAATTTTCCCCTCAAATTCTCTCTTAAATGTAATTTTCAGCCCAGGGTCAATATTATATTAAAATATCTTACAGCTAAACAAAGCACTTAAAGAGAGAGTTGATGCGGGACTCTTCTATTAATTAGTTGGTCTTTTGTCTCCCCCACACCAGGAAGGTGATGATAATCCTCTTCTTAAGAGCCTTGCCAGGGTGTTCCCCTTATCCACACTGCTTCTTCCCTTCAGTAGATGACCAAGTTCTATTCCGCCATCATACCACTGGGAAGCTACTTGCCGAGTATTCCTAAAGTGCAGGTTTCTTGTTGGGCTTCAGGGCTGGGTGTATATCGATTGGGGAAAGAGAGGAGGGGATTGGCCAATTAGGTGTCATATAGCTTTGACATTATGTTAAAAATAGAGCACAATTCCGGTCTAGTCTGGCTTTCAGGAAATTATTTTGGATTTTTTTCCAGGGAAATTGACTTGGTTTAGATGGAAGGAACAGGGAGAAGGGAAGGGGAAAATGCTTTGGCAAAATATTTTTTTGCAGAGTGCCAAAATTCTGAAAACCCTAAGCAATGTTACAAAGGGGCTACCTTTTGTAGTCCCTTTCTCAGGGTATAGAACCTGCTAGGTGGGGTCATTCAGGTACTTAGAGGGGCTATCGAAGTCACATGACATCCACATTTTTGCATATTTGGTCTCTGGGGATTCAGGCTTTTTATATTCTTCAGGGGGTCATGGAGCATCATAATGCTCAAAGAATTTAAGTTGAGGGTTACCCAAAAGGCACTGGAGGTACTGGTGGCATTTAGCAGGTGAAAACACCAGATACATAAGAAATGACTGAGGAAAGCTTGATGTCAGGAGTGTCATCCCTGAAGATATGATGGTCTGGTAACATGGTAGGTGATATAGCAACAGCCAGCCTTCATGCTATGCTGGCATCTGTGTGATGTCAAGAGAACACGAGGAAGACCCACCAGGATGTTTGGTAGACACGCTGTAGGGAACTTAAAGGAGACACGGAAAAGAGCCGGGCAGGCCTGGCAGGCAAGGAGAGGTTATAAAATCTGCCACACTGAAACGAATCTCGGCATTGATGAGGTCACAGATCCAAAGAAGACCTGGCTACCATCTGCAACCCTAAAAAATACAGAATTCGAACTCTCCTTTGATTTGTAGCCTTAGCAAGCAGAGGGGACTCCAATTTTACAGTTGCCCATTTATTTATATAATAACATGAAGTGCTGATTATAAGATGTCATTAGCTGCTTTCTCATGTTGCCAGTTACTTTAGGCCACTATTGAGATCAATGAGAAATATGATCCATTTCTCTCCTATTTTGCTTACATTTCAATTGCCTCTTGAAACTTCTGCTGACCCACAAAGGCAGGTTCCTGGTAGCAAATATGGTACCCCTACAATATGCAGACGCATTCCAGGCTCTGGGAAGGTGTAAAGTGGGGAGGAGGCCTGCCCACTGCCTGCAAATTTTTTTTCCTTTTAAACATTATTTTATTTGATTATTTTCAAACATTATTCATTAGAAACAAAGATCATTTTCTTTTCCTCCCACCCCCCTTTGGCGATGCGTGATTCCTCTGGGTAGCACATGTGTCCTCGATCAGAGCTCATTTCCATGTTATTGGTTTTTGCATTACGGTGTTCATTTAGAGTCTTTCCTCAGACATGTCCCCTCCATCCCTGTAGTCAAGCTGTTGCCTTTCCTCGATGTTTTTACTCCCACCATTTGTCCTCTGCTTGTGGGGAGTGTTTTTTTCTCCTTGATCCCTGCAGGTTGTTCAGGATTACTGCATTGACACTAATGGAGAAGTCCATTACGTTCGATTGTACCACAGTGTATCAGTCTCTGTGTATAATGTTCTCCTGGTTCTGCTCCTCTCGCTCTGCATCACTTCCTGGAGGTCGTTCCAGTCTCCATGGAACTCCTCCACTTTATTATTCCTTTGAGCACAATAGTATTCCATCACCAGCATATACCACAATTTGTTCAGCAATTTCCCAATTGATGGGCATCCCCTCATTTTCCAGTTTTTAGCCACCACAAAGAGCACAGCTATGAATATTCTTGTACAAGTCTTTTTCCTTATTATCTCTTTGGGGTACAAACCCAGCAGTGCTATGGCTGGATCAAAGGGCAGACAGTCTTTTATCACCCTTTGGGCATAGTTCCAAATTGCCCTCCAGAATGGTTGGATCAGTTCACAACTCCACCAGCAATGAATTAATGCCCCTACTTTGCCACATCCCCTCCAGCATTCATTACTTTCCTTTGCTATCATGTTAGCCAATCTGCTAGGTGTGAGGTGATACCTCAGAGTTGTTTTGATTTGCATCTCTCTGATTATAAGAGACGTAGAGCACTTTTTCATGTGCTTATTAATAGTTTTGATTTCTTTGGCTGAGAACTGCCTGTTCATGTCCCTTGCCCATTTATCAATTGGAGAATGGCTTGGTTTTTTGTACAATTGATTTAGCTCTTTATAAATTTGAGTAATTAGACCTTTGTCAGAGGTTTTTGTTATGAAGATTGTTTCCCAATTTGTAGCTTCCCTTCTAATTTTGGTTACATTGGTTTTGTTTGTACAAAAACTTTTTAATTTGATGTAATCAAAATTATTTATTTTACATTTTGTGACTCTTTCTATGTCTTGCTTGGTTTTAAAGTCTTTCCCTTCCCAGAGGTCTGACATGTATACTATTCTGTGTTCATGTAATTTACTTATAGTTTCCTTTTTTATGTTCAAGTCATTCACCCATTCTGAGTTTATCTTCATGTAGGGTGTGAGGTGTTGATCCAAACCTAATCTCTCCCACACTGTCTTCCAGTTTTCCCAGCAGTTTTTGTCAAATAGTGGATTTTTGTCCCAAAAGCTGGGATTTTTGGGTTTGTCATATACTGTTTTACTGGGGTCACTTGTCCCAAGTCTATTCCACTGATCCTCCTTTCTGTCTCTTAGCCAGTACGAAATTGTTTTGATGACCGCTGCTTTGTAATATAGTTTGAGATCTGGGACTGCAAGACCCCATTCCTTTGTATTTTTTTTCCATTATTTCCCTAGATATCCTTGATCTTTTGTTCTTCCAAATGAACTTTGTTGCCTGCAAATATTTGAGCTTTTGTTTATTTTATTTATTTATTTGTTTGTTTTTTTAAAACCCTTACCTTTTATCTTAGAATCAATACTGTGTATTGGTTCTAAGGCAGAAGAGTGGTAAGGGCTAGGCAATGGGGGTCAAGTGACTTATCCAGGATCACACAGTTGGGAAGTGTCTGAGGACAGATTTGAACCCAGGGCCTCCTATTTCTGGGCCTGGCTCTCAATCCACTGAGCTACCCAGCTGTCCTCCAGTTTTGTTTATTTTCATAGCAACCTATAAACTATTTTTTGTTTACTCCAACTAGTATTTTCAGACATCAAATGTCAGATTTTGTATTTGGCAGCCCTTCTCAGGTAGGTGTGAGAATGATGGATCCATGAGGAGCTGGGATTGGTAGTGGTTGCTTATGGAATAAATAAATCTGACTTTTCTGTTGGGTCCTTTGTGTGCTTTTGATTCTTAGCTTTTATGCCCCGTTTCCATTTGCCAGTGGAGTTAAAAATTTAATAAACTCTGGTAATTGAGAACAAGAAGTGGGAAAAAGCTCTAAAGTAATAGATAATATTCCTAGATTGTATTTTCTTTAGATTGTCATCATCACAGGTATTTCTAACCCTTCTGATGACAGGATTTTATGAAAGATAAAACCCTTTTTTAAAAAACCCTTACATTATGTCTTAATAACAATTCTAAGACAGAAAGGCGAGGGCTTGGCAAATTGGACTCGCCCATGGTCACAAGAGCTAGGGAGGGTCTGGGGCCAGATTTAAAACTAAGACTTTCCCACCCCAGGCCTGGCGCTCTATCCGCTGTGATACCTAGCTGCCTCCACATAATATCCTCTTGTGCTAATGGGAAGATGTGAGGCTAGACCTGGGATTTTATTGTTCTTGGGAATCCTGATAACCTAGAGTCTTTGGAGGTTCCCTGCGACACTGATAGGTTAAGCGGTTTTCCTAGGATCACACAGCTAGTGTGTGATTAGTTGAGACGGGTCTCGAACCCAGGACTTCCTGGCTTCAGAGATGCCCTCTCTGTCCACTATTTCGTTACCACATGTGTCAGTATTAAGATGGATTGATTTTACTGGGGACGCTGAACGTGGCAGAGAAGGAGGTTGCCTGAGTGTCAGCTTGTGAGAAGCCATTGTGTGTTTACTTTCTTCTATCTAATATCTATTTTCTTAATTTCATGCACGTGTTGGTTGCTCTTCTTCCAGTTGACCATCAGAACATTTTTGACGTCTTTTCTCTACTGTATACCTGATACTGATTAAAATTCAAAGAATCTAGGATGGTAGCCTGTCCTGAGGAGTCTGTGAGGTCCTCGCCACGACAGGCTGGGTTTGAACTCAGATCTTCTTCGCTCCAGGCCTGCAGTGCTACCCACTTCATCACCTGGCTGCGTAAGAGGTGTAGTAGCTATGTCAAGAATAAATTTGTTTTTCTTCTGTGACTTGTAAAGTGGGTCCGAAGAAAGGAGCCTCGGACGTGTTTTAAGCACCGACGGCATCTTTGGATATTTTCTGTGGTGACATCTTTGAAGCGGTACTCTCTGTTGTATCCAGAAATTCTGGCGTCATGGTTTGGGTTATTTAAATGTCCTGTTGCTGCGTAGCCACATCCCCTACCACAGGCATGGAGGTGACTGGATCTCGTGGAGGTACAAATCCCCACGCAGGATAAAAAGTCAGTACCCTGGCCGTGTGGATAATGAAGACAGTGAAGAGAATATCATCAATGATGGTTATGTGAAGTTGAATTCCGTGTCAGAAGCAGCATATTCAAAGATGAATATTTTAGTGTTTCTATGGGCAACTTGGTGGTGCCGTGCACAGAGTTATGGGCCTGGAATCAGGAAAACTCATCTTCCTAAGTTCAGACACTAGCTGTGACCCTGGGCCAGTCACTTAACCCTGTTTGCCTCCGTTTCCTCATCTATAAAATGGCAAGCCACTCCAGAATCTCTGCCAAGAAAACCCTAAATGGGGTCCCAAAGAGTCAGATGCTGAAAAATAACCGAATAATGAAAGTATCTATGATCTCATTGATTTGTGGGTTCTACTTCTACTAGCATAGATTGGAGCCCATCTCACTTTTCTCAGTCTTTCTGTGCATCCCTATATACAGAACTGGGAGTCCTCCTTAGGGTACCTTCTTAGAGATGTGGGGCCTTGTCTGACTTTGGGACATCTGTCAAGTCCGAAGGGTCTTTTATGCCTCCAGGTGTCCAAGAAGCCATGTCTATAGGGCCTGAAAGACAGCAGGGGCATGTATGAAGGAGAAACGGAGAAAGACTCAGAATCTTTGACTATGAATCAACATTAGAAAGCCTATAGCCCAGCCCTTCACCTAATATATAGGCAAAGTCGTAGTTTGGTGATTGGAAACTTAGTACCTCATGAAGCATCCTGCACCATTTTGCAGACCTCTTTAAAAGAGTTTTCTTTATGTTGGACTGAAAATTGTTGCCTGATATCATCTACCTATTAAACCAACATCTGCCGCTGCAAAGATAATGTCTGTTTCTTCCTGCACGTGCTGATCAATCTTAATTGGTCTCTTGTCTATCTGTTGGCCTGTCTCTCTTCCCCTCCTTTCTTCCCTCCCTTCCTTTCTCTGTCCCCCTATCTCCCCATCTCTCTGTCTCTCTCTGTCTGCCACTCCTCTCTCTGTCTCTCTCTCCCCCTTTCTCCTTCTCCCTCTTCCTCCTTTCTCTCATATCATTTGGTATTTTGCTTTTTCCCAGTTGTATGTAAAGCAGTATTTGATGTTAGTTTTCTAAAATTTCGAGTTCCAAATTCCCTCTCTCTTTCCCCCTCCCTGCGTGATGTCATGCAAAACACATTTCCATTTTTGGTCATGTTGTAGAAGAAGATACATATAAAAAAGAAGAAAATAAAGCAAAAAATACATTTCAATCAGCATTCAGATTCCTATCAGTTATTTTTCTTTTATTTTAAAAAACCCTTACCTTCCATTATAGAATCAATATTATGTATTGGTTCCTAGGCAGAAGAGTGGTAAGGGCTGGGCAATGGGGGTCAAGTGACTTGCCCAGGGTCATACAGCTAAGAAGTGTTTGAGGCCAAATTTAAACCCAGGACCTCTCATCTCTAGGCCTGGCTCTTAATCCACCAAGTGCCCTCTCCCATCAATTCTTTCTCTGGAGGGGGATGAAATTTTTCATCCTGAGTCCTTCATAATTATTTTAGATGGCTGTATTGCTGAAAATAACTAAGTCATTCATTGTGTCTCATCTTACAATAGTGCCATTAATATGTACAATAATCTTCTGGTTTTGCTCACTTTACTTTGGATCAGTTCATGTAAGTCTTCCCAAAATCCTCCTGCTCCTCATTTCTTATATACACTGTTTTTTCAAATAATCATGATAGCTGTCATGCTGCCCTAAGTCTAGTCTTTTCCAAGCTAAGTATCCCCACTTCTTTTAACCACTTTTTATGTGATATGGGTTTCAATTCCCTTTGCCATTCTCGTCCCTCTTTCTATATGCATTCTTTTGTCAGTATTTACTTTTTAAAACAAGGCACAAATAAAATTTTCCAAATTAAAAATAAATACAATAAAACGAGGCACCCTGAACCACACACAATATTCCAGGTTTATTTCCACCAGCAAAGAATGGAGGAAGAACCCTTAGATCCTTTATTGTGGCTCTTCAGCAGCCACATCAAACTTTTGGCTAACAGTAATGAGTGAATTTGTGTAATGTTTTATAGTTTATAAAGCACTTCACAAATGGGATCTCTTTGAATCTTCATGGACTTCAACCAAACCACAGTTAGATTGATTAGTTTGATTGTCAATTATAGTAAGGAAATTAGAATATTGATTAAGATGTTGATTAAAGTAAGATATTTGATAAATGGATCTCTGAGGGTACAAGCAAGGTAGAGAGCAGTTCGTGAGACCACAATTTGGAAGGAAGAACACAGGGAAAGGTTCTGTCAGTTGGTGAGGTCCTCCGACTGACTGGGTCATGGTTGGACTGGGTCACTCACTCACTGGGCTTTGGTTAGTGAGTTTGCTCTCACTCTGGCTTCTGTTGGAGACAGGCATCAGAGACTTTACTCTTGGCTGGTGAAAAGGAAGAAAGAACTCTGAAAACCATCTGAAGAGGGTTTCTACTTTCCTGATTGAGAGGAATCACATCTAAGAAGAAGCTGGTAGATCTGCTTTGCTGGATAACAGTTTTGGAGGAGAAAGATTGAAGCCGTTTGTCTGGTCTCTGGGCAATACCAGGGTTACCAGATTGTTAGTTAGCAGCCGCCATCTTGGCTGACTGAATTTATATGTACTTAGAGAATCTTTTTATCAAATTAAGTTAATTGAATAAGGATTTTGGGTAGATTTATGGTCAGATAGCTTTTAGGGTTTTAGTGTCAGTGTAGTTTTAGTGTAGCCAGAAAAACAGAAGACTCCACTGTGAGGTATCCACTGTGGATGTAGCAGGTGGGCAGAGACAATTCCTGGTTAGTGTTCAGATTTTCTTGTTATTAATCCTTATTTTCATATTATTAAACATATATATATATATATATATAACCTTCTATATTAACCTAAGGAAGGGAAGCCACTCCTGGCTTTCCTTCAGAGAGGAGAGTTAAAAGGTACTGTTGTGGACAACAAACCAAGAATCTTATTACGTCCTTCTCCTCACAACTCTAATTTATCAACATTATTTCTTCACAACCAAGACCTCCAAATCTTCTCAGATAATTGCTTTTTAAGCTTAAATCTCTAATGCTTTGTGCTTTGACTTAAAAAATCAACTGCATGAGTGTCATATTTTGTATTTATTATTCTTTAAATTTAATATTAGATTTGGCTCATTGTTTTTTACCTGTCAAAGTCTTTTTAGCTACTGATCATGATTCAACAGATCAATTACCCTTCCCAGCTTTGTGCCTTTAGCAATTCGGAAAATTATCATAATAACTCCAGTATTTTATATTGTACAAAGTACTTTTCTTACAACAATCCTGTGAGGCAGGTAGTTTTATTATTCCTCACTATATAAATGAAGAATCTGAAGTTGAAAGTTTTAATTACTTTCCATAGCCAGCCAGGTGGCACAATGGATAGAATGTTGAACCTAGAGTTGGAAAGACCTGAATTCAAATGCAGCCTTAGACACTTAGTAGTTCTGCAAACTACTGAGCAAATTATTCAACCTCTGTCTGCCTCAGTTTTCTTAACTGTAAAAGGAGGTTAAAAATGGCACCAACCTTAGGATTGTTGTCAAAATAAAATGAGATGATATTTGTAAAGAGGTTAGCACAGTGCCTGGCACCTAGTAGCTACTTAAAGTACCCTTTGTGCCTTACTTACTCTTTCCCTCCATTCCTTCCTTCTTCTCCTCCTCCTTTCTCTCCCCTTCCTTCCTTTCCTTCTCTCCTTCCTTCCTTCATGGTCAGAGTGTTCCCTTGATACTAGGACACGGTGCCCTAAACCAAACCAAACATTATAGATGTAATTCCATCACAGGTATAATAAAATTGTTGCCAGCTTTGTTCTGAATACTGTCTCTATTAATAAAAATGACATTCACTTTTTTGACTGCTGTAACTGACTATTCCTTCAGCAACCTTAATTAACACCTTCTGTGTACAGTAGGGCCTGCAGGAGAAAAGTAGATTTTTCAATAAGCTCCCTCAAGGAGTCCTGTGAGGGAATAAAATACTGCCATGATAGATGTGATTTTTCAGCCAGGGTCCAGCCAGCTCTGTCCAAAACATCATGCCAATGAACTGTGAGTGACCCCAACTCCTGTCCATGAAAGGCACTTTGCTTCATATTTAAAAGAAAACAAGTTATTCAGCTGCCCTTTAAAATGTACGAGTCATGCGTGCATCCCTGGGTTGGTATAATTTCTTTGGTGGTTACATCTTACAGATTAATCATCTTTATTGATGTCTCTGATTCTGTTTCTCTCTACTCCTAGGGAGAAGAAACCAAGTTTGACCAGCCTGTATCAGAATCCTGATATATAATTCTGGCTGCTCTTCAGTAGTAGACCAGCTAACTTTCCCTTTCTAATGATGTCTTATGATGACACTGCTAATGTCTTTTATTCCACTTCTAATTAGAAAGCCATCATTGGTGGCATACTACAATCTACTTAGGCTTACTAGACATCTTTCCATTGTACACTGGATCATTTCTAATTTTTGTTTTTCTAGGATCATGGTGGTCAGTGATTCATAATCCCAAAGCACCACAGAGAGAATTTTGATAATTAAGAGAGTTTTTTGCAGTATTAATCAGTTTGAGTTTTTTGAAAGCACTCTTGAGGTTCCTAGAGGGAATCCAGTCCAAACTGTTCCTCTTATTTAATATTTGACTTAGTTCATTGAATACTGTAGATAAACATGTTGATACACTGACTTGGGTGATTCTTTGTTCAGAAACAATCTAGCCAATATAGTTTTCCCACTTTTTCCCCTACTTTTTTGATGAGTACTTGATTGCTATTAATATAAGCTATTAACAATTAGAAGCATTTGGAGAACTTTTCCTTCAATAGGGAATACATCTTTTAAATAATTTTTATTTGTATTTTGTGCAAGACATGATAAATTTCCAAGAAGCGATAAATATCCAAGGTGAATGCTTCCTTTTTAAAAAAATATTTCCTTTGATAGTATGCTCCGCTCCACATTCTTGAAAATATTTTTCCTTTATATTTTACTTGGAGTTTTTTTTGATGTTGATATAAGGTAGGAGTCCTTTCAGGACTACATTTGATTTACCATTCCTTTCTTAAAATCATCCAGCACGGTAGAGTCTTATTGTCTCCACTTTAGTCACTTGTGGGAATCTCCAGTGGTTCCCTATTAAACCCATGATTAAACACAAATTGCTCTCTTTGGCACTTAAAGCTCTTTATAACCTGTCCCCTCACTTTTCTAGTATTTTTACACTTTACTTCCTTCCATATATCCCATGTTCAGTTACCCTGGTCTACATCTCTTCTTTACACGCAGCACTCCTCAACTCCAGACCTTTTTACTGGCTATCCTTCAAGACTAGAATGCTCACCCTGCTCACTTGTACCTCTTAGTTTGCCAGATTCCTTTAGGATTCAGTTCAAATCCAACTTTCTTCAAGAGGCTTTTCAAGGACATAAAGGCAGCTGGTAGATAAGGTGGGCTAGTTTGCATCAATCATCAGTCAGCTTCATGGGATCTCACATCCTCTGTCACAAACTACACAGAAATAAAGAAGTTCCTTTTTAATTTCTTTTGCTGGACCATCATCTTCTTGTCCATTGAGCATGGGCCACCTCCAGGATGCTTTCCTGGGCTCTCATTCCTTCTACCTCTGCACTCTGTCTTGGTGATTTCATCAGCTCCCATGGGTTAAAATTCCTCTCTCTATGTTTATGATTCATAAATCTATATACCCATCCCTAATCTGTCACAACTGGGATCATTATAGATTTAGAGCTGGCAGGGATTTAGATACTGTACAATTCAACTCTGACACTTTTAGAAGAGGAATCAAGTCCCCAAAGTTGAAGTTGCTTGCTCCTTATTGGTCACTGTGGTAGGAAAATCAGTAAAGGCAAGAATTGAACCTTGTCCTGCATTACCTGCTGTCTGCTGGACAGCTCCTGCGTGTCCTAAAGGCATTTCAAATGTAGCATGTCTGAAACAGAATGCATCCTGTTTTTCCTCAAACCCATCCTGCTCCAAATTTACCTTCTTCCTAATCTAGCATTTAAAGCTTTCCACAGTCTAGTTCTCATTTATCTTTACAGGCTTATTTCATCTTAATATTTTTATGTACTTTGGGTTACTGGAGAACTGACTTGTTAACTATTCCCCATATGCAGTGTTCTCTCTCCCAACTTGGTGGCCCCATGTGTCTGGAGCACTCTTCCTTTTCACCTCTTTCTCAAGATCCCTACCTTCCTTTAAACATGGGTGCTACCCATGGGCGCCACAATTCTAGAACATACTGTTTCCCTCTCCCTCTTAGGATCCCTTGTTTCCTTCAAAGCTCATCTTAAATGCCACCCTATAAATAAATAAATAAGTCTTTTCCTTGTGCCTCCAACTTGCTAGTAATTCCTCCCCAAACACCCACCATTCCCTTGTATTTATATTGTTTATGCTCCTTGTGTAAATGTTGTTTCCACTGTGTCAATGTGGAATTTAGAAGTCCCCAGTTTATTTAGTTTGGAGGTAGAAACCCCAGGTTTTGACCTTGTCATAGGAGAGTTTTCTCCCTGAGGGAGGGTCCTACTTCACTGGTGTCTTAACAGCAGATAGAAGTTAAGTTCCTGGAAAAGAGAGTGTTTCATTATTTATCTTTCACCCTCAGCCCATAGCAGGTACTTAATGAATCAGTCAGTCAACAAGCATTCCATGGACAATCCTATGTGCCTCAGTTTCCTCATCTGTAACATGAGCTGGAGAAGGAAATGCAAAGGCAAAAAAGGATAGGCAAATCATTCTAGTATCTTTCCTAAGAAAACCCCAAATGGGTCACAAAGAGTCAGGCAAGACTAAAGAGCAACTGAAAAACTGAACAGCAACGTGCCAGGCACTGTGTCAAGATCTGGGGACATTGAGAATGCTTCCACATGGATTTCCTCTAACATCCAAGGGCTTCCCTCCATAGATGACATTTGATGGATCTCAGTGGGGCACATATACCATCTATCAGTTATCCCTTGCTCTTGCTACACAACTGAACTATCATTTTCCTAATTACACATTTTTTATAGGAGACTCTTCTGTAGAGTTCCTCATTTGTAACGTCTTACAGCCTATTTATGTCCACTGTTCCCCACTCAGGTGCCTTTGGGTGCTCTTCAACTTAAATTCTTTCTCTTTGACACCACAATATAACATCAGTGGAAAGGTTCTAATGTTAGAAAGAGGGTCTTTTGTTTTAAATAGAAGCTTGGCCAGGAGGGTCATTAAAAGAACTGCCTCAATTCCCAAAGGTAATTGTAGCCTGCTCCTTTCATCCTGCTCTGTTCTGAGCTCAGCGCATTCTTTATTTGTAGTGTCAGATGTATTGATAGGTAAATTCAAAGGCTCGTCCGTCCTACTGCATATTGTATAGCCTGGACAATTATTTTTGGAGAGTTAGGGTGAACTCTTTTAAGGAATTATGGATCTAGCTGCATTGCCTCTGCAAAGGTCTAGGGTTCTGCCCATCAGAACTAGGCAATCTGTAAATAGAAGTATTTGTAGAACCGTACCATGAGCAGGAAATCCCTCATCCCTATGGACTCTGCACTGTAAATCCTGCATGACATAAAAGCCAAACTTATGTCTCCCTCTTTTATGCTTTGCTTGATACTAATAATCAGTGGGCCAGTGAACAAAGTTAATTCTGTTGTTATATCTTTCTGGGAATCTTGTATGATTTTGACACGTGTATAAAAGGCACCTTGTTGATGAGAGCTTTAAAGATGGCATTTTGCTCAACAGAATCAAATGCCTTGTGGAGTTAACAATAGTGCAGTGGGATATTATACGTTCTTTACATTTCCATCAATTGTATGACTAAAATGTGGTCTGCTGTAGAGTATAATTTGTAAAAACCTGCCTGTTCTTCTCTTATCATCATTAAAGATCCCTTCTATATGTGTTTAGATTATTCTCATGAACAATTTTGTAGCAATGGGAAAATGGGCATACATGCTGGTAGTTACTTATATTTTCTTTCCCTTTGTTCTTAAAAAAATAAAGTCTATGATGTTTTCTATGCTTTTGATATTCTCCCTTCTTTAAGACATATTGAATCTCAATTCCTCAGTGCCCTCCAAACCATCACTTCCAGCATGGATCTTCTCTTTATATATTTGTTCTAGTCTATATAGTTGGTCTTGACTCATTTTTTTTTCTTTTGTGATATTTTTACCTCTTTTATAGCACATTTTAGGACTAGCATGCTACAAATGTTGGGGATCTATTCATCTCAGAGATGAAAAGAATTTGTTATAAAAATGATTTCTGTAGAAGTAGTCCTAAGTCTTAAGAGAAATGTCCTGTTGTTTATGGTTGCTTATGTTTTTTTTTTTTATTGGGGGAGGAAGCAATGATACTGACTGTGATATTTTGCAATCTCCACTTTGAAAAACCTTGCATATAAGTTCCTAAATATCTGTAAGACTGTATCTCTTACAATAAATATATCTTCTGTATGATTTTTTAAATCAGGTTAGCTGCTCTTCCTTGATTTCAACTTCTTCAGCATAGCCTCCACCTGCTTATGTAAAAATTGTCCAGATATTGAGAATGTTACTTTAGAAAAGTTTAGAACACCTGTTCCATTTCACATGTATTTGTTGCCCTTCTGGTGTTACTTATGATTTGCTTTGGGATGATCTGACTTACTTGATTCTCATTCTTAGGTCTTTGACAGATAATTTTTCCTTCCACGATTTTTTGTTGTTTCTGAGAAAGTATTGCTTATACCTTTCTACCATTCTCCCCTATATTTTGCAAGTTAGCTCATATTCTCAAACATTTTTGCACTTTACGGCTATTTTACCATTTGATAATGAGGTTAAATAACACTGGCAGTGTTTATAAGGGGGATCGTTTGTCTTCTTTGCTTGGAATGCTCTCCCTCCTCATCTTCTGCTGACTTCTCTGGCTTCCTTTAATTCTTGGCTAAAATCCCATCTTCTATAGGAAACCTTTCCCAATCTCTCATCATTCTAGTGTCTTCTCTTTGTTAATCATTTTCTGTTTATTCTGTTTATAGCTTGTTTGTAATTGTTTGTTTTATCGTCGTATCCCCTATTAGATTGGAAACTCCTTAAAGGCAGGGTCTGACTTTTTCTTCTTTGTATGCCTAACATTTAATTAACCCCGTGCCTGGTGCATGTAACAGCTTACTACATGTATTTTTGTTTGTTTGAGTCATTCTTATAATGACTTTTAAATCTATCAAACTCCTTTAAGAAACGTTGATCTCCAAAAGTCTGTGTTACTTATTTTGTGCACTTCCCATTTTTCCAAGTCAACAACTTATTTAAATAGATTGGGTTAAAGTTCTTATAACCGAACATGTTTTCTTATCTTTATCCTTCTAAGGTGATGTTGACTTGGACCTTTTCTTTAATTAGATGGTGATCTGACTGCATATAGCTGGTTCTGAAATGACTTTTAGATTGATAAACAGCCATTTCATATGTATTAAAATATTGACTTTTTAATCTTTGTGAAGTTGATTAGTGCTTGCCATTTCCAGTTCCTTGAAGAAAATTTTAATCCTGTGCAGATGAGAGACATCTGACTACCCTGTGAGTCTTTGGCCTCTTTCATTTTTAGAGCTGTACCAACCATATTTTCATGTATCTGTGGGTGTGGGTGTATATACGTATGTGAGTGTGTATGTATATGGGTGTGTATATATTTACACATATATACACATATGAATCTATATGTGTGTGTGCCTTTGCATGCACAGTGAAATCTACTTCATCAGTTCCTTTAGTCATCTTTTCATTTATTAATAAATTTTAACATCCTTTGATTTCCTTTGTGGCAAGAATGTCAATACTGATATGATTCAGTTACTCAGGAATATGTTGACTAATTTATCTTTAATATTTTTAGGCTAGATGTTAAATAGATGTTTGTAGGTAGCATCAGAACTGTCATTTTGGTTATTTTTCTTTAGTTGCTCTTTTAATACTTTGCCATTATCCCCACAGATGTTAGGTGAGCTGCGGAACATCTGTATGTTGATGCTTAATGGATCACCAGTGCTACAGAATTGATGACCTAATGGTGATTCTCTTGGGGTGAGGCTAGTCCTCAAGCAGCAGATGCTGGCTTCCCCATTCCTACTCAAAGCTTTTTCAGTGTGCTGATAGGACCCGGCAAAGCCTTCAAAGACCCAGGTTCATTCCTATGCTACAGTGAAGGGAGCCTGGACGTAGTACTTTTATAGTGATTACCTTCTCATAATGACAGAGCCTGTGATTTCATTGTGGTGGATAAACATTTATTTTCCTTTCATACGTCTTTATGTTTAAAGTTTATTCTCTCCACTTAATCTATAGTTTTAATAGCTTGGTTATTTGATGGTTTTAAGAGGTCAGAAAAAAGCATAAATTGATGAGAAGTAAGCAAAACCTGTAAAAATAATATATACAGCTATAGCAGTCAAAATGAAAAGAACACCACCACAAACAAAATATTCAAAACTGAATGCTGATAAATTATAATGATCAAGTCAGGCACCAAAAGGAGATATGAGGACAATCCCCTCATTTCTTTTCAGGGGTGGGGTACTATGGCTATGGAACCCTGCATATAAAATCATACTTTAAGTGTGTTAGTTTTGTGGAACATTTTTTTCTCCCTGTTAATTTTTTTATACAGATGGCTCTCTGGGGAAGGAGGAATGGGAGAAATACAGCATTAACTGTAGGTGATATGAAAACAAAATAGAAATTCATATTTAGAAAGGTAAATAGAAATACTCAAAACATTAGCAGTTCAAATTATATAAAGTCTATAAAACATAGGTGTCAGCACTTGGGTAAATGTAATTTAGAAAGTCTCTCTAGAAATGTTTTTCTTTCATGATTTACAGATACTCAAAGCATTTGTTGAATCCAGTCCTTTTGATGGAGTAAGCAGAGTAAAAATCTTAAATAATACTTTAACCATTTTTATTCTTCATTTCCATTCATAACTTTTATTGAGCTATTTAAATAATTTAATTCCTTTTAAGTAATGTAATTATTTTAGGGTATAAATTTATTATGAATTTTGGTTTTCTTCAAAGGGACTCACAACTGGTACATTTTAGGATGGAGCAGAGGCTGGGCCATTGATTTATTACATGTTATAATTGTTCCGCAAACATTTAAAAACAAATTGAAAGCATTTTAGACCAGTACACAGTGATGGAATAAGGAACTTCTGGTTTGTTTTTTTTTCTATTTTCTACCTCCTTTTGATATTTCTATCAAATTCCTTGTGGCAGAAGGGGAAAAAAGACAGACTCCTTTTGTGGCATGAATAATTATTTCACCATATAACCAAATAAAGAATCTACATCTGTTTTTAGGAGACAGGTGTACATCTCACAAAAACTTTTTTTTCTGGCTGTCCTCCCTTATTGAATAATCTTAGAAGAAAATTCAGGCATTGGAACCATAGACATAAACACTGTCCAAGCCAACACTTCACTCTAGGGAACCCTGTAAAAGGGGCTCCTTTCCACTGGAAATCTGTTTATTTTATACTGACAAATTTTGTTCCAGACTGAAATTTAACCATAGATACTGACTTAAACATAAAAAATCTTTTGTAAAAACAATTTCAAAAGCAAAAAGTGCATATGTGTGTACACACATATATATGTGTATATAAAGGCAAAGTGATAACTTTGTTTCTCCAATTTTTTGTATATGAACAAGCTTTCTAAAATTACGCTAAAATTTTCTCTCTTCTAATCGTAATCTTCCTCCCACATTGTAAATGATTTACCATGTAGAACAGGATGGCTGGCAACTCTTCTTTCACCATATTCTTAATCACAGTCATGAATAGTAACTGATTAAAAAAAACTATACTATAATCTTAATTTCATTCTAATAAGTATATTAATGCTACTATAATTTTTTAGGCCAGAAGCAAAACTTTTCCATTTGAGTCTCCTCAATTGTTTGCATTTCATTAATCAGAATAGAAGCTTGATCAAATACATTGGGATTAGATGTAATATGCTTCTTGATTTATAAAGACAAAATGTCAAGTTACTACATATTTCTTTGTTCTCTGTTGTAGCTTTCACTGATTGCATGTTGATCGTTAATATGTTATATCAGGATATATGATTATCAGTATTAATACATATTTTTAAGGCATGAAAGAGTTAAACAAAATTTTTAATATATATACTCTATTTGTAGCCCAGGTATAATGATTTTTAGAAACAAGTTCTCAAAATGTTTTGATAGCCATTAAGTTAATTTTAATGCCAAATGGGTAAGTGTATATTTGCATATGTATATATGTATCATATTTACAAATGAATAATCTGAGACCTAAATAATAAATATGTAGAACATCACTTTGATATTAGCAGTAAGTTTTCATGTCATGTGTTATGAAGGTGATCCTGACTTTTCAAACAGTTATTTCAATGAAGTACAAGCTATGACAGAGTGTACAGGTTTTAAATATGGGCCTAAAGTCAAACTATGTGTCTATCCTTCAAACATCAGCTTAGCTTAGCTCCATTCAGAGACACCCATAATAATAACAACCATGGGTACTTATGAGTCTCTTTAATTTTTACAGGATTTATACATGCCTCTCAGTAGCCTTTCAATAATCCTGTCCAGAAAGCACTACAATATTTTTATACCCAATTTACAGATGAAGAAACTCAGCCTCAGAGAGATAAGTGTATTGACCATGGTTCCATAGCTAGTCAAGATCTTATTGATTTCCAATCCACCCTTTGCTACCCCATCCACACAGAGGGCAAAGGGGGATGTTTTTCTGACTATAGTAATTCTCAAAGACCATTTGCCAAGTCAGAGAGTGGTTATAGTTTCCATTAGGAGAGGAAGTAATCTGGGAACTTAATCATATCAGTGCAATTAAAGAACTTAGAAGTATGCATACATTAATAACCAATGCCTTCCCCTTATTCACCCATATAGTTATATTTCTTAAATTAATTCTTATACCTAGAAATTGTGTTACCTTGTTTATAGTAGAAAATTTAGTATTTGTATGAATGGAAGGAAATAGCATTAACCCAGTGTAAAATATTTAATTTCACTGCTTACCCATCACCTGGTTTGCTATATATTTATATATATTATAAATATTATAAATAGATAGATAGATAGATAGATAGATAATGAGCTCTACCACTCCAAATCCATCCTCCATACAGCTGCCAAAGTAATTTTCTTCCCTTAATCAGTAAACTTCTGTGGCTCCCTATTGCCTTAGACAAAATTTAAACACCTATTTGACTTTTAAAACCCTTTGCAACTCAGCCCCACATCTTTTCCTTTTTAGCTTCATTATCTCTCATACTAGATGATGGTCTGGTCATTTGGTCTGGCCAGAATAGACTTTTTGGTGTACTTCACATATAATATTCTATCTCTGTGCCTCATTTCCCCCTGCCTGCCATGCCTGGAATGCACCCTTTCCTTACTTCTGCTTCTTAGGGTCCCTTGTCTCTCTCGTGACTCATCTCAGGTACCACCTTTTAAGTGAAAAATTTCCAGACACTCCCAGCTTCCCTCCTGCAAGCCCTTTGTTTGTGTTTTAGCTGTAGTATAAATAAATAGTTAATAAATGAGTAGAAATT
This sequence comes from Monodelphis domestica, assembly GCF_027887165.1. Lineage (NCBI taxonomy): Eukaryota > Metazoa > Chordata > Mammalia > Didelphimorphia > Didelphidae > Monodelphis > Monodelphis domestica. The sequence goes on from NC_077231.1 coordinate 263,743,812, forward strand.
TAAAAATGAATGATGAATTTGGAAGGGCCTAGACTGAATTGCAGCATAAACCAGTGAAGTGTTGGGGAACGATGCTTGCTAAGCGCTTGGTTGTGGTGGTTATGGTGGTCCCGGGTAACTCTGGTCAGCTTTCGTCCCCTGACTCAGGGAGGAGTAAGACCTCGATATGGCCCTTGGGAGAACGTGGGAGGGAAGGAAAGAATCCCGGAGGTCCATCTCTGAAATGCCACGCCCTGGGGGGGGGGGGGACTAGGCTTGAGGCTATCTGTATACAGATAATTCAGTATTGATTATAGTATTGGCAGGGTGCTTAAAATAGACCAGGTTAATTCTCCATCTAGGTAACACCTGTCACTCCTGCACCATCATGGACTCATGGAAATGTAACAGGACAGTGACGCCTAGGCTCGATGAAGCGAGGTCCGTCAGACAGTCATCAGGGAGCCCAAGGCGTGGGGCTTTGGGGCTTAGAGTCGAGATGACCCAAAGCCAAATTCAGCCTCCCCCACTGACCCGCTGTGTGATGGCCAGCGAGGCAATTAAACGCTGTCTGCCTCAACAGTTTCCTGAACTGTTGAACTGAACCCACCTCACAGGTTTGTTGTGAGGATTAAATGAGATAATCTTTGTTAAACTTTGTAAACAGTGCTTAGCACAATTCTAGAATATGGAAGACACTCTATAAAGGCTCTTCCTTTTCCTAGCCTTAAAGTGTCTCACATAGTGCCTGGCCTATAGCAGGGGTTTAATAAATGTTGATTCCTCCCCTTGCCTGCTTCCATATTCACCAGGCATTCATTACGTGCCTGACGCATCATTTCAGAATTGGAAAAGACCTTGAAACTCATATAGTTGAGATAATTTTGAGCAAAAGTTGAAAAGTAGATGAGTACGTTCTTCATATAAAAGTATGCCCTGATTTAGGCAAAGGGATATAGTGGTAAGACATCAGTTGGGGGTGTGGAATAATGCTGAGGTAGAAGTCAGACGCCTATGAACGTCATGCCATATGCAGGAGCCATCTTCCCATGAACCCTGAGAGGCGATGCTGACTGGGGGGTGGGGGTGGGGGTGAAGAATTTCAACACTGAGGACATGAGCCTGAAGCTTGTATTAGAATGGGAGCTGCCAAGGCACGCGCAAGAGCATGCAGCCTCCTTTCTTCATCTTGTATAAGTGGAATTTTGAACCCTTAGACTTCATCCCCCAGAAGTCCTTCAGTATTTCCCAGAATTCCTCTTCTCTCTCCACACATTGCATGGTCACGTTTGTATTTAAGGAGTGAGCTGGGTTTAGGTAGTTCTTTTACTTTAGTTATTATTAATAAAAACTTTAAAAATATAATACTTAATTATTGAATATTCATTTTAAACCCCACAATCTTCCCCCAGAAAGTAGAGTTGGTGGCATGGATGATGGCATTTATCACAGTGGAGGTGAATTTGAAATGGAACTCAAGACAAAAATCGCTTTACAAATTATTCTTCTTGAGATCAATATATAGCTTTAGTGCCACACAACAAATCCAAGGACCATATGAATATCTACAAGGTGGGAGAACTTCTACTTGAGACTGTAAAATCTAAAATTATATCTCTAATAATAAAATATTATATTTTATGAAGTTTATTAAGGATCATTAGAAATCAAGGAATAAAGAGGATACAAAATAAAAACCATGTGCCCATGGCTGATTAGCTCATTTAAAATCCCCACGCTTAGCTTACCACACCACTATACTTGCTGCATCATCCCAAAGAAAGAGGATGTGGATGGAGTTACCACTAGTTAAATACCAATAACATGATCCTGCCAAAATGGAGACACAGGAGAGATTATAGGGAATTCTGGGAAATGCCAAGGACTTCTGGGGAATGAAGTCAAAGGTTCAAAATCTCCATTTATATAAGGCTCACTTCACTACATTATCACTTTGTGGAAAGGACTCGGGATTTTCAAAGATGATGGCAATGGCAGGAGGGTTTTGACCAATAAGTTAAAGAGAATTGGAGATAGATCGTGTGGCTCAGTTGTCTGAAGACCACTGACTTCAAATCTATTTCATTTTAGCAAAATTATGTTTACTACTATATCATTTTCATCTTGTTTATGTTTATAGTACAATACATGATAATGTTAACAGTAGTGAGGTTGGTTTGTTCAGCATAAGTACTGTGTTTACTGAGATAGGGAAATATATACCATATTTTTAGAAGAGTTTTATGAAAAATGTTAAAAATTAAAATATTCAGCATGGTTATATGGGAAATAAATTTCCGTCTGGTGCTATAAGTGAATATATGAATTCATAGCTATTATAATAAAAAAACATAACATAGTCCATAGTTTATGAGGCTGTTTAAGGGCCTACCCTTCACAAAGACCAATTTCATGCAGAAACATGGTTTACACAGAGAAAAACTATATTCCATGGTGTACTTCTAGCTTTAACCTGCCATTTGGTAAATATCTATGGTTGGTGAATAGGAATTCAAGGAAAGAGTGACGCAAAACAAACCATTATCAATATTAGAAAAATTCAAAAGTAGACATCGTATTGATATCAACAGTGGGTCAATACAGTTATTTTCAGAAAGAAAGTCCTTATTTCCACTGATGAGTGAGCTAGACATAGTAAGTTTTCTTGTATCTTCTGTCAACTGATAGAAGCACTGTTCTTTGAGTCCCTGAGATTTAACATAATGACATTTACCAACGTAGTACAGAGTAGCCATGTTATTCCTGTTTAACAATATGTTTCCATTTTACAGAAAGAAGTTGTTTTAGCAAATTTATGTTATACTCATCCTTTGAAGTCAGATTCATTAAGTTGTTTTTTTTGGGGGGGGGGGCGAATTAGATCACTTTCCCTTAAAGCCATTCCCAAATGGAAGGTGTTGCCTCATGCATCAGGGCTTTGCCTGTCCCTGGTATCTTCAAGCTAAAAGTGGGTGACTTCTTGCCAGGTGAGGTCCCTGATGACTGGGACTTTGGGTGCATTGCCCTTCAAAACCTCCCTTTGATCTCAAGGGCATTGTCAGTATTTTTGAAGAGAAGCAGTACCTAATGTAGGACGAAGAGCTTTCCATTAGTGATTTTATGACATGCCAGAGTGCCTTCATTCTTTACTGCCCTTTGACTTTGGATAAGCCATTTCACCTAATCTAGGCCTGTTTCCTTGTTTATAAAATTTGATATTCAAACTAGATGATCCCTGAGGTTTCTTTCCGCTATGATCCTATCAATACATAAGTATTAAGACATTATGGCAACAAAACTAGTTTTAAAAATCCATGCTGTAGAGTACTCTGGGGAAAGGGGGCTTTATACAATTAAGCAAATGGTGATGGTAGCACAGATTTTAAAAGATTAGTAATTGCTGAGAAAGGATAAAGCCCATTGCATTAAGATTGTGGCACAAGCTTTGCTCTGTCCCAACTATCTCCTTCCCTTGAGTATTCAGATTTACTATTTTTAGCAAATACTGTGAAAATGAATCTGGCAATAAAAGCAAATTTATTTCTTTAAATCAAAATGTAGAATATAATACTGATGGTGGAATTTTAATGTGTGATAGTAGAACTCTTAAGCAGTTGTAATGCTCAACCAAAACTCTCAAAGATTCGTCTACCTTTTGCAGTGGTTTTCAGTGAGCAATAATAGTGCCTCTGTTGAAAGAAGCTCACCGACTCTGATACTGCCATCGCACAGAGCTGATTCTGACACATGGAAGATGTGGCAGAATTCATTTTTAACTGCAGTAAACACTGAGCAGTGAGAGTTTGAGATATTCAAATATATTCAGCATTGTCCAAATTAACAACAAATGTCCTAATACAGGTTATATGGAACATTGAAATAACTGTAAATTGTTTTTAATCTATGTAATATCCCTAAGGGAAATAAAGCTAGCTATTACTTTAGGCTGGGGGGGGGGGGGAGCCCATTAGCTAATAATACAATAAAGACAAATACGAGTTGTTTTTATTTTTTATTCTTTTAGAAGTTATTACCAAATACTTTTTTGATGATTTTTACAAAGACTTAGGGGATTATATCCCCCTAAAATCATCTTCTCGTAAGTTTAGGCTCTAGTCACTTGAAAAATTAATAGACTGGGTCAAGTGAAGAATATTTATGGTCTATGTTGAATAAAAGTAGTTGTAAATACACTGGTGCCAAGCTATGAATATATTTATACGTTCTGGTAAACAAACACTACTGCCTTCATTCCCAGCAGCTTGGCCAAGTCAGCCAACTAATGAGGTCCTGATGATGAGTACACAGTTCAGTGCTTTCAACCTCTGCATTACCATTCTAAATGCATTTACATATACAGGATCTCCATAATCCAGGATTGTAGAGACTACTGAATAATCTCCTAGTTTGCAGACTGATTCTGACCCTCTAAATCTTTTACACTGCTCATAATTTAGAGACCACTGTAAAAGGAAGAGAGAAGATCATTCATGAAAAGATTTGAGTTTTGAAAATTCAAACCCTTACCCTCTAGTTTTACTTTGAAAAGCAAGCTTGCATAACAAGACTAAATCTACACACCCCAAGGGTCAGGTGCATAACAGGTGTTTAATAAACATTCATTTCAGTGAATCTTAAAAGTAAGGTGATAGAGAAGATTGTAAGAGAAGTATGTGGAGTGTGCATTAGACAGGAGAGACAATTACACGCTTTTGAGGCTGCTTTCAATCTGGGCTGTGAAACAAATGCTACATAAGTTTAATTTTACGAAATATTTTGTCTGAGCAGTCAACAGCACTCATATTTATATTGTAGATGATAGAAGGTTTGGCTCCAGCATAAATGATGCGATCTTTTTGGGAGTGTATATAGTTAAGAGTTTTCATCGTACTATCAGAGAGAATCTAAACTGTGATTGTGAACCTAAAATAGTCTCCATTTTGTTTTATCTGAGAGATTCTGCAATAGTAAAGACTAAGAACTGAAACTCTGTCTTTAAGTGTTAGCGAGCAATGTGATTCTTGATCCCTCGTTTGAAATAGGTTTGGAGGAAAGGATGAGGAGGGAAGCTCTTGACCATAGATCTAAAACCTCAGAGGTAGGAACATCTGTTCATATCTCTAAGGGATTTTAGAGTTAATTATTGAGGGAACTGACAACAAGAGGGGGGTAGTAACTTGCCTAAGGTCATAATGGAAATATTATCTAAGATTTTCGTAATTAAGGAACATTAAACATATTTTTAAAGTCTGAGGAAAACATTCGTTTATGGAGAAAATTTCATCTTAATTCAAGCATCAGGGTGAAAGGCAATGAGTGTGCTTGTCAATTAACAAGTATTTCTTGTATATTTGCTACATACTCCGTATTGTTACATATTTTTTAAACTATGGACCATGATCTCTTTCCTCAAAGAGTTTATATTCTTTTGGGGAGTATATCTACATGAAAGAGCTAAATGATTGTGTGAAATAGTGCTTGATTAAATGTCAGAATGATTACTACAGACAAGTATTCTAGAACTTCACTGGGGGGGAGCAATGATTAGGCTGCAGCAGCTGAGGGAGATTCCCTGGAAGAAGTCAGTCTTGAGTTAAGTTCTAAGACCTTGAAGGGGAGGGTAGGAAGGAGGAAGGCTGAGATTCCAGATTGAAGAGCCAGCTAAAGAAAAAAGCTTAGAATTGGAAATGAGGATGTCATGTTAGAGGACAGTGAACCCATCAGAATGCAGGACGAATGTTGAAGAGTTGTAGATAATGAGGATAGGTTCAGTTTGGGGAGGGTTTTGAATTCCAGGCTTAGCAGCTTTGTTTAATTGTGTAGGTAGTAAAGGGCAATTAAAGTCATAGGAAGTGAGAAGAGAAATTTAATTAGGTTGGGTCCATTGAATTTACAGCAAGTCTGATTGCAACATATATTAGCTAGTTTTCCAGCTCTGAAATTCTGATTCTTATTGGTAACCATCATCACTAAAACTTATGAGAGCAGAATCAGAAATTAAAAGATCATTATGGTACCTACTCAAGATTATGGAATTAAGGCTATGCCTAATTAATTACTAAAGTAAGATATATTTGTTGATAATATGATCTGTGGTAGTCATTGAGGATAGGACTTCTTGGTTGGTCAGTCATCAAAATCATGTACATAAGTTGTGGCACTATTGGTCACTGTCTGACGTCCCTCTTCACAGCTCATGGCCCTTTCTGTAGGAGCGGGAGGCATGCTGAGCATAATGAATGAAAAATCCATTACCTTTGCTTTCTTTATCTATAAGACAAAGATAATAGAACTTGTGCTACTGACTTCACATGGTTGTTGTGAAGAAAGTTCTTTGTAAGTTTATGAACAACAAATGTAAGATAAAATAAATTTTCTATTATTCTTTTAAGTGGATTTGTTCCATTAACTCACTTTTAAATATTCATCGCTGTGTCTGTCATACTGAAATCATAAAGCAGCTTGGGAATCATTAGAAACATGAAATGTTTGTTAGGTTCAATATAAAATCTTTAATTCTAATTCTTTCAGAATCAGTAAACCAAGGATGGTAAATGCAGTAACTATTTGAATCTGTATTGTTGTTTTCAGTCATGTCTGACCCTTTTGAGGTTTTCTTAGCAGAGATTTTGGGAGTATTTTTTCATGTCCTTCTCTAGCTCATTTCAGAAATGAGGAAACTGAGGCAAGCGGGGTTAAGTGGCATGCCCAACATCACACAGCTAGTGTCTGAGGCCAGATTTGGACTCAAGTAGATGAATCTTCCTGACTCCAGACCCAGCACTGTGCCACCAATGGCATACATATGGATTCTTTATATTTATCATGGGTATTATTCCCATGAGAATACTGTAATATAAAAATAGGCATGTCAAATGCTAAAATATGGGGTTACCTACCTAACCAAAGATTTAATTCCCAACTTTTCATGGAATAAGATATAGAAACATATTTAGGCAACTATAAATTAAATAAGTGAATACATGTAAATATAACAATAAATGATTTATAAAACATAAATCAGTTGAATAGGGTAATATATAAACTTATCATATAAACATTTATATAACACTATTATAATATAAAATACAATCCTTCTTTTAATAATTCTCGCTTTGTTTTTGCTGGAATCAATCACCAAGCGTTTTGTAAGAGGCCACTGAGTGCCAGTCATTATCTTAGACATGTTTATAAATATGATAGTTTATATTCTACTGGGAGGATCTAACATGTTAATATGTTAAGATTATACAAAAGGAATGCATAGTGATGGAAAAGGGAATACTAAGAGCTGGGGGAATCAGGAAAGAGGTATAGAAATCTGGAAGGAACTGGAGGGAATCAGGAAAGGTCAGCGGGAGGCTTGTGCTGTACCTTGCAGGGGATGGGGAGATCCTCGAAGTACCAGTGAGGAGAAAGCATTCCAGCCGATGGAGACAGTCTTGCAAAAGGGGCAGGAGACAGCTTGTCTTATGGAGGACACAGTATTGGCTAGAGGGATATCAGCCTGACTTCTTGCCCCTTGGACAGACACTGGCTTGGAGTCTGTGCACAGACCGGCTCCCATGCCTAGTGTGTGCTCTGTGGTTGACTTCAATCCTTTCCTAAAGGAAATTAGACTGATCTCTGCCCTTGCCTTTCTTCCAGAAATGACTTCATTTTTTTTATGTCTGTGCTGTTTCCCCTCAGCTGAATGGAATGTCTTCGAGGGGCAGATTTTTTTTCTTTGTACTCTCAGGATTTTGCACTGTCATAGAAATGCTATAAATAATCACATCAGTGTCCTATGGGCAGCATTCCCTAACTGTCTTCACTGCTGTGGAATGTCGCCCCAGTCTGTGGTGAGAAAGTGACAAAGGCAGCCTCACTCCCCAGGTAGGCTACGGGGGTGGGGGGAAGGGGGAGGATGCCTTTGTCATTTTCTCATCACTCTACGTGTTCTTAGTGAAGGGGAAGTACTGGCATCTTGGGCCCTGACCTGTGCTTTTCCCAGTTCTTCCCTGGGGCACCCCTTCTCTAGGCCATTTCTCTGGGGACAGAGAGACCACACAACTGCACAGTCTTTATCCCGTGATGCTTTCGGGGCATTGGGCCTGCAGTATGATCTTTTCCTCTTTTATCCTTCATTCCTCTATTTCTACTTAAGACTTTCTAGTATTTAATAGACAAGAAAAAACAGTGTGCCACCTCTTACCTTTGCGTCTAAATCTGGGCCTTGGAGTATTTGGACATAATAATTGGCTGAGGAGGGCAGAGAGAGAAACTAAGTTAACTTTGCACATTTATAATACACATCGCAGGCAACCACTTCATGTGTCTTGGAAATATAGCTGTTATCTGCTAACTCTGTGTACAAGGTGGGAGGCCTGGTAAAGTGAGGTCTCTTCAGGAATGCAACAGGCAAGCAAAATTATTATAATATTCATATATATGCAAATATCCATGTGTGCGTACATGCCATTAGACATTTAACAAGCAAGCCAAAGTGTCCTAGTACCGATCTGTTGGTGTGTGCATGATGTTAAATACAAGCAAATATGTCTTTATTAGAAATCTCTTATCCTGGGGTCTGCTTTTGCAGTGATGACATTATATAGATGATCTGAGCTAGTCAGGCAGAAAGAGAGGAATTTATTCATCCCAACATGTATTAAGTTCTCACTTTGTGCCAGTCATTGTGCTAGGGATATAAAGGCAAAAACACAACAGTGTCTGTCCTCAAGGAGCTTACAGAATTTGTTGGGGGGAGGGGAAGAATGGGACTTTTATAAGTTGATTAAAAACCTATGCTAAGTTGTTTCCAGGGGAGAATGTACTTACTAGCAATTGGAGGCATCAAGATAGGTCTCATATAGGTGGTGCATTTTGGGGGTCTTGAAGGAAATCAGAGATGCATTGAGTTGAAGAGGAAGAAGTCGTGCATTCGAGGCTCTAGAGACTTGAGCAAAAGCATACATAAAATTAGGAAATGCAATGGTATATATTAAGCACAACTAGCAGACTAATTTGCTGGACCAGAGAATACAAGGAGGGGAGTAATATATAATAAGACTAGAAAAGGGTGCATTTGCCAGATTGTGGAAGAATTTTAAATGTTCAACAGAGAGTTTGGAGACACTTGGGAATTACTAAAACTTCTGGAGGAGGGGATTCATCTGATCAGTTCTGGGCTTCAGGAATTTCAATTTGGAAACTGTATGGAGACTGGTTTGGAGAAGGGAGAGCTTAGAATTGGAGACAAGGAGGCTAGTTGGATTTGAGTCTCTTTTATTTTACTTTCCGTTCAGTAAGAGTCCTCTACCATACTCTGAGGTATCACCTCACACCTAGCAGATTGGCTAACATGACAGCAAAGGAAAGTAATGAATGCTGGAGGGGATGTGGCAAAGTAGGGACACTAATTCATTGCTGGTGGAGCTGTGAACTGATCCAACCATTCTGGAGGGCAATTTGGAACTATGCCCTAAGGGCGATAAAAGAATATCTACCCTTTGACCCAGCCATAGTGGGTCTGTACCCCAAAGAGATAATGGACACAAAGACTTGTACAAAAATATTCATAGCTGCGCTCTTTGTGGTGGCCAAAAACTGGAAAAGGAGGGGATGCCCATCAATTGGGGAATGGCTGAACAAATTGTGGTATATGTTGGTGATGGAGTACTATTGTGCTAAAAGGAATAATAAAGTGGAGAAGTTCCATGGAGACTGGAACAACCTCCAGGAAGTGATGCAGAGCGAGAGGAGCAGAACCAGGAGAACATTGTACACAGAGACTGATACACTGTGGTATAATCGAACGTAATGGACTTCTCCATTAGTGGCGGTGTAATGTCCCTGAACAATTTGCAGGGATCCAGGAGAAAAAAACACCATTCATAAGCAGAGGATAAACTATGGGAGTGGAAACACCGAGGAAAAGCAACTGCCTGACTACAGCGGTTGAGGGGACATGACAGAGGATAGACTCTAAATGAACACTCTAATGCAAATACTATCAACAAAGCAATGGGTTCAAATCAAGAAAACATCTAATGCCCAGTGGACTTATGCGTCGGCTATGGGGGGTGGGGGGGAGGAAAAGAAAATGATCTATGTCTTTAACGAATAATGCTTGGAAATGATCAAATAAAATATATTTTAAAAAAATAAAAAATAAAGTAAAAAAAAGAGTCCTCTACCATAGTATTGCTAGGTATTAGAGTGAGGTGCAAGTTATATCAAAACAAAAATCAGTCTGTGTCCTCCTAAAACTTACATTCAACAGGGCTCAAACATGTCTGTAGACAAATAAATATCAATTATATTAAAAGTAAATAAAGTCATTTTGTGAATGGTAGAAAACACCGATGGGGGAGAGGTGAAATAAGAAAGGCCTTTCAGCAAAATGGTACCTGTAATGGCTCTTGAAGGGAGCTTCCTATTCAAAGGGTCGGAGGTGAAGAAGAGCATTCCTTGCATTGGGATCACACTTTTATTCCAAATGGAGGCAGATTTTGGAATGTTGTGTTCAGGAAACAGCAAGTAGGCCAGCTTGGCTGGAGAATATCGAGTGTGGGAGGGGGAGTAATATGAAATAAATATTGTGAAATAAATCTGGCTAGTGACAGATTGTGAAGGGTTTTAGGTGCCAAACATAGGAGTTGGAATTTTTATCCTAGAGGCAGTAGGGAAACATTGAAGCTTCTTCAACAAGAAAGTGATATGGTCAAAACCTGTGCTTGAAGAATATCAATTTGGTTGCTGTTTGAAATTTGGATGTGAGGGGGCGACATCCAGAAGGTGAATAGGGCCTGAATTACAGTGGTGGCCCTGTTAGTGAATGACATTCTTATGGCCCTAATCTATCCATAACAACTTCTCCAAGAACCAACCCGACCTCTTAGCTCACTCTTCCTATCTGACTCATCCCCTGCCATCATCTCTGCCATCTGCAAGGATTTTATCTTCACTTGAATGATTATCTACTTTAGTACTTGTGTTAATGACCCTCTTTCATACTGCCAACTCAGTTTCTTATTCATAACTCCAGTGATCCAATTTTAGCCATTACACTGGCATGGTTGTACCTGAGACCTGAACATCTCATGCACCATCAGATCTAAGACTCTGAAACTCAAACTTCAGTTCTCCTGCCTTAATAACCAGTTCTTCTGCTTCATCAAGTCCCTCACTTACACTTTCACTCTGCCTCATCCACATTCTGTTATCATCTCTGTGTAGATGATTCAGCTCTCTGTCTTCAGCCCTAGTCTCTAGGCCAAGATCTCCAACTACTTCTTGACCATCCCCATAGTTCCATTCTGAACTTCCTTGTTCCTGTCCAGGGCACCACCATCTTCCCAGTCTGGTTTTTGTTCAAGGAAAAAAATGATCGACTCTTTGATTTAGAAAGACTAATCTGACAGTTAAATGGACTGGAGTAGGGAGAGAGACAGGGAGACCAACCAGCAGACTATTGCAATAGTCCAAGCATGAAATGATGCGCGAGAGAGAACCACCAGGCTGGTGGCTGTGCCAGCAGAGAGAAGGGAGTCAGTGCAGGAGATGTGAGAAAAATAAAATGGACAGAACTTGACAATAGATTGGATATGGAGAGTGAGAAGGGCTGAGGAATCAAGGTTGGCACTTAGGTCGGTAGCCTGGGTAACTGGCAGAGTGGTGATGCCCTGGGCAATAATAAGGAAGCCCCTACTCATTCCACATCTCCAGTCTATTGGCATCTTGTCATTTCTACCTCCTCACCATCTCCGTTATACATGATCTTCTCTTCACTCACAGCCACCGTCCTTGTTCAGGTCCTTCTCACCTCTCCTCCTCAGTGAGGTCTGTCTCGTATTGCACGTTATGACATATTGATCTCAGTGAATGTTAAGTAGCATTGATCTTTGATTACTTACATCATACGGGGAACAATGGCATGGATAAAAATCTTTGGATTCCCTCTTCCCTCAAGTTGAGTTGAGATTGTTTTACCCATCAAGATCTTTTGGAAAAGTAGAATTGTCAGTCATAGCCCTGGGTCTGTTGTTGTGAAGAGAAGTTATGGAGGCATCTGGAGAGGGCCAGATTCTTACTCTGAATCTAGATTCCTTATGTTTGAGTGTCTCCCCCCTTTGGGTCAGCGTTCTCCACAAACTAAGTGTCCACACTGCACACTCTATATGCTTGCTTATGTTTGAGGCATGATGCTAGATGCTCTGGATGATAGATGAAAGAATGAAACATTCACTATCCTCAAAGATTGTTGTGCCTATAAGGAAGGATATGGATCTTTATAAATATTATATATGGTGTATCAGAAAAAATGTTCTAAGATATTTGAGAAAGGAGAGATTGCTTTCAAGGGAGGAGGAAAAAGGGTGATCATTGTATCTAAGCCTAGATTAGATACACTTCACCTTCAAAGAACTTTTTCTCACCCTCATTCCTACTTATATACTCAAATTCCTTAATTTACTTAAGCCTAATTTTCTACATCTGTAAAACGGGAATAATAGTTGATTTGACAGAGGTGTCTTATAAACATTAAGGCACTTTATGAATGTGTTCTGGTTTTTTTAATAATGGTAACTAAATTTCTTTTCTTATGTCAAACATTATGATATTTGGCCATAGGATTATTGAGTTAAGTCTAGAAGGGATGACCATAGAGGACATTTTATTCAACTCCATTTTATACTTGAGGAAAAAACTAAGGCCCAAGTTCACACACATAGACAAGATTAAGAAGAGTCAATAAGTGATCCTTTTTTTTATAAGTCCCAAGTATATGTGTTTATAAAATATTTCTCCTTAACTTGGAGATTTACTTCTAAATTCAAGTTCATAATTTCCGGAAGGGTTTGGGATGTTGAACAGAGAAGTGAGAATAATAATCATAATAATAATTGCATCTACATAGTGTTTTTAGATTTCCAGAGCGCCTTATAAATTTTATCTTATTGGATCCTCACAACCATCCTTGGAGGTAAGATAAGGAAACTGAGGAAGAGTTTTAGAGTCTTGCCCACAGTCACTCAGCCCGTAAGTATCTGAGGCTGGATCTTAACTTAGGTCTTTCTGAATCCAAGCCCAGCACTCTCTGCACTGTGCCACCTTGCTGCCCAAATGTTGCTTCTAAGATTTCTTATACTACACAAGTCCTTGCTTTGGTTAAATTTGTCATTGTCCTTTGGGGAATTTCTTTTTCAAGATCCAGGCCTTTAATGATGTGAGTGATTTTTACATAACTATCTGAAATCCAGCAAAGTAAACTAATGCAAAACTCCTTGAGAAAACATGGGGAAAACTGTTAGAAAGAAACTAACTAGATAAAGTACTTAGACTAGATGGATTGGGATTTTACTTGTGGATAATTTAACACATTTTTACAATTTTGTTTTTCCTTCCCCAAATTGGCATGTATTTTGAAAGTTACTAAACTAGAGCTTCTTTGAAGAATGTGTTTTACCTAAATATTTAGCACTAAGACTCCAGTGTTGCACTTTTAGAATTGTGAGCAGGAGGGCATATGGGGATGCACCCTAATTCTTATAGTCTTTCCAGGTAATAAGAAGCATCAGGATTGTTGTTGCTTTGTTGTTTTTGGTCAAGTCTCGACTCTTCATGACCCCATTTGGAGTTTTCTTGGCAAAGTTATTTGGAGTGGTTTGACATTTCCTTCACCAACTCATTTTACAGATGAGGAAACTGAGGAAGGGTTAAATGACTTGCCCAGAGTCCTATCGATAGTAAGTGTCTGGGGCCTGAGTTGAACTCAGTAAGATGAATCTTCTTGACTTCAGGTCTGGCACTCTATCCGCTGTTCCACCAGGATGCTTACACTCAACAGTGAGCATTAGTGTAAGGTCATTACTGCTCCGTCCTCAGTTGCTAACCCCTGGCTTCTGTTCCTCCTTACTCCTTCTACTGGGTCTGCTCTAGCTGCTCTTATGGCACTTGTGTTAGATCTGTCACTGCAGAAGAAAAGCCCAAGGGGATATTCTCATTCCATTTTCCTGCTTTCTACCACATTCCAACCAGAGTCACTAATATTATCCCATTATAAGCTGAAAATCCATGAAAACTCTTTTCTTTCCCATATACTTACAATAATTGTACATACACAGCTATATGTAAACTTGCCATTTGCAAAATACTTTATGTACTCTGACTTGATGCTCATAACAACACTGTGAGGAAAGAAGTAAAGATAATCATTTCACTTTATAGATGAATAAACAGATTCGGAGAGGTCGTATTATACTTGTTCATGATCAGATGGCTCCTCTCAGAGATGAAATTTGAACTCAGGTCTTCTGACTCCAGTTCCAGCACCTTATCCACCAGGGCATGTATGTGTAATACATTCCTATGTGTTATGTAGGATTTCAAATACATAAAAGGATAAAAAGGATAGCTAGTGTTAAATGGAATTGATCAGAAATTGGTTTTTAGCAATGTTTTTGTAAAAATAGTATAAAGGAAAAAATATTTCCTGACAGAGTAGAGATAAATATGAATCTGAAGTTACCCTTTCCTGTTCTTGGGGCAAGAGACCAATTCTGGCCCTTCTCAGCTCCTCCCAATTAGTAACTATGGTGGTTAGATTTGGGGACTAGTCTGCCTATCCACCATGTTAACAGGAGTTATGTTTATTCATTTCTGTGACTCTAAGATCAGTGGATGAAGAGATAAGTACCTCAACCTTTTTCAAAGCCTATGTTAGAATATAGACCACCCACTGTAATGATGAATAAAGTGTAATGAGGAATAAATATTAAATATCCATCCTGAGTGTCTTTAAATTGCTATTGAAAAATTATAGATGTTTGTTTTTGTACTTTTCCCTTCTTGCACTTTTACAATTTCCCCAGTAGATCATTGGCATGAAAGACAGACTAATCATTCTTTTGTAGTTCAGTAACATAATTGTGAATATAATCAAATGTGTGAGCTTCCATTTTGTCCACAACATCTAAGTTAGTTTCATGGAATCTGAAGAAGATAACATTTCTTTCCTCAAGGAAAATATAATTTAGTTTTCCCTTCATTTAAATTGTTTTAAAGTAATATTTTAATCTGTCCTTCCCATTTACCCCTTCCCCATTAAGCAAATCCGTTGTATTTAATAAATAAATAATATATATTAATGTTATATATAAATATTATAAATAAAAATAATATATAAATGATAAATACATAAATAAATGAATCAGTCTCCCATTGGCCACATCCAAAAATGTCTGATTTTTTTCCCCCTACATTTAATTTAATCAATCTTTGTCAGGAATGCCATGTTTCAACTTCATTTTCTTTGACTCACGGTTTCTCATTGCATTGATTAGGATTTTTCCCCCCCTCAATAATGCTATTATCATAGAAATTGTTCCCAAGTTCTCCTCACTTAGTTCTCTACGTCAGTTCTTAAAAGACTTCCTAGGTTCCTCTGAAACTGTTCATTTCATTATTATGGCACAATAATATTCCATTACATTTCTGTGCCACAATTTGCTTAGCTATTTCCCAATAGAACACCCCTTTAGTTTCTAATTTGGGGGCAACAATGAAAACATTTGATATAAATATTACTTTGTGCGAATGTGTTCTATCCCCTTTTCCTTGAGTTCTTTGGTATATAGGCCTAAAGAGTGGCATATCTGGGTCAAAGGGTATACACTATTTGATAACTCTCTGGGCATAGTTCCAAACTGCTTTCCAGAATGGCTGGATCCATTCCCAGCCCCACAGTTTGAAAGAAGAGAGAAAATAGTCCCCATAATCAAAATCAAGTATATAAATGCCAATGCTGGGTTGATTATTGTTTTTCAGACCCTGATTTTGTAACACTTCAAGTGTTAAGCTTTATATAATAAAGTGTCTTCTAAGTAGCAAATTATAATTACAAATATAACTGCCCAAGTAGCAGCTATTTGTTTTTTAAACTTTAACAATTTGTGGTAAGATTTCCCTATATGATAAGATTTCTCATATATAAAACAAAGGCCCTTAATTTGTGCTTGAACATTGCAAAGTTTGCATTTAAAATTTTTTTTTAAATTGTTGATTTTTTTTTTGGTCACCTTTATTCCACCTATATTCCTAAATTAAAAGAGTGAAAAAACTTTTCAACAAAACTGCTTAGTACATCAGCTTAGTTCAACAATATGTGCAATGTTGTGCATTTGTACTGTCCCTCACTTTTGCAAAGAAGGGAAAGGAGATGTATTTTTCAGCTATCCTCCAGGGACAGCTTGGTCATTACAATTACCCAGCATTCAATTTCCACTTTTTGTTGGTCTTTTAATTTCCATTGTTTTATATGTGTGTGTATAAATCAACTTATGTGTTGTTCCTTGCCTTTCTGAATTCTTCATCTTAATTTTCTATTAAAGTATCTTGGTGTTCTGTTGCATTCATGTCCTACAATTTGTTTAGTCATCCCCCAATTTCTGTTCCCCAATATTCTGGTTTTTAGAAGAAAATAGACACTTAAGTCAACTTTTATTTTTACATTTTAATGGAAAAATCATTTGTATTCGAGTCCATTTTAACCAACAATTTTAATTTCTACATAGCCTCTCCCCTTTGAAGGTGTTTTCTAATTAGAAACAGATGAAGATTGTAAATAAGTGATTCAGAACACCAAATGCAATGGATGGGCTTCTAAGAATTTGCAGGATTCATCAGTGCCCCCAGTGATGATTTATAATTATGGCCGGAGCTAATATATGTATAGTGGAGATCTAACATAAGCGCAGTAAAGACAACCAGTAAAAACCACTAAGGTGAAAGGGTTAATTGGACTCGCACAGTTCAATTTGCCATTTTAGTGGCCTGTTGTGTTGTCTGTGTAAACAGAGTTGCTAAGTACTTTCCCACCATGCTGCTACCCTTTTATTTACACAGTGGAATCACCAATGAGGGAGGATCAGTTTACCAGTCTCCCTCAGTAGCTAAAGGACCCCTTTCTTCCTCCTTTCTCATTCACTGCTTCCCAGCTGCTGTTCCCCACCTGCCTAACCTTTGTCAGTGCTTAAGATTCTGCCCCCTTTTAGCAGCTGCTGTTTCCTCTCATTTTGTCCTCTTTTTTGGTACCTGGCTCCTATTTTTGAGTTTCTACTTCCTTAAATTTAGCCTAGTTCCACCATCCACAGCTTATAATTTGATGCAGTCATTTTGAATTATTTTCTTAGATTCTTAATAAAGAAAATGTTCAGGGCTGATTGAGTTAAGCAGAATCTATTTTGTAGGTAATAAATCATATCCACCACTAGAAAAACATCTCCACAGCATTTACCAACACATTCCTTTACTTCTTATGCTTTTTAAGTAATAGGTCATAAAACTGTTGTGAACTTTGTACTTAATTGCCAAAATCCATTTTATTAATATTGGTTTGTTAAGCTGTGCTATACTAAACTGCATTTGAATGTGATTTGGAAACACAATTCTTTTCTATCTTGTGGGACTAATGCCTAATGTTTCTTTAATTAGCATGATTTAAACTTCTTTGTGTTTGAAGGCACTTAGATACCTACTCTCGATAGCTAGACTAGGTGCATTTCAGCAGTTGGCTATAAAACAAAAGTCCACATATACCTCGTCTTTGTATTGACTCCTTGGGTAAAATGGGAGGTGGGTCGTGTTTGGAAGGAATAGTTACTTCATTCGTCCTTCCCCTTGACTATCCCAGCACAGAATTATAAGCTCTGTAGAGTTGAAAGTCTTCTTTCTCTCTAGTGCAATAATCTACTATTCTTTAGAGACAGTTATCTAGCCCCTACTTGCATATCTCTTGTGATAAGGAACTTTCCATCTCCCCAGGGGGCTGATTCTTTATTAGATAGCTCTAATAGTAAGTCTTCCATTGAGCTGAACTATGTCTTTATGAAACTTATAACCTTTAGACCTATTTCTGATTTCTAGAGTAAAACAAAACCTTTTTTATAAGCCAGCCCTTCCTCTGTTTTTATGTACAGGATTGCCACTTTGCTCCTATTTCTGTAACAAGCTGTGTTCTTCAATAATCTGGTATAAGAAATTCTATTTTTATAGGAACCAAGAAACTCAATAGTTAGTATCCAGAGGTATTCTTGAATCTGTACCAAATTAAATCCCTGCTTTAATTCTATACAATTAGAATCCCTTGCATAAGATTTCACAAATTGGAGAATTTCTTACTTTTATTTCACCAGCTCTGCAATTTCTAGCATTTTAAATAGTCTCTTACTACCTTGAAATACACATAAGTATGCATATATTTATATCTTTATGTGCATACACATATATATGTATATGCATTATTGCTCCATAGTACTTGATAATTTTGTGACAAAGGCTTTCCCTGGGACTTTTAAAAAGATGGGATTTATAGGGTAGAAATCACTTGCTTATCTTTGGGGCAGCTATTCAAGTTTTGAAGAGACACTTTTATTTCAGAAAAAAGCTGAAAACCGAAAAGTAAAATTCACTTCTCTTTTTACAAGAGGGGCAAAAAGATCAATGTATTATTACAGAAACACATTTTATTTATTTGGCACTAAATTTAGCGTTTATTTGGGTTGCCTAGATGAAATGTAAAGCATTTTGAATTTGGAATCAAAAACCTGGATTTGAATTGCTACTTTGCTACTTCCTACTTATGTGACTTTGGTAAGTCACTTTACATCCATGAGCCTTAGTTTCCTCATCTGTATAGTAAAAATGTTAGATCTCTAAGGATGCTTCTAGCTCCCAAATCTCACCAAACAATTGTGTGGTTAGGTAATTCTAATTATTATTATTATTACCATTTTACAAACCAGAAACCTGAGAATGAAAAAGGTTAAAGTCAATTATCCTAGATTAGATAGCTACTGAATGACAGAATTGGAACTCAGGTTCAGGTCTTTTGATCCCAAGATAAGTGTTCTTTTCAGGATAGTAATCCATCTTTCTAATTCTGGTCTGGGAAACGACTCCATGTCCATTTTACCCTAAGCAAGTTGTGGTTTCTACTGATCTTGTTTCTTTCATAAAATATGTCTAAAGCTCTTAGCACAGTGCCTGCCATAGTAGGTTCTGTACAGATCCTTATTCTCTTCCCCTCTGCACCTCTGGGTAGAAGAGCCTGTTTGTTTCCTTTAAATAGTTACTACAATTCATGGGAGGAACTGTTAGGGGAACAATGTCGATTAGCAGATTTTTCTTAAATAAGACACTAATTTAATTTTTGAAATTAATTGCATAGCAAACATTCAAAATGATCACTTATATTTAAATATCATGTTCTACAACTTAGTTGTAAGAAGAAATTTTTTTGTTTTTTATTTATGCATGTGTTGTGTATATGTGTGTGTGTGTGTGTGTGTGTACATGAAAGATATAAAACATGTTTATTATGTTATTTAGGCTACAGTCACCGAATCCAGTAAGACATTTTGGAGTTAGTGCTTATCCAGCTTAGAAATAAATGTAGCACTCCATGAAATACAAATTCATTTTAAGAAAACTTTAATGCAAATGCATTGTAGGATTCTGTCTTAATAATTTGGTTAAATGGTTTTATTGAGGGGAGGTTTCTAAATTTTTCCAGCTCCAATATATACATTTATTTATTGTTGTGACTATGATCTAAAACTTGTTACTTGGGAATTACATTTCAGTTGTTTTCCCATTACTTTTGCCATTTAAGATCTGTTCTTACAGTGTTTGAGGCCTCTCATTTGGTTGCTGAGGAATTATTATCAAGGAATAAATGAATTATGTATCAGATCGCTTTTGTCACCTCTACCCAGTTTTTTTGGTAATGATGGTAGTTGTAGTTGTGGTATTGACCAGACTTGATTTCACTGATACAAGGAATTCTCAGTTAAAAAAAAAATACTTCTGCCTATGCAGTAAGGCCACTGCTTGACAAGTTAGAGCCTTGAAGTGTTGCTTGGGGCGATGTAGGTTAGATGACTGACTAGTCCCTGTTGATTCAACCATTATATTTCAGAAGGAACACTTGAAACCTGATCTCTGTGACTTCATGTTGTCCTTTTGGGCTAAGTGTAAATTCCTAGAAAATCCCAATTTTTTCCAGTACTTACCTTATATAGATTCTCAGATTTATTCTTTATTATTCAAGATAAAAAACCTGGAACTTGAGGGATAGCTTAGGTACTCCTGAGAATTTTGTTGTTGCTTTCCCTGTGATAATGAATGCTCTATTTTGCACATATTTAAAATATCAGATTGTATATTCCATTAAAACAACCTTTTCCCTTCCAAAATTGAGTGAATTTTATGTACCTCACTCCTTTTTAAAAAAATAGTTGCTGTGTGAGTAAATGAATAAATAATGCTAGATTTTTGTTTTGCACACTGAGAGGGGCCAAGCTGGCAACTTTCATTTATTTATTTATTTATTTTGGCTTAACTATTCTTTTGAAAAGGTGAGAAAACAATGGAAGCATTCCTTAGACCAATCACTAAGACTTTGCTGAAAGCATAACAAAGACTCAGTTGTGTTCTGCAGCTTCGTCATTGCCAACTAGCTGAGGGGCCAGATGAGCTCTTCAGGAGCAAAATTCTTATTGTAATGCAATTGTGCATTCATATAAACAGGATAAGAGAGAAGTAAAGGATGTATTTGATATATTGACTATTGTTCCACTTTTTTTGCATTTATTATATGAAATACATTTTATTACATTTGAAATGATCTTTTGTTTTGCATACTTCTTTGTCCTTTTTAGTATCTTCAGTTAGCTTAAATTCTAAATTATAACAAATAATTGCAATAGCCTAAACATTGTATTTGTACAAACATAATGTACCATTTGACCCTGAGTTGTAATTATTATTCTAACTGTAAAATAATCTGAATATATTCAGTGTAATCTGTTAATTCAGGATGCCACTAAAATACAGCCTAAAAACAACTGATCTGGACAGGAAATTTTCTTTAATTATGCATAACAAAGGATTTTAAAAATAAGCATGAGTACCAAGTTATCTTATTTTTCTTCCAGAGAGTTACTTGGAATAATTTGTTAGTGTTCTTTCACCAGTTATTTAAATCATGTTTCTTGTTTAAAGGATTTCTCAAGTTCTTCACATCATAATTAAAAAAAAAAAAAGAATAGGTTACTCCATGAAGAGAGGGAGACAGCCTGACTTATAGAGTTCTTTTTGAAGTCAGTTAACAGTTAGGAAAATTACCAGATATGGGTGTCTTGTGATGAATTTGGAAGGCTGTTTATACAATGGGTTGTCTCTTAAGAAAACCTAAAATATATTGCTTGATAAAAGCAAAAATGCCCAAATATGTTTTATTTAGCTCTTAGTTATTATTAATTTGTTATCCTATGACTTATTAGTGTGCCAACTCTAATGTGAGAAGAAAAAATAAAGAATCAAGAGATTTTTCCTGATTCCCATAAATAAGTGATTTTTGTGCAACTTAACTATATGTATTTTTACAATGAAGATATTTAGCTTTTTGAAATGTGATCAGACAGCATGCAATATCGAGATCCTTGTTCTAAGCAGTTTATAAATAAAAGTTTAGAAGCACCAGAAATTCAAAACATTTAAAGTTTAATATAATAAAGAACATGTGTATACATGTTTTGTGAAACCCAAGAGAGTTGGAAATGTCTTTCAGAAAATCTTTTCTAAATTACGATTATAGTAGTACATATATCTAACTTCAATACCTATAACTACCACTTATTTAAAAGATCTCAACAACTTTGTGTGATGTTCATCGTTCTACCTGTTGAGTGGGTGTAGTGAAAAACAGTAAATAACTCTGTACCAGCACATTTCTATACAATGTAACAGAAGAAGACATATCAACTTTACGTGTTTATGTGGGTTACCTTTCGAAATAAATCTTTTGTCTGTCAGGTTTAAATAGAGATGCTATGCAAGGGAGTCAAGATTTACAAAGGAGAAAGGAGGAAAGCATTCATTATGGAAAGACAGGGACAAATATTTGAACAGGATGACAAATACTTTCTCCCAACTTAGAAAAAAAAATCCAAATCTTTCATTTAAAAATGTTTATTAGAGTTTTTACTCTGGCAAGCATTTCTTAATTTTGCAACTTTTCCAGAGATAGTCCTTAAAGTTTTTTCAGCTCTGACCTAGTTCTATTTTGATTTTATCTTTTAAATTTAACATACAAATGCAAATTTTTCTGATTCTTTTATTGATCCTTTTAAAATAATGTAAGTATAATGAGAAGCGGGAATGTGTGAGTTTTCCAGGTAATTGTTTTCAAAATAATAAGTCTTTTTTACTTTCTTCAGAATACCAAAGAATTATAAAATTCACAGCACCCACTCTTTTTTTTAATTAGGGTAAACATAGCATTTAAATAGTCTAGCATTTTTTAATGAGGAACTTCTTTGAAAAACAGCTTACAAATGCCTTTTGTAGCTGGCAGACATTTGATGATAGCTGTGATAATTTGAGGATATAAGTAACTAAATTAGCTTCTAACTCAGATGTCTCTGCCCTTTGCATTTTTGGAAAAAAAGCAGATAGGAAGCATGACAAACTTCAGTGATTTAAAGTAATACAATGTATAAGCTCTACATCCTTACTTAAGAGTAAAAAGTGGTTTTTATCATGGACTGCCTCTTCTGAGGAACTTACTTTGAGTAGTGTTATTTCTGAAATTGAATAATCAATTGTATTGTTCTTACCCCATATTAGACTTGGGTTTTACTTCATTACCATTTTACTTTTTTAAAAAATAAGGTGTTTTTAGCCTAGCTCTTATAATCTCTAATGTATTTAATTTCTATATATTTTGTGTATTCTTTTATATATACATATATAAATAAAATATACATAAATAAATTCTCCTTGACCCATTGTAAGGAACCGGTTCATTTTTGCCTTTGTATACTTGGTGCCTAGCATAATGACAAAAACTTAGGAGATGCCTAATAAGTACTTGTTGGTTGATATTTAAAGCCATAAAAACATGTAAGGAAGGAGAAACATTGATGAACATAGTTTATATCAGTGGAAGTATGCTGAGGAAAACTATAGCAGATCTAGAGGTTTTTGAAAAAACAAAACCAAAAAAAAAACTATTTATAGAATTTCCCTAAATTTAATTGTTGACTTAGTAGTTATAAAATTGTTTAGATATCAAAGAATTAGGGGGAATATTTCAATATATTAAGTCATTTTAGAAATTTGTAAACACATAGAATTCTCTTGCTTCTTTCTTTTAAAAATTACTACAGACAATGGTGGCATGTTTGATGAGAAATTATTAGCTATTTAAAGGTAGTAACTACCATTAGGATAAAAATATAAAACTTGACACCTTTGGGTAATTTTTGTTTTAGCGCTTGATCTGTGAGAATTCAATAAATGATAAATGTTATGTTGCAAGCTTTAAAGGGCTAGACATTGCATCAGTGGGATTATATCTACAGGGTGTGCAAGAGTAAAATATAGGCTGTGTCACTCAACAGCACCCCCTATCATACATAGCAGCAGGGTGCACAATTACACCAAGAAACAGATTTTTAGAAAAGCTTTGCTTCAGGGCTGTAGTTAGGGGGACACGTGTGTTTCTGTATCTCTCCCCTTACTGAGCTTATGTGTCCAAATTGGCTTCCACTTGTCTACCTGTGAAATCTCATCCATCCTCTATCTCTGCCTCTATGGTAAGAAGAGGAACCAGGAAGAAACAGGATATTATAATATCCCTGCAAGTAGAAGGATGTAGGGTAACATATGAACTCAAGGAGGATCAAAATTGAAAGAAAAAACATTTTCTAAAAACAACTGGCTCTATTTTGTGTACTATTGAAGGGGGAGTTCAAATTCTGCCTTGCTTATGTTAAAGATGAATTTTAGTTATTCTAAAATAGGAAAGACTAAAGAAAAACTTTTTTTTTTGGTGGAAAATTGCCCCAGTGATCAGAAGTTTTGGGGATTTAGTGCCTTGGCTTTGTAGTTTATGACTTGAAGCAAATTGTTTTTTTGGTGTTCTTAAAGAAGTGTGCTAATTGAGAGATATTAGGAAACATCATTTAAATGCCTATCTAAAACAAGTAATTTTAAAGTTTGCAAGGGAAGTAGTGATTATTGTTAACTTTAAACTGAAAACAAAAGGGAGAAAAATGCCTGGAATGAAAGAGTAGACTTCAGTGGTAACTTAGATTAGTGGGCAATTCCTGCCCGGGGTAAACTTGAGGGAAGATAAAGGAAGATCTATGCTTAGTCATAGATGAATTATAAGAAATAAAATCTTGGTGAAGATTGATTATCAGTGTTAATGTATCAGTGTGTGAAATATTTCATAGATTTTTTATCTCATAGGTTCCATCCTGACTTCAGTAAAGATGTAGTTCACCACTTTGTACACTTATAATAAATACATTGCTTTAAATTAATAATAGAAGTTCAGAATGATAATGCTGACACACTTTAAGTTTTCTAGTAATCAATGAAGGACTTCAATTGTGTTCATCATATTAAGCTTATTCAATCAGGGACAGTATACTACTATATTTTTGGAAGATTTCAATAACAAAAGTTTCTGATAATTGTGCTAATTTGTGCTAATTGGGTAATTTAAAAAATTCAACTACTTAAAATGTGTTGCTTATTTTGATTAGTATGCTATTAAACTTACAGTTTCCAATGTATCAATATTTAAATTTCTCTCAAGTCTGCATGTATTATAATGAGTATAAAACAATTAATATTGAAAGTTCCTCAATTAAAGCTAATCCAATCCTTTAGAAGCACTAATGGCAAAGAAATGCATGTGAACATTATAATAAAGATTGACAGGGAAATTTGAATTTATAAAAATAGGATTATTTTTTAACTATTTGAATTCTAAGAGAAGGAAATGGCAAATCACTCCAATATCTTTGCCAAGAAAACACCATGGACAGCCTCAGAATGCTATGATCATGGTGCTATGAAGTTAGATATAACTGAACAACATTTTGAATTTTGTGAAAAGTTTTGTTTAACATGATAAAGTGAATAAAGATCTTTCTATTAGCCAAATGCTTATTTATAGATAAATGGGTAATCAAAAGTGATGATAAAAGCAAAAATCTATGTTAATAAAATGGGACCTTGGTAAGAACATACCTTTATGGTGAAGAATTCTAGAAAGTAATAAAGACATTCAAAAATAAAAATGTAAATCTGTTCAAGTAGCTCTATATAAAATAAATCTCTTAAGTGTTTTTCCTTTGAAAATGTTCCCAACTTCTTTTAGTCAAACCTTTTTGACCACCAATGCCATGGTTAGTTACACAACAAAATTAATATCCTGACTTTGGAGACATTTTTCTTCTTACCATATAATTAATTTCTTTTTTAAGGTGAAGTTGATCAGAGAGCAATGAGTAGACAGACCTCTGTAGCCATGCCTCTTAACCAATACATTTAAGACAGTGGCCTTAAACTGAAATGAATTTTCAGGGGAGGTTTCTCTTCTATTATATTTCTTTCCTTTAGAGTGTTCTTATTTTTTGCCTCTATGTACTTTGTCCTTTAAGGCTTGTTTCTCATTTAGACCTTCTATATTTGTCTCTGTATGTCATTTTAAAAGAAAACCTATTTCTAGGATTTTCTTCTTAAGACATTTCTATTATCATGGGATATAATTTAAAAATCAGTGGCGATTGGGAATAGGTTGCACTGTTATTGATAACAATTTTAAAAAATAGTATAGCTGATTGCTTTGTCACTCTTCTTTTCAAAATGAGAATTGGTACTCTCTGTGAAAGCCTCCGAGTTTGTCAGTTTTACCAGAATTAACTTTTCTCTGTGAAATTATAGCTGTATGAGGTCATTTCAGGATCTAAACAGAAAAGTGCCAAAAAGCTAATTCAGAACTGTGAAGCCTTTATGTTATAAATCATGCCCCCTAAAGGACTCAGAGATATTAAAAATATTATAAATGTTAATGTTATTACTAATCATATATGACACACACATATATATTTGAGGCCTAAATGTGTTGTCATATAAAATATATTCTATATTAATTATTTTTGGATATTTATACACAGTGTGTTTAAGGCATTCAAAGCACTATACAAACGCTATGTCATTTTACCTTCACAACAACAGTGTGAGGTTAATACTAATACTATGGTAGTTATTATACCCATTCTACAGATGAGGAAACAGGCTTGGAGAGGTTAAATGATTTGTCCTTGATCTCTTAGCGAGTACTGTAGGTGATATTTTATCTCAATTTTCCCTATTCTCCCTGCTTCTTCCTACTGTACTTTGTTGTTTGTCTAAACAATTTTGGTTCTGCATTTAGGAGAGGGAAGTACTGATTCAGAATTCGATGTCTGTACTATTTTGTGTATAAATTGCTTTATCAAAGATTTTGTAAATACGTTATAGTTAGAGCAATTATTTGGTAATGTGTCAATGGGACTTGCGGCACATGTATTTAATTATGACATTTGCTTAAAAGTTGTCAGTTGGATGACATTTTTTCATTTAGTTATGTTAAAGAAGACAGTGGACCTGAATTACTCTGTTGCTTTTTCTTCTTTTAGAAATTTTCCTGTTGGTTCTTTTGGCCTTCATCTCTATTAGATCTTTTCTCAGACCTATCTTTATCTCCTTCTTGGGTTGCCATTGTTATCCAGTGTATAACTTTTTTGGAACTCAAGGAAAACTTTTATGAATGGATTATAAGGTCATAGTTTAGATAGCTTGGGTTGCCATTGTTATCCAGTGTATAACTTTTTTGGAACTCAAGGAAAACTTTTATGAATGGATTATAAGGTCATAGTTTAGATAGCTGAAGAGACATTAGAAATGGCCATAATCAACTCCCTTATATAACGGTGACTTGACTTTGTTCATATAAGTTATAAATAGGAGACCAAAGATTTAAACTTAAACAGGCCTTTGATTTCAAATCAATCAATTGACAAATTTTTCTTAAACCTTAACTGTTCTAGAGACTGGAGAAATAAATGGCAAGCCCCTTGAGTATCTTTGCCAAAAAAACCCAAATGGGGTCATGAAGAGTTGGGCACAATTGAAATAACAGACCAACAACAGAGACCTGGTATAACAACATGCATGAAATACATGAAAAGTTCAATCCCAGCTCTTGAGGAGCTTATCTTATTTTAGCAAAATCTCTCTCTCTCTCTCTCTCTCTCTCTCTCTCTCTCTCTCTCTCTCTCTCTCTCTCTCTCTCTCTCTCTCTCTCTCTCTGTCTCTCTCTGTCTCTCTCTGTCTCTCTGTCTCTCTGTCTCTCTCTCTGTCTCTCCCCCCTCTGTCTCTGTCTTTCCCTCCCTCCTCCTCCCCCTCTTTCTCCCCTTCTCTCTCTCCCTCCCCCTCCCCCTCCCTCCCTCTCTCTCTCTCTCTTTCTCTCTCTCTCTCCCTCTCCCCTTCTCTCTTCCCTTCTCTCTCTCTTTCTCTCTCTCTGTCTCTGTCTCTCCCCACTCTGTCTCTCTTTCCCTCCCTCCTCCTCCCCCTCTCTCTCCCCTTCTTTCTCTCCCTCCCCCTCCCCCTCCCTCCTCTCTCTCTTTCTCTCTCTCTCTCCCTCTCCCCTTCTCTCTCTCCTTCTCTCTCTTTTACTCTCTCTCTCCCTCTCCCCTTCTCTCTCTCTCCTTCTCTGTCTCTCTCTCTTCCCTTCTCTCTCTCCTTCTCTCTCTCTTACTCTCTCTCTCCCTCTCCCCTTCTCTCTCTCTCCTTCTCTCTCTCTCCTCTGTCTCTGTCTCTCTCTGTCTCTCTCTCTCCCCTTCTCTCTCTCTCTCTGTCTCTGTCTCTCCCTCTCTCCCTCCCTCCCCTACTTTTGTTCAGGTGAGAAGGTTCTGGTAGCTGAGGGAGATCAGAAAAGGTTTTGAATAGAAAGATGGTAATATTTAAGCTGAGATTCGATGGTAACTAGCCCTTCTAAACAGGATAAATGAAGAGAGAGAAAACATATTCCAAAACCAGAGGAGAGAGCTGTGTGCCAAGGCACTGTGAGGGGAGATGGCATATTGGATGAAGTGAACAGCAATCAAATCAATTTGACTGTACCCTAGTGCCCGAAGGGAAAGAATATACAATATTTAGTTGGGAGCCCAGTTGGAAAGAGCTTTTTAAAATGCCAAATTGAAGAGACTTTAGAAGTATTAGAGAGCCCCTGGAGTTTATTGAGCAGGGGAATAGCATGTTCAGACTCATGCTTTGGGGAAAATTACATCAGATGGGTTGAAGCGGGGGAGAAACTTGAGGCAAGGACAAGAATTAGAACGCTATTGCAATAGTCCAGGTGGGAGATAATGATAGTTAAAACAGAGTTGAATGTGATAGATTGGCGGTAAAATGACAAGATTTGGCAACTTATTGAACATGTAGGAGCAGGAAGGATGAAGCATCAGGGTACCTAAGGCTGAAAATTTGGATGACAGGAAGAATAGAATTTTTTAGAATAATAGGAAAGTTCAGAAGAAGGCAGATTTGAGGTAAAAGATAATTCTCTTTGTGAAAAATTAATTCCTTAAACTATGACCCACTTAAGAGAAGTCTCCTATAAAGATTATCATCTCAATTATGTCATCACTGGTATTTTCCCTTTTAGTAATGAACTGAATACATTGAATTTCATTAATAGTAAATATCACTATGGGCTTTTTTCATATTTCTTTAATCAGCAAAAAATATGATGAGTTGTCTTGCTTTAGATTACTTATACATTTAACTTGATAAAACCTGGTGTCATATAATATTTAATTTGTACCTTAAAATAATTTAAAATGTAACAAAGGTATTTCAGGCTTGCAAATAAATATAGGTTTTTCCTATTTTATGAAAGCAAATACTAAAATTTTGCTTTCTAGAATTTGATATAAGGAAAGGCCTGTGTCTAGTGGTCAGATATATGTCCATAATATGTACTTTTTGCATTAAAACAAAGAGTAGGTGGCATGAAATGGGCAGATTTCAGTTTTTAAGACTCAATTTTAGTTTTTTACCACTTGATGGCAGTGAAGGAACTAGTGCTACAAGGGAAGGTTAGGGCAAGACCCTATTATGAATAACAAAAGGGGAGGTACAAAGGAAGTCTCTGACATTTTAATATTATTCACATTTATAGGTGATATTACTTATATTACAAGTGACAGTAGTGGGGGGGAAAAGCCTCTAGATGGAGCTTCAGTACTTTCTAAGGGAGCATATTTTCTACACCTTTCTAAATGTATTTTTATGTTTGAAATAATGCTGTGAAACATAAACATACTTCCCCCAATAGTATTTAAGAATGAATTTATACCTTTTTCTTTCCATCAGGAAAAGTGCAATTATTTCTTCACTGGTTCATAATAATAACTTGAGAGTAACATTTGAAATGTCAAATATTAAAGTATTTTTATTGATCAACGTAAGATAATTTATATTTAAATGCTTGGTAATTTGCCATATTTTTGATAGAATATTAGAATATCTATGTATATTCCTATTTTGAAATATAAAGGAAAGTCACTAACTTTTATTCATTCACAGAATTTTCTTAAATTTCTACCATATTCAAGGTAAATCCTTTTGAGGATTATACCTTATAAATGAATCAATAAGACATTTAGTAGTTGAGGGACTGTTTGAATTCTAAACTAGAATTAACCCAACTAACTTGGGCTTCAGAAATAATTGCATTAAAATGTAGCTATTAAATATATGACAGATAGACTGGCAAATATACAGTCTTAGTACAGTTAAAAGCTTTAGCAACTTGAAATCTTTGAATATTACATATACTTAATTTTAGGAATATGAGTATTTTATAATGAAGTTCATATAAACTAGTTATTTTCATAAAAATATTATTATTTTTACAATACTTTTGGCTACATTGTTTTGGGGGTTGAGAGAAGCTTAGACTTTTAGGAATATACAATACCTGAATTTTGTTCAAGTAAATAATTACTATCTATTGTCAACTTTTACATTGACTGCAATGAATAACATTTTCCACATTAAATTTAATATTTTGTGTACAATTATTATTTCCAAGTTTTAAATAAGATGACATGGCTGACATAATAAAAGTTATAGATAATAAAATGTTATTTTATTAAAAGAATTAGAGAAATAGAATTGATATTGCTTTTCTAATTACATAGAAACTTAGACTAGTAGCTTAGCTTACTTTCCCACACATTTGTCCTTTAAAAATTTGTTTTTCATATAGACATACCTCAAATTCTCTTTGTGCCTAGCACAAATATCTATAAATTTTAAATTAAAATAAGGTGCAAAATAACTTAAAAATTAAATCTTCATATTTTATTAGTATTGTTTAGCTTGGTAGTCAAATGAAAGATGTTATTGGCTGCTTTTTTCTCCTCTAAGAACGGTTGTTAACATTCTCAATACTCTGTTTTTTGGGGGGGAGGAATTCCTACTGAGGCTTTTCAAAGGAACAATAACAAGAAAAAAGAGAATATCTTTACAAAAGATAATTTTTCATGAATTTTCCCCACTATACCATATTAATTGTGATCTTATTTATTACTCAAAGCTTTTTAACAAGTACCAAGCTTACAATTTGTCATGATTATGTCAACATTTATTTTTAAATGAATACCAAATTAATCTTCTAACATTAAGAATGTCATAGAGAAGGTTTTTATATTGTTGTTTCCAATTTTTTTGCTATGGGGCTTTGCTTTTTGCTTGGAAAGTGAGTGCATAATTGGAAAGCCTCAGGTTCACAGGTATGAGAGAGAAAATTTTTCCCTACTCAGAAAAACTAAGTTTAGCCATGGCCAAGAGTAGAGCTCATAGGATGTAATTCTCTGCTATTGACAAATAATAAAGTAGTCACAATTAACAAAAAATCCTTCCCCATCAAAAAAAAATCCTAGAGGGTAATTAGGGTCTACCAAATAGTTTTTTTAAATTGTCTAGTTATTTTAGTAATATCTAATACCAACTCTCTTTTTTGCTTTCCCAAAGGCATGTATTATTGCTTTCTTTGTCTATCTGGTTTAGTGTTATGGTTCTTAATAAGGAGGGAATATATTTCAAGAATATCGCTTTAAATTTTCAAGAGCAATCTCATTACTTTTTTCTTATTTCTTGTTACTAATTGTTTCTAAATTAAGATATCCTTTAAATTAGCTATCACCCTTAAACTGTAATTATTTTAGTAAAGAAATATAAGAAATTTGAGAATTGTATATATAGTTTATTTTATAGAATAATCTGCATTATTCAACAGATTTTGCAAAAGTATTAAAAATACTTTCATTTAGAATATTCGACAATAGAATGAGGCAGCAACATTTCCTACTTTGTTTTGAAAGTTATTTTATGAGAGAAAAGTTAATTTTGCCTTCTAACAATTTTAAAGATTGGGAAAAATATGGCACCTGTTAATTCTGACTGTGAGTAACCAAATTCACAATTAAATGGGAAATTTTTATTCAAATTTTATTTTGGAATTATTTAATTGCTTTACTATTTTTTACCTTCTTAGCCATTTGTGTTGGTTTCATGGACACATAAACTTCCTAATTTAACACTTTATTTAAACAATGATTTCATCTTTTTTGAAGAAACTGTTTCCAGAATTTTCAGTGAGGCACTGCCATTGATTGGCCCAAAGTCTCCTTTGTAAAAAGTATCACTAAATTATGTTACATTATATTGATAGAATTATCAATTACCATACATTTTTTCAGTGTACAGAAAACAAAATTAAGTACCCAAATAGGAGTTGAAAGCACTTTGAGAAAAGAACTCACAAAGCTATCATTTCCTCTTATGTTTCCTTTTAAACTAGTCAATTTATAAATTATCTTGAAACGTGGTCTAGTTAACAGATTTTTATTAAACTGTATGGTGAAAACATAATGAATAAGCACAAGGCAATCTGTAGCAGTTATCGTGGTGTTTAAACCAAATCTCCTTTGATTTGTCAAAACAGCCTATTATAGCTACAATAAAGCACTGAATCAGCTCCTGCTAGAAATACCGAGTTTGAAAAACACATGCCCATTGTAAGAATTTCTAGAAGGAACATCACTGGACAGCTCTACCATCATAGTTATGGGTATAGTAGAATATCATCTGTCTTTTTATTCCATGTAAAAGTTTTATCACCTCCTCACTGTTGGATATTTACTTTTTTAACTGTATCAAAAAAATTCCAATATGGATATGTCAGAATGCCCTTATTTGTTTCCTTTTATTCTCTACTTAATTTTCAGTAAAATTATTAGTTTCTCAATGTTCATTTTTCTAGAATAATATAATTTATTTTTTATTTTACATAAGATAGATTGTATTCAACTACAAACATCTGTATATAAAATGATTTTATAATTTTAGGCAGGTAATTGCTATATGTATAGTAAAATATGAAATCTCACTGAACTTTTCTTATAGTATCATGTTTTCAATGTATTTTAATGAATGAATACTTTATTCTAATAAATAAATCTCTTACTTAGAAGCTTAGAAAGCGTCCTTGAAAACA
Source organism: Monodelphis domestica (assembly GCF_027887165.1). Taxonomy (NCBI): domain Eukaryota; kingdom Metazoa; phylum Chordata; class Mammalia; order Didelphimorphia; family Didelphidae; genus Monodelphis; species Monodelphis domestica. Next base: position 263,776,243 of record NC_077231.1, read on the forward strand.
TTGGTTTTTTCTGAGCATTTTCTTTGGTCTGGTATTTTTATATTAAATGTAGATTAGTATTGTAACTTTTCTGATGACATTGTGAACTTTTAGACATTAATTTTCATGCAGATAACACTAAAGGTAAATATTTCTGCATTACTTTTATTTTTATGAGGATAATTAATCACATCAAGAGTAAATAAATCAGAATATTAACTCATCTAGTAAAAATTTACATCTGTTAATTTTTATGAAATAGCATATTTCAAGTCTATTTTTTCATCAGTTTATATGCACTGACCCATAATCTGTAAACCAAAAATGGAGTGTTCAGAAATTGTTTTTTTTCTATCTAGTGCTGCTTTTTTCTGCATCAGCTGGAATCTATACAAGAAACAATGTCATCATTGTATTTCCTATGAGAGTACAATCTTGTTCTATATAGGCATATTAAATTATCTTATAATTATATACTCCATAATATGAATTTGATTCATGATTTAGGACTAATTTTTTGGGGGGGTTTATAAATCAAAGGAAGAAATAATGAGTTATTTGTTGTATTTCAGATGTAATAGGTAAAACATTTTAGAAGACAGAAATATTTAGTGTGTTTTCAATATTTACATTTGGTTCCTTACCATTGAATTAATGGTTATATGTATTCTTTGCTTGTTTGTTTCTGATATTGAAAATATTTAGAATTAAATTTTGTGAAATACACTTCTTAATTGAGTTTGCTATTGATAATGTTATGTATTATTTGCAATGTGTGCTTAAGCCTAAATTTACCTCAGTCTGGTCATTAGAGTAATTTCTGAATTCTGAAAATGGAAAAATTTACACGAGGAACAGTTGTAAACATTTTATGGCTTAAAATAAGCTGTCACATGTAAATTTTATAATCAATAAAATTTTTCTCAAATTATATACAAGTGATCCTTAAGATGAAAATTACTGTCTTTTAAACTCATTAATGACTAAAATCCCTTTTGAAAAGACTTGCAAATAATGGGTAGAATGTTTTTGGTATGAAAAACTATCAGTAATACAATGAATATAAAATTTTATGATAAAAGCTTTATCTGTTTTATTTTAAAATATTTGATTTATAATAGTTAAATTTTGATTGTTGGGGACATTTGTCAATTTTTTAAGTGACCAGTCAGATGTAACTGTAGAGCAACTCAGTAATTGTTCTTGAAATTTTATGGGGTGGGATAAGAATTTAAGCACTTTCTGAAAACTATATAAAATAAAATGCATTTTAGTATAAAAATCATCCATTTTATGGAATATGACAAAACCATAAAGACAGTATAATATACAGGGTATCTCCAAGTGTCTTAGTGTAGTTAAAAACTATTAAAGCTGTAAACTGCACTAAGACATTTGGACAACCAGTAGTATACATATTGACTATCAAGCTTGATTCTGAGGTTTTGCTGAAGCATTAGGATGTCATATCCATACCAAAAAAAAAATCCTATCACTTAATGTAAATCTACTCATTAAATTCCTTATTGAAGCAAATATTTATTTTTAAAAGACTTGCCTCTGTATAATTGGAATTTTAAGTGACTACAGTTATTAAAGGGATTTTGTAGTTATAGGATTAAGGGTACCTTTTGATCTCAGTTCTTGACATTTTTTAACATGAATGTCTTCCAGGCTTTTTGTGGCATATGGATTTTTTAAATTATTATGATAATATCTTGAGATTTCAGAGGGAGATATTTTCCTCATTGGTAACAGCTTCATTATTAGTTTTTTAAAACTTAGTATGTATTGTGAAACAGGTTAAACTAGAAAACTAAAATATTGTTTAAATTGCATACATTTTCTTCCTAAAATAAAACTATATAACCATACAATGTTCTTCTTTAAAATGGAAAAATAGCCCTAGTTTAGCTAATTGTTCATTTAATTTGCAATTATATTAGTCATTGTTCTTTTCTATCAAAAGAAGTTTGATACCTTAGATCTCTTTCTAATGTCATAATTCAAAAAAATGAGAGGTAGGCATCAAGTGTTAGTGCCAACTGCTGCTTTTAAACCAACTATGAGACTTTAAAGGTCAAATACAATTTCAACTCAGAACACTTAAGATCCACAAATTTACTGCAATTCAAGGAAGACAGGAACTATTTCACAAAATGATTCTAGGAAGGAAATAAATTACAAAGCTCTGAGTATAAATAGCATTTAATAGATATATTATTGCGACACAACCACCTTATCTCAAATCAATATTGCACAGACAGATCCTACTATGCAAAATTTTGAGCAGATTTAGTTCACTGCCTTTAAAGTGTACTATGGGTATGTTAATCAGAGTTCATCTAAGAGAAGCTCAGTACAAATCAAGAGCAGAATAACTTGAAATTCCTTGTCACATTTTGTAGCCTATTCCCTTATCCTGTCTCACTGGAGATGATTTGGGGGGAAAGGGAGCATTTTGCTGATAAACACACTTTAATGCAGAAGAGCAGCTCAAAGAAACTTTATCTCAATGGGAGATCAGACCTCACCCAATGCACTGTAGATGCAGGTCTGGCTAGTTAAAAATTTCACATTTGCATAAATAAATAGGTTCTATCTTTTCTAACTACTACTTAACTAATTAGCTTCCAAGGTTTGTGGATTGATCGTAACCAGCTGTCAGCACTTATAGTTCAATCAATTAATATTTTCCTTCCATGCTATGATTTATTATAGTCTGTATTTCTATCCTCAGAAGCTGTACTTTTTAAATGAATTTAAGAACAGCATTTGTGTCTATACTTTTTATTTGATTTTGTAAGAGATTTTATGAGGAAATAGTTTTAAATTTATTTTAGCCAACTTGCAGTTTTTTAATATAATTTAATTATTTTTCTAAAAATATTTTCCTACCTACAATTTTAAGATCACTAATTTTAAGAAATATTTTTTTGGTTTCTAGCCTAAAATATATTGAATGAAGAGTCCCTGTTCTTTTATTTCAACATTGTTTATTACTGCTGTAGTTGCTAATGGACCCACAGAGAAGAATGTATATAGTAATAGGATATGTCATATTTTTAATCTGATTGAAAAATTTTAAATTATTTAACATAATGACCAATGTTAGAGTGGGCTACTGGCTAATATTTGGCTTAGACTTTTACACTTAAAGTTAATGTTTTGTTTTTACAGAGTGGCTAAAGGGCAATCTATTTCTAGTTCAGTCATTTTAGTTTATTTCCATAGATCCATTCATTGGTGGTCTACAAAAATGTATGCTGGTTGGGAACAATTTTTGAGTTGAATTTTAGACTTGTATTCACAGGATTTAATGTACATTGTATACTACCTCTTAGAAATAATCTTTCCTCAGTAATGGCTAAAATAGATTATTTATCATTTAGATAGAAGAGAAGTAAATGTCATTAATTTAACTTTTTTTTTTCTTTTAAATAATTGCATGTGTTGGTTTAAAGTAAATAGATTGAATATGAACTTGAAACTTTCTTTGGTTTTCTTTCTTTCTTTCTTTCTTTCTTTTTCTTTCTTTCTTTCTTTCTTTCTTTCTCTTTCTCTTCTCTCTCTCTCTCTCTCTCTCTCTCTCTCTCTTTCTTTCTTTCTTTCTTTCCTTCCTTCCTTCCTTCCTTCCTTCCTTCCTTCCTTCCTTCCTTCCTTCCTTCCTTCCTTCCTTCCTTCCTTCCTTCCTTCCTTCTCTTTCTTTCTTTCTTTCTTTCTTTCTTTCTTTCTTTCTTTCTTTCTTTCTTTCTTTCTTTCTTTCTTTCTTTCTTTCTTTCTTTCTTTCTTTCTTTCTTTCTTTCTTTCTTTCTTTCTTTCTTTCTTTCTTTCTTTCTCTTTCCTTCTTTCCTTCTTTCCTTCTTTCCTTCTTTCCTTCTTTCCTTCCTTCCTTCCTTCCTTCCTTCCTTCCTTCCTTCCTTCCTTCCTTCCTTCCTTCCTTCCTTCCTTCCTTCCTTCCTTCCTTCCTTCCTTCCTTCCTTCCTTCCTTCCTTCCTTCCTTCCTTCCTTCCTTCCTTCCTTCCTTCCTTCCTTCCTTCCTTCCTTCCTTCCTTCCTTCCTTCCTTCCTTCCTTCCTTCCTTCCTTCCTTCCTTCCTTCCTTCCTTCCTTCCTTCCTTCCTTCCTTCCTTCCTTCCTTCCTTCCTTCCTTCCTTCCTTCCTTCCTTCCTTCCTTCCTTCCTTCCTTCCTTCCTTCCTTCCTTCCTTCCTTCCTTCCTTCCTTCCTTCCTTCCTTCCTTCCTTCCTTCCTTCCTTCCTTCCTTCCTTCCTTCCTTCCTTCCTTCCTTCCTTCCTTCCTTCCTTCCTTCCTTCCTTCCTTCCTTCCCTTCCATCTTGGAGTCAATACTGTGTATTGGCTCCAAGGCAGAAGTGTGGTAATGGCTAGGCAATGGGGGTCAAGTGACTTGCCCAGGGTCATACAGCTGGGAAGTGTCTGAGGCCAGATTTGAACCTAGGACCTCCCATCTCTAGGCCTGGCTCTCAATCCACTGAGCCACCCAGCTGCCCCCCTTTGGTTTTCTTAAGGCAAGCTATATCCCAAATTTATCTTGCATACCAGTGCCAAGAAGTACAGATCATCTCTCTTTTATTTCATGATTTAAGATGATCATTTATTAAACTGCCATTTATATATGACATTTTCATGTCAATTTGAAAAAAATTAATGTAAATAATTTCTATATAAGTGTGAGTTATATTATTACATAACATCTTTTAACAAACTCATTTAGGAGGAAAAGTCTTTGTAACTAATCTCTTCTGTAAGGATTGTGTGGTTTAAAGTTTTAACATCAGTCAGTCATTTATGGATTTATAGCCTCATGAATGTTGGATACTCCCCACCATTGTACAATTGCAACCCATTCTCTCCTCATCTCAAGTGACTCTTGCCATATCCTGCAGTAAATTCTTTAGAGTAGTTCTATCTCATGTGATAGGAGCCTTCGGGATCTTTTTGATTGCACAGGTACCGATGGACCATACAGGTTGTCTGCCTGTTTATTTTTTTGCTCTTGACAGGTAACTGTCCCTCCTCCTTTTCTGAATATATGTCTCTTTGGCGATCTCCTTTATGTGCCTCTTCTTTCAATTTATTCATTGGGAAGAGGTTGCAGCCTCCTCATGCCTTCCTTTGCCACGTGCCACCCAGAACTTTTAACTTCAGAGACTGGGGTATTAACGATGTGTAGTCCTACCCCTGGAAGAATACTCATGTTGAAATCAGGACTTTTGTTTTCCTAAAAGTGGGAACACTGGTTCCCAAGAGCTAGTCCAGCCCATTTCCCTTTTCTGCTCAACTCTAGGTCCATTCGCATTCCATCCTCAGTTTCTTTTTTTTTTAAACCCTTACCTTCCGTCTTGGAGTCAATACTGTGTATTGACTCCAAGGCAGAAGAGTGGTAAGGGCAAGGCAATGGGGGTCAAGTGACTTGCCCAGGGTCACACAGCTAGGAAGTGGCTGAGGCCGGATTTGAACCTAGGACCTCCCGTCTCTAGGCCTGGTTCTCAATCCACTGAGCTACCCAGCTGCCCCCCCATCCTCAGTTTCTAAGACCTACACAAAGGCACACAAGGACTGGTCCTATCAGTTGTCCATTAAAAACCATAAATGAGACAACAGGTATTTTTCATCTTGATTTCTCTTCTGTGGATAGTTCAGCCAAATTCTTTTGGATGTTCACTTGGGTCACTCCACAGTGTTCTTTGATATATAGTCAGCCCGATTCAATCTACAAAAAGGAATGTGTGGAGGGGCCCCCTAACCCTTAAGAATTCCTCTTCATCTTGGTTCCTGCTCTAGATCAGCTCCACAATGATGGCAAACGCCTTTGGTGAAAATGTCTCCTCATTTTATGTCTTGGTTGGTTGTCAGCATCACAGATCTACAGGCTTATGGGAATGTTGGGGCTTTTCTGCCCATGCAGATACAACCTATTTGCCTATCTTCCCCCAAAGGGGAACATTCTATCATAGAAGGGAAAAGGAGGCTGTGTTTATAGTCTCGTGGTATCCCCCCACCCCATGCAAAGCTCCATCTCCCACCTTGGTGCCTTACCTAGTCTGTCCCCTGTGCCTCTAGGGCTCTTTCTTGAGATCTCACCTTTCCTTTTTGGAGCCTTGCTACTCAGCTCCATGGTTACCTTCTACTTCCCCTACTTGTTGCTGCTCCCCTTCATAGCTCCTTTTTTTTTTTTAAGCCCTTACCTTCCATCTTGGAGTCAATACTGTGTATTGGTTCCAAAGCAGAAGAGTGGTAAGGGCTAGGCAATGGGGGTCAAGTGACTTGCCCAGCATCACACAGGTAGAAAGTGTCAGAGGCCAGATTTGAACCCAGGACCTCCCATCTCTAGGCCTGACTCTCAATCCACTGAGCCACCCAGCTGCCCCCTCATAGCTCCTTTTTATTTCTTCTGTATGCATTCTGCATTTACCTCTCTGTGTACCTATTGGGGAAAAACTAAGCTCTTGAAGGGCAGAGGCTATTTCATTTTTTGTCTTTGAATACTCAGTGCCTACCACATAGTAGATACTTAATAACTGCTTCTTCAATGAAATGAAATGGAATTGAACTGGAGAGTCAACCATTACATAAAATGGAAGATTTTGCAAAAATAAAATCAATGGAACCGGGAAAAGAAGGGAAACTATTGCCTGGAGAGAAGTCTTTGTATCAGATATCTCTCAGAAAGGTCTGATATCCAAGGAATATTGGGAATTAAAGCAAATACAGAAGACTAAGAGTCATTCCCCAGTGAATAAAGGGTCTAAGAATATAAATAATCTACTCTAAAGAAAAGTACTGGGAGGGAGGAGAGGAAATAGAACTACCTAGCTTAGATGGCTTTTTCAAGGAGTTTAGTTATGCAGAGGCCAAGAAACATAGAAAAATAGCTACTGGGTGTGGTAGGACCAAGGAAGAGTTTCTTTCAGATTGGGAGAGACATGGGTAGCAGGAAATAAGCCAGGAGACAGGCAGAGATTTAAGGTAAAAGGCAGAAGAAAATGATGGCAGTGCATTTGGTTGGCAAAGTCAGGAGAAGGCCAGCAGGGACGCATGGAGACAGAAGTGCCAGGAGAGGTGTGAGGGGAGATGAGAGTAGGATAACGACTCGATTAGGGAGGAATAGAATGTTTGCTGTACCATATGGAAGGGCCACTAGCAATTAAGTAACATAAATTTGTAGTAGACCCGGTCAGCCTGGTTTTGTGATTTCTTTTACCTCTGTTCAGCAGTGTGCGAGGAATAGTTGTCAAGTTTAAAAATAACTGTTTTAATAGAGAAAGTTGCATATGAACAAAAAGGCTCCGCCTGGGAGGGCCTATAGTATCTCTTTCTATAAGGTCTAGAGTCAGTCCTTTGATAGATGCTTCAAGTAAGATAACACAGGATCATTGTCAGAGAGCAGCATCTCTGATCACATTTGGATTCAACGATTCTGTGTTCCCTGTGGCTTGTACTTCGGAACAATTGAGCTGCTGCTCTATTTTGCCCAGGTGATCTGTCAAATGAGGATAATAATAAATACCTCACAGGCGCACGAGGATAAAATGAAATGGAATGTGAAAGTGGTTTGAAAAAGTTAAGAGCCTATACAAATGTAAGGTGGTTCTGTTATTAAAACAGCTTATCATCATGTGCCCCACATCTGCCGCATAGGGGTTTTTTTCTTCTGGTGATTTTTCCCCTTTCCATTTTTTACATTCTGTGTCCTAGACTGCAGTCTGCCTCCCTGTGTTTTGACATCACTGAACTACTTTACAAGCTGCTGAGGCATTGACCAGCATATTTTTCTTTCAAAAAGACTCGGTCATGAAGCCTTTTATACAATTTTCTCAAGGCGACAGGATTGATTGGATTTCTGGTTCTTGACTCTAGTTATTAGGCCTAAAAGCTGTCTTTGTTCAAGGCTTAAAGTATAACAGAATCCTTGACTTGGTCAGACTGACTTTTGATTTCACCATAAATATGAACTTGAAAATTCTCGGATGATGATAACATGTGGAATTAGCTTAAAACTTTTTAAAAATTCCTTTCCAAAGTTAAATATGTTCAAGCTATTTATTGTGTATTATTTGTTTGCACTTATTATCTGTCCTGCCCTCATCAAGTACTTCCCAGTTGAAATATATATATGCAAATATGTGTGTATATGTGTTATATTCTGCATTTTTAAGTCCTTTCCTTTTTTGGAAGGTGTATATTGAGCTTCATCTTTAGTATTCTTCTAACCTGATTAATCATTGCATCATTCAGAATTCTAAATCCTTTCAAAGTTGTTTTTCTTTATAATGTTATTATATAAAGTGTTCAAGTTCTGTACATTTTGTTCATTCATAATTCCCAGAAGTCTTCTTAAATTTTTCTGAAACACACCATTTCTTCATTTCTTGTGTCATATATATAATTTAGCCATTGCTCAATAGGTGGACAACCCTGTAGTCTTATACATTTGAATCAGTTCCTAATATACCTTAGAAATAAAACCTTTATCAAAGAGACTTGCTACAGAGATTTTTTCCCAGTTAACTTTTCCCCTTTTAATTTTGATTATTATATTAGTTCTGTTTGTATAAAAACCTTAATTTGATACAATCAAATTTGTCCATTTTATCTTCGATGCTCTCTATTCCTTATTTAGTCATGAACTTTTCCCCGGGTCTATATCTGAAAGATAATTTCTTATTCCTCTCATTTGCTATGATAACTATTATGTCTTAAATACTATATTCATTTTGAAGTTCACTTTCTCACTCTTCCCCTTTTGTTTTGTTTATATTTATACTGGAGTACTGATGATTTATGCGGAATAATTTTACATAATGCAACATTGCCAATGTTATAGTTTCAATTAATTTTAGTTAACTGTCGAGGAATCTCTAACTAAATCATCCTATCATCTCTAGAAACCAGCTATTTTGTTCCTTCTTTGCTTATATGTATTTACCCAGTTTCTTTTTTGTGTCTTATTCTTATTGTTGGGATTTCTAGTATTCTATCACATAATAGTGGTAGTGATTGATGTCTTTGCTTTGTCCTTCATCATATTGGAAAGGAAATCTAGCCTTTCTCTGTTACATGTAATGTTGCCTCTTGGATTATGCTATTTAGATATTAAAGAAAGATCCATTCATTCAATGTTTTATAGTGTTTTTAACAGAAATGGTTTTATTATTTTAAAATTTTCTCTTTATGTATGCCCTACACTCCTTTGACCAGTTCAGATAAAAATGAGGTTCAAGTGCTACTGTTATCCTCTCTTCATTGTAATTATCTTGTACTTGTGTCCCCCAATTATGGGAGATAAGTCCTTGCTTTTTCCTTCCCTTTTCTTTCCTGGTACATTCTTTCCCCTTCTACTTCTGTTCTTCTTTTAAGATTATAAAAATATTCATAAACCCAGGCCTAAGCATTATCTTATTTGACATTATCTCTGTTATCATAGGGTTTACTCGTTTCATCATCCTCTGTACAGATATGCAGGGTATTGAGGAACGACTAGTACCTCTGGTGTGACAGCTTGCCAAGCCCTTTCCAGGGCTGTTTTTTGCCTTTGGTGTCCACCTGCCACCCAACTATTTCACTTGTACCTCCGAGAAGCTGTGGCATGCACAGCAACCACACCACAATAAACCACCTTGGCAGATGGGCTAAACCAAGTTGAGGGTAACCAACAGGTCTCAAATCTGGCAGTGAGTTAGGGGAGGTTTCCCTTCTAGGCATGCACGTGAAGACTTCCCCTGGCAGAAGGAGTAGATGAGAACTATTTGTTCCAGTGGCCATGAAGGTGGCAGAAGTAAGCATTGTGGAGCCCTTACAGCTTGGTGAGGCATTGAAGAAGCCCAGGTTATCCACTGCAGTCTGAGCCTTTACCAGTTATCTTGACTTTTTCTTGCCACTGGACTTTGATGACTCTGGAAGAGAGAAAGAGTTTGACAACTTGAGTATCTTTTACCTCACTGAAATCCAATTTATGCTTGAATCAAACGATATCACCAGTGATGTCATTTTAGTTCCCTTCCAGATCAAAGGGCAACAACCAAGCAATCATCATTCTTTCCATTAGAATGTTAACACTCCATCTTTATAAAATAATTTCTAACGAATCATCTTTGTTTACCTTTTTATATTTCTTTTGACTCCTGTGTTTGTTTTTCCAAGTTTCTATTCAGTTCTGGTCTTTTCATAAGGAATATTTAGAAGTCTTCATTTCACTTAAGACCCAATTTTATTCATACAGGATATACTTATTTTTGCTAGATAAGTCATTCTCTGCTGGAAGTCATTGTCTTTCCCTTTTGGAATCTTGTATTCCATGCTCTACCCTTCCTTTATGGTAACTCCTAAATTTTGTATGATCCCTGACTGGGGTTCTTTGGGACTTGAACTGTACTGGCTGCTCCTACAATCCTTTTTTTTCTTTAACCTGAAAACTTTGGATTTTGGAAATGAGACATTTTATTTTAAAGATTTCTTTTATAAACTAATTGGTAGTATTTGGGGGAGGGGGTCCAGTCCTTAACTTGCTCAGACTGGAAGTATAGTTGCTACTCATGGACCCAATCTCAATGCCAATCAACATGGAAGCTTTAACCAACTCCTGCTAGAAAAATGACCATCTGTGATTTCTCCTTTGACTTCTTGAGCACAAATCAGCCTCAGATTTCTCTTAGAATTCAGTATGTCTAAAACTTGACCAGCCACACTCCTGAACTCTTCTCTTCAAAACTTCCCTATTACTATCAGTGATACCAACATTCTCCCAGTCACCAGACTCGCAATCGAAGGATCATCCTGAACTCTTGTTCCTTGAACAAGACACTCTGTGTCCTGACTCTGAACATTTTTACTGGGTATTTATTTAGCACCTCATATGTGATGCACTTTGCTAAGCACTAAAGCTACAGAAAGTGGTGAAAAATAGTCCCTGCTCTCAGGGAGCTCACAATCTAATGAAGGAGACAACAAACAATTATACGACGCAAGCTACATTAAAAAGACATAATCAATAGAGGGAAGGCAGTAGAATTAAGAGGGGCTGGGAAAGTCTTCCTGTAAAAGATAGGATTTTAGTCATGACTTAAAGGAAGCCAGGAAAACTAGTAGGCAGTTGAGTGGAGACGGTAGAGCATTTCATTTGTGGGGGATAGTCAGAATATACCAGGAAGCTGAAAGATTGAATAGCAATGGAGGCCAGTGTCAACAGAATCATCAGAAATTTAATCTTCTCACTATTAATATTAAGTGGATCATAAAATGAGACATATGCTTGTTAAAATTGTTTGCCCGTGTTATCACAAAGTAAGAGACATGTAATTGGCCTAAGTGGACTAAAACAATGACTTGGGCAAAATAAGTAGCCTGAGTATTTTCCTGATGCCTGGAAGAGGAGGTGGTAGCTCATTCACATGGAGAAATTACAGGCGAACAGTTTGAGCAATTATATTAGTAACTATTTCATAATAAAAGACTTAGAAGAAGGCCCTTAGCAGATTGGGCAGGCATCCCATGAAGGGTAGATGCTTACCTTGGACAGGTGCTCTGGATAAAAAATAATAGAAAGACTATGATCTGAAGCATTAGTTGGAATATTCTCAATGATAAGGTTATGCATTAAGTATTAAATTAAACTTGTAGTCAACAATTAAATTGTATTTAAATTTAATTGTTAATTTAAAGTATTAAATTATTGAAATTGTAGTCAACAAATTGATTATCTCACTCTTACCTAGAATGGATGTTTTCTTTATTTGCCAAAAAATACAACTAAAAGAGCCTTACATTATCATTTAATTTATAATATGTAGCAGCTAATCATTGTGCTTATGAGTTACATCTATTCTTTATTTTCTGAATCCATTAAATTAATATGAAAATTAAGGGGCCCTTTGGAGCCATTGGTTAAAACCATGGGAGTTCTTAGAACATCACTAATATATGTGTGTCAAGAAACTTCTTCTGCAAGAAGCCTTTTGTTTATTTTAAAGCATTTAATAAAGAAATAATTAACAAACTAGAAATTAAGAGATTAAATGCCTCATGTCCAGTTTTATCATATTATGCCTTTAATAAAACTGCTCATACTATGAAAATAAATTTGAGAAGAACCCCCCCCATGAAGTTTTGCCCTTTGAGGTATACGTGCATAGTCTTCCATTTTCCTCCTATGTGTTTAATTTCTAATACCTTGACAAATGTTATAAAAGAATATAACAATTAGTTACAGTGATAGACTATGACTACTTTTCAAGGATGAATCTAGCAATATACTGAGAAACTCATTATCAATAGTCTTGCCACTTGATGATGAATTGGCCACAGCGAGCCATGAAAAAAAGTAAAATACAAAATGATCATCCCTCTTGAGGATCCCTCTTCTATCTATTTCTAAGGCAAGGGTGGCAGAGAAAGAGGCAGAGAATGCCAAGAATTGCAGTTTGGGAACTATTTTAAATGGTACTTAACTGGCAGTAATTTAAATGTGAGATTCTTGTCCAAGGACCAGCAAACTGATATTCTACTAGAAGCACTGAATCATGCAACATTGACACTGTTGCTATAAACAAACCAAAGACCAAAGTAATTTGGAGCTAAATAGGGAGATGACTCCCAGGACTCCTCGGAGAGATAAATGAAAGAACTGATTTTATCATATGTCCAAATGCAACAAAGAAACCTCTTTTCATGGCATACTTGTTCAGCTGTGTTTCAGTGTTTATTAAAAGCATTTGTAAAAAAGGGCACCATAAAGCCATCACAACATGTACCTAAATATTTGTTGAAGAGGATGAGGAAGTATGTAAATTCAATGAAGAAATCAGTAAAACTCCCAGTTAAATAAAATTTAATATTCAGTGACTTTAGGTAGGCTTAGGAAAGAATGTCACTTGGTCCTAGATTAGTCCTATGAATAAAATTTTAACTTCTATGACACTTTTCAAAAAGTCTGATCATTATAGTTCTTTATTCTTATTTTCTGCTTTTTAGAATTTAGAAAATACAAGTACTATCCTTTCTAAATCTGAGGGTGTAAATGAATAATTATGCATACATTATATATTACTACATTAATAAGTAAAGCCTTTATTTCCCTCTTAGGATCTTTATGCATTCGAAGTTTATTCTGCCATCCCCTAATGAATCCCTGTTAGCACTTCACATGTAGAATTGCAAAGGGGGAAAAAAGCACCTGTCCGAGGCATTCAGTTCTTCACTTCAAAGAATGACTCAAGGTCATTCTTCTGGTACATGGCAGATAATTGGCATGTTTTTCTATTAGTGTTAATTTTTCTTTACTTTTTATTTTAATTCCTATCTCTACACTGGCCAGGAAGGTATTCCCTCTCCCATAACTTTATAGACTACTGTCTATCTGGGTCCAGATGTCCCAAGAACATCTTGAATCATAGGTAAAACCTTCCATGTCCCCCTTGTTAACCAATCTTGAGTAAATAAAGGAACACTCCACTCTCATACTCTTGTACCTTGGCCATTTAGTAGGCTTAAAGACCTCAAAATAGATATGGGAGCAGAAGCAGCTGATAATGACTTGCCCTATTCACCAAATTAGAACCATTGAAAGGAAGGGATATATCTGACATATATCAGAGATGGAACTTTAAAAAAATAAACCCTTATCTTCCATCTTAGAGTCTGTACTGTGTATTGGTTCCAAGGCAGAAGAGCTGTAAGGGCTAGACAATGGGAGTTCAGTGACAGGGTCACACAGCTAGGAAGTGCCTGAGGTCTGATTTGAACCCAGAATCTCCTGTCTATGGGCCTGACTCTCAATACACCGAGCCAACCAGCTGCTCCCTAGAATTGGTCTTTTTCTTTTTTTTAATTGGGAAGCAAACTCTAGAAACACTGCACTGCCATAATCTGGGGAGCTGCCATGTTATTATTGCTCTTATCTGAACTCAGATTTGGAAGCCTATAGTATCACATTGCAATCCCCAATAAGCCCTAGAGAATATTTTAAGATAAGCCTCTTTTTGACCTTTTAGACAAGCATAGGCTTCTTTGTCTACTCCCTATTGAGGAGTCGTGGATTACCACATGATCACTCATTTGGAGATATTTGCCAGCAAGTGAAGAAGTTGCAAATGACAGGAAAAGTAGTCAAGATTCTTTATTTAATTCCTCAAATTCAGGGAGCCAAAATTCTAATTGCCAGGATGATTGGCTCTAATTCATAAACCTATTAATGTAACCATTTTGTAAATAAGCATATTGAGGCCCAGAGAAGTTAAATGGCTTGGCCAAAGTTATACAGTTAGTAAATTTGAGAATTAGGATTTGAACCTGAGTCCAGCATTCTTCCCACCATATCATTCTGCCTCTCAGAAAAAAAAAATTAAGATGTAACTGGATTTTTAACTGGATTTTTTGAAAAAAGATGACAGTCTTGAAAAATTACACAAAAGCCTTATGTCTCTATATCATGAATACTTTGTTCAAGAAGAGAGACAAAAGGCACTGACTGGTCAATATGAAAAACATATCAAAATGAAAGTAAGAATGTTTTAATAGAAAAGAAATAACTGGTTATTGATTTGTAAGTTGTTTCTGAACATTTTGCTATGTAAGATCAGGGCCTTTTAAGGTACAAATTCAAAATCCTATGCCAAGTTAAAAGAATTAAAATGAGATAATGTAATATGTAATTACTAAAAAAAAAGGAAATGGATAAAGGAGTAGACATTGACAGATTACTTACATTTCATTCTTATTCTAAACTACCAAAAACACAAGCATCTCTCCATATATAGAACAGAATACAGAGACTTTTATACTGAGTCTCCATTCCATATCACTTCATATTTTAAAGTATATAATTCATTCCATGGGTTATTTTCAAAACTATCCTTCTTGTCTTTGCTTCTTTATGAACTTTCTTCTGCACATTTAAAAAAAGTTTCAGTGATCTCCCTTTATTTTTTTTTTGGCATTACTATTATGACCTTTTCCTTTCCTGCATTTCCCATCTAATTAAAAACAGCCAGAAAAAATGTCCACTTGTATCAAATAATCAGTCTAGCAGAACATATTCATGTTGTGGCCATGTCAAAAAGTGTATATCTCTTTCTGCACCTTTGATCTAACACTACTCTATCGGAAAGTAGGCAAGATGTTTCATTATTGGTCATCTGGAGTCACAGTTGCTTTGATCAACTCTCAAATCTTTTAAAAAAAATTTTATTTATACTGCTATTGCCCTTAAATAAAATTTTCTCCTGGTTCTTCAATCTGCATCCCATTTCCTAGTATTCTCTGGATTGTTTCTTTTGGAAAAATAATATTTCATTTTATTTATATGCCATCCAGACATTTCCCAGTTAAAAGGAAAACCAATAGAATTTATTTCTCTTCTTTTTTCATTTTATTCCCCTGCCCTTTATCAAGGCTTTGTTATTCTTATAACTATTTCCTCCTCGAAGAATTGTCCTCTCTTTTAACCATTCCTCCCCCAAATTCCCCTGTATTGAATTTGGTGAATTTATGCACCAAACTGTGGATGTGTGTTTCTAGCTGTCTGTTGTTCAATTCATATATAAGTGAGATTCATTTGATGCCCATTCATTCCATCCACCCATATGGTTTTGGACATGGCCACTATGTGGATTTGTTTTGCCTGACTATACTTGTTACAAAGGGTTTTTTCCCCTTTTCTCTCTCTCAGTTTTTAATTGGGAAAAGAGTGGAAGTTAACAATCTTCCTGCCAGTTATAGAAGGGCAGCTCAGAAACAAGTTCAGAAAGAAGCACAGAGAAAGCAGGACAATTTTGAAAATAAACACATGGAACATTTTTTATGCTTTTCTTGAAAAGCAATTTATTTGAAATGGAAATTAATGGTTTCATATACAATCTTTATTTTATATATATTAAACATATATGCACATATATATTGCTATGTGGGTAGAAATGCTCTTTTGGTTCTAAAATCTGGATTAAAAAAATTTTAAGTACCTGTGTACTAACTCATGTGCATGTACACAAATAAATATGTTCAATTGAACTGTGAAAAAAACTGAGTCACCATTTATATTATTTTTGTGTTCTTTGCATTAGAAAAAAAATTGTTGATGCTCTTTTAGAGATAGATAAAATGGGGCTACGGGTTGGAACTATGAAATCATGTAAGTTTATAGGCCAATTCTTTCTCTTCTGTTACTTGAAATGGAGATACAGACCACCTTGACCTATAAATCATAATTTGCTAAGAGTACTTGGGTTTTTGGTTTCTCTCTCAGAATGTTTCCAACAACAAATGATCTTTCCACCTTTCTCCAAGTATTATCTGAAAACAGATTTAGAAGGAAAAGTAAAAAATTTCAAATCTTATATACAAATATTTTTAGTTGTATATCTAGACCTTAAGTTACTAGGCTAGAAAATCCAACACAAGTGGTGATTATTCTTTTTGTAAGTTGAATACCAAGAATGAATGAGGAAAATTTAAGAATTAATAAACATTGCAACAGCGGAAGCATAGAAAATTCTACACTAGCCTTTTATTTTTACTCTGTGTTTCTCATTTTTAAGTATATTTCTTATAAACGGAATTTTTGGGGGTTGGCAGCTAGGTAGCTCAGTGGATTGAGAGTTCCACCTAGAGACTGGAGATCCTGGATTTAAATCTGACCTTCAGACACTTCCTAGCTGTGTGACCCTGGCCAAGTCACTTAACCCTCATTGCCTAGCTATTACCACTTTCCTGCCTTAAAACTGATAACTTAGTATAGATTTAAAATAGATAGATAGATGGATAAAAATAAGATTTAAAAGTATTTTATTTTGAATCAGAGAAAATATACTTTAGGCTTTTAAAAACCACAACTTACTCATTGAGAGGTTTTTACTTTGCCACAATATTGTTTTATATGTAAAATTGGATCTATAATACTTTGAATGTTTTGAAGTCTGGTTTTATTTTTGCCCTCCTAGAAGCAAGGGAAAAAGTGAATGTGATGTTTTGCCTATAATTTCATTCAAATATACAAAGAAATGGGATGTGCCCATCTATAACAGCAGTTTTTCTATTAATGGGAACTAGGTTTAGGGATCTCCTTAAGGAGATTAATGTTACATCTACTATTATTTTATTCTAACTGTTAACTGTACTCCTTTAAGTTATCAACTATGAGAATGTATGTTAAGAATGCAGGAGAGGAGATAGAAAATATTTTGTTTATTGGTTTTGTTTGCATTTTAGGACAACAAAATGTTAAAATTTATTTCAGGCCAAAATCTACTACAATTAGTTAATATCTCTGGTTGCACTTCTCCGTTTCTCAAGTATTATTTGCTTATAGAGAATACTGGAGCTTGCTTTCCTTCTTTAACTTTTTTCCAAATACTATTCTTAATAATAATATGGGCATTTATATTTTACTTAATATTCTGGGGTTTTTTTTTTGGTGTCATTAAATATTATGTTTCTGTGGGCACAACCTTTGACTATCATTTATAATTGATGTCCATTTTTGCCCATATGTAACAAGCAGTATTTGATTTCTCACTTCAGTATTGAGACAAAATCCTTTAAAGTTGTGACCTCCTTACCTGTGTAAAGATTAAAATTTAGGGGAGACTGAGGCAGGTAGAAATTAGTTTCTCTCTGCAAGGAGTATTATATTTTTAGAGGTTTATTGAAGATTAAGGATTAAAGAAAATACAGGATAAGGAAAACGTGCCTAGGCCAGAGAGGCCTAGACAAGACCTCACCTACATTATGGAAAGAGCCACATCTGCCCCAAAACGGAAGTCCAAAAGAGAGCCCTGCCTACGGGGACGACCCTTTTAAATAAAATTTTGTTCTCGTCCCAGGTGAGAATTCAGTGAGATTAGAGGGCATTCTGGGAGCTAGCAAGGACTCCTGGGGAATGGAGTCCAGAGTTCAAATCTCAATTTTACACCTGAACAAGATTATTAAGAATAAGAAAAGTGTTGTTGCCGTCCAGTAACTCTAAAGGCATTGGGAATTAATCATCTGAGTTCTACTATTTACTTTTAAATTATTCAAATAATGGTAGAATAGTAAAACTGTCATTTTGACATATCGAGAACAATGCATTTGTTTCAAGGGGAAAAGGTGAAATGTCAAAGTGTATACAAAGTAGTATAATTTGTTTAAAATGGAAAGTTATCCTAATTGAAATTGATTCTTCTAATCAAATTTATAGAAAACCTGTTAAATCCCTATATAACATACCTAGCAAAAGATATCCACTTCTCCCTGAAGCAGATGGTCTTACCTCTGTATACTAAGAAAAGCAGTGTTTATATATAGCTTGTTCTCTTATTCCACCATAACCTAATTATCTTTTCATCATACCAGTATTTTTGTGTAGATAAGATGGAGTTAATGTCAATTAGCTATCATTCATGGCAAACCATGTATCATGAAAAATTTCTTGACCTTTCTCTTTTTCTGAATCTTTTTCTGCTCACGTTCAGATGATAAACACAAGATAAAATATATAAAGGGATAGAAAAGTTGATTGGAATAAGGTTATAGATGTTTTTAAATAATCAACAAAGGGACTCAGACTTCGTTATAGAAGCAATTAATAGCCACTGGAGCTGGATCAGGGAATGTGACATGATTCAATTTGTGTTTTAGGAGTCATTCTGGCATCTTAGAGGAAGGAAGGACTGGAGAGAGAGGAAAGGCTTGACATCAGTCTTCAGTTTATTGTTTTTCAACCGTCTCTTCAACTGTATCTTTTCCTTCATGTTGATGTTTTTTATTGTTATAGTCTTGCTTGATAAAGGCTCCTACTATTCTGTAATTGTATCTTTTGTATGATTTGCGTAGTTTTTCTTTTAAAACTAGATGCCCTACTATTCAGCCCATATTTTTTGTGTTTCATAATATATTCCTGCTTAACTCCTTTGACATTAGTGCTTGGGTTTCAATGGATAGAGACCTGTTCCTACACTCAGGAAGACTTTCATTCACGGTGTCCTTCAAGTTGTCGGACAGTTTCCTTTTACTATTAAATAAGCACATTGCACCTGAATTTAGCTATTTTAATCTCATCCCCTCTTCACATTACCTATCCCAGTCCCAAATTATTTGAATTTGCCTTAATTGTTATAGATTCCTTCCTTCCCCTTCTCCTTCTCCAGCTTCTTGCTTGTCCCTTTCTCAACTTGCAAAAAACCATTTCTCTGCCTCTAATCTTCATTTTTGCATTTTAAAATATACTTTTGTGATATGTTTAGTTTTCCATTACCAACATTTATCAACATGCCCATCTTCCATGGAACTTTTCTTTATTAAAAAAAAGTTTTAAAAGCTAGTTCAACAAAACTAAGCTTAGTCCTTCACCTCTGCAAAAGGAATGGCAAATGAGAGCTAGCAATTATATAGCTCTTTAAGTTTTACAAAGCATTTTATGTATGCTATCATTTTGATTCTCATAATAACTATAGAGGTAGGTGCTGTTATTTATCCCCATCCTACAACTGAGGAAACTGAGGCAGGCAGAGGTAAAGGAATTGAGGGGATTAGGACAGTAAGTGTTTAGTTGTGAGAACTGAATGATTCACATTGACTTCCCTCTTGTGACTCAATTCTGGAGCTAGCTGAGTTCCCTTCCTATTCAATTCTGGGAATTGGGAGAAAACCTTTATTGCATTGTTTGAACCTAGTCTTGTGTGGTTGAGAATCTGAACCACCCATACCTGCTACTTAGAGACCCTCAGTCACAAACCTTGATTATGTAGACCAGAAATGTAGTGAGCTCCTAAGACTGAGGTGAAGAGTGTTCGCATAATTGTAGAGGCTCGTAGATTTTATGAGGTTAAGTGTCTTGGTTACAGTAACACAGCTAAGAAGTATCTGAGTCCAAATTTGAAACCATTTTTTTACTAACTGCCAACACCAAACAGCTTCTTATCTGTCTCTTCTTTGGGTCCAGGCTTGATCATTATAATTTTGCAATGATGTTTACTTGTTTTCCTTACATTTACAAAGTTGTAGTCATTATTTATGTTGTTTTACTTGTTTTGCTTACTTTGCACCAATTCATTTAAGTCTTCCCATAGGATTATAGATTTAGGACAGCTGTTGCCTGTGTAGACAAACCAGTATGTATGAATTTGTCTCACCAAATCTAGCCTACCACTTGTTTTTATAGAGTCCACAAGCTAAGAATGATTCTTGTATACTTTAAATGGTTTAGAAAACTCAAAGAATATTTCATGAAAATAATGTAAACTTAACACTTCAGTGTCCATAAATAAAATTTTATGGAAATATTGCAGTACTGTGAGTTAGTCCTAAAATGGATGAGCTCATCTTTGAGGAAGTTCATTTATTGAAGTGTTCATCCTATCCATCCACTATAACACTCTTTTCAAGATCCCTTTCTTTTGTTTAACCAGATAAAGTTACTTTATTTTTAATTTTTTGAAGATATTTTCTTTTCCAAGTACATGTAATAACAATTTTCAGCGTGTATTTTCCAAAATTATAATATCCTAAGAATCTCTCTGTCTCCACCCTCCCAGAGATGGTAAGAAATTTGATCAGAGATCTGCATGTATTATCATGCAAAACATACTTCCATGTGGTGACTTGTTACAAAATACACACATAAAACTAAAACCCCAAAATAGAATCACAGATAAACTAAAGTGAAAAATAGCATGCTTTGATCAACATTCCAATTCCAACAGCTCTTTCTTTGGAGGGGGATAGCATTCTTTGTCCTAAGTCTTTCAGAATTGTTCTGGATCATTGCATTGTGGAGAGTAGCAGAGTCTTTCAGCATCATAATGATCGGTGATCTCTCTGCATCAGTTCATGTAGGTCTTTACAGCTTTTTCTGAAATAATCCCTCTCGTCACTTCTTATACCCCAATAGTATTCCAGCAGCAGCATCATATACCACAATTTGTTCAGCTATTCCCTAATAAATGGACATCCCCTCAATTTCCAGTTCTATGCCACCACAAAAGGAGCTGCTATAAATATTTTTGTACAAGTAGATTCCCTCCTCTTTTATCTCGTTGGGATACAGACCTAGTGGTGGTATTATAGGATCAAAGGGTCTGCACACTTTTATAGCCCTTTGGGCATGGTTCTAAATCACTCTCCAGAATGGTTGGATTAATTTAGAATGCCACCAACAATTCATTACCGTCCTAATTTTGCCACATCCCCCCAACATTTATCACTTTCCTTTACTGTCATATTGGCCAATATGATAGATGTGAGGTGGTACCTCAGAGTTATTTTAATTTGTATTTCTCTATAAGAACATTTTTATATGATTGTTGATAGCTTTGATTTCTTTACCTGAAAATTGCTTGCTCATTATAAATTTGACTCAGTTCTTTATAGTTGAGAAATGAGACCTTTATCAGAGAAATTTGCTGTAGAATCCCCCCCCCAATTTGTTGTTTCCCTTCAAATTTTGATTACATTGATTTTGTTTGTATAAAACCTTTTAAATTTATTATAATTAAAATGATTCATTTTGTATCTCACAATGTTCTCTATCCCTTGTTTGGCCATAAATTTCAAGATCCCTTTCAATCACTTCTTTGGGATTGTTTTGTAATGGTAGCAGCAAAGTGTTCCTTTTCTTCCAATGAGGATAACACCCATCTCTCACTCTTCCCTTGGCAGTCTACCTTCCAGTGGCCTGTCATTATGATCCTACCATTCATTCTAAAGCCATGGAGGGAAATTGAAAGCTTCCCCCCCCCCCCCTAAGTTTTGAACAGGTTTTTACCATGCCTCTCTTCCTATCATCTTCTAGGTTCTAGTCTTTTCTCTCTCTGCCTGAGTGGAATTCTTTATTATTCCATTACTTAAACTATTAATTTGCTAATGAAGGAATGAGATTTTTCTTTACCAATGAAATATTCATTTCTTCCTTTTCTCCTCCACATTTTTCTCATATCTTTTGCTCCTTGGCCCTTTGATATTTCCCTCTTCTGTTTCAGTCTTTTAGACAATATACAAAGATTTTTTAAAAATTAATTGATGCCTCTACTCAATATGTATGACTTCATCTAGCCCTATAAAAGCATTTCTTTTCTTAGCCTTTCCTTGCTATCTAACTGTGATGAAATTTCTCCTGCTTGTTTGCTTTGCATGTTGAACACTGTACTCATGTCTGGGTTCTCTAGAAGTCATGACTCAACTGCTTTCCTTTTGCTGAACATCCAGTTATGTTCTTTGATACTTGGGCTCAGATTTATAGGATATGGCTTTTTTAGGCCAACCAAGCAACTTTGCATTTTGGAACATCATGTTCCAAATTTTCCTTTGATTTCTCAAAAGAAGAAGTTTTTCCAGACTGTTCTAATTGATTCTCCTTGAAATGTGAAAGGAGTTTTTCCCCCTTGACCTGAAATGTTTGTTGTTTGATGTTGTAATACTGAAGTTTAACTATAGTTAAATAGGCGAATTAAATTTTGTATTTTTTTCCATTGATTTTTCTCTGGATTCATATGATATCTATTTTGCTCTCTGCTTCCAATGTTTCTGAGCCATTTTCTTAAATGATTTCTTGGAATATGGTATTCAGTGTTTTTTTTTACTTAATATTTGGAAGGCATGTAATCCTTCCACTAAATTTTCAAGTCATATCTTCAGGTTCAGTTTTCTTGTTTTGTCATGTTTTCCTGTAAACTACCAATCTTGTAGTCTTTTGACTTTTTAAATTTAATTTTCTATATGCCTCTATATTTTTAAGTCTAATTCTACTTTCTTTCAGAGAGTCTATTAATAGATTTTGAGTCTTACTATTTATTTTTATTACATATGCTATACGTTCTGATTTTTGCCTTCAGATAACTTAATTTCTTTTCTTGGTTTCTTTTATGTTCACAGTTAGTTATCTCATTTTCTGAACCATTCAATGAACAAACAAGCAGTTATTAACTATTTACTTTTTGCTAGGCATTGTGCATGCTGTTTTTCCTTGGAGTTATTCCATTATAATTAGAAAGGGTTTCATAGAATTTGTTGTAATACTTTCGACTCTCTCAGTAGATTTTGACTAGAAATCTGTTTCCAAATACTAATTTAACATAATGCTTGTTTCTTTGATAGTTCATTTCTTCTAATCAGCTTTTATGTGTTATTACTAGTCATTTAACTAAGTGGCACAGTGAATGAATAGAGTGCTAGACCTGGAGTCAGGAAGATTTTCCTTCCTGAATTCAAATCTGACTTAAGACATTTACTGTGAGACCCTAGTAAAATCATTTAACCCCATTAACTCAGTTTTCTCATTGTAAAATGAACTTGGGAAGGAAATAATAGTAAGAAAACCCCAAGTGAGATTATAAAGAATCAGACATGATTGAGAATGACTCAACAATAGCCAATCATTCCACAGATTTTTCAGTGTTGTCTTTGTTTTGAGGTGCTTCTTATTCGTGATTTCTCTCCTGTGTGCCCAACATTGTGTATCGTATCCTGTCCTCACTCCTTGCTATTTATTTTATATCCTCTTGAATTGCAACAGTTGAATGAGTTCTGCTGTCTTTGAGGGATAAGAATGATCATTGAGACAACTTCATTTTTAGACTCTGGGGCACCATTTTGTAGTTACTCTCTTCCACCACTTATCCCTGTCCCATTTTTTGGGCTCTGCTTTCATTTTTGAGCCTGACCTTTAAAGTCCAAAGGCTGACTGCGAGAGACTGACTCTGAAGGTAGTAGGAAAGAGTCTTCTAAGAGGTAGAATTCTAAGAAGTCTCTGTTCTTAGGTCTTTTCTCCTTCCTCGCATTCCTTCTACTAGCTTTCTTTTTCTTCTTCTAGTATCAAATAACTGCAAAAGAGTGCCACACTTCACAGCCCCTCTCTTCTCCACATTTTACCCTCATTCTCCATTCTCCTCCACATTCTTCCCCCTTTCCTATTTCCCAAAGCTTCAGTCTCAGTCTAACTCAGAGGGTTAGAGCCAACTAAGTGTACCCTGGTTCCCTTGGACCCGGCCAAGGAATTAAATCTCAAAGGCTGTGCCAAAAGCTTCAGCCATCTTGAAGTAAGTGGACTGTGTTTACAAGTAGGAGCAGGGCTAGAGGCATTAATGCTAGTAGCAACAGGGTGGTAAATTGATTTTCAGTCATTTTTTTTAGAATAAGAATTACTCTCTTTGGGTCTTAAAGTTTTCCCAAGGTATTGTTTATTCCTTTTCAGATCTTTTATTTTTTCTACTTCATTTGGAAGATTCATGTCCTATCAGCTTCTCATCCTATCATCTAACAGAAAAATAATTATAAAATTTTGGTCTTATCTACAAATATATTTTATTCTGTACCCACAGTCTTAGGTGGGATGCATATTTGATCATCAGTCTTCTATAGTTGTGACCATACACTGATGAGCATTTTTAAGTCTTTCATCATAAAACTTTGTAGTCATTATATAAATTGTTCTCTCTTTTCTTCTTACTTCACTTTGCATCAGTTCAGACAAATCTTCCAAATTTCTCTGCATCTCTTCCTTGCACCAGTAATGTTCTGTTACATTCATATACCATAATGTGATCAGTCATTCCTTTCTTGGTGGCACTCACTTTGCTTTCAATTCTTTGCTACGACAAAAACTGTTGCTATAGATATTTTTGTATATGTGAAGCTTTTTCTCCTGTCTTGATTTCTTTAAGGTATATACTTTACAATAACATAGCAGCTCAGAATGTATGGACAATTTAGTATCTTTTTAGGTATCATTTAAATTTTTAGCTTTCCAAAATATTTAGGCTAAATGGTGCATCCTCTTGCAGCTTCTCCAATGGTTATTTTCCTTTTTTCAAAAAATCTTTTCCTTATCTTTTCCAATGTAATAAGATGAGACAAGAACCTCAGAAATTGTTTTAATTTGCATTTCTCACATTGTGAAAGATTTTGAGTATTCATTTATATGGATAATAGCTTGCTTTTCTTTTTGGAAAAATTACACATTCGTATCTTTTGACTATCCCTCAAAAAGGAGAAATAGTGCATAATTGTATGTATTGATATCAGTTCTCCATAGATCATAGATATCAGAAATTTTTCTTTTTTCTTGAATTTTCTTTTTTTCAATTACATTCAGATTCTCTAATTGTGTTTTTCTTCCTCCTTTCCATGGGACAGTAAATTATTTGATATAGGTTTTATCAGTGCTTTCATGCAATACATATTTTTATCATGAATCCCTTGAGGCTATCTTGGCACCTTGTTTTACTGATAATAGTTTAGTCCTTCACAGTTAATCATCATACCATATTTCTGTTACTTTATACATTGTCTTCCTGGTTCTACCCATTTTACTTTGCATTAGTTCATATAAGTCTAGGTTGTTGTTTTTTTTTTCTTTTTTTAAGTCATCCTGATCATCATTTCTTGTGGTACAGTTGTTTTCCATTACAACCCAGTTGGTGGACACACACCCCTAGTTTTGAATTCCTTGCCACTACAAAAAGAGCTGCTAAAAATATTTTTGTACAAGTATGTCCTTTTCCCTTATCCCTGATGTCTTTCAGATATAAACCCATTAGTGGTAGTGCTGGTCAGAGGGTATGCAGTTTTGTGGTGCTTTGGGTATGGTTCCACATTGCTCTCCAGAATGGTGGGATTACTTCACAGTCCCACCAACACTGCATTAGTGTCTGAATTTTTCCACATTCCCTCCAACATTTATCATTTTCCTTTTGTGTTATCTCAGAGTTGTTTTAATCTGCATTTCTCTTACCAATAGTGTTTTGGAGCAATTCCTCACAGTTTTAATTTCTTCATTTGAGAACTATCTGTTTGATAACTTATCAACTGGGGATACTTGATTTCTTATAAATTTGGCTCCGTTCTCTATATATTTGAGAAATGAAGCTTTTGTCAGAGATACCTGCTATAAAAAATTTCCCCCCAAATTATTTCATCCCTTCTAATCTTGGTTGCATTGGTTTTGTTTGTATAGAAACTTTTTAATTTATTGTAATCAAAATTTTCCATTTCATTTTTGGCAATGTTTTCTATGTCTTGTTTGGTCATTAATTCAAAGAATTTAATTCAAATATTTTTCAAAGAATACTGACACTCAAATTCTCTCCCTCCTTTTCTCCCCCAAATTGAGATGATAAGCAATCTCATATAGCTTTTACATGTGCTATCACATAAAACATGTTTCTATATTAATCCTTTCAAATAAAGTTAATTAAGAGTGGAAAAAGTTTTTTTTTTTAATCTGGATTTAGACTCCATCAGGTTCTTTTTCTCTGGAAGCAGATGGCATTTTTTTTTATCTTGAATCCTTTGGAATAATTTTGGATCATTGTAGTGTAGAGAACAGCATTGTACAGTATTCCTGTCACTGTGAACAATGTTTTCCTGTTTCTGATTATTTCCCTCTGAGTCAGTTCATGTAAGTTTTTCCAGGTTTTTCTGAGTTCCTCCTGTTTATCAACTGATGGTATGTAGTCTTTTTCTTGTTAAAGCCATTCTAATGAGAGTAAAGTTCACACACCCCTCCTCACCTCTTGCATCCTCCCCCTCCACTGTAGAAGCTCCTTCATTCCTCTTTTCAGATTGTTTTGATGATTACAACTTCATAGTCTAGTTTGAGATCTGCTTCTGCCATGTCTCCTTCCTTCATATTTTATTATTTTATTAATGCCTTTGACATTATTGACCTTTTAGTTCTTTCAGATGAATTGTTATTGGTTTTTTCTAGTTCTAGGAAATGATTTTTGGGTAATTTGATTAGTATGACACTGAATGGGTAAATTAATTTAGGTAGGATTGTCATTTTTTATTACATTGGCTTAGTCTATCCATGAAGAGTAAATATTTTTCCAATTATTTAGGTCTGACTTTATTTGTGTGAAAAGGGTTTTATAATTGTGTTCATAGTTATTTTAAGTGGCATTTCCTTTCCATCTGTTGCTGTTGAACTTTGTGGCAAATAGAAATGTTCATGATTTGTGTGGGTTTATTTTGTATTATCAGAACTTTTTCAAAGAATTCCCGCAAAAAATTTTTGTAGTTCATTGTTTCCATTCTAATTGCATTGCTTATGCTTATTATGCAAAAACTCTGCAGTTTTATGTTACTTTATTCATTTTATCTAATATGATTAGCTGTCTCTTGTTTGATCAGGTTCTCTCCCTTATCTGAAGTTGTGAAAAAGCTATCTCCTCTCCTCTTCTCATCTTTAATTTGCAACTAGAGGCGACACAGTGATTCGACCGTTAAGCCTGATGTCAGGAACACCTGAATTCAAATTTGACCTCAGACACTTAGTACTTTGTGAACCATGGCAAGTCATTTAACTTCTTTATGCCTTAATTTACTTAATTGTAACATGGGGATGATAATAATAGCACCTCCTTCCCAGATTTGTTGTGAGGATCAAATGAAATAAAATTATGATTTAGCACAATACCTGGTACATCGTAGAAGCTTAATAAGTGTTTTTACTTCTTTTTAAAAATAGGACCTTTTACATATCTAAGTCACATATTTCAGAAGAATTTATGGCATATACAGTTTGTGATAATTGTCAAAACTCAATTTCTGCCAGACTGCTCTCCAGTTTTCACAGCAGTTTTTATTGAAAATTGAAAAATTTAACATGATTCTATTGTTAAGTTCTAGGGTATTTTCCCCTGGAAGTTTATTTCTGCCTTATCCCATTTTTTATGTGAAATCAGTTTATTTAAAATTTCTATTTATTTTTCTATTAAAATCAGTATTTTGTACTGATACTCTTATAAATACCCATTTCTTTTAAACATTGTTTCCTTGACATATAGGCAAAACAGTTTTTAATCACTTTTAAAAATATTCTTGAATTCTTTTTCTTTTTTTATTTTGATAACTTGGTTTCTTAAATTCTTTCTTGTTTATATTTTTCTTAGATTTGTCTAGCTCCTAAAAGGGAAAAATTAAAGTCCCCTATTCATAGGTTTTTTGTCCCCCCTTTTTTCATGTAGCCTGATTATATTTTCCTTTAAACACTTAGGTACTTATGTCATGAGCAAAAACTCTGTAAGATATTTTCATTCTGTCTCTCTGTCTCTTTCTGTCTTTCCTAATTCTCTTAGATGCCTTTATTTCATTGTGATTATCAATGTGTGGAATTTCTAATGTAGAAATTCCTCTATAATTATATTTACTTATCTATGTGTTCTTTTCCCCCAGGAGAGTTCTTAAGGACAGTCAGTCATTTTAAAAACAATTCCCAATGTTTAGCTAAATTGAAGTCTTTCATTGCAGTTGGTTTAAGAACTCTCTGAGAGTTGTCATTAAATTGTCTGACCATTGCCAATGGAGAGGCCTTGGGTGGTTTTCTCTGAGGAAAGATATATGAACCTTGGCAAGTCACCTAACTTCTTTCCACCTTAATTTACTCCATTATAAAATTGGGATAATAACAACAGTACCTCCTAACCAGATTTGTTGGGAGGATCAAATGAAATAAAATTATGAGGGATTTAGCATAATACCTAGCACATCATAGAAACTTAATACATTTTTTCCTTTTAAAAAACATAACCATTTACATATCTAAGTTATGTGTTTCAGGAGAACTTATGGCATTTGTAGTTTGTGATAATTGTTGAAGTTTAATTTCTCCCAATCTGCTTTTTTAGAAGTGGTTCAGAAGTTTTCAAATAAGCACACAATATAGTGTTTCATAAACTCAAGAAAACAAACTATTGATGAAAGAATTTTTTTACTTAACAAGAACTGCTACGAAAATTAGAAAGCAGCTTGATATCTTATAACAACACTTACATCTTATATCATAGTAAATTCCATATGGATATTCTAAATATTTAAAGACTAAATTTAAAAATGAGATAATTTATAATATTCAAAATAATACATAGAGGAAATTTGTGTACCATCAGATAGAAGAGATTTTTTTAAAGAAGGACAAAGTAAACAATTTTAATTTTAAAACTATAAAGCTTTTTTTGCAAATAAATTCTATGTATAAATTCTGCATAGAAATGTCAACTCAGATTCTAAACATATAAGGACATATAAGCTTCTATAATACAAGTATCTTAGCCTGGGATAAAAGGCTCAAATTACTAATATAATTATAAATATATTTATTTTTGTAGCAAGCAATATCAGCACCTTTGTATTCCCAAGTGAAAAATGGCACTCGTAGTTACAAAAATTCTCAGATGCAAACAAATACTAAAGCTCACGATAAAAAGAGTCATAGTAAATGCATATTGAAGGCTATGATCTGAATCGTGGTGGAAATAGCTTAAATACATTCAACATATTTATTGAATTAAAAAATACATGGGGTGTGAGGGGTGAAGTTTTTGGTAAAATAATGTAGCAAAGGTGATTTTAAAAAGATGGAATGGAGTATTTCTGCAAAAAGTGTGATAAAAATTTAAAAGCTATAAAAACAAACAAAAAACTATGAGCATATTATTTCAAGAATTATAAAAGAAAATTGCCATCAGAAGGGAATGTGTATGTTAATAGAATCCATTAGTTTCTAAAGGAATTCTAGAAATGTGATTTCTTTTTCCCCAAGCTTCAGAGGAGATGGGTCATATACCATATTACTCCAGTTAGAATTATACAGGACTCTACAAGAGCAATGAAAAAGGAAAGAAAAGATGAGAATATGATAGATATACTGAAAAGCAATGGAAATTAACTTATGCTGAAGCATAATTTAACCTACAAAGTTGAAGATAGTTCTATAGAGTCAAAAATAAAAATTTAATGTGATTAATGACTTCCACACATTCTTTATCTGAATTAGACTGTTTTGAAATGCAGACAAAGAAATCTTGTGAAATTTTTTTTATTTTTACTATCATATGACATTGCTACAAAAATTGATCAAATTCCATGCTATAATAATGATTTCATTGATGCAGAAAGGTAAAAATATTAAATATATCTTCTATGTGATGGAATAAAAATGGTAATCAAAGAGGGAAATATTAGCAAAGGACATAGATTCAGACGAAGACTAGAAGATCATAAATATTTCGTGGGTTGAAATTCTTCATTTTTAGATTTGTTTCCATATTGTCTAATATAGTTCTTTGCCTATTTTTTTTTTCAGCATTACCATTTGACGTAATACTCAAAAGGCTAGTTAAAACATTGTGACAAAAAAATAAGCACAGGCAAAGAGAAGGTACAATTACCTCTTTTTGCATATTGTATGACAGTTTGCTTAGTAATTCCTGGAGAATCAATGGGGAAAAAATAAGAACAATTACCTTGATGAAGTGATAGGATACAAAATAAAAATATAGAAATCATTACTAGCAAGAGCCAAGAGAAAGAGATAAAAGAAATTCCATTTATGATAAATTGGCATGAAATATTTAGAAATTAACCTATTAGAAAACTACTCTTCATTGATAATTTCTTTAGAAGATGGATGATGAAGATGTTTTTCATTTCTTGGTTCAAATATAGCTGATTGACTAAAAGTACAAAATGAGATATTTCAGACTTAGGCAATGTGTTGGTTTATTTTACTCATCTCTACTTTGTTGTAAGTGAGGACTTCTATTAAGGGGATGGGGCACAACTGATAGTTAGCAATAGTGATACAAAGAAAGAAAAGAGCATCAATGATTTTTTTGATTCATGAAAAGTAGAAGTTTGGAGGACTCATTACAATTTTCTTACTTCTATATATTGGAAAAATAAAGTACATGAGATAATATTTTCATATGAAATCTTCTGTGGTTTGAATGTTAGAATGTCCATGTTTATTATTGTTTTTCAAGTTCATAATAATTTTATGTTAAGGAAATAATATATACACTCACAGGATTTATATATATACAACTAGAAAACCATTTGCACAGAAATAAAAGAAGACCCAAGTAATTATAAAATGATATAAAGTTCATACTCCCAGCTTTAATGTTATGCTGATCACATTACCAGAGGAATCTTTATAGAACTAGACAAAATTATAGCAAAATTCATTTGGAAGAATAAATGACCAAAAATATTAAAGCGTACCATGGAGGAAAGTGGGGGGAGGGAAATAATCAGGGTTGAAACAAGATTTATCAAAACCATTTGATACTAGATTAAAAAGTAGAAAAATAGATCAGTAAAATAAGCAAGACTTATAAGAGATGATCACAGCGATCTAATAGTTGATAAGGCCAAGAATACAAGTTATTGGTGAAAAGGGAATCTTTATTTAACTAGTAGTACTGAGAAAATTAGAAAGCAACATAACAAAAAAAAAGTTTAGTTAAGCATTTTACATTTTATCACAACAAATTCCAAATGGATAAAAGTAAATATTTAAAGATCAGGCCATTACAAAATTAAAGAATGGAAGTGTATAATATTCAGAATGATGCATAGTGAAAATTTTGTAACTAGAAACAGGATAAAAGAAGTTTTTTAAAAGGCAAAAAAAATTTTTTTCAATTTGTAAGTCAAAAGCTTTTTCACAAATTAAAATGTAGAATCCAGAAGAAAAAGATATATTAAGGGCAGAAAAAACTGCCATAAATATCTCAGCTAAATGTCTGACCAATATGATCTATAAGGAATTGATTTACATATATAAGATTGTGAGGCAGTGTGGGATGATGTGGATAGATTCCTGCTTTCAGAGCCAGAAAGTTCAGGGTATAGACTGGAGATGTAACTGACTATAGAGACAAGTCACTTCCCCTTGCTCTAAACAGTCTTCTAAGTTCTAAATTCTAGAGAAGACCTTGACCTGCAGTGGGAGGGGGAATTTATTCATCTTCCTGCTCTCTGTAACAGTGAAATCATTTATCCAGGTAGTGTACCATCTCACAGATCAGATTAAGAAGCATTCTTCAGTTTAAAATAAATAAAATAAAATAAAATAAAAAGGGTCAAACCATAAGACCAACTTCAGAAAGAAAAAAATATGCAGTAATGGCCCTCTGAAAAAGTGTGTAGTAACAGCCCTCTGGAACAGTGTTCAGAATCAGTAGTAACTGAGAAAAAATGTAAATTTATAATTAAATAAAAAAAAACAAGAGATAACACCTCAAATACATCCTCTTAGCAATGGATGTTACAAGATGTGGAAAAACAAACTAATTCACTGATGGTGGTGCTGTGAATGGGTTCAACTGTTCTGGAATATGAAATGGAATTTTTGAAAGAAAGCTACTGCCTTTTGACCCAAGGATTCCACAATTGGAATTGTATCCTAGGAAAGTAATTGGTGATAAGAAAAGATCCTTATGCACAAAAATATTCATAGTAACATTTTTTGTGTGATAACAAAAAGCCAGAAGCAAAATATATAACAAATGATTGAAGAAGGTTCAAATTATGGTATGTAAATGCAATGGAAAATTAGCAATCTGTGAGGAATGATGAATATGAAAAACATAAAAACATGGGAAGACTTTAAAAAACTGGTGCAATTAAAAAGCAAAGCCAAAATACCAGTGTGCACCATGACTACAACAATGTAATTATAGTCCTCCTGGAGAAACATCAAAACTAGTTTAATATAATTGTCAATGGTGGTACTATATTGTCAAGTGTGAAGGTGTGTGTCTCTTTTAAAAGGTGATAAGCTTTTTAAGATTACCTTTTATGGGTAATGTATGTTTTATCAGGATTTGTTGGTTAATTATCTTATATAAAATAAATTTTAATGATTAAATTTTTAAAGAGATGAAGAAAAGGACTTCTGTTCTATAGAGAATGACTGGTTGAAGTTAGTCTATAGTCATAACAGGTCCAATTAACAAGATTTTATATTTCTTCTTCTCTGCACCTTAGAAGTAGGAAAAGGGGATTCAGATGGTAGAAATTACTCAGGGTTGAGGCTTAACTGGGTAAAGTCATAAGGCCACAAGATTCCAGAATGAGGGAAGGGGCATTCTTGATTTGGCTAACCATATTTTCATGACTGAGGAGAGATGAAATTGAGATTAGACAACTTTGATAAAAATGGAATGAGCTACAAATGAGGTATCATTGAGAGTTCACTGGAAGAAAGGGATTAATCTTGATTGAGAGGATGAGGGAAAGCTTTGTTTAAAAGCATGTGGTATTCTATGGGTGAAGATAATGATGGAGGTGTTCCTGACTTTGGAGATGGTATGAACAAAGAATCAAGGAAGCAATGCATAGAAGATATTTGGAAATGGTTACTAGTTAGGAGCAGAGTTTGTAAGTGGAAATAATGTAAAGTAAGGTTGGCAAGATAAAGTGGTATGCATATTGTGAAGCATCTTACAAGCCCAACTCCAGGGCAGTGTTATAAGTAGAATTAGAAAGGTTCTTTGGCAGAAATATATGAAATGGTTGGGTAGCATTTTAAAAAGAATATTAAACATATTTTTGGTTTCACTATAGTAACTCTTTTGTCAGCCTTTAGGCTATTTTCAAAGTCTAGCTCAAGTTCTATGTCCACCAATTTCCATGATTAATACTGTCATTAATCTTTGGTCTTGAACTCCAATGGCACTTTGTTATGGCCAAAGGAGAATATTAAAGAGAAGTCAGCTTATTGCTCATGCTAAGCCTCCTGAAGTACAATATCTTGGTGATACTGTCTCAGGTCCAGCATCTGAAACTCAGCCCTGAAGGCTAAGAAGTTTGGTTCTCTTAATTTATCCAGAGAGGATCAAGTTCTACGAGCTGATTCATACTAATTAAACTCCAAAGAAACTAATAAATTATCCTGTATGCCAATTTGTTTATGGGAATAATTATATCAAATGGTCAGTTTGTTTTCTTCCCAGTAGTTTTTCACACTGAGAAAGAAACTTAATAATTAGATGGTGAATTTTTTAAAAATCACAGTACAAATGAAACTGGGTTTTCTTAGATCATGTTTCACTTATTAAGATTGTTCACTGCAGGAACTGGTCAATTGAGGCAGCCTTGGGATTCATGGCTAGTCAAGTGCATTCCCACTTTCCTTTTTAATCAGTCTTCTTTATCAGTCACTAAGTTAAGTCAATAAGCATATATTAAGTGCTTACTATTTGTCAAACACTATGCTAAAAAATGGGGATACAAAGGAAGGCAAAAGTCAATCCTTGCTCTCAAGAATTTTATAGTCACTTAGAAATTACTTCATAGTTAGTGTTAATATCACAATTCAATTACCACCAGTTACATTTTATTATAATAATTTTCTTCTTTAGGGAAGCACTCTAACACCAACAATATTTATAAATCATCTCTTAAAGTCAGTTTCTTCTGCAGTTAGTTAATCTGGTTCATTTTATGCAGATTCCTATTGGCTTCAGTTTCAGAAGTTGACATTCCCTCATTTTGTGCCTTAAATATAGAGCTACACACACCTAGAGGGCAGAAGATCGATAATTATCCAACCAAGGAAAGTGGGTAAAAACAGGAGGAAAACCAAGAGAGAAAGAGAAATCAGTCACTAAAATCTAGAGAGAAGAAAGAGAGTGTCTAGGAAGAGAAAGTAGTTAGAAGTGTCATGCTGGAGTGATATCCAATAGGGTGAGAATTAATTTTTAAGAAACCTAACAGATTTGGCAATTAAAAATTATTAGCAACTTTGGAGAGAGTAGTTTTAGTTGAGTGATAAAGTTAGAAGCCAGACTGAAAGAAGGTGAGAAGTGAGAAGGGAAATGGAGGGTAACAAGAAAGATATCTTTTTCTTTTTTAACAACTTTTATTTGCTTAAGTTAACAAAATACAGGCTGTGTGTTATTTTCAGATAAAACTGCTCTAGCAGTGAAGCAGAAAGTTAAGAATCCACAATTTGGGTTGCTGTTCTTCCTTTTAAATAACAAGCTAGCATTCTGTACGTTCACATTTGACGTGTTTTCCAAACATGTTCTGAAAGTTAGCTGTGTTATGTCCTATTCCTGCTTAGCAAAAATTGAAGTCCTAAACATCATGTTGAGATATCTTTTTCTAAGAAAAAGTGAGGGGGGGAAGTCTATGATGATGATAGCTTGTTGGAAATGTCCTATTTCTGCTTATCAAAGATTGAAGTCCTAAACATCGTATTGAGATATCTTTTTCTAAGAAAAAGTGAAGGGGGGGGGGGACATATATGATGATGATAGCTCGTTGGAAATGTTAGGGCCAAATTGGGGGGTAGAGGGAGTGTGTTTGTTTGTTTTAAGATAGGGGAGACCAAGGTAGGCAATATGGGAATGAGCCAAAACATAAAGAAAAATGAAAAATTGGAATGGGGGAATGGTTATGGGGACAGTAGATGACAAAGGGAACAGTAGGGCATAGGATCAAGGCATTGTAAGAACTGCTCTTGGATGAGAAATTAGAATCAAGGGGAAGGAATTGTGGGGTATCAGGTTTAAAAAGTTCATACTCCAGAATAGGGAAGAAGAGGAAGCTTATGGAGAATATTCCTATTTCCTTAATAACGTGTGAGGCAAAGTCCTGCTCTGAGAGGGTGAAGAGAGTGCCGTCATGGGGTAGACTTGAGAAGAGGAGGAGTTTAGACTTAGAGCCCTGAAGAGCTTGAGAGAGAATCATGAGGGATGAAGTAAGAGCACATTCTTGCTCCAGTGAGAGCCCAGGTAAGGTCAGAGGGCAAAAAATGTGTTACTGACTTACTTTAGCTACCATTAGCAGCACATAAGTAGGAACAGAAGAGGTAGGGAGCTGGAGGTTGATAGCCAAAATAGGGATAGGAGACAGGGGCAACTGATTCAAAAGTAGAGAACAATCGAATGTGGAACTGGACATGGAGAGAGTTCAGATGGAGAAGGGAGGAAAGTGAAGAGAGAGTAGAGGTGATGGCCATCCTCTTCCCTGTCCATCATTCCTCCGCATGGCTGCCAAATTAATACACATCCGCCTTCTCTTGCTGCTCAAGAACCTTCGGTCAATTTCTGAAATCTGCAGGATAGGATTACAACAGTCCTTCACAAGTCAGACTCACTCTGTTTTTCCAGACTGACGTACTGTGTTCTTGCTGATTGGGGGGCTTGCTATGATACCCACCTACCTGATATCATGAGGAAATGCTCTTTCCCCCTCCCTTCATCTCCTGGAACCTCCTGTTCCCTTCCAGGCAAAGCTCCAATAGCACCTTCTGGAACTGGATGTCTGCTCTGATTCGCCTCGTTTTTAGTGTCTCTCAAGTTTCTTTGTATTTATTTTGTAGGTATCCTGTGTTTTGTCCATTCTTGTGTGGGTGTTTTATCTCTAATTTAATACAAGTTCCTTGAAGGTAGAACCAGCCCTGCTTTTGTCTGCTTTACCAGCATGCTACTGGAATCTCAAGCAATAAATGCCTGCTTGCTTGCTTACTTGCCTCCGGGGGATTGTGGGTCCCTCTTCATTGGATGTTTTACCGCAAAAACCAGATGACTGCTTGTTGGCTCTGCTACGGATGGGATTTTCTGGTTATGAGTTGTACAATGTGGCAGCTTCCAACTATGAAATTCTGTGATTCTGTGACTTTTCCTGTTCACACATTACACAGCGCTTTGGGGGGACCTCTCTTCCAAGTTTACACTGTAGAAGTGTATTTTAGTGCTTGTGTTCTCTCTCCTGCAACTAGACAGGGGAAGGGGAATCGTATCTTAATCTAAACTTTGCATCTCTTCCAGTACCTGTTTCCTGTGTGGACATAGTAAACATTCAATGAATGTTCAAAGCAAAATATTTTAGGCTTTATCAAAACCAAGACAAGTTCAAGTAGGGATCATCACATTATTGACATGAAAAGGAGAAATGTGGCCAATGGAAGAGTTGAGATTATAACATAGGTCACTTAGAATCCCATTCAGAAAAAGCATACTGTAATCATTGTAGCTTTTCATTGCATAAGCTAACTGTTTTCTATTATATATCTTTCCCCCACCATATTCAAATGATTCTTTATAATCATAAATTTATTATTTGTAAGTCTATGAATTTAGTTCAAAGGGATTTTTTGTTTTCTTTTTTCTGGACAAGAAATTTTAATTCACTTTTGGCTTGGAAACAGTTACTTTGGGGGGCTCTATTTCTGTGGCTCTGCTTAACTTCTAGGGCACCTCTTAAAGTGTAGCTTCACATTTCAGGAATTTAATTGTGCAATATAGTATACATACTTAAACATTATAGCTCGAGATCAGAAACATTACTCATGTGCATGAAAACTGTGATCTTATTTATTTTAGGGTGCTTTTGAATGGGTAATACAGTTGGTTTTTATAGTATCTAGCTGTGTCTTAAACTCAGTATATAACAAGTTTAAATTAAAACAGAAAATTACAGGGTAGGTATTTACATCACAAAAGGGTCCTTCACTGCACAAAAGGGTTTGCCATAGATTCCCATTAAATAGTAATTTCTCATAAAGCATGTGATTTATAGTTTAAAATATACAGAAAACCAACTCACATTCAACTATTAAGGACATGGGTATTACATAAAGATTGTATCTTTGTGATGGCTGAAAAATATTTGAAATTTTTAAAAATAAAAGCTTAATTGTCATACAACCAAAACTAATTCCCTACTTTTATTCCTTCATCACAACAAAATCACCCAAATATTCTATTTCAAAACTCATACTTTTATATTGAGTTATAGCTGTAAATCCCAGAAAACTGGTAATGCAAATAATGGTTTGTATTAGAAAGTATGAAAGAGTAATTATAATGTCTTTAATTATCTCCCTTCTATGTCCTTCTTCTGATACCTATTCAGTTATAGGACACCGTTTTTTAGTCAGGTTGTTTTTTTTTTACCTTTATGTTAAATTAATTTTAGAAATAAATTTTAATATTTTGAGCAAATGTCTATTGATTTACAAAATATTGATCTACAAAATAAATAAAATTTAACAACCAAATTTATTATCACTTTCCCCTAATTTGAGTACATCGCTAAATGTGATTGAATATTTTCTGATTAAATTATCGTACCTTCTTGTAGATACAGTTTTGAGTGCCATCATGACAGTATATGTCTTTTGTTCTTTTTTAATAACCCAGCTTCAGCTGTACAGAGT
The DNA here is from genome assembly GCF_027887165.1 of Monodelphis domestica. NCBI lineage: Eukaryota > Metazoa > Chordata > Mammalia > Didelphimorphia > Didelphidae > Monodelphis > Monodelphis domestica. The sequence continues at coordinate 263,814,160 of NC_077231.1, forward strand.
GGTATAGTTTAATTTATCTATGCACACACATGAAAACAGTTTCATTTTAATGCTATCTTTGCTTGAAAGCCCTCTTTGCCCATCTAGTATTAACTTTTAAAATAAGGCAAAATGATATTTATCCACAAGAAATAAGTAAACTTATGCCTAAATTTGACTGTGAAATCATCCATCAGAGTGAGTGAGGCAAAATTAGATGCTATATAACCATTTATAGTTACATTTGAATTTAAATTAAATCCAAGTTGAAGTTATTTCATAGGCGTCCTTTTTCTACGTGTAAAATTCAAATTGAGGAAGCTGTTTTGAGATAGTGACTTGAAAGTAAATAATATTAAGGAAATAGCATATGGCAAGGCCTTGAATTCAACAGTTGACTATGAGAATCTGAAATGAATGAAGACTTTCTCTGAAGGCACACAGATATATTAATTCTTAAGTTGTCTCTTTTTGATCTCTTAATTACTAAAAAAGATTTATTGGTTAATTTTAAGAAGGCAAGTGTTTGAAAAGTTTTGGCAAATACTGTCTTCTTGTAATGACTATATATATGGTAATGAAAGAAGTTAAGAGGAGAGCCAAATTAGATTGAATGATTGTTCAGTCATGTGGGTCAGGCTAGTTGCATAGCCTGGTTGTTAGAATGATTGCTCAAATTACATTGCCTCAGGTCCTGCACTTGGTTGGCTGTCTTCTTAGATCTTAACAAGGTTCTGGGAATTTCTGTTTCTGACAAAGTTTGCTTTGTGTTTTTTTTCCTTCATTTTCCCCCCTTCAGGATGCTTCATCTGCAGACATCAGAAAAGCATACCGTAAGCTTTCACTAACTTTACACCCAGACAAGAATAAAGATGAAAATGCAGAAACTCAGTTTAGACAAGTAAGTGACAAATGTTGTTTACAACTACATGTTTTGTGTCAAGTAATAAGTAAATAGCTATATGTGTGTATGTTTATATGTAACTAAAGTATGACTTACATTTAGAATATGTATTTTTGAAAATGAATATTTGGAAAAAGAGAAGATATTTGTCTTTTTTTATTAATTTCATGCCGTGAAATGAATTCATTTTTATAGCCTCAGTCATTCAGACAGGGCATGCACTGTCCATTTGAAGGGATGTAACTCTGATAATATTTGCTACCTTATTATCCCTGGTTTTGCTATTGTTTACATATTCAGCATGCCACTTAAAGAAGGCACAACAGAAGATTTCTTTTGATACCTGTTTTCTGATGTCCAAAATGACATAGTATAAAGCCAATATAACTCTTAGTCAAGGTTCTTTAAATTTACATTTTGTGTGAGGAAATACTATAAATGTGTATATATTTAAGAAAGCATCTTTGTTCTCACAAGTAATTTTTTTTTTAGTTGGGAATATTTTTACCTTAAAGTAATGCTTCTGTTTTAGTTGGTGGCTATTTATGAAGTTTTAAAGGATGATGAACGAAGACAGAGGTGAGTTTTTATTTCTACTTTTAAATTTAACTTTTTAAGTTCTGTGTAGTTGTTGTAAAAATAAACAGAACCATATAAAATCAATAAAATCATGTACTTTACATATTTTGATGGTTCACAAGTTAGTGACTTCTTTTCATTTCTAAATAGAAATACATACTGGAAACAGTTTGCACTTGGAATGGAGTTCATCAATTCACCAAGTTACATCAATGCATCTATCATGTGTCATTAAGTTAGCAAGTCATGGCTTGATTAAATAAGATTTTAGGCATATGCCTCTTTGCCTTGGGAAATAAAAGCCCCTTTTCTACATCAAACAACTGTCTTATTTTGGTCTGTATATTGATAGTAGTTCCCACTTGTTGCTTATATGGATTCCCTCTGGAGACTCTCCATTTATATTTTAGAATTTAAATATTCTGTTTTTTCCTATAAGTCTTATTTTATCCATAAAATACCAATCCTAATCTCTCTACCTCATATTGGAAAATAAACTTGTAGGTAGGTCTGCCGATACCTGTTTTTTCTTCATTTCAGCCTCCTTTCTCATATATACCTCTCATGACCTCATATATATGTTCCTAGGAATAAAATAACTTCTCATGGCTACTGTCTTTCCCAGTTTGGAGGTGTGCTTGAGAGGGAGACGAGGTTGATGATGCGAATCACCAAGCAAAGAGTGGCAGCCACTGGACTCTTAATTTTTATCTGTACCACTTTCAAAGATGCCTATATAGTCATTGTAAGTGATACTTGGGACAGAAGAGAACCCAGGAGTTAGATGTCTTTTACCTCCACATTTGTGGTATATTCCTGCCCTCACACAAAAACTAGAACCAAGCTAAGATCACCTTATTAGCACACATTCAGGTGTTAAAGGTTGGGATTTTTAAATGCAGAGATTAGAAATTTGCAGCTATGGCATTAAAAACAACTTTCACTGAGCATTAATATACCTAAAAGACAACATAATGAGTGTTTACCTTTACATAACTCTTTGAAAGTTATTTTTTAGAAATGTATTGTTTCCCAAAGTATTTATTAAAACTCATTTGAATGCCTCACTTTCTAGGTGTGGAACTAGGATTCAGAATCTTCTCTTAAACCCCTTTGATTTAGCATTAGTTCATATGCCTGAACAAAGATTCTTCTGCTTTGAGATAATACTATATGCTGAAAGAGTCCTGGAAATGGGTAGAAGACAGTTTTGGTTATTTTGTAAATACTTTGTAAATTAATTTCTCCAAACGCTCAGATTTGACTCCTATATCAAGAAAGTTTCTGTTAGAGAATTTTATTTCATTTTCTAACTATTATCTCTTGATTAAGAAAAAGACCTTAAAATATCTCTTTTTCTTAAAGAAAATAAAACTTTGGGAATTGCCATAGCATTTTCATTATACAAATGTTAATTTTTTTAAAGTTCTATTATTGGTCAGGCAGTAAACTTTGTTGTGTTTTTATTATGTTTTCCTTTCATTCTTGATTTGCTGTTATCTTCTGAAGAAAAGATTATTGGTTAAAAAATGCTTCTTCCAAATTAGAGTAGAGCATTTAGTCTCATCTACTATGTCTTCTTTCAGGATAGTTTCCCTTTGTATTTGTATTAGAGTCTAGGTTGAAAAATGGAACTGACAGTTACACAAACAGATGTAGTATTTATACCCCTCGAGGCACAACTAACTCATTGGCAACTGGTTTTTCTTGAGGCAAAAGTCTTAACTAATCAAGCTGAGAATCACTCCTTGAAAGCCACGTGCCTGAGGACAGGTGACCTGTGAATGTTTGAGAATACAGGAGGGACCTTCCTCCCCAGAAATTTACCTAAAGCTTGTAATAGCTTGTAAACAAAGTCATAGTCAGTTTTATATTTTAAAAGGTTCCTTTCTGATATTGCAATCATTCCATCATTATAAGTATTCATTAGCAACAAATAATGGAAAATACTGTGTCCCTAGAGGGGAAAAAACAACTTTAGAAAATATATCCTGGATAATCTTCAGATTTGATTTTTCTTAGATATAAATGCAGTTTTGAAAAGAGGTTAGAAGCATAGTGGTTTTTCTTTTTAATTCAAAGAGGGAATAGCAGGAACTAACCAAATTTTAAAAATTATTTTTAAACCTTGAATGCCAAAAGAAAATCATAGTTTTCACAGTAATATTCTGTTTTACTCATTGACTAGCCTTTCTGAAATTTTTAACTAACTTACAGTCAAAGTGGTGAACTTAAACTTTGCCTGTTCCATTACATTAAATTTTGTGTCGGATTGGTGTTTGAAATAATCACTCATAAGCAGAGACTAGATAGTTGCATAATTCTTAGTTCATGGACATGAATTTATCTATATATGCACATATCTAGATATATACCTTTATGTGAAATCAATAGATTTTTAAATAAGTATTTCCTGCTATCATGGTAGTTACAGCTGTTAATTTGTTTAATCACTTTATTTTAGTGAATGGTATGTATGATTGATATTGATATCTTTTTTTACTTCTCAAAAGAAAAAAAATTTTTTAAATAAAATTAAAATCATGGTAATCTAGTAACTTTCGTGAACTATGTCTCTATTAATATAAATTTAACTATAGGAAATGTTTAATAGTTATCCAAAATAAACATTCTTGTGAAAATAACAAGTCTCCATGTACACCTCTTCTTTAATGAGGAAGTATAATAAATCTACCACATAAAAAAGTACAAACCATACTAGACCACAGTTACATCGAGTTTTTTCTTCATCAACTTTTTAAAAAAGAAGTACATGAGCCTTTTTTAAAATTTGAATTTAAAAATTAAATGTCATGAATTACTTTAGACATGTTTAACTATCCTTCACACTTCAAATGAAACAGTTTTTACCTGTCTTTAAATATGTAAATTTCCTAAAGGATTCTTTTTTTTTTTAATCCTTAAATTGAAACTTATTATGGAAAAGTCAAGATTCAATTCATTATTAGAATCACCCAGTTTTTAAAAACTAAATGAGAATTGTCAAATTCTAAAATGAGATTATTCCACAAATTTCTAGAATTTCTGGTTAAGAAAAATATCTTTTTACCTTTGTTATCAAGTTACTATTATATATTTTGAACATTATTCTAACATAGAACTACTTATTGCCAAACTATATATAAATGCCTAAAATGGGTTTTTTAGAAATTGAATTTGCTTCTCAGTGGTTTCTACCTCCAAACAGTGCTATTTCATGGAGTGATGATTAATTTTTTCATTATAAATCATATAAATCCCATTATCATTGGATGTGTACTCCTGCATGAATGTTGTTGTGTAAATTTTAGGAAAAGCAATCAATGGAATACTTGTTACTCTATATACTTATACATGCATTTGAAGAATTAATATTCTTTAAGATAATTTAGTTCAAGGAAACTTAGGAAAGTATTTTAAGAAAGACAATTTGAAGAGATTTACTCATCAATAGTTTCTTGAATATACTTTTTTTCTGACTTTAGTTTCCAACAATTGCCTTCTCCATTTAAATAATTCAATATACAAATTGAATGATTCATTTATATGATATTTTCACAATGAAAAATAAGTTTTAAAATTAGTGCCTCATATAGTGCCATTTCAAATTTAACATGTCCCCAAGGCATTTTTTTCTTCCTAAATAACTTAAGAAACACTGGCCTAAGCCAGTTTTGGGAAAGATTCCATTATTTTTTTCAGTGCTTTATAATGAAAGCAGTGATTTATCTTTTAACAACATATATTCTAAAAAGTAGGCTATAATAGAAGCTATCTTCCCTTAAAATGGCCAGTCGTGTGAGCCATAATGTTCATTGATAGTAAAATCAATAGAGCATTGATTCTAAGACTTAATCCTTAGAGGCTGTTGTTCAGAGTGGCAGACGTAGCCTAGTAAATACCTAGTAGTGTTTAGTGTGTTTAATGCATGAGATTCTGCTATCTTAAATTTGGTTGTGCACTAAATAGGATTTATATACGCTGAAGACAGATACATATTGTTAGTATGTATTGCAATGTGATATGAGGATAATATTTTATTATTGATACTTAGGAATTTTAGCAGCATTGTTTTTCTTCAAGCATTGTTTAAAATACTTTATCAGAATAAAAAACACTATAATAAGAAAAATAATTCTAAGACAGATTTTTCTTTATCTTAAATTATTGCATCAGAGATTTACTGATAATGATTTTGTATTTATTCAGCTTTCTTATCAGTCAACAAATATAGCCCAGAACATGTATTTAGATTAAACACAAGATTTCTTTGGCTTTAGCTAAATGTAGTTTTTGTTTTATGCCTTTTAAATTTGTGATGTCTTTTTTTTTTTAATCAATTCACTGCTTTCTGAAGTGTCCTCTGTTGTAAAATGGATAGATTTTCACAAGATTTTTAAATTAATTATTTAGAACAAAAAAGTAAGTCTTGTGATAAAATGTATGCTTTTTGATATTATTTTTAAATATTACTGAAAATGTTGACATCAGTGAGTTTTGCATAATCAGCCTAGTAGTACACAAGCACATTTTAATTTGTTAGACTCTTGTGCATTAAACAATTTGCCTGGTAAAAACTCTAGTACTAATTAATGTCTTTTGCTTTGAACAATGGTCATTCTGATGTGACAGTGTTATTAATAATATAGGTTTGTCTAAAAGTCAAGTTTTCAAGGTTTGCTAAATAAAATATATTTTGCATTTAAAATTATTGCTTTTCTGCTAAAAAGCAGAAGTTTGCCTGTAATAAATCTTATGGTTTTTATTTTTTTAGCACATCTCCAAGGTATCAATTTAATAACTATCAAAGTAGCTACTGCAGTTGTTGCATTTAAATTGATTTACATGTCAAGACTGGCAGTTTAGCAGCTGCGCTATTATTCCTAGATCGGTCAATTTACTTGAGAAAAACCTACTACTGAGTTCTACTGACCTGCCTGACAATATAGGCCCTATTTCTATTCCTGTAATTAGGCCTGCGACTAACTCAGAATATTTTTAATTAAAATATTTTGGTCAATGTGTTGCACCAAATTAGGCCTTTCAGTGCAGATTTAATTCTGGAAATGGTGTGATTAGAATATTTAATGAGTTGTGTTCAATTAAGATGAACAGGTTGTGTATCTTGAACATACAGTATTTCAATGTGCCTATTTTGAGTTTTGCATTTTAGATGTTTCTCTTTTTTATTTTAAAAGTATTTGTCTAGCAGGTAAATTTAAATTTAAAGGAAATTAAATCTTTAAAGTACTAAATCTGCCAAATAAGACAGCAACACGAAATTTTTACTAAAAGCATTCACAAGAAGTTGTTCCTGTTGTTTGCTCTTCTGGAAAAAACATGGGAAACTTTCACTTAAATATGTTTTTAAAATATACAATTTTATTAAAAGAATCATCTATGGAAATTTACCATTTCACGTTTTTTCCCTGAAGCTGATGGATTTTTAATTTCCCTAAAGTAATTTAAGATATCTGTCATTAGAAGAAATATTTTATGTCATTAAGAAATTTTATAATAATAATAATAATATGTATTTCAACTATGAACCCCAATATTTGTATTGAAATAAAAGATACTTAATAAGAGAAAATAGCCATTTATAGTGGGTTCATAACTTTAATAAATGATTCATGATAATAAATAGAACTCATTTTTTCTATGAAAATCCATCCTTTTGTTACTCACTTTCATAATGTATTCTTCACCTTTGACCATGATAGACAGGTGGAGAATAGGGTTCAGTTCATGCAGGTGTTGTTCCCCGAGGCCATCATTTGGGGGTGCTGTAGGAGCAGAAGACTTAGCCCCTTATTTAGAGTCAGAGTTTAAATCCACAGCATGTTGTGTTGGTGTGAAGCCTTGACTCTTGTCTAAAACTGAAGGAAGGAGCATAATGTTGGCATTCCACCCCCAGGTCATTTGTATAGATTTTGGAGCCCTTCTTTGCAGTGTGTGTGTGTGTGTGTGTGGGTTGGTGAGCTCCTCACGAGAGCCTCTTATATTTGCTACTTCTAGGTATGATGATATTCTGATCAATGGACTACCAGACTGGCGACAGCCTGTATTCTACTATAGGCGGGTGAGAAAAATGAGCAATGCTGAGCTGGCATTCCTCTTGTTCATTATTCTCACCGTGGGCCATTATGCCGTGGTTTGGTCCATCTACCTGGAAAAACAGCTGGTAAGTATTGGTAATAAATCAGATGATCAGTAGTCTTCACCCCAGATATGCATGTATATATTCTGAATGAATACACCTAGACACATGTGTGTGAATAGTATTTCAGAAAGTGCCTTGCTTACTCTTGAGAATTTAAACCTATCTAGTATTATAAATATACACACACACACACATATATAAACATATATGTTCTCCTAAATATGTTTTTGTTTTTAGATTTTGATATATTTCAGAATCAACAATTCAAGAAAAAAATATTTTGTTATTTATCATTAAGAACAATCATTTCACAATAATTTTCACATTTTAATTCATAGTCATACGCTTGCTCTTCAGCAGAAATCTTGAGATATGGCTTATCAGAACATAAGAGAAGCCTTGTTTTGATCAGTGAAAAGCAGAAATAAATATTTTCTTCCATTATTATGCTCGTAATCCTTAAATATTATTTTAAACATTTTTGTCACCACATATAGAATATTACATTTTAATTTATTTGTTTTTTAACTAAATCACAAATTTTATTTAAGTATAATTTAGAAACTTCCAGAGCCTGTCAAGTCAAAAGTAAACTACCAGTTTATTCTTGATTTAGTTTTCTCTTCAGTGAACAAGTTATATATTCTTCTATGGATTTTTATTTTTATGCTAAAAATAATAAAATATAGTTTAAACAGAATGTGTGCATTAGCATCTGTTTACTCCTTCCTGTTGAAGCGACATTATTAAAGTTGATGAATGAGAAAAGGCAAGTTGAATGCTTTTTCTTCTTAGAAAACTTTGATTGCTATGGAGATCCACATGACTGACAGAGCTGGACTTCATGTGTGTTTAAGGAGCGGATACCATGGCAACAGTTATTGTTAAAGATAGATGATTTTACTTAATCATGTAGGACCCTACATCCATTTGCATAAACACTACTCTGTAATGTTTGCCCTTCACAGAAGAGTCCCAGGAACATTCAGAGAGTCCGTGTTAATGATAACCTGTAACCATAATTCTTTATATGTTAAGGATGAACTGCTTAGCAAAAAAAAGAGAGAAAAGAAGAAAAAGACAGGAGGCAAGAGTGCGGACGAGGGGAAGCTGACTGCTCTAGAGAAAAATGAAAGGTGGGAGCGTGCATGAATGCCTGATGTTTCTAAAATAGGTCTTGGAGAGGTTCCCCAGCTTCTGTTAGAAAAGAAACTGCCTTGAATGTTTTAAGGGCTCCCCCTCTTGATAATAAGTACTTGTGTATGTCTCCCTAAAGGCAGTGGGTTCCACCTTCGAAGAGCTCCAGCTTTGTTTATTCTAGAGAGGTGATGGTTAGCAAAACACTCCGTGTCTGTTTTACATTCACGAGTGAGGTCCATAGAGAAAACTCCAGGGGAATGGCACGTCCCAAAGAAAAGTTACTTCGTGGATCGTTTAAAAGACAATTTCTGTTCCTACAAGGGGAGAGAACGATGTGCCTCTCTTTTCTCCCGTGGGAACTCTTAAATAATATCAACTTGAAAAAATGGAAGACAAATTATTTTTGTGTGTATTTGATGGTGAAATTGATGAGGGTTTTATCTTTGTTTTAAGCCAGATATTTAACAAACTCTAGAAAAAGAGACTTAGTGGGAAAATTCTGTCATTGCTGTTCAGTTCTGAAGTGACATTGGAAAAGAGTGACATTCAGTACATTCTAAAAGATACCACCATTTCTTCTATTGATTCATAGAAAGAAATAAAGGGTTTAAATAGTTCACACAGCAGGGGCATGAACTGGATCAATGTGGAATGGAGATCAGAGTCTATTCTGCTTGTCTTCTATTCTGATGACATCAGTGAGTAATGCTTCAGTGAACTGCAAATGACATTAATTTTTATGTATTGGTTTGTTTATGCTACAGTCTTCATATCTGGTTGTCAGCACTTGTGAACATTTTGGTGATGGTTAGTCTTTTTTAGCTGAAGTAATCATAAGGTTTAAGAATTCATTTTGTAGAAGTGATGAAAAGCCCAGGTTAAAAGAGTAGTTTTTTGTTCTTTATCTTTATAAGATGATTAGATGCTACCTGCCTTAAAACGTCAATCCTGGATCCTCTTACTTGCTCTATTTATTATGTTAGCTTTATTTACTATATTTTGTCTCAAAACTCAAGTTAATCTGTTGAGTGTGTTCTAAAGGTTAAACAAGTTTTATTTTATTATGTGTCATAACACATTTTAAGGAAGTATTCATAATCTGATGTTTCAGTATTGTTTGTATTCAGGGAAAATTTGACCTTTTACTAAAATATTCCATTTACCTACCAGATTTCTCAGCTTTACTATTTTTAAAACAAAATTTTATTTACTTTAGATTGCTAATGAAACCACAGTGGCATGATTTGCTTCCATGCAAGCTGGGAATTTGGTTCTGCCTGACTTTAAAAGCTCTGCCTCAGCTCATACAGGTAAAAGACACCTTTCTTTCTCTATTCTCTATAAATATTTGATTCTTTCATTTTAATTATCAGTAGATGATAAGCTTTAATTATCATAAAAGATATGCTTGTTTTATTGAATCTTCTGTATACATTCCTAATTAAAGGCTCTTTTTCTACCTTTTACATATAATTTCTATTTTTTATTTTATTTTTAAAATGTCATTGTACTTTAAATTTAAAAAGCATCTTCTATGTGTATGAATAAAAATATGTGCAAAGAAAATTATGATTATCACAGTCTATAATTTAAAGAGTATACTCAGTGAAGAGTGAGATTGAAATAGCTTATTACCAATTATTTAACAACTAAAACTTTAAATTAGTTTCCCATTTATATATTATATGCATTTATCTGTACAATTTTGTAGAATTTTCTATTGTTTTTATTATAAGATAGAAATTTAGTAAGAAGTGGAAAATAACACGAGTGGTTTTTCAGGTGAGTAAATGATATTTTAATTTCTTGCATTGATAACAAATTCAAATGCTTCTAGAACTGCTAAATTGTTGGTGAGCCAACAGAAAGCCTTTCTTTTACATAAATAGTCTAATAAACGTTTGCCATGAAATTTAGTGTTTTCACCATCTCAAACTAATGCTGAATATATATACATATATATGCATATATATGTATGTATGACACATACATATATGTGTGTGTTTGTTTGGGCAATATTCATCTCCTAGGCCAAGCCTGCAGAAAGTTAGAGTTTGGCTACTCTTACTCGAAAAATACTTTTTGTCAGAAAATAATATTTATATTATTTCATAATTAAGCAAGCTAATGTCTACCTGCTGCAGATATATCTACTTGATTCACATTTTAAAGATGTTATCTATATATAATTATCTAAGGAAATTGGTGACTTCTATGACCTCTTAACACTCCTTTCTTCCTCCACTTTTTACCAAAATTTCCTAATTGAGGAAATAGAACTAAAAATGCTTAACAAGTTTCTAGGATGGCAGAAGTTCTTTTCCAACGTCTGCCATCAATCTCCATAGTTAGTTATCTTAGGATGGCTAGAGTTAGTGGGGAAAATGTGAATTTTTTAAAATTAATTTCTAAAATTTTCTTAGCCTTAAAAAAATTTTTTTTTTATAAATGAGTCATTTTCATAGTGATACCTAGAATGGTGAATTAATAGGAAAGAGAGAAAGCATGTGCATTTTTTCAAATGTATTCCTGAAAGGAAAAAAACCAAAGTGTAAGGTCAGATTTTATGTTGTACATATAAATAATTTTTGTCAGCATAAGATCCATATAGCAGATAGTAACAGTATAAACAATATTAATATAGTCCATAAGGAGATACCATAAATAGAAAGCCACAAAGGTCAATTTTAATCCCTCCTTTATGATCTTCACTTATAAGTAATTTGAAATTAAATCCAATTTGTAGAATTTACATACTGCCTGGTTAACATCGAGGAATGATACAACCAAATGCCGAAGAATAATTAACCCAGATGAAACTAATACATCATGTAGGTTTGGATTTGCAATTCATTATTTTGAGATTGTCTCCCAGCGATAACTAAAACCACATGCCAGGAGCTGTTGTGTTTTGCCGTAAACAAAAGTTAGGGGCATATCTGTAAAATATGAATTTAGATACCACATGATAACTGCCTTGTGCTAATTACTTGTTTTTCTCCTTCAGTTAGTCATATTTTCTTAGACTTTGGAGTAATCTCTCTTTAAAGTTTTGGCCTTTTAAAAAAATGGTTTCTCTTGTCTTCAGATTTTGGAATTCAGGGAATGGGTCACCAAAACCTTTTAATTTTTTTCCTACGTATGTCTTCCTTTAATTGACACCTAAGAAAACTTTGAATTTGCTTCTATTTAAGTTTGAGGTTTATTGGATTTTCATTATTTGGACATTAAATTATAGTTTCGAATATTCCTCTCACAGCAATGTAAGTGATATGGAAACAAATAGTTACATAACTTAAACTGCACTAAGATTTTGGGCCATTCTATAGTAATAACCAAACATTTTAACCTGACTGATGTAGAATTGGTTAAAAGAAACAGAACACCAAATAGTTACAACTTAGTCTAAATTTTGCCTTTTTTTTCTTCAATCTACAGTGAATCTCTCCCGTCCTTCTTTTTCCCCCCTCTATAAAACAGTACTAGAAATGCATGCACCCTACCTGCTTAAGAGAATGCTCTATGTGATACTCTTTTTTTAAATTTTTTTTAATTTTTTTTAATTTTTTTTAAATTTTTTTTAAATTTTTTTAACATTATTCTATGTGATACTCTTATAAAATTTGCTTTAATTAAAAACCAGATGAGGACAAAATGAGGTAACATGAAACTCTTTGAGTTCTCAGAAGGAAGGAGTCCAGTGGAGGAAACTCCCTCTCATTTTTTAATCGCTCTTCCTCCATGCAAATCTATATAGTCAGTAGTTCAGAAGCACATTCCAAGCTAGAAATAAATAATCATTTCAGAGCCGACTAGTAACGGTTACCCTCAGCCCTATCACTGCCAGTAGTGATGGAAAAGGTTCTGAGCACAGTTCAAGACATCCAGATTCTTTGGCTAGCACTAACCACCAGACTCCTCACAGAGGCAGAAAAGGCTGCCCTGCTTCAAGCTGCTTTGACCATCTCCTTACTGAAGTTCCAAAGGAAACCCGTTCCCTTGGGCTGCCTCATCTTTTGAAACAAAAACTCAAGTCATTCATTCCTCAAATATTTATGGAGGACTCCCTACATGCAAGGCTGTTGGGTATTTTTTTCTTCTAGATGCTGAATGAGAATTTGGAGATAAATAAGACATAGTACTGTCCCTGGAGGAGTTTAAAATCTCATAAAGAATGAAAAAATATATATTTATATGTATATACCATTACAGCATAGGGTAGTACATGAAGATTTGTCATTTTAGGAATTCAGAGGACAAGAGAAATCATTTCTAAATCTCTAGATTTAAGAAATGTCTTTTGGAGGAGATAGCATTTGAACTGGGTTTTGAGGACGAGGGAGGTACAGCGTTCATGGACAGCTACTCCCATTTAAGACATTATTGACATTTTGATGTCATAACCTATAATAGTCATTTAGACCAAAAAAAAAAAACCCCAACATCACTAATGTTAGGCAGCAAAACATGTGTACCTTATGTTTATAGGATAATTAATACATTTTAGATTAGGAAGGAAATGGATAATTAGAATAAAAATACCAAGAAGTCATAAGTTTATTCCAGTAAAGCCAGAGTGAATGTAAACATACCCTCCTCTAACATGGAATGGAAAGTTGTCTTCACATCTAGCTCTGATCTATGACAGGAAAAAGGCAAAGTGATAGAGGAAAGACCGCTGGCTTTGTAGTTTGGGGACTCAGATTCAAATATTACCTGTATACTATTCATATGACCACTTGGTTAAATCACTCCAATTCCGTGGGGCCGTTTCATCATTTATAAAATTAGACAGTTAGACAAATAGTATCTGAGATTTGAAAAAACTTTAGAAATATAAAGATCAGTGGCAGTCTAAAGGCAGAGGTATTGGAGGGCATCATTTCTGCTGCCTTTGTGTATGTCTCAAATATTCTTCCGATGAGAGTATTGGGATACAAGGAAATAAAGTAAGAATGGTGGATTACATTTATATGTTTCTTTCAGGTTTGCAAAGCATCTGATATGCATTATCTCATTTGATCTTCTTATCAACCTTGTGAGGAAGGTGCTCTGTGGGATGATTCTTATCCCCAATTTACAATGGAGAAACTGAGGCTCAAAGAAGTTATAAGACATGCCCAAGTAATATCAAAGGCAGTGGTGAAATTCAAGTCTTCTTAATTCCATGTCCAGGAATCTATCCTCTATACCCCTTAGCTTCTCAGCCTGACTAAATCTTTGCTATACCTAGAGAATCTGACGTACTGTGTTGAGAAACACTCATGGGGGTGAAATGGGTACAGGCAAAAGGATGCACAAAAGAAGAAAAATGAACAAAGGAAGGGAAAACATGAGGAAAAGAAAGTGAACATGGAGACAGGAACCATCTAGGTTTTTATCAAGTAAATAGACGTGTAAATGTAAAGTAGGAGATGATGCAATAGTTTAGGTATATTGCTAAAGATGAATCTATCCCATAAAGGATGATTAGTAGTTACCTTTAAAGGAACCTCTAGCATTACTTGAGGGAGCCCTGGAAGACCCCAACTACATTGTCAAGGGTGTATTTCTAGAGGAATTGCCTCGGGGAAAGCACTTTGGAAGCTTAGAATTTTAAGTCACCAATTATATCACTAAATGGAAGACCTTTTTGAGTTTTATCAAAGAAAATGTCAGTTTTTGGTCTTGGTTTGGAGAGGACATACAAGTTTTCTCAGAATTTGACGAAGTCAAATGGATAAATAAGTTATCATCTCTTTCTAGACATTCCTCTCCAGTCTACAAAATATGCTTCCCACATTTTTTACTGATGTGTTCTATATCTTATGGCAGAATCCAAGTGAACTCACAAAAATATAGGTTCATTGCTATGATGGATGTTTCAAAGTTTTTTCTTTTAACAGGGTATTGGAGGAGTTTAGGCTAGCAGAAAGATGGCTACTCTCTCTTATCTCCCTCTTTCCTAACCACCAACTTCATGTGGGTAGAGCCATTCTTTCTCAGCTTTAGCCATCCCCTCATGGTCCTGCGTTTGCCTTAGTCATTGCCTTCACCGAGCCCCTTACCCTTCATTTATGGAGTTGGTGATGCCCCTGGAGGGAATGAAGTGAGCAAAATTGCCCAAGACTAATTGCCTTGGAGGGAAATCATTTCCTATTTGCCAGGACTTCGTTCCATTAATACTCATGTGCTCTGGGGGATTATGAAGTTTAGATTCCTTAGATTTGTTATCCAGGTTGGGAGGTTTATTTAAAAAAAAAAGCAGAATAAATTGTAGAAAACGTCAAAGGAAAGACACTAACATTAAAGGAAAGCAAGAAAGATTTCTTGTAGAAGGTAGGATTGGAAATATTGTAGGCTTATGGTGATGTCAAAGAAGAAGAGGGAATATATGTGTGTATATATATTTATAAGCTGTTGTAATAGTACAATCAACTGGAATTACAACTATAGATTTGGGGTGGGGGAGCAAGGAAGGGAGGAGTGAAGGATGACACCTAGGTTCAGAGCGGGGATAATTAGAAAGATGGTACTCTCTTCAATAGTAATGGGGAAATTTGGAAGAGGAGAGGATTTGGGGGAAAGATAATGCAAACAATGTTAGCCAAGATTAAGTCTTGGCTTGACAAAATCAGAACTAAGATGAAGGCCTAGAAATGGAAGGTCCTAGATTCAAATCTGGCCTCAGCCACTTCCTAGCTGTGTGACCCTGGGCAAGTCACTTAACCCCCGTTGCCTAGCCCTTCCCACTCTTCTGCCTTGTAGCCAATACACAGTATTGATTCCAAGACTGAAGGTAAGGGTTTAAAAAAAAATAAAAGGACTAAGATAAGCAATTCAAGTGTAGAGGATAGAGTTGAAGTGGCTCATCAAGTGGAAAGTCCAGGGTAATCAGACCTTCCTCTGGCCTTGGCCCTTGGATCTCAGGGGATAAGGCATTAGACCTGAAATAAGGAAAACATGAATTCCAATCGGACCTAGGACACTTATTAGTAAAGTGACCCTGTAACCATATGATCTTGGGCAAGACAATT
The DNA here is from genome assembly GCF_027887165.1 of Monodelphis domestica. NCBI lineage: Eukaryota > Metazoa > Chordata > Mammalia > Didelphimorphia > Didelphidae > Monodelphis > Monodelphis domestica. Next base: position 263,829,941 of record NC_077231.1, read on the forward strand.
TACCTCTGCCTACTCGTTTCTTCTATATTATGGGGGGGGGGTAAATTTGTATTTAGAGCGATTTGGCCTTTCAGTATAGAGACGGGGAAAGAGTGGAGACCCACCCCCCCTTCTCAAAGTGGGGTTCAGGGGAGACAGCTGATGTTTAGGGTTGGCTCAAAGAGAGGAGAAGAGAGGAGAGTTTGAAGATTTTCCCCCTTCTGCCTTCCCTCCTTAGCTAAAGTTGCTCTCCCATATCCGCTCTTGTCCCTCTTGTCCCCTTTCCACTACTCAATACCAACGTGTCTCCCCTTGATCTATTCACTCACACTCAGCTTGGGGAACAGATAACTTTTAATGTCAACTCAATCAGATAATACAAAAGGAATAATGGGCAGGGAAGAATGGGAAAGGAGTGTAGGGAAAAGGGTCCCTGTCTCTATCTAAACTCTTTCCCCTCCCTCCTTGAGTTTGGGGGGAACTCAGGCCTTGGCAACCTGAGCCCCCTGAGAGAAAGTCAGGTTGACTCACCCTTGGGCAACAGGAGCGGAGGTGAAGTCTGCTCAGGTTTCTCTTTAGAAAGTCCCCTCAGTTAGGAAATATTGGGGTAAAGATTTCCAGTAACGAGCAGGAAAAATGGGTAACCCTCAGGAGAAAGTCTTTTTTTCACCCTCTTCCTTCGGCTTCTTAAGACTGAGAGAGCCCAACTCCTCTACCAGCCAGTCTTCTCCTCCTCAAGATTCCAAACTCCTGGGGACCCTCCCCCATTGAGGTAATCAGTTTCACACACTCTTCAGCCTGGCACTTTTCTTATGTGCCAGCCTCTGTCACAAATCCACCATTTCCTGTTGTTCTCGCGGTGCCACCCTGGCCCATGCCAGTTACTTACATTCTATGTCTATTCTAATCTATCTATGTTACTTATTGTTCCCATCTAACCTCCCCCCTCCCAAAATAATAAATCTTATCATAATCTGTCTATTTGCAAATCTAAGTTCCTATCTTAGGCTAAGACTGAATTGTGGGAAGAGGGTTAGGATTATGTACCAACAGAATTTTTATACTATAACAGTTTCTTAACACAAGTCATTCCTATTGCAATCAATATAAAATTTAATTCTTAAATAAAATTAAACTATCCTATGCCTTATATAATGCTAATTCCAATGTAACAATTCATAACAATTAGATATATGTATATATATTAACTTGTATCTAATGAAATCTGGTTTATTCTATCCCTATGTTACCTCCCTAGTTACATTTCCTTTTCCACCCTAAACTTCTCTGCCCCTGTCTGTTAATGGTTAGTATTTTAACCCTTTCCTTTTTATCTAAATTTGTTCATCAGATTGTTAGTATGCTACATATGTATATGTCTGAGTTATCTACACATTTACATATGTTACATGTTATTTATGTACACATATGTATGTATATATATGTGGGTATATATATCCTCTGATACTAAAGATCAATTTACAGATATACAATTTGTGGATTGTCCATATTTACAGCACAGCCCCTAATATCAGTGTGAAATTTGTTCGTATGTCATGGTGGATGCATATTTATTCCAATGTGTATGTGGATGCAGTTCCCTATATGTGAACTTAATGTGATTGGCGAATAATCTTAAGGGACCCATTTTCCTGAAGTTCATTCCCATAATGTCTTTGATTCAAAGTTCTTTCTAGTTGTCAATGTGTCTTCCTATTATCACACCAATGTGTAAACCTTAAAATTTCTTAGACTTATAAATGTTGGAAATTTCACCATTGGGAAATTTCATACTTGAAAAATTTCCTACTGATAATCTATTGGAATGTGAACCCCCTTGGCATGGGAGAAGGACCCTTTTCCTCCCTACTTAAGATTACTTTAGGACAGAAACCTTTTGCTGAACAATGGAAAGGGCTTTGACCTATGCTTAAGCATAGAACAGGAAGTTCTTTGAGTCATGATTGATTTTAGAATTGATACAATAGAGATACTTGGAATGACAGAACCAGGTCTTGGAACTTCCAATCTCCATCCTACTCAGGGTAACAGGATTTAGGAAGGGCTGTAGCAAAGGATCAAGATTTAATTATTTGAGAATATGACCTTCAACAGACATGTGCAAAGCCACAGACCTCTGGGCGGTCCTGGGTTAAGCTAGAGCCACCATTGGCACAGGGAAGACATGGACAGTGATTGGTAGATGTGAGAACTGAGGGGAGGGAACTTGGATGGTTTCCTTAAAGATAGCGGGGTCTGAGGACTGAAGGGTGGTTGGAGAGGTTTTACTCTGAGAGGTTGTGCTCTGAGAAGCTTGCTCTGAAGGAAGCTGGAGCTGGAGGTGGAGGCCCCTGAGACTGTTTCTCCATTTTGGTCACGTGAGTGATAGGGACTGATCTCTTTTCTTTGCCTCAGCTATCTAAGGGCTTGGGCCTTTTGGCCCAGCCTAAACAGAAGGGGTATTTAAGCCCTATTCCCTTCTCTCCCCTTTCTCTCTGTCTCTGTCTCTCTCTGTCTCTCTCTCTCTCTCTAATACCTTTCTTCCTCCTGTTTGTAATTAAACTCCATAAAAGGTTGACTGCTGACTTGAGTTTTCATTTAGGAATTACATAGCTGAATTCCTTGGCGACCTTAAATTAATATATATCAGTCTTTTAAAGTGATTTCCTTGTCACACATGTAAAAGTGAATATGTGATGCATGTGAGTGAAACTTTATACACTATGTTCATGCCATCCTCATGTGTGCAAGCGAGATTTTTTTTATGTAATGAATGTAGGTATCTTTCTTAATGTGTGATTGTAAGGCAATTATTATATTCCTTTGTGGTTGATTGTAGAGGTTAATGATATTTTAGTATAGGCTTGAGATGGATATTTGTATATAGTTTTAATAATTCTAAGGGATTCTAAATCCACCCAAATAAACTCCCAGGTTCCACAAGGAACTGCTTCTCCTGTGTTTCACAGGCTCCACTAATCCTCCCTGATCTAACTAACCCAAATTTATACTATCTGTCTTGACCATTATTCTATTTTGGTTTCACGTAATAATTTTTGTTTGGGTAAGATGCTCCAATAGCATCTTGAATGTTTCTCATCTACATTTACTGGAGTTCATGGACTAGTCTCAAAATTTTTTTTCAGCCAGGGATTGTCATTATGGGCTTAGGGGTTTTCCTGATTTCATTAAGGTTTCTTCATGGATCATGTGTCAGATCTTATGCCTAGTACCAGTCTGGGTTCTTATCAGGTTTTGTGTTGTTTGCTGCCCTATAGAACTCAAATCAGTCCTGGTACCAAGTCTTCTCAATAGATGGTATCGGTTGTGTTATGGGATGCTCAAGGTTGGAGAAAACAGATGTGATAATAGCATTTCATTGTTTATCTCTTTTTCAGTTTGTTCTCTATCAAATTATTTCCAATTCAGTGTCACTGTCCCCTGTCATAATTCTTACAAAATTCTTCATAACTATTTACTCCTGTAATATACAGTATTTCCTCTACTGATAAACAGTTTCCTATGTTTTCAATTGATTCTTCAGAATCAGAACCAGAAAAGATTGTCCTGAATTCAGGTATTCACTATGCCAATTTGTGTCCCACTCATCTAAATCTTTGTGAACTTTACCATAGAGCTTGATGTACTCATAGGATTCTTGTTCTTCATCACTGTTTTGGTCAAGTATTATTGTACCATTTGGTACTATATCATCCTGGGACCCCTCCCCCGTTGAGGTGATCAATTTCACACACTCTTCAGCCTGGCACTTTTCTTATGTGCCCAGCCTCTGTCACACTTCATCTATAAAATGGGAATAGTAATAGCATCTCCCTTCTAGGCTTGTTGTGAGGATCAAAGAAGATAATAGTTGCAGACCTATATAAATATACTATATAAATGCTATTATTGTTTCTATGACTGTTTTATTATTATCATCTCATAGAGGTGAACAGTGGATGAAGGCTGCACGGAGAGTAGAGCTAGGGTCTACTGGTGGCCTATTGTTCACCTATCTCTTTAGCTTCCATTCTATCTCTCCGTTGGTTCTCAGCCTTCCAATTCCCCACCAGATCTTGCACTCAGCACCTTAGTTTTTATAATCCATACTTCTTGATTGTGAAGTTTCTGCCCTCCTCCTTCAGGACAAGATAAAAGCCGACTCTGTCTTCAGATAACTGGCCTTCAATCCACCTCCCTCCTCATCCGCCCCCTGCCAAATAAACTTTGCTTCATTTAAAGTCTTATTCCTTTTAGTCACAAGCCAGTTTCTTTAACATATGGTGATTTATACTAAATCATTAAAACCGCCAGTTTGTCACATAAAATCAACAAATGGGAAATCTTCATGCGTTATTCCACCTTAATTATAGTGAACTCTCAGTTGTCTGTGGAATTTGAAACAGGATAGACATGTGTTAATCCAAAACATTATTTGCATTTGCCTTTGGGGTGTGTTTTTGAACTTATATTTCAATAGAATGTATCTGAAAACAACATTAAGAACTTCCTCGATGACATTTTGTGAAAAAAAAACAATCCTGAGTTTTGAACCCTTCCTAAATCTTAAGAGCTCTTTAACCTTTCCTTTCGCCTGGTCCAACAAGAGCAGCCCATAAGAAAAGTAGTAACGATCAGGTTTAAGCAGTTCACAGCCTTTTCGAGGAACCACGTAGTTTTGTGGACAGAACTGACTAGGAGAGTAATCTTGGAACAGGATCCTCATGAGGCTATCATAAACACTTCCTCTTAAAATATGCTGTGCTTTACTAAGACTCCGAGATAGAAAGCCTCCTTTACCTCTGTGCTTCTCACATTGTGACTATTCCTAAGGACATGCAATGAATGACTCTGATACCTTCAGAGCCCTTTCTTTCTCTGCCCCTTCCTTCTGCTGGTTTGGACCCAAACAAATAAAATACTCGTGGTTAATTAGCAAGTGAATGGCCTATGATGGACTGGGAAACCTTAGAAAGGGACAAGATTGCCTGACCTCCTCCAAGCTCAGCAATAATTTTCTAAGCAAAAAAGGGAGCATCCAAAAAGTTACCCAAAATACTGTAATAACTTTTTAGAAGGATTTCAGACCAACAGATTTGTCTTCCTGTTTTATAGCCAGGAAGGTCAAAGACAAGGAAAGATTAAGAAGCTAATCTGAGTTTTCAGGATAGTTCAGTATGTCAATTGAATGGAAGAAAGAAAAAAAAATTCTTTTTTAGATACCTTAAGATGTAAGGGTAATGTCTTCCCATTCTCTGAAAAGATGGCATTAAGCACTAGTGACAGACAATCCAAAGGAGGAGTATTGTTACTTTAAATTCAAAACTAGCAGTGTTAAAATGGATCAGATAAAGGGGAAATACAAAAAAATTTCCAGGTGTTAAAACTCACCAACCATGCACTTGATTTTCTTGGGGAGGCCCTCTGCTAGATATACTGTCAAAAGCCTTCATACACTGAGTGGGAGCTAATAAAGTGAAAAAAGAATTCTTAAAATCATCTAATTCAAATATTTTATTTTATAGGTGAGGAAAGGAGACCCCCAAAAGGTTAAGCAATTTCCCCAATGTCACACAATGGTTTGGTAACAGGGCGAAACAGAAACTCCTATTTTGTGGCTATCAGTCCATTTGGGTTCTGCCATACTTTACTGGAAATGTGTTATATTTATCTATTCTAGCTAGATGCTATCTTGGGTCATTTGGAAGGCTGAGTAGGAAGGCAATCAAGCCTGCCATTTCTTTAGTAGAGGGAGCTCTAGGTATAGAGAATTCCTAATAAGGAACTTCTATCAATACAACTAGGATGTTTTTGTTTTGTTTTTTTCTGAAATTCAGGTCTTAAAGTTACCAAGTCAGTGAGAGAAGTGATTTGTCTGGAGTCACACAACCAGCATGTTTAAGAGTCAGGACTTGAAACCAGGTCTTCCTGACTGTAAGGACAAATACCTCTTCACTTATCCATTATACCATACTACCTCTATGGTCATGATTCTCCTGGGGAGCACCCGGATATACTGGGTAGCTCAGGCCAATGGGATAAAATAGTTTAGCTTTGTTTTGAATTAAATGACAAACACCTTCATAAGTAACCAAAGAGAAATTGTGACACCATTACTAAGGGAAAGACAAGGCATGGAGACAGATGTTGTTAGAAAACTGCCTTCGGAGAACTATTCTAGTGTGAAATAGGCACAGGGCTTAGTGTTGAAGCCACATGATAAAAGAGAACACCACATCCTCTCTTATCTGGTGGCAGAACTCTGGCTCACTTCTCCCTATCACCAGCACAAGAGGATGCTTTCTCCATCAAATATGGCACTACCTCCAATGATGATTCTTCAGTTCTCAAATAGCCCTTCTGGCACAAGCATTGGCATTGCTGCCTCCTATACCTCCCTGTTTTACCCCCCCCCCCCGGGAAGACTAAAATTGAAAATACCAGAAATTGCTCTTCTTATTCACTAGTTTCTTTTGAGTACTTTATGCAAAAAAAAAATCTATTTTTAAGGTTTTTTTCCCTCACATCAACTGATGTTATTAAATAATAATGTGAGATTTTCTAGGAACACATTTCTGACAGTATTTATAATGATAGCTAATATTTATATATTTCACTATTTGAAAAATACTTTATATAGATGGTGTGGTCAGACCGTTTAACCTATTCAGAAAAGTGCCTGTTCTCTCAAGAATTACAGAGCTATTATAAGATTTAGGGCTCCCTGGAAAGGGAACTTTATATATAAGGTTGCTAGAGAGGCAGCCACTTCCTCTACACTTATATTATTTGAGCCCTATAGCAACTTCTCTATAGTGAGAAATACAGGTATTCTCCCCATTTTACAGAGTTTGTAACCTGAGACTTGGAGAAGGAAGAATTTGAAGATATGTACCTCCTCACTCTTAAGTCCATCACACTTACAATACGAAATCAATGAGAAAATTGAATTTACTTTGGAGTATTTGTCTTTAGAAGCACAATTTTAGGAAAGTATCTCTAGTGTTTCATATATTGAAGGATACCTAAATTTCAAACAAAATAATGAGTCCATCTAAAATGTACTGGGAGAGGCTAGAAAGTTGTCTTGTTTCTTTATCCAATGTCTTCTTAGTGTTCTTCCTTCTCCCTGTATCTTTAATCTCTTATTCTATGATAGAAAATAGGCACTGTCACCTCAGATTGATGGAAAACACTGACCTAAGGTAAACTATCACATTTGTGTCATAGAGGAAAGTAAGCAAGAGATAATGAATGCCATGATGACATTTTATCACCTTTATGAATTCCTTTAGAAAAAGTTGAAAGATAAATTGAAAATGTGGATTAGCTGTCAGGATTCTAAGAGTTTATTGTACTTTCATATCACTGATCTAATACTTAAGTGAATGACTTCATAAACAAATCCCTATAATGCATTTTAGGAAATTAATTTGGAAGCTTTCTCTTAAAACACTAGAGAAACATGATAATTCTGTAGCAGAAAAACGTGTGTGATCTAAACCAAGTATTCATGTTAACATAGACCCACTAGCCCAGGGGCTAAAAGAAATTAAACTCTGTTTCTTTCTTTCAATACTTCAAAATTTTTTACCCTAAAATCTATATGTGAGAGGAAACTGTGGATATATTTCCTGTAGGCAGACATTTGTATTTTTTACTTTCTAGATGTGAAGAGCACTCGGAGAATTGATATAGTAAGGGTGTGCAGGAGTTTTCATCTCCATTGAACCATGGAATCATAGCATGTAGAGCTAGAAGGGGCTTTAGATGTCATCTATCCCCAGCCCTTCATTTGTTAAATGGGACCCCTACTTTTCCCTGGGCATAGAAGAGGCACTATCTCAATTGCAAGGGAGGCAAAAACTTGTAATTTATTTTAGCCCAAATGCCAATCACCTTTAGTCAGTTGAGATCATGGAAGATGACATTTTTACTAACATATCCAGAAGATCATATAGCCTAATATAATACTTTGCATTTGGAAAGCATTTAATAAATACTTATTTTATAAATTTGTTGAATCAGGTCTTTGAAGAGGCTATAATCTATAAAATAGAGTTCCATAGCTTTTTAAAAAATCTATGTAAGCATTATAGTTTGCACCTTGGGGAAAGCACTATGTAAGCCAACGTTGTGTCATTACTTTACTTAGGAGTGCTACATTTCATCTTTTAAAAAAAAATACACTTCTCAGTTGGTACTTGGATATTTCTATAGGAATGTCATTGTTTTCTACATATAGTTTTGTGAAAGATAGTGATTTTAGGATTGACTTGTCAGTTTTTGTGAATTGTGAATTGATCGAGAAAGGTAATTTTAATGAGTGTGTGTATGTGGTTGGTTACTTTATCTCAGGAGAGAATAGTCACTTTTCAAACAGCAAAGAACATTTCTTTTGAATTGGGACAATATAGTTTTCAAAGCTTATTTGTTTATGAAGAAACAAAAATGTACTCCTTTTTATTATTGTATTTTTAATTATACGTAGAAACAGTATTTGACAATTATTTTCTTTTCAATTTTTAATTTTTTTTCAGTTACACATAGAAAAAATTTTTGACGATTGTTTTTGGACATTCTTCCTCCTTCCCCTTCTCCTCCTCCCTGAGGTAGTCAAAACTGTACTCCTAATCAGCCTTTGATTTGTTCAAATTTGTGTTTTATCAGATTACTGAGGAAACCCAAGTCTTGTTTTTCATGTGATTGGAGAAAATCTTTTGTTTGACAAAACTTTCAGTTCTATTTAGATGTTCCTAGTCAACTTTGTTGCTTAATCATTTACACAACTTATGTACAATTTCAGAGGTACAGTCTGTATCATTCCCAATCATTGTCATGTTCTGTTTTCTCCTTCTAATCTCCCATGATGTAGGGGTTGAAAATTGAACTAGTGTGCACATATGTTCAACTTTATGCCACAAACTTCATGTGGAAGTAGAAGCTGAGTGTAATGAAAATGAGACCTCTGGGAATCTCCCCCCCCCCTCCCCCCCTGAGTACTAGCTTTCTGGTATGGCAATCTGTGGACCAATGGCCTCATGCCTCAAGGTTCTCTATTGGCATGCGCTTGCATTTACAGAAAGGAAATGATATGAAATGTCCTAGGTGGGAGGTCAAATTCTAGATAGTTTTAAATGCCAAGATGAAGAGTTTGTATTTTACCTTAGAGACACCATGGTGCTATTAGAGATTTTTGAGTTTGAGGGATAATCAAACTCATGTAGATTATGTTGAGGATGGATTAAAGAAGGGAGAGACTAGAAACAAGGAAACTAGAAAGGAAGCTATACCATTTACCCTCTGTGAGAATCTGTGCAAGTCATTTTTCCTCTCTGGTCTATTTCTTGATCTGTCAATGAGGGGGTTGGACTAGGTGGCCTCTGGAGTATTTTCCAATTTAAATCTAAATTTATATTCCTTTAGGGCTCTCATAGCAGTCCAGTGGAGAAGTGAGGAGAGCCTGAACGGGAGTTGTCGAGAAGCGGACTGAAGTGAGAGATGTCATGGAGGGTGAATTGACAAAACTTAGTAACTGATTGAATGTGAGAGGCAGGAAGTGTTATGAAGAAGCCATATGGGTGAGGGAGGAAGAGCCGAATCTGATTTTCAGATTGCCACTTTATATGACTAGAAAGACTGGTGATGCTCTCAACATTGATAGGAAAGGTTGGGAGTGAGTAGAGATAAGAACTCTGCATTCATTGACTCAAGAATCCAAGTGGAGACGATAGATGACGCAGATAATCCAGGTTTGAGAATTGGGAGGGCATGAAAGATGGTAAGACAAGAGTGGAAAAGAATGTGTGGAACAACAGATAAACCATTTGTAGCAAAGAAGGGGAGGATAGAACAAGAGCAAAATAGGAACAGTGCTTTAAAAGGATTGGGGAGTAATAAAGAGACTAAAGGCTGCTGCCAATATGAATGGGTTTTAAAGGTGTGAGGCAGAGGAAGACTGAAGGAGAGGATATGACGATTTGGAGAAGAGAAACTTCAGAGGTTAAAATCATGAAGGTAGAAAGGTTATTGGTGATAATGAGAACTGAGCTATGATCTTTTTGTTGGTAGCCACAGGATAAAGGAATTGATTAGATTACTAAATGGGAAGGCCTGAATATTGAGGAGATATCAATATATATTGAAATCAGGTTTGAAGCAGAGGTTGAAGTGGAGAAGAGTGTAAGCCAAGTACAAAACAGCTTGAAAAAGGAGGAATAGTGACTTGAATTCTGGTAAATTTTAACAATGAATCAGTATTTATTACAAACCATCCCATACAGAATGAGGGGACAAAAAGGTTTTTCTGTGATAGTGGCAGAGAGGAGAGTCTAGAATTGTCAGTAGGGAGTGATAGGACCAGTACCCAGTGGGACCTCTCCTCAGCACCCTCCCTCCAACAGGGCCCCTTTAAGGCTGCAAATTGGGGATTTGATTATCATGGAGTGGAGTAAGACTCAAGCTTTACTTCCTTTGATATTGCTTCCTAGTGGTCTCTGGCTGAGTTAATGGTAGCTTTCTGGTCTCCTAGGGATATAAAAGGTCCCATCACCTAGAGTCAGGGTCCTTCTGACTTGGGTGATTCCTGAAAAACATGAGAATCATTATACTCTGCCTTTATAAAAATAGATTCATTTCCATCTGGAGAAGGAGAAGGCTGTAGTATAGACACTTAATGGCACTGGGTCCTTATTGCCCATCCTTGCTATGTCAGGACTAAGAAAACAACCTTTTGTCCCAATATTGATCCTGAACTAAAAGGTCATTGACTTCAGGACTACCTCTGAGAGGGGGCAAAGGAACCTTTTAGTTCCTCTTCCTAGACTGAAACATCAGAGTACATAGTGGGAAAGGAACAACCAGCAAAAGAGAGTGTAGTCAGGTCTTCAGCATCTTCTCCAGAGGAGTCAGGTTCCCATAAGAGTGAGATGGAAATAGTATTAAAAGTAACAGATTGAGAAATACAATCTCTCTTTACCTCTACTCACTTTCTTTTGGGGCTCAGTTCAGTCACCACTTACTACTCGAGATTTCTCCTGAATCTCCCGGTGGATAAAACATCCCCTTCCCCAAAATTATCTTGTATCAATTTAGCAGATATTTTGTATTTACACGTATATGTTTTCCCCCAATAGAATGGAAACTCCTTGAAGGCAGGTACTGTTTTGTTTTTGTTATCATGTACTCAGGACCTGTGTCCTGGCTCATAATAAATTCTTGTTGACTGATGGATGAAGACACATTTGTTAATGATTGCGTCAGGATTCTTAAAGGACAATGGAAATGGAAGACAAGAGAGAAACTGGGGAATGGCAAGATTCGGTTTAAACAGGGATAAGAGTATGGGGATAGATAATAGAAATGGAAGGAGGTTCTCAAACCCTGGAATTAAGAGAAGAGAAGGTGCAAATGTGTTAGCCACAGGACCCAGATGACTTTTGTCAAGTAGAGATTAGTGACTGTTCCTTACAGAATTTTGTGATGATGAAAGGTGGAATAGGCTTCATGTTCCCTTTCCAAACACTGAGGAGTTTGCGGCCACAGTAGCAGAGAGTTCATGCCAGATGTCTAGTTGTCCAGGTACTAGACTGAAGTCACGTGTGCTACTAACATAGGTAGAACACTAGATGGTTGGAGATGAGGCCAATCCCAAAGATATCCATTCAGGGCATGAAGGGATGGAATCCTGAATATTGGATGGAAGGTTAACTTTAGAGGGAAGAGACTCTAAGACTTAGAAGACTTCCTCTAAGACTAAAGGGAAGGGTATGAAAATAGATGTAAAGAGAGCTATATGTTGAGGTCAAGGTGTGGCTCAGTCCAGAGTAAACATTAAAAGAAAACAAGTGATTGAAGGACTAGGAATTTCAAGAGAGGCAGGAACTTCAGCTGGCATTGTGCCTGCTACAACATCGCCTATACATGTTTGTTGTTGGAGTTAACAATAATAGCAGTGGGAAGTATATTCAGTCTCAGTGAGAGAGTAACCCAAGGATTAACCAAGCCATCTGAGGCTCAGGTTTAACTCAGTGAGCATCAATATGCAATGTGTAATGTCTGCCCCACTTTAAGTGCTCCTCTTCCCTGTGTCACTAGTATCAAATGTGAGCAGAAAGATTTGGGAGAAAGTGCAGAGTTTGAGAATGTCACTGAAATAGTTGACTATAGAATCTAGGGCAGAAAGAGGGTCTGGTGAAATCAGGAGGCAATGAAAGCAATTACAGAGATAATTGTTTTAGGTAAATTTTCACTTTATAGATGTTTTACTTCATGTAAAGAATTCTGAAAGAAATCTGAATCCCAAAACCCCCCAGCTTTGTTAACTTTACTGTGCAGCACTGTGCTCTAGCTCTCCCCATTCCTCCCCCTTGGGCTCAGTGCTCCATGGCCTCCCCTGAACCACAGCCACCCAAAAAAAAGCCTAAAAAGGCTTTCAAGTGAAACTAGAACAGAGGTGAGGAGAGATCTGCTACCAACCACAGCCCACGTGTCTGTCTTCCCTCTGTCTGTACTAGGGTACTGTGTCTGTCCCCAGCCCCCACAATGTCTTTGAAACATGTGCCAGCCCGCCTCCCCTCCATAGGTGTGTGGTCTCCTTTCTTCCTTCTCTCTCTCCCTTCCCCACATCTGTGGACAAATTCAAATTACTTAAAAATCACTTTACATGGAGGTCTGTGGCATGGTCTACACATAAAGCAAGAACTGTTTGTAACTGGGTGAAAGAAATGTCAGAAAGTAAATTGTTGAGTGGAGGTAGGAAAGTCGAAGAGAAGGCAGTAAGATTGTGATTTGAAAGGAAGAACGTGCAGGCGCCAGGCCAATGTTGTTCAGGGGTGCCCATCTTCAAGAAGAGCACGAAACTAGAGGGCAAGGAAGATGAATAATTATAACCCATAATTCCATGGCTTTTTAATGTTTGCAAAGCACTTGCCTCACAACCACGCTGTAAAGTAGGGCGTACAAATATTCCCACTTAAGAACCAAAGCTACAAGATGTTAAGTAACTTGTTCTCGATCCCATATTTAGTGACTGGCTGAGGTATCTCTTTGTTCCTCTGGAGCACTGTTACTTAGTATTCCATTCAAAGTACACCAGTCAGCCTCTCCGTGGGATCAGCAGCAGGGCTCCTGAGACGGGCGATGGAGGAGAGAAATAGAATGTAGCTGGCTGTTGAAGTGATGGGAAAGGTGGGGACGAGCCTTGGAGAACAGGAGACAGCATCCGGGCATCTATCGCTGAGCAGTGAGTGGTAGAAGGGCTGTTGTGACTGGGTACCAGCTGAGGGCAGCAGAGAGCCATACCACGATCTGCTGCCCAGCCAACCACTCCTAAGTGGTCCCCGGAAAGCTGGGCTTGGGAAGGGTGGGAAATTGTTTTCTACCCAGAAAATCCCTGAGCTCCCGAGAGACTGCCCAACAAAGAGGAAAATGCCCTTCTGGTTCTTAAAGAGACCGGGTCTGACTGTTCCCTGACCACTAATCAGTGAGAAGTTCTGGTTGAAACAACTGTGTTTTGCTAGAGGCCATTTTTAAACATTTGAGGCAGCTCCTATTTGACTTGGACCCGTGTTTTTACTCATGGGGAAGTTGGTCAGCAGTCAGCTCTTAAAATCTCTCTTCAACTGCAGACGTACGTTTGGGAGAGAGGTTCCTGGGAGGGTCACTTCCACAAATGAATGAAAAGAAGTGTTCCAGGAAATAGGAGGGAACCTCTGAGGGTTGTCACTTGGGTGATGGGGACCGTGGAAGTGACTAGCAGAATGGAAGGATCTCTAACAGACACGGGATGGAGAAACAAGGAGAGGTTGGGCTTGTTCAGCTGGGATCACGTTCAGAGCATCCAAGGGGAGATCCAAGTCAGATAGTCGGGTCTGTATCCCTGGCAGAACCTCTTCGGTGCCATTCTCAACAAGTAGCCATCCCACGTTGCCTAACGTTGCCAGGGAGCCTGCACCCACCATATTCAGCCAAGGGCTGTTTCACTTGGGTATCTTAATTGTTAGGAAGTTTTTCCTTTCCTTAAGCTTCCATCTAGCTCCTCCAGACTTCCACTTATTGACCTTTGCTCCTGGGTTGTGTTTTGTTTTGGTGGGAGGCAGTGGAAGCTGGTTGGGATCTGCGATTTTATTGGTGTAGAAACTCCTGGCGAGGATATTTTGTCTACTAATGCCTATCAGCAGGCGTCTCCTCTGCAATTTGTAATCTCGCAGTTGCCTGGAGCATGTGCCCATGCAGGTGTCACAGCCTGCATGTGTCTCGCCTTCCCACCTCAGTGCCCACTTTTTATCCAAACTGCTTCTCTTGGGTCTGAGGAGAACATTAGAGGCGTTCCAGTTCTTGAGCCCCCCACCCAGTAGGAAGTAGGAGATGTGGGAATGGAATCAAGGAAGAGATGAAGCTCACCCTATATGTTTAAAGCCATCAATATAAAGGTGATGGCAGTAGATAAAGATTACCAAGAGAGAAAGTGCAAATTGATGAGGAGAGGGTCCAGGACAAAACAGTGTCACAGAAGTTAAGAGAGGGAAAAGCAACAAGAAAGAGAAGATATTCCACTGTATTGAGAGCTGAAGAGAGATTCAGGAGAATGAGCACTAAGAAAAGGTCATTTTTAACCCTTGAAATTCAATTCTATTCAACAATTTATTCAGTCCTCAAGGGCAGTGGACTGAGCTAGACTGAAGAATACGAAGACAAAGAATATTTCCTGCCCTCCAGAAGTTTGCAGTCTATTGAGGCAATATGACATATGCAATGTAGACACTGAGGACACAGACAAATATAACACATTTCCTAGTCAAAAGAACCTCATGTCCTATTGAAGGGTATACAGTAAAATGATAATTTATATAAGGGTTATGCTCTAAATTCATTGTATAAAGGGGAAAATTGATGTAGTCAAAATTATCCTTGAAAAAATCTGTTAAATCACCCAAGAAATACAGCATGGTATCTTTAATTCATTTTAATTAAAAAGAAGTAAGACTCTTTCAAAGAAGAAAATCTGACCAATTCTAGGCATGTGTCCAACAGAAGCCAAAGATAGGTTAAAAGGACTATATGTACAAAGGATATTTATATCTATTTTCTATTCTATTTTCTATTTTACTAAAGAAGCTGGAAGCAAAATGGATGCCTATGAACTGGGAATTAACTGAACAATTATGGTGTACGAATGTAATGGAGTATTATTGTGCTATAAAAAATGATGCAAGTAATGAATTCAGAGAACCTTTGGAAGACTTTAATGCACTGATGCAGAAGGAAGGGGGCAGAACCAAGAGAAGACTTTTCAAATTACTTTAATAATGTGAAGGAAAACAACTTGGAAAGCATTCAAAATTCTGATCATTGTAATGATCTGTCACTTTTCCAGAAAATTGATAGAGCATGATTCCTACCTCTTTGAAAAGAGTTAATGAACTCAACAGACAAAAATGAGACATTCGTTTCTAGACTTGGTCAATGTGAAATTTGTTTTGCCCTGCTAAACTTATTAACCAAAAGGGAAGGATTCTAATTTTTGTCAGAGAGAGTTAGGGGAGGCAGCATTGGGATTCTGATATTAAAAAAAGAAAGAAAAAAGATGAAAGAGCAGCGCTGAAACATTTAAAAATACAAGGAATGAAGAAGGAAATTAGATCCAGATGGGGACAGATAGGTGGGGCCGTGTTGTGCTCTCATGTTAAATTGAATAAAAATAGGAAGTAGATTTGTGGCTTCATTAATATAGGTAGTTCCCAAGTGAGCAGATTCTCTCTACCAACTTGGAGGAGTAGTAAGCTGCCTAGAGCTGAGAGGTTAAGTGATTTGCCCAGTCTATATGTGTTGATGAGAGGAATTCAGATCTTCCTGGCTTCAAAGCTGGCTCTCTATTTACTATACAATGCTTTAGCATTAAATGTGCATATTTATGTATGTATATACTTGCAAAAATATATACATATATATTTAACTATATGTAATAAAAGTTTCTTCTTTGTTTCATGTAGTCTTCTGTTATTTGTATATAGAAATATTCATTTTTATTGATGTTGATTTAGTTTATGATAAAAAATTATAAGTAAAACAGGGCAATCTGTATCATTTTCAGGTGGATCTGAGTTGGTTGGTGTGGAAATAATGGAATGTAAATTTGATTTTTTTTCTATACCCAACTAAGCTCAGAAAAGTCAGACAGACAATCAGGACTTTTCCTCAAATAGAAGGAAATAAAAACAGGTAAAAATTTAGCTGACTGGAAAACTTATAATTAGGGGGAAAACAGCATCAAAAGGGCTTTGCATGTAAATGTGATTGCATTACAGGGTGATCACACCACCCTCTGTTTCTTCCTAATTTAGTGCAAGGTAAGAAAGGACACCAGAAAGGCAAAGGAGGCAGAGCAGCCCCCTCGGATCTCAGCTGAAGTTTTCAGGAGTTCCACTAAGCCTAGTTCTCTCTGAAGACCAAATACTAGACCAAATACAGTGACTAGACTGGGGATAATGAAGTGGAAGTTCTAGGCTCATAATCCAATGAGCTGGATGCTCACACTACCAGAGTCAAGGGAACAATAACCCCAGCAATAGATGATCCAAGCCCCCCTTCTCAAATTTGTATCAGAACATAAGCTTCAGTGGGTAGAATGAGGGACAAATTGCCTCGCCATTAAAATTGTTTATTCCTTTCCTTTCCATTTCTGTGCTAATGGTACAATTCTTTTGTACACAGATTAATAACAACTCTGTTGAGGAAAAAAGGAATGATAACTAGGGATGGGGAGGACCCCCAATCTGAATCTTTTTTTTAAACCCTTACCTTCTGTCTTGGAGTCAATATTGACTCCAAGGCAGAAGAGTGGTAAGGGCTAGGCAATGGGTGTGAAGTGACTTGCCCAGGGTCACCCAGCTGGAAAGCATATGTGGTCAGATTTGAACCCAGACCTCCTGTCTCTAGACTTGACTCTCAATCCACTGAGCCACCCAGCTGCCCTTCCTCCCCAATCTGAATCTTAAAGGAAACGAAAGAGTCTAAAAATTGAGAAGATAAGGAGTGAGTATATTCCCAGCAGGTGGGGAGAGGGGTGCTTACTGGGGAGGCAAAGAGGGCAGGGAAGCCTGTACAAGAGCCCAGAGACAAGAAATTGAATTTTGAGTCCCTCAAACTAGTAGGACAGTTTGGCTGGGATTCAGAGTATGTGAATAGGAGCGATACAAAATCATCCTGGAAAGGAGGTAGGTAGGCACCATATAATTCAAGCTAAGGAATTTGATTTGATCCCAACAGCAATAAGAAGCCACTGGAGATGCAGCTTTCTCACTATTTAGATCATTAGGTGGATTCATAACTAGTTGATCAACAACCCCCTCCCTCCAGTAATGGTGCCGCGTCCCCTGGAAGACAGTCTCTCTAGGAGAGTGCCCTGAGGGTTTCTGATTGGTCCTGGGCTGCTGAACCAATGTTCAGTGACTGGAGAAATGCAGAGAAGTCCTGTTTATCAGATTTGCAAGTTGACATAAAGCTAGAGAGAAGAATGCAGGCAGATTCCAAAGTGTTCTGACAAACTGCAACTGCGTGTGCACCGCATCAAATAAGATGGAATTTTATAGGGATATGTAGACAGTATTTTACTTGGGTTCAAGAGCTCAACCTTCACCAGTACTGTATGTAGGAGACGTGGCTCGGCAGCAATTCATCTTATCGAAGGGTTTTTAGTGGACTGCAAGCTTAATGTGAGTCAACAGTGTGATTAGTAGCCAAAAACTAATGCATTCTTAGGCTCCATTAAGAGAGGCATAATATCCAGGACTTGGGGTTAAAAGACCTGCTCGCTGTACTGAAATGGCTCTCTCCATGGTTACTAATGATCTCTTAACTGCTAAATGCAAAGGCATGGTGCTGTAATGGGGCTGATCAGATCATATCTGGAGTATCATACTCAGTCCTGGGTACCACATTTTAGGAGAGACAGCGACACACAGGAGAGCATCTAGAAGATGGTGAATGGCAAGGAAATCATGCCATAAAGGGATCGATTCTAGGAAGTGAGAATATTTAGCCTGGAGAAGAAAAGATTTATGAAAGAATATGAAAACGGGCCTCAAATATTAGACATATACTTCTTGACCCCAAAAGAAAAAATTAGAAGCTAGGGATATAAGTTGCAAAAAGGGAAATGAAGACTTGATGTAAGGAAACAAATTGAACTAAAAATTGTTGTTTATTCTTCAGTCATTTCAGACTTTGTGACCCCCTTTTAAGGTTGTCAGAGATACTAGACTTGTCTGCCACTTCCTTCTCCGTCTCATTTTACAGATGGGGAAACTGAGGCAAACAGAGTAAGTGGCTTGCCTGGGATTACACAGCTCGCAAGAGTCTGAGGCCAGATTTGACTCGGGTCTTTCTGATTCCAGAACCAGCACTCTTATGTACTGCACCCGCTAGCTGCCCTAACGATTAGAACTATCCCAAAGCTCAGTAGGCTGACTTACTGGGGACAGGGTTCACTGTCACTGGCTATCTTCAAACAAACATTAAATGAAGCACAGGGCAGGTATGTGGTAGGAAACTCTGCATGTAGATGCTTGATTATATGTATATATACATGCATAGGTTACATGCTTCAAACTTTGAGATCTGTGATTCTATTAACATGGCAGGACTAGAGTTCAAGAGAGAAATTTGGGCAATATATAGGCACATTTACACACATACACATACATACATATGAGTAATCAGCATAGTGGTGATCGCCAAACTTGGTGGACTTAAGAGAAGACAAGAAGACCCAGGACAGATCTTAGGGTAATACCTGTTTTTAGTGGGTTGAAGATAGACGATGACCCAGCAAACCAGACTAAGAAAGACAAGATCAGACTTTATCTGGTAGCATGATTGTAATCCTATTTTTTTAAAAAAGCAAATAAGTTAAATTATCAAAAGGTAAATGAGTAATGAAATTATCGATGGATTAACAAAGGTCCAAGAGGCAAATGATTTAAGCACACCTAAAAGCAGACCCTCATCGGGGGAAGCAAAAGTAGAAGAACTGAATGCCATATAAACTAAGATAGTGACCTACAGGAGAATTGGTGTCTCTGGAGAGAAGAAATTGAAAGAGTTAGAGCCTGCAAAAATATGAAGAAGAGCAATGGGAAATAAATGAGAAGAGATCATGCATCCGAAATAATGATAGCTACCATGCACAGATGAGTACCTCTAGAGTACAGAAGATCTAGGCTCAATCCTATCTTTAACACACACAGGCTGAAAGCATTAGCAAATTACTGAACCTCTCCGTTCTCTAGACAACCCTTTAAAATTATAAATCACAAAGAAAGATGCATTCAATATCCACATTGGAAGGAAGAGTTTGTTTGTTTTTTGACCTGGGAGTTTAGGGGGCGGGGGGGGGGTATTCAAATTTCATTGAGAAATGCTCTTGAGAAAAAATGGCTTGACTGACATGGAAAACTTTCTGCAAGCTTAGTTTCCTTCCTGATGCCTTTTTCCAATTGTAAGATGATTCTGCTTGTACTTTTTCATCACCTTTTATAATGTTTTTGCTGATGAGCTTAAAATCATAACTAGTGTTGTCTTTGGTTTTTTGGTCACTTGATTTTTATTTATTTATTTTTGCTGTCTCCAAGTGTTTGCTGACTGAGGCAATTTTGGGGCCCTTTTGATGCTCATTTTGGTTCTTGTTTTTCATCACTTAAACTTTCTTAATAAAGCAGCAAATGGCTTCACTTTTATCCATTTTCCACTTTTCAGTGTCAAGTGTTTTTTTTTTTAATTTATCAGTCAAGAACACTGTACTTGCACACAGTGTTTTTTTTATTAAATGAGGTTCATTTGGACCTTTTTTCTAATTGATCAGTATTACACACCGTCTGATTTTGAAAATGACTGTCATTTTCCATGTTCCACTTTCTTGTTTTTTTTATGTGTTCTTGTCTTGTGCTTTCCACAATTGGTGTCTTCCATTTATTTTCTGCAGAAAATATGCATGAAGGCATAATCTCTGTGCCTTTCTATGGTCTCTTTCACTGAATGCTGAACCATATCTTTATATATATATTTATATATATATATGTATGTATACAAATATATATAAAATTTACCTATCCTTCCTTGTGCCCAACTTTACATTGTAGGTCATGAACATCAAAGTTTACTTGATTTGGAAGATTATCCTGGTCAAAACATTTCTTTACCTCCTCATCCTCTGCAATAGATGTTGGTACATAAACTGTAGTTATCTTTATAGTAAACTTTTTGCTTATGCTATCAATTGTGTAAGGCTAAATGACCATGTTTTCATTAAGTGATGTTTCTTGTTGCCTTTGGGCACAGGATGAAACCAATTCCATCAACTGTCTTTTTTTTCTCTCTGAGGAGATCCTTTTAGCCAATACTGTTATTGTAAAATCATTGTACAACAAACGAGTTAATTTATTCCTAGAGGAAAAGAACCATACTTCTCAACACCTATTCTCTGTATTCTTCCACCATTCCCACAAAAGTGGAAGGGTGCTGCCAAAGCCTCAGGAACGTTTTGAATTTGATTCATTGGTTGCTACCTGCAAATAATTTATCACCAATTGGCCAGCCCATGACCTGTAATAAATGTTTAAATTTTAAATTTTAAAAATCCATGACATGTAAAAAAACAAACTTGGTTACCATGATTCAGAAAATAATACCAGGAAAGTGTTCAGAATGTTGGAATATAGACTGAAAAACATCAAATGAGAGAATCAACAGGCCACCACCAGAAAAACAAGCCCAAGACACATGGAGGTTAAATTTATCCATTTCAGTGACAAATAGCAAGTTTTCCAAGTAGCCCAGAAGATGACCTATCAATATAAAGGAAAGGAAATAAAATAGCAGAGTATTGTTCTTTATTTACAAGAAATCATAGGAAAGAATGGAATGGGAAATTATGAAAGGCTAAGGAATTCAAGATATAACTTCTCCCCTCCTCCTCCATCCAGGTCTACAGTAAAATCAATAATGCCAATGCTGCTGGCAAAGATCTCTCAGCCTTCTCCTCTATGTCTTTATTCATCACTCTAACTTCCAATTTACTGGCCATCTTTCTACTGTAAGGAGAGTCTCCCCTTTTGTATTCATATCTCTATAAATTGCTCAATTCATAGCAAATATTAATAAATGTCTCTTCATCTTCCTTCCTTTCTTCCTTCCTTCCTTTCTTTTTCTCTTTTCAACTTATTTGAACCTTCTAGAGCTTAAGCTCCACTGTCATTACCTTCAAGAACCCATCATCACTTCCTTGTAGAAGAAAAGTACTAAATATATCAGCCTATGGCAAACACTTGGGAAGTGTGAAATTTTTAAAGCAATATGATTTTGTGTATATCTTGATGAAGAAAAGTTACTTAAACTTTAATTACTAGTATGTGAATAGGTAATAGACTATATTTCTCACTAACAAAGTTCTCTTTTTAAATGGAGAGAAGGAAATAAGCATTCATTAAGTGCTTAATATGTGCCAGGTACTTTTAAAAAATGCTTTATAAATATTATTTAAATTCATATTGGAATAAACATTATAACAATTTCAAACAATTCCCTATGCTCTGAAATTTAGGTCTCAGTTTTCAGCTCACAATTTAAGTTTCAACTCTAATTATGGAAACACTGTAGTTAACTCAGTAATAGAAGTTGGGAAAGCTTCTATTCAAGCACTCACATCAGAAGAAATTGGAAAAGAAACAGAGAAAATAACTGTACCAATAAATTACATTAATGTTCTCATTTTTCAGAATTTTCTCTGGTGTTGAAAAATACATTCTCCTTAAAGTATTTTGCTTCCCCTTTTATGCTCTTATACATTTTATCATTCTTTTAATTTTTTCAGCCATGAATTGTCTTCTCCTATTTGATGAAGTGTAATCAAGTCAATAATTTTCATTTAACTTCTATTTCATCACATAGCATTTGGTATCCATGCGGACATTTTCACTCCAAACTTAAAGAGCTCTGCAATAATTTGTAGTCATCATAACAGTCACTCTCTGCTGGAGGTTTATTGTGACCTAAAGCCATGAAAAATCCCCAAAGAATGAAGCCCAGGGGTCAAGCTGACAGCAATTTCTCCATTGAGTTACTGTCCACAGCTGCCTAACATTGAGCTGAATGCATCACAGCAAATGCAAAATGAATGTTGTCACCATCAGCAGCAAACATGAGCAGCGTTCCTATGATGCATGAATCCTTTGGTGTAGCCCCTATGGTGAATATAATTTTGGCTCAGCATAGCCCTTTGCCTGAAATAGCTTAGTGTGATATCAGAGAGCATCAATTTGAGTCATTCAACAGATGTTTATTAACCCCCTTCTATGTATAAGACACTGCCTATAAAAATAAAATCAAAGTAGTGTTTGTCCTCAGGAAGCTTACTGTCTCTTTGAGAAGATACAGCCTGAATCTATGTTAGTGAATACATACTTTGCAGAAAAAGAGAACCCTTAGGGTATAAAAAGGCTTCAAATAAGTTGTTCTTGAACTGAGCATTGAATCTGAAGATGCGAAGAGTTGCAGCTGAAGAAGGAATGCCTTTCAGGTGTGGGAATCAGCGTGTGTCAAGAGAAAGAGCTAGAAGATGGAAAGCTGTCATTCTGGATGGGTGAATAGAAATCAGGGAAGACAGGATAAGAAAAGAAAGTGGTGTGTGAGAAAAATAATTACATCAGATCTCTGATAAAAGTCTGATCTCCAGGATTTGGTGCAAATATATGATGAGATCCCCAAAGGATAAGTGGTCAAAGGATTTGAACACTTCTCAAAAGAAGAATAACAAAAACAGAGAAACCTGAAAAATGGAACCAGTAGATGAGGGGATGCATAATGAATTCTATATTGAACATACTGAGTTTGATATGCTTTGGGGGAGAGTTCAAGGGGACAGTTGGTAATGTCAGAAGGGAACTCAGGAGAGAGAGGAGCTCTGCTCACTCTTCTTTTGGAACTTCAGGGACAAACTGGTCCAAATTATGCTTGAGCAAGAAGCTGCCTACAGTGTATCTTGTCCAGCTTATTAGTGTCTTTTCTAAAATTTGTCTCTCCAGCTGAAGTCTTTCCTTCTTCCATACAGCTGTCAGAATGACCATCTGACACTCTCTCCTCACTGCAACCTCAGAGTTCCTCACTTCTTTCAAGGCTCAGTTCAGGTATCACCTTTTAGAAGAAGTTTTTCTTGATCTTCCCAATTGTTCATACTTTTGTTCCCTAACTATCTTGTTTTCAACTATTTTGTATATATTTGTGATTATTTTTATATACGTATATATATAATGATCTATCTATCTATACACAACATAAGTAATTAAGTAATCATGTGAGCTTCCTGAAAGTGGAATCTTTTTTTCTTATTTTGATTTCTCCCCAGAATTTAGCACACAAGACATAAGAGATGCTCATCTATGATCAGAATCGCACCACCTTCATGACTGAGGATTTTGAAATTCTAACTTTTGGTCGTGGCTTATCATCCACATTTCTAACTATTTTTTATAAAACTCCTCTTTGACCTTATTGTGATCTTCAGTATTAAGACTCCTTCCTATTCTTTGAGCCCCTCTCTCAGTCTGCCTTTTCTAAGTTTAGCTTAGATCTTTCACTTTCATGCCTCTCTTTAATCACTATGTCTTTTTTCATTTTTTCATTCTCCTTAACCTCATTAGTATTTGCCTCTTTGGTCACCAGCTCCATTCTATCCAATCAAAGAATTCATTAAGCATTTACTTCGTACCTACTATGCGCCAGGCCCAAAGCTAGGTACTGGTAATACATATTCAAACATGACATAGCCCCATGTCTCAATATGATATTCTATTTGAGAAAAAAATATATACATATAAACTAAATGCAGAGTGTTTATAAAGTAATTTTTGCAGGGGGAGAGAAGTGCCCATAGGTATTTATTCAGTAAGGTTTGCAAAGTGGTTTACAAATATTAACTCGTTTTATTCTCACAGCAGCCTTGGCAAGTAGGTGCTGTTATTGTCTTCATTTTATAGAGGAGAAAACTGAGACAGCGATTAAACAACTTATTCAGCATCACATAGCTAGTAAGTTTCTAAGGCAGGATTTGAATTCAGATTTTTCTGACTCTGGGTCCAGAGCTTTTTTCATTATACCACTGGCTGGCATAATGTGAAAAGCCATTTGTTACTTTCTCCTTCCTTGGATTCAGAGATACCGCACTCTTCTAGCTCTCTTCTTACTTTTCTGGTTATCCCTTCTACATGGAACCAGGGCTCTTCTGATTGGCAGATCTGTCTTTTAGAAAAGAGATGTGGCAAAAAGAGGCAGCACCAGCATGGTAGATTTGGGAATGGAGATCTGACAATAAATATTAATGCAAAAATATATATATGTATATATAAATGCACTGGGTATAGCTATGAGACAAACTTGGTTGGACATGCCCTCCTTGTGTTATTCCCTCTTCCTAACAGGAAAAGAAATCTTTCTAGATCACACTTTTTTCTTCCCACTAGGAAAAGGAAGAAGATGTACACCTTTCTCTTATCCTTTACCCTTTTGAATAAGAGATTGGATCCTCAGAGTCTGAATGTCTTCTCTGTTGTTTTGCAGTAGTTCAAGAGCTCTCACAGATCATGGTGGTCTCAGTGACTTCCAGGGGTACCGAGACTGATTTGCTGCAATTTCTGGCAAAGACTCGTGCCTTTGCCCTGGGGAGTCCAGACCAGTTCTCTTTATATACAGTATCGTTCTCTTCTCTTTCCTTATTTTGAGTGCTCCCCTCTTATCTGTTCTCAACCATCTTTACAATATACATTTTTCCAGAGCAATATCATGTACTTCCTTTGTCTTCATTAACTCTTTTTATCCAGATAATTCAACCCAGAAAACATTTATGAAATACAAACTTAAGATGTAATTCCCAGATCCAGATCTCTTACTTCATCCTCTCTGGGTCAGGACACTCATTTTCAAGTGCCTACCCAGCATCTCCATCTAGCTGGCTGTCACGATCATGTCTTACACGTTTCTTCTATCTGAAATATCTTCCCTCCCCACCTTCCCCTTTTGAATTGCTACCATTGCTCTGAAGTCCAATTCAAATGCCACTTTCTTCTTGATATTGCTGCCCCGATTAATATTCTTCCCTTTCATCATTTCATATAATTTATTTCAAATCTCTATGATTGTAAAAGAAAAATAAACACTGGGAAGCAATTTCCGAGCTCAAACTGACATTTATCAGAGGAGCTGTTGATCACAAAATGTCAGGGTCAGAGATACTCCGATGCTGGGATTTGGACCACCCAAGCTTTGATAGTCTATGCTAGAGAGTCAGATTACACCCCTCCCCTGCCCCCAGAAGGGGAAGGGTCAGCTGAATGTTTCTTCTCTGGGAGGGCAACTAGAGTTTCACCTTTTAGGAGATTTCCTTCTTCAAGAAAGTAACGTCCTTGCTCGTCAGCTCCAGGAAGAGGGGAGGGAAAGAACATGAATCATGTAACCATGGGAAAATATTCTAAATAAATACATTTTTTTAAAAAAGTAAAGTCTTCTTATCTTGTGGCTGATTATGTTATCTCTGTTCCATATGTGGTAACAGCCAAGGCTACTCTGTAGCTTCAAAGCCAACTGAGATGTCACTAATCTATAGGCTACAGAAATGTTTGTACATAATCCAGGACCCTGGAGACATGTATACAACTCTCAGCAATGATGTTTTTGCAGGGCACTTGAAGGGATTTTCCTTGTTATTTTACTCACCATAATCATTGATTACTGATTCTCATACACAATTATTCAATCAACAATGGGGATTTTTGCTTACTATTAAAGCTGGTTATAATTTATCATTATTCTAGATATCTAATAGAATTTCATGCTGAGGCTATAGATCTAAAAAAGCATAAAACAATAAATATAAATTGATTAAAACTGCTTAATTAGGTTATCTTTGACATGATGCATTCATCATGATTATATGCTATAGTCATCTATGTGTGTTTTAGTCCCCCATTAGCTCCACAAGGGCAACAATCGGGTCTTATTTATCTTTTCCAATGTTGAACCCAGTGCTCAGCACACAGTAAGAATATAATGAGTGTTGAATGAATGAGCTTCAGATCTTAAACTTTGGGGAAAGTGAGAGAACTGCTTAGTTCTCTAGTAGATCGTTTTCCCAGCAGAAATGCAAATAGAGTAGATGTAAGTAATGTCATTCACTAAGATGTGTCACATTTTACAAGTAGTTGAAGAATCTGAAGTGAAAAATGTGAACTTGAGAATCTGGAGCCAGAGAACCCATTTTTTAGGCAGAATTATGAAAGAAGAGAGTTGTATTTTAAACTTCCCCAGCCATTCATTTTCTACCACTCTCCCTTCTAGTTAACCAGTTTCTTTTTCTTTTCTTCATAACTTCCCCTCTGAAAAATTTTCTATGAACTGAATATGATAAATTCATTTACCTTAAAAGCAGTTGCCCAGGAGAAAAGAGACTATATTTATTTGTAACAAGGATTAAGGGGGTTTGGGTGGGGGGATAGGAAGTGGGGAAAATGAAGAAATAATAGTGATGCATTAGGCAGGGCAGTGTTGAAATTACTAGTCAAATTTGAAAAACAAATAAAAAAGTTTTATATAGCAGAGATCCGTGATTTTATATTCAGGCCTTTTCCTTGGTCCAGCTCATAAAAATGAAAAAGACTCTTTTTTTTTTTTAAGAAAAAGAAACTTTGAAGTTCTGTGGCTTAAATGGTTCAGTTCAGAGTTGAGACTAACCTAAGGTAGCTACCAATTCCTCTGAATAGACAGATGAAACATTTGTTAAATGTTTTCTGTATACTAAGCTCTATGCTAAGCTCTAGGGAAACAAAAAATCTGGGCAATTTTTGCCCCAAAGGAGCTAATGTTCTTTTGTTTATATTATAAATTTTATTTTTTTCAATGATCAAAAACCTATTTTCTGTCTTTCAACTCTCCACAATTAAAAAAAGAAAAAGAGAAACAAAGCCCTTGTAACCACAAAAATGCAGAGTCAATCAAAATAAATTCCCATATTTTCCATACCCAAAAAAAAAGTCTCAATCTGTGTCCTGAATCCCACCTCTCTGTCAGGAGGTGGGTAGCATGTTTCATCATGGGTCCTCTGGAATCGTTAATCATCACATTAATCATTAATTAATTCTTAAATATTTCAAAATTATTGATCTTTACAGTGTGATTGTTATATATTTTTTCTCCAAAATTTATAAAAAGCTTCCCAAGTTTCTCTGAAACTTTTATTATATAGTTTTTATTTTTATTATATTTTATTTCTCTGCAACATCATTTATTATAGCAACTAGTGTTCCATTACATTCATATCCCATAATTTGTTCAGCCATTCCCTAATGGCACTCCCTTAGTTTTCAGTTTTTTGCCATCACAGAAAGTTGCCATACATGTTTTTGTACCTCTGTGTGCTTTTTCCTCTTTCTTTGATCTCTTTAGGGTATAGGCCTCGTAATGTTATGGCTGGATAAAATGGTATGCACAATTTAGTAACTATTTGGGCAATGTTCCATTTGTTTTACAAAATGACTAGACTAATTCACAGGACCAGCAGAACATGAATATGCCTGTTTTCCTGAAGCCTCTCCAACATTTTTTTCATTTCCCATTTTTATTAACTTTGCCAATCTGATAGGTATGAGGTAGAACCTCAGAACTGCTTTAATTTGCATTTTTTCTAAGTATTAATGGTTTGAGGCATTT
Organism: Monodelphis domestica; assembly: GCF_027887165.1. Classification (NCBI taxonomy): domain Eukaryota; kingdom Metazoa; phylum Chordata; class Mammalia; order Didelphimorphia; family Didelphidae; genus Monodelphis; species Monodelphis domestica. Next base: position 263,857,670 of record NC_077231.1, read on the forward strand.
TTAATATAGCTATTAATAGATTGTATTCCTTCTTTAGAATACTTTCTGCTCATATCCTTTGACATTTTATTAAGTAGGGGATATATCATATTCTTAAAAATTTAAATCAATTCCTTATATGTTTTGGAAATGAGTGAGACCTTTATCAGAGAAACTTGTTGGACACATTTTTTCCAATTATGTCTCTTTTCTGATTTTTAATGTATTGGTTTTGTTTTTGCAAAAAAAAATTAATTTTTGTACTTAAAATTATTATTGATTTTATCATCTATGATTCTCTTTATCCCTTGCTTAGTCATAAAGTCTTACCCACTTCATATAGCTGAAGATAATTTCTTGCCTGCGAAGGGAAAAGATGACACATAAAGAGGAGGTAGAAAGAAGATTGTGGGGCTAATGGCCAGAGCAAGATAAGGCAAAGGCTCACCTATCAGAGGCCAGGGTAGATCCAGTGGCTTGTCCAAGTTTTTGATAGGGATGAAATGGAGATGATGGCCAGAGTGGAGCCAACATGGTTTTGGGTTTGTGGCTAGGAATTGCTCCCATAAATGATCTTGCCTCCTGGGTTTCTTTCATCTTGGGAATATTCCTTTTAGCCATCCTCAAAGTTTTCTTCCTTCTTGGTTCCATGAGTCATCAGGTTCTGTCATATACTCTGAAAATTTTCCTTATTCCTGCCCATTTCTATTCAGCTGCCCCATTCCTAACCCAAACCCTTCTCACTACATGCCTAAAACACTGCAATTGTCTACCACTCCACTCCCTGCCTGAAATCTCTTCCCATTTCAATCCATTCTTCTCACTGCAGTCAAGTTTCCCTCTCACAAATAGCCATTTTTAAAACCCTGCTCCAGATCTATTCAAGGTTTCCTTGCCCACAAGATAATTTGAACTCAGCCTTCTATTCAAGACTTTCTGTATTTTGGCCCCAATTTAACTCTCTACTGCTATGCTACTACAGAGACATCTTCAATGATATTTTCCCAAATGGTTTCTAATTCAGTAAAAAAAAAAAAGTTCAGAGGGCAATTTGGAACTATGCCCAAAGGGTGATAAAAAACTGTCCGCTCTTTGATCCAGCCATAGCACTGCTGGGCTCTTTGTACCCCAAAGAGATAATAAGGAAAAAGACACATACAAGAATATTCATAGCAGCCCTCTTTGTGGTGGCCAAAAACTGGAAAACGAGGGGATGCCCATCAATTGCGGAATGGCTGAACAAACTGTGGTATATGTTGGTGATGGAATACTATTGTGCAAAAAGGAATAATAAAGTGGAGGAATTCCATGGAGACTGGAACAACCTCCAGGAAGTGATGCAGAGCAAAAGGAGCAGAACCAGGAAAACATTGTACACAGAGACTGATACACTGTGGTACAATCAAATGTAACACACTTCTCCATTAGTGTCAATGCAATGTCCCTCAACATCCTGCAGGGATCTAGGAGAAAAAACATTATCCACAAGCAGAGGACAAACTGTGGGAGTAAAAACACCAATGAAAAGCAACTGCTTGACTACAGGGGTTGAGGGGATATGACTGAGGAGAGACTCTAAATGAACACTCGAATGCAAATACCAACAACATGGAAATGGGTTTGAATCAAGAACACATGTGATACCCAGTGGAATCATGCATCGGCTATAGGAGAGGTGGGGGGGGGGGGGGAGAAAAGAAAATTATCTTTGTCTCCAATGAGTAATGTTTGGAAATGACCAAATAAAATAATGTTTAAAAATTTTTTTTTTTCCTTTTTGGTCATGTTATCCAATCTGAAAGGTGTGAAGTGGTATCTCAGAGTTGTTTGAATCTGCATTTATCTAATCAATAGTGATCTGAAGTATCTTTTCATATGACTATAAATTTTTTAAATTTCTTCCTCTGAGAATTGCTTGTTCATGTTCTTTGTCTTTTTATCAATTGAAGAATGTTTTGTATTCTTATAAATTTGGCTCAGTTCTCTATACATCTGAGATATTAAGCCTTTGTCAGAGATACTTGCTTTAATTTTTTTCTTATTTATTGTTTTTAATTTGCTTCCCTGTTGTTGAATTGTTTTGTCTGTATATAATCTTTTTAATTTAATGTAATCAAAATTATACATTTCATTTTTCATTTAAAAAAGTTCCTTGGTAGTTTGAAAGGTATGGCACTAAATAAATAAATTAGTTTGGATAGGATTGTCATTTTTATTATGTTAGCACATCCTACTCATGAGCAGTTAATGTTTTTCCAGTTGTTTAGATCTAGTTTTAATTGTGTGGAAAGTGTTTTGTAGTTGTGTTCATATAGTTCCTGTGTTTGTCTTGGTAGATAGATTCCCAAGTATTTTATATTATCTAGGGTAATTTTAAATGGAATTTTTCTTTCTAACTCTTGCTGCTGGATATGTTTCCCAAATGGTTTCAAAGTAAGAAAGTTAAAACATTAAAGTCACACTTTATACTATCATCTCAGAGTCCCAATAGGGTTTTGGTCCCAAAGAATCCAGTTCTGGACTCAGACTCTGAAGAGCTCAAAAAGGAATTCAAAATTCAAATAAGACAGGTTGAAGAAAAAATGGGGAAAAGAAAACAATAGCTTAAAAAAAACAGAATGCAGTTCCTCTTCCTTGCCTCAACAGCTCCATTTCTATAGTCAGCTCTGCCTATGGAATTATTGCCTCCAGAACATTATTTCATTGCCTTTCTTTGGAAGTCATTGTGCACATTTGGAGGCGTATTGCTGCCCAAGGCAACAGAACCCTTCCTGTTACCTATTGTTCCCTGAGCAGTGGACTTGCTGTCCCTCCTCCCAAGGGCTCCCCATTCTCAAAGATCCCCTTCCAGTCTTGCCTGTCTGTTAGACTTTCCTTATCGTCTTTCTTACCCAGAGCACCTTGTACCTTGGAGGGGAAAGAGGGGAGATCATCATTTCCCCAAATAAATTCTAGGAATCTGGAGGAAGTGGGGCAGTGACTTATGAGATCAAATGAGATAATATTCGTAAAATTCTTAGCACAATGCCTGTCCCATAGTAGGCACCAATATAGAATAGTCTATTCCCTTCCTCATTCCCTTCTTATCTCTTTTGATCCTAATTGATTAGCATGAGGTACTGCAACCAATTTTTATTGATGCTGCAATTCAGGGTTGACCTTGATCTGATTAGGATGTGTGCTGGTTACACAAAGAAAAGTAGAAGTAATTTTGTAATAGATCATGTGATATTGTAAATAGAGGGCTAACCTGGGCGTCCCGAGGATCTGGTTTTAAGATTTGCCTCTGACATTCTAGCTCTGTGACTCTGGGCAAGTCATTCAACTTCTTAGCTGGCTAAGACCAAAGGTTACTGATGAGTTCTTTTTTAGAATCAATACTGTGTATTGGTTCCAAAGTAGAAGAGCAATAAGGGTTGTGACTTGCCCAGAGTCATCCAGCTAGGAAGTGTCTGAGGCTAGATTTGAACCCAAGATCTCCCATCTCTAGGCCTGGCTCTCAATCCATACTGATAAGTTCTTGGTCTGTATCAATAGAAGGAGTTCCCTGCACCAATTAATTCACATGTCTGGAACAAACAATATAATAAAACAGAAAGCTTGATAACTGTTGCCTCTTTTCCTACAATTATGCCCATTTGTAGAAATTCCCTTGTCTCTAGGTGGCATCTAGGTCCTAGATAAAAGGCACCCATGTTGGAGTATACCCCTTTGTGAGTCAATTACTTATTCCTAAAAAGGATGAGTAAAAAGAAAAACAAAAAAAATGTACTAATAAGTAAAAAATAGGAGCTGGTTTTATGAAAAAAAAAACCTATAAATAAATAAACCATTGGTTAATTTGATTTAAAATAAGAAAGAAGAAAACCAAATTACCAGCATCAAAAATAAAAAGGGTGAATGCACCGCCAATGAAGACAAGATTAAAGCAATTATTAGGAGCTATTTTGCCCAATTATATGCCAGTAAAACTGACAATCTAAGTGAAATGGATGAATATTTACAAAAATATAAATTGCCCAAATTAGCAGAAGAGGAAATAGAATACTTAAATAACCCTGTCTTAGAAACAGAAATTGAACAAACCATTAATGAGCTCCCTAAGAAAAAAATCTCTAGGACCAGATGGTTTTACAAATTCGACCAAACAGTTAAGGAATAATAAAACCCAATACTATATAAACTATCTGGAAAAGTAAGTAAAGAGTGCTACCAAATTTCTTTTAGGATACAAGTATACCTAAACCAGGGAGAACAAAAACAGAGAAATAAAGCTTTATTGGTGCATAATTTTAAAATAAAATACTACCAAGGATATTGTAGCACTATATCACAAAGATCATACCCCATGGTCAAGTGGGACTTATATTAGAAATTCAGGGCTGAACAGTATTAAGATAACTATAAACATAATTAACCATAACTGTAACAAAACCAACAAAAATAATATCATTATCTCAGTAGAGGAAGAAAAAAGCTTTTGACAAAATTCAACCTAATTCTTATTAAAACACTAGAAAATAGATATAAATGGAGCTTTCCATAAAATTATAAATAGTATCTATCTAAAACCATCAACAAGCTTAAAAGCCTTTCAAATAAGCTCAGGGGTGAAGCAAGGATGACAATTATCATCATTATTATTCAATACCGTATTATAATTTCTAGCTATGACACTAAAACAAGAAAAAGAAATTGAAGGAATTAGAATAGGCAGTGAGGAAACAAAAATTATTACTTTTTGCAGATGATATGATGGTATACTTAGATAACCCTAGAGAATCAACTTTAAAATGGTTGTAACAATTAACTTCAGCTAAGTTGCAGGGTATAGGATAAATCACTGGCATTTCTATATATTACCAACAAAACCCAGTAGGAAAAGATGGAAAGAGATTCTATTTAAAATACTTACAGATATTTTAAAATATTTGGAAGTCTACCTGCCAAAACAAACCTAGGGACTATATCAATGCAATTACAAAACACTTTTCATACAAATAAAGACAAATCTAAACAGTTGGAGAAATATTAATTGCTTATGGATAGGTTAAGCCAATGTAATAAAAATGGCAGTGCTACTTAAATTAATTTTTTCAAGCCATACCAAATCAGACTATCAATGAATTATTTTATAGACTGATTAAAAAATAAAATTCACCTGGAAAAGCAAAAAATCAAGAATATCAAGGGAATCCAAGAAAAAAAATTCAAAAGGAGATGACCCAGCAATTACAGATTTTAAACTGTATTTCAAATCAGTAACCATCAAAAAATTCTGACACAGTAGTAAAGTGACCATACTAATCTAGTGTTTAATAAACCCAAAGATCCAAGTTTGGGGATTAGAACTCATAATTTATAACAAAAATTTCTAGGAAAACTGGAAAGTAGAAGGGTAGAAACTAGACATAGACCAGCATCTCACACTGTGTACCAAAGTAAGGTGGAAATGGGCAAATTATTTAGACATAAAGGATGATATCACTCATAAGTAAATTAGGGATGTATGGAAAATTCTTTTTATCACATCTCTGGATAAGGTAAGAATGTATGACCAAACAAGAGAAGAGGGGATCACAGGATTTAAAATGGATAATTGTGATTACATGAAATTAAAAAGGTTTTGGACAAACAAAACATGCAGCCAAAATTAGGAGAGCAGGGAACTGGGGGGTGGGGAGATTTAAAGCAAGTTTAGCTGATAAAGAGTAGATAACCAAACCAATTTTGTTTGTGTGTGTGTGTTTTTTAATAAAAGCCATTCCTCAATTGATAAATGGAGCAACTAGGTGGCACAGTGGAACGAATGGTGAGCCTGAGTAAGGAAGACTTATCTTCCCGAGTTCAATTCTGACCCCTGACACTAGCTATGTGACCCTAGTCAAGTCACCCAGTTCACCTCAGTTTCCTCATCACTAAAATGAGTTAGAGAAGAAAATAGCAAACCACAACATTATCTTTAAAGGACTGAAAAATGCCTGAACAACAACAAAGGATATGAACGGGCTGTTTTTTTTTTTCAGAAGACAATGACAAAGCTATTAATAATCACATAAAAATGCTCCAAAATCACTATTGATTACAGAAATGAAAATGAAAACAACTCTGAGATGCTACCACTTTATATCTATCAGATTGGCTAACATGAAAGAAAAGGAAAATCATAAATGCTTGAAGGGATGTGGAAAAATAGGGACCCTAATGCAATATTGGTGGAATTGGGAACCAATCTAACCCTTCTGGAAAGCAATTTGGAACTAAGCCAAGGGTTATAAAATTGTGCTTACTCTTTGACCCAGCAATGCCGTTACTACATTTATATCCCAGAAAAGATCCTTTAAAAAAAGGAAAATAAACTATATGTACAAAAATATTTATAGCAGTTCTTTTTGTAGTGTCAAAAAATTGGTATTTAAGGGGATGCCCATCAATTGGGGGAATGGCTAAACAAGTTGTGGCTTGTGATTGTGATGGAATACTATACAAACAGGATAGTTTTAGGGGAAGGCTTATAAGAACTGATGCAAAGTGAAATGAGCAGAACCAGAAATTCATTGTACGTTGTACATTGTGCAGTAATATTGAGAGGATGATCAACAATTAAAGATTTAGCTATTTTTCAATACAATGATCCATGACAGTTCCATAGGATCTATGATGAAGAATGCTATCCCACCTCCAGAGAGAAAACTGAATGTAAATTGAAGCATACTTTTCTCACTTTTTAAATTTTTCTTGCTTTTTACTTTTTTAAAAAACACGGATAATATAACATTTCATGTTTTGCATGACTTTATACATATAAGTGATATCATATTTGCCTTAATGGGTTTGTGAGAGGCTGGAGGGAGGTAGAGAATTTGGAACTCAATTTTTTTTTTAAAAAGCTGAATTTTAGGGGCAGCTGGGTAGCTCAGTGGATTGAGAGCTAGCCCTAGAGATGGGAGGTCCTAGGTTCAAATCTGCCCTCAGACACTTCCCAGCTGTGTGAACCTGGGCAAGTCACTTGACCCCCATTGCCTGCCCTTACCACTCTTCTGCCTTGGAGCCAATACACAGTATTGACTCCAAGACGGAAGGTAAGGGTTTAAAAAAAAAAAGCTGAATTTTATGAATAGATAGGTTAATAAATAATTTACCCCTCCCTAATTTTTAAAGTATTGCTTACTCTGGTTAATATTTAAGAAAAAGCAACTTTCTTTGTTTTCTGTCCTATTTAGTGTAAAATGCTACAAATATATGTGTATCTTATATTTTAACATTCAAATGAGAAAAGTGAATTTTAAAATATTTCTTTTCTCTTAAGTCAGTTGTATATTTAACTTAAGTGGTTTGCATAATTGGTTGTTGTTTTTTTAACAAATAGAGCAACATACAATTTGGACCAGTTTTTGAATTGCTTAGGAATCATCACCTTGCCTCATTTTACCTAATTTTACTTATTAGCTTTATGATCTTGGGCAAGTCCTTTATCCCTGTTTGCCTCAGTTTCCTCATCTGTAAAATGAACTAAAGAAGAAAATGGCAAACTACTCCAAGTATCTTCACTAAGAAAACCCCAAATGGGGTCACAAAGAACTGAACTCAACTGATTAAAAACTAAAAAACAAAAATGATTGGTGGCAAAATCCTTGAGATCAGGGATCATATCATTTTTGTCATGTAGCTCTCCTCAAACCTTCTCTTTTGGTTTGTAGTTACTAAATAAATGATTGTAGAAAATGGCAAACTACTCCAAGTATCTTCACTAAGAAAACCCCAAATGGGGTCACAAAGAACTGAACTCGACTGATTAAAAACTGAAAAACAAAAACAATTGGTGGCAAAATCCTTGAGGTCAGGGATCATATCATTTTTGTCATGGAGCTCTCCTCAAACCTCTTCTGGTTTGTAGTTATTAAATAAATGATTGTAGATTCCATTTTTAAGTGTTTGACAATTATATCTGACCTGACCTTGTAATATTGAAAAAGCTAAGAGTAAGAATTTATTTTAATAAGATCAAAATCTATGACAATAAGTATAATTAAGATATTAATACTTCTACGATAAAGAATGGAAGTAAAAAAATAAAATCAATAAGTAATAAAAATGGAAAGTTAATGGTGATCATGTTTTGTTAGTGCCATTATAATGAAATTTGCAAATAATTCAGTTCTCTAAGTGCTTCTTTTCCTGCCTTTCTGATTTTAACAATAGTCATCACTCACATTAATGAAAAAAATTATACAAAATGATAAATTAAAATAAGGTTTATCTCTGCTCTTGGTCATAAAGAAAATAAAATTTACTCAAATTGGCATTATATTTATGTAATTTCAATATCTCAACTCCCTAAGAAAATCTTGAAAAATATTCTTTTTTTGGTTTACCATGAAATATGAAGATATCAAACATTGTGACTTCTTATTAAGTGAATTGTTTTTTTCAGTGTACAATAAATTAAGTTGAAAGTGCTGCTAAAGCAAACTATTTTTGTTAATTTCTTCAAAACTTCTTTTTTCAGGATGCCAGACAGTTTTATGCAGAATATAAAGAGACAAAATTGAAGGAAAAAGAAGATGCCTTGGCTAGAGCTGAACTTGAAACGCTTCAAAGTGAGTTTTAACCATTGTCTTATTGCAGTAACAATATCAAGTAAAATTCCTCAAAAAAATCTACTCAAATAGCATAAAAATGTAATTTTTCTTGGCTTTTTGATGCCACTTTAATGAAAGGAAACCGAATGTTCATATTTCTTTTATTGAGTCTAATTAAGATCACTTTTTTTGTTAATTCACTTTTATTGCATTTTCTATTTGAATTCTCTCCCTATCTCTTATGCTCCCTGTCCTATTTAGAAGACAAAAACAACAAAACCTATTACAATTATGTATAATCATGCAAAACAAATAAGCTGGGGGGGGGTGGCAAGGAAGAAGGTGTGTGTTTGTGTGTGAGAGAGAGACAGAGAGAAAGAGAAAGCGTGAGAGAGAGAGAGAGAGAGAGAGAGAGAGAGAGAGAGAGAGAGAGAGAGAGAGAGAGAGAGAGAGAAAGGGAGCATAAGAGAGAGAGACACTGCACTCTTAAGTCCATTCACTTTCTCTCTTGAGGTGGATAGTATGTTTCATCATTAATTCATTTAAATTATAATTGGTCTTTGTGTTTATTAGTTACTATATCTTTTAGAGTTGGTTATCTTTACAATATTGTTGTTCTTGTATAAATTATTCTCCTGATTCTGCTTACCTCATGGCATCAGTTCATACAAGTCTCCCAACTTTTTCTGAAATTCTCTCCATCATTTCTTGTGGCACAATTGGATTCCATTATGTTCATGTACTATATGAATTAATTGCCTAGTTGATGGGCATCCGCTCAGTTTCCAGTTCATTGCTGCCCCCAAAAGAGCTGGTATAAATATTTTTTGTCCATATGGATCCTTTTCCTCTTTCTTTGATCTTTTTTGGTTTAGACCTAGTAGCAGCATCACTGGATTAAAGAGTATGCACAGTTTAATAACTGTTGGAGTAGAGTTCCAAGCTGCTTTCCAGAATAGTTGTCTACCAACAAATCATTAGTGCATCTATTTTCCCACAATCCTTCCAACATTTGTAATTTTCCTTCTTTTCCATCTTAGATTTGATAGATATGAGCTAGTACTTCAGATTTGTTTCCATTAATTCCATTAATTATTTATTAATTCAATTAGTTATTAATTCCATTAATTTATTTATTTCATTTCTCAAATTATTAGTGATAAAGAACATAATTTCATATAGATATTGATAGTTTGGATTTCTTAATTTAGGTCTCCTTTCCCCACATTTGTAAAAATTGAGAATGCCATGAGTCACTGAAATACCCCCAATATTCTAACCAGAAGAGGTTTGTGGTTACACAATCTCTCAAATCCTGGCGGCCAATCCCAAACTTCTGAATGTACTAAAATGCTCTTAATCAGTCTAATAATAGTTCACAAAGCCTCAGAAACTGAAGTGAACCCAGAGACCATCTAATCCAACCCGTGCCTGGCCATTATTCCATTATTCACTTTTCCAGAAGGCAGTTCTGCTGAAGCACATGAAGACAATGATGCCATCTCCCCCTATTATGTCTTCTCATTCACATACCAAACATCCTCAGGTCTTTAAAGCAATCTTCACAAAGCACAAACCTGAGACCTTTTGCCATCCTCACAAGCGTTCTTCCGGAGGTTCTTCCCCAGTTGGGATCTGACCAGAACAGGCCCGTAGGGCATCCCCTCCCTCTTCCTGGGACACGATTCCTCTGTCTCACAATCTAAAATTAGCCTTTCTGCCTGTTGGCTCATTGATATTTCTGCCCACTAAACACTCAGATGTTTTTCGGAGGCCTTTTTTTTTAGCCCTGTCTTCCCTACATGATATTGATTTGAACCCAAGTATAAGACTTTACGCTGATTTCTTTTATATTTCATTTTTTTAATGTTTGGTCCAACATTCTGATCTCTTCTCTCACCATCTCTCTGCTCAGACTTGTGCCTGAAATATATCCACCACCATCATCTTTGCCTACTGAATTCTTACCAGTCTGTTAGAGCCTAAATAACTACTCAGTTTCTCTGATCTCCTTTGGAGAGTAACAACTTTTCTCCTCTTATCTTACAGAGCATCTTGTTTTACAATCCCTGATGTAGTTATCATGTATTCATTGTTATAGTTACCTGTGAATATTTTCCTACTAGGATACAATAAGTTTGACAAGGGCAGGAGATTTCATTCCCTAAACTTTGTATTTCTCCAAGTGCCTTACATGCAATAGGAACTTAATAAATGGCTTTTTGAGTTTAATTAATTCCCACATTATCATCTCCATGTATCTGGTTGCATCCTATGCTGATTATCTATTAATAAAAACTGGACTTACAATTTTATCATCACCAGGAATTTCTGGGTGAGGAAGCTCTACTTTCTCTGAAACTTAGAGTCTTAGAGAGTTGCCTAGGCAGAAGTATCAGATACCCAGCCACTGCCACCTCCAACCCTCCCAAAATATAATCATGAAATATTTAACAAGATAAATAAAAATACAAACGAATATGATAAAATGTGGCCAGAGGGGATCCTTACGTACCACGTAACAGCCTCTGTTTCTTTTTGAGGTTGCTGCCACTGACCTAAATCACTAAAAGTTTAAGTGTTTCAGCCAGCTTTTATCAGCAGCATGACTTGAATCCAGGTCATCTTGCTCTAAAGTTGGTTCTCTCCTATGTTCTGCTACTTGTATATACAGAAAATGTGTATATGTGTGCATGTGGGTATGTACACATGAATATTGTAAGATTTAAATTAATGTCCACTGCAAATAAAGTTTATTAATAATCACTTGAAGTAGAAGGAATAAAAAGAAAATGGAAGCATAAAAACCCAATTGTCTAATAAAAGTAAAGCCACGTAAGTTCTCCTGGCTCTCAAAAAACCCACGTCCACCGCTGCCTGAGATCACAAGAAGAGAGAGGGAGAAGCGGGACTCCATGAAATTTATATCCTGCCTACATCAGTCCATAACATGAGGGGAGTGGGGTGCTAGGAATTGTAGTTTGGGGGTTCAGATTCCAATGACACAATATAGAATAATTGAATAATAAATACAAAATAGTTAAATGCAAGGTATTTAGGTTTGGAGAGCACTAGCCATGGGGGAAAGGAGAACAAGGATCAGGAAAGGCTTCTTTTTTATTTTAAAGTTATTTTATTTTACCAATGATGTATAATAACAAATTTCCACGTATGTTTTTCAGAGTTATAGGAACCAAATTTCTCTCCTTCTCTCCCCCATCCTAGAGATGGCAAGCCCATTTCATCTGGGTTCTACGTGTATTATTATGCAAAACATTTCCATATTGGTCATTTTTATAAGAGAAAAATCCTATACAATCAAAACCTCAAGACAAAAACCCAAATAAACCAAAGTGAAAAATTGCATGCTTCCATCCTACACTGGAAAGTGGAGACCTCTCTGTAGAATTGTGAAAATTCCCATTCACCAGATAGGAAATGCCTTGGTTATCAGGTGCTAATTGCCTTGGCATTCTTTCTGACATTCCAAGATCAGATCTGAATAGAAAGGCCACACAAGGCAGCTAATATTTTCTCTGCCCTGGGAAATATTACTTTACAAGTACTTGTGTGTTTCACCTACTGTATGGAGAGCACAGTCCTTGTCCCTATAGAAAAGATTTTAAAACAATATAAATTAAAATTTTAAACCTGCCCCAAAGGATTACATTATTTGCTTCAGGGACACAAAATGTACACTAATAATGGAACCTGAAAACAATGACAAAAAGACATATCATTAAACAGAAATAAAGCATTAACGGTTAAAATAAAGATGCTACATGTCCTAATATTCTACCTAAGAAGTGATACTAAAGCCACATCTACTATATGGCCCTGAAAAGAATGTTCTCTCCCCCAGAATCCTTGGTTGGCACTGTCAAGTGGTTCAACTTCAGAAATCTCTGTGGGTCTTCTCAGTGGAGCTGACATTAAAAAAGATACATTTCTATCTGCTTTTTTGCTCAGCCCTTAGGACCCTGGACCTTTCCATCCAGCTGGAAGCTGAAATCTTCTCTGTGAAGTGACCGCCTTCCTTTTCTTTTCCCCAGCACTTCCTCCAATCCTTTTGCACAAAGTATTTTATAAGAACTTTTAAATTCATTTGAGATTGAATATATAATTTCCAAAAACTGGGCAGGTTTTGAAAAGTATCATCAGTAAGATAGGAAAGGTAATCAAAACCTTCCTTGACCCCAAGCAGACAATAGTTGATTGTATAGAAAATGACCAGCAGTCAGAGAATCTGAATTCACACCGAAAGCCTTAATCATTTTAATTAGACTGAATGAGGTTCCCCACATTTAAAATAGAGTTTAGAATAAATTGGGTTTTTTCCCAACTTACTACAATGCATAGAAATATTTTAAATTTTGTCTAAGGTGATCAGTGGGTGTATTATAATAAAAGAAACCTAGACAGGAAATCTGAGTATTTCGATTTTGTTGCCAATTTCTAGATCTATCTTGACCCAGGCTATTCTGTACAGTTTACACTCTCATGGAACGCACTTCTTTCTCACCACGACCTCACAGAATTCCAAGCTTCCTGCAAAGCTCAGCTCATCTGCCACCTCCTACCTGAATCTTTTCCTTGTCCCCCAGCTGCTCATGGCTCCTCTCCCTTGAAAGAATGCTTTTTGTTCCTTTCAGACATTATTTGTGGCTGTGAGTGTGTACATCCATATTTTTCCCCTTGGTAGAATTCCCTTGCTCCTAAGGGCAGGAACAGTTTTACGTTGTCTGTTTCCAAATACCCAGCACGGAACTTGGCACAGACGTGGCACTTAATAAATACAGTAGGCTTTTGCATCTCTAAAACAGACGTGTGGGACTGCACTAGAACCTGGGCTCCTTTAGAGTTTCCTCATCCTTCATTTCTGAATGAATAATGCTTGTTGTTCTTACTGCTGCAGTGGTACATGTTAATGGTAACCAGCACATGTTAATTAATGTTAAAAGACTTGGAGGATGTCCCTGGCATGCCCCTTCCCTTGGAGAATGTCCTGGAGGACAGGATGAGGTTTAGTTAGTTCGTGAATGTATTTACCCACTTTTATGAGGTTATAAGGCTATTAATATATATATTTTTAAGGGAAAAAAGGAAAATAATAATTTTTCTCTAAACTGAGCAAGAAAGGCAAAAATCTAAATTCCAACTAAAAGCTAGTGTTCATTCTTTGTAATCTCTTCACTGCCTCCAACAAAACATATCATTTTTATTCCTTTTCTTTTGGATATTTGTTTGCTATGCTAATACTCAGTATCTCCAATTATGGGGTGTAGTGAATAATTCTGTCATTGTTTCTATTTAGGCACTTAAATATGGATGATATTTTACAGTATTTATAAATAGAAGTTAAAAAATGTTGCAGCAATATAAAAAGTAACTGTCCCCTTAACAATTTAATGAGACTTTCCAAAATTTTAGGGTCACTTTAAATTTTTTTCAGAAGGTTTTTTTCTCCCTTTAAAAATTCTCCCCTTAAAAATGCAGCTATTTTATTTCAATCTTTTCCTTTGCCAAAAACATTCATAATATTTGAATCTATATACCCATTGTTCCAATACAAATGTATTAATCTCTTCTGGACATGTTCTTTTGTCCCAAGACTGAGGAACCTATTTAAAAATTATATTAATTAAATATCTGAAAACTTTCAACTAGCTAAGAAGTTTAAAGATGGATCAGCCAGTAATTCTAGCTATTAGAATGAGTGCCAAATGAGTGCTCAGAGATATATTGTTGAGAAGAAAAACAAAACCAAAAACAAACAAACAACAGCCCAAAAAAAAAAAACCTTGGTGCTTGGCTTTGGATGCTTACCTATTAGGACTTTAGAAGACGTAGTAGGGCTTTTTCATCTCCAATTTCTGAAATCCATTGTATATTTAGAGAAGGTGATAGTATTCAGTGTTAAAGATATTAAAGAGCAGACACATTCACTGTTAATAATGTCAAAAACTGTCATGTGTTTGGGCTTTTTAAAAATTTAGTCTCCAATGGTTACATGCAAAGAATCTTTTAATTAATTTTGTTAACTTCATTATGGTGTTCTGCATTGTATACTTTAGAATTAATATATAAAGGCCGAAAATCCCCCAGTGTGCATTTCATTTGCCCCCATCCTTCTTAATTTTAAAGACCATCATTGGAATACTGAGTTCATAATAACATTTCCATCTACTTAATTGAGTAAATGCATCTCATGCAGATTAGCAATAGCTGTTTTATGCTGCCTGTTTTTCATGACCTAATTGCTAATCTGCCCTCATGTCTGTCTGCTTTACTGCTGAGATTGTGTAATATTCTCTGAGGGTTGAACTAGAACTGTGTAGGGGGAATTCCATATAATTTGCAAATCGGAGAAAATGCAGCATGGAGGTCTTATTAAAATTATGGGGTTTTTGCTAGAGAGGACAAAAGGTGTGAAAAAGGTAATTTCCTGGAAAGTAAATATTATCCTTTTGGGAAATCTTTGTGCCAAAATTCTGTTGATGTCTGCTTGGGAAATTTTTTGGCATTCCTCATGTCTTCTTTGGATTGTTTTATTTTTATGGTTTAAATTTAAATTATGACTATTTAGTAAGATGTAACTTTTATATTAATCTTTAGTATTTGTGTAATTATAGCTTTTTTAACTTTTCTAATTTATATTCCTTACATAATGGAGAGAAAAATGGGCAAATCTTTTTATGATAATTTGGCTTTGTCATTTTTATTCTTACCATTATTACTCCTGTCCGAGCTGTCTTCTTGGCCTCACAAAGTCTTAAAATATGGTAAAAATCTAAGCCAAACATTCAGTTTCCATTGTGTAGGTAATTTTTATTCCCAAAAATAGGTTATTTTTCTCTGCTTTTCTCCACTAAATCTTAACCTCCAGTAATAACTGAACATATCTCTCCTCAGGGATAATCCTAACACAGGATTCACTGTGCTTTACCTGTAGTAAATGCCATACTCAAGAGTTAGAAACTTTTCTCACACTGGGGTCCTCTATTTTTATGCCAGATACACGGTCAGAGTCAGGCATGCTAGTCCATAAGGCAAAATCTGACAAAAGATGAGATACACTTTTGGGGTTCAGTCACTTTCAGTTGCATCTGACTCTTCGTGACCCCATATGGAGTTTTCTTGGCAGAGATACCAAGGCGTTTTGCCATTCCTTTTCCAGCTTATTTTATAGATGAGGAAATTGAGGCAAATAGGGTTAAGTGGGTTACACAGCCAGTAAATGTCTGAGGCTGGATTTGAACTCATGAAGATGAATCTTAGCGCTCCATCTACTGTGCTATTTGGCCGCCCAAGTTATGCTTTAACTCTTGAATTAAACATAACAGAAGCTGTAGATGGAAAATGACTTCAGAATTGTATCTTATTGTGATTGTTCATTTATTTTTTATCAATAATGAATAATAACATCCTGGCCTCTTTGTTAATATCAAATTATATAATCCTAAAACACTACAGCATTGTTGCAAAGATGATTTATTACTCAACACTGCCAATCATGTGCTCTTGGGGGATGATTCCAGGGTCTCTGGTATGTTTCTTTTGCTTTTATTTGTTTGCCAGGACACTAAACTTTTGTTCAGTGATCTTTTAAAATTGCCATACTCTATTGTATTCCAGTAGTAGAAAAAAAACTAAAGCATATGGCGCTTGTGCCCACCTGGGTGAAATGCAGTAATAAAAGAAATGCTTCATCGACCTCTATGTCAGGTACCATTTTGAGTGTTTAGATTCTATAATATTCCAATATTTATAATCACTCATTACTGGGAGAACATATAGGTAAAAATATACGCTTTTGTACTTAGAAGAATAGCTTGAGACTGTTGAAAATATTGCATAGTCCCTTAATACAATCAAATTTGCTCTCTTCCTCTGTCAGTTACAGCCCCAATCAGCCATGCTTATCTTAGATGATGGGCATCCACCATCCAACTCAAATGGGCTGGTCATCCAACAGCATGGCACTGCCTGGCAATGGGTGTTCAAGACTTTTCCTCTTAGCAGAGCAAAAGGGAAAATTAGTATAAATCTAGAAGAGAGGATGAGAATGGAAAAAGCCATGGCAACTTGTATTTGACCTATTCAAACAGCTCAGCTCTTAGCATCATGATTGGCAGATTGTAAGTGCTTTATAAATGCTCAATGCCCCACTGACTATTGACATTTGAAAAGAGGGAGACGAATAGAAGAAGGCATATAAGCATTGATCATAACAATTTCTTAAAGAAGATTAAATGATACAAATCAGTAACCATAATAAGGAGTCTAAAATGGCCCAGAAATGCCTTGGCCATTAAGCACTTGACCCCCCCCCCCCCTTTTTTTAAACCCTCTCCTTCTGCTTAGAGTCAATACCAAGTATTGGTTCCAAGGCAAAAGAGCGGTAAGGGCTAGCCAATGGGAGTTAAATGACTTTCCTAGGGTCACCCAGCTGGGAAGTGTCTGAGGCCAGACTTAACTCCAGGACTTCCTTTGTCTAGGCCTGGCTCTCCATCTACTAAGTCACCTAGCTGCCCATCTGGTCTCCTTTCTAAGCAAAGAAAAATGGCGACCAATAATTCTAGTTTAGAATATAATGATATACAAGTCATGATGCTGAAGGCTCAAAAGGGGCATTTTCTCTGGCTGTCACTCCAGGCATGCTCCATGATCCAGTGTTATAGAATAGAATAAGTATTCCAAAGGAGAGGAGTGGAAGATTGTGGACGGTGAACAACAATCAATAAGCATTTACTAAACACACGTTGAGTGTCAGACACAGTTCTAGGATGTGGGAATGCAAAGACAAATTGAAAACTGCTGCCAATAAGGAGAAAGAAGTTGTGAAAAGATTGGTTATGGACCAAACTAAGCAAAGATATCCCAAATGCATTTATGGAGGAAACTGCCAGGAGGATGAAAGAAAAAAATGTAAACATTCCAGCAAGATGGTTGTAAAACCTTTTTTTTTTCACCTCCAGGACAGTAAAACAACCAGGTTGAATTCCAATACCATAGCACCAGACATTCCAAATGAAGACATGGAAACAGTAGTAAAGGAAACAGAAATGGGGAAAGCAGCTGTCCAGAGCAGGATGGGCTGGAGGGAACATAGGGATGAGGAGATCCATCTCCTCCTCTGCTGCATCCCAGCCCCCAGCCCTTGGTGTGCCTCATGATTCCCTCCTGGTCTTGCTTCTCTTCCCCCTCTCTTCATTCTCTCCTCTTCTCTCCTTTCCTCTCCAAAATCTGTCGCAGGCTCTGGCTGCCCATCGGAACATCACTTCCACTCATTGCCCTCAAGACATCTTCAACACAATACACATAAAACTGAACTGATTCTCTTTTCCTGTTTCCTGCCCAAACTTCTCTATTTCTGTTGAAGGTACCATGCAGCGTGTAACGTCTCAGGGTGGTCCTCTTTGTATTATCTTGGACTCTTCACCCTCCCCCATGTAAGATCTGTTGCCAGATCTTGCCGTGTCTACCCTCACGTCTTGCCCCTTCTCTCCACTCTCACTTTGCCATTTTATTTTAGACCTTCATCACCTCTCACTGAGATAATTGTGCAGTCCCCTCCCTGCCGCAAAACTCTTGCCACCCCATTCCATCCCAAGTAATACGGCCAAATTAATCTTTCTTAAATGCAGATCCTACCAAATAACTCTCCTATTTTTAACCCATTCCAGTGGCTTCCTGTTGCCTCCAATATAAAATTTAGACTGCTTTGTTTAGCTTTTAAAGACTGACATCTTTATTTCTAATTTCATTACACGTTATTCATTTGGAGTATCTTCATTTTAAATATAGAGCCAAAGAGCAATCATAATCATTGACTAGTTCCCCAGTTATTTAAGTGTTATTTTCTTTATGTAAAAATCATTTTGTAATGTGGGATGATAATTGCACCTAGCATCTACTTCCTAAGGTTGTTATGAGGATCAAAAGAGATAATGCTTGTAAAGTGCTGTGCATTGGAACATAGAAGAAGCTTAATAAGTGTTTATTTCCTTCCTTTTAATTTAAATTTAATAATTTTAAAATTTAAATATCAAAATAAATAAATTTTAAAATTGTTTCATTAAAAATTGTTTCATAGCTGTTTAATATGTTCTTTATATATCTTGCTAGTTTAATTTCCACATACTTAATTTGTTGCTATTAACTTAAATGATTTTTATTACTACCTTTTCCTCTTGGGTTTTATTAATAGTATTCCAAAAGGTCCATGATTTAAAAAAATTTTTTTTGGTATTATTATTGGGTTTTTTTTGTATTTTTTGTATTTTTTCGGTATTTGGTCTTAATTTTAGTTGATTTTCTTGTTATTCCACATCAGCTAGAAATAACATAATTATATGTCCTTCTTGATTATGCTTATTCTGTAATTTAATTTCTTTATCTTATTGTTATAGCTAACCTTTCTAGTATTACCTCAAATTATAGTAGAAACATTGGATATCCTTGTTTTATCCCATATCTTACTGGAATAACTTTCAGTGTTTCTCTATTACAAATAATACTAGGCCTTGTGTTTTTAAATCATTTCTTAGCTCTGTCTTCAGATACTTTTGATCACATCAATGAAAGCTCCTTTTATTTCAGTGTTTTTGACATTTTTGCCCTAAAAATATTATTTTTTTAAAAGTTTTTTTTCCAGAGGGCAGGTGAGTGGCTCAGTGGATTGAGAGCCAGACTTCGAAATGGAAGATCTTGGGTTCAAATGTGGCCTCAGACATTTCTGTCTCCTCTCTCCCTCTCCATTTCCATCTTTCTTCTCCCCCTCTCCCCCAGGGAGTTCATTATTTGGTTAAGGTTTGCCACTTTCTGTGGCAAGCTACATATTCTCTCTCCTATTCTTTCCTCCAGAGCCTTGATTTCATTTTTTTATCTGATTGTTTTATTCTAGCCATTCATTGTGTAAAATCCATTTTTTCACTTAACTTTTGTTTGAAGTTGTCAGTGAAGTTACTCTTTTCTTCTAGATTGGATTTTCTGATTTAAATCTCTGATTTACCTTTGGGGGAATGTGTATGTGTATGTGCCTATACATGCATGCATGCATACGTACATACATATATACATGCATACATGCATGCATGCATACATACAGACACATATAAAATGACCTTTTCCTTCTGTCTTAGAATCAATATTGTATATTGGTTCCTAGGCCAAAGACTGGTAGGGGCTAGGAAATGGGGATTAAGTGACTTGCTCAAGATCACATACCTAGGAAGTATGTGAGACCAGATTTGAACCCCAAATCTCCCCTCCCTAGACCTGGCTCTTCTTCCACTGAGCCACCCAGTTGCCCCCAGGGGAATGTCTATTCTAAGAGTAATGGTAGATTGTAGAATGCCCCAGAGCTTTGAGATTCCGGGCACTATATCAGTAGAGCTGTCTATAGCTCTGCTGGATAGAGTCAAAGTGATTTTTGGAGTCCCAGTGCCTGAACTGTCCCAATCTCTGAGCATCCTTCTGTCATCCAATAATGGGTTTCTCCTAGGAGCTCTCTGCTCTTTCTATATGCAGGTACAGAGCTTTGTAGGTGCCTCTGTTCAGTCTCTTGTTGTACAAAAAGCTTTCTGTCTTGACCACCTGTGCTGGTATTTTCTGGCTTTTTCTGCTGCCAGTGGATGGACTTCTGGCAGACCTTTATGCAATTCTAGAGTGGATGAAGCTACTTATTGTACTTTTTCACCTGGCTCCTTTGCCTCTGTTCAGGGAATATATGGTCCTGAAGTCCTGCTCCTAACCTTTACATTTTTGAATGTGTCCTTTAGTACTGAGACTTTGATTGCTCCTTGTTTAAAAAAAAAAAAGGAGCAGGGGAAACATTACAACCTATCCTGCCTATCTTAAAGGAATATTAGAAGACAATGAAAAGAATATGCTTTGAAAACTCAAAGCACTTTACACATTGTTCTCGTTCTATAAGAATCACAATCTGATTTTTTCCCTATATGAGTTTATTGGTGCAAAGTGATGATAGCTAAAGAATAAAACTAAGAACTGAATATATTAAAAAGTCTTCTTTGCAATAGATTAGCTAGATATATTTCTTTAAGAATAAAATGTTTCAAGTCTTTCTTACTCTTGGAAAACTTTAATGATATACTTTTTTTTCTTCTTCTTTTTTTTTGTAGAGGAAAAGAAACCTAAAGTTAAAAAAGCAAAACCAGAATTCCCCATGTATACATCTTTGGAACCCAGTGTTTATAAGCCTTCTTATGATCATGGAACTTCAATAGAAGAAATTGAAGAACAAATGGATGATTGGTTAGAGAATCGTAACAAAATACAAAAAAAGAAGGTAAATGAAAATTTAAAACAATAACATAAATTGTAAAGAGCTGCCAACTAGTAGCCAGATAGTGGACTGTATTTTAAAACAATTAGGCCCATTTAAATTATTGAAAATAATACCGTCTTTTTTGCAGGAACTTAATTTTCATCATTATAATAATAAGCAGCAAAAGAACCTGCATTCAAAACCTACCTCAATTTCCTCACCTTTAAAATGGGAATGATCATAAAATGTATCTTACAGGGTTGTTTTTTGCTTTGCTAACTCTGCTAACTTTTGCTAACTTTGCTAACCTTAAAGTACTATATAAATATTATTATTTGTAAGTACTATTTTAACACCTGCCTTTGCCAAGAAAACCCTAAATGGGCTCACAAAGAGTTGGATGTGACTAAAAATGATTGAACAACAAGAGCCACATGTGCTAAGCAATAGAGGTTCTAAGACAACCCAGAAAGTGTCCCTGCCCTCATGGAATTTATGTTCCTCTGTGGGAAACGCTACATACAGATATAAGTAGGATTTGGAAGGATTGTTAAAGACTGCAGACTCTTGAGCTGAGCTTTGAAGAAAACTAGAAATTTTGAGAGAATGAAGGGATCTTAATAGGAAATAGCTTAGAGATGGGACATGCAGTGTCCTGTGAAAAACAGCAAAAAGGCCAGTTTAACAGGACAGCAAAATGCGTCAAAGAAGGGTAATAAGTAATAAGCCCAGGAAGGTCAGTTGGAGCCAAGCCTTTTCTTGTTAAGTCCTTCCAGTCAAGGCCAACTCTTTGTTATCCTAATTGTGATTTTCTCAGCAAAGATCCCAGAATGGTTGGCGTTTCCTTCTCCAGCTCCTGTTTGCCTCAATTTCTAAGAAATGCTTTGGGAAGAGCCCCTATCTCTAAGAAATAATTCTAGCAGCAACATCAAGGGGTCAAGGGGAATGAGCATGTTCATAATTCTCACTGTAAGTTGTCAAGTTTTTATTGAAAAACATCGTACCCATTCATAGCTCCTCCTGGGAAAAGTTTTTTTTTTAACTGAAAAGTAAATTTGTAAGTAAAATTCAAACCAGTTATTGAATTAGTATATTTGTTTATTTCTTTTTGACTGAGGGAAACAATCAGCCTTTGTGTCTCAGAAAATACAGAAAATTATAGATTTTTAAAGGTTCATTTCTGAAATTGATGCTTTATTTAACTGGATTAATAGATTAATGATCCAAGAACTTTTTTAGTTTTCATTCGTTCTATCATTTAGTCCTTTTCCCAAAGTAGTTGTTGATAGCAGTTTTGATTTTTAATGGTTTAAAGCCCTATTTAAAGAGAGATCTGGTTGTATTTACATCTACATATTGTGGTAAAGGCCAATGCTGATTAGACCCTGGAAATGTGAATATGTTCCACATCATATCCTCCCTCAATCCTTGAGCCACTTTGTTATCATCAGAAAATCAAAGCAGAAAGTCTTTCTCTTTCTTTTGTCCTTGCCTCAATCTTCCTTCTGTCCTTGTGACTGCACTGTGGCTGCTGTTGTTGGGCAATGACAGACCGAGCTTGAATTTAACTCTAGGAACTCAGAAGCCAAGAAAATCCTAGGGTAGGAGCAGTAAGGAAGGTGATGCAGGGATACCTCTCTCCTGCAGATCTTCAGCCTTCCTACAATTACAAATTAGTAATTGGTCAGTGTGGTTCCATTCTCAGTCCTTGATCCTCTCTCTTCCTGCTTTCTCTCTTGGTGACTTCCTCAGCTCCTATGAGTTTCATGATCATCTCTAAGCTAATATTTCCAGATTCATAGTTCTTCTCAGTGTTTTTCTAGCTCTCCCTCTCCCACTTCTTTCTCCTTCCTATTCCTGTATCCATCACTCCAGTTCAGGTTCCTGCTGCCTCTAAGACGGGGGCTATTTCACATTTGTTTTTCAACCCTTTAAAACCTTCCAGTATACCTGGCAGGTAGATGGCACTTAAACACATGTTGGTTTATTTACCATAATAAGAATGTCAGACATAATCCCTGGAGACGGGGTAGATGTAGCTGGAAGGGACCACAAAAAGTCATCTTGTTCAATCTCTATGCTCAAGCAATTAGACATCTTAATCCTTACTTTCAGTCTCAACCAATTCTTATTGCATAGCATTTCACAGATAATAAGTGTAAAGGTTTTGTATATTTACAAATAAAAAAAATTTTCATCTTAAAAAGCATTTCTTGCCTTCCCTTATCTTTACAGGAATTAACGTCTAAGCTTTAGGCCTCTCTTTTCTCTGTTGTACCCGAGTTCTGCTCCCCATTACCCGCTCCCTTTGACCTCAAAGCTGCTTCCCTTTGGACTGCTCAAGATTACCTTCATGAATTTTTTTCTTTCTTTCTTTCTTTCTTTCTTTCTTTCTTTCTTTCTTTCTTTCTTTCTTTCTTTCTTTTCTTTTCTTTCTTTCTTTTCTTTCTTTCTTTCTTTCTTTCTTTCTTTCTTTCTTTCTTTCTTTCTTTCTTTCTTTCTTTCTTTCTTTCTTTCTTTCTTTCTCTCTTTCTCTCTTTCTCTCTTTCTCTCTTTCTCTCTTTCTCTCTTTCTCTCTTTCTCTCTTTCTCTCTTTCTCTCTTTCTTTCTCTTTCTTTCTTTCTCTTTCCCTTCTAAGTAATGACCAAACTCTCCTTTCTTCTGCTACAAAGCTTTCTGAATGTCTGATCTATGGTTATACTTTCTCCACTTGGTTCTCTCTGCCCCCCTTCAAGCACCCGCCTTTCTTAACTCCTCGCTGTTCGGCTTCCACCCCTCAATGCTACTGAAATGGTTTTCTCCAAAGTGATTAATTCATCAGAATTTTTTCACTGCCTCTTCTGTACTCATCGCTGTTAAGTACCGTAGATGATAGCCATCACTTCAGTGAAATGACTCCGTATATAGACTATAAGGTGAAAATTGAGTGTGGTCACAGGGACCCTTTAAAACCTTTGAGCGGACCCTAAAGTCTCTGCAGAACCACATTGGCGCTGGGAAGGGGATGCGGTTGTTCTTTAGAAGGAGGCCATCTGTATCAGAGAGCAGCTGAACCTGAGGTCGTCGCTCTAGAAACAGCGACCCGTGAATTACATGTTTTACTCCATCGCGCCAAGCTATTGAATGAACGAAAGACTAAAGCACCCATGAACCCTTTGCTGTGCGGAAAGCCCCGGCACGAGCCCTGCTCTCGAGGAGCTCACCGTCTGGTAGGGAGCCCCCCAAGGTGGCGGCGACAAGTCAGACAGAGGGCTCCTCTGGTTCTTAGTGGGCGGCATCCAAGCAGGCGGGGACTCCTCTCCTCTAGGGCCATTTCCACGGATCAAGTCATATCTGTTTCTGATGAGCCTGGGGTGGCAAGCCCTTTCTTTTCTGGCCCCTCCTATCTGTACGAGCTGCTGCCTGGCCGCAGAGGTTGCTTCCCAGGCTGATGAGGAGGCACTATTGATCCGCAGACAAGCCCTCGGGGGAAAGGGATCATTAGGGGAGAAATAGACTTTGGAAGGGCCTCACACAGCCGTGTGGTCTTGTTAGCCCTTGATCAGACTCCTCTGTAACCATTTCAACCCCTGCTTCACCATAAGACACGAAGGCAAAGGGAACTTCTGTTTGACCGGCAATGCTGGGAAATCCAACGCAGCCACCCTACACACAAGTAATATGATGGAGAACGTTTTCTAGAATTGGACTGGACACGTAAACGATGCTTACAGGGTGAGAGCAAGGGGAAGACCGGAAAGGGGACCAGATTGCCCCTCTCCGGTGGGCTCCTTTGTTATAAATCTCGGTTTCTTTTCTCATAGAACTTATATTCCATATATTCCCCTTCCTGGGGAGGTAGAAGTGATAGAAATGGGGGGGAGGGATCAGAAACGAATGAAATGCTAGAAATCACAATATTCACATAAATGTAGGAAGAGGTGTATGAAGAAGAGAAGATCAGTGGGAGCTGCAGTAATAAAATATACTCCTACCCCAGACAGACTATGCATGTCGGGGGTGCTGGGGTCTGGGTGCTGCGGTGTCAGGGGAACACCCAGAGGAAAGCAACCATAAGGGTTAAGGGACCAGTGAAGCTGTATGACAGTCAGTTAAAGGAACTAGGGTTGTTGAGACCACAAAGGGGAAGAGGGGGAAGCGTGCTAGCTGTTTCCAGTATTGGGAGAGGTATCATGCAGAAGAATAAACTTGCTCTCTTTAGCCCAAGAGGGCATCACTTGGAACACAGAGAGGAAGCTGGAAAGGCCAAATTTAGCTTTAATAGAAAGGAAAACTTTTTTTAAAAATTATGTTTTTAAAAACCTTACCTTCCATCTTAAAATCAATACCACATATTGGTTCCAAGGCAGAAGAGTAGTAAAGACTAGGCAGTGGGGGTCAAGTAACTGGCCAGGGTCACACAGCTAGAAAGGAAAACTTTTTAAATTAAGTTTATTTATTAAATTAATTAATTTAGAATGATTTTCCATGGCTACATGATTCATGTTCTTTCCCTTCCCTCTTCCTATCCCCCTCCTGTAGCCAAAAAGCAATTCCACCGGGTTTTTCATGTGTCAGTGATCCAGACCTATTTCCATATTATTGATATTTGCACTAGAGTGATTGTTCAGAGTCTACATCCCCAATCTTATCCCCATCGAACCATGTGATCGAGCAGTTGTTTTTCTTCTGTGTTTCTATTCCCACAGTTCTTTCTCTGGATGAGGATAGTGTTCTAGAAAGGGAAACTTTTAACAATTAGAGCTAACCAAAAGTCAAATGGCCTGCCTTGAGAGAGGGTGGAATTCCCCTCATTGGAGGTCTTCAGGCAAAAGCTGCATGACCCCTTGTTGGGTTTGATGAAAGAAGATAGTTTTTTCAGATATGATTGGATTTAATGGTCAATGAATTCTCATCCTGCTCTGAAATTCTGTGATTTTGTCACAGTAGTTTTTTCAGATATGATTGGATTTAATGGTCAATGAATTCTCATCCTGCTCTGAAATTCTGTGATTTTGTCACAGTCAAGAAACTTATTCTCTGGTTCATTTATGATGTTTAATAATTGAGTCTATTAGATCCTTTAAGTTTTGAGATGCCTTGCTTGTTCAAGTTCTAGCTGTGTATTTGATCCATCTTCAGAAGAAAGAATCTGGATCAGATTATCTTGGCCGCCTACAGAAATACCTTTGCTGTGTTACATTTTAATGTTATGTCCTCAGCCTTTATAGATACATAATCATCTGTTTCAACCAGTTTTATCTGACTTTTGTAAACCTGTAATTAAAGATACTTTCCACTGTTACCCAATTTCCATCATATAGCCCACCTACTAACTTCCTGCTTGACTTTAGTTCCAGGAAGAAGTTTATAGCTACAGATAAATTTCATATATTTGCTTTGTTAGAAGATGAAAACTACATAATACAATGCACTTCTGGCTTTCTTAGCTATTAAAAAAAAAAACTTATGCCAAATTCATAGCCTACTTATAGTATTCAGCTTGTCTCAAGGATTTAGTGTCATCTTGTTAAAATTGCTTTTATTCTGAACTTAACAATTTTCAGCAAAAATAAACATTTCACCATATAAGAAAGAATAAGAAAAAGACTTGTATATGAAACTGAAGATCAGTTAAAGTCACCAAAGATTTTTGGGTGCTTACTGTATTTCAGGCATCATACTAAGCTCTTCATATACAAGGAGAGAGAGAGAAAAAAACAGTCCCTGCTTTCAAGAAACTTCCAGTCAAATAGGGAAGATAACTATGCAAATTATGTACAGAAAAGATATTTACCCAACAAATTGGAGGTAATTTCAGAGTTCTGACACATAGATGCCTCTTTACTTCTTATAAACTTTTTATCCCCAATGTATCACTCAGGGGTATATTTAAATTCTGTTAAGCACCAAATTCTCTTGAAAGAAGATGCTTATAAATTCTAAATAAGCTCACTTTGAGACATCTCCATTTGGGTCTTCCATATCAGCTTTCTTTACCCAAATAGACCCCTGATAGTCAAGAGACCTAAGCTCTAATACCAGTTCTATCACTAATTAACTATGGGACCTTAAACTTTCTCATTTATACTGGGGGGGGGGGGGGTAGATTGTGTGATCTCTAAATTCCCTTCCATCTTTAAAATACTCCACCTTTATGACCTTGCGACCTCAGTCTTAGCACAACCAAAACTAGCCTTATCCTCTTTCCCTCTAAATTAACCCTTTTCTCTCACTCCCTAACTTATGTCAATAGTACTACATAGTGCACTTAATGCTTGTTGAGTTGCATTGAATCCACCATGCTTTTAATATAGAGAACTTGGAATTATCCTTGACTCCTCCCTCACTTTTATCCCATTTCCCTACCTTTGAAATGTTTCTTAAATTCACCCCTTCCTCCTCATTCCCACTATTATCACTTTAGCCCTCCTGTATTACCTTATACCTGAATTACTGCTAAAACAATATTCCCCAACTCTGATCTTTATGCAATCTGATGGATCCTGGAGGCCTAAAACAGAACTGCTATCCTATCCCTGGCTCCCTTAAAAGCCTTCCAGGAGAAATTTGTACCTACTGTGTCAGATTCAGACTCCTATTCCTAATTTTTAATGCCTTCCATCATCTATCAAGCTTACCTCCCCACCCACCCTCTTTGTCTACTACCCTTTAACATCCACCTACCTCTCTGGTTAGACTCTTTTATTTGTTCCATGTTTATTCCTACCTGCATTCTTTTTACACCAAATGTTTATCATGCTTAGTATGCTTCCTCTTCTTCCTCTAATTATCCAAATCCTACCCATTTGTTAGGACCCAGCTCCAGTCCTACATCATCCGAAATACCTTCCTTACTATTCCAGACCACCCTGATCTCTCCCTCTTTTGAACAACTATTACAGTCTCATTTATTGCCCCCGATTCTCTAATTGTTTCATTTGTATTAGTGTTGCCTGCCCAACTAGCCAGAAGGCTTTGCTAGCAGTGACTGTGTCTTATTGTGGAATGACATCTTCTATAGACTGAGCATTTGCTAGTGTTGAGTAATTGGCACATCATCGGCATACACTAAATACTTATTGATTATCTACTTGAGAGATTTTTTTAAAAAATAGCTCAAGATCTTTGCCTTCCCAGTTTCTAGGCACAGATTTCAAAGCCTTTTTTTAGTTCCATTTAAAATTTTTTATTTTCTTAAATTCATTTTTTAATTTTTTAATTCTAATTTTAAATCCAAAAGATCATTCTTGTGAGTCTGAACCTTCTCTTGCTGAAATGTGGTCTCTTTCCTCATGCCTAGTCTTCTAGGGAAAGGAAGAATAATTATTCTGTATCTCTTTATGATAAACACTTATGTACTTAAAAACAATTAAGCCACCTTTTACCCTTCTATTCTCTAGGCTAAATAATCCCAACCATCCTTTTAATCATGTTTGCTGCCTGTCTGTGGTCCTTCTCGAGTTTCTTCAGGCTGTTTATAGAGACCAGAAGTGAATACAGCAATCCAATAAGGACATGATTAGTGCCGAGCAGAGTAGAAGAATGACTGCCTTGCTCTTGGAGGTCACGTGCTCATTCATAGATTTTAGTGTTTTGTACCCACTTTTGACAACAGCCTGTAGTCCTCATTAATGTTCAGTTTGTGATCCACACCTTTGAGTCTTGAGTCTTTTCTGCAGTCCTCACCCCTCTGTTTCCATTCTATATAGGTAGGAATACAAGAATAGGCTTGGTTGCTAAGCATTTTATTTTTCTTAAGTAGAAACTATAGTTCAATAAAGGTACTAGACACATTCGCCCCAAAAGTAGGTAGGGTGGTAATCATAAGAAGGGCCATCCTTTATAGAGCACTAAAGATGTACATAGCACTTTACAAGTCTGTGGTTAGAGCCTTAAAATCACTCTTGAGAGGGAATAGCCATTATTACCCTTTTTTTTTACAGTGGAGGAAACTTAGATGGTGATTAAGTGACTTGCCCAGGGCCATACAGCTCATTAGTGCCTGAGGCCAAAATGAAACCCAGATCTTTCTGACTGCAAGTCTTCCCATTCAGCTACTAGAGAGAGCTAAAAGAAGGAGCATTTTCTAATGTTCTGCATGACAGAAATCTGATTGAGCTCCTGGTGGCTCTCCCATGGTGATGCTACTGAACATTCCCAGTGCCTGACACACAAATCCTCCTTTATGATAAATCCCAGTGTATCCACCGGAATTGCAAACAAACGTTTTGAGGGGATACATTTTAGGGGGGCAAAAGGTGATGGTGGAGGGAGTCTAGGTCTCCCTGCCTCACTCAGGCTGGAAGTACAATGGCCCCTTGTGGGCCTGAGCCCACTGCTCATCACATGGAGGTTTTGACCTGCTCTAGTGCCCATCCACTCCTCCTTAGATAACTTGGAGGCCCCCTCTCTCTGATGCTGACACAATGGTGCCACATTGAACACATACACCTATTTGGCTTTGGCCCTCCTGTAGCGAAGAAGTCAGAAGCTCATTCAATCCATCAGGCTTATCCTCCCCAAGTAATAGTGATTCCAGGCATGTGCCACCACCCACAGTCACTCGGATACTCTTGTATGTTGGCCAGTGGGGTTCCAAATCCCCAGTATTCACACACGACAGCTATTGGGAATAATCTCTGGTTCCCCAAGACATCCTCTGTCTCAGCCAGAGCCACCAGGTCTCCTCGCTGTCAACACTCCATCACAGACACGAATCCACCAAAACACACCCTGCTTTTCTCACATACACTCCAGGTCTCTGCTACATCCCAGTACCAGTTCTCTTCCATGCAGTCCAGGCCACTAGTGCCTACCACTATACATGCCCCAGGGCTTATTTCTGTCTACCATGACATCAAACACAAGGTTTGGAGGTGGATCCTCTTTAATGGGATTGCATATCATGGGTAGTTATATCCTGGTTCTGCTGCCTGGCTACTTCATCTTTTATTTCAAGATTTAAATATTTTTCATATACTACTCTCCGTTTTGTCCAAATCCTATCTGTGCTTCAAAGTACAGGTGTGGACTCTTTTGTGGTCAGAACAGGCTTTGCCCCTTGTGATTTGGGGGTGCGGGGGCTCTGGTCTCACCCTGAACCATCTGTGTTCCTCCATTCGCCTCCACCACCTACAATGTGTCCACCCAAAGAATTCTGGCAGGTTTTAGGTTCCTCTGGATCTTTGAGGTTCAGACCACCAAATCCTCACAGACCTTTCTAGGATCTCAGGATATGATGTTAGAGACAGTGTAAACCCTCCTGTGTCTGCCCTGGTTACCGCAGTACCTGATGGTTCCAAAGGTCCCATCTGTGGGGCTTTTGAAGGAAGCCCTCCATGCTTGCTCTCTTGGGACAGAGAGCCTTCTAGGTCCTACACTTTGGTAGCATCTCTCTGGTCAAGTGGAAGGCTTCCTGCTTGTTTGCCTACTTGGGAGCCGACTTCTCTCTATCCCCCTTTCTATGGCTGACCCACTTCTGACTGACTTCTTGTGCAGTGCCTTGGTGGGAGAAGCCGCTTTCTCTAGTTTCTCTTTGGATTTCTTAATTTTTTTTTTAGCTTGGAGTGATCTTAAGATCTCCATTCTCCTAGATCTCTCTCTACTTCTCAGACATACTTCTGTTCTGATTCTCTTCCTATCTAAGATCGATCCTTTTGTTCTCCTTTGCTGGTTCATCACCTCCTTCAAACACTCCAGTCACTGGGCCTCCCCTCCCTTCCCCTCCCCTTGGTGATCATACTGGGGTCTGCCTGGGGACATAAAGATTCCTTAGTTTTAGGGGACAAACCGATGTCTGATAGGATCGAGGTGTGGTCTGAAGGTGCATCTTTCTGTCCATCTAGAGGACGATCAAAGGAAGATAGTCATCTCAGGACCCTAGGTGGGGTCATTGGATGCTTTTAGGCTCAGAGTCAGGAAAAACAAGGGAGTTCCCCTGATAATAGTTCGCCTGGGTTTCTGGGGTACAGTGCCCATGTCAATACCATCCTTCTGGTCACTCAGGTTCAAAACTCTGATTTGTTTTTTATTCTTCCTTCTCCAACCAGTTGCCAAATCTTGTTGATTCCACTTCCATGCCATCTACCCTGTTTGCTCCACTCACGTAGCCATCACCCTAGTTCAGACCATCATCACTTTGAACCAGGAATGCTTTATTGATCTCCTAATTGGTCTTCATGCCACTGTCCTTTTCCCTCTTTAATCCATTCTCCATAGATCTGCCAAAATAATCTTCCTAAAGCACGAATCTGTATTTTTCACTTTTCTGCTCAAAAAACATCAGTAACTTGCTGTTGCCTTTTTTTAAACAGTGCTTCTGTCTTAGAATCAATACCAAGTATTAGTTTCAAGGCAGAAAAACAATAAAGCCTAGGCATTTGGGGTTAAATACTTGCCCAAAGTCATATACAGCTAGGAAGTGTCTGAGGCCACAGTTGAACCCAGGACCTTCTGTGTCCAGGCCTGGTCCTCCATCCACTGAGCCACCTAGTTGCCCCTTCCTGTTGTCTTTAGGATAAAACATAAACTCCTTGGATCAGTGTTTTTGCCTTTCCCCACACCACCTCCAACCTGCCTTTTCAACCTTATTTCACCTCATGTAGGCTATATTCCAGCTAAACTGGACTGCTAGCTGGCCCCCAAATGCAACATTCCATCTTCTGCATCCCCATGTCGCCCAGTGTCCTTCCTCCTGAACTATGGCGCCTCTCCTAATCCTTCTCCCTCTTCAAGGCTTACCTCAGTATCACACCTCGCTGGAGACCTCGCTGAACTTCCCCAGTCATGGAGAGTCTTTGCTTTCTCCAATTGCTGCACGTTTCTTTTTCAGCATGTTGTATTCCTCCAGAATAATGTGTATTCCTTGAGAACAAGGAGTGTTTGGTCTTTATCTTTGTATCTCTAGATTTTTGCCCACTAGACTGAAAACAGGCAATAAATGCTCATTAAGTTGATTTGAGTTGCTCTCCCTCTTTACATGATCAAAAAATATGTTTGTATTGTCTCATTTCATTATTCTTAGCCTTCATTCTGGCAAGATTTTTATTTTTTATGGCATTTAATTTTGCCTTTCAGTTTTCTGTACAAGTTGGCTTATATGTAATACTAATGCTTCTGAAAAGACTAATAATACTGATATTGCATAACTAACTATATTTTCCTATTGAATTCTATTATAACTTCATAATGAATTTGATAATGTTTAAGTCTGACATGTGTCAGAAATCACTCTTCAGACTTTTTCACTAACTTCAAGGACTTTTGATATTGTCAGTTTAGGGACTACAGAGATTTTTTTCCAAATCACAGAAGAAATTAGTGGAAAAGATAAATAGTCCACAAAATCTTGCAAGGTGATATATAGAAATATACCATGACTTCCATTTCATTTAGATCTTGCCAACAGAATGGTGGCTAAAAGTCTAATGCCAGTATGGCACAAACAACTTAGATGAAAGGCACATAGGGACTGGCTTTTCCACTGATCTTGGTGTGATCTTGGTTTTGGAATTAACAGGAACATTTTTTACTCCTTTACATTTCCTCCTTTCCTCCTTTTCATGGGGTTGCCAGTAAATATCTATTAAGGTGCCATGGGGCAGCTGGTGGCCCAGTGGAGGGAGTTCCAGGCTTGGCATCAGGAGGACCTGGGTTCAAATGTGATTCAGATACTTCTAGGCTGGACAAGTCAATTAACCCCAATTATGTAGCCCTTGCCCTTCTAAGATGGAAAGAATAAAAAAAAAATCTACTGTGTTCAGAATTCTGTGCTAGTACTGGTGAGATACAAAGACTAAATAAAATTGGTCCCTGCCTTCATGGGGTTTGGGGTTTGCAAGGACAGGTGACATACACAATAACTATAAAAGACAATCATGCATGCCAGGGACCTAACAGATACAGACGAGTCGTGTCGTGATGTCTAAAGGACCTCATTCCCAGGATTAGGTCTGGATTCTCAGAGAGAGCCTCACTCTTCAGCTTGTGCCCAATGGGGCGGGAGAAGCACCAAGATGTAAGAGGTCTGAGTTCAAGTTCTGTCCCTGGCATTTGTGACCTTGACTAAAGCTTTAGGTAAGAGTTGGCAGGGCTTAAAGCTGAACTTGGGCAGCACAAAATTTACAACAGGTGAAATCCACAGTATTTCATGCCTGCTATGATTATAAATAAATGATTATTTATCCTGATAATGTGCTGTCAATAGCAAAAGGATTATGAAAAAAAGCATTTGTTCTGGTGGGCAGAAGTTATAGACAGTGTGTGCTAAAAGCTATCATTAAATGCATAAATATGCATCTACCCAGGGGGTGCTCAAAGAAGGAGTTACAGGTGTGTCCCATGTGAAAGAAAAACAGAAACATGAAAAATTATCATTTACAAAAGAGATAAATTAAGGGATGGGATGATTATTCACTTTATCAAAGAAGTCATCAAAGAACTCTTTAAATAGTAAACTCCCCTACTATATTTAAAATGCTCTTTGAGGTTTTTTCTTTTTAATTAAATGTTCATTTACAACTTAAAAGAACATGTTTATTATAGAAAAAAAAGGATATACCTTTAAAAATCAGAGTTTTCCTAACTTGAAATGATGGTACTTTTTCTGTTTATTTTTTTTCTGTATTCTGGTATAGTTTGTAGGTCTACAAATACCATGTTTATGAAGAATGTTCACTTTCTTTGACTCCTTTTCATTGTCTTTTTAAACTATTTTAATTTTTTCCAGATTACATGTTGATACAGTATTTATTCACTATTTTCTGACATTTTACAATCCATGTTCTATCTCTCCCTCTCACCCTTGCCCTCTTCCCCAGAAGGCAGGTAATATGCTGTAAGTTGTGCATATGTTATCATACAATGTGTATTTCCCTGTTTATCATTATGGGGGCCAGGTACATATTGCTTACACAAGAGAAAAATTCATGAAGGAAATAAAGAGAAGAAAAGAATGCTTCAATCTGCATTTGAAATTAAGTCTTCCTACTAGGTGCATAGGACTAGGGTGTGCATACACAAGGATCTTTAAATAAATGCTTGTTAAACTAAAAACACCTTCAATTCACTCTGAGGCTTGATTTTCTTTACCTTATTGACTTCTTCCTTTCCGTAGAATATTAACATCTTCCAAGACTATTATTCCATCTATTGTTAGTGAACCTGTGCAGTGGGATATAGTGAAGAACACTGGTGCAGTTGAAAGAACACTGATTTTGGAGTAAAAAAAAAAGGTTCTAGGCTTCTCTGTCATTTTCTCTGGAACCTTAAGCAAGTCATTTAGTATTTGGAGATCTCAGTTTGCTCCTTTTAAAATCTCAGATGACTGTAGAGAATTTATGGCTAGAAAAAGTAAATCATCAATAAACATTTTGAAAGTGCTTACTATGTGCCAGGCATTGTGCTAAGTGTCAGAAATACATGATAAGAAAAAGAAAAAAAGAAAGACAACTCTTGCTCTCAAGGAACTATAATGGAGACAATTCCAGGTCATGGGAGCAATGAGTCAGAGGAGCAGACATTTTCTCTGATTCCCCACAAAATCTCAAACTTTACCAAAACAGAAACTGGGCAACAAACATAAAACAACTTCAGCTTTCCTCATGACCTAAGACACCTAGAATCCAAAAGAAGGTTTAAAAAAAATACCATGAAATGACACTCATTGATCCTAAGCTTGTGGAACCATCTCATTTGAAGACCCAAAGACCTGACGAAGGCTTACAACAAATCCTACTCCTCAACCCCATTCCCCCACTTTTCCATTGCTATAGAGACCCAGGCTGTAGGTTGAAGAAGTTTATCTGGGCCACAATGGACACTGCCAGTACTAGGGCAGACAACCCCATAGCACCAGCATGGCAATTTTCTGCCTGTACCAGAAATGCATCATTTATGGCCTTCAGAATAAAAATGAGTGGAAGAGAAAAACCGGACTCTTCAAAGTCAAGTCTCACCAAGGAAACAAACAAACAAATAAAATAATAGATTGAGAACACAAATTTATAAAAGTGAAGGACCAACTAGAAGAGAAACAAAAAACAATAACATGAAAAGAAAATGTGATCACTTCACACAAAATATACTGACCTCAAAGACAGGATACAGAGACAGCCTAAAGATCTTGGGGCTTTCAGAAGAACATGATAGTACCAAAACAACAACAACAACAACAACAACAACAACAAAAAATAATTTAGGACTATCATACAGCAAATAATAGAAGAAAACTGGCCAGAAGTTCCAAACATAGAAAATGAAATCCCAAAGAATTCATATATCACATCCAGAACCTCCCCCCCCCCAAGGCCACACATTCCAGGACACTTAATTGTCGAATTTAAAAATTCCATTCAAAAACAATCCAAAGAAAGACCTTCATATACAAAGGAAAGGAAATTTGAATAATGCAAGACTATTCTGCACCCTCCTGAAAATGTAAGAGGGAATGAAATGGAAAAAAAAAAAGCAGTAGAGCTCCTGGTGACCTACCCTGCAAATCTGAGCTCAATCATTCATGGAAAAAAAATGGATGATTAATTATTTAAAAGAATTTTAAATTTTTTAGGAAAAAAAAAACAGAATCAAAAAGATTTTTTGCTTCTTGAACATTCCCCAAACAACAGAAAGAGGAGTGAAAAATGGAGCAACTACAGAAGGACAACAGACAGACCCATAAAAAACTTTCTTCTAAATGTGCCCAAGGAGGCAAAAGGGAAAGCAAAGATTTGGTGGAGGTAATGTTGAAGAGGTGGAGCATCTTAGACAGAACTTGTGGATACCTCACCTGCAAGTGAATCAGTGTTCTGGTTTAGTTTCCTCTCTGACATACTCAAAATGGTAACTAAAAACCTGTGCTGGGAAGAAGTTGTGCCTTGGATATCTTCAATTTTTTTTTTTATGAAAACGTTTAAACAAAAAGATGTCCTCGTATAACACTGTCAAATTGGTATTGTTCTGGGAGTGAGGCACAGTGAAAAGGGGGAATCAATGGGGTAGAATCTACAAGGAAGTGGCAGAAACTACCTAGGAACTGCCTAGAATGGATATCTTAGAAACTTTGATTGCATGAGGAATACAGAGAAAAAAGAGAAACTAGATAATTATAGGGATCATGAATCAGAGAATGAGGATTTAGAGTAGCCAGAAAGAGAATGGAAATCAAGATAGTAAGAGAAGTCCTTTTTGGAAGGAATTTTACATTTTAATTTATTTTTAATTTTAAAACTGTTGAATACAATTAATTGAAAGGGAACAGAGGAAGGAGGAATCTACTTGACTAACTGAGAGGAAAAAGTAGGGAAATAATTATATAATCAGATAAAAGGTAGAGATAAAAAAAAGGAACCAATAAGAAAAACCTTAAGGGAAACCGGGTAACAAACAAGAGGAGGGGATCAGGGGTGAGAAGAAGAGAGCTAGTGTAGAAATAAGACCACCTTAAAAAACAATTAATGTAAAGTAACTGTTTCTATGTTTCTTCTGTTTCTAACCAAATTAGGGGGAATTGTAACTTAAAAAAAACAACCAAACATTAGAGACAGATGGAAGAATATATAAACCAAACTCTTATAACTTTAAATGTGAATGGATTAAACAATCCAATATAATGAAAAAACATTCAGATTGAATAAGAAAACAAAACCCTACAATCTGTTGCTTATAAGAAACACATTTGAAAAATAAAACCATGCACAAAATAAAACTGAGTGAATGGGGGGAAAGTACGAATTAAGTGAATCAAAAAATGCAAGATTTATAATTGTACCATCTGATAAAACAAAACATTAAAAAACTAAAAAGGAATACACAACGAAATTCTGTTATATTGAAGGGAACTGTAGAAATAAACCAATAACAGTAATAAACTCCAAATGCCTTTTCTTTTATAAAGAAAACAGCTGGGTTACAAGAAGACATAGGCATTAAAAAAATGTTACAGGACACTTAATTATCCCTCTCTTGATTTTATATAAACAGAACAAAGAGAAAGATAACAAAAAGATTTTTTAAAAAGGAAAATATGGAACTGAACAAATTTCTGGAGAAACTAGAGTTATAGTGTCTTCTAAATGGAACACCAATAGAATATATATATTTCTCAACATTATATGAAACTTTTATAATAGTATCCCATGCAGAGATGCAGAGATGTTGCAATCAAATGTAAAAAGGAAGAGATAGTATATCCTTTATAGGCCACAATGCAATAAAAATAGCAGTTTGTCCAGGGACTAGATGGAGACCAAAACGGAGATTTAATAAGAAATCCTAAATGATGATTGAATCAAAGAACAAATCAGAACAGACCAAAACAAAACAAAAAAGAAACAATATATAAAAGAAAATGGTAATAATGAAACAATATACTTAAGTTTTGGGGATAGCTTACCCAATCTTCGGAGGGAAATCATATGCTTACAAACATAAATTAATAAGATAGAAAAAGAAAAGATTAATAAGCTGAATGTTAAAACCAATGTACAAAATAAGCACAAAAGTAGAGAAATTATAAATTAGAGGAATACCAGATAATCCAGAACCAAAACATAGAAATTATAAATTAACTGAAAGCTTTTCCTTGAAAAGACTATAACTCTAATTAGATTAAAAAGAAGAAAACAGAAAATCCAATCACTAAGATGGCAAATGAGCAAAGTGAAATCACAGCAAAACCAGAAGATATAAAAAGATTAATTAGAACATATGCACAGTTCTGTTAACAAAAGTGAGAACACAGAAATAAATACATTCAAAAACATAAAAACTTAAGAAAGTTCTTAACCTTCTCAGAAAATAAAATA
Organism: Monodelphis domestica; assembly: GCF_027887165.1. Classification (NCBI taxonomy): domain Eukaryota; kingdom Metazoa; phylum Chordata; class Mammalia; order Didelphimorphia; family Didelphidae; genus Monodelphis; species Monodelphis domestica. Next base: position 263,895,307 of record NC_077231.1, read on the forward strand.
GATTAATAATGCCAAAGAGGGTGGGGTGGGGGGTGAGGAGAAGATATTCACAGGAGAATTCTGCAAAACTTTTAAAGACCAGTTAATACTGATATTTTACAATTATTCTCAAAAATTAAGGAAAAAAGCCTACTAGAATAAAAGACAACTTTAGTCCCAATAAGCCAAGGAAAGATTTCTTTTTAAAAATCATTAATTAACATTGACTCAGAAATTTTAATTGAAATTTTAAATGAAATCCTGTCCTATTTATTCATTATGACCAAGTAAGATTTATGCCAGAGATGCAAATATGGTTCAACATTAGGAACACAATCAACATAATTAATCATATTAAAAACCAGATCATCCAAAACCACATGATCATCTCAATAAATGCAGAAAAAGCCTTTGACAAAATACTATTCTGCTAAAAATCCTACAAAGTACAGACAGAAAAGAATCTTTTTTAATATAAAAGAGCATTTATCTAAAACCAAAGTATGCAGTGTGGGTACACTAGATCCTTTTTCTAGTGAATACAGAGGATGCTCACTCATCACTATTATTGATATAGTTCTTTAACAACCAACAGCAATAAAACAAGAGAAAGAAATTAAGGCATGCCAGTAGATAAAGAGGGAATAAAACTACAACGGTCTACTTGGAAAATCCTAGGGAATGAACTAGGATACTAATTGAAACAGAAGCTTCTGTAGAGTTACAGGTTACAAAATAAATCCTTAAAAGTCAACAACATGTCTCTGTAATAATAACAAAACACAAGGAAGGAAGGGAAATCACATGAGAAAACTGAAGAAAGGTACAGGGCCTGGGGAGTGCTGTGATGATAAATGCAGAGAAGGGCAGCCTGGTAGGAAATGAAGAGGAACTTAAGGATCATTTAGATATAGGGTTCTGGCTTTAGAACTGGAATGAACCTCAGAGACTATTTTAACCTTTATTTTTTTTTAAATCAAAACCCTTACCTTCCATCTTGGACTCAATACTCCAAGGCAGAAGATGGTAAGAGCCAGGCAGTGGGGGTGAAATGACTGTCATATAGCTAGTAATATAGATAATTTTTGAACCCAGAATCATAACTGCCATATTTTTACAATTAAGGAAGCAAAGACCCAGACAGGTTAAAACAAAGGAGCATAATTGGTTGGTTTGCCCAAAATCATTTAAGTAATAACAGACCTGCCATCCACATTCAGCTGGCCTAACTCCAGGACCCTTCCAGCTCCATATTTTATAACTAAATAAGTCTCCAATTCAGAAGGATGCACACCTTCATTCATTCCTGTTGATACTTAGTGACCTGTTTTATTTTTTTACCTAGCACATATCTGGGGTGTTTTGGTTTTTTTTTTTTAATTCTCAGTTATAACTATTTTTTTAATTTAATTGATTGTAAGGAGGGTGGCAGGTCATATGAAAAGAAATGTCCTGGCATCACAAAGAGTACAGAGATAAAGTGCAAAAGGGGCTAAAATAATTTCTGCTGGGGGTGATTTTTTGGGCAAATACTAATATTGTGGAAGGTGCCATTGTAGAATATTGGTTAGGTGAGATTTCTGGCAGGTGAAATTTGATCTAGAGTAACATCATATTTAAAAATAAAAGATAACCATATTTACAGATCTGAATATATGACTAGATTTAATATGTATCTAATAATAGAATTTTTTTCTTAGGAGAATAGCACCCAGGTAACATCTAAGCAGATTTTTGTTTGGCCAAGTATTTCATAAGTTATTAAATTTCTGTTATTTTATAGCAAGTAGAAGAAAGTTGGAAGAACAGATATTCAATATAAGTATTAGATGAAAAGTGAAATTTTACAAGTCATTTTAAATTTTATATCTTTAACTCAGCATTGGGCAGATATCAGACTACTGAATATGGACATTTTAATTCACATGTATGAGCTAGTCACATGAGGTTTTTAATGAGTCATTGAGAAAGCTGAGCTATAGATTTGCCACTGAGTATTATAATATATAAAGTCTTTTAAAATAAAATCTTTCTCTCTTTTTTTTTTCCTGGTGACCTAGTGGTAGTGTTCTGCAGTGTTTTATGTAGGAGACCTGGGTTTCATTCCTGTTCTCGTTATCTCTCTCCCTGGGGCTGCAATGAATAAAATAAGAAATAAAATCACTATGCTGCATCGTTATTGCCATGGGCTGTACTCTTGTCAGATCTCATAAGCTAAGCTAGATGGGACTGGTTAGTATTGGGATAGAAGACCTCAAAGAAATCGAAGGCTGTGCAACACACATCTTCTATGCCCAGGCCTCCTCAACCACTATTTCATCTTCTACAAAACCTTGTCCTACAGTTACAATTTCACTTTCCCCTTTACCGTTTTATTGATTTACCTGCTAAGAACAAGGCCCTCAGAAATGAATGCTGTTTTAGTAAATGTGATAAATATATTTACTTGGGTATGCTAGTTAGAAATAAAACAGTTCAATTTGAAAAGTGTAAGGTAGAATGATACTTGGATTCAATTAGGATTCTAGCAAAGGACACTTTACTGTCTAAAACTGTCTTTGTCATTATTTTCCTTGATTATCTCTGAAATCTAGCTTTCAACCATTGCTTTTTTGTTTTATAATTTTTTATATTACTTCCTATTTATCAACTCTTATAAATGATTATTTTTTAAGATTGGAGGCAGCAATGGCAAAGAAAACAGGACTTTTAAAAAAATCATTTTATGGTTTTAATTTTTTTCACCAATTATACGTATAGAAAATAGTCTATAATCAATGACTATATCCCTAGTTTTAGCCAATAATTCATATTGACTGACCTCATCCCCATCCCTCATCTACCTATGCCAATGATTAGCCCACATCGACATGGACATCCCGATTTCATATCTGTATTCGCCCAAGTAGAGATAGAGGAGTATTCGTGGCCCATCTTGGGCATCTGGCTCTATTGATCGCCCCTCTTTCTGGATACTCTGTCATCCCTGAGTGTTCCAGGTAGTGCCCTCTCTTGGTTCTCCTGTCTTTCTCACTGATGCCTCTGTTTCCTTTGCGGGATGACCTTCTCTATCCTTTCCCGGTGCGTGGCTCGATCTCGAGCCCATTTCTCCTCTCCCCGTGTTCTCTGTCATCTCATCATGTCCCCCTCGGTTCAGCTGTCTTCTACACGTAGGTGACTCCCAAATCTACACGTCCTGCTCTTGTTTCTCTCTTAAACTCCCCACTCACATCTCCACCGGCCTGCTGGCCATCTCCTTGGATCTACCTCAGACATCCGAAACTTAATGTCCAGCATTCATTCCCTCTGCTCCTAACGCGACTGTAAAGCCCTTCCCAGTCCAGCTATGACTTACTCCAGTGAAGGGCACCAGCCTCCTCCTAGTCACCCAGGAAGCTCCCCATATCCAGCCAGTGGTCGGGTCTTGCTGATTCTGCCTTCACAGCATCACTCACTTTTGTTCCCTTCTCTTCACATACCTCAAAATCACTCTTCTCCAGACTCCAGTCCCCTCTCTCCTGGGCTAGCTTTCCAATTGGTCCCCCGCATCCTACTTCTCTTCCTTAATTCAGCCTTCATACAGATGCCAAACTGGTATTCCCAAAGTCCCATCCTGATAGTACCCAACTTGGCTCCCTATTGCCTCGAAGACAAAATATAAACTCCTATTTGGTTTTAAAGTCCTTCGTCATCTGAGTGCAAAGTGCCTTTTAGGTCAACTGTATAGATTGCTCTCTGTAGTCTAACCAAAATGGCACATTTGGTGTTCTCCGTGCTTGGAGTCGGCGTCTTCTCATTCCTGTCACTTGAAACTACTAGCGCCCTTAGGAGCAGCTCACACAAGCCAGCCGTAAGCCCAGTTAATGCTCCCTCCACATTCCCCAAATCACAATATGTTGACCCCGTATTTGTTTAACTGGGTACAGACGGTACTCTTGAGAGTAAGGATTTCTTGTTTTTTGTCTTTCTGTCACTCTCGCCTACCACACGTACATGCTTAAGAAGTGTTTGTTGAACTCCTTCATCAAATTGAGGGTAGATAGTTAAAACAGAGAAGTAAATGGAGAGTTCAGTGGGAGAAAATGGTTGCTTTGTGAGTAAGGATGCCCAAGTTTGTGAAGGAGACGAGGGGGATGGGAGGTGGGGAAAGACAGACATAGACACAGGAGACAGACAGACAGACAGAGATGGATGTCAAAGAAATCCCAGGCACATGTTGGTGAAATCCATACATGTCTATGAAAACTCCACCGTGCCCTCTGGGTGTTTCCTGCTCCCTTTTTGTACTGAAAACAACACTGAAAGTCAGACTTTTATGCTTTAATTTTTAATCTCTCCCTCTGTGGTTCAATGTGGTATGTCTATAGTAGAAAAAGAACTGGTTGTAGAGGCAAAGGACCTGGGTTCAGATCCCGCTGTGCTGCTGACTTTGTGTCTGCCCTTGGGCAAGTCCTTTCATTTATTTGGGCCTCTTCATTTGTAAAATGATGAAGGGGGGTTAAATGGCCCTCTGAAGTCCCTTATGCCTCTGCTCTAAGGTCCTAGTGAAATGATATTTTGTGAATTATTTAGTGGGCTTATGAAGACCCCAGAATGAAAGCTCAAGCTTTCTTGAAAGCCTTACACAATGGAAAAGCTCCGAGATAGATCACGTATCTGTCATTCTGATGACTAACCTAGTTAGATGCCTCCCTGGACCCCTATTACCTCGAGACTAAAATACAAATTACTTGGGCTCTTATTTAAGACCTCCCACAATCCAGCCCATGATTGCAGCTGTATTTCATGTTACTTTCCATCACAAACTCCACTTCCGGACAAACCCATTCCTGATCCATAGCCTTCATGCCCAGTGCCCTCCGTGTGGGGAATAGGCTCCATCCACCATGTTACCTGTTGAGATCCTCTTCCTCAGTGGCCCGGCCCAGGCACTGCCTCTCCGGTGAAGGGGTCTCTCCTTCTCTGGAGTGAATTTAGCCTCTCCCTCAAATTCGTCGTAGCACTTTATCCAGACCTTTTATCGCCCCATTACCAGAGCTTACCCCCCTTTGGACTTATCTGCATCCGAGTCTTATCTCCCTTATTAAACTGTAAGTCCTTGGAGTCGAGGGGGGCTGTGTCAGTTTCCATCTTCGGCTCCCTGGTACCCAGCACAGTTCATTGTATGGGAGTAGATGATTAATGAATATTTTTAATTGAATCGTTGACCTCATCGGAGACCCCTGCCCCAGATGATGAATGTTTTCACCGTGACATCTCGTGAACTAAGACAGGAAAAGATGGCGGTGCATGTCAGTGGAAGGAGCGCCCACACCGACGAACTCATGAATTTGATGAAATGTGTGTTTCGTATCATTTATCAGTGTTGGTTAATATTGAAGGTTTCCTATCTATAAGCAGGACCTTATCTTATTTGGGGGACAACCTTCTAGGGAAAAAATGTTTCCTTACTGTTTTTGACCCTTCAAATAAATTTCTTCTTTGATGAGAAGAGAATATAACATTTTCTTTTGCTCATATTGCAGCTATACTTTCATCTCTGTATCTGTCTCCAGAATTCACTGTAAATAGTGATGCAGATTCTTCTGTTGGGATTTAGGGGGATATTTAGAGGATGTAAATAGTGGTCTGTTTCCTGCTTCTCTCCATCAATTTGTTTCTCTGTATATATTATTAAGCCACCTATCAGATTACTCTGTAGCCATTTAATCTCTTACCTTCCTGCTACCTTCCTAGCATTGCTATAGATGACTTTTAAAGCAATAAAAATGAATTTTTCTTTCCAATACCTTTTTAGAATAGGACAGAGTATAGAACAGGCCTTGTGTATGTTGGAGTCAAGCCACGGCAAGGCATTTTGTTTAATAGATCTTAAACTGCCTATAGGTAAATGATCTGTTTTGCTGCTAAGAGGGAATTGGGATTTTTTAAAAAGCTTTTTAATGTAATTAGTTTGATAACAGCTGAAATCCCTAGTGAAAGATCTCAAGCTTTTGCCCTAGTATTCAACTGTTTGTTTTAATATTGATGATATCAGCTCGTCACTGAATGTTTTGGCCATTCATCAGCTTAACTTTAAATAAAATTAATAATTTAAGATAATTTCTCAAAAGCATTTATATGTTCTAAGAATGATTAGAAGCTTAAAGTCAGAAGAGATTAAAAATTTCCATTGCATCAGTATAATTATATTTAATAATAACTCACATTTATATAGTGCTCTCATATTTACAGAGCTATTTCCTCACAACAATCTCAGTTTCATTTGGTGGAAAACTACGTATATCATTAAGTTGATTTTCAGTGCTTAAAATTCCATATATTTACCTCATAAATAGTAACAGTCTCAAGAACATACTTTCACTGAATGTATCCTGTTCTCTCTGTAATAATCTGGGTAAAATAAAAATGCTTTAATGAATTAGTCATTACAGGAAGCTGTAAAAACACAAAAGGGCAGTTCTTTTGGTAGGATGATGATAAAAGTCCTAGTGACATGAATGATGAGGCATTGAGGTATTCGCCATCGAGTTTATAAAAATAGTGTGTTGGAAGATTTTGCTCACAAAACAAGCTTTATGAAAATTCTATTTCTTTGCCCATCAATAATCATCATTTCTAAAAAGTGATTATAAACTTAGTTTTTACAAGATATTTTTCTAGATAAACAAAGAATATGTGATATATTCAGAGGAAGAGGACATAGTTCCTGTCCTCAAAATTTTTCTAATCTGGTTAAAAGACCTAGATAAGGAAATGGCTCAGCATATGAGCTAATATACAGCAATTACATATAAATGTGTAGGCATTCCAAAAAAAAAGAGTCATGAATGAATAGAAAAAAATATATGTTGACTTCAGATCATTTATAAAAATCTCATTAGTAGGTGAAATTCAGGCACTGTATATACAGTGATACATTGATTCGCTGGGATATTTATGCATTCATATTCCCTTAAAACTACCTTGAGTTCCATTAATTTCATTTAAGAATTGTATTTCATAGATGGTTGAGAAAAGTAATTTTTACAGTTTAAAATTTCTCCTTTCTTGGTGGAAGTCAGCAAAATTTTGTGATAGATTTACCTTTAATTTAGAAACTTTCCATTATAGAAACTGTTTAACGTCTATTTTAAGAAGGCCAAGAAAATATTGATAATTAAATCTTTAAAAGAGGATCTTCTATTAAGCCTACACATCTTATAATTAATGACTGTTACCATACCACCTGCTCTCTTCTGCCTTGAATCTTCCCACATCTGTGCTGTTTGAAACTTGAGAGGGCTTTTCCCTTAGTAGCAAATAATATGCTGCCTCTTCTAGTCAGACATCATATTACAGATTACCTGAATACTGTTTCCTGTGGGCTTTTTTTCCTTCACAAATGAACCACTTCTGTCTTAGCAGGATTACGATGTTGTATAAAGCAGATGCTTAATAAATTTGAGATTCCCTTTTTCAAGGAAACAACTCGACTTTGCTAAATGCTTTCCAAAAGCAAAAATCTGAAGTTGTCCCAAATAGAGCTCAATAGAGCAATAAAGAGAGTTCCACAAATGGAATTCTGCACTTGAAACTATTAAAAAAAAACTATTAAGTGCTCGTGAATAAAAATAAAATAAAAAATAAAAATAGGCTTGTATGTTATATGTATATTATTTTATTATTTATTATATATTTCTCCTATATATTATTATACTATATATATGTCCCCTATGTCTGATCTCATTCATGATGTAAGCACTTATTTTTCTGGAAGGAACTGCACAGAATCCAAAGATTCGTCTTCCCCCAAAGCCCAGACGACCAACACAAGGGACGGTGTTTATTCATTGCAATCCTGGACTAGATTCCAAGCGCAGTATCTCATCGCTGGTCCCTTAAGAAGTAATGTTCAGAAACAACACTGTGATTCTTATTGAGGGACTATTAACCTGGATTATGTCAGAGCTGTCCTGCCATTTTCTCTCTGCCTGTCACTTTGACAGGATCAGCACTGGAGGTAGTGAAGTCTTAGGGAAGCATATCATTTATTATTTAAAACTAATAGAAAAATCACCCAAAGTTTTCAATGATGGACAAATCAATTTAGAAACTTTTAAACTGGTGTTTTCCTTTTTAATACTAGCATCAATTCGAGAGTTTAACACTATTCAGAATAATCCAATTCTCATTACTGATGACAAATAAACTTTAACTCTGTAGAAGGATCTCTAGAGTCATCAAGAATATGTATTCTGATATTAACATAGTCAATAAGCATTTATTAAGCTCTTAAAATATTCCAGGCACCGTGTTAAGTATTGGGGAAATGAAGAAAAAGCAAAAAAGATCCCCTGTCCTTTAAGGAATTCACAGTCTGAGAGGGGAGACAACATGCAAACAGACATGGACAAACAGGCTGTATACCGGAGAAATAGGAAATTGTCAAAAGAAAGAAACGGATAGAATTAAGAAGGGTTGGGAAAGGCATACTTTTCCAACAGTAGACACAATACACAAATATGGTATCCAAGACAACTGTGGTAAGCTTCTAAGAATTAATTTTATTTTTGGACTGGACCTGTGGTTTCATTGCTATGGGGTAGGGGGTCTTAATCTTTTTTTTTTTTTGTCTTAGTCAAGGGGACTTGGGCAATCCAGTGAGTGAATACCATGGACTCCACCTCAGAATCATGTGTTTAAATGCATTAAATAAAATACATGGAATTTCAAAGTAAGTCAGTTATATTGAAATACAGTTATATATATATTTTTTAAAAATCACAAGTTCACAGATTCCAGGTTAAGACCCTTTGGCACCATTCCTAGTACATAATGGGCATTTAATAAATGAAAGTTGACTTGACCTGGCTTGAGTTGGCTCTAAGTAGCTCCCTATGAGGTTCTTCCTGAACTAAAGCAGAGAGGCATCTGCTCTTGGTTGCCTGGGGCACTGCAAAGTTAGGGAGCTTGTGCTTGGGATCAGCGGTGGGATGCTAAGAAACCTTCTCAGAGTATTAGTAAACAAAACACCTGAAGACATTTTTTTAGAAAACCAAGGACCAAAAATTTCTTAACAGGAAAAAAAAACTTCTGAGAAGAGAAATTATTTATGCTGTATGTCTACACGAGCAAAATTCTATTATCATCTAAATTAAGTTTATCACATATTATGAATATATATTTTTAATGTGTATTGTTATTATGAACTTAATCATCAACAAAATTAAAATGTTGATACGCTAAACAAACAAATCTGTATAGGAGGCAACTATATAGCAGCTTGGGTAGAGGACTGCTCTTAAGAGTCAGGAAAATCTAAATTCAAATCCAGCCTCAGATACTCACCAGCTGTGAAACCCTGGCCAAGTCACTTAACCTCTATCTGTCTCAGTTTCCTTTTCTGTAAAATGGAGACTATAGTTACAATTACACTAACTCCCAGGGTTGTTGTAAGGATCAAATGAGATGTTTGCAAAATACACTACAATCCTTAAAGCCCAGTAAATGCTAGCTATTCTTGTTATTAATTGGACTCATTTTTTTATTTACAAATTTTTTTTACAGTTTTTTACAAAATTACACTTTATATAAACATATTCATGTAATAAGATAGTAACAAAACCGTTGGATGTTTCTTTTGGCACTTCTTTATTTTTTTTAATCTTTTCCCCAAATTCTTAAGGTCTCTCCATGATTAGTCTGTTTAGCAAAAACTATAGTTTAGGGAGTTGACACAAAAGTCAGTGTGGTAAGCTCAGGAGTAGATTGAAACAAAGACCTCCCAGACTCAAAGGCTGAGCCTAGGACAACCTTAGCACTAACCTGCAGCTCCAAGGTGGCCAATATGCCAGAGATAAAGGACTAAATCCAAACTAATCCCAACCACTTAACGTCTTCTTAAATTTAGGCTTATCTCAGATTGGCTTCAAGAGCTAGGAAGCAATGTTTGTAAAAACAAACAAAAATTCTCTTCATTGTCAGACTTCAAATGTTTCTCTCCTCACCTTGGCTGATTTTGGAAACTCTGCTAAGATGGACAATTGGCTGCAGCTTTTGGAATTCTGAAAAATGGGGAGTTTTTGGCTCTGTAATTCACAATGACTAAATTGTGGTGTCTGGTATGCATTATGGCAGTTTCAACTGAGAGGTGAAGATTAGATCTAGACCTGAACCTGAGCTAACTTCCCCCCTCTTGATGCTGTCCTACAATTTTAAAATGCTGCAGATGAACTAGGTAGGATGGAGCATCTGTTCCATTCCACCTTTAGTCTTGGGATTGCTGTTTTGATATCCTCCATGATATTTTTTACCTAGTTTACAATTTCCTTTTTCTCTTACATATTTTATTTTACTGTCTACCTCCAGCCTAGCATTTGAACTAAATACTTAAAAGTTATCATTAGGCAAACTGGAGAAAGCTTTGCATCAGAGTATTAATTCAGATCATTAGAGGTATTTTCCTGGTTAGCTTCAGAAATAGTCTTTCACTTGGCAGAAATTCAGTAGCCACTGAAAATCTATGGTTTTGCTAATCATGTTTTTTGGCATTCTTACGATTTACGCTTATGTAGGAATCCCTTATCTTTTTGCCACAATACTTTTCAGGGAAGTGGCTAACATTGATAATGCTCTTAAATAAAATGAGACGGTGACAACTCTTTTAACATCTGTTTATATCCCACACTATTGGGACAATAAGAAATTTTAAAGTTTTTTTGTCCCTGAGGACTTTATTTCCTATGTGGACCAGATGTGGACATGGTTAATATAGATATTTGTCATGTACTTTCAAAGTAGAAAAAAAGAAATTATTTGAATTTTAATAATATTTTGCATTTTTCAATCAGAGGACCAAAAAAAGAAGGAAAGAACATTGAGATGGAGTAGCAAGAAGTAAGAACTCTTACTCCCCTCAAGGGAAAAAGGACTAACAGTTCCATAACAGGGACAAAGAAGACTGGCCTTACTGTACTAGCTACTCTCAGCACAATCTCAGCTTCTGAGGCACAAGTCTGGCCTCAAGTTAATCTTAGCTTTTATTGAAATGAATGGTAATAAAATTCCACTATAAAATTATCCAAAATTCTAGCATTCCTGCTAAATTCTCATCACTTACCATATTAATTTATATTTATAAATTCATTTCTCTTATGTAGAATTTCTTTAAATGGGATACATTTATTTTGGATAAGAAACTTCCTACAAATAGCATAACACTGTTTTCCTTTGACATCCCCTTTGCTGTTAAATTACCTGGGCAAGTTGCACTGAAAGACATAGTTATAAAAAATTATAGCCTAGATGCAGTCATTAATGTGAACCTTTTTCTCTTATATCTTATATGTAGAACTCAGTCTTTACCTCTAAGGAATAGATAGGGTTCCTCTAAAATAGGGAATTCACCTTTATAGTAACAAACCTCTACCTTATGCCATCTTTAAACCAAACCCTCATTCCACAGCTGAGAGAATATACCATATTTTTTTCGTTTCACCCTCAGTTTGATTTATACAGCAACTGATGGGTTGGAAAAAATATTGTTAGAACTGCCATTGTTTAAATTTTCATCACTACTCAGAAAAGAAATAGGAATGACAATGGCACAGTGGACTGAATCCTGGGCTTAGGTATAGGAAGATGTGGGTTCAAATTCTACCTCGGACACTAGCTGTTAAACCACGAATGGGCAGGTTACTTAATTGCTGACGTCCCCTGGTAAATTTCTGGCACTTATCCACGACTAACTCATGGACAGATTGGAGAGACGAGGTTGTTTCTCAAGAGTCCCACATATTATTGAAATGAAAGATCCTTTATATATTTGAGTCCCTGATGGTGCAGATTTCTCAGGTCAGAGTCAACTTGGCTTTTCATAGTACAGTATCCTCATTTCTTTTGTTCTTTTAAGTCCATGTATTTAAACAAATTAAAATGATTTTCCATACTTTTATTTCATCATTTATTTCTTTAATAGATCCTGTTGTAACCATTTTCTCTTGGAAGTAGGAATCCAATATGGTAACCACTGGGTGCTACCCTCACTAAGAGCTGACATAGAGTTTCCTTAGCTCAGGAGGGAAAACAAGGCAATTTACTTCCAAAAATGTAAATATCTGCCTTGTAGCTTTTTTTTTTAAATGTCTTTTTAAAGTCATCAAATTTTACTGAAGATGATATTCATAAACTACTTTCATAGAGAAAAGAGGTAAATACGCAGTATCACAGGCCAGATCTAATTACCCAGCCAACCTATAGCCTATTTGATCTGCATGCCTGAGTGTCTTACAATCACATTTACTGAAGTGTTTTTCGCCATTATTTTCTGCATTAAACCAATTGCCTTGAAGCATTTAACAATCAAAATATAAATGAGTTAACACTTTGTGTCTTAAGTGCCACTAGTTAAGTTGTATAGGACAATTTTTTAAAACTACATTTTAATTTCTATGTAATTATAGAGACTTAAGCAGTAATTTTAGTGTAGCATTTACAAACCTCCTATTAATGACTTTTTTCCTTTGGTTTCCCTGTTGGAGGGTCAGAATTTATGCACTGCCGAATGATTTGGAGGAGATTTATAGTGTATTTCATTGTGATCATGTTTATAGATGACAAACAGGTTTATATGAGAGAAATTATTCTACAGAGTCCTTTAAGATTTGATCCAATTGATTTAAAACATTCATAATTTCTACTAGCCCAAGAAATTAGTGGGCTAGTCTTTAAAACATTCCTTTGTCTGGAAATGGTGGCAGTAATTATAAATACATTAGGCTAATAAGTATACTCCAAAACAGAACTAAGATTGATAAGTAAATCCTCCTCCCCAACCAAAAAAAAAGAAAAAAAGAAACTTATTCTGAACAAAAAATGGTAAAGTTATAAAGTACAGGACTATTTTAGCTTTATTTATAAAATCATACTATAGCCACAGTGCTGTTTTACATTACAAACCAAAGCTTCATTTTTGATTCCCAGTATTCTTCCATGAATTCTTAATAATCTCAACATTTTATCATTGCTTACATAAAACTGAAACCTTCCTTAATGAAAAACTATCTGGTGGAAATAGTATTTAGGACCGTTTGGGCTTTTAATTCATCCCCAAACATTGAAAGACGGTATGGAACTGATTACTATTTTAATTTCCTGTTGTTAGGATTCATTTGGAGCATATATTCTTTGATTTGAACAAAGAATCAAGTTGTTATTCCAAAGAAATATGTACTCTCTCTATATAGTTCTCTTTATAAGGTCATTTTATTGCATTTGTCCTTGACATCATTTCCAAACATTTTCTGTTCCTAAGAACTATGTCTTTCCTACTCAGACATTTTGATTGGTTACTATGGAATACCAAGCTTAGCAACTATATTGGATTCTAAAAGATACTGTCTTTGTTCCCTAGAAGCTTAAAGCCTAAGGTGTTAGTTTTGTTGTTGTTGTTGTTGTATATCCCAATTGATGAGTTTATACAAGATCCCTTATAAGGACATAAAAATTCAGAAACTATTCCTATTTTCTTCCTTTGCCTTTCTTTGACATAGTTTTAGATAATTGGAGCACTGATCTTATGGGAAAATATATTTAATATTGGGGTTAGAGAGAAGGGTTGGTTGATTAGGAATAAGAAATGGGAAGAATAAAACTAGATGATCTCTAGGGTCCCTTTCGCTCAGTGTCTTAAAAGATAAAATAAAATATCTTTATTATAGGAGAGAAAAGCAATTTTGCTGAAGGAAAACTAAGGATATTTTAAAGTTGTTTCTCTTTATTCTCCTTTTCCTTTCCTTCTGCAGAGGAAATGGACAAAAATGTAGAAAACAATATTGTATTTGTTCCAGATGTCCGTTCCCTTCTGGATTTCCTTCTTCTGTGACTTCTCCCTCTACATCTCCTTTACTCGCTCTTGTTCTTTTTCATGTCTCCTAATAGAGGGCATCCCCCCAGGTAAAGACCTTGGTTCTTTACTTTTTTTCCTTTTCTTTTCATTCTCTCACTATGCTTTGCCTTGCTCATGACTAAAGCTGTCAGTATATTAATGATTCCTAATCTCTCCATCGGTGAATCCTCTTCCCTAATCTCTAGCCTTGTGTTTCCATTGTCTACAGAATATTTCCATGGACTTACAGTGTTACCTTTAAATTCAATAGGACTAAAACTGAATTTATCTATTCCCCACCCAATTCCAATTTGTCAGTTTCTTTGAGTGGGCGCCATTATGCTTCTAACTCCTCAAACCCAAAGTCAAACCATAGTCTCTGCCTCCTTCCTCTCTGCCTCACTTAGGTCCAACCAGTCACTAAGTTCTATTTCTTTTGCCTTCCTGATTGCTTTCTTCTTCACCCCTTTTTCTTCATACCTATATTGTCATTATCCTCGATCAGAAATAACCTCTGAATGGATGCCCTCTGACTCCAGCCCTTCCAATTCTTCCTGCAGCATTCATATTCCCTAAACTCCATTTTCATCCTTGCCTATGTCCTTTGTGAAACAAGCCTTCTCTGATGAAATCATGTCCCTTCTCTGAATGTCCATAAGTCTTTAATATAGACCACAAAAGCTACAAAGTATAGGTCTGGAAGGCACCTCACAGGCCAGAGATTCTGACTTTCCCCCGGTCACTCAGCTAGTAAATGTCCAATGTGGGATTGGAGCCTAGACCTTTCTGACTCCAAATCCAGAATTCCCTTTATTAGACCTACTACATTTAAAGGCAAAGCCTACAGCATTCACTATTCCCAGGTGATCTGTCATCCAAGTACTGACCAGACACAACCCTGCTTAGCTTCCAGGATGAGAGACAAGATTGGGCTCATTCAAAGTAGTATGATTCTAGGTGATAGTATATAGATTCGTCTCTGTTGGCTGTAAAAGAAAAAAATAAAAACAAAACTGTCAAACTTAATGAGATTAAAAAACATATTTTTGGTGGTGACCCTCATGGAGTCTAACATAATTATTAACATGTTAGGTGTTTAAAATCAGAGTGTCTTTTGTTTTTAAAGCTAGAAAGAACTTTAGAAATTATTTACTCTTGACTCCTTCATCTTATAGATGGGAAAAACTCAAGTCCAGGGAAGTTGTGACATGTCATAGATTTCAAAACTTGATAGTTCACAGAACAGAAATTAGAACTCAGCGCTACTAACTCCCAGTCCAGTATTCTTTCCACCTTAGTATAAATTGCTTAATTTAATTAAAACATTAAGTAGATCAAATGAAATTAAAACGAGGCATATAAAAGGAAAAAAAAGAAAAATGGCATAGCCTCTGCTTTCAGGGAGGTTAGCATCCAGTTCAACAGAGGAAGAGTTGAACTATGCACAAAGAATTGTCATTCAAATTAAAATATTACCAAATGCATAGAAATGGCGTGAAATATAATGGTTTCCTTTCTGGTGGCTAAAGCACTTTTGGTGAGCATGGGTTTCCCTCCCTGTTCTGTGTCTTCCTCAATATTGATAATCAAATGATCATTAAAGTTATCTATTTGTTCTGTCTTTCAACCATTTTTTTTTAACCATTACCTTCTGTCTTAGAATCAATACCATGTGTTGGTTCCAAGGAAGAGAGTGGTAAGGACTGGGCAAGTGGGGGTTATGTGACTCCTCCAGGATCACACAGCTAAGAAGTGTCTGAGGCTAGATTGAATTCCAGGATCTTCCACCACTAAGCCCAGCTTTCTATCCACTGACTATCTAGCTGCCCCTTCTTTCAAGGAATCTTGTCTCTCTGAGAGTCACTTTGGTGGAAGGGAAACTTTAAGACTCCATTTTGCTCTACTGATTTTTCGGTGTAAATATCTGAGTTTGGAGGCTGCTCGTTTTCTTTTGTTTTGCTTTGCGTTCCATGTCTTCTCAGTTTTAGTCGGGTGTTAATTTGGATCCTTGCTTTAACAAGTCAGTGTCTCCCAACTGTACACAGTAGCAGATTATTTTCACTCTCTTGAGATGTAGTTGATTTCTTTTCTGAAGTTGATGTTTTTGGGTGCTTGCCATGTCTATTGCCTCCCGATTCTCTTCTTGAAGTGTGTGTTCAGGATACATGGTGAGACTTTCGTGTCATCTACAAACCACTTTTTTTTTTACTTCTCTTTTTGTTTGCTTCTCTTATTTGTGGTCCTGAGCCATATTATCGATTTAATTTCATGACATGATTCAATTCCTCTAGAAAGCTCTCAGCTCTTCGGTCATTAGCCCAAGATCTTATTTTTAGAGAACCAACAGTGAATCGTGTTTAGATGGCCTAAAAACTGTATGATTCTCAGCCTCTCTCCGTGTCCATCACTCCATTTCCATGACTGCAAAAGCATGCTCTGTTTTTCTTTATTTAAAGGGGTGCATGACCAAAGAAGTGATAGCCAACCTCCTGGCGACTAGTCTCTCCATACTTAACCAAGCTGTTTTGTATGGACTTGGCTCATAAAAATTAGTCTAGTTAGCAGAAGTGGGTTTTTTGAACTTTTCCCAATGTAGTTCTTTTTTTCCAATATATTTCTAATAAATGCTGAAATGACACAGTAAAACATGCTAGATCAATCTCCATAAAATTAAGTCACAAATCCATTTCTGGAGAGAGCAGGCTACTAGCCACACCACAATGCAGGGTGTCTTATACAGGCTTTTAGGCAAATGATCATTGACATAGATTATCTTAGCCCTAAGAAGAAGCTAGATAGTGTCAAAGAAAATATAGATTAAGGAAATGAATCCAGGACTTGGAGTCAGAAACCCGAAGTTCAAGATAGCACAGTGACCCTTACTCTCTGTTATATTCCCTGCCTTAGTGTTTCCATCTCTAAAATGGGGGTGCTTGTATTTGTGCTGCCATGAGGAAAGTGCCCAGTTTTACTTTAAATGACAGTATTAATGCAATTCCTGTTACATCTTGTTCAAACTCTCTTTTTATCCTTCCCTGGGGCAGTCTTCTGACAAGAAGGTTGATTATTAATGATATCATTTCTTCAAAAGATGGAAAAAGATATTCCAGGTTTTGTTATTTGTAGCATTTGCCTCCTTAAGTAAATTTTCTCCAAGTTTTAAACAAATTGGCATAAACCTGTAATGGAAGTAGATAGAATAGTTGTTGCAGATGTGTATCATTAGCTTTCCATGAGAAAGAAGAAACTCTTATTGCCTAAGGAAGGAAGAAACCAAAATACTGTGGATTTTTTGTAGGGGCTTAGTCTGTTTATCTTTTAACATTTGGGCTGCATTTCAGTTTCTTGGGACTGATTGTATCTTGAGGGATCCAGATTATTTCTGGGGAAATGCAGGTCTTTATTATATTTGTTTAAAAAGTAAAATCCTGAAAATCTTTTTACCTGCAAAATGATTTAAATGAAATCTAGAGCATGTATGGTTTTAAATGCTACACATTTATTAAAGCTCTAGAAATAAATCAAAATAAAATTATTCCAACTTCTCAATGGTATCTCTGCTGAAGACGATTTCTGATCTAATATCTGCATATAATTTTAAGGGTGTAACTGAATTAGATAACTTTCAAAGGGAAGGTTGATGTGCCTTCAGCAAATTTCAGCCTTTAGGTCCCTTGTAAACTTATCACCTGTTGAGTTTTTTTTTGAAACGTTACTCATGCTTATTAACTCTAATGTCTCCATAGTTAATAGAGTTGACAAGACATAAAAATTAACCTGTTTAAAGACTCATTCCTTTGTTATAGATTACTGATTTAAAAAAAAAAAACCCTCAGCAGCTTCTTTGTGCATTATTTTAGTAAAGCTAATCCAAAAAAATATCTCGCTACTCTTGGTGTTTGATTATTTGGCAGGCGCTCTTGTTATTTTATAGATTTATATTTAGGGTACCTGACTTTGTCAGGAGGATATCACCTCAAAACAAGCTCTCTTCTATTTCTATATTTATTTCATTAAGGAGGGACCTTTTAGGAAAATTAAAGATAGATTACTGCTCTTAATAGTCCTCACAATGATTGCAATTTGAGAAAAATAAATTTTCCTGCCCTCCTCTTGTTGTATACAGTGTTCTGTTGATTACCATTGGAGTTCTGTACATAGAAAGGCCGCGTAAGGGCTGTCAGATTAGACTCATCATTTAGTGACAGAGAAAAACCTGAATGACAAACAATGGATTGGCTTCTCCCCAAATTCACGTCTCATCATTTAGATCTCAGAATTGAACATGTTATTTCTATTCTGTAATTGACAATGGATGTAAATTAATGTGGCCAATGGTGACAATATTCATAATCAACTGAACTGTGAAACAAGGCACTTAATTATACTCTATCTTGAGCTCTGGTGCTGTGACTTGGGAGATCAACATGTCAGAACTGAAGATGTTATTGATTAATCTGATTAAGTACATATCAAAGTGAAAATGTGAATTTAATGTCCTCATGGTAATTGATTAAAAACAAGCACCAATCAAAGAAACAAAAAAAAATTCATAGGCTGAATGATTTGGTCACATCTTTTCTTAACTAGCTTTCTTGAATAAAGTGATTGAAATGGAAATTTATTAAAAGTTTCTATTTCACTTAAATAATGTTTTATGTGGGCAGGAAATAATTGGACTACTTCTAGACAATCTGCTAGTCTGATCAATGCAGCTGCCATATCTCGTTGGCTGGGATCATGTTATTGTGTGGTGGTAAAGCTAACTTTGATTTTGGGGTTTTTTTTTAACCCATTTCTTACAATAGACTTAATCTCATTCAAAATACTGTTTATTATAGGCATTTTGGCTTCCTACAAAACCTGGAAAAATTGTGTTCTAATTTTTTTTCATGTGTATAAATCTTTAAAACCTCCATTATCATTAAACTCAGAGATGCCAAACCAGAAAGCATTAGATTTTCCTGTTGTACATTTTCAGATTTGCTTATTAGACTTAAACAAAATATTTTTATACTTTCATAAATGTAGATATGTACATATACATGCAGATTTTTGTAGTACATTCATAATGTAAGATTTTCCCTCTTTTTGACATGACAAAAATAAATGATACAACGTAAACTATGGGCTTCCAGTATTAACAGCTCTAGACATTGCTCATATAAGAAGGCACGTAGGAGTAATGAGAGTATGTCAGAAAAAGGAAGAGTGGAAAGTTGAGGTAATGGAGTTTTAGGATTGGCACTTCTGTCATCAAGCTGTAGTTTTGCTGTTGAAATGGATTTTCTAGTCACATCACACCCTACTCTGAGAGATGACTAGTGATGGCTTGACATCATTTGTCGATTTTCTCCAACTATGTCCTCAGGAATATTTTTTCCTTCTAAATAATATAATTACATTGCAGTTGCTGCTCCATAAATTTTAATTTTCACTTATCAATTTTCCTTCTCCTGTTAAAATGACTTTCACACATTGCTCTAGAATTCTTTCCTCTCTTCTAGAAGTGGTTAGGTTATGCTGAAAAAAGCAAAACAAAACAAAAAAACCTGTATTCTCAATTGACTATTTAGCACAGTCTTCATAGTTTGGCTTTCCATTTCAATTTCCCTTTTTAATCCCATCATTATTCTTATATAATTATACATCAACTCTCAACCTATCTCCTTCTTTCCAGTTTTCATTTACTTTTGTTTTGTCTTTTTGGCCTCCCCACTGCAAATCAATGTCTAGCCCCTTTATGTTACCATTCACTGTTAATTTTAGATTATCTCATAGCCATATGAAACCATAGATTATCCATGGATAGTTATAAATACCATGTGCCTACAATATAGTTATATGCTGCAAATTGGATGCATGTTAAACTTTGAAAAATAGGATGACTTCTCCTCATTTCCTGTACTGTCCTTTTTTCTTTTCATAGCTTTAATTAGAACCACAATTACTTTTCAACCTAGGATTGTTCTTTACATCAAATCTTAGTAAATTTACTTTTAATTCTAGGATCTAGTTCCCAGAATGATTAGTTTTTCAACTATTGAGGACAGGAAAAAAACAAACATATTTATAATAAAAATTGGTTTCTAATCTTAGGTTGAGTCTCAAAATCAGAGCAGTGAGGATCTTCAGAAAGACCTGGGATCCGTGGTTTGTGGGGGGTTTTAAAAATATTACTGTATTTCAATATTGTTGAATTCCTTTGTAATCCTACATTTTTATTTTGTGCACTTAAAAACATTTTTCTGAGGATTCCAGAAGCTTCACTAGACTTCCAAATCCGTGACCCAAAAAAGTTTAAGAACTCTTAGTTACAAAATATTCTCTAAGGATATCTGGAAGTTTTCAAAAAAGGAACTTAACCTATCTCACCAGAGTGCTTCCTAGATAACCATAGTCCATCATCCATTTAGACTATAGCTCTCCATCCTTCCTCTTACCTTTTCCTCTTTGTATAATCCTCTATTTGCATAACCTAATTATAGGATATAATAGTTCTCTCCTTTCTTCTCTAATGTATTCATTTTTTTCCTTTCTTTCCTTTGTTTTAAAGTAATATTAAAACAACCAATCCCCACTCTTCTGTCTTATTTCCTCTCTGATTTCTGATGACATTAGAGTTGAGGAGGAATTTGTGTCATTTTCCTTTATTAGAATGTAACCACTTCATCCTTGTATAGTTACTTTTATTAGTTATGTTTGCCTTTCAATGTTTCTCTTAACACTGATGTTATTATTCCACAGTTTTTACTTGGCACTGGCCTTTAGATCAGAGATTATTGGAAGTCTTCTATTTCCTTAAAGATACCCTTTTTTTCCCTTTAAGATTATACTTATTTTTCTAGATAAGTCATTCATGGTTATAAACCTCTCCCTTTCTCTCTCCCTGTATCTTTTGCCTTTTAGAGTATTGTACTCCATGTTCTTTGTTCCTCTGAAATAATAATATCTTCTAAATCTTTGTGATCTTCTGTGGCTTCTGAAATGACTAAAATAAAAGCCCTTTCTTTTTTAAACTGTAAAACTAATTGAAAGACAACCGGAGCTCCTGAAACTGACTAGCCTCTCTCAGACTAAGATTCAAAGTTCCCCCGTGGGCCCGGGGATTGGTCCCTTATATAGACCAATCCTGCACCTGGAAGTGGGGGGGTAGGGCCTTCCCTAGCACGGGATTGGTCCATTCAAGACCAATCCCACGCCAGGAAGTAGCTAGGGAGGGACCCCTGAGGCATGCTGGGGGATGCAGTTCCCTGGCCACAACATTTTGAAACTCACACTTTTCGGCATTCAAATTCTTTCTTTTAGGATGCTTTGTATGTTGTTTTTTTCCTTTGATCTGCAAGTTCTGAATTTGGATTGTAGTGTTCCTTAGAATTTTCATTTCAGGGTTTCATTCAAAAGAAAATTGGTAGATTTTATCTATCTTCACTTTGCACTTAGGTTCTAATAGATCTTAGAAGTTTTTTCCTGTGGCTTCTTGAAATATAATATCCAGACTCTTTCATTCATGACTTTCAAGGTAGTACAATGATTCTTAAATGATCTCTCTTGGATATTTATTTTCCACATAAATTGCTTTTTATATATAAGATGCTTTATATTTTCTTTTTAATCTATTAACTTATTGTTCTTATTATCTCATGGAGTTATTTACTTATATTTGGTCCATTCTAATTGTCAAGGAGCTAGTTGCTTGGATAAGTTTTTGCCCCTTTTGTGCTAAATTGTTAATGCTCTATCCAAATCTTTCCTCCATAGTTTTCATTTCTTTTCCAATTCCTTCCTCTTAGTACTTTCATTTCATTCCTATTATCACTAATTAATTCTCAAAAATTCTTGCTTTATATCTTATAGGAGTTCTAGTTGACTTGACAGTCAAGCTCAATTTTTCTTTGAGGTTTTGCTTATAAGTGTTAATCCCCTTTTGAATGTGTGTGTTAGATATCCCTGGCACTCTAATAACTATGATCATGGGAGCCTTTGTTTACCCTGTGTTCCAGCTTTGCTTCCTAGATTGGGAATGTGTGTTGGGACATTCCCCATGCTCTCAGAGGAGAGAATGGGGCAATATATGGGAATGTGAGAGATGGAGGGAGGATAGATAGATAGAAGGAAAACATTCTTAATGGGGAAATCTAAAGAAGAAGGAGAGGAATGGGCCTTCCCTTACTGGAGGTCCTGAGGCCAGGCTGCCCATCTTTGGGGAAGGTTATCCTGGTATTCTTAGGCAGATTCAGGTAAAACTAAACATCTTTTTGGGTCTTTCTGGCTCTGAGAGCACTGGGTTTGCCCTCTTCACAGGAACACTGACATGGGGATCTGATTTGTCAATGGGGTGACAATTCTGGCAGGAGGATTTTAGGACCAACATTTATTTTTGTTGATTCTCCTCATAGACATCTATTCCATTTCCTTGGCACTTGTTCTGCTAATCATTCTTCTCTCATTCTGTTTATCAGCTGTGCCTGTCACCCCATCCTCTGGGTCCAACTCCAAGGGCTTGGCTTTGCGCTGCCCAAGTACCTTGTGCCGTGTTTCTGTCCTTTGCCTTGACTCATGAGCCCTGAAACTGTCTGTACTCTTGTACCCGCTGTCTTTAGCACCCACTGCTGCTGCAAATGGTGAACACAGGACCCAAGAAACTCAACCTGCCACGAAGGGGTGCTCCTCCGAAGACAAAACTCATCATCGGTTCCCTGTCATTGTGTGTCTCCAAATAAGCCACTTCTGCCTTTTTCATATGTTTTTGTTGATATTTATGAAGGTGCTGAAGATGTGAAATGAATCTTGTCATTTTGAAAGTCATCATCTTTCTGATATGTGTTTGGCTTGAATGATTAATTTTTTTAACAAGTATTTTAAAAGCACCGAGTTTTGTTTTATCCTGAGACAACACATAGTAAAATGATAAGAGATCTGGATCAAGAGCCAGCAAGACCCAGGTTCCAGGCCCACCACTAGCATGTTGGTTATCTGACAAATCACCTGTCCTCTCCTAGCAGCTCCCTAAGATCGGTGAGGATCAAGGTAGGCTCAGCCGAGCTAAACCTTGAAGAAGCTACAGATTCAGTGGGTAGGAAGACAGAAGGAAATGCCTTTCATATACTGGGGACAAACATCATGGATAAGGATTTTGAGATGGGAAACAAAATGGCAACCACTGGAAATACCTAGTAGAGCAGTTGGACTAGAGCATGGAATGCATGAAGGTGAGTCGCATGAACTGTCTGGAAAGGTCAGATCCAGATTGAGGAGGGATTCAAATGCCTGTTTGATGACTTTTTGTTTTATCCTTCAGTTGAAATAGGGAACCACTGACTATTTTTAAGCAAGGGAAAGACATGGTCAGAGCTGTGGTGTAGGAAGATTACTTGGCAGTTGTGCAGAGAATGATTTTAAAAGAGTAAAGAATGGAATTGAGAAATTATTACAATGTCCAGGAAAGAGGAGATGAGAGCCTAAACTAGTGCAGTTACTCTTAGGAGGCAAAAAACTGGAACTTAGGTGGGGGATGTGCTTATCAGTTTAAAAAGCTTCTTTTTATTTATCTCTATATTTCTCTCCATTGGTTTGATTTATAGGTTTTACAAATATTTATTGAGTACAAGATTCTAATAGAATCAGTGCAAGGAGAGAATTTAGGGATCATTTAGTCAAAACAAATTTTTTTACATAGAAGGAATGGAGACCTAGAAAAATGTCATGTTTTGTTCAAGGTCACAATTAAGAGAAAAGTCAGGGGTCAGCTGTGTAGCTCAATGGATGGAGATCCAGGCCTAGAGACGGGAGGTCCTGGGTTCAAATCTGGCCTCAGATACTTCCTAGCCATGTGACCCTGGGCAATTAAA
Organism: Monodelphis domestica; assembly: GCF_027887165.1. Taxonomy (NCBI): domain Eukaryota; kingdom Metazoa; phylum Chordata; class Mammalia; order Didelphimorphia; family Didelphidae; genus Monodelphis; species Monodelphis domestica. The sequence continues at coordinate 263,919,004 of NC_077231.1, forward strand.
TCTCTTAACCTCCATTGCCCAGACCTTACCTCTCTTCTGTCTTGGAATTGGTACTAAGATAGAAGATAAGGATTTTTTGAGAGACAGAGAGAGAAGTCTGTATTAGAACATACATCTGCTTCTTCTGGTCATCTTTCTGCCATACTACAGTGTAGAAAGTAGGATAGGATGATCCCTTTGGCCCTTTTTATGTCTTAAGATCTATGAATTTGTAATAGGCTCTAAGGTTCAAATTTGCTGAATATAGATGGCTTGTTTTTAATGTCAAGTTACTTCATAGTCATAATTCTACAAAGGATTCCATTTCTTTATTTGTTGACTGACTAGTTTGATGAAGGACTTCTCTTTTGTTATTTTTACTCTTCTCTATTAAATATATGCAAACCTTCTTGTTAATGATATACTATGTAAGATTACTCATACTATAAAATATTCGTGATCTCTAAGTAATAAACTTCTATCATCCTTTCTCTCAGGCAGCAAATATCTAGTAAACCTTGGCTATATGCTTTTCAAAACAAAACAGGAAGGTGTGTGGGTGATGTTTATTCTAAACTATTCTATTTCCAACTTATTCAGAGTATTTGACATGAAGTATCCAGGCCTCTTTTAGTAGTTATAGGACCAGTGCAATTAAATACTGTCAGTCCACCAATATTTTGCAAAAATACACCAAAATATTCCATCTAACAATTTTTTCCTCATAAATATATTCTATGTCATAGTATGAATTATATGCCTGTCAATGGTGATGATTTCTAATGTCCATCCACTAATAACTTGTGAAATTGTCAATGTATAGGTTGTATAGCAGAAAGAACCCTAACTTAAACATCCAAAAAAACTAAGTTTCTCTCCTAGACCTGCTTTTATTTTTTTTTTCCTGATTCCCACTTTAATGATCATATTAAGGTATGGACTATTCACCAAAATAAATGACAATATATATTAGGTTGACACTAAAACTAATATATGCAGTTGAGGTTCGGGAGTAGACCTGCTTTTAACTAGGTGCATGACTGGGAGCAAATCATTTAACTTCTCTAATACTTAGTTTCCTCATCTTTCAAATTTGGAGATTGGATTAAATGAGCTCTGTGGTCCTTTCTAGTTCCAAAAAACTATTAAATATTTTAGAAATAGGAACATAGTATCTGAATGCACCTTTTAAAGATGAGTTCATTGAAATTGAAAGGATTTGATCCCACAGGTACCAAGCAGAAAGCAGGCCCCGAGATGCTGCCATACAAGGATCAGTCAAAGTAACCTCTAAGATAAACATCTAGAGAAGAGTAGATTTAAGGCAGACATGATAGCTCTCTTCAAGTATCTGAAGAGCTGTAATCTGAAAGAAGACTTAGATTTGTCGTGATTGGCCCCAAAGAACAGAATTTGGATGGATGGATGAAATAAGAGAAAAGCAAATTTCTTCCTGGAAGAAAATTCTAATTCTAGAAAGCACAAGTTCGTTACCTCTACCTATTTAGAACCCTTACTTTCCTGGAAGGCTGAGCTCAGGAAACCTTCCCTACCATTTCCTAGTGGTTGGTGTTTTCTCTCTTGATCTATCCTAAAAAGTTGCTCTCTTATTTTTCTTTGCATTTGGAGAGAAGGGAAGACACTTTTTATAGGAACTTATTTTTATGTCATTTGTCCTCAAAGTAGCAGGAAAAGAATTCTACTTCATTTAATTCATCAAGATTTAATAGGGAAGTACTGGCTATTCTTTTCCAAAGAGGATGAATGTAAGAAGAAAAAGACTTAAACTGCAACAGAACAGGTAGAGGTTGGAGAGGGAGGGAGGGAGACAGACAGACAGACAGACAAAAGAGGGCTTGATTTGATGACTTCCTGAGTTCCCTTCTAGTTCCAGGATTCTAGGCTTCTATAATTTTATATCAGTGATAAGCCAATTCATTTTAAAAACTTGTATCATTTGAAATATTATTTATAAGGTGTTACCCTTCTATATCACTTCCCAAACTTTTAAACCAATTTCCATCACTTTATCATCTGTCGTGTGGCCTTAAATTTAATGCAATGTCATGCTCTGAAAAATTTTCTGGAACACGATGTTAGTCTTTAAATGTGATTTTTACTTCAGCCTTAGTAGTGCAATAGTGATGCATCTACCTTTGATTTTCTACAATTTACCCTTCTACAATTTTCTAAAAATAACAAGGCAGTGTAAGTAGATAGTAATCAAATCCTTTATGAGATTTTTCTGCTTTTCATCATCAAGAAATAGCAGAAAATAAGTAGTAATGATCACAGAAAGATTTTCTAGGGTAAATTTACAAATGCTAGTTTTCGAAGACAACTTTCTCTTATAAAATAATATAGTGAAAGTTATATCTTAATCCAGTATCACTGTGAAAAACCATAGCCTGATCAAGCTCAGTCCTTTTGATAAGAGCTTGGAGTCTTGATGTGATTCTTACATAGACTTACATGGCTTTAGGAAAATAATTTAACCTCTTTATGCCTTAGATTACTTGTCTGGAAGATGATAAGTACTTCCAGTGAAGCCAAGGCCTGGTACAACTTTGTCAGAGTACATAAGATGTCTTTAAAAAAAGAAGCCAAAAAAGAAAAGCATCATGACCAGTAAGATATAAAGAGGAAATGGATTACGACTCAGGTATAAAGAATGCCATCATAAACATAATTTCCTACCATTAGTAACATTCAGAAGAATTTTCAGAAATGTCTGAAGATTTTTTTAATTACTGATGCCTTTTGTTGATATGCCATTCATTTTTTTTAATGTTTTAAGCTTGCTTTCCCATGCCACCTCTTCTAATTGAGCAATTAAAAAAAAAAACCAATAGATAAAGTCCAAAATTAATTCTTCCTAGTCCATCAAAACAAGTTCCCATATTGGATGCATCTAAAAATGAATGTCTTATTTTATATTTTTAAGTTCAACACCTTTCTGGCAGGAAGTGTTTTATCTTCTTTTATTTTGGACTCGTGATTGTCATTGTGCTGATCAGAGTTCTAAAGTCTCTAAAAGTTATTTTTCTCATATGATTTCTCATATATTTTATCATATAAACCGTTCTTCTAATTATATTCACTTGGCTGTGCATCAGTCCATAAAAATCTTTCCCGGTTCCTCTGATATTGTCCATTTCATGATTTATTATGGCACAATAATATTCCTACTACATTTACATTTCACAGTGTGTTTGGCATTCTCCAATAAACAGATACCTCCTTCATTTTCAGGTTAAAAATGAAACAGAATTGAAACAAACATTTCTGTACACCTATGTCTTTTTCTTCTTTTGGATTTCTTTGGCATACAGGCTCTGTAGTGGCATAACTAGCAGAGTGTCTTAAGCTTCTGGTCAGAATTCCAAATTGCTTTCCAGAATGCCTGGATAGTTCCACCAACAGTACACTAGTTTAGCCCTTCCAACACTGCCATTTTCCCCTTTCTTATCTTTTCTAGTCTGATGATCATGAGAGGGAGCCTCAAAATTGCTTTAATTTGCTATTTATAGTAAGGTAGAAAGATTTTTTTCCTGTGGTTGTTGATAGCTTAGATTTCTTCCTCTGAAGACCACTTTGTCGTATCATTTGACCATGTATCTATTAGAAATGGTTCTTAGCCTTATACATTTGAATCAGTTCCTCCTATGTGACACTTGGGTCTGAAGACCCTTTTTGGCACTGAGAGATTTCCTGGATGGCTGTTTCTGTTAGTTTAGACACCAAATTGTCATTATTGTCTGAAGATCTCTGCCAACTAAGAATATAACCCAGTGGCTGTGGGGTGCTCTTCTCCAAGGATGCACGACCCAGGGGGATGCACAACCCAGGGGGATAAAACGCAGGACCACAGAAACAGGGAACGAGATTCCCCAGAGCTGCCCCGCATGCCCTCTGCCTCCTGACAGAACAATCCGACCTGCGTTTCGGGGTACACTGTAAACACCCTGGCCAGAAGCTTCCTCTCTTGCCTGTTGCCGGAGGGAGGTTGGCTTCGGGCAGAGTGAGAGATGGAGAGATGGGAGCATCCTTGTTGGACTTATTGGTGGGACCGACCCCCTTCCTGTTCCAAGGACCATTCCCTGCCTTCTCCATTGTAGCAAGTTTCCTACCAACCTCCTGCAGCAGGAAATGACTGAAATCAGGAACTGAGAATAGTCCCATTAGAGGTTTTCCCACAGGGAAAAAAAAATGTTTTGGGGTTGGTAAATAGGAGCTGATGGGTAAGCTGATCTGTAAAGGCTTTGTATTCCACCAGAGGATTCTTTCCCCCTTACACACAGACACATAGACAGACAGACAGACAAGTCACACACACACACACTCACTCTCTCTCTCTCTCTCTCTCTGTCTCTCTGTCTCTCTGTCTCTCTCTCTCTCTCTCTCTCTCTCTGTCTCTCTCTCTGTCTCTCTCTCTGTCTCTCTCTCTGTCTCTCTCTCTCTGTCTCTCTCTGTCTCTCTGTCTCTCTGTCTCTCTGTCTCTCTCTCTCTCTCTCTCTCTCTCTCTGTCTCTCTCTCTGTCTCTCTCTCTGTCTCTCTCTCTGTCTCTCTCTCTCTCTGTCTCTCTCTCTGTCTCTCTCTCTGTCTCTGTCTCTCTCTCTCAGAAACAAAAACAGACACAGTCACTTAACCTCCCAAGGCCTCCAGATGATAACCCTCTAAGATTATAAATTGTAGAGCAGGTGCTGATCTCCTTTGGAAAGGGGAGTTTCCTCACCACCAAGAATTCCCCGCAGTGATGAAAGCCGGGCGCTATATATATATAATGTAAATTTTTTAATATGTAAATTTTTAAGTCATCTTTTGGTATGTAGGTCTGTGATCTCATTAGTGTGGCTACTCCTCCTGCTCCTGGAGAATATCACCTCCCACCCTTTTTCAGTCTCTGGGATTCTCCTCCAATTCTTTCCATAAATCCTATCGAAAGGATTTGTGAAGTGTACCGTAGGCATTTCCTCAGAGAGCCCTGCAAATTAACAACAATCCATCAGCTTAGGGTTTAAAGAAATTAGGCCATACCTGAAAGACAGCAGACTCTCAGAAAAAGAATTGTTATAAAAATGGAAACTGTGAAACTGTATTTCTAGCTGCTACTGGCATAGGCTTCTGGTATTTATCATTATTGCATTGAAGTATCTAAGATACACTCATCCGGATTTTATACTGAATCAAAGTTTTTTGCAGACTGATCAGTTTTTACATTCAGCTTTATACAGATGTTTTCCTTTGCCTAACAGCATTAATATATCTCCATATGGTGATTAATTACCTTTTTAGTCACTAAATCTGCCTATTTAAAATGTGCCCATTTCTGTTCCACACTTATTTAAAATTTGATGTGCACAGTTTTTTATTAAAATTTAGTAAGAGATACCTCCATAATTATGTTATAGCATTACTTTTTCAGAAAATTGTATATAATTAGTTAAAATAATTATAATAAAATAATAAATATTTATATACAATATTTATATAATATAGATTGTATATAAAATATTTATATATAATAATATAAGAATATCCTATTATTCAATATAATGAGGAAAAATGTTAACTATTTACAATATTATAACTATTAAATGTCAAGAACATCTCCAGTATTGCTCTGACAGCCAAAAGTTTCTTTTCTGGTTTTATAAAGAATTAATCATTTGTACCTGTTAAATAGGTGATGACATGTATTATTTTTCATATGCCTGAAAATTTTTAAAGAAATAATTTAAAAGGACAATTTCTTATGAAATGAAAAAATTACTTTTAAAAATGAGAGAAGGCAAGTTTCCCAAGCAGCTTCTTTTACATGGGTTCTCCACCTGCTTTTGATCAGATGTCTAAGTCCTCTTCCAGCCCCACTGTTTCTCACTTAAACTAGTTCTAGTAGCACCTTACTTGGTCCTTGTGTCTTATCTCTCTCCACTCCAATTCATCCTTCATTGTATTGGCAAAAGAATCTTCCTAAGGCACAAATGCTAAAGTTCTTTAAAAAAAAAAACCTTCTTTGATGAGAGACAGAGATAGACAGTCAGAGAGAGACAGAGACAGAGATGGGGAGGGAGAGACATAGAGAGAGACACACACACACAAAAAGATATGTCTATATATAAGCCACAAACTCCTCAGCCTGGTATTTTAAGCTCTCCACAGTCTGACTCTCCATCACCTTTACAATCTTATTTCACATTACTCCTTGTCATCCAATTTATATTCCAACCAAATTGGACTATTTGTTTTCCTCTAACTCAATAAAGGATGCCCCCCACCCTGTGCATTCCTTCTAGCCCACTCCCATTCCTGCCTCATTCTCATCTCTCAGAATTCACATCTTCCTTTAAAGCTCCTCTCAGACACCACCTTCTCTTTAAAGCTTTCTGTGACTTACTTCTATGCAGATGGTAGCATTGTTGCCCTCCAAAATAATTTCTGGGACTGATTTCTTTATCCCCTTCATTTCCTATCTTCTATTACACTTTTCCGTATGAACAAAGTATTAAACTTCTTGAAGGTAGGAACTGGTTTGATGTCTAGGTGTTGCTTAGGTATCTTCGTTGCATTGAATTAATGAGTGGTTTCTTAACAATAATAAAATTCAATATTTATCTTGTACTATCAAAATAATATACAAACAGTCAGTTCTATCACCTAAAATGAGGTTTTTGGGAAAAGATGTAGTTACATAAAATGTCAGAATTTCTCACTTAAAAATAATTTATAACTCTACCTATGCAGGAAAATTGTCACTCTCGTGTGTTATGTAGTAGTCTTGGTTGAGTTGGATCCCTAACCTGTGAAATATAAATATATAGAAAACAAACACAAAATATTTTTCTAAAATATGATGTGTAGAATTTTTCAATATTCAGAAGTCTGACAGTTTTTATAGTGAGCCCTTCTCCCCATTTGTGCTCTCTCCATTGTTCATCCTTAGTCATAGATCCTTTCCTATGTAGTTCTTTGTTTATGAGCATCATGTAATTATTTATGATTTTAAAGCCATATAGTATAGAACGAGAAGTGGCAGAGACCATACAGCCCAAGTTTCCTAAAAATCTTCATGCCTTGGGGGCAGCTGGGTAGTTCAGTGGATTGAAAGTCAGGCCTAGAGATGGGAGGTCCTAGGTTCAAATCTTCCCTCAGACACTTCCCAGCTGTGTGACCCTGGGCAAGTCACTTGACCCCCATTGCCTAGCCCTTACCACTCTTCTGTCTTGGAACCAATACAAAGTATTGACTCCAAGACAGAAGGTAAGGGTTTAAAAAAAAAAATCTTCATGCCTTTCCCTATTCTAGTTATTTATTTCCTTCCTCCTCATTTTAATACTGAATTCTTACCTACCTAGTCTTAAAATCCAAAACAAAAACCACCTACTGTGTACTGAGCTCTGTTACTGGCACAAAGTTTAGATTAGGTAGGTCAGAGCTCTTCTTTCCTTAATAAAGCCTTCCCTTATAACCATTAGGGATAATCAATACTTTTTCCCTCCAACCCTCATATAGCTCTTTGTTCTGTAGTTGTCTAACACACACAGTAGGTCCTTAGCAAATGTTTAAATGACTTGACAGATAAAGAGACTGGGGTCCCTGAAGTTTAAGTGATTTGCTTAAAGTCACAATTCAATAAAAGCTAGATTTGTCTGATGTTTTGTGAGCTTTCAATCTTTCTTTTTAACTGGCATCTCTCAAGTTCAACAATCCATGTTGTTTGTATTACAAGAATATCACATGGCTTCTGAATCATTTTTTAAAAAGATTGAGTTCTGTTCAGAAGCAGTAGAATAGGTTAGAAATAGCCCTGGATTTGAAGGTGAGAAACCTGGTATTAAATCATGCTAATACTCCCCAGTCATGATTCGGTCTCAGTTTTCTAAACTATGAATTGGAGATAATACTTATACAACCTACTTTTAAAGGGATTTTATGAGGAAGGCATTTTATTAACCTTTGAAATGCTGTTTAAATATGTTGTTTTATTGTTATTGTTTAATATAGATTTAATTATAAGAATATTTTTATTTTATTTATTTGAAAATTGGAAATTCATGTATAGAATATATAACAAGTTTCTACTAACCAGAATATTTGACTAATGAAATCACCTGCTTCCTCGACCAAGGCAGTTCATGGATTGTTAACTGGTTTTGACAGAAAATTATTTTAAGTGATTTCAAGTGTGCAAGTTTAGATTTTATGTGAATATGTAAACATAATACACATTAATATTTATAGGTATCTACACAAATACTATATGAGTATATATTTCATATATGCCATCTAAATTTGTGCGTTATACATATATGTCTGAGCTATTGATATATCTCTATGTGGATGTACACATACATATATCCATAATTACATATGTACACATCACTGTATACATGTGTGAATATATGTCTATGTGTGTAGTATTTGCATGTATGATGTCAGTATACACACCTCAAACTCCCTCTCCTGTTTCCAGACCACCTTCACAGCCATCATCCTGGGAGAACAGCCCTGGGGAAAAGGATCTAATCATTCCCATGCCCTGCTGACCAAGCACCCCTCACAGGACAGGCAATGGGTGCTCTTAGGGAGAGAGGGGAGGCACAAGAGTCCTTGGAATGGTGGCACCATCCCCATCCGAGGTCGCCATTGCTGCTTCTAGCCGAGCCCTTCTGGCCATCATTTCCAAAAGCAAATCTGATGAAGGGAAGGCCAGCCATGCCCATCGCCTGCCAATCTCTCAGAGGGTGGGCAAGCCAGGCAAGCTAAAGGAACAGGGACCCTGAGGACTAGACAGGGAGCAGTCAGGCAGTCAAACCACCATCTCCCTTCAGACCCTTGAGATCAAAGGCCATTTTTAACCCAGATAGTAGCACAGTGCTTTGTAAATTGTAAGAGTTTAATAAAGGCTTCATTCATTCATTCCTTTGATTTCATTCTTGAAACATTGTCTAATCAAGTCCATTACAGAGATATACAAGAAAATATGATCCATTGTGACTATATAAATCACTGTATAAAATGCAATCTCCCATTCCTTAGAGCCCCAGTTTTAGTTTTCTCATTTTGCTATTATATCCCTTATTTATTTCAGAGAGAGATGTAAGTTTTATATTTCTAAATTCATTCCCACCCAACCTGATGACAAGGATCCTAATCCTTTCCTCAATAAAAGGAAACCAAACCCATGCAAATCCATTCAATTCAACCAGCCTTTCTCAAGATGGCAGAACAAGTCAATAGTTCTCCTGTAGCTTCATGCAGTCAATGAGGTATCTGTCGGTCTGTCTGAACTGAGATTTCAAAAAGGGCTGAGGCTGTCAAGTGGTCACTCCAGCATGAGGTGACTCCCCCCAGAGCACCTTACGAGAAGTGGACTTCCCCTTCCAGACTCACCTGCAGGGGTGAAGACCATGGATGGCTCACCATGGAACTGGGGAAGGGCAGCCAGAACCTTAGATGCAAGGATTAACCTCGGGCTTCTGCCTCTCCATCCAGGACCACTTACTCCCTGACATTGTGTAGCAGTGGATTATTTTCAGAGCATGCTCATTTATACTGCTGTAATCCCACTGATCTGAACTTGTTGTCATTATTATAAAGGACCCTCATGATGGGGTGTTATCCACTCCAGTTGTTAGAAATCCAGTTAATAGGTATCTTTCATGTTTTCACAGATGTTATATTCTTTTTACTTGCTCAGCCTTGGATAATGAATACACCTAAATTAAATTCAAAGTGCTCACCCCTGTAATGTGTCTAATCTTCCTAATGCATAGGTCTCTTCTGCCTCTGTGAGTTTACACATGCTCCCGTGTCTCTGTCTATCGAAGTCTTTATTCTCTCTGTATGGTTCAGGTCAGTGTCTTCATCTTCCAAAAACCCTTTCTGGATCATTCCAGCTAGAAGTGACCTCTCTAACAGCTCGATTTCATCTCTGTGAGGTGCCTAATCAAATTCTAACTTGCATCATATGTGACTATATACATCTGGTGCCTCCTACTAGGTTTTTCTAAAGCTCCTCAAGGAGAGGTCTTCTATCATCTTCCATCTTAGCATCCCCGGTGCCTTGCACCTCATGGGCGTTACAGGCTCTTAGTGATCTCTGCCCACCAGATGGAGGTACGTGCCCAGCCGCTGCTTGTTTTTGTCCAGAAAGGTCTGTAAAATAATGCTTGATGTAATGCCTATGGCTATGGTCCATTTCGATGCATGTTACTGACCCACTACGTTTTGGATGGCATAGATTCCTATTACACATGAAGAATAGAATGAGCATTACCTCTAAATTAGAGACAAATTCTATTTGATTTTTTGCTAGAGCAGGACCTACAGATAATAATGTTAGAAATTTGGATTCTTTTACTTTGTTCTAATGTTATTATGTTTCATTTCCCCACAAGCCTAATCAAGAATACTAATTGTGATCCAACACACTCTGGCAAATGAAGTATAGTGGAGACAATTTTTGGTTGTTGTAAGGAAATAACAGGAGATCAGATTATTCAAGTTAGTCTTAAATGAAGATTAATGATATTTAATATCAGAGATCCAGCCTAGATTCTTAATTTTCTGGTTTAATTCTATAATGCAAATTGACAGATTTGCATGTTGCATTTTCACTTAACCTTTTGGCACAGAGTGGTAGCATTTATATATGTGCCCATATTATTTTTCTAAAGATGATTTTTTTTAGGAAAATAAATGTCATCCTTCTTTCTTTTTGTAACAACAAGCCCAACATGTACGGCAATTAATGCTTATATAATAATCCCTTTAAACTGTCCAATTTTCTTAAAGAAAATTGTAGTCAAATTGGTTCTGCATAGACTGCCATTATAATGCCACTTATTTCACCTCCTGACCTGGAAAGTATATGAAAGAGAACCTCCTTTCTTCAGCATATTGTATGTCAAATGACTTCACAAAATGGAGATTGCATACATCATTTGTGAACCCTGATGATAGGAAAAGGGAAGTATGCTCAATAGATTTAACAAGAGGTAGAAACTATTTCTTACATTTGTGGTAATTAGTGTTTGACAACTAAAATGCATTTCAGCTGCCTGACTTAAAAGGCTTGCCTAATTAAAAATAACAGAGAAGAATTTGTTATCTACCACATTCTTCTAAGGAAATTTAAGAAAAAAAGAGAATAATGGCAGGTGGTCATTTTATCTATTTAGATACACTGAAGAAAAACTAAACTCAGGCCTTCATTTATGCCAATAAAGGAAATCAGACTATGAATGTTAAAGAAACCTGATACACCTGGCATGAGCAGTGGATTATAGATCTGAAAAAGGCTTATTTTGAAAAGAAAATTTTAAAACCTAATTAGTTGAATGAAGTGAAATTAAAATTAATAATTATTTTATAGTTGAAATAAAGTTTAGATAGACAGACCTAGTATTCACTTTAGTTTAGCTAAATCTCCCTATTACTATTAAAATAAAGAATAGTAAATTCTATCTTTATTTCCACCAATTCACCAGGCTTACTCTGAGAAAGATATAGTTTCTACGTTTTCACATATCATATATAAAGTTATCATTAAATTTAGTATAAATAATTCAAATCTTTGTCTTAGGGAGAACCTAAGATTTTTATTTCTTTTCTATATAAAGGTCACTCATTTGGTACTTTTGTCAGAAATCTGACTCATTCTTTTTTGTTAAATAGAATTCTCAAATTTTTTATTTAAAAAAATCTCAACCGGAAGTATTCTAAGTATTTCCAAAGAAGTGCTGATATCTGTTGTTTGAGACAATATTTTACTTTAAAAAGAAAAAAGAAGGCTAGGAAAGGCTATTTTTAAATGCATTCCACCATCGTTTTCCTTTAAACTCTCTATTATTAACATTTTCTGAATTATCCTTGAATTAAAATAATCTATACTTTGCCTTTAATATTGTAAGCAAACTCAAATTTATGTAATAGTGTTTTAAGGTTTATCAAAAGCTCTCATCACAGCAAATATGTGACTATGAGTAGTTCAAGTAAGACTATGACGTAAGAATGTAAGGAAGTAATGACTCAAGAACTCTTAATTTCATTAATGTGATTATTCCTATCTGTGGTACAGATGATGACCTCCTCCATAATCTAGTAAAGAGTCTTTGAAGCCAAAACATTCCGCCATCTACAGCTACCCTGGTTACGTTCCTTCCCCAAGCTTATCTATCATCCAACTACAGGCATACCTAAGACCATTCTGATGAGTCCTCGATAGGACCTCTTGGTGCTTGGGCTGCGCTGGCATCCCTTGGGGGAACTCAAGGTCTCCCCTCTGACCGTGAAACTTTGGAGTCAGAATTGAGGAGAGGACCATGGAAGTACCTCATTTTCACAAATGAAATCTTTGAGGTTCAGAGAGGTTGGCGTATGGCTACCTACACAGCTAGGTGTTGGAATCAAGATTCAAACCCAAGTCTCCTGCCTCCAAATCAAAGGAAGAAGTTGGGGAAGCCAAACCTGACCCTCCAAAAAATAAAATAAAACAAAAGTCCAGAACCAACTGGATTTATTAGCAAATTCTATCAAGCATTCAGACAAGTCTGTAAAAAAGAAAATAAAGAAAAAAATAAAGAAAAATAAACTAGCCCATTCAGTTTCTCCTTTGGTTAAACCCCCTAAGAACAGAGACCAAAATAACATTCTGCTGAAAAACAGAGGAACCTCCCAGGAGGGTTAATACCAAGTCACGTCCTCTTATATTGAGTTATTACGATAGGCTGGAGCCAGAGTTGTCTTTAACCAGGTAAATGGTTAACTCATTCTCAAGTAATCAGTGAAAGAACAAATATGGGTTATTAATTAATAATACCTTCTATCAGTTAAAATAGGTCACATTTATGTCTGATCTCATTCTCATCAATTATGATGTTTATATTCACTGTTAAGCTATACATTATGAATTGTAATATACTATTCCCAACTTATAAGCCTCCAATTAGAGACAGATACTAAATTCTTGTTCAAGGTAGTAGTGGGAAAATGAATATCCTTAAGTTAGACTATACTATCGAGTTTCTCTATACATAATGGTCAGCACCCGGGGGAATATGATTTCATTCTGGTTCAGTTTCAATAAATTACTCTTTTTTATTTTGTTTTGTATAATTCGTCATTCATTTCATAATCATCTTTCCATTAAAAATAGACAAAGCCATGTGAAGAAAAATCACCCAAGTTTTCTTTTACATGACTCAGATTGTTTTGGTCAGTGACAAATTTAAAATTACAAGTTGGTCTGGGTATTCCTAGGTTTAGTATTCTGCTTGAAGGCTTGCCTGATAGATTCATTTTTAAGACTGTCTAGTAAATAAATTGGGTCATCTTTTTTTTAGCTGAATTACTCCATCAGGTTCTGGTTCTCCCTTTGCTTGAGGCTCCCCACCTCTGCCTACCACTGTTCTAAATTATTTTTTGTCTCCTCTGTGTAAACTAATGGCATAATATAAACTGGTGTGACACATTTCAGAAGGCTTAGTTGGTTATATGAAGAACAACTGGTGGCCTGGATTAATTTAGCTTTTTGGCAGTACCCTTATTCTTTCTTTTCTTAATTCCTTTGCTAATATTTATTCTTTCATTTTCCTTTTTTCTTAAATACTTTACCCTCTGTCAACTCAGACTGCTGATATAGCCTAGCAAGTAAGCTGGGCAACCGATGCCGTTGTGGGTCAGTCCTAGGGTTTGAAGTACAGAATCAGAGGGTTCTGGAATAGTTCCATCCAGTCTGGCACCAGCTCAGAGTTCTGCTCAGAACTGAATCTTGCCTGGGTCAGAGAAACCTCCAGAGCCACGTCGTTTCAAGGTTATTCCCAGCACTAAGATATACCCTAGATATGTCTTAATATCCAAAAAGGATCCGAGTGACCCAAAGGCACCCCAAAGGGTTCTGAGTTCCTCCTCCCCAGGACATTTCCTGAATCTCTTATAATGATTAAAATTGATATTCAATGTCTTAAGTATTATATTTTACAAGTTTTATTAATAATAACTAAAGAAAAAGAACTACCTAACCCCAGCCCTGTCCTGAGAGAAGAGAGAAAGAGGGAGGAGCTACAGAACTTATAAAAAAGAATGTGACCATGCAAATGTGCACAAAGGGAAAAGCATTCTGGGTAATGTAGTTTTAGGGGTTCAAGATTTTCTAACTATACATTCCTTAGTTTCCCATGTTAGAAGAGGGCCTGATTTGGGCCAGGATCCTCTTAGTTCAGATTCATTGAAAATGAGAGATTTGAAGGTGGTTTAATTAAACAACATAAAAGAAGGTTCAACAAGGATTCTTTAGCACCTGCTTTGGGTAGATAGATGCAACCTCTTTTGTCTCCTTATAGAAACAAATTTGGTCAGCAGGAAAGGGTGCAGTGGCTGTTTGGGTTGCAGGACACCTGCAAAGCGTGAATGGGGGAAACTTCAGCATGTTTGTAATAAGCATCAGACTAATGAAAGTATAACCCCCAAATATTTAAAATAAATGATCCACTAGGACCAGATATACTATTTGTAATAATAGCAACAATAGTTCTGCTTCGTGGCTTTTAACACTCTGTCTACAACTTTTCTATCACTAGAAACTTCATCTCTTGTCTTTCATTGTCAGACAACATGCGTTTGTGAAGTGTGGCTCAGGGCGTCAGGAAGACTCGAGTTCAGCTGTGGCTTTAGACGCTTTCTAGCTGTCGGACCCTGGACAAATCACTCTACATCTGTTTGCCTGATCCGCTGGAGAATGGCAAACTTCCAGTATCTTTGCTTAGGAAATGTCGTGGACAGAGTGGTCCGTGGGGTCACAGAGTTGGACAGGACTGAATGACTGGACAGCGGCAGTGTGCCCGACACCATACTGAGCATTAAGTGGGGAGAGAAGGCCTTCTCAGAGAAGAGCTGAGACTTTAAGGAGGGCCGGCAGGAGGCAGGGGACTTTCCAGGCATGGGAAGGAGCCGGAGAAAATGCTTCGGGTCAGGAGACGAAGATCTTGAGTGTCGCTCTATCAAAGAGTCAGAGAGAAAGGAGTAAGAAGACCGGAGAGGGAGGAGGGGTCCACGTTGTGATGGGTCCAAGGAGAGGATTTTATATTTGATCCTGGAGGAAATAGGAAGCCATTGGAGTTGATCAAATTGATTGGCCAGATCTGTGTTCTGGGAAGATCAATTGGACAGCTGAATGAAGGAGGAAATGGAGTGGGAAAAGGCTAAAAGACAGGAAGACCCAACCAAAAGGATAACCAAAATTTAATTCACGTTTTTTCCTCTCTGCCTCACAGTCTAGATGAGTTGGTCGAGAAATTAGTAAAGCCATCCAAGTAAAGAGCAAGTCATCCATGGTTCTTGTTAGGCCCTACGGGATACTCTTTCAAACTCTCCTTAAACTTGGAAGTGACCGCACAAATTCCAGAGCTATCGAGGATGGGGGATGATCTTCCCACAAGCATACAGGAGCCAATAGAATGTGAACAATGAATCATTTTCACTGTCACCTTTGGGATCCTCCTCCCCGCCTGGCTCCTTACTCTTTTTCCTTTACTTTTCAACTCGGAAAATAACCAAGAATGAGAGGGGAAGAAAAACAATTTTTAAAAGCTTTCTAAATCCCCCAGCAAGTTGCCTTCCTTGTTAACCCTTAGCATCTCCTTTTCTGATGACTTTTACATTTACTGTCTATGCAGTACAATTAACACTTTATTACTGTCTTCTGATTGTCTTAACTGCATCATTTAGCTCTTTATTCCAAGGTGCTTGTTCTCTAATTCTTTCATTCATGTATGTCTGTTCATATTACAAATTCTTTATGGACAGGGGCTTATGACTGATTTGCTTAAATGATTTACTTTGTATAAGCTACTTGAGAGAAGGAGCCATGGCTTTCTCAAGGAATCCAGTAACTTTTTCAAAATTAATTCGCATACATCTGATAAACTAGTTCTGGCTTCCCAAAATCTAACACAGTAAATGAGAAACTTTATTTTTTTAGAAATTTTTTATTTTTCAGCCAACAAAAATGTATGTTCTCTCCTTTCCACCCCTGCAATTAAAAAAAAAAAGGAACAAAAAACTCTTAAAAATAAATGTTCATTAAAATGTTTTTAAAAAGAAAAGAAATAGGCATGATGGAACAAAAAAAATTCTTTCATACTCCACACACAAAAATGCTTATCAATGAAAAACTATTGAATGTTAAGATAATGTGGTCTCAGGCAATGGAAAACATGAGGAATATATAGAAATATATCAGATTCAGATTTTAGAAAGTGCTGTCCCTCATAGTAGCCCTTCGCTTTGGGTCATAATTATATAACTAAATTATCTTCTTAATTTTTGAAAGCCCTCTTAATTCTCTACATCCATGTCAGACCCTGCTAAGAAAGCTCCTGTGGCTCCCTATTGCCTTGAGGATAAAATAGTAACTTCTCTGCTTGGTATGAAGTGCCCTTCACAGTCTGAATCCAGCCTACCTGACATGTGGCTCTCTTCACTCCCCACAAACTAGCCTATTCACTCTTTCTCATACACAGTATTTATTCTATGTATTCCCATCTCATTCCTGTGCACAGATCATCCCCCCGCCGGAATACACTCTCTCCTGCCCTCTACTCACTAGAATACTTGGAATTCTTCCAACTTCAGGAGCCACCCCTGACCTGAGACCCTTCTGACCTCCCCCCTCTCTGCCAACCAGAATGCCCAACGATGAGATCCCTTTGGGTGGATTCATTGTTTTCTCTTCTATTTCCACATTGTTTCCCCCAATCCAGGGGATAATAATAATAGCACCTACTGGGTAAGTGCTCTTTTGAGGATCAGTCAGATGACATACATAAAGCATGTGGTAAAATGTAAAGAGCTAGTGAATTATTACTTCTTATTTCCTCCAGTTCCATCACTTTCTGATTGCTTCCAAATCTTTTACCAGTCAAAATTTCTGAGTTTCTTCTTATTTCTTCCATTCCTTTTGCTATCCTATCAGCTAAAAAAAAAAAAGAAAGAATTGGTTTTCATCAGGTCTATCCATTTATTTAAGTTTTCCACAGATGTTTCAAAAATTTTAAAATTATTCCACCATTTTGGCCTACAGTTTTTTACTTTTATTTAGTTCCTTTATTTTATCTCAAATGTAGTTGATTTTCTTCCTTATATTACTTCAATGCATTTATTATATGTGTGTTTGGGTCTTCAGAAAAATAAGTTTTCTTTCTAATGTTATTGTTGGTAGCTTTTCCATTTTTTGTGGTGTTTTTGTTCTTTTGTCCTCTACTCTTTGAATCTATTTATTGTGTTAAAACTCCTTTTAAGTTGCATCATTGTTTTGTGTGGTTTAAAATTTTCTTTTAAGTTTTATGGTAGTTTTACTTCTTTTTGCTCTTCCTGTTTGCTCTCTATACAATTCTAACCAAGATTCTACTAGGAGAGTGTAAATTTGGGAAGATTCTGCTATGCAGGAAACACTTTAAGGAGGGTTCTTCACACAGCTTACATCTTCTGTCCAAGGACCAGCCTTAGTTAACTGCAGAGAAACTTCACCTCTTAGACTTACCATTCAGTGATGCATCTTTTAGTCATGTCAACAAATAAAACCAATTTCTGTAGTAATGAGGAATCATAAAGATATTTTAGAATATAAACACCACTCTAGTTATTTTAAATGTAAAATCTTTGTTCAAGGATCAGTAAATTGGTCTTTTGGGTGAAATGTTTTTGGAAGAACTAAACTTATGCTAAAACTGTCATTTTCATAATAAAGAAAACCAGAAAACAAACCAAGTCACAACTAAATGGAAGGACACTTCATGGTTTCATCTTGCAGTGGTTAATAAAAGAGTTGGTACAGTTGATTTCATTATATATCCAAATGTAATGAGGAATACAATTTCATGTACTTATCTTATCTTTAAGTGTTTGGTGATATAATACACAAAAAAAGACCACACAGAAAATTATTTTTACATATATATATATATACACACACACACACACACACACACACACACACACACACACACACACACACACACACATGAACATCTATTGGAAAGAATGAAAAGGTAGAAAAATTATTTGAAGCCTTTCACAAGATCCAACAAACCAAATAAAAACATACTTTGCTTTGTTGATTCCAATGCAAAGGTAGTTACAGGAAGGGATGGACAAAAAATATATTGGTTCAGCCTCTATGGCTCAACTTTTGAGAAATGAAAGAGGTCAAAGTCTTATAGATAACTTAGAAGACTCATTCCTATGTATCATAAGTAACTTTTTTCCAAAAGAAGGTTGAAAGACACTGAACAAATCAGCATATCCAAAGCCTAGGTCAAGCCACAGCTCTTCATAAAATGACCTTAACCTACGGTGATCTCTTCCTCCTCCAATCTTGCATTTAACTGCCTTTCAGGCATCTCAAACTTGGATCTTCAGTCCAGTAACATCTTAAATTCAACACATTCAAAATTGAACTCGTTATCTTCTCCCCAAATCCTCCCCTTCCAAATTTCTCTTTTACAATCACAGGCAACACTATCCCCCAAAGCTCATACACTAGATATTGCCCTTAATTCCTCACTCCCCCATATCCAATCTGTTTCCAAGGCTTGTCAATACCAGGTTTGCAAACACTCCAATAGCATCCTGGTTGACTTTCCTGCCATATCTCTCCTCACCCCATTCCATCCTCCTTTTCTCAATTGCAGGTCCCATCATGTCATTCAATAAACTCTAGTGACTCCTTGTTGATTCAGAATCCTCTCTTTGGTTTTCAAAACCCTTCTTCACCTAGCCCACCCTTACCTATCCAGTCTTCTTACTCCTTGTGCCCTCCCAACATACTCTTCAGTCCACTGACCCTGGCCACCTGCCCCTTCCACAAACAAGATGCTCCGTCTCCCAGCTCTAGGCATTTTCTCTGGCTCTTTAGAATGTTCTCCCTCTTCCCCTCCATCTCCTCCTGGCTTCTTTCAGGGTCCAACTAAAATCGAAGCCTTTTGCAATCCCTCTTCATTCTAGTGCCTTCTCATTATTAAAGATTTTCCATTTATAGTGTATATAGATTGTTTATGCTTATTTGTTTGCTTGTTGTCTCCCCATTAGAGTAAGTGCTCCTTAAAGCCAGGGACCATCTTTTGCCTTTTTTGTTTTCCAAGGGACTAGAATAGTGCCTGGTGCATAGTAGGAGTTTACTAAATGCTTATTTACTAATGCAGCATTATAGTCATTGCAGAAAAGCTTAAGGCTTCTGAATGTTCCACATGAGCTCATTTTGTCTTTCTAACTAGACAGTAAGCAGATATTACATTATATGCTATTTTCTCATCCCTCACAGCACCTAATAAATACTCTTTCATTGATAGCTAGAAATCGGTACAATAGGAAAAAGAGAAAGAAAAACAAATACCAATGGTAGCAAGTGAAATGAGGACAGCCTTATGGCACCCTATTCCTATAAGGATGCTTAGCTATTGCTTCTAGGCAGGAAGAACTGAGAAAGAAGGTTCTTCCTCAGTGCCATTTTTTATTGATAAAATTAATTTCCTTCCACAAAGCCACTAAATACTCTTTGGGGTACTTGTGGGTTTCAGGTAGATTCCAGTGTTAAACTTGATATCTTATTACAGTAATTTGAAATAAAGTTATAACCTTTACTTTCAAGATGAAAGTTAGTCCTTTTGTATCTAAGGCTTAGAAGAAATGGAATTTACATTTATATTCCATTGTTCTACTTGAATATTTATTAAGGCTGGATGGACTGAGAATTTGTGTGTGGTTATTAGCAGGAGAATGTATTTTTAAAAGCAGATATACATTTCAAAATTAAAAAGTTTACTCAATATAAACTTGAAGACTAGCCGAGTATTAGGTATATCACTTATGAAGTTAGGTATGTTGGGTGGATCATTATAGGTAAGTAATTTTTAAATTTAGTGATATTTGTACAACATGTAACTTTAGCATAAACATGTATCGGGGCTATCTGAGGATACAATGTGCCTTTTGAATTGAGCTGAATCCTTTTAATAAAACAGTTTAATGCTATAAGACAAATTCCTGATTCTACAAAAATTTCTTGTTGGACATGAGTAATTTGGGGGGGATTGGGCATAATGTTTTAATGACGGTATTTTTCAGTTGCTTTTAGGGTACTCCTTCCCTTTTAAAGGAATGTGCCTTTTGATATTAAAGTGTGAGGATTCAGCAATAAAATATGTAACATTACCTATTCCTGCCTTTTTACTTTCCTTGAACTCAGCATTTGCTTTTCTAGAAGCAAAGGCTATTACAGAAGTAAGAGGGGAAGAGTAATCTCATACATTGTGGCCAACATTTCACGAGCTTTAAAAAGTGTGAAACAAGAAATCAATTATCTAAAAAGTACGGCATTTTCCTTCCCAAAAGAGTTAAAGATCTTTCCATTGAAAGGTAGAAAAATTTCAAACAAGGCAAGTTTTATAGCAAAAATTCTTTCTAAGTGGGTGTTTTTTGGACGTGTAATTTAAATTCTCCTATCTGTTCTTTCTTCTAGGCGTCTATTTTTGTATTACTATATTAAAATACTGAATAATTTGAAAACTGTCTACTTGTACCATTTTGTATTCAATATGGAGATTTCCTCCCGAGCGGGCTTCTCTGCTGCACAGTCTGCATGCTTGTGGAGTCACAACAGCTGTCCCCACCCCATGTGGTATCTTCCATTACTTTACTGTAGAGATGAATTTTTGGCCCAGCGTTTCAGGAATATTGGACACACATGGTTTAAGTGACAAAGCAGTATGCTTATGCATTCGTTTGACTCTCCCGCTACAGTTGGCTCCAGATTAGAACAGGGAGAATGCATTCACACCATGGCCACCCTCCTGGCTGCTGGAGGAGCCAGATCACAGGAGGCTCTGTGGCGTCTAAAGACACAATTTAGGATTGCTGAGGAATTACAGATTCCACCAAGAGCCTTACAGCCATGGCAGATAACAATGGATTGCTGAAAGGGCATTCTTCCCTTCCGATTTTCAGGTCCGTTCTTAGGGGTCTGTTTTTATTTTATTTTTAAATATTTAGTAATAGTTACCATGACTGAAAACCGTGAAACCAAGACGATTGATAGCCATAACATTGGGTGGTTTTCAGGGTATCGGTGTCACAGTTATGAGGAGCAGCTAAGATTTTTACAGACGTTCGGTAAAATTTAGATTAGGCAATTTGTATTAATTTTTTTTTCCAGAAAGATATGGTGCTGCTGTATTGTCAGAGCTAGATACTACAAATGAGGAACTAAAATTAGATTCATTTTTAATGCTCACTGTTAATGTGCCGCTTATTTGGAAATCTAATCTGAAAGAAAGCGTGAATTAAAGAATTGTTTTCCTATATGAAGTAATGTTTTACACTCTTGACGTTTTAGACAATTTTGTTGCTCCTAAAATGTTTATTATGCATTTGTTATATTTCATGCAGAAATATGATGATTTGATTTTGTGTGAAATTGCTTTGATACACCATATTTATGTGGTTCGAACACTGTATTAATGTACATCTATATGCAGCTTCAACCTCCTGGTATTCACGTATGATTTTGTACAGCAAGCTTTTACATTTAAATTCAATTTGAAACTTAACCCCTTTGTGTTTCTCAGAGGAAGTTTATTAAGGCATCTGTTTCCTAATGATGCAAGCGTGGACCTTGAGAACGGGACGGAGCCACCCTTGGCTTCGCTTGGTCTTCACTGGCTTTACTGTCCTAGAAGTGCTTCACCAGACCCGTTTTCCCCTCTGCGTAGAGCTTAAAATATCAGAGTGCATTTTAAGGTCTTCTGGTGGGGGAAGATTTCTATTTCTGGTTGTCTCTAAATAGCAAAGAAGTTCCAGCTGCGGCCAAGTCCCACCTAGCTGGGGACTTCCCTGGGCTCTCCCCACTGAATTTCTGGGTGTTTTGTAGTGGACTCTGCAGATGAATATGTTTGAGGCTTTCAGCATTTAGTGGAGACAAAATAGAATGATTGATAAAATCCTCCCTACTATTGGCTATTATTTACTGACTCTTAAGTGGCAGGTTGTATTTATGCCAATTTATCTGCTTCAGGGAACATTCTTGATAGCAGAACAAAGTGAATAAAAGTAGTTTGCTTTGCAAATGAATGCAAATGGGAGAGCCTTTCGGAAAGCCCTTTTACTGGGGCAGAGCACGTTGATTATGAGTGAAGCTGCCATTTGGACATGGTGAAAAGAGCACGCTTGAACCATTGATTGGGGGAGACAGTAAAAAGTCAGGAAGGGCCGTTAAGCTCGCAGTGCGGCAGGCGGATGTCAGTGTGGTTAGAGCACAGTAGGAGAATGACAGGGAGGATTAGTGTCAGGGAGAAGCTTTGCTGTAGCTGTGGAGATGGTCCCTGGGGTCACTCACCTCTGACTGTTGTTCTGCTCTGCTCCTGGATCTGTAATGCAGACTGCTTAATATATGCCTGTTCATTATCGGAAATGGTGATTAGAAGATGTATTTGTCTCAAAGGCTTCTTTAAAAATAAAAATTAAAGAGGAAAAAGGTTAGTTTTGCATCTTCTCTCTACTTACAACTGTTGCTGGGTTTATTTATTCCTTTTTTTATAATGTGGGAATGGCTGATGCCTCCGGAGAATAATTCAGCGAAGCCAGACAGGGTCCATTTTTGTCCTGGAATGATTAGCTATTCGCTTCTGATTGTCTCTTGAGTGGGTCAGGTTCTGTCTTAGCTGTGGATAGCGAGAGGGAAAATGTTTAGAATTTGTTGGGCTTTTAATGCCGTTTTTTAATTTGGGGGATCTACTTATTTTCTGGTTTTCTGGAGATAGCTAATGCTGGATTTCGGATTTTGAAAGCCATTGTGTGCCCCAAAGTAAAGTGCAACCTTTGTGTGTTCAGGAGTGCAATCCTAGCCCGGACCCTGGCCTCTCCAAGTATCCCAAATGGCAGCCCATTATGATGAACCACTGGCTGGTTGGGACTGACTCGATCAATCATTCCTTCAGAATGCGGACGGTACTTTAGTGCCAGACCAACCAAAATGCATCACTTTTCAGACATGTTCTCCGCCTCTCTTCTGATTTGTAACAGCACACAGTAAACCGCGCTTAATTTATACCTTTAAGTGGTCTTTGCTTTCTTTGAATAGAAAACTTTTAAGCTAATAATAATAACTCATATATATCTCTGTGGTGGGTTCACACTTACCAATGGACTTCGATCTTGGCTTTCCCCATGGGCAACCTTTTCCTGACATCGAATTTCTGGGTGTCTGTAGTAGACTCTACAGATGAATATGTGGGAGGCTCTCAGCAGTTGTGGTAGCAGGACAGGATGATAAAACCCTCCCTACTTACTACTGGCTGTTAGTTACTGGCTCTTAAGTGGGGCAGGTAGTAAGTGTAGCCTTACCCCCACTTTACAGATAAGGAAACTAAGGCTTAGAGGAATGTCAACATGGAATCTAGAAACCTAAAACTTGGGGTTCGTCAACTCTTCCTAGCCCACGAGTTTCTAGGTTCCATGTGGACAGGAACTGTGTTCCTTGAGCGCAGTGACAGCTCCCCGTGCCTAACTCTCTTTCCTCTACCTTATGCTGCCTCTCAAAGTCCAAAACCTTCCTTCTCTGCTTCTCCTTCATTTTCCCACCTTCCAGCTCTCATCCCACAGGTTTCCATACGTGAGTACTAGAAGTTATGTATACCCTTTCATAAGCATACAGAAGGCTTCCCAAACACCACTGATCCACAAGGATTACAAATGAGTAATTCCTGCCTCTCTTTAAAAATGAAATTTTCCTTCCTTTGGGGAGAAAAGCGATCTTTCTTATGTGCCCCCATTGAAAAACTAATAAATGGTTGTTTCTTTTGCACTCTAGTTCTTAAACGGAGAGCCACATCCCATTTTTATTCCACATCTAATTCCTAAAATGGGAAACCCTCATAAGCTCTTAGAACCCTATTAAAAATGTAGCGCCTTTTGCAAAAAAGCATTGTGGCGGGTGATTTATTAACATTCTTGTGGAAACATTTTGGCAAGCAATTTTTCCAATTTCCCATTATTCTTTTTTTTTAATGTTTTACAGGCACCTGAATGGACAGAAGAGGACCTCAGCCAGCTGACAAGAAGTATGGTTAAGTTCCCAGGGGGGACCCCAGGTCGATGGGAAAAGATTGCTCACGAATTGGGTCGATCAGTGACAGATGTGAGTTCACTCAGATTTGCATTGTATGGGGAGTGACAAACCAGAACAAGACAGGCTGTGTAGAAGAAGGCAGACAGAGATGGGGTCCGACATTGTCTTTGGAGGAAGGCTACGATCCTTTTAGGACCTGGAAGTGAACCATTAACTAACTAAGCAAAAAGCAGATGTCGTCCTCTCCCCCTCTCCCCCCCCCCCCATGTCCCCCCCCCCCCCTGCAATTAACAGCTGTAACTGATCAGCTGTATGCAGACTTCCAGAGCCAGGAGAGCTGAGTGACTAACCTAATCAGGAAAACTATGACAGTGCGGATGTTCTTGGTGACTCCTTTTAACCGTGAAAGAATATTCCAGTGAAATACAATTTTATATCAACTGGATTTTAAATTTGATTTCTTTACATAGACATAGATGTGGGTACAGTTTGCTGATATTTATATAGGTGGTTTTCGGGAATTAAATTTTAAAAGATTTCATGATACAAAAGGTGTTTTTGCCTTTCGAATAAAGTTAATACCTTTCCATTGAATGAGTTATAGAATCATAGGCAAAGAATAGGAACCTGATTGGTTATGCCAAAAAGTTGATGCTAAAATCCACTTTGTAATCTTCCTAGAAAATCAATAAAGGAGGGAGCTTCTTATAGTTAAAAAAATACACACTATTTCTGACAATAGTTTTGGCAAGCTATACTCCATAGATAACCATTATTATATATCATTTGAGAGGTTAATGAAGGCAAAGTTTTAAATAAGTCCATTTTGTTCAGCTCTTAAAGGGACATTGGAGCTCAAAGATTTCCTCATTTTAGAGTTACACGTCAAAGAACAGTAGTGATTTGCTCAAGGTTACTCAGTAACATCTAGGGAAAGCAGGATTGGAACCCTGGTCTTCTGGCTCCAATCCAGAGTTCTTTACACTATATTATGCTTTCTAGTATTCATTTGTCTTGGGTCGATTTAAATTCAAGAAAAACCTGGCAAAAAAATGTCTTGTAGTCCATTTCTAAAAAAGCCAATTAATCATATACATTTAGAAGTCACTTTCCTGATAAATTTACACATTTTGCATTTGGAAACAAATGGGAATATGGAAAGGCTGCTGTCCAGTTAGGTGTTTGGGTTTTTTCCCCCCATTTCAAAGGGTATAAATTAAATTATATATCGAAAGATATATATATATATATATATATATGTATGTATGTATGTATTTATTTGGAGAGCCAGCATGGTGTAGGGGAAAGAGGTCTGTACTTTGAGACAGTGGACCAAGGGGCTTAGCACATGACTTCAGCCACTTGGTAACTAGATGACTATGAGCAAGTCATTAATCAAGTTACAACTACTCCTTATAAAGAACTAAAGAGACTCTAGCACGCTAGAGTTTTAAGTTGTGTATTATATTAAGTTGAAAGACAGGTTGGGAAGCATAGCAGTTACAATCTGTGCCCTGATAACGTTTTTAGCATGTTTTATTTTCTGGGAAAGGAGACTGTCTTGAATCTAACTAGAGAATGATGGTTCAAAAGAGCCTTTCTACTTCTAGGACTCCCAGAGGTGGGGAAACGTTCCATTTACTTTCCAAAATGTACTGTTTGTCAGTCTTACAATAAAGGGATCTCAGGATTAATTAATTAATTGATTGATTGATTGGTTAATCTTTTTGTAAACATTCTGAAAGAATAGAAGGCATTTATGTGGAACCTTTCTCTCTGGAAGTTACTCAAAGTGACTAATGTTGTTGTATTTGCTGAAAATTACTTGAGAAAATGGAAGGTAGTGTTTTCTTGAAAAGGCCACAAAACTGGCACTTTTCTCAAAGTGTTCATTTATAAGAGCAGAAAATCTTTAAGTTCGACTTTGATGGAGGTAGAGTAGGAGATAAATATTCATGTAGAACCTACTAAATGCTAGACATTGTGCAAAGTACTTTATAAATATTATCTCATTTGATCCTCACAACCCCAGAAGGTAGGTGCTATTATTGTCCCCATTTTACATGAGAAAACTGAGGCAAACAGAGGTTAGATTATTTGCCCTGGGTCACATAGCTACTAAATGTCTGAGGCTAGATGAATTCAATTTCAGTACTCTGTACAATGCATCTGGCCACCTGATGAAACCAAGTGATGAGCCTGGCAACGTAATGGAAAGAGCACAGAATTTGGAGTCAAAGGGCTTTATTTCCTTTTATCTTAGAAGACACCTCTGTCTGCCTTGGTTTCCACAACTGTAAAATGGATAATAACAGCACCTCCCTCCCAGGGTTGTTAATGTGAGATAATAATTGTAAAGTGCTTAGCAAAGTGCCTGGCATGTAGCATCACTTAATAAATAATTATTCCCTCCCTAGATTCAATGATCTCCTAGTCCCCTTTCTCAACTCCACCAATATGGCACGCTGGCATTTAAAGACTGATGAGGTCATTTGAATATGGAGTTTTCTGGCTTGTAGAGGGTTTTCATTAATAGTTACTGTTCAAAAATCTCACATAGAAGCGAAAATGTTCTCTACTTTGTTTGAAGAAAATGTAGGAGGGGAAAGTGGATCAGAATAAAATAGTGAGAATAAGAAATGTTTAGAATGCATAAAATGTACCTGATGAGATTTGGAGTGACTAAGTTATTATGTTAAAGACTAAAGGGAAAAATGTTGTGCCCAAGTGCCACCCTGGCAGAGCTGCCTTAGCTTCATGCAGAAAAAATCCTCTTCCTAGTTGCAAAAAACATCATGTGATGCTGACTCTCCTGTGTCCATCTTTAACCTTGATGGTTCAAACAGTTCCCAAAGAAGCCTGAATTGGTGCCTGTGGCAACTACTTTTTCCTTTATATCATAGAAGGGATTGACTAGGACAGTTTGATATTTTAAAACAAATTTTATAACTCCAAGAACCTTTCAAACATTTATAAGGCAATGTAATCGATGGTCTTAAATTTTTGCAACACCATAAATTACCTCGAGGACTTTCTTTGTATTTCCATTCTGTTAACAACTTTTTCATAGGTAAGAACAGCATATTCCATTCTAATAGCACAAGAAAAAAATTCAGTTACTCAGCCCAAAAGATAGATTCTCATTCTCTGTGGCTTTATGCATAATCCAGACACATAACAACATGAAAGATAACACATGATTTAGTGTGTGGCTTTTAAATCTCACTGAATTCCAGTCAAAATGAGTCTGAATGGCTCCAGTGGCATTTTAAATGAAAATTGGCACAACTTTTAACCAAAAAAAAATGTTATTAATTTGATTTGTTTCATTAAGCATTTGATTATGAAAAGAAAACCAGGTTCACTTTACTGTAATACAAGCTCCTGCCTGCTGACCTGGTTACCTGTACAAGCGCTCCCTGTCAGCCTCCACACATCTGTTCTTTGACCCATTTTCCTTGTTGAATTTGTAGCTGCAGGCTTAGTTCTCATTCCTATCCTTGAATGCTTAGAGAAACAATTGACCTTTTAAAAAAAATCATAAATTCTACATTTGGATTGTCAGTGATTTAGTGATTCAGTGATTTGGATTGTCAGTGGATTTATTGTGAAAAACCCATTTTAATCCTCAATTAGGAAGGAGGTTTTAAGTGTATTACTGTCAAATTAACATTGAGTTAGATTGCTAAATTCTAACCCAGATGAATACAAGTAATGTCATTAGCTTTCCGTTTTTTTTAATTAAGACAAAGCATAAGTATCTTTTAGCTCTGATATACCTAACCTGATAATGAAATGTGACCAGACAAGACCTACCTTAGTCTAGATAAAATGCTTAAAATGTTAATTTATGCCTTTTAGCAAATAATTTTGGTAACCACAAAGGGTGCTTGAAATTGTAAAAACAACAGATGAAACAAAAACTGTCTGGCATGCAAAACAGATTTTAATGTGATTATTAACTGCAGGTTTTCTAAATTAAAGGCAGGGGGATCTCCAGTTTCCTACTTGGGAAGCCATATTGTTCCCTTGCCTAAAAGGATGTAAACTGATTCTGCTTCCCTCGTTGGCTACTAATCTCTTGCATTTTGGTTGTGATAACAGACTGATGGGGGATTTGCCGCCTGCTTGGAAAGGGGTCCAGGTAGGCTGCAGAACAATAGACAGGTGGAGAGATTGGAACTGACTTTCCTGATTAGCATGGGGCCACAGCGTGAGGTAAGAGGTGTACAGTTAGATAAGCTGCCCCAGATGTCAGAGGAAAGATGATAAAGTGATTAACTTGCTTCCCACTCTGTAGCTTCAACGGTGAGAATTGGCTCATTGGGGAAGTGTAAGTTTTGTTGGTTTTGAAACTGCCTCATTGCATCACCCCCTTAACAAGGCTCCCTGTATGTCAGTGACAAACACTGATTTTTTTTTTTATCAGCAGCTGTAACCATAAATAGTCAGTCAACAAATATTTATTCATCTCTTACTCTGTGCTAGGCAGTATGGTAGGGGCTGGGAGTATGAATGAAAATAAGGAAAACTATTGCTAGTCACAATGAGCTTACATTCTAATGGGGAGAGAGCAAAACAGACAGCAAAAATATAAAGTTAAAAAAAGACACCTACACACAAAGTAATTCATGCAAGGCATTATGGGAAGGTAAGCAAAAAGAGTTGGGGTTGTCCAAAAAAAAAAAAAAGCTTCAGGCAGAACGTGGTATCTGAGCTGCATCTTCAAGGCAAGCTCCTCTGGGAAGTGGAGGGACTGCATTGCAGGCAGGAGGGGTAGTTGGGGTCAGGGGTAGAGGGCTTTAAAAGCTAAACAGAGACGTTTATATTTTATTCTAGAGGCAAGAGGAAGCAACTGGAATTAATTCAATAGGGGAGTCACACAGACAGGTCTGCAGTTAAAGAAAATTGCTTTGACAGCAGCATATAGGATGGACCGTAGTAGGGAGAGACCCGGTCAGAGACTAATTAGGAGGCTCTTGTAATCGTCTAGGTAAGACAGGAGGAGGAACCGCTGCATAGTGGCCCTGGGAGTCCAGAGATGTCCTCGGGGTAGTGAGAGCAAGATTAACTCGCTGATTGGCTATGTGGAGTGAGGAGGAGCCAGGAGCCCAGGGCCATCCTGGTTATTCACCTGGAGAGGGTACCTTGGACAGAAAGAGACACGTTCAGACTAGGGTTGGGGACCAGAGGGGAAAATGAGTCCAGCTTTAGACAGGTTGAATGTAAAGTCTCTCCAGGACATCCAGTTTGAAACTGGAAGTCATGGGAGAGACCAAGAGAGTCTACAAAGGGAAAAGAGCCTTGAGGAGTCCACACAGTGAAGAGATTGTGATGTGGATCAGGAGCTCTCCAGATCCACCAAGGAAGAATGGTCAGACGGGTAAGAAATGAGCCAGAAGAAAGCAGCATCCCAGAAAACCCAAAGAGGAAAGCATCCAGGAGGAGGCCGAGTACAGTCAAATACAGCAATTAGATTGGGAAGAATTAGGAGAGACTGTCATTATTTGGCAATTAAGAGAATTTGGCTAACATTAAAGACAGAAGATTCAGATGAGCTGAATCAATTAGCCATATTGGAAAAGATTGAAGAGTGAGAAAAGAGAAAGTGGAGGCAATAAATGGAAGCAAGTTTTTCAAGGAGTTAGAGGGGAAAAAAGAGATGATGAAGATGTAGCAAAGCTTTTTTAGTTTTTAAAGATAGGAAAGATTTGAGCCAATTTGAAAGCAGAAGGAAATGAAAGATTATGAGGTAAAAGAAAGTTGTTTTCAGAAGTTCCCCCTTCATCCCCCCTTTTCATTCTGTTCATCTGCCTCTCCACCTACCTACCCTTCCACCATGTTTGTTGCCCCCGTTTGTTTAGAGTCATTTCCCCACTATGGCACTCCTCATGCAAGTGCCAAAAAATTGACTTTGTATCCCATTCTATCAGGACTTTGTTCTGTGTCCTGTTAATTAATGTGATGAATCAATTCAAAATAAAAAGTTAACAATAATGACAGATTTTTTTCAGCCTATCTAGACTATTCAACATTCAGTGAACTTTTTTCCTTCTGGCCTTACCCAAGGTAGTATGCTCACTGTATAATACATTTGCTTTTCAGCAGGTCTTCAAGTGCTCGGCCAATAGGAATTTGAAGATTTCAGAAAAATGTAGCATACTGGCAAAAACGTTATTTTGGGAGTAGTGAGACTATTTGGAGTCTCTCAAATTACACTACAGTAGTATATATTAATAGGTCCTAGATGGGACCTCAACATAGTGTTAAATGGTTTTAATAATCAACAGGATAGCATTTTCTGTCTCCCACAGAACAGAATCTTTCTCTTGGTGATCACATCATCTCCCTTGGGTTCAGCTATCATCTCTGGGCAGATCTAGCTGTAGACTCTCTCCTGAGCTACAATTCCACATCACCAACTTCCTTTTGAATATTTCCTACTGGATGTCCCATAGGAGTCATAAACTCCATATGTCTGAAACAGATTTCCCCATTTCTTGAGGACATCACCATCCCTCCTGTCATTCAGATTTGCAACCTCAGAATCATCCTTGACTCTTCTTTCTGCCTCACTTCCCATATCCAGTTGTTTCCCAAGTCTTGCCCCTTCTACCTCCACAACATTTCTTCCATGCATTCATCCCACTCACACAGCTGCCACCCTTGACAAGCCCCTCATCTATTTTCTCCTGGACTTTTGAAAGAGCCTCCTACCTGGGCTCTCCTCTCTCAAACCCCTCTCTTCTCTCCCTAGTCCATCCTCTACACCACTGCCAAATGGAAATTCCTGAAGCAAAGCCCCTACTCGAGAGGCTTCAGGGGTTCCCTGTTTTCCGGTGGTTCCTTTCAAACTCTGGAATTTTTATTCCAGATTTGACCTCTAAAGCTTTGTACCAGTTAATCCCAGCAGACTTCTCCAGGCTTATTACTCATTCTTTATACTTTCCTACACAATCCAGGCAAGCTAGCCAGCTTGCTGTTTCCCATGCATGATATTACATTTCCCCTTCTCAGAGCCTATGTTTTGTACAGTCTTTTCCCCTTGCTTAGAATTCACCATCTCCTCACCACTGCTTTCTAGAATCCCCAGCTTGCTTCAAGGCTCAGCTCTAACTCAGCCTCCCCCTGTCCAGGGTTACACAGGTAGTAAGTGTCTGTAGCAAGATCTGAACTTGTCTTCTTGATGAGTACCCTTTCCCTCTCTCCAAAAATTACTTTATATTTACTTTATGGTGTTTTTAAATTTCTTTATCTGTGTTCAAATTGTTTTCTTCTAATAGATTGTAACATCCCTATAGGTAAGCACTGTTTTGTCTCTATATCCCAAGTATCTAGCACAGTGCCTAGGCCATAGAAGGAACTTAATTCTTGTTGAATGAGTGAATCTCAAAAAGAAAATCACAAGTTGTCTATTTATTACATGAAAACAGAATTTTCAATGTTCAATTTAAAACTAAAATGAAGGACTCAAGTGATGAGTCATCAAAGAGAACTCAAGTAAGACTAGACATCATTGTATTGGTCTAAGGTAGTCATTCCAAACCTTTTGGGGGGGGGGGGATCAAGGACCCCTTTTGGAATCTAGTAAAGCCTCCAGATCCTTCTCAAAATAATGTTTTTAACTGAAAGAAATTCTAACTTTCAGTTAGATGTTAGTGAAAATGAAGATATTATTTTTCCCCACTCAAGTTCATGTAGCTGTGAAGTCTTATCATAGGACCCCTGGTCTAAGGGCATAGCATTTATTTAGCTAAGATATTGGCTTATATTTGAAGAAGTCTTCCAATGAATTGAGGACTTGGAGCTATCCTTCATATGGGACGTCTAGGCTTGGAAACAAAGGGTTAGGGACTCTGTTTCTGGCCATCAGATGGAGCTATTGCGATGTATAAGGGCTATTAGGGCAAAAAAGAATGGTACCTATCTTTGGAAGCCCCTTGGTCTTTGGGAAGAATTAGCTGAGATGCTTGGAGGCTCCTTGGTTCCTGGGGAAAGAGCCGACACTTAGGAGAATGGTGCCAACCAACTTCACAGATGGCTAGACGCTCGTTAAGTTTGAATCTCTGTGAACTCGCCCTTTTTTAATCTGATGGGGGGGGGGTGACTTCTTCTAAAAGAAAGAATAGAAAAGCACCCCTACCTTGACCTAGCAAAGCCAAGAAGAAAAGAGATGTTCTTACGCCCTGGCCAGAAGACAAGGAGAATCAATCCATCCTCGCCGCTGAGGGTTGCGTTAGCTCCACAACCCAGGAAGAGCCCATGGCACTGAGATAGAGAGACCTGAAAGGCCTAGTTCCTCTTTCCTTCCTAATGGCTACTTCCACTTCTCAAAAGGAAGATTGCTTCTGTCCAGAGTAACCAACAGGGTCAGCACGCGATGGGTCCCTCTTGTGTCTCCATTCCAGATGGCCCCTAGCATTCGTTTAGTCAGACGTATTGCTCTGAAAGCGAAGCTTCACGGGCCCGTCCGTGGGAATCGTGGGCTGTGCTCCCAGAGGCCCTCTTGATGGCTCCCTGAGATTGGCATTTCTTGCATTCAACAACTAGCGGGAAAGGTCGGTCCTTCTCTAGAGGAGGAGGCAGAGACCTACTCTGGAGCAGCGCGCACAGGACACGCACAAAGGCGGATTCTGAGTTCTCAGAAGAGAGCCTGTCTGCTGCACTGGCGGGACGAGGCTTTGGACATTTGACTCGGGTCTTGGGGGCTGGACACAGCCCCATCCTGCGGAGATGGGCACCCCAAAGACAAGGAAATGAGGGAATGTTCATGAACAGCGAAGGGCCGTTTGGGAGTCCTTGACCACTCGGGAGGAAGGCCAGGGTCAGAGGTAAAATTCCAGGGGCAGCCCCGGGAATCCGTCTCCGGGCTATGAACCCTTAAGTGCCTTTTGTGCTTTAGGCACCGCGCTCAGGGCTGGAGATTCAAAGACAAAAGGGAAGGCCCTGCCTTGGAGATGGCAGGGACATGGAGAAGTAAACAGAAGATACTGACAGCCAGGGGAAGAGGACAGTCCTGGAGGATGTGAAGCCTGAGCTGAGCCCTGAAGAAAAGGAAAGCTTTTAAGAGGCAGACAGGGGAAAGAGTAGTTTCCAAGCATAGGAAATGGCTTGTGCAGATGCAGAGGGGGAGATGAAGCACCAAGTTCAGGGGAAAGCTAATAGTCCTCCATTCTGGCCGAAATATAGTTTGTAGAGGAGAAAAGTAGAATACTAATAATAGTCACAGTAGCCCTCTCCCCTGTCATCTCTTTGGATCCGCACCACCCTGGGAGGTAGGAATATCATAATCCCATTTTGCAAATGAGGAAAAGGAGATAAAGAGACATTAAGTGATTTCCCCAAGGCCCTATAGCTAGTAAGTATCTGTGGTAGGATTTGAACTCGCATCTTCCCAATTCCAGCCCCAGCACTAACCACAGAGCCACCAAGCTGCCCCGGGAGTGTGACAAAGCCTGAAAAGTAAGGAGAAGCCCCGGCTCTCTTGCTTCATCCTCTATGCATCAGAGGACACTGGAGGTTTCTTAACAGTGTGGTCGCACGGTCAGACGGTGCCTTAGACAGGGATTTGGACCTGGGGGTGACAGAGGAGAGAAACCAGGAGTCCCAGGAAAGGATAATGACAAAAGTGGAGGGAAGGAGGGCCCTGATGGAGGGAAGGGGATGATTGCAAGCTGTGTCCTGCGGAGGGGGCGGAAACCAATGAGATTCAGGGACTGCTTCCATGTGGAGGTGGGAGAGGGAGCTTGAAAGAGGAGGAATCTTTTGTGGGGGCGTCCAGGAGGTGTCCAGCAGGCAGGTGACAGGGTGGGAGCAGAGTGCCAGACAAGGGCTTCCCGGAGGAGGGGGCAGTGACCGAAGCTGTGCCCAAGCCAAAAAAGAGGAGGAAAAGCCTTCAGATACAAGGTAGTCTGTGGAAAGGCAGTTTCTGTCAAATGATGAGATCAGAAGCCAGAGAGGGAGAGGAGGAGGGAGCGGAGCTCTCCAGGGTCTTCTTTCTGGGAGTTTAGCAGAGAAGGGAGCCTGGGGAGCAGAAGGGGAAGAGGGTGACAGCTGGAGGGGATGGCAATAAAGGGTTTTAAAGGATGGAATAGACCTGGGTATGCAAAGACTCCGCCACTAAACTCAGAACTGCAGGATGACTCCATGCTAGAAGAGAAACAATCAGAGGTGGAGGGAGAAGAGTAGCCTTGGCAAGAAGAACCACCATTTGCTCAGAAATTGTCAGAGAAATCATCTGAGGAATTTCAGCGGCTTAGACTTAGTTCAGGATTGAGAATTGTCAGGGCGTGTGTAGAGGACAACTGATTGTAGAATCAGTTAACTAACAAAGGAAGACTATTTTTTCTAATTAAATTTTATTTTATAATTCCTCAGTGTAAAAATAGTTTCTAACATTTTTCAAAGAATATTAAGTCTCGAATTCTGTCCCTCTTTCCTTCCATCCCCCCAAACCCCGACCTCTGCTATGATAGTAAGCCACCTCGTATCCATTTTACATGTGTGATCATGTAAAACATTTTCCATATTAATTTTTTTGTGGAAGGAAACTCAAATAGAAAAAAATTAAAGCAAGTGAAAAAAATCTGCTGTGGTCTGGATTCAGACGCTCAGTTATTTATCTCTGAAAGTAGATGGCAGTTTTTATCATAAACCCTTTGGGATAGTTTTGGATCATTATATTTTTGAGAATAGCTATTATTCATAGTTGTTCATTGTACCGTGTTCCTATTGCTTTCTACAGTGCTCTCTTGGTTCTGCTTATTTTACTCTGCTTCAGTCCGTGTAAGACTTTGCAGATTTTTCTGAGCTCCTCCTGCTTGTCATTTCTTATAGCACAATCGTATTCCATCACAATCACATACTATAACTTACTCAGCCATTTATCCATGAATGGGTATCCCCTCCCTTTCTAATTCATTGCCCTCACAAAAAGAGCTGCTTTAAATATTTTTTATATAAAAATCCTTTCCCTTTTTGTTTTTTATCTCTTTGGAATACAAACCTAGTAATAGTATTGCTGGGTCAGAGAGTATGTACTGTTTTCTAGCCCTTTGGGCCTACGTGTGAGTTGCTCTCCTGCATCATTGAATCAGTTGACAACTCCCCCAATCGTGCATTCTTCCTGTCTCAACTGTCCCCTCCAAATTTTGTCATTTTCTTTTTCTGTCATAATAGCCAATCTGATAGATGTGGGATGGTATCTCAGAGTTGTTTTAATTTGCATTTCTCTAATTAATAGTGATTTAGAGCACTTTTTGCATGACCATGAAGAGTTTTAATTATTTTGTCTGAGAACTGCCTGTTCATATCCTTTCACCATTTCTCAATTGGGGAATGACATATATTCTTTTATATTCATCTCATTTCTCTATGTATTTGAGAAAAAGAGGCCTTTATTAGAGACTCATAAAAAAAATTTGCACCAAAATGATAACTTTATTACTCTCTACCCTATCTGTTTAGTTTCTAGCCTCCACTTTTCCCAATTTGTACTTTTTTCTATCAGTTCCACTCCCCTTCTCTTCTCTCATTCTCCTCCTACTTTCCTGTACGGCAAAATAACTTTTTATACCCAACTGATTATGTATGTTCTTCCTTCTTTGAATCACTTCTAAGGAGAGTAAGGTTGTCATGCTCCCCTGCCCACATCCCTCATCTTCCCCTCCACTATAAATGCTCTTTCATACCTCTTTTATTTGAGATAATTTACCCATTCTGCTTCCCTTCCTTTTTCCCAGTACAGTCCTCTTTCTCATGCCTTCATCTTATTTTATTTTTTATATAATCCCATCATATTCAGCTCACACATTCACCCTCTAAGTATATTTCTTCTAACTGTCCTAGGAGTGACAAAGTTATTTTGTGTTGCAAGAATCGTCTCCCCATGTAGGGATGTCCACAGTTTAACCTTATTGAATGTCTTTCGATTTCTCTTTCCCTGTTTACTTTTTTATGATTCTCTTGAGTCTTATATTTGAGTCAAATTTTTCATTCAGCTCTTTTTTTTTTTCATCAGGAATGTTTGAAATTCCTCTATTTCACTGAATGTCCCTTTTTTCCTATAAAGGGTTATGCTCAGTTTTGCTGGGTAAATGATTCTTGGTTGATGCCTTAGTTCCTTTGACTTCTGGAATATTCTATTCCAGGTTCTTTGATCCTTTAATGTAGAAGCTGCTCAATCTTGTGTTGCCCTGGCTATGATTCCACAACACTTGAATTGTTTCTTTTTGACTGCTTGCAATATTTTCTTCTTGACCTGGGAGTTCTGGAAGTTGGTTATAATATTCCTGGCAGTTATCCTTTTGGGATCTCTTTCTAGAGATGCTTGATTGATTCTTTCAATTTTTATTTTGCATATAACCCAGACTGAATTGCTTGCCAGCACCAGGAGGGAGTAGGGATGATCAGAGAGAGACCATATGAATGAAACAACTTCAGAAAATTTATTTGTAAATGTATTAAAATAAAAATAAAATAAAAATTTATTTTTCCCTCTGATACTAGGATACCAGGTCAATTTTCTGTGATGATTTCTTGAGAGATAATGTCTAACATCTTTTTTTTTTTTTATCATGGCTTTCAAGTAGTTCAATAACTCTCATATTATCTCTCCTCGATTTATTTTTCAGGTCAGTTGCTTTTCCAATGATATAGTTCACATTTTCTTCTATTTTTTTTATTTATTTGATTTTGTTTAATTGTTCCTTAATGACTCATGGAGTCATTCACTCCCACTTGCCCAATTCTAATTTTCAAGACATAATTTTCTTCAGTAAGCTTTTTTACCTTCTTTTCCATCTGGCCAGTTTTGTGAGTTCTTTTCCTCTGTGAATTATTGTACCTCTTTTTTCCATTGGGCCAATTCTGCCTTTCAAGAAGTTCTCTTTGCATTTTTTTATATCTTTTTCCATTTCCAGTTCTTCTTTTAAAGTTCTTTCCTTCATTGGATTTTTGTGTCTCTTTTACTAATTGACCTATTCTGATTTTTAAGGTATTAATTTCTTCATTTTTTGTGCCTCCTTTTCCAAGCTGTTGACTCTTTTTTCATGATTTGCCTGTTATCATTCTCATTTTTTCCCAATTTTTCTTCTACTTATTTGATTTTTGGAATCCTTTTTGAGACCCTTCCCCATTCATTCTTTTTGTACTTGAAAGCAGTTCATATTTTTCTTGAAGGCTTTGAATGAAACAGTACTGACTTTGTGTCTTCTGAGTTTGAGTCTAACCTGTTACCAAAATACCTTTCTAAGTTGAGTTTCTTTTTTTGATTTTTTTTGTTGTTTTCCTTCCTTTTTCTTTTCTTTTAGTTTAAAAAACTATTCAAATTGGGCTCTGTAATTGTGGGGAAGAGGACACTGTTCAAACTTCAGGTTCTTTGTACAGCACCCTTCAGAGCTTGCACTGGGGATCTCTCTTCTTTGAGTTATTCCTAGGTGGTAACAAGTAAGGAAAGGTGTGTTTAATACTTTCCTGGCCTATGCTTTGGTCGGGGAGCAACCCCAAGCACTCTTACCTTTTGGAACTAAGACTGGGGGCCCCTGTGGCTATTGTATGCTGGGACTCCTCCTCACCCTGTGATGGAACCCCAGGACTGTGACTTGGTTGGTAAAACAATAAGAGTCTTACATGCAGAGCTGGCAAAGGGACCCTCTATTCTCCCTCTGGTCCATTCGACTTCCCCCATCCCCATCCCACCTGTGGCTGAGATCTCTGGAGTCCTTTGCTACTTTTAGCCTCTTCCCTGGAACACTAGATCCCTCGTGCTGGCCTTCTAAGTTGTGATAGGCTGAAAAATTACTTTGCTTTGTCTCTTGGTGGGTTATTCTGCTCCAGAATTCGTTTTGAGGCATTACATCATGTAATTTGGTAGAGTTCAGATGAATTTGTGTACCTGCTCCACCATCTTGGCTCCCCAGTCAAGGCCATTAAGGGAGGTCAAATGGACCAGATGTACAAAGGAGCAAAGGTCAGAAAGTTTTGGTGATGACAAATATTAGGTTCAGAAGGAAGGCAGGGGAAAGATGAAAGGACAGAGGAGAAGTGGGGACAATCGAGTGTTAGAATTTAAAGTCATGAAAGGTGACACAATTATGATGAAGTTCAAGGTAGGACCAGCCCTGCACATGACTAAGGGAGAGGGAAGCTGGAAGTCACCTGAGGTGAATGAACTTCTTTAAGGAAGGGGGCATTGGTGTGTGTGTTGCATTATCAAATAGGAGGACTGGGATTCGTTTGGAGGTGGGGGGTGAGAGAAGGGGAGAGAGAGAAGAGGATGGGGAGAGGGACAGAGGGAGACAAAGAGAGACTGAGGAAGAGAGGGAAGCAGAAAGAAAGAGAAAGAGACATTTACTACACCTCTTGAAAGAAGAGGGAGGGTTAACCTGGTCCTCAGAGCCAATAACTCCCAAGAGCAGATCTTCTGAGATCAGTGAATGGACTGAACCTCAGAGAAGAAAAAGAGTGCTGAGGGAATGATGACCGAGGTAGGTGGCAATGGGAAACCAACTCCTCCTGCTGGCCCAGGAATCAGCAGGAATGAGAGACAAGAAAGGCAGATTTCTTTGAGTTCAAGAAGAAAGAGTAAAAAAAAGATATCAAAGAGGCTTGTTGGGTTAGGTTGGGTTTTTTTTTTTCTGATGTTTGAGTGAAAAGTCCAGAAATCCAAAGAAGAAAAACTGGTTGGGAATGAGACCACTGGGGAAGATAGCAAAGGAAAGTGAGTTTTCACTCGGTGAGAATGACTGTTTGTAGGAAAAATAGGTTAGCACTTTGCTCCACCATAAGACTAGAGATATCCCAGTTGGTTGCAGCTTCTACCTTCCAAAAGCCCCATGATGGGGGATGGCACCGATGCAGGTATTCCTTTGCCTGACACTGGTACTAGTGGCAGGAGCTTCAGCTACAGGTTTTGACTGGAAGCAAAGAACAAAAGACAAAGATATATTGGGGAAGTAGAATCAAAGAGGAGTTGGCAACTAATTGGATGTGAAGGAGAGGAAAGATTGTTGTAGTGTTGTCTTGGAAATGAGTAGAAATAGGGAAGTAAGGAAGAAAAGCCAAACCATATTTTGGGGAAAAGAAAAATTGAATTTTTGTTGAGTTTGAGATGCTAGAAAGCTGTTGTGTAGAGATGTCTGGTAACTTTTTCGCTAACTTTTATGCTTTAAAAATATAATTTCTAGCTTAAATCAGAGGTTTAACATTCCAAATTTCTGGACCTAAATCCTTGTTTCTGTTTATAAAATCATAGGTTTCAGGTTGGAAGGAGCTTAGAGACTTCTTATATAGTCCAATTCCCTCACTTGACAGATAAAACTTTGATGGAGTTCATCACATTTGAAAAAAAAGATACAGCTACAATCCAGTCATCTATAATCTGCTTAGAAGAAGCTCTAGACCTAAAATCAGAATACCTGGGATGCGATTGTGGCCCTGACTCACCTGTGTGACTTTAGAGCCTTTCTAAAGCCTCAGGGTTTCTTTCAGAAAATGAGGGAGTTGGACTACATGACGACTTAGGTCTTGTCCAACTCTTAATCTCTTATCCTACTTCCTCTCATAATATTAATGTATTTATGTTCTCTAACAAATTTGAGTGTTTAAAGCACAGCAAAAGTAGATTATAGTTGATTAATGCATTTGTAGACTATGTTTAATTAGTAATATTGCAAATTCTTGGTTTCCCCAGTTTGCCTGCTAGCCAACCCTCTAGAAGCCTTTGTGACTGAAGCTCACACAGTGTTCAGATAAAACACATTCTAGTTTTGGGGAGTTATTGGCTCTAAGGACCAGGTTAACCCTCCCTCTTCTTTCAAGAGGTGTAGTAAACGGCTTAAAGTAAATGTCTCTTTCTCTCTCTCTCTCTGCCTCCCTCTCTTCCTCAGTCTCTGTCTTTGGGTCTCTATTTCTATCTCTCTTTCTGTCTAGATTATAGTATGAGTATATATATATATGGACCCTGATTTAATTCATACTATAATCTAATACACAAAATGAGAATATATTCAATCGAGTTGTATTATGAGAATGTCATTCTTAGGATTCTAAATGTCACCTTTTTCTAGATACACTCAGGTAGTTTTAAATGGGTTTTTATTCCATCCTCCCCACTCCCCACTAGTTCCTTAACCCTATTAGCTATTTCTAGCCTAGAGACACAACAATTCTACCCTCAAGAGTCCTTGATACATGACATGACTGCTTTCTGGTTGCCTTTAGAATTGTCTCCTTGGGCTGATGACCAAACTAAGAGAGAAATGAAAGAACTTGTCCTTTGAGAAGTCTTAATTGGTTATTGAGAGAGAAAGTTCACACTGACCATCTTACGCAATTATTTCAATATGATTCATGCTTGTTGTCCATTATCCAGGTAAAAGTCATGCTTTCTATTTCCCATAGCATTTCCCCGCCATTTTGTGTCTCTTTCTCCCAATTACTAGAAAAATGTGAAAGACAGATTTTATTAAACGTGGCTTTCAGGCCAAGCCAACCAGCATCCATGGAGTTTGGTATAAGACCACAGCCCCGGGACCAGAAAAATGAACCTTAGACTTAAAAGAAATCAGGTCCTTGGAAAGTAAAGAAGTCCATTGCTCCAGGACATGGTCCTTATCCATTGGGAAGTTCCTGGTTTTCACTGCCATCAGATGGACCATTAAGAATGGAGAAGTTTGTTGACAACTTGATAGTTTTTTAACCATTTTGGCTAAAATAAAATCTTCAGAATTAATCTATAGCATAAAAGTTACACACTTTTTATCCATAAAGTGACAAATAAGAACATTTTTATCCCTCCCACAAGTTCTTAGTACCCTTTCATTAGTAGTAAAATGTCAGTATCATTTGGTAAGAAACTCATGGATCTGGACATCCGATGGCCTGGGATCAAGACCTGGCCCTTGAACTTTACAAGACTTAAGCGCTCTGTGCTTCAGTTTTCTCATCTATAAAATGTGGGATGTTGGCTTGATTTCTGAAGTCTCTTCCAGCTCAAAAATTACATAAATCTTTGGTGTTTTCTACTTTGTGTGGCAATATCTTCTGCCCTTTCGTCCAGAAAGAAGTTTTAGAAATATTGAAGAAATATTAAAAATATGAACAACATGCTGTTTCCCACCAGGTGGGAACCTATTTGAATGCTTTATTTAATGTTCAGGTAACAAATTGCAATTGGGTTTGGAAAGCAAAAACATTGATTCTCAGCAAGTGATAAGTGCTAAATTTGAAAAGAAAAATTAGCCAAAAATAATTATGAGCAAATGAGACCAATGAACTTCACAATTGCATAATTTTCATTATCAGCTGAGGAATTAAAATATCACCACCATTCTAGGGTGAGTTTAAAAACTGTGAGGCATAGATCACTGTTACCAGCCTTTTCTAGGGGGGAAAGGAATAGGAGCACATATTTTGTTTTGGTACATTCCATTTCCTGTTGCTTTTCTTAAAGATCTCTAGATCTAGAATATATTCTGGAGCCTTTACTTTCTTCTTAACCACAAGTAGGTTATAAATTCTTTATTTCAAAAAATCTTTAAGAAAAGTTGCCAAACTTGGCTATAATGTTCCTGTAATCATCTGTCCTATTCTATCACTAATTTACCACTAATGAAAATGATATCAAAGCAATTATTAGGAGTTATTCTGCCCAATTATATGCCAATAAATTTAACAATTTAAGTATAATGGAAGAATTCTTATGAAAATATAATTTCCTACACTAACCCAGAAGGAAATAAAATATTGAAATAAACCCATTTTAGATAAAGATTAAAAAACTGTGTCATAAATGAACTTCCTAAGAAAAAAAGCATCAAGACCAGATGGATTTACAAATGAATATTACCAAATATTTAAAGATCATCTAATTCCAATTTTAAATAAATTATTT
This sequence comes from Monodelphis domestica, assembly GCF_027887165.1. Classification (NCBI taxonomy): domain Eukaryota; kingdom Metazoa; phylum Chordata; class Mammalia; order Didelphimorphia; family Didelphidae; genus Monodelphis; species Monodelphis domestica. The sequence goes on from NC_077231.1 coordinate 263,960,997, forward strand.
AGAACAATTGGTAAAGAAGGAGTCCTGCCAAACTCCTTTTTGAAATAAATATGGTGCCAATACCTAAACCAGGAAGAGCAGAAACAAAGAAAATTATAGGCCAATTTCATTCACAACTGGATACAAAAATCCTAAATAAAATATGAGCCAAGAGACTACAACAGTATATCACAAAGATTCCATATTATGACCAAACAAAATTCAAACCAGGTATGTAGGGATGGCTTCATATGAGGTAACTATTAACATAATTGATTATAGCAACAAAAAAGCAGCAAACATCATGATTTTATCAATAGATGTGGGGAAAGCTTTTGACAAAACACTCATTCCTATTCAAAACACTTGAAAGCATAGGTATAAATGTATTTTTCAAGTATATACTTAAAACCCTCAGCAGACATCTATACCAGAGATAACTTAGAAACCTTCCCTATGAGATCAGGAGTGAAACAAGGATGCTAGCTGGTTAAGATGTAGAAAAGCAGATCAGTGGAACAGAGCAAACATACAACAGAGAGTAGTCAAAGATTATAGTAACCTTGTGTTTGACCAAAGCAAAGAGCCAAGCTTTTGGAATGAGAATTCATTATTTGACAAAAATTGTTGGGAAAACTGGAAAGCTGCCTGGCAGAAACTAGATATAGACTAATATCTTACATCATTTACCAAAATTAGGTCAAAATGGACACATGGCCAGGGCATAAAGGGAGAATATCGTAAGCAAATTAGAATAAGAAATATAGTTCCTATCAGATTTATGGATAGTAGAAGAGAATAAAGATCTGATGTGAATAAAGAAGATATACAAAGCATTGTGAGATATAAAATGGATAATTAAAAGTATATTAAATTTAAAAGAATTTGTATAAATAAAAATAATATTGCCAAAATTATAAGGAAAACAGTAAGATGCAGAAAAGGTTTTATAGACAGTTTCTCAGATAGATGTCTCATCTAAAATATGTTGAGAATTTTATCAAATATATAAGACTATGAGCCATTCCCCAGTGGATAAATGACCAAAAAATATGAAGACAGTTTTTGAATGAAGAAGTCAAAGCTATATATAAATTATATGAAAGTACATCAAAACATTTCTGAGATATCATTTCACACCTATCAGATTGGTTAAAATAATAAAAGGGCAAAATGACAAATGTTGAAGGGGATGTGGGAAAACAGGGACACTCATACACTCTTGGTGGAACTGCAAACTGATCCATCTGTTTTGAAGAGCAATCTGGAATTCTATTCAGAGTTCTAAATCTGTGTGCCTTCTGTCCCATTAATACCACTATTAGGTTTATTTCTTAAGTTGATCAGAGAAAAAGGAAAAGAACCTATAGGTTCTAAAATATTTCTAGCATCTCCAAAGAACTAGAAGTAGAAAGGATGCCTGTCAATTGGGGAATGGCTAAACAAGTTGTGGCATATGATTGTGCTGGATTACTACTACTGGGCCACAAGAAATGTCAAACAGGTTGATTTGGGAATAACATGAAAAGACCTGCATGAAATTATGAAGAGTGACATGAGCAGAACCAAGAGAATATTTATAGAGCAACAGAATATTGTTTGAAGAATGGCTTGCATATGTACATTTCCAAAGAAAGAATTGATAAATAGAAATAAGTAAGAAATAGTTTGATATATACATATATCATTTTGTCAAATGATGCCTTCTCTAATGGGAGGAAGGGAATAACAAATAAATAAATTTACATTTAAAATGAAGAAAGAAAGGGATGGCTAATTCCTAACTGATAAATGGTCAATCACATGAACAGACACATTCTTCAAAGGAATAAATCCAAGCTATCAATAGTCATATTTTTTTAAATGTTCTAAATCAGGGCCAGCTGGGTAGCTCAGTGGATTGAGAGCCAGGCCTAGAGATGGAAGGTCCTGGGTTCAAATGTGACCTCAGACACTTCCCAGCTGTGTCTCTTCCTTGTGTCTTGTCACTTGACCCCCATTGCCTAGCCCTTACCACTCTTCTATCTTGGAACCAATACACAGTATTGATGTCAAGACAGAAGGTAAGGGTTTAAAAAAATGAAATAAAATGCTCTAAATCATTATTGTCAAACTGTGAGTCTAAATCATGAGTCTTGTATTTTTAATTTTTTGTGCAAGATTTTAATTTTTTTGTTATTTTGTTTGTTGGTTACATTAAAATTCCTAGGTATCTCCCTCTCTTTCTACCCTCCCCATACTAGAAAAGGCATCATATGTATAAAGGTATTCTTCCACCTCATGATTTACCTTTTGCAGTTTCAATTTATCCTAGATTGGCATAAGAAATTAAATGAGAATTTTTTGAGGGCTTTGCAGAAACTGCAGATAACATGCAAAGACCCGCAGACAACACATGAAAAGTTTGGAAACTCAGAAATTCATAAAATATATTGTGGTATTGTTATAATATAAATATATGTTATCTTTCTTTTTTAAGGTTAAAATAAGTAAAAGCTTTTGAAAAGAATGTGAAAGCCAGCATATGACACATAAAAAGGTATCTTAACATTGATTTACATATAGCCTCTGACCAAATAATCCAAATTTTACAATCAGATACTGTAAGCACTCCATAAATGAAAAACAAAAAATCTAGACTTCTTTGTTACAAAAGAAAGACCAAAAAATTGGGCTTGGATTTTCCAGATCATGAGGGCACCAAACCTCCATAATGTGGAAATTACTCCTTACATGTTTCTATTCATCAGTTCTTTCTCTGGGACTGAACATTCACAAGTCTTTTTTCAAACATTATTTCTGTAGCTGCATATAATGTTCTCTGGGTTATATTAATTTTGCTTTTCATAATTTCATGTAGGACTTTCCATGTGTTTTTTTTCCTAATTAACTTGCTCATCATTTCTTATAGCACAGTAGTATTCCATGACAGTCATATGCCATTCCCCATTAATTTCTGGCCTTCTTATCTTGGGTCTCCCAAGCCAGTTTGGTTGGTTTTTTGGGGGTTTTTTGGATTTGTATAGTTTGGTGAATTAACCAAGAATTTAGTTTTATAATTAACTAAACTACAATTAAAAGATTACAGATTTTTCTTTCAGTGATATTTCCTTGCCTTTGTTCTTTTTTTCTTTTTAAAATTCCAATCTTTTTGGCTGTTGTGTCAAAAAAATCTGTCTAGAGTTTGGTCGGTGTGACAATATCTAGATCCCATCCCACAGCCCAACCACCATTCTCCCGCTCTTCCCCCACAAAAATCCCACTACAAAGCAGTACCCCCAGAAGTGTATCCTTTTATCCCTTAGTAGTTATTATGGGATTGCTGTGTGTTCACACAACTTGTGTGTCTATCTTGGAACCAATACACAGTATTGATGTCAAGACAGAAGGTAAGGGTTTAAAAAAATGAAATAAAATGCTCTAAATCATTATTGTCAAACTGTGAGTCTAAATCATGAGTCTTGTATTTTTAATTTTTTGTGCAAGATTTTAATTCCCTCCTTGATGGTCATCCCCTCAATTTCCAGTTCTTTACCATCATAAAAAGCTCCTATAAATATTTCAGAACATATAGGTTCTTTCTCCCTGATTTTTTTTAAACATTTCCCAGTTACATTTTCATCTGTTCAAAGAGCGTTCAAAACTCCTGAAGTTTTGCAGACAAATGAGGTCAAGTTTGACATCTCTGCTCTAATTCACTAACAATTAGAGAAATGCACATTAAACAACTTTGAGGTACTTCCTCACACCCATCAAATTAGCAAAAGTAGCAAAAATGAAATATGACAAATGCCTGTGGGGAAATAGGCACATTCATACACCGTTGGCGGAGCTGTGAATAGCTGCCCCTCCATCCTGGAAAGCCATGTAGAACTGTGTTTAAAAACCTGTTAAACGTTGCCTTCTGCAGTACCACTATTCCATGTATGTCCCAAAGAGATCCAAAGCCACAATGCAATGAAAATGATTGTAAATGAGCATCCGTGGGAAGGCATTAAAAACTCACTGGAAGCCAAAGAGATCAAGATAACAGGAAAGCAGCCCGCGTGTATAAAAGGATGGGGAGCACCTCTGTTCGCAGCGGCAAATCACTGGACGCGAAAGGGATGCTCTTTAACTGGCGAGAGAGCGCTTGAGCAACTTAGGGCATATGAAGGTGATGGGATTCGATGAGCTGTAAGAAATGAGGAAGGTTTCAGAAAAGCCTGGGAAGACTTCTGTAACCTGATAGTCTGCCCTGTGCCGGGCACTGTGCCGAGTAAGCCCTGAAGATCCTAAGAACGGACAGTCTTTGCCCTCGATGAGCTCACTGACTAACGGGAGAGACAACACGCCGGCAGCTATAGACCAGAGACGGGGGAAACTGGGAATTCTCCGGAGAGGGAAGGCACTAGAATTAAGAAATGCTTCCAGCTCATCACGGGATTGGATGAATATAACTGAGAAGAGCCAATCACAGCAGAATTGTTTCTTTTTTTCAGGAAGCTTTGCCTCTCTTCAGGCAACCTCGGAGTCTATATAACGGAAGAGAAGAGAAGAGAGGGAGGGGGAGGAAAGGGGGGATCTGCTGAATTTGTAGTTCACTAAAATTCTCAGATTTTTTTTTTCAAACAAACTGCTGTCTCTCTCATCCTTGGAAAAGTATATATTTTTTAAACTCATGTGAATCTCTGTGTATATCCCTATTAAATTTTGCCTAATTTGATTTAGCCTCGTGCCCTTACTTTGCCCATCTTTGTGATGCCTTCCAGTTTGTTGGCTCTTCCTCCCCCCTTCATGGCAATCAAGTATTTGACATGGGCATCACGCAAGCTTTATTACTCTGAGCCATCCATCAGGATATTGAGAGGACTGGGTAGAGATTGCCAGCTCACCCCATCTATTAGAAATGCATCCAGTTATGTTATTATTATGCCCACATCTCTCCCTGGTTTCCATAAGAACAGCATGAGGTGTTTATCACATCCTTTCCCAAAGTCTACGACTTTCCTCTGCTCTACCAATTTAGTATCCTTGTCAAAAAAGGGAACCCGGAGTTCCGTGTGCAGCCACTTGGCGACCACTTGCTCCTAGAACTCAGCTAGGATTAAAGTCATGCTCCCTGGCCTGTCGTTCGCAGATTCTGTTCTATTCTATTTTTTGGAAATTGGAACATTTGGCCTTCTCTGGGCCTGCATTACCTCTGCTGCGATCCATCATCTTTCAAATTCAGCTGACAGCGACTCCATAGCCACAGCGAATGGTTCTTTCCCATCCCAAGGATGTCGCTCGTCAGAGCCAGACGCCCGTGCATTTCATCAAGGGCAGCTTTATGCTCTGGTCTCCTTGCTTGTGTTGAATAGTCATTTTTGTTCAGTCCTTTCCAGTGCAAAGGTCATTCTTCTTAGCAGAGAAAACAGAGACAATATTGAATAGTTCTGTCTTTTCTCACTTGTCAATTATGATATCGCATCCGTCCCAAGCCACTGTGTTATCCCTTCTTTGATCCTTCTCTTTACCCAACAACGCTTTAAGAAACCAACTTTTTTGTTCTCTTGGCTCAGTTCATTCTGAAATTGAATATTCCTGACATCTTTCTTGTATTGAGCGAGCCATACTTTTATGTTCTTCCTCCATCCCCCATCTCTAGCCCTTTGCCTAGAAGTGCCCAAAATGCATTCTTCCTGCCATCTTCTGTCTCATAAAATTCCTCACTTCTTTCAAGATTCAGCTAAAAACACCAGCTTCCACGTGAAGCATTCTTTTAGCAAGCATTTAAAAAATGTTTACTATATACCTACTATCATGCGAGGCCATTTGCAGGTGCTGGTGGATTGCGAGGGATACTAAAAAACATTCTGCTGCCTCAAGGAAATGATAAGCCATATCCATCTCTCTGAGCTCTTGTTAAGAAACACAGTTGGGATGCTGGATAAGCACGGAGCCAGAGCAGTAGCCCCAAGCATTGCCTGCTGTAAGTTAAACAAATACATATTTTTAAAACAAAAAAAAAATTTTAGATATTCAGAGATGCTATATAGCTTAGAGGTTATTTTCCCACATTCCTACACTCAGTTTTTCCATCTTTTACCACCTTTGCCAATTTGATGAGTGTGAATCGATGTTCACATTGTGTTGATTTGCATTCTTGGGGACTTGAGAACCTTTTTAGATGATGGCTTATAATTTGTAAACTGTTTCTGTATCCTTTAACTACTCCTCTATTGAGTAATAACTCTTGACGAAACAGATTTATATCTATTTCCTAAATATTCTGAATGTCAGCCTTTTATCAGAAAACTTCCATGCAAGGATTTTGCTAATCTATGTCTTTCCTTCTTATTCTATTTGCATTTATCTTTATTTGTGCAAATTTTTTTTTATTTTCATATGATGATAGCAATCCATCTTGTTTCTCAAAATATTCTTTGTTGTGACCGTTTACAATTCGTCATTTTTCCAGTGTTGTGAGATGTATATTCTTAGTATTTTTATAATATAATAATTGTGCTTTCATAAGACATAAGCATTTAGGCAGAAAATAATCATGCCACAGAACTTCAGACTACTGTATGAAAATAGCAATATGCATTCATTTCCCTTTTTATTTTTTGAGAGTTTTTATATCATTATTACGTCCTAATAACTAAAAACTTTCCTCTTCACTACAGTCATCTTTTCTAACAAAGTACAGTTAAATAAAATAAGCCTTCCCATGGACCATATCTGTATCCCATTCCATCCCCATAGTCTAAAGTCTCTCTACCCAGAGTAGGGAGATAAACCTTCTCATCAGCCCCTTAGAATCAACTTTGGTCATTTAATTGGTTCAAATTCCTTGTTTCTGCTGTGCCAACTATAGTGAAATAACAGAGTATATGATAGTATCATATTGTACATGGAGTGCTTGATTAACATTTGGCTGAAATTATGCCAAACTTTAGGAGTCACTCATACGTCATTCATAAAAAGGAAGAGCTATCCCAAACTGGATTTGACACGACTTTTACCAAGACACTAGGTATGGCAATATGTCTTCAGTAAAAACAGTAACACACTGAGTTTTCAGCTATCAGGTCCCTTAATCTTGGGACTACCCGATCTGCCCAGAGGCATTGTTGATTCTCTGATAATACTGTGCCCATCTGTGAACCCAAAGGATTTAGCCATCATCATCTATTCCCATGTCCTCCGCTGAGATAAGGGCTAATAGGAAGACAAGAGAAATGCTACAGAAATAGGGGTTAGTCATCATTCTAAAATAATTGCTGATATTTATATGGGACTTTATCCTTTATAAACTGCTCTCACTTGGATGTCATAATGAGTATGTATCCTAGGTTATACAAGTATCATTATCATTTTACAGAGAAACGAACAAGCTCAGAGATATTAACTGACAGATATTAAGATTACGAAGTTAATCATTTGTCTGAGCTGAGATTCATGTCAGTTGATATATAAATAAAAGATGTTGAGGAATTACTCAATGAGCATTGATTATGCATTTACTATGTATAGTAAAATATCTACTAGGTAAGACATAGTTCCAAAGAAAGCCCCAAATAAGTCCCTGTTCCCAAGAACAGAAAGTCCTCAAAGATTTTCATATATACATTTTTTTTGTTCTTGATTGTATTAACATTGATATCTACCTATCTCGTTTGCCTTCTCATAGTTCTTCCTGCATCCTCTTTTCCTCCATTATACAAGAAAACCTTCAATTAATTATAGTCTCAGTTTCCTAAACTCAGAATGTAGAACATCTCCTTATTCTGATTGTTCACTTTGGCCCATTTAAAAATATAATGACAAGACAAGATTTCATTTGGACAACCAAGTTCCTCTGTGAACTAGCTTATTACCTTACCCTTGGTGAAAAGCAGACAAAAATGACTGAGGATAAAGACAACAGTCACAATTTCAGAGCATGTGACATAACTATTGACTTCTTAGAAACTACAGGAGATAACTGATCAGGAAAATAGATCCAGAAGTGGTAATTTAAGAATTATTGGACTACCTAAAAACCGTGATTTAAAAAAAAAAGGCTAAACATTATATTACAAGAAATAACCAAAGAAAACTCCCCAAATTTTTTTAACTAGAAGGGAAGATATAAACTGAAAGAATCCACTGATCACCTCTTGAAAGACATCCCCAAAGAAAACTCCTAGAAATATTATAGCCAAGTTCCAGAGCTCATAGACTAAAGAGAAAATACTGCAGGCAGCCAGAAAGAAACATTTCAAATGTCTTTGAGCCACATTCAGAATTACACAAGATTTACTAGCTTCTACATAAAAGATCAGAGGGTTTGGAATATGATGTTCTAGACAACAAAGGAGTTAGGATTACAAACAAGAATCACCTTCCCAGCAAAAGTGAATATATCCTATCAGGACAAAAAATTATTATTTAATGAAATATAAGATTTCTAAACATTTCTGATGATAAGACCAGACTCAAACAGAAAATTTGGTGTTTGAATACAGGACTCCAAAGAAGTCTAAAAAGGTAAACAGAAAAGAGAAAACTTAAGAAATTTAATGAGGTCAGACTGTTTTTGCTATATAGATGGTGTTACTTGTAAGTCTTAACAGTTTTATTATTATTAGGACAATTAGAAGTATACATAGACAAAGGGTGCAGGAATAAGATGACATATCTTCCCAAAAAAAGATCAAGGGGAAAAAAAGAGTCACACAGAGAAGAGGCGGAGTGTGATAAATAATGTATGTTACCTGAAGAGATGCAAAAAAACTCTTAAAGTGGGGAGGAGGATGAAGGTGATGATGGGCACTGTTTAAACTTTACTCTCATCAGAATTGGCTCAGAGAGGGAAGAACATACTTAGTTGTATATAAAATTCTAGCTTAACCTATGGAAAATCAGGAGGAGAATAAGAAGCAGGGGATAGCAAAAGGGAAGGTCGTTTGAGAGAGGCAGTGGTTAAAGGTTAACACTTGTGAGGAAGGACAGAGTGAAAGGAGAAAGAACAGGAACAAAAAGGGGAAATAGTATAAAGGGGAATACACAGTTAAAATTGATTATATTAAGTTTAAAAGGTTTTGTACAAACAACTAATGCAACCAAGATTAGAAGGGAAACAACAAACTTGGGAGGAAATTTTAAATAAATTTCTATGATAAAGGCCTTGTTTCTCAAATATATAGAAAACTGAGTCAAATTTATAAGAATATAAGTCATTCTCCAATTGACAAATGGTCAAAGGATATGAATAGACGATTTTCAGATAGTCATACAAAAATGTTCTAAATCACCATTGATTAGAGAAATGCAAATTCAAACAACTCTGAGGTACCACCTTATACCTATCAAATTGGCAAATATGACAATAAAGGCAAGTGACAAATGGGGCAAAATTGAGCCATTAATGCATTGTTGGTAGAGTTGTGAACTGATCCGTCCATTCTGGAGGACAATGAGGAACTAACTATGCCCAAAGACCTATAAAACTGCCCTTTGATCCAGTGGCGCTCCTACTACATTTGTACACCAATGAGATAAAAAAAAATGTTAAGGGAAAAGGGCCATTCTACGAAAAGATTTATAGCACCTCTTTGGGAATTGGAAATTGAGGAGATGTTCATCAATTGGGAATGGCTGAATAAATGATGGTGATGGAATACAATCGCACTATACAAAACAGTAAGCAGGCTGATCTCAGAAAAACCTGGAAAGATCTCCATGAACTGATGCAGAGTGAAGTGTGCAGAACCAGGAGAGTATTATACACAGGAACAGCAATATTGTGGAGTGATCAAATGTGAAAGACTCGGCTCCTTTCAGTAATACAGTGATTCAGGACATTTCTGAGGGACTTCCGACAAAGAAAGCAATCCACCTCCAGAGAAAGAACCAATGGAATCTGAATGCAGATGGAAGAAAAATATTTTTCACTTTATTTGCATGTGTTTTTATTTGGAGGGTTTAGATTTATATGAGCATTTTCTTACATGACCAATAAGGAATAGTTTTCCAAGATCATACATGAATAACCCAGATCAAATTGCTTCTCATCTCAGGAAGCAGCAGAGGGAAGGAAAGGGGAGAGACAATTTGGATATTATAATTTCAGAAAACATATATAAAAGATTGTTATTACATGTAACTGGGAAAGATTTTTTTTTAATTTTAAAAGGGTTCTCAGCTTAACCCCTAATTCTACAGGAAGCCTTACCTGATCAGCCTTCCCACTATGATTTATTTCCTATTTTTATCATTTATATCTTGTTTTTACAGACTTTCTTCATGTTGTCTTCCACATTAGACCAGGAATTCCTTGATGGCAGGGTCTGTCTTTTGCCTTTTCTTTGTAGTTTCAGCACTTAGCCACGTTCCTGGCACATGGATGGAATTTAATAATGTTTATCAACTGACCAATATATAGCAAAATTGTTCAGTCTAAACTTAAGCACAACTTTGCATGCAATTATTCTCCAGCAGAATCTCAAAATCTTTCCCTTGGTTCAGTTCTCTTTGAAGACAGATGAAGGCGATCCGCATCCCCTTTTGAAACATGTGACACTGTAGCTTTCATTATCTTAAACCAAAATACAGCTCTTTTAGAACTTAACTTCCCAGCTCCTGAATTTGATACAAAGTAAAAAAAAGAAAAAAGTCTGTATTCGAATTAAAATATCATATTAGAGAATAGTTGTGTTACCTTTTTTCTTCTACATGGGCATTTTAGTTTAAAAGTTAGGCTCATTTCTGCTTACCTTTTAGGGGCAGAGTGGGAACAGGGAATCAAGATCCGGGTTACCACTAATGCTCCTGATAAAGACATTTTTTCTTCTCCCATGGCACACTGCTCCCTGTCTGCCATTTTGAATCTTGGAGAGGTCCTCTAAGGACTGGCATTAGTAAGTAACTTGCCCAGAGCCACCATCAAGAGAGCCTTATAAAATGTAAAAAATGTTTTAAATTAAATAATTTTTAGATAAATGAATAAATAATAAATATATATATAAAGTAAGAAAGAGAGCCTCAAAGGCAGAGCTTGGGCCCAGCTTTTCCCTCTTAGAGATCACCTATCTATCCATTTCTGCTTTCTTTCCAACTTATCCATATCAGTTTGATGTTTTGTCTCAATTCTTCTCTATTTCTCACTTCCTTTCTTTTCTTATTCTAAGTAGACTGCTCTTCAGTCGTGAATCCCAACTGCTTGGGCAACCTACATCTGAATTTTTTTCCCCTTTTTCCTTTATGCTTTTTGGTAGGAGGAAACATGCTTTTGGGCTGATTTAGGTTTTGCTATTTGGAGGTAGAAAAAGGAGGAGTAGAAAGATAGAATCCTTGGTTTGTAGGTTTTTAAAATGAAGTTTCCTTTTTAGAAAGTGACTTGTATATAAAAATATAAACTGGCATATTGAGAGAATGTGGTATCATGGGAAAATCACTGGATTGCTAGTGTGAGGTGGCCTGAATTCCAATCCTGCTTCTGCCATAAATTAAGGGGCCTTGATTAGGTCCTTTACAAGTAGAACTCTTTAAAAAGAATTCTGTCAAATCTACAGCTCTATAAAAACCTGTGAAATCTCATTGACTTACACACATACCCACACACAGAAATAATCTGACGCATTCTCGGTGCTAGAGCAGCGGTCCCTCTGGGCAGTCTCTATGGGGTCTGAATTTTAAAATCCAGTTGTAATAGTTGGCTATTTAAAGAGAGATGTTGGGTTTTTGTGTTTTTAAACAGGTGACAGTGAAAGCCAAGCAGCTGAAGGACTCAGTGATGTGTACACCAGGTAGGTGTGACTGACAACTGCTTCCTGGAAGGCTTCCATCCCCTTCTACATTGAGGTCTTAGTGCAGGGGTGTTCAAGATCAGAGATTCTCTGCCTTACTTTGGGCATGGCTTCCATCATAAAAACACAGCATTTTAAGAAAATAAATGACAGGGCCAGCTAGGTGGCTTAGTGGATTGAAAGCCAGGCCTAGAGATGGAAGATTCTAGGTTCAAATCTGACCTCAGACATGTCCTCGCTGTGTGACCTTGGGTAGTCATTTAACCCCCATTGCCTAACCCTTCTTCTGCTTTGGAACCAACACATAGTATTGGTTCTAAGACAGAAGGTAAAAGTTTTGTGGGTTTTTTTTTTAATGTAATTGAGAAATATTCAACAAAAGAAGTAAAAACATAATGGAATACAGATAAGAGAGAAAAAGAGATATATATGGATAGATGGATGGACAGACAGATATTGGGTGGATGGATAGAAAGACAGACAGGAAAGAGATGGGTGGGTATATGGATAGATGGATGGACAGATAGATTGGATTAATGGATGGATGGACAGATTGGATGGATGGATGGATGGATGGATGGATGGATGGATGGATGGATGGATGGATAATGGATTGTTATTGTTGAGTCATTTTCAGTTGTGTCTGACTTCATGACCCCATACAAAGATTTAGCAAAGATCCTGGAGAGGTTTGCTGTTTTCTTCTCTAGCTCATTTAACACATGAGGAAACTGAGGTAAACAGGATTAGGTGACATGCCCAGGTCACACAACTGGGAATTATCTGGGGCCAGACTTGAATTCATGAAGATGGGACTTTCTGACTCCAGTCCCAGTACTCTATCCACTATGCCACCTAGTTGCCTCAGACAGGTAGATTTAATAGCCTTAAAAAGTCTAAAATCTTTTAAAATTAAAATGTTTTGGTTTCGTACATGTTGCTAAAGAGCAGTCTCTGAGAACCATTCTTCCCCTCCTCATGCATGCACAGGCATTCTTTCTGCCATATATTCCTACGCCTTCAGCCCTATCATCTATTGGAGATCAGATCCATATGAATAATTAATGGGTCCCTCAAGCCTGGGTGGACACCACAAGGTTCCTGACTGAACTCAGTTAAGGAGATGCTTTTCACCACCCCTTGTCTCTCAAAACAACATTCTTGTCCTTCAAATTCTGAGCAAAAATGTTGATGATGCACTCTGGGGTCCTCTGAATTGCCCTGTTGTTTTCCTCCATTCTAGAGAGGAAATTAGGACATTAGAAAGAGGACCAAGAGCTCCTCATCCCAATTAAGAGATCTCTGGATTCAAGATTACAAGATATCTCTACCAGAATGTCTCACCATTACTGATTCAATTCACATGCCAAACTAAGTTGAATATTTTTAAACTCTCACTTTCCATCTTTGAAACAATATTAAGTATTGGTTCAAAGACAGAAGAGCACTAAGGGCTAGGCAGTGAGGTAATGTGACTTGCCCAGTGTCACGCAGCTAGGAAGTGCCTGGAGACTACATTTGAACCCAGGACCTCCCCTCTCTAGGCCTAGCTCTTAATCCACTGAGCTACTCAGCAGCCCCCAACCAAACTTAAGTTTTGCTAAAAATATAACAACAAAAAAAGAAGTCTTTGATCCCCTTCCTGGTTCCCCTAATTCTATTCAAAATGTGGATGTTAACTTTGATTTTTTTTTTAATTCTTCTTCCCCCTCCAAAAAAAAATAAATTCTCCTTCACCACTGCTTCATCGATTTTTATGTCCTATTGTTTCTGCTCTAGAATTTCTTTTGTATCCATGCCTTCCTCCACCCCTACTTCGTCCCCATTTCCACATTCATGGACTATTTATTATATCCTCCAGTTAGCTTTTTGGCATTTATTCTCCTCTTCCAATGTCTTATCATACCATGTCTAGGTCACTCTTGTAAAAGCCAAACACGTTACTCTTCTGCTGCTCAAAAGACTACAGAGGCTCCCTGTTACCTGAAAAAGAAAGCTCAGACTTCTTAGCCTTATATTTAAGATTTTACAATCTGACATCACCCACTTTTTCCAGCTTCCTCTCTTCCTACTTCCCTCTACCTGGGGGATACGGCAGCTAGACTGGACAGTGTCTGCCCACATGACGTGCTGTACCTAGAATTCCCTTCTCTTCTCCCGACCTCCCATCCTCTAAAGTCCTAATCAAATGTCATCTCCATGATGCTTCCTTAAGTCCTTCCCTCCAGTAATAACCACCCTTTTGCCTCCCGGGGGGCTCAGTTAGCACCTTTTCCTGCTTTGCTCCTTTTTTATGGGCTATTCTCAGTGTCTGAGGAGATTTTGTAGCCCCCTGGAGCAAACTCCACGAGGCAGAGCCCCCAGTCTTTTTTTCTTTCAATCTTCTATCGTGCCCCCAAAGTTCTATCTGTAGTGGAGCTCAGATTGTGTTTAAGGAAAAGCTGGAAACTGGAGAATAAGGTAGGTACACGTTGCCACCTGCGTCTGCATTCTACACTGGAAATTTAGAGCAAGAGTCAATGAAATCACAGACGGGGAGAGAGCTTACATGTCAAAGTAGGACTGAGAGCCCAGAATTGTCTCGCCTCTTCCATCCCCAGCAGTGTCTCTGCAGAGCCCCAAGGGTGGCTCTTCGTGGTACCCAGCTGTGATGGCCTAAATCTGGAATCCTCTCCAGGGAGCACGGATGGCCGCCTGGGTCCAAAAAGAGAAAGTTTTTGCCAGGAAGATCCGAGAAGGTTCTCACAAAGGCCCAGTGGACCAGTTTGCAATTTGAAGATAACTATAGTTTGAAAACCTAAAAATAAAGGAATAGAGAACATTTGCAGGTCTTCGAGGTCTTACAGTTAGCCCAGCTCGTGTCAAATGGCTGGTCCAAGGGGTGGGTTTGTGGCAGTAAAGCCGCTCCTAGTAGAGGAAATGCCCTGCCATGTGGGGGGCAAAGAAGCACACTTTTCAATCATGATCTGGAATTTCAGTTAAATACATTGAAACGACTTTGTCAAAATGGCCTCAAATATTGGCTGCTGATGCTGCCCATTCTAGCAGGCAGAGGGATGCTAAAACAATAAAACAACATCCTGGCCATGATGAGCACTTTTAAGTTTCCATAGTTGCCTTGAATGTTAAATTCAGTAGTGAATTTTAATTTTTGCACTTAATGATCAAATATTAATTCTAAGTAGAGACACTTTGAAAAGCAGTTTTGCAAATGTAACAATAGCAACAGGTACTAGTTATGGAGTGTCTACGGTGCAGCAGGCACTCCTCACAACGACCCTGGGGGATAGGTGCAATTACCCCCATTTTACAGTGGAAGAAACTGAGGCAGATAGAGGTTAATTTATCAATTATTCTGTCCTCCCTGTTATTATTTTTTAAAATATATCGCATTCTTTGCCGTCTGAAACGAGCTTGCCCTTCCAGCTAAGTTGGTTTTCCCGTTTCCCGCAGGAATGGTTCGACTTTCAGAACTCAAGTCCACAGCGCAGACCTCAAAGCCCATCAGAGCGGCGGTGACACTGTCAGACCATCTCATCACGCAGCGAGAAGAAAAGGAGGTGGCCGAGGAGGAGCCCGAGGAGCCTGGAGAGAACTCGGGAGAGCCGGGGGAGACGCTGCCAATGCCCGAAACCAGGCTGCATCGGAGGCGCAAGCCGAGGGAAGAGCCGGAGGAGAAGTCCAGAGGGAAGAGGCAGAAAGACTTTGACCTGAACGAGCCAGACGAGCCCAGTGATGAGGAGGAGGCGGCGCGCAGGAGAGCCAGGAGCCGCCCAGCGCCGGCAGAGGAGCTCTGGACTCAGAACCAGCAGAAGCTGCTGGAGTTGGCTCTGCAGCAGTACCCCAAGGGGACGTCGGACCGCTGGGACAAGATAGCCAAGTGTGTCCCAGACAAGTCTAAGGTCGGTTCCCGGGGGCGGGAAGGACGGAGGAAAGGCCGGCGGTGACGTGGGGGCCAATCACGTCGTCTGTCTGTCGTCTCTCTGACGTGGGGGCCAATCGCGTCGTCTGTCTGTCGTCTCTCTGCCGTGGGGGCCAATCATCGTCTGTTTTCTCTCTGACGTGGAGGCCAATCACGTCGTCGTCTGTCCTCCAACCTTTCTAGTTAGAGCCACTTTCTCCTAGAGGCTCAGTAGCTCCATTTTAGACAATGTCTTGCTTGTCTTCTCCACGAAGCCAGGCTTTCTGACGGAGAAGAGAGCTTAGAAACTCGAACTAGGGAGGGTTTCCCCAATTTCCACCCCCTGAGCCTGCCACCCCCTAACGCACACACGACCCAGGCCGCTGAAGGTGCAAAGAATATAATGCCGAAGACCCCAAGAGTCCGCGGGTTCAGATCCCAGCTCTGCCATTTACTGGTTCCCTTTGTGTCCTGGGGCAAGTTGTGGGAAGTCCCTGGGACTCAATTTCTTCCTCTGTAAAATGAAGGCATGTTCTAGACTGAGAGATTTTAACCTGGGATCCATGAACTTAAAAAAAAAATCTGCCTTGATCATTATATTTCATTATAATTCGTTTCCTTTGTATTTTGTTGTCTGCGTTTAAGACAGCTTCTGACTTGGGTCTGTGGGCTCACCAGGCTTCTAACAAAGGGAGGCAGGACACAAAATCCTTAAGCCCCCGGCCCCAAGTCGGCCTCAGCCCTGCCCCCAAAAGCTCCCAAAGTCGATGAATTATCATCTTTGAAAGCTCGAGCAGTGTTGAGGGAAAACAAAAATTCTTCACAATCCCGAGACCCTTCTTTGGGCTCCCGGATGATGCGGATGATGCACGTCCACTGTAGACCATCTAGTCAAGATGCTTGGTTTGCTTCACGCAGCGACCAATGCTGGAATGACTGTCGGACATCCAGTTTAAGTTCTATCACCCGTACTATGGCTTAGCCAGCTGCCTCCTCGCTTCTCACCCGGAGAACCCTCATAATTGTTCACATTCCCCAAAATCCATCCGTAAATGGATGTCTCCAGTGGAGACTCCAAAAAGAACCACAGAAGACCCTCTTCTTGGGAATTCCCCCTTCTTGGGAAGTCCCCTCCCTTGTGATCGAGGATGCTGAGAATTGGAATCTGTGGAGCTTCCAGGTGCCCCACTCAGGTCTTTCTTGATGCGGGGGTGTCCCAGGGCATTATTTATTGTAATAACTGTTCTTTAGTTGCCTCTGTATTCCCAGACACCAGGAACACTTTCAGATATCAAAAGAACAAATCTCTATTCTGTTGGATGTGCCTATGGCTTAATAGCCTCTGGGCAAATGGATGTTCATTTAAATTCTTGAGAAATTTTTTTTTTAATTCTGCATTAGAAAATCAAGCTTGTGGCCTTGCATGTCTCTAAAGGGAAAGATCCAGCTTTAAAAAAAATCAAGTAGAGAATGCTGATGGAGCCAAACTGGACGACTCAGATTTGCCCAGTCCATCCCCTCTAGTTAATCAGAAATAAAGTTCACTTTTCCCCATGTCTGCCGGACATCTGCCAACATCTGTTCTGTGACTCACTTAAAAGAATACACAGACATTTGCCTATTTGATTAGTTCACCCGGGTTTAGAAATAGGGAGCTGGTGGGTCCCCCTAACTTATGTAGCTAGAGAGACCCAGAAACTATCGAGATTTTCAGTCCACAGTTCATTACCTTAAACCAAGTTTGTTCATTTACGGTCTAGTTTTGGGTATGGGACCAGGCCATTTGGGGGAGCCATTGATTACCCTCCCTGCCATCCAAATAGCCTGCTGATGGACCCCTAAGCCGTTGGGACAGGAGGGGGAGCTCAAAGCTGTGACCCCAGGGGAGGCTTCTTCCCTGGGCCTTGGTCGTGGGGAAGACACAGTCAGCTAGTTGTTTGCAGGATTGACAGTCATCAAAGAATTAAATTCACACACATTCCTGTTCAAGAATTTATTTGGCCAAGGCTACTTTTTTTTGTGTTAGGTTTTCTTTTTAGTTATCACTTGTTAGATTTTGAAGAGGCCTTCAGGCATCAGGTTCTACTCTCTAGCTTGAGCTTTATATCAGAAAATACTCGCAGAAAACTCCAAAACTAAAGTGAAGTCAGAAGTTTCAGGGAAGGGAATTGAACAATTAGACAGTTTTTACTAGGAATTGGGATCCCTCCCATCTCTGCTGAGCAGAGGTTCTTTTTAACAGCAGAGTAGACCCTGGGTACGAGATGTGAATTTTAAAACTATTCCTCCCTAATCAGACCATTTTTTAGAAGATCCGATTTAGCTGTTTCCTGATCAGTAACAATGGAGATACTTGGAATAACAGAATCAGGTCCTGGAAACTGTACATTTCTCCTCCCTTCTTAGTTTAACAAGATTTGGAAGGTCTGTGTCAAACTCAAGATTTAATTATCTGAGGAAATGGCCTTCAACAGGCATGTGCAGAAAAAGGACAGACCCCTGGGCTGTCCTAAGTCAAGCTAAGTCCTCATTGGTACAGATGAGACGCAGGAAAGTGATGTAAAACTGTCTATATAAGGCACATCACTTCCTCTCTCCTCTTTCCCTGGAGAGGCAACTCTGGCTGGCAGCGGGCTAGGCGTTCCGACATCTTGGAGCGTTGGGTGGTGAGTTTTGCCCTTGAGCTGATTCAGGTTCTAGCATCATGGCTGAGCCCCTTTGGAGGTCAGGCTGATTCTTCCCTCCTTCACACTCAAAACCTTACTTTCTAGATTTCCTAATCTTCCCGCCTGGTACTAACCCCTTCCTTCTTCCTCCTTCCTCCTTCTTAATCTCCTCCACTATATCAATTAAATCACCACAATATTTCCATCTGAGTATGGGTGTTTCATTAGGATTTTATAAATAAAATTCTTGGCGACCAAATATAATTATTACATTCAGTCTCAACCATAATTTTAACCCTTACAGTTAGGAGCTTGGCTCTGGCCCTTACAGCATGGAAAGCCAAGGAAGATCATCTGAGCCATCGATGCTAATAAAGGAAAACTCAATTTCTTTGTCCCTCTGATGAACAAAGGGACAGTTTCTTTCTCTCACATCTCCTCTAGTCAGGAAGTGAGGGCTGGAGATAATTATATAGATCAACAAAGGGAAACTTGAGTCTAAATCCAGCTTTTCTCAAGTCCCCCAATGGTGGAAAACTACCAAGAATCCATGGCAGTTGGGTATGGTCAAGACACCCCTTATTTATTGCACTTGATTTCTCAGGGGGGTCAGGGTCTGTGCTGATGGGCAGGAACTGGAAGGTCCCAGTGGATTAGGGCAGGGAAGCAAGATCTGGAAGGAGAGGGATGCCAGCCTCTTAGAGGCACAATTTCAAGGTAGAAGGTGCCTCAGGGATCACCAAGAACCTCGATTTTACGAATATTAGGAAAGACAAACTCTGAGGGGTCCATAGCAACCACAGCCCAATCCTGCAACTGCAGATCGGACGCTCTAACCCTTTTTACATAGTCTTTATAATGGCCAACGTGAACTATTTTTGTTCTGTCCTAATTTGTCCTGTCTTTTCCCATTTCCATCTCTTCTTGCTTACCTGCTACTCATGCCTGGAAGGGTCTTGAGCCATATTTGCCTGTTGAATTTCTTCCCTTCTTTCAAGTCCTACTTGAGGTACCACCTCCTCCTAGAAGCCTTCCACTCTGCTCCTCCTCCTCCTCCCATAAGATCTCACTCCTGCGTCCTATTGGACATTTTCCAAATATGTGCATTTTAGTATTTCTGTATTTGTTTTATTCGTGTACTGGATCGTAAGCTCCGCAGGGGACGAGAGTTGCTAGTTTTTTCTCGATTTCTCTAGCATCTAACACAATAAATTGCACATAATCGATGCTTGATAAATACTGTTAAATTTAAATGTCCATCATGGCCTATAAAAGGACTGGATTCATGATGGTTGCCTTGGTAGAACCTTGAAAGCCGCCGGTTGTCCTGTTAAAGTCAATGTTTTCACTTTTCTCCCTACAGGAAGAATGTGTGGCGCGATACAAGCTCCTGGTTGAACTAGTACAAAAGAAAAAACAAGCCAAAAGCTGAATGTTTGGGGAAGAAGACTGTCCTTCCCCTTCCGGGATGAGAGAAGAGTTTAAATGTCTGCGGTGGTTTGCATTTTGTACCTCAGTATTTCTATACGTCATGTGCCTTAGTAAAAAATGCCAATAAATCTGCCATCTTGCTTAAACATTTACTGTGTTAAAGAAGCGAAACTGGATTTTTGCATTTGGAGAACATCGTCGTTCCCACCTCATTGGAAAGAGTCGATTGTAATTCCTGCTGGGAGTTTCCTACTGGCGTGTGTGTGTGTGTGTGTGTGTGTGTGTGTGTGTGCGCGTGTGTGTGTGTGCACATATGTGCGCACCTGCATGTGCGCTTCTGCACTTCATGCCAGTGGGAAAAGGAATGCATGGAAACGGTAAACCAATGGGGAAGCCTTAAAAAGGGGTTTGGTGAAAGCCCTGGAGCTCCTTGAGACCCTCCGTGATCAGGCTCTGATGCAGAGCGCCAGGGGATTGGTCGCCTCTCGCCACGGCTCTTCTCTCCATTCCATTCTCAGGGGGCTGCGCTGTGCGGCCACACACACTGCCTGGACGCCGGAGGAAGGAATGACGAGGGAGCCGCTGCACGGCTCTGCTCCGGCCACCTCCGGATGCCCTCTGCGGCAGAGGGAATGGGCTGAGTGGGAGGGAGCGCGGTCAGTCAGCAGCCAGGATCCAGGCCACCCTCGGGCCCTGGATGGTGCACCGTGGCTATCAGGCAAAGGCAAATGAAGCGTCTGCTGTCTACACCTGCAACCTGTGATCCGCTTCTTCTATTTAGCTGCTATTTTAGGCAGAAAAGGACGTCGGGGATTGAAATCCTCGTGTTTCCAGGAAGGACACTCGGACCCAGAGCCATCAAGCCATTTGCCCCGTCCCCTACGGGAGAGGCGACTGGCAAGGACTCCCCAGAGAGGAGAGCAGACAGGTGGAGGCCGTCCCTCGCTGGGCATCATCTACAATGAAGGGCTCCAACCAGGATGTGTCCATGTCACAGGTTCTCCATCCCAAAGAAGGATGAAAAGGACCTTCGTCTGTCTGATTATCTCCCTCTCCAGAGGCGGCTGAAGAGCCCTTCCTCAGCCCTCCCAGTCACTTGTCCCCAAAGCAACCTCCATGTGTACAGGAGACTTAGAGCATTTTTTTAGTCATTAAAAATCCTCACAATTCCCAAAGACGTCCATTCGGTGAAAAATAGAGCTTCCTGGCAGCTCCTATCCCCATCCCTGAGGGTGAGTCATCTAGGACAGGATCTTCATACCTGCTCTTCCAACATCTGTCCCTCCAGACCGCACTCCCCAAGTCATAACATTTATTAATACATTAATTTTATTAAATTATTTAATAGATCATTTTAAATTTTAAAATGACTAAACTACTCATTTTAAAAGAATTTACCAACACAGAATTTTAAATGTTATTCTGTATTACAATGGGAAAGGCTTCAACAGTGGGCTCTTCTCCAGGACGGACATCTTCTCACAGTCTGTCCTCCAGAGGAAAGTGAAAGAAAGACGTTTCCTTTTGCAAATGTTTGGAGGCGATCAACGTCTGTGTCTTCCCCTGAAGCCCTCCGACATCCAAAGACGTGTTTAATGAATCCTTTTTCACACACAGACCAAAAGGCTTCTGAAAAGACGTGAGCTGCTCCCGCCACTTGCTGGTGTTCAGAGGATGTTTCCTTCCCCCCAAAAAGCTGTTCTTCAATCTCATTTTGGACAATTTCTCCCAGATCCCATGTTGTGGAGGCATCCGTCGAGACCTCTAACAGAGACCTGCGCCCTGTGGGGGAACCGGAGGCACCCCAAGAGAGAGTCTCCGTGCTATGGCCACGGTTCGGCTTTGTTCGCGTCTCCCTTTTCTTTCCCTTCCCTGGAACACAGGAAGAGTTAAAGGCAGCCCGAGGAAGGTGGGCCAGACTGAGCTCCAAGGGGCCGCCGTCGGAGGGGGGTGATACTAGCCAACTCTTGGCAGTCGTTTCCCCAAAGAAACCTTTTCTCTCGGGCTGGATCTAGCCGATGGCCCGTGACCCGTCCTCCCCTGCGGCCCCGGCACCGTCGTCCTGAACTGGAAGTGAGGCACGTTAAACCCTCCAGACGGGAACCCAGCGTCTGGCCCAGCAAACTTCCTGAAAGGAGGATCTGAGAAACAAGTTCTTCAGGTCCACATTTTATAAAACAAACCGCCGGATCGTAGGAGCGAAGGTGCGTGTTTGGGGCCAGCTAGAGGAGCGTCACAGACACCTTCCACGCCACCAAACATCCCCATCCTTCTCTCCATGCTCTATGGGATGCTTTCCGAGGCGCCTGGACGCAGGCATCCGAAGTCCTCTGTTCTTGGCCTCCTTCCCTACTCTCTCGCCATGGGACAATAATAAAAAATGCCATTTACCTAAATTGACAAAATTAATTCAAATTTTGAAAAATTAAAAAATAATAATAATGGCTTAAAAATACCATTTACATAGCACTTACAATTATTATCTCACATGGTCCTCCTGACAACCCTGGGAGGCAGGTGCTCTTTTTATCCCCATTTTGCAGATGAGGAAGCAGAAGCAAAAAGAGATTGACTTGCTCAGGGACACACAGCTAGTGTCTGAAGTCAAATTTGAACCCCGTATTTTAGCGGCTAAATCACCTAGATGACCTTGTGCAAATGTATGAATTGAATAATCAATACTTCCAATACCCAGGGTATCTCATTGGTCTTTTGCATAGCTAATACCTACCAACCCAAGCCACCGCCACTTCATTAGTAGGTTAAGGCAAGTTGCTGCACCCCAAAACAAAAGAAAACAAAATCGTCCTGGGTTCTGCTCAGTCATGAACATTTCCAAAGTTAGCCAGGCCAGATCTCTGATGTCCAGTCAAACGGGGAGCAAGAACCCATCTGTTCCCCAAACTGTCCCGGATACTGGGAATTCCATATTCAAAACCTGACCCATGAGGTGACTTGTCAGTGCTTGAGTCCCATTTGAATTACTGCCAAAAATCCCAGCGAGGAGGCAGAGCTGGGATCATCCCAAACTCCTCCAAAGCAAATTCTGGTGGGAAAATCCCAGGGAAAAGTCAGAGGGAGCCCTTTTTCCGGCCAGATGGCCACAGAGAGGTCTGCGGTCATGCAGAGCAATCCAGAGCAAGGAGAGATCGTGTCCAGACAGGAAAAGGTCCATGCAGAGCCCGTGCAATGGGAAGGGGAGCCAGCGGACAGCTTGGTTGCCCTCTACCTATTTCCAGCTCATCGAGGCAGGGCAGACGAGGGATGGTGTTTTGTCCTAGGGAGGAGCCTTGAGGAAGTGTTCTGAGAAAGGCGGAGGTTCTGGATCATAGGAACAGAGAGAGGTACCATGAAGCCTGTAGAGGAATAATTGAGGCACATGAATCCCACCCCAAGAGGAAGGTGAGCCAGTAGAGTTTCCCAACTGGCTCATTGAAGTGAGACCAGCAGCGACACCCCATTGTTCAGACCCAAACCAACGCTAGGAATCTGCAGAGCTCGGACCAAGGAGGCAGCCATTGGACTTTGCCCTGGATCGCACAAATGCAACACTCAATACTCCCAAGAAAGCAAGATCTCCCCAGTCCTTCTCTGTGGAAGAGGGCAGAGCCTAGCCTTAATATCAAGTCTGAGACAGCAGGAATGAGTTTCTGGATGGCTGAACAAGGTATGGCATGCAAGTAAGTGCTGGAAGAAACGATGGAGAGACAGGGAATCAGGGGACACTGGGAAGACGTGAACCGATGCAAAGAGAAGCGAAGAGGACTATGGAGAACAATGAAAACAATATGGTAGACACAAGCAACTCGGAGAGAATGAGGAACTGATCAAAGAGCTACAATTCCAAAAGACTAATAATAAAACAAGTTCTCCTAGAAGAGAAGGGAAGGACTCGAGGTGCAGGAGGCGGCATACATTTTGGGACATGAAGTTTTTTTTTAGTTTGGAGTTTTTTTTCCTGTCTTTCACATGAATTTATTTATGGTTTTGTGGGTTGGTTTTGATTTCATAGGAGAATTCTCTTAAGACAATGACCAAGGTAGAAATTTATTTTGCTTGAAAATACATGAGTTTTGTTTTTCTTTTGTTCACAATATGGGTGGGAGAGTGAATTGGGGCAAGACGCAGAAAAGGCAGATTTTGGCCGACTGAAAAATAGAAGTAACTTTTTAAAGTGCAGGGTTACTTCCGTGCTCGAGCTTCAGATTTGATTTTCATCTTAGTCACTTGTAAAAACAAAACTGCTCTTTCTCTCTTTCCTGGCGGGGCTGTCCCCGTCTCTAAGTCACCTGTAAAGCCAGGAGTGATAACAGGGTTACAGGGTGGGCCAGCCCTGTGGTCTTTGCTTTGGCAGCATTCCCAGCCCCTTGTTTGAATAAACTACTTGGCCTTCAGCCTTGGCCTTGATTCACTTGGGAGGCTGGATTATTGCCCTGTAAAACAGAGACGTTACACTCATTTTCCCTCTGGTTCAGGAGAAGGAAATGCTCCTCGTAGAATACAAAGTTGAACCACTTTAGGAGTCTGATTTTCGGGGAGGAAGAGGAAGAAGGGTCTTGGCCAGAAGTCCAAGGCAGACCCGGCTCGCTTTCCTGCCTCAACCCTCTGGGAGATCCGTTCGGCTCGCTGACACGTATGTCGGGGCAGGTTTGGTTTGGGGACGTGTCATTACAGTCCACCCAAAGGAGAGCGAGACCAAGAAAACGTAAGTTATGGCGAAGTTTCCCCATCTGTGTGGCGTTGCTTTGCCTGGAAGAGACCCTACATCGGCATCTCGAAGGCGCTCCGTTTCTTTAGCTGTCGGTCCCTTTTCCCCGTATCCTCCTAGGATCTTTTTTGGGCACAGACACCAGGAGAGAGGCAGCAGGAATGGCTGGATGCATTTTCCCAGGATTATTCCCATCAGATGTTCAATGGTAATCCTATTTCCTCTTCACTAGGACTCCCGGAAGTGCCCCATTTCTCCAAATGGAAGTGACTTCCTGGCCAGAGTGGTCATTCCCATATCTCAGTCAGTGAGGCGAGAGAGAAGTACATGGGCAGAACAGATCTTCTCTTGTCATCGGAGAGAAAAACATGGCGCCACAGCTCACAGGACACCCGGTCTCGGGCTTTCTGGAGACTCTCCTTGGCTCTCGATATACTCTTCCCAAGATGGCAGCACCTGTTGGAGCTTGTGCCCACGAAGCAAGGCCAGGCCCTTGTGTTCGTCACAACGAATCATCAGAGCACCATAGAATAGAGTTGGGAGCTGAAGGGCCCCCTAGAGTCCAATTTCCCCACACAGGTAGTTTAGTGAGAGGGTAGAACAAGTATTTGAACCCAGGTCTTCTGTCTCCAAACCCATTTCAACACACCGTTTTCTGGATTGCTTTAGAGAGTTGTTTTCATTTTCGTTTTAAATTGTATTTTTATTGCCATGTGAACCATACTTTTACATGGATCGTTGTAAGAGCATCCGTAACCAAAGCCTCCAAATAAAACTGTGCATTATGTGAGCCAAAATAAAACAAAAATGATGCAGAGGGCGACTCCAACAGTTCTTTCTCTGCCAAGTTTTCACAGACGATCATCATCCAACATCGCTGTTACCGTGTACAACGTTCTCCCAATCCTGCCTATTTCGCTCTGCTGTTCCTGCAGATCTCCAGCTTTTTTCCTGAAATCTTCTGACTTATCATCTCAGAGAATGATTTTTAAGGGTAAATTGAGGGCTTCCGAGTTTTCAGAAGGACTTTGGTCTCAATCCATTTCACAAAAACAGGAGCTTCACTTTGGTGAAACAGGAGACGGTTTGAAGGTCATTTTGAGACGGTGGCCTTCGTGTCCTTTAGGGTAGGTAAGGAGCAGTGGATAGAGCGCTGCCCCTCGAGTTCAGATCTAGCTGTGTGATGCTGGGTGAGTCATTGAGCCCCATTTGCCTCAGTTTCCTCGTCTGTAAAATGAGTTGGATAAAAAATGGACAAACACCTCCAGTATCTTCATCACAAAGACCTCCACTGGGGTCACAAAGAGTCAGACACGACTGAAATGACTCAACGCCGTTTCGCTTCTGAGGTGAGCATTGTAGACATTCCAAACCAAAGGGTCTGGACGCGGATGGCCACCGAGCTCACTTGGGGGCACTTTGAGCAGCCAGCCCCGGGGCTGTGGGGGAGGGTCCATGAAGCCCCACAGGGCCGAACCCTCTGCCATTGAGGGAAACCCGAGGGACAGCCCGTCTGTCCTCTGAAGGTCTTTGGTGACTCCATCTTGGCTTTTCGTGCGTGGCAGTCGTCGGCTGGATGGACGGTGGGAAGCTCCTGCTCCCAGAATGCCTCGCCCTTGACTTTTTTCAGGAATCCAGGATTTCCCATGCTGCCCCTGGCCCATGCCAGGTGGATGGCCAACCACCCGATGAAGAGTTCATGGCCAGGGGGAGGGCAGTCAGACACCGTCAGTCTCCAGAGACGATTTCTTCCTTCCTTCCCCCGGCTGGCGTCTCACCTGCAAAGAGCACAACAGTAAGAGACAGGCAGGAATCCCAAGTTCCCGGGGCCGCCGGGCTCCTCCAGAGTCTGTGCCAGGACTAGGAAGCTGGCAATGGTTGGGCATAGGGTCGATGTCTGCAGACAAAGGGCTTCCCCCACCCCAAGTCAGTGGGTGCTAGGATGGGGGCTGCCCTGAAATGGGTCCCCAGGCAGCTGAAGAGGGCACTTCATCGCTTTTAAGAATGAACTGTTGGGGGCAGCTGGGTAGTTCAGTGGGTGGAGAGCCAGACCCAGAGATGGGAGGTCCTGGGTTCAAATCTGGCCTCAGACACTCCCCCCCCCCCATGTGATCCTGGGCAAGTCACTTGACCCCCATTGCCTGCCTTGGAGCCAGTGCACAGTATTGATTCCAAGACGGAAGGGAAGGGTTTAAAAAGAATTAACTCTTACCCTTTGTTACAAGAGGTAACCGAGTATGCAAAACAGTTTTTCACCCACCCGGGGGAGAAAGGGTTGGTTTGGGTCTTAGTTTATGGTTCACTTTACTGTTAGGCTTTCATCGCTTCAATAGATAACTTTCTGTGACCCTTTCTTGGAAATGGGTCTGACTTGGATCCAGGAACCAACTCAAATAAAGGAACCAAAGTCATGAAATAAAGCCTCAAAATTCCTACCAGCCAAAAAAAGGCCATTCTGTGAACCATTAAAAAAAAACACAGAAAAAGTCGTCACTTTAGAACCTATGAAGCTGTTCAAGAATGGCGGGGCAAGAGGAGCCTGCGGGAAGCCAGAACTACCCGACCGTCAGAAATCGTCAAGGACGCGAGACGAGGACTACCCAGGCAAGAAAAGGCCGTCCAGACTCTGGGAGGTTCATCAGTCCCTCAAAGCACACAGGACGAAGCTGTTCCGGCTTCTCCCATGCAAACCTCCGAGTCCTGTCGGGATGGAGCCCGGCATCTGGACCCCGTCAAGGCGCTTGAGCCCCCAGCAAAGAGAGCCACTGGATGCGATGAGCTGACGGGCTGCTGGATGCTGATGATGCCCCGGGAGCCGGGCTTCGAGGGAGCATCCTCCGCTGGGCAGGGCAGGGCCAGCCCGCTGAGGCAGGAATTCTACGGGGATTCAGAGGGGGAAGTTACTGAAGACACCAGAAAAGGGCCGAAAGGATGGAGGAAGGCAGCGCGGCTAAGTGCTGGGACAAAAGGTTGGGGGGAAAGCGGGCACCTTGTTTGTTTCAAGAATTCTACAGACGTTTCAGCTGCCGGAAACACCTGTCTGAACGTGCTCTCGGGAGGAGATCGGGAGAGTGAGAAATGCTGTTGTAACTTGAATGCTGAGGGTGCCAAAAATGCGAAATCTCCTAATTGGCCCGTCTGCTTCCTAAGGCAGCCAAATGCAAAACACCAGAAGTATTCATGGGCTTGCGGGTGAGAAAGGAAACCCCATCAGAAGAGAAAGTTTGGCGTTTCCAAACAGAGTTTTACGCTTTAGGAGAATGACCAAAGGACAACGCGTTTCTGTTTATAGAGGGGACTTCCTTCCCGCATTGGATTGTGCGTCTGGCCCCCTCGAGCTCCCCCGGGCAGCGACAGGATTAAATCTTATCCCGGAGAAATGACTGCAGGCCCCCCCGACTTCCGTGTGGCTCCGATCCTCAAACTTCGAGGAACGTCCTTACCTTCCGAGGATGTTGTGAGCACCAACGGTCTGTCAGCGCTCCAAAATCCTCCTCCTTTTCCAAGGAAATCAGCCAACGGGGATGAGCCAATCCTGGTTTCCTTCTAGTCACAGATGAGGTACTAGTGGGGGGTGGGGGCGGGGAGGTGGGTGCTTCGCACAGCGCCTGGGAGGCAGGGGACACACGGGGAGGGGAGAAGGGGGGCGTTTTCCCAGTCACGCAGCTGCTGGGGGTCAGAGCCCAGAACGGAGCCCATCCTTCTCACTCCCAGGCCAGCACTTGCTCCCTTAGAGGTCGCTATTATTCCGATCAGTATCTAGACTAAATCTCATGCCAACTTTGGTGCCAAAGAATCCGTGCGGAAATGCCCCTCCCCCCATTCCCTGGGAGGATCAGAGGACTGACGATGGTGGTGTGGCGTGGGCCTGGCGGGGTCAGATGCACACTTTTCCTTAAATTGGGTTTTTTGGTTGTGAGAGTAAAGGTTCTGGGGGCAGGTTGGCGGCTTGATGGATTGAGAGCTAAGCCCAGAGACGGGAGGTCCTGGGTTTAAATCTGGCCTCAGACACTTCCCAGCTGTGTGACCCTGGGTAAGTCATTTAACTCCCATTGCCTAGCACTTACCACTCTTCTGCCTTGGAGCCAATACACAGTATTGATCCTAAGACGGAAGGTAAGAAAAGAAAAAGAAAGTTAAGGTTTGCTGATCCAGTGACATGTTAGGGGAGCGATTACCCATACAAAAAAAGAGGCTGAATCGGTAGATGTAAGAAAGACATCCTGTAACGCAAACAAGATTGTCAGAAATTTCTACAAAGTTTTCTGCTGCCATTTTGTGGCATTGTGGTGGGAGGGGAGTCTGGGAGAACGCGTAGAGGGTCGTGCAGTGTGTGAAGGTGTGCATGGATTATCTTCTAAATTGCAATGGAAAGTCCATCCCAATCCAAGAGATACTCTGAATCCCGGAAGCATCCTCCCAGCCTAGGATTTCAACAACAACCCTTCATTGGGAAGGCCCAAACTAGGCCACATCATTTGCAGAGAAATGCTTTGCCCGGGACTACATGGCCGCCCTGTTCATTCTCTTCTCAGGACTTCAACCTCCATCTCTGCCTCTAATTCCTTTGCCTCAAGTTCCAGCTTGGTCTGTACACTCCACTCCCAGGAACGCGACAGGACAAATCTCTAACAGAAGAGAAATTGCCTTGGATTGTTCTGAATGTCATACCATTGCCTCAAACCTGTATCAGAAACCAAATGCACCAGCTTGTTCCAATGAGCTCTAAATCCCAGTCACTATTTGCTGTAAAAAATGGCTGTGAGTTCTTTTTTTAAGTTTGAAGTTTTACTATTGCTGTAAAAAGTATCTCAGTGGCTCAGACTAAAAACCTTTTTTTTTTTGACTTGTTCTTTTTCATCCAGTCTTGTCAACTTCTGTTTGAAAATTTCTTAAAATCTGTCATCACCTAGTCCCAGTACCTTACAGTGAGGTGATTTTGCTCTACAAGAGGTGCCCTGACCGTCGTCTTTCCTTCCTGGATGGAATGTGTTTGTTGCTTTTGCCTATCTAAAACACTGCCATTGCTCCAAAATGAATGACGACTCTGCTATTACCTATTCCCGTGATCTGGGCTCAGCGGTTCCTTCCTGAAAGTCAGACGTCTCCTCATTATCCCCCCATACACAGAAGTGCTCCTTTTGACGTTCAACCTTTGCCCAGGCTGCTCCCTCGGCATCAAGTTCTCCCTGTCCAAGTCCCTGATGCCTCCCCACATCTCTAACCCAACTCCCAGGCAGCGTCAGATGCCTTTTTGTTATGGGAACCAGCATCCTCCAGGCACCGCGTGTTCCAACCAGCTGTCATCGTCTACCTTTTCCTCTTTCGTCCAACAAGCAGCGGCCACAACATCCCCTACCTTCATCGCTCACAGAAATTCGGAGTCAGACGGGACCTTGGAGGCTGTTCTTACATGATAACATTTTGAACAAGTGGTCACGTAGGTTTTGCTTGAAAATCTTCAATGACGGGGAACCACATTCCCAAGAGTCTATTGACGGGTTTTTCCTCACGTCAAGACCAAATATAGCTCTTTGCAACTTCCATACACGGCTCCCATCTCTTCCCTCCCTCTGGGACCAAGGATAGGTCTAATTCCTTTCACAGACAACCCTTTAAATGCTTGAAGTGTTTTCATGCCCCCTCCGACTTCCCCTTTGTCTCATCTTCTCCAGGATGAACAGACTTCATTTTTCCAACGGATCCTCTTATGACCTGGCCAGGGAGCCTTTTCTGGATGTACTTTGGCTTACTGCTGTCAATCCTTAATTCTAAATTGTGGAGCTGAGCGCTGTACTTCAGCGCTGAAGGGGCATCCTGGAAGTCAAGCTTCTCTTAAAGAAGTCCAAAATAACAGGAGCTGGTTGGGGCTCCTAAATCACAGTTGAATCCTATCCCGCAGGCGTTGTCCCATCAAGCTTCCCAGACCTTTTTCAGAAACGCCGTCTGACCAAGCTTCCTCTACCTTGTATGGTGGATTTTTAAAAATTCTATTGGTTTTTTTTCAAAGTATGTCGATTGTTTTGGATACTAAATCTGTTATCTCTTTACCAGTTTTGGAGGAAAATGATGTTTTTATCCGAGTCATTGAGAAAAGTGGTAAATAGCACAGGCACAAGCACCGATGCCAGAGGAATTATACTAGAGACCTCCATCCAAGTTGACATGAAATCATTCAAAACTTTCAAGTCTGGCCATCAGCTCTTCTAAATACATTTAAAAGTGCAATTCTGTGTCTTCATCTACATCTACGGTTTCCCGACAAGGACAAAATGAAATAATTTGTTTCAAATTCTTGCTAACATTTTGGTGACTCCTGTCAACATCCCTAGTCCCCACCCCAACCCCTACAGGCACCCGTGGGCCATCCCTCTGGTAAACTGGCACCGAAGAAACTCAGGTTGCTATGATGGCATCCCTCTCTGTGATCACGTTGGTTCCCTCAATGTGGACTCACCGCAGGCTTTGGGAACTCGAGCTAGAATTTCACCAGGAATCAAAATCAAGCTCATTCGTTTTATTTAAATTAAAATTTAAATATATAAAATTTTAAATAATTTAAATAAAATGAAAATTATTATTTTTTAATTGGGGCACATTTGTGGTGAAGCCTTTCTGAACTCCAACTGCTATCATCGGAGGAGCATTGGCCCCCATCCATCAGCCCCAATTTTTAAAAATTGTATCTCTAAATGGTGTATCTCCCGGAAGCAAGATTGTAGACGGAAGGGGGAGAACGATTTCCTTTCTGTCCGTCCCCTCCTCCAACCCATGTCCTCCGCACTCAGTGAGTGCTTGGGAAACACTGAGGAATTCTGTTTGTCAGGAGCCTTCATTTGGTTTCCAAGGCGGTGCCCTAAAAGCCCAAGCCGGGATTTAGCCACGCCTCCCGCCCTCGTCACGCCTCCCACAGGTCATCATCCGAAGGCGCCCTTCACTCCGCCATATTGGAGTGCTGGGGGCTGTGCGTTACCGCTAAGAAAGGTTCTTGATCTTTTTCTGATTAAGGCCGACAGACACCCCATCAGGATCTCATTCAATAAGAAATACACAGGATACAAACGAAACCAGCAATACTGAAACGGGAAAATACGAATTAAAAAACAGTTCCCCGAGCCCAGCTCAAGAACCTCTGCTGTAGGATAAAGTAAAACCGCCTCAGTCCAGCAGGTAAAGTCCTTCAGGACCTGCCTCCAGAGGGGCTTTAAAAAAATCCCGAATCTTCTTAGAATCGATACCGAGGGTCGGCGCCAAGGCAGAAGAGTGTTCAGGGCTAGGCAACGGGCATTATAAGTGACTTGCCCAGGGTCACCCAGCTACGAAGTGTCTGAGGTCATATTTGAACCCAGGACCTCCCGTCTCCAGGTCTGGATCCAGATGAACTTTTTAGGCTGATAAATTGCTTTGTTCCCTTCTCTCATTCTCTGTTCCAGCCTAACAGGCCTACTTGCTATCTCTTGAACTTGACATCTCCCACCTCCACACTTTTGAACTTGACATCTCCCACCTCCACACTTTTGAACAGATCATCCCCGAGCTTGGAATGAATTTCTCACCTCCAACTGAGAATTCTTCGTTTCCTTCAAATTTCCGCTTCTTTGCTATTTTCTTTGGAAAGTCTTTCTTGATTCCCTTTCCTCGTCCATGAGGAAGCAATGATTAAATACTGTGTACCTGGCATCGGACTTATCACTGGAATTGTGTGTGCCTAAATGGTTGGGGCATTTTATCCCCGAAATATAATCTCCCAGAAGGCATCTGTCTTTCTTTTTGTACCGGATCCCCAGGGCTGAATAAACATTCCTGGGATTATATTGAATATTGGAAGGATATCAACAGGATTCGAGAAGTATGCAGAAACAAGGGAACTTTATTGGGATGAGAACTCAATATTCTACAAAAACCTTTGGACAGCCCGGAGAGCAGTCAGTCAGAATCTAGGTACAGACAAACAGACACAGCTTGCTGTATGCCGAGAGAAGCTCCAAATGGACAGGTGACCTAGAAATAAAGAGTGGCATTAAGAAAGAGAATGAAGCCACCAGGAAACCATCTGCCACATCCAGAGAAAGCAATGTGACAGAGACTGAGAGGGGGAGGGGAAGGGGGAAGGAGGGGAACAAGGGAAAGGGGGGAAGGAGAGAGAATCTCAGGATGTAGAAGGAATAATTGAGGTTTCACAAAATTAAACAGGTTTTATACAAAAAAAAACCTAATGCATCCAAAATGACAGAAGCAAGTTGGAGAGAAGTCTTCACAGCAAGTTTCTCTGACAAAGGTCCCTCCCATTTCTTATAGGTTCTATGTAGGGAATATTTACGTATGTATAGAATTGATTCTAATTTAAAAGAAAATATATTTTATAATTGATACAGGATCAAAGAATATAAAGGGGCATTTTCCAAAGAAATGGAAGCTATCAATAGCCTGAAGGAGAAAAAGGCTCTAAATGACTAAGAGAAATTTCAATTAAAACAACTCTTGAGGTTTCATCTCACAAACTATATCAGCAAAGTGAAGATAAAAGGGAAATGGCGGCAGAGGAGGCAGTGGGAAAACAGGTCCCTCGGTGACATGTCCCAATTCTGGAAAGCACTGAAGAACAAGGCTTCAAAGGGCAGGAAATGCCGAGTATTTTGTGATGTGACAGAGACAAAAGAAGAGGAGATCCTGGGACAACAAGGTTTGCAGCAACTTCTTGTAGTAGCAAAGAATGAACATGGTGTGCTGTGGGGCTCCGGTGGAGATGGGCTTTGAGAGAAACCTGGGAAGACTTGGACGAACGAGCAAAGTGAGCACCAGGAGAACAACTCACCCAAGCACACACATGTAAGGACAAACCATTTAGAAACATTTCCACTCATGCGCCCCAGCATGCCCCACAGTGGGTGGGGATTCAGGATTGTGAAGATTGGATTTAGCTATTTCCTGTTTGTAACAATGAAGATATTCAGTTTAACAAAATCAGGAATGTCTTGGAAACTCTAAATTACTCCACCCTACTTAGACCATATTTTAGGGGAAGATAAAGTTTTAATCTCCTGATTGAACAAAGAAGGTACTTAGTTCTCACCTTATAGTGAAGCTAGAACTTTAAGTCTATTTTAAGATCTTAATACAAAAAGGTGTTAAGTAACTATAA
Source organism: Monodelphis domestica (assembly GCF_027887165.1). Lineage (NCBI taxonomy): Eukaryota > Metazoa > Chordata > Mammalia > Didelphimorphia > Didelphidae > Monodelphis > Monodelphis domestica. The sequence goes on from NC_077231.1 coordinate 263,994,580, forward strand.
AAATATAATCAAATCAAAGAAGATGAGAACTAAAAGTATGGGCAGTCCTGGAGAAAAGCCTTTGATATGATTGGTAGACGTGAAAATTTAGAGGAGGAGCCACAAGAATGAAAAGTCTACATATTTGGAATTTTTGCTCTCTCTGGGACCTTGTTGACGGTGGAGAGTTAGCTGAGAACAGCATGCTGAGCCTTCTGGCATTTTAGCATAGCTACATGCTATTTGTCCGGTCCAGTGGCGAGTTTCTGGCTGAGTTTCTTCCTTTACTTTTCCAACTTTATACCCTTAGAAGCCTCTAATTTTCAGACACCTAGAGGTGGAAATTTTTAACCCCCCCCCCCCATAGGCCAGGCAGGAGGAATCCTATATAGTCTTCCCTTCTTCTCCTTAAATTCCTTCCCTCTATATTAATTAAATTACCATAAATTTCCAGACTGACTTGGGTATTTTATTTGGGATTTTCCCCAACAATCAATTAAATCTAGATTTTAAGTCACAACCCTAAAATTATCTTGACAGGATGAAACACATGATCCACATCCTAAGGATGAGGTTGGGATTGGCTCGTGGGGGATGGGGGAGGGTGTGCCGGTGAAAGAATAAGAATGGCTCTATTATATAGATTGCAACAGGGATTGTTTTCATTTTTTTCTCATTGGTGGAAGGAAGGTCAATTTTTGTTGATTGAAAAATATAAACATTTTAAATTAAAAAAAGAGATCATTTGAGGAATGTCAACCACTCAGGAGAGGAAGCCCCTGAATTGAGGAAAAACTTGGTGTTCTCATACAATGTCAGCCGCTGGTCACATGGTTAAGAACGGCTCCAAAAATCAACTCTTACTCGAGACCAAAAACTTTTCAGAGCTCTGGTTGGAGCAAAAATGAAACAATATTAAGGTGGATTAGGCCACAACCCTGGGCCCCATCAGGTACACCTGATGCCATGGGCATGAGCCTCTATAGCTGCCCTAAGCAAATACTGAACTAAAACATGTCTTTCCATCGGTTTTAAGGTTGTCATATTCTTGATTTCCTTCCATGTTGGCAGTTGATTATAGAAACGGGATAGCTCCAAGCAACATGCAATGCAGAAGTTGAGAAACAAAGATGAGGCCAAAAATGAATTTACATGTAAGAATCATGGGACTTGGTATGGAGGTTTGGAGTCCAGGCAGCTCTTCTAGTACAAGTACCTCCCTTGGAGGGTCTTCTGTTCCCCAAATGAGCCAGGATGCTAAGAACTTTTCTAGCTCTAAATCTAAGATCCTAAAATTAAATTCTTCTCAAGGGTAGAGAAAATCTAAGGGAGGCCCTTTGGGGATATTGTTAAGGGATGCTTCCCTTTGCATCTCTGGAGTTCCTGCTTGCTCCTCTTCTCTCAATGGCTCTCCCTCTCTTCTTTTCCAGCATCCAGCATGAGCCTGAGGAGTAATGAATGGGGGCATCACATCCCCCTCCTTGGGCCCACTGTGGCTGAGCACCTGTGCCAGGGTGGCCTGAGGACAAGCCTTGGACTCATTGGAAGTGCTCATGCCTAAGGTGGCGTCTCTGACGGGATGGTCCATCCAGGATCTTAAAGGTGGGGCGAAGATATGCTCTGTGCTGAGGTCCAACAGGTCGGAGAGGGAAAACATCGAAGCATCACCTTTGGCTTAGAAAAACTGGGCTGAGATGCTGCCTTGTCGGGATGTTAGCCAACCGCCCCTGTCCCGAGAGAACAAGCAAGCACTCTGGGCAGCCCATGTGGCAGGGACATCTTGGAGGATGTGGTCATCAAGGGCCAGCAGCCATCATTAAGTTGCCGTTCTTAATCTGAGGGGATGGGATGTGCACAGTTGCTATGAATAACAGCAGAAGCCCACCATCCACTGACCAGCACTCCCTTCTCTGGGACCCAAGTTTCCTCCTTTGTAAAATGAGGCTGGCCTAATTGAGCTCTAAAGTCTCCAATCCAATTTATAATCCTATAATTCTGAGACTGGCCGCCTTTTGGGGGCTGGGGTGGGTTGTATTCCTCAACTCCACTTCTGGATCTAAATAAGGGCGCAGCGACCACCTCATAATCCTCAGCCTCCTACTCTCCCAGGAGGTTAACACCTCACTGTATTTAGCACCCCAGACGCCCCAGACTTCCCCCTTCCCACCCGGATGTGCCGTACCGGAGGGCTAACGCGAGTCATTGTCCAAGGAGGAAACACTTGGGGATTTCGGATTATGCCTTATTATGTCATCGAGCTTCTCCAAACTGGAAGAAAGCCAGCAGTGAGTACAGGATGCATTTTGCCGCTCTTTTCCTCTTCTCCAAGCAAGAATGTAAACGTCTTTGAGGGTAGTGACTGTCTTGCCTATTCTGACTTGTGCTCTTATCGCTTAGCACAAGGCCTTGAGCTTGGTGAGTGCATTTCTTCACTCATTCCCTCCCAGAGACCAGGAGAAAGGTTGAAAAGGCTGCCTCTCTGCCTCAGGCTGTCTCCTGGGGACCCTCCCCTACACCAAGGCATGCCCAGGTGAGGGAGGGGCATGAGAACCCCTGGGAGAGGATGGGAGAAATGAAGGGGAAGGACGACGGACAGTCTCACTTGCCACTTTCCTAGAAGAATAAATACCATTCTGACTTGGGACAGAGACAAACAGGAGAGAAGGCATAAGCAGGCATGTTGCCGGCTTCTCTAAGAGAAAGTTGGGAACTCACTTCCTAGCAGCTAGCCCGGATCCCCCTGGTCGACTCCCCCTGGTCAGCTCGTGACCACTGGAGGCTGCTCTGTAGGGGATACGGAGTTATCTGAGGCCCTTCACACTCTCTTCTTCCTTGCACCATTTCTGGCCACGCTCTCTGCTAGGTAAGACACGCGGCTAACTGTAAAAACAAAGGGAATTCTATTTTAACAAGTATGCTCCCATCGATGAAGTGACCTTATCTAGATCACTGTCTGTCATCTGAGCAAAGGCCTCATTTGTGTGGGCAGCAGGGCCGGGGGAGGCTGAGATGGTGGAAAGAATGTTCATTTTTAAATGCGTAATTCATTATTATGACACCAAGTACACAAAATAACACAAGCAATGCTTAAGTGACAAATGCAGGTCTTCCAACCTCCATCCTCTCCACAGATCTATAAACATTATTAAATTTTATTAACAAAAAACTTTGTACATTTCTTTTAATACATTTAGAATTTTACATCTAGGTAAAATAACAGCACATTCAAATTTTACCATTTATACAAATTGTTACAGAATAACAACCAGTGGGCCAAGTAAAATAAACCTCACTGATTTACCTTTTGTAAAGTATCTACAAAAATGATTTGACAATTTCTTTAAAATCCCCCTGAACATATAAAAATAAATTAATTTTTTACTTTTTCAATTAAATCTACCAATTAGAAATATTACAAATCAAAATATCAATGTTTTCTTATTAATTTTTCACAATACAAAACAGATTCACAAAACCTTATTTACAGAAATGAGGTAAGAACTGTGCAATGTTTAACCAAGAGACATATTGCAGAATTAACATGTTCTTCCAGCTAAGTACACAGTGGAGGTCTAATTACAGCTGGGTCTTTTCCACTAATAATTCACACATCCAAGTACAGATCAGTGGTTATTTCCCCGATTGTTTAATTTCTACTCTGCCTTACTATCACACCAGGAGCTGAGCTACCCTAAGTGGAAGTGTCGTGACACAAGTTTTACCTGTTTCCAACACTGGGGTGTTTCCATCACCGGCAGCCATGGGAAGGAGTTAAACAAAACCAATCTTTCTTACCCGTCCACTTTCTTTTGTGGTGACTCATTAGTGGAAAAACACCCAGGTAATAGTTTTGCCTGAGCTATCTACAGTGGCATAGAAAGTTTTAATAAAGGCAGAACCAGAGGAAAGGCTGCTGGTACAATGTCCCAAACTCCCACTGCTTACGAGGCTGCCTGCAGTGTGAGCTCCGCTGTCTAGAGCCATTGCAACACAATGGAGGTACTTCCAGGCACTTGGTCAAGGCCAAACATGACCAGCACTTTCCAGAGTGGCCTTCTCTTATGGAAAGGATTCTTTCTGTAGGAATTGATCGAATTCACCCAGCAGCCTAAAACTTGCTTTAAGGTTAATAGCTTTGTGTTACAAAATAAGTCAGTACCGACTCTAAGGTAAACGCATTTAGCAGTAGACATTAACATCATAACTTGATTAACAATATAGCTCGAGTCCCATTACAAAGGAAGTCTAACAAAAAAATTGCCCAAGTCCCAGCTGATGACCCATTTATTTCAAGCAATTCTCGATACAATAAAGTTCCAGTACAAGAAAATATTCTGGACAGTCCCTCAGATTGTGTCAATAGGATGTGACCTGCAGTCAAGCATATCTAGCCACAGCAAAAGATCATGGTCTTGTTGGTTGTTTCTTTTCAATTTACGTATTTAAAATCAAGTAATTTGTCATTGGAATAAGTCTTCAGTTTTGCTATTTATAACTCCAATTTGTAACAAAAACTAGTGCACCAACGTTATATTTCACTTTATAGTTGGTGCAGTCATTGCATGTACGTTGTTGCATGGACAAAAATAATTAGTTGATGAACTTTCCTTCAAAGTTCATGGAATCTCGGGGAAGGAGGGGAGAAGAGTTCCATTTCAGTGCAACAAAGCAACAAGGAAGTAAGTCAAAGCGTTAGAAGAATGTCCTCATGACAAATAATCCTTTGCTGTGCAGTTAGCTCCTTGTTGCATTCTTCATAGTTGCAGAAAGGAGGCCTGCAATAGCAGCCATAAGAAGTGCTAAAACAGCAGGATAAGGAGTTTCCAAAATGTTTCTATGGGTCAACTTTTCTCTTGTGCAACAGGCCCAGTTTTATCATTAAGTCTCTGCAATTAAAATTCAAAATATTTTAAATCAAAGTTGGCAAATCAATTTTGGGCAAACAAAACATCCTAAGTCATGATCAGTGCCATAGGAATAGAAAACAGGATTTAAATAAGGTAGGTCTTTCTTTGCTGGAGAGCCAAGAGTCTCTGGGGGTGGGTATACTCTAAACTTTATAGATAGAAGCAAAATGCAATTGAGCAGCGTATCAAGCCAGAATGTTTAACTCCTCTTATTTTTCCAGGAATGCTATTTATGAGGCATGAAAGAGATTACTTCCTAGAATTACACTAATTCAATATCTCCAGTTATCCTAGGCTCTGGGCCTTCTTCCTCTCACATCTGTATTTCTCCAAAGCTGCCTAAATGAAATAATGTCACCCATATCCTCATCAAGGCTTCATTTCTTCTCCACTCCTGGTCTCTGTTAACCAAAAGATACATTTATATTGCTGTATAATCCAATGTTAGTTGACTTGTAACTTCACCTCATCAGTCTGGCAACAACTTGTGTTTGAAGAACTGGGAAGGAAGACACAAAACTATTCAAAAATCAATATAGAACTACTGAAATTCAAAGTATCAGCAAAATAATAAAGCTGTAACTAAGTCCATGATAATGACAGTTATTTCAAAATTAATAAGCTAGGGACTGTTCTTAAAACAGGGGCAATTAAAAAAATAAAAGTGATCGACTCGGCCAATCAGACAATGAATTGTGAATCTGAGTTTGGCTGTTTTTAGTTAAACACATGCTGAATCCCTTCCTTCCAACAAGAGCCAAATTTGTGGTTTTTAGAGTCAGAAAGCACAGACTAGAAACCTTTTATCAGGCTACGAGGAATGCCCAGTGAAAGCGACTCCCAGAACTCACTCAGTGCTTCCTGTTTGTGACCTCTCTGCACTCCCCAGGGCAGCTCTTCATTCTCCCATTCCCAGCACACTTGGCCTGAAGCTTGCTCTCATCTAGGACTTGGAGTTCGAATTTTACTTTTGGTCAGATTCATGTTCAGCTAATTTTTAAGTGAAATTTTGTTCTGTAACTTGGAAGAAAGCTCTGCTATGTTCCTGCTACCAGATTTTTTTTTTTACACCATCTCAATCTTTAGTTTTATCTCAATCAAGTACACTTTAGACTATAACTTTACACAAAAATTTTAAATGAGAAAAAGAGGTAAAGAAATTCATAAAATCAGTTCTAGCAGGGAAGTAACTGAGATTTGCTTCTCTAGGAGGAGTCATCAGATTAAAACAGAATTCACGTTAATTTTAGTACTTTGTTTTAAAGCAAAAGTTATTAGAACAAATTGGGGAAAGCTGAAATTAAAATCTAAGTGGCCAAGCTATAGAACTAATTAAGTGTGTTGTGTATATATGTGTGTGTGTGTGTGTGTGTGTAAGGAATATCAGAGTATGCAATATTCTTTAAACCTGTGTATAAAAATAGTCTGATATAATTAAAAATGCATAACAAACTGACTTAGTTATTTTGTTTTAAACAACATTTGAAATTGAAATTTAAAAAAACTATCAGGGGAACTTTTTACCCATATACAAATGGAGACTAGGTCAATCAAAGTCAAGGGGGGGGGGGGGGGACGACCACTAAATTTGGAAAAGATGACTGGCTGGGCTTCTGAATCTTGGCTCTACTACGTATGCAGTGTATAACCTTTGGCAGTTCAGTTTGCTGCCCCCATGGGCCCTAGATACTTTCTAAGGTTCAATGATGACAGTGCCCTTGTAAGGTGTGGAGAGTAATAACATCTACTTACTGTTACTTTCTGAGCTGGGCTATCCCCATGAATGGTGAGGAAGGGGTTGGTGGTAGCTGGGTGAAGGGGAGGTGCTGGGGGGCCTGCAAGAAGGTTATTGATGGGGATCTGCGATGGCCCTGGGAGTTGGAGCTGCTGTAGTTCGGGCTGGTGGTGGTGCTGCTGCTGGTGCTGCTGTTGCTGCTGCTGTACTAATTGATAAAGGAGGGCCTGGTGTTGTTCCTAAGGAAAGACAGAGGAAAAGGGTTAGAGAGAAAACAGGAATAGGGGCAGAAATGAGCTCCTAATCCATTAGGCCCTCAGCACATACTTGTCTCTTAACCCATACCATACTTAAGAGTCAAATCTTAGATATTTCCAAATCTGTTCTTTTCAAATTCACAGGGAAGGGATGCTATCCTATTTTTTCTGATGGGAAAATAATACTCTCAAAAACAACCATTTTTCCTAACAAAGAGAATTCATAGAAAACTCACTAATTAAATGAACCTATTTTACTAAATATGTATTTTTGAAAGGCCAAATGGTAACCAAGAGCTGTTTTCTTTTGTTCATATGAAAGTTCTCTATAGAAAATTTTTCCCATCATCAAAGAAGAAACCAATTATGTCTAAGATGTTTGCAATAACAGGAATGATATATCCCCTCAAGTCTTGACTTAACAAAGAGAATAAGATTTAAATAATTTTAGTCCTAGTCACTTTACACTCAACAATATTTACCAAGCATTTACTTTACAGCAGAAAACCTAACAAGGTAATTCAATGTGGGCTGGAAATGTAATATCTACTAATTACAGTAACTCTTGATTAAACAGAATGCTCAATTAACCAGTTTATTGTATATTACTTTCAAGAGGAAGAAAATAAGAGCCAAGAACATCAGATCCCCTCCCCTCCTCTTCCTCACCCCTGGCCAAAGCACGATCTTCCAAATAAACTGTAGGATAAGTGTCTCATCTATATTTACTAAACAGTAAAAGCCAATATGCAAGTTAATGATTTTGATGGCCTACAATATCCTAAATCAAAGAGATTCTTTGTTATTTATACTATATATAAATCATATTGAGCATTCTCTAATTACAAAGGCAGGAAACATACTTCCACATTTCAGAAAGGTTTTTTAGCACTTAAGACTTGAAGCAAAAAAAGATTTTTCTGGTTAATCCTAAACTAAAAGAAGAATAGAATAAGCAGACCAGTCTAACAACTTTCTAGTTATTTGAAGTTTTACTATCCAATAAAAATCTACTCCAGGTATACCAGGACTTCACTGGATAACAGGAGGAAGTATACTTTTTTGAGGATAATCCACAAAACAAAACAAAACAAAACAAAAAAAAACCCACACCTGTTCATTTTAGATCTTGATTTGTTTCTAAATGGAGTTTTTCAAATATATCAACCTAGGGTGAGACTTTTATTACATATTTCTTCTACCATAAATGTAAAGAAATCGATATACTAAAGAGATAAGTTGCATAAATACTAAACCAAAAGTTCATGACAAAAGAAATGAAGGACTTACTGATGTAAGTTGCTGAGAATTCAATAATTGTTGAAACTGCTGTTGGTGTAGAAGTAGTTGTCTTTGCTGATCAGACAATAAGCCTAGTCCTGAGGCACTGAAAAATAATGATCAAAATTCTGACTTTCTACCATATAATTTTTTATTTTTTTATTTGTTTTTATTTGTATTTATATATTTGTTTTTAGAAACAAAGTATTCTTCTTTTGTATTTTAATGCAGAGACAAAACCAAAAAGAGATATATGGAGAAACATTTCTTTGGTTATTCTGAAGTCAGCACATCTACAAATTCTCAATCACATTCATATCTATCTTCCCATGAATTAAAAAAAAAATTAATGCTAGCTTATTCTACAGAATTTCCCAAACTCTCAGTTAATATTTTAAAACACATACTCAAGTTATCCAAGGACAATTTCCTTAATAGTTCACAAACTGCATCTTTAAAAAAAAGAAAGAAAGAAAAAGAAAACCAATTGCAAATAGCATTCAGTATCTTAAGCTTTCAAAGAAAGGAGGGGAGGCAAAAGAAAATTTAAAACATCACACTTTTAAAAGTTTGTTTGAATATACCCAAATTCCAAAAACCTTGTTGAATAAAAATATTTCTGAGGTCTTACTAGTCACTTGCTTCCTTCGAGTAATATACAAGAGGATGATGAGAAAACTAAATTATCTGGTCAGTCCTTTAAAGTCATGCTGTATTTGACTGGTTCTCTAAAATTTTAAATTTAATATCTTAGTTCTGAAAAGGTAATCGAACATATTCCATTTTCTCTTTTAGAGTAAATAGAGGAGGCTGCTGGGTGGCTCAGTGGATTGAGAGTCAGACCTAGAGCCGGGAAGTCCTAGGTTCAAATCAGATCTCAGACACTTCCCAGCTGTGTAACCCTGGGCAAGTCACTTAACTTAGCGCCCATTGCCTAGCTCTCACTGATCTTCAGCCTTGGAACCAACGCACAGATTCCAAGTCGGAAGGTATGGGTTTAAAAAAAAAAAAGAGTAAATGGGGAGCGTTTGGCTCCATGACAATATTACTTCTCCCGAGAATTTATGCATCTCCCCCAAAGCCACAGGAACACACAGATGATGGCTTGGGAGAGGAGGGCTTTTACAACAACACGACAGACCAACAATGATGAACACAAAAACCTAGTCAACTAGAATTTGCCAGGCTAGCACGGATGACAAAAGCCAATTTCTGTCGCCTGTTCTTTTTCGGAATGTGATCTCCACAAATGCAGGCCGGCGCTCTTATTCAGTCATTTCATCTGGAACATCTGGATTAACTTCTTCTGCACATGCTCTACAGCCCTCTGGACAAAAACCTCATTTTTAAAAAGCCGGGAGCCAGTGCGGGGCTGCGGACACACTCTGGGAGCCGCTTACCTGCTGTTGAGCGGTGCGGGGAGCGCGTGGGCTGCGCTGGGCGGCACTGCGGGGTGGGGGAGGGAAGGCGGGTTCTGCGATAGGGTGACCGGGGTCTGGATGACGCCGTTCAAAGCTCCCACGATGCCATTGATGGCCAGCTGGTTACCTGGCAGAGCGCCAATGATCCCCCCCACGGCTGGCACCGCGGGCAGGGTGGAAGTGACCGTCTGCATGCCCCCGGCCAGTGCCCCCACCGTCACACCGTTGACCTGCTGAACTCCGGCCACTCCGGAGCCTGGTTGAGCCGGACTCTGCCCGGCGGGAGGCGGTGTGGAGAGGGCCGAGGAGCTGCTGGTGCTTTGTCCGCTGGAAGTTAAGTCCTAAGGAAGGGAAACAGAAAGCGGGGCTGCAAAGAGCCGGCGGCCCAGGGCGGTCCCAGGTTGGGGCGGAGGCTGCCAGGGTCCCAAAGTTACCTGATTCAGCGCCGGAAGAGAACTGTCAGGCAGAAAGCTGTTCCCTAGATGGGGGCTCTTACTGCTATTCAAGGAATCCGCGGTGGGAGCTAATAAGAGAAAGAATAAAACCAGGTTTTCTTGTAAAAGGCCAAGATGGAGGAGCGATCCCCCCCCCCCATGCTCTTGCTGAAGCCCCAGAAGAGCAGGGGGTGCGCCAAGCCCACCCAAGGCTAAGTTCTACGAAGTAACAACAGCTTTTCTAAATCAACACTCAGCCCCGCAGGGACGGGATGCCATTTGAGCCTGCTGTGGCTGCCTAGCACCGGTCTTGGGGACAATGTGCTGCGGGGCAGGCCTGGAAGCCGGCCCTTCCGGCTCTGAGCTGCTCAAGGTGGGGAAGGCAGTGTGGGGTCTGCCGCCCCGCTCCGTGCACAGAGAATGTCCTGGCTGCTTACCGGCCTGTGCAGGAAACGGGTGCGCTTGGTGCGACGGGCTGGGATTGGCGGTCAGGGTGGGGAAGGGCACCGACAGCTGCGCGTTCAGGAGCTGGAGGCGCTCTTTCTTCGCCGTCAGGTTCTTGATCTGTTCCTCCAGTCTGCGGTTTTCGACCTGAAGCTGGTGTAAGGACTTCAGCATTCCTAGAACTGGCAACCCAGTGAGCTGTGAGAGGGGTGCCGGGAGAAGCCCAAGTCTAGCGTGGGCTCCTGCCCTGCCCAGCTCTGCCCAAACTCACAGCCTGTGTTCAGGATTCCCGCTCACCAGTCATCAGGGTTACCTCACGGGGGTCACCTTCATGTCACGTGGTCTGCTTCCACCCCACCCCCACGGGCCTCAGAGGGATTCCAGTTTCTGGGTATATAAAGGGCTTCTCCCAGGACCGCCTCACTCACCCCCTCAGGGCCTACTCTAAAAGACATCACTTTTAGAAGCAAGTTTCTATTTGATTGTTACCTGAAAACCTCTAAATAATCCACTGTTTGAAAAATCAGGCATTAAAGCATCAACAATCTTAGTTCTACGTAAAAGAATAATAAAGAAAACAAGGAGGATGGAAATGTGTGCATTTTGTCTAAGTTGGCAAAACACGTTTTATTTCTGGATGTCTAATTTCTATTTCTGTCTATGAACATACCTTGAAAAGAATGGGAACCTGCCCAGCTCAGTCCCAAAGGTCTGTCCATGTTATTCACAATCAAAATAGAAATGTTGGCAGATAAAACTTTGAGTTCAAATAAAAATAAGGACTGGCTTTCATAGGTACATAATTTTTATTAAGGCTACATTGAAAAAAGAAAATTGACTTATCAACTCAGAAATCCTCTACCACTAACAGTATATTGAGTTATTTATTTTAAATTAATTTGTATTCCCCTCTCTACCTGGCTGGGGGCCTCCTCCTCCAGCTGCCACCAAGGCTGCTCAGGGGATCACCCAGCAGGGAGCACTGTGTGTGCCCCACAGCCACCATCCTTGGAGAGGAGGAGCATCCCAGGTCCCGCCTTGCCTGCAGCCCAACTCTGTCTCCCTGCCAGAGCCAGAAGCTTGCCATGGGCAGCCCAGCCCCGATGGGCACTTTGACCACTTTCACATTTCTTTGTATTAAAAGTTGTATTTGTTTAATGTGACCTCTGGGGCTCCTCCAGACACAACACCACTGGTCTGGGCACATCTGGTCATTTCCCAAGGATTTAACTTTTATCCCTCCTCTTCAAGAACATACAAAGGAACCCTCAGTGTGCCCAAATGAGATGCAATAAGACTAAGCTAAACCTGTCCTCCAGCTATCATGTTTAAAGGATTATCCCGGCATGAATTTCCTCACAATTAGCATTTTTGTCAGGATACCATTCATAAAAATACCAACTAGATAGCACTTGGCTCACTAGCACCAAGAAAAATAGCTTTTTCAATGAGACAAAGCAGGCTTATATCCTAACCCAAATCCTGAGACTCCTTCCTGATTTTTTCCCCTTTAAATCTATACTTTAACTCTACCTTCTCAGTTAAAAACTAGCTGAAATAGGTGGAGAGATATTTGTTTCACAAACTTGTGGGCCCCAATGAATAACTGAAATTGAGAAAATATTAAAATGCTCAGAAAAAAGGCCTTACATGAACCCTCCAAAAAACAAGTTATTTCTCTTTAAAATAATTAGCTAATCATTGCAATTTCAAACATAAGAATGGAACCAAACGACAAAAGTCAATAATAATCAATATTTAATACAATAATTTATTTAACACTGCTAAATAACACAATTAAACTCTTCAGCAGCTATGGCTTCAGACACAGCAGCTATTCAAATAAAAGAAAAGGAATACTTACTGTCACTAGGGGTGCCCTGTTCTAGCAAAAACTGCTGTCCTTCACTCCATTGCCTCTCCAAAAGCTGCTCTATGCTGGCTGCTACCGGAGGCAGATTTTCCAAACTGCTATTGCCTGACTGGTCATAGCGAATCTGCAAGCTGCTTACAGGGGAGCTGTTGGAAATAATTATAATCCACAGATTTAAAAACAAAACAAAACAAAACAAAACAGGGAAATACTTACAAGGAAGAGTTCACTAAGGTTTCTCATTCTTACCTAGTTTTATTTAAAGCCTTCTACCTAATACATCCAGTTTTCCAGTACATAGTTGCTTAAGCTAAATGTCTGAGACAAAACTTCACCAAAAATTCAGTAGTAAATATTGCCCCTTCAAAATTTATCATGAGGTTGATATATGTGGAAATTACCTAAACTCTATTCCAGCACAAGCTAGAGAAATAGCATACATAATCTTTGAAATGACCTGAAAAAACCCCCAATGAAAATGCTGAATCCTTAAAACTTTAACCAACTCTGCCCAGTATGATGTGATGGGTAAAAACATTAAGTTAAAAAGAATTCATTTATCAATCTTACCAAATTCTACTCTTGATGGATAAAAAAACAGGGACTTAAAAACACGTGTAACCAAAATACTGAAAAATTCAGTGACAGTCTTCCATCATAATGGCTAACTAAAAAGTTTGAGGAATTAAAACATTCAAGTATCACAACAAATTTAAGAAACATCAAGGTTGAGGTCAAATTTTATTTACATAAGAGACATGCATATGTTGACAGAAACAAAAACTCTGCCTTATTACAATTTAGAGATCTTTAATTATTGTTTTAAGGGCGAGGATCTTTTTATATTTATCAGACATGAATAAAAAGTGTCAGATCTTTAGGGTCTATTTGGATGGATTTTTGTTGTTTTTTATATGAGACTCCAAAGCAATTTTAATCTGTGGAGTGATGAATGACATTTCTATAATGTATAAAGTACACATTTCAAATGGTACTTAACTTTAAATAAACATTTTAAAGTTGTAAATGAAATATCTAGCTCAACATATCTAATAGTTTTAAATACAAAAAAGTTAGAAAGGTTTTTTAAAAATAATTTCTAAGATATAATTTAGACGGCAATCTTTAGCAAAAAAAAAAAAGGAGGTTGAGTACAGAAGACAGATCTATTCCATTCCTGAGATTTTAAAGAATGATGCCTTATAAAATGTGCCTAAAGGAAACTCCTTTACTTTATTACCTAAAACATATATAGCCAATTGGAAAAACCACATGGGTGATGCATGCAGCACTAAAGTGAGATCTTGGGATCACAGATTTAAAAAGCTGGAAGGAACCTCATTTTACATTATGAAAAAATAAGACACAGAAAGGAAGGTGAACTGCTCAAGATCATACAGGAAGTATAAGCATCAAGGTTTGGACAGATCTCAAAGGATCTTAGATTTGTAACTTTGTTGACAAAAATCTGTTTTGGTTCTGAGGTAGAACATGGAAATATACTCTCCCCACTAAAGGAAAATACCTTCAGTTTTTTAAACTTATAAACAAATATTCCCACAACAAATCAATTTTTAAAACTACATTACAAGAGGCAGCTGAGTAGCTCAGTAGACTGAGAGCCAGGCCCAGAGATGGGAGGTTCTGGGTTCAAATATGATCCGACACTTCCTAGCTGTGTGACCTTGAGCAAGTCACTTGACTCCCATTGCCTAGCCCTTACTAACTCTTCTGCCTTGGAACCAATACCCAGTATTTGTTGGTTCCAAGACAGATGGTAAGGGTTAAAAAAATAAAATAAAAAATACATTACAACTCTAAGTCAAAGGTAATCCTCCCATCATTAGCAATAACCCTTAAGGGGAAACATAGCAGATCAATTAACCACTGAATTATCTACATTTCTTGATTTCCAAAGGAAAGAAACTCCAGTGGGTCTAACAGGGCAAAATAAATTACTTGAAATTAATTGTGGGCTACATAGCTTAAAAACTAATACTTAAATTTACCAGCCTTACTGAAGTGTTTCTAAAAAGAAATCACAACAGACATTTTAAAACATCTAAGGACATACCCAAGAAAACCTAGGAAAGAGAGCAATTGACATTTTATAGCTAACGACGCTTTAGAATGCATTTTTTGGTTACAATTTTTCATTTCCAACAAGGGAAGTATTTCAAATATTATTTAATCCACATTAGATGGGGAAACTGAGGTTCGGAAGGTTTAAGGGCATTGCCAATAATGTCACTAGCAATTCATAGATTATTAAGTAGTGTGACTCTCCAAAGATTTCATTGCACATCATGCTGCAAAATTAACAAAGCTTTGAGGCTACAATTTTTTTGGATTAAAGTTTGACTAATTTCTCTCATATGAGAGACTTTATTTTCATTTCATTCAGGGCTTGATGCACAATGAGTAACTGGGGTGGGTCCTTCCTAGCTCCTGAAATCCCCATGGGCAGGATTAGTAAGAAAGGAGATAGAGGAAAGGAAGAGGGGGAAAGGTGGGAGAAGCCAAGAGGCTTATTACTAAGGTAAGTCCAATGAAATTTAGATCCTTTCTGAACTGAGGGGGCCCTCAATTATTGTTCCACACAACCTCAAGCTTTAACTTTTTTGGCCTTTTTTTCATGGATAAATTCAAAATAAAAACATTTTCTAATACCTTGAAGGAAAAAAACTGAACAACATTTTTTTATGATATACATAACATTCTGAGGTTACTGAAATGACTATAACTTGTGTTTTCGGAATTCCTTAGTATAGGGGTTTAGAGAGAAAAGCAGGTAGCAATATAGGTTATAGGTTGAGTCCTATTAAGGACACTTTTTTCCTCCCAGAATTTCTAAACTCACTCCTCTCAATTCTACAAAACATGTTAATAATTACAGGGTTTTCTTTATTATAGATAGAAACTACCAACCAAGGATGAGGAGAGGCTATACTATATTAGGGAGATGGCCATGCCTAGAATTTTCCTTTTCCTCTAAAAACTAATTCCCTTTTCAATTTCTCTTGCCCCACTAAGTGCAAGTGGCCCAATGGACATAGTCAGACTTCATGTATTGGAAACGCTGGGTTTAGGATGAACCTTGCTTTAAGCTGAGTGTACAGAGATACATGTGACCCTGAAATGTACAACTGACTCTCAGAATATCACTAAAATGATACCAGGAAACATGTCACACTTGTATTAGGAAATATTCCGCTAGAATGTAAAATCCCACCATCGGCAAGCTGCAATGTGTAGCGATCCAAGGGAACACCCATATCCCAGAACTCAACACAACTCCTGGAGTGCTCAAGCAGGGAACCTGTGCGCTTGTAAACCTTACGGAGCATCTACCAGGGGTCAATACACTTGGCGTGGCCTGGAGCAGAGAATGGTTTGGGTTAGATTCCCTCCCCTTAATTTTAAAATATAATAAAACTTTATTTAAACATGTAAAAACCATGTATTGGCTCACATGCTGGACAAAAACAGGTGGCCGGCTGCATCGGGTTCCCAGGCTGTGGTTTGTTGACTCCCCCTCTAATCCTACACCATCATTTTACAGATGAGATAATGGCGGCCCAGAGAGCCACTGTCACTAGCTGTTAGTGACGGGATAAGGCACAGAAGCCAGTTGTTCCGGCAGAGGAGCCAGGAGAAGCTGTTAGCTTTTAGAGAGAGCTTTAAGCTTTACAAAACACTTTAGAAATATGATTTCATTTGATCCTCACAAGAACCCTGGGGAGTCGGTGTGATGATTATTCTCCAATTTACAAATGAGGAAATTGTGACAGACAGAGGTTAAGTGACTTGCCCAGAGTCACACAGTGAGAGACTGAGGTTGAACTGGAACTCGGGCTTCCCTGACTCCAGATCTGGCACTCTCAATCCTGGACTGTCCATAGCTGTAGTGCGTGCAGAGTTCTTTCCCCTACAGTTTTCCCCCTTTACTTTAGTCTGGACGAGTCACTGCATTGGTGGAAGGAACTCCTGGTGAGGAAATTCCCTTTCTCCAAGCAGTCAGGTGAAAGCTCTGCAGCTCAAAGTCTCTTAGAATCATCTGAGATCACCCAGTGAATCAAAATGTTCTTCTCGATGGAGATCAGGCAGCCTCTTTCTAATGCAGATTCTAAACATTCAATAATACAATTTAAAGATTTTCCAAGATTTCCAAGCACGTTCTATGAGATGAGGATAATTTTACATATTTCTGTGATACACATTGCACTGAGTATGCTCCCTGTTCTACAGAGAATTTTATAAAGATTTTATTTGAAAATCTACATCTTCTGATAAACATTATATACGATATTAGCATAAATCCACCAAGATGATTTGGTTTAAAAACAAACATCTGTATCTGAATGGGATTGAGTGGTCCAACCAAACATTTATTTTTAAAATCAATTTTTCTTTATGATATCAAAATTTTATTCTGTAAAAGAAATAAGTTCAATTTCCCCAAGAAGTCTTATAAAATGTTCATCTAGTACAGTAAGTGATTTTTAAAAACAACATATTTTATAACAGAAACAGGCCATTGAAAAAACTGAAAGATTAGATGTTATCATCAGGCAAAAATAAAAATGATAAAAACAGGTAAGCTAAAAGCAATTATAAACTTAAGAAAAGAGATTCTTTTAACTTGTAAACATAATCATATGTATTTAAATGAACATCCACATGAATTTAAAACCACTTTTCTTGTCTGTCTGGATATGCCATTCATCTACCTAATTCTTTGTGGTCTCCCATATGTATATGCTACTGATAATAGATAAAGAAGTTTCCAGACCTGTGAATGTTCCCTCTGCCTTCACTCTATAGTGTAAATAATGCTTACCGTGGCGAGAGACTTCCTCTGGGTGAGCTTCCCCTGCCAACAAGGCTGCGGCCATTGTCTCCGAGATCTGGATCTGCAGTGTAAATATTTCATAGCTGATAAAGTGACTCTCACTAGATAAGAGGTTTTAAGCCAAGGCTCTGATTTTCTCCCTAAAACATACATTAGACTTTAAGCACTATCTCTGCAGTAACCACGAAGGTAAAAGAACTAATATGTTGCTAGTTTAAAATTGCTGAACTGTAGCATGTAAGGCGTTGTCCCTACACGTTTCTGTGGGTGGAGAAGGCCATGGATTATGTTCAGCTCTTTCATTCCTTTCAATTTTACAGCACGGAAGCGTGGTTTGCATTTGCAGTACCCTCCCCTCAGCCACTTTTAATTTCTACGGTGAAAGTAATGAATCACAGCTGTGGACAGCTCATCTGTATGCTTATCACAGCAAATCCTGATGCTTTGTATTTTTTAACACTTTGCATCCCAAGACAAGCCATAAAACACCTCATGCTTTATGCTGACCCTTACTGATTCTGTGTAGATATTGAGATCTGGATTTACTATTATCTGGATCTTTCACTCTTCTTGTTGTTTTTCAATTTAATATGAAAAATTCAGTAAATAAAACAGGACCCATTTTTAAAGCCCTTTAAAATTTGACTTCATTAGCTAACACAGAATCCTTTCCATTGGTAGGTCTGAAACGGACTATTTTCCCTCTGGCCTCTCAGTGAAATAACAACCCTATCTGGCCCCCTTCAAGGTTGTCCTCCCCTTATTCTGAGTCAAGTGACCTCTGACCCCCGAGAGGGCAAAGACATGACTGATCCATTCTTGGTAAACTGCTAACCCCATTCCCTTCCCCCAAACAGGCATGACTACTTGGACATGTCAACAAATCCTTAAGGATGGAATGAAACAAAGCAAATCCAGGGGGCTCATTAAAACAGGAGAAGAGGGAAATGCTACAAAATGTCAACTGGTAAATATTCACAGGATTACTAAACATTGTAGAAGTTCTCTAACAGGATTTTTTTTTTTAAACCAAGTTTGTGTAATGCAATTTCATGAATTATGCAAATAAAGGTTTAGGCCCTTCACAGAGAAGCCCCGTGTTATGTTACTTTCATTGCGCAGAACTGAGAACTGAACACATCAATCACAGAAGTCACAGGAGACGCTGCTGCATTCCTGCCTGCTGATGGCTCTGCTTAAACATTTACATTTCAGACAGTAAAAAATGCACATGGCTATTCTGCGGCACAGCAGAGCATTTACTTCCAACTGTGATTCTTTTGGCAAAAAAAAAAAAATCACAATCCTCTAGAAACTACTCCTAGAGTTTTACAAATAAAATTAGTTAGCTTTGAAGACAGTTAAATTAGGGCGAATTTCAATATTTCTGGAAACTTACCTGCTTGACTATTTTCTGAGTGAGCTATAAGAGTTGCCATTGCAGAATTTGGATTTAACCTATTGCCATACATATGGGATGGAGCCAGACTTAAGGAAGATCCAGACAGAGTATTTGCCTAAATGGGAAAAAAGTACAAAGATAAATAACTTGTATTTTGACAGCTTTCACTACTTATTGCTTTTTTAGCTTTTTCAAACAAACCTAGTCACCAGATATTCTTCTCTCACTAATACAATAGTAACTAAGAGAATAAATTTGACTGTGAAAAAGCACTAAGGAGATTATGATTTCTGATGAAATGGAGAAGACCAGAGAAGTTTAATTCTGCTTTCCCAAAATTCTGATTTTTAAAATGCTATTTGCAAGTTTTGTTTTCAGTAACACTTTTCAAATGAATGACATATGCAAGGTAGAGTCAATTCTATGGTTCCCAGTTTGAAAGTCTGTAGTCAATATCAGAACTCAGGGGCATGGTGACCATGTGGTTCTCCTACTAATTATTTAATCTTATTAAGGCATTTACAAAATAAGGGCAGGTAGACAACAGATGTCTCACAAATGCTTGGGTCCCTGACATCACAAGCCCACTGAGGAGGTCAAAAGGTCTAACTTCCAGCTCTCCGGTTTAGCCTCCCAGGCCATATTTCCTTTGCTTTACTCTGTCATTAGTAAAACCTGCATAGTATTTTGTTACTTCCTATTTTATTAGACTTAGAAGCCTGGTGGGGGTTTTTGTTTTGTTTTGTTTTGTTTTTATTTTAAAAGAAAGCAAACAGGCATCACAAGTATGTTTTCTATACAATACAGGGTTCGACGAATCGCAGCTTTGCCCTGACCCCATATAAGGCACTGTATTTTTGGCAGCTGGCCAGCTCGACTTACTGAAGAGCTCGTCCAAAGTTTGTAATTCATTCATGTTGCTAACCACAATTCTGAAGGCCTCGACTGGGACTTGTGCCAAACAAGCGAAAATGAACCCTTAAACAGATGAAGCAAAGGAGGCTGGCCAAAGTGTTGCATAATCCAATGTAATAAAAATGCCTTCTTCACTGGGCTGCATGCTTTCTCCCTTTCGAAGAATACTACAGCCTTCACATACTACATTCAGAAAGTGCATCATCACATTCACTTAAAAGAGTAGGCTTCGGATACGAGATTCACACTGCACAAAATGCACTTTTCAGACAACTGATCCGTAAAATGGAATCATTTCATATAGATAAACAGGAAAAAGAAAAGATCTAAAAATGACTTCCAAGAATGAATGTATTCCTCATTTAAAGAAGTCAAACACGTGGCCCAGTCTGGCTTTATAACCTTGCACTAGAGACCAAGCTGACACAGTAGTTATTACAAGCAAAATAGTACAGGACTATAAACGGTGTTTCTGGAAGGAATCATACCCAACCATTACATTTTGGCTCCTGGCCAACTTATTAAGTATGATAAATGGACTTTTATAATTCACAGGAATGCTTTCAGTGATGCAGAATCCAGTTCATGTTTTTTATTGTTCCATACTGTATGCCTTATAGTTCACCATTTCATGTAGCTTTAAGTTCAATCTGTCAGTTTCTTGTTTCATTTGTCCTCTTAATTGAAGATTTGCATAAGAATCCATTAAGTTCACAATATAAGTCTTGTTTAACAATCAATTAGTAGCCTCAAAAAGGAGATAAAAATTGCCAAACAAGAACATTCTATTAGACATTAACAAATATTCTTCTAATACAAGCCAAATAGCACACAATTCCTCATGGATATCACATAACCAAAAACCCAGTTCTTCTACCTGACTAATAATGTGACTCCTGAAAACCAGAAGTAAGGGATAAAGGCCTCTGGGCAGTCAAGAGAGATGCTACAAAGTACTTTCACAAGAGCTTATGCACTTGGAGTACCAAACACTCAGTCTTCAGGAACGATTTACTTTGCAAGACAATTCTCTAAATCTAATCATCTGGTTTTCAAGCCAGAAAAGGCAGGGGGTTGTGCCACATGTAAGCAGGTAGGCAGGAACAAAAAATAGTATGGCAGCAAGGAAAGAAAAAGAAAATCAATCCGGACAGAAGGAGTGGTGGGGGGTCAGAGACAACTAGGGTAGGAGTACCCAAAAGGAAAGAGTTAAACACTTTAATAAATCTGAGAATGTGATTATATCACAACACAGTGTAATGATTGATATTGCAGTGATGATCCTAATCAAGAAAAAGTTGAATTATGTAATATGTGTTTAAAAGATTTCCATTAAAATGGCTAAAAATTTTAAAACAGTGTTGATTAAAGGGCACTGCTGAGTTAAAAACACACACACACACACACACACACACACACACACACACACACACACACACACACACACACACACACACACCTACTAGAAAATCATTTACTCTTCAAGAGTTCCAGATAGTTGAATTTTTACTGTTATGAAATTCTATAGCTAAAAATGGTGTTTCATAATATTTCTTTAATTCTGTGATGTTGTGGAAGATATTTTATTTTCTCAGTTTGCCAGAATTATAGGATCCAAATTGTCTCCCTCCATCCTTTCCTTCCCTCCTCTGGGAGATGGTAAGCAATTTGGTCCTGGTTATACATGTATTATCATGTAAAACATACTTCCATATTGGACACTATTGTAAGAGAATACTCATATAAAACCCAAATTAAAAAAAAACAAAACAAAACATAAATGAGCCAATGTGAAAAACAGTATGCTTTGATCTGCATCCAAGTCCAATAGTACTTTATTTGATGGTGGATAGCATCATTTGTCATAAGGCCTTCAGAATTGTTTATTCAGAACATTCTAAAAAAATCTATAGTAGTTTAAAATTCATGACTACTGGAGTATTTATCTAAAATAAATAACCTTTTGATGGAAAATATACCCCTCCTTTTTACTCTTCCAAGATAAAGTATTTTTAAAAATTCTATATGAATTTCTACTGAACCCTATTTAATTAGAGAGCACAATAAAGCATAACTCAGTATTGTCTCAGTATTTTCTATTTTAATGGACTCTGAGCTACTTGTCATTTTTTTGACTAATCATTCTAAAATATGCTACCAGAATTGTTGAGGCAATCTGAAGTTCTGGAAGACAGCCTTTGGATTGGAGTAGAGAATGAAAGTTTTTTGTTTTGCTTTTTTTAAAGGAAAATACTAAAATCTTTGTGGTGGAATAATGGGCTTAGTCAGGGTAGTAAGTGAAAGAATAATAATAACAACAACAATTCCAATTTCTATAGCACCAAAACTGGAAGCTCACTTTAAAGTCTACTCTGAATAGAAAATTAAAACAAAAACAAAGAAACAAAACAAAACAAGCAAACAAACAAACAAAACCCCTAAGGATTAGGGAAACAGAAAAAGGTTGTTAATAAACTAAAGACAAAGAAACATTAATGGGGAATTATAATGGATACGGACAATTGGGTATAAAAATGTATATGAACAAGAAATAAAAAAAACCCAATGGATATCAGCTATGGTAAACTAAGAGCATGGCTATTTGTTTATCTAAGTCACAGCCAGAAAGCAAACAGAAGCTTTCGCAGAAGTTGTGCCAAAGCCATAAAGCGTTCCCAGGGTTTTAGACCTACCTCTAAGACATCAGCGTTTCATACAATCTTAGTTTGTTCTGTGTTGAGCCCAGCCTTCACCTGGGTGGCAGCTTGGAACTAATTTTATCTTCCATAAAGGTCAAAGTGACGCCTAGTAAATAAAAGGAGGACCACACTGAGGGAGTCCACAGATCTGAATTCCAATTCTGGCTCCTCTGTCAGGAGATAGAGATGCTTCTCCAGTGGGCCAGACCTAAAACAACTAGGACTCATGTCTATTATGGAAGGTGGGGGATTCTGGATTTCA
This sequence comes from Monodelphis domestica, assembly GCF_027887165.1. Taxonomy (NCBI): domain Eukaryota; kingdom Metazoa; phylum Chordata; class Mammalia; order Didelphimorphia; family Didelphidae; genus Monodelphis; species Monodelphis domestica. Next base: position 264,017,041 of record NC_077231.1, read on the forward strand.
AATTTTAAAATACAGAATCTAAGAACTCACAACTTGCTCTAATTTGGGGAATCTTAATCTGAGGGGGATCTGTGAACAATTTGATAGCTATATTTGAATACAAATGGTTTCCTTTGAAATCCTATGTACCATTTAAAATTCATTCAAAAGCATTATTCTGAGTCCATAGACTTTATCAGACTGCCAGGGGGATGGGGGTGGGGGGGCGCCGCGGAGATGAAGAACCCCTGCTCTAGTTTTGTTTGTCTCTCTCTTAAACTGGCAAAATCTATGGGGGAGTGGGGGTGGTGTGAGGAGGGGAAGTGTTCCCCGGGGACAGAGGGCTCCCCATTACCTGCAAACTGACAGGGAGATATAGCTCACTTACCAAGGAGCAATATTTGGACTCACACAGAACAATCCATAAAGAGTGAGAACTGTAAGAAAAGCCTGGAAAAGGCATATCAAAATACAAAGGAAAAACAATTTGTACCTAAGGATAACATTCTGAACAGCCAAACATTTGCATGTATTTTTATTTGAACCTTTGCCTTCTGTCTTAGCATCAATACTGTGTATTGGTTCCAAGGCAGAAGAACGATCAGGGTTGGACAGTGGAGGTTAAGTGGCTTGCCCAGGGTCACACAGCTGGGAAGTGTCTGAGGCCACATTTGAACCCAGGACCTCCCGTATTTCAGCCTGGCTCTCTATCCACTGAGTCACCCAGCTGCCCTCCTGCCTACTTTTTGAAAAAGAAACACTTCACAATATCAGTGGCGGCGAGTCATTCCTCCGTGGGAAAGCAAATGCAAACCACCAGAGCTCCCTGGTGATTGTGCTAAGAACACCATTGTGGGGGAAAACTCACTCTGGGCCAAGCTCTTGGCAAAAGCTAAGGCTTTCTCCCAGCACAGGAGAAGAGTGCCTGCCCCCCCCCCGGGGGGGGGGGGGCGAGAGCACCAATGAAGGAACCAAAGAAGAAAAGGAAGCCAGCATAAGAACAACCAAACCAATGTGCACCAGCCAATCAACCGCCACATCCACAGCACCTGCTGGTAGCACAGAGGGTGGCCTCAGCGCCCCAGACCTGCCCAGGGATGGTCCTTGCACCGAGTGGGGTGGGGAAGGGCTTCCTGGAGGAGGTGGGGTCTCTGCTGGGCCATGAAAGGAGGCAGAGATGAGGAAGAACATGGTGGACTTGGGGGAGAACCCGAGCCAGTGGTCAGAGAGGGAGCCCACTGGAGGATTTTCTATGGACCAGGAAGGCAGCAGGGTGGAGGGAGGGTAAAGAACCTCCCTGGGAGGGCTGAGGAGAGACTGGGAAAGGCCACCTGCCGAAGAGAGGGGCTTTGGCCAAACTTGGCCCTCCGTGCGAGCCCACCGAAGCTTCCCGGCAGAACACAAGCGAATGCATCCCCACCAAAGAACACACAGGGCTGGAGATGTGGGCCACCTCTGGGGAAGGGTCCTTGGAAGGCCATGCCCGGCCGCTCAGGATGAGCCCCACAGGATGGGCCCGCTGGAGGATAGGAGAGGGATGCCCAGCAAAGCAAGCTGCTAATGAAGCTGAGAGGCAGAGTGCCCGACCTCTCCCCTCTCTCTCTGAAACACACACCATGACTCACTCCCTGCAGCCAGGCAAGAGAGCTTCAGCAAGTCTCCTTATGGATTCTCCTCCTTTCCTTTTCAAGGAACTGACAATCCTCTGGAACAGGTTTTTGGAGAGAACACAGTTCGAACTCTCTTTTGTAGATGAGGAAACTAGCTTTTCTGATGACTCTTCTAGCTTTTCCTACATAGACCACCACCAGAGGTCACTGACTATGCTCTGGGGCCAGGGAAACTGCCTGAAGAAAACATAAGTTTTCTTTCATTTCCATCCCTAAAATCAGCAAGTCACCTAATAAAAACTTAAATAATCCATCAAATTAATGTATAGTATTTTTCAAATTAAAACAGCCTCAGTAGGGCTTTGCTTTAAATTTTTTAAAAATTCAGACTTTCAAAAAGGCAATTTAAAATTAGGGAATGGGAACTTAATCACTTCTAGTCAGGCAAAGCTTTTAGTTCTGATACTAAGTTGTGCTACTTTGATTTTCATAATTCATTGGAGCCTAATTAAGTGCAATTTCTGCTACACAAACATGCAGATCAATGCAGCAAAACTTTTCTGATTGCTATAAATTATTACAGCAGACTCAACACAGGTTTAGATGGAACATATTAGGTGATTGAGACAAAACATTGACTTTCCTAAGCAAATCTGGATAAACTTACTATGTTAAATATACTTAAAGCTTAACAAGTCTTTTTCAAGGAGATGAAGAAACTTGAAATAGAAGACATTAAAGAAATGAAGTTTTCTAAATAGACTGGCACACCAGATCAAAAATATTGGCATGATTTAAAATATTTCAGTTTTAGCTTTTCGCCCAACTGGTATTTGATTCCCAAAATTTTAAATCTTTGTTTACAGCCACATACATATGTTTCATGAGAAGTTTAAATGTAATGTAAACTAAATTAAGGGAATTTGGGGATATTCTGCATGTCTTTCCTTGTGAGAAAGTCACATTAACTGAAATTATACAAATACTGAAGAAAGGCTAAAAATTGAATTTGTTTTCTTTTTCACTTGGGTTGACAAAAGCAGTAATCGAGAGAAGATATACATACATACATACATACATACATACATATATATAATATATGTATGTATGTATATGTGTGTATATGGCTGAAAAAGCATCTTAGGTATACTACAATTTCCCTTTTAGGAAAGGTTGGGATGATGCATTATTTAGAGGTGAACCAGGAACTTCATACCACACTCATAGGAGAAACAGGCTGCAGCAAGCATTTATTAAAAATGCGTAATCATCCTGTCAATACGCATTAAGGTCAAAGGATTCAAACAAGTTCTAAAATGCAGTACTTAGCCTTGCTAATGATATTTCCTAAACTGAATCTTTTCTTTTTAAAGAGAACACTCAATTTTCACGGGAAGAACACAACTAATGCAAAACTCATCTTGCATATGTTCCTAAAAAAACACTCTAATTTAAGAGTAATTTAAAAATGGGAAACATAGTAACATCTTGAACTGAGTATCAAGAAAAATGAAGGCATTCATTTCCTTTAAGGTTAGGTAACATTTCAAGGTAACAAAAATTTGCATATTTACATATCTTCAAAAGACTGCATAAATAAGATTACAAAATTTTGTTTTAAATGGTCATACTTTGATTTGTTAAATTAGCAAGTGCAACTTTTATGAGGGAGTAAGAAAAAGTTTTAATGGAAAAATGAAACATGTTTCTGAAATACAATTATTACAAAAACTCTATTCACTTATAGATAAATTACACTACAAATGGTCTCTGAGAAACAAGAACACATGTGACAATACACAATCCTACCCATTCCCTTGTTCTTTTCAGGTTTGATACTCTGAAATATTTTCTGCTAACAGGCCCCATTTCTGTCTGTTTCAGCTCCCCACCAGTAAGGTTTTAATACTCAGCGTGTGATGAGAGATGAAACCAAGTGTGAACAACTTTCAGGTCCCATGAGTAGGCTGACTGTTGAAGCTGTCAGGTTCAATTGCATCATTCCACATTATTCAATGCCCCAAACTGCTCCCTAATTGTTAGGGGCTTAACATATTCAAAACCATTGTTTAGGCTAATGCTGAAATGCCCACAGTTGAGTTTCCATAAAGAAGGGGGAGGGATTTAATTGTAGTTAAACCATTACTGAACTCCTTCATTCATGATAGGACAACAGGAAAGGATCTAACAACCAATTCCAGAACAGATTCTTAATGTTTATTTCTAATCAGTACACCCCATTTCTTTTAATTTTTAAGTCAATTCTAACACGTTAGTACTATAATGTTTTGACAAACTTTATAATATTTAGGAAAGAGTGTATAAAGGTAAGAATCATTTCTTCCCCTCCCTAATACTAAGATTTCAATCTATACAAATAGGCAGGTAAATGTTACTCACAGCAAAAGGGATTTCATAGTATTTTTTTCCATGAATTTGTCAAATGTTCCCTAGAGGTAAAGCCAGAATTACCTTCCAGTTATCACAGACACAAATAAGTAATCTGTAGCATATGTATATAGTATGTTTGAAAAAACAACAAAAGTAAATTAAAATTACCTACAAAACCTACTAAAATGTTAATAACATTAATATGCCAATGGAAGAATGTATTTTTAAGAGTTAAAGCTAAAATGTACTTGGAATAAACTATTTACCTGTTAGAAGGTTTTTGAAAGTTAACATCCCCAGAAAGCTAACTACCTTAACTTTTAAACAACTGATTTATGAGAAAGTAAACCATGGTTCCACCCCCCAACCCCACCAAAAAAAGCAAAAAACAAAACTATTACCAGGAATAATCTCTGTAATCTTATTTTTAAAGCAACACACAATGTAAGTAAAATGGGATGCTACAAGGCTACTGATACCACAAGCTCTTATGTGTCCATTTTTATATTTTTAAAACACATGCTTTTAGAAGAATTGTGATTCTGCATATATAGACATTCTGGTTTGGGTTCATGTGCATGGGACGTCTAACTCACTCATGATAAAAATCATCTGATGTATCTCCCTCTTTCTAAAAAGGGGAAGGATGTTTTACTTTTCCTAATAAGCTGCTTCTCTGAGGCCTCCACCTTTTACACCATGTCAGCTCCAGAGAAGGAAACAAAACAACACAGTACAGTTTTCCTTTCAAAGTTTGCACAGACCAGCCATATTCTTAATGGTACAGTTCTGTTTCTATAACTTCAACCATTAATCAAGACATTTGCCAAAATTATTACAAAAATATCCTTAGTGAAAATTTAAATATACATCCTGAGCTTGAACAAATTTTATCAAAGTTTTAAGACACTCTGAGTAAAGATACTTTCACAAATGTAGGATTAAACAGTTCTTAATTCACTTTATCTAAAACTGTGTAAACATATAAATCAATCAGAAACCTGCTAAAATAAAAAACATACAAAGAATATGTAATAAAAGTCTTAGTGTAAACTCAAGAACCTTAGGAACCAAAAATTCTGCCAAAGAAACTCTTTGATGTCCACATCTATTCCACATCAGGTAAACCTCTTAAATTTCCTTCATCCAATTTAAGACCTGGGAATCCTATCTCCTTTGTTCCGATAGTACCATGTGGAGGAAACAGACAATTTAGATTACATAAAGGTATATACATATCTATATCAAGATTCTATCCAAAAGCAAACCCCAAAAAGTAGCCCCTTAATGAAGTATTTTTAAAAATTAAATTCAGCCTTAAATTCACTAATTTTTAAAAATCCCTTCAAACAACAGCACTTGCAAGCTCCCGAAGACAGGCAAGAATGAATGTAACTGGGAAACAGTGGGATTTGAAAGGCAAAATGAAAAATTAATGGCACACCTACAGAAACTAATTTATACCTCTGCCCACTGTACAACTAGGGCAGATCAAATCATTAAGAAACAAGGCTAGAAGCCACTCTATCTTCCAATTCTGTGAAACTGCAATTGTTATCCTGGTAGCTCTATGGCGGGTGGAGGACTAGGGAAGGAAATAGCACCTTTTTTTGAATTGGTCATTCATTAAAGCTTCAAAAGAAGCCTAACAAACATATTGAACAGGTAAGTTTTGGAGACGGGCGGAGAGCCAGCTCTCCAGAGACTCAAGGCCATTTTCTGCTCAGTCATTTTTCCCCTGGCCTCCCCAGCCCCCTGCCTGCCACCTCCTCAGGGCCTTGCCTAGGAAAGGCAGCGAACCAATCACGGGGGCCTATTTAAATCCCCCCCCCCCCGCTTCCCCGCCCCCTTCCCTCCCCAGTTTGCACACTCACTTTTCTAATAGTGGCAGAGATGCCAAACACAGGCTGGTCTGTTTTTCTTTAAACCAAGTGCACAAAGATCAAGAATGACCTCTGAATCTCTAACCTGCTGGCGCCTGGCCAGCCCCGGAAGAATGGCTGCTCTCATTAGGCAATAAAAATGTAAGGAAAAGCTATTTAAGTTGAACAAGTTTTTCCTAAACAAACAAAACCCGTTGGCCTCAGGCCTCCATGTACCTGTGCCGGAAGGCAGGGAGATGCCCCCTTTAAGGAAGGAGCACCCAGCTAAAACAAGGGGCAGACCCTAAGGGAAAGTTGGGTCCCCAAGGAGTGGGTAGCTTCCTAGGGGCCATCCCCGGCGCCTGGGGGCAGCCCCTCCTCCACCTTGGAGGGGCCACCACCTTTCTGGCGGGCGGCATTTGGCCCCAGGACTATTGTCTCCTCAGCAAAACTGAAGTAGCTTTACCCTGAGCTCTACTACCAGAGGTCAGTGTTGCTAGAGCAGGACCAGATAAGCCTCGGGAGGAGGCAGGCGGCCTTCTGCCAAGCAGAAGGCCAACTTCTCCACATGCCTCTGCCCCATGGCCTCTCCCCTCTCGGGCAAGCTGGCCAGGGGAGTTGGAGGAGCCCCCACTCCAGGAAGGAGACTAGGGAGAAACAGCAGAGATTTTAATTTGAAGGAATCCAGGATTACCAGCAACTAAGATTTCTTTCTTTGTTCTTGAGTAGAGTCACATGTTACAGGGAATTTTCCCTCTGGCTGCAAATTCCTCTTCATTGCCTCCTTCCCCATCCCCCTCCCCCCCAACCCATAGCCATAATGAAAGAGAAGAGATGAGATTTTTGCTTAATTCAGCCTGGAAGTAACCAGAGAGTAATTAAAACAGACTTTGTGTAAAGAGTGAAATGAAAGAAATGCACTTGGAGAATGTTAGTGGGAGCTTTTGTCCAGTGATAAAAAAAGATGTCAACAGAGAACTCTTCATTTAATTAAGAGAAATAAAAGGACGTCTTAGGGATTCCCTCACTTATCCTTTTGCTTTCTCTCTTCTGGAACCGTATTCCCGAGTGCCCTGACCTTGCTACCAAAAAAGGACACAAGCAAGCCCAGCTTAAATCAGTCCCTCTCAGGTCTCTCCCTCCCTTCCCCAGTGTGTGCAGCAGAGACCCCTCGGGGACAGCCACCCCAGGCTGGGCAAGCCTGGGCTTCGGGGTAGCTTAGACAAGTTCTTTGCTCCTGTGTGTGCGGGTTGGGAAGGGGCTGTGGAAATGACAATCAGAATCGCAGGGGCAAGGATTTAGTGCCTCTTCTTTTCCTTATATAATTACACAATTATCATAACTGTTACAATCATTTTATCAGTCTATCATTAAGACTCTTACATAAATAGCTCGGGAAAAGAGAATAACTTCTGTAATTGAAACTGTAAGGGATCTCAAGCATACAGAGCAGAAACACTAAAGCTGCAATTTGCCTATACATCAAATTTAATATCTGTGTGACTATGAAAAGCACTATGGGATTCTCAAAAAAAAAAATCCATGCCTTTAAGAACTTTATGATCGCAAGAAAAAACTATGTGCACAAATAATAAATGACTAAAACGATTTACTGGTAAGATGTGTTTGGAGATTTAAAAAGTCACCTCATGTCCAACATTTGTCTAAGGGACCACACAATCCTCTCCATTTCTGTCTGGTCAAACTTAGCCCTATCAGGAAGACAGATAATGAAATAATTGTATTTCCTTCAGGAGAAGAGACATAGTATCTCTGGAGTTCATTTGAACAGAGCTAATTCATGTTCCTTCCATATTCAGCTCTGGGCTCTGTAGCCTTGGCCAAGTCACTGCAGCCAAGTCCAGTGTGGACAGAACTGGTGCTCCCCCCGCTGGAGGTGGGGTGCTGGGTATTCTACCTAAGAACACCTCTGATAGAAATAATCCAAACCCTGTTTGCAGCATTCCTCCAGGACACCCTCCAACCCCAACCAGCATCCCCAAAGGCGTCGTGCTGGAGCAATGCGATCCATCCTAAACGCGAGCTGCTCCATCTTCCCTGTCATGTCCTGTTCTACTTCCCTTAGGACAGAATGGAAGAGCTGGCTGGGCCGAGGGAGGGAAGGCATCAGAGGCAGCACCGAGAGCCCCACGCTCTGCCATGAGCCAGGCCACCTCGCCTCGCCTGAGCACTAGGAAATGATGGAGCGGACATGTGGAAGCGGTGGACCGTGTCAAGTCTTTCTAGCCAGCCCAGATCTGCTCTTTCTCTGGGCACAAAGAGGGCCCCAGAACTCTCCAGGTGTGTGCCAGGAGACACTTGTACACAAGTACCCTCTGGGAGACAGCTCACCACAAGAAGAGGGAAAAAAGGGCCAGGAAGGCCGGCCTATCTACCCTGACACTCATCTGAATGAATGGGAGTCCCTTCTAAATCAGAAGCGCAGCCATCAAGTGGAAGGGAACAATGACTGGCGCAGGGTCTCCATTTTTCTGTAAGCCTGTCCACAGCCCTTCGAAGGGCCCCCAGTCTTGAGAGCATTTATGGAGGAGGAAGCCAAGGCCTTTCCGCGAGGCGCCTTGGCCAGGGTCTCCCTGCCCCTCTCTCTATGGAGCCGCCTCTGCACGCACGGACTATGGAGCCGCGTAGACAAGGCAGCACTCTTCACAAGTATCTTTGGACTGAGTGGGGGAAAAGGGAATCATTTGCCCTTTGGAGCTTTGGATGGTTGGAACATCATAATGAAAGCTTCAGGCAGGTAAAGGAGAAGCATCAGGTGGAAGAGGATACTTCGAGAGAAGGTTCAGTGAATGGAGAGCCAGGCCAGAAGACAGGAGGTCCTAGATTTGAATCTGGCCTCAGACAGGTCCTTACTGGGTGACCCTGGGCAAGTCACTTACCTCCCATTGCCCATCCCTTACTGCTCTTCTACTATGGAACGGATGGCTTGGAGGTAAGAGTTGAAAAAACAGGAGGCGATTGGGAGAGAAACTTTTGCTTAAGGTAAAGGAGAGAGATGGGGGGGAGGGGGTACAGAGAGAGACAGAGAAGGGGTTTCAGATCTCTTCTCCAGAAGTAGGGGATCCTGACCTCCACGATGCCTCCCCAAGGCCACAGCACCGGAAGGCCCCTCTGCCCTGGCAGGAGAGGAAAACATGGGGCCTGTGTCTAGAGGGTCCTCCATCTCGAGTCTAGGAGGTAACTGAGTCCCCTTCTTTCCCTGAACGGCTGAGTGGCCTGGTAGTATCCCAGTTCCTACCCATGCAGTACACAGTGCTAATACTAGTCACCCTTCCAAGATCATGTTATGGTTTGCAAAAATGATCTCACGTGATCCTCACAACCACAGCGGAAGGCAGGCATTCTTTTATTCATGGGAGACAAGGGAGGAGGAGGGTAAGTGACTTGCTCAGGGTCACCAAGCTGGGAAGTATCTGAGTCTGGATTTGAACTTGTGCCCTGCTGTGTCACTTAATTGCCTTGCCAGGGGATGTGCTGGCCTTGGGCCTACACACTGCTCCTTCCTTCCCAATACAAGGGAATATTCTTCAGCTGTATTTCTCAGTGACATACGTGGGGCTCCCCGCCAAGAAAGCAGGCCTAGCTTGGAAGCGTGACAACTCTGCCTTCTCCCCATCGGTCAGTCTCCTGGCATCTCCCCATCTGGAGAGCCTCCCCGTAGCAGGCCCCAGCTGTCCCCGGCACGTTCTGGCCCAAAGTCCGGGGCACGACCCCAGAAGGCCTCGGACTCCTTTTAGAAGCTCCCAGGGGCCTCCTCGGAATCCTGTCTCTAAACGGTCCCTGCCACACCGAGAGGCCTCCACCTCAACCGAGTGGGCCTTCTTGTCCCCCACCATGCGGGCCTTTTCCTCCGGGCCCAGGAGGGGAGTGCCCGGGCCCGGGCCCCAGCACTCCCGGAGCCAGGGGCACTGCAGACACCCCTCCAGGAACTTGTTTAGCAGAGAGCCGGTGCCTCTTCGCCTCTGTTAGTGCAAGCTTCTCTCCTCACAGTCCTCAGGCCCACAGCAGGGCTCTCAAGGCCAAGAAATCCCCCCAAAGTTTCTGGGAGGGGCTGCGGAGGAGCAGAAAAGGCAGAGGGAGGGCAAGAAGGCCACAGGAGAGCTCAGCCCCCGGGGCGGGATCAGAATCCCAGAGACAAGCAATCCCCAGAGCAGTCAGGCAGGGGGGGCCGAGGGCGGGGCCAGGGAGGGGCGGGGTGGCACCTTCCACTGGAGGGGGCCTATGAAGTCAAGAGGAAGAGGAGCAGCACTCTGGCAAAGGCTCCGAGGTGGGAGATAGTCTTGAGTGTAAGAAAGTATAGGGAAGATCTTCCAGGAAGCCCAAGACACCACAGAGCAGGCTGCTGCACAGTGTTTAAGAAGCTAGAGAACTTCCAGTCTGGGGCAAGGGGCGGCCAGGTCATGGAGCCCAACTGCGGCAATAATTCAGTGACCCCATAATGGGGCCTGGGACCAACAGCTGGCGTGGCGTGTGAATAGGAAGAAGGGGCAGAAGAGGCAGGATGTGGGACTGACTGGAGTAGCGGGACAAGAGGGAAGGGTTCAAGAACATGCCCCCTCGATCCGGGCTACTGGAAAGAGTAATGTCTTAAACAGAGAGGGAAAGAAGGAAAGGAAAGGCTTGCACAGGGCTAAATGCTTTATAAATCTTATCCAATTTGATCCATACAACCACCCAGGAAGGCAGCCGTTATTACCCCCATTTTACAAAGAAGGAAAATGGAATAGATCCAAAGAGAAGTGACTTGCCCAGGGTCATGCTGCTAATGCCTGAGCCAGCCAAAGGGAAGGGGGATACAGGGTAGAAAGCGCTCTTCCATGGGGAAGAGGGCTCTGGATCCTGAAAAGAAAGACCAGTAGAGTGGGCAGAGGAAAAGAGGTCTGGAAGAACTTTGTGGAGTGGGAAAGGAACTGTGGTAAACATGGGGGCCCAGCAAAGAGCCTTGGGGCTCCTTCCAGGATTCCACTTCAGGATGGGTTGAGGGAAGAACACAGGGCGGGGTCCGCAGTGCCCCAGAAGGGCCAGGTGGGGCGCTGCTGCCGCTAAAACAGGAGCCCTGAAGAAGGGAGCTCAAAACAAACAAAAAAAATCAGAAATGGGCTCCATTTTGACATGGGGAAGGGACAGGATAATTTGACATGAGCTGTGAAATAAGGATAGGAGAGATGAGAATGTGGCCTAGAACAAGGTTAGTAAATAAGGCTTTAAAAAAGGCACGAAAAATTTAATAAGATTGTGGGACTTGCTTTAAACTGTATTTCATGTCCAGTTATATAGAATTCACAAATTACTGTTAGAAGACCCCTTGTTTTTTTTAAATTTTCTTTGAATACACATGATTTCCTTTCAACAAATATTTACATGAACAGGAAAATGAATTGTTTACACTGTGAAATCCATTATGTAGAGAGTATGTTGATTTTCTAAAGTCTATATTAATGTTGCCTACTTTTCCTATGTCCTCTTCTGATCTCTCTAGGTCTAAAATCTTTCTTCTATTCTTTCCCAGCGTCATTATGACCCCCCCCCCAATAAAAGGTCTCTCATAACAACAAATATATATAATCAAGCAAAATAAATCCATATTCTGTACGAGTCTGAAAAATTAATATCATTTTGCACTTCTAGTCAATCACCTTTCTGTCAAGAGGTGGAATTGGTGCAGACTTCATCATTCATCTTTGGCTTTAGGCATCAATCAGAATTTTTTTTAAGTCTTTCAAAGATACCTTCAGTTACACAGCAATAGTCATGGTATAAAAATAATTCTCCTGGTTCTGATAATTCTACTCACTGGGTTCCTACACATTTTTAAAAAATTTCTCTGAACCCAGTCCTTCCATTATTTCTTACAACAAAACAATATTACATTACACTTACATATCATATTTTGCTCAGTGATGCCCTAATTAAGAAGAGAAATCATGGTTTCTAATTCTTTTCTACTATAAAAAGTATCTTTGGGCATTATGTAGTTTTTCCTGCTTATCTCCTTTAGCCATCTTTATGTAATTATTTATTTGTTGGGGTTTTAAAGGCCTTACCTTCCTTCTTGGAGTAAAGATTGTGCATTGGCTCCAAGGCAGAAGAGTGGTAAGGGCTAGGCAATGGGGGTCAAGTGACTTGCCCAGGGTCACACAGCTGGGAAGTGTCTGAGGCTAGCCATCTTTATTTTTAATGTTGCCTTGTCTTAGAAATCACAATTTGTAATTAGAAAAAAAAGTCTGCCTGAAACAAAATAAATTCTTCTCCAGCTCCATTACACTTATCATTTGTACATCTTGTAAAGATCTTATTTTTATACTCTGGTTCCCTTCAGTATTGTATGTACCGTACTTTTAGGGGTAAATGACTAATTTTGTATTTATTTTCACTTCAGATGATAGAAGTGGTCTGATTCATTCCACTATCCATTCTTTCTTTACCAGGCCCAGACCTTGATGACAAGTTTTTACATTTTCTTTTGTAATCTTCCCACAGTAAGATGAAAGTTGTTTTGCTTGTAACAATTCCTTCTCAAACTCTATACTCTATAACTTAATCCTTGCTTAACACTCCCTATCCCCACTAGTTTCTCTGTTGAATTCCATGTATTTCTATACCAAACTCTTTGAACAGGTGTATGTATTCAGTCATCCTTTGCTTGGTCAGGTAAGACTGGGGTTCATAAAGATGCCTCACATTCCCCCACCTTTCCTTCCCATTCTTCCAAATTACTCAAAAGGTATCTTTTCTTCCTTTTTTTCTTTCATTCTTTATTACCAAAGAACATTTTAAACCCACATCCAAACCCTAAGTTTCTTTGGTTTAGTTTTCTGTGACCCTTGAAGACAAGAGGGATTTTGGAGGGACGAATTCTCTTCTCTATTAATATATGCACTTCTATAGAATCCAAATTCTTCAAAGAAAAGTTAAATGAGCTACGGGAAAAAATGGACAGTAAAACTTTACTAGTTGGGGATTTCAACTTTCTCCCCTTCTCTGAGCTAGATTAAACTCTTTTTAAAAAAGAAAAAATTAAGGAGAGGAATAGCATTTTAGAAAACTTAAGTTATAACTCTGAGGGATTTACGAGAAAAAGCACTATTCACATTCAGAGGAAAAACTGTAGGAGTAAAAACACCAAAAAAAAAGAAAGAAAAAAAACACACAAAAACAAACAAAAAACTGCTTGATTACATGGATTGAAGGGGATATAGTTAGGGGATGTAGACTCTAAATGATCATCTTAGTGCAAACATCAACAACATGGAAATAGGTTCTGATCAAGGACACATGCAATACCTAGAGGAACTGTGTGTCAGCTAGGGGAAGGGTGAGTGAAGGGGAGGGAGGGAAGGAAGTAATATGATTCTTGTAACCAAAGAATAATGTTCTAAATTGACAAAATAAAATTTAAAGAAGGAAGAAGAAAAGTTAAGTTATAACAGCCCTCTGGAGAAAACTAAACAAGTGTTTATATGGTATATGGCACCTTCACAAAAAAATAACCATGTATTACATATATTAAGGCATAAAAATCTCACAACCAAATGCAGAAAAACAAAATAAATAGATCCTTTTCAGTTTATATTACAATTAAATATATGTGTGTGTTCAATAAAGGATTATGGAAACATCAAAAATTAGTTAGAGAAGTAGCTAGGTGGCTTAGGGCTTAGTGGATAGAGCACAAGTCCTGGAGTCAGGAAGAACTAGGTTCAAACCTGGCCACAGACACTGAGACACTGTGTGACCCTGGTTGTCATTTAATACCAATTGCCTAGACCTTGCCCTTTTGTCCTAGAGTTGTTACAGAAAGGATTAAAGTAATTAATTACATACTAAATAGCCTAATCCTATAAAATGAATGGAAGGGTAGCTAGACAGTTCAGTAGACTGAGAGCCAGGCCTAGAAAGAGACTTGAGGTCCTTGCCTCAGGCACTTCCTAGCTGTGTGACCCTGGGCAAGTCATTTAACCCCCATTGTCTAGCCCTTACAACTCTTCTACCTTGAAACCAATATATAATCTTGAATCTAAGATGGGGCTTAAAAAAAAAAGAACAAAAAATGGGTCAAAGAACAAATTATAGAAACAATAAACGATTTCATTAAAGGGACATCATTGAGACAATATATAAAAATTTATGGGATGGAGCCAAAGCAGTACTTGGGAGAAAATTTATATCTCTAAACACTTACATCAATTATTTAGAGAAAAATGAGATCAATGAATTGAGCAAGTAACTAAAAAAAAGTAGAAAATGAATTTTAAACCTCCAATTAAACACCAAAATTGAAATGCTGAAAATCAATAGAGATTAATAAAATAGAAAGCTAAAAAACAAAAACAAAAACAAAACAAAACAAAAACCAACTGAACTAATAAAACTAGGAGCTGGTTTTATGAAAAAAAAAAAAGATAAATCACTATTTAATTTGATTTAAAAAAAAAAGAAAACCAAATTACTAGTACCAAAAAATGAAGAGGGTAATACAACACCAATGAAAAGGAAGTTAAAGCAATTATTAGGAGCTATGTTGCCCAATTGCATTCCAATAAATCTGCAAACTAAGTGAAATAAATTAATATTTATAAAACTAAATTGCCCAGATTAAGGGAAGAGGAAATAGAATACCTAAATAGCCCTATCTTGGAAAAGCCATAAATGATCTCCCTAAAAAAAAAAAAAATCCCCGGGAACAGATGAATTTATAAATTAATTCTACCAAACATTTAAGGAATGATCAACCCCAAAATTATATAAACTATTTTTAAAAAACTAACCAACATTAAAGCAAATTTTAAAAATAAAAGATTAGCAAGGAGATAACATCAAGATGTCACAAAGATCATATAATATGACCTAGTAAGATTTATCCCATGAATGCAAGGCTAGTTATGTATTAGGAAAACCATAAGCATTATTAACCACATCAACAACAAAAATCATACAATTATCTCAATAGATGCAGAAAAAGCTTGTGACAAAATACAACACTCATTCCTATCAGAAAACACTAGAATTACAGGAATTGAACTTTCCTTAAAATGGTAACTAACATTAATCTAAAAACCATCAACAAGTATTATCTGTAATGAGGATAAGTTAGAAGCCTTCCCCATAAGATCAAGGATGAAGCAAGGATGCCTGTTAAAACTATTATTCAATACTGTAACTAAATACAGCATTAAGAAAAAGTAATTGAAGGAAAATTAGAATAGGCAGCAAGGGAACAACTCTCTTCAGAAGATATGATATCATCTAGGAGAATCCTAGAGGATCAGGTAAAAATCAGTTCAAATAATCAACAACACAAGCAAAGTTGTAGTTTATAAAACAAGACCATTTAATCATCAGCATTTCTATATATTATCAAAGTCCAGCAGAGATAGAAAAATTTAAATTAACTGTAGATAATATAAAATTCTTGAGTCTACCTACCAACATAAACCCAGACACTATATGAACACAATTATAAAACACTTTTCACACAAATAAAGTGAGATCTAAACAACTAGGAAAAATATTAATTGCTCATAGATAGATCAATCTAATATGATAAAAATAACAATTCTACCCAAGTTAATTTTATTCAGTGACATATCAAATTACTACCAAAAATTATTTTATAGAACTAGGAAAAAAGAAAAACAACAAAATTCATTTGGAAGAACAAACGGTCAATAATATCAAAGGAATCAATTAAAAATTTTCATAAGAAGTTGGCTTGGGAGGCAGCTAGGTAGCTCAATGGATTGAGAGCCAGGCCTAGAGATGGGAGGCACTGGGTTCAAATCTGGCATCAGACACTTCCCAGCTGTGTGACCCTAGGCAAGTCACTTGACCCCCATTGCCTAGCCCTTACACCACCCTTCTGCCTTGGAGCCAATACACAGTATTGACTCCAAGAAGGAAGGTAAGGGTTTAAAAAAAAAAGAAAGCCCTTATCTGTATCAGATTAAAACTTCATTACATAGCAATAACCATCCAACCAATATAGCTAGCCCTGACTAAGAAACAGAGTTGTGGCTCCGGGGAATAAGAGCAAGCACACAAGACACAGCAGGGAATGGCCACAGTTATCTAGTGTTTGGCAAACATGAATTATGGCAACAGCCATCAATGACTATGGAATGACTGAACAAGCTGTGGTATATGGGGGTGCTGAAATACTATTGTGCTATAAGAAATGATCAGCAGGGTGCTCTCAGAAAAAGCTGACAAGACTTCTATAAACTGATTCAAAGTGAAATGAGTAGAACCAGAAGAATATTGTACACAGTAACAGTGATACTGTATGATAATCAACTGCAAATGTAAACCTAGCTATTCCAAAAAACATAAAGATCCAAGACAATTCCAAAGGACTTACAATAAAAAATACTATCTACCTCCAGAGAGAAATGATGGAGCTGAATACAGAGTGAAGCAGATTTTAAAAACTTTTTTACTCTTGGCTTTTTGTAGGTTTTTTTGGTCTGTTTTGCAATATTATTAATGAGGAAATGTTTTGCTTGACTGCATGTGTATGATCTCCATCAAACTGCTAGTTTTCTCAAGGAGAGGACAGAGTTTGGAAAACTTTTTTTTTTTAAGCCCTTACCTTCCGTCTTGGAGTCAATACTGTGTATTGGCTCCAAGGCAGAAGGGTGGTAAGGGCTAGGCAATGGGGGTCAAGTGACTTGCCCAGGGTCACACAGCTGGGAAGTGTCTGAGGCTAGCCATCTTTATTTTTAATGTTGCCTTGTCTTAGAAATCACAATTTGTAATTAGAAAAAAAAAGTCTGCCTGAAACAAAATAAATTCTTCTCCAGCTCCATTACACTTATCATTTGTACATCTTGTAAAGATCTTATTTTTATACTCTGGTTCCCTTCAGTATTGTATGTACCGTACTTTTAGGGGTAAATGACTAATTTTGTATTTATTTTCACTTCAGATGATAGAAGTGGTCTGATTCATTCCACTATCCATTCTTTCTTTACCAGGCCCAGACCTTGATGACAAGTTTTTACATTTTCTTTTGTAATCTTCCCACAGTAAGATGAAAGTTGTTTTGCTTGTAACAATTCCTTCTCAAACTCTATACTCTATAACTTAATCCTTGCTTAACACTCCCTATCCCCACTAGTTTCTCTGTTGAATTCCATGTATTTCTATACCAAACTCTTTGAACAGGTGTATGTATTCAGTCATCCTTTGCTTGGTCAGGTAAGACTGGGGTTCATAAAGATGCCTCACATTCCCCCACCTTTCCTTCCCATTCTTCCAAATTACTCAAAAGGTATCTTTTCTTCCTTTTTTTCTTTCATTCTTTATTACCAAAGAACATTTTAAACCCACATCCAAACCCTAAGTTTCTTTGGTTTAGTTTTCTGTGACCCTTGAAGACAAGAGGGATTTTGGAGGGACGAATTCTCTTCTCTATTAATATATGCACTTCTATAGAATCCAAATTCTTCAAAGAAAAGTTAAATGAGCTACGGGAAAAAATGGACAGTAAAACTTTACTAGTTGGGGATTTCAACTTTCTCCCCTTCTCTGAGCTAGATTAAACTCTTTTTAAAAAAGAAAAAATTAAGGAGAGGAATAGCATTTTAGAAAACTTAAGTTATAACTCTGAGGGATTTACGAGAAAAAGCACTATTCACATTCAGAGGAAAAACTGTAGGAGTAAAAACACCAAAAAAAAAGAAAGAAAAAAACACACAAAAACAAACAAAAAACTGCTTGATTACATGGATTGAAGGGGATATAGTTAGGGGATGTAGACTCTAAATGATCATCTTAGTGCAAACATCAACAACATGGAAATAGGTTCTGATCAAGGACACATGCAATACCTAGAGGAACTGTGTGTCAGCTAGGGGAAGGGTGAGTGAAGGGGAGGGAGGGAAGGAAGTAATATGATTCTTGTAACCAAAGAATAATGTTCTAAATTGACAAAATAAAATTTAAAGAAGGAAGAAGAAAAGTTAAGTTATAACAGCCCTCTGGAGAAAACTAAACAAGTGTTTATATGGTATATGGCACCTTCACAAAAAAATAACCATGTATTACATATATTAAGGCATAAAAATCTCACAACCAAATGCAGAAAAACAAAATAAATAGATCCTTTTCAGTTTATATTACAATTAAATATATGTGTGTGTTCAATAAAGGATTATGGAAACATCAAAAATTAGTTAGAGAAGTAGCTAGGTGGCTTAGGGCTTAGTGGATAGAGCACAAGTCCTGGAGTCAGGAAGAACTAGGTTCAAACCTGGCCACAGACACTGAGACACTGTGTGACCCTGGTTGTCATTTAATACCAATTGCCTAGACCTTGCCCTTTTGTCCTAGAGTTGTTACAGAAAGGATTAAAGTAATTAATTACATACTAAATAGCCTAATCCTATAAAATGAATGGAAGGGTAGCTAGACAGTTCAGTAGACTGAGAGCCAGGCCTAGAAAGAGACTTGAGGTCCTTGCCTCAGGCACTTCCTAGCTGTGTGACCCTGGGCAAGTCATTTAACCCCCATTGTCTAGCCCTTACAACTCTTCTACCTTGAAACCAATATATAATCTTGAATCTAAGATGGGGCTTAAAAAAAAAAGAACAAAAAATGGGTCAAAGAACAAATTATAGAAACAATAAACGATTTCATTAAAGGGACATCATTGAGACAATATATAAAAATTTATGGGATGGAGCCAAAGCAGTACTTGGGAGAAAATTTATATCTCTAAACACTTACATCAATTATTTAGAGAAAAATGAGATCAATGAATTGAGCAAGTAACTAAAAAAAAGTAGAAAATGAATTTTAAACCTCCAATTAAACACCAAAATTGAAATGCTGAAAATCAATAGAGATTAATAAAATAGAAAGCTAAAAAACAAAAACAAAAACAAAACAAAACAAAAACCAACTGAACTAATAAAACTAGGAGCTGGTTTTATGAAAAAAAAAAAAGATAAATCACTATTTAATTTGATTTAAAAAAAAAAAGAAAACCAAATTACTAGTACCAAAAAATGAAGAGGGTAATACAACACCAATGAAAAGGAAGTTAAAGCAATTATTAGGAGCTATGTTGCCCAATTGCATTCCAATAAATCTGCAAACTAAGTGAAATAAATTAATATTTATAAAACTAAATTGCCCAGATTAAGGGAAGAGGAAATAGAATACCTAAATAGCCCTATCTTGGAAAAGCCATAAATGATCTCCCTAAAAAAAAAAAAAATCCCCGGGAACAGATGAATTTATAAATTAATTCTACCAAACATTTAAGGAATGATCAACCCCAAAATTATATAAACTATTTTTAAAAAACTAACCAACATTAAAGCAAATTTTAAAAATAAAAGATTAGCAAGGAGATAACATCAAGATGTCACAAAGATCATATAATATGACCTAGTAAGATTTATCCCATGAATGCAAGGCTAGTTATGTATTAGGAAAACCATAAGCATTATTAACCACATCAACAACAAAAATCATACAATTATCTCAATAGATGCAGAAAAAGCTTGTGACAAAATACAACACTCATTCCTATCAGAAAACACTAGAATTACAGGAATTGAACTTTCCTTAAAATGGTAACTAACATTAATCTAAAAACCATCAACAAGTATTATCTGTAATGAGGATAAGTTAGAAGCCTTCCCCATAAGATCAAGGATGAAGCAAGGATGCCTGTTAAAACTATTATTCAATACTGTAACTAAATACAGCATTAAGAAAAAGTAATTGAAGGAAAATTAGAATAGGCAGCAAGGGAACAACTCTCTTCAGAAGATATGATATCATCTAGGAGAATCCTAGAGGATCAGGTAAAAATCAGTTCAAATAATCAACAACACAAGCAAAGTTGTAGTTTATAAAACAAGACCATTTAATCATCAGCATTTCTATATATTATCAAAGTCCAGCAGAGATAGAAAAATTTAAATTAACTGTAGATAATATAAAATTCTTGAGTCTACCTACCAACATAAACCCAGACACTATATGAACACAATTATAAAACACTTTTCACACAAATAAAGTGAGATCTAAACAACTAGGAAAAATATTAATTGCTCATAGATAGATCAATCTAATATGATAAAAATAACAATTCTACCCAAGTTAATTTTATTCAGTGACATATCAAATTACTACCAAAAATTATTTTATAGAACTAGGAAAAAAGAAAAACAACAAAATTCATTTGGAAGAACAAACGGTCAATAATATCAAAGGAATCAATTAAAAATTTTCATAAGAAGTTGGCTTGGGAGGCAGCTAGGTAGCTCAATGGATTGAGAGCCAGGCCTAGAGATGGGAGGCACTGGGTTCAAATCTGGCATCAGACACTTCCCAGCTGTGTGACCCTAGGCAAGTCACTTGACCCCCATTGCCTAGCCCTTACACCACCCTTCTGCCTTGGAGCCAATACACAGTATTGACTCCAAGAAGGAAGGTAAGGGTTTAAAAAAAAAAGAAAGCCCTTATCTGTATCAGATTAAAACTTCATTACATAGCAATAACCATCCAACCAATATAGCTAGCCCTGACTAAGAAACAGAGTTGTGGCTCCGGGGAATAAGAGCAAGCACACAAGACACAGCAGGGAATGGCCACAGTTATCTAGTGTTTGGCAAACATGAATTATGGCAACAGCCATCAATGACTATGGAATGACTGAACAAGCTGTGGTATATGGGGGTGCTGAAATACTATTGTGCTATAAGAAATGATCAGCAGGGTGCTCTCAGAAAAAGCTGACAAGACTTCTATAAACTGATTCAAAGTGAAATGAGTAGAACCAGAAGAATATTGTACACAGTAACAGTGATACTGTATGATAATCAACTGCAAATGTAAACCTAGCTATTCCAAAAAACATAAAGATCCAAGACAATTCCAAAGGACTTACAATAAAAAATACTATCTACCTCCAGAGAGAAATGATGGAGCTGAATACAGAGTGAAGCAGATTTTAAAAACTTTTTTACTCTTGGCTTTTTGTAGGTTTTTTTGGTCTGTTTTGCAATATTATTAATGAGGAAATGTTTTGCTTGACTGCATGTGTATGATCTCCATCAAACTGCTAGTTTTCTCAAGGAGAGGACAGAGTTTGGAAAACTTTTTTTTTTTAAGCCCTTACCTTCCGTCTTGGAGTCAATACTGTGTATTGGCTCCAAGGCAGAAGGGTGGTAAGGGCTAGGCAATGGGGGTCAAGTGACTTGCCCAGGGTCACACAGCTGGGAGGTGGCTGAATCCAGATTTGAACCCAGTGCCTCCCATCTCTAGGCCTGGCTCTCAATCCATTGAGCTACCTAGATGCCCCCTAGAGTTTGGAAAACTTTAAAAAAATTTTTGTTTACATGTAAATGAGAAAAAATGAAAAAAAAAAACAACATATGTATCCCCCCTCCCCCCCCAAAAAAACAAACAAAAACCCCCAGATTTGCATTTAAATCTAATTTAGGCCAAGGGTTCTAAGGACTTGGGGTCCATAAATTTTGTTGGAAAAAAATTACATTTATATTTTCTTTAATCTCTACGTGAAATTTTGCATTTTCTTCAATTAAGAATGTAGGCCATAAATCATTATTATGAGAAGGGGTCCACAGGTTTCATCAGACTGTCAAAGGGGTACATGACATAAAAATAAGGTGAAGGAACCTTGATTTAGATATTATCAAATGGGATAATATTTGGTGCTTACTAGGTTATGGCTGGCTTATATTATTTACTTCCAATTGCTCAAATGTATTTACCTTCTTAAGTTTCTCTCAATTTTGGTCCT
Organism: Monodelphis domestica; assembly: GCF_027887165.1. Classification (NCBI taxonomy): domain Eukaryota; kingdom Metazoa; phylum Chordata; class Mammalia; order Didelphimorphia; family Didelphidae; genus Monodelphis; species Monodelphis domestica. Next base: position 264,038,682 of record NC_077231.1, read on the forward strand.
ACTAATAAAAAAAATGTTCTCATCTCTGGTACTTTCATCAGAAATCCTTGATGGTCCTCTATTCTATTACAGGTCTATTTTTCCTCATACCAGAATGATTCTATTTTATAGGTTAATTTATCTTGGTTCTAAGTCTTAATTTTTCACCATTTTAGAATACTGTATTTCAAGATTTTTCCCCCCTCTTTTACTGTAGCTGTAATAATTTTAGGGTGATACTCTCTGGTTCCTTGGTCCCTGAAAGTTCTTTCTGAATGCATTCAGTATTTTTTCTTTGACCTGGAAGCTCTGAATTTAGCTCTAACATTCTGAGACTTTCATCTTTGGGTTTCCTTTCAGGAGTTGACTAGTGGATTCTTTTTATTCTCATCTTGCCTACTGATTCTAAAAGCTCTGAGCAGTTTTCTTTTATGACTCCTTGAAACAGGGTCTAGTTTTTCAGGAAGTTGAATAATGGCTCATGTTTTCAGGAAGTCCCATGAATCTTAAATTATCTCTCTTATAACCCATTTACTTGCTGCTATTTTTGAAAAATGGATATCTTACATTTTTTCTTTTACTTTAATCTTTAACATTTTCCTAATTAATTTTCAGTGAATTATCTTTGCCTCATTCTATTTTTCATGAAGTCTACTATTTGTATAAGGTTTTCCATGTTCTGTTCTAATATTCAATTTTTCCCCTAGAGCAGTGATGGTGAACCTATGACACAGGTGGCCAAAGGGATCAGGCAGAGCACTCTCTATGGGCACTTGGCCACCCTCCCTCCCCAATTGCTACCCCCAGGGTGTGTTACTAGAAAGGCAGAGGGATTTGGGCAGAGCTGCTCCCCTCCCTCTCTCCAGCATGCCCTTCCCTATGTGAGGAAAGGGGTATGTGGCAATGACACAACATGAGATCTCTAAAAGGTTCGCCATCACTGGCCTAGTCTTTTTTATTATTATTAATGCTTACACTTAACAGAATAATAATATTGTAAATCATTTCCCTTAAGAAAATAGTAATATTTATTCTTACATTTAAAAAACATTAAAAAGTAATCATTTGATTTCATATAATTTAGGGAATGAAATATCAGAACTCTGGTGATAAATCAAAATACTTAAATACTCAGAATGGCACCCTGACCAGCACAGAAATAGCTATGCTTACAACTTCATTAGCAACAATATTTTAAAAGCACCATAGGTTTTTCCTTTCCCCAGGTAGTAACTCAGACCAAACTTTTCCTAAGCCCCAGAATGGGATATCCCTGCCATCTATTTCCAGTGTATTTCATTAATTTACCCTTCCCCATCCTCCTCAGTTCTCTACTTCACCAAAAATCATTTGACTTGATCTCTTCCACCCTACCCTACATGTCTTAAACACAAGGTTTCTAGTTATAGTTTTGTCATCACAACCAAATGTCTATTATTTAAGTATTTTTAAAATTTTTTTATTTACAAAAGTCTCTAAGTAAGGGCTCACCTAAATGTAAATACAATACATGCAGCATTAGAATAGAAACCAAAAGTATATTAGTACTTTTGAAGTGATCAAACATTCCAAATTGTTTTTCTCTGAAAAATTCTGTTGTTTCAGCTGAAAAAATTGCTATTGGGTTCAACTCCTGGGTCTCCTATGTCCTACATATGTGCCTTTGTGTTGCTGTGGGAAAAGTTGTGTATGTGAAGTCAGAAGACAAGGTCCAATGGTCAGCTCTGTCAGTTCTTCCCTGTGAATTGTTGGACAAGTCACTTTTATCCTCTTTGATGAAGGAGATGAACTAAATTGCTACTAACATGGGAATGATCTCTTTAGGCTTCATTTTCCTCTTCTGTACAATGATCAGTATAAATTAGGTGGATTTCTGAGGTCCTTAAAATCTCCAGGTCCTATGAGACAGTGAGTTCAATGTTTTTTCCTGTCACTCACACCATCCCCCACCCTCAATAAATGGTCCAGTATAGTAGAACTGTAAGGTAAGAAAAAGAATCTCACATATTTAGAAATATACAAGTGTTGATAGATCTTAAAATGTTTTCTATGGCATATTTTACTGTCCTAATAAAATGTCAGCTACAGAACAGTGATTGGTGTTCAGTACATTAATATGCTTTATGTATAGAAGGGAAACTTTCTAAGTATTTTTTCCTGACTACTAGATATACATACATTTAAATGCTCAATCAAAACCAAACTTTTCTCATTTGATACTTTTAATTTTAGCTCTTAAAAGATAAATATCTATGATCCCCAAAGACAATAAAAGATCATATTTGATGATTTTTTTTATCTCTCCCCTAAAGTCATACGTTCTTTCATCAGTTGCTATGTCTGTTCATAAGGCAAGAAAAAGAGATAAGAGAGTTCTCCACTGTTACCCTTGCAATGCCAGGAGAATGAGAGCATTTAGCAGAGAGTCTTTAGCAGAGAGTATGGATCCCCTGAAGATATGAAAGAGCGGCACAGTTTGGGTTGGCATAGAAGAGACCTTACCTGAATCACTGAAAGAAACTCTTGAATCAATGAGATCATGGATTTGAGTATAATAATTAAGTCATGACAAGAAATACTATTCAAAAGGAGGGTCCAAACATTCATTATACTGTACTGGGTTTAGATCATACTAAATGTTTTCCAATATTAGTTGAAAGTCAATTGGGCTAGAAGAATTTTTTCTTCAAAATATTAACATTATCAGTATCAATGCTAGATGACATTCTATTTTTAAAATGTTTGAAATTCATGATCTATGTTTCTAAGGAAGTCTAAAAAGACATAAAATGGTTAATATTTTGAATTGATACTGTTTTAGAATAAAAAAAGAATTTAAAGTTTCATTAATTAACTAAAATTTTTGTGTCAACCCAAGGTAAATCTGAGAGACTAACGAACCTAGAAAATAAAAAGTAATCTTCTAATTTACCCTCTTCCTGGTCCAGTTCTTTCTAGCTCTATATGATCTTATGATCTTTTTAAAAACCTATGATTCCTAAGACATACACAAGAAATATGTATTATTTCCCAATGGCCATGTCAGCACAAATCATGAGATAAGGCAATTTTTCCTGCTAATAATTAGTTCCCCTCAAAGGAGACAAAAGGCACTTAATGACAAGAATAAATCCAGTGACCTTGTAGATCACTGTAATTACTTGCCTGAGTTGTAGCAACAGCAGTGGTTACAGATGATGTGGCGGAAGGAGACAAACTTCCTACTTGTTGCAAATGACCAGAAGACTGTGGAGGTAAATGAGAACTGGAAACAGGAGTACTGGATCCTGAGCCAGATACTGCATTCGGAAATGATACTGCTACATCATTGCTGCTATAAATACCTAAAAGAAAAGATATTTTCTTGTGTTAACTGAAATCCAAAATTAATCAACAAGGTACATCAATGTATTCTCCATAAGAAAATAAGAGGAAACAAAGCTCAGAGTAGTGGTAATGCTAACCACCAACTTCCAAATACTAACTTCTTAAAGATCCTTAAGACTGACTACTTATTTTTTAGGGATCAAAAATTCAATTTTGACAATTCATTGAAAATTGGAATTATCAAAGCTATGGGAAATAGGAAAACATTTCTTTACAAAGTTTAGGGGTGAAAAGGCAGATTTTTTATCATAGCTAATGATAAAGAAGATAGGGAAGAATTATGGACTGTGAGCAAGAATGTGTCTTGGAGCTTGCTTTTTCCATTATTCCCATGGCCATTTTGCATTCTTTTCTCTGTTTCCTGCCCTGCAGCCTATAAACATCAGTAAATTTACCCTATCCTTAAAAACAAAACAATGATGAAATCCCATCACTTTTTACTAATATCCCCTTCAAACTATGTTTCTATTTCTTTCTCTTTTTTTAGTGGCCAAATTTCTTACAAAAGTCCTTTAAGGCCATTTATTGCTTTTTCATTTCTTTTGTTCTTACCCCTTTTGCAATCTGACTTCATCTCTTACAGACACTAGTTACTAAGTCTTTTCTCAAACCACGTTTCCCTACCTTTTTGAAGTTTGGGACAATGGTGACCACTCCTTTTACACATCAAGACTCCAAAGCACTGATAATTCCTGGTTTTCCTCTAGAAAGTTGGACTATTCCTCTATCCCCTTAGCAGGGTCATCAATCTTGCTTTTCTCCCACTAAACAATGCTATCTTCCAAGGCTTTGTCCTAGGCTCTCTTCTCTTTAAACTGTCTTCTTTTAGAGATTTCATCTTTATTTTCTCAACTCAACAGACTTACCCAATCTCTCTATGCACAGATCACCAACTATCAACATTCATTAAAAAATTTACTATTGAGGAGGCTGCTTGGTGTAGAATCTGTGTGATCTTTGACCAAGTCCTGTTTACCTATCTGGTCTAAATCTCTTCATCTGAAAAATGAAGTTGTCAGAATAATGGCCTCAGAGGTTCCTTGAGCTCTGGACCTGAGACCTTATTTACCTGAGCAAGGACTCATGGTGCCAAAAAAAAAAAAAAAGACCATTTCTCCTCTCTTAGAGCTTCCACTCTACTGGTTCTCTTGATCTCTGATCTCACACTGGACTTCTCCAGCTGGCTATGCTATTTGTATCTAAATTCAACATGTACAACAGAACTGATTATTTTCCCTCCTACCTAAAACAATGTTTCTTTTTGTGACTTGAGTTGATAAGTTCCCTGTCCTCACAGGTACTCCGCTTTCATGACTTCAAAGTGATCTCGAATTCTTCCTTCAATTCCCCATACCCAATTAGTTCTACTGGATCTTATTTAATTCTACCTCCAAAATAATCTTCTACTGATCCTTTCTATTCATTAATAATCATTCATCTCTCACATGGATTACTTCAAATAGTCTTGATTCCAATCAATCTACTCTCCAACCTATCTTCTCCACAACTAAAACTATCTTCTTAAGTCTCAAGTCTGACCATGTCACTACTATATTAAATAACTTTAGAAGCTCTCTACCTCCTCTAGGATAAAAAACAAACTCCACAATCTGGAATTAAAATCATATGACTCTCTCATGCAAACCTAACTTTCCAGTCTTATTTCAAATCTCAGGGGGCATCTCTGGACCTTCAAACCAGCTGAGGCCCCATGCCCTGGAATAACTCCCTTCCAGTTTCTAGCCTTAGAATCCTTGCTTCCATTAAGTTTCAGGTTAGTTATCATTTCCCAGGCAAAGGCTTCCCCAATCTCAGCCAAAAAGGACTCATATCTTCCCCATCAAATTATCTTATAGTTTGATCTATGTGCATACATTTAAAATTCCTTAAAGGCAAGTGTGATTTTTATTCTTTTGCTTGTGAGGACGCCTGGACCTTGGAGATGGCATATGTATGACCAGCATGTGTTGTATTTTAAATATTACAGGAAAAAAATATAACTAGGATTATGATTACTCATAAGTCAAAAAAGAATTTCAGTAGTTTCACGTAATAAGTTTTTTTAAACTCTTCTGGTTCAGAACTGGATACTAAGTATTGATTCTAGAGCAAAAAAAGTGATGAGGGATAGGCAAATGAAGTTAAATAATTTGCCCAGGGTCACACAAGTAGGAAGTTCTGTAGTTTCAAAAAGCAATAATGTACTAAAGAACATATATAGCTGGATATCCCCCCCCACAATGAAATTTTATTCAATGCTGCCAAATGTCTTCCTGACACACTGCTTTTAACATATATTACCCTCTTGCTTCAGTATCTCAAAAGAATAGCTCTCGACTCGAGTCCAAAGTCTCAAAAAATCTTTATATCCACTAGTAGTCAATATATCTGTCCTCTGGGAAATGTCATATTGACTTTTCAACCAAAGCTTTATATTTATGAAATACAGCTTTTTGGCAATTATATGTAATGGCTAAATACCATTCCCTCTCAATTATCCATACTAATGGAAAAAATGTCACAGATATTAATGGTCTGAAATTTGAAAAGGGAAGATGGCTTAAGAGGAATGGAAGCTTATCAAGTAAAATTCTTACAATAAAAAAATAATGCCAATGAAGCAAAGGGAGAGTTTTCTGTCTAAAGAGAACCATGTTACTATGTTACTATAAAAAGAGTTCTCTGAGAAGCTTAGAGCTCTAATAGCATCAGAAAATCTACAATATGCTCACAATAAACTAAATATTGCTCAAAATAAAGACCACAAATAGGGAATTTTTAAAAAAGGAATACTAGGGAAAAGGGGGGAAAAAGAGGAAATAATGATTATAGCAGATGGGTTAACTGATGAATAGCAAATATAGGGGCTGGGAAGAAAGGTCTAACAGTGCAGCCCCTCCCACATGAAGATTTATTCACAACAAAGGAAATAAGATTATTATGACATGATTTGCATCTATTACATAAGCACTGTCATCATTTGCTTTTTTTCTGTCAAGAAAAAATCTTGACTGAAAAGAATTTTAAAATGACTGAGAGAATTGAAATCCAAAATAAATTAAAAGGCAGAGAAGAACATATAGCTGGACTAGATGATTTCAAGTCACAAAATGGCTAAATGAACTAGGTAGGCTTAAATAAGTTATATTTTAGGGGCTAAATTCAAGTCCTAGCTGAAACCTCACCTTGTACAAAAGCCTTTCCTAATTCCCCTTGATGTTAGTGTATTTTCTCTGCTAATTATTTCCAATTTATCATGCATGTTCTTTGTTTGTATACCTAGTTGCTTGCATGTTGTCACTTCTGTTAGACTGTGAATCTTCTGGAGAACAGGGACTATTTTTTTGCCTTTCTTTTTATCCACAGCACTTAATCAATGTTTATTGACTGGAAGAACAGAACTGTTCCAAGACTGGAAAAATGCAAATATTTTTCGTAACATTCAAAATGGAGAAACAGATCCTGTCTCCTCCACACTGTGCAAGATATACTACATACAGCTGGAAACTGGAACGAAATGCTTCTTGACACCACAGAGCATGGTCCAGAAAAAGCCAGGTGACCACTTGGAGATTTGAAAAGGAGACTTATTAAAGCACTGTGGTGATGTCTTTTTGCCTCTTTCACATAAGTCAAATAACTCCTAAAACTAGAAACACATTATTAAAGTACATTTTACATAGCAGTGGTCTTCAAATACCTGAAAGCTTATCACATAAGGACTATTCCTAGACTCTATATTCATTCTGTATATGGCTCTAGATGACACACTTGGAGCAATGGAAGACTATTTCTACATCATAATTTGAATGATCTGCTTTGTGAAGTAACAAACTCCCCATCACCAGAAGTAAATCTGCTGAAGTTATATGACTGCTTAGGAATTAAATATTCTATAGGGCATTTGTGCAAGTGCTTGGATTAAATAATTCCTCTAAGGTTCCGGCTAATTCCCATTCCATGAAGGATGATGGACGAGATGATCAACAAATATAATGAGAACACAGACATTCCAAGTAGGACAGAAGAGTCCAGAAAAGGCTAAGAACTAGGAGTGGTCCATTTTGGCTAAAGGATGACTAAAGTAGAGTCCTATGAAATAAGAATATGAAATAAATTAGAACCACACTGTGGAAGATTTTGAATGTCAAGCTAAGGAAAAATTATCTTTCATTGGGTAAGCAGGAGAGATGCTCTGAAGGTTTTTGAGCAGGCAAATGATATATTCAGACCTTCGTATTAAGGTTTCTTTGAAAAGAATATGAAAGCTAGGCTTAAGGGGGGAAGGGAAAATGAACTGAGGCTGTTAGAATGGTTCAGGAGAAAATGAGACAATGTTCTAAATAACACTGATCTAGATAAAACCAACATCAAAGCTAAGGGGTTTTTGTTGTTGTTGTTGATGTCAAACTTTCAAAGGGTGGAGGTTCTGGCTTTCTTTTTATAAGATTGAGAATAAAATGGAAAAACTTTTATTGTAAACTGAAGGCACTAGTGAAAAAGTCTTTTTCAGTGTACATTTGATCTAAAAGAGAGCTTTTGGAAAATAATCCCTAAGCTTTGGACTTTTAGGAGAAAGGGATAGGTTTGGGCTACATAAACGCATGAACAAAACTGACATGTATTAATTAGAAATTAATTGTTTTCAAATGCAGAGTAATTTAATGCATCATATGCTATCTCTCAACTGATCCTAAAGCACTTTCAAAGATATATGCCCTAATGGAATAAGAATATATTACAGTCACAGAAAATGATCAAGGATTCTTCAGAAAGGATAAGAGAGAAGGGTGATAGATGGGTGGGTGAAGGAGGCATAAAATTAGTACCTCAGGAATCCAGGAGGTTGGCAAGAGAGTCAGTATAGAAATGGCACGAAGCATTTACTAAGTCTGAAGTTTGATTCAGAAGATATAGGTCAAAAGTAAAGATGTGGGTAATTAAAAACATGAAAAATTAAAAACACAAATCACACTGTTCCTGCTCACTCATCCCAAAGACTGTGACAAAGCAGCTATGTTCTATTGACTACCAGTTTTATAAAGAAAGCCTCAGATATGACATTAAGAGGAAGTGGCTCATTAAGGAGCATAACTATCAAGAGGAGGCTAATGCAGTAATTGACCAGAAAATATAGTAGACTTCTTTAATTTTACTTTTTATACATTGTTTAAAAAAGCTAAAGCTCCATGCAAATCTAAGCATTTGTCTTATTTTTAAAATGTATATCTGTTTTTGAACAATGATACAAGTATAATCCAGTGGAATTGCTCATCAGCTCAAAGATGGAGGGGGGCGGGAGGGGGGAGATAGCGGAGGGAAAGACTGTGAATCATGTAACCATGGGAAAATACTCAAAAGAAGAATAAAATAAAATGTATACCTGGGGGCAGCTGGGTGGTTCAGTGGATTGAGAGCCAGGCCTGGAGACAGGAGGTCCTCTGACATTTCCTAGTTGTGTATCCCTGGGCAAGTCACTTATTTCCCACTGCCAAGTTCTTACCACTCTTCTGCTTTGGAACTGGTACTTAATATCAATTCTAAGACAGAAGTTAAGGGTTGTTTTTTTGGTTTGTTTGTTTGAGTTTTTTTTTTTAAGTATATCCCTGTCCTTTATTTCCATAAAGATCTCTATTACTGATTTTTGTTTTTTAACTCAAAAAGTAACAAATAAAGCAAATGTGAAATCTGGTGATGACTACATGCAAAAAAAAAAATAATAATAATAACCAAAGACCACCCTACTACTACTCTTACAATTTCAAAGGAGGCAAGTGACAATGGTAGACCACAAAGTACAATATCTCCAGAGTAAGAGCACTTGGGTTTAAATTTCAGTTCTGTAAATTCTATCTTTGAGATTCAGGGAAGGGTCCTGTAGCCTCTCCAGGATCAATATGCTCAGGGAGGCATATTTTTCTGGACACATACAATGTAGAAATTTTTTCTACTTTACTATGAATATTGTTAACAAGAGTTTTCATTTTTTCTACCCCAGGAGTAAAGGTAGGCAAGAAAAAGGAGAAAGAAAGGTTATTTTCAAATCTAAGTCAAATTCACCAAAGTACTACCACAAATTCAAACTTTAAAAAATAGTACAATCTCAGAGTTGTCTGTCAACAATTTCTCTGAGTGAGAAGATATGGTGAAGTATTTGATCATATCTTGTCTCTTCCCCACTATTTAAAACATCCCCTGGGAAGCATTGAGAGCCTAGTCCAGAGCTGGGAGATCTGGCCTCAGACACTTCCTAGTTGTGTGACCCTGGGCAAGTCACTTAACCCCCATTGTCTACCCCTTACCACTCTTCTGCCTTGGAACCAATACAAATAATTGATCCTCAGAAAATGAGGACTGAAAAAAAATCCCTGAGTAGTTTTTTAAAATTAAATGATGAAATTATTATACTCTTTTAACAGAAAAATCAAGCTATACATAAGGGAGATCCACCGTTTTCAATATGTCTTTTTCTTATTTTATTTGAGGTTCATTAAGTTTAGAATATTTTTTAAAAAAGAAAATTCCTTGACTTTTAAATTTGACTTTTTGTTCATACCTACAGAGGGTTTCACAAATTCCTTGTAAATATTTCCCACATCATCTCAAAGCAAATTCTCATGTAGATTTTACTTTCAATTTTCCCTGCTTGTAATGTTTTTAGCCCCTTAGATTTTTCTACATCTTTTTGTTGCTCAATCTTTTTTCCTTGGTCCTCATAGAAATAATCTCTGATTGCTAAAACCTATTTTTCTGATAATTCATTTTTTTAAATTGTCAGTTAATGATTTTTTCCTTTGTGTTCTAAAAACTGAAGATTCCATCAATTTAAAAAACTTTTTATCCATATACTTTTGCATTCAGAATTCATCTCTCTGAATACCAATCAAATTACCAAAATATTACTTTCTAGAGCTAGAAAAAAAAATAGGAAAGTTCATCTGGAAGAACAAAGTGTCAGGAATATTAAAGCAAACTGATGAAAAAATTTAAAAGACCAAGGAAATTCTACAAATCTATAATTGTCCATACAAGTTGGGTCTGATTAAGAAATAGAAAGGGGGATGGCTCAGTGGAACAGATTAAATACACAATAGATTCAGAAGAGAATTGACATAGTAACCCAATGTTTAAAAAATCTAATGATCCTGGCTATTGGGGAAAAGAATCCATCATTCAAGCAAAACTGTGTGAGAAAACAGAAAGTCATTAGGCAGAAACTAGACATAAACCATTATCTCTCATTATATGCTAAAAGTAAGTTCAAAAGATGAACATAATCCATTTTCTCATAAAAGGTGACATCAACAGACATTAGTGAAGCATGGAAGAAATTATCTTCAAAATCAATGGAAAGTGGAAAATTTTATGACCAAACAAGAGCCAGAGAGGTTCTCAGCAGGTAAAATAAATAACTTTGATATAAAATTATAAAGTTTGTGAATAAAAAAAAAAACCAATGCAGCAAAAATTAGGGGAAAGGAGCCTAATTTTTAAGAATAAAAGACATGTGCCAAGTGATAACCAAACAAAGGGAACAAACAGGCAGTTTTCAGAGGAAGAAGTTATCAAAAACTATTTGAAAAAAAAAAAGCAAGTTCTAAATCAATAATAATTAAAGAAATGCAAATTAAAACAACTCTGAGGAACCATCTCATACCTCTAAAATAGTAAAAGTAACAAAAAAGGCTGGGGGGGTGGGGGTGGGGGTGGAAGACAAACTGATCCAACCATTTGGGAAAGTAATTTGAAACTCTACTTCAAAAGTTATTAAATGTCCATACCCTTTGACATGATAATACCACACCTAGGTAACCCAAAAAAAGATAAAAAAATGATGGAGATAGTTTCAGGAAAACCTATGAAGGCTTGCCCAAATTGACGCAAAGAGAAGGGGACAAGAACCAGGAGAACAATTTATATAATAACATCAACATCATAAAGATAATCAACTTTGAAAGTCTTAGTAAATCTGACCAACACAATGGTCAGCCCCAGTTACAAAGGACTCATAATAAAATGTGGTATTCAACTTCAGAGAGAGCTGACATTCTGTGTACAGCTTGAAGCTTATTTTCTTTCTTTTTCTCTCTTCCTCTTTCCTTCCTTCCTGACATGGCTAATATAAAAATTTGTTTTGCATCATTATACATATTTTTAATAGGCTTTATTTTAATTGCCTTCAAAAATCCTTGATGTTCTATGAATATCTCAAATTAAACACCTCTAAAACAGAACTCTTTATTTCCCTCCTGGCTCCCCATCCCAACTCTCTACTAAATCTCATTTCTAATAAAAACACAATCAAATCTTTGTTGCCTAAGAGAATAGTGAATCTTGGCATCATCCTTGATTTCTCAGTTTCTCTTTTTTCTTATAGCCAATCCTAAATCCAAATCTTTTCATTTTTAATGTGTTCCACATCCCTCTTATCTGTCTCCATCTCTCTCTACTTACACATTCATCAGTCTACTCCAGCCAAGACCACATTGCATCTGCACAACCACAAAGGCCTAAAACCTCTTACCTTAACTCTTTCTTTCCCTTCTACCACCTTGTCCACAATGTTACCAAAATAATCTTCAACAAGGACAAGTGACAATCATTTATTTTACTCCCTAACTTAATAAATTTTCTCTGATTCAGCCAGAATTAAATATAAGCTCCCTTATTTTCCCTTTCATAACGAAATTTTCATTTTAAAAAAATCTCTTAATTATTAAGCCGGTGTCTATCAAAAAGTGAAATCAGTGTCTATTAAGTACTAAGATGTACTACAACCATAAATGAGATAGGCTTGTAGGATACAAGTATAAAGAATGAAAGAATTCCTCCTTGCAAAGAGCTATATTTTAATGGAGACAACAAGTACATGTACAAATATGTATAATATAAACATAAGCTGAATAGATACTAATTGTCAAAAATTGTTAAATACAAGTCAGTTTGGGAAGGCATTAACAGAGGAAATCAAGTAAGGGGCTGCTTCCCTCCTCTGATGCCCATTTGCTATCAGCTCTGGGCTGCAGCTCCAAGAAGCAACCACACACTGGCACACTGTCTCTGCAGGTAGACTAAATGAGGTAGAGAGTAACCAACAAGCCTTAAATCCACCAGAGATTTAGGGGGTATGGAAGGGGCAAATGAGAACAATTTGTTCCAAATGCCATGAAGGGAGTACTGGTGGAATCATTAAAGATTGGCTAGACATGGAAAAAAGGTGCACTTATCTTGGCTTCTGTCATGCCAATGCATTTGGATCACTCTGAAAGACTGTAGCTAAGTCTCACTGAAATCCAATCTATTAACAGTCAGTTTGGTCTTCTTTGAGAAGGACAACAATTACCCAACAAAGGAAGAGAGGGACTGAAGCAAAGGTAAGGAGGGAGTGCTTTCCAGGTGCAGTCGGCACTCAATGCAAAGGGCACAGAGAAGGGAGACAGTATGGTATGTGAGAAACAGAGACCAGGTTAGCCACATTCAAAATGTGGGGTAAGTAGAAGGGAGAAAAAGTTCCAGGGAGGGTGGAAAGACAAGGTGAGGCCAGACTGCATAAAGCTATACAAGCTCATAGGGTAGTTGACATTTTGTTCTACAGATAAAAGGAAGGTGACATAGGGAAATAGCAGGATCCAATCTGCACTTAAAGAACATTTCTTTGGTAATATGTAAGAGGGGTGGGAGCACAAAAAACTTAGGGCAGGGAGAAAAATGAGGAAAGCTGCTGGCAATAATGAAGAAAAGTGGTTTTTGAGCTACTTTCGGGTCTCCTTTGTCTACACTTCCTTCTGAGCTTTCTCAATTTTCTCTTAAGAACTTCCATATCAACAAAGTCCAGCAGCAAGAGACAAAAAGAGAAATTGCATTTAAAAACCACACCAGACAATACTTGGGAATATATATTTACCAAAACAAACATGGGAATTAATGAAGACAATTACACAAATAAAGTCAGATCTAAACAAATGGAATTAATTGCTCAAGAGTAGGTCTGAGCTAATATAATAAAAATGACAATTCTACCTATTAATTTATTTATCCAATGCCATTCTAATCAAATTGCCAAAAAAGCTATTTTATAAAACTAGAAAAATAATAAGAAACTTCACTGGGTAGAACAAAAAGTCAAGAATATCAGAGAATAAATGAAAAACATGAAGGTAGACTAGGAGTACCAAATCCCACACTGTACCATAAAGCAGTAATCATCAAAACAATCTGATACCAGCTAAGAAAAAGAATGAATGGTGGATCAGTGGAAAAGATATGGAATAAATAATCTTAGCAGGCTAGTGTTTAATAAACCCAAAGATTTTAACTGCTGAAAAAACTGGAAAACAATTTGGCAGAAACTAAACATAAACCCATATTTATATGGGCCTATAGATGATTTAGACATAAAGGCTCATACTTAGGGGAGCATAAAATAGTTTACCTATCAGTCTATGAAGAAGGGAAAAATTTATGACCAAATAAGAGAGAGAGAACATTACCAGATGTAAAAGAAATAATTTTGATTATATTAAATTATAAAGCTTTTGCAAACTGGGGGCTAGGGGATTATAGCAAATTTCTCTAATGAAGGTCTCATTTCTCAAATTTATAGAGAACCAAGTCAAATTTAGAACAAATGGTCAAAGGATACGAACAAGCAATTTTCAGATGAAGACATCTAAGCTATCAATAATCATTTGAAAAAAATATTCTAAATCATCCTTGATTAGAGAAATGGAAATCAAAACAACTCTGAGGTACCACCTCATCCCCATCAGATTGGACAATATGATAGTAAAATGATAAACATTGAAAGAGATGTGGCAAAATTGGAAGACTAATGCATTGTTGGGAGTCATGAACCGATCCAACCAACTCCATTCTGAATGATTATTTGGAACTATGTCTAAACTACATAATCTTTGATTCTGTAATACCTCTACTGGTCTATAACCTAAAGAGATAATAAAAAAGGAGAAAGGACCCACTTGTATGAAAATATTTATAACTGCTCTTTCATGGAATCATTGATTTTTGTTTTGTCTACATTAGTTTTTAAGGAATTCACAAAGTGGTTCGGTTAACCACTTTATATTTTAAGCTCCTTATTGTCCTCCTTATTCTTTTCTCCACGGGATTTATTTCATTTTTACTCACTATTCATATCTTGCCTTGATGGGAAAACTATAAAAACACATCTTGCTTAAATATATTCTCAATGAAGAGATTAGTAAAAATCATACAAATATGGCAAATCTATAATTTAGGTGTATATATTGTTTAGCAGAACTACCCTTCTACACCACTTCCTTATCTTTGGAATTGACCTTGTTTATCTACAAATACTGAATGGTATCTTTTTAACCTCCAATAATTTCCAGCATAACTTTCTTTTAGGAGTGGCATAGTAAGAAAGGTTTGGATTCAGAGATGGATCTCTGTGAATTCAAGCCTCTTTACCTTCATTAGTAAATATTTTTGCATTCATTCATCACTCAATTCTTTGGGCTTGAGTTTTTTCATCATAAAATGAAAGGCTTGGACTAGATAAACTAATTAATAAATATTTATTAAGCATCTATGACTTTCAAAGCACTGACCTCTACGACCCCTTTTAGCTTTCAATATATGATTCTACTTTCAAATATGCTGATGAACAACCGCTAGAAGAAACAAATTTAAAGCTATCTTTCCAACTTATAAATCTGAGTTGGAATTACATCCAGAAAATTTTAAAAATGAACAACTAAATGAAAATACAATTTCACTAACAATTTTTTTTATTAGTAATGAATTCTAATTTAAAAATGCATGGTCAGGGCAGCTAGGTTCAAACTTGGCTTCATATAGTACCAATGCTATGTGAACTAGGAAAGTCACTTCACCCCAATTGGCTAGCCCTTAGTGCTCTTCTGCCTTGGAACCACTTTTTTAGTGTTAAGACAGAAGGTAAGGGCTTAAATAAAAACACTCGGTCTACCTTTCATCTGTTGCTAATAGCTGACAAAGAACAAGATCAAGTGTCTATAGTACCATAGATCTGTAATCTCATCTACATGGCTAGTCTTTCCATAAATGGAGGCTGAAATCGATACATGCCAGTTCTATATCAATCTCAACAAGGGATTCACTCAAAGTACTGGAGAACTTCCCCATCTGTATTCTCTTGAACAGAAAATATAGTCAGTCCATCAATTGCACTCTCACTATAATTACATATTATTTTTACATTTATACATACATGATCTTATGATATACAATACATGCTAGCAAGTCATGGCACACACAAAATTATAAAAACAGAAATACAAAAAAAAAAATTCCTAATTCTCAAAGAAAGTTAGAAGAAATACTTTGAATAGTAAGTGAGGAAATTGTTAACATAGACAACATTACTTCTACACGGATATGAATGAAGCCCAAAAGAAAAGGAAAAATTATTCATAAAAATAATTAAAGAGAAAAGAGCACTAGAAAACTGGAACAACAGTATTATCATTTTCCCTCACAAAGAGATAATAATAAAACCAACCTGAGGAACTATTGACCTATCAGACTCCTGCAGGCAATCTACAAAGTTTTCACTAAGGTACTGAACAATTGACTCACTATAGCCCTGAATTTTATCCAATCAATAGAATATGCAGGCTTTCAATCAGAATGCTTCACAAAAGACTACCTTTGTGATAAATGAACCATTGGAGAAGATTCTAATATAACTTTCCATTGTATATATGGTATTCATCAACTGTGGGAACTCTTTTGAGTCGAGAAAAAAAAGGGCTTCCTGTTAAGATCATATTCAGACCCACAAAAGAAATGCATAGGCATTGAATGAATACGTAGAATATATCTCAATACATCTGCTTTATATCACTTGCTTGATCAATTACAAGTCATCAAAATTAAAAGCCTAGGTCTATTTAGATAAGACTATGATTCCTTAATGATATATATTTTCTTTGGCAACACATTAGCTACTAAAATTAAACCTAATATGCTATATGATCATACAAAAGATAATTATTTACATTAAAATAATTGTCATGTTTTCTAAAGAATCAAAAGGAGATCATCTAAAAATATCAGAATCTCAAAATAATCCACACTAAGGCATGAAATTCAGGAAAATATAAGCAGATCACTTCCTAGCTACATCCAAAGGTGATTATTACTGAATAACTGGAAATGCTACTGTAACTTGTTACAGAATCCCACAGCTTAGATGTAAAGGATCATAGTACAGTAAAGTACATTGGCATAATGTAAACCAAATGTCTCAGCAGTGTATGATTTGAAAGTATTATTTAAAATATTTTCATAGAGATAGGCAACTTAAAACTTTTCCATGTTTCATAATGCCTTCTCTAGAAGAAAATGATATTTAACTAATTTGCCAGGCCAATTTTGCCCTCCACTTGACCAAGACAAGAGATAAAACCCAGGGCCACTCAGGGGGTTCTGCTTCTATTCAACTCTCATCCATTTGATGACAATGTGAATACAGGTTGGAGTCAAAGATGTACAGAGCATTTAGAAGAGCAAGACATAATATTTTAGAATAGCTGGAAATGGGATGAGAAAGGAAGACTAGGTGAGACTCTAGTCAAGATAATGACCAGTTACTACACCAAAAGCCTAAAAGTTGTACTGCATCAAATGAAAAGGAAGCAATACAATGAGAACCTAGGGGTAACTTAGTCTTTCCACCTATTGAAGAAAAAGGCATCAAGCAAAGCCAATGCCAGCAAAAGCAACCAACCAGGCATCATACAAATGCAACCAGACATATGTAGACCAAAAGACTTGGGGGTTTTTTTTAGGCAGCAAGGGCTAAGGGCTCCAACAGAAAATCCAGAGTCATTGGAAATCCACTGGGGGGGAGGGGGGAGGGGTACATGCTTTGGAATCTAACAGGAAAGTAACTGGTAAGGGATACAGAAGCAGTGCTCAAACCAGGATACTCCAAGCAGGCCCAAAGAATAAGAATAAAAAATATCAGGCAGAATCCTGAAGAAATCTCACAGCACGCATGTGTGTGTGTGTGTGTGTGTGTATGTGTGTGTGTGTGTGTCTGTCTGTCTGTCTGTCTAACTCTGCAACATAGATGTCAGCACAGGAACCCAGGTGATTCAGGACAGGATGGTTGATGGTTCAGTCAGGAATAGAGCCCGGCCCTAGCACAAAGTCCTAATGCAAGAACTAAAGGTTGCGTTAACCAAAGATAACACCAATTGGACTCAGGAATTACTCCAGGGTACACAAATGCCCAAAGATTTCTACTAGAATTCTGATGACCTAACTTGGCAACAACTGCAAGAAGAAACCAAAGGTAGGGAGGGTGGGATTTCTAAAGGACTACATGAATACCTAATTAAAAATAAAACAAAAACTCTAGGCAAAGGAATAAGAATAATAGAGAATAAGGAGCTCAAATACCTTTAAATAAATTCATAAAGTCCAATTAATAATGGAACTTAATCAAACAGTACTTCACACAGTATTGCTTCTTCACATGTAGGTCATTCATCCCCAACTGAACTCTAAGCTCTTAGAAGGAAGAAACTATTTATGGTGGTGAAGAGACTTCAGTAGACTCACAGCCTAACATTTATGCATATAACACCAAAATATGGAATGAATAAATGACAATTATGGGAAGCTATCATTCAAGACCCATCCTGATCTTTAACAAGTTCTCAAATACTGTGGCTAGAAAAATGAAAAATCAATATGAAAAACTTAAAATAACAGCCTAGGTACAACACATTTAATTCTTGCTTATTCCCATTTGTTCACAGAATAGGAAAAATGAGTTTTCCTAGATTTACAGTTTAGAAATAACTTTACCACTTAAAATAAATTAGCCTGAGTAATGACCAATGTTATCATAAACTAAATTATTGTTTCAAAGGTCTCTAATGAAATCATGGCATGTACAAGTGGCTCACTCCACTTCAGTAAAGTATTGGTCTATGAAATTTCATCAGCAAACTCTTTTCTTGAATTTCACACAGCCCCAAATTTATTAGACCTAGAATAATGAAGAGTGAAATGCTATATTCTACTAAAATTCCAATTTGTTTTCTAGTTAAAAACTAATCCTAATAGCGATCAGTACTGTTAGTGAACCCTCCAAAACTCAACTACATTATATTTATACATTTATACTCATTTGTACATGTGCATACATTCCCTTTATATTTATTGTGAGCATATTGATAAATTTATTTCTCTCCCGTATTAGAATGTATACTTCTTATGAGAAGGAATTATTTCATTCTATGTATTTATGTTCCCAGCACAAGATAGACCCTTAATATCTGCTGGTTGAATGGAAAGAATCCCAGTTACAAAGCTAGAAGAAAAAATGGATTTTGAATTTTACCTTCCTAGAGGGGTATAGGCATGGGCAAATATATCTCGGAGTCTAAATTTCCTCAGTCAAAAAATGAGGATAATAACATTTATGCTATTTCCTTAGTTATGGGAATCAAATGAGATGATGCATTAAAAGTGCATATTGAAATAGAATGACAGTGCTTACCAGCATAGTACAGAAGCACTTAGACCAGGATAACCTATGCCCAGGAACTGTAAAGCTCCTAATACTCAAGACACTAGAAAAGGTTCTGAAGATCTAGCACTCTGAACCTCAAGGAACCAGAGGGATCCCCAGGAAATCAGTTCAAGAGGAATGGGCTAACCACTGCATCCAAAAATGCATCAAGGGTTGAAGACTGAAACAATTCAGGAATTAAAGCTGGATAAATACAAAACTACTGTAACTCTATCTCTATAACACTGCAAGCATAGATTCAAGATGGATATTAGATTTTCCACAAAGATACATAGAAGAAATTATGAGATTTTTAAAAAATAAGATAAAAACTCTGGAGGAAAGAATGAGAAAGGGAGTAAGTAGCTTAGAAGGGAAAGTGGTAAATCTTAAGAGTTAAGAAAATGTACTCTTTTAAATCTGACTTCAGACACTTCCTAGCTGTGTGAACCTGGGCAAGTCATTTAACTCCCATTGCCTAGCCCTTACCACTCTTCTGCCTTGGAACCAAAACACAGTATTGGTTCTAAGATAGAATATGCTCCTTAAAACTAGAACAGACCAAATAGAAATTAAAGATTCGTTATGCTAACAAAGAGTTAGAACAAAAAAGAAGAATGAAAAAAATAGAATAGAATATAAAAATATTGGATAAAAAAACTGACCTGGAAAATAGTTTGAGTAGAAATTATTTAAGATCAGTGGACTTCATGAAATCTATGATATTATAAGCTTTTTGACCATGCATCAAGAAAAATTATAAACAAAAACTGTTCAAATTAATGAGGACAAGAAGTGAAAGCAGAGATGGAATCCACAGATCACTTTCTGAAAGGAACCCCAAAAGGAAAAGCCTCAGAAATATGAGAACCCAAAGCCAGGGTTTCCATGTAAAAAAATAAATTCTGTAAGCATCCCAAAAGAAGTGACTCTCAAGATTTATCACAGAACTAAAATCAAGGTCATTAAGACCTAGAAGTTCTTGTTTAAAAAAAAAGAAAGAAAGAAAGAACATGGAATATAATATTCCAAAAGCGAAAAATGGCTTGCAATTAAGAATAATTTGTACTTTGGTGGCAGCTTGGTGGCTCAGTGGATTGAGACCCAGGCCCAGAAAGGGGAGGTCCTGGGTTAAAATTTGGCCTCTCCTCTAACACTTCCTAGCTGTTGATCCTGGGCAAGTCATTTAACCCCCATGGCATAGCCCTTACCACTCTTCTGCCTTAGAACCAATACACAGTATTGATTCCAAGATGAAAAGTAAGGGTTAAAAAGAAGAAAACTTTGTACTTTGTAAAACCGCATATTTTCTTAAAAAGGAAAAAATGGAACTTCAATAGACCTCAGCACTTTTAAACATTTCTGATGAAAAAAACTACAGCTGAGTAGGAAGCTTGAAATAAAGGAAAACAGAGAAATCAGGAAAGGTAAATTTACTTGAGCAATTAAAAGGGGGCTATATGATAATGCAATGCTTAACATTCTAACCACAGGAGAAGAAACAAGTGTCTACTCAGAACCTTAATGGCTTCAAAGGGCACTCAGAGAATTAAACAGAAATAAGAGAAGTCCTGAGAGTGGACTGGTTCTGTTCTGAAGGTTCTGAGATAGAAAAGAGAAGAGAGGGTGAAAAGAATAATACATTAGTTGGAAGAAGGGGACAAAAATGGACTGGTTCTCATAACCAGGGGACATGATGATAATATGCACAAATGGAGAAAGAAGTGGGAAGAATAAGCTCAGGATGAACCTTACAAAAAGGAAAGCTGCGCATAGATGCATGCATACACATGTATATACAGTTTGGCATAGTAACATGTAAAACTCAACAGGACTGGATGAATGGGAAGGAAAGGGCAGTTAAGAGGGAGGATAATACCAGGAAGGGAAAGTTAGAAGCAAAATTAATTTTCTGATCTTAAAGTAGAGTGTGGAGAGGGAGAAAAGAAAAGAACTTGAATCTGAGTACCTTAGATTGACTCTTAGACAACCGAGGAAGAGCTAAACAATTGTGGTAAATACTACAGAATATTAATGACACCGTAAGAAATGATGAAAGAGACAGTTTTAGAGAAGCTTTGATTGTATACACTGAGTAACATAAGAGGCCTCAGAACAATTTATACAAGGAGAGCAATACAAGTTTGAATTACTTGAATAACTCTGTCTCCAGAAAACCTATGATGAAGCATGTTACTCACTTCCTATCAGAGGTGATTGACAGGAAATCTAGAGACATATTTTTCTGGATGGGGTAACTTTGCAAAATTTCTTGTTTCACCTGTCAAACTCCCCCCCCCTTCTTTTTTTTTTTTAACGTTAAGGGGGAATCTAGAGGATGAGAGTTAACAATAATAATGCAAAAAAGAGACTATTATAACATTCAATTTTAATAATACAGAAGAAAACAGAGAACACGAACAACAGTTTTGAAAAGTAAGGTATAGACTTACTTTTTCTTTTAAAAAAGTATAGACTAGGAATTTAAGACAAAGTTTCATATACAATTCTTTTTTTGTTTTGCTGTGTATGAAAACGTTCTTTAGTTTGTTTCTAAGTTTAGAATTTATAAAATTTTAATAAATTAAATAAAAAATTAAAAGTGAAAAAAGTACACAACAAATTTGCAAGGACCACTTAAATCTAAGTATATTATTACAATGTTTATTCTTCTTTCCCACAATGAACTAAGAATAGGTATTTCACATATTGTGAGCTGTACATGAAACATTTTGCATGAGGTTTAGACAAAAATACTTTGTAAAGTGCTATAGGTCAAAGCAAAAATCCTATATATTGTGAGAGGCAATGTAGGGGAGTGTATATATACAGTACCTGTATTCTGAAATTCAAACCTCATCTCAAATGTTTACTTTTAATGATGAGTAACTTACTTAGATCCTCCAAGTTATCACATGGAAAATTGGGGTGATAATAATTATAGCCTCAAAGGTAGGGGGCAAGGAAAAAGTATTCTGCAAATCTTTTGGCATAGTATAAATATAGAGAATATATGTGTTTATGCATTCAATAAAGTGTATATACACACTCATACACTCACACTATAAATTTTGATATGAGGTAACATGGCATAGGATAAGAGCAGGCCTTAGTTCCCAGACTTGCATTCAAGTCTTTCTTCTGACACACACTATTTGTGATCCTAGATAAAATCATATCATATTTCAGTGGCCTAAGCAATCCTCTACCACTACATGTTACAGAAAATGTGCTGACTGCATTAGTGGAGTTTGTTCCCTCATCCCTGAATTCTCTATTCCAATGAAGTCACAACTCTATTCCCATCATAAATTGACAGAATGACACAACACAATGACTGTCCAACACTGTGCAGAAAAAGAATTGTTAATCCACTTAGTTTATTGGGTGAGAAGTTTAGTTCAATCTTTCTCATATGGATGGGAATTTCACTGAGGAAGTTACATGACATTCTGGGGTTGATATAATTAATCCAAAGTCATCTGTGAAGAGATACATTCAGAAAACTTCCTCCTTTTCTTTCAATTCTGCACAGGATGTTTTCAATTACACAAGGAGCCCCAGTATTAGAAAAGCTCGTCTCCTTGGTTTGCTTTATCAGTCATTAAAAATACTGATAAAGATATGATTTATAATAAAAACTGCCTACACAAAAGTCAGTTTTAGTTTTCAAAAATGATCATAACATTTTTTATGGAGGCAAAAAAAGCAAAAATGGTTTATCCTGTGTGTATGACTGGGCCAAACTCTTGAGACCGATTCCACTTATTTACAAGGAATTGAAATGTACCAATTTTGACATAATCTGCATGATATACACAAAGAGGAATATCTGTAAGACTTCACTATATATAGGCAATTGCTGTTCTACTTGGATTTTGTGCTGGTCAACCTTCCTGTTGGGCAAATACATTTGTGAGTGTATATTTTCTGTTCTATTCCTTAACATATTAATAATAGAAGGGTTTGACAGTTCTCACTTAACCCAAAAGTTTACCTTACAAATAATCTTGTATGATTTTTGCATATTTGAGGGGCACACAATATTGGAAGAATATAACCTTTAAAGATGTATTCTTCTGTAATTAAATAAAAAATTTAAATTTAATTAACAAAAAGCAAGTTCTTATATTTTCTACCTTTCAGTGAAATGGGAAATTACTATCAAGAAATGGTCTACTATAGAATACCACTTCAAAAAACCTGCTTCATTTCTCCTACTTTCGTTAAATTTCAATCATCTTAATTTATACATACATGTGTAGATTATTCTTATAAATATATTAGGCACATAGGAAAGTAGGAATATGGATTAGAAGTTATCCATATTTTAATAACTCATCTCCTTCCCCTACACACATACACACATTTTTTTAAGGTAAAAGGATAGAGTATTTGAAGCACATGATATCCTCCCCCTTTCGTGCAATCTTGACAATCAATGCCCTGAAAATTGTTCAATCTATGGCACAGATCTCTTCTGTGTATACATCTGCTAGTCCAGCTGGTATTTTTTTATTTCAAAGATACCATTTCACCCTTCCCATATTACTGTACATCAAGGATTCATATTACAAATCCAGATAAATAAATGTCACTACTAGAGAAAAGAGTTCATCCACAGAAATTCTGACAAATCTTTCATATTGCAAGTTTGACCTCAAATCTTCCCAGGGTAATTTGCCCTAATTATGTTTCTGATTGAGCTTTGTAAACTTGTTTTTTTCTTTTACTGTTTTTTCATGGTTAATGAGGGAGTAATGTTTTTCAAAAGCTTTTATTAACCTTCTAAGATTTTGTAAATGAATTTATATGCCAAATCAATGTTGCTCTTGGCTGTCATATCTTTCTCCTGGGCAAAGATATGGAACACTGGTTGTCTAAGGCATTTTCTAGGCTCTTTTGGACTCCTAGCAGTGGTGATTATACAAATCACAAGAACTTCCTCAGGATATGGTAATACTTTGTGTTGACTTTTAAAATTAATTTTCCATTTTTCAAAATCAATACATTGTTTAAATCAGTCGGTTTAGAGCTATTTTAATTATAGTCCACATTCCATTTTTATTCTGCTAATCTGGTCTTGATCTTTACTCTCAAGTAGATGGTCTGATTGAATATAAAGCATTTATTTGCAAATGACTCTCATATCAATAACCAATGATTTTCTGACCTAAGATATAGTCAATTCAGGTTTTTGTGATGACATTTGGCTTATGCCCATTCATGATTTTATTATTTATGATGCAGAGATATGATTTTTATATGCTAGAAAAAAAATCTGTAATTGGCCCAAGCTCAGCACCAGGATCTAATGTGACAATAGCCATGTTCCGGAGACAAAATGAGGAAGGTTGTAGTCAAAGGATTTTGATATTTGCTCCAGATGATGAGGGCTGCAGATGGGTCACTACAATCTATGCAATTAGTGCTACCCAGAAGACAGTAGACTGTCCCTTTGGCAAACTGGTGTGATAAGTGAAGCGTGGCTCAAAACACTGTCCTCTCTACTTGTACTGGCACTAAGCCCAGAGGAAAGGTGATCCTGGTGCTGCAGGGGAAGCTCACAAGCATGGTCCCAGTTCTAGATCTGACCTCCTGCCCAATAAGATGATACCAAGAAGTGATAAAGCAAGTATCAGAAAGGTCCCTGAATGGCAGTTTGGATTACACAGAATCAGGTTCTATCTTGAAAAATTAACAGCAATACCCACTTATCTACTTCTGATGCTGGCACTGATATCATTACCCTTAATGGTCATTCTATCAAACAGATTTCCTATTTTGACAATGAATATGGGTACAGCAACCACAAAATAGACATCATTCTAGGAAGTGTCTGGGGCCAGATTTGAACCCAGGGCCACTTGTCTTTGGGTCTGGCTCACAATCCACTGAGTCACTTATCTGTCCCTTTTCTTTGTTTCTTAAACTTGAACTATATTTCTCTGTATGTTTTTGCTGCCTGCCTGCATCCACTAAGCTACCAAATATTAAAAAGTGTTGTACTGGACTAATTTGGATATTCTTCTGTATTCTACATAAAATTTCTCACCCTCTGCAGTGGATATATGAAACTACAATTATCTACATAATTTTCTTTTTTTCAAATATTCAGTATAAGAAACTGTACCACAAGATGACCAAATGTCCCATGAAACGTTTCCTGATGTCAACTGACATAAATGTCTTTTATGTGCATTTCTGAGGAGAAATTCCCAAATGAAAGCAAATTCATTTTGTCTTCTTCCTGCGAACGTTAAGAATGACATGGCTGAGGTGCAGCAAGATGGCTCAGTGGGTTGAGAACTAAGCCTAGGGACTGGAGGTTCTGTGCTAAAATCTGACCTCAGGCACTTCCTAGCTGTGTGACCCTGGGGAAGTCACTTGACCCCCATTGCCTAGCCCTTAGCACTCATCTGCCTTGGAACCAATACACAATATTGATTCCAAGATGGAAGGTAAGGGTTTAAAAAAAAAAAGAATGATATGGCTGAGCTGCAGCAACAGTATGTGCATTCAGTCACTGGACAAGGATTTCACATTTACAGTGCCAACATTTAACCTAACATTTATAGAAGGTCTAAAAATGAACGGATTCAATCCTGTTTCTCAGTCATGACTGTCTAGCTTTGCCCAGTGAGTGATTCTGCCTAAACACATTTGCTTGAATCTCAGTTACTGTTGTCAGTGCCATGTCCCCAAATGTAAAGTACTTAAAGGCAAGGTGTGTGGCATATAGAGCTTTGTATTAAATGGGGAAAATGTACATGAAGAAAGAAAATGCAATAAATACATTACTAGGCCTGGAGTGAGGGAAAAAATTGAGTCTCACCTTTTACTAGCTGTGTGACAAAGGCCAAGTAAATGAACTCATCTGCTTCAGTTTTCTTGACTGTAAAATAGATCCCCATTGTAGCACCTACCCCACACAAAACTGTTTTGAAGACCAAATAAAATAATATTCATACACTACTTAAGAGTAGTGTCAAGGCACATAGTAGGTGCAAAGTAGACTTTTATTCCCTTACCTTTAATAAATATTTGTTAAATGAATGCACAAGACATTATGAAGAGGTAAACAAGATATAAAAACTAGCTAATAAGGTACCATCTAGGAAAAGTTCAGTTTTCTAGACTAGAAAATACAATGTTCTTCGGCTCTTGGATAAGAATTAATTATGTCTAACAAAGGGGAATAACAATATATTTGCTTAGAGACTAAGAGGTCAAAATGGGAGAGAAAGGAGAACACAAAATATAACGATTGTACTACATATTTTAAAATGGTATATATGATATAGAAAAAGGGGTAACCAGTAATTCAAAAGAGACCATATATGGAAGGACAAAACTAAATATATTCTTGATTTCAAATGTCTAGAAAATATTTCCCACCACAGAATGGTCTAACAAGTAAAAGAGAGAGCCAAGGAGATAAATATACTGTACTGGTACATCAGAAACACTCAAAGAGATGTGACTTAAAATAAAAATAAAGAAATGACCTAAGGATAACATGAGTAAAATAAAAATAGTAATTCTCAAACCTGGGAAAATCCAAAGTATTTCAGAATATTTTAGTAACCCCTAATGTAAACCAACTGAAAAACCAACAAAGACAAAGAACTCAAACCACCAATAATAGTAAACTCTAATCAGCAAATTCTAACATTAACAAAGGCAGAAATAATCTCAATTTTGCCTTTCATACCTCTGACACCTAGAAATGCCAGATCTCAAACTGTATACACAGCAGTAATCATCAAAAACAAGCTGTTACTAAGAAACAAGAGTGGTGGATTAGATATACAAAACCTAGTAATAAATTACACGACGGTAATTTAGTATTGATAAATCAAAAGGTCCAAGCTTTTAGTACAAGAACTTAGTATGTGACAAAAACTATTTGGGAAAATCATATGGCAGAGACTAGGAAAAGACAATTCACAATGTACATTAATATAAGGACAATATGGGTATATAACTTAAATATATAAAGGGTGATACCATAAGCAAAACAGGGGAGCATGGATAGTTTCCCTGTCAGATCTATGCAAAAGGGAAGAAATTAGGACCAAAGAAGATAAGAGACTATTGTAAGACATAAAATAATTATCTTAATAAATTAAAACGCTTTTATGCAAATAAAACCAATGCAATCAAGATTTGAAGGAAAACAGAAAGTGAGGGGGAAATTTTACAAGTTTCTCTGATGAAGACCTGATTAATCAAATATATAGAGAACTAAGTCAAACATAAGTCATTCTCCAATTGATAAATGGCCAAAGGATATGAATAGGCAGTTTGTCTTCAGATATAGAAATCAAGGCCATCTATTTTCAAATGAAAAAATGCTCTAAATCAGTAATGATTAGGGTAATGAAATTTAAAACAACTCTGAGGTACCACCTCATAACAATCAAATTGGTCAATATGAGAGAAAAGGAAAATAACATATATTGAAGGGTCTGCAGGAAAATTGGGATATTATTGCACTGTTGGTAGTTATTGATTGAATTATTCTGGAGAGCAATTTGGAACTATGCTACAAAGGACCCTAAAATGTGCACACTCTTTGACCCAACAATACCATTACACTATCCCAAAGAGATTTTTTTTAAAGGGAAAAGAATTCATTTGAACAAAATTATTTATTGTAATATTTTTTTTGTGGCAAAAAAAAAAATTGAGAAAGGAGGGGTTGTCCACCAACAGAAGGGCAGCTGAACGAGTTGGGGCATATGATTTGATAGAATACTATTGTGCTACAAGAAATGATCAACAGGATACTCTTTAAAAAATCTGGGAAGATTTAGATGAAATGATAAAAAGTGAAGTGTGGAGCAGAAGCAGAACAACCTTGTACATAGTGACGGCAATATTTTTTGATAAACAATTGTGAATGATCTAATTATTCTAAGCAATACAGTGATCCAAGATGACCTCGGAGACTCATGATGAAAAATACCATCTACTCTCCAAATAACTGATGGAATCAGAATGCAAACTAAAACATATTATATTTTACCTTCCTCTTTTTTTTTCTTCAACCAAGATTTCTTCCTCTAAATAACTAATACAGAAAGATATTTTACATATTTGCACATGTAAAATCTCTATCAGATCACTTTCTATCTCAGGGAAGGTGGTAGGTAAGAGGAAGCGAGAGAGAAAAGGTGAACAGGTAGAGAATTTGGATCTCAATTTTTTTTAAAAGAAGGCTTAAATTGGGGGCAAAGTGGGAAAGAAACATGACTGATCTGGAATAAAATAACATATCCAACTTGTTATAATCAACATTTCATCAGTATGGTGGGCATAATATTACATTGTGATTCTTTTTAAAATCTATTTTGTTGATATCTTTTAATTGTAAATCATTCTAATTTCCAAATATATCCTTCCCTACACTCCTATGTAAAAAATCATCCCTTAAAACTGTAAAAGATAGGGGGAGGTGAGGATGAAAGGCCAGCAGTTCAGCAAAACCAAGCAAACTATTTCCCTAGTCCCATCTCCACAAAGAGTGAAGAACTGAATATTACCTCCACTCTTCAAGTTGTGTCATGAATCTATAACGACTAATAAAATTGAATTACATCAAATCAACATGAACTTTCTATATGCTAAACACTGTGCTAAGCAAGGAGGATTCAAAATAATTCCAGTCCTTTAAGAGCTAACATATGATGAGAAAGAAAATTGATTTTCTAAAAGTTGTAATAATAATAATAAAAAAAACTGAAACAGAATCATCAACTAAAAGCTGGAAGGGACCTCAGGGGTAGGCCCAGAGAAGCTAAAATGTTTGCTAGTGTTGGGGGTGGGGGTTTAGCAAAGGAAAGGTCATCATGGAATAGAGGGAGCTAGGCATCTTAATAGATACAGAGTCAGGGAGTCAAATGTGACCACAAACAAAATTGGGGGGGGGGGGGGTAGAAAGGAAAGAAATCAGGAATAATATAGCACAACACCTACAGGAAAGGTGTTCTTTTACTAAAGATTATTTATTAAAAAATTAGCTCAGAGGTGTGCAGGCAACATTTAACAATTCACTAGGAGTAAGTGAGCCCCACAAGTTTAACCTCAATCTGCTTCATTAACATTTTCTCCATAACTTTCTTAAGTCTAGACAAATCAGGAAAACAATAAATCAAACCCTAATTTGTAATATATTTGAGTAAAAGATGAAAATTCAAAAGGTAATTCACTGGAGCTAGTTAAAGCATGCTTGGAACATCCTTGGTTTTGTAAAATCTGGGCAGATTATATTCTTATTATTACCTTCATCTACTAGTTTAGTAATCCTCTATTTTACAAACTAAGTTATAATCAATGAAAAGCAAACTACCTCTGAGGTAAATAACACAAACATTATCCTTACTTCAAAAATGAGATGAAGCTCAAAGAAATTAAATGATTGGTACATGATTGTAGACTTGAGATGTGGCAGCCAACTCTTCTTGGTTCTGTCCTACAGTTTATTCCAATTTCACTTGCTTAGCAGGAATTACTACAGAAGGCAATGAGGTTGTGGTTCCATTCTGTGGTCACATAATTTAGGTTCCTTTATAAAGGAGAAATATCAGTTTCTACCTTTAGGAACTTTCAAACCCCACCACTTAGAAGGACTACCAATATCCTCTCCCTTGATAAAGAGCACTAATTTGGTGCCCCTGCATTCAGCGCTTCCCCTCTCCAATCCATCAGCCAAACAGCTGCCTAATTGATGTAATTGAAAAAATTTGACCACAGCTTTTTCCTGTTCAAGAACTAACAATGGTTTTCTGTTATCTCCTAGTTTTAAAACCTTTGACACCAACCTATCTTTCAGGCTAATTAAAAACTACTTTCTCATCACTTCATTCAATGTTCCAACTAACCTGGTCTACTTGCTGCTCCCTGCACATGAAGCTTCTATGTCTTTCCAAAGGTTTTTCCTCACAGCTGGGCAGTTCTCTCTTCTAATTTGTGCCTCCAAGAATCCCTAAATGTCTTTGAGGCACTATGCAAGTATCACTAGCTTTAAGAGGTCTTTCCCCATGGGTCAATCAGTTGGGTCAGTAAGTATTTAAATGACTGCAATGTGCCAAGAACTGTGCTAAATGTTAGTAGATACAAAAAGGAGCAAAAAAGCAGGCTTTGCTCTCCCAGGGAGGGAAAGATGTCAACAAATATGCAGAAAGACATGCACAGGTTATTTGGAGAATAATCTCAGGGAAAGGGCAGTAGGATCGAAGGTGGTTTGTAGGAGCTAGAACATGAGCTGAGACTTGAAGGAAAGCAAATGGGATTCTAGCTAAGACCAAAAGATGCAGAGATGGGGGGGGGGGGTTGGCATTTGGGGAGGGACAGAGAGATAGAGTGAGAGGCACACAAAGGGGAGGGGAGGAGAGAAGAAGAGAGAGCAAATGAGAAAATAATGGAGGCATGGAGAACAGCAAGTACAAATGTCCATAGGAGGGAAATGGAGTAATGTGTTAGAGGGACACCAAGTAGACTAGTGTGGGTGGCTCAGAGTATACAGAGGATTAATAAGATTGAAATGGTCAGGTTATGCCAAACAAAGGACCTTATATGATCTTTGATGCAATAGGTAGTCATTGGGAGCTGCTGAATTTGCTGAATAGAGGATTGATATAATCAGACTGTGCTTTTTAAATTTCCTGTTCACTCATTTTCAGTCATGTGTGGCTGACTCTTCATGCTCCTGCTGGGGTTTTCTTGGTTTTCCCAGGGTCACACAGCTAGTTAAGTACCTGGGGCTAGATTTGAACTTGGGAAAGTGAGTCCTTCTGACTAGAGGTCAGGCACCCTACCCCACTGTGCTGCTTAGGTGCCCCATGCTTTAGAGAAACGAGTGGAGGAGACTAGAGATGTACTTGAAGGAGGGAGACCAAACAAATAGTAGCCTATTACTATAGTTTAGGCATAAATTCCTGAGGGTCTGCAGCAGGGTAGCTACAGTGTCAGAGGGGAGAAAGCAAAGATGATGAAGCCAGGAATAACATGATTCCACAGCTCTATGGATTGGGGGGAAGGCTAGGGAGTGGAAAACAAAGAGCTGAGGACACTATGTTGGGAGTCCAGATAAATGAGAGGATTGTGGTATCCTCAAAAGTAAAAAAAAAAAAGGGGGGAGCTGGGTGGCTCAGGGGATAGTCAGGCCTAGAGATGGGAGGTGCTGGGTTCCAAGCTGGCCTCAGACACTTCTCAGCTGTACAACCCTGGGTAAGTCATGTAACCACAACTGCCTAACCTTACCACTCTTCTGCCTTGGAGCTGACCCTTGAGATCAATTTTAAGATGGAAGATGAGTTTTTTTAAAAAATAGGGAAGCTAACAGAAGGGGAGAATTTAGGGAGAAAGAGAATAATTTTGGGTTTGGACACACTGAGGTTAAGATGCCCAAGTGTTCAGTTCAGGATGTCAATGGGAAATTGAAGACAGGATACTGAAGGTCAAAACCATGGTCAGAGTAGGATCTTAGAATGGGCACTGAAGCCATGGAATCTGATGAGAAAACCAAGTCAAACAGTTCAGAGAAAGAGCCTTGGGGGCACATCCAGATGAACAGATGTAACCTGAATGAAGATCCAGTAAAAGAATTGGAGAAAGACCAATCCGACAGTTATGAAGAGATTAGGAAAGAACAGTGACAAAAGACACCTACACAAAAAACCAAGAATGAAGAAGAATATAAAGGAAAAGTGGGTAATTGTGTGTCAGGTCAGGGACTACAGAGGATAAGAAGAATGAATATGAGAAAAGGCCATTAGATTAGGTAATTAAGAGATTTCTGGTAGCCTTATTAGTGATCTTCCTCATTATGGTATCTTTATTTCATATAGACTTTTAAACATTTTTTCTTGTCCACATATATGTACACTCCCCTTCACCAGAATATAAGCTCCTTGACAGAAAGGATATTTTTTTATTTGTGTATCCAGTCTGAAGCAGCACATCACAGGCACTTAATAAAATCTTATTCAATGGAATGGTATCATGTTCATTTAAATATCTCACACTTTTAAAGGAATCTTTAAAAGTGTTTTCTGTACCTTACTGGGCATTTTTGCCACGGGGTCCCTGCCATTATTGTTGTTTTGTCATCTCTAAAAGATAGGGCAGGGTGAGCAATGAGCAAATTTCTAGCCATATGTGTTAACAATGTTTATAGAAATTAACTGCTAGGTTGCTTTAAATGAAGGAACTCTTGATATAGAGAGAAGGAGCATGGTCCCTGCCCTTGATATTCAGTTCTACCACAATTTTTGCTTTAAAAGAATAGTTCAAAGGCAGGAGGTACTAATTTTTTTTAAAAAACCACAATGGAGTCAATTAAACAAGACATATTTATTAAATGCCTACCATGTGTCAGGCACTGTGCTAGGCACTGAAGATACAAATACAATGAATAAAATAATGCCTACTCACAAGGAGTTTACATTCTAACAGAGAAGGAAAAAAGGACATATATAAGTATATAATGATTAAATACAACAAGACTAAAATCACAGCCTCTGTTGTGATTTAATAATATTTGTTAATACCTTCTTTTTGAAAACACGAGGACAGAAAGTATATGAACAGGCATAGCATAGCAGCCCAGTTACTCTCAAGTACAGTCTAATGAGAAATGACACTAAAAGTGGAAGGAGTAAATTCGGTGCAATCTAAATACCTGACAAACAAAAATGCTATAGAATTAGGAGTTAAAAGTCACCAGATTTAGTCGATGAGGTGAAAAGCAGGCAGCACTTAAAAATAACATAGCAATAGAACACAGCTCTTCTCCATCACCTGCCCAATGTTTTCCCTTAACAATAATTTCTTCTATTCTCACTCCTTTTCTTTTTCTCCCACTTCATTTTTCCCTCTTTACTATTTTATATCAGTCAGATGAAAACAACACCCAAAGATGCTGCTTAGCTCTTCTGGTGCCTAATCAGCTTATTGATCCTAGTTAAAGACAGGACAACAACAACAACAATAATAGCCAATGGCATTTTAAGGTGCACAACGTACTTTAAAATATTATTTTATCTTTACCACCTTCTTGGGAAATAGGTGCTCTTACCATTGCATGAATGAGGTAATTAAAGTGGAGATAAAATAATTTGCTAAAAGTCACAAAGTTAGGATTAAGGTTAAGAGTCAAAAGCACTAAGTGTGGGAAACCAGATTTGAACTCCAATGTTCCTAAATCCAGGGCCAGCACTCACTTTCATTCATTAGTGTCTTGAGATAAAGACAGGGGAATATAGAAGGATCTTCAATTTAATCAAAATGGAAAGCTACCTTCCACAAAAGAAACAGAAACTGATAATGACTTAGTAAATATATCCTAGAGACAGCCTATGGCATATAAAAGTTAAATGAGAGAGCTAATACGGTCAGAGCAGGATCTGAACCCAAGTCTTCCTATTTTCACACGTAGCACATTACTCCATTACTACTACAGATGATGGTTGAAAACAAAGAAATCACTTACAGATACTAAAGTTTTTGTTTTCAGGAAAGGCTGTTCCATTATTATAATAGAGCTGTGGTTTGAATAAATATTTTTAAAAGATAATAATTTATATCCTCCTGTAACAATCACATTAAATAGAAAAATATATTTTTAGAGTAGTCTTAATTTTGATTTTTTGAAGAAAAAAAAGCATAAAAATGAGATGAAGGCTTTATAAGATATTTTTTCCACAATCAAATATAATTAGTCATGTTTTCACCAAAATTATCCTAAGTTTAAATATAGCTAAATATCTATTGCTTCTATTTCAAGATTTTATTTTTTCCCTTGGTTTTCAGACCTGCTACTCAAGAGAACAACTAGGTGACTCATTGCACTGAGAGCCAGGCCTGGAGATAAGAGGTCCCAGATTCAAATGTGACCTCAGATATTTCCTAGCTGTATGACTCTTTGCCTTGGAACCAATGCACAGTATTGACTCTAAAACAAAAGGCAGTGGTTTAACTTGAAAAAAAAAGAAGAAGAATTGCTACTCAAGGCTGTTATTACCTCATTAAGAAGCTCAGATGTGATTGCTATCTTTCTTAATTTATTATATTCCTTGAGCTCTGTGGTGAATTGTTTTTTGAAGACAGGCCCTGTCCTACTAGCAGACAAATTGTGTTGCCTTCCACTATACTATATAGGTACTACTAAGAAAAATTCTGAAATTTACAAAAAATCAAGTGATTAACCAATCAATAAATGATCAAGGGACATGAATAAGCAGTTTTCACAGGATGAAATCAAAACTATCAATAAGCACATTAAAAAGTGCTCTACATCTCTTATAATCAGAGAGATGCAAATCAAAACAACTCTGAGGTACCACCTCACACCTAGCAAACTGGCTAACATGACAGCAAAGGAAAGTAATGAATGCTGGAGGGGATGTGGCAAAGTAGGGACATTAATTCATTGCTGGTGGAGGTGTGAACTGATCCAACCATTCTGGAGGGCAATTTGGAACTATACCCAAAGGGTGCTAAAACACAACCTAGTGATTGATCCAAGTCATACCACTGCTGGGTTTGTACCCCAAAGAAATAAGGAAAAAGACCTGTACAAAAATATTCATAGCTGCGCTCTTTGTGGTGGCAAAAAAATTGGAAAATGAGGAAGTGTTCTTTGGTTGGGGAATGGCTGAACAAATTGTGGTATCTGATGGTGATGGAATATTATTGTGCTCAAAAGAATAATGAACTGGAGGAATTCCATGTGAACTGGAACAGCCTCTAGGTATTGATGCAGAGTGAGAGGAGCAGAACCAGGAGAACATTGTACACAGAGGCTGATACACTGTGTTAAAATCAAATGTAATGGACTTCTCTACTAGCAGCAATGCCATGATCCAGAACAATTCTAAGGGACTTAGGAGAAAGAACACTATCCACATCCAGAGAAAGAACTGTGGGGGCAAAAACAGAGAAGAAAAACGCATGATCAACCACATGGTTTGATGGGAATGTGATTAGGGTTTTAATATAGCTCTACTGCAAATATGAATAACATAAGAAATAGGTTTTGAACAAAGATACATGTATAACCCAGTGGAACTGCTTGTCAGCTCTGGGAGGGTAAGGGAAGGATCGAGGGGAATCATGAATCATGTAACCATGGAAAAATATTCAAAATAAAAGAAAGAAGAAAAAAAAATTCTGTGAGGATGCTATAGACAAAGCTGGCCATCAATCCATGCTGCAGAAGAAAGTTTCCATGAATTGCTGTCACCCATCCCTCAGTCACTGCCAAAGGCTAATTTTCTGGTGAAAAGTTTCGCCAGATTTAGCAAGTTTGATTGCTGGACAACAGGCAAGACTGCTTATCAGGAACACAGTCAAAACCTACTAGTCTGAGGCATCAAAATAAGACTTTAATGGAGAATTGTCAGAAGCCCTTAATCAAATGGACATGGGACATGTTCTTCCAAAACTAAAATTTTCCAGTTAAATATTATTTTTAAATTTATTTCTTTTTAAATTTAGACACCAAAAAGGTTAGCAATTACATATATAAATAATGCTAAGAATGGTATATGAAACTGAATTTCCATTTTTTACCACTTACTTTTTAAAAAGTATGTAACAAATTCCACAAATTATTTTCAAAACCGTCTTCTCAGTACTTATCGTATTTCCTTCTGTTTTATGCATTTTTTAAAATATATATATGGGGGGGGGGGGCTTTTGCTTATTCTCAATTCTCCTCAAATTCAATAAGGATACTATTTTATCTACTATTATAAATCCAGAAATCATTTTGAGAACAGCAAATAAGGCTTATGAAGTCAATAAAAATCACATTTATCCTTTAAATGAAAAATAACTGGATAATACAGAACATTACCGAATGCTTTTGATGAGAAAATTTTCTTATGAATTAGAAAATCAACCTATTTTTTCCTACATACAAAGGAGACCACCAGGAAGAGAATTCTATATGAAGTCATGAGTATTACATGTGGCTTTTAAAACGTGTATAACTAGCA
Organism: Monodelphis domestica; assembly: GCF_027887165.1. NCBI lineage: Eukaryota > Metazoa > Chordata > Mammalia > Didelphimorphia > Didelphidae > Monodelphis > Monodelphis domestica. Next base: position 264,074,604 of record NC_077231.1, read on the forward strand.
CACGTACATATGTACATAAATATGTATATATTTACATTTGTGTAGAAATATCTATGTATACCCACAAATATATGTAATTTTGTATTTAGATATATATGTCCATTTAACATGCTGGTATGACACTGTTTTGCTTGACTCTCAACTTCTGAACTTTTGCATATTTTTAAATGTTTCATTGATGTTTTAAAAACCTTTTCTTTTTTGAGAACACTATTACTACTTCACATCTCTCCCCTTAAGCCCATAAAAAGCCTTCTCTTTTAAAAAAGTAAAATAGCAATAGACTGCAGATAGATGCACAAGAAAATAAATTTTCAGACAATGAATAATAAAATAAGTTTGATTAACTATACATAATTATTACAAATTGTTTTCCTTTACAATGTTGTGGTCGTTTTAAGAATAGTTCTTCTAGATTCACATCAGTTCATAAATTTTCCCAGGTCTCTCTGAATCTGGGATGTCCTTTTGACCAGGGTAAAAAAAAATTTTTAGGGTGAAATAAGCACCAAAGCTTAAAGGAAATATCTAACAAATGTTGGCTGACTAACAACAATAAGATTCCATAATTCACATTATATAAGTTATCCAAACATTTCCCAATTGGTAAGTACTTAATTCATTTCTAACTTTTTGCTACATCAAAAGTGCTGCTATAAATCTTTTTGTGTGCATAGGTCATTTCTCTCTTTGATCTCAATGGGGCACATGACTAGTGCTGATATTGCTGCCTAAAGGGTATGGTAGCTTAGTGATCCTTTATAGTTTCAAATAGCTTTCTAGTTTGTTTGTACCACTTGATCAATTGATGCTTATATTTTTACAAGCATCACTTCCAGAAATGATCATCTCTCTATTCTGATATCTGTGCCACAATATGATAGGTATAAAGTTGATCCTCAGAGCTGTTTTAATTTGCACTTTTCTTATTAGTTATTTGGAGTATTTTTTTTTGAGGTTGACATCAGATTTCTTCCCTTGAGAACTTCCTATTCATATATTTGGATTGGTAAATGGCAACATATATCAATTTCCTCTATCTTTTAGATATCAGATCTTCATCACAGAAATTTGGTACAAATATTGGTTTTGTTAGTATAAAAGTTTTCATTCTTAAGAAATCAAAATGGTTCATTTGACTTCCTATGATCCTCCCTATACTTAAACTGTCTAAAATCCAGTTATGAAAAACAAAGCTATTACTATTCTTCACTGATTTATGATATAGCCTTTTAATTTAGGAAAAATATTTTGAAGCTCATTGGTCTTTGTTGTAAGTTTATCTCCAAGTAAGTTTTCATATTTTCTAAGTAGTAGTTTCCTTGAGTTGCATTAAAAGGTATGCTATTCTGTTTAATGATGCTGGTTCTGTGTCCCTAATCTGTTCGCCTAGTAAACTTTTCTATTTTTAAAGATACACCAAAGTTTTTATTATTTATTAATATTATTAATAATCAATCAATAAGCATTTATTATTTATCAGGTATGACACTAAACTCTGAGGGCACCAGTACCTTGTCCTCAAGGAGCTAAAAGTCTAATAAGGGAGGAGCTGAAAGTCAAGGTACTATGTATGAACAAAATATAAAGTTTGGTAGTATAGTTTAAGATATCTTTCTGGTACTTCTGGGATGTTTTCTCCACCCCCCCCCCCCAAGATGTTTGAGATTCTTAACCTTAGTTGTTTCTGCATAAAATTGTTATAATTTGGTTTAGGTCAATAAAGTTTAGTAGGTATGATTGGTATGGAATTGAATGTATCTGTTACTATCATTTTTATTAGATTAGCAAAGAATAATCATGAACAATTAATTCCTCTCCAATTACTTATCTTCCTTTATTTCTACAAAGATTGTTTTGTAGTTGTTTTCATAAAATTCTTATGACTATTTTTAAGTGACCCCCGCCCAAGATTTTATATATTCTGCCATTATTTTGACTGGAAAGTCTATTTCTGCTAGTTAAGCAACATTAAATGATGATGATTTATGTGGATTAAACTCCACATTCTACAACTTAACTAAATGTTATTTAGTTAACTACTACAGGCAAGTCATTTAACCTCTCATAGTCCCAGGCATCTTTAAGTCATAAGAGTGTTAGAGGAGTCAATTAGCATTGATGGAAGGAGTTTCCACATGTTAATAAAGTATTGGTCCAGTCTGTATCCCTATTATTTCCATAATTTTTAATTGAATTAGTATTCTCTAAATTTAAAACAACATACTTGCAAAGAGCAAAGATTTTTTGCTTCTTTACTTAGGATTATTTCAGTTTTTGTCTTACTGCTATAATAACTGGTGTATCTGGAACTCTCATTAAATATTAGTGATAATATAATTTTGCTTTATGTAATCTTTCTGGAAAGGCCTCTAATATTTACCTATTACAAATGATTGATTTTATTTTATTCTTAAAACTTGTTAAGGGAGTAGCTGGGTAGCTCAGTGAATTGAGAGCTAGTCCTGGAGACAGAAGGTCCTGGCTTCAAATTTGACCTCAGACTCTCCCTAGCTGAGTGACCCTGTGCAATTCACTAAACTCCCATTGCTTAGCCCTTACCACTCTTCCATTTTCTCCTAAAATTTCAGTCTCACATTACCTTTTGAATATCCACAAGCATCTCAAATGCACAAAAAAAAATTTCTCCCTCTTATTTTTGTCAAGAGTATTAACAGTCCCTCAATCCCTAAGACTGACAAGTGTCATCTTTGATTTCTTAGTCACCCTCACCCCAACTACCAAATCTTGCCAAGTATTTTTTTTCCACCTCTACAATATTCTCCCCTTCTTTCCATTCCCAAAGTAGCCACCTGATTAATTCTAAGAATGAAGGTAAGAGCTAAAAGAAGGATTTTAAACTACTTTTCTGGTTGGTCTCCCAGCCTCAGGTCTGTCCTCTTTCCGAACACCCCCACATCCAGATGCCAAAGTGATTTTCCTAAAGTGTGGATTGTTTCATACCCACAAACAACAAACTCCAGTAGTTACCTATGACCACCAAAACAAAATACAAAATGTTATTGGGCATTCAAAGCCATTCACATCCTAGTCTCTTTCTGCCTTTCCAGTCATCTACTTTTCTCCTTTCCATGTACTCTGTGACCCAGCTCTTCTGGCTTAATTATTTCTCACATACAACAATCCCCTTTTTGATTCTGTTTTCCAGGGCTGCCTCCCCTGTGAAGAATGCTTTCTATCATGGTGTCCTTCAAAAATCAGGACAAGAAAGTGCTTCTGCAGGATACCCACTGAGCCCCTTCTAGTCTGAATGCTAAACCTTCCCTCTGAGACTACCTTCCATTTGCACTGTATATATTGCTTATGCTTTTAAAGAAAGCATTATTAAATGCCTCTGCTATGACTGACACTGTGCTAAGGAATAAGGATTTATTATATTCCCTGCCTTCAAAACAAGCTTAGTATCTCCCCTTTTGAGTGAAGACTCATTAGAAGAGTTAAGATCATTAAAAGTACAGACTATATCTGTTTGTATTCCCAGCCATAATAAAGATGTAATAAGTATTTCTTAATTATCTGATTGACAAAAAAAAAAAAGTTGTTACATATGGTCGAAATCCTCTACAAAATCCTGCGGTTTTTGTTTTGCTATTAACAGAGTCTATTATATTTACAATAGAACTGACTCTGCACTCGCTATAAATTCAAGTTGCTGATAGTATATTTTTTGCTAACGTTCTTCTCATAAAGGATTTTTTTCTTTAGAAGTACATTTGGCAGCTAAGTGAGCTAAGTGTGCCAAGTGGCACAGTGAATACAGTGCTAGACCTTGAGGTCTTGGGCTCAAATCTGACCTTAAGACACTCAGCTCTGTGATTCTGGACAAGTCACTTAACCATGTCTGCCTAGCCATTCTGTCTTAAGAACTGTTAGAAGGTAAAGGTTAAAATGGGGGGGGGGGGGGGGGGCATCTGGGCAAGTCACTTGACACCCCATTGCCTAGCCCTTACTGCTCTTCTGCCTTGGAATGAATACATAGTATTTATTCTAAGACAGAAGGTACGGGTTTAAAAAAATTATTTTTCTTTAAAATTAAAAAAAAAAAAGACCCTACTCTAATATTTGGGGTAAGCTAGGTTGAGAATCTAGTCCTTTTCTTTTTTAATAACATACTAGAGCTTTATTGAAAAGAAGCAGAGCTCACTATGGACACACAGGTCCCAGGCCAAGATCTTTGTTGAACACTGGTATGGATGAAGAAGGCCCTGGCCAGCTAACTAAGTGGATTAAGAGCCAGGTCTGGAGACAGGAGGTCCTGGGTTGAAATCTGACTACAAATGCTTCCTAACCTATGTGAGCCTGGACAAGTCATTAAACCTCATTTGCCTCGCCCTTACCACTCTTCTCCCTTGAAACCAATACACAGTATTATTTCTAAGTTGGAAGGTAATAGGTGTTTTTAACTGCATTTATGGTTTCCTAAATTTCTTTTTATAAAACTGGGCTATTTAAATTATATTTCTTGTTATTAACCTGAGTATTTTGTGATTCTGAAAACGCATTTAATAAGTATGTAATTGGACACAAGTCCTTATTAACTTTATTTTCATTTGTTGCACATTTTTTACTTTTGATTTTTAGCAATTTGGTTTTCTTTTCTTTTTAATCAGATTATTAAATGGTTAATCTATATTATAAAACTCCACACTATATATACATGCAAAAAGCTCCCAATTCTACTTTATTATCAATGGGCTTTACTGATTTCAATTCTGCTTATTTGTTAACTTTCAGAATTTCTGTTTTTGATGTGACTGCATTTCTTTTTATATGTTGCTTTTTTAGTTACATGTTTAATTCACTGATATTTTTCTCCTTTCTTTTTTGATCAAAGTTTTGAGAAATAAATTTTCTCCTAAGGACTGCTTTGATTGGAGACCACAAGTTTTATTATCTCAATGTTGTCATTTTCTTTGTGAAACAGCCCATTATGTCTGATATGTTCAATGACTAACAATTCTTAATGATTAAATTATTTAATCAACATTCGTACATATGTACGAATCATTTCTTCAATTTTCATGTGATTTTAATTTTTATTACATCATGGTCAAAAAGAATGCATTCATTATTTCTTTTTTACATATATTTATTGAACTTTTTCAATATGTCCTGAGACATAGTTAAATGCTGTATAGAAATAGTTGATGAGATATACATAATTATTTTTCCTCATATTCAGTAAGCTTTGGCTATCTAGAATATATAACTTTCCTAAAATTTTATTCAACTCCTTAACTTCCTTCATAAAATTTGTTATATTTGTTTAGATCTTAATGAGGACATGTTACACTGACTCCTGCAACTACTGGAATTTCACTATCAATTTCATCTCCCTGTACTGTAAGTAACTTTTTTCCTTTAAGTTCTTAGATGCTAGACTGTATTAGATATATTTCAGTTTTTATATTATTTCATTATCCACAGTATATTTAATTTTAATGCAATTTCTCCCAATACCACTTTAAAAATATTTCTTTTTATTCTGCATTTAATAAACACCAAAAATATTAACATATTCAAATAAACAAAACAAAAAAGAATGTATATTACATTATGAATCACTACATATAAGATTGCTTTTTAAATATAATAAATTCATTATTTAAACTTTCAAAGTTGCCCAGTTTGACTGATTACCTCGGGTCTCCCTTCTGTTCTGTCATAAGCATTAAAAAAAAAAAGTTTCAATGACCCTCTGAGGGAAGAAAGGAGATGACTTTATTCATACGAGTCTATCTTTTCTTCCATCTTCTTTCCAACAAAATTATAAAATAAGTGAAACATCTATATATCATATTAAAAACAAAAAATATCACAATGACCACATTCAAAATTTTATAACTTGTTCTACACATCTTGAACCCATCACTCCTTTGATGTAAAAAGAACTTGGCATGTTTTATCATTGGTCCTCTGGAAATCTGGATGGCCACTACTTTGATCAGAGTTCTTTACCAATGTTTTTATTTTGGAAATAATTCCAAGTCTGCTCATTTCATTTTCCATTAAATCATACAAGTCTTTCCAGGTTTCACTGAAATAAACCATTTTGTGTCCACTATACTTATACAATTTGTTCAGTCACATCCCAGGTGATGGATATTATCTCCCCTTTTTTCCAAGTCATTTACTACAAAAAGAGCTATTATAAATCTTTTTATACACAAGGTTTCTTTTCCTTTTTCTTTATTTCTTTAAAGATCTAAAAGTAGTATTATTGAGAAAAAAATATGGAGTTTTGTGACTTTATGGGCATAGTTCTAAAGTCTATTTTCCTTCAGAGTCTTGAATAATTATAATTTTTGTCAATCCGATTGGCTTCAGGTAGAGTATTACCTTTGTTTCAATTTTCATCTATTTTTATTATTATATGTGATTTGGAGACTTTTTGTTTGCATGCTTGTTTTTTTTTTCTTTTAAAATTCTCTGCCCATATCCTTTGACAATTTACCCTACCAGAAAATGGCTGTCATTCTTTTTATTTTAGTTTTCTACCTAAATCTGAGGGGCTCCTATTTCATTTAATAAAGTCTTGTTAATGGAAAGTGTTTAATGTAACATTTTTCTTTTTGTATTAAGTTCTGAACATCAAAGAGAAGAGCAAATCTATATCCCTAGAGGAACACAAAAAGAAAATTCTGTAAGAAATATAAATCTTCACTTTTCTTGGTTACTCCATTCTATTTTTCAGGGAGTCAGCTACTTGGTAAGTCTACCTTCTTTCCTGTATTATTTACTGTCCTGATTTCCCCCCTCTCAATAGATGAGATCTCTTGCAATACACCCTTTAGATGTTCTTATGGCTCTGATTTTCAAACCTCTTTTTTCCTTTGAGGTTCTTTTGGTAAAGTTGTTCTCTTCTAAGTTTTACCACATGGACAACTCTTAGCCAATATTATTGTTTCACTGTTTTGCACAATATCTTCTATTGGGGACATTGTGCTGGGGACAGGCTCCACCTCTTTACACACCATTGGATGAGGTTGTCAAGTTCTGTTTTGTTCTATCTATCCCCACATTTCCACTTTTTCTGAAATAAGTTTCCACTTCCATTGGCATATTTGTGCTCAGAGCACTAGGCTTCAGCTCTGTCACAACCTCTTATCAGAATGCTGGCAGAACTTTAGATTTGATTCCTTGAGTTTGTGCTGATCTCTCTTTTGGAACCTCAAGTCTTTTGGCTGTGTTTCTGGGCTATCCCTTGGCTAGATGGAAACTTACTATTTCTCTTTAAAGTTCTTAATATTTATTTGATCTAAAACCTTCATAAAATATTGATGGAGCATATGAGATCTCTATGTTGCACTATATGACCTTTCATTTTGCCATTTTAATGAAAAATTCCTCCAAAAGTGATTTCCACTTATTCATTTAGTGTCTGTATCCCAAAGCAGCGCATGCTTTATAAATGCTTTGTGATTAGTCAGAAAAAGCACCAGATTCTAAGAGTAACATTGTATGTAGCAAGCAAACTGTAACATGGTTACAGGTATTAAGCAAAAAAAAAAAAAACAAAAAAAAAACACCACACATTACTTATGATATCTAAGAATGGGTTTGGTAAAATATCATTGGCTCAATCACTAAGATATTGGGAGACATGCATAAGTCATTATAGAAAAATAGTAATTGAATTTTAACTTCCTAATAATTCAGCAAGAGTAGCATATTTAGAACAGAATGATAAAAGTAAAGTACTTCTCACATTGGAAATATTCTCCAACTCAGAGGCCTCACTGGTTCTTCTCCCAAACCTCCATTTTAAGGAAGCTCAGGCCAAAGATATCTTCATCCCCTTTCCAGACTGTCTTTCTAACTCCACTCCACAAAATTTTCTCTACCAAGTCCCAAGTCTAGTATCTTCCCTAACACTCTCCTAACCCCCCCCCCCACCCCGGCTCTTTTGGAAGGATTGTCTTCTCCCCATTAGAATATAAGTTCCTTCAAAGCAATGAGTGATTTTATGCTTTACAATGCTTAGCAGAGTTACTGACACCTTTTTGATGATCGATAGGTAAAAGGGCTAGTTTTTTTGTTTGTTTTAAAAAATTTTTTAAACTCTTACCTTCCATCTTGGAATCAATACTGTGTATTGGTTCCAAGGCAGAAGAGTGATATGGGCTAGGCAATGGGTGTTAAGTGACTTCCTAAAAGGGTTAGTTTTATAAGATCACAAGTCGCTGATTAGAACTAGATAGAACAAAATAAGTCATCTAGTCCAATTAACTAAGTGCAATTAACTAATTTTTCAAATGAAGAATCTGAGGCCTAGATAAGGTAAGAAATTCAACCAAAGACAAATTAGACAGGGAACAGCAGTGCAGGATTTATGTTCCTCTAAATCTAGCACTATTTCCACTGAACCAGTAATCTCTTTCCATTCATTCAGATCAGGGTAACCAGTACAGAGTCAAAATTTTTAGGCCCCCAAATAAATAAATAAATAAATAAATGAATAAATAAATAAATAAATAGATAGATAGATAAATGAACAAATAAATAAATAAATAAATAAATGAATGAATGAATGAATGACTAAATGAATAAATAAATGAATGAATGAATGAATGAATGAATGAATAAATAAATAAATAAAAGAGAAAGATTGTCAATTTCGTTCCAGTTTGCCTATGAAGCATGCTTCTAGCTAAATTATAAATACATATAGATGTACACACACACATATATATTATAGCTACATATATGTATTCTCTTTGCTCTTTCTAGCATCAATGGATAATAAAAGAATTCATTATAAGCATTGAAAAGATATAGATGTGATTTCTAGATTTGCCAAGACATGAGTTCAAGTTCTGATTCTAAAATATACTGGCTATGTAACCCTAGGAAAGTTACTTAATTTATAGACATCCCAGGAAACTCTAAGATGACAAATTGCTGATCTGCACTGGTTGAAGAAATCTGTTCATTGGAATTTCCCTATGCCAGTGAAATTACAGTTATGGAACCTCCTCTAGCTCCCAAAATATTAAAATCATACTGAATGTGGACAAATATAACATTTTCTTGATCATCAGAAACAAAGCTTGTTTTTGAATGAACTATTAATGAATGACATTTATCACACACAAAGCCCTGAACTAAGTGATAGAGATGCAGGGATGAAAAAAAAAACAGACCCTTCTTTCCAAGGGTTCAAAATCTAATAGGAGAAACTACATAGAGAATGTTTCAGCTATATAAATCAGAAGGAATATCCTATGGTCTTTAGGGTAGAATAATAAAACCGGTAAGAATGCCATTTCCACAGATAACCTTACACCAGTTTGAGGTTGAAGCATTTCATAGTGCCAAAGACTCAAGAGTCCCTTGTACAAACAGTTTCCACAGGGGTTACTTCTCAGGATAATGATTGAGGATACTAGGCTGAGCACTGTCATATTCCAGGCTCTTGAGCTCTGGGGCTGGGCTGCCTCCATTGGAGGGTAGAGGTGGTGACATGGAGACTTGTCCTATGCTGCTCATACTGTCACCTGTCTTTCCTCCACAAGGCCTTGCTACTAAGGCAAGCTGATTGCTCTGTGATTGGCAAATGATTGGCAGTGGGAAGGAATAGTTGGCTCCTTCTCCACAGGAATTACTTTCCCATATATGATGGCTGTGAGGGCTGAACTAGAAAGCAAAACAGTGGTGTGGAGGATCCCTCATTCTGAGGGATCTTGAGCTCATTTGCCTGTCAGTGACAGCTGGTCAGCAGCTACTGCTATTGCTGATAAGGAATGTGGGCCCTTTCCATGGTTTCTCTCCTCAATAATAACTTGGAAGTCCAGACGGGAAGCAAGTCTAGGTAATTTAGGGGATTTACACTACTCCAAAGATCGTGGGCTCAAGATCCAAGATTGTCTCCACTAGAATTTGAAAGAAAATATAAGAGAAAATATGATCAAGGGAGTGGAGTTGGCCTAACATAGCCAACACATGTTGTTTTGTCTCTCCCCCAGGGTGACTTAGTTTTATGTTATACATATATTTAAATGGTATTATATAAATATAAACTTTTACAAAATTGCTTTCCAGAACTAAAATGTCTCATTTTATAATTTTTAATCATAACGTTTTAATCAGAAGTTCAAAAAGCAACCTTTTAAAATATGCTTTAGGCAGTTGGTCCCTACATATGCATATGCCCTTTAAAATGCTGAGCCTAATATGCTATAATTTACAAATAAATACTAAATACATGTGTGTGAAATCACAGTATATCATTTAGCACACTGCTCCACTAAGAAATACATTAAGACAAAAGGGGAGAGGAAGAAAAGTAAAGTACTACATTTTCACACAAATACATTCCATCTGTTACACAATCTTGGAAATAGTCGCTAACACAGAAACACTGGACAAAAAAATGTCTAAATACCTCTAAAATGCAGTATACTCTGATTTAACAAATAATCTTAACTATATTTAGACATTTTAGTAAGAATTTAGTATGTTAAATTTAAGGGTACCAAATATAATTTTTTTTGACAATTTGGGAATATATGAAATGCCCTAAACAATATTTAATACTTAAGAGTACAAAGTTATATAGCTAAATCACAAATTAAGTAACTTTTAAATAACCAAACTAGTAACTACTGATTCTCAAACATATAAGAAAATTATTAAGACTTATTATTAAGGTTACAAAAATAGTTTTCAAAGAACAAAAATTTTAAATTCTTGGTTAAGTATGTCAGAAAATTGTAAGAGAGAAAAAATTTAAAACTCTACATATTCAGTATTATAAGCATCCCACTAAAATTCAGTTACATTGATCTCACATATTTCACAGATAAATATTTCTAAAGTACACTGAATATTAATATTGTTTCAAACATATAAACTAGTTATTAGAACATTTTAAAAGCACAATGTTTAAATACTGATGAAATTACTTGAATGAAAATCTGACTGAGAAAATCTGCATTTTAAAAGTTCCTACAGAAGATTAACTATAATTTCAATTTAATAAAATGTCACCATAACATTATCAGATAGCTCTCTCTCCCTTTGTTTTCACCACATTTTTCCTACCAACGTATTTTATAAATAACCAACAATGTCAAATAAATCCTATTTGGTCAAAAAGTCTGGGATTTTTTAATAGTAATATCCTAAGGACAAAGATTTAGATACAAAAAAAGACCTTTTCATTCTCTTCATAGCCTCCCCAAATCCATAACCCAAGTACAATTCTCTCAAACTGTCAAAAAAAGAAACGTTGAGTAGGAAATTTCTAAATAGATCACATACATTTTCAAAGTTTAAACAGAAGTATAATACAATAACCACAATTTAAATCATCGTGGCCTGTAGAACATTTTAAATGGTTTAAAAACAAATTTGGAAAAATTCATGTAATATCATATATAAAGTATTAAAATTGTTAGCATATTCAAAACACAAATGACATCATTACATTAAAACAAATAACAATTGTCCTTCATAAATTAACTAATTTACCACTGTCAAATTTTTCTTAATTAAAATAAGAGTAATAGTTGAATATTTCAGATATCTAAGAATTATAGACCTAAATTTCAAGGGAAAAGTTCTCAAAAGTAAAGATATTTAGAAACTCACATTAATTCTCAAGAAACTACATTGTCTTTATTTTAATTACAAAATATTCACAGAAATAACTATACTTCAGCCTGAATTCCAGAAAAGTAACAGATCATAAGCAGGAAACTTTAGAATAAATCCAATTAAGTTTTAAAATATTATGCCATATACAAGATTATGGTGGCTAACACCAAGCAGAAAAAGAGATGATGCTAGGAAAAGGAAAAGAACTGGCCTAGTAAAATGGTGGTCCTGTATGAACTGAGCACAACTTAAGATGAATAAAAACACCAAAACTCTTAACAGTACTATGCTATAAACTGCTTGTGAGTTTTCTAATTGATTCCCAGAAGTCTAAACTGAAGAGTGCCGGTTTACAATTTAAAATACAATAAAAAGTAGTGTTTTCAGTGGGCATATGGACATATGCAATTTAAACAGACACACCCACAGACACGCCCACTCATACACATATATGCACACAAAAACTGACATGTTGTGGAAAATAAAAACTGACAAATCCCTACCTGAACCAACAGGAGAAGAGCCAACACTAAGACTTTGTAAACTTCCATTCCTGAGCAATGGAGGAGATTTCTGGAGACTAGAGCTTGTTAGACTCCCTGCAGCAGATGCTACAGATGAAGTTGGAGAAGCAGATGAAACAGAAAGATGGGAAGCACTCTCTGGGTTTCTGTTTCCCTTTGGTCGACCAGGCCCATGTTTGTTTTGTTTACTTCCTTTTCTCTTCTTCTCTTTTACAGTTTCCTCTTCTATGCCAGAACATTGGACTCGTTTGTATCCTGCAGCAGTGAGGTTGGCATTACCCAAGTCTCCAGGTGAATTTTCAAAATTTTTAGGCTGTGAAACAACTGCTGAAGTTGAAGGAAGACCAATTAAGGAACTAAAACTATTCACCCCCCCTTCCTGGCTTCCGGATTCTCCTTTATGTACATCTTTGGTTGATGATGACTGTTGGGAGTGAGTGTAACTGTCACTGCGCAGGTCTGATTCTGTAAAGCTCAAGAAATCCTGAGGAGACTGAACTGAACTTCCAGAAGATGATTTTACGCTGCCTGGAGTTCCTGAAAAACTTCCTGTAGTAAAAAGACAAGAGTGGAACGGGGAAGAATTGGATACAAAAGATCACATCAGCAAAACAATTTAAATTATTCATTTGACAAAAAGAAAATATTATGAATAAAATTGTAACATGAAACTAAAGACTGTTACTGTGTAATGAATAAATACTAGGCTTCCCAACACACCACATTTTAAAATCATCACAGTTTAAAGTAAAACTACATAGTAGCAAATATATACTTTTTATCTTAAAAAGCAAGAGACTATGACTATTGTAATGTGATTTTAAAGCCTACTAAAGAGCCTACCTTTGGGAAGACCTTTATCCCTCTACTTTTTCCCAAGTATCTATGCAGAATTAGCTAAGATATTATAAAAAGCAAGGAGATCTAACAAGACTTTAATTTTACTTGGGGGGGGAAAGAAAGGAAAAGGGAACTTCATCCTCATTAAAACATTAACAGTACAAAGAGGACTTGAGTATTCCTCATCCACTTTATGATGTACCTTCTCTTATAGTATTTGGTCAAATGATAAAATGAATAACTAATTACTTGATAAAAGATGTCCATTATTAATTTTGCCATTTTTTATTCTAACCATAAAACCCAAGATTATCAGGGGTTGACAGGACCTCAGCTTCCTAGATGTCTTTCAACCCATTCCCAGAACAGCTAAAAGTAAAAGCAATCTTGGTGCCTTTTTTACTCCTTTTTGTTCTCCTCAGGATCAAATGAAAAAGCAAAGAGATAGGAGATAGAATGTTTTTAAATATCTCTTTCAAGTAACTCAAATCATCGTCCTCAACTAAGACCACCATGGGAGTATGCATTTTATCCATTAATTGTTCTTATTTCACACTGAAAATTTAATAGTTACAACCAAATACAGTTTAACTATTATCTCTTCTTATAAAAGTATAGCAAAATATACTTGTTATTAATTGAAGTGAACTGACAAATTCTGACTGATTTTTGACCCAGCATATATGCTTTGCAAACTTAACCAATGTTTTAACTACAGCAACAAAAAGAAGCTCAAAAATTAAGCACATTTTCTAAGAGCAAAAAGAAACTTTGAAGTAATAAATTTAACAGCACAACATTTGTACATGTGAAGAAAAATCATATTACTGAGATCTATTTTTTATCAGGAAACACATAAGTCATCTAAATACAAAGATTTTTCCATTCAAAAATAAGAACTTTGTCCAATCTTTTCATGGACAAATAAAACATTCTGCTTTTAAATTCACCAAATATTATGTTGGTGTGCCCATTAAGAACTACATTTGAAAACTACTTAAGTAAAAAGCATACATGTTAACAGTCTGCTTATACTATATAATTTTCATTATTTCAATTATTTAAGGACAACCAGTTTTGTCACTTAATTAACAGCTATAAAGAGGTTCTCCATCATACATCCTGATCTGTCACCATCTGTCTAGCTTCTATAATTTTTTTTGTTTTTACATCTGCTATTAAAAACTCACCATAGCATAAATTAAATACTATTTAAGGATATTTAAGCATATATATATATAATATACCCAATACTTTGATAATACCTTAACATAACTCCATATTTTTATATAAACCAAAACCAATTTCCTGCATTTTCTTATAACTAAAATTGAAGATTCAGAAAAAAATTTTAAAGTATATAATTCAAAAAGTCTGCTTTTTAAAATATAGCAGTAATATATCTAGTGTTTTGTATCATATTAGCTTTTTGAAACTTCTTTAAATTTTTATGAAGATGAAGGACTACTTTTACACATAGAATTTTGAATTCAAAGACAAAAACAATTCACTCAAATGCAAATATGCTAGTGAAAAACAGGGTATTAATTACAGATAATTTAGTGAGTCCCCTGTTAAGAATATCAGATTTAAAATGAGAATAAATGTAATTCAAAAACTTTAATAAGATTGTTATTTTTCAAAAGTAAAAGTAAAAAATAATTCTACTTCACAAATCAACAATTTTCTTAATCCAAAATATACAGTAAATAAATCTTGGGGGTATCTACCAGTTTTATTTTTACCTTTTAAATAATTCCTTAAATAGAAGGAATGAAAAAGAATTGGAAAAATTATTATGCCTGAAGTGTTTGTGTACAAAATATACTAGTCTACATTTTTCTGGGTAAACAGACAGAAATTTTATATATAAGTATTTGTTTAATTGAACTAAATTCAAGTTACATTAATGAAATAATAAAGGAAGAAAAAAAATTTGCGTGTTATATCCCTAAACAGTTTACAAAAAAACAGATCAAATGTTGGGGGGAGGGAAGGGCGTTTGGTGGGGTATGTGTGTGTGTACACTTAACAACCCAATGTATAGCTATTAGAAAAAAAACTAAAACAAAAATCTTAGTATATTCTAAGGCACAGTAAATTGATTTTAAGCATATTCATTAGAAATAAATGACTATGCTTGAGAAGCACTGTGTTTTACTGAAAATGAGTCTTCTACTAGAAATTTAAAGGACACATTTTCTTCAAGATACATTAAATATTAGCAATAAACTGTTTTCTTACAATTTTAGGAAATGGAATTTTAATTGGAAAAGGGAAATAAATGTGCCAAATTAGTCAATAAGAGAGAAAAGCCTAAAAAGCATAGTCTAAAAAGGAATTTGTCTTTTGAAAATTACCATTTTAAAGCATAGGAAATATTTATGGTAGCAAAAGGCCTATGTTATAATATAAATAGAAAAATCCAAAAGCTATTGGCATAAGAAAGTAATTATTTTTAACTAAGAGAAAATTAAAGGCTAGAGGTACACAAATTTAAGTCAAAAGAAATATAATCACCAAATCTTAAGCGGTGTATTTGCTATTTAAACCCCAATTTTAAGTTTTATATTTAATTTATTTACAATGATAATTCATTTCAACTTCAACATATATCAACTTCAACATATATCAGCATATAAAAGAAACCATTGGTCATCTTAAAAAAAAAACAAAAAACATTTTTTTTGCCTATTTCAAAACATATTAACCCAGACTGGGCAAATAGGCATTTAATTATTAATTTTGTAAATGTACCAAGTTAACTTATTTTATTAGCCAAGACTAAAAGAACAATTATCTTTTATAAAATTTAACTACTTTGATGAACAAGAAAACAATATTATAACTATAGCACCATAATTAATACCTTGCTGAAAAGGACTAGCTGCTGACACAGTTGTTCCTGGATTCCTTCCACCACCAGGCTTTCTTCCCCTCTGACCTGAGCTGTGACCTGCTGATTTCTTCCCTTTGCTCTCTGACCCTCTAGTCTCTGACACATCGTTTCCACTTGAAGTGAGTGCGGAGACTTCCTGGAAATTTGCATTTGTAAATCGAGCTGCTGTATCTTCCAAGCGCTTCAAAGAGCCTGACATAGAGCTGTTGCTAGTGCTTGTATATGTCTAACATTTGGATTCAAAAAAGGAAGTAAAAGAAAAAAAGAAAAAAATAAAAGGACTAAATTAGACCACCAAAAAAAAAACCCCAGACTGCATGTCACCTTATGAAAAATGATTACTGCATATTTAAGAATATACACAAGGAAATAACCTAAGTTTCATTTTTTCAATGCTACAAATCAAACCAATTTATATCATACATCTAAAAACACCTTTAAATTTACTCTAACATTGAATTAATATTATCCATATAGCTATTTTAAATTTATGCTTCTTCATAACTGGAATATCAGCTGACAATGACTAGTATTGCATTAGATTGCAGCAATCAGTGAAAGTGAACATTACAGAAATAATCATATTTATTAAGTGACAGAATAAAACTGAAGGTATCCTAAAACATCTTCAAACTACATTTTTATTATTAAATTATAAAACAATTTTGGCATTCAGCATAACAGGACAACTGCAAAAAACTAGGGAGGACTACTTTAAATCACTATGCCCATGAGAACAGGAAGAAATCTACTAAGAACAGAGCAAGAATGTTTTAAAGAACTAAAGGAAGAGGGAGAAAGATTTTTAAAAGACAGATTTAAATATTCAAAGGGGAAAAAATTTCAGTGTTCAGTTTGTAAGAGGAATTACAGAAAAAGGTTATTTTGTAGAGCAATGCTACTTTAGAATTACTGTACTTCAAAATACACTTCAAATTTTATTGCTTACATATCATCCATCGATAGATTATTTCCTTTTGGAAGGCTAGTTAAAATTTTGCTTAAATAAATTTATTAAAATTTGCATGCTTACAAACTGTCCAATTAAAGGCATATCAGAAAACCAAAAACTGGCAATTTGCATACATTAATAAAAATGCCTCCAAAAGTAAGATTTTGTAGATATCTCCCTAGATATATTTAAAAAATCTAGTTCTCGCAATCTTAAGTAATACTTTTAAGTCTAAATATATTTTTAAAAGAAAATGACTGTCTTTTTAATCACAACAATATTCCTAAGGTGATAAGAGGAATCAAAACTTGCAAAATACATATTAGAATCTGAAACCTCCACCATATATCCACCACTCAATACAAAGTCAGATACATTTGAAAAATGAGGAGAGGGCTATGAACTCTGAGGTTTGTAATGAGCAAAATGGTTAAAGCTCTTAGTAGAACTGACGTTTGGAAATAGTGAGGAAGGAGAGTATGGGGTATATTCTGATGAAAATTAACTATTTATGGGAATATTTTCTGATTTTTCTCTAATCTCACTACTCATTTTCCATTTTTCAAATATAAACACGACACCTAACAAAACAGCTGATCACTATTCTCCTGAACTATATAATCCACAAACATGCCCAACAGGCTTCAAAGTGAGCGTAGTAAAAGATAAAATCCCATTTAACAGACCAATAGGATTTAAGTTGGTTAAACTTCATGGCTTACTTTAGAAACACGAACCTTTTCCATGCTGGGCAGGTCAATTTGGAAACCACCCCAGCTCACTTTTCAATCATTTTTCCATTAGCTTGGGCTGGTCCTGAAGTTCTCCATCCCACTCACATCTGACCCTGTATGACCCAGTGCAGGTCAAAAGCCATGTAAAAAAAACACATTGGTACTCTTCACTCATGTGTCAAGTGAGGGAAGGAGAGAAAACTCACTGGGGGTACTGAAATGGAAATATAATATTAGCTTCTACATATATGTATAAATTAGGATTGGTCAATTTAATTGGAAAGTCTATTGCCCTAAAGTACAAAACTGCCCATATGCTGAAGACCATAAATTCATTAAAATTATTTACAAAATTTAACATGTTAGAAAAGGCAATACAAAAAAAGCCATGATTGATAATGCCAAATAAACTTCAATGGCCATAATTTAATCAAAATTAATTTCCCCCCACCCCCGAAAAAGAGAAATTTTAAATCCTAAAAAACTGTGAAGTGATAATGGATTCAAAATACTCCATCAGAGGAGAAAATGAACTTTAGTTAAAATATTAATTTTTTTCTATTTTTATCAAAAATAAAAAGAGGAAGGGAGAAGTTAGATTTATAAGTGATGTCAAACAGCTAAACAAAAGTGGAGCTAAGGTTAAAAAATGTAAAAATAAAACTCTGATACTTATTCTCAAATAAAATCATACTCATGCATAATCTTAGAGACCCATATAATTTTGTTATGTCTATGTCATTCAAACATTTTTTTGCCATTATCTATTGATACTTAGTCCATTAGAGGAAACTGGGACTAATCTAGAAAACAGGACTAGTCAAATGGACCACGGGCATATATAGGGTGAAGAGAAAAAAAAAGAAAAAAAGGCAATCCCTACCTTTTCAGTTAAGAGTTTTAATGTAGAAGGCTCAATAGTTAGTATGTCAATTACAGTATAGCTCAACTGTCATCATGAAACTGAACACTAGTTACGTTTTCACAAAATAATCCAATGTTTATATTAAAACATGTTAGTAACAAATACCTTCCTAGCTTCTCTTAGACAACTCTTCATGAATCATGTCATAAAAAAAAAAAAACCTTAACTGGAAAATACCCTTCTTCATTATTTAGGTCTGCAGCAGTTACTAAAATAAAGGTTCATTTTCTCTATTTTAAGAGTAGAAAACCTTTGAACTATTAAATACAAAAGCTAAATCACAAAATTGCAAAAATACAGATTTTTAAAAATGATCCAAAATTTAAATTTTGAGCAAATAACACATATAATAAACATCAATCACAAATTATAAACCAGGAGATTAGCAATTCAATGTTTAAATCCCAAACCAATGATATCAGAAATTTCTATGAAAAAATAATATTCAAGACATCAAAACAATTTTCAAGAAAGAAAAGGGAAATTGGGTTTACAAAGCACCTTTTTACACATTGTCTCAAAATGCCATGTCATGACAAAACAAAATTTTCGTTCGTCAAAATCCCTGAAGCCAGCCAAGAAGGAAAAATTAGTTGTAGTGGCCAAACTCTATCATCTAAAAGAAAAGTTAAATACGCCCCTATAGTAATCTTAATTTAAACTCAATATTACAAAGCATAATTAGGTAAAGAATTATTATGGTTATCTTATAAGTTCCAAACATATATTGTTTAGTTTATATAAAGAGTCCATATGTGAGATATATCATTCTTCTAAAGGGCTTAAAGTATGGAGTTTGGAATCCTTTAATGGCCATGACAACCCACAAAGCAAATGTTAATGGATCAAGCCATAATAATGTATTATGTGTCTACTATGTGCTAGACTATCCTGCTAGGCCCCCCAAAAAGAAAAACAGTCCTTGCCTTCAGGGCCTTACATTTTACTGACAGGCAACATATATGTGTAAACATATACATTCATTCTCTCTCTCTCTCTCTCTCTCTCTCTCTCTCTCTCTCTCTCTCTCACACACACACACACACACACACACACACACACACACACACACACAATATTCAAAATAAATACAAATCATTCGGGGGGAAGGGGGGGCAATGACTTTATGTAAAGGGTAACACTTGAATTATAATGGAAATTAGGGATAATAAGAAACTGGAAGGAATTAATTTGAATCATAGAGGACAGACACAGCAACAAAAATGGAATATTGTATATGAAGAACAAAAAGATAGACTGCAAAGTATGTGGAAGAAAGTGACATTTAAAAATTGCATTTATCTGTTACTCAATTCATCTGAATGAGCAAGCTGCAGTGGTGCAGTGATGGAGTGCTACACCTGAGGTCAAGAAAACCTGAGTTCAAATCCAAATTCAGACATTTCTTAGCTGTGTAACCTTGGAAAAGTCTGAGAGAAGAAATCAGTCATAATTTAGTGACCCAATTTACTAGTTTAGTATTAGTTGGAAACCGGTCCAGAGGGGTTCCTACAAAATTGTGTTTTGCTGAAAAGTCAAACGTGTGTGTGTGTGTGTGTGTGTGTGTGTGTGTGTGTGTGTGTGTGTGTGTGTGTGTGTGTGTATATATATATTGGGGGGGGGGGGGAATCACTAAATGAATGAAAATTATGACAAGATATCAAATAATCCACTTTTAGTTGTTCAAATTAAAATTTTGCAATTACTTCCCCAAAGATGATCATTTCAGAATTTTTGGATCTCTCTGGGCTGAAGCAGCTAATGTCTCAGTGAATAAAAGCCTGGGGTAAGGAGAAATGAGTTCAATTCTAGTCTTGCACACAAGCTGTGTTTGTGGTTAATTTACTGAACCTCTGTCTAAGCTTGCTCACTGTAGAATGGAGATTATAATAGCATCTACTTCCCAGAGTTGCTATGATAATTAGACTGACCTATTATTTCTAAAACATTTAGCCCAGCAACTGGAACAAAAAAGGTATTTAATTTAATAAATAACTTGTATTTTTACCCCCTCAATTTTAACTACAAAGAAGTTAAAAGAAAATTTAAATTAAGCAGGAAATTATTCAATTGAAATGGTCATTTGGCAAATGCAATACATAGTTAAAAACAAAATTTGGGCAAAAAATGGAAAGATTATGGTTCAAAATGTGCATTCCTCTAAAAGTCGAAATACTGAGAGTTTCAAATGACTATGTTCATTTCCACTCAAATATAAATAAGGAAAAAAGGTAAATATAATTTTTTTATAACATCCATGACAACAAAACTGTGCCCTTTTATGATTCTAATACTAAAAGGTACGTCATTCTAGAACAGCAGTCTTCTCCATACGAATTCTAAGGTATCACTCCAGTCTAAAAGGGTGATTAGCTAAGATGGATACTAGGTAGGGGGCAAATATTTGACCAGGAATGACAAGAGGCTGGTACTACAAGAACATAGTCTTCTAAATGGCCGAAGCGAGAGAATTAAGGACGAACCATCTCTCCTACTCCTCCTTGGTAGCTTCAAAATGAGGAAGTGTGCTCTGTGATACTAAGATAGAGAGGGAAAGTCTCCTCTCCTCTCTCATTCAATCTCTATGAGGACCTAATGACAGGGTGATACTGTCTATAGTTTCTTTTGTCCTACTCTTAGGTGAATAAGTAACTGGAGATGTGACACAAAGCACCACAAGTGCTATCAGAGTTACATTCACCATTGGAATTTAGTAGAACACATCCCTTGAATGAGGAGCAGCAGTAGGTAAGGGTTTGTGAAGAAGTCAGCCATGAGGAGTGATCAACTTTATTCAGTCCAACAATTAATTGAACCATTAGCCTAAATAAATACTATGTTCTCATGTAAGGAGCCATTCCAGTTGAGCAGCACAGCAACTGTACTGTACAGTACCAGTACTATACGTAAAAAACTTGGGAGGTGATCCTGCAAAGGGAGAAATGAACTTTTAGGATCAGAAATCACTGGATATATCTAAACCCAACAGGATCTCTCCCAATGAATCTCATTTTCACAGTACTTTAAATATGTGCCTCCAGAAAGAAATTGTGGGCAAGAAGTAAAAAGCATACATCTTCCAGGCTCAGATGAGATGTTTTTAATAACTGCTCTGGCTACCATTTCAACAAATACCTCTTCTTAAAGGCTAAATAATATCAACCGGTTAATAAATATTGGAGAAGACTATATTAGATCAGAATGATCCATGAATAGGAATATCAAAATTCCTAAAGCCCTGAGGGAAAAAGTTGTCAAGTCTCTATCTCAAGATCCAGTGTACTAATATGTACTACATGTACAATTTGGAAATGAGCTCAGACAGTGTTAATTAAATCATATAGACTGCTAAAAAGTCAGATGGATTGGATATCTCTATTAGGGAAGGGGATGCAATTATTGAATGAAAATTAATTATGAAAAAAAAAAAAACCTAAGCAACCCATTCTTGGTTTTTTTAAGTTATTTTATAATTACTATTCCTATGGTAAGCACTTCAGATTTTCAGTTCTTCTTACCTATTGATTTATTTTTTGAGTTTTAAACTTTTACCTTCCATCTTAGAATTAATACTGTGTATTGTTTCCAAGAGAGGAGAGCAGTATGGGTAAGGCAATAAGGGTTATTAAGTGACTTGCCCACAATGACAAGGCTAGGAAGTATCTGAGGCCAAATTTGAAGCCAGGACCTCTAGTCTTTAGGCCTGACTCTCAATCCATTGAACCCCCCAGATGCCCCTTATTAATTTACTTTTGAAGATCTAGAGTCTATAAATGGAGAATGGGGAAAAGTAAAGGAGTGTGAAATGAAAGAACTAAGATGGGGAAGAGGGCAAGTGTTTCAGGGAACTAAGAAGTTAACAGTAAAAAAAAAAAAGTCCTCTGGAGCTAAAATATAATATTCCATGAATAAAGTTACAATTGAGCTATTATTTTATATGCTATATATTTTATATCTCATGCTATATAAATTTAATAATCTGTAAAATACCATAATAAATTATGATAATTTAACTTACTTTCTCAGTAGTAACTGTCAAAGAAGGAACCAAGGCTGGTGACGGTTCTGGTTGCTTCTTATGTTTTTGTTTGTGTTTGTCTTTTTCTTTATATTTCTAAAAATTAAGAAAAGTAAAATACAGGTTTATTAGGTTTATATGATGATCCATGCTTATTTTACCAGAACAAAGTGGGTAAAGGATTTTTTCTGTTATTTTTTTTCTTCTCACATTTACAAAGCATCTATTTTACACTGAGCACTGTCCTAGGTACTGGGAACACTGAAATTTATAGGGCATATTATGTGGGAGGGAGATGTGACTTATAAGACAGACACATCATAAATACAAAAGCACATATGAAGGTAAAACAGACTGCATTAGAACCAAGGTTTGGGAGAAGCTCACTATTGATAGGAAGAAATAATAAGAGGCTTCCTGGAAGACATGAGACTGCATGCATTTGAGGCAAGTTTTGTAAAGGAGAACAGAATCCAAAACCTAGAAAAAGGAATATCATTGATGGCACCAAGAAAACCATGAGGCAAATAAAAAAAGTGGGGTAAGTTGAAAGCTTGTTTGGTGAATGGAACTTTTGGCAAAAACATCAAGTAAATGAAGGTAAATCATTAATAAAAAAGAGGAAAGATAGGGTGGTAAAAGACTATGGAGCATTTAAAATGACAAGGAAATGACTTGAAAATTCCCTTATTAGGCAAAAGTCACTGAAGACTTCTGAGAACAGAGGTGTTATGTACAGAAAGCCTCATTTCTTCACAGAATAAAGGATAATAGGAAAAGGGACAATTGATAGA
Source organism: Monodelphis domestica (assembly GCF_027887165.1). Lineage (NCBI taxonomy): Eukaryota > Metazoa > Chordata > Mammalia > Didelphimorphia > Didelphidae > Monodelphis > Monodelphis domestica. The sequence continues at coordinate 264,097,909 of NC_077231.1, forward strand.
GGTAGAAAGATTAAGAGACAAATGATATTGATCCCTATTGCAGTGGGCACAGGGAGAAAAAGAAAAGATATAACAGCCAATATGGAGATAAAACTGACAGAACTAATGTAATTCAATAGAGAAGAGTCAAATTTTATATCAACGTTTTGAACAAACAAGAATGCAATAGTGTCAATGATGAGAGAGAGAATGAAAATGATAAAAAGGTCCAAAACCTCCTATTTAGATACTCCATCATCATTTTGAGGTGAAGATTAAGAAGAACTGAATCTCTGACAAATTCCAACCAGCTACAAAAGCTCCATGTTCAGTCATAGCAACAGAAACGGTCTATTTTCAAAAGGCAAACCTAACTAAATTTAGAATAATGCCAGAAAACTAGAAATACTGTAAGTGATTTTATCCCAATTCATGAAAACAACAACAAAACCCTCACTTATTTGTCAAGGAAAACCTGGCTTTGGATTCTTGTCAAAACAATGGCAGAGGGGGCAGCTGGGTGGCTGAGTGGATTGAGAGTCAGGCCTAGAGACGGGAGGTCCTAGGTTCAAATCTGGACTCGGACACTTCCCAGCTGTGTGACCCTGGGCAAGTCACTTGACCCCCATTGCCTAGTCCTTACCACTCTTCTGCCTTGGAGCCAATACACAGTATTGACTCTAAGACAGAAGGTAAGGGTTTAAAAAAAAACAATGGCAGAAGGACCAAAAAAAAAAGTAGAGATAGTTATTAAATATTCACTTTGTTTCTAGATCGTTTATAAATATTAACTTGATTATTAGCACTTTAAATATAAAATTCTTATCTGGTGACCAAAAGTTGGAATCTTATCAAATTTGATATTTTTGCTACAAAGAGAATCAGATGGACAACTCCCCAAACTATCCAAATGAACTTACTATACACTTCCAAATTCAGTAATTTCAATGCAAAGGTGGGTGTAAGGAAAAAAAAATTTTAAATGAGAAAATACGATTTAAGAGCAAGAAATGAGAGACCAATCTACGTAAACTACACATTGAAATGCTTTTCTCTGTGGATGACAGTTAAGTTCATTTAAAGAAAAAAGAAAAGAAAATTTAACTCCTCCCATAAAAGTCAGGAGACATAAGGCAAATAAACAAACCTTCACAAAAATTGAAATTCTATTATTTGAAGAGACAAAAAATGGCTACTGATTATCAGGCACATTAAAAATCACTACCAAGTTGGAAGATTTAAAATTACGCAAAACTTGGAAAGATTTAAGAACTCTTATCGAGGTCATAACCAACAAATGTAATTCAAGAAAACTATCAAAAGAATGAGCTTAAGATGCAGAATGAGATAGATATTTTTGGACATGACCCAGAGTGGGAATGTATTTTTGTTGACTGTGCAAATTTGCAAAAAGAGTTTTCTTTTTCTGCAATACAAAAGGGGTATGGTGTGGAAGCTGTCCTAGACAGCAAATACTTCATCTTTTAAAGTGTAAGTTCATTGCCTGGATAGAAGGGAATAATAGTAAAAGGCAATACATGTTTAGAATATAAACTTGTTTGAAAAATTTGGGGAGATAATGGCATACAATTATTAACATTATTAAATCTATACTGAGGAGTACTGAATTGAAAAACAGGTCCACAGATAATTGGCAAGAGACTCAATGAAGTCAAATCCTTCTAAGAGAACAAATAAAAAAATTTATTGAGATTTCTTTAAGTTTCTTTATATACCATGGCAATAGAGCCTTAGTCTCTACTATGATAGTTCCAAATGTGCTCCAGAAAGAAATAAAAATTCGAGAGAAAATAATTTTGATAGTGTTAAGGAATGTTCTCAAATTTGAAAGAAAAATACAAAGTACTTACATATGGCATATTTGCCATAAAATTGCCCCCCCACAAGTAATTGAGAATATAAGTAAAAGGCATTGAAAGTCTTAACTTCCATGTTTAATATGTGAGAGAATAAGCAAGTCATATTGAAGTCATCCTTAATGAACTTTGGGCCAGGAACAGAAAGTGTATATATTCTACAAAAGAGCTCATCTCTTCCATCAAAAAACTGTATGGAATAAAATAAAATGTCACTGTGTTGGTTGTGTGAAGTAAATTATTTAGAGGCACTTGGATCCCGAGTACCCCAGAGGTGGGACATAGTTGTCACAGAGTCATGTGAGTGATGCTGTGTCTTGGAACAGTCACTATCAGTGTGAACGTAGTCATGAAAGGACAGATGGCATAACGTTTGAAACACACTGGCCAAGGAAAGGGAGGTGGAGAGACGGGGTTTGAAAACTAAGGGCGGGAAGCTGAGTTGCAGGCTTTGCTTCTGTACCTGTCACTGGGCTGGTGTTTCTATCAAAGCTGCTCCTTATCTCATCAGGTCATCTCTGGCAGGCCTCAGCCTGAGCCAGCTAAATGGAGAAAAAGATCCAGCCCTAAAGATAGAAAGACAGAGATCTCTCTCTCTACTACTCTATCAATCTCTCTCTCTTTTACTAATAAATACTTGTAAATCTGATACTAAGTATTTATTTATAACATTAAGGTTTTGTAGCTTAAAAAGCATTTGATTTGGGACAGCACAAAACTGCATTAAAGATTATCTTCCTAAAAATGTGACTCAGGCAAATATTTAAATCATTCTCCAAAAGATGTAACAAAGCCCTATCTTAGGACCCTCTTATATAGTTCCTTTAATGAATCCAAGCTCCCACCTAAAACAAAAATATAAATCTTCTTATGCCCAAAAGTCATAGAAGTTTCTGAAGAATTAAAGCAAGAAATCACAAAAGGACAAGGAAGAGAGAGCTACAGGGAAGCCAGAACTATAATTTTTGACATACAAATAAAGAATTGTGCTCTAGAAGCAGTATAAAAGATAATCAGTAATATATGCCTGAAAAAAAGATGGTGGGAGGGTCATGCAGATTGAGTCAAATGTACATGATGAATAGTTTCCAATGAATAGTTTACAAGCCCAATCACTAATCACACAACAGCAATCAATCTATAAACATTGATTAAACCCTTACTATGTGCCATTGAGGATACATAGGAAAAAAAAAAACAAAAACCAAAAACAAAAATAACCACAACCCTAACCTCAAAGAGTTTACATTTTAATATTTAAGCTTGGTAAATTGAAGGTCAATAAACAGCCAGTTACAAGACCTCTGTTAGTGGAGAATAAACACACATAGAATGGGAAGGTTAAGAAAAGATTGTAATTTGTACTGCTAGGAGTTTCTACATAGAAAAAATTATTGATCAATCATCATTATCTTCATTGAGATGTATATGGATTTGTACAAATCTATTATTTAAAATTTTTAATTTAATCTCCCCCATTACATTTGAAAAGTTTTGAACATTTACAAAAGAATCTTCAGTTTCAAATTATCTCCCTCCTCTCTCTGATACAGATTTTACCTGTGCAATCATGTAAAATAATTTATCACACTAATCTTTTTGAGGAAGAAAAGAAGGAGGAAGGAAGAAGGAAGGGAGGGAGAGAGAGGAAGGAAGGAGTTTGCTTTGGTTTGGATCCAGACTGCATGAGTTCTTTCTCTGGAAGCAGATGGTATTTTTCATCATGAATCCTTTGGACTCTTAGCTAAGTGACTCATTTTTCATTGAACATTACTGCTGTCACTGTGTAGAATCTTGTTCTGGTTCTGCTTACTTCACTATGCTTCAGGTTCTATAAGTCTTTACAGGTTCTTCTGAGGTCCTTCTGTTCATCATTTCTTACAACACAAATATCATTCCATTACAATCATATACTATTACTTATCCATTCACCAATTAATGGGCATATGGTCACTTTCCAATTCTTTTGCTCCACAAAGAAAGCTGCTTTATATATATACTTTCTACAAGGGGAAGTTGAGTAGCTCAATGAAAGAAAAGAAAGCCAGGCCTAGAAATGATAGACAGACAGACAGACAGACAGACAGACAGACAGACAGACAGACAAGACAGACAGACAGACAGACAGACAGACAGACAGACAGACACACACACACACACACACACACACACACACACACACACACACAAACGTAGTTATGATATTGCCAGGACTCAGGGTATGTACCATTTTATAAACCATTAGGCATAGGTACAAATTGGATTAATCAGTTCACAATACCCTCCACAGTGCATTAGTGTCTCAATATTCCCATCTACATTTTGTCATTCTCCTTTTCTGTCAAAAAGACCAATCTGATATATTTAGGGTGTTACCTCAGTTATTTTAATTTGCATTTCTCTAATTAATACTAATAGTCATTTTTGCATAACTACAAAGAGCTTTAATTAAATTTTTAGAACAATCTGTTGATATCCTTTGACCATTGATCAATTGGGAAATGGCCTGTATTCTTATACCTTCTTATATCTGCTTATTTCTGTGTATTTGGAAGAGAGGCCTTTATTAAGCAGGGGGAAAAAATTTCACCATTATGAGTACTATTAATTACTCCAATCCTATTTCACTCCTTCTTTATCTTTTTCTCTCATTCTGTTCATCCTGAAAAAAGCATTTGGCTTCTGACCAACATATTCTCCAATTTGCCCTCTTTTCTATGAGCCACGCCTTCTATATCCCTTTGCCCTCCTGCTTTCCTGTAGGGTAAGGTAGTTTTCTATACTCTGACTATTTGTTCTTTCCTCATTGAGCCAATTCTGATGAGAGCAAGGTTGGCACACTCTCCTCTCCATTTCTCCCATCTTCCCCTCCACTGTAAAAGCTCTTTCACACATCTTTTATGTGAAATAATTTGCCCCATTCTATTTTCGCCTTCCCCCTCTTCTCAATGCATTCCTCACTCATGCCTTAATTTTGTTTTATTTTTTATCATCCCATAATATTTTAATTCATACTGTTGCCCTCTAATTATGTACACTCTTTCTAATTATCCTAAAAATGACAAAGTTCTTTGGCATAATAAGAACAACCTCTCCATGTATGAATATAGACAGTTTAAACTTATTGAATGTCTTTTAATTTCCCTTTTCCATTTACCTTTTTATGATTCACTTGAACCTGGCATTTGAGTCAAATTTTCCATTCAGCTCTCATCATTTCATTAGGTATGCTTTAAAGATTTCAATTTCATCAATATTAATTTTTCCCCCAGAAGATTTTGCTGGATGATTCTTTGTAGAAGACTTAGTTCCTTTGCCCTCTGACATATTATATCCCAGGCACTTTAATGTAGAAAGAGCTGAGTCTTGTTATCCTGACTGTAGCTTCATGTTATTTGAATTTTTTTTTTTTGGCTGCTTGCAGTATTTTCTCCTTGACATAGGAGTTTTTGACTGTGATTATAATAATCCTGAGAATTATCCTTTAAGGAGGTAATGTAGACTCTTTCCATTTTCATTGTGTCCTCTGGTTTGAGAATATCAGTGCAGTTTTCCTTGATTTCTTCAAAGATAATGTCTCAGCTCTTTTTTTGATCTTGGTTTTTAGGTAGACCAATAATTCTTAAATGATCTCTCCTGTCTCCTGGACTGATTTTCCAAGTCAGTCATTTTTCCCATGAGATACTACAATTTTTATTCTTTTTTTTCCCCATTTTCTTTTGACAGTCCTCGATCATTTCTTGATTTCTCATGAAGTGAAATTAGTTTGTTTACCTAATTGTAATTTTTAAGACACGTTTTTCTTTAGTGATCTTTTGTAATTCCTTTTCCAGTTGGCTAATTTTCAAAGAGTTTCTTCCCTCAGTGAGTATTTGTATCCCTTTTTCTGAAGGGGCAATTCTGTCTTTCAAATTTTTCTCTTCAGTGGATTTTTGTATATCTTCTTCCATTTGATAATCTACTTTTGAAGGAACTCTTCTCTGGATTTTATGCCTCTTTTGCCAACTGATCTATTCTTTTTCTTAAGTATTAATTTCTTCAATATGTTTTTGTACCTCCTTTATGAAGCTTTTAACCTTTTTCATGATTTTCCTTTATCACCCTCATTTCTTTTTCCCAAATTTTCTTATATTCACATTTGATTTTTTAAATTCCTCCATTAATTATTTTGTACCGGAGAGCAACAAATTTTTTTTTCCCTTGGGGGCTTTGGTGCAGCCATATGTTCTTTGCTGTCATCTTCCAAGTTTGAGTCTACCCTGTCACCAAAATAACTTCCTACAGTGAGTCTCTCTTCTGTTATATGCTCATTTTCCTTTTTTTCCCTTTTCTTTTAGCATAAAAAAACTATTAGTTGGATTCTGTAACAGTGGTAAAGAGAACACTGTTCAAAACATTAGGTTCTTTGTATACTTGCCTTCAGAGATGACAGTGGTGATCTATTCACTTTTATTTACTCCAAGGTGGTTGAATATAAGGAGAGGTGTGTTTAATACTCTCCTGGCCTGTGTTCTGGTCTGTGAATAACCCCAAGGACTCTTATCACTTGGAACTATAACGAGGGTCCTCTGCTCCACTGTGGATCCAAGTGCTGGTGTATGCTGGTGTTCCTCCTCACCCTGTGACTGTACCCAAGGACTGTAACCTAGTTCCATGTATGGACAATGCAACAAGTGTCTTGAACCTAGAGTCAGCAAAAGGACCCTTTTATCTCCTTCTGAGCAGTTTTTTACTCCTTTTACAATCTGTGACTGAGAGTTCTGAAGCCTTGGAGGTTGTTTCAGTCCTTCAGTGAGGCCTGTCCTGGTGTACTGTGCTCCACCACCACTCTGGTAAGCTAGAGCCCTCATCCTATCCTTCTAAGTTGTTTAAGACTGAAAAATGTGTCTTTTTATGGATTATGCTGCTCCAGAATTCATTTTCAGGCATTATATTATTGATTTTGAAAAGTAATTAGGTAGAAATCAGTTGTATCCCTGTACCTACTCGTCCATCTTGGGTTCGCATCCTCAATCCTATTTTTTTAAATAGGTTTTTTAATTAGTGATTTTTTTATACCTCATTTTCCAATAAGCCAATTCTGCTTTTTTAAGAAGTTCTTCTATTCAGTGAAGTTTTATATACTGTTTTATTTGACTAATTCCTCTTTTTCAGAAGTTCATCTCTTAAATAGATTTCTGTGCCTCTTTTATCAATTAGACAATTCAGTTTTTTAAAGTATTAGATTCTTCAGTATTTTTTATTGCCTTCTTTATCAAAGTTAACTCTTTTTTCATATTTTCAGTATCAATCATTCCTTTTCCCAATTTTTCTTCTCTCTGATTTTTAAAATCCTTTTTCAGTTCCTCCATTAATTCTTCTTGTTCTTGAGACCAATCAATATTTTTCTTAGAAGCTTTAGATGCAGTACTATTGACCTTATTTTCTATTAGTGCTTCTCTCGCCCTGAAACCTCAAACCAAGACTGCAATCTGGATCTGTATATAGGGAATGCAACAAAAGTCTTCTACACAAAGCCAGATAAGAGATCTCTGTAATCTCTCCTGAATGGTTGTCCAACTCCCCTTATATTCTGTGGCTGAGAGCTCAGGAAGCCTTTGCTGCTGATTCAGCTATCTCAAAGGCCTGTTATAGTAGTGGGATCTTCTTCACCATACTACTTTGTGCACCATTTCTAACCCTGCAGCAGTAGATCTTTTGTGTTACTTTCTAAGTTATGTTTCACACCAATTTTGTGGGCTATATGCTGTTCCAGAATTTATTAAGAGACATTATATCATAACAATTTGGAGTATAATTTGGTAGAGATCAAGTGTGCCTATGTACTTTATCCACCATCTTGGCTCTGTCTCTGTATCTGCATGGTATGTACATGTATTTTTTTTTTTTAATTAAAATTTCAACTTTATTTGGCCAACATATATTCAGTTCCAACATTAGAGTAGATATGTTTAAAGTGTTATCAAGTCTGAAAGAGTTAAAAAATCCTTGGTTTATCCCCAACAACTGCCCCTCAAATCCCTAATAATCAGAACTGTCCTAGTTTCCTGGATGAAGTAGGCCTTGGAGTCAATGTTGTACACTTGGAAAAGAACTCAATATTCATAGAGCAAGGCATTAGAAAGTTGAAAAACAAAGTAGTGTATCTTAAAAGAGAAGAAGCTATCTTCCCGTCCAGCACTGATTCTTGACATAAAAAAAAAAAAGATGGCATAGTCCTATTCACTTCTGGAGCATTTAAAAAGTTTTTGTAAAGCAAAATTTAAGTACATTAAGCCATGCTATTACTGGTGTGATGAGAGTGAGTGAGTGAGGAAAATGAGAGAGAAATAGACAAATATAGGGAGGGGGGTGGGGGAGAGGGGAAAGAGAGAAGAATTATAAAGTAATTTACATACATTGTCTCATTGATCCTCAAGTGTCCTGATAAGAAGAAACACTTTTGAGGGAGGAAGACACACAGAGTAAAGTTAAGGGAATGTAGCTAGAACAGAATTTATTATGCATCATCTGAAGTAAAAAAAGAAGTAGTAATCATGATCTGAAGCAATGTTAAAGCAAAAATAGATTTAATTTAAAAAGATAATGAGGGAAATTATGTAGTTAAAAGGTTCCATAGACAATGAAATAATAGCAATACTAAACATATAAAGCACCAAATGATATAGCTGAAAAAATTTTAAAGGACAACTTCAATGAATTTCAGGAGGAAACAGAAAGCAAAATTAGACTACTGGGGAATCTCAACTTTCTACTCTCAGATCTAGATAAACTGAACCAAAAAATAAACAAGAATGATGAAAATTAATGAAATTTTAGTAAAATTAGAATAGATCTCTGAAGAAAAATTAATGGAAACAAAAAAAAATATGCCTTTTTTTCAAAAGTACATGGCACCCACACAAAAATTGATCATATAATCAGGCATAATGAAATTTCAGAAAAGCAGAAAAAATATTCTTTCCAAATCATAGAGCAATTTAAATTATAATCAATAAGGGTCCATACAAAAACCAATCAAAAATTAATTGGAAGCTAAATAAATAAACTAATTCTAAAAAGGGGGTGAACCAAAGAATTATAGAAAAAAATCAATAATTTTGTTAGGGAGAATCACAATGATCAGACATCAAATCAAATTTTATGGGATACAGTCAAAGCAATACTTGTAGGGAAAAATTTTATCTCTAAATACCCATATTAATAAAATAGAGGAAATGCTGATCAATGAATTTGAGCCTGCCAACTAAAAAACACAACAAATAAAAATCCTAAAAGACTAAATTTGAAATCCTAAAATTAAAAGGAGAAATTTAAAAAAACAAGAGAAACATTGAAATAATAAATAAGCTGGAAAGACTTCTAGAAATTGAAGCAGAGTGAAAGGAGCAGGACCAGGAGAACATTGTACACAGAGACTGATACATTGTGGTACAATCCAATGTAACAGACTTTTCTACTACCAACAAAGCAATGCTCCAGGACAATCCAGAAGAAATGAGAAAGAATGTTATTCACATCCAGAGAAAGAACTGTAGGATCAGAAACACAGAAGAAAAACATAGGATTCATCACATGGTTTGATGAGGATATAATTAGGCTTTAAAAAAATTTTTTAAATATATTTTATTTAGTCAATTTAGATCATTATTCCTTGGTTACAAGAATCATATTCTTTCCCTCCCCTACCCCTGCCCTTTCCCATAGCCGACACACAATTCCACTGGGTTTTACATGTGTCATTGATCAGAACCTATTTCCATGTTGTTGATGTTTGCACTAGGATGATCATTTAGAGTCTACATCCCCAATCATATCCCCTTCAACCCATGTAATCAAACAGTTGTTTTTCTTTGGTGTTTCTATGATTAGGGTTTTGATGTTAAAAGATCACTGTACTACAAATATAAATAACATGAAAATAAGTTGTGAACAATGATACATGTCTAACCCAGTGGAATTTCATGTCAGCTCCAGGAGGGGGGGAGGAAAAGGGGAGGAAAAAATCATGAACCATATAACTATGGGAAAATATTATAAATAATTTTTAAATGAAATAATAAATACAACGATGAGTTAGTTTATGATCAAATAAAATAGAGCATTGGTTAATTTCATTAAAAGAAGGAAAGAAAAAAATCAAATAACCAGTATCAAAAATGCAAAATGAATTCATCACGAATGAAGAGGAAATTTAAAAAATCATTAGGAGCTATTTTCTTCAATTATATGCCAATAAATCTGCCAATCTAATTGAAATGGATCAGTATTTATAAAAGACATATTGCCCAGATTAACAAAAGAGGAAATAGAATACTTAAATAACTACATATCAGAAAAAGAAGTTAAACAAGCTGTTAATGAATTCCCAAAGAAAAAAATCCCAGGGCCAGATGGATACACAAGTGAATTCTATGAAACATTTGAAGAACAATTAATCCCAATTATATAAACTGTTTGGGAAAATAGGCAAAGAATTGCTACCAAATTCTTCTTACGACACAAATATGGCATGGTTACTAAAGCTCAGAAAAGCAAAAACAGTGAAATAAAATTATAGTCCAACTTCATTAATGAAGATAGATGCAAAAAATTTTAAACACTAGTTAGTACACTACAGTAATGTATTACAAGGATCATTCACTATGATCAGGTGGGATTTATACCAAGTAGTGCAGATGATTTAATATCAGGAAAACTGTCAGAATAATTAACTATATCAATAACGAAACTAACAGATATCACATGATTATCTCAATGGATGCAAAAAAAAGCCCTTGACAAAATACTACACCCATCATTATTAAAAATACTAGAAAACATGGGAATGAATGGGGTATTTCTTAAAATGATAAATAGTACCTAGCTAAAACTATCAGCAAGTATTATCTGCAATGGAGAGAAGTTAAAAGCTTTCCCAGTAAGATCAGGGGTATGTAGAATGGATACCCATTATCGCTACTATTATTTAATATTATACTAGAAATGTTAGCTTTAAGAATAAGAAAATGAAGGATTTAAAGTAGGCAATAAGGAAACTAAGCTATCACTCTTTGCAGATGATATAATGGTACACTTTTAGAATTCTAGAGAACTAGCTAAAAAAATTAATTTAAATAACTTTAGCAAAGTTTCCAGATACAAAATAATGCCACATAAATCATAGGTAGTTCTATATATTACCAACAAAGATCAACAGCAAGAGAGAGAAAGAAGTTCCATTTCAAAGAACTCTAGGCAATATAAAATACCTGGGAATATAAATGCCTTGATTATAGGATATACTGATTATAGAAATTATATGAACACAATTTCAAAACACTTTTCATACAAATAAAGTCAGATCTAAACAACTAGGAAAAAAATTAATTGCTAATGGGTAAGCAAAGCTAATCAAAATGACAATTCTTCTGAAAGTAACTTATTTATTCAGTGCCATAGCAATCAAAGTACAAAATAATTAGAACTAGAAAAAAAATAACAATTCATCAGGAAGAATAAAAGGCCATGAATATCAAAGGAACTAATGCAAAAAAAAAATGTGAAGGAAGGTGGCCTAGCAGAATCAGTTCTCAAACCATACTATATTAGTAGTAGTCTCTCGGTAACCGAGGATGATGATTGTCTTTGTGCGTTTTCATCTGTGATGTAGATGAGTGTGCACAAAAACACTTGTGCGTGAAGGAGATTTAAGTGGAAAAGTCGATAAACAGAGACAGTCCCACTCTCGCGGCATTGGAAGCCTGGGTCCATTGGCACGAAAAGTCCAATAATCATCAAAACAGTCAGGTACTATTTAAGAAAAAGCGTGGTGGATCACTGGAAGAAATTAGACACACGATGTACAGGAGTAAATGACATAGCAAATAAGCATTTGATAAACCCAAATTCCCCAGTTTTGATATAAGAACTCAATTAAACAAAAAACAGCTGGGAAAATGTGGAAGAGAGAAATTGGAAAAGCATGCAATGAGGCAGGAATAGCTGGGACTGATGACCTGTCATTCAAACAAGAGCATTCTGTTTGGAATGTGACCGGGAGTAGCAGTTGGAGGAAGGGTAGGAGACCAACTGAAGTCTGTTATATCTGTGGCTTGGAAGACAGAAAGAAGTCTGTTGTCTTTGGCTTTGAAGACAGTAACGTCAGGACTCTCTCTTGGTTTTGAAGAAAGAAGGACAAAGTCCAGCTCTCTCTGATTTGCTCTATTTTGATATAGTGACTGAACTTCCAGATCTATCAACCCACGTTCTCAAATTGAAGTATATTCCACCATCCTTCAACCTAAGACTCATTCTAGTATTAGGGAAACCCCAAACCCTCTTTCCCTCCATTTCTTATATTTCCTTTCTTCCCCAAAAAATCCCTTAATGTAGAGAAAAGAAAGAATATTTTATTTGAGACATCATAAACTCACCTGAGCTGATTTAGAGAAACCAGAAGGAGAATCAACAGGAAGGGGAGGGAAGAAGAAAGGTGAAGGGAGGGAAGGGAGGAAGGAAGAAGATTAATAGCCCTGAACTTTAGTTATCATATACCATTCAAATAATTCCCTTATTACAAAAAGCAGAAAATAGTATGACAGAAATTAAGTATAGGCCAATATCTTATACTCTATCCCAAGATAAGTTCAAAATGGTTATATGATGTTGATATAAGAGTGACACCAAAAATATATCAGGGGAATATAGAATAGTTTATGTAAAATCTATGGAAAATGGAAGAATTTATGAACAACAAGAGATACAATCCATAAGATATAAAGTTCTTTTGATTATATTAAATTAAAAAGCTTTTTGTAAAAATATAATATTAAAAATGTAACCAAGAAAAATATAACCAAGGAAAATTGAGAAGAAAAGTTTATAACAAATTTCTCTAATAAATGTCTAATTTATCAAATTTATAGAGAACAAAGTAAAATTTATAATGTCATTCCCAAACTGATAATGGTAAAAGGATAGAGAAACACAATTTTCTAATGAAGAAATAAAAGTTTTTAATAATCATGAAAAATATTCCAAATCACTCAATTAGAGAAATGCAAATTAAAACAATTTTGAGTTACTACCTCACATCTACTAGATTGGCCTATATGGCAAAAAAAGGAAAAGGATAAATGTAGGAAGGGATATGGCACCATTGGGATACTAATAAGTTGTTAGTAGAGTTATGAACTGATCCAACAACCTTCTATAGAATTATTTGGAACTATGTACAAAAGGGTACAAAACTGTGCATACATACCCTTTGATCTGGTAATACCACTACTGGGTCTACAGCCCAAAAAGTTAAAAATAAATGGGAAGGGACCCCTCTTTTATAAAAACATTTATAGCAGCTCTTTTTGTGATGCCAACAAATTGGAAACTGAAGGGATGTCTATCAATTGGGGAATGGCTAAACAAACAACGGTACATGTTGGTTATGGAATACTATTGTGCTATAAGAAATAATGAGCAAGATAATTTCAGAAAAAGATGGAAAGATCTATATGAACTGATACAGAGCAAAATAAGTAGGACCAGGAGAATATTATACACAGTAATAGCAATATTGTATAATGATCAACTGAAAATTTGCCTGTTTTCTCAGCAATGCAATGATCTGAGATAATTCTGAAGGACATATGACAAAAGAATACTTTCCACCTACAGAAAAAGAACTATCAGAATTAGATGCAGATCAAAGCATACGATCTTTCATATTAGTTTATTTAGTTTTATTTGGGGATCTTGTGTTATATTCATATTCTCTTACAGTGACCGATACATGTATAAATCAAATCAAACTGCTAACCATCTCCAAGAAGGGAGAGAGAAAGAGACAATTTGGACCTTATAATTCTGGAAAACTTATATTAAAAATTATTACATGCAATTAGGAAAATAAAATAGCTTAAGTCTCTCAATTCACCCCAGGTAAGGGTAGATACGTGGAAATTTAAAGGCCAGTGTTGTGTTAGACATTCTACTGTAATATCCAGCTAGATATATCCTATAACTAGAGATTTGAGTCTGAGGCTTGGGAGAGATGATGTTGTAGGAGTTATATAACACTATCACAGAGGATATATCATCTGGTAAGCTCTCTGCATGGTGGTGGTAGCTAAAGCCACGGAACAATATGTAAACAGAAATGGGGTTACAAAGTGAACCCATGAGGAATCAATCAAAATAAGTAACCAAGAAGACTAGAAATCAGTAAAAGAGACAGAAAACGAGGTGGGAAAACCAGCAACATGTAAAATACTGAAGGGTTAAAAATTTAAGAATCTTTTTTATAAGGTGTGACTGAGAAGAGGAAGAATGATGCCTGGGAGGATATTATGCAATTTTATAAAACCAAATACACAAGTAACAATGTTTTAAAAGCAAATTATTTCCAATCTCCCTTCACCAGTTTTATTTCTAACCTATTCCTAAGAATATTACTTACAAAGAGAATGTCTTAAATATATAGGTGCCACTTTACAAGAACTGTAAGCAAGAAAAATGGCCATGATGGTTTAGAAAGGTATCTTGATTGAAACAGGATGGTCTTAAATAAGGAAAACATGAAACAATCTGCTTGAAGACTTCTATAAAATTGTGTGTGTGTGTGTGTGTGTGTGTGTGTGTGTGTGTGTGTGTGTGAGAGAGAGAGAGAGAGAGAGAGAGAGACAGAGACAGAGACAGAGACAGAGAGAGAGACAGAGAGAGAGAGTTCAAAATGAGAATTATCTTAAAAGATGAGACATATACATCACTTGGGAAGAGAATTAACAACTATGGGAGAGCCTTTGAACAACAGGCACTTCTGATATATAACATACTTGCATAGGTATTAGGTTCTTTTCTTACAGGGGAAGGAGAAGATTCTGATTTCGTTTTTTTTAAATTCTCTCAGACAATGCAGATCCTCAACTTTTTACTATTGAAAGAGCAGTCTAGGACACTGAGTCAATTAGTCAGCATTTATTAAGCACCTACTATGTCCCAGGCACTGTGCTAAATGCTGAGGATAGAAAGAAAAATTTAGAAGAAAACAAACAAACAAAAAAAAACAACCAGAGTTCCTGCTCTCAAAGAGCTGTAAGTCTAAAGGTGAAAATAGCATGCAAATACTATGTAAACATATGTATAGAATGAATTGGGGGTGAGGCACTAAGATTAAGGAGGACTGGAAAAGTGGAATCAGTCAAGACTTGAAAACAAAGAAGCTAAGTGGTGGGGATGAGTAGGGACAGAGCTCCTATAATGTAGGACACAGGAAGGGGGATGGAAGGTCACTGTGAAGAATATAGCAAGGGGCCAAGTACTGCTGAATGCAAAATTATGTGGAAGTAAGGTATCAGAAAACTGGAGAGGTAGAAGGGGACTAGTTTATGAACAGCTTTAAAAACCAAAGAGTTTTTATATTTGATCCTAGAGATAATGAAGACTCACTGGAGTTGTTTGCAAGGGGAGATACCTACATTTTAAGATCAAATAAACAGCTAGGTGGAGAATGAATTAAAGTGGGGATTTTAGGCAGGCCAACTCACAAATAGGCTATTACAATAGTCTAACGGTGAGGTGATGAGGACCTGCACTACAGTGGTGGCAGTTTCTGAGGAAAGGAGGAGGCATATATAAGAAATGTTATGAAATTAGAGACCCCTCTTCTCTGGGATGGGGATAGGGAAGGAAAGGGAGGGAGAGAGACAATTTGGATCTTATAATTTCAGAAAACACATATGGAAAATTGTTATTGCATGTAATTGGGAAAATAAGATATCTTTTAATAAAAAAAGAAAGAAAAGAAAATACAATTGTCACTGGACTTGGTAACTGATTAGATAAAGAATGGTAAAACGAAGTGAAGGAATGAAAGATGACACCTAATATTTTGCCATGTTACATTCAAAAACACTATCTCCAAATAAAATCTGCAAAAACTTAACCATCTCTGAAGCAGCCCTGCCATTCAAAAGTGAGGTAAAGTGGGGTAAAGTCAGGTCTATGAACCACAGTGATTTCATGATACTGAGCAACTTTGGAGTACTCTAGGTGACTGAAGATACCGAGAAGTCAAGTCAACAAATTAACACGTGCCTAGTTCTGACTATGTGCCAGGTACTGTGCTAACAACTGGGGATACACAAAAAGACACAAATAATGCCTGAACTCAAAGTGCTCACATTCATCTGTGCAGAGAAGATAACTAAACCTATGGGAGCTGACAAGATAACTAAACAGTTGTGTGTGTGTGTGTGTGGGGGGGGGGTGTCTAGGAAAAAACCAAAAGGGTTCAAACTTCATTATTAGTGAGAATTTTCTCTCTCCAGTGCTCCCTATATCATCAGATCTCCTAGTATAGTTCATAGTTCCCTGGGGGTTCCTAAAAACCTTTTGGGGTGGTTGTTAGGGGGGGATAGGGTGTTTTTCTAAGGTCAAAACTATTTTCACATTTCTGAGACATCTGCCTTTTTCTCACAAACAGTTTTTCAGATTCTAAATGACTTGTGAATAAAATTTCTAGCTGCAAACATGAAGAATTAATATTTTGACTGAAAAAATATAACTTCCTCACAAGTGGATGAATCTACAAAACTAGCTGGCTCTTATTGTTTTGTTTATACTCCTCTGGTCTCAGCACCAAATAAACATCAAAGTAGTACTAAAATCTTGAAAGCATTGAATAACTTTTTGGAACCTCATAGTTTATCCTGGAATAACTAGATACTTGCACTAATGATACAAAAGCAACGAGAGGTAAAATTGCATGTACTTTTGGCAAGTATTAAGACAGTGGTATCAAACTGTGCCAGCAGTAATTGTAAATGTCCTTTTGATATTCTTTGTGACCAAATAGGAATTACATATAAAGAACTTATGCATGCCAAAGTATAGTGGTTGTTTTGAGGAAAAGTCTTCATACTACTGTTTTGAGTTGCAGATGACAAATGACAAAGAGATGACAAATTTTTCCACTAATACCATTTTTCCTTGAAAAAAAGGACTGATAGAAAAACCATATATTGAATAAAACAGTATTTGTTGTGAAAGACAAATTTCAAGCTTTCTTGTAAAAATCAAAATTTTGGAAATCTACCATTATGAGCTGGACAGTCTTCCCAATACTTAAAGCTTTTTCTGATAAAATAAATGGTAATATTAACAAACACGATGTTTTGATATTGCATTACACACAAGAATAAATGAACCAATATTTTATAAATTACCAATATATGAGGTTAAAAAATGATGTATCAGTATAAATCTATTCAAGTTGCAAGACAAGAGTAATGGATTTAATTTAACAAAATACTGAAAGTTCACTATATGGTTTCAGATTCCACACTGCAACTATGAAAATAGTTTGTCAAGTTTTGGTATATCATTAAATAGTATCTAAAATTATTTGAAAAGACTGTTAAAATACTCCTACTTTTATAACTACTTATATGTACAAGCTAAATTTTCTTCTATATCATATTGCAACAGACAATGTAGAAGCAGATGTAAAAATTCATTTATCTTTTATCATGCAAGGCATTAAAAATATTTATAAAATTATGCAAAGTCATGGCTTATTTTTTTGTTTCAAAAATATTTTTTAAATATTGCTAATATGCAATGGGTTTAATACTGGTTTTAAATTAATAAACATTTTAAATAATTCATTTTAATTTGTAACATTGAATATTGCTATAAAACCCAAATAAGCAAAAACTCTTCAGAGTCCTCAATAATTGTTAAGAGTGCGAAGGGGTCCTGAGACCAAAAACTTTCAGAATGATTGTCCTATCCTATATGAATGGAATCACAGTTGCAGTCTCTAACCCTAAACGTATGAATGTTTATGGCTCACAAAGAAGTTTTTTAGAAGGAATGAGTTTAAAATACAATTTGCAAAATAGGTTAGATATTATGAATAATTAAAACAATATTTCCCTTGGCTGCCATCACTAGCAACTTGGCAAAACTAATATTTAATGGCTAACACAATTTCTGGGCTCTTTTGGCAGGTTACTGGTGGTGACTGCTTTATATCCTGTTATTTTTTTTTAATAGGAAATGTTGATAAAAGACCTTTGTATTTTTCCACTTTCTATTTTTCTGAATTAACAGCCCATTTGAATAGGTCATGTTGAAGGTACTCCAGTTATTCAGTGTCTTCCCCATCTTTAGCCTTTCTTCTAACTTAATGTTGATTTTGACCTTTTCTCTAAGCAGTCCATGGTCTGGCTACACACAGACAGCTGACTGGGAAATGATTTTCACATAAGTAACCAGTTATTTCCTGTCTTTTCAAAAAGAGTCAATTTCTTTTCTTTTTGTGACATTCAGTACTTGTTAAATCCGGTGCCTTTTGAAATGAAGAAATCATGAGGGCTGAGATAGCTGTATAGTCGATAAGACTTTGTCCTCTTTCATTTCTCAATGCTGAGCCATTTCAACTTTGTTTTAAGAAATCTCTGTTCCCTTTTAACATTTTCATTAAGGTAACCAAATATGAAAGTGTAAGTTGACTTAGTTGGCCAAGTTCACAGAAACTCTCTATTTTTAAACCTTCTATCACAATTATTGGCATAAGAAGTTTCATTAATCTTCACTGTGGTATTTCCAATTACTATGCTCATCATTAAGTAATGCAAAACAAAACAATCTGATGTTCCATAAAAATAATAACTTCACTTTCTTTGTCATTGAGTATACGATGAAACAAACTCTGGTAACTACTTTGTTTGCTCTACCACCCCAAAGAGAACAGGAGAATCATCCTTCCATTTCACTGAAAGTTTCTTTTTACTACTGTAATTATTTGTCATGAGAATATAAATATTAATGTCATTCAATACCTGTATACCAATTGAGTAATTCCTAGAAAAGGCAACCACATAAGAATTATATTCATCGGTAAAACACTTTTCCTCCAAAAGACTGCTTCCAACCTTGCCAACTGTTAATTTATCAAGCAGGTCCAATCACTTGCCAAGATCTTTTCCAATCTATATTCAACAACTCTATAGCATACCTCCCTTTCACTCCAATTATATAATCACCACCCTAGTGCATACTTTCACCTACTGTCATATCATTGTCTCAAGTCTTTCTCCAATATAATCTATCTTCCACACACCTAAGTTTGATTATGCTCAAATAAATTCCAGTGATGCTATTATAACCGCCAGGCAACTACATAGTTAGTAAGCAACAACCAATAACCATAGCAACCAAGTCAAAATTTCATTTTATGGGTAGCTAGAGATCACTTGATGGAAAGCAAGTTGGCCCTGAAGTCAGGAAGTCCTGAGTTAAAATCAAGCCTCATACTATTACTAGCTAAGTGACCCTGGGCAAATGACCTATCATCTGTTTGCCTAAATCCACTAGAAAAGGAAAAGGCAAACCATTCCAGTATCTATGCCAAGCAAACCCCATGAACAGTATGGTCCATAGGATCATCTAGAGTCATATATAAATGAATGACTGAAAAACAACAAATATTATGGTGGATAGAGTACCAAAGTTAGCAAAAGGAAGATATGAGTTCAAATACAGTTTCCGACATTTTCTAGATATGTGACCCTGTACAATTCATTTAACCTCCTTTTCCCTCAGTTTCTTCATGTATAAAATGGGGATAATAATAGTACCTACAGCTATCAAGGTTATTGCAAATATCAAATAAGAAATACAATTTCTGACATTTTCTAGATATGTGACCCTGTACAATTCATTTAACCTCCTTTTACCTCAGTTTCTTCATGTATAAAATGGGGATAATAATAGTACCTATAGCTATCAAGGTTATTGCAAATATCAAATAAGATACTTGCAAAATGCTTTGCAAACCTTAAAGTGCTACTACATAAATAATAGATCTTATTATGAGAATATTTCCATGCTATGATGAAGAGTGAAAAAAGTAGAACGAAGAGAACATTATATGCAACTACAGGTTTAATGAAGAAAAACTTGTGAATGCTCACCTCCAGAGAATTGAAAAGTGGAAACATGAAAGACATAAACTATATATTTTGCCAGATGAGCTTTCTATGGTGTGGGGAGGGGAAGGAGGGACAATATAAATGAATAAAATTTAAAGGGGAAAAAAATATTTTGGAGCACATTAGAATCTTCCCACTTACCCAGTCTTCTCATTTTACTTCCTCATACACTCCAAAGTCTAGTGCTATAGGTCAACTTCTAATTCTTCACACACAATGCTCCATTTCACATCTCCATATCTTTGAACTGGCTATCCCCTATCACTAGAATGCTACACACACACACCCCTCCTCAATTTTTGCTTCCTAATATTCCTGGCTCTTAACACAAAAATGCCACCTTCTCCAAGAGGTCTTCCCAGTTGATCAAAGCTACTTAAACATGTCCCTTTAAAGTCACAGTCTTTCTACTTGTATCTACAGAACATATTCCTCATCATTTACCCATTTCTCTCCAATTGTAAGTTCCCTGAAGACAGTTTCTGCCTACTTTATTTTCACTATAAGTGACAGAACTAATACCATTCATATGGACTTTAAAACCACAGTCCCACATTCATGAAAGTACAAGTGTACAAGACATCATAGAATGGAGAAAAATACTGAGGATATTTCCAAGGAAAATAATATAAAACATATATGATTCTTTATTTAGAAGGTTCCATATTTATCCTCAGAGATATCATTTATGAAAATGAAAAGGGAGAGTCATATGTAAATTAAGGTAACACTAAAACAAAATACACAAATTAAAATCCTTTATTTTTTTAAATGAGATGGGAAAACATGTTTTCATAAACAAATTGCGGTGGCAGTGTCCTTCTTAGTCACATAACTGACTGAAAGGTTAAGGAAGTCAAAGATGCTACTGTGTTTACCATTTGATAACTATCAAAAAATGAGTTAAAACAAAAAACTAAGCACACCTAACAAAAGACACCTGGAGTTTCACCAGCAATAAGGAGTTAGTCATGCAAGTGTTAAGATTACAGAGGGAATTCCATTTTTTAAAAAACCCTTATTATTTAACATCAAAATGAGGTATAAAATAAAGAAAGCAATGTAAATTTACTATCAAATGAGACAAAAAATAGGGCAACTATTTACCATTCACTTCCATAGAAAAGATCTAAATAAAAGAGCTAAACCAAAAAGGCAAGTTCCTCCAAAAGTTCGATCATGAGACATTAGACTGCTTATAAAACTCCCAGAAGCTGACTTCCTCAATGCAAAGCATGATTATTCAAAAGAGAACAGGTAAACAGGCTATAAAGTCAGTAAATAAGCAGTAACCACTTATTATATGCCAGGTAATATGGTAAGTACTGGGAAAACAAATGCACAAATAAATGGAAGAAAAACATTTATTACCAAGAATCCTCAATTAAGTTGGATAACTAATCCACTGAAATAGTACATTAAGCATATAGAGTATAAAACCCACAAAATTGACTTTTTTCTATAAAAACAAAAATTCAAATCTAATTAAACAAAACTGAGATTAATGCAACCAAATTTATTCCAACTGACAGTGAATGGAGCACAGGGGTTATTTAAGTACAAATGAGGTCAAATTTGAACATACTGCCAAATCTGAATTCAGATATAATCTGTCTGAAAAGTCACATTATAAAGATTAAGTTGTATAATCATGTTGCCTGATACACGATATTTAATGAAGTTAAATAATATTAAGGGAGAGGTAAAAAATAAAATCTTTTATATTTCACCATATCATTCACTTTTGTAAGTATTCTTATGATATATTGGTTTCTCTTTTTTTAATTTTTAAAATTTTATTAATATATATCATAGATAATATATAATTTTAAAATAAGATAAATCAAGGAGAATTATATTCATTTGAAGTATTCAAGAACTGAGTTCAAATTTGTATTAAAATATTCATTAGAAATCATTTTTGAATAAGTATTGATAATACATTATAAGTTGCATGGTGTGAATCTTAAAAATTCTCAACTCTACCTTGGAACATTATCTTAAGGTTAAGGTTATCCCCCATTTAAACAATGGAGGTACTTGATCAGGAATGTACTGGGAACTTTAAAATTATTCCACCCATACTTAGGCATACCTTAGGGGAAGATAAAGTTGTAAACTCCTTACTGAACAACAAAAAAAGTCCTTAATTCATACTTACATGAGGCCAAAACCTTAGGTCAAATTAGTCACTAAAAGGTTAGGCAATTAACCTTAGCAAAGAGGTGTGAAATACTCAGAAGTTTTAGTCTACCCAGAGAAGGTGATAACAAGATGTGAATTAAGAATGGTCAGTCCTTTGGAAAACGTCTACTGTGATTGGTAGATGTGAAATTTTAGGGGAGGTGACATAGGAGAAAATTCTCTTTAAAAGGTGCTGCCTGAACCAGTACAGGGGAGTTTGGATCAGTTGAGCTCAGGAGCTGAACTGGAGGGTGTCTCTGAAAACTAGAGTTTTCCTTGGGACAATCTTGTGGTGAGTACTTAAAGATTGACTTAGTTTTCTCTCTTAAAAGAAAGGCCTAGGCCCTAGCCTTCCTATTATTTCCTCTTACTCTGTCTCTCTCACATTCTTTATTTCCTTCATTTGTATTAATTAAAATCTCCATAAAACCCATCTGACTTGGGTATTTCATATTTGGGAATGTTTCCCATGGCAATCACTTATTTTTTTATATAAAATCAAGACACTAAAAATTATCTTTATGTTTTTGGCAATTCAAAGTCTTGAACCAATATTTTCACGGTCACAGTTTATGGCAACCACTCTTGTCTGTAACAATGGTCAAGATGACAAAATATAAAGTTCTAAACAGTATTTGAATTAAAGGCATAGTAGAAAAAATGTCTTCCTAGGTTATTTAGTAAAATCTGGGGGAATGACAATATTCTGTTTAAAACAAAATTATATTCCAAAATAGGTGTAGAAGCATATTGTGTAGTAAAAATTAATTGAGTTTTTAAGATGGCTGCCCAGGTCTCACATGCTTATTCTAGAAAAGTCTGAAATGTACAACAACATAAATGATGATCATGAAAAAAGAACTATATGAGATTATTTTCCTCACCAGAACTAGACAAAAAGTCAGCCAGTAGAATATATAGGCAATAGAAATAGAAACCACTGATGGATTTAGAAAACAGTCAGAGATACCTGCAGGGGTTCCCTGTTCAGAGATAGCAGGAAAGGATGGTTCCTCTTGAAAGGGACAGAGTAGTTATGAACCTATGGCTAGAGGAGAAGGTGAAACAAGGAGCTAATATGGGCACTGCAGTGACATGGATCTCTGAAGTCTCTATATCTCAATTCTAAGAATAGCACCTTGATGATCCAGGACTCTGACCCTCAAAAATCCAAAAGAGAGAATTCCAGGAAATAACGGTCAGTTCAAGAAGCATCACCTCATCCAAAATCAAAACAGATCATGTGGAAATGTTATTACATGTAATTAGTAAAAAATAAAATAAATGAATCCAAAATAGAGAATAAAAAAGGGATAATCAAAGAAGATATATGGAGCAGCTAGGTGGCTCAGTGGATAGAGAGCCAGGCCCAAAGACAAAACATCCTTAGTTTCAAATTTAGCCTATGATACTTCCTATTTGTGTGACCCTAGGCAAGTCACTTAATCCCAATGGCCTACCTGTTACCACTCTTCTACTTTGGAATCAAGTATTGATTCTATGATGGAAGGTACAGGATTAAAAAAGAAAGCTATCAACTAGGATAAAAAAAATTATTGTAAACCTAGAGATGTCATAAAATAAGGGGAGTAATTTTGTCACAACTTCAAGCAAACATTTGAAGGAAAATAAACTGTCCATGAGGAAGATATGATTACCCAGAAGGAATAAAACAAGTAATTTTAAAAATAAAAGTTCTAAAGGAAAGAATCTAAAAGTGAATAGCTCATAACAGTTAAGTAGTTAATACTACCCAACTAACTGACTCCTTTAAAATGCCTAAGGAACAAAGAGAAACTGATGAAAACACACAAGAAATACCAAATGATTTGGAAAGCAGGTCAATTAAATAGAAGTTAAGAATCATCAGACACCTTGAAAACTATGATTTTAAATAGTTACAGAAAACTCCATCTCCCTCTCTCCCCCCCACCTAAAAGAGAGAGAGAGAGAGAGAGAGAGAGAGAGAGAGAGAGAGAAGAGAGAGAGAGAGAGAGAGAGAGAGAGAGAGAGAGAGAGAGAGAGAGAAGAGAGAGAGAGAGAGAGAGAGAGAGAGAGAGAGAGAGAGAGAGAGAGAGAGAGAGAGAGAGAGAGAGAGAGAGAGAAATATCAAAAGTCTTAGGCTCCCACATCAAGAAAAAAATAATCAGGATTGTACATGAATTAGAATCTTCAACTAAGAACCAGAGATCCTGGAAGACAACATTCCAAAACACAAAAAGTTTAAAGCTTATCATCAAGCATAACAATCTGAAAAGTTAAATATAATGTTACAGAGAAAACTGGACCTTGTTCTGAGCTAGACCTAGGTTAGGCCATTCTCTAGCTAGCCTGTGTTTGAAACAAAATGAGGAAGCAAATTCAAGGGTGATGGTGTAGAAGTAACTTTACAGTAGAATTGTCCAATTAAATTTGGGACCAGCATAGCTAACAAAAGGTCAGAGTGAATCATTTCTCAAGCTGAAGACAAATGAGAAGGATCAAAGGAGAGAGGTCTACGATGGGGAAGAAGATGATTGAGAGCAACATGACCTGAGCTGTGTGTGGCATGGAGGCTGCAGCAACAGTTTTAGGACCTCCCATCTATCATAGACAGTAAAAAGATTAATGTAGGGGATCCCTGTGTGGACATGGTAAAAAAAAATCAAGAACAACTCAGCAACTCTTATTACTTCAAGAAGCCAGAAAATCATGCAATTGCCATAGAGTCATAGTCAAGATCACATAAGATTTAGCAGCTATAACAACAGACAGGAAAATTTGGAATATAATATTTCAGAAGGCAAAAGAGCTAGGATTACACCCAATAATAATATATGCAGCAAAACTGAGTAAAAATCCATCAGGGGAAAAAATTTTTACATTTAATGAAATAGAGGACTTTCTGTCATTCTTGATTTAAACACCAGGATTTAATAGAAAACAACATTTAAAAATAAGATTTGTAAGAAGAATTAAAAAGGTAAACATGAAAGAGAAAACACAAGGAGCTTAATAAGGTTAAACTTTTCATATTCATTTTTATGTATCATCTCATGATACATGAAACTCCTAATAATTTTATCATTGTTAGAGCAGTTTAAAAGAGGCTACATAGACAGAAAACAAAGTCAATTATGTTGGAATGATCTAAAATAAAAAATGGAGGAGTGAAAAAGAGGGATGCACTAAAAGAAAGGGAAGGCAGAGGAAGAATGAAAAAAGTTATTTCACTTAAATAAATCATCCATGGAAGAATATTCACAGTGGAGTAGATAATGGAGGGGCAGGATGGGCAATATTTGAACTTCACTTCCATCTGAAAAATTTCAAAAATAGAAGAATATGAATACTCAATTATCTGGGTATAGAAAACTATTTTATTCAACAGGGGAGTAGCAGGGGAAGACAGTAAAAAGAAAGGGGGAACGTGGAGGGGTGGATGAAAGGAGACAAGGATCAAAAGGAAGCAATGACCAGAAGCAAAACCTCTGAGGAGGTTAAAAAAAAAGTACAAAAAAGATAAACAGAAGAAAATGAGATAGAGAAATTCAGTTAGTAATCTTAGCTGGGAATGTGAATGTGAATTGGAACCAAAAGTAGAGTGAATCAGAAACCTGAATACAACGACATGTTGCTTACAAGAAACATACTTGAAACAGAGAAATGCTACCTTTAGTAATTAAGAAAAAGAAACTCAAGAAATAAAAAACCCAATGAGGAAACAAAATTATCATTCTTTACAGATGATATGATGGTATCCTTGGAGATACTCCAGAGAATCAACTAAAAAACGAGCTGAAACAATTAAAAAATTTAGCAAAGTTGGAGGATATAAAATAAGCACACATAAATCAACAGCATTTCTATACAGTGCCAGCAAGATGAGAAAGACAAATTCCATTCAAAACTGCTACAGATAATATAATGTACTTGGAAATCTACCTGCCAAAACACACCCAGGAACTAAATGAACACAATTACAAAACACTTTGCACACAAATGAACACAGATCTAAAGAAATGGATGAAAACTAATTATTCATGGAGAGGTTTCATTTTATTTATAAATAAAAGGACAATATCTAATTATTCAGAGCTGTAGCAATCAAAACAACAAAGAATTGTTTTCTAGAGCCAGAAAATTTTTTAAACAAAATTCATTTGGAAAAATAAAAAATCAAGGATATCAAAGGAATCTATAGGAAAAAAATATACAGGAAGATGGTTTATTAGTACTAGGTTTCAAACTATATTACAAAGCAGTAATAAGCCAAAAAAAGGAAAGAAAAAAAGAAAAGAATCTGATACTGACTAACAAAATTGCTGATTAATGGAACAAATTGATACACAACATAGTAATAGTCTCTCGGTAACCGAGAATGACGATTGTCTTTGTGCGTTTTCATCTATGGTGTACCCTCATATGACTTTGAAGTCCAAAGGCTGAGGCGCACAGTTTGTGGCACGTGGGGCCTGGGACGCCAGTTGTTATGGGAGGTGCGGCTGTGGCCTGGTGTCGGTGTTCACGCCCAGCAGCAAGATGTCGACGTCGCTCATCTTCAAAGGTGGTGGCGGCATGGTTAATGTGGGCTCGCCAGCTGCTTCTGTCAGAGGCAGCGAGTTCTAGTTGCTTTGGTGTCATGCCAGCCCACTTCAAGTTGGACTTTAGCTGATCCTTGAATCTTTTCTTTGGTCGCCCTTGTTTCCTGAGTCCAGCTGACAGTTCACCATAGAATACCTGTCTTGGTATTCGCTGTGGGTCCATGCGGATGACGTGTCCAGACCATCGTAGCTGGGTTCTGAGGACCAGGACTTCGATGCTGGTGGAGTTGGCTCTGTCGAGGACTTCCTGGTTGGTGATTCGGTCCTGCCATCGGATCCTCATGATTGACCGGAGGGAGCATTGGTGGAATTACTCCGACTGTTTCATGTGCTTCCGGTACAGTGTCCATGTCTCACAACCGTACAGGAGCGAGCTGAGGACCACTGCATTGTACACTTTGAGCTTCGTTGCAGTGCTTACACCACTGTGTTGGAGGATTTTGGAGTGCAGCCGCCCGAGTGCCTGGCTGGCCTTTTGGATCCTGGCATTGATCTCATGGTCTAGGGACCCGTCGTTGGCGATGGTGCTGCCCAGGTACTTGAAAGTGTTGATGTTAGAAAGTGGCGTGCCTTCAATTGTAATGCACGGCTGGTTCGTTGGCCTCCCTGGTGCAGGTTGGAACAGCACCTCTGTTTTGCTGAGGCTGATAGTCAGGCCAAACAGTTTTGTTGCGGTAGAGAACCTATCCACAATGGTTTGGAGATGATGTTCTTGGTGGGCCATAAGAGCACAGTCATCTGCAAAGAGAGCTTCCAGGATGAGTCTCTCTGTTGTCTTTGTTTTTGCAGTCAGGCGGCGAAGGTCGAATAGTGAACCATCCAGTCAGTATTTGATATAAACACAATATACAGTAGTAAATAACTACAGTAATCCAATATTAAACTCAAAGACTGAAGCTTTGAGGAAAAGAACTCACTAGTTGACAAAAATTGTAAAGGAACACTGGAAAGCAGTAAAGTAGAAGGTAAGCATAGGCCATCATATTGACATGGATACTGTATCCCAAGAAACTCAGAAACCATTATCAGGGAAACTCCCTTGCCTTTGCATCCTCCTGACTCTTAACCTAGAAACACCCAATGACCCCACCTAGGGTCCTGAGATGTTTATCCTCCTTAATTGTCCTCTAGATTTAAGAGGGACAAAGAGATGAATCTTTATGCCTCCAGGCAGACCCCAGTCAGATGACCACCTCACCCCACCAAGTGCCTGAGGGACTAATAACATGCCATGACTTAGCATCTGATGTAAAAAGTATAAAATCCCAAGAACTGATGTCATATCTGGGGGACAGCCTTTCTACCCATGCTGTCCCCATGGAGGAAGAGCCTTTCCATTCATGTTGTCCTCCCAGGAACTGCTCCCCATCTTGCTGTCCCACCTTGCTATCCTATCCTCCTGGCCATTCTCAACATTACTTTCTAAATTAATAAATTTCTTTTTGTTTTTAAACTAAGTTTTGGAGTCTTGCATTCTTGCAAAAGGTATCCTTCCTGAACCCCAAAGGGATCCTTCCCACCCATAACAATATCGCACTATCTACCAAGATACATTACATCAAAATGAGTAAATTATTTAAACATAAGAGGATATCATAAGAGGGGGGACAAGGTTGTCCTGTCAGATCTTTGGAGAAGAAAGGTTTTAAGGCCAAACAAAAGATAGAGTCACAGAAAGTACAATAGATAATTTTGATTGCATGAAATTAAAAGGCTTTTGCATGTAAGTACACACACACACACACAAAATGAGAAGGAAAGCAAAAAACTTGGAAGAAAAAAAATTTTAGTCATTTTCTTTGATAAAGGTCTCATTTCTCAAATGCATATACAGTTGAGCCAAATTTATAAAAATAAGAGTAATAATTTCCCAATTGGTAAAAGGCAGTTTTCAGGAGAAATCAAATCCATTTTGTAAGTCATAAGAAGAAATGCTCTAAAGAACTATAAATTAATGTAAATTAAAACAACTCTGAGATAATGCCTCACACATCAGATTAGCTAACATGACAGAAAAAGAAAACAGTAAATCCTAGCAGAGATATGGAAAAAAATCTGCACACTAATGTATTATTGGTAGAGTTGTAAACTGGTCCAACCATTTGGAGAACAATTTGTAACTATGCTCAAAAGGGCCTTAAAACTGTGCATACCCACTATTAGGTCGATATCCAAAGTAATTAAAGAAAAAAGGAAAGGATTTATATGTACAAAAATTCTCATAGTAGAACTTTTTGTGGTGGCAAAGAATCGGAATTCTTTGAGGGTGCCCACCAGATGAGGAATGGATGAACAAGCTGTAGTATGTGATTGAAATAGAATAATATTGTGTTATAAGAAATGAGAAACAAGATGGTTCTAGAAAAACCTGGGAAGGTGTATATCAACTGATGTAAAGTGAAGTAAACAAAACCAGGAAATTATTGAACTAGTATAACAATGACAAGATCAATAGAATGATCGAAAATAATTCCAAAGGTCTCAGGATGGAAAAAAAAATGTTATTCACTTTCAGGGAGAGAACTGATAAATTCTAAATGAAGACAAGTCATTTTCTTAATTTTTTTATTTTTCTTTCTTTTAGGCACAGGAGACAACATAGCTACTATGGAAGTATTTGCACAACTTTTTATGTATAATGGGTATTATATATAATTTTTATTGCTTGCCTTCTCAAGGGATGGAGAGGGTGGACGAGTATTTGGAGTTCAAAATTAAAAAACAATGTTAAAAAAAAGAAATGGTACAAATTGAGACTTGATTTATTGTTTTGTTAATTGGTTAAATTTAAGAAATTGAGGAAGAAAATGTTTATCCAGTTTGTTAAACTACAAGAAAAGAGAGGAAGGGGGGCCAAAGCCAGTTCCCTGCCTGTGCTGGCCAACATTTTACACCAAACATAGGAAGGGCATACATGGAGCTCCTGAACTCAGGCAACAAGGAAGTGATGTCAAGAGCTTTTCATTCCCCAAATCAAACAAGACTTGAGGAAGTAATACCATTGTTTTCCCATGTAATTTTATTCATTTCATTAAATATATCACAATTACATACAAAAAATTTTAAATTTATTTTTTAATTCTAACGTCCAAATTCTCTCTCTACCTCCCATCCCTGCCCCCTCCTTGTAAAGGGAAGCAATTTGATGCCTCAATTATACCTATAACATATAAAACATATTTCCAGGGGGGCAGCTGGGTGGCTCAGTGGAGTGAGAGCCAGGCCTAGAGATGGGAAGTCCTAGGTTCAAATCTGACCTCAGACACTTCTCAGCTTTGTGACCCTGGGCAAGTCACTTAACCACCATTGCCTAGCCTTTACCACTCTTCTGCCTTGGAACTAATTCAAAGTATTGATTCCAAGATGGAAGGTAAAGGTTTAAAAAAATAACATCATATTTCCATACCAGCATGTTGCAAAAGAAAACATTCCCCACTAAATCAAGAAAAAAAAAAGTTTGCTTTGATCTTCACTTGTTGCCTGAGTAGGAGCTCCATGCATGCCCTCTGATGTTTGACTGGTGTAAAATGATGGCCAGCACAGGCAGGGAACTGGCTTTGTTTAATGGAACCAACTTGAAATTATCTTAAGTCCTGCCTTGTAGAATGGATTTCTGATAAGAGAAAGTAAATCTCTTCCTGTTAACCAAAGAGTTTATCAGTTCTATCTCTGAAGATGGTTAGTGGTTTGAAAACTTTTAAGGAAAAAATAGCCAAAATTAGATAAGTGATGGGGGGTTAGGATATTGTTCTCACTGCAAATCTTTCATGCATTTCTGATAAAAAGACCAGAGGTGAATAGAATAATAATATATAAATACAATAGTAAAGAATAACCTGGAAAGATAAGTTCATCTGAACAATAGGAAGGGGCTATGTAATGAGGTAATGCCAGAATTCTACTGGAGTAGAAAAAGAAGTAGATTCTTCTTGTCTTCAAAGGATATATAAGGTATTCAATAAGAAAAACAAAGGTCTGTAATAGATGATATTCTATATCATAGATAATGACATAGATATGGGTTTTTTCTTTTCTAAGAGTTTTAATAGGAGGAAGATAGGAAAAGACATAAATGAAGAATGTGCTAATATAAAAAGGAAGAAAAGGGATATTTGCCATTTCTCATATCTAGGATATATGTGAAAACAAGAATAATAAATATGAAGGAAGGAATAAAGAAAGCAGCCACCATATGAACTTTTCTTTCATCTGAAATATAGAAGGGTGGAACAGGTTGAATATCCTCAAATAGTTTAATGTAGACATATATCAAACTAAGAAACAAGAGATGGGGTGGGATTAAAGAGCATAACACTAGATATCAAACAGTCATAAGGAAAACAAATTTAATAGTCCTAAAAGAGAGATTAAAAGAAAAAAAGAAAAAATGAGAGAAAAGAACCTAACCTAAGAGGGTCTCTACAAATTGGTAAATAGATGAACAAAATATGGCTCATTATTAAAAGACTTGAATATTATTTTGCTTAAATGACTTCAAAGAATCCTGGACATTACAAAATAGTGTACAGTAAGATGCACAGAGCCAGAACAATTTGTATAAGGTTACACAACATTTTAAGGAAAAATATCTTTGAATGACTGAAGAAATTTGTACAAAGCAATGACAAACCAAGGCTCCAGAAAACTAAGAATGAAGCATATTTCACTTATCACCTAATAGAGGTGATGAGCACAAGGTTCCAAAATGGACATGTATCTTTGACAACGGTCCACTATAGATCCATTTTGCTTGATTAGGCTTATTTGGAATAGTATTTTTCTTAGTTGTAAGAAAATTATTTAATAGTAATTCTTAAAGAGATGTTTACATCTAGCAAATGAATCCAGAATATTCATTTTCCATTTGATATAAATTACTTCCTGATCTAATGATTACTTCCCATCAGGGAAATACTACTGCATTAGTAACCAGTCACTTTTCCCTTTTTCTCTGGCAAAACCTACTTATTGCCATTTTCTCCGAGAATTTCAGAGCTTGAAACAACTAAGTCTTGTCTGTATTTTCCTCTTCTGTTTTAAATGAAGGGGGATATAATGGTAATGAGGGGTTGAGGGTAGCAATATGGATGCAAAATTATGGGAACATCACTGAAACAATTTTTAAAATGCAGAGAATAGAGGCATAAGTTTAGAAAGCAAACAAAAACAAGGGCATTTTTTAAAGTTATATGTGAAATTTATTATAGGCTTCAAAAATAAAATATAATAGGGAATAAAATGTGAACAGTGAAATGAAATATGAAACTTAGCTTCTTTATATACAATATTCATATAATTCTGCTGTTTATATGAGAATGCTATTTTTGTGGATTTTTACATTTTAAAAAAATTTTCTTAATTTTTAAGCAAAGTAGAGGAAACTCAATAAGTGTTCCTCAACTAGGAAATGTATAAACAATTTGTATCATATGAAGATAATGGAATAGTACTGAGGTATAAAGAAACAAAAAAGTAGAAGGGAAGAAGGGAGGAAAGGTGTGGAGTGAAAGAAGGAAGGTGTTTTATAAGTAAGCAGGACACAAACAAGTTAATTTTGTTATAAAGCTAAATGTAATGTGCATTTAATAAAACTAGTGAATTTATAATTTTATATACAACCCTCTTTTTTGTTCTTTGCATACTGAAAATAACAGAGCTTCCACTATGGAACATGAAACACTAAAGAACAAAGAAAAGAGCATAAATATTGTTATAGAATATAACAAAAAGATTCAGAAGAGAACAAAGTACAATTTTAACCACATCACAGATGTATATAAAAAACTTTCACATTTTTAGATTTCATAGTTTTGTTCTTCCATGTATATTAAAATGTTTGCTAACGATTATTAAATCCATAA
The DNA here is from genome assembly GCF_027887165.1 of Monodelphis domestica. NCBI lineage: Eukaryota > Metazoa > Chordata > Mammalia > Didelphimorphia > Didelphidae > Monodelphis > Monodelphis domestica. The sequence goes on from NC_077231.1 coordinate 264,130,368, forward strand.
TGAAAAATAAAATTATAAACAAGGCAGGGGTAAGAATTACTAAATAACATTTAGGAAACTCTTACTGTGAGGTTTGCGAAACACATTATATATAACAATCCTATAAAGTAAGTATGTACAGCAGATTATCATCCCTACTTAATTGTTGAGAAAGCAGCAACTTTAAAAGGTTAAACACCTTGCCTATGGTCACAAAGTACCTAATAAATGTCAAGCCTCTCAACTGCAAGTCAATAGCTCTTTTCACCATACTACATCACTACCTTTCCAATTCCTAACTATAGTCAAATTAAGTAATATAGCCAGAACCTAAATCACAATTGTGAGGTTTTTCTGTTTGATCCATAAAGGTTTATTCATAAACACTTTCTACTGTCCTCGAAGACAAGCAGATAATGAATCAAGTAGTGATCCAAGGATATTTCCTCACCTAAAATCAGAACATGCCCCCTTTTTCATCTCCAATTGCTCTTGGCAACTTAAATAAATGTATTTTCTTTATATTAAAAATCAACTCCGTTGTTTTTTTCCTGGAATATGTTAAAGGCAACTTGATTTTATTTATAAGATTTCCTTCAGGTATTAGAACAGCCTAGACACCTTTGGACTTGTAGAACAACTCTCTTCTGTTTCAATGGGTCTACTTAAATATTCTTCAGTTAAACTGTCAAATGAAAATTTAGATGACCATTTATTGTTATTTAGATGTTTGACTTCTATAATGTTAAATGAAATTATATACTGGATGATATTTTTACTTCTATTATGATCACGAAAAATTATTTTCTAAAAGGCTTCCCTAATGACTATCAATTTTGAAATTATAGGTATTATATGCATTGGTTTCCTTCAAATTTTACTACAAATAACTTTCAAAAACAGAATTATATTTTCCCTCATTGATTTAACAATGTTAAAACTAGAACTGAATCCCGGCAACCATTATATAATAAAGTCACAACGCACGCATGTACACACTCACACACACATACCCCAATCCACATATTTAGATAAAGCAACAATTTGATAATAAAAAGTATTTATATCCAAAATATTTTTATTGCTATTTTTCCATAGGCAGAGTAAGGCATAAAATAAAAATAAAAATAGAGTAATACCACAAAGTGCCAGGTAATGCTTTAAAAATTCTTTATCTTCCCTCACTCATTTTTTTTCCCATTTTCTCTACTGAGCTATATTCCTCTGGACTGGATTCCACTATACCCACAAGAACCTCATCATCAGGAAAATCATCCTTCAAGACTGTATCATCAGTCTTTGTACTCACACCTCTCAAGTACCCTCAGTGCTTTCTGCTCCCTTCTTGATTAGGATTTCCTCACAATAAGGTTCTTGTCCAAAAGTACAGCTGGGTGGGGGAAAATAAAATAATAGCAACTTGTGAGGAAATAGAAGGCATTCTTAAAGCATTCTTGGAACTTTGTGATATTATTCCACCTATGTTTCAGCATAAATTCTGCTAAAATTACTAGTAGAGAGGAATAGAGTTTGAATATAAATGAACTGAGTGCCAGAGGAAGAAACAAGAAAAGAAATGCAAGTTTTGAAAAAGAGAAAAAAGTAACTTGACACAGGAGGACAAAACTAAGTATCAAACACCTTGAAAATTAGAATGTATTAAAGAGAAGCTAACTCCATGAGAAAACAAGCAATATTATAATAAAGTTAAAAGGCTGAAAACTTAGAAGAAAATGTAAGCTATTTCACAGGAAAAAATAATTGACCTGGAAAACTTAAGAATCACCAACCTGAAAGCTAGGACTCAATCCCACCCTCCAAAAAGGGACCTATGAGTCCTATTTGAAAAAGCATGAGAAAATTTATATATATATATATATATATATATATATATTTCAAAATGAGGTAATAAAACATAGAATCTACTACTCTACTTCTGAAAAACCCCAAAATCAAAATTTCCTGAAATATTTTGACCAACATCTAGAACTTCTAGATCAAATAAAAAATATTGTGAGTAGCCACAGAAAAAAAAAATTCCAGTAATGAGGAATGTCAGCATCACTTGAGTTTAGCAGCCACCATCATAAAAGAATAGCACTTAGAATACCAAAACACAAAGCATATAAGCCAAAATAACTTACCCAGCAAAAGTGAGCAAAATACTATGGAGGATAAATATATATTTAATAAAATAGAGGCCCTGCAAGCATTCCAAGTACAAATAAAAGAATCAAGAGAAACATAAAATAAACATGAGCAAGCAATCATAAGGATATAACAAAGTTAACTGCTTACATTCTAAGGTTGGAGAGCTGATATGTTTGCCCCCTATAAATGCTACTATTCCAAGGGTCATAGAGGGCATCTAATTAGACAGAGACCTAGAGGAAAGAAAGAAGAGAAATATACTAAAGGAGGAAAGAAAAAAAGGCTAAGGAAAATTATCTCACATAATTATGGAGTTCAGGTAGAAGTCTCTACCAAAAAGTGCGGACAGGTCCCACTTGAAACTTGAATCTTGTTTTTATCATAAGTGATCAAAGGACGGAAGAACATATAAACAATTGAGTTGATAAATACATTGCACCCAACAAAGAAACAGGAGAAAAATAAAGAAATGGAAGAATGGGAATTGAAGGGAAATTAATTTTTAAAACCTTAGATATTCCATCTTGAGAATACTTTTGCCATAATCTGAGATAAAGTTGGTTAAAATTCTTACAAAGTATTAAGAAAAAGGATTTAAAAACTATACATACAATAACAGAAAACCATGAAAATGATTCAGTAAATCTGACATCTTGAACAACCATAGTTTGAATGGATTTCTGTTGTTCATTTCTCCAAGGCTACAGATTATAATCACAATGGGAAGAGTCTTGAAACATAATTGTTCCTAATGATAATGATAGCAAAATCATTTAATTTTTCAAAATTCAGCTTGAGGGATCTCTCATCATCAAAACTTTTCAGACACCAAAAAACTAAATGATCATTCCTTTGGGACCTGTGCCATAAAAGAAACAATTTATTCTTTCCAGGCAAATGGCAAGAACCAAAATATACAGAGGAGCCAAGAAAGCAATGTATTTACAAACCATTTACAAAGTATATTCAATGAGAAGTCAAATAAGATAATCAAAGAAAATCTGTAAAGACTTAAATTAGTCGGACTATTCTACATGTTTTATATTTACATAAAAAACTTACTGTAGTAAAGACAATTAAATATTTAACTCTATTTTGTTTTAACAAACCAAAGATTTCATGTTAGTTCTTTTTCTCTAATCCAACTTACACATTTTACAAATGAGAAAGTAGAGCCCTATAGAGGGAAAGTGACTTGTCTATGCTCACTATGTTGATTCCATTCAACTCCGTCATGGCTCAAAGTCTACATTGGAAGATACAAAGCCAAGAAAAAAAGAGAAACAAAAATTAAAAGCTTCCATTTCCCAGAATTCCAGAACCTCATAATCAGACAGAAGGAAGAAATTCTTCAAACAATGACTTTAACCCAAATACTATTGTGGTGTCTTCCTACTCTCAAATTCCATGATTCAACAAAATGAGTTCATTATTATGTAGAATAAGTGAGGGTCAAGATACAAAATGCTATCAGACAGACATTTGAAGAATTTTAGTAGAGAAGTAGGGGGCTACAGACATTTAGTTCTATAGATGGTTCAGATATAATGAGTTATTTGTTAATAAGATCATGGGTTTAAAATGGAAGAAACTTTAGAAGCAATATATTCTATTTCTAATCTAAAGACTTCTCATTACCCAGATGAAGAAATGGAGTTCTATAAAAGTAACATAACTTTCTGAAGTAGGGGAAACCTAGAATCTGAAGCAAGGTGTTATGGCTGCAAATCAAATGAATGCTCTAGTAATCAAAGCACACTGTGAAATGGTCACAAAAGATTATTCAAATGTTCTCTTTCAAACCCACTGTTATTAGATCTTGGGAGTGAGGATAGTGGACTTAATGGGAAGTGGCTATAGTAATAAAAAAAAAGACATCACTGAAACATTTTTTTGAAAGAGTATTTGAGAAAGAAATGGTCACTATCCTGTGGGAAGAATCAAAGAAGAATCTTCATGATTGACGATAGAGAACATCCAAGCTGAGACCTTGAGAAAAATCTGGACAGATAGATACACAAAAAATACATTCCAGGAATAGGGAATAAGATCAAGGGATTATATAATCACAGCTAGAAATTACCTCAGAGAAAATGCAGTCCTTTAGTTTTATAGATAATTAACTATAGTCCAAAGTTACATAGATATTAAGCCACAGAGACAGGATTTCAGCCTTTAGACTTCAGACTTCAAATCTAACAACCCTTTTACTCTATCACAAATGCAAGTTAGAGACGAATACCAATATTCCACTTAGGTTTGGAAAATAAAATTCTAGGGGCATAACCATAATCAAAACACAGATTATATTACTAAGATGAGGGTTCTATTATGCTGTAATGTCTAAAAATGAAAATTATTTAACTTTTACTACCTCACAAAATAAAATGCTATATGAACCTTGTGAATCGATTTTTAATTTAAAAAACATGATATTCAACAAAAATTAATTTGCTTTCACAATTAAGGATGACACTAAAAATTCCATAGTCCAGGAAATTTAATCAATTCTTCCTATAAATAAATGGATATTAGAATTAAGGAAGACACTTTCAGTAATTTAAATGAAATGTTGCTGTGGTTATGGCTTAATATTTGTTCTTTTATAGAGAGAAGGAAAATAATTTTAAATAATTTAAATATTATATTATTCTTTCTACGTATTTCTAAACAATGTTAAGACATAATATAATTTAAAACAAAGGATAGGATCTTTGTAATCAATTAGACATGGTATTGACTGTCCCCAGTTCATGCAAACTAAAAGGCTAAATAAAACCCTCCAAAGCTCTGAAAGTTCAAAGCAATCGTGCCTCTTTGATACCAAAGGTCTAAGTTCCTTGAACTAATACAAAATAGCAATGAACAGTAGCACACACATCTGTTATTTCCATTAAAACTACAGTGTTCCTATTGTGCTTGATGCAGATATTTCCTTAATTTAAGGGACACCAAAACTATAGTATAGTTTGGATATACCAAAAAATATGTTAAATTTAAATGAGGGGAGGAAGGTAGAAGAAAAAGAAGGAAAATTTAACTACCAACCCAAACAAGTCTATCTAAAAGTATCATTATTTGGGGCAGACAGACTATGTAACTACTTAAAATAACTGCTTTTTAATAGTGGCCTCAAAGACTATATAAATAGGTAAAACAAGTAATATAACAAAAAACTGGTCTGTCAAAATCTATCACATTTTCTGACACTACTGGAACAGGAATGTCTTAGCACAAATTTTAAAACTGCTCTTTTTAGAGTGCACTATGTCAATTGTTTCATTATGATCATCAAATCCTGAGTGTAGAAAACATCTAGATGAAAAATTTTTAAATAAGATTTCATTTTGCTTTTGAACACCTCTCAAAACCTTTTAAAATATTTGCGTTTAAGTATTTTATACCATACTCTTTTTTTCCAAGTTATGACCAATGCATAAAATGTCTTTAAAGAACTATAAACTCTTTGTATTATAAAGAACACTAGCTCCTAGGTTATGATTAATCATGTAGCTTTTAAAACCTAAGCAGAAAAGGGGTTAGTTAGCAGGGTGGCATAGTTCTTAGGCATGCTATTTATATTTTTATTAAAAGATTAGAGTTCTCATGTGACTGGCATGGCATTATTGCCATTATAAGGACTAGGCTTAGGTGGCCAACATCACTGAAAATAATGGTCAACAAACAACATAAAATTCAAAACTCCTTCCATGACACAGGAAAAAAAATCTAGTAAAAAATATATTTACAACCTATCAGTCATCATAAAAACCAACATTATTGTTTAAATCACCCAGAGATTTCACAAGGCTACTGAAAATACATGCAAGAAATATATCCCTATCATGCTGTGTCTCATGCTGTTTTTTAATGTTGAAAAGAAACGGGTAGCAATGTTGTTTATACTTCTGTAAAGTGTCGTATAAAATCTGACCTACAACCCTTTATTAATCTCAATTTTTTAATATATGTGAAAGCCTCCAACTAACAAAAATAAAAATTAGCTGGAAAAAGATGCTTTTAAGTAGATGTGCCAGGTGATTAGCAACAACAAATCCACTTACTTTTTTCTCTTTCTCATGATGTTTATCCTGAGAGTGAGAGGAAGAATCACTTAAACTTTGATCATATGACCTATTAGATCCCCGTTTGCTCTTTTTCTAAAAGAGAAAATATATATGTATATATATATACATATGTTTATATGTATATAAAATAGTAAAGGAATTATTTTTAAAGGCATAAGCCAGTTCAAGTGGGAGATTTATATAATATCTTAACAGGAAAAATGAAAAATTCTTTCACTCTTTATAATTAGCTTGGACAGACGTCAAATAATTATCCAAAGCAAAGTAAAAGAAAACCTAACTCTGCTCTTGATATATTTTAAATGCCATGGTTTCCATGATAAAGGAAAATATATAGACTATTTTAAAATAAATTCACCACATTTTTAATGTCTGTTTTTAAAAGTATAGCTAGAAAGGAGAAAAGTGTCTTTAAGGCAACTGCTAAAATTAGAAGTAGTAAATATTTGGAAAATCACTACATGCACCTAGACAAAGCATGAGATCTTCCAATTATGCTAATAGCAGTGACAAAAGACAGTTCTCTAAAATCATTCTTTGTACAAAAAAATTATTTAGCTACTATTAGGAAATAAGTGAAAAAAGAATGTAAATATCAGACCCATGCATTTACAAGACATTAATAACAACATAACTAACAGATAGTAAGAAAAACTGTATTATAGAAAATTGAAGCCATTGCATAAAAAAGGAAAATGTGAGTGCATTTCTCTGAGTGATCATAAGCAATAGGTGTAAAACTAAATAACACTGGCCATACGAGATCTTGGCAGTATCATGCAAACATACAGCTTAAATCTTTTAAAAAGCCACACAATTAATAAGGTAATTGGGACAATATCTTAAAGTACTAGAAAACAGAGGTCTATTCATACTAAAAACGACTAAATCTCGTTTATTATTTCTCTTAGAATATTTGACCTTTAAACCTCCAGCTAATACGTTTGTATATTTCATTGGAATAATATAGAAGTAGTTTCATACCTACAATGAACGACATTCACAATTATTCCAGGTTAGATTAGATTTAATAAATGAGGCTCTATCTAATGTTTATCATTTTGTGTGTGTTCACATGTGCACACAAACTATTTTTTCTTTCCTCCATTAGCAAATGCCATTGTGTAAAAAAAAAAAAAACAGAAGAAAAAACTAAAACCCAAAACCATTATGTACAAATCAGTAAGACATCAAATATATATATGTGTGTATATATGTGTGTGTGCACGTTGTGTATGCTTTTCTCAAGGAATATATGAATATAATATCATCGACTAATACATAATCCAAATATCAATGCTTATATAAGAAAGCACAGATATTAATTTTAAAACTAATTCCCAAAGGAAATTTAATTCACCTCACTATCCTAAAACAAGAAGAAACAAAATGTAGTGATTTGATCAGCTCTTCTGAATAAGAAGCCAAATCCACAGAAGTCATGAAACTAGAAAAGGAAAAACCAATGGCACAAATTATTCATAAAGTGGATAATTCATTCAAATATTTCAACTCCAGATTAAGCTGAAAATACTAAATTATCTTTAGTAACTGTCCTATTTAAAAGAATATTTGAAAGTTCAATTAATTATTGGGTTTTTAAAATTCTGTTGAGAAGCATCCTAAAGCAGATTTTCTTTTAAGCAATATACATAAAAATAAAAATTCATTGACTATTTTACTTATATAAAAGAAAAAAAATGGAAAAACTTTTTTAGACAATGCACTTACTCTCAAAACAAAACAACTTAATTTTCATATTAAATTTAAGATAAATTCTTACCAGTTTACTAAAATGGTATTTACAGTAGCCACAGTATTGGACATTATCTGCCCCATTACCTTCTTCTTCACAAAGGAGTCCTGCAAATTGGGCGCTGAAAATAAAAGCCAAAAATATAAAAAACATTCAAGCCACAATAATATCCTTAATACATAAAATTTTCCTAAAGGTACAAAAGATTTTTAGTATTTTACTACTCTACTCTAGAGATTACTACTAAATTCTGTAATGAACTCTAAAGAACTGAAAAAGTTCTTCCGACGCCATAGATTTAAAATTTATACCTAGTTCTTGCAAGAAAAATATTAAATGCTCACCATCCTGTCATCATATCCTTTACCTCCCTTTTCCTGTTCCATTCCTTCCTTCTCTTTCTCCCTTTCTTGCCAAGCGCCCACCTCCCGAAAGTCCGAATGATCACTCTCTCTTCAGCTCAGTCTGTTCTCATCCACAATATCCACAGGACGTTCAGGCTCACAGCTTAGGGTTTAAGTTCCTGTAGTTAGTAACTGTGCCATTTTCTTAGGAATGTAACCACAGAAAATGGGATGGAATTACTCTATTCACAAATACTTAACAGCTTATCTTTTTTTTTAATCAAAGTACTTTTTACAAGGATTTAAATACATTTAAACTTGTATATTGTTTGACATGGTGAAATTAACATCATGCTATGGCAAAATGTCACTCAATTGTCCTGACTCAATACAAATGCCATAACTTTTGAGTCTGGAAATTTGTCCTAGTTGCTTTTATTAAAATTAATGCAGGGGGCAGCTGAGTAGCTCAGTGGACTGAGAGCCAAGAGACAAGAGGTCATAGGTTCAAATCTGACCTCAGCCAATTCCTAGCCATTTGACCCTGGGCAAGTCACTCAAGCCCCATTGCCTAGCCTTTAGCACTCTTCTGCCTTGTAACCAATACACAGCATTGATTCCAATATGGAAGCTAAGGGTTGAATGAATGAGAATCTAATACAACTATACACGATACTATACCAAAAAGAATTTGGGAAGTCTAATTAGAATCCTTAGTAAACATATTTCTCTTTTGTTTAGTTAGCACTGATCAAAATCCTCAGTCTAAAATTTTATCACATATAATTCACAAAAGACACATAGGCTTTCTACAATGAATATGACCATATTTAGAAACAGTAAAATCAAAGTCAATAATTAAAATATGTTCATAGTATAATGTATTAGAAAAGAGTGTTGTGAGTCCAGATGTAAATAATTTAACTTTCTGAGCTAGAATTTCCTTATCTATGAAATGAGGGGGCTAGATTACATGACCCCCAAAATGTGTTAAAACCCTAAATCTTTGTTCTGAAGCAAACACTAATGTTATACTTCTGGCCAAATGCAAACATCTGATCATTCTGACAAAAAGGACCAGTAATAAAACTCATGGCCTCATATACCTAAATAGGAACACACAAAGTAATATGCTGATGAACTAGTGATACTATCCCAAGCAGGCAAATTTTACCTTGTGGATATCAATAAGATCTATTAGTGGGGGCAGCTGGGTAGCTCAATGGATTGAGAAATAGACCTAGAGACAGGAGGTGCTAAGTTCAAACCTCGCCTCAGACACTTCCCAACTGTGTGATCCTGGGCAAGTCACTTGACCCCCATTGCCTAGCCCTTACTACTCTTCCACCTTGGAGTCAATTGACTCCAAGAGAGAAGGTGGTACGGGTTTAAAAAAAAAATCTATTAGTAAGTAAGTATATATATGAAAAAATCTGAAAGCTAAATGGTTTGGCAGACCACTAATAATCATTTGGGCAAAGATCAACAGAGGTAGAATGTGATTTAGCAACATTAGCAAAGCAAATGACTTGAAAAAAAAAAAAACAACCCAAAACTGACACAGGAACATGATAGAAGAGTGATAGGAAATTTCAATTATCTAAATTTCATCTAGAACATTCTCTTAGTTCAAAGTAGGGTATCTAACATCTCCTTCACTTGTTTTATTATAAATTCATCCTTCAAAAAGAGAAGTACCAAAATGGAAGATTTCTACTCTGCAAATGATTCTCATCAAAATGGGAAGATTGGTTGCTGGGATAAATATTGTGTGAACAATGAAAGAAAGTATCCACATCCCTCCCTTCTCCTTGGGTCTGTGATACAGAAACAGAAAAAAGCCAGGAATATATGACATGACCCTTGTATTCTGGAAGAGCAGATTTCAAAGGTTCTTAAAGAATAAGTGGAATTCCATGAAATTACATTCTCTAGGGAAAGTAGCCCAGGAAGGATGGGAATTTCTTAAATATGCAATTACCACTGAAGTTTGAAGGAAAAGGAGGAATTCTCTAAATAGGTCAAGATTAAGCAATCAACTTAAAAACACATGTACTAAAGAGAGAAGTTAGTAACGAAGTTTGAAATAAAAGCATGGCATCATCCTGCCGTGAGTGGTAAAATCCATTATGAGGCAAGAATATTAAAGAAAGCTAAAGATCACACTGGAAGTGGGGGCAGCAGGGTTTGACTATACTGGGAGGAAAAGATCAAAAACAGGATAGGATCACTGCTAGGGATGGACAGGATGATAAAAGATAATAAACCGAAAAGAAAGCTTAACAACTTTTGTTTTACTTCTAATTTCTCTACCAAGAAAACAATTCTTGACTTAGAACTGAAATAAAATGGCTTTTAGAGATAATATTCACAGTAAGGAAAGATATAGTAAGACAGCATCTAGCAGTCTGATGACTTCAAGTCAAGTCAGCCACACTAAAACCTTTGGGTGATAAAACAACTAACAAGAAGGTTTGCTTCCCTAGTCAGTGCCAATGATTCTTGAAAGGTTACAAAGAATGGGAGAAATGTAATCAACTTTGAGAAAGACAACAGTGTCAAAACTTAAATTAAGAAAACTAAGGGAAGAGAGTCTAATAAGTACAAGACACTGATCTAGACCTTGATTCCTAGAAAATTCTAAATATTATTAAAAGAATGTTTAATGAACATAAAGGAAAAGAAAATCACTCACACTCACTCTCTCTCTCACTCACACTCACACACACACACACACACACACACACACACACACACACACACACACACACACACACACACACACACACGACCATCAATGAAAAACCTAAGATAACTAAAGGAAAACAGAAAAGAATAAAGTTCAGATGGGTACATAGGCAAGCAAGGCAATGTCAGGATTACCAAATTAATTTTTTTATCTACTTTAAAATGGGTCATAACATTAACATTTTTAAACATTAACATTTTTAAAAGTACAAAAACACTTGTATTACAAAGGAAATTAATGATAAATAGTTTGCTTTAAAAAAAATTAAGTTCTTGGAGCTTTTCAGAATTTCTGCTTTAAGGGAGCAGCTATGCGGCTCAGTGGGTTGAGAGTCAGGCCTAGAGACAGGAGGTCCTAGCTTCAAATCTGGCCTTAGATACTTCCTAGCTGTGTGACCATGGGCAAGTCATTTGACCCCCATTGTCTAGCCCATACCACTCTTCTGTAAGGTAAGAGTTTAAAAATAAAAAAAAGAATTTCTGCTTTAGATACAGTTCACCTTGGTTTTAGCCAACTTTGGCAAAGCATTTTAGAATCTCTTATTTATTCTATTTTCATAGAAAAGATGGAGATATGAATAGATCATAATAAAACTAGGTAAAAAAAATCATTAATTTGTCATCAAACAAAGGGAAATGAAATTTCCCTCAGGTTCATTATCAATGTCAGCTAAAAAAGAAATCTCCAGAGGAATGCCCTAAACATATACAATTGTAAATGGCTATTATGAAATGTGTTGTGATATTCCATGAAGCAATGGTATATTTGTTGGCACCAGGTACTAAGCCAAATAATCCCTCTCAATTTCACTCCTGATCTTTACAGAGTACTCTCTCTGATATCTAAAAATTCTATTTTTAAATCATATTTTGTGATACATCAATCATATTTCTTAATGATTTTTTTAAATTATCCAGCTTTTATTAAATATCTTCTACGGTATGACATCCCAAACTTCACATCCTACAAATAAGTTTTTGTAGCTTTGGGGTTTAGGTTGGTAAGTGGAAGCTGGATGCAGACAGGAAACTGGGTTCCTGGGCTCAAAACTATCAGAATACTCCAAGTGCTAATGAAATAATGAATATAATAATTTAAACAAAAATAATGCCATTTATAGATGTAAAACCAACCTATAATATTTACTGTAAATATTTTTTCACTATCAAATTATGTCCACAGATTTCAAAATAGCAATGTAAAATACTTACCAGGTTACATGGAAAGCTTGTCGACATCCATGCTTATTACATGTCATGCAAGCACCAGTAGCGGCTTTGCTCTCTCTTCCTTGTTCATCACAAATGTAGCAAGTCTTTTTTAAGAAAAAAGAAAATGACAATGCAAAATTGCAGCAATATTTAAACAAGAGTCTGGCCCATGATTGGTAAATATTCCTCAGATTTACTTCATTTTAATCAAGTATTACCTCTTAAAAATGAAATTAAGTCCAAATCCTGACAATTACAAAGTATCTGTGCTGATTCTTAAGGTAGATTGCTTCCTCTATCCCAATTAATAATGTGATATGGAAATAACTCATCAGTACTCTCTGCTTCACAGTTCTATAGGATACTTAACAGAAGAAAATTTTTGATTATCTGCATTACAGAAAAGAATACACATAAAGCCAAAATCATTTGCTCCAAGTTTTAGGAAAGCATCTAACGGTAGCACTTAAGCAGAGTATTAAATCTTGACATGGCGCCTCCTGACTTGGGTACCTGGCTCTGAGTGTCTAAGGTGCACTGTCCACCTGGTAAAATCTATGGAATCCTCCAACACATAGCTCAGCTACCACCTTCTGTAAGAAGCCATTTCTGGTCCCCAACTTAGCCTAGGTATTAGTATTAGTACACTCTCCCTCTCAAAATTACTTTGCAATAATCTACTGGTTTACATAGCATTACAGATTTAGAAATGGAAGGGACCTCAGAGTAGATGACTAGTTCAAATATCTCACCAGGAAACTAAAGATCTGAGAAATTAAGTGAACAAAGGCAAACGAATGCAATTAATTAGGATTAGGACTTGAAGTCAAATCCTCTTTAATGCAAAGTCAATGTTCTTTCTACTACACCATAATACCTCCTTGCTGTATTACTCCTATAAAATATGAATGCCTTAGGATCAGTTAGTTCTGCTTTTGTATTTCCAGCACCTAGTAGTGCGCTCTAACACACATTGTGGGCTAAAAAACCTTTGCTAAATTGATTTTACAATTACTGCTAAAGTTAATAACAATAATCCCTTCTATTAAAATTTGGGAAGATAAACCATTATTGCATTATTTTGTAAGGAAATTATCTTCAATTTACATAAAATTTTACTACTTTTAATTGCTAATTTTAGAGCTTAGACCAGTGATGGTGAACTTTTAAGAGCTGAAGGGTCAGGCCCTGCTCCCACCCCACCCTCCCAGACCTAGTGCAATGCCTTCCCCCACACCCTTACCCCACAGAGGGGAGGGAGAGCTGCTAAGAAGTGGGGCAGGAGAAGTGAGGAATGGCCCCATCAAGTATAGAGAGGGAAATAGCAGTGGCCCCAAGCACTTCTCTCCATTTTCCTACAGCTCTGCCACCTGTGAGTCACCCACCTTAGTCTCTGTGAACTTCCACTGGGCTGCTAGGCAGAGGGGCTGGAGATGTGGGGAAAAAATGTCATCAGGCACAGTGGAGAGGGGGTGGGGAGCAGCTCTAATGGATTACCTCTCCCTCTCAGGGGGCCACAGTTGCTGAGTACTCAGAGTGTTCTGCATACCATAGGTTCACCATCACTGGCTGAAAATATTTTCAATATTTTACTTGTCAACCTATACTGCCTAAAGATATATCCTTTAGAACCATGTTGGCCAAGGCAGGGCATGTGTGCCCTTGTGTGCCGGAGAGGGTTGCTCCCTTCTCCCTCTCCACAGTGCCCTAGGACATTTTCCAAATACCCTTCCCCTCTGTACAACAATCCTATACAAGTACTTCCTCCCTCCTCTATCTGGGGTAATGAAGGTTGCTCATAGGCAGCTTGAGTGTGGAATTTGAGAACATGTTTTCTAAGAGGTTTGATTACACTTCTTTAAAATCTGATTTGGAGACAGTAGATCCTGGGTTTAAATCTGACCTTAGACACTTCCTACCTGTGTGACCCTTGACTTAATCCCCATTGCCTAGTCCTTAAACAATCTTTTCCCTTGGAACAAATACAAAGAATTGATTCTAAGACAAAAGGAAAGGGTTTAAAAAATAAAAAGATAGAAATAATTTTTAAACGGATGAAAAACTGACTTTGAATAATGTACTGCCTAGCAATCAAAGAAAGGCATTTTATGGAATACATAAAGTGTTGATATATAAAGGAAAAAGAAAATTTATCCTAAGGGCTAAATGAAGAAGTTAATATAGAATTAATCTTTTCCAAGATATTAATATAGAGGTTATTAGTAATATCACTTATATTTCTTTAATGTTAACTAAGTCCTTTCACATAACCTATATTTCATTTCATTTTGAAAACAACCCTGTGAATGAATCAGAACAGGTACAATAAGTCTCATTTCAGAGTTGAGGGAAATGAAGGTAAAAAAAGCTAAGGATTTATCCATGCTACTAAAAGACAAAAGTCAGCAACATAAGCATTGTTTTATCCTTTTAAATCTAATGTTTTTACCATTGTTTTTCTATCATGGCAGTATTCTTTTTTTTTTAAAGAAACACTCCTTAATTTCAGCCAAGATGAGTTCTCTTCAGAGAAGACAGGTATTTAGACTAAAGAGAAAAAGGAATGACTCTATAGGAGAAATTCTATCATCAATCACAACATATTGCATCAATTAATCACATATAAATTAATGCATAATTAAAAACTGGAGAAAAGAGTAGAAAACAAAGAACTAGTAGATGGAAGAGATATATAAAATAGCAAGAACTCATATCAAGAAAGGATATAAATCTATAATCCTCTTTTTCCTTAAAAATATTTGATAATTGTATTGTACAATCAAAAGGGCATTAAATGTGTTTTTCTAAAAGCATTAAACAATTTTTCCATTCAAAATGGAAAATAATGGACAGCAGCTATACAGGGAAACTTGAGTGTCCAGAAAAGCAGAAGTAAAATCAGAAGGGGTAAAAGAATTTGTGAGCAAATATAACACCAAGATTTTTTTCAAACTGCAAGTCACTTAAACAACATTATCTGGCACCAAAAATGGCTATAGCTCACTTCTTTTAAGAGTTTTGATGAAGATTTCATTCAGATGTCTGTCAATGACTTAGCTTTCCAAAAATTATTATTTCCTTGTCTTCTTCCTAAAGACATACGATTTTTCTCTCTTCTGAAGAATTATGTTGGGCAAAAGAGAGAAACAAGACGATTATATAGGCTCCAATATTTCACAAACTTTGAGTAGGAAAATGTAGTGGGAGTCATTACTGTCACAGTATTAACAGCTATTGTCATCTACCTCTCTGAGGTTTGTAAAGTGTCTTTAAATAATATCTTCTTTTGTTCCAACTCTGAGATAGGGATGCTATTATTATCCCTATTTTTCAGATAAGAATTGAAGTAGACAGATGTTAAGTGACTTATCTAAGGACACACGACTTTAAGTATCTGAGACTTGGAATTGACTTCTAGGTCCAATGCTCTATTCATTCACAAGGTTTTACATTTTCCTTCAAGAAGGTAAAGACACAGAGTAGAAAGGATAGAAAGGGAAAATGAGGAAATCAGTTAAGAGCTACAGTAAATAAAGTTACAACACTGAAATATCCAGGTGCAAAACAAGGGTTTTCTCAGAATGACTGTTAACAATAGCTTTATTCCTGTCTGGGTGAAAGCTGTCAAAGGCAATTTCCTGTCCTGGAGTGACCACTCTTACTTCCAAGGTGCATTTGTCTCTGTCTCTGTCTCTCTCTCTCTGTGTCTCTCTCTCTGTGTGTGTGTGTCTCTCTCTCTCTCTCTCTCTCTCTCTCTCTCTCTCTCTCTATATATATATATATATATATATATATATATATATATATATATATATATATATATGCTATCTAAAACCACATTACATAAATAAATGGTATATAACAGAGTTTTGCAAAAGCTTTTTATTTGATGATAATTTCACGTCCTTAAAATCTATTATCCAACCCCAAATGTGCTGAGGATGTCTTTGTTCATTCATCCATCATCTTTCCAAATCTCTCCTAGAATTCTACTTTTCAACTTGTCTGCTGGCAATATAATTTATTCCATTAATAATATATTTATGTAGTGGTTTAGACCTACAATAATTCAAGTACTTTTATCCCCATTTAAAACATGAAGAACCAGGGAACTTAAGTGATTTGCCAAATTCAAAAAGTTAAGTACTGGAGGAGAGACTTCAACCCAGATATTTTTTTAACCACAGCAACATATAATGATATAATTATTCTTTAAATTAGTACAATTTTAAATAATTATTAAATTAAAATAAAAAATTAAATTATTTAAATGACCAACTTACTAAAATCTACAAGGGAATCTAATTTGAAATTTTTTTCTGGCAATAAATAAGGGTTTCAACTTTTTTTGCATCATGAATTACTTTGAAAATGTGGTGAAACCAAAGGTTCCCTTCTCAGAATAGTATTTTAGTAAAATTAAATAAAGATGATTCCAAAGGAAGTCCAGTTATATGGAAATGTAGTTTTAAAAGTTTATACATCCCAGGATAAGAATTGTTACTCCAGATGATTTGTGAATTTCGTCCTAGCTCTCAAATTCCAGTCTTATTATTCCTTTCCTTTTTATTAACCCCCTTACTATTATCCCTATACATATGATAACCATGATGCTATCAAACATTTTGCTAAGGGGGAGAAAAAATAGAACCTTCTGAAAGAACCCTTTAAAAACTGCTACTTTTTTAATTGAAATTGGCTGTGTAACTCAGAAGATCCAGAATCACAAGTCAAAAGAAATGGATGACTGTGCAATAGAAATGCAGGCAAATAATTTTAAAAGTCACAGTAATTATTAGTGAAAAACAGGATATGCTATGTGCTCAATGATTAGTAATAAATGGACAAACAAGTTGTGAACACAATGGGATATAATTGTGCCATAAAAAATAATGTGTAATAAAAATGAATATGCTAAAATTAGATGAAGTAATTCAAAATAAAGAAACCACAAGATCAAAATACAAAATGATCACAATTATCCAAAAAAAAAAATTAACAGCAACAAAATCTGCAGGAAAAAAATACCCAGAAATAAAAGAAATCAAAGCATATGTAAAAAAAATTATTTATTATTCTACAAAAAGCTAATACTTTTTAAAAAACAAAGATTTAAATGATGTGATGTTAGACTTTTACATATGCTAATCTTTTTATTTTGCTTATAAATCTGAATTGTTTTTCCTGCTGGTTACTAAATTTAGAATTGAGTAAATAAAACTAAGTGGCATGATATTTTAATTACTTTCATTGACATATTAATGAATCTGAGATGGATTTTAGGTTATTTTAGGTGATGGATTGCAGTAGAAAGAAGACTGAATTTGAACTGAAAAATCTTGTTAAAATCCTGTCTCTTACCATTCATTATCACTGTAACCAGGGACAATACATGTTAATTTCTCTGATTTTAAGTTTAACTATAAAATGAAGAAAATGTACTGGATGACCTGTAAGGTTCCTTTAAGCAATCCTAGTACTTATAGTGAAAATCTGCTCTATGCTGACAATATTCATCCCTGCTGATATAGACTATGATGAGAGGCAATAGTCACACAGAGATCAATGGAGTCAAATGGACAAGAAGGAATGATCAGTGATAGATGTTTGAAATCTGAAACGCTAGGTCCAATCAAATGGCACACCAATAAGCACTATGTACTTCTTGTGAATCATGCATGATACTAGATACAAGGGATAAGAAGACTAAAGTTAAAAACATATGTACATAAAGAATAAATAGAAGATAGCAAAGTACAAGACCTTTAGGGAATGAAAGCCCTAAAAGGTGGGGGAGATCAGCAAAGTATTCCAGCTAGAAGATGGTGCTTGGACTGTCTTCAAAGAATGAAGGATACCTATGAGGCAGAGGAGAAAAAGAAGTAAATTCCAGGAATGAGAACTACAGCACAAAAAAATAAAGGCATAAACAAGAGATGGAATTCACATGTGAGCAAAAGATCCTTCAGTCAATGTGGCTGAACTGAGTGTAATGTGAGATATGAAATCGACTAATGAGGTGTTTACTGACAAGCAGCAGAATCAGAAAGAGTACAAAACAATAGATACCATCATTTTTGGAATTTGAATGAGCAATACATTTATTTAGGTTTCCAGATTTGAGGATCACACAGTTCCCAGTGCAGGACATTGGTCATAGAGCAGGCTTAGAACCCAGAATAAGAGTACCATGTATTAGATGTGGAAGGTGTATATGGGTTCCACATTCTAGAAAAAATATACGGATTACCTAACAAGAACAAAGAACAAGCTTGAGGAACAAGATCTAGGGAAAGAGAAACATTTTGAAAAGGGTATTACATGATGTTTGGACACTAAACTTTGCTAAACACTTTGGCCTTAGGCACCTCAGAACTCAAAAACGGATGGGAAAACAATATGTTGTCAGTTTTGCTCAAGCATGATAATCTGGACACCACATTACATTTCATCCTAAAGGCAAGAGAAAGCCACTAGAATAGAGTAATATGGTCAGATTTGATTTGCACATAAAGAAAATCTATTTGGCAGCTGTGTAAAGGATATATGGGAGTAGAGTGGAGAGAAGCTCGAGACTAGAAGATCAATTAAGAGGTCATTGCAATAGTCCAAGTGAGAGGTGAGAACTATTGAGGGCTTGAACTATAATGGTTGAGAATGGAGAGGAGGGTACAGATGAAGGCCTACTATGAAAAGACAGAAATGGCAAGATTTGGCCAATGACTGAAATAAAGGGTAAGGAAAAGTGAGGAATCAGAGCTGATGCTGAGGTTACAATCCAGGAAGTCTAAAATAATTAAAGGTGACCTCAATAAAAATAGCCGTTTTGAAGCAGAGGAGGCTGGTAGTAAAATATATAAATTCCTGATCCATAAATTCCATCCATCCAATGATCAACCACAATTATTTCAAAGGAAGCATAATGAAATATACTATCTACAGAGAGAGAAATGATACTCAAAATCCAAACTGAAATACTTTCTTTTCTACCTTGGTCATGGCTAAAGCAGGAATGTGTTTTTCATGATGGTACACATATTTGTAATGAACATTTTCTTGACTTCTCACTGAGTAGGTGTGGGGTAGGAAAAAGGGAAGAGAATTTAGAAATGAAGGAGGGAAAAAAGATAACTAGTTCTACTTTAAATATGTCGAATTTAAGATGTCTCCCCAAACATTCAGTTTGAGATATTCAATAAATAACTGGTGATGTGCAACAGGAATTCAGGAAAAAGGCCAGGAACAGATGGATTGATTTGAACAGATAGAAATGAAGATCAAAGGCAAAGCGAATATTTAAACTGAGGGGAGTTGATGATGATGTCATCTTGAGAATCTAGGATTGAGGCTTGGGGTATACCCACAATTTAAGAATTCTGATCAATGAAATGATCAACACATGATGATATACATGCAAATGCCTTCGCTTCCAGAGAAAAAGGTGAAATACTCAAAATGGAGAAAGACACAATCATCTGGCCAGCACAACTGAAGTAGAATAGCAATATAATGACACCAAAGTAAGAGAGCCCCTAAAACATTTCTTTAAATGAATAAAAGGATCAGATGAGTTTTCAAAACAAAGTCCAGAAGCCCAGGGTAGTTTTTTAATAGCATGGAATTATTATATACTTTTTAAAAATCAAGTAGTACAAAATGGAGATTCACAGTTTCAAGTAAAATTCTCTTTTTGTGATCTGCTATATATGTGGAAATGTTCTCTTGCTGGTGTTGAAGTTCAGAATTTTCAAAAATATTTTTTAAATGGCTTAAGAAATTGGAGTTGGTACATTAATGCATTGCTGGTGGAGTTGAGAACTGATCCAAACATCCTGGATGACAATCTGGAACGAACTATGCCCAAAAGGTTCTAAAAGACTGCCTGCCCTTTGATCCAGCTATACCACTGCTGGGTTTATACCCCAAAGAGATAAAAAAAGACTTGTACAAGAATATTCATAGCTGCGCTCTTTGTGGTGGCAAAAAATTGGAAAATGAGGGAATGCCCTCCAATTGGGGAATGGCTAAACAAATTGTGCTATCTGTTGGTGATTGAATACTATTGTGCTCAAAAGAATAATGAACTGGAGGAATTCCATGTGAACTGGAACAACCTCCAGGAATTGATGCAGAGTGAAAGGAGAAGGAGAACATTGTACACAGAGACGGAAACACTGTGGTACAATCAAATGTAATGGACTTCTCAACTAGCAGCAATGCAATGATCCAGGACAATTCTGAGGGACTTATGAGAAAGATGCTATCCACATTCAGAGAAAGAACTGCAGAAATAGAAACACAGAAGAAAAACAAAAACAACTGCTTAATCATATGGGTTGATAGATATACGACAATTAGAGATGTAGACTCTTAAGCAATCAACCTGGTGCAAATATCAATAATATGGAAATAGGTTTTCATAAATGACACATGTAAAACCCAGTGGAATTGAGCATTGGCTACAGGAGGGGGCTAGGAGGGAGGTAAAGAACATGAATCATGTAACTATGGAAAAACTTTCTTAATTAATTAAATAAAATTTAAAGAGAAAAAAATTGGAGTTGTTTAACCTAGAGAAGTCCTCCTGGTAGGAAATAATAGCTACATTCAAGTATGTGGAAGACAGTAATGTAAAAGAGGGATTTGGCTACTTTTGTATGGCCACAGAACAAAGAATTATGAACAAAATGAACATTTAATCTTGATACCATGAAAACTTCTTAATTATTAGGGTTCTCCAAAGATGAATGTATTGCCTCCAGAAGTAATGGGTTCTCCTTCTTTAAATCAAGATGGGTTAACTCCTTATCAGGGGTAACATAAAAGAAATTCATTTTAGGATACAGAATGGACAATAAAGGTCCTTTCCAAATCTGAAATTCTGTGAACCTTACCCCAGAGAGTCAATCCCATGTTTCCAACTACTTGTTCTCTTCAACTGAATGTCTTAACAACACTTAAAACTCAAAACTGCATTCAGGGACATGTAGGTAGCCCAATGGATATAGCCCCAGACCTGGAATCAAGACATTTTAGGTTCAAATTTGACCTCAAAACACTTCCTGGCCTATTCCTTACCTAAGTTTTTCTGTCATGGAACTAATACTTCGTATCGATTCTAAGACACACAATGAGAATTCTAAGATACACAATTAGGAAAAAGAGCTTAAAAGGACTATACTGTCTAATGTGGGAAACTGCTTAATCACATGGGTTGATGGAGATACGATTGGGGATGTAGACTCTAAGCAATCAACCTAGTGCAAATATCAATAATATGGAAATAGGTCTTGGTCTTTTTAAAGGATGTGGAAAACTGGGCAGGATTAAAGACAGCATAGATAAGCCAGGAGAGAAGGAAAGATTGAGTGAGAGGAAATTATTGGAGGGGATATCTTCTAAAGAAGACAAAAGAAAGATCAAAGAGAGATGTGGTGCTGGCAAAAAGGGTCATATACTTCATTATAAGAGAGTAAAAGAGGAGAGAGTGGGGAATGAAGGTTAAGGTGTTATGAAACACAAGAGGCAAAAGAGGGTGTTATAGAAAATGACCTCAACTTCCTGAGTAAATTATGAGACAAAATCCTCAAATGATGAATGAGGTTTAGGTAATAAGAAGCCTGAAGAAAAGAAGATTCAGAATAACTTGCATAGGTATTGAGAGAGGCAATCAATTAGGTAGGAGTAACAGTGGTGAAAGGGCCCAGTTAAAAATGGATAACATGAATTTATCCTATACCCAATATGCACAATTATCTAATTTGCTACAGATACAGTAAGGAGGAGAAGAGGGTCGGGACGGTAGGAATAATTCAGGGTTGTTTGAGAAAGAATGAGCAGCAGCTGAACAAAAGAGCAAGAATTAAAGAGTAAAAAATGCTGTTAGAGGCAACTAGGAGCTCAGCCGGTAAAGTCAGGCCTGGAGTCAGGTTCACATTTGGCCCCAAATACTTTGTAGCCATGTGACCCTGGACAAGTCACTTAACCTCCATTGCCTAACCCTTACCACATTCTTCTGCCTTGGAACCAATACTTGTATCAATTCTAAGACAGAAATTAAAGTGTTGGGGGTTTTTTGTTTTTTTTTTTAATGCTATGGAGTTAAAATGATTAGCTAAACCGAAAGAAGAATACACAGAATGACGCAATTGAAAGCCAGCAAGACAGGAACAACAGATTCAGGAGTGGTAAGTCACAAGAAAAGATAGATTATGAGACTGAGAACTGTTTTTAAACATGGAAGTGGGTAATGATAAAAAGAAGAGAGAGAATGACCATCTGTCTGTGACTAAGGTAAAGTATAGAAGTAGGCCATAGGATTAAGGGAAAATAATAAATAGAAATGGAACTACAAAGTAAGGAATGCTGTCTCGAAGAAGGAGGCAATCATTCCAAGTTTGGATCAAGAGAGAAAAAGGCTGGTGGGTAAAGGTGTATTGTGTAATATTTTTCCATTCAAATTAATAAGCATTTACCAATTTCTGCTCTGTATGGTAGAGATGGAACACAAAGACAAAAGCAAAATAATTCCTATCCTCAAGTATCTTACATTTTCCTGCTCTAGGGCCCCCCCCAAAAAAAATGTTACAGAAGATCTCTTTAGGCATATTTTGAATTTATTCGTTCCTTTATAAATAAGCTATAAAAAAATTGATCTGTTGTATCAAAACACAAAATGAGACATTTCTAGATATGGACAAAATAGAAATTTATTTTGCTTGATTATGTGTATAAGTTTTAACTTTTTTTTTTAATGGGGTAAGATGGGGGAAGGAAAGAAAATAAAAGCTTGTTAATTAAAAACTGAAAGTTTATACTTCAAGCATGCCTGACAGAAGGGAAAAGAGAAAATGAGAAAAGGTAAGATCTATCAGTATATCAAGATAGCAATAGTTTTGAGGTTCCAGATCAGAGTATGGAAAAAAATTAACTGTCAGCTCAAAATTTTTACTCTGGGACATACTTTTATGGATTATGGGCCACATGGACACTAATTATAAGTCATTTTCTCCTCAGACTGAATCTAGTATTCAAATCTAGGTGCCCGATAGAGAAGTCAAACGTCTCAAGCAAGGAACTGGGACATTTCATTTCAATAATTATTTTACAATTTTAAAACCCAAAGTTCCTAAATTACTATATAAAAATTATAATTACATATACTGTACCTTATTATAACGATCATGTGGAACAGACTGCAGTACAATAGGTTCCATCGTAGAAACGTTGGCAAACTGAACCTCAGGAATATACAGGGCACAAACAACATGAGCCCAACCTTAAAAGTAAGGGAAGAAAAAAACTTTTACCTTGGTACCTCATGAAAATGTTTATATTATAAATAAAACCACTTTCTTTTTAATCTTTAACTTGTTTTATATCACCTCTATTAATATCACTGTCATCTAACCTTCTTAGGAAGATGCCCTTTACAATAAAAATCTTTAAGCAAAACTAACCAACAAACAAACCAACACAATCAACTAAGTCTGAAAGTACAGGCAGTATTCAACAACTATCAACAACTAATTCCAGAGAGAGAGAGAGAGAGAGAGACACAGAGAGAGAGAGAGAGAGAGAGAGAGACAGAGACAGAGAGACAGAGAGAGAGAGAAAGAGAGAAAGAGAGAAAGAGAGAAAGAGAGAAAGAGAGAAAGAGAGAAAGAGGAGAAGAGAGAGAAAGAGAGAAAGAGAGAAAGAGAGAAAGAGAGAAAGAGAGAAAGAGAGAAAGAGAGAAAGAGAGAAAGAGAGAGAGAGAGAGAGAGAGAGAAAGAAAGAAAGAAAGAAAGAAAGAAAGAAAGAAAGAAAGAAAGAAAGAAAGAAAGAAAGAAAGAAAGAAAGAAAGAAAGAAAGAAAGAAAGAAAGAAAGAAAGAAAGAAAGAAAGAAAGAAAGAAAGAAAGAAAGAAAGAAAGAAAGAAAGAAAGAAAGGTGTATTTTCTCACTCCCTTCTTCAGAGCCAAACATCATCCCAATTAATTTGGGAAGGTTTTGTTCTTTCAATTTACACTTACTTGCATTATGCACATTGTTTTCCTAGTTCTATTCTATCGGTTTTTGGAAGTCTTCCCCCACTTCTCTGAACTCTTCATTTTCATAATTTCTTATTACTCGGTAATATTCCATTACAGTTCTGAATCAAAATTTGCTTATTACTCTTCAATCAAGGGGCACCTGCTTTGTGGTTCCAGTTCTCTACAACTATTTAGTTAAATATTGGAACTTTCTACTTGTCTTTAATCTGACTGGATATAATTATTAGCAGTGGACTCTCTGGATCAAAGGCTATCAAAACTGTCATTTTCTTAATCTAATCGCAAATCCCCCCCCCCGAATAATAATATGACCAATTCACAGCTTCTTCAAAAGTTTAGTGATATGCTTATCTTTCCATAACAAATCTAATACTGATAATTTCTAACTCAGGTCTTTGTCTTTTTCCTGCTTGTGAGGTATTATCTGGCATTCTTATTAGTGATTTGTAGTATTCTTTCATGGTTAGTAGTTGGCAATTCTTTTTTTGAGAAACATTTGTTCATATCTTTCAATAGCTTATTACTTCAGACCAGATTCTTACTAATATATATATATATATGTTAAATACCTTTATGTTATCAGATATTTGATGGATTTTCCTCAATTGAAATTTGAAATGATAATATTAATACAAAAGCCTCTTAATTTCATGTAATCAAAATCTATTTTATCTTTAGTGATAAGCCACTAATTTTCAAACTCCAGTACTAAAGGTTGTAAACTTTCAGAAATGATTGCTTGTAACTACTTGTAATAATGATAATAGCTGTAAGTTATATATCACCATAAGATATAGAAAGTACTTTACAAATATGATAATAATACATTCAACACCTAATTCCCCTGGCCTGCAAAGAAAGAAAGGAAGGTGTATTTTCTCACTCCCTACATTGCTTTAAATTCTGCAAATATCACATTTTATCCTCACAACAACCCTGGGAAATAAGTGCTTTAATTATAATCTCCATTTTACAAATAAGGAAACTAAGCAGAGAGAAATTAAGTGATTTTCTCAGGGTTGTAGAGCTGGTAAATATCTGAGGGTGGACTCAATTCAGATGACTAGAGGCTCAGTGCTCTGTACCACTTAGATGACTTTATCATTAGATAAAGAATGACAAACATACCATTTCCAGGCTTACTCTATTAAGACTAAAAAAGTATTAGTAAAATCCTACAATTCTTAGCATATCATAGTTTTGCATCTAAGATGTACCTTTGAATGAAGTGAGGAGGTTTAAAGAAACAGTAAAGGGTTTATGGGAACAGTAAAGATAGGCACTTCTAGGCAGTGATCCTAAATTATTTGGTCTGCCTACCCAGCCTTGCTATATGCAGTAATAATGATATAAGTAATTAGGCACCTAATAATAAATGTTTGGTGAGGAAAATAATACAACACCTCCTCAATTAATGGTGAGTAACAAGAAGTAAAGTGAAATAAAAGAAATGATTATTTCAAAGTGCCTAATTCCCAAATGATTTTTTAAACTTAAATTGGGACTAGTTTAGTCCATAATTCTTCCTAGCAAAGAGTGGATCCCCATCAGGTCTGGCCCTAGGTAATCTAACATAAGATAGTAATTCTCAGTCTCAGCAGGAGACCACTAGTACTACAGTATCAAAAAGGATTCAAAGTCATCTTTTCCCTCATTGTCCTTCCTTACCTATAGAGACTACCAATGCTAAAACGCACATTATATATAGTCTTTATTAACATTGTTCCCACAGCAATCTAAGGAAAACACCATATATTTTGTGGCAGTCATGGGATAGACCATCTATAATTTATTTTGATCCCTTACAGTTTTCAAAATCACCAAGTTAACAGAGCATTCACTGAGCCAGAAGAGGGGGGAATAGTGTTGGCACAGAGGTAAGATTAGGAAAGGGATATCTATCTAGAAAGAAATGGTTTTATTGAAACCTAAGGAATAATAAAAATTCTAACAAATTTTAAGGTCAAAGGGGGTCCCCAAATTTAGAAAAAAAAATTTAAGGACACATAGATTGCAGGCTGATACTCTAGTTGTTAAATAGCCATCGACTAGTCTGGATATTTAGAGGTAAAGCTAAAATTGTTATCTAATATAAATTAATTCCATCTAAAAGGGCACATCTAGAAAGAGATAGATATTAAGAGAATTATGCATCTTAGTTGTAAAACAACCCTGCATAGTTCTAATTATGTCTAGTCTCAAAAATGTTCTGATATGATAGTCAAGATAATGCTTTTATTTACAAGAACCCAAAGTCATCCAAACTGCTCAGAAAAAGCCCACAGTAAAGGTAAATTGACAATATAAGAAAAAAGAACCCATTGAAGGTACAGAAAAGACCTGAGAAAATAACACCCCAAAACTAAGTCTCTATCCTGTCCACAATACTGTATGTGAGCCCAAGTAAACACAAACGCCTATGACTAAGAAGTTATTGCAAGATTGTACAGTTGTTGAAGTTCAATATCCTTTTGCAATTTAATGTTTTTAAATGTTAAAAAACAAACAAACAATACAATACATTTAGCACTTTTAAAGAGTTCATGAAGTCCAGGTTAAGAATCTATGCTCCACATACAAGAACCCCTGGCCAGCACCTCCTTAAGTAATGATTCAGCACAAACCTTCACCTAAACCATATTCCACAATACAAAAAAAAAAAAAAGCAGGAGACACTGATTCTGAAGAGTTAAGTGAAGGAATAGGAGAATTAAATAGAGAGGGAGGACAAGGGACAAGGAAAGTATTAAGAACCACAGGAGGGAAAAGAGTATCCTAAAACCCAGCAGTGGAGAGTCTAATCAATCTGGAGCATATATTCCACTGAAGGGCTTTTGGGCAAAATCTTAGGGATCTGTGGAGTACTGGCGGGCAGGGAAAGAAAGGATGAAAGGGAACTTGAAGTCAATAACTGGTAATACAAGATTAAGACTGAAAAACTAAGTATATTTGGGGGAGGGAGGACATGATTAAAAGCCAGGATTCACAAGCAGCAAAGCATCTCTTAAAAACAGAATAATTGAAACATTTAAGAGAAACTAAAGTACACTAAACATATTATAAGGAAAATAAGACAACAGTCCTAAAGACAAGAACACTACAAACTCCTCCAAGATCACAGAATACCAAGAAACTCCAGATTGGTATGAAAGAGTAATTAAACATATAAAATAACTTAAAGAAAAATGAAACCAGAGTTCTTGATACTGAATAGAAAATAAAAAAAAAAACAAGAAAAACTGAATCCATAAGTAGAATAACCCTTCTAAAAAGTATATAAGCTCAGAGAGAAAGAAAGCAGACTTGGATTAATACTAAAATAACTGAAGAAAAGAAAAATCTGGCAAAAAAAAAAACACCCTACAAAATTAAGCAAAGTAGGAAAAGTTCTATAAACAAGTTTATTTTTTTAAATTAGATCTAGAATATGTTTTTGGAAGATGAGTCAAGAACGGAAATCATAATATCACATGGGATTGTTTGAGTCTGTAGTTTCAAAAATCTCAGAATAACTATATTAAGAAATTAAAGAATTCTCATCATGGATGCTATTTCAATGTAGTGATACAATACTATTCCATTTGGCATTTGTAATTTTTTTTCTTACACCATTCATTATCTTCCTTGATTTGCTATGTGTATGTTCAGTTCTTAGTTCAGATCTGTGCCAGGACCAGGCTTCATTCTTTACTGTGCTCTACTAACCAAGCTGAAGTCTCCCTGAATCAGAACACTGGACTTTCAAATGCCCTTGCTAGGATATCAGGGCAGAGTATTAGCAAAGCCAAAGTACCTGGGCCAGGAGTGACCTGAACCCTGAAATATCACTAGTTACTTACTGCTAGCTACACTTTACCAGGACTTTAAAAGTTCCAAATGTGGAGTTTCTGGCCATCATGAGGCTTCTGAAGATAGCTTTTCTTTATAATTACATTCTGACACAGGACCTTGAAGACCGCAGAGGCACCTGTCCATACTTCATTGGACCCAAGGGTTACTCTGCAATGTCTCTAGGTTTTTTTGAAGACCCCCCTTTCTAAAGGAAATGCCTTTTTGACTATTTTTTGCAGTTCTAGAGTGAAAGAGGTATTGTATTTTCTTACTACATAACTTTTTTTAAGTACATGTAAAAACCATTTTAACATGTTTTTTAAAGTTGAGTTACAAATTAGCTCCTTGAAAAGGCAAGTAATTTGCTGCAGATCATACATGTCCAGTTAAGCAAAATTGTTTCTATATTAGACATTACAAAAGAAAACAGAAAACAAAACAGAAAAACCCCAAGAAAATAAAAATTTAAAATTATGCTTTGATCTGCATTCTTACTTAACCAGTTCTTTCACTAGAGGTAAATAGCATTTTTCATCTTAAAACCTTTGGAAATGCCTTGAATCACTGTATTGTTGAGAATAGCCAAGTCATTTTGTTGATCGTCCATCATACAATACTACTATTACTGTATACATTGTTCTCTGGCTCTACTCATTTTACTTTCCATCAGTTCATATAAGTCTTTCAAGGTTTTTCTGAAATCACCCTGCTCATCATAGCATAGTAGTATTCCATCACAATCATATACCATTGATTCAGCCATTCCTCAATTAATTGGAATCCCCTCAATTTTTAAATCTAAATTCACCACAACAGAAAGTGATGGTATAAATATTTTCTCTACATAAAGGTCCCTTTCTTTATTTTCGGGGGAGGAGGAGACCTTTGGGATAGAGATTTGGTAGTGTTGCTGCTAGGTCAAAAGGTATACAGTTTTATAACCCTATGGGCATAGTTCCATACTGTTTCTGAGAATGTTTATATCAGTTCACAATTCCAAGAGTACACTAGTGTCCCTATTTTTCTACATGCCTTCTTACATTTATTATTTCCTTTTCTATCTTATTAGCTAATCTCATAGATGTGAGGTGATATATCAGGTATTTAATTTGTATTTCTAAAATCGATGATTTGTAAATTTTTTTATGACTATATTTTGACTTCTTCATATGAAAAATGCCTTTTCATACACATCCTTTAATCACTTATCAATTGAATAATGATTCATATTCTTACAAATTTTAGTGTGGTCTCTATATATTTGAGTAATGAAAGTTTAGAAGACGTCTTAGTAGCAACAAAAACCAAAACTGCTCTGACCAATCTTTCATGCCAATCTTTAAAACGCCTCTCATTCCAGAATTCTATCCATTGAGATCTGATCTGATTGAGATCTGATTCATTTTAATAAATCACTACTTTATAATACATTTTGAGCTCTGGTGCTATTCAGACATCTTCTCTTCAACATTTCTTTTCCACTGATTCTCTTTATATTCTTGACCTTTTGTTCTTCCAGGTGAATTATTTTTTTCTAACATTATAAAATAATTTTTAGTAGTTTGGTATAACATTGAATAAGTAAATTAATTTGGGCAGTGCTGTCATGTTTTTGTATGGGCTCAATCTTCCCATGAGAAATTAGTATTTCTCCAATTGTTTAAATCTGACATTATTTATGGAAAAAAATATTTTGTAATTGTGAGCATAAAATTTCTGGGTCTGTCATGGCAGGTAGATTTCCCAGAATTTCTTTCTGTCTCTTCATGATGGGCAATGTTACTGCCAATGTTCTTTGTGTGTTTATTTCATTTACAATAACTTTGCAGAAGTTAATTATTTCAACTAGATTTTTTTGTTGATTCCTTAAGGTTTTCTAAGACTACCATTCACATCTTCTGCAAAAAGTAATAGTATTGTTTTCTCATTACCAATTCTAATTATTTCCATTTCTTTTTCTTCTATTATTATAGCGAACATTTCTAGCACAATATTGAATAATAGTAGTGTTAACCAACACCTTTGCTCTACCCTTGATCTTACAAAAAAGACTCTAGCTTGTCCCCATAACAAATAATATTTGCTGGTGCTTTTAGAGAGATATTAGTTATCATTTTAAGGAAAATTCCATTATTCCTATACTTTCTAGGGTTTTTTTTTTTAGAAGAACATGTGTTTTGTCAAAAGCTTTTTTTGTTGTTGCATCTACTAATATAATCATGATTTTTGTTATTTTATTATTGATATGGTGAATTATGCAGATTCTTTCCCTAATGTTAAATTAGCCTTACATTCCTGGTATAAATCCCACCTGGACATAAGAGTACAGTCTTCATGAAATGTTGTTTTTAATCACCTTGCTCAGATTTTATTTAGAATTTTTGCATCAATATTCATTAGGGAAATTGGTCTATAGTCTTCTGTTTTTGCTCTTCCTACTTTAGGTATCAGAAGTATTTATGTTATAAAACAAATTTAATAAGATTCCTTCTTTGCTTATTTTTTCAAATAACTTATATATTTGAACATTTGGATTATGTGGTATGAGGATTGTTTCTTAAACATTCTGTAAAATTTACTTCTGAATCCATCTAGATCTGGGAATTTTTTCTTGAGGAGCTCACTAATGGCTTATTCAGATTTTTTTCCTAAGATGGAGTTATTTAAGTATTCCATTTCCTTACCTGTTAATCTGGTCAGTTAGTATTTTGGGCTATAGTTATCTATTTCACTTACGTTTATTGACATACATTTGGATAGAATAACTCCCAATAATTGCTTCAATTTCATTTTCATTGTTGATTAGTCATGGCTGACTAATGAAATTAGAAAACAAACCCATTTGGGAATTTCTTGGCAAAAATACTCAACATAGCTTACCATTTCTTTCTCTAACTTATTTTACAGAAGATAATACTGAATTCAGCAAGCAGTGTTAAGTGACTTGCTCAGGGTCACATAGAAAGTCTTTACAGTCAAATATGAACTTGAAATCAAGTCTTTCAGACTCCAAGTCTGTCACTTTGTCTTTCTGCCACTTAGATGATCCATATGAAGAGGCTGGACTCCCTACTTCACCAAAAAAAAAAAAATTGTAACCTTTTCACACTAACCATGCACCTCTGTCTTCTGTCCTTTACATGACATGCATTTTTTGCATCTTCAGAGAATGTAGCACTTCATAACACTCAACATATGACTAATAATATTAAAAAGGTAGATTTCATTTTGGCCAAAAATTGAGGGCCATTAAAAGCATTGTAATTGTGGAGGGGAGTGATGAAAATTAGGGGAGGGGAGAGTGAAGGAAAAGAGGAAGGGCAGAAGAGAAAGAGAGGAGAGAAGGGAGAAGGGAAAGGGGAGAAGAGGGAGGGTCACTGAAATGTTTTTTTTTAAACTTAGAAGAGAATAAAAAAATTAGGATCACAAGCAGCAACAGCTTTGAAAGTAACTTTCTGAATTCATTACAGTT
Source organism: Monodelphis domestica (assembly GCF_027887165.1). NCBI lineage: Eukaryota > Metazoa > Chordata > Mammalia > Didelphimorphia > Didelphidae > Monodelphis > Monodelphis domestica. The sequence goes on from NC_077231.1 coordinate 264,161,982, forward strand.
TAAAAGAAAAGCTCAGAAATGTATTATAATTTTCCAAAAGCAATCCAATCCAATTGAATTCTAGTACCAAATCACTATTCATCCACAGAACTTGTCCAAGACAAACACAGATGCATGCGCATGCACAAAAACCAGCTGTATGGCATGTACATTCAGTTACATAGAACAACCTAGGCAATAAACAGGCACAAGCACTTAGGCTAACCTGTTTTAGGGCAGCACAGTGGATGGAGACTAGGACTTGGAATTCAAATCTGACCTCAAACACTAGATGTGTGATTCTGGGTAATTCATGAAATCAGTCTACCTCAGTTTGGTCATCAGTAAAATAGAAATAATAATAATAATAATAAAGCCTACCGTTGTCTCCTGTTGGTAGTGAGGATAAAATGAGTGATTTGTAAAGTTCTTCAAACCCGAAAGCACTATATAAATATCAGCAATTATTATATTATCATAACTTCCCCTAATCTAATCTGATGTTAGTACAATCTGAAATAATGCACTTTACTTATTCTGTTGGCTGTTTATATATGTTTCAGAAATGAAAACTTAGCAACCAATCAAAAATACACAACCATGGCCCTAAAGAACCAATAGTAATATATACACACCTTCTGACAGGTGGTAGGCTCAAGAAAAATAAAGATGCATTTTGTAAATGGATGTGAGAATGTTTTATTTGACTTTCTGTAATTTTTCTTTTTCTCTTTCCAAAATACAAAGGAATAACAGAAAACAAGTCATTTTTAGTTTTTTTAAAAATCCCCAAAAATGAACACAGAATTGATTTTTCTTACACAAATGCAGAGGAATGACTTTTCTTAAGAAAAATATCAGCTAAGAAGTTATTAGTACCAAAAAAAAAAAGAGGTTACAGGCATACCATGGAGATATTGCAGGTTTGGTTCCAGACCATCACAAAAAACCCAAATATCACAACAAAACAAGTCACATGAATTTTTTGTTTTTCTAGTGCATATAATAAAAGTTATATTTTACTATAGTCTATTATATTGAGTGAGCAAGAATACTGTGTCTTAAAAAAAGAATACTTCATTATCAGAGGGGATGTCTCTCAACTGTGGAACAACTGAAAATTTGTGGTATATGATGGTGATGGAATACTACTGTGCTATAAGAAATGATGAAACAGTTTATTTCTCTAAGAACTGGAAAGACCTACATGAACTGATGCGGAGTAAAAATAAGTAGAACAAGAAAAACATTATACGCTTTAACTGAAACATTGTGGAACAATCAAATGTCATAAACTTTGCTACTAAAAGCAATGCAATGATCCAGTACAATTCTGAAGGACTTATGAAAAGAATGCTATCCATATCTAGAGTAAGAACTGTTAGTAGAAAGGCAGAAGAAAACATGAATTATCACTTGTTTATTAGGGTATATGATTTGGGGGACTGGTTTTAAAAGATTGCTGCTATTACAAAAATGAATATGGAAATGGGTTTTGAGTGATAATACATGTAAAACGCAGTGGAATTGCTTGTCAGCTATGGGAGGGGGGAAAAACAGGGAAGGGAAGTCAACATGAATCATATAACCTTGGAAAACTTAAGTGTAGATTTGTTTCTGAAATCAAGAAATTTTTTTTTAAAAATACTTCATTGCTTAAAAACACTATCATTTGCACCTTAAGTGAATCAGAAAATCTTTTTGCTGTTAGAGGATCTTGCCTTAATGTTTATGACTACTGACTGCTCAGGATGGTGACTGCTAAAGAGTAGCTGGGGCAATTTTTTTTTTAAACCCTTACCTTCCATCTTGGAGTCAATACTATGTATTGGCTCCAAGGCAGAAGAGTGATATGGGCTAGGCAATGGGGGTCAAGTGACTTGCTTGGGGGTCACACAGCTGGGAAGTGTCTGAGGGTCAGATTTGAACCTAAGACCTCCCATCTCTAGGCCTGGTTCTCAATCCACTGAGCTACCCAGCTGCCCCCTAGCTGGGACAATTTCTTAAAATAAGACAATAATTAAATGTCATATCCATTGAGCCTTCCTTTCATTTGGAACACCTAGAGAGCATTGAAGGGTTATTAATTGGCCTAATTTCAATATTGTTCTGTCTTAGGCCTAAAAAGACAGAGAGATGGGGAATTGAGACCAAATATTTATCAATTAATTTTGCTGTTTTATATGAGTACAATTTATAGCACCTCATAATATAATTGTAAAATAAAAGATCATTCACTGATCACAAATTATCATAATAAATATAATAATAATAAAATAATTTCAAATATTGCAAGAATTACCAAATTGTGATAGAGATACAATATGAGAATATGCAGTTGGGAAATTTATGCCTATCAACTTGTTCAGTGTAGGGTTGCACAAACCTTCAATTTGTATTTTTTTTTGAAAGATGAAACAAAAGCTTTTATTAAAAATCCAGATCAAGATTTATGTTATCTAGATTTTAATTTACTTTCTGTATATCTCCACAATGCTGTTACTTAAGAGACTGCTGATGGGAGGAAGATATTCTTTTTTTTTTTAATTTTAAACATTATTTTATTTGGTCATTTCCAAACAATTTGTTTTTTTTTTTAAGTCAACTATCTTCAAAGTGCAATACAACAAAGCTTATCTGTACCAGTACTCAAGAGTATCCGTATTCTAACTATCAAGAAAGCCACCATTCCTCTACCCAACTTAAGAATCATAAGAAGTCAAAAAAAATGTCTCAATCTTGCTGCTAAAAACAAAAAGGTGGTATGGAGAGCTGGTTTTGCTGCCAAAGAGAAATATATTCCTGACAATCCAGAGCAAGAATTCAGAATGCCTTTAATTAGTAAAATGGGACTATAAGTAAATGATAACTTAATTCTATTTTTGAAACATCCTAACTCTTTTGATAGGAACTAAGATAGAATTGCCTAGGAAGCTAATTTCCATTTATCCCATTTTTTTCTATCAACAAATGCTTTTCAAACATGAATTTTTAAGTCATAATTTACCTATTTTGTTTTAATCTCTAGTACCCTATTTACAAGTATCAAAGATATACCCTTTAATTATCCTCTAACTGTAGCATGGCTTTCTAAGATTTATATCATGTATCCATATCCCAAAAGTTTTTATGTTGTTTTCAGCTACTAAATCTTTAAAAACAGCACAAAGATTTTTGGGACACACTTAATTGCAACACCAACTGTTCTTAAAAACAAAAACAAAGACCTACTTATCATTAGGTCCCAGGAATACCTACTTAAATTATTTATCTATTACTCAGCCTTTAAATTAATTATACCACTATACTACCCCAATAGCAAATGAGAAAATACTCAAGACAAAAAAAAAGTAGCCTAGTAGTGGTTTACCTTTCTACCATTTAGTCTTTTAACCACCATTTTTCCTGCTAAGTGGAATACCTACCCCAACTTTAATTATCTTAAAAAATGTAATGAATCATCTTGTTAAATTCCAGTCTTTCCAGGTAATAAAAAGTGCTTCTAGGAAGCGAGAGGTGGAACCAAGATGACACAATAGCAGGAAGCTCTGTAGAAAACTCCAATCCAAAACTACATGTAGATATAGAAAACCTATCAGATCAAATCCTGACTTAAAAAAAAGTTGCATTGCAATCAACTCATCAGCATCAAGGAATAAGGAAAATATTTCACAGAACTTGAATAAAAATCTCTTCCCAAAGTAAAAACACCGAGGAAAAGCAACTGCTTGACTACAGAGATTGAGGGGACATGATCGAGGATAGACGCTAAATGAGCCCCCTAATGCAAATACCAACAACAAGGAAATGGGTTCAGAGCAAGGACACATGTGATACCCAGACCAATTGCCCATGGGCTAGTGAAGGGGTGGCGGGTTGGGGGGAGTAAAAGAAAATGATCTGTTTCCAATGAACAATGTATGAAAATGACCAAATAAAATAATGTTTTAAAAACTAAAAAAAAAAAATCTCTTCCCAAGTGGTAGAAGGAATTGAAGCCTATGGGTCATGATTTTTAGTAAGCTTAGCCAATGAAGTATCTCTCTTCCATTGGAAACTACATAATCTTTATAAATTGTCTTTTTCATCTTAGAACCAAATCTTAAAATTAAGGTATCATCAAATTTTAAACTGAGTTTTCTTAAAATACTGACACATATTCAATCTCATTCTTCTATCTAAAATATTTCTAATTTTTTCATTCAAGAATGTTTTCATGTCATTAATTTGCAACTTTTAAATATTTTATAATGTATACATTACTAGAAAAACACACACACTTATGCTGATGAAACATAGGCTCAAATAATTTTTGCGAATAGTGTGAGTAATCAAAAAACTTTAGTGACCATTGGTCTGGTCAAACCCTGCTTTTATCCATTCCCAATTTTCTACAGAAATTGCTCTCAAAAGTGTCAGGAGAGACACCCTACCTAATTTCCAAATCCAATATCCTCCTTTCCTAACTTGATCTCTAGAAAAAACAAGAAATTCAACTAAAATTTTTTTAAAAATCAAGACAATAACTTCAATCAAGGAGCATGCTATGAATATATACATATAAATATATATAATATATATAATATATAATAAATATATATAATAGCTATATATAATAAATATATATAATAGCTATATATAATAAATATATATAATAGCTATATATAAAAGAAACTCTTAGCACAGCAGGATAGTAATACTGACTGAAAAATTATCAACTTTTCTGAATATTACCAACAAATTTCATCAAAAGAATAAAAAAATACTGATCAAAATAATTACATACAGTACATAATAGATGGGAATTAACCAATGAAAACAACAGTACTTATATGAATGCAAGCAAAATACTCCTTACATATATAAAGACAAGTATTTAAAAATATAAATTGCTAATGCTTAGTACAATGATCATTCAACAAGCATTTATTAAGTACTTCCTATGTACCAGGTACTTGCAAACAATACAAATGCTAATTCTACAAAAGTATTTACAGATTCAATATCTTAGCAAACTATAAAAAACTAGAAGAAAATTAAAATTACAAAATTCACCTGGAAATCAAGTAATCTCAAAGGATATAAGGAAAAAGTGAGAAAGGGACCAATTAGAACCAGATTATTATGCTACAAAGATGAAATCACCAAAACTATTAGGTACTATTTAAAAATATAAATCAAAGAGATTTTAAAAATTAGACCTAAAAGCAATCAAACATAATAGCAAAATTTTAAATAAACCAAGGACTTAGATTGCATGGAGAAAGATAATTTTTAAAAAGTAAGAAAAACTGGAAATAAGTCTGCCAGAAATAAAATTTTATGCTATATACCACAATAAGCTTTGAATGGATATATGTTTTGGATAAGAACAGTAATAAGCATAAATAAATTAGAGGGGCACAAAAGGAAATAATTTTCATAATTATTCATACGGTAAGAGTTCTTAAACAAAGGTCAGCATCACATAAGATAAAATGGATAGTTTTGATAATATAAAATTGAAAATGCTTGGAAAAAATACAGTAAAACTTAGAAAAGAAATAGTGAACTGAGAAATAATCCTTGCGACAAATTTGTTTCTCTGATAAGAACTGCTATCTAGAATATATAGTAAAAGGATACAAATATACAATATCAAAAGCCAATCTACTACTCCCCTCCCCCTCTCCACTGTGACTGATGACATTTTCCACATCCCCTGCCCTTCTGCCCAGGAGTCCAATGAGAGCACTTCCTCCTCCCCAAAAATGTGGGACATGGGGGTGCTCCTGGCATTCAGTGGGGGGGAGGGGACCTGGTACTCCAGCTCTCTAAAAGGTTCCGCAACACTGAACTATGACTACGAACAACGAGAAACAATGAAACTCAATAACCCAGTCTTAGATAAAGTGGAAAAGAAATCAACTAGGAAAAACTCCATATTTGATAAGAATTGCTGATAACACTGGAAATTAGTCTGGCAGAAATTAGACCAATATCTTACATCATATTCCACAATAAATTCTTAATGGACATACAACGTTAATATAATAAAAATGTTTCATTACATAACACATAACAAATTATTAAAAAATTAGAATAGATCATATACCTCTAACAGCTATGGGCAGGAGACATAGTCTTAACCAAAAGACAGTCAATTACAAAAGATATAAGATAACTTTTATTACATGAAACTGGAAAGCTTCAGACAAAATTAACGTACATAGGATAAGAAGGGAAAGTGGTCAAGCAGGCTAAGAATCTGCATAAAATTTCTCTAATAAGGTCTAGTATCCAAGAGAGAGGAGAGAGAGAGGGGGGGGAGAGAGAGAGAGAGAGAGAGAGAGAGAGAGAGAGAGAGGGGAGAGAGAGGGAGAGGGAGAGGGAGAGAGGGAGAGAGGGAGAGAGGAGAGAGAGAGAGAGAGAGAGAGAGAGAGAGAGAGAGAGAGAGAGAGAGAGAGAGAGAGAGAGAGAGAGAGAGAGAGAGAGAGAGAGAGAGAGAGAGAGAGAGAGAGAGAGAGGCATTCTTTATGCATATACCACAGGTAAGGCACAGTGTTAGGAATGCAGACAGAAAAGTACATGATAATAGTTGTTAACCTCAAGGATTCTCCTAGAACCATGTTGGCAAGCAGGAGGGACCTGCTCTGTTCCCCCTCTCCACCCTGCCTGAAGACATTTTTCACAAGCCCAGCCCCGTCACCCAGCAGGTGGGGGGGGGGGGGGGTTAGGGAGCTCCTCACATGCAGCTTGAAGGTGCAGTTTGAGCATTTGATCTCTAAAAGTTTTGCCAACTCTGTCCGAAAATTTAAATTCTTTTTGCAGTTTTTTACACTGGTTACTACTGCCAACATTCAAAATAGAGATTCTTGCCTTTCCTATTTTCTTTGTTGGCCCTTCATTCCCCTTCCTACCACTTAAGGAAAGTATTCCCTATGTATCCACATTTTCTGGTCCTTTAAATTCTTTCTCACAACAGTCTCATTCACTTCCTTTGCCTCTTCTATGTACATTTCCTCCCACATTCACATCTCCAGTTGGAATTGATATCCAATTAACTATAAAACATTTGGCATAAGCTGCAAGTACCTCAAGCACATGTTTGAAACTGATCTTACAATGTTCTCTGTTAAACCTGTTCTTCCTTTTGAACCTAACTAGATGTTCAAAACAGAATTAACCTTGTCCCTAAAACCTCCCCTTCTTCCTAACTTCCTCTTTTTTCTCTTAATTTTGCTCTTATCCCAGTCAATTAGATTTAAAACCATAGAGTTAAACATTGCTATCCCTCACCTCACAAATATAAAGTTTACAAAAACTGTTGATTCTACCTCCAGATCTGTCAAGGCTTAGCAATTAAAAAACAGAAACAAAAACAAACAAACAAACAAAAAACTGGTATCATGAATGGAATCAGAATTGGTCATTACACTCATTAAAGTTCTTAATTCTTTCAAAGTTGCTTATCTTTACAATATCTTTATCACTATATATTGTTCTGATTCTGTTCACTTCACTATGCATCACTTCATGTTAAAAGTCTTCCTAGGTTTCTTTGAAACCATCTCCGTTATAATAATAGTCTATCATATTTCTATATCATAATTTATTCAGCCATTCCATAATTTATGGGCCCTACCGCATATTCTCCAGACTTTGACACTTCAAAAACAGCTATATAGAGATTATTATAGTGACATATTTTAGGACATTCTTAAAGTTTGTTTTGCTTAGAACTAAACTCTCCCTGAATCTACTTTCATTCTAATTACTACCCCTTCTCCCTCCTTTTTCCTCTCTGTTAAGTGAAATTTCTGTATCCAAGTTATGTGTATACATCCTTCTATGCTTTCACCAGCTGGGAGTGAGATTCAAGTGCCAGCTGTGGCCCACCCATTCGTTCTCCTTTTCTACTCTAATTATGTGAAATAATTCTCCTTAATCTTCCTTTCTCTTCCACCTCCCCCACAAATATATTCCTCTAACCCTCTTTTCATTCTTCTCTTAACATTAAGACATAACAAAATCATTCCTAATCCTTGTGTCTAATTATATTCCCTCTATGATCTCTGATGATGATACATTATAGAAGGAAGACCTGTATCATGTCCCATGTTAGAATGGAAGTGAAAAAGAAAACTAGCTCCCAAAGGAGATATATTGATTGGGAAGGACTTAGATGGATTGGTGATGAAAAAAAATAACCTAGGGACAACCCAGGGCCAGTTAAGCACAACCCCCCTCGAGACTATAGGAAACCAAGTTTATTTAGGTTTATATTTTTTTCCTATCCCTTATCCTTATAGAAGTAGTTTATCACTTCCATGACTGTTCACTTGTGTTATTAACCTTTTTATGTTGTGTTTCACTACTATATCTCAACTTCAGTTTCTACATGGTTCTGATCTTTTCATCAAGAATGCTTAGAAATCCTCTATTAAAAATCCATTTCCCCTCCTCCTCCATTACTCAGTTTTACAAATTAGATCATTGCTGACTATAAGCCCATGTTGGCAAACCTATGGCACATTTACCAGAAGGGCCTGCGCCTTTCCCCCTCTCCACACACACACACACACCTGAAGACATTTCTCACATCACTGGCCCCTCTGCCAAGCAGCCTAATGGGGTAAGGTAGGGGCTGGGGGTTCATACATGGTAAGAGGATTGCTGTTTGGGCCCTTGGTCTCTAAAAGGTTTGCCAATACTGTTCTGGCTGTTCCCAGATGTCTCTGTAAAAATGCAAACTACTATTCGGAATTTCAGGCCATTTGACTCCAGCTTGTGTTTCTGGACTTAACAGATCTTTCTCTCCTTTACATATTTCAAATTACAGCCAAACTGGTCCACAGATGATTCACTATACACCATATTCTGCCCCTGCTTTTGCACAAGCTGTCCACTATACCTACAATGTTGCCTCTTTTAACTGTTGTATCCCCAAACCATCCTTCAAAGCTCAGCAGCTCAAGTGCTGCTAATCCAGATTCCCCCTTCTACTAATGGAAACTTGGTATTTTATTGTAATGGAATAAACATGGAAATTATTTAGTTTAAACTTTGTTTCTACCTATCTGAATTAGATAGTCATATCACTTCCTATTTCATCCCCTACCCAACCAGGAAAATTCAAGTTTAAAAGCAGGAATTATTTGGTTTTATCTTTATATACTCAGTGCCTGGAACAAAGTAAATATTTAATAAAAACTTACTAAATGAATGTCTCCATGTTGCACCACCATTTGCCCAGTTTCCAACATTTAAATCCATGGATTATCTTTGACACATCTTTTCCCCTTTTGCTCTCATACCTAATTTATGATCAAATCCTGACAATCACACCTCAATAAAATAGCTTTCTTTCTGAATTGTCATATATTAATCTAAGATGTTACTACAACCTACAAGAACTACAATAGTATTCTCCTAATCAGTTTTACTGCCTCTACTCTTTCCTCACTCCAATTCATCTTTAATATACCACTTACAGAATAATACATCTTAGGCAAAGTTTTAGTTTCATTACCCTTCTGTTCAAACATCTTCGGTGACTTCCAATTCATCAACAATGTTCAAACTCCTCTGCCTCGTTCAAGGTCAACCACAACATGACACAAGCTTACCTTTTTTTGTCTTACTTCTTATCACTCCTTTCCATGCAGGCGTCTGCTCTAGTCAAACTGAACAACTTCTATATTTGCCCAAAAAATCCTATGCTTTCCAGTCTCCCTGTCTTTGCCCAAATAATTTCTTATGCCTAAATATATATTCTGTGATACTTTTTTTAACCCAAAGTTCAGCCCATCCTATAAGGAATAATAATACCATCTTGCTTTCCCCTCTAAACCTCACATAGCACCATTTAGCACCTCAGTGTTTGATGAATACATGGAACTGAAAACAATTAGTTAGAAAACTTGCCTAAATTCCTATAGGTGATGACAGAAGCAAAAAAAAAAAAAATCCTCTATCTTTTGATACCCAGACTAAGCATCCTTTGGCTATATCACACTGCCTCAAAATAATTTGCCATGCTAAAGTTCACCGAGTTTTGATAAATTAACATATTCACATTTTAAAATATTTTTTTTCCAACTTTAAATGAACATTTTACAAATTAGAGTACTTACCCCCATTATCTGTTCTCTTTAAAGCACCATCCTTATGAGGACATAATTCACATCTCTAGAGAAAAAACAAAACAAAAAAAATGAAGGAAATTATGAACTTAGTACACAATTCTACAAACTGCAAGATGCCATATTGTTCAATAGTATCCTATTAAGGCTAAAATATTTAAAATCATGGACACAGTCCGTATTAGTAATTCCCCAATATATTACAATTTAAGAAGAAATATTCCCAAAAGACAATCCATATTAGTTAAGAATAGTACAACATTTTCCAAATTACTAGTTGCCAACTTCTTTTTAAAGTTATTTTTTCTTAACTTCTACATTAGTAACAAAAAGTAGCAATTTAAAGAGTTGTAACATTGAAAATAAGTAGAATTTTACATAACTTTGATGTTGAAGTACAGAAGCCTGGAACATAGTTTTCTAAATTATTCTACATCAATGTCGACATCAGTGTATATATAACTCTTCCTGAAGAAAAAAAAGTCAAACCCTAAAACAGCATTTGCATCAAACAGAACTGGGACATTACTTTTCTCTGAATAATATCTAAAATTTCATGCTGTGAATTTTACCTGCTCTTCTCTGACCTACCCACAAGAGCTGGCCTAATAGCTATTACAACCTTTATCCACAATAACATAAAAAGATAATTAACTCCAGAGCCAACCATAACATCCTTCTTTATCATCGGTCAGGCAAAAAGTTAATATATTATAATGCTTCTACTAACATGTGGTATATTCCAACAATATACTTTGTGTGATGACAAACTTCGTTATCAAAAACAGAAATAACACATTGAATAATACTGAAGTTAAAAGATAGTCTGGGTTAGCCAAAAAGGATGATCCATAGTAACAAACATATTGATACCCTCAGTAAATACTTCCAAATAGCATTCATAGATTTGGTTTCCAAGATAGTTTCTCCTCAATTTTAGGAGCAACCTTGTGGGTTTATACTTTCTATGTCACAAACTACACCTTTACCCCTTCCATGAGTTTCCCAATAACCACCAACCTCTGTAGACACATTTAACTCTTGGTAAAAGCATTTACTGGGAATCCACAATAACACAACAGGAGTTATAAAACATTTTCTCCACAGACCCTTAAAGCACTCTCCCACAAATACATACATGTATCCATGGAAAGAGTATACTCAAATCTACCGTAAAATGGCAGGGAGGATAAACATATAAACTACAGCAGGTGGCAATGGCAATGCACAGCTTCTCACACTTCAGGGCTTGGGCGTCTTTTATCCCCTTTAAGAGTCCCTAAACAAGCTTTCTTTAGGTACAACACATCAGCCAAGGAGACTGCTTTCCAGGCAGTTAGGAGGCACAGTCTAAAATAAGCTATAGAAGGAAATGGCAAACCACTTCAGTACCTTTGCCACCACACCCCCCCCCCAAAAAGCCTCATCTATCTAAACACCATCTAGCTTGGCCCCCAGGATGACTCCACCCATAGGGATTCTTGATGTTTAGGAAGTATCTCCAAAAGTCCACAATCCCTATCCTGAGCAGTCCCATAAATAATGTTTGACTTCCTGCTCATTTTCCAGTTGGCTCCACCAGCTGCCTTTCCCTTCTATGATCTCCTCCACTTTATGATTTTATTTCTCTTATGTAAGCAGCAAGATAGGAAAGACTGGCTCCTTTCCTTGTTTTATTTTTATTTCTAGATCACAACACAGTGCCATGTATATGGTACTTGCTTAATAAATGTTCTATCTACAGAATTCTCTCTAAGTAGTTGTCATAGCTAATGGCTAATAGAAAGAAAAAAAGAAAAATGGCCTCCCTCTCTCCCATTTGAGGCATTACTCAACTTCCTTCCCTCTCAACCAGCTTAGCTTCTGTTCCTCATTTAATCCAGGCAGATCAAAGTATTCCTACAACTTGAAAGGATCACTCAAGGTGTTACTTTATTAAACTTAGAGATGAGTGTTTATTAAAACTCTTATAGGAACCAGCCCAATACTATTCACTAAGGAAAACAAGTAACAGGACAAGGCCCTTATTCATTACATTCTAATAAGGAGAACAACAATTTGGATACATGCACAGACAATGTAAAGTATATACTACTGTTGTTTAGCTTTCCTTTTCAAACAGGAGTTGATGGAGTAGGAGAGTAATTTGAGTTCACATATCATTACAAATGTGCTATTGGAAGCTTGAGGAAATTATAAACTGATCACTGGAACAAGAAAGGCAGGAAAGGAATTTTCCAAATGAAGAGCATTTAAAGTTCACATAAAGCTATAGGCAATGGAACATCAACACTTCAGCTAAACTAGCTCCCCTTCTTTTCTTCTACTCTCAAACAGTGTCCTCAGTGAAACAAGAAACAACCTAAGAGAGATAAAGACGACAGAAGAAGTAGAGAGGGAGATTGTACCTACATACATATATATATATATAAAATCTCTCCCAATCTGCTTGTTCATGCCAGAAAACACTTTAAATAGTGGCAAAGCAAATTTATAAGAAATCAAATCATTCCCCAGTTGACAAATGGCCAAAATATATAAATAGGTAGAGACCAAATACCATGCTCCCCCTCCCCTGCCCCACACAGAGGAGGAAGAAAAAAAGTCCTCAGCCATGATGGAGAGGAAACAGCACCTCAAGAGTCCCTCTGCCTGTGTGTGTGTGTGTGTGGGGGGGGGGGGGGAGGAGCCACAGCAGTGGCGGGTGCACCATGCTGGCACACATGTCCATAGAGAGGTTTGCCATCACTGTCCTACACCAAAATATGGTCAAAATGGATTATATGAATTAGACATAAAGTGATACCATAACTAAATTAAGGGAACACAGATCTCTGGAGAAGGGAAGAATTTGTGACCAAATAAGAGAGGGGATATTATAAGATGAAAAATGAATAATTCTGAGTATAGTGAATAAAAAGTTTTTTTACAAACAAAACTAATATAACCAACATTAGACAGGAAACAACCTGTAAAATTTTTTTATAACAAACGTCTCTGATAAAGGTCTAATTTCTCAAATTGATAAAGAACTAAGTCATCATAATACAAGCCATCCCCCAATTGACAAATGGTCAAAGGATGTGAACAAGCAATTTTCAGATGAAGAAATCAAAGCCATCAATAATCATATGAAAACATATTCTAAATAAATCACTCTTGATTAGAGAATTAAATAACAATGATTTACCACCTAACACCTATCAGAGTAGCCAAAATGGCAGTAAAGTGGTAAATGTTGGAAGGGATGTGGTAAAACTAGGACACTAATTAATTATTGGAGGAGTACTGATTCAACCATTCTGGAGGGCAATTTGGAACTATACCCAAAAGGCTATAAAGCTGTGCATGTATACCCTTTGATCTAGTAATGTCACTACTGGATCTGTATTCCAAATAAATAATAAAAAAAAAAGGAGGAAGGACTGACTTGTACAAAAATATTTATAGCAGCTCTTTTTTGTGGTTGCAAAGAATTGGAAATTATGGGGATGTCCATCAATGGGGGGAATGACTGAACAAATTGTGGTACATGTTAAAATTTAGGGGAGATGGGGAGACTGAGGCAGGTAGAAATTAGTTTCTCTCTGCAAGGAGTATTATATTTTTTTAGAGGTTTATTAAAGGCTAAAGATTAAAGAATATACAAGTAAGAAACATGTGTCTAGGCCAGAGGCCTAGACAAAATAACCTCACATCACGCAAGAGACGAGCCTGCTTCAAAACAGAAGTCCAAAAAGAGCCAAGTGCCCCTCAAAAGCCTTTAAATCAACTTAAATACCTTCACGATCTCAGCCCAGGTGAGATTACAAGGCATTCTGGGGAAGTGGAGCAAAGGCTCATGGGGATTGTAGTCTTGTATTCGAGTCTATTTTTTACATGATGGAATGCTATTGTGCCATAAGAAATGATAAGGTAATTTCAGAAAAAGCTAGATCTATAGGAACTGATGCAGAATAAAATAAGCAAAACTGGGAGAACATTGTACACAGTAACAGCAATATTGTACAATGATTATCTGTGTAAATTTGGCTACTATCAGAAATGCAATGATCTGGGACAATCCTGAAAGACTGATGATAGGGAATGCTATCCATCTCCAGAGAAAGAACTGTTGGGAGTAATCTTTCATATCAGTATATTTTAGGTTTTGATTATGTATGACTTTACTATTACAACAATAACCAATATGGAAGTGTGATTTGAATGACAATAAAAATAAAAAAAACAAAAAAAAATTTTTAAAGAATACTTGGAATTTTAAAGTGATAGTTTCAACACTGCCATTTCTCATTGTCCCCTGCTGAATTTCCTTATGATCTCTTCTATGTACTTTTAAAATGATTCATTGATATTTTATTCTCTTTCTTTTATCATCACTACCATTCCTCTTTTCTTCTCCCATTTTCCCCCAGGGAAAAATGATCATAAAAGCCTTTCCCTTGAAAGAAATTAGTTCTAAGGTAGAACAAGTGCAAGTGGGAGAACTTCAGTCCACTTTAGGTGTGTTTGTGCACATAATTTTCCCACTGGAGTTTTTAATTCTCTGTTCATCCTTTTGACTTGCCCTGAACGTTCTGGGTGATAGATATCATGTAGATTCCCTTTAATACCCAGATTTTGATATATTTCTTTCAGGATCTTGGATGTGAAATGAATTCCTCTATCTGAGTCAATACTATTTGGAATGCATATCTGGGGATTATTTCTTTCAATAGTATCTTAACCACAAAGGCCGTGTTATTCTTTTTAGCCGGATATGTCTCTGTCCACTGGGTTAATCTGTCTACTACCACTAAAGCATACTTATATCCTCTGTCACTAGTTATGTTGATGTAATCTATCTGCAAGCATTCGAAGGGTGTGAAATCTAGTGTTCTACCCCTTAATGCTTTGCTTTTGAAATGACCTTAGTTGAATCGTCTGCAAAGGTCACATGCCTGACACACTCTTATTGCATATATAGATATCCCTGAGGCTACCCAAAATCATCTGATTTTGTCTAATAATGCGTTAATTCCATAATTTCAATTGGAGCGTGTGACATTGCAGAGATGCTGGTAGAGTATCTTGGGTAGAACAGGTTTTCCTCCTTCCACTCTCCATATCCTATTTATTAATTTTGCTCAAAGTTGTTGTTTCCATGAGTGAACCTCTCATTCACTGTAAGCTTGAGTGATTTGCTTTTCAGCTAGAGAAGTTCAGCACATGTATGGGACCAAACCTAGCCACATATTTTGCTGTGACATCAGCTCTGTTATTACCCAGGGATATCCTATCTTTGCCAAAGGAGTAAGATCTACAATGCATTACTGCTACTTCTATTGGCAATAACACTGCTTCTAACAATTGGGATATAAGATTTCAATACGCAATTTTCTTCCCAACTGTTGTCAAACCCCCTTTTCTTCCATGTCGGTGATTTCATGTACAATCGAGAATACATACTGCAAGTCACAGTAAATGTTAATTCTTTTGTCTTTTCACAAGATGAAGGCCAAGGTAAGAGCTTTGAATTCTGCTCCTTGGGTGCTGACATGGCTAGGCAGAGAAGCATGCCAGAGCATCTCATCTTGTGACCACAGATGCACCTATAACTCTTTTGCCCTTCTGTTTATAAAAGGATCCATAAGGAAATGACTCTAAGTCAGGATTAATGAGGGAAGTGTGTTTTACGGGTAAACATGGCTGCAATCTAGACGCGACTCTCTTCCCTTCCCTGGCAACGAATGAAATAGACTACCTCAAAAGAGCATAAAAATCACCTTTGGAGGAATGGAGGGAGTCTCCAATACTCCACAGAAATGAAGGTACGTGGGGGTTTGAACATTCCCACACCATAAGGAGGAGGAAAAGCTCGCACAAAAACGTTAACTGAGACGCCCCTCCCCCCCACCAAACCAGAGTAAGCTATCAGAACGCTCACTGGGACAGCGAGTGAGTGAGGAGCGTCTCTGTCGGGGGGGGGGGGGGGGGGGGGGGGGGCCAGGGTCCTTGGGATCTAAAGATTGCAAGGAAACGACCTCTCAGGGCTGTTTCACGGGAGAATCCTGCTCTGAGTACAGGGGGATGCAGAGCTGAACTCAGGGCGGTTGCACTGAACATCGGGGTGGAGCTAAACACCTACACGGTCTGCACTGATTGCCTGGGCAGTTGGGCGGAACAAAAGGACCCGCGCTCTAAGAAACCTCAGAGGCTGGGAAGAACTAGTCTGAGGCAACCTAAATTCACAGAAAAGCCGCCCATATCACCCAGACCCCAGATCAAAAAAAGAAAGTGTTATAAAACCACTAAAGGGATGGCTCACATGTCCCAAAATCAAGCCTCCAAGAAGAGGGGGTGGGGGGTGGGGGGTGGGAGTGACTATTGAAAACTTTTATGGAGGGAGTACCCAAGGAAAAGAAGAGAATGAGGATGAAATCCAAACAAAATCAGATCATGCCTCCCAAAATGGAAACTATCCACAAGCTCTGAAAGATCTCACACTGGAGCTTACCCAAAAGATAGAAACCTTTTGGAAAAAAAAATGGGAGAAAGAGATCAGCAGTCTGATAGAGAAGACTTCACAATTGGAGAAGGAGCTGGAAGCATCTAATAGAAGGGCAGACAATGCTGAAATGCAAAATCAGTCCCTAACGACCAGAATTAAGCAGCTGGAAGACAGTGAGCATGCCCAAAAGATGGAAACTTTTTGGAAAGAAAAATGGGAAAAAGAGATCAGCAGTCTGATAGACAAGACTTCACAACTGGAGAAAGAGCTGGAAGCATCTAATAGAAGGTCAGACAAAGCTGAAAAGGAAAACCAGTCCCTAACGACCAGAATTAAGCAGCTGGAAGACAGCAAGATTACAAAACAGCAAGTATCAATAAGCAAAGCCAAAAAATTAATGAATTAGAAGAAAACATGAAATATCTCACTGAAAAGGTCACAGACTTGGAAAACAGAGGAAGAAGAGACAACATCAGAATTATTGGTCTCCCTGAAAAACCACAGATAAACAAAAACATCAAAGCTATACTACAGGAGATTATAGAAGAAAATTGCCCACATGTTCTGGAGCAAGGGGGCAAAATAGAAATAGAAAGGGTTCATAGAACACCCTCTATACTAAATCCCCAAAAGTCAACCCCCAGGAATGTAATCGCCAAATTCAAGAGCTTCCAAGAAAAGGAAAAAAACCTACAGGAAGCCAAGAAGAGGAGCTTCAGATATAGGGAGGCTCCCATAAGCATCACACAGGATTTAGCGGCTAACACACTAAGAGACCACAAAGCATGGAACACGATATTTAGAAAGGCAAGAGAGCTCGGTCTCCAAGCAATAATCAACTACCCAGCAAAACTGACTATATACTTCCAGGGGAAAGTATGGGCATTCAACAAAATAGAAGATTTCCAAGCATTTACGAAGAAAAGACCAGAACTTAGTGGAAAATTTGACATCCAATCACAGAAAGCAAGAGAAACATGAAAAGGTAAATATGAAAGAAAGGGATAAGGAGATAAATCTTATCTTTATCTTTAAGTCAAACTCTCTTCTATAAGGAAAACATTTATATCAAATTATATATATTAATATGTGGGGAAAATGTATTGTGTAACTCTCAAAAATTGTATGCATCATAAGAGTAGTAAGAAGAATCATACATAGGGAAAGATTGGGGCATCAAGAAGATTTGGTGAAAGGGGGGCAAAGAAAAAGGGAGGGGGAAAGCATCAATAATACTAACATTTACTTCAAGAAATGGGGGGGGGGGGACTAAATAGAATAATCTTTCCCATACAAAGATACACATGGGAAGGGGAGGGGAAGAACTCTCATATGAGAAGGAGAGGAAGAGAGCGTGAAGTAGAATTACTTAAACCTTACTCTCAGTGAAATCAAATCTGAGAGGGAAGAGCATCTAGATCCAGTGGGATCCTGAATACTATCTTATCCAACAGGGTAAGAAAGAAAGGAAAATCAAGGAGGGGGAGAGGGGAGGGAGTACAAAAAGGGAGGGAAGAAGAGGTGGGAGGGGAAGGGAGCATAAAAAGGGAGGGGCTAGAAAGGGAAGCATATCAAGGGAGGCGACTAGGGGGACTGACCTAAAGTAAATCACTGGTTCAAAAGGATATAGCTAAAGAAGAAAGGTCAGAACTAGGGGAAGATATCAAAATGCCAGTGAATCCATAAGTGACTATCATAACTTTGAACGTGAATGGGATGAACTCACCCATAAAACGTAGACAAATAGCAGATTGGATTAGAACCCAAAGCCCTACCATTTGTTGTCTTCAAGAAACACATATGAGGCGGGTTGATACTCACAAGGTTAGAATTAAAGGATGGAGTAAGACTTTTTGGGCCTCAACTGATAGAAGGAAGGCAGAAGTTGCAATCACAATATCTGACAAAGCCAAAGCAAAAATAGACCTGATTAAAAGGGATAGGGAAGGTAAATATATTCTCTTTCTTTTTTTTATTTTTATTTTTTTATTTTTTTTTAAATATATTTTATTTGATCATTTCCAAGCATTATTCGTTAAAGACATAGATAATTTTCTTTTCCTCCCCCCCCACCCCCCATAGCCAACGCGTAAGTCCACTGGGCATTAGATGTTTTCTTGATTTGAACCCATTGCTTTGTTGATAGTATTTGCATTAGAGTGTTCATTTAGAGTCCATCCTCTGTCATGTCCCCTCAACCTCTGTATTCAGGCAGTTGCTTTTTCTCGGCGTTTCCACTCCCATAGTTTATCCTTTCCTTATGAATGGTGTTTTTTTCTCCTGGATCCCTGCAAGTTGTTCAGGGACATTACACCGCCACTAATGGAGAAGTCCATTACGTTCGATTATACCACAGTGTTAAATATATTCTCTTAAAAGGGAGTATAGACAATGAGGAAATATCATTAATCAACATGTATGCACCAAATGGTATAGCATCCAAATTTTTAATGAAGAAACTAGGAGAATTGAAGGAGGAAATAGACAGTAAAGCCATATTAGTGGGAGACTTGAACCAACCACTATCAAATTTAGAGAAATCAAACCAAAAAATAAATAAGAGGTAAAAGAGGTGAATGAAATCTTAGAAAAATTAGAGTTAATAGACATATGGAGAAAAATAAATAGGGACAAAAAGGAAAACACCTTCTTCTCAGCACCACATGGCACATTCACAAAAATAGATCATACACTAGGTCACAGAAACATGGCACTCAAATGCAGAAAAGCAGAAATGATAAATGCATCCTTTTCAGATCATAAAGCAATAAAAATATTGATCGGCAAGGGTACATGGAGAGCCAAATCAAAAATTAATTGGAAATTAAATAATATGATACAGCAAAATCAGTTAGTTAGAATAGAAATCATAGAAATAATTAATAATTTCATTTAGGAAAATTACAATGGTGAGACATCCTTTCAAACCTTATGGGATGCAGCCAAAGCAGTACTTAGAGGAAAATTCATATCCATGAGTGCATATATTAACAAATTAGGGAGGGCAGAGATCAATCAATTGGAAATGCAAATCAAAAAACTCTAAAGTGGTCAAATTTAAAACCCCCAGAAAAAAACCAAACTAGAGATCCTTAAACTTAAGGGACAAATTAGTAAAATCGAAAGTGATAGAACTATTGAGCTAATAAACAAGACTAGAAGCTGGCACTTTGAAAAAACAGACAAAATAGACAAAGTACTGGTCAATCTAATTAAAAAAAGGAAAGAAGAAAGGCAAATTAACAGCATCAAGTATGAAAAGGGGGACCTCACCTCCAACGAAGAGGAAATTCAGGCAATCATTAAAAACTACTTTGCCCAACTATATGGCAATAAATATACCAACCTAGGTGATATGGATGAATATCTACAAAAATATAAATTGCCTAGACTAACAGAAGAAGAAATAGATTTCTTAAATAATCCCATATCAGAAACAGAAATCCAACAGGCCATCAAAGAACTTCCTAAGAAAAAATCCCCAGGGCCTGATGGATTCACCAGTGAATTCTATCAAACATTCAAAGAACAACTAACAATACTATACAAACTATTTGACATAATAAGCAAAGGGGGAGTTCTACCAAATTCCTTTTATGACACAAACATTGTACTAATTCCAAAGCCAGGCAGGCCAAAAACAGAGAAAGAAAATTATAGACCAATCTCCCTAATGAATATAGATGCAAAAATCTTAAAACAGGATACTAGCAAAAAAGACTCCAGCAAGTTATCAGAAGAGTCATTCACCATGATCAAGTAGGACTTATACCAGGGATGCAGGGCTGGATCAATATTAGGAAAACCATCCACATAATTGACCATATTAATAAGGCAACTGAGAAAAATCACAAGATTATCTCAATAGACGCAGAAAAAGCCTTTGACAAAATACAGCACCCATTCCTATTAAAAACACTAGAAAGCATAGGAATAGAAGGGTCATTCCTAAAAATAATAAACAGTATATATCTAAAACCATCAACTAATATCATCTGCAATGGGGATAAACTAGATGCATTCCCATTAAGATCAGGAGTGAAACAAGGATGCCCATTATCACCTCTATTGTTTGACATTATACTAGAAACACTAGCAGTAGCAATTAGAGAAGAAAAAGAAATTAAAGGCATTAAAATTGGCAATGAGGAGACCAAGTTATCACTCTCTGCGGATGACATGATGGTCTACTTAAAGAATCCTAGAGATTCAACCAAAAAGCTAATCGAAATAATCAACAACTTTAGCAAAGTTGCAGGATACAAAATAAACCCACATAAGTCATCAGCATTTCTATATATCTCCAAAACAGCTCAGCAGCAAGAACTAGAAAGAGAAATCCCATTCAAAATTACCTTAGACAAAATAAAATATGTAGGAATCTATCTCCCGAGACAAACACAGGAACTTTATGAACACAACTACAAAACACTCTCCACACAACTAAAACTAGATTTGAACAATTGGAATAACATTAACTGCTCATGGGTAGGACAAGCCAATATAATAAAAATGACCATCCTACCCAAACTCATCTATCTATTTAATGCCATACCCATGGAACTTCCAAAAAATTTTTTTACTGATCTAGAAAAAACCATAACAAAGTTCATTTGGAAGAACAAAGGATTAAGGATATCCAGGGAAATAATGAAAACAAATACAAAGGAAGGGGGCCTTGCAGTCCCAGACCTTAAACTATATTATAAAGCAGCAGTCTTCAAAACAATTTGGTACTGGCTAAGAGACAGAAAGGAGGATCAGTGGAATAGACTCGGGGTAAGTGACCTCAGAAAGACAGTATATGACAAACTCAAAGATCCCAGCTTTTGGGACAAAAATCCACTATTTCATAAAAACTGCTGGGAAAATTGGAAGACAGTGTGGGAAAGATTAGATTTAGATCAACACCTCACACCCTACACCAAGATAAATTCAAAATGGGTGAATGACTTGAACATAAGAAGGAAACTATAAGAAAATTAGGCAAACACAGAATAGTATACATGTCAGACCTATGGGAAGGGAAAGATTTCAAAACCAAGCAAGACTTAGAAAGAGTCACAAAATGCAAAATAAATAATCTGGAATACATCAATTTAAAAAGTTTTTGTACAAGCAAAACCAATGTAACTAAAATCAGAAGGGAAGCAACAAACTGGGAAACAATCTTCATAAAAACCTCTGACAAAGGTTTAATTACTCAAATTTACAAAGAGCTACATCAATTGTACAAAAAATCAAGCCATTCTCCAATTGATAAATGGGCAAGGGACATGAACAGGCAGTTCTCAGCCAAAGAAATCAAAACTATTAATAAGCACATGAAAAAGTGTTCTACATCTCTTATAATCAGAGAGATGCAAATTAAAACAACCCTGAGGTATCACCTCACAACTAGCAGATTGGCTAACATGACAGCAAAGGAAAGTAACGAATGCTGGAGGGGATGTGGCAAAGTAGGGACATTAATTCATTGCTGGTGGAGTTGTGAATTGATCCAACCATTCTGGAGGGCAATTTGGAACTATGCCCAAAGGGTGATAAAAGACTGTCTGCCCTTTGATCCAGCTATAGCACTGCTGGGTTTGTACCCCAAAGAGACAGTAAGTAAAAAGACTTGTACAAGAATATTCATAGCTGCACTCTTTGTGGTGGCCAAAAATTGGAAAATGAGGGGATGCCCTTCAAATTGGGGAATGGCTGAACAAATTGTGGTATATGTTGTTGATGGAATACTATTGTGCTCAAAGGATAATAAAGTGGAGGAATTCCATTGAGACTGGAACAACCTCCAGGAAGTGATGCAGAGTGAAAGGAGCAGAACCAGGAAAACATTATACACAGATACTGATACACTATGGTACAATCGAAGGTAATGGACTTCTCCATTAGTGTCAATGCAATGTCCCTGAACAATCTGCAGGGATCTAAAAAACACTATAGGGGGCAGCTGGGTAGCTCAGTGGATTGAAAGCCAGGCCTAGAGATGGGAGGTCCTAGGTTCCAATCTAGCCTCAGACACTTCCTAGCTATGTGACCCTGGGCAAGTCACTTGACCCCCATTGCCTAGCCCTTACCACTCTTCTGCCTTGGAGCCAATACACAGTATTGACTCCAAGATGGAAGGTACGGGTTTTTAAAAAAATAAAAAAAATAAAAAACACTATCCACAAGCAGAGGATAAACTATGGGAGTAAAATCATGGAGGAAAAGCGACTGCTTGACTACAGGGGGTAAGGGGATACAACTGAGGAGAGGCTCCAATTGAACACTAATGTAAATACCAACATGGAAATGGGTTCGAACCAAGAACACAAGTGATACCCAGTGGAATCGTGCTCTGGCTATGGGAGAGTTGGTGGGAAGGGAGTATAGGGGGAGGAAAAGAAAATGATCTTTGTTTCCAATGAATAATGTTTGGAAATGACCAAATAAAAATGTTTAAAGTGATGAGGGGAATGTCTTTCAAATCCTGTCTAGACACTGCACTGTCTATATAATTTGTGTATTCCTGCAATGGTTCCTCTCTTAAGGGCAAATCAGGTATCAGGGTTGCTGGATTTAATGGTACACATCAATGGAAAGACAGATTTTCATTTCCTAGCAATATGACCTCATACTGTTAGTCTGTCCTTAATCTTTAGCAGCCTTTCAATTTGATGGACAGAATGGACATGTAACCTGCATCCTAGCACTAAGTCATTTGCCTTTTTGACCATCAGAACAACAGCAGCTATGCTTCTAAGACAATGGACCATGCCCTGGGTTACTGGGTCTAGAATGGTACTATAATATGCCATTTGTCTCATCTGCAGTCCAATGTTCTGGGCTAGGACTCCAGAAGCTATCCTCTTTGCTTCAATTAAGAATAGGTGGAAATCTTTTGAATTTTTCAGTAATCCTAATGCTGGCACTGATAAAATTGCTTGCTTCAGTGTGTGATAAGCATGTGTGATCCTTTGTAAGCTGCAGGGGTTGGTTCTTCTACCTCATTCTTTGTTAAATCAGTGAGGCATTTGGAGATGTTGGAATAACTTATGACCCAGTGCCTCAAAAAACCACAAATCCCAAGAAACGCCTTAAGTTGTCTTTTTGTTCTAGGAATTCCCAGCTTTTGGATGTCAGCTATCCTTTCATCAGACTTTCTTAGTGCCCCTTTCTAAAATGAATCTGAGATATTCTACTCTTGGTGAGACCTTATGCCCTCTCTTGTATTATTCTATGAGCTGCATACTTAAAAATTCTTGAACTCCTAAAAAACTAGCTTTCCCAAAATTCCCTTTAACCTTTCCTCTGAATCTCCACATTTGCATGATTACGGGATTGTATTTAAGTTTGCTATAACTCCTCCCTCTTCCTTTTTTTTTAATGGGACCAGGCTGAGTTCAGGTACTTCCTTTTATTTTAGTTATTATTAATAAAACTTTAAACATAATTATTATTAATTTTAATCTTTACAGAGCAGAGTTTTTGAGTCTTGCAGGCATGTTCTAGCATCTGGGGATGCAAGATCATCCACATAATGCACTATCTTGCTGTGCTTGAAATTGATGGATTCTATTGTATTCTGGGGTGCCACTGCAATGGAGGGAGAAGGAATGGAGTCTCCCACCACTAATTTCAGGACCAGAGTGTGGTAAAGATGGAATGTACCCAAGGGTTGAAGAGAAAGAATAGATTTTGGATTTCCTCCTCTCCATCCCTGGTAAACCCCACTCCGGTTTCCTTCAGAATCACAGATACTGTTCCCTCAGAGATTTTATTGAAACAAAATATAAAACAGACAGCTTCTCTCTCTCTGAGGAGAGAAGGTAACTTTCTTCCCCCCAAACTGCCAGTCTTCCTCCTTGAACACTATGCATCAGACTATTGATTTAGAAAATGGCTATTTATTCTAAAGAACATATAAAAGGTAAGGCAAGTAAATTGTGGGATAAGGTGATTGGGAAGGAGGAAAATAGGAAGAATTCCCTAATAATAACAACTGAACCCCTTTACTCCCCAAATCCTGCAGGGTCAGGCTTTGCTTGCATGTCCCAATGGGGTCAACGGTGAGAGTTGTCCTGACTCTTAGCTGCCCTAGCTATCTTCAAGTTCAAAGGACTGTCTAAAGCAGTGGTTCTCAACTTTTCTAATGCCGTGACCCTGTAATATAGTTCCTCGTGTTGCAGTGATCCCAAACCAAAAAATTATTATGGTGGCTACTTCAAAACTGTAATTTTGCTACAGTTATGATTCGGAATGTAAATACCTGATATGCATTATGTATTCTCATTGCTACAAATTGAGAGGTTGAGAACCACTGGTCTAGAGGGATTTAGAGGATCTTCTTCTGGTGAATAGCTTTGAGGCAAAGTCCTATTCACTCTAGTTTATCTTCACTGGATACTGGGCTCAGGTTTCACAGGAGGGTGGCTCCAGGCTCAGAGGTTTGCTCAGATCAATCTCTCTGGTAGGCTTCCCAAAGAGGAATGTTCAACCATTTGGATCTTCTCAGTTCTTCTGTTCTTCCTTTGGAAGTCTCTCTCCTCCCTGCTTTTCCCCCCACTCAAGATGGTCTTCTAGTATGATGAATCTGCTTGTCTTCTTCCTCTGGCAGATTAAGTCAAAGTTTCTTCTCTTACATGAATATAAGAAATCATACTATTAAAATGTATTAAATATTTTGATTACAAAATTTAAAACTTGTCATTTTGATTCCATGAAATGGAAAACATATAACATAAATATAATAACTTGGATGTAAAGTGGAGATACTTTTCAAATTCCTGTCAATTTTAGCAATTTGGAATAGTTAATAAGAATTATATATTACATATAATAGCTAGCATAATGATAGAATTTTATGGCTACAAAGTACTTTATATGTGATTTCATTTGGTATTTACAATCTAGAGATAGGTATTGATGTTATATCCATTTTATAGAAGAAGGAACGGAGGCTAAGAGATTTTAGGTGACTAAAGTGGCAAAAATGGCTGTATTCCATGACTCATAGATCCTTCCGCTAGGCATATACCTAAAAAGGTCAAAAACAAAGCAAAAAGTTGTATAACCATCAAAATATATATGCCAGCGCTTCTTATAACAGTAAAAAACGAGAAATAAAAATAATGCCCACAGATTTGGAAGGAAGAGTTAAACAAGATTCATATGAACAAAATCATGAAAACAATTCCTAGGAAACCAATACAAATGGGGAGGAAGCAGCAGTAAACAACTGAAACAAATTATAACAATGAAGTTTGGCCCCAAAAGAATCATCGAGAAGGCATATCCTTCAATGCTTTGCAAAGGCTGAACTATGGATATGGATCATGTTTGAATAATTGGTTAGTTTTGCTGAACTGTTCTTTTCTCATCCTTTTTTTACTTTTTGTTACAAAGGATTATTCTCTGGAGGAAGACATCAGTGAATATCAGTAATTTTAAAACAGAATAGTAATCAACTTTTTTTAATAATGGGATTGACATAGATATGCATAAAGGCTATAAAGAAGGAAAGACTGAAAACTGGATAGGAAATAGATAGACTCAAGTAATGTGGGAGAAGTAGAATCAAGGGATCATAGAAAACAATTTGCCTTGTCAATGAGAAATGCATATTCTTAATAAACATTAGAAGGGAAAACAGGTAATGGGGGCTGATGTCAAGGGCTTTTGATCAATATTACTATTATAGTGTTGATATTAAAGATATAGCCTCCCTTGCCCCATTTCAACTAGGGTATAATCAACTGGGGGGGGGGGGTAAGTTTTGTAATAGTATTTTTAAGAAATGGTAGTTGTAACAAATAAAATGCATTAACAAAAAAAAATTTTTTTAAGACAGTATAATTCTAATATGCTTAGCCAAGATAACTTGGTGTAGTAGGTAGAACCCTGGAATAAAGGTAAAAATAAAAGACACAACTGACCATTTGCATAATAAAATCAAAAACATTTTGTACTGGTATGGTAGAAATTACAGAAACAGGAATGAATTTAAGTATAGTTAAAAGTTGGTTTGAAGAGGCTAGCATGACCACATGCTAGGAATTCTAAGACAGGAGATTCTGGAAGGTGGGAGGAGATTTTCAAGGAGCAACTACCAATGGTGCTCTTCCTGTCTTAAGAGCTGAGAGAGGAAGGAGCTTATCCCTGCTGACCCTGTTTCTACCAGCCTGTGAGTGAGAGAAGGGAGTTCTTTTGATTTCTTGGGGAGTACCTTTCCTCACCAGAAGAAATCGTCCTGAAGAAGATCCTACAGACTCTCAAACCTGAAAAAAGAAGGAGGAGGACGGGGGGACATCATGGTCCAGAGGCCTGGACCACATTGGTATGAGGCTTAAGGTTCAACCTCAGACCCAGACCAGCTGGATTGAAATCCAACATCCAGAGTTCATCCTGAAACCTATCACATCCTGATAAACCAATAAAGGGAGGATTTTTATGTCAGGAAGAATAGAGAGGGCTTTTAGGGGTATTAACCCCGAAGCAAGAAGGGTTTATAGGGAGCCTCAAGAAACAGAAACATGGACTTAGACAGAAGTGGGAAGTGAGAGAATTAGTGATTAGGGCATCCTCAATCCTAAATCCTCCCTCCCTACGTCTCATTTACCAATAAACCTGTTAGTTTTTAAAACTTGCTTGGAAAACTTAGTTGCAGCTGGCCCAGTAGTCCGCTGTAAGGCAAAGACTGCTTTATTGCACTAAAAGGGGACTGAGGTATCATCAACACACCTCAGTGTACCTACCATTTCAATCCACTATTTCAGTACACACTCAAAAAACTCAACATGCTAAAAAATAAGAAATAGCCAAATAGGGAAAATATTTGCAGCACATATTACTAACAAAAGGCTAATATCTAAGAGATATAAGTGAAAATAACACAATATCCATTCTCCAACAAAAAAAAAATTTTAAGTCTATGAATACTTTTCAGAAGAGATATTGAAACTAAATGATTGGGGGGGGGGGGGGGGTACAGCCAGGTGGCTCAGTGGATTGAGAGCCAAGACTAGAGATGAGAGGTCCTAGGTTCAAATCTGAACTCGGACACTTCCCAGCTGTGTGACCCTGGGCAAGTCACTTGACCCCCCCCCCCCCCAATTGCCTAGCCCTTACCACTCTTCTGCCTTAGAACCAAAAAATAGTATTGATTCCAAGACAGAAAGTAAGGGTTAAAAAAAAAAACACTAAATGATGAACACAAAACATATTCCAAATACCTTGTGAAATAAAAATAAAATAATTGAAGTTTCATCTTATATCCTGCAAACTGGCAAAGATTACCAAAAAAGGTAGAAAGTCAATGATAGGAGGTGCCAAAGCTCACTTATACTGCTGGAGAAGCTATAAAATGGGTTCTACTGACCTGGAAATTAATTTGGAATAATGCAAGAATAACCTTTAACCTTGTACAAAGGGGGGAGGAGAGTCGGACAGAACAAGAAGTAAAACTATAAACAAACTTTTCTATTAAGTAGTAAAATTATTGCCCTTTGCCCAATGGACAGAAGCTAGAAAGTTCAAAGTCTTTCTTCTGTCTAACCTTTATTCAACAAAGATTCTCAACTACACAAAAAAACTCTGAACAAAGAAGCAAAGGTAAGTTAATCAATATTACAGTCTGAATTGGTTAAGCTGAATGACACTCTTTCCAATTGCAAAATATTAGTTCTCAGAGTATTCAAAATTGAGTTTCAATGTGTCTGACATATAGACTCTCTTTTTTTTTTTAAATTAAAACCCCTACCTTCCATCTTGGAGTCAATACTGTGTATTGGCTCCAAGGCAGAAGAGTGGTAAGGGCTAAGCAATGGGAGTCAAGTGACTTGCCCAGGGTGAAACAGCTAGGAAGTGTCTGAGGCCACATTTGAACCTAGTATCTAGGCCTGGCTCTCAATCCACTGAGCTACCCAGCTGCCCCCTGACATATAGACTCTTAAAGAGTAACTAACAAAATAAAATAGTCCTTAATCAATATTAGCCATGAATCAAAAGAATTAAGTGGAATAGAGATCAGAAGGAGGTGAGCAGGAAAGGTGAAAAAAACTTCACTTCTCTAAGTCCATGATTCAAAATGGACAAACATTCCATGAATAATTCTCAGTGCTTCAAAATGAGAAGCTGCAGAACTTCTCTAGAGTCTGAGACAAAAGCCAACTTTAAAGCCAAGTATCTACTCACCGAATTCTAGAAACAAGAAAATAATTTGTAGAAAGTTGTGGCAAACAAACAAAAAAAAAATTAAAGAGTAGATCTAAAAAGGAAATGTTAAAAACAAAAAAAACACAAATCTCTAAGAATACAGACCACAGAGAAAAGAATGCAATACAAATAAAAGTAGAATACAACACTAAGGCATAAAATTAAATAACAGAACTCTTAAAACAAAATATGGAAGTCAGCAGGACCCCCATATAAAAGGCTCCAAAACAATTCATATAATCAGTCATCTGAGAATCTATAATTTAACTGCCAAAATGGATTATTAATAATTGAGCTACAGTTTACCTAATACTGCTGGTGGTATTCATTCAATATTGATTATGTGAAAAACAAATGCTTAATGGAAATTAAGGACTAAGAAGTCTGTTTTTCTAGGAATTCTATGTGAAATAGTCCATAGCTACAAGGAGAAAGACAAATAAAGTTAATATGAATTATAAAAAAACAGCACTTCTCTTCATAGTCAAGTATTTTAAAGTACTGAAAGGCAAACAAAATCTATGAAGAATAGGTAAATTTCCTAGAACATTAAAAAAATTAAAATTAGAAAAATAGTAGGTACAAAATAAACAAACTGGTATTTCTACTCCCTATAAAAGTCTCCTAAAACAAAAGAAGGCAAATATAAATAAAAGGCAAGCTGGGGAAGGGGCACTAGCCAAAACAATAGGTAATGATTTAGAGGAAAAAATTGAAAACTTAAAATTTCTAGATATGAAAACAACCAATCTCTAAAATTCAATGATCAACTCATTTATCTGACCTTTATCCCCAGAGATAAAGTGAACCAAAAAAAAAACACAACTTTTTTTTTTTAATTAAAGCACACAGCAAGGAATAGTGAAGTAATCACTAGTGACTGTTTTTAAAAAATAATTGAATCAAAAAATGTGGCCATGGATATCTAAAATTCATCATAAAAAACATTAATAGACTCAATCCAGCTAAGATGCAAAAAAAAATGGTGTGACTGCTTGGAAGAACACTGGTCTTGGAGTTAGGTCAGGGTTAGAAATCTGTAGCTCTGAGACCCTTGAAAAGAAAAGACACTTTCATTTTCTAAGCCTCAGTATCCTACTAACTTATCAAACTAAACAAATACACTGCTCTCTACTACTACTGTCATAGGGCTGTGCTTTGTAAACCTTTAAGCATTTTGAATGCTAGCTAATATTAGTATGTCCCATAGGTTTGGAAATAACAAAAGAAGAGAGATATCACAAAACTTTAGAACTACAAGAGGCTTTAGAAGATGTCAACAGAAGGTCCATTGCAATCTTTTAAATTTTCTCATGAAACAACTATTATTACTGATGGGGCCCAGGGAAGAGAAATGGCACCATCAGAAGCAGAGTTCTGTTTCAAAAATCAATGCAACATCCTGGGTACTATAACATACTGCCTTCTCCATTTAAGTATATTAGAACTTTTATAGAAATGTTAGATGAAAAAACAATATATGTGTGTATATATACATACATGTAACAATTTATGTGTTTTCTATATACACATATATGAAAAAGTCCATTTTATTTGGTTTAAGTTTATAACAGTTAGAACACATTTTTTTTTAAATGCAATCAAGGAATCTCTGCTGGGCAGATCCATTAGCATCAGAGGAAATATGTTACACAAGGTAAAAACACGAAGAGTTGACAATGGACTGGATATATGTGGTGAGAGTGAGGAATGAAGGATGACACCTCAGTTTTGAATATCAGTGCATTGAAGGAATAATGGTGTCCTTGACAATGAAAGGGAGGTTGAGAAAGGAAGATGTTTGGGGTAAAATATACAGAGTACTATTTCTGCAAAGTTTGGTCTGAGGCGCCTTTGGGAAATTCAGTTTGAAATGTCCAATTAGGCAGTTACTGATGCAAAACTGGAACTCAGAAAAAATAAAGCTAGATATATCAAACCAGGAATCATCTTCATAAAAATAACTGAACCCAAGGGGAGCTGATGAGATTGCCCAGGGAGAAGTAGGAAAGAGGAGGGGAGGAAAGGGGAGAAAAGGACAGTCTTGGGGAATACCCATGGCTAGTGGGCATGAAGGAGCAGTCCAACAGATAGAAAAAAACGAAGGGAGAGCAATATCACAAAAATCCAAAGACAAGAAAGTATGCAGGAGAAAATGATCAATAACATCAAACACTTCAGAGGTCAGAGAGGGAGGCAGGAAGAAAAGAGAAAGAAAAACATTTAAGACCAATTATGTGTTAGGCACTATGCTAATAACCACATTACATTGTCTCATTTGATCCAGAAGGGAAAAAATGACATTTGGCAATTACAAGATCATGGGAGGGAGGGGGGAGATTAGGTGGCTTGAGAACTAGGTCTGAAGTCCTGGGTTCAAATCTAGCCTTGGACACTTCCTAGCTGTCTGTCCCTGAACAAGTCACTGCCTAGTCCTCATCACTCTTCTGCCATTGAACCAATATACACAGTACTGACTCTAAGATGGAAGGGAAGGGTTAAAAAATTTTAACTTTGACAAGAGCAATTTCCATCAAATGGTGAAGTCAGAAGACAGACTTCAGGTTTAGAGGAGAGTTAAGAGGAAAGAAAGTAGAGGCACCAAATATAGACCCTTTTTTCAGGACAAGTTGAGGAAAGGAAAATCTCAGACTATAGCTAACAGGAATGGCAGAATCAAATGAGTTTGTTTTTTTATTATTATTATGAGGGAGATATGGTATAAAAGCAGGAGGGAATAAGGCATCAGACAGGAAGAAACTAAAGATTAGAGAGCAGGGATGATAATGGAGGAAATCACTACTACAGATAATAGGAGATGAGGCAGCAAGATGGCTCAGAGGATAAAGAGTCAGCCTGGAAATGGAAGATCCTAAGGTTCACAGATGGCCCCAGAAACTTCCAAACACGTGACCTGGGCAAGTTACTTAACCCCAACTGCCTAGCCCTTACCACTCTTCTGCCTTAGAATCAACAGTTTGTAGAAGGTAAGGGATTAAGGGGCGGGGAGAAAAGGGCATACAAACAGGATTGGACTTGGTAATGACTAGGGGATATCACTTCAGAAAATGAAGTGAAGTAAGAGATAGTGGGAAATTACATTAGAAGAATGTGAAATGCAGATGGGAGAAGAAAGAATCCTGGGATAATAGATGGAACTAGTTTTATTTCACTGTACTTACCTGTTACAAGAGGGCTGAGGGGTTTTGAAGGGGAAGAAGTTGTCATTGGAACGTGGCTATAACTTACCAAAAAGTAAAATCGACAAAACATTAAAAAATGTGCGAATTAAACAAACTGGTACTTGGATGTAAGGAAAATGTTACTGTGATGTGTAAAATGAACATACACAGAGTACTGCATGAAAAGATTTACATGATCTGGTACAATAAGGAGAAATAAGAAAACACACACACAATGACTACAAAAATGGAAATAACCACAAAACAACCAAAAAAGAATTATGAAATATTAAAAGAAGAAAAACATGGCCCTAAAGAATAAAAATGAGAAGACACTAGTAGCTCTATTCCTTTGCAGGTAGGTTCAAGGATGTAGAACACTGCATATATATTTTCAGACTTTTTCAAAGTTATGAAATTTTTCTTATTTGGGGCTTTTATATTTTTTTTTCTCTTAAAAAAATGTCCTGTCATATGAGATATTTCTCTAGAAGAGATAAGTGGTAGGGATGTTAGGATAAATTCTGGTAACATAATGCATATATGGACATATAAAATTATTTTTAAAAACATTGAAAAAAATTTTAATATCAAGTTGACTAAAACATACTACAAAGACTATATAATGACTGAATTGGGTTTATATCAGAAATATAATTGATTCAACATTAACATTATAAATAAACCATGTTTTCAAAAGGCCATGTTTATAACTAAAAGATGAAAGTATTTTGACAAAATCTAATATTTCTATTTTTAAAATCTAAGAAAAATGAATCTTACTTAATGTATTAATATTTAAATCCTAAAGCAAAGATTACATGTAATATAGAAAAATTTTATGACTTTCCTTCTCTTTTTAAAAATCATTTTAATCAATGACTTCTCTATTTTGTTGATTTTTTAAAATAAAACCAATTCCTGGATTAATTCAATGACTTTTTTGTATTCAATTTTATTGACCTCACCTTTTAATTTTTAGGATTTTTAACTTGGTGTTTAGTCCAGGATTTTTCATTTATTCTTCATCAAGTTTTTTAAATTCCATTCCCAATTCATTGATCCTTTCTCTATTTTGTAAATATAATCATTTAGAGATAAAATAAATTAGGATTAAAGGAAGAATGCCTATTAACTCCACTAATATTCAACAAGAGTACCAGAAAAGCAAACTATAACAATTTAAAAAAACTAAGAATAAACACAAGGAAGAAACAAAAACTATCATTTTTTGAAAATGTGATTAAGAAATTCAGTGATTTACTTAGGAAAACTGTTGTCAACTATATATTAACTGAAAGTAAAAATTAATTTCAAGAGTTACAGGATATAAGATAAATCTACATCATCATCAGTTTTTCATACAAGTATGTTTATCAACAAAATCCAACAGGAAGAATTAGAAAGAAAAATTTCATTCAAAGTAATTACAGAAGCTATATAATACCAGAGTCTATCTTGAAAAATTCAGCCCTGATTCCAACACTAAACTACTCTTTACAGAAACAAGAGCCCTAAATTAGTGGAGAAATATTGAGTGTTCATGACTAAATCAAGTTAATATAATAAAAATGACAACTATTATCTAATTACCTATTTGGTGCTATGCCAATAAAACTACCAAAGGAATGTTGTAGAGCTAGAAAAAAATAAAAACAAAATTTATATGGAGAAGCAAAAAGTTCAAGAATCTCAAGAGTAATAATAAAAACAAATGGGAAGGAAAGAGGTCTATCAGTATCAAAATTCACATTATAAAGCAGTAATCATTAAAACAATTTGATATGGATTTTTAAGAGAGGGATGGGAAAAAGTAAAATCACCAAAACAAATTAGGTATACAACATACAGAAACAAACAAAAAGCAATTTAAAACTTTGATAAGGGAGCCCTAGGTGTGGAAGAGAGCCAGGCCTAGAGGGGGAGGACCTGGGTTCAAATCTAACTTCAGACACTTCTTAGTTGTGTGACCATGGGCAAGTGATTTAACTCCCATTGTCTAGCCCTCACCACTCTTCTGCCTACCATACACAGGATTGTATGGTAGAAGGTAAGGGTTTTTTGTTGTTGTTTTTTTTTAAATAAGAGGGTTTTTTTTTCTACCAATAGCAATGCAATGATCCAGGACAAATCTGTGGGACTTAAGAGAAAGAATGCCATCCATATCTACAGAAAGAACTGTGGTAGTAGAAATTATAAGAATCAAATCTGGCCTCACCCACTTCCCAGCTGTGTGACCCTGGGCAAGTCGCTTAACCCCCATTGCCTAGTCCTAACCACTCTTCTGCCTTGGAGCCAATAGACAGTATTGACACCAAGACGGAAGGTAAGGGCTTAAAAAAAAAACTATAAGAAAACATTTGATTTATTCCTTGTTTATAAGGGTATGTGATTTGGGATTTTGGTTTAAAGGATCACTCTTACAAAAATGAGTAATATGGAAATGGGTTGGAGTGATTGTGTGTGTGTCTGTGTGTGTGCGTGTATGTGTAAGTAACCCAGTGGAATTGCTTGTCAACTCTGGGATGGAGGAGGGATGAGGAGGGCAGAAAACATGAATCATGAAAAACTTTAAAAATAAAATTATAAAAATAAAAAGAGATTTTATAAATCCTAGACACCAGCTAATGAAAGGTCTATTTTTCAAAAATTGCAGGGAAAGTGGAATTGCTCGTTGGCTATGGGAGGAGGATGGAAGGAGGGGAGGGAAAGAACATGATTCATGTATCTGTGGAAAAATACTATAAATTAAATAAATAAACTGCTGGGAAAACTAGAAGGCAGTCTGGCAGAAATTAGATTTAGAATAACACAATATCATATACCAAAATAAACTCCAAATGGACAAACAACTTAAATAAAAATGGTCATATCATAAGCAAATTAGAGGAAGGAAGATACTATCTTTCAAAAATATAAAAAGAGAAAACAGATCATGACTAAACAAGAGGCAAAAAGGCTCCCAGGAAAAAATGGGTAATTTTCATTATGTAAAACTTAGAATTTTTTTTTGCATAAACAAATCTATTATATTAGAATTAGAAGAGAAATAAGTAACCATAAAAAAAAAAAATCTTTGTAGTCAGAGTTTCTCTGAAAAAAAAGATCTCATTTCCAAGGTTCCTAAGGAACTGATTCAAATTTTAAAACTAAGTGTTATTCAGCAGTGAATATTTGGTCAAAAGAGATGAATGAGTATTTTCAAAGAAAGAAAAGCCATCAATAATCCTATGAAGAAATGTTTTAAATTACCTTCAAAGAAATGCAAATTAAAGTTTTGAAGTTGCATCTCATATCTATCAGGACTGGCAAAAATGAGGGGGCAGCTGAGTAGCTCAGTGGATTGAGAGCCAGGCCTAGAGATGGGAGGTCCTAGGTTCAAATATGACCTCAGACACTGCCTACCTATGTAACCCTGGGCAAGCCTAGCCCTTACCACTTTTCTGCCTGGGAGCCAATACACAGTATAGACAAAAAAAAAGACAAAAGAAGGTAATGACATATTGAAGAAAGGTGGGAAAAATAATTATCTAGTGCACTATATTAAATGGAATTGTTAATGATTCCAATCATAAAGGAAAGCCAATTTGAAACTGTGCCTAGAAGTTGTGAAACAGTGCAGATCTTTGATACATTAATAATGGCTACTTGGCCTTCAATATAAGC
Organism: Monodelphis domestica; assembly: GCF_027887165.1. NCBI lineage: Eukaryota > Metazoa > Chordata > Mammalia > Didelphimorphia > Didelphidae > Monodelphis > Monodelphis domestica. The sequence continues at coordinate 264,197,621 of NC_077231.1, forward strand.
CATCCATCCCTGCTAAAATCCCATGTCTCTGAAATGCTGTGGTTAAACGTCTTGTGAAAGGTATCTACTAAAGGTTCTTCCACTTCCATGCTCCTTTAAATCTCTACAATCAGGCTTCAGATCTCATCATTCAACTGAGACTTATCTATTCAAAGTTACCAGTGATTTCTTTTTCATCTTTTTTTTTTTGGGGGGGGGGGGGCATCTACAGTTTATTTCCCAAGCTAAAACAATAATCTTTGAATAGAAACAGGCCTGGGGATATCAAGGCTACAACACTGATGTTAATCAATAATCTCCATTTTGGTTTAGAATCATCTATAAGATGGTTGCTAAGTGGTCTTAAGCTACTTTTTAAATGTCCATTCAGTATCCTCCCTTCTTCCTTATTGACAAACCTCATCAGTTCATGTTACAAAATCTTTGACCTTTTGGACTTTAGATACCTCTATTTTAGACTGTCATTCACTCTTTAAAAAAATTTGTTTTATTATTAGAATTTATTTCCAGATATCTCAACCCCTTCTCACACCACAGAAAGCTAATTCAGATTAGGTAGGTAGGTAGGCAGGTAGGTAGGCAGGTAGGTAGGTAGGTAGATGACAGATAGATAGATAGATGGATGGATGGATGGATGGATGGATGGATGGATGGATGGATGGATGGATGACAGACAGAGTCTTCGGTATTTCCATTTCTCAGTTCATTCTCTGGAGGTGAATATTCAAATTACTCCTCAAAGAGCAAATCTGTAGTTGTATATAATGGTCTCTTGGTTCCATTCATTTCATTATCTCATGTAGTTCTTTCCAAGATTTTAAAAAATAAATTTGCTCATTATTTCTTATAAAGCAGTAGTATGCCATCAAAACCATATGCCCCAATTTGTTTTAGCCATTCCTCAATTGATGAACATTCCCCATAACTTACAATAATTTGTCACCACAAAGGGAGTAATTATAAATATTTTTGAACATGTAATTTCTTTTCCTTTCCCCCTGATTTCCTTGGGAAATAGACCCAGCAAAGGTCTAAGTCTTGTCAGGGCCAGAATGTAAGGGGTTAAAACTAAAGGGTTGGACTAAATTATTTAAGAATATGGTTGCAAAGAATTATTACTCAATTCCAAATTATTTTTTATGGTAATTTATTTACAAAAAGAGAAAGAATGAAAATAAGGAAATCAAAGAGAGTCGATATTCACTCCAACCTTGTCCAAACTAAGCAGGGCTTAAGAGGCCCAGCAATGGGGGGCCCAGAGTTAAATTAAACAAGGGTTATAGCCACAAAGCCTCTCCCAAGAGGGGGGCCTTCTGGAGGGTAGTATCTCCAAAAAATCAGAGAAGTCAGCCTTTTCACTCACCCACATGATAGTTCAAAGGGAGAGATTTAAGGACTGTTTCACCAAGTCCACAGTCTCACCAAGTCCACAGTCTCAGGTCCATGAAGCAAATTTTTCACCAGCCTCCAACTTGAACTCAGAACGCCAAAGAACAAAAACTTGTCCTCACAGGAAGTTGTGACTCCTTTTAAAGATGCTTCCTGGGCCTTCCTCTACTAAACATGGACCAATTATAGTCTATAAATTTTCTTAGGATTGCCCCAAATGGTAGTCAGTCACTTCTGATTTGTCACTCACTATATATAGCACATGTGGGTCACAGACCTTCCCATACTTAAGGGTAAGTGAGGTATATATGCTTTTGGTGATTAAAATCTAAAAATGGGCAGAGGAGAGTTAATCCCATCCTCACATCCTAAGGGTATATACAGTTTTATAATTATCTGGGCATAATACCAAATGGTTCTCCAAAATGGTCGAATTGGTTCATGGTTCCACCAAAGTAATATTAGTGTACCTTTTTTCTTTTTTTCACATCCCCACATCTTTCGTTTTGCCCCTTTGTCATTTTAGGCAATCTGATGACTATGAGATATCTCAGAATTATTTTGGTTTGCATTTCTTTAATGAGATACTATTTAGAGCATTTTTTTTTCATATTCCTACATTGGGCTTTTTAATTTTTTCACCCAACAATTGTCTGTTCATATCTTTTATCCATTTATCAAGAGCCATTATCCCATAAGTTTGACAAGGTTCTGAGAAACTATATGAAAAATGTTTCCCCATTTTTTTGCTTTCCCCCTATACTTTTGGCAATATTTGCTTTATTTACACACAAAAAAATTTCAATTTAATGTAGTCAAAATTATCCATTTTACACTTCACAATGCTCTCCATTTCTTGTTCACTCATAAATTTCCTTCCTATACATAAATTTGATGGGTACTATGTCCCTATTATTCTAATTTACTTATTTATGATGCCTCCCTTTTATGTCTAGATCATTTATCCATTTTGATCTTATCTAAATTAATAAAATATTGGTCTATACACCTAGGTTTCTGCCAAACTACTTTCCAGCTGTCCCTGCAATTTATATCTTTTCCTTTTCTTTGGATGTTATAATATAGTGCAATTTAATATTGATTATGCTTTATTGTCTATGGTACCTGTTAACATAATAGTTTCCCTGTTTGTCTCTTTTGCTCTCTATTTTAGCTTTAAAAGAGATCATGATTTCTACTCCAGCTTTGTTTTGGGTTTTTTGTATCAACAGAAGCAAAGAATATTCTGCTGCAGTCTTTTATTTTTACTCTGTGTGTCTCTCATTTTTAAGTGTGTTTCTTGTAAATTGTATTAATCCATTATGCTATTTCCATTTTATGTGTGAATTCATCCCATTCACGTTCCAAGTTATAATTATTGGTTATGCATTTCCCTTCATTCTATTTTTCCTGTTTGTCCTTTTTTGCGGTATCCCTCCTCAGATGTCCAATTTTTTTCTGTCCACTGTCTCTCCAGTTCCCATCCTTTCTTAGAACCCTTCCCTTATCCTCTCTCCTTGCCCTCCTTGTTCCAACTCAACTCAACTCCTCTAAAAGTCATTCCAGGGCCCCTTCCCCCTTTACTTCCTAGTTCTTAATCTATCCCCCTTTCCAAAAGTCCCTTCTTTATTCCCCAACCCTACCCTTTTATTTCTTGATATAGATTTCCTTCTAATCCAGAGACCTTTTTCATCCCTTCACCTTGCCCTATTTGTTATGTACTCCCTTCTAGGAAATCCCTCCCTTTCTTATTCATGTGCCCTCTTTTCTCTTAATCTATACTCCCTTCTCTTAGTCCCTTCCTTATCTATCTATTCTCAGGAAGGTTAACTTCTTGTTTCTCTGTACCTTAAGAAGATTTTTACCTTTCTGGTTACCTTCTTTAATCCAAATTTGGTGAGAATAGGGTTCTAGTACTACTACTAGCCCTAGAACCTTTTCTCCCTTTCTCTGCTATTTCTTCCACTCATGCCTCTTTTATATGAGACAAGTGTTCCAGTTTACCTTTTTCTACTCTAGTTTATTTTTAGCCCATTTCATTGTTTTCGACTTGCCCTCAAGTTTTATATGTGCTCTTTATATTTATATATGCTCTTTCAAACAACACAAATAAAGATGTCTTTCTTAAGGATTATAGACAATATTTACCCAAATAAGTGGTAAACAATTTGGTCCCTTATAATTTGGTCTTTCATGTTTACCTTTTTATGATTCAAATATTTTATCAAATATTTTACTGAGTTCTGGTTTTTCCCCCAACAATAGTTGAAACTCCTTTAGTTTTTTAAATATCCATTTTTTTCCCCTTGTGTAATCTTGTTCAGTTTTTCTCAGTTTATTTTTCTTAGTTGTAAACCCAACTCTTTTGCACTTTGAAATATTGTGTTCCATGCCCTTAATGTTTTTAATGTTACAGCTGCTAAGTCTTATTATGACTGTAGCTCCACATATTTAAATTTTTTTTCTTATAGCTTCTGGTATTTTCTCCTTAACCTGGGAGTTACTGACCTTAGCAATGATGTTCCTGGGGATTTTCATCTTGTGGTCTCTTTGCAAAGGTGATCAATTAATTCTTTCAATATTATTTTATGTTCTAGTTATACAATTTCTGAACAATTTTCCATAAAGATTTCTTGGGAGTATTGCGTCTAAAAATTTTTTTAAAATCAGAACTTTCCAGTAGTCCAACAATTCTTATGTTGGCTCTCCTTCAACTATTTTCCAGGTCAGTTACTTTTATAATAAAATGTTTCATATTCTCTTCTTTTATTCCATTCTTTTGATTTTACTTTATTTCTTGTTGCCTTAGGAAGTCATTAGCTTCCCCTTATCCAAATCTAATTTTTAATGAGTTATTTTCTTCCATGAGTTTTTAAAGCTCTTTTTCCAACTAGGTGATCTTTCTTTTGTAATTTTCTTGCATTGCTCTTGCTTTTTTTCTAGTTTTTCCTCAACCTCTCTCATTTAGTTTTTAAAACTACAGCAGTCTACCTATAACTGCTACATGAAAAGGAATAATTAAAGGAATTATGATTTTGAGGAGGAGAGAGAGAAGTCGAGGGGAGAGGTTAATGAATAGAGATAGACACCAGATCATATCTTGTTGTGGAAGGACGCGGCTTCCCTTCCATCTTCTTTTGCTGGGCACACAATGCAGGAAGATAGAAATTAACCAGAATGCATGAATAAGGAGTCAGGAGTGAGGTGAGAAGGAAGAGAGAGAATAAAGGGAGAGAATTTTTAGAGGCACACTTACTCTCCATAACAGGAGAGATCCATGTGGCCAGCAGGCAGGTAGGAGTGAGAGACAGACAGAGGAAGAAAGGAAGAGAGGGAGGTTCGCATCCTTCCTGACTCTTTATTGATGTGATGACATCAGAGGCAGGTAACACATAGTCAGAGGCAGGTAACACATATAGTGGATTTACATTGGCTCGACAAATCCGTGACGTACAAGCTAGAGGCATGGTAAGTTCAGCCCGCTCTTTTCAAACTCCCAGAACAAAGACCGCATGGTCTGCTCATAAATCATACATTGGAATGCTGTCAGACCAGTCCAGGTCTAAGCCTTTTGTGACTCGGGCCCAGAGATTCTTCCTGGAATCCTACAAAAACTGTTCCAAAAATTCTTTTTTGGCTTGTAACCATTTGATGTTTTTCTTTGCTGTTTTAGACTTAGGTATTATAACTTCATTGTCCTCTGAATTTGAACTTCTCTGTCCACCTAACGGTGGTTATTTATAGTTGGGTTCTTTCTCTTTGACTTACTTAAAAAAAAAAATTAGCAGAAGGCAGCTGGGTGGCTCAGTGGGTTGAGAGTCAGGTCTAGGGATTGGAGGTCCTAGGTTAAAATCTGGCCTCAGACACTTCCTACCTGTGTGACCCTGGACAAGTCACTTGATCCCTATTGACTATCCTCTATCGCTCTTCTGCCTTGGAACCAATACATTGTATTGATTCTAAGATGGAAGGTAAGAGTTAAAAAAAAAATACTAGCCAAACCAATAGACTTAATTTTCTGCTAGAGTTTGGCTCTATTTCCAGGATGTGGGAAATGATACCTCAGGTTTCAGGATTTTTTGTGTTTGTTATTTCCTAGTCCCTACTCAGTTCTTCTAATTTCTGTAAGAGCCAGGTATAGGCCCTGTCCCAAACCCCCCAATTTCCAGTCAGTAATTCACCTCAGGTGCTCCAACATGGGGGGAGGAGTGGTAGTTTTGCCACTGAAAGCAGACAGCTTGCCTCCCACTTCTGAAGGCCTTTAGGGACTCACCCCACCCTCAGGGCTTGAAGATAGTCGATTCTCCTTGGAGCAAGGTGTTTCCATCAACTGATAGTGAAGCCAGAGAAATTTGAGCTTTTCCTCCCAAATTGTCCTTAGTTGCTGTGATTTACTCCCAACTCTATTCTGCTTATGCCACGTTTAGCATTGATTCTATAGAGCTATTTTTGCTTGTGGAGGAATTTGGAGAGTGAAGTAGTCTCTCTTCTTCATATCTTCCTATAATCCCTCTGACTCCTTTTTCCTCAGTGATCTTTTAATTGCCAAACTTATGAACTTATGAAACTTCTCTCAGTCCTTGAAATTCTTGATCTCTTCGTAGCTTTAGATACTGTCAAACATCTTTTTCTCTTTGATACTCTCTACTCTCAATGCTTTTGGGACACTTTTGCTAAATATTCATTAAAGTTATACTCCTTAACTATAGATGTCCCACCCATTGGGCTCTGTCTTAGGCCCTCGGGTCTTCTACTTACTATTTTATTTGGTAATCTCATCAACTACTCTGAACTAAATTATCTATGCCGATGATTCTAAAATCTATATGAACAAATCTAATGTCTCTATTAACCTCCAGTCTAATATCTCCAAACTAGAGGTCCTGTAAACATCTTAAATTTAATATTATCTCCTCCCAAATTACTCCCATTACTGATGGCTGAGTTCACCTGCATCCTCCTGGTCCTCCAGGTTCACAACCAAGTATCAACCTTGATATTAGATGTTGCCAGAGGTTGTCAGTTTTATCTGAGTAATATCTCTTAAATAAGTTCCCTTCCTTGTCTCCTCTGATGCTGCCACCACTTTGGTATAGTCCTTCATCTCTACACACAAAAACTATAGAAGCAGTCTGTTAATTGGTCTATCAGTCACAAATTACTCCACTCTAGTTAATCTATCCCCCAGTCAAGCCAACAAAGTGATTTTCCAAAAAGCACAGGTCCAACTGTTATCCTCCTACTCAACCAAAACATACCAGTGGCTATCACCTTTCAGCATCAAATACAAATCCTCTGGCATTCAAAACTGTTCATGAGCTAGCAACCAGCCCCAACTCATCTTCAAAGTCTTTTAAGACCTTACACCACTAGCACACAGGCACAACCCACAATTAACTATTTGATCTAGTGGCACTGGCCTCCTTGATGATCTTCAATGGAACCCTTCATTTCCTGATGCTGGATATTTTCATTGGTTACTTTCATCCTAGAAAGTTTTCTCTCATCTCCAATTCCTAGCATTAAGTCCCAACTAAAATCCCAACTTTTACAGAAAACCCTTCCTAATTCCTCCTAATTATAATAAAATGCCTTCCTTGCACATAAGAATAGATGCTAAGTGTATACAATGACAACACTATAAAGACTTGGAAAGTCTTGGAAACGGCTATCAACACAATGATCCAAAGGGCTCATGATGAAACATGGCATCCATCTCCAGATAAAAAAATTTACACACAGTATCGACTCCAAGACAGAAGGTAAGGGTTTATTAAAAAAAAATTTTTTTTTTTAATTTACAGACTCACAATGCAAATTGAAAAGAGTATTTTGTTTTCATTTCTCTTTTGGGGGATGATTAATACAAGAATTTGTTTTCAAGTCAGGAATTCAGTTAGCAGTTTGGCTGGGTAATTGACTGCTCTCAAATAGAGAATTCGGATGTCTAGTGTTGGGAAACATAACCCAGTCTTTAATCCGGAAGAGGGATAGTGTTCAATATTAGGTCTCCATGCACTAATAATAAATAAAACCACACACAGCTGAAAGCTCTGGCACTCTGGCAAACAGTATCCCTGGGAGTATCACCAAGAGAGATGAAAGCTCTGATAAACAACAGAATTTGGGGAACTTATATACCTCTTAGAGAAGTGGGGTGAGGGGAGTATAGTTGATTGGTTTTATAATGGCCATAAAGAAATGAGAAGTCCAAGACAGGATTATCAGGGAGAGACTGATGCTTTACAAAGGACACAAAAGGGAAAGATCATGCCAGTAGTTGAGCTACCAGAGAAAGGACTTCAACACAATGGTAGAAACTACCAGGACAAAAAAGTACTTAACACCTGATTGTGTCTACTAGCCCCACCTAACTGGGACCATCAAGTGCTTTAAAGTCTATTTTTAAGTCTGAAACTCATGAGTGAATGTGGGCTCTCCCTCTGGGAGAAACTTCTCATGCGATATGGTCAAACTTGGGGGTTTCTAGATTTCAAGTTGACACCACCCATTTGGTAGTTTAAGGTTAGGCTATTTTACTTTTATCGTTTTATGTAATTCTGATCTTTACCTATTCAAGTAAATTTATAAATTGTATTAAAATCCTAAGGACCAGCGTCCCAGTTTATATTCTTACACAAATACTATACAGAAGGGACCCACTTTACTTACCCACCATCAATACCAAATGTTAACAGGTAAATGATTTTGTGTTCCCCTGATTTGTTTATAGTATCACCCTTTGATTCTAAATCATATATCTGTTTTGACTTTATCTAGGTATGTGGCATGAGATATTGGTCTATGCTTAGTTTCTGTCATATTGATTATTAGTTTCCTAAGCAGTTTTTTAGAATAGTGAGTAGTTCTTCCAAAATATCTGTTAGGATTGTCAAACACTAGGTTACTATAGTCATTTATTACTGTGTGTTGAGTGGCTAATCTATTCCATTGAGCCAATACTCTTATTTCTTAGGCAATATCAGATTTCTTGATGGCTAGCATTTTATAATACAGTTTGAGATCCAATATAGTGAGACCACCTTCATAAATTTTTTTGATTAATCCCCTTTATATTTCTTGGTCTTTTGTTCTTCAAGATGAATTTTATTATTTTCACTAGCTCTATGTAATAACTTTTGGGCAGTTTAGTTGATATGTCACTGAATAGGTAAATTAATTTAGTTAGAATTGCCATTTTTATTATATGTGATAAAACTTATTATATATATTTAGTTTGTACTGTATTTCCAAAAAAATCAAATTGTTTAGATCCGACTTTGGGTGAAAAGTATTTTATAGTTGCAATCATATGGATCCTAGGTTTGCCTTGGCAGGTAGACTCAGGGATTTTATACCATCTAAAGTTATTTTAAATGGGATTTCTCAATCTCTCACTATTAGGCTTTGTTGGTATTATAAATAAATGTCAATGATTTATGTGCATTTACTTTATATTCTGCAACATTGCTACTTGTTAATTATTTCAATAAGTTTTTTAGTGATTTCCTAGGATTCTCCAAGTATTTCATTATGCCATCGGCAAAGAATGATTGTTTTATTTCCTCAATGCTTATTCTAATTTGTTCCATGGGCAATTCTGCTTCACTACTGATCTTACTGAGAAAGATTCTAGCTTATCCTCATTACAGGTAATGCTGATGGTTTTAGATAGTTGTTATTTATCACTTTAAATGTTCCATTTATTTCCATGTTCTCTAGTGTTTTCAATATGAATGAGTATATTTTTTCATTTTGCTCTGTACCTATTGGGATAATCATGTTTTCTGTTGGTTTTGTTACCAAATGCTGACCAACTGACAATTAACTAACTGGCTTGAGGTAAGCCAAGAATTACCACACTGGGAGGATTTATTTTTAACATTTACTGAATTATTTCTATATTGGGGTTTTAAATTAAAAGCTCAACTCGGGTCCTTGGCCTCTATACTCACTTCTTTGTACCCCACCCAAAGAATTTCTCCAATTGTAGAATAGATAGGAAAGTGAGATAATGGGAGACTGTGAGATCTGCCTTACTCAATAAATAGGATCAGCTTCTGCTTGAGGTACTCTTCATATAGCACAAATGAGTCCTTGACTCTTTCATTAAAAAACATTACAGGAATCAATCTTGATAGAGTGGAACTAAATTCCCTACCAGTAGCTGAGGGAAATAAGACCTGTATATAACTAATCTGCCATCACCAGGGGATACGAAAGAGTGGAGAGTTTTAAAGGCTCATCTTCTCACTGGCTATTCACTAATTAGAGATGTCTTGGGATGTCCTAAGGAAGGGCTGAATAATCTCACAAAATTGTCTATTTATGGGTCTGCTCTGATGGGACTTCAAAGTCTGATCAAGGAAAAAGATTATTGAGCAGTTAATTTATTGGTTCATGCTAGCCTAACCAATAAATTGACATTCTTACCCAGAAGCCACTCTCTTGGAATTTTAATTGTTACAAAGCCCAACCCATGCAGCCATCATGTCAAGACGAAGTCTAGGCAATTTCTTCTATGGGCACAGCCACAGCTACTGAAGACTCAGAAAACATCAAAAATAATATGCTTTTATCAATGAAAATGAGTTACCATATGCTTTAACGATATACCTAAAGTCCTAGGGACCTTTCCATCAGTCTTACAGCTGTTCATGTGAAATCTCCTCCACTGAGTTGTGAACTGATCCAACCATTCTGGAGGGCAATTTGGAACTATGCCCAAAGGGCGACAAAAGAATGTCTGCCCTTTGATCCAGCCATAGCACTGCTGGGTCTGTACCCCAAAGAGATAATAAGGAAAAAGACTTGTACAAAAATATTCATAGCTGCGCTCTTTGTGGTGGCCAAAAACTGGAAAGCAAGGGTATGCCCATCAATTGGGGAATGGCTGAGCAAACTGTGGTATATGTTGGTGATGGAATACTATTGTGCAAAAAGGAATAATAAAGTGGAGGAATTCCATGGAGACTGGAACAACTTCCAGGAAGTGATGCAGAGCAAGAGGAGCAGAACCAGGAGAACATTGTACACAGAGACTAATACACTGTGGTATAATCGAACGTAATGGACTTCTCCATTGGTGGTGGTATAATGTCCTGGAACAATCTGCAGGGATCTAGGAGAAAAAACACTATTCATAAGCAAAGGATAAACTATGGGAGTGGAAACACAGAAGAAAAGCAACTGCTTGACTACAGCGGTTGAGGGGACATGACAGAGGAGAGACTCTAAACAAAACTCTAATGCAAATATTGACAACATAGAAATGGGTTCGAATCAAGAACACATGTGACACCCAGTGGAATCACGCGTCGGCTATGGGGGGTGGGGGGGAGGAAAAGAAAACGATCTTTGTCTTTAATGAATAATGCTTGGAAATGATCAAACAAAATATTATTAAAATGTTAAAAAAAAAAAGAAATCTCCTCCACTGGAAAATGAGTTTCTTTATGTGCTTTACAAAACTGTGCATATCCTTTAATCCAATAATATCACTGCTAGGTCTATATTGCAAAGAGATCAAAGAAAAGGGGAAGAGACTCTAAATATACAAAAAATATTTATAGTAGTTCCTTTTGTGGTATCAAAGAACTGGAAATTGAAAGGATGCCCATCAGTTGGGGAATGCCCTCAAACAAGTTAGACTACTATTGTGCTATAAGAAATGACTAGCTGGATGCTTCTAAAACCTAGCATCCAGCTAGAAAAACCTAGAAAGACTTCTACAAATTGATGCAAAATGAAGTGAGCAGAACCAAGAGAACATTGTATTCAATGACAGTAATATAACATGATCAACTGAAAGACTTGGCTACACTAATTAATACAATTCAAAGATCTCATGACGAAAAATCCTATCCTCCTCCAGAGACAATGGATGAACTCTGAGCACAGACTGAAGCATGCTTTTTTTTCACTTTGTTTTTTGCTTTTATTGGGTTTTTGCTTCCCCTCGACATAATTGTAAGGAACTGTTTTGCATGATTTCACACATGTAATTGATATTATCGTTTGCTTAATAATGAATCAGAGGGGAAGGAATGAAGGAAAAAATTACAACTCAAATTTTTTTAATATCATAAAATAAACAATTTTAGGAAAGAAAAAGAAATGTGAATTTCTTGAGAAATGGGGTAATATTACTTTTTATCTGTATTCTCAACAATTAGCAGCACAGTGTTTTATAATATGAAGACTACTTTTAGCTAATCAAATCATGAACTCAAGTTCTTACCCCTACTTATCATTAAGTATGAGTTCACAAGCAAAGGCCACTGCTGCCACCTCTTGGGCTGTGCTAGGCAAATTGAAAAACTGTCATAGGTTTCTGTGAAGGAGTGACAGGAAGTGACCTAGAAAAAAGGGGTAGAAAGAGACCAACATGGTCTAGCATTCATTCCCTTCCTAACATTTGGAGAGATTGGTTCTGGACATCCCTGCCTTGTTTGGAGGAGACCTTTTCCCTGGATCCTGCATCAGCTTACTGATTGATTGGAACTCTAGCTGAAGACACCACCAGGACTTCTGGCTCAGGATTACCAGGAAATCCATGTAAGGACAATGGACAAGGGGAAACCCCTGCAGGACTGAATCTCATTTCACCAGAGTAGGGCTGGTAGACTTGTTAAAATCTGTCTCAGCTACATTTTTCCACTTTCACTCTTTCCATCTCTTTGTAAATAAAGCTATAACATTTTAAATTCAGCAACCACAATATTATTTTGTAACTATCATATATAGCATAAAACCTAAATTTAAAATCTTACAATACATAGTATTACTTAAAAATTATTTTTCATTCATTCATATAATACCAAATGGCATTACCTAAAACTTCTTAAAAAGAGCATCAATTTAAAAAATTTAATATATGACAATTAAATCACAACATCTAAAGTATATAAGGATTTATCTTGGGGATAAGGAGGCATGCAGAGAAGAATAGGGTGACAACAGTGAAAAGGACATGTATGAAGTACATTTCCAAAGAATCAAAAGTACTAGAAACTGAATATGTGGGGCAATTATAGGAAAGATTCATAGATTTTGTTTCTAGGTAACTAGGACAGTCATGATATCCACAACTAACTGTTAAGATAATAGAAGGAATTACTCTGCAGGGGAAAGACGATGAATTCAACCTTAAACACAATATATTTTAGGTTCTGGGGGACATTTAACAGAAAATATTCAATAAGCTACTGGATATGCAAAAGACTAGGATGTGAGAGGGAAATTAGGGTCAAATAAGACTTTTTAAATGATGAGAAGAATAAAATTTCTGATAAGAACTTTCAGAAAGGAGTTAAGGAACAGCTCTTGGAAGGTAGAGGAAATAGGAAGACACAAAAGTTAATAGAAAGATAGAATAATCAGTATACTGTAATGCCATACAAAGCATAGAATTGAAGTTTCCAAAAAAAAAAAACCAGAATGGCCTAATATTAATATATTCAACTGCAGAGAAATCACTGAAAAAAATGGATTGAGGAAATTTTGAAACCAGGAAATCAAGAGAACCTATAGCAATTAAATTAGAAGTAGGAGCAAGTTACAAGTGGTTAAGGAAGATAAGGTACTAAATCAGATACTAAGCCTTAGAGAAATTTGGCAGTGAACAGTTCAGATAGACACATGGAAAATCCCAATTTCCACAAAATTACCGATATTATCTTCTCACATATTCAGATCAGAAAGATAACTTGGAGTTCAAGGAGGATTCTGTTAAAAGTTGCATCTTTTACATATACTGATAATCCCTGAACAAGCAGCTTAACCTGACAATGCTCTAATGCCAGAAGTATCAAACTGGAAGACTGCAAAACTTCAAAGTACAGCTCTAACTGAACTAAAACATAATTGAGAAATGTTTAACAAAATAAATAAAAGTACAAGGAAGAATAGAAAATATTAATTTGAGGTTTTTGAAGTCTATTTGCAGACGATGGGGATCAGTTTCTATTTAAGTTTGTCACCACTTATACAGGCAACTCTTATAAATTGTGTAGAAGTTTCCTATCTCCACTGGTAAAGGCCATCTGAAAATTCCCTATTACAAGTCCAGGTCTTATCCCTACCAAAAAAAAACTGCTCTTAAGTAAATACCTCCAGGATTAACTAATCAATCATTAGCACCTTGCTATGAATTATTTTATCATTAGCACCTTACTATGAATTATTTTACCAATTCGCTGAGACTAGAATTTAGATTATTAATACTTAGCAATTCTAAAGCCCAGGTTATCGCATTTGATTGTCATAAAAACCCAGGGAGGTGGATGTTATTTTTTACCTCATTTTACAAATCAGTAAAATGAGGCAAACAGAGGCTATTACTTCTCCAGAAGCACAAGCTAATAAATGTCTATACAGTAGGATTTTAACTCAAATCTTTTCTCCAAGCCCAGTTTTCTATCCATTAGGCCACTTACCTAATACTTCATTATAATATCGTATATAATAATTGGGGTATTATGGAGAGGTAGTTCAGAAGGCAATACCTGGAGCTCAGGTCAAATTCTGCACGTTATAACAGATTTCATATAATGCTTTTCCAAAGTTCTTCCTTGCGAGATGGATACTAAATTTTTATTCCTCTATGATCACAGGTAATCAATGTCTTAAGTAGAATTCAAAAGTTAGACATCCTATCCCCTAGATTTATGCTCTAACCACTACACCAGGCTATCTTACAATTTTACTTGAGATTCTGGTGACAATGAGTCAATGAGGATATGACTGGGGATGTACACTCTAAAAGATCACCCTAGTGCAAATATTAATAATATGGAAATAGGTCTTGATCAATGATACACGTTAAACCCAGTGGAACTGCGCATCAGATATGGGAGGGGGATGGAGGAAGGAGAGGGAAAGAACATGAGTCTTGTAACTATGGAAAAATATTACAAATCATCTTATTAAATAAAAATTTCAAAAAAAATTAAAAATAAATAGGCAACACAGAACAATGAGCTGATTAAAATTAAAAAAAAAAAAAGATTCAGGTGACAGCTAGAAATCCTTGGTCTCTCCCCTGCCTAGAAGCATACTGGTTACTCATACTGAATAACACACCTTTTCAGCAAGTGAGGGTTTTAGTGAATAGTCCAGGGCACTTAGAGGTTGTGATTTTTTTTCCCAAGGTCACATTGCCAGCCTGAATCAAGAGGTGGGACTTGAAGTTACATCATTCTAGCTCCAAAGTCTGTACCACTCACCACATACCCAATTTTTTTTCTTTTTCAATACTATCCAATCTCTGGTTTTCATTAAAATTACAGAAATGACATATCAGAGTTTACTAAAATACATCTTTCCAAGGATCACTGAAGAACATACATAATGAAAGCATAAAATTTTTATCAATAAACACAGTCTTCCAAACCTCTTGGTGCAAACAAAATCAACTTTAACTGATTTCTTTTTATTACTTACTTCTACCCAATCCTTGCCCTTGTCATCTCCCAAAACTCCTAAGTAATATAAAACTCTTTCAGAATCATTCTGGTACCTATGATTTACTAACTTTTCACTCCATACAATATTATCTTTGGTTTTTTCAAGACCCAGCTGACCTCCTTCAAACAACAACCTTTTTTATGCTTGCTTTTAATTTGGGGTGTATGGGGTGTTCAGGGAGGGGTAGTATCTCTGGTATGGAGGGCTTGTCGTGCCCTCCTAGGGCAGCTCTCCAGCCTCTGATCCCCACCTGACACCCAGCTCTCACTTGTGGCTCCAAGTAGCTGCTAGCATGCGGCAGCGGCCACACCCCGGGCAACGGCTCCAACAGGCCAGATAAACCTTGTGAGAGTAGCCATCGGGTCGTCGACCCCTGGTGAACCAGGGCTTTGCTCACCCAGCATGTGAAGACTGCTTCTGCTGAACAGGCGGAAGAAACCAATAAGTTCAATGGCTGAGAGGGCAACGCAGCAAAGCATTGTGATGTGCTCAGGGTGTGTTGGAGCACAAAGGACAACACAGCCATCCAATGCAGCTGAGGAAGTCTCCAGGTGTAACGACTTTTCGTGCCACTGGACCCAGGCTTCCAACGCCGAGAGAGTAGGACTGTCTCTGTGCATCAACTTTTCCACTTAAATCTCTTTCACACACAAGTGTTTTTGTGCACACTCATCTACATCACAGATGAAAGCGCACAAAGACAATCGTCATCCTCGGTTACCAAGAGACTACTACTAATTCTCCAACACCTATGTTCTTCAATTATTCCATTCTACTTCCATCTTATCCTTTACCTTTCAAGTGCTGAGACTAAATTCTGAAATTCCTTTTTGCAGCAGTTCCTTGACTAAAACCCTCAACCCTGGATAACTTTTGCCATCCACCTTCTTCATTCCTACTCTCAAGTTGCTCAGTGGCACTAAAGGAATTGATGCCGATTTGGTATGCTCTAAATTGATGTTAACTATCCAATGGACTTGCACAACTTCACAACAATCCTTTATACCAGGGGTCCCCAAACTGCAGCCCCTGAGGCCACTTATTTTGCCCCCACCACACTTTGGAAGGAACACCTCTTTCATTGGTGGTTAGTGAGAGGAGCACTGTATGTGGCAACACCACAAAGCCCAGCATCGCTTACATACAGTACTACTTCTGGTGACAATCGTTTGCATGGCAACTTGTTCTGAGAGTAACTGAACGAGAATGAGGCACCCTGCAAAGGATTATGTGGCTGCACAATGGAAGACATCAGCAAGGGGAGTGTCGATCTGGGGGAGGGGATTCCGCACTGTGTATGCTGTGATGGTGATGACGGATGGGCCTGTACAAGGTGTGACAGGCCCATCACAGCCAGAGCTGTAGCCTCCGCTATCCTGGAGAGTGGTATACCGTGTCAACGGCCCAGCACCGCCTCCAGTACTGTATACAGGCATCAGATAGCAGTGATCTGGCCTGTGACATCAGCAGTGGGCCTCTACCCACTGCCACTGGGTGTTTTATAAGACACCCTGTTTTTTTGGAGTGAAATTAATATAAGACAGTGTTTTCGGGGAAGCAGGGTAGTACAATGGCCCTCATTATGCTCATTATATTGTGCATCTGGGGGAGTATGAGGGCCATTGTATTATGTGGAAGAAGTGAGATATGTGTTTTTCCTATTATGGTCTATAATTACAGATCCATAAATACAAACTGCAAGAGGACACACTAGCATCATGCCTTCTTTTTTCCTGCCATGGAATCTGATCGCATGGGTCCATCTTATCCATGTGATCAGATTCCCGTGAGTTCACAGATTGCAATGCAGTTTGCACAGGTTAGTGTGAACTGGAAAGGTGGTGGAGGAACTGGCTCTGTAATTATGCCGGTTCCCACACCGCACCAATGTGAGCCTGAGATAAAGTGTAGTTCCACCAATATGGCCACCATTGAGTCTGAAATGATGTGGACTGGGAAGGTTGCATTGATGGACACAGATCCGACTATATTGATGGGCAGTGCAGTCTGTATGCCTCTGTGTGGGCAAAACTATTGTTGGTATGTTGTTTTTGTAGAGCTGTGTGTATATATATGAATATATGTATGTATATGTATTTTACTAATAGCAATTTGGAATCCCTAGGAAACAATGACATCAAGAAAGAGAAAAATTGACTCAGAGTGTAGGCTATTCAAAGAACAGTGGACTTATGATTACTATTTCATGCAGTACAAGGAAAAAGTTGTGTGTTTGATATGTCAGAATATAGTGTTTGTGCTCACAAAGAATACAATTTACGTCGACACTATCAAACTCAACATAAAGATAAATATGATCGTTTGATCTGAGATGTGAGAAAAGATAAAAGTATTAAAACCAAAAAATACATTGACAACTCAGCAAAATACTTTTGTGAAGCAGAAGCAGCTAAATATTTCATCACTGCAAGTTTTCAAGTTGCCAAGTTAATAGCATGCACTGGAAGACCATTCATGGAGGGAGAATGTGTTAAGGAGTGCCTTCTTTATGTTGTCAAAGAGATGTGTCTAGAAAAGGCAAACTTATTTAGTACAGTTAGTCTTTCAGGATCTACAATTACACAAAGGATTGAAGAAATGGAAAACAATTTGCATCAGCATCTGCAAAACTCCACAAGAAAACCTGCCTATTTTTCCTTGGCACTCAACGAGAACAATGATGTTTGTGATTCTGCACAACTTCTAATTTTTATTTGTGGAACAAATAACAATTTTGAAGTCACAGAAGAGCTTGCTGCACAGCAAAGCATCAAAGAAACAACTCAGGAGAGGATATCTATAAAAAAGTTTCCCAAACTGTGAGGATTTGGAGCTGGACTGGGCTAAACTAGTCAGTGTGACAACTGATGGTGCTCCTAGCATGGTGAAGTCTAAGAAAGGAGTAATTGCTCACATTAACCAAGAGATGGACAAATGTAACCATTCTCATCCAATAGCCATATGCTGCCTCATTCACTAACAAGTGCTGCTAATGTAATAAAAATCACTGAAGTGGGACTCTGTTGTGAAAACTGTGGTATCTTGTGTTAACTTCATTCATTAGAGCTAATGCACTAAACCACAGACAATTTCAGGAATTTCTGTCGGAACTAAATGTTGCCTATGAAGATGTTCTGTACCACACAGAAGTCTATTGGGCTGAGTCAAAGGAGAGTTTTGAGACATTCCTATGACTTACTTCTACAGATTATAGCTTTTATGCTTTTAAAAAATAAATTAGTACCAGAGCTCAATGATGCAGAATGGAAATGGCACCTCTCCTTTCTGACAGTTAACAGAGCTACTCAACGATTTCAATGTGCAACTTCAAGGAAAAGGGAAGCTCATCTGTGATATGCAATCATATGTGAAAGCATTTGAAGTAAAATTAGGCCTCCTTATCAAACAAGTGAAGGAGGAAAATTTCTGCCATCTCCCCTTAACTCAAAATCTGTTAGCGGAAAAACCCTTGATTGCATTCCCAAAAGAAACGTGTGTGGATTCACTAGAAAAGTTGCAAAAGGAGTTCCAATTCAGATTTAAAGAGTTTCATCTCCATGAACAGGACCATACAGCTTTTCCGTTACCCATTTTCTATTGACATTGAAAACGTGGATACAATTTACCAAATGGAACTGGCTGAACTACAGAATTGTGACTCTCTGACTCATTCAAGTCAAGCAGCTTGCCTAATTTCTATACATATCTTCCCTCTGAGACATATCCTAATCTCAGGAACCATGCACTCAAAATGGCAACCATCTTTGGCAGCACTTATGTCTGTGAACAGACTTTTTCCAGAATGAAATATCTGAAATCTCCAACCAGACCTAGACTAACCGATGCACAATTGCAACACTTGTTACGGTTTGTAGTGACAAATATGGAACCAGACAATGACCATCTCATTAGCCAAAAGCAGGCCCATAGTTCCCATTGAAATACTGGTCAGTTTGTCGATTTAAATTTACTTGTTCTTTATTTTAAATAGGGTATTTGTTCCCATTTTGTTTTTGTTTTTTTACTTTAAAATAAGATATGTGCAGTGTGCATAGGGATTTGTTCATAGTTTTTTAATAGTCCACCCCTCCAACAGTCTGAGGGACAGTGAACTGGCCCCCTATGTAAAAAAGTTTGGGGACCCCTGCTTTATTCATTCCTTACTGACACTAACAATAGTCTTTTTTCAAGATCCTAAATGTACCACACACAGGTGACCTAGATAAGCACTCTCTTAATAAGCTTCCAACTCCTCTCAGCACCTCAACGGATCCCACATTCTTTACTTCCAATCTCTGAAGACATCCCTCCTTGACAAGACTAGTCTTTCCCAGAGGCTTTAGGGGTCATATGCCATCTCTCCTCTCCCTTATCCACAAACCTTATGTGGATGAGAGATTTACAGACTGCATTGCAAGGACTTGGTTTGCAGGAAAACCTCATGCAAGAAGAGAATGGAATTTTGCTGTCAATAGGGGATACTCTATTAGAGTATTAGAACCTCTAGCTAAGAAAAGCAGATCAGCAATTGGAGAGGGGTTCTTCTTCTCTTTTGAACTGGAAGAGAAAGGAGCATCTTGCTGAGCTCAACCTGTTGTGATCCCTCATCCATCTGAAGAAATCAGATTAGCCATCCTTCCTCAGTAGTGGTGGATAGAGACTTTTTCTCTTTGGGGAAGATAAGAGACTATCCCCCCCAAGAAGATTTTTTAATTGATCTCTTCAATAACTGTACATCTCTCTATATCAGGAAAATGCAACAGCCTGAATCCACAATCTCAAAAGGGGCTCAGATCCCCAGACCTGAGTCCTCAACCCGAGGGGAATTTAGGACAAAAATAGAAATTGGGAATTTCCTCATTTTCCCTCTACCCCAAACCTACCATTCCTAAATGCCAAAAAGAAAAAAATAGATCTTATTAATCCAGAAGAAGCTGAACATCTTATTCATCTAATGTACTAAGGAGATCAGGATAATATCTATTATTAAGGGAAGAAGCCAGAAATGAGACTGAAGAGGATTTCCTCCTTACCTGTCAGCTGTGAACCTTGATCAAATCTCCCCTTCCCTTCTGTAACTATCTAAGGGGGGAAGCAGTGCTTCTTTTCATCTGTCCCTTCTCTTAGACCTTTCAAACTTTAGTTCCTGACCCCCGCTAGTACACTGATCCATTATCCAGCTCCTTTCACTCATGCAATCTCAACTACTCTACAGACTTATATCAGCCCTACAAATAGATTCAAGTCTCCCACATTCTTTCCTCCTTCCTCTCCAATCTCTCAACTCCTGCAAAAACAAAGCAAAAATGTTCCAATGATCCAATTCATCCCTAATGAGCTACTACCTTCTCTTTCCCACTGCTAAACTGCTAGGGGGAAAATCCTGACCTCTAAATTCCTAATTACAACTTTCACAATTGGAAAGAGAGGATAAATTATTAAACTATATCATAATGCTTTAAAAGTGAAAGGAGATAAAAATGAGTCTATTTTTTTAGAGCTTTTGTACAACAAAAAGCAATGGACCCAGAATAAAAAGCTAATACACAAAACAACATTATTTTTTTTTAAAAAGCAACTTTGAAGGATTTAAGAATTTTGATCATTGAAATGACCAACTATGTCTCCAAAGTACATATGATGCCGTAAGTGCCATTCACTCAAAATGCAAAAACAGTCATAGCTATCTGACCATTACAGCTATATGATTTCATTTTACTTGATATTTACTACATTTTTCTCTTTTGCTTTTTAAATTAGAGGCAGGATTAAAAGGGAAATGGTATAGCAATATGGATGTCAAAGTAAGAGTTACTGAAACATGTCTTTAAATGCATAAAAATTTAAAAGTCCAGAACCCCAGGGCAATTTTTAAAAAACCCTTGCCTTGCATCATAGAATCAGTACTATATGTTGGTTCCAAGGCAGAAGAGTAGCAAGATCTAGGCAGTGGGGATCAAGTAATTGGCCCAGGATCACACAGGTAGGAAGTATCTGAGGTCAAATTTGAACCCAGGATCTCCCATCTCTAATCCTGGTTCTTAATCCACTGAGATACCTAGCTGCCCCCTCAGGACAGTTTTCATTTATTTTTCCTAAGGATATTTTATTTTACCAATTACATGTAATAACAATTTTCCAGGTAAGTTTTCTAAAGTTATAAAACACAAATTTTCTCCTTCCATTTCCTCTTCTTTCCAGGAACTGATATGGAATTTTATATGGGTCATACATGTATTATTACACAAAACATACTTCTATATTGTTCATTGTAGTAAGACAATATTCAAATAAAACAAATATACTAAAATTTTAAAAAATCATACCATCTAATCTACATTCAGACACCAGTCTTTCTCTGGAGATGTAATAAAGGTGTGGGGAGAGGAGAGAGAGAATAGAGTCCTCTCTCTCTAAGGCAGGGACAAAGAAGGATAGGATTCTTTGTCATAAATTTCTAAGAATTGTTCCAGATCATTATATTGCTGAAAGCAGCTACATCTTTCACAATTTATCATTTCACAGTATTGCTGTTACTATGTACAATGTTCTCCTGCTTCTGTTTATTTCATTCTTCATCAGTTGATATAGGTCTTTCCAGCTCTCCCAGAAATCATTCCATTCATCATTTCTTAAAGCACATTATTCCCATACAAACACAAACCACAATGGTCAGCCATTCCCCAACTAATGGACATTCCCTGAATTTCTAAGCCTTTGTTACCACAAAAAAAAAAAAACCCTGCTATGAATAGTTTTGTACAAATAGGTCCTTTCCTTCTTTTTTCAAATCTCTATGGGATACACATCTAGTAGAAGTATTACTGAATCAATAGGGTATGCATTGTTTTATAGCCCTTTGGACATAATTACAAATTTTCCTCCAAAATGGTTGGATCACTTCACAACTCTACCAGCAATGTATTAGTATCCTCAGGGCAGTTTTTAAAGTAAAGCATAGAAGAACTATTATACACTTTTTAAAAAAAGCAAATGGTATGAAATGGAGATTCATAGTCTCAAATATAATCCTCTTTTTTGTAATCTGCTACATATGCAGAAATGCTCTTTTGTTGGTGTTTAAGTTCAGAATTTGTCATTTAACCTGGTAAAGAGATGTTCTCAGAGAGAAAATGATAGCTTCACATATGTAAAAGAGGAATGAATTTAGCTGGTTCTGTTTGGACACAGAACACAAAATTAGGAACAGAATGTAGAAGTTGTACAAAGGAACACAGCCTTGATACAGGAAAACTTCCCAATGGTAAGGGTTCTCCAAAGGTGAATGTGTTACCCCCAGAGGCAATGGATTCTCCTTTTAACCAAGATAACTACCTGCCAGGGAAGGAATTCTTTTTTAGGGTAGAGACTGGTAGAGGTCTTTCCAAATCTAAAATTCTGGAAACCTTGCCCCAGAGATCCAGTCCCATGTTTCTAACTGCTTATTCTCTCCACCTGAATGTAAGTAGCACAATGGATAGAGCCCCAGGCCTACAGTCAGGAGGGCCTAGGTTCAAATCAGATGTCAGACATTTCCTAGATGGGCAAATCTCTTAACTCCAGTTTCCTAGTCCTTACTTAAGCTCGTCTACCTTGAAA
Source organism: Monodelphis domestica (assembly GCF_027887165.1). Taxonomy (NCBI): domain Eukaryota; kingdom Metazoa; phylum Chordata; class Mammalia; order Didelphimorphia; family Didelphidae; genus Monodelphis; species Monodelphis domestica. Next base: position 264,220,076 of record NC_077231.1, read on the forward strand.
CTAATACTTAGTACCAATTCTAAGACAGAAGGTAACATTTTTTTTAACTGCATTCGACCTCTAAAAAATCTATGACTCTCCAGTTTTGATGATGATACCAACCATCCTAGTCACCAAATATCAAAACTCTAATTACCTTTGACTCCGACTCCTCTCCCTACCTATATCTAATTAGTTATCAGGTTCTGTGCACGTTATACAGCATATTATCTTGGTCAGTCTTCATATCCATCTACCCTTTTCCATTCTAACTACTCAGGGGCCCTATTACCTCTTAAAAAAAAAAATCATAAAAAGTTTCCTAATAGAATCAGAAGGCCAAAAGGAATCAAAGACAAGAAAAGTAACTTTGAATTGACAATATACTAAATAAGCAAGCTTTACATAATGGAGATTCCATTCCATTTAAAAAACAACTATAACCTCAATATTAAGATTATATGAAGTAAATTATTTAAAGGACCTATCCCAAGTACCCCAATGGTGGGACATAGGTGTCATATGTTAGTGTCCCCTGGCATCAGTGTAAGCATCAATATGCAACATTGACATAGAGGGAGGAACTGATGGGGTTTTAAAGACACACTCAGGAAGGAGGGGGGCTTTTTTTGCTCTCTCTTGAACAGACCAACTCCCTGGGTTGGAGCTTGGCAAGTGGCAATGCAGTGTAAAAGCCCAAGCTGGGCTGAAATCTAGGACCTGATCTTACCTTAAATTAGAAAGGCTGGGGGGCAGCTGGGTAGCTCAGTGGATTGAGAGCCAGGCCTAGAGACGGGAGGTCCTAGGTTCAAATCAGACCTCAGACAATTCCCAGCTGTGTGACCCCTGGACGAGTCACTTGACAACCCGACCCCCCCCCCCCCTTGCCTAGCCCTTACCACTCTTCTGCCTTGGAACCAATACAATACAATAAAAGTATTGGTTCCAAGGCAGAAAGTAAGGGTTTAAAAAAATTAATGCTTATAGATCTGGTTATGGGCCTCCAGGTTAATTTTTATTTGTAACAAAATAAATGACAACCAATCTCTTCTCTAAGTCATTCTTCCCACTCCAACAGAAAATGAATTGCTCTGATTAATAACTCAGAAACCTACAACAGATCTCCAACACCTAGTAAAAAGAGTATAAACTAATTCTGACATGCAAGGCTGGTGCAGGGCCAACAAAACTTGAATGTTTCACTGTTTTTCATACTTGGTCTCTTAAGTTCTATAAGCCTTCTTATGTATATGTTGATATGGTTTTACTTCTTAAATTTTTGTAGGTGTTATTCTTCCTCATTCTGAGGAATATAAATTAACACGGTTTACTATAAAATACACACATATAAACATTTATACACACATATTAATAAGCAAGCTCTTTAATGTGCTGAATGGTTTTGCTGATATATTTTCTTTTCCTCCTCTATAAAAAAAAATTAGGTTATATGGAATGATCCCCTGAGGACTAGGATAGTGGGGGAAAATGGTGACATAAAAAAGGGTATCAAAAACTTATTTTAAAAAGGTAAAGCATTGTTATAATCCTCATAATTTACACATGGAATCTCAACAACGAAAGCTTTAAGCAGCTTCCCTTTAAAGCCTATAAGTGCTCTATAGAGAGACAAATCTAAGGCCTACCTCCTGGCACTTGCCAAACAATTAGCATCTATACCATATTAATTATATCTCAATTTTTGCTTTTATTCCTACAACTCACTAAGAAGCTATCAGTATTGAATCCAAAAAGCTATTCTATGGTAAATGACATCATAGAATAGATTTTCCACATTGCCCATTTAGCTAAAATTTAAAGCAAATCCAGAAATGATCCAATCCCATAATCTCCTACTCAGTCAAGTATTGAACTCAAAGATCCTAAAGTATAGATTTGGAAACAGGGATATATAGCAAATTAAATTTTTCTCCCCACTACCCATCTTAGAAACATAACTCCCAATCTCAGCTTAGCCCTGACAAGGAAGGAGTATCCTTGAGAAAAGTATCCTTGAGAAAAGAACTTTTTCTTTGCAAAAAGAAAAAGATTATAAACCATATTTGGAGCTACTGTGCCATCAATTCAATCTGAATACTGCCTTGGAGCCCTTAGCCATTTATTCCTTTTCCCCTCTAGCCATATAATCAATCCTTTGAAGGGAAATTTGCTACCACATGAAATAACTGAAATGGGTGGAAGAAAATAAACTAGCTTTCTCATTTTTAACTCCCTCTAAACAAAGAAATCCTTTGCTACAGCAAGTAGCTCTAACTTAAAATTTCTCTATTAACAAACTCTAGCCTACGTTTCTAGCTTCATTTCATACAATTACCCTTCATATAGTCCATGTTTCAATACTGAATTTCTTATCCTGCTCTCTTCTGTTTCTCTGCCCTTGCTTATTATACTGTCCTCTCATACCTAGAATGGATCTTTCCTTCTCCCAATATGCTATTACTCCCGTTCAGTTCTAACTCAAATACCATCACCTCTATGAAGCTTGATGCTTAGGAGTAATATTTGACTCAACTTCTTCTACATTGTTTAGATATTCTTCACTATATTTTTTCACATTTACCTCTCCTAAATTCTATAGCCCACACACAATGGAAGCATTACTTCCTGAAATTTCTCATATAACTTTGTTTTTGTTCAGCATTTCTTTTCTAAGGTATATTATCACAATTTTTGATATAAATATCATTTCCCCTAACAACTTCTAAGCTGAGAGGACAAGAAATGTTTGAACTCATCTTTGTCTCTAAAACACCTAGTACAGTGACCTAACAAATAATAAGCACCAAAATAAAGGTTAATTTCCTTTTGTAGGATACAATATTGCATTATAATGCATAGTTGGTGGGGGTATAATTGCTACAACCCTTGCAAAAAAAAATTTTGGAATTAAACTATAACTACCAAACTATACACACCCTCTGACCCAGAAATATTACTATTGAGTGTGTACTACCAAGAGAGTAAATACAAAGGGAAAAGATGCAATAAAATTATAATTATTTATAGTTTTTTGCCACTCTTTTTAAGTGGCAAAAACTCAAACAGAATTCAGTGATGTAGTAACATGCAGAAACAAAGCAATAGCAAAATGGCAGTGTAAATCAAAAGAACAATAGAACAATATAATAACCAAGAAACTTTGCCCAGGAAAAGGTGTGAAAAAGCAACATCTTCCTTTGAAGAGGCATATGGGCATGAAATATCCATTATACTGTCAGGCTTTATTTATGTATTGATCAGTTTCACTGAAATATTTATCCAATCCCCTTCCCAACTTCCATCTCTTATTCTGGCTTGCTACATAAGAGAAGATATAATAATTTAGGAAATAAAGATGATATAAAAGGTTATCACTGCAAAGAATCCTACTGTCAGTACCTCACCCAGTGAGGGCTCAGATAAATTATAAACTGATCTTGCACACTTGCTATCAAAATAATCATTCAAAAGTATATTTCAGTTGTACAATAGAAATTCTAATAAAAAAAAATCTTCAGCCTACAAAGTAGACTTTGTTCTTGAAAGATGATGTTCTTTTGACTAGTATTCAAATCTCTGCAAAACCTAGCTTCATCATATACTTGGAGGTCTTTGCCCATTAAGAGTCTATTCCTCTAAGGTTACTTTCCATCTACTCTGTTTTTATCTTATATATGGCTCATTTATTTGCATGTTATCTCCCCCATAAAAATGCAAACTCTTTTCCTTCCTCAATCTAGTAAATACTATTGATATAAATCCAAGGACATATACGAGAAGTTAGAAGACTTCCCAGTAAGATCAAGGATAAAGGAATAATGCCCATTATCAGCACTACTTATTAAAACAATAGGGCTAAAAGTTATATCAATAACAAAAAGGAAAGTGAGAGAATAAGCACAAAGAAGAAACAAAATTATTACTTTTTGAAAATGATATGGGGAGCTAAGGCAAGGCAAAGACTCACCTAATTCTTCCAAATTCCTCTCCAAATAACTTTAAAATCAGATCTCAAAAAAAAAAATTTGGAGAGCAAAAACAACAGAAGGACAAAGTAAAATAATTTTCTTGCCCAAGACAATTTAAGTAGGTAGAAAAGGTAGATGTCACTGGGGTGAGAATAGAACTCAACAAAAAGCCTAGGGGATGACTAAATTGGGAGAGATGAGGAAAGAGATACCAGGCGGACCCATTGCTGGCACTAGATGCACAATTCTGTTACACTGACCATACACAATTCCAAGACAAACTCCCAGGGCAAGAAGGATCATTAGCAAAACAAGGGTCACAGTTCCAGGGCTGAAAACCACAGTACTTGTGGACACTCATAGCTCAGAGCAACAGGCCAGGAGAAAAGTGACCATACCTTTCCCTAGATCATACCACTTTAAAAGAACAGAAGACTTACAAATTCCCATAACAAGCTTTGAAAACGGTAGCACAAAAACATGAAGCTTGGGATAGTGCCACCTCCACTTAGTTAGCAAAGCCCAACTTTAACATGAAGTTAAAAGTCAAGAAAAGAGGTTGAAAAGATGAGCAAAAAACAACAGCTAAAGAACCTATCCATTAAAGGTTGCTATTGTGAGGGCAGCAGGTGGCACAGGGGATAGAGTGCCAGACTTAGAGTCAGGAGGACTTAGGCTCAAATCTGACCTCAGACACTTCCTTGCTGTGTGGCCCTGTACAAGTTACTTAACCTCAATTGCCTAGTCCTTACTGCTCTTCTGTCTTGGAACTGATACTTAGAATCAATTCTCAGACAGAAGAGAAGACTTTTAAAAAAAAAGAGGGAAAAGAACTAAAGCTAAAATAGAAGAAAAAGTCTCTTTTTTTTTAAGTTACTATGATGACAGGAAGGTCAAAACACAAACCCAGAAGACAACACTGTCAAAACAGCTACATGCAAAGTCTCAAGAAAAAATATAATTTGATCTCAGGCTCAAAAATAATTCAAAGAAAAACTAAAAAGGAATTTTAAAAATCAAATAAGAGGAAGAGGAATAACTGAGAAAAGAAATGAAAGTGATGCAAGAAAATCATGGAAATAATAGTCAACAGCTTGGTAAAAGAGGCACAAAAATCCATGGAAGAGAGGAACTCCTTCAAGAACAAAATATCACATGGAAAAAGTATAAAAAATTCCCTAAAGAAAAGAATTTCTTTAAAGCTGAATTGGCGAAATGGAAAAGGAAGTACCCAAAAAAAAAAAATTAGAACCCAGCAAGTGGAAGCTAACGGATCCATTAGACATCAAGAAATAAAATCAAGAGTGGTGAAAAAAAAATAGAAGAAAAATGTGAAATACCTTATTGAAAAAAGAACAGACCTAGAAAATAGATCTAGGAGAATAATTTAAGAATTATTGGACTACCTTAAATCCATGATCAAAAAAAAGAGCCTAGACATCATCTTTCAAGAAACTATCAAGGAAAATTGTCCAGATATTCTAGAAACTAAGAGTAAAGTAGAAAGAGAAGAGAGCATTCTCCAACTGATAAATGATCAAGTGATATGAACAAGACCTACTAACTCCAGGTCTGGCTCTTTATCCACTTAACTATAATTTTCAGAAAAAGAAATCTAAGTCATCTATAGTGAAAGGAAGAAATTACCTAAATCATAATTGATTAGAGAAGTGAAAATGAAAATAACTCTGATGTACCTCACACCTATCAAATTTGTTAAAATGACAAAAAAGTTGATAATAAAATGTTAGAGAGGAAATGAGAAAATTGGGACAATAATGCACAACTGGCGGAGTTATTGCTTTCAGCCTTTCTGGAGAACAATTTAGAATGATGTCCAAAGACCTACCCATACCCTTCAACCCAATAATATTACAACTATGTCTACATGCCAAAGAGATCCAAGGAAAAAGACTTTTATTTCTACAGCTCGTAGTGGCAAAGAATTGAAAATTGAAGTGATGCACATCAACTGAGGAATGCCTGAACAAGTTGAGATGCGTGATTTTGATTGAATCTTATTGTGCTATATAAGAACTACCAAATAGGATGCATTCAGAAAAACCTGGTAAGACTTACATGAACTAATACAAAGTGAAGTGTGCAAAACGAGAACATTGTACACAGTAACAGCAATATTTTATGATAATCAACTGTGAATGACTTAGCTGCTCTCAGCAATACAATGATATAAGATAATTCCAGAAGATTTAAAAAAAATGCTGTTCATCTCCTGAGAAATAACAGAAGAGGGTCTAAATGTAGGTCATCAAAGTATAATTTTTTTAACATTATTTTTCTTGGTTTTTTAAAAATGCTGTGTTTTCTTTAACAACAAGACTAAGGATATGTGTTTTGCAAGACTGCATGTGGATGAAATTGTTTGCCTTCTAAATAAGGGTGGTAGGGAGATCTCGAAGGGGGCAGAGCCAAGATGGCATCTTAGTAGCAGTGAAAGCCTAAATCACTCTGACAATCCTTCCAAAACAATCTTTAAAAACTGCCTCAAAATTACAGTACTCAAAATCAATAAGGATGGTGGGAAAAGAATAAATTCATATAGAGGAACAAAGTTAATAATGAAAATAAATGGAAAAGAAAGGAGTCTTAGTAGAATTCAAATTGTATTATAAAGCAGGAATCATGGCATGAGTTTTTCAGAGGATGGGGATCACTAGATATAAGATTAAAAAAAAAAACAGTTAAGAGTTTTGATAAACCCAAAGACACTAGCTACTGAAAGGATTCACAATGTCAAAAACTACTGGGGAAACTAGAAGGCAGTCTGGCAGAAAGTAGGTTTAGACCAACACCTCATACCAAATCCCAAGATAAGGTCCAAATGGACATACTTCAAATAGAAAATCACATCATAAATGAATTAGAGGAGCAAGGAAGATACTACCTTTCACATCTATAGAGATGGAAAGAGTTCATGTCTAAACATTAGGTAAAAAGGTTCACATGAGATAATATAGACAATTTTGTTTATATAAAAAACTTAAAAGGTTTTGCTTAAACAAATCTTAATGTAGTAAAAATTAGAAGAGAAATAGGTAACTGAAAAATCTTTGTAGTAAGTTTTTGTGAAAAAAGATCTGATTTCCAAGGTACATAAGGAACTGATTAAAATTTTTAAACTAAGTGCCATTCCCCAGTTGATAGACAGTCAAGAGATAAGTTATTTTCAAGGAAAAAAGTTATCAAAAGCCACATGAAGAAATGCTCCAAATCACCCCCCCCCAAAAGAAAATTAAAGCAAATATGAGGTTCCACCTCATGTCTATCAGACTGGCAAAGATGCCAAAAAAGGGTAATGACAATGTTGAAGGGTGGTGGAAAAATGTTATCCTAGTGTACTATATTAAGTGGAACTGTAAATGCATCCATAAGTTCAATTAAGAGTGAAGACAAAGCATATCCTTCACTTCTTGTCAAAGGACTGACACTTAAAATGGCAGTACAAATAAATATTTTCCAATATGCCCAATTTGGGAGAGTTTTTTTGTATCTATATATTGAAGGTTTCAAGTTATTTTTTAGAATGTGCTCAATGTAAGGGTTCAGGGGACAAGAGAGACAGATTTAAAAAGTAGTTTTAAATTTAGTTTTATATTTATAAGGGCTCATTCTCTGAGAGAATGTAAGCTCCTTTAAATACAATGAAAACAGGGACTTTTTTCTTTTCTTTGCATTTACAGTGCTTAACTGAGTGGCTAACACAGATTAAATATTTAATATTTTTCCAGTCATATTTTCCAATGCATAAATGCTATGTTTCCATGCTCCCATCTTCATACTTCCACTCCTTTGCAGAAGCTTATGAAAAGGTCTTCAAATTCTAGATCAAAGGCCATTTTTCCCATTAAACTTTTTCTTATTCACCTCACTAAAGAGTCAAAATGGCAGAGTAGGAAGAAGTAGAGCAAACTAAACCAAAACTCTTCCAAATATTTCTAGAAAATACATCTGATTGAATTCTGATAGAAAAATTCAAGGGAAAAAAAATCAAGGAGTTACTTTTATAGCTCACATTGGCATGGGGAGACAAAGAGGTCTGCTGACATAGGAGATGACATCTGGTCACATATATGTCAATGGAACATTCCAGCACTGGGAGAGGCTATGCATCAAGGTAAGACAAAGTCTGAGAACTATGCTAGGGCACCGTGTGAACTCCTTCAAGATGCAGGAACCAGTGCCAAATGGAAGCTCTGTCACCCTCAACCTTCCCAAATCAAAGATCCAAAGAAGACTGAGAGCGGGAATCTTCACTGAGGTGTGATATTTCGTGAGTGATGAAGAATTGTAGGCTTTAGAAAACAAACAGGAGCTGGCTCAGACTCCAGAAAGAGGACAGGGTTTCAGTTCCAACTTCTAGTCCAGTCTGAAACTTTCAGAATAATAATCTCAGACCAAAGAAAGATCTGCAGTTCAATTGTGCTGAATCAGGAGAGCTTCCCAGCTGGCTGATAAGGAACAAATCCAGCGGATTCCACTGTTAGTCATACCCAAACTGAGGTCAGAAACTTGCAGAGTTCAGATTAGAAGGGCAGCAACCAGATTTTGCACTACATCAAATCACTTTGGGAACACAGAAAGCTTGTAGGCCCCAACCTAAATTGTCCAAGAGCCTAGAAAAACCACAATACTCGATACACCCCCAGAAAACAGCAATAAAACCATACCAAACTTTTCTTCCATAAATGTAACATATCAAAAGAGAGACTCTAACATCAAACATGAAGTCCAAAAGCTGGAAGAATTGGTGGGGGACCGGGGGAAGGTGGAGAAGGGGGATGGATTCAACCATGAAAACCATTATGGTGACAAGGACACTCAAAACACAAACTCCAAAACATAAAACCAAAATTTCCAAGAAAAACAAAGTTTGGGCACAAATTCTATTTTAATTCCTAGGAAAGATGAGGCAAGATTTTAAACGTTTTTATTTATTAAATGAGAACTCAAGAAGAAAAAACTAGCAAAGAAATTAAAAATAAAGAAAAATTGCAAAGTTATTTAGCAATCTGGCACATGAGGTACAAAACCTTACCTGAAAAACAAATTCATTCATCCTACCCTAAAATTAGGGTAATCGTTTTTATATGTACAGGTCAAGGATTTTATAAACTAATTGAGCATCAACATTTCTCCTTTATCAATATCAAGACCATGACTCTTTGCTTATAGTAAGGCAATTAACAAATGACCACACTACTATAAGCTCATGGAACATTTCATCAATTCTGAAGTGACCTTTTGCAAAATCTTTTTTTTTTTAATTAAAAAAATAATTCCTTAACCCTAGGAAATGTCTTTAAAATATTTCACTCTTGAATGGTTATGGATCTTCTTTAGGAGTCTCACCAATGTTCTAACCTTTGATATAAACCTAATAATGTCATCGTCAAATAGAAAAAATTACTATCTTGCCAATGATAGGAAATCACTCTTCAACTGAGTACTGGATTTCCAGTAGACAACTTACATGGATCATTGAATATGACACTGAAGAAGGAGCCAGGAAGACCCGAGTTCAAATCCTGGCACTGACACTAGCTGTGTCGCTCTAGGTAAATAACTTAACCTGTTTGCTTCCTTTTCCTCATCTATAAAAAGGGATAACAGCCCCTAACTTAAAGGCAGTTTTAAGGATTAAATGAGATATTTGAAAAGAACTACACAAACCTTAGAAGGCTACATAAATGCTAGTTATAATTATTTACTACTACTGGTAGCATTTCTCCATAATAGACTATTATCCTTTGGTGAGCTTATCTCTTGGCGTTATGCTCAATCTGATGTTAATCATCAGAACGTCAAACAAGATTATCTTTGCTGTTTTATTAAATTTTAATGCATGCATGGGAGACTTTACTGAGAGATCTTAAGGTGGCAAACTCCAAAGAATCAAAAATCTTTTTATAGTCAGCCAACAAAACACAGTAAGATTGTGTATTCACTACATTTTAAATCAATTATGTGACAGTAACAATATGGTATACTACAATATATCAGCTGTGAAAGCCTTCCTCTTCAACAGAACATGTTCTAAACTAGGTGGACACTTCGTAGCTGTGATTTAATCTCCCCTTTGCCTAGCTCTTACCACTCCTTCTACATTGAAACCAATACCTAAGTTTTAAATCTAAGATGGAAAGTATGGGTTTTAAAAAAAGGGGGGGAGGGTGAATATGGCCTAATCATCTACAAAGGATAAAAAACAAATATATTAAGAACACCTTTTGGTCAGATATACAGTTAAAAGGATAATCCACAAAGATCATCCATCAATGAAGGTACATACACACACTGTGGACATTGCAAATACACGAGTTGGGCCCAAAATTATAAATTAGGAGGCGAGGAGGGTAGATTGCCCTCCGGAAAATGCAAAATTTCTTCAACAACCCCAAACACCTCTCTGAAACAGAGTCCTATTTTTAAAAAACATATTCCACTAATGTTATTGCTATAAGTCATAAAATACTACAATCTTAAAAAAAAATGATTATCAATTAGAGGGAAATGGACTGGTATATGATAGTTATAAGCAAGGTGCAATCCTTATCAAAATAAGAACTACAAAGGACCATAACAAAGAATGTCAAAGAATCATGACTGAAAAAGAATAGGCAGGCCACTTGGCAAAAATTAGTGATAACCAAAGCAGTCTTTGTGCTCCATTGTAATTGTCAGTGTCAAAAGAAATTGAGCAAGCTGTTCAGCATAACAGGTATTTCTTATGGAAGGACATGGAAAAGGGTAGCACAGAATGGACAGACCAGGAATGCAATCTGTATCATGGAGCAACAGCCACATTGATGACATCACAAATACATTGAGTACTTCATATATACTTAGTTTTTTGTTTGAATAAAAGATATCCATTTAAAATCAATTACTAAAAGTGCTCTCACAATAAATCTGAGTGAAAATTATATGACTGGGTTTTTTTAAAGTATTATTCTGCCTCTAGAGGGAGAAGAAACACTCATATGGTACCTTCTTAAAGTTCCTGTTCAAACGTTAAAAACACAGGTTGCAAAAATATGATAAAGGTTTTCAAAGAGCGCTTACAAACAATTTCAACATAAAAGTTTAGGAAAACTATCATCATACAAATACAATTTGAATGAAAAAATACCACACAAAGTAAACTGCATCTTCAACTAACAAAACTGCAGGTCATATAACCCTTTTAATTCCATCACATCATACTTTGTATATCACCTTCCCCTACTTCGAATTGTGAATAAATTCCAAAAAGTCATGACCGTTTCTTATTTTCTCTCGTAACTCACAATATCTTGCACAAAGCAGGTATTCAGAAAATATTTCTTGAATGAATAACTTAAGAAAATACATTGTTCCATGCCAGAAAGTTTGCAGTGTTTAAAATATAACTTTCTGGAGTCCTTGATCAGACTCAGAGGCAGTCAAGATGGTGGCGTAGAGACAGCAACAGCTCAGACCTCCATAAACCCTTCCTAACTGATCAAAAACACAATACTTAAAGGGGACTAAAAACCAAATCTAACAACAGAACAGAGCTAGGGAATCCTCCTCCTGGACCCAAATTAAAAGGTACACCCCCAAAAAAGCCTGAACTCTAAAACACATGAGTTTAAGGGGAAGGAAGAAGGTTCCAGGACCCCTCCCCCATCTATAGTTCAGCAGTGGCTGGAACCTCTGGGCAGGCAAGAGTGCTAATCCAGAGGGAGTAACTTACCAGCAAAGCTGTGCCAAGCTTAGGGCGTCCAACACAGGCAGCATAGAGGCAGCTGGAGGAGAAGCACAGAGGAGGATGCCCAGTTTCAGCCAAAACACTCAATTCCTCTCCCCTCCCTTTTCCTGGAGGTTTTAGCCTCAGGGAACACCCAGCTTGGTAGACCAACTCCTCTACCCTGGCTCAATCTCATCAATAGGGCAGATAAGAAGCCTTCAGAGAGCAGGGAAGCTCAAGCTCCAACACCCCTCCCCCACAGACTAATCTGAGAGCCTTGGACTAAGCCCCAAGGGCAAAAGTTACAACAAACTAATGAAAACAACCTTGACAAAAGGATGAGCCAAAAAAAAAAATTGGATGAGAAGCCCAGCTCCATTGAAGCTTCTGCTGCCAGTCTGAGATCTGACTAATCTGATCAAACAGAGAAGAAGCCCCTTCAGGACAGAACAGCCCAAACAACAGATCCAGGACATAATGAAAGGAACAAGACTACAGGCAACTACAGGGGGGAAAGAAGGGGTAATTTAAGTAAACAACAGAAAAAGGAAAAAGAATTTACAATCATCAGCTTCTATCCAGGCAATGAACAAAGAGCAAATCAAACAAAGGAGGATCAAGGAACACCAAGCAAAAACACAGAAACTTCAGTAAATTGGACACAGGCTATGGAAGGACTCAAAATACAATTCAAAAAACAATTAAGAGATGCTGAAGACAACTGGGAAAGGAATTTAAAAAGCAAAATAAATTATCTGAAAACAGAAAACAGTGTCTTGAAAGCCAAAAGTAATCAGCTTGAAAATGAGACAAAGGAGATGAAAGATCAGAAGGAGAAGGATGACCAAAGAGCCAGGGATGAAATTCAGTCTTTAAAAACTAGAACCCAACAACTAGAAGCAAATGACTTCACAAGGCAGCAGAAAACTATGAAACAATATCAAAAGAATGAAAAAATTGAGGAAAATATGAAACACCTTAACCACAAAATGAAAATTTTATAAAACAGGTCCAGAAGAAACAACTTAAGAATCATTGGTCAGAAGATCATAAGAAAAGAAAAAACCTGGATATCTTCTACAGAAAGTTATCCAAGAAAACCGCCGAGACATTCTAGAGTAGGAGGGAAAAGTGGAAATTGAAAGAATTCCCAGATCAACCCTTGTACTTAAACCACAACTGACAACACCGAGAAATGTTATAGCCAAATTCAAGAACTCCCAGACCAAGGAAAAATTATTACAAGCTGCTGATAGGAAGCCATTCAGATACCATGGAACTATAGTTAGGATAACACAGTATGGGGCTGCATCTACACTGAAGGACCAAAAGGCATGGAATATTCTGGAAAGCAAGGGAATTAGATCTACACCCAAGAATCAACTACCCAGCAAAACTAACTATATTCTTGCAGGGGAAAAGTATGGTCATTTAATAAAATAGAAGACTTCCAAGCATTCATAAAGAAAAGACCGGACTTGAACAGAAAATCTGATGCCCAAACACAGAACAAAAGAGAATCACCAAAAGGTAATTAAGAAAGGAGAAAAAACAAAACACTTTTTAAGGGACCCAATAAATTAAAATGATATATATCCCTACAAGAAAAGAGGATAATGGTAACTCTTAAAAATTGTTATTATCGCCTGGGGAGCTAAAAGAATTGTAACAGTGACAAACTGTATAGGATGAAAAGACAAGACATAAATATGTGTGTATACATATGTGTGTATGCATAAATATATATTTATATAAAAAACTAGAAGTAAAAAAAGAGGTTAATACTAAGAGAAATAGAAAAGAAAACAAAATGGAGTAAATTTATATGTCATAATGAAACACATGGTGAAAGTTGGGGAGAACACCAATACTCTGGAAGGATAAAGAGGCTGGAGATAGGAAATACTCAATTCTTACATGCATTGAAATTGACTCAAAGAGAGAAGAACAATGAAATACATTGGGGCAGAGAATTGATTTGCACCCTATACGGAAGTAGAAGGGTAACAAATGGACTGGTGGGAAGGAAAGCAACTGTGGGGGGGGGGGGGGGGGGGGAGAGGAATTTAGTTTAAAAAGACTGTAAAGAAAATAAGAGGGGAATAAGAAGGGAGGGTAGAAAGAGAAGTAAAATAGTGGTGGGAATTAGGGGGACTGATTAAAAACAAAACACTGGTGTAGAAGGAAATAGTGAAAGAAGAAAGGGCAGGAATAGGAGTGGAAATCAAAATGTTGGGAAATACACAGCTGGTAATCATAACTCTGAATGTGAATGGAATGAACTCACTCATAAAACTCAAGCAAATAGCAGAGTGGATTAGAAACCAAAATCTACCATATGTTGACTACAAGAAACACAAATGAGGAAGGTAGACACGCATGGGGGAAGTTAAGCAGATGGAGCAAAATCTATCAGGCATCAACTGAGAAAAAGAAGGCAGGAGTCACGATCATAATATCTGACAAAGCCAAAGTAAAAATAGATCTAGTTAAAAGAGATAGTGTAAACCTCAAAATTTCTCAGACTTATGAATGTTAGGGGTTTCCCCCATTGGGGAATCTTCTACTTAAAAAAAAATTCCCTAGCAGATGGTGAGAACTCTACTTGAGTGTGGGGGCTCCTAGCTATGGGAATGTCCCTGCTCCACCCTACTTAAGACTGCTTTAGGACAGAGGGCTGCTTGCTAAACAATGAAAGTACTTTGATCCATGCTTATGGAAAGGACAGGAAGTTCTTTGAGTCATGACTGTTTTAGAATTGATGCAATGGGATACTAAGTACCTATAAAGGTGGGGCAACTTGTAAACTACTTAAACCTAAAAGGGTGATAACTTATTCAGAGGTTTTTTCTTAATGAAATTTGTCGACACAGCAGCATTTTTTTTCTGACTTACTAAAAAGATTAAAACTGCTCAGCTGTGAATTCACAATGGGCGGTCCTTTGGAAACATCTACAGTGATTGGTAGATGTAGGGACTTAGGGGAGGTGACAGAGGAGATTTTTGCCCTTAAAAATAAGAGCTTGGATCTCATTCAGGGATCTCGATTTCTGATTCTCATTCTGGAGGATCTCATTCTGAGAGACTCATTTCCTTGAGGACTGATGCTTGAGGGCTCTTTCCTTGGAGATAGATCTCTTTGAGGAGAAGTGCTCTTGGAGGAAATCTCATTCTGAAGGAGAGCTCCTTGAGGAGCTCCTCTGAGGGGCTCTGTCCCTCTGGGGTAGGAGCTCTGGAGGCTCTTGAGAGAGGCCCTTTGAAACAATCTCTGGCTGGAAGACCCTTTGAGGAAGGACGCTGGCCTGGTGTCACTAGTATCCCTGTTTAGTCAGACCTTGTGGTGAGTGTTAAAAAACTGACTGATTTCTCTTTTAAGACTCAGGTCTAGGCCATATTGGCTTGAGGCCCTTCATACTTATTCCTTTCTTACTCTCTCTCTCTTTGATTACTCATTGTATTGTAATTAAAATCTCTATAAAACCCAATTGACTTGGGTATTTGAATAATTGGGAATATTTCCCTGGCGACCACCTTATATTTGATTTAAAACCCAAGACACTGTACTGAAACATATTTCTGCGGTCAAATTTACTCAACCTCTCTTATATCTATCACAATTTATATCTTCCACTATTTTAACTCACTACAGTTTATGGGCTTAACCATTTTAAATCTCACATAGGGAAGGTAATTACATCCTAATAAAAGGCAATATAGACAATGAGGAAATATATCAGTACTCAACATGTATGCACCAAATGGCATAGCATACAAATTTCTAAAGGAGAACCTAGTGGAGTTAAAGGATGAAATAAATAGAAAAACTATACTAGTGGGAGACCTGAACCTTCCTCTATCAGAATTAGATAAATCAAACCCAAAAATAAATAAGAGATAAGAGAATTGAATGAAATCTTGGAAAAATTGGAGTTAGTAGATATGTGGAGAAAAATAAATAGGGACTAAAAGAAATACACCTTTTCAGCATCACATGGTACATTCACAAAGATTGACCATGCAATAGGGCATAAAAAAGCATTGCAAACAAGTGCAAAATAGCAGAAATAATAAATGTAACCTTTTCAGATGACAATGCAAGAAAAAAGATAATTAGTAAGGGTACATGGAGAGGCAAATCGAAAATTAATTGGAAATTAAATAATGATTCTCCAAAATCGGTTAAAGAACAAATCATAGAAACAATAATTTCATTGAAGAAAATGACGATGAGACATCCTTTCAAAATCTATGGGATGCACCCAAAGCAGTATCCTCGAGTTCATATATTAACAAATTAGGGAGGGCAGAGGTCAATGAATTGGGCATGCAAATTAAAAAACTAGAAAGTGAACAAATTAAAAATCCTCAGATGAAAACTAGAGATCCTAAAAAATTAAAGGAGAAATTAGTAAAATTGAAAGTCAAAGAACTATTGATTTAATAAATAAGACTAGAAGCTGGTTCTTTGAAAAAAATGAAATAGACAAAGTATTGGTCAATTTATTTTTAAAAAGTTAAGAAGAAAATCAAATTAAAAGTATTAAAGATGAAAAGGGAGACTCACCTTTAATGAAGAGGAAATTAAGGCAATTGTTAAAAAATATTATGCCCAATTACGTGGCAATAAATATGGTAATCTAGGTGATATGGATAAATATTTACAAAAATATAAATTGCCTAGAGTAACAGAAGAAATAGAATACCTAAATAACCCCATATCAGAAAAAGAAATTGAACAAGCCATCAAAGAACTCCCTAAGAAAAAATTCCCAGGTCCTGATGGATTCACAAATGAATTCTATCAAACATTCAAAGAACTAATCCCAATATTAAACAAACTACTTGACAGAGTAAGCCAAGGAGTTCTACCAAATTCCTTTAACAACACAAATATGGTACTGATTCCAAAGTCCGGCTAGTCAAAAACAGAAAAGGAAAACTGTAGACCAATCTCCTTAATGAACATAGATGCAAAAATCTTAAATAGGATACTAGCAAAAAGAATCCAACAAGTGATCATGAGAGTTATTCATTAAGATCAAGTGGGATTTATACCAGGAATGCAAGGATGGTTCAATATTAGGAAAACCATCCACATAATTGACCATATCCACAAACAAACCAACAAAAATCACATTATCTCAATAGATGCAGAAAAAGCCTTTGACAAAATACAACTCATTCCTATTGAAAACACTAGAAAATATAGGAATAGAAGGGCCTTTCCTAAAAATAATAATTAAAAACCATCAGCAAACATCATCTACAATGGGGATAAACTAGAAGCCTTCCCAATAAGATCAGGAGAGAAACAAGGATGCCCATTATTATCACTTCTATTATTTAACATTGTACTAGAAACACTAGCAGTAGCAATTAGAGAAGAAAAAGAAATTGAAGGTATTAAAATAGACAATAAGTAGACCAAGCTATCACTCTTTGCAGATGATATGATGGTCTACTTAAAGAATCCTAGAGAATCAAATCAACTAAAAAGATAGCAGAAATAATCAACAACTTAAGCAAAGTTGCAGGATACAAAATAAACCCACATAAGTCATCAGCATGTCTATATATTTCCAACACATCTCAGCAGCAAGAATTAGAAAGAGAAATTCCATTTAAAATAACCGTAGTTAATATAAAATACTTGGGAATCTATCTGCCTGAGACAAAAACAGGAACTATATGAACACAACTACAAAACTTTCCTCACAATTAAAACTAGATCTAAATAATTGGAAAAACATTAATTGCTCATGGGTAGGTCAAGCTAACATATAATAAAAATGATAATCCTGCACAAATTAATTTACTTATTTAGTGCCATACCCATTGAACTACCAAAAAACTTTTTTTCTGAATTAGAAAAAAACATAACAAAGTTCATTTGGAAGAACAAAAGATCAAGGATATCCTGGAAAATAATGAAAAAAAAAATGTGAAGGGGGCCTAGCAGCACCAGACCTCAAACTATACTCTAAAGCAGTGGTCATCAAAACAATATGATACTGGCTAAGAAACAGAAAGGAGGATCAGTAGAATAGACTTGGGGGAAGTGACCTCAGCAAGACAATCTATGATAAGCCCAAAGATCCCAGCTTTTGGAACAAAAATCCACTATTTGATAAAAACTGCTGGGAAAATTGGAAAACAGTATGGGTGAGACTGGGTTTAGATCAACATCTCACCCTATAGCAAGATAAAAGGGTGAATGACTTGAATATAAAGAAGGAAACTATAAGTAAATTAGGTGAACACAGAATAGTATACTTGTCAGATCTTTAGGAAAGATTTTAAGACCAAGCAAGAGTCATAAAAAATTACAAAACGTAAAATAAATAATTTTAATTAAATTAAAATTTTTTGTGCAAACAAAACTAATGCAATCAAAATTAGAAGGGAAGCAACAAATTGGGGGGGGGGGGGTTCATAACATGACAAAGGTCTAATTACTCAAATTTATAAGGAGCTAAATCAATTGTACAAAAAAATCAAGCCATTCCCCAATTGATAATGGGTAAGGGACATGAATTGGCAATTTTCAGATAAAGAAATCAAAACTACTAATAAACACATGAAAAAGTGTTCTAAATCTCTTATAATCAGAGAGATGCAAATCAAAACAACTCTGAGGTTATCACCTCACACGTAGCAGATTGGCTAATATGACAGCAATGGAAAGTAATAAATGTTGGAGGGGATGTGGCAAAATTGGGACATTAATGCACTGCTAGTGGAGTTGTGAATGGAGCTAACCATTCTGGAAGGCAATTTAGAACTATGCCCAAAGGGCGATAGAAGACTGTCTGCCCTTTGATCCAGCCATAGCACTGCTGGGTTTGTACCCCAAAGAGACAATAAGTAAAAAGACTTGTACAAGAATATTCATAGCTGCACTCTTTGTGGTGGCAAAAAATTGGAAAATGAAGGTATGCCCTACATTTGGGGAATGGCTGAACAAACTGGTATATGTTGGTGATGGAATACTATTGTGCTCAAAGGAATAATAAACTGGAGGAATTCCATGTGAACTGGAATGACCTCCAGGAACTGATGCAGAGTGACAGGAGCAGAATCAGTAGAACATTATATACAGAGACTGATACACTGTGGTACAATCAAATGTAATGGACTTCTCCATTAGTGGCAGTGCAGTGATCCAGAACAACTCGGAGGGATTTATGAGAATGAACACTATCCACATTCAGAGGAAAAACTGTGGGAGTAGAAACAGAAGAAAAACAACTGCTTGATTACATGGATTGACAGAGATATGATTGGGGATGTAGATTCTAAATGATCACCCTAGTGCAAACATCAACAACATGGAAATAAGTTTTGATCAAGGACACATGTAAAAACCCAGTAGAATTGCGCCTTAGCTATACGAAGGGGTGAGGAAAAGGGGAAGGAAAGAATATGATTCTTGTAACCAAGGAAAAATGTTCTAAGTTGACTAATAAAATAAAACTGTCTAACTTTCTTCATAAAGTTTTAAAACAGCAGAACATACTATTAAAAGAATCTCTATTTTCCTGTTCTTCTTGGATCTAAAGAAATTCTAGAAAATTTCTTCCATTCCTAGTCATCTTCCAGCAGACAAAATAATTAGATTATTAAAGTTAATCCTATCAGTCCCACTTATTCTTTGATTAAAGACAAAAAGAGGTATTGGGAACCTACAGCAGATATTAAAGGCTCTTTTTCTTGCCTCCTTCTAATCAGTTCTCTCTTTCTTTTCCTATAAGGAAAAGTGGATAAAATGTCAGGCCTGTAGTCAGAAAAACTCCAGTTCAAATGTTGCCTCAGACTTTTAACTGTGACTATGGGCAAGTCACTTTTTAACCTGTCTGCCTCAGTTTCCTCAACTGGAAAACAGAAATCATAATGGCTCCTACTTTTCAGGGTTGTTGTAAAGATCAAATGAGATAAAAATTATAAAGTGCTCAGCAGTGCCTGGGCCAGAGTGAGCATTATATACTTGTTACTTATTATTAGTTTTCTCCTACCTATCTGTTAGTTTTCCAAATAGAATATATGAGCATTACATAATCCTTCTATTAAAAGAATTTTATAACTCTGCTATGTACTATCAGTTTCTCCAACCCATCATTTTAGTCATAGCCAAAAAAAAGACTAAGAAAATTAACCTTCCAAGTCATCAAAATTTTAAAGCTAAATTCTCCAACCATATCCAACCTATACTCCTATTCTGAGTCATATTCTGTTTCCTCTTTTCTGCACAAAATATATATATAACAGATTTTGCTATGAGACCAATATATTTCCAAACAATCAATGCACCTGTTGCTCTTAATGACCAAACACAAAAATATAAACTGCTCATTTGCTAGAGGTCTAAAAAGAGAAGAATTGTTTTCCTGTTTTCTACCAACTTCTTCACCCAAAACTAAGAGGAAAGATCACACTAAACAAGAGTAATACACAAAAATTATGAAACCATTCATCTCTTCAGTGTTCCTAAAAAATTTCTAGACAACTGCTTTTGTCTAGGAATAACAAACATTTCACCACAGGAAACCATCATGACTATAAAAAGAACAATCAAGTAAAAAAGCTTTTTTTTAGTAATGTCAAATGTGGCAATATATGAACATAGAGTATTTTTCAATATGACTAATATAGCATGCCTTCAGATTTAGTAAAAAGATTAAACTCTAAGCTGAAATTCTGAATATTTTCTCATTAAAAAAGACCCAGAAGCAACACATTAACCAGCTTCCCTATATATACAGCTAAAATGTGACAAGATGATTCAACCTTTATATATATTTCTGGGTTTTTCGATCCACAAAAATTGCTAAGGAATCTCAATTTTAAAATTACTGCCTTTTAAATGTTCAAAGGAAATCAATTAAGTAGTTGGGTTGTTTAAACATTTCCCAAGTTTCTTGTTTTTAAAAATATATATTTGAATATCCTGTCCAAATTAATTCTTAAAACTTTAAACAGAAGCTTGACAATACACAAAATGCAGAAGAAATGCAAGGTTATATTAAATTGTAGTATCTAAAATAGGTTAATGTTTTCAATGAACACAATCCTTACCACTCTTGCTGCTCTTTCCTGAGACTCACATTTCCTGCAAAACCAAGGTCCAGTAGGTACTTGAACAATGCCATAGCAAGCTGTTGGAATAAAAATAAAATCGTTTTTGACATATAAAAATTACACAGAATAAAGACCCTTTCAAAACCTGTTCTACGACTACTCAAAATGACAGGATATATAACTAATGATTTTTAAATATTCTAGTTAACAAGAAAAACTAATTATATTTAAAGTTAAAAATATATACAGTGTTGCATTTTAATCAGAACCAAAACATTTGCAAAGGAAAGAACATTATATAAAAATTAACACAATTCATGAATCTTCTATGGAACAAAATTTCAAAACTTATTTCTCTCATTTTGGCATAAATTTAGTGATAACAAACATTACAGATTACACTTTAAAAGAAAAGATTTTCAAAAACTGAGTTAAAGTGGAAAAGTTAAAAAATGAAATGTCATGCTCCATGTGGATGGAGTGGCTCCAAAGATTCTAATCCCTTGAAAACATACTATGTTCTGAATGACTATCATTCTATTTTTATTTCTAAATGCATCTAAATATATCAAGAGTAGTTAAAAGCTAGTGCTATGACCTATCTTGAAATTTCACCTCCTTGATTTTAATCAAGGCACTAATAAACATGATGATACATCTCAGAATTAAAGCTATGCACAAACAATAGTACAAAGAACACAGCAAGTGTTCAGTCAACTCTTAGCCCTCACCTCTGGCCATAGATTGCTGCTTGGTTAAGGCAAATTACATTACAGAATTCAAAGTGTAACTGAATGTTTCCAAAGAAAACATGTTTCATGGTGGCTGGTTAGTAAGAAGAGTTCTACCAAAGTCAAATTTCTTAGCATTAAGAATAATATGGTCAAAACATAATGTCTCTACTAAAAGCCTATTAATTCAGGTTAGCAAGGCATTTTTACCCACATTTCATACCAAGAGACCATGCCCTCAAGCTACAAAATAGAATCATAGCAAGTTCTGTTCTAAGTCAATTTTTTTAAGCTGTCAAAGGCACCAACATTTGATATGCATTCTGGTATTCGATTTTTATACTTTTAACATTTCTCTTCATTGCTGAGATATTGAACTAGCCACTTGAGAGAAAATGGTACATTTCCAGTACTAAACACTATCCCTCCCTCTCTAACACCACTACTTCAAACATCTGTAAAAACAGATTAGGTTTAAATACATGAGGAAAAATTTATTGTCAAAAGTAAAAGTCAAATCTCAAAAAGGCTTTCTTGATCACTCTATATAGATAAAAAATTAATTCTCCCAAGTTACACAGCATAGAAGAGGTCTTGGGGAAAAAAACAGCAACACATAATACAAATGCTCAAGTATAGGAATTAAGATAATTACATAATACATTTATAATGTACATGTCATAAGTCTCCATAATTGCTCATGGAAATCTTAACATCATTTGATATCAAAAATAAAAAAACCCCCAAACACCAGTATCAAAGGATCAAATTATTGTCTTTTTCTCATGTTTCTCATTGCTGCACTCAAGTCCTTTCTTTTGAGAACTTAACTCTTTAAAAGAGAAGTGCATTTCAACCTCTTTAAAGGCATAAAAGCACCTGATTTCTCATGTTAATCACATTAGCACTGGATCCTCATTTTAGAAAATAAAAAAAATCCAAGTTTCCTTTCAACTACTGTCAACCTGCAAAACCGTTCCGAAATTTTGAAGGGAAAAAAACCTGAAAATGGTAGATAAATTGGAGGTTGGGAGGAGAATGTTGTTTTAATGAAGTTGTTTCAGTCTTACTTCTTTGGCTCATAAAATACTACAGCCACAAAGCTTAATGACAGCACTGTTCAATTTTCCCTCCCCGAAGTGTGCGCCCTCAGCTTGAAGATTCTACAACTCACCAAGTCAAAAGACCCCCAAACCAACATCCTAAAGCAAACTACTTCCTGAGTCCCTGACAACAGGTTCATCTCGTCTGGTCACCAGTCCGAGCTTCGGTCAAGGTCGGCCGCCAGCATCCTGAGCCACCAGACCCGAGCACGCAGCAGCAGCAGCAGCGGTGGCGGCGGCAGCCTTTCCCCGGATGCGCCCCAGCCACAGAAGCAGTAATTGTAGGAGCTGCAGCGGGAGAAGTAGCAGCAGCACAGACGGCGGCAGGGGGGAGATGGAGCAACAGCAGCAACGACGGCGGCGGCCTCGGCAGCACCACCAGGCGCCGCAGGCTCCGCCACAGTCTCCTTCCCTAGTAACCTGAAGCAGCCTGGCAACCCCCGCTTCCCAGCAGCCCTCCCGTCCCCACAGCCCAGGAAGTCTGCAGAGCTCCTGCCAGCCAGCCAGCCAGCCAGCCAGAGGCAAAGGGGCGGGAAGAAAGACCCCCACCCACCCCTACCCCAGGACTGAGAGGAGGGGCGCGCACACGGCCCCCGCCCTCCCTAGGCTGGCCGCAGCGGCGGCAGCTGCCCTCCCCCCCTCCCCTCCCGGCTTGCTCCACACCCCGCCGCAGGGAGCTCGCAGCCCGAGGGGCTCCCCGCCCCTTGACGGCGCGGCCACACGCACTTCTCCCCTCCGCCCCCGGACCTCGCCGGAAAAGGCCGAGGGGCTGGGGGCGCGGCGGGCGGAGCGCGGGGTGGCAGTTGGGGGAGGCCCGGCGGGCGGGCGGTTGGTTGGGTGTTTACCTTGATGCACAGCGACGCTGCAGCCGTGCCCGTCGCAGTAAACCAGCGGGTTCTCGGCCCAGCCTCTCTCGTCTGAGCAAACGCAGCAGCCTCCAATCATCTCCTTCATACTATGGGAGACCTCGTCCTCCAGTGACACGGGCCGGTCGCTAGAGACCATCTGCGGGGGAGGGGAGAAAGACCATTGAGGGGGGGAGGGAGCTCACGAGGACCCCCCCTCCTGCCCTCGAGCCTTGCCGCCTCCTTCCCCCTCCCCCTTCTCCCGCTCCTGCCCCCCCCCCCCGGCCGCACCCCACCCCCAGCCCGCGCCCGCCCGTTCGTTGTTCGCTCACTCGGGCTTTGCTGCTCAGTCACTCACGTTCTGCACTGGAGTCAGGAGCCATGTCCGTGCTGACTCCTTCCCCCCCTCCCCCCACCCCACCCCCTCCTCTCCTCCTCCTACTTTTCCTCCTCCTCCTCCTCTCCTCTCCCCTCCCCACCTCCACCCGGGATGCTAACACAGGAACCTGGAGAGGACACACATAGCAACTAGGCCTCCGCACAGGCGCACTGGGGGGCTCCCGCGGGGCAGCGGGGAGCCTGGGAGGGGAGAGAGGGAGCTCGCTTCCTCCTTAGCGTCATCCAGCGTGCGCGCCCGCCTCAGCTGGAGGAAGGGGGTGGGGCTGGGGAAGCAAAACGTGCGCGCCTCCGGCACGACGGCGCGGCTTCCTTCCTCTCTCCCTCGGCTCTTCTTCCCCTCCCCCATTCCCATCCCTGAGAGTGAAGTGAAGGGGGATGGGAGGGAGACCAGACCGCGGAAAGCTTCGGCCAGAACGTGAGGTTGGGAGCGCGCCGGGACGCGCACGCGCACGCGCACGAAGGGGGTCGTCGGGTCAGCCTCCTCCTTCCTCGGCCTGCAAGCTTACCAATGAGGCCATTGCATGAGAGCTGAAGGCAGTTGGAGGGTTTATTCGATGAATTGCTGATGAAGACGGCATCCCTGGTCTCTCCTTTCTGTCTACCTGAACGAATCCTCCTCGAGCACTTGCTCATTTAAGGACTCTAGCATTGGGGATATGGTTAGGCTTCCTAAGAATGGAGGGTGGGTTAATGAAGCATGGCTGCTTGTAGTTGGTTCTGCTAACTTATCAATTCGGCTGCAGCCTTTCTAGCCTCTTAATTCCCATTATGGAAACTGCTCAAAGTTAGTAGACCACGTGGAAATAAGGTCTACCAAATCCAGCGACTCAGTTATGTTGGCTGCAGTGACAAATGAACTCTAATACATCTTCATTTTGAAAGCCAAAACCATGTGTTAGTGTTAAACATTGAAGGGTTGGTGGTAGGAGCTGATAACACCTAAACAAACCCTTTGCCTTATAGGGGGTGTATAATTCTTAATTTGTTAATCCCAAAAGATGCCTGGATGCATTTTTGACTCAGGTCTTAAATGTTTTTTCCTGGAAATTTGTATTCATATTTAGGTAGGGCAAGCTGTCTTTTTATATGCATATAAGCAACAACAACAACAAAAAAAAATGAATTGGACCTCAACTGTTTAATTAGCATAACAGGATATAGAACACTTTCAAGCTGTAAAATTCCCTTCCTGTGAACTGAGCATTTGATTCAAAATAACATCAATGTCATAAAAATAATAGTTTAACATAGTTTCTTTCTACATCAGTCAACCAGTCACATACTTTCCATTGAAATTAGAATGTATTAGTAAATAACATTTAAAAGAGCAGACATGGTTAAAAGCAGGTTTGCAGTTTTGAGTTTAAGAACTTGCAAATTGCAAGTGTTCAGAGAAGGTATTTATGGAAGGATAGCATATTTAAGAGTGATAATTTAGAAAAAATATAATTATATGAAGTGAAAACAATGGAGCCCTACTTCTACCTATTCCTCTCTTCATAAAAGAAACATCTTTAGTTTCTAAAGTAATCCAAATATTTTTGTAACCCAGATAAGAATGGAAACAATTTCGCTAATTCACTAGAAATTCACAATAGAATTATGATGCTCATACATACACATGTGTGACAATATGGTAAAAGAAAGGGCATAGAAACTCATTAAAGTCTAATAGACTATAAGAAGGCAGAGGAAAATTCAAATTGACCAGATGCTATAAAGAAAATGTTTTCTCCTTAGTAGATTCAGTAAATTGAGAAAAATTTTATTATAATATATAAATGTTAATATGTACAATGTGATCTCTTCCTTTTGGAACAGTAATTGACATTCTGAAGATATCAGAGCTATGTCCTTAGTTCATTGGTATGTGTAAAACTGAAAACTGCATTCAAGTAAAATCGCATTGCTTCAGATACTCCCTTTACCTATATACTTTATCCATATACTAATACAATGGAATACCAGTTCAATACCCAATTCCTGCTTAGACTCCTAATGTGCAGTAATTCTGAGTTAAGATCAATGTGAAACTTCCCTTGTTCAAAAATGCAGTCAAGCCCTAATGCACTAAATTATTTAGTAATACATTTTTTATTTTTAATGGATTGAAGCTTAGTTCTTTTGATGGAATTAATTTATATGAACAGGACTCCATGATCACTACCTTACATTAGTAGTCTATAATATTTGATAGTAAAATTTAGATAACCTCTAGATAGTTGCATAAAACAATCATTTGGAGAAAACCTTTGAAATAAAAAACCAAATAAGAATATATTACCTCAAAAAAGCAAACATAATAAGAAACAAAATTGGGCATGAAATTTTGTTAATAATATAGAGGCATTAAGCACTAATATAGAAGTAATCAATTTTTTTCATTGAGAAATCATCTCTGAAAGTGATTTAATACCTCCATATATAACTATGACAATCAGATGAGAATCTAGTAAATCTAAATTAATTCAGACTTATTTACCAGATGTAAAACTTTTTTCTACAAGTAACATATCAGAAGTATATTGCTTAACATTTCTCTGCAGAGTGAATAGGAAGAATATTGGGAAATCTTCATGATACAATTTATGCATTAACATTTTTCTCTGAATACATGTATATATCAAGATAACTTATAAAATGTTCAGTACTGTCGTAGTTCTTATACTTCTAAATAATTGAGCATTATACTTGAGTTTCAAAAATTGATTAAAGATCAACTGGGCTGTGTGTGTGTTTGAAAAAGGGTTGGGGTTTGTTTTTTATATCTTTTGGTGCAAAAAAAAAAAGAACAGTGATGAAAAAATCTAAATAGAATTCCCAAATTAATAAAAACTTGAAATTTCTTTAAATGGTGGCATATTATTGCTAAATATTTTCTCTTTAGTTCTGTTCAATATTGTTAAAACATGTTGAAAAATATATCTAGTACTTGTTGAGTAAGATGAAAGTCTGGATTTCCCTAATATTTCTCTTGATATAACATTTATATCAGTAATAGCTCAACTTTTCCTGTGAGCTAATCATCTGATGACTACCATAAGAGGCTCAAGGAAAATATTTTTTATTTGACCTCTGACCCAAGCCTAATGAAAAATATGAACAATGGGTTTTTTTCCTCTTCCATGGGAAGTATGAACTCTTAAATTTTTCCTTTGTTTTAACTGTTTTGTTGATTTCCTTTTGTATGGGCCTTCATTTTATATTCCTTTTTTTAAAGTATTTAACCAGAGGCAAATATTTAGAACAATAGTTGCCCAATAATATTGGTCATGTTTATCCCTTAGAAATAAATCACTAGGTTATCTTGGTAGATATCATAATAACTCTAATCAAAATATACTTGAATCAGATATGTGTATAAAACTAAGAAAAAATAAGCGATATTGTCACTTTTCATAATGTATTTTCTTAACTCATGTTTTTGACCTCTGCAAATATTGTTTTAAATGGTAGGTTGGCTTAGATCCAGCAATTATTTCTAGCCATGATCAATAATAGAGTTCATGTCACATAACCATACTTAGATAATTTTGTTTCACATTATTTAAGTTATAAAACTTCAGTTAGAAAAAGACAATATCTATTTTATATGACAGGATATATTTATAGACAATTCATACTACAATGTGTATCCTTGATTAATTAGAAAGGTTTTTTTTGCTTTGTTTTGTTTTATTTTGTTTTTCTACCTATTTGGTCTCCAAGCATCCAGATCTGTTATCTAGAAAGTTGAAAGGAATATATTTATTTATGCTAGTTTGGGTAAAATAACTTTAAAGCTGAGCTACTTGCATGCTATTTTGGCAAACTAATTTTGCTATTATATCTATAATGCTATATGTTCATTCATACCTATATCTTATACTTTGTATCTCTTTAGACATCTATATATACATACATACATACATATATATATACATATATATGTGTGTGTGTATATCTATATATATATATCTATATATATACCACATATATGTTATGGTATTCCCAGGGTCATAAGCCATATCTTGCTTTAAAGCAGCGGTTCTCAACCTCTCAATTTGTAGCAATGAGAATACAGAATGCATATCAGGTATTCACATTCCGAATCATAACTGTAGCAAAATTACAGTTTTGAAGTAGCCACCAAAATAATTTTTTGGTTTGGGGTCACTGCAACATGGGGAACTGTATTGCAGGGTCATGGCATTAGAAAGGCTGAGAACCACTGCTTTAAAGTAATAATTTCAATTTAGTTTTTATAATTGCAGTATCACCTTTCTTGGCTTTTGGCAAATTCCATTTAAGAAACAGGAATAGATTTACTAAATGGCCTTCAAGTGCCAGAGTATCTGACAAAGTAACTTGCACATAGTAGGCTCTCAATAAATATTTATTGAATGAATTCGAACATTGATATTTAAATTTTCATTTCAGGGCCAGTTTTAGTTTGAAGTGTGAAGACATATTTAGCTTTCTAAGAAAAATATTGAACTAAAATTTCTAATTAAGGAAGGTATTAAAGTGAAAATTCCTGATAGGTGATTAATTTCTTTAAAGATTCTCTAGTTTAAGAGGACATAGATGAAGGATTTTTATTTGCCAGGTGATTGTAATTATCTACACTTAAACAATCTTCAAATGCTAAATATTTTTTTGTCTATAAATGGCAATTATGTTACAAAAGAGCCCCAAATTCAAACTATCACACTAAATATTATTGTATTAATCCCAGGAAATCTCCAGTTGGTAAATGGGAAAATTTAAATTACATGCAATTTAAATGAAATACATTCTTGACATCAGAGTCTAATGTTCACTTGGAAAGTTTGATTAGACAAGTATGAGAGAAAAATTGGGCTGTTGCATTTGATTCTGATTTCTGATAATAGTGTTATATATTGAATAGTTCCATTCCATCAAATACCATGTAATTAATTACCAATGCTGGGAGTAAATCAGAAGTCTACCTTCATTTCTTTTGTCTCATATAACTTGAATAAAAATTTCAACCCTTTACTATTTATTTGAAGAATCATTTTTAGGTGGGCTAGTAGTAGTATTAAAAGATTGTATACTTTGAGTTTTCAAAGTGATTGTCCAAATAATGTTCTAAATAACCACATTTCCAGTTTTCCCTAGTGCTTTAGATTTGTATTTGTCATAATGAATTTCTAAAGAAAGTAACACATTTTGGTTACTAAAAACTACTTAAAAGATAAAAATTACTCTAAATTAAATTTAGGTAAGAAAAAAGATGGTGATCAAGAAAAAGAGGAAAATCTGCTTATTAGAAGAGAACTTGATTGTAAATGAAGTACCCAGGGATTGCAGTTCAAGTTGAATGAAACTGATTTGCAAATACAACTTGGACAAAGCAAGGTTACTTTTTTATTTAAAATGTTTTCTCAATAGAGGCCACTACTTCCTAAATTCAAAAAACAGGCCCAAGAATATGTTAATTAATTGCATTGTTTTTCAGGGAAAAGCTTAACAAATGCAATTCCAATATTATATTTTTAAAACCCTTTGATTAATATGTTACAACTGATTGTCAAGCACCTAATTTCAATTTTTAAAATCTGCAATGTGTATAATTTTATCCTTTGAAATTGTATGATAACAGTGCCAGAGTCTAACATGACCCCATAGGGTGAATCTTATGAAGCTTAACATTCCTGGCGAATTAAACACACCAGCCTCGGATCCCTTTTTGTCAATCTTACTGTGGTACTTCAGAGTCGGAATGTGGGTAATTTTTATATGGTGGTACTTCCCCCCAATTAAAAAAGCAATGGTCCTTGGTGAATGCAAGAGTAGGAAATAGGGTAATATGTAAAATCAAAGAAAGGTAGCAGGGAAGACGGACCAGGAATTTTGCATATAACCCTCTCCCTCCAGTTACAACTAAACCACCTCTGTCCTCCATCCCTCTTCCCCGATTGTTCTCAGCTTTTCTCACAAGAGAAACTCTTTGTGGTTGTAGTTTACAACATATACTTTTTCTAAATGATACAATCTAGGACTTGGTATCTAAATAACGATTCCCCCGCCTTCAGACACCAAAGGAACAGAGAGGTTGAGCTCACAACTCCAAACCAAGATTAGCTAGGTGTAACCAAAATAAATCTCCAACTGATTCTAGTTTGCTTGGAAGAAGGTCCTGAGTAAGAACTAATATGGAGGAGAATAGGGAAGGTCTTCAGCCCTTAAGGAGAATTAAATTCAGAGCATTTAATTATAAGCATAAATTAAAAAAAAATTTTTTTACAATGTTTACTCTTCAGATTATTTTTACTCCCTCCACGTTTCAAAAAAAAAAATCAATGAGAGAATTCCATAAGGGAAAAACAAGGTAAAAGTGATATGTTGGTGTTTATGAATGCAAACAATTTCTGAATTTGCCTGCGGTGTTTCAAAAGAAAAGGAAAAAAAAGGAGCTACCATTACCCCTACCTTGAATTTGCTTCTTTAGGGGGATGTGCAAAGAGATGCATTTTATGAATATCATCCATTAATTTCTTTGTTGTAATTTAAAATTCTTGTCAAATGATGTTTTCATAATGATGTGCAAATGTAATATTCCATTAGAGGTCAATTATAATTTTTTTAAAATCCAAGTGGAATTTTTAGGAATTCGTGAATGGATATTTTACAGGGAATATCAAGTCATTTACAAATTTACTCAGAAAGAATTCTTATTCTCTAGAAAGAACAGATCTACAGGGCTTGTTTTGTTCCTTCACCATTCACTTAGGGTGACCACAGGTTTATCTGAGTCTCCCATCACTTGTTGAAAAACCTCTTTTCATTAGAATTTTTGGAAAATTCGGACTATGTCAGAAATATTGCAACTGACTCAGGGGAAAATAAGTTTAGTTTTTGAGAGCGTAGTTGCAACAATTTCTATCAAAATTTTGGTTACAAGGCATAAATTTTTTTTCTTTTGAAACAATACTATTATTTTGAAAACTTTTTTCAGTAAGAACCAAAGATTACCTTTAACTGAATCAATTTGATTCCTGATTTTCTATCAATGATATTTTGTGCTCCAAAGTAAACGTAGCCTTTATGTACAAAGACAAACATGTTTTTCCAAACTACTATCCATCTAGAAATATTTTCCCCGAACTCAAACTTTTTTTTAAATTAACCCTTCCAACTTTAAAGGTTTAATATATATATACGTATACATATATATAGTCCACATCTGTCTATTAACAGCTGTTACTTTATAAACATATCTATAAGCTGCTTGGCCTTTTCCTTTTCTTTTAACACATGAATTGCAGCCTTACTCGGCTTCCTTCAGTTCCTGACACGTTTTAAAGCCTCCCTTTCCACCGGGTCTTTAGCTGAGAGCCTCTAGCCTGCCTTGTCAGATAATAAAACTTGTCGCTCTGACCCAACAATGTTTGAAGTTTAGGGCGGGTGGGGGATGGGCTGAGAGCAGGGTAGCTCCAGCTCTTCTCCCTCCCTCGCCGGAGAATCTGGAGAAAACTGCGCGAAGGCCCCTGAACAATGGAAGCTGCTAGAGGAAAAGGATCCCAACTTGCATTTCCTCTTATTCTGCACATTCACTACCGCAGCACCCGGCGCCCCCTCCTCTTCCTCTTCCCTCACAGCCTTTATCCCCCACCCCATCCTATCTTCCTGAGCTCTCCTAGCTCCCTCTCCGAGGATTCCCCCGAACCCTCCAAAGCTCCACTCTCACTGCCTAACTGCAGACTGCCAGATTCCATCCGCAGCCGCCGTCCTCCCTCCCCCCAGACTCCCACCCCACCCTACCCCACCCCACCCAGGCGTCACTGCAGCGATCCTCCGCCCGCCCGCCAGTTCCATTCACTGACTGCCTCACTGCAGTATTCCCAAACCTGCCCGCGTTTCCTTCCTTCTTCCAGCTAAGCTGCTTGGAGCCCGCCCTTCTGCCCTCTCCTTTTCTCGACTGTTTATGATACTTTATTCAAAGCTCCCAATATATTTCTCTTGTTTTAAAAAAGCGACTCAATTGTTTAAAAGGTGGGGAGGGCAATCCATGCGGTTGTTTTTCCCCACGTTTTGTGAATTTTCCTGTAGGTAGAATATTCCACTTCACAGAGACGGACAGGGAGAAAATGTAGCCAATAAAAGGAAACTTATTTCATTAAGCGAAAAGAATCTCCTCACTTAAATCTGACTTATACTATGATCGGGAAAAGAGCGAAACCTTTTTCATTTCTCCCTTTTAACGTGATTTTTTTCCAACTCTAGGTTGCTATTTCAGCCCAAATGCATTGTGACTGAAGCTGAGGAGAACAGCATGTGTTGAGCAGCACATTAACAATCAAAGTTGGTTTTTTAGGGTGTTTGGAGTTTTTTGCATGTTAGAAGGGGGAGGGGGTAGGAGTTGAGGCACGGAACCAACGAAGCAGCTTCGGAGAACAGAAAAAGCACAACTTTTCCCGGAAACTATAGGTCAGGGACAGAAGGGAAAAGGAAAGGTAAGAAATAGAAATTACTACCAAGTCTGCTCATTTCACAAATGAGGGAATGAGAAACACAAGGGGAATGGGGAGGAGGGGCTGGAACTCAGTATAACCCCTTGGGCAGAAGGGAGCTCCTCTCCAAAGGAAGAGTACTTTATTGTGGGAAGTGGGGGAGGGGAAGGAGCAAACCCATGGCCTTACTAGCCAGAAAAGGGGGAAAGAGAAGAGAGTTTGAGCTTTCTTCTTTTTGTTTTAAGGATAAAAAGGGGCAGAAAGGAGGCGGATAATCAAAGAGAAAAGCCATTCATTTCTTCCTCCCACGTTTCCTTAGAGGAGCTAGAGTTGTGGTTAGTAGGGAGAGAGAAAAGGATTAAGATTAATAGGGTCCAGAAATATTCAACAGGTACTGGCCATCCACCCCACAGCCGGGGTGGCTGCTGCAGCCCCCAGAGAGCAGTTCTGAGCCCCCTCCCTACATTCTTCTCCCCTCCCCCCCCTCTCCAGCTGGGCCAGGCAGCCCACGGAAGGCCCAGCTCCACCACTTCCCCCACCTCCACCCCATGCCACCACCCCCGCCTCCTCCCTCCATCTCCGCCGGAGCTCTCTGGGGACTGGGGGGGGGGAAGAGGGGGGAGACGGGAGCGGGGTGGGGAAGGGGGGAAGAAAAGAGGGAAGGCGGGGGCTCCCAGCTGGGGAGAATCCTTCCCCGGGGCTCTAGGGAACGGGGGGGGGGGGGGGGGGGAGTAGGAAGAAGGAAGGAAAGGCGCCCGGAATGGTGTGGAGTGGGGAGGGAAAGGGGGGGCGGCGCCGGCCGAGGATTAGGGAAGTCTCGAGCTCGGCACGAGCGCGGTTCGCGCGAGGGATTTTGGGAAAAAAGTGGCCGCTGCTGCTGAAGGAAAACGCCGAGAGGAGTCGGGGTGAGAGGTCAGCGGCTGGGAGCCCCGCGCGCCCGCCGAGCCCCCCACGTGAAGACGGCGTGCTAGAGGGAAGGCCCCTGTGTTTCCCCGCCGCCGCTCTCCCTTAGTACTGGCCTGCCTTTCCCCGAGGCGGAGGAGCTGGGCTCCGGCTCTCCAGCCCCCACCCGCCCACAAACCCGCAGCCCAACTCTCGCCTTCCTCTCCACCCTCCTCCCCCATGCGCTACCCCCCCTTTTTTTTACACGGCATGCAATAACGCAGTAAATTTGCTTTAACAACAAGTGGGGGTGGTTATGTTTTCTCCTCCCTCTCCTCCTCCTCCTCCCTCCCTCCCCCTCTTTCTGGGGCTCTTGACACTAGTACAAACCAGGACTATAAACATAAACATGTGTCACTGTAACAGGGCAGGTAATATACGGATTTGGGGATGGGGTGGAGGCGGGGGGTAGGGTGAATCGGTGGCCGCTTTGGGGGCAGTAAAAACGCGTGCTTCACGTGCCGGTCCGCTTTGGGGGCTCCCCCTCCCTCTCGGATCTATTTATATAATGCCGCCGGCACTGGGTCACTTACTCATTCTGCTACACCGACCGACAAAGCGAGACTTTGCTGATATTCGACACAGCCAAAGCGAATACTATTTATTTGTACACGAATCCCCTCTCTGTACCCAGCTTTTACTGCACTTTCTTCCATTAGCAAACAATCGTATCGAGGCTTTAATCCTATTTTCCTTTTTTAAATGCCTTTCTAGTCAGCAGCTAGAGATCAATTCTTGTAACTAGTTTTACGCCTTAAATATTACATCCCTTTTTACCATTTTCCCCCTTCCCACAATTGTTCAGGCATCTGTTTTGAGAAAGAGGAACCCTTAAAATTTCAAGAAAGGCTATTTGATCTTAAGTTTGATTTGTTATTTAAAGACTATTTCATGGGCTTTATCTACAGGCATTTAGCAACTTCTGGTTGGACTCTACTGATTGTGCTGTGGTAATCTGCTATAGCAAGCTTTTATTATTATTTAAATATTCCCTCAACTTTTGCCTCTTCTTAGTCCACATAGGACATGCCACAGATCACCTAAAGACAAAGTTAAATGAGTCCTCTGGGCTCCTTGGCCCTTAGCTTCAGACCGAAGGAGATATAAAAAATGTTCAAATGGTGAAATGGTGGGTTCCCTTTGTTCTTTCATTGTTTCTCTAAGAACTACCGAATACAAGCACAGACACTTACCTTCTCTTCTTTTTGCTTCAAAAATCTGTAGTTCCCATCCTTCTGAAAATACACAATCCGCCTCGAAAGTAACTACAAATGTCGGAAGAGTTTGTATTCCATTCAATTTCGCTCTCTGCCCTCTTTTAGTGTAGGATTAAGTTGCCAAGCACGTTGTTGCAAGCTGTAGCCCCCCGCCTTAGTGAAGCAGTCACGTTTAGGACCCTCTAAGTCCATCCTAATTCTGCCAGTAGAATCGAGGGTATTGGAGGTCTAAACTTTCAATAGGAAGGAGGCCTACAACTATCTAGAAAACTTATAAATACTCAAGCTTTTTTAACACAATGTTTTGCACTACATCACAAATGTAATTTGCCAAGAAATATTAAACATTTTATCTATGGAAAGTTTTTTTTTAAGTTTACACTTAGTAATTGTGATACTAGACAGATGGAGTGAAAGGCAGATTTGTATCAGCATTTAACGCTATGCATGCGTTTTACATAACGTTTGTTGTGCCATGTGCTTATGAAAACAACAAACAAAACCGTAAGAACCCAGAAATATTGGAAATGAAAGTTTGAATTTGAAGAATGTGTGAGGAATTGGGTAAAGACGGTTCTTTCCCATTTACTCAGGGAAAACCGTTCTCACAAAACATAGCTATTCAGCTTAAAGTGACTTAATTTTAATTTTACTCCAATGATTCCAAAACAAACCAACAAAGGGAATTTCTTGGTTGCTGTATAATCCAATAAAAAATTAGTGCCCAGGCTGTTAGGACATTGCTCTAAAAAACCTTGTTTTAGTCGGATTGTGATGAGATCTGTTGATATAATTAATATTTGAAAGGATCCTTGTGCATCTTTAAATGGGAACTTATGAGTTTTTTTTAATTCCCACTTTTTTGTGCTCCCTTTAAGAGCAGCAGTGGAAGATACTGACTCAAGTCCATATTCCTAGAGG
This sequence comes from Monodelphis domestica, assembly GCF_027887165.1. Lineage (NCBI taxonomy): Eukaryota > Metazoa > Chordata > Mammalia > Didelphimorphia > Didelphidae > Monodelphis > Monodelphis domestica. The sequence goes on from NC_077231.1 coordinate 264,255,444, forward strand.
CCCTTGGGTTACTGCCAGTGGATCTGGAACCAAGACTGCTTTCAGAAGCTAGTTCTGTCCCTTGTATCCTTTCTTGCTCTCTGCCGCCTATGGGTGCTACTGAGTTTTCCAGAGAAGCTTCAGCAGCCTACTGATGGCGCTTGACACTTCAGTGTCACTTAGCACTGAATCTCTACACATTTGGTCCCTGTGTAAAATAAACAAATAAAAACTCTGGTGATCCAAATAAATTGTGGTTCTTGGTATTTGGGTGTCATTTTAGAAATCTGTTTTGCACCCTACTTTTCCAGATTTTTTTTCTAAATTTAGAGGCACATTCTAAAATGCCCTTGTGTCTCCTAGGAAAATATTACAACAAAACAAGATAATTGGGGGGAAAGGCGCTTGCAGAAGGAAAAGTGACTTTTCTTTGATAGCATTTAATTGGAATTAAAAGATTCTTGAGCTGTAAACATTCTTTATTTATTCAGCACACATAAGCAGGCATTGTTTTATCACCATCATAATTATGGTGTCCTTTAAACTGGCTGATAGCAGGAAAGATAAGGGAATGTGCCTGTACATTCAGATCATATCTCTCCTCTCTTCTCTTCTCTCTCTCTCTCTCTCTCTCTCTCTCTCTCTCTCTCTCTCTCTCTCTCTCTCTCTCTCTCTCTCTCTCTCTCTCTCTCTCTCTCTCTCTTCCCAATCCTTTCTTGATCACCAGGGTCCCCACAGTCCTTGGAAACATGGGGAACTGGAGGTTTATGTCCAGACCATTCCTTACATCAGCAAAGTGATTTGTATACCACGTTGCTTTTTTGGTGCAATTCATAACTTTCTAATCTCCTATGTTTATCAATGCTTTTTAGCTCACAGTATATGATTTCTGGGAATAGTTCTTGAGTGGCATATTGCTCACCTGTATGTAAGAAAATGGTCTCTTGCATCAGGGACCCTTGCTGTACCTTTGTCTAATTCAAAATGCACACTTTTAGGGCCTTTTCAGAACAAAGCCTCACAAAACCCTCTTTACCTCCAAGGATTTGCAAATTTATAATGGCTGCATTGAATTCAAGATGGGTCAAGGGGCAAAAAAAGGGTAGAAGGTCACTGCATTTTGATTATGGGTCAGTAGACAACATGGCATGTACTATGTGTCCCAAACTCCTGTTAAAAACAGGATTTTAAAATGCCCAAGAATAGAAAGATAAGCAGTTTAGAAGATGCCCTTATTCCTGGTCAGTTTGGACTGTCTAAATGAAGAAGAAAATTCAAGGGAAGAACACTTAGTTAGAATGTAAATTGTTGTTTAGTTTATTATTTATCCTAACCCCTTTCCCCCAAAAAACCTTCAAAGATGTAATATTGGATAAATTAAGTTATGGATCTTTTGACTGTCAGATAGTACTTCATTGTCCCACATCTTCAACTGATTCAATATGATTATTTTTCTCATATTATAATTTATGCTGTTTTAAGTATTGTACTTGCATTTTGCTAATAGAATGAATTCCTTTATTCTTTCAAACTATTATACTTATATTATTAGTGTCTATGTGATATACTCAAACTCTTTTCTTTCTGAATCTAGTTTGAACAAAATGTGCCCATGGATCACTAAAACAAATGTATACAGAGAAGGAGGTGGGGGAGAGGAGTGAGGGGTTGAATCCTCATTTAAATTATGTATGTCTGGGTGAAAGCTTGGAAGGAAAAGGTTTATTTTAATGCTCTTCAGTACTTTAATTATATGACAGTTGTAGTGTGGAAAATGCAAAAGTACCCTTAGGTTTTCCTTCAGGTTTTCAAAAGAATTTCCCCATTAGTAAACTACTGCTGCAAATTGCTGTTGCATTTCCCAGCTAACCATTTAAAAGACTGTAAATGCTGTGTGCATTACTCCGCTCCAGAGGGAAGAGGTCAGACTGAATTGCAATGGTATTTAAACATAAGAATGCAGGGAAAATAAATCAAAATACAGCATCTGAAGGTAAATTTAGTGCATTCACAGGGGATATGCAAAAATAAAGTTTCATATTCTCATTGATTTTATCCACTTTTTAAAAAATGAAGGCACAATTTTTTTATACTGTAGTAAATGGATGTTAAGAATCTTATTTTATCCTTATTTATTAATGAAGTTTTCCTTTGACCAGGCAGCATTGCTTTGAAAGCTGAACTACTTTCTACCATAGGTTATTGATTACACATTCCTTACCATAAAAATTACCACACATAATTAATAAATTTAGGGTATGTCTTGTGTATACATCTAAGCATGCACATATTCCATTCATGGAGCTATACATGCATATATGTGGATTTTGGTGTATCAACAAACATATGTATGGATTTGGGAACCAGAGAAATCAATAGATATTTTGTTAAGAAGAAATTAAGACTGCTCATCTCCTGAATTGGGTTCATGGTTGATTGTAAAGGAGGTTGACATGGTCGACAAATTTATCAAAGAAACCCCTTTGCTTTTGAGAGATAGCACTTTATATACATCTGGATCTGTACACACACTCAAAGTAAGTACATTATTGCATAACTTTAAACATAATTGATAACAGACACCTTTAATTTTTCATCTCCATTCTTTTGGCCAGCTTTCACATTAATAATCTAAGCCATAAATGTTGGTAGCTATTGATCGCAATCCCCTGTGTGCATGCAAATCCATCTTAAAGTCCCCTGCCTTTCATGTGTGTGCGGGCAGGGGCCTCCACTAGATCTTTTTATCGGGATCGACCCCCAAGGTGCCTGGAGAAGACCCCGGATATACAACGTGTGCTGATGGCCACAAGAAAGCTGTCTGTCACATTCTGCACACACACAAATACAACCATGCTGGAAAGTTAAAGGAACAAAAGAATACATTTGACGTTCAGAAAGATTCTTACAAGAAGTATAAAAATGTATATATGTGTAAATATGTGAACACATACAGAGATACATATCAGATATAAATAGAACTAACATTTCCCAAGATTTCTGGCTCTTGTTTTTCTCTATTTGACTATCACTGACTGTATCTTGGTTGTTGTTATCTTTTTTTAACCCAGGATTTTTTCTACTAGTATTTAAAAAGCATCCTATGCCACAAATATATTAAGAAATGGCAAAGAGGGAAGACTCAGGTAATCCTGAAAGTTACTAAAATCATGGTACCTTGTGCAGGAGAGAGAGAGAGAGAGAGAGAGAGGGAGGGAGGGAGAGAGGGAGAGAGAGACAGAGAGAGGGAGAGAGAGAGAGAGAGAGAGAGAGAGAGAGAGAGAGAGAGAGAGAGAGAGAGAGAGAGAGAGAGAGAGAGAGAGAGAGAGTCTAAACAAGACTAGAGAACAACTAAACTACCTGGCTAGAGAGATCTGTCTATCCAACCTTCTATGATCTCTTCTCAAAGGCTTTCTGAGTTTACTGTTTCTTTACGGTTTGACTCTATAGTCTTAACCTTAAAGCAGGGGGGAGGGGAATTGGGCGGAGGGGAGAGAGGAGGGAGGAGAGTTGGCAGTATATAAGTGCATCAGGAGGAATTTTTAAACATTATTGTCTCAGGCTATAGAAAGGCTCTGATGATTCTACTTTGTAAAACAAATACCAGCATCTGTTTTGCCTCGAAACTTTGCTTTCTGCTCAGAGATTTTGCATTCTGCCTCCCGTGAAAGTGAAGGAGAAATCCGCGGCACCAGAAAGCTAACTCGGTGGATGGTCTGAGCTGTGACGAGGCATTGTTCATTCTGCCTCTCGGTTACGTTGAAAGCCTGAAATATCACGAGATCCATTCAATGAGCCTTCTTTCATTCAAGGGACAAAAATGTAATTTGCTGTAGCTCTGATTTCTTGGATGGAAATGCTATCCTTAGATTTCAAAGGCAAGAACTAGACATCGTGGTTTGTACACACATTGATTAAGTTGAAGAGCGGCGATTACATCGGTGCTGAGTGCAACAGTAGTCCAGGGCTGACTTTTCAAATCCCAGCCTCCTGAGTTACAGACTCTCTTAAATAGACTTCCTTAATTTCCGGATGTACTTCTTGAAATTCCCAATTCTCTTCAGAATTCCTGGGAAATTGCAAAGGAGCTGATGTGGGGGTGGGGAGCAGTGGCATAGATTCTTCCTTGTCATGCAAAACTACCTTTTTTATCTACTGCCATCCTCCCCCCACCTTGGTGAATCCTTGATTTTTATTTTTATTTTGTCTTATCGACTGGTGCTAAACTCTCCAGGCCTTGGCAGTGGAAGCTGGAACTTTTGAATGAGAAGGAAGACATTATTATACACCTTTTCCCCCTCATTGCAGCCCCCCCCTCCCCAAATATCCGTTTATTCTTTTGACCACTCGGATGTGTCTATTTTTGGAAGAGCAAGAATCTATATAAGTGTCTATGTTGCATCCAGCTTGCAGTTGCAAACGTTAACAGAGGACAGTTAGTAGGATTTTGCAGAATTGTACATAGCAGCTTGCAATCTGCCAAGGGAAGCATTGTAATCCAACTGAGAAGAAGCTTGCTCTCACTTGGCAGTCTTTGGGATATCCTCGTGAATGACACGAAAATGTCTTTTGAGGTACCTAAGAAGAAGTTAAATCTTAATGTTATACATCCAAAGTGAATTTTTAAGAAAAGATCGAAATGCTTGGCTTCCATGGAAAAATAGAAGACTGAAAAGCTCACTGAAAACTACCAACCAGGAGCATCATACACTACTGAAAGTCTACATCACACAGCAGCACTTTTTTTTTTCATCATTATTACGTAAAACCTCTGGAAGCACCTTGGGTGTTTTACATTTTCTTTTCTTTGCTGCAGAAGCAATCAGCTCCCTTGAATCCTGACTGCACAATCCAAGACCCTGGAATCGCCTGTGCTGGGGATCCTACTACGATATTGCAGGGGATCCTGCCTTGTTAATTGTGAAAAGTGTACACATTTCTGGCTTATCTATGCTTTGTTATGGGTCTGACGTGAAACCACCTCCTCCCTCCATACTACAGAGCAGATATTCTGTTCAACTGTTACCGTATTTCGGAACAGAAGCCTTCGACAGCCTCCACAGCCAAATAACTTTGTTACTGGATGTAAAAAGGCGATTAAGCAGAAGAGGAAAATCAAGGGAAATCCAAAACGTAAGTATCTGCTAGGGGTGGTGAACAGCCGAGGGTTTAACTTTGTAGTTCCCAGCCTCCCTCCCCACTCCCTTAAGGGAAATACCAGGCGATTCTTACACATTTCCCCTTAGCTCCATTTTCCAGAGAGAAAGGAGAGGGGAATGATTGCTTATATAGGCGTAGTAATATTTTTTAAAGTCCCTTTCCTTTAAAAGGATGATACATGTGTCCGTAAAATGCTAAGAAAGCAAAAATAAGCAGTATTCCTTTAAATACATATATAGTGTTTTTTAAAGCCTACAAGGCATGCACGTCCTACTAGCGATGAAGTCTGTGAGTCAGTGTATTTGAGCTCCGATAGTTTAATAGAAAGATTTATATACTAACTGTATTATTTACTTTGGGAGGGGAGGTGGCAGTATAAGGGTATGCTAATTAGTGGGAGATTTTTTTGGGGGAAGGGGTGGAATATCAATTTTTATTGCATCACCTGTCAGGAGTGTCCAATCAGCGTTGGCTTTAGGGGAATTAATTGATGAAGGTGTCTCCGGACGAGCTCACTTCACTCTGTCATTTTATTTGTAGCTAAAGCAGCGGCGGGAATAGCAGCTGCATTTCTTTTCTCTTTCTCCCTTCACATTCCATTATCATAGTGCTCCCATGGAGAAGCAGGGAATAAAGGGGCACAGGTACTGATCTTCAACAGCAACTTAGACACTCTGGCAAGCCAAGAGCCTGATGATTTTTTCCTTTTTTCAAAAAACAAAAGCAAAAGCTAATCAAGAATCTAGTCAATGTAATTTCCTATTTTTTTCCACCTATATGTCTATATTATTTCTCCTCGACTTTGGCACTCCCTTTCACCGGGAATAACAGTCTTTGTTATTTTATTAGCAGGATGCCTTGAGACATATACAGCATCTGGTGGAGGATTAACATACATACATCTCTATGTATGCGTCACATATATATTTACTGCAAATGGTGGGAATCATTTAAGACCCGAAATGGGCGACTTGAAGTCGGGCTTTGAAGAGGTGGATGGCGTGAGGCTCGGGTACCTCATCATTAAAGGAAAGCAAATGTTTGCACTCTCCCAGGTTTTCACAGACTTGCTGAAAAACATTCCAAGGACCACCGTACATAAGCGAATGGATCATCTGAAAGTGAAAAAGCATCACTGCGACCTGGAGGAGTTGAGGAAACTCAAGGCTATCAACAGCGTTGCCTTCCACGCAGCCAAATGCACTCTGATCTCCCGGGAAGATGTGGAAGCTCTCTACACTTCTTGCAAAACCGAACGAGTCCTCAAAACCAAGCGGAGGAAAGTCAGCAGGGCTTTGTCAACAAAGGAGCTCCAACCGGAACACGCCGCCGCCGACCCTTACCCCGGCTTTTGGAAGGACAACCACCAACTTTGGCTGGGATTGAATGAATCGGCACAGGCTCTGCCAATCAGCAGGCAGACTCTGCGTCCGGGGGACGCCGCCTCGCTACCGGCCGTCGATCTACCTCAGATTTTTAGCAAATCCCCGGGTCAGCGCTACCCGGAAATCGCGCGATCGCCTTGCAAACCCCCCCTAAACTATGAAACTGCTCCGGTTCCCGGGAATTACATCACCTTCCACTCAGATCCCCCGTATTTTCGGAGCCTGCTCTGCAGCAAACACCCGGCGGCGGCGGCGGCGGCAGCAGCAGCAGCGGCCGCCGCCGCCGCCGCCTACTACCAGTCGTCCGCAGCCCTTCCGCAGCCCAAGCTCGGGGCCGGGGCCGCGGGAAGCCCAGTCAGCTTGACTTACAGATACAAGCGGAAGCGAGCCTGCGAGGTGGGCGGCAAAGACTGCCTGCTGAATCCCCACGCCAGCGCCCGGCGCCTCCTCATCCTGCCCAGGTCCTACAAAGCCAAGGCGGCGGCTGCGGCTGCTGCTGCTGCGGCGGCGGCGGCAGCCGCAGCGGGGGCCACTTGTCTGGAACGGTTTCACCTAGTCAACGGCTTCTGTCCCCCTCACCACCACCACCATCACCATCATCACCACCACCACCCGCGGCAGCAGCAACAACAACAGCAAGAGCAGCCACCCCCGCCACCACCACCACAACCTACCCACCACCCTCCGCACCTCCCCCATCACCAGCCACAGCCGCCGCCGCCGCCGCCGCCTCAGCAGCAGCAGCAGCAGCAGTCACATCTGGGCAGCTTCCCCGAGAGTTACAGCAGCGACTCCGAATCCAGCTCATACTCGGACCATGCAGCTAACGATTCGGATTTTGGCTCCAGCCTATCCAGTACCAGCAACTCCGTGTCCTCCGAAGAGGAGGAAGAAGAGGAGGAGGGAGAGGAGGAAGAGGAAGAGGAGGAAGAAGAGGAGGAGGAGGAGGACGGGAGTGGCCTGTCGGACTCGAGCGAGGTTAGCTCAGAGGAAGAGGACACGTCTTCGGACTCGGATTCCAGCTCCGGCTCCAGCCAGGTCTCAGTGCAGAGCATCCGTTTCAGGCGTACCAGCTTTTGTAAACCCCCCAACATGCAGGCACAGGCCAACTTCTTGTACCACCTGGCCACCACCGCTACTGCAACCAAACCCGTTGCTTTCGAGGAGGCCGGCAAGCTGCCCGACCTCAAAAGTAATGTCAAAGCAGAATCGCTAGAGGATTGGAGTCATCAGAGCTGGGCACCCAAAGAGCCTCCCGTGTGCTGCCCGGGCAGCCTGGGAAGTTGTTTCACAGAGATAAGGAACGATAGGGTATCTGAGATCACATTCCCACACTCTGAAATTTCCAATAACCTAAAGAGAACTGACCTGACAATTAACTGCGCTGCAGAGGGGGCCTCTTCACCTAGCCCAAAGACAAACAATGCATTTCCACCACAAAGAATACTCAGAGAGGGGAGGAAATGCCTGCAAGCTACTACTACTCACTGTGCAGATAACAATACCATACCTTCTAGGTTCTTAAATAATGATTCTTTTGCTGCTACTGCAGCAAATTCAGAAAAAGGTTCCAAAACCCCACATTGTACTGAATTTGCCACGGATTTGCCCCCTTTACAAACTGATCCTGAGGTGGATGCTGCTGTCGCTTCTGCACACTCAGAATCAGCAGCAGCAGCAGCAGCAGCAGCAGCAACAAAAACAGAAACTCCGTGCCCTGACTTAGGCAATAAAGCATTGCCATTTCTGCACAATATTAAAATCAAAATAGAGGACAGTAGTGCTAATGAAGAATATGAACCTGACCTTGTTAAACATAAGCTAAAGTGTGAGTGCAATGATACAAAGGGTGAGTTTTACAGTGTGACTGAAAGTAAGGAGGAGGACGCTTTGTTAACAGCCAAGGAAGATTTTGCATGCACTGAAAAAGAAACCACTTCCTTAAACCCACTGACTCAGAGTCAGGGCCTTTCATGCACTTTAGGTTCTCCAAAACCTGAGGATGGGGAGTATAAATTTGGTGCAAGGGTGAGAAAAAATTACAGGACACTGGTGCTGGGAAAGCGACCTGTACTGCAGACTCCTCCAGTCAAACCAAATTTGAAATCAGCTAGAAGCCCTCGTCCTACAGGTAAAACTGAGACACATGAAGGAACACTGGATGATTTTACAGTTACCAATAGACGAAAAAGGGTAGCCAGCAATGTAGCATCAGCAGTGAAAAGGCCATTTAATTTCATGGCAAATTTTCCCTGTCCACCATCACTAATTATTGGGAATGATGGGGATTTGTTGCCGGCTTATTCCTTAAACACCACTAAGGATTCCCAACCTCCTCACAAGGCCCATCCTATATGGAAATGGCAGCTGGGCGGTTCTGCAATACCTCTTCCACCTAGTCACAAATTCAGGAAATTTAATTCGTAAAAATATTTTGGGAGATATTTTCTTGAACCATATTACCTTCCTTATGTTGTAAACTGCACGGGATGGTTTGTACAAGTCCATTATGCTTTACACCCCTTTTGGAGTCCTGGTTTATCACATTGTGAAGACAGAAATCGGATTACTTTTTTTTTCCATTGTGGTTTTTTTTTTTTAGTGGGGTGGGGGTGGGTGGGAGGAGGGTTGGTTTACATTCCACAGACTACTTCAGGCTAAAGACTCAAGTAAAACTCAGTTATTATGGTAGAGCTGGAACACTTTACTGTTTCAATGCTAATAATGCACCGGGTACCTCAATTCAACTGCTACAAATAAATGTCAAAAGGTTGAATAATAAATATTACAATGAGCCATTAAGTTTATGCACTAGATTTCGGACATGGAAGTGTAACTGTTAATTCAGTGAAAGTTTGTTAAGTTACTTGGTTACACAGGGAGGTATCAAGAGGGTTCTGTGTGGCCATACTCTACTTTCCTGGAGCTCTTGTTCCGGTGGCGTAGGGTATCTTTTCGTTTTCTTTTTCTCCCCCACCCCCACCCCCATCCCTTAAGAGCAGTTGCACTTGCTATTTTTTTCTATAGAGTGGAAAGGTTGGGGGTTTGAGTCTTACTCAAGTACTGGTAAAAGCTGCCTCATCTACAATGAGTAAAATAAATATGGAATTGTATTTTTGGAAAGGTGTGTTTTTACTTGTATAGCCATTCCTTGCAATTGGAAAAGTAGGGTTGTTTTTGTTGTTTTTGTTGTTGTTGTTGTTGTTGTTTTCACCCAAAGGTCTTAAATAAGGTTACTGTTAACCCACTAATGTTGTACTGAAGTTGTGGTCTGAACCTACCCCTTAAAGCTTGCAAAGCAACTAAAATATTTCCCTGGGTAGGAGGACAATTTATAGCCTTCCTCCTCATAATGGATAAAGCAAAACACTAAATATAACCCAGAAAAGTCAAATAAGGGGTCAAAATGGCTAGAACACCACCAATGAGAATACCAGGCTATCTAGGGCCTTTTTGGTACCAGAACTCAGGCTTTTGAATTGTTTCCCTATCTCTTTTTTCCTGCATCTCTCTAAACTTTAGTTCTCACCATCCTGTATATAGAACAAGAGTATCTCTACTGCAAGTGACAATCAGAGGTGATTATCTATATTTGCACTTAATATCAAAGTAGTGGGACATGCAGATGGCTAGGGTGTAGCCCTTGGTCTGGGCCATGCTGGTGTAATATGTTGTGATGATGGAAGCAGTAAATCAAAATTATGGAAATTTGCACTGTTGAAAAGCATGCTTTAGCTTTATTTTCAATTAAAAACACTGTTTAAAATTCCTGGTTCCATACATTTCCACTTATTCAAGATTGAAGTATAATTAACAGGAATGAATGGTTTTCGTGGCTTTTTCAATTTTAAGTTTTGTTTGGAGAAAATGCATATATAAGGGTTAGTGTTTTTCTGTAAAAGTGAGATGAGAAGAGCCAGGGAATGGACAGAGTGCTGGTGAAATCTTTTGAAAAAACTTTGCAAACTTGTCATAAATCAAGGATAAAAAGTTCCAAGTTAGAGGAAATAGAGCCCCAGTTCAATTGAAATTCTAGCGGAACTTAGGTCTAATAATTGTACTCTAATTTTCTGTCCCTAATGTGTTACATATCCCAAATCCTTGCCAAATTAAATCTAAGCAATTGCATCTTCTGATCAATACCTGGAGAATACCTTATCATAAATCACACAAGAAAACAAAACACCAATGAAATGTTTACTTATGGTTTGGAGACAACATTTCTAGTGGAAATTAGTTTACAGTCTATTTTTGAAAAATCTTTAAATCTTACCTCCATTGAAACTTTTCTTTCCTCTATAAATATCTCCTGAAGACACTAGGCTGATCTCAGTGCTGATGAATAGATATGTGGTGTGGTTTTCCTTTCATTACAAAGGAGGAAAGCTAAGAATACCTGCATCCAAATCCATGGGATGGAGTAAACAGATGCTTTGGAAATGCTTCCTTTCCTTCCCTTCTTGAAAGCTGCCAGATGTAGATGCACTGAAAATTTAGAACAACTGTTTTATTGAAAAGGTGGCTATGAACAATGCATAAATTGGGGAAAGTTATCCTTAAATCTGTGTTTGTAAATGTGTTCTGGAGACAGTGTACTTCACAGTTCCATTCACAGAAAGTTGTGGCTGGCCTCTCAGGCTGAGTTCTTGATTCACTGGAAAGTACTATTTAGGTATAGTGAATTGTTTTGGAATGAAAACTGTTTTTTTTTAAGAGTGTAAGCCACCTTGAAAGTCTGCAATTTGTCTTCTTTCATAGCTACTTAGTTGAGAAATGTCAAAGTCTTTCTACTACTTCATCTAGAACTTGTGCATTTCTTGAAAATGAAGTTATTTTCTCCTGAATTGTAAATTGAGGACATTATTTTTTGAGTCTGCAGATACCCTTTTTGTGGAGAGGGGTAGAAAGAGGAGGAGAGAGGTGAAATAAGCACAATTTGAAACAAATGGACCCTATGGAATTTCAGACGTAAAATATGGGCATCCAGCTCTGACACTTACTCTCCTGCCCTCAGAGAATCAATAGTTTCAGTTTATGGGAGCTGGAGAATGAGCAACATCGAGGCTGAGGCATTCCAGAGTGTGTCATTCCTACAGACTTTTCTGGTGGGGTCTATGAACAAAGGCACCATCAAAAGGAGAGAATTTAAATAGTCAACATGAATTTTACCCACACAATTCTACTGCAAGCCAGTCAACCACAGGGAAAACTTGAGTAGGGGCTTCTGTTGAGGAAATGTACCAAGTACTCTACAGTAACTTAAAAAAATGCAAGTAAACTTTCAAAACTTGGTGGGTCCCTTAGCTTTTTTCCATTCTGCTGTGGGAATTATTTTCAACTCAGTTTATTATTATTGTTATATGATTAATGAAAAAAACTAAATTTCCTAAGTTGTTATAAATGTTTCATTTGTTCAAAAGAAGGTAAGTTTTGCTGAGAGGAAAAAAATTAGTTACATTGCTGATACACTTTTACATGAAATCTTTGCAGGCAATTGAACTTAAAAAAAAAAAAAGACAACAACACACACTTCACTGTGAAGCTCCAGGGTCATTGGGTCCTGTGTTTATAAAGATCAACACTCACAGAAAGTAAAGTAGGAAAGTATCTGATTTTTTGGGAAAATATTAAAGGTTTCATCTTCCATAAAAATAATGAAATTTCCTGGAAATAGTGAAGATAAAGTTTTGAAATACTACTAATTCTTTCGAGTATTTTTTTTAAAAGGTTGTATGTGCTTTGTTGCCTTCCACAGTCAGGTATCTTGTGCCTTAAAATATATAACTTGCCTTTCTCAACTATCTTTTAAAGTGGGTGTTCTCTCCTACAGGCTCACTTGATTATAGTGGACTAATCTCAATAATGGTTGTTTATTTTTATATCAACAACAACAAGGAGCTACCACTAAGCAGCAATAACCCAAATTAAAGGGGCTGGTACATAGATTTTTGTCTTATCCTTTTCTGGAAGGCTTTCTATAGTTTGGTAATATCCTTCCAACGTTTTAGTTGTCTAGAAATGGTAGAGTCTGCAGAAATAAGAATGATGTAAAAGATGTAAAAACTTGCATCTCAAAAGCCTTTCTCCCTTTCTCTTACCCCCCACCCCCCAAGACAAACCAAGAAAAATAACACTCTACAGGTCCTGAGGAATGATCTGTGAAGTTATTTTAATAAAATATTAGCATATACAAAAAGTCAGAAAATGTAGTGAATAGTGTTTCATCCAGGAAAAATAGAGCTTCCTGCCTGAATATAATATGTAAATGAAGGGAGTTCCTAATGCTACTGGAAGCAGCTCCTCCAAAGTGGGAGAAAAAAAATTTAAGGGAGCAACTAACCTCAGGAAATTGAAAAGAAGGATAAAGGCATCCACCCACCTTACTGAGTCTTGCTCCCTTAGCCACTAGTCATTTTCAGGATTTTCTCCCTGGTCTTTTCGCTCATTCCATAAGAAAACAATCCCAAAAAGCCTGCTTGGCTGGCTTGGGCCAAAGGGCATTTTGCAAACTAGTCTTGGGGGTGGGGACATAGAGCAGATCAAGGAGAAGGGTTGAATTTTACCTGTTTTCTGGGTTTTCTCTGTGGCTTAAAAAAAACAAAAACAACAAACAACAAACCCACAACTGCCCCAGCTATCATTCTTTGCCATGCCCCAGGCCCCCCGCTTCTCTCTACCTCTTTTCAAATTGTGGAGGACTCACAAGCTCCAGCTTTAAAAGGCCTGAGATGTTTTGCATGATGCTCTCACAATAGGGGTTGGGGGAATTGACAGTTTTTAAAACAAGGCGTTCTGTCCTTTCCAGCTGCCGAAGACCTCTTGCTTGCACCATCCCTCTCTTGGGCTCCCCACTGCTGGTCTCGTTTTCCTCGCCCACCAAATCTTATCCCCACCCTGCTATACCACCTTCTTCATTTTCTTTCTCCACCCCCAACCCCCCCGCACCCCTCTCCCCATTAGCTATGTTTGTAAACAAGGGTCAGTTTGGGGAAGCTTCATTTGGGACTAGCTGGCTCCGTGAAATGAAAGAGGGAATGGCCTAGAGTCCGTAGGAACCACGGGAAGTAGAAAAGGCCTGCCCGGATGCGGAAAGGGGTCAGAGATGGCCGGGCATCCTAGCAGGCTGGTCCACTCTTGCTGGCCGGCCCCCGGAGGGCCCTAGTACCTTACGAGCAAGCCGGGGGCTAGCCTGACCCTGGACTGCTTTCTGCTCTCTAGCCGTAGCGACAAGGCACTAGGAAGACTTTTTAAATGCCGCCATCTTGCCTAGTGGCAAAACAAATTTCTTTGTGAAAAATTTCCTCTTTCCCAGACGGGCTTCTCCACTGAATTTGTTACGAACTCATTAGCCTGGGCGGAAGAGCTTGAACCCTTCCGCCACGGCGCCTTTCTCCCCTGCACCTCTCGCCGGGCCTCACATCAAAGAGGCCAGTTCAGCTGGGCCACTGCTCTGGCTCTCCCATTTGAGGGAGGCCGGGAAGGGCGCTCAGTCTCCAGAGCAATCTCTTGGGCTGCTCCTTTCTTCCCCCATTTTGGTAGTTTCTCTGCTGATTTTTTTTTTAACTTTGCTCTCCTTTTGTCTGATCCCCAGCAATCTAATGCTCCTCCCCGTGTCCCTCCCCACCCCCTGCCCTTTCTCCACCACTCAGTCCACGTTCAAGCTCTTCCACGTGCAAACGCGAATCATCTTTTTGTTCTGGCCTGAGAGCTGGTTAAGTGTCACTAAAACACATTCGTTTCTATGCCCGACTTAAATACCAGTGATCATGAAGGGAAGCTACACAAAACGTAAATATGGCCGAATATATGGCATAGGAAGAAGAAGGCACGCTGAGAATGTGTAATACAAAATGGGGGGGGGGGGAGGGGAGGGAATAACCCACAAAGAGAGAGAATAACGTGGGCTGTTGTGTTGTGGTGGTTCTTTGAATCTCCTAGCTCAGCTGAAAATGAAGTTGTGAATTGCAAAAAAACATCCCTGGATGGGAGAAGTTAAAAGTGAGCAAAGCAAACAAAGCAGTAACTTCCAGAAGAGGGAAAGTAGAGGTGAACTGTAGACAGGTCAATAGAAAAGTGCAACAAGCTTGTTTTCCCTGGTGTTTAAAATGCAGCCACAGTTGTAAAGTGTGTGAAATTACGCACTGGTCTCTTAAAGAGTGCCTAATTTATAGTAAATAGCAAGGTCTTTGTAAATGGCTTTATTATGTTGTTTCTTGTTAATTGTTGAGAAAATCCTCATTGTTGAGTGTGAATGGCTTTATGAGGTAACCTGGTCCTTGGTGCAATCAAGGGGCAGTAAATGGCTGCTCTGCTTCTGTGGCCCAACGCAAAAGCTGGGATCCTCCGTAGCAGAGGCGCTCTGACCTTTCCGAGAAGCGGCCATAGCCTGGCTATGCGTGCTCTGCCTCTCGGCAAGGGAGGTGGAGGGGTTTTCCAGATTTTAATTAATTAGAAGGTGTGTTTTTAACCCGCTGGCACTGGAGAGCAGCTTGTAAAGTGCTGCTGGGTAAGCCCCAGGGCCGGCTCTGGGGCAATCCTGCCGGGATGAGTTCTAAGGCCCAGAGGGAGAGTATAGGGGTCCCTAACATAGGCTAAAGTGGATGGTGGTCATTCTCTTAGGAATTGAAAGTCTGTAGTGGGTAGCGATGGGGGTGATGGACCCAGGCGTCCTCGACCCTTGCACTGCTGTCATTCCGGGGCTAAGTTGGGGCCTCCAGGCCTCTAGGCTGGGAGCAGCGTTGTGTGATTGGCTCTTTCACTGTCTCTCAAAGCAGCGGCTTTGTCCTTAGTGCTCCAGCAGCGCCCTTGGATTCAGGGGAAAGACCCTTTCGGCCGGTCTCTGAGAAAGCCCCAAATGTAGGGTCAGAGGAGGGAATCTGCAATGTGAGAAAAGCTGCAAGGCGCGAGAGAAGAACTGATAAACCCACTGGCAGTCACTTCTAGGCTTTTGTTTGAAGACCTTTTTCCTCCTCTTCCCTCTTCAATCCTAGCCCCCCTCTCTTTCCTTTCCTCTTTCTCTCTCACACATATTCATTGCCTAAGAAACCTAATTTAAAATTTTGAATCCCGAGACAGAAGAAATAGGAGAAAAGGTGTTTAATTAAAGGATACAACCTCTCCAACAATAAACAATAATTCTTCATTTCAAGAGAAAGCATTCCATTTTCCTTTCCCGGCTCCTCCACCTCTTGTCTTTCCAGACAGTTGGATCTTGGGGAAGGTTGTGGGCAAAACCAAACAAGCACTGTGTTTATTTGATTAACTTTCAGAAAAGGACAACATGTAGAACCTGGGTCCTGAAGGAGAAGGGGGGGGAGGGGGCAGGAAAGTGATCTTCTTGTCTTCGGACCTGCAGCATTTCCCTAAGATTCGGTGACTATACCGGGGAAAAGCAGCGCAGGTTTCCCAGCTTCCTCTGCAACTCGGCTAGAGAAAGCCTCGAGCTCTTTGCCGAAGCGAAGAAAACACCAGATAGGTGGTTGTGAGTTTCATTCTCTAGCCTGGGAATGAAAGCGTGTGAAAGTCTGGACTTTAGCAAATGCAAATCACAAAGACATGTAAATTTCACTGAGAAAAACAGTATCCTCTCTCTCAACAGTATCCTCTCTCTCTCTCTCTCTCTCTCTCTCTCTCTCTCTCTCTCTCTCTCTCTCTCTCTCTCTCTCTCTCTCTCTCTCTCCTCTCTCTCTCTCTCTCTCTCTCTCTCCCTCTCTCCCCCCAAACCCCGAATTAGCTATTACGTGAAATCCCCCTGGGTTTAGGTTTAAAGCACTTGTTTCGAGGATTTTTCATACGGCCTATATTAACTATTCATTTTCTGCTGCTATTCCTCCTCACTATTTCAATAACTGTCTTCTTTTTCTTGGATGCTGCCCTTCTACTACGAAGAAGATGATGAATTTTATTTTAGTCCCAATCGATGCGTGCAAATACTGGGATAACACAACCCACACTCCTACGGTAGAGGCTATTTTCAAAATTGAGTTTTGAGATCAATATTAAGTCGAAATGCCTCAAATGCACGAATTCGCCAAATTCAAGGGCCTGGCTTCCTCATTCCCTTTCAGTCAGATTACTGCACTCCGAGTAGATACTGAGGCTTCCACAGTTCATTTGCCTCCAAACAGGATGTTTCCATCATGTTGTAATTTGGTTTTCCCCAAAGATCATTCCCGTTTAGTTGGAAAACACGACTCTCTCACACGTGGAGATAAAACCTTGTCTAGAGCAACCCACCTAAATCCTTCCACATATTTGTACTGTGTTACAACCAATCAGTTCCTTCCCCCTTATTTTCCTAGAAGCCCAAAACTACCTGTTTAGAATGGAATAAATCCGTTTTGATAGTTGGAGAGCAGTTCCAATTTGGGCCACCGATTTGCTCGCTATTTGCTGTCGGGAGGATCTCCTGCATTTCTATTAAGTCCTTTATTAAGTTGGGGTTCTGGCTTGCTCTGACGTGTGGACTTGATATCTTTTTTGTGTGTGTGGTGGGGGGAGGAAGACCGGAGAGATGTTGCTTTTAAAATGGCTAATTAAAAAGAGAAAGGGGGAGGATGGAGAGATGAGGTTTGGAGGATGTTAAAAAGAATTTGGAGAGGACACATCTAAGCCTGCTGCTCACCAGGAAAGATGCTTATGAGCATATTGCAAGACACAGCAAACGCACATACATAGGCTGGATTGGGGTTTCCCTGCTTTTCTAGCTCACTGTCCACCTCGGTGTCCTGAGTTCGGAATGTGTGAAGCGTGTAGGAGGATGCGTGGGATGTAAAGGGTGTGAGAAGAGAAACCCTGTTTGAGATTACTGTTCTTTAGGGAGGTGGAAGCATCCATGCATATACACGGTGTGATCCTATGTTTTGTCTCCCTTTTTTTTTTTAATTCAGAAGACTTATCAATAAAAACAGACTTGTAGACATTAGCTCCTTCTAAATGTCTTCTCTCCGTGTTAGGGAAGGGGGGGAAGTTTCACCAATTTGGCAGTGTCTTTGGTCACCTCTCTATGAGACCTAAGGAAGGAAGGGAGGGAGGGGGAAAGGGAGGAAGAAAAGAAGGAAGGAAGGGAGGGAGGAAGGAAGGAAGGAAGAAAGGAAGGAAACAGGGAAGCCTGCAGACCCAGTGCTTGCTGTTGGAAAACAAATAAATAAACCAAAAATTCTCAGCGAGTAGAGGCTTTGGGGAGAAGCAGATACTGGACACCAATAAGGTGGAAATATCGCTAGCAGAGTTAGTGTTTCCCTTTTTACATTGCTTGGCTGATCGAAAATACAATTCATGTGATAAACGATGAGAGCACTGAGGAAAGCTAAATTTGAAGCAAGGTCCCCAGTAGTATGACTATGCTATGTTGAAGAACTGCCTTGTGTTTCTTTTTCTTTCCTTAAGTTAGTTTATGACATAAACTCAGATCCAAAGACTGAGAGTGGGGGAAGTAGGGTGTTAGATGAAGGACTGCTGCCTTCTCTTAATTCAGATGACTGAAATGTTATTAAAGAGTTTAGAATTTGAGAATTTTTTCAAGTAATAATGTCATATATTTTGAAAATATTTTTGCCTGTCATCTCCTTTTTCTCTTTCCCAGTTGCATAGATGTTCCCCTTCACCCTAGTCGTTAAGTTAGTGCTTGCAATGTCGTTAGAAACTCAATGAATAATCACAGCTTGGTGAAATCCCAAGTCTTCAATGCTGAATATGGGTATTCATTTGAATGAATAATAGGGAGATCCACCGATAGGTAGACTTGGGGGGAGGGAGCAGAAAGCATCCACAAAGCGAAATCTGCAAAGTCTCAGGTTTTGAGGTTAATATGTTTATCTTTCTCGCCTTTTCTGTATCTGCTTCATTCTTCCCTTCCTCCTCTCTTTCAACCTTCTCCTTCCCCTCCCCCTCCCTAACCCTTGCACCCTTGTGAAGACTTCTTGTGGAAATGCCAATATTTATTAGTATTTTTCCAGAGGTGGAAAGGATGATATTTCACTTAGACATTATCCATCAAGGCCCTCTTTGAAGAAGGCAATGCTTCAGAACAGTCCTTCCTATATCAAGCTGAACCTGAGAGGAAAAAAAAAAAGGCATGATGCAGTTTCTCTGTGATAGCACCAGTGGCTGTGACTTCATAGGTAGGGCTTCGGAGGCTGCTTGTGCAGCTTTATTCAGGTTAGCTTATGAACATCAGATTGAATCTGATGACCTAAGAAAACTCAACTACATAAACACAGGGGCTGCAGCACTAACACCAACACAGTGAGTGCCAGATGAAAAGAGATGTTTTTAATTTTGCTTCAAGTGTTATACATCAACATGTGGTAAATGAGTCTTTAGAAAGCCAGTTTGATTTTTCTCTGTTCGCAATCAAAAAAATTTAAATAGTTTTACTCAGATATGATAAAGGATAAAAATGAAGCATCCACAGTACCAATGTTGTTCAATATATGTGTGTGTGTTTTAAAGATTAAGGAAAGTTATCTTTTTTCTCTAATAAATAGGCTTAGTTCATTTTCAAATCCTTCATTTTTCTATTATTAGAATAATTTTCAGATCATGAGAATCAGTATTTGAAAATTTTTGTCTTTTTCTTATTTTTTCATTTGCAGTGAGCTTTAAAGTACAAATAAATAATGGAATTAAAGATATCAAAATCTTGGCCATGTTCTTTAGAAAATAAACTCCAAAATGTTTGTTTTTTTGAGGAAATCGCATTGTTTCACCATATATTTCTATGAAATAATGTTCATTAAGTAATTTTCAACGTAAAATAATTGTTATACAGAAATTACCTATCTACCTTAAGATTTGAGCTTTCCAGAGCAGGAAAGACAGTTAGGAGGTCCTCAACAGTCTTGCCTGCACCTAGATATGATTAGGGTCTCTGAATATCATGAGATCCTTCCTAGAATACCCTACACAACCCGAACACTATGCTTTACACAGTATCTTGAAATAATAGAACGATTTAGAGATGGCTTGGAAGAATCCAAATCATTTTCATCATCATCAGTTTTGTTTAAAACCCTTACCTTCCATCTTGGGATCAATACTGTGTATTGGTTCCAAGGCAGAAGAGTGACAAGGGCTAGAATGGGGGTTAAGTGACTTGCCCAGGGTAACACAGCTGGGAAGTGTCTGAGGCTAGATTTGAACCTAGGACCTCCCATCTCTAGGCCTGACTCTCAATCCACTGAACTACCCAGCTGCCCCATTATCATCAATTTTTAAACATTTTTTTTTGTTTTGAATCAAACCCTGTGTCCATTGTTTTTAAAATTTTTGATCTCTTAAAAAAATAACATTGATTACCAAAAAAAAAGGGGGGGGGGAGCAGGAAATTTCCTTTAAACATTATGTTAAGACCACTGGTCCCTGCAACTTGCTATAATAAGAATGGGGTCATTATGGTTTTTCCATTGACATGGTTTCTACTCTTCAGGATCCTGGCAAATGGAATAGCATATCAATGTGTAAAATTATCTCCTTGCAACACCCCAGAAAGAGATAAGCCATTACAATGTAAATCTAGATATGCAGAGTCTCATTGAAACCAATAAAATTGAGTATAATGTCCATATTACATTCTCATCTTAGTGTTCTAGGATGTAGAAAGTATATAACTATGCACTAAGATGAGACTGTGCATGTAAATTGCCAGTATGGAATACAGTGTCCATTAAATATTATTTTTAAAAACTACAACCCATAGCCACAAGCTTTACTTAATTTTTAACTCCATGTTAACAGCAGCTCATCAGGACCCAAGAGCACTCTACAAAATGTCCAGTTTTTCTTTCCATTAAACTTTTTTCCTGTTTTCCCTATCCAAACATTATATGTATATGTGTACATATTTACATATATGTTCGAAGTAAATTATAAATACACACATGCATATGCTCTTGTAATGGAAACTCCTCATCATGACCCAAAATAACTCCAGTGTTTTTCTAGACTTGTAATTAAGTTTTTAAATAAGAAGCAAAAAAAAAATTAATGCCATCACTAATATTTGAACCATCATCAACAAAAAATATCCTGGCTACAAATTTGTGGGGATAAAAGAAGGACAGAAAGCAAAACCCAACTGTGGATTACAAGGTCACTAGGAAAGGGAAATAAAAACTGAAAGTTCTGTTGAACTTGTAAATTATGCAACTTTCATGGAAGGAAACTTAAGGTTCTCTTCACTCAACAGTTCATTACCCCTCACCCTATTCATTCTATTATGCTAAACTTTTGGTGGGCACTTCTTTAATTGTGATATTTGTGGCTACCCATAAAGTTGTTTTCCTTCCACTATTTCAGATCTCTTGAGTCTCCAGTCTTTTTCACTTCTGAGAGTGGCTTTCTATAGTGTCTTCTGGGCTAGGAGGAGCAGAATAAATGAAAGCTGGAGATGCCTAACTGCAAACCGAAGTCTTTAGAATTCGGGTGGATAAACAGACAGGGTCTGAAGGAGGGGGGAAGGGTAAAACACCGTAAAATACCGTCTTCAGTGAGGGTATGGGGTAGAAAAAATTCGGTCTTACAAGAGAGACGACCCTGAGAGTGTAATATATTAAATATTGCAGCGATCGATTTCAATACCCTGAGTGGACACGGGAATAAAAATTCGCCCACAAGCTGAAGTGATTAGGAATGCTTTGTTGCGAGGAAAGAAATGCGATTTTCTGCAGATCCTTTTTGTTCAGGTTAGAAGAGGGCCGGACAATCAGCTTTTAAGCTCTAGGCTCCCAGTTTGGGATATAACCCTAAAGGTTAGTCGCATCTCAATGGCGTTTCAGCGCAGTAAAAAGATGAGCTTTTGTACTAAGGAGGATTAAATATCAACCACAATTATAGGTTGATCACACTAGGAGCTTTCCTCTAGAGTCAGAGAGGGCTACATTTTGGGGACTTCTCTCCATGTCAGTGGGCGAGTCTTTGTTTTGACTCAGAGATTGTTGCCTTTGCACAAATTTCCTTTTCATTAAAGTCCCGGGTGGGGAGATCGAGAGGAGTTTGAAGAGGATGCACCACCCTGTTAATTCTCTGTGGTACAACTTTAAAAATGCGTTTGTGCTGGAAGTTGGACGGGGGATAAACATTCCAAATGGGTCAATTTGGATTGTACACATGGTCGGATATGAGAACCTACATACACACTCCATAGGCTTCTCAGGCCAGCTCTGGCATTCTCTGCCTCCACCTCACCAAGACCCGACCTGTGCATCCTCCTGGGCCCAGGAGTATGTTTAGGGCTCTAAAATAGTTGCCGGTAAGGGGATTGTTTATAATCCCAGAGCTGCATGTAACTCGAGCCCGAAATCCAAGCTGCGGACTTCAAGTATGTTGCCTACTACACGTTGCTGATGGCTGCCTGCAACAACTGCAATTGCAACTGCAACTGCCCCCCCTCTTCCTTCTGATGCTGCTGCTGCTGCTACCGCCACCGCCGCCGCAGCCGCTGCAAATCTGAGAAAGAAATGCAACATCATACAAAGGATTTCTATAACGAGGAGAAAGAAGTCCTCTGCCTTGTTACTAAAGAAGTGCTATGGCTGCTGCAGCAGCAGCTGCTGTGGCTGCTTGAGTCTCCCATTTCCTCTGCCAGTTCCTTTCCCCTTCCCTTTGGCCCCTTGAGCTCACTCCAGTGAAGGGAACAGAGGGAAGCCACCAACCTCTCAACCTCTCGATAAATCCTCCCTCCCACCCCCCCTTTCTAGTTAACTCCAAAGTAGGTTCCTGTTAGTTCATAGAGATGTTCAGGACCCAGGAGACCCTGGGGCTAGGCCCTAGTTTTAAGAAAAGAATGACTGGCCCCAAATCACAAGAGGCCCCCTCCTAGTCAACCTTTTTCCGTGGTCTGTGTCCTTTCTGACCTTTACTGGCCTCATTCTAACCAGGTTTACAGGTCACATTTCTGGCTTAAGGGGAAAGCAAGCTTAAGGGGGAAATTGCATATGCCTTGGTTTCCAAAGAGTTCAGTTAGGGAGAAGGACTCTTGAATAGACACTTTTTGGCTTACCTAAATTGCCTTTGATTTAGATTCTGACTGAAGTTGGGAGAAGGAATAGAGAGAAGTTCAATTTAGCTCCCTTCCTTCCCTCCCCACCCCTCATCCCCATCCCAGGGAAATGATATGTCTATAGAAGAAAGGTGTAGCAATGAGTCAAGGATTCAAGATTCCTGGTATACCAAAATCTTCTTCCTCTCCCAGGGCCCAAAAGGCATCTCTGCACTGAAGTGGGTGCTGGAGGGAGGCTGAATTGGGATATGGTAGACTGAAGAACAAAAAAGTAACACCCAGGGACAGCTCTGAGGAGAGCTGGAGGTATTGAGATCGGATTTCTCCTCCTATGTGGGAGAGGAGAGATTCTGGATGATAGATGAAGTAGATCTAGAAATCAGAATCTTTCTGCTCCCTGAAGCTTCCTTCAATCCTCAATTTCTCTTCCATTGGGGGGGGAAAAAAAAACAACCCATGAATATGAAAAGAAGTAGGGTGAAGATTCTAATGGGTCTTTCCAGACAGTCTTAATGAAGTCAAAGATGAGCATATATGGAGGTTCTGGGTAAATCCAAATGACAAAAAGTTCTTTATCTCCTGCAGAGTGGGAACTAATGGATAAAAGGAATTTCAGGTAAACACAGTACCTGGTTGGCTCCCAAAGAAACAGACCTTGGCCAAACAGGGGAAATATGTTTTGGAATCTGGGCCCTGGCATGGAAAACTGAAGGGTGGAAATTCAGATGTGTAAGCCTTCTGGGTTTGGGGGAATCTGTTACTCTTGGCTGCTTTCCAGGGGGTCTCCAGAGCTTCTCCTCTGTTGTTGGGTCCTAGGGCCTGGCTAGGATCTCCTTAGAGCTGCTGGATTCACCTGTCATTGTGATCACAGTGGAGGGACCCTGACAAACCTCCACAATAAGGGCTTGAAAGGGGCGCTTAAGGTTCACTGATCTGTATGTAGGACTTTGGAAAACTGCAAATAACCGAGAAAATTTGGCCATTCTTGTGAAGGGAAATACAAGTTTGCACTTAACATGAAGCTTCAAGATTAATCCCCCCCCCCAAGAAAACCTCCAACCCAACTAAGTAAGCCTCCCTCCTAAAAAATGCCCAAACTCAACCCAAAACAAAGCCAGGCTGGACCAAAGGCCCCTGGCCTCTACCATTATCCTCCAGAACAATTTCATTTCCACAGCTGTACCCCAGCCAGCCCTGGGCACTGGGGAGAAATAGGGGACTAAGATTTGGAGTAGAGAAGGGAATCGAGGGGGAAGGGAGCTAGAGTGGAGGAGGAGAATGTTAGAACTTGGCTGGACCTTCAGCCCAGGGGGTGCGGAAGCAAGCCAAGGAAGGAAGAATGATCAGGAAGGAAGAATGGTCTAGAAGGAGACAATGGAGGTGGTCTTGCGGAAGGCCCCCTCAGGGCTGAGGAAGCAGCTCAGGCCAGAGAGTACCCGAGGCCTAAAGAAATCAAGGCATGAGTCGAGAGAGAGGTGGGGTTGCGATGAGAGGTTTGTTTCTCCCCTTTACACCCCGGACCTAGGGCATTGTAGCTTGTCTCACAAGGAAGGTTCGGTCTGGGAGTTTGTTGGTACAGGCTGCCTTCAGGAATTTGTTCCCATAATCCACTTTGTCCAGCGCTGCTCTGCTTTTCCCCCTCTGTTCAGAACTGGGGCGAAGAGGCCAGACCCTGCTGGCGGGAAGTGTGATGATCTCCTTGGGCCTGAGGCCAGAGACCGCTGCTTGGGGGCAGCAGCAGCAGCCTCCGCGGTCGCCCCAGCGCCGCTGCTCGTAGCTGGTATTTCCCCGCTTCCTGAAAAAGGGAAAAGCATCTCCCCCTAGCAAGCAGCTCGCCCGGCCGCAGGCAGGCTCGGAGCTTCTGCTATTCCTGCCAAGCTGGGCGGCCTCTCTCCCGGAGTTCCCTCGAGTAGACCGCCTTGGCGCGGGAGGGGCGAAGAGTCTGGGATGCAACGCCGCTTCTATACGTAAAGTCTCCCGTACGAAGTGGGCTTTTTCTGGGCAAACCCCATACCCGCTGGAGATCTCAGGAAAGAGAGATTAAAAGGCCCTCTAGCAAGCAGAAATCTGAGGCAGGCCCAAGGAAGAGAGATTTGCCTGGTTGATCTAAGGATATTCCAACTTTTGAACCTTTTGCTTAAAAGATGCGCTTTGATTTTGTAGAAACAGAAGCACCAAAACACACGCAATCACAATCAGCTCTAAGCGTAGTGAGTTCGGAGAGATGAAAATGTGTGAGCATAAGACGTATGTTCCTGTTTATTCACGATGCCTTGTCAAGAAGGCAAAGGCAGTATTTGAGTGATTGTTGCTCTTTTGGCTGAACTGAGAACCCGTAACGTGACTTTTGATTTGTGTCTCCTTACAGCTTACCAGGTAAAGGAGTCTGCGGAGGCAACTGTGGCCTCTTCTTACGAAATCTTGTCACCTGGATATCCGAATATCTGAAAGGAAATCCTTGGAGAAACCCGGGTCCCCCGCACTGAAGACCTCTCCGGAACTACGAATAGAGAGGCCCACAATACCCCTCACGTTCACCCTTGAGCGTTTATTTGATTACTCATTTGAGCAATGCCTGGCAAGCGGTACATTATGGCTTTAGCTTTGGGAGTTGTTCCAGAGCTGGAACTGAGGCAGAGGTGACGTAAGGACAGCGAATGGGAAACAGGAACAGCAAAAACGATTTGACCGAGATAAAAACCAGTTAAAACTCTTGGGGAGAGGTGTTTTCTTCCCCTTCCCATTCTCTACATAAACGCCTTCTTAACTTCAATGGGCCAGACTCATTAGGACTAACTAGGGTGAAATGGACAAGAGTGGAAGGTTGCAAGTAGACCTGGTCGGACCACTTCTGCGGTACTAAAATAGAAATGTAACTAACATTCATCTAGACAAACTAATTTTTGACAGAGTTACGTTACGATTTTCTTTCAAGAGATTCTTTGGGGATTCCCCCCTTCCTTTTTTTTTTCTTTCGGAGATGTAACTCAGTCTAAAGGCAGAAATATAAACACACAGTCTGTTTGGCGGAAACCCCTTAACAGTTATCTTCCAATGGAAGATCAAGACACTTTGTGAATTTTCCCTAGATAATGCCCATATTCCGAATGACTGATCAGAGAACTCCCGTATTGTTAAGTAAAATGAGAGGAAGGCGAGTGACGTGGGAGTCGAACAATGGCATTTCTGAATCAGTTTGCTTGATTGACATTTGGGGGCTTCGTGACCCCAGGGAATAGGACTCATTACCGTGAATACACCAAAACATCAACCAAGATTAGAACTCTAGATCCTGTTTTAATCCCATTTCAGTCTAAATTATAGTGGGAAAATATCAGATCTGGGAGGAGAAAGAAAGAATAACTCCTTCACATACTGATTGAACCTTTTAATTGTATTAAGAAGAGAAAATGTGAACCTTAAAGCAGAAATAGTTTTAACATCTTAGCAGTAACATCGACGATTAAATAAAATGCACAGATAGGAAGGGTTCCTAGGAACAATTGTGTGGGACAAAACATTTCATGGTATGGAGAGAGATGCTGTTGAGGAAATGTCTAGTCCCTCCCCCCCCCCCCCATGTTCATTATATATAACAGCAAAAAAAAAATTTTTTTTTTTTTTAGACTGGGCAGTCTATAAACACATTTTAATTGTGAAGTTTAATTCTGGAACACACTGACTCAGAAAATAAGTAGATTCTTTAAATGATCTGATCCAATCTCCCTTTTTGATTATCAAGATTTTCTTGTTTCTTGGGGGAGGGGAGGATTTTTTTTTTCCATGCAGAAAAGTTGTGTTAACATGCAAATGTGACACAGGAAATTGTGAATGTTGATCTTGAATTCTTGGAAAATGGAATGTGTCTGAACAAAATCTATTTTTAACCAAATAGAGTGAGATCATGCAGGTTGTATGTTAGATAAGAGTACAATGTATAACAACTTCAAGCAAAGAATTTTTGACTCTTCAATAGGACTCCGAAAGTTTAAAAACAAGAAAACCCTACAACCTCAAATAGGATAAATTTTTTTAAAAATTATAATTTTTCTTAGCCAGAGATAATTTTGTTCCAAAGCATGTTTTTAGTCACAGTCTTGCTTTAAGTAGATAAATGCAAGGAAAAGTGAGTGTCACAGGAAGGAAGATACCTTATTTCAATGAATGAGTTATAAATAGAGGACCCGTTTGTTTTGCACGATATAATAACGTCCCTTCCTAGTATTTAGGCTTTAATGAGAAGCCACTGTTGTTGCTTGGGAAGTCAGAGCCATAGGAATTATTTATGCAGCAAGTAGGAACAAAAATTAATTATTAGGTTCTCAGTAATCACCAAATAAACTCTGAGCTTTCAGGTTAAAAATAGACGACTATCTCCATGTTCAATTACACAGTATCAATTACTAATACAACTGATGTTTCAGCGTCTCAGTGCAACTAGATATCATCTTCATATGGAGATATCTCGGTATTAATTAATGGCTGCTTTATTCTCATTATTCACAAGGAAAAATAGGGGTCATGTCACATTAAAATTAAGATTATCTTAGTTTATCTGGGCTCTTAAACAAAGATCATTCAATGTAATTATATTTCGAATTAACGGAGGAAGGCAATTTATCTCGTTATATTTTGCTGGAAGACAGGATAGATTAGGAATGGGCAGCAGTAACATTCTGAGGAACCAAACAAACATGTTTTGAGTCCTCTAATATTTTCTTTGCTAAAGGGAGAATAAGGGATACTGTTAGAGACATGACTTTGCAAAGTCAAGTACTTTTTAAAGGACTCCGATCGAAATTCTTGCTCTGCAGCAAAGATCCAGGTTTGATTAATTTTCTGTAAGCGACCTGACAGCACAGTTTTAAAAGATTAATTAAAACTGAAATGATACTGAACAGGAATTCAACCTGCAGTGACATTACTGGCGCCTTATGGGGCTTTTCATTCCGCCAACTTGTTCCCAAACCCAAACTGCCAGGGGTTTCCCGAGCCTAAAACACGCAACACTGGGAATGTTCCCCTTGCCTCTAGGAAATGAGCGCGGAATTTGGCTAGGAGCCGGGGCAGCTTAGATTGAAATGTGGAGCTGGCTGCTAAACCCTGTGGTGGGTTGCCCCGCTGAAGCCATTGGGGGAGGGAAACACTTGAACTGTTCACGTCCAGCTCATTGGTAACCAACTGGGCTGTGCCAAGGGACCGGAGAAGCCGGGTCTGCGCTGGACCTCTACGCAGTGTCTCGGACCGAGCCTTGGCAACATTTCCCTCTCCTTTCTCTTGTCTTTGAATGCCTTTTTTGCTGGCCGAGCTCGAGCGTTGTAGGGCCTCCTTCACCTTGAACCACCGCGGCGTGCAATGAAAACGAGCGTGTGCGAGATTGTGTGTGCGGTGTCCGGGAGTGTGAGGGGGTGGAGAGTGGGGGGAGGAGACAAGGGAGAGAGGGACTACGACATGACTTTTTATACAGTCAGTGCCAGGGGCAGACGTGTTGTGCGTGTAATTTAGGTGGTGTCTCTAGGACTATATTGTATTTGTTAACTGTTGGGGAATGTGTATTTCTGTGTGTATTTCTGCACAAAATCTCGATCAACTTTTGAAACCTGTTTATTCAATTTGTTTTGTCGTCCATTTTCCAAGGAGCCGCGAGGAGACTAGCTAGCTATTTCAGTTTATCAATGCCTTGCTCTCTTCCCTCTAGCCCCTTTGCCTTTTCCCCTCTCCCCTTTCCTTCCACTTAACTCCAAGATGCCTTCATAGAACTTGAAATTAAGTATAGTACAAATTGGAACTGTAATTAAGAAAACACAATTGGGAAGAGTGCTTGGGGGCTCAACACGAGGGGGGAATGGGGGAGGCAGGGGGACAGGCATGCTACTCTTTAGTAGTCGGCTTCTTCGGTCCCTGAAACCTTGCTCCCCTCTTCCCTCCTAGGGGAGGTCACGACTGTGTCGGCTTGGGGAGCCAAGCGTCAACCACAAAGCTCATTCACTCTCCGATTTCTCCCGAGCGATGCTGAAGGGATCGGCGGGCTTTTTGGTTTGGCTGCAGAGAGCTCGAGGTGAGGTTCATGTTTGTGAGCCAGGGGCCAGTTCTAAGGTTTCTGTACTCCAGTTGCCTTCTCTTCAAGACGAGCCACCCCACGCAAATAGTCTATATCCAGAGGTTGGGGCCTTAGTCCAGAAGGTTCCGGGAATCCCCAGTCTGGAACTCGTCCCTAGAAAGCTGGTCCTGCAGGATATTCCAAGAGCTCTGCAGCCCTTGACAGCGTCTGGGAGTAAAGGCTGTCGTAGGCTTGGCACCCGAGCTTCTCACTTCCCTTCCCCCTTCCTCAAGTCTTTCTACCTCTGTCTCTGGGTTGAGCTTTGAAAGGAGGCAGCAGGCAAGGGCGGAGAAAGGACCTGTTTCCCAGACCCACGAGAGGCTGCACAAACATCCTCCCCACTCCCAACCAAACAACCCTGCTCCACCTCAACCCCCAACCAGAAACAAAACCCTTTGAAGAAGTGTCTCAGGAGCTGACAAAATCCAGAGGAGAAGAAGAAGGACAAAAACTGGGAGGGGAGAAGGGAAAGGGGGAGAAAAGGCAGTGGTACCCCCTCTGGATGCTGCAATGGAACCTCTTTTCCCAGGTAAACCCATACCCAGCAGCTCCTAAAAACGTGAACAAAGAGGTTGGGAAACGCGATCCAGGCTGGGTAGGGGAATCGTGGCGGGCAGAAGGAGGGTAGGGGAGAGATGGGGGTGGGGAAAAGGCAACTCCCCATATTTTCTCCCTCAGCAAAATGATTTAAATCCCCTCCCCCAAACTCCTCACAGAGGCACCGTGCAGCTACAAAACAAGGAAAGACTTGGATTTCTTATTTAAGTGAGGCTTGGCCTCTTCCCTCCCCCTTCTTCCCCGCCCCCCTCGGGGGAGATTGCTAGAGACGGAGTGGGACTCCAGAAGCGTGCTTAGCAATTAACACGCAAGCTTAGCTAGCTGAGTCGGAATCGCGGGGCAGCACCTCCCCCTACAGGTGAAAGACGCATCTACAGCCATTTCCTACTCAACCTTCTCTTAAAGGGGAAGACTCTTTTAAGGTGGAACGGATTTTCCTGAGGAGCTTTTCTATTTTTCCTTTCCCCAGTAGCTTACAGCCCAGTCTACAGCCCCTTCAGTATTCCTCTCTTTATATGTCAGCACACAATCTCTACTCTGAGCTCTTCGCCAGAAACATTTATATTGCTCAGAGGCTGAACCTAATTTTTTCATGTACCACACCATCACTACCTGTAGAGCTTGGTTCGCGGATGCGCAGACATCGATTTAGATAATTACAATAATTGTGTGCCTGCAATCTTCTAGGCAATCGTTGCATTTGGAATAGTGATACATCCTTTTTCTTTAGGCTGAATAAAAAAAAATTAGGAAGAAAGGGAGAGGGGAAGGAGGGAAGGCAGGAGGTAGAGAGAGAGAGAGAGAGAGAGAGAGAGAGAGAGAGAGAGAGAGAGAGAGAGAGAGAGAGAGAGAGAGAGAACCCTGGAAGTGGAAGTGTGCTAATTACTAACTACTAACCACATCCTGGAAGACATATCTCCCTTTATACCTCAGTCAGGAAATCCCGAGAAGGTCCCTCTCTGGTTACCTAGTAATTTCCATTTCCCCTTCATATTCAGTAGTTCACTCCTGTAAAAGTAGGAGGTAAAAGTGGCTGAAGTTTCTGGAGGGCTGAGTCTCTCTCCTTCTGACCCTTCTGCTGGGAACAACTACTGGCCTGGGTTCGCTGATCGGCAATGCAGGGACTAAAGCCCCAGTATCCCAGCAGTTCTCGTAGTTTTTTCTTTTTCTCTTTCTTTCTCTTTATTGTGTATGTACATGTGATAGAAGAATATATGACAATGCAGTCTACAATGGAGGATGGAAGATCCGTTAAGCTAATTTTTAATAATACAGTTTTAAACAGAATAAATGCACGTCTTCGTGAGTTATGCAAAGCCATTGACTCAAGAGAAGTACTCTTCTCTCTAAACTAGAGTTCTGGGGAAAACCAGCTAGATTGGAACTCAAGTAAAAAGCAGAAAACGAAAAAAATCAGCTTAGGTTCCGGCCCTTTTTAGAGCAATTTCCTTTCCTTTCCTTTCACTTGGTCACTCCCTTCCTCTTTTCTGCCGTCCCCCCCCCCCCCATCTCTTCCGAGGTAGAAGAGGAGGTCTATCTCTGTGTCACCCCAGGCTTCTTTTCCCTTGATTGTTGGATAATGCTCTCCTCTCTCTTTGCTTCCACTTCTCCAAGTTTGTTTCTACAGTGACCTAAACGGTGAGCTTTCCCAGCTACAGCTTTCATCCGGAGGGCAGGAAAAATCCTAGGTTTGATCTCCTTACAGTTTTCAAGTCATGTGAGAGGAAAAGCCCGGAAGGACTAGATAGAAGTAGAGTGGTATCAGAGCAAACCTTCGTGAAGTAGGAAAGGTGAGAAGGGAGACTGGCAAACCGCCAGGACTAAGTCCCATTTGTCAGGAGCAACTCCAGCAGCCTCTGTTACCTTGGCCATTCTTCCTCTTACCTACCCCAGTATTCTGAACTCTCCCCCGCTCAGTTTACCTTTGCTGTGGGAACCCTCTCCTAATCTAGCCTGGGGGTAGCCAAAGAGGAGGAGACAGGTACCAGTC
This sequence comes from Monodelphis domestica, assembly GCF_027887165.1. Taxonomy (NCBI): domain Eukaryota; kingdom Metazoa; phylum Chordata; class Mammalia; order Didelphimorphia; family Didelphidae; genus Monodelphis; species Monodelphis domestica. The sequence continues at coordinate 264,286,616 of NC_077231.1, forward strand.
AATATCAGCTAGCTTTGGTCCAGGAGCAGTCGGGTCCTTTTCTCTCCCTCTGCAGTTTCCAACCACAATAAAGGCAAGAAGGGCGGTAACTTTTTAATTGAGAGGCAAGCAAGAAAACCAATCAGACCAACTTCATAGCATTCCTTCTTTACCCCGCTTAATTTACCTTAATCTCCCCAGCGACAAACCCATTTCCCTCCGAGGGAAAAAAAACAAACCCCGTTTTTATTCGATTACTGGAAGACAATTGGAGGTTCAGGCAGAGGGAAGAGCAAGAGAAGCCTCAGTCGTACCTATTACCCCTGCTGTACTGGTGTGTTCGTGTGTGTATGCTGTCAGTGCGTGGTGTTTATCAGCCTCCAGTCCCTCAACTAGGGCCTCCACATCCCCCGCCTCTGATGAGCCCATGTCAGTAGGGGGACGGCACTACAGGCCGGAGATGACCTGGGCTAGGATGGGATTCCAGAAAAGGGACTGGAAAGAAAGAAAACCCAGGCCTGGGAGTTCTGTTGCTGGGCATCCCGGCTGGCCTGAGACGAGATAGGAAGGATTCCCATAGTTAGTCCCAGCAGGCAGGCTAAGCTTTGCTCTCTGGGGCAGCGTGGAGGTTCTTGTAACAGCTTTTTCAGGCCTGTCCAGCTCCCTCCTCCCTTGACCTCTTCACCCCCACTCTCAGAAAGAAACGAAGGCGAGCTGCAGGGAAGGTCTCCCGGGTTGCCGCGAGGATTTCCTGCTTCGCGCGCGTTTAGGCTTTCGCTCCTGGACTGGCTCAGCTCTGGGAGCTACCGCAGGAACTGGGAAGCCAGCCAAAGCTGGTGGCTGCTCGTGGTGGGAGAAGAAGCCCAGTCAGTCCCAGCGAAACGCCAGGTCCGAGTGAAAGTGAGCCAGCAAAAGATTAGCCCCGAGGCCCTAGAGTGAAACTGGCAAAAAAAGGGGGTGGGGACTGGTTCAGAAAACTGATGTCCATCACGTTTGGGGTCTGTTCTGTCTCATGCTCGTCATGTGTAGACAAATATTTAGTAGCCAAATTGTTTAATGAGACAGACAGTATTTCCTTCCTTCTTTAATTTTTTTGTCAAAAGAGAGAGAATGCTTTTCCCTGAATTCAAAACAAAACAAAACAACAACTCAGAGGCAATCCTGCAATGTTATTTAATTCAGAATTATTATTGTTTATTATTTAACTTTCACAGTATTTAGGAGGTGCAAACTTTTCAGAAGAGTTTGTCCTCATGTATTTGAAGTCTAATTCATTTTGCTTTCAAGCAATAGGGTTCTGAAGTTTTAGCAAGGGCAAATAAATGATACTTATGGCTAGATATACATATGTTCACACACAGAAGCACTACATTCACTGTAACCAACCCCGCAGTCAAGAGCCTTATAATAAATAATTCTGTGATGGCTGATTTTTTATAATATTTATTGTCACTGGAGAGAATGGTCCTGAGTTATCTCTCCACTCCCCATTCATAAATCTCATAACAGAGATAAGTCATACTATCCATCTATAGCTCACTCCCTTTCTGGGCTCCTCTCTTTCACACACATGAACACACAAAGTATACACATTATCCACAGATTTTTTTCTAATCATGCCCTAATATATGGTCAGTAAATCAATGCTCATATTTTAACTTTCTAGCCTGTGTTGGAACAGTGTCTATATTGAAGAACTGGACTTGGCCCTTCATTGTGTGGACACTTCATCAGGGATCTTTGGTGAATCAATAAAACACAAGCCCTCGCTGGGAAATTTATTTCCTTTGTGTTTAAAAGAACAACAATTGAGTACAGTGTTAAGAGTATCATTTGTAAACACCAACATGTTTAAAGTAAGAACACTAATTATTTTTCTAAATATTCAGAAATGAAAACTTCATCTGGAATAACTTTTTTTTTTGGAGGGGGTAGAAACTGATTACGGTTCAGTTGGAAAAGAATGAAATAAACAACGTATAATGTAGAAATATTCACCTAACCAACCAAAAAAACAACAACAACAACAACAAAACTCAGTTTAGAAAATATCGGATATGGACTCCATTCATGAATTAGAAAATTCTGAACCACGGGATAATTTAAAACATTTATTTGGCATTTGACAAAACTTGACTGAAAAATTTGTTTTCTGAAAAATAAAAACAATTAGGTTTGAGAAAAATCAATCCTTAATTTTCAGAAACTGAGAAAGCATTTTAATGAGAATGCATTATTGTGATTCTAGGGATAATTGTTATATTTTGTTCAGTAATTTTTATTTATTAAAATTAAGATGAGTCATATCAATTACTTTGATTTGTACCAATATTGGGGGAAAGGGGCAAAATTTAGCTCTCTTCTGAAATAGGTGGGCAGAATAATAGGCACTTAATAACTATTTATTAAGCTAACAACACTTCACAGCATCATACTTGTCAGGAAGGAAAGTCACAATGGCAAGATAAGTATCATATCTCCTATCATATCACAGTCCACAGGAAAATTTCATCATGAATTTTTGGAAATATGCAAAAAAATTTGTTTTTAAAGTTCATTAAGAACATGATGGACTTTGTAGCACTGAAAAATACAATTCTTAGTAAAAAAATATCATGGGGGTTGCAAAGGGATCTCTTCTGAATGACTTTAATAATGTCAAAATGGAAGGTAAGATTTCAATATCAGGCAAGATGTGATGAATTGAAACACAGAACAATGAAACTATTGACAAAACATCCTAACTGACAGACTGAAATTATTATTATTTTTTCTTTCCAGCACAGAGGCAAGCACCCAAAGACATCAGTGCTCATCAGGTCCAGGGTAATAAAATCTCAGAATTGTCCAATGGACTGTGACTGTATTGGGATTGTCAGCTTTAGTGGGTGACAATAGTATTTGCTCTTATTTTAAGGACTTGAGATCTCTAGCCCATCGTAGGGATGGGTGGGGTTTGTGGTGAATTCAGGCCATAGTGGAAAGAAACATATAAAATCAGCATTATTAAAGAAAAAGGAAACCCACAAGTTTTTGTTGTCTGGATTTGGTGTCAGTGAAGAAGTGTTCCTGTGAGCTATTTAGGTGAAATAAATAGAATAATGCTTAAAAGGCAGATGCTCTGACACAATTTTCCCTCAAAGTATCTGATTTCTGACATCCAATAGAAACTGGGAATTCAAGTTAGTATTAGAACCTGAATTTGTTCTGCCAGAGTGAAAATTGGTTTCATTAGGCATCAGGCACAGAACTCTTTTACTGAACAGACTATAGCTGGAGATATGATATTTCCAACTAGCTGAAATAATGAAGTCTTGACTAATGCTGGGTGTGCTTTGGAAAACCATCCTGGTGGGTTTTAATTTTTTTTTTTATTGAAGTTCTCTAATTTTACAGTCCTCATAAACCTAAAGCAAGTCTAATGAAGGTCAATGGAGAGGCAGGAAAAAAGTCTAATAAGTGCTACTTTGGAGCTAACACAGTTTAGATAAGTTAAAATGTGAAATATTCAATTATATGCAGTTGTAAGGTTTGTTTTGTGGACATTTTATTACTCAACCCACACTTTCCCACACTCCTTTCTCTCATCATGGATTTGCAGTGCTATGGGGAAAAGCCTCCTGAAAGCAGTGATATATTAGTCAGCTATACTATCCAAAGATCTTAAATGCTAGCATATAACTGTTTAAATCAAGGCTGAACTAAAAAAAAAAACAACCCACAATTTTTTTTATCACATATTTGTGTATGTTGGATAATACATTCTGTCTAGTACAATAGCAGTCTTGAGAAGTGGGAAAAATTATGCAAGCCTCCAGAAAGATATGATAATTTATTAAATATAAGAGGGAATTAAATAAATCCATCATCCATAATACACACATGGATTTATATATACAAAGATAACAATCTTTCCAAAATGAAAATAACAAATTGCTTACAGGAAGATCCAGACATGTCTCTTCATTTGAAAATATTTGATCCCAAGGAGACAGTATCTATCACCAAAGAGCTCCATGAACATTATCAGAAAAAGAAATTGATATTAATGAGAAGTCTGATTTTTACAGCCAATATAACAATATGGAAACTCCCAAATTCCACCTTTAAGTTTATCTTAGGAAGCTATTTTTAAAATCTTATTTCCCTTGTTGGCAGATAATGTACCAGTTTGTTTTTTCTGCCATTTATTAATTCTCTTTCTGGGAGACTAGGAGGTTTTGGAGCTTGATGGGGCCACGTTTAAGCAAATATTACAATGTTAGCTCAAGTTAAAAGTTCCAATCTCAGTGAGAATGCTTGGCATCCATAGTAACTAACTCGGCAGACATCTACAGTGCAACCCAGATAGCTTAGCTCTTATTGTCTTCCACCCTTCATTCTAGATTTCATCCTGAGGAGTCCCTAAAAATTTGACTAGTTTGAACTATATGGTTTAAGCCAAGGAAATGAAAAGATATACATTCTTTACATACATTAAACTTCAGTTAAGCTTAATGCAAAATTTATTTTTTGACCTAAATTTAAAAAAAAATATTTAATTCTTTTTTTAACTCACTCTATCTCCCCAACAACTATTTTTGACCATTATAGCCCTTCCTTATAACAAAGTATCATTTAGCAAAGTAAACCATCACACTGATCATATCTGAAGCATGACTATTGCACCTGTAATTTTCCACTTTTCTCCTTAAAAAATACCATCTGATTCTATTTATCACTGCATTAGTCAGAGTCATCTTCTATACAATTAAACAAATAGTGTTATTTAAAAAACTTTTTTAATTATGAAAATACATTAGACATATAATTGGACTGGTTATATCAGGTAGATAGCTTCCTTGAAAGTTTGCCTTTTGGGTAGAATCTCTAGAGTACATTAGGCAACTTTAAAGGTTCTGAAAAATGTCTCCTTCGATCCCAGAAATTTTTTGAGCAACAGAGAAAGCCTTTTCCATTAAATCAAAGATATCCAAATTTTTTTGGGAGAGTTTTCCTGAAAATCATGCCAAATGCTTCACATCAGTGCCCAACTCTTCTCAGGGTTTTTTTTTTTTTTGGATGCAAAAGAGATTGCATTGCTCCTATGGGAGTCTTGCTCTTCCTATCACGCATGGAAAAAATGCATAGGCAGTTCCAGGAGTGTTGTCTCTGACAGCATGTCTCAGGAGACTTATATTCTTGGTGGCAAATTGCCAAAATAAGTAGGAAAGAAAAATTGCCAAGTCGACTAAGCTTTAGCATCTACAAAATCTTGCAATAGATAATAAGAAAGTCAAAAGAAACATGCTAAATTAAAAGATCCAGAACTGTAGTAAGTGCTACTTAGAGAGAATTGATACCTACAACAAAATGGGAGAAGTGTTTTAAGAGCTTTGTTTTGCAAAGCCCTTTTATAACAGCTGGAAACAACTTTGCTTATTTTCAAAATTGTATTTTCCCCAGCTTTTAGAAATCAGAATCAATTGATCAATTATGAATTACATTTAACTGAATTATATAAACAAAAATATAAATTCATCATAATATTGGTCTTATTGGCTCAATATTTTTTAATCTATTGTTGAAATAGAAATCTTTTGGCAAATATGGCTAGTGTATAGAAGTCTAATGCAACCTTTTGAATGATTATCAAAAATTGCTATTAATTAGGGTCTGTAAGATTTCTAACTAGTACACATGAAACCATCTCATATTCAAGTAAATATTAAAAAAATATGTTCCTTAATTTCTGTGCTTCCTTTATCCAGTTTGCCTATGTGCTTGCTTTTTTTTACTATGTAGATTGTTGTGATATTCTATTACAGATCTATTCTGATTCCTTGTCATGTAACTGGGTTCTTTCAGGTGATAACAGCAAAATCCAAGCAAGCTATGTGGTGCTAGATGTGTTGGTCATTCATTTCTGACTCTTGGTAACTCCATTAGGGATGTTCTTGGCAAGGATCCTGGAATTACTTGCCATTCCCTTCTCCAGTTCATTTAAAGATAAAACTGAGACAAACTAGGGTCATACAGCTAGTAAGTCTCTGAGGTCAGATTTGAACTTGGGTCTTTCTCACTAGCCTTAGAGCCTCATCTACTATGCCACTTAGCTGTCTTTGATAACAGATGGGAACAAAATGATATAGTTGTCAAGGAAACAAAGACCATACCTCTTCTCAAACTCAAAGCTCCTGTGATACTTTCTCAGTAAGAATAGTACAGGGATCAACTTTTTTTTCACAGGCAGATGCCTATTCATTATTAAATAAACTGAGAGTTTCAAAGAACACTTTCCTTCATCATCACCATGGTTGCCTTCATTTCCACCATACCAGAGGTTTTAAAGTACATTTAATATGAGATAAAAACAATATAGTATAGGGCTATAGAATCTCAGAGTTGGAATGAGTTTTGGAGGTCATTCAGTTCAATTCCTGTTTGATGCATAAATTCCCTCTCTACAGTATCTGTACTCAGGGAAGCAATGGGGTAAAATAGAAAGGGCTATTGATTTGGCATTCAAGGTGAGTAGAGATCTGGTTGAATTTTAGATGAACTACTCAACATCTGTGTGACCCTGGATAAGTAATTTTTTCTTGGTGGGTCTCTTTCCTGACCTGTAAAATGAAGGGGGGGTATACTACATATGTCACCTCTGAGATCTCATCCAGCTCTAATTCTATTATTTTATCATTCTTAATTTTAGTTGTATGCCATAATGGAGTAGTCTCAAAACTTTTTTGATTGTGTACTGCTTTTAGGAAAAAATTTGTGGGCATGTGACCTCAATATACACTTATTTATACATTATATACATGTAATGTTGTACTCATGTATTTCATATACTTAAAAAATAAAAAGAATAAGATGATAAAATAGCAAACATTAAAAATAGTTTTTATTTTATTTTTAATAGCATAAAATTTTGGCTCTTACTAAATAGAAATTATTATTATTTATGTTTGCGTAATAACATTCTAATTGAATAGACATTATTATTTTTGAAAAGTATACCTGTGTGTCCTGCGTGATAGAGAAGATTTATAAACAATTATTTTTAATAATAAATTATTAAATTAATTTGATCAATGTAGTTAGCCAAATAGGTTAGTTTCAATTTTTTCCTAGATGCTTTTTTATTGGAAGAAATATAATATAGCAAATAATAGGTTATAACAATTAGTAAATATATCATCTTTCTATCAGGTTTCAGGTTTCTATGTAGGCAAATTTTTACTATATACTGCAAAAAAAATCAAAACCCACACCCCAAATTCTCCAACAATAATCTATCCTTTCTTTATATGATTCTACTTAATGGATATGATCATACTTTATTTTCCTATTTCTATTTAAATATTTCAGTTGTATTTTTATATGTGCATGAGAAGTAAGAAGACCACTGTGTCAGGACCATAGACACCTGGAAGAAGAATATTGTATAAAAAGATTGGAAAGGTAGGTAGTGGTTAGGTTGTGTGAGAAGCTTTAATTTCAAGAAGGGGAATTTGTAGTTAATCCTAGCATCAATAGGGAGACATTAGAGTTTATTAAATGGGGGTGATATGATCAGATATTGCTTTAGAAAAATTAGTTTGGCAGGTTTGTGGAGGATAGATTAGAATGAGGAAAGACTTGAAGCAAGGATACCAATTAAGAGGCCATTAAGATATTCTGGGTAAGAGATGATGAGGATCCAAGAATCAGAGTTTTGACTGTGTGAGTAGAGTGAAAGGGATGGATTGGAGAGATTTTGTGGTCATAGAAATGACAACTACTTGGATATGTGGAATTGGTCAAAGTTAGGAGTTAAAGGTATATAATTTCTACCATCAATGGTGGCTCCCTGAAAAGAAACAGGGAAATTTGAAAAGGAGGGTGAATGTTGGGGAAAAGAAAGGTAATAAAATCTTTGGTGTAGGTTGCTATCCATCCATGCCTGCTCATCTGTGCTGATCCCTCTATCTTAATCTAAATGAAAAGCAAGAAGACAATTTTCTCAAATTGTGATTAGCTATTGCATCGGTCAGAGTTTTTTATGTCTTTCAAAGTTGTTTTTCTTTACAATATTGTTATTATAGAAATTATTTTTCTGATTCTGCTCACTTCATTCTATATCGGTTTATGCAAATCTTTCTGAGTTTCTCTGAAGCTGTCTCATAATTTCTTTAGGCATGATAATATTTATGTACTGTATTGCATTCATATACAATAATACCATATCATATTCATATGTTATAACTTGTCCAGCCATTCTCCACTTGGCAGGCATCCCCTTAGTTTCTAGTTCTTTGCCAATAAAAAGAGCTACTATAAATACTTTTATAAATGTAGGTCATTTTCCTCTGATTTTTGTGAGGAACAGTGTGCCTAGTAGACCTATCACTGAGTCAAAGAGTACATCGTTTAGTGACTTTTGGAGTTCACCAAATTGCTTTTCAGAAACAGTTGTACCAGTCCCCAACTCCATCATTCGAATGTCTATTTTCCTTTTGCCCTTTCTAGGCAACTTTCTAAGATTTTAAGTAGTAGGATAGGTGCTGATCTGTATTGGCAGGGAGAATTCCTCCCTCAGAATGCCTGATGAAATCACGGGTCTAGTTAATAAACAAAAAAACAAATAAACCTAACCCGGACATTCCTATAACCATTTACAGAGAATTTACAAAGAACATAATGTTTAACTCAACTTATCAGAGCAATTTTGTGAGTTAAGTATTGTTATCTCCAGCAGTCCTAATCCCCCAAAAGTTTTTCTGTAAAGAATCTATCTCCATATGCTTTTCACTTATTGATAGATACTAGATCTGCCATCAGAAATGCTGAGTCCCTCTTTTACATACGCATTTATTAAATATTTGATAATAATGATGATGGATTCATAAATCTTTTCCAGGTTAAACACCTACAATTTCACTCAACCTATTCCTTGGAGAATATGACTTCAAGTTATAATTATTAGTGCCTCTCCAAAAAAATTCGGGGGAATCCTGATAGTGGAATGCATTTTTAAGTCATTTGAACCTTAGTTCAAATCTCAGCTCTTCCATTTGCTATATGTGTGGCCTTTGAGAAGTCATTTCTCCCTCTCAGGACCTTAATGTTTTCATCTATAAAGTTAGTTGGACTAAATGACCAGGTTTGAAATTATAATCCTGTGAACTCATAATTCATTGAAATATGTCAGATGTAATACAAACAGGACAGATTATGGCGAAACCATTATCATTCTTTTTTTCCTTGATAATATGCACTACTAAGTCACTAATTATTATTTATTTCCCCCCCCCCAATTTAATAAAATGCTAAAATAACTCCCTTCCTGTTGATGTTAGAATCTGGGTGGGAGGGTTTCAGGGAGAAAGTTGAAAGAAAAAATATTTGTATCATACTCAGGGTTACATGTCACCATCTTTTGGGGTCAGGCAGTGAAACACAGTATTAAGAAAAATCATATATCAGGGACTAGAGCAGAAGTTCTTAAGCCCTGAGCTCATAAACAGATTTCAAGAGGCTAGGAACTTGGATAGGACAAAAAATTACATCTTTATTTTCCCTAAGTGAAATTTAGCATTTCCTTGAATTATAAATTTTTAAAAAATTCCAAGAAGGGGCTTGTTGGTTTCACCAGTCTACCAAAGGGGTCTATGACTCAGTGATCTAGGGGAAGGGAACTTTAATGAAAAAAGGAAGTGATGGCAGGAAGTATTTGGAAGGGATTATTCAACAGTTCAAACTGCAAGTTAACTGAGTCACGCAGGATTTTGTGTGATACCCTTCAAGTATACAGTTTACTTTGTATCCCTCAGTTGCCTCACTGTGTCGTAAAACATTGCTGCTTACTGCAAACTGATTTATGGGCCAGATTGCTTTTGTCAGGGTTCTGTGACCACAGACAGCCAGGTTCCCAGGACCTCTGGCAAAGGCATGCCTGAGAGAATCGGGAAGGACTTGGAAGGTATTTTCAAAGATACATTTGTCACCAACCTTATTCCATCTTCGCCTGGTCCTTTGGTGTCCCTAGGGGAGTGAATTACACAGCCTAATACACAAGACATTTCCCAGGGACACAGACAACACAGGGGAATCCAAACAGACATACAGGGCATCGGATACCTCAGAGCCAAATTGTTTTGCCACAAAAACGCCTCACCTGATCTTTGTTCTCCATCTCCCCAAAACACAGAGCTTCAGCCCAAATACCAACTCCTGAGACCTGCTGCTCTTTTTCTACCTGTTATAAAGCCACAATGTAGCAAAGAAACTAGTGTTCTCTTTTGGGCAATTAGCAGCAACTATTGTCTCCTTTCCTTAGAGCTCAACTGCCCTGCCTTCCTCATTTAGATAGTAATATGGAATTGCTCTATTTCTGAATCTTTCTGGGAAGGATCATGAATCGGAGCTGATTTTACTTATTATATCTTTATATTATTCGACCTCTCCTAGACCCTTACTTTTCTTCCATAAACCTTTTACTACATCCTTACTGACTCCCTATTATCTCATCCTCCACAAGATTTGTTCCAAAAATCTTCTTCCCTAAACCTTTCCCTAATTTATTAACAATTAATTTATTAAACCCCCACAATTAATACTGGATGACCTAGTTTTCTACTTCACTGGGAAGATACAGGCATCCATGGTATATTCTTCAGTCCTGGCTTCTCCCTTCTTCGAATCTTATCATTTTCACCCTCTCTTTTCTCATTCTCTTTGATTACAGTGGAAGAAGTATCTCCCCTACTTTTTCTCTCTAAAGTTAATCTCTCTACCTGAACTAGTAACTCATTCCTTTCCCCTCTGCTAGGATCTTGCTCTCCAAAGAAGAGACAAGGGGAGCAACAAAAGTGGTACAGTAGATAGAGCAGCAGGATAGGACATGGATTCAAATGTGACCTTAGACACTTCTGAGCTGTGTGACTGTGGGCAAGTCACTTAATCCCATTTGCTTAGCCCTTGCCCTTCTGTCAGGGTTGTTACTAAGATAGAATGTAAGGGTTTAAAAAATAAAAGAGATAATTATGTGGCACCAGGAGTCAGGAAAAACTCAAGTTCAAATTTGGCCTCACTTTTTCATCTATAAAATGGGGATAATATTAGCACCTCCCTCTCTTGTTATTATGAAGATACTATTTGAAAATCATATTGCAAACCTTAAAGCACAATATAAATAGTAATTACTATTGTTGTCACCAAGATTTCTCCAGCTCACACTCAGGTACAATTTTCTCTCTATCTTTTTTTAAAATTTAAATTAATTTATTTTATCAACTTAGAACATTATTCCTCCCCTCTCACCTCTACCCCCACCCTTCCCGTGGCTGATGTGCAATTCTACCGGGTATTACATGTGTCCTTGATCAGAACATTGGTGTTTGCATTAGGATGTTCATTTAGAGACTACATCCCTTACCATATCCCCTCAACCCATGTATTCAAGCAGTTGTTTTTCTTTTCCTCTCTGTCTTCAAGCATGCTCAGGTCCTAAAATACTCCTTCCTTAGACTCCTGTACCCAATCAGCTACCTTGTTATCTTTAATTCACTCAATTTAGACATTTTTGAAAAAGTAATGTACTGGGAAGATGGAGGCTATGCAAGGTATATTCTCTCAGTCCTGGCTTCTCCCTTCTCTAAATCTTATCCTCTTCCCCAACTCTTTTCTCATTCTCTTTGGTCACAGGAGAAGTATCTCACATACTTCTCTCTAAAGTTAATCTCCCTACCTGAACTGTTGACTCATTCCTTTCTGTCTTGGTGCCTCCACACTGGCAGTGTGCCTCTACTGGAATAAATGAATCAGTAAAAAGGCATTTATTAAGTTATTTCTATGTCCCAGGCATATGCTTGGAGGCAGCTAGGTGGCTCAGTGGAGAGAGACCTGGGCTTGGAGTCAGGAGAACCTAAATTCAAATCTGATATCAGAAATTCACTAGCTGTGTGACCCAGGGCGAGTCACTTAATCTACTAGAGAAGAAAATGGCAAACTATTCCAGTATCGTTGATAAGAAAACTCCATGAATGTTATGGAGAGACATGACTAAACATGGCATATACTTAGCATGGGAGCTACAAATACAAGCAAGCAAGATAGTCTCTTGCCAGTCTTGCATTCTAATAGGAGAAGATAAACAAGAATTAGAAAGTGTGTGGGGATCAGGCAAGGTAGCATGGTTTGTAAATGGCTGAAAATGACCCTGGTGGTCCATTTCTGGACAAGATAATGGGAAAGTCTAGGGTCTAGGGCCTGGGGGTAGGGCAGAGTTTAATTCTGATGGGAAGAGGAAGAAACCAGAGTTCAGGGAGTATCCTGTGCATTCTTAAATAAACTCTTCCTGATTCGTATGTCGAAGTAGTATCAAGAGTCTTTTTGCCCTAGGTTGGTGCATTTTTTTTTTAAATCCTTACTTATTAGAATCAGTATTGTGTATAGTTCCAAGGCAGGAGAGCAGTAAGGGTTAGGCAATGGGGTTAAGTGACTTGCCCAGAGTTACACAGAGTTGGTGCCTTTGTAAAAGCTGCCAAGTCCTTTTCCTCTTTAGTATAAAAATGTAAGCCACAAAATTAAGGTCATTTTTGGCCAATTTGTAGTTCTGAGAGAGTTGACTGGTTAGGTCTCATGAATGTTGTAGCATGTTCCAAATCAATTCAAAAGGTCACCAGGTGACCAACTACTTCTTAGAGTGGTACATCTTTCTTCTATGGCCTTTTTTTTTTATTATCAACGAATTATAAATAGGCAAGTTCCATGGGACCAAGAGCTATGTCCCTTTCCCTTAAATCCAGCATCTAGCTGATATATTGTAGACAGAATTTGGGTAAGCCTCGGACCAAATGACCTCTACTATCTTTTCCTCTCAGGGTCCCCAGCCAATTAGTAGGGTGGAGGACATTTCCAAGCAGCATACAGAATACTACTTATAGGTCTAGACAAAAAATAAAAAATAACGTGAGATCAGACAAGTGATCTGATTTTATTCCTTGTACCATGTATCTCTATGCCACAGATCCTATTATATAATAGTATTGCTAAACTTTGCATTTGGGGACTTCTAAAATCTTGAGGCTATATGCAGCTGCATCATTTATTTAAACCAAGTCTGCAAGTGTTCATGTGTGTGAAAGTTTTATTTTTTTCTAACATTTTTCCTCCTTGAATCCAAGTGACAGATAATTCAAGGAGGTTCATTCCAAAGTTTTTTTTTTTTCTAAGCTAATAAAGCAGACAATAATAGTCCATAGCCAGGGGAAATCTGCAAAGAGAGTCCAAGGTCTTACCTCATCACTTAAAATGAACATACCATGTTTCAAGAAACCGTGTCACTCACAAGAATGTTATGAGGATGGAGGGAAAAAGTTCATGGGAGCATTTTCAGTACTTTAGAAGCAAGTTCCTGTAGAAATCCAAAGAATTAAAAAAATACTTGAATCTCATTTGGTGAGAAATAAAAAGTTAGTCCACAAAATACACATGAGAATAGTTTGGATGTTCACTGTATTTCAAAATAGACTTTCGGTTTTTCCTTTCTAGATCCTCTTGTTTCATTTCTGTCAATGCATGTCAGTTGCCAGAGGAATTGATTTTATTTATCAAATCATGAAGGATGATGGGTTTGTTGGACATCAATGAATTATAACTAGGCTTTTCCTTGTTATAACTCAAATATGATAGGAGTCATTTTTGTAATTAGTTAATGACATCTTTATTAGAAGAAGGAAGGTTCTTTAGCAATCTAAAGCCTTTCAAAATAACCACCAACCAGTAAATCTGGGGAAGCATTCCATTACACAAAATGTTTGTCAGCCACAGACATCACTCTCTCAGACCTCGCATACTTTAGGGGTTGAAACATTACAGGTTGAGCCTCCGTGCAAGGTTTGGGGAAGCTTGAGTCAAATCAGTTCAGCTGTTTTTGGATTAAATGAGTATGAAAAAAATCCACTTTTCCTACCGTAAAAAAAAAAACCAAAACTCCAGTGACCTCGCTTTGCCCTCAAATAACTCAAGAAATGGCTGAACATAAAAACTTCAAACTTTACGTATTCATAGTCCTCCAAGGAATACAATCCTTGTTAAGTTGAAAAAAAGCCTAGTATTTTTTGAGTTAGAGAGTTCTAACATTACATGTTTGCACATGCTCTGTATGTAACTCTTAGCTGGTTGCTGAAAATTGATATAGGACATTTATAGTACATGAGTAAATGGTGGTTTGTTACTTATTGATTATGTCACATTACTTATGACATCATATGGAATTGTGTGCTGTTAGCTTTGTATCAAAACCAAAGTTTTTCATCTGTTATGAAATATCAAAACAAAGGTTAGACTTTGAAATCGCAGAGGTTATGAACTAACCCATACAGTAGCTGCCCGAGTTAATGATCATCTCTTAGTCACCTGACAGTGACCTAGGCACTGTGACATGCAATTCATATTTACCATTCAGTCAAAAGCTGTTGTCCAGGGGGCAGCTGGGTAGCTCAGTGGATTGAGAGCCAGGCCTAGAGATGGGAGGTCCTGGGTTCAAATCTGACCTCAGACACTTCCCAGCTGTGTGACCCTGGGCAAATAACTTGACCCCCATTGCCTAGCCCTTACCACTCTTCTGCCTTGGAGCCAATACACAGTATTGATTCTAAGATGGAAGGTAAGGGTTTAAAAAAAAAAAAGCTGTTGTCCACAGACTTCCACGTCATTGTCTTTCCTTCCTCAGTGAGTTTGGTGTCTGACTCACAATTTTTCTACCCTTTTAAATTCCTACCCTCCCATTAGGGAATTCAACATATATATATATATATATATACCCTCCCTCAAACACCCTTAACACGCAGTTCCTCAACCTACACACTTCCCATGATCTACTCTTCTACCCCACCACAGCCTCACGCAAAGATGGTCATATCCTTTCATCTTGCCATTATTCACAAATATACTACTTCCATGTTCAAGAATTTTGAAATCCTCTTCTCTCTCTACATCAGGTCTTCTAAATCTTTTTTATCTTCTTTAGATCTCTTGTCGTCCCCCCTTTCTTCAGCCTCACAGGTGTGGATCTTGCCTTGTATTTTATAGGAAAAATTGAGGATGTTAGCATGAGCTCTCTCTTTTACTTCTTTCTCCTCATATAACTCATATGACTTCTGCCACTATTCCCTTTGTCAGCCCTGTCTCATATAAAGATTGGCCTTACTGCTTACCAAGACTAACCCTTTTACCTTCACCAGTGATCCCATTCTATCCAGTCTCCTCCCACAGATTTCTCCTTTGGTTAAGTCCACTCTATCATTTATTTTCAATCTCTCCCTGTCTAGTGGCTCCTTCTCAACAACCTACAGACATTCCCTTGTCTCTCCAATCCTCCAAAAACTCACTTGATCTTTCCATACCCACTAATTATCTCCCTATATCCACTCTGCCCCTTGTGACTAAACTCCTTGAAAAGGCCATCTATAATAGGTACCTTTATTTTCTCTCCTCTTATTCTCTTCTTAACCCCTTACAATCTGGCTTCCAATCTCATCATTTCACTAAAATTCTCCCTAAATTTACCAGTGGCTTCTTATAATAGACAAATTCAATGGCTTTTTTTTTTTACCCAAGTCAAAAAGCATTTATTAAGTGAATCCTATGTGTGAAGTACTCTGCTTAAATGCTGTGGATACAAAAGAGAGGCGGAAAAACAGCCCCTGTTCTCAAGGAGCTTCCAGTCTAACATGCAGACAACTATGTACAAACAAGACAGATACAGGATAAATTGCAGATAATCTCAGAGGGAAGGCACGAAGATTTTTTTTTTTTGAGTTGTCAATTCTTTTTTTCAATGGCCTTTTAAAAATTCTCATTCTCTTCAACCTCTGTGTAGCCTTTGATACTGTTGATCATCCTCTTCTCCTTGATTGTTTCTTCTCTTTATGTTTTTGGTACCCCACTATTTCCTGATTCTCCTTATACTGTACTATCCTAAGTACCTACTCTTTGTTTCAGTTACACTAGACTCTTTGTTGTTCCAAGAACAAGATACCCCATCTCTTGGATCCAGGCATTTTCTTTGGCTGTTCTCTATGACTGGAAAAATTCTCTCCTCATCTCTGCCTTTTGGCTCCTTTGGTTTCTTTTAAGTTTCCACTATAATTCCACTTTTTACAATAAGCCCTTTCCAACCTCTCTTAATTCTAGTATGTTCCCTCTTAATAATTTCCTATGTATTCTGTATATAGCTTGATTGCATGTTGCCTCCTATATTAAAATGTAAACTTATTGAGGTCAGGGACTCTCTTTTGACTCTTTTTGTATCCTAAGTACTTAGTACAGTGCTTAGTATTCAGTAGGCATTTAATAAATGTTTATTGATTGACTCCTGCCAATTCCATCCTCTGATTGGCTGGTTCTTTCAAAACTCTCCATTTTTAGGAAAATGTTCAAGTCAACTATGTCTTCATTCTTCTCCAAGTTACACTCCTAATTTTCTCAACTTTTTCTATGATGCCCCACTGGCCTGAGTACTTTCTCTGGTATCTTATTCTTCTGACTTTTCACAACTCACAAGATGATAGCATATAATTTCCTTCACCTAAAATGACAGAAGGCAGGCAAAAAAACCCACGAGATTCATTTATTCATGGAGCAACATATCAGCTTTGGATGTAGAGAAAGCCTGAGTCCTCTTACATTATATTATTGCCTCTCACTAGCTATTATTAACTAAGAAGAAGTCCAAAGAAAACCAAAGAAAAGAAGTCCAACCAAGAAAAGAGACTAAGGCTAAGTAAGACTTTTGGGGAGATTCTTTCATTTGTAATTCTATAACTGCAGTCAATCAAAGAGACTTCCATTTACCATGTGGTTAACTAACTGGAACCAGTTATGAAATGTTTGCATGTACTCCAAAATCTCTTCAAAGCACTTATACATTATGACAACTTTCCCAGAAACAGGCTTCTCAACCTCATCCACATAGAGAAATGCATTGTCTGAGTGTACTGATACACTTAGGACTAGGTTTATTGGTCAGTTTTATAAGCATGATATTAGAAATTGGGTCTTGTTATATTAGTTTACAGAAAAGAAGTAGAGAAGCTGTTGATTGCTGTTTTTATAAATTGTTTTAACTCTGAGAAGACCAAAGAAAGACTTGGTCTTTGGTTTGGACTCTGAGTCTACTAAGGCTCAGAGTCCTAACTTGGTTCTTGCTAAGGCTCAGTCAGCTAACCTTTGTTATTTTTATAACTTGGAGATGAAATCAAGAATATAAGGATAATAGTATTAGTTTATTTAGAATAGTAAAAATATGAGTTGGACAGATCAGGAAGGATCAGGGTATCCTGTGGAAACAGAAGTGGTTCCTTGGGGAACCAGGGAGGTTTTTTTTGGGTAGAGTTAGAATCCTTTAGAGTTAGAAGTCCTTTTTATTCTTTTATATCCATATTCTCAATAAAGATTTTGTTTTTTATAACAAGAATCTCTTTGGCATCTTTGTGCCTGGCCCTGAAAGTTCACTTATAAGCTTTATTTCACTTGTATAAATTGAAGATACTTTGTAAGCACAGCAAGCAGAGTATCTAAATCAGTTTATAATCCATAATCAATCCATTGCCTTATTATTTTTACAGTGTGCCTTTTATTTTTATAGTCTCCTGTTACATAAAGATTTGTTGAAAGAGATGGGGCAAAATGTTAAAAACATTAGATGATTACAGCGTTCTCTCCCAGATCATGCTAGACTAGATCATAGGACCATATATGAAATTTAATAGGCATAAATGTAAAGTCTTAGACTTGGGTTAAAAAAGCAATCTCATGAATAGAAGCTTGTGTGGTATAACTAGACAGCAGATGATTTGGAAAAAAAGAACTTAAAGTTCATTATGAATTATTGAATTATGCATCATTAATAACCAAGAAAGCTAATGACAATCTTAGTTTTTGTTGAGGGACATAGCTTTGGGAAATAAGGAGTTTTGGGAAATAATCCTGATGTACTTTGCTCTCACCCCCCCCCCCCCATCAGACAACATCTGCAATTTAGATATCATGATGTTTTAGATTCTACTGATACCCTAAATTAATCCAGGAATATAAATTATCTAATCAAATCCTACAATGGTCCACATCTACTCAGCAATTCCCATGTAATATGTCACTGGTTATAGCCCTCAATGATTTACCTCTACCAACATAATTTATGAAAGTGTTTACTCAAGTAGATATATATATTTATGTTCATATACATAATTATGCTTGTATACTTAGCACATATAATACTTTAAAAACCAGTTGGATGGTATAGTATATATAGTGTATGATATATTTTATAAATAGAATACATAAATTCACAAGGTTCACCCCATGACTTTAACCCCCATTCTGTTCCCAATTCACGTGTTACATACTAGTCTTTGACATACCCATTCACTTTCCAGATCTACCTTCCCAAGTAGCCAGGAGGGCAAAATTACCAAGTTCAGTTGACAATTCAGCTCCCACATGGGAATGTGTCAAGGAGCTCCACCCCCTCAATGTCTTTCCTTCTAAGATTACCTTGTATTTATTAATATGTATCTTCTATATGCATATATATGTATTACATATATATGTTACCCTCCATAGGAAACCCTGTTTGCCTCAATTTTCTCATCTGTAAAATGAGCTTGAGAAGGAAGTGACAAACCACTCCAATATCTTTGCCAAGAAAACCTCAAATGCGGTTAGGAAGAGTCAGACATGACTGAAAATGACTGAATAACAGCAACATCTTTCATCAGAATGTGCATTCCTTGAGAGCAGAGACTTTTTATTTTTTTCTTTGTATGAACACCCCATGGTGCCTGACACACAGAAGGCACTTAGTAAAAGCTTGTTCATTTGTGAGATAATTATTGTGATGTGGGAAATGATAAGGGTGTTAGTTTCAGAAAAATATGGTAAGACTTTATAGGAACCGATGCAAAGTGAAACAAGAAGGATTGGGAGATCATTGTGTACAGTAACAGCAGTGTCATAATGATGATCAACTGTGATAAACTTGGCTACTCTGATCAATACAATGATTGCTTGCCTTCTCAGTGGGTGTAAGAGAGTGAGATGGAGGGAAAGAATGCGGAATTCAAAATTTTAAAGGAAAAGAATGTCAAAAATCAATAAATTACATATACACATATTTTAAAATGAAAGTTTATTTGTGAATGCTAAAATAAAAAGATGCCTGATGTCAACCAGAGCCAGACATACTGGGGCAAATGGTGAAGTATTCTGAGTTTGTTTTTCCTTTCCCTATCTCACAGATTCCCTTTTCCCTCTGACTTCAATGATCTCTCAATAATGGGTTTCTTCTGAGTCTGCTTGACTGATTCACTATCTCTCACTCTTTCTGCTCACTAGAGAGTCTAGCTCCCTAACAGACAAAAGGTGATTGTGATATATTGTCTTGGTAGGGTCCCAATGACTCTTTGGGACTATTTTTAAAGACTGCTACATGGCCTAATCTTTCAACTAATTGGTAATGACATCAGTCTTTTATCTTGTGTGTTTCCTGCATACCGAGATTTCATAACAGAACTCCACCCATTTTCCAAGTTTTGTTGGTTTTTTCGTTTTAACAAATGCATATTTACTTCATAAAGTATCATCACAAATATACAAACTTACTCCCCCAACACATGGGAGGCATTATTCTCTTTCCCTGTCTCATCTTAGTTAGTCTTTAAGGAGGGGAAGGAGATCATGCTCTTAGCTTAGCTCTTTTCCTATAGAGTTCTAGTTTCAAAGCCAAAACTCTAAGAACAAGAAATATAAAGTCATAAAATAAAAAGAAATTAGATGAGAAAAGAAGAAGATACTAGAGACATCTGTTGGTTCATTGAATAGAATACTGGGCCTGGAGTGAGGAAGACATGAATTCAAATCCTGATTCACTTATTAGCTGCATGACCATGACAAGTCACTTAAGCTCCGTTTGCTTCAGTTGTCTAAACTGTAAGTCAGAGATAATAATAGCATCTACCTCTTAGATTGTTATGAGGATCAAATGAGATCAAATGTGTGAAAATACTTAGCATGGAATCTGGCACACAGTAGGTACTAAATAAATGCTTATTCCCTTCCCAATCCCCTTTCCCCAACATCTTCCCAAAGACAAGAAGATCATTCAGATACACCAACACTTCCAAGCAGTCAGCATCTCTAACTGCTTTCTCCATAAGTCACTGAAAAGGGGTAGAAGCCTCTAAGATAGTCTGGGGTATCTATTCAAGCAATAGGATCCTGCTTGGCAGATGACAGTTGTCTTTTCTTTGTCTTCCTTTGTCACAAGAATTTGATAGTAGCCACTGAACAGTTCTAATAGGGAAAACCACTGGCTGCTTGGCAAATAGTCGAGGACATATTGAAGTTATGTTATTGTCTACTTCCTAACTGTATGCATCTCAGAACTTCCCTTTCTTCTATAGCACTTCTATGGGTAGACTCTGTATTGTCACTGATCCATAATTCCTTTAAATGATTTTTGAGGTTTTCCATCTCAGAGAGGGTAATCTTTCAGGATTTCACCTGAAGAGGCTGGCAATCCTTGAGGTAGATTCTGTGTATTGTTCCACAGACACCCCATATCCCATTTATGAAGTAAGAACAATCCAGTCTGCAATATTACTTTAAAAATATTTTAAATTCTGGTCTTAAAACATCAAGAAAGAATATTTCTATGTACATAGCAGAGCACAAAAGAGGATTACACATGAAGCTATCAGTTTCCATTTTATATTGCTTGCTTTAAAAAGTTTATAATTTATTGTACATAATGCTTTCATAATTGTCCTGCTTGTTAATGCTTTTCCTCAAATCATCCTTCTATTCCTGAGACACGGAAGATTCCCTGATGCCAAATATCTATGGATCCTGGTTAAGGTGGAGGAGTTGTTCCTTCTTCAATGTTCTTTTTCACTGCTGACTTTTTATATGTTGTATGACCTTGAGAAAATCACCTCACCTCTCTGGGTCTCACTTTTTTATCTGGAAAATGAGGGGATGGAATAGATGGCTTCTACTTTTGTTACCAGCTCTCAATATATAATCCTATGATTCTTCAAGGACCTTACCATACTATTTGGCCAAACGGACATTTTTGTTCCACATATGGACAACACTCCATCTCTCATTTCTACATCTTTTCCCTGGGTGTCTCAAACGAGTGGAATGCACTGCTTTGTCACCTCTCCTTCTTCAAATTTCCTTTGAAACTCAGCTCAAATGCTTCCTTCTTTGTAAATGCATTCCCTAGCTGCTAGTCTCTCCCTCTCCACAGCTATCTGGAATTAATTTTTGTGTACTTGAGGGCAGGAACTGTTTCACTCCGCCATTGCATAATACTTGGTATATAGTAAGCCCTTAGCAAATGCTTGTTAATTGATTGACATGAGTGATAATTAATGATATTAGAGAATCTATGATGGATATTGAATGAGTGATGAAGACGAGATGTCAGAGAAATTCAGAGGATGGAGTGATCACTCTGGGCTAAGGTTATCAGACAAATGGGACTCAAGCTAGACTTTGAAAGCTAACTAGAAATCATATGGGTGGAGAAAACAAGTAGAGGGGATTGTCAGGTGGCAATTTATGTGAGCAAATGTTCACAGGCCAGTGAATATATTCCAGCTGAAGTCATAGGAAAGAAAGTTAGAAAAGTAAGTCAGGGCTAGAGTGTGGAGGATTTTGGATTTAACTTTTCGAGGTGCAAAAGTCTAGATAAAGGAATTTGAACCCCACAGAGGGAGGTAGAAATGTCAAGAGATCTGGATTCTAATGAGCTTTGCCCCTATTCCTGCATAACTTTGGGTAACACTGTTTTTTTCATTAACAAGGGTGAGAATCTCATAAAGGTTCTCTGCAATAAGCCAGATGCTTGCATAATGTCTCCATTTTAGAGTGAAAATATCTGGCAAGGAAAGGGGTTATGTGAGCAAATATGGCAATTTTATTTGGAGATATTTTCAAACAGTTTTGTTGTGGAGGAGGTACACGCCTATCAGACTTATAAAAATTACTAATTCAATTCAGGTCTTTAAGTAAAGCCTGGACAACTGCATCTTGGGGCTTTGAGAGAGGATGCTGTCAGCCAGGTAGAGATTTGATGAGATCCTTTATGATTCCAACATTCTGTGATTCTCTGAATTCAACCAGACTGAAGTTCACATTTATGGAGTCTGTTCTATGTACTGCATCAGGCACTTGCAGATTTATAAAGATAAATAAGATACGATGCTTGCATTCTAATAATTAAGAGACTTTGTTGGTGGAAATGATTTGTTATATAGCTGTTTGAAAAGCCAAATCACTTCTTGTATTTTGATTATTTAACTAACCAATCTTGTTTCTTTTTGAGAACAAAACAAAATGAAATTCTTACCTTCTGTCTTAGAATTGATACTAAGGTAGAAGAAGAGTAAGGGTGAGACAACTGCCTAGGGTCACACAGCTAGGAAATGTCTGAGGCGATTTGATCTCAGGACAAGCCTGGCTCTTTATTCCTGGAGCCACCTAGCTGACACCAAAATCTTGTTTTAATACCTATTGCTTGCAAGACACCATCCTAGGTCCCATGAGGAGTACCTAAAATTATAAAAATGATCTGTTGTTCAATTAGGATGTTAGGTCAACTGAGCAATTTATGAAGCTGGGAAGGCAACAGGTGATCTGTAGAAGAATCTGAAGAAGGTCAAATCTTGACATAAATACCAATGTACACTTAGAGTTTTTTGTTGCATATCCAATCATTCAAAAGGAATTTATCAAATACCTACTACTTACAAGGCATTGTAATAGACACTGGAGATACAAAGAGAAGATTTTTAAAAAAGGTCTCTGACCTCAAAGAGTTTACATCCTTTTATCATATAATGGTTTTTAGGATTGTATGTTAACTACATGAAAACATGGCTAGCTGGTTAGCTTGACTCAGAATTGTGGAAAGAATAATTTTGGAACAGTTCTGGCACCATACATATGGAAACAGTATCAATCATTACCAGAATTAGAAGATATAACCAAGTTTTGGTTTCCTTACATCCAATACATTTGTTCTGTGGGCACCTCTTTCTTTCTTTCTTTTTTTTTAGTTTTATCTTTATTTTATTTTAATAGCAAATTTATACATTCCTTTTCCAAAGTTATATGATTCATGTTGTTTCCCTCCTTTCTTCCTTCCCCCCTCCTGGAATTGATAAGCAATTCAATTGATTATTATGCAAACATAATTCCATTTTATTCATTTTTGTAATTGAACAATCTTATAAAAACAACCCCCCCAAATCATATACCCAAATAAATGTGATAAATCATGTTTTCATCTGCATTTCTACTCCCAGTTCTTTCTTTGGAGATGGAAAGCATTCTTTTTCATAAGTCCCTTGGAACTGTCTTGGATGGTAGCAAAGTCTATCACATTTGATTGCCCCACAATATTTCAGTTACTATGTATAATGTTCTCCTGGTTCTGCTTATTTCACTCTGCATCAGTTTATGTAGGTCTTTCTGGTTCTTTCTGAAATCATCCTGTTCATTCCTTATAGCACAATAGTATTCCATCACCATCATATACCACAATTTATTCAGCCATTCCCCAACTGAGGAACATTCCTTTAGTTTACAATTCTTTGCCACCACAAAAAGCACAGCTACAAATATTTTTGTATTTTCCATTAAAAAAAAAATCTCTTTGTAATGCAGACCTGTAGTGGTACTGCTGGATCAAAAGGTACACATTCTTTTATGCCCTTTGGGCATAATTCCAAATTGCTGTGGGTACCTCTTTTACAGGAAAACAGCAAATCATTTGCTTCAGAATTTCATGGGAGGGTCTCCTATTTTATTTCCTTCTTTTTTCTTTTGATCAAAATCATTTAGTCTTCTGTTTTAAAATTTTCCATATTGCTTTGGGTTCATGATTTATTCTCCATCACTCATTAAATCCAATGTTTTGTTTAAGAACACTATTAAACAAGTGGTACTACTGGTTGGTGTCTTTTTTCTGGACTCTAAATTTTTTAAAACAGGAAGTGGGCAAAAACTTTCCATTGGAAATGCCTCATCTTTTAACATCTTTCTTGCCAAGGTGAATAAAAAACCACCAAAGATTTTATTTAAAAATTATCAATAGGTTTTATTTATTTTATTCAGAAACCACTGAACTAAGTAGTAAATTTCTAGTCTGAGTGAGTTAGTATAACTCACCAAGACCCTAGAACCATGTTGGCCAAGGAAGGGGGCTGCTCCATTCCCCCTCTCTACCATGCCTGAGGACATTTTTTGTATTTTCTGTCCCTCTGTCCAGCAGATCAATTCAAGCACTTCCTCCCTCCTCTCTCTGGAATAATGTTGGGGCTCACAGTTAACTTGAAGGTGGAGTTTGGGCACCCAATCTCTAAAAGGTTCACCAATGCTGCCCTAGCATAAGGAACTAACTAATCTGGTGAAAGTCAGATTCTTTGTTTCTGCAGTAAACATTAAGAACTTTTCATTTTTCAAAATATAATTACATTGATGCCTTTTGTTCATAATTATTTCAGTTCATGCTCTTCCTTCTCAACTTCCTCCAAATTAAGCTCTTCCTTATAACAAAATCACTTTCATGTCCTAATATATTCCCCTTCCTCAAAGAACCATTTTTTGGGACATTTAAAAAACAGAGGAAAGTTGTTTGATAAAGCCATTTAATACAGGACAAAAGTCTGACAGTGTTTTACCCCTCTAGGCCCTCACCGCTTTGCATAGAATGGGTGGGGTGCATTTCTCATTTCTTTTTTCAAGACCAAGATGAATCACAATAATTATAGGACTTTCAGCTTCATTTTTACAAAGAAAAGACAAAATAGTCATCTTGGGTTTAGTCTTAGCAAAAGGAGGATGAGAAGAAGAGGCAAAGAAATAAAGTAACTTTCATCTCAGAAAAGGAAGCAGTGAGCTGGTTCTAACGGTGGTGGGGTAACCAGGGTAGTTGACACCACCTCTTTCCATCTTAAAATGTGACGTGGAAAGTCCTGTTCCAGCCCTGATGACTGCTTCTTTAAAGCTCTCAGTATAACACTGTCCATTTTTAATCAAGTGAAACATGTTGATCTGTCTTTGACTGAGCACTTACAGCAAAATTAGGAGCTGTTATAGCTTCCTTCAGATAGTATTTATGCTTTTCTCCAGGAGCTGCTTTTGTCCTGTAAAAACATCCCCACAGCAAGATTTTCAACCTTTTAGGATAGCATCTGACTCTATTAGGTCCTAAAGAGAAGAACCATAAATAACCTCACCATTCTATGCTTTTAGCTGAAGCCATCAATCATTGGCATTTTTCCTTTGCCTCCTAAGAGAAAGTAGTTCTCTAGCTAGAAAATTTGGTTTACAAAATTTCTTTTTTGGTAGGGGGAAGGTAGAGAGAATAAGGGTATATATGAGTGTGTGTATGTGTGAGTGAGCTTATGCATATGCTGCATGTACATATTTGTGTATGTGTTTGTGGGGAGCAGCTTAGAGATTGTAAATGGAGGTGACTATTAATTTATACCTCTCCTACCAAATATCCTATAATCAAGACAAGGAGACTCTTTAGAACATTATTAAATAATAAGTCTTGGACTTGGATCCATACAATAACCAAGCAAGATTTCAGCGTAGTGATGATGAAGCATGCTGTCCAGTTCTTGACAGATGGGTGATGGACTCAGAGTGGAGAATAAGATATGCATTTTTTCAACATGGCCAATAAAAGAATTGATTTTGCTCGACTCTTCTGATATGTCACAAGGATTTGGTTTTTCTTTGTTTCTTTTTTTTTTAATGGAGTAAGGGAGTTGGAAAGAAGGAAAATTAATTTTTATTAACTGAATTAAAAATTTTTTAAAGGACTTGGACTAAGTGGAGACTATTCTTCTTAGGACCTAATAATACACTGGGGATTTCCTTGGTAATAAGCTGGGTTGAGGGAAGTGAAGAAAAAAAGAAGAGAGGATATAGCAGTGATGGTGAACCTATGGCACAGGTGCCAAAGATGGCACTGAGAGCACTCTCTGTGAGCACTTGGTCATCCTTCCTCCCTACCTCTTAATCCTACCACCCACCACCAGAGTTTCTTACTAGAAAGACAGAGGGACTCAGGTGGAGCTGCTCCCTTCCCCCTCTCCACAGTACCTGATAACATTTTTTCACATCACCTGCTATTCTGCCCAGCAGCCCAATGGGAGTGCATATAGGATAAGGAGGGCAACTCATGGGCAGCAGAGCTGGAGGAGCAGAGTGCTTAGGCTACTCCCCTTACTATCTCTATACTCCCTGAGGACATTCCTCACTTTGCCCACCCAGCAGCCCAATGGGAACACTTTCTCTTTCCCCCATGTGGGGTAAGGGAGGGGAGGAGTGTACCCAGCATGTGATGATGGGGAGGGGCATGGCATAGCACTCTGTCTCTAAAAGGTTCACCATCACTGGGATATAGTATCTCTTCAGCCCACTAAGGAAACACTAACCTAAGTAGTAAGCTTATACTTAAGGGAGTTAGTGTAGCTCACCAAGATCCTAGGCAGTATTGGCAAAGACCTGGCACTCCTTCAGAGCTGGCACTTGGGGAGTTGCTCTTTTCCCCTTCTTCCCAGTGCCCAAGGAAATTTTTTGCATGCCCCAACCCTCTGTCCAGCTGCCCAAAGCAAGCACTTTCTACCTCAACTCTCTTTGGTAATCTGAGGGCTCACAGACAGTTTGAATTTACCCTCTGGGCACTTGAATTTGGAAAAGGTTCCCCAAGAGACCACACTAATTTGGTGAAAGTCAGGCTCTTGAAATATTAAAAATTATTTTATTTTTAAAAACTTTATTTTTATTGTCATGCAGAACACACTTCCATATTGGTCATTGTTGTAAGAGCAAACTCATACAAAATCAACCACCCAAATAAAACAAAAAATACATTAATATGAAAGATGACTCCAACAGTTCTTTCTCTGGAGGTGGATAGTATTCCCTGTCATAAGTTCTTCAGGATTGTCCCAGATCATTGCATTGCTGAGAGTAGTCAAGTTTTCATAGATAATCATCATCCAATATTGCTGTTATTATGTAAAATGATCTCCCAGTTCTGGTTATTTCACTTTGCATCACTTCCTGAAGATCTTTTTAGCTTTTTCTGAAATCATCTTATCATTTCTTATAGCACAATTGTATTTCATCACCAACATGTACCACAATTTGTTCAGCCATTCCCCAATCCAATTCTTTGTTACTATAAAAAGAGCTGCTAGAAATATTTTTATACAAGTAGGTCCTTTTTTTCTTTTTTATTATATCTTTGGGATACAGACACAGTAGTGGCATTACCAGATCAAAGGGTATGCACAGTTGTATAGTCCTTTGGACATAGTTCCAAAATGTCCTGCAGAATGGTTGGATGAGTTCACAATACCACCAATAATGCATTAGTTTCTTGATTTTGCCACATTCCCCTCCAACATTTACCATTTTCTTTTACTGCCATATTAGCCAATCTGATAGGCGGTACCTCAATGTTGTTTTAATTTGCATTTCTCTAATCAAGAGTGATTTAGAACATTTTTTCATATGATTATTGATGGCTTGGATTTCTTCATTTGAAAAATTGCCTGTTCATATCCTTTGACCATTTGTTAGTTGGGGAATGGCTTGTATTTTTTTTTTTAAATTCTTACCTTCCGTCTTGGAATCAGTACTGTGTATTGGCTCCAAGGCAGAAGATTGGTAAGGGCTGGGCAATGGGGGTAAAGTGACTTGCCCAGGGTCACACAGCTGGGAAGTGTCTGAGGCCAGATTTGAACCCAGGGCCTCCCATCTCTAGGCCTGGCTCTCAATCCACTGAGTCACCCAGCTGCCCCAAATTCTTATAAATTTGGAAAGTCAGACTATATCTATATATCTATATATATACACATATATATACATATACATATACATATTTATTCATTATTCTTTAGAAATTTTAATTAATTAATTAATTAAGAATGTTTTCCATGGTTACATGATTCGTATTTTTTCCCTCCCTTCCTCCCTTAGCCAACGAGAAATTTAACTGGGTTTTACATGTATCATTGATCAAGACCTATTTCCATATTACTAATATTTGCATTAGAATAATCATTTAGAGTATAAATCCTCAATCTATATAAGCTCTTCCTTCCTTCCTTCCTTCCTTCCTTCCTTCCTTCCTTCCTTCCTTCCTTCCTTTCTTTCTTTCTTTCTTTCTTTCTTTCTTTCTTTCTTTCTTTCTTTCTTTCTTTCTTTCTTTCTTTCTTTCTTTCTTTCTTTCTTTCTTTCTTTCTTTCTTTCTTTCTTTCTTTCTTTCTTTCTTTCTTTCTTTCTTTCTTTCTTTCTTCCTTTCCTTACCTTCCATCTTGGAGTCAATTCTGTGTATTGTCTCCAAGGCTAGGAAGTGTCTGAGGTCAGATTTGAACCTAGGACCTCCCATCTCTAGGCCTGACTCTCAATCCACCGAGCTACCCAGCTTCCCCCTATATAGGCTATTTCTGCAGTGAACATTAAGAACTTGTCATTCTTTAAAAATAATTAAATTGATGCCCTTCATTTATATTCATAGTCATTTCAAGATATGTTCTTCCTGTTCTACTCTCCCGAAATGAAACCCTTCCTCATTTAAAAAAACAACAATATTTTAAGCACAAACAATACAACTAACAACAATGTATGCAACATATCAGAGAAGTCTTTCTATTTCTCTGCTGTTTCTCATTGTTGGATTTTCTTCTTTTAGTCATGAAAGTTAAAGGAGGTTCTGGCCCTATCTAAGCAAGTAAATAGATAGGACTTTTATACAGGACAGAAGTCTTTAGTGGCTTTGATTTCCGATTTCATGAGAGGCAGCATTGTTCTTGCAAATTGTCTGGGATGTCAAGCTAGGCTTGGTTCAATCAAAAATGCATTGTATTTCTTTGGGCAAATCACTTAATTTGGACCAAATTTATGCTAGGACAGTCTCTCATTTCTGAGACTTGGAGTTGCTTATTTGATCTCTTTTATGCTATAACCAAAGTTATCTCCTTTTCATGGAAAGTAGCTCTTTCTCATCTCATCTGATGATGCCTATGTTACATATCAGGTTTGATTTAAATAATATTTGTAAAATATTTGTAAAAATATTTGTGAAAGTGGCACAAGGTCTGGCACACAGTAAGTGCTATATTAAAATGCTCCTTCCCTTTCCCTTAGACCAGCTTGTTTTACTGGGGAATGGGATTTTACTGACCTTTAAGAACCTGTTATAATCCCATTGTTATTTATCTTCAGATGTATCTGATTCTTAAGTGTATACTTTCTGGCTTGTAAATGAAAATAACCATTAATTTACACCTCCTCATTATAGTTCCTAAAATGAAGTTTTTCTTACTCTTTCCAATTCTGTATTTCTTAACAAATAAGATATCACACTGAGATTTGCTTCCATGTATATGAAAACCCTTCATTAGAGAGTATTAGTTTAAGTGATTTATTTTGCTTAAAATTCTATTCTCCACTAAGAGCACTGGACTTGGAGTCAGGAAGACTTGAGTTCAAATCTCCCCTCAGACACTTACTAGCTCTATGACTCTGGGCAAGTTACTTAGTCCTATTTCCCTCAGTTTCTTCACCTATAAAAATGAGCTGGAGAAGAAAATGGCAAACTACATTAGTATTCTCGCCAAGAAAACCTGAAATGGGGTCATGAAGAGTCAGATATAACTGAAAAATGACTGGCCAACAACATTTCCCATTAAGGATATTTTCCCTTTCATCCAAATTCTGCCCTCCCCAGGATTCTCTATTAATTGGAATAGAGTGATAAAATCTACCCTTAGCATAAAAGCTTCCTCTTAACCAATAAAAAATAGTCCAGGACTTCCATGTACCAAATATCGTGTTGGACATTGTTGGGGATAAAGATAGAAGTTCCATGCCTAGTGCTTGTCTTCAAAGAGCTTACAGTTTAGTAATCTACCTAACAAGTTGCAGTCTACTTAGGTTAAGAAGACATGAAGCCACAAATACTATAGGACAATAATAGAAAGGATAAAATAAGTGCCTATGTATATTTTAGTAGAATTTTAATTCCTAGAGAATTGTGAATAGGTTTGAAATTTAATTTTATAGCCCATAGCTCAATGTATAGAAACACATACATATCCATCTATATTTATATATATAATTTCATTACAGAAGAAGACATCCACTGTATTTGATAGAGACCTAAGCGAATGGAAAGACATAGATTATAAAATGAGAAAATGTAGATAGGTTGTGGATAAATTTGTACACATGGAGAGAGTAGTGCCACTAGCCATCTAGGTAAGGAAATACTGTAAGGTTAGTCTGGCTTCATAAAGAAAAGGCTATGCCAGACTAATCTTACAGTATTCCCTTACCTATCATAGAATGGTAGAGCAGAGAAATGTACATATAGTTTACCTAAATTTTAGCAAAGCATTTGACAAAGTCTCTTGTGCTATTTTTATGAAAAGAAGAGATGGACAGATAATAGTATAATTACTGTGCGAATGGCCAGACTCAAAGAGTAGTCATTAATAGTTTAATGGAGTGAGGACTGTAGTGGAATCCTCTACGTATGGGCTTGACCCTTTGCTGTTTAACATTTTTAATTCATGACTTGATAGCATGCTTATCAAATATGCACGTAACGCAAAGATGGAAATGATTGCTAACACACTGGATGAATGAGAGTCAGGATACAAAAAGGTCTTGACAAGTTAGAACACTGAAGTGAATAATAAGAAGATGGAATTTGTGGGCAAGAAATGTGAAGACTTGCTTGGTCCAAACAGTCCAAATGAAACATAAAGTCTGATATTTTGGCTAAAAACAATCAACTTAAAAAAAATGGCAGAAGTATGATGAAGAAGCAGTTCATGTGAAAAAAGATCTGGGACCTATGCAAGATTGCAAGCTCAATATAAGCCAATAGTGTGATGTGACAATTCAAGAAAATTAATGTAAACTTTAGGCTACATTTAGCCAGGTATTGTGTCCAGAATGAGGGAAGGGAGGATAATCTTGTACTGTGGGGGTGAGACAACCCCCATAATATTATATTCAATTTTGGGGATCATTTTAAGGCCACTAATGAGCCATAGAGAATTCAATGGAGAGGAAGTAGGATGATGAAAGTTTTTGACTTTATGCCATACGAAAATCAGTTGTAATAACTAGGGGATATTTGGCTTTGAGAAGTGGAGCCTGAGGATCCATAATAGCCTCATGTATTTGTTTTTTTACTTACATTTTTTCCAATTACATATAAAAATAATTGTTATTTTCTGATAGTTTACAATTCAGATTCTCTCCTTCTCTCCCCCCAAATAGTCTGATATAGGTTATATTAGTGCTTTCATGCAATACATATTGCTCATGCTGTGACAGAAGACACATGCCACACATATAATAAAAAAAACTCATAAAAGAAATAAAATGGAAGATGGCATACTTTGATCTACAATCATACTTAAATAATTCCTTCTTTGGCCATGGATAGCATTTTTTATCATGAATCCCTTGTGGATATCTTGGTGGCTTGCTTTGCTGATAATAGTTTAGTTCTTCACAGCTGGTCATTATATAACATTTCTGTTACTGTGTACAGTGTTCTAGTTCTGCTCACTTCACTTTGCATCAGTTTATAGAAGTCTTTCCAAGTTTTTCTGAACTCATACTGTTTGCCATTTTTTATGGTGCAGGAGAAGTATACCATATACCGCAACTAGTTTAGTCATTCTGGGCCATCCAGTGGAAGAAGGATAAATTTGCTCTGCTTGGCCTCAAAGGACTCAACTAGGACCAATAAGTAAAAACTACAAAGATGCCAATTCAGTTTTTTTTAAATTAGGAAAAATTTCCCAACAGTTAGAGCTATGTAAAAGTGGAATGGGAAACTTTGGATGGTGGTGAGTGGGTTCCTCCTCACTAGAGGTCTTTAAGCAAAAACTGGCTAGCATCTAGTCAAGTAGGTAATAGTAGGGATTCTTTCTCAGATTTGGACTGGATTTAAATGTCTCAGAAATCCTTTTTGCTCTCAGATTCCAAGGATTCTGTGTCTCTACAGGACAAAGTAATCCTCAAGTGATTAAAATGGGATCTTGGAAAGCATGTTTTGGAATGAGAGGATTCAGGAAGTGCATGCAGGAAGGAATAAATGTGTAAGTATGCTTTGGGTGCCAGGGCAAATGTGGAGTTAATGAATAATCTATGTTCACTGAGTCTCATGAGAGAAATTTCTATGGTAATAATGCAGTGACCTTGGTCCAGTGTTTCCTTCCTACTCATCCCCATGTCTACATAGTACTCCATGCCCATTAGACTCAGCAGCAATTTTTATTGTTAAATATATACCAATTTAGCAATAAAAATTGCTGCTGAGCCCAATGGGCATGGAGTACTATATCCTTCTCCCTCTTTACCAAGGGGCTCATCTTCTTGGGACCCATGCAGCCAGTCCAAACTGGGTGTCCTCCTGGGAGAGTCAGATTCTTCATGAGCTACATGATTCTCCCTGGATAGTCAAAGAAGAGAGAGATAGGACTCCCTTTTTAAAGGTCCACTTAATCATTGGTTCTAACTGCTCAGGGGCCAATAAGGAGAAGGGGTATTATTCAAAGTGTTCAAGCAGGAGTCATATACAGCTGATTGCAAGCAACCAGAGAATTTGCCATTCTCAAAGTGCCCAAGAGCTGGCTAAAACACAGGGTTGACTGGAAGTAGTTAAGGAAGCTTTGCATATTTTTTTATGTAGCCTCTGGCTATTCCAGCAGCAAGAAAGTAATTCCAAAGTACTTACTGTTAAGTAAGTTTTGTTTGATACACAGAGAAAATATCTGATCTTGGTTAGTTTTACTCCGTCCAGTTCCTTTGGAAAGAAGCAGGAGGCACTGGTTGCTCCAGGGACAGCATTCATGATTGTAAGTGACAATTGCATTTCAGAGCCTCGCTAAGAATGGAGTTTTATCAACATAGGGCTGACCATAACAATTTATTAAATGTTTTGGTAAGATGCAAAAGGAGAGTTTTGGGCATTGGTGGTGGCCGTTACCCACGTGGGAGTCCTTGGAATATTAAAGTTTCAAGTAACAACTCAAACTCAATGTCAGGTATGTCTATAAACAGATTGGAGTTATTAAGGTGCATTAATGTGTGCTCTTTTAGATTTTAGCCAAGAACACATATATGTGATATTTATAAACAGGGATACTTGGAATCTCACAATATCATCCTTCTCTATTGAGTAGAATCCCACTTAAAGCAGATCTCCTTAGATCTCAGTTCGAGGTCATTTAGGTAGCCAAGTACCAAGATGCTTTCATTATAAAGCAGTTTCACCTACAATGTGATTTCACAGCTGGAGCAGTGTTATAGTCAGAGTCCATTGCATAATATAGATAGTTCAAATGGATTCTCAAACCAATCAGCTTAACAATGTAGTCTGTAAGGTTCATCTCCTGGTTTTCATTCTGATTTTAAGCTAAGTGAGAGTTAGTGTAAAAACAAAGGAAGTATGTAGTATCCTAAATTGCTTTGGTAAATTAGGTCCTAACTGAGAATTACCTTTGCTAACCCTATTACTTTTTCACATTCCAGATATTCTTAAGCAAACTTCTAAATTGACTTTGTAACAAACGAAATAATTAAAGTTTAATAAACGCTGAATCTTAGGACCGGGGTTCTACCTAAGCACTCTCTGAGTATACAGAGAAATAAAAACAACAACAAACTTTCATTCTCTTTGTATATTTTTTAAGTTATGAGAGTGAGGTCTTGTGAATGAGGGAAAAAAATGGCAGGGGGGGGGGAGCTTCTTCAGTGCTACAAATTTATTATATACAACTACAAAAGTCAGATAGTTCCTGCCTTTGAGGAACTCATATTTGTCTTAGGGAGTTCTTTGATGGCTTGTTCAATTTCTTTTTCTGATATGGGGTTGTTTAGGTAGTCTATTTCTTACTCTGTTAGTCTAGGCAATTTACATTTTTTGTAAATATTCATACATATCACCTAGATTGCCATATTTTTTATAATTGGGCATAATAGTTTTTAATGATTGCCTTAATTTCTTCTTCATTAGAGGTGAGATCTCCCTTTTCATCTTGGATACTGTCAATTTGGTTTTCTTCTTTCCTTTTTTTAATTAGATTGACCAGTATGTTGTCTATTTTATTTGTTTTTTCCAAAGTACCAGCTTCTAGTCTTATTTATTAAATCAATAGTTCTTTGACTTTCAATTTTATTAATTTCTCCTTTGATTTTTAGGATCTCTGATTTAGTTTTGATCTGAAGATTTTTAATTTGTTCACTTTCTAGTTTTTTAATTAGGAACTCATATTTGAATGAGGGAGATAAGGCCCTTTAAGGAGAAGAGTGGCAATCTGGAACAGATATTTTGGTCTAGGAAGTTATTGGGTGGTTAATGGAGCAATGGGCTAGTTGATTGCTATGCCTTTTCCAGACGTATATGAACTTTTGATATAATGATGATTTCTGGAATAAGAGGTGGAAAGGCAGGAGTGGTACCCGGACAGAAGCTGGGCCACTGAGGAGGGATGACCAGATGGCTGAGAGTAATCAAGTTTGATTCTGGAGCTAGCTAGATATACTGGGATCTCAGCAATCAGGATCAGTGCGTAGGACTTGGAGTTGGGAAGACCTATGTTGAATCCACTCTCGGACACTTAACAGCTGAGTGAGCTTGGGAAAATCTTAACCTCTATGAGTTTCCTAATGGCAAGTTAAAAGATGGGTTTCAATCTGCCTCAAGAAAGGGAACTGCTAAGCTAATGAAGTCAAAGAGCCTTGATTTATTGATATATTTTTCATACCAATTTAACAGAATCTATAACAAAAAGAAAACATACAATAGGTTGCTTTATATAACAGAGATTTCAACAGTGATTATGCATCATAATAATGTATCAAATAATGACTAAAGTAAGTATATAAAGCAGGGTTTTATTTTATGCTAATTACACTTCCACATGCTTTGTAATACAATGATACCTTTCTTCTTGCTGCTTCTGGAATGAGACACTCATCTCCTGAATAGGAATCTTTTCACTGGCTATCCCTTCCACCTAGATTTCCCTCTCCCCTCATTTCTACTTCCTGGCTTCCTTCAAGTCTCCACTAGAACGCCACGTTCTACAAAAAGCCTTCACTGGTCACTCAGTTCCTTCCCTCTTTATCTTAATTTACCCCTTATATATTGCACATAGTTGTTTGCATGTTGTCTCCCCTACTAGGTTGTGAGTTAATTGAGAGCAGGGACTGGTTTTTTGCCTTTTTTGCATCAGAAGCCCCTAGCACAATGCTGGGGATGTAACAGATACCTATTAAGTTCTAGCTGACTGACTGACAGAGATTTAGCAGACTAACAGGTCTTTAGTTTGGGAAGTTTTCCTTTTCCCTCTCATCCTGTGACAGAGGGAGGGGGCAGAGAAAGAGGCTGTAGTGATTGACTAACAGATAAAGAAGCCTGCCAGATTGAAAGAGAAGGGTTCCTAGATGACTTAGTGGATAGAGAGCCAGGCTTAGAGACAGGAGGGTTCAAATCTCACCTTAGACACTTCCTAGCTATGTGACTCTGGGCTAGTCACTTAACCCCAATTGCCTAGCCCTCATATCTCTTCTGCCTTGGAACTGACATTTCGTATTGATTTTAAGAAAGAAGGTAAGGGTTTTATTTATTCATTTAATCATTTTTTTTAAAGGGAAAGGCATTTTTAAGAACTAACACTGGTAGGAGGAAATTGGGAAATGGACACTCCTCAGCCCCCTCCACTCTCTCTTTGCTCAGAAATCTAGAAATAGACACTGTAGAAAATTAAGCAGGAGTAGTGGAGAAAGCTGGAAAATCTTGAGGAAGAGGACCAGGAAGGCAAAGGGAGGCAAGTCACCTTTAGAACAATTCACAATGGAATTAGCAGTGCCACACAGAGGAATAGCAATTAACAATAATAGTAATAATTACAGTGCCTACTAAATGCCAGATGCTTTTCAAATATTATTTCATTTGATCTTCACAATAAACTTGGAAAGTAAGTGCTATTATTATTCTCATTTTATAATTGAGGAAATGGAGGCAAACAGAAGTTTAGTGAATTTCTCAATAAGGCTAAGAGCAGATTTGAACTCAGGTCTTCCTGACTCTAGGTCCAGGGCTCCATCCACTGCACCATTTTGTTATTGTTTACAAGATGCCAGTGGAGAACAGTCTTGTGTATATGCCATGGTCCTACGACCTTGGCAGCCTATAGTGAAATGGAACAGAGAAATAGACATGGAACTAGGCAGTGGCTTTTTCACTTGAGTTGAAGACACAGTCCTTTCAGGGCTCAAAGTTATATATTAGATAGAAATGGCTGGCAGCACAGTATGTGCCAGCATCCAGAGTGGAAGAGAGTAGCCAGTCAGCCAATAAACATTTATTAAGCACCTGCTGTATGCCAGGCACTATGCCTTTAAGCCCTGGGATATAAAAAGAGGCAATAGACTGTCCCTACCCTCAAGAAGCTCCCAATTTAATGAAGAAGTATAGTTGTAGAGAAGGATGGTTGGGACCAGTGATATGAGAGTATTTGTAAAAATTGCCTTATAAGGAAGGGGTAAAGGATGAGAGGAAGAGACACAGGCAACTGGAACCTAACTGGGCTGTCCAATAAGAGGCTGGGGGCAGTGTCTGAGTTCATCAGGCTTGACATACATGCACCTTGGGCAGTGTAGCCATACCAGTCAAAGGAGTTTTCAGAGGTTCAGGACTTCTTGGCTCTGTAATAACCTCTTTAAGTGAGGCAGCTGGAAAGATCACCAGCATCAGGAGTTCGTGATGCTGGTAAATGAGGTAATGTATGTGAAACACTTGGAGAACCTTAGCGTGCTACAAAAAAAAAAAAGCAGCATTTTTTTAACTTAAAGGCCAGGTGCGAGGGATGCCCATATTAAGATCATGGTTACAGCTCTGCTGTTTGTGTAATTGCCCTCCCTCTGCCATAGACCAGTGCCTTTCCTCTCTTAGTCTTTCTGCATCGACAGCTGATCCTGCTGCCTGTGATGGCATGTGGAATGGCTTCTGCTGAGTGCATATGGGTTTGTTTTTTTCCTGCCATGCATCCGTGTCCCAGAGCCCGAGTAATCACTGCTGCCCTGGCAGGTGCCTTTCTTCCAAGATCTGTCATCAGTGCGAATATAGGGTTGTATAGTTCATATGGAAGAACAAGGAGGACAAGACTGGTTGCCACACTTAAAAGCATGCTAAGTACTCTCAAGAAGCGGAGTATGAAAAATCAACTGATATTTTGCTCAAACTCGAACCCTGTGTTTTTGACCTACCTGGTGTTCAGTTTTGGCTGTTCCTTGTACTGGCCTCAGACTATTGATCTGGACTATGTTAATTGATCTGAAATACTCTAACCTTGGGACTGTCTGAAAGAGCAAAAATAATCTGAAAAATAGACCAAAGGCACAATGTTCTTGGCTATTTGGATATGGTAAGATGGCTGAAACTCAACTGGAAAAATAGGGAAAGAGAGACTCTAAATGAACACTCTAATGCAAATACCAACAACATGGAAATGGGTTCGAATCAAGAACACATGTGATACCCAGTAGAATCACGTGTCAGCTATGGGAGAGGTGGGGGGGAGGAAAAGAAAATGATCTTTGTCTCCAATGAATAATGTTTGGAAATGACCAAATAAAAAAAATCAAGTAAAGGAAAAGAAAAGAAAAATAGAGAAAATAGGGACAGCTAAAAGCTTTCCTGTGATAGAAGGAAGAAGGAAGAAAGATTAGAGCAACAGGAAACTACTAAGGCCTGGAGGAGGGGGCCAACACCATTGATCAATGAACCACTGAATCGCCACAAAAAGGAAAAAAAAAACTTGGACTTGGTTCTTCATTGGTTATGATGGATCTTATGAAATTGGAAGATCCAGGGGAAGGGACCAATTCTTTAGTGACTCTGAGTTCTCCCCTTTAAGGGGGTCTCACTATAGCTCTACAAACTGGGACTGACTCTATAATCTCTGGAAACATGGAACCCATCAGAAGAAAGTAATGCTTGACTCAGTCACCAGTTTTT
Organism: Monodelphis domestica; assembly: GCF_027887165.1. Taxonomy (NCBI): domain Eukaryota; kingdom Metazoa; phylum Chordata; class Mammalia; order Didelphimorphia; family Didelphidae; genus Monodelphis; species Monodelphis domestica. Next base: position 264,324,708 of record NC_077231.1, read on the forward strand.
TCCTGACACAGAGGAATGACTCAATATGAAATAACATTATAAATAAGAAGTATTATCTGGGTGTCTGAGAGAAGGGGGACCACCGAAAAAGGAAAGAAGATTTCCTTATTTTCTTTTGGGTGTGATTTGCATTCTTTATGTATTTATACTATGTTAAATACAACTGGCTCCATATTTGAGATCTTAGCCTTGATACTTGAAGGGGAGTTGAAGATACCCTTTTTTGGAGGGAGACACCATCTGTTGAGGTTTCTATTGCCATCTGGATAGGGGCAAAATGATCTAGGTTGCTGAAGTTTCCAGAGTTTCACTTGGATAGAAGCAAAAGAGGAAAAAGAAGAGTGTTGGAGAATTTGTCAGAGTCCCTGCCTTTTCACTCCCCTCTCCCCACATAACTGCTCCCAGTTTCTCCTTTCAGGAAACACACTTTGATGTCAAATTATGTATAATTTGTCTTTTGGGTAGTCAGCCCCATCCCTGTTAGCCAATGAAATTCCAAATAAGCTCTTGGAGGTTTAATGCAGAAGTCAGGTAAAATACTATGCCTTATTTTTAAGTGTTCAAACCACTTCAAGATCCATTCCTCATTTGCTCCATTTGCTCCTTCTTGACTATTTGATAAGGGTCATGAAATGAATTAGTCCTCCAAATGCTGAAAATTTGTGGATTTATGCCCACTTGGAAGCATTTCTGTTCCAGGAATGTCAAAGCTGGCGACCTTTTGGTTATTAATTTGTTTCTCCATCTGTCCCATACATTCAGTGTAGATGTGGGGAATGGAATTGAGCCTACTCAGCCTTTCCTTTTTGCATTGCCATCCTGATTTCTTTAAAGAGAAGTCACCTGTATATGGGGCTTCTGGAATAACATGTGTTAGTCTTTTCAGTTACTAAGGAGAAGGTTAAACCTGCTGTCATGCCAAAGTTCTTTAATTAATGCAGAAATCACTTTGGTAAAAAAAGAAAAAAACCAAACAAGTCCATGCTAAAGATCCCCACAACATTCAACTCCGGGATCTCAAAAGGAGTATAATTTTCATAGGAAGTGGTTAAAAGCACTAATGTTGTGCCAGTGGCCTCTGGCCCCAGCCCATGCATACAGAACTCCCTCTCTCACCCCTCCCCTCCAGTTAGCAGAATTACAGTATTCCACTGGCCCATGCTGAGATGGATAAATTGTGCCAGAGGGTAGCATCAAGTTAGCAGGCTGTGCCAGGGTATAAGAGAATCAACAGCCAGGGGGGATGAGGCAGGGCATGGTCTGAATAAAAAGCCAGAGTTCGGGGAAACCACAGATCAGAGGAGTGAGCTCAGTCCAGAATTCGAGGCCAGGGCTTTAAAGGAGCCAAGAAATACCAGATCTGGAGGCTCGACTTGCATTTACAAGCAGCAGGTCATGAGCCAGGGGGCCCACCCAGGATAAGATCAGGAAACAGCACAGGGAAGGAGCTTTGGGAACATTATTTGCTTCGTGAAAGGATAATGCTCTTGGCATCAGTATTTATGACTGGCAGGGTACTGGCCACCCTTCCCTTCTTTTCCCTTCTAACACACTCAGCCAAAGGTGCTGCAGCTGTAGGCTCTGACAGTAGTCTTTAAAGACAGCCCATGAGGAGGATGCCTTTCTCTTTTAACAGAGGGATAGGGCCAATAGGAACCTCATCTCTACACTATTAAACATATGGGGGTAGAAATCAGGATACTCAACTGGGGAATTTGCAGTATTGAGAGATTTATTGCTGCTGTCCCTTTGTGACTCTGATCAACCAGATTTTGAGAATTTAGAGATGATGTGGTTCAATCTCCTAATTTTACAGATAAGGAAACTGAGGCTCAAAGAAATTAAATGAAGCCCAAATGCTCAATATCTCCTCTTTGCCTCTAAAATAAGATTCAGATTCCTTTGCCAGGCATTTAAAGTTCTTTGTGATCTGGCTCCTATATAACTTTTCAGTTTTTTTTTGTTGGTATTTTATATTTCCTTCTTTCATGAGCTCTATTTCAATCAAAATGGCCCACTGGCTCTTCCTTGTACATGATAGTATATGACATTCTATAGCTCATCTCTCTATCTTTGCACTAATGATTTCCCATATTCTGAGTATAATCTCACTTTCTCTCTACTTTAGGGAATCTTTAATTTCTTTCAAATGATAGTTTAGGTGCTACCTCTATTTGAGGACTTTTTTTAAACCCTTACCTTCTATCTTAGTATCAGTTCTAAGATAAAAGATACTAAGGGCTAGGCAATCAAGATCAAGTGACTTGGCCAGGGTCACACAGCTAGGAAATGTCTGAGGTCATATTTGAAACCAGCTCCTCCCAACTCCTGGACTGGTGCTCTATTCACTGTGCTATGTAGCTGCCCCTTTATATGATGTCTTTCACATTCTACGTGTTTATTAATACTCTTTCCCCTCTTGGAATTCATTTCCATTTCTTGAAAATATCACTTGCTTTATATTGATTTAATTCCAAATTGTAGTCTCCTAGCATAATGTAAGCTTCCTGAGGGTAAGGACTGCTACAATTTGTCTTTTTATCCTCCGTGCCTGAACACATAGATGTATAATGAATATTTCTTGAATTATTTAAGATAACACAGCTAGTAGATGTCAGATTAGAATTTGAATATAGAATATATATTCTCTCTAAATATATAGTTTAGGTATTAGATATATAATATAGATTAGGATATGAATATATATTATATATAGTTTAAGTATTAGATATATACTATAGATTAGGATTTTAATATATATAACATATATTATATATAGTTTAGGTATTAGATATATAATATAGATTAGGATATGAATACATATTATATATTATATATAGTTTAAGTATTAGATATATAATATAGATTAGGATTTTAATATATATAACATATATTATATATAGTTTAGGTATTAGATATATAATATAGATTAGGATATGAATATAGTTTCTTTAAGTGCAAATGCCATACCTTTTCCACTGGCCCCCAAGAGTGATAGATAAAAATCAGTGTCAGATAGTTCTGATGTATGTATGTCTACAATAACAGCTCACATTGATCATAAGCCTCTTGTATGCAGAGCACTATGCTGTGCCCTGGGAGACACCAAGATAGAAAAGATGGTTCCTGTCCTCATCGTGTTTACAACGTAATGGTTTTGCTGCTATTCTGCCATTCTCCGTGGAATACTTTCACAGATGATTGCTAGGATGAAGCTAGCTGGTCCACCTGTACCTTAGTCCTTGCATGACACTACCCAAGCTCAGATGGTTCAATGTGGTAGTCCCTACTTACCAAACCTGCTTATTTATAGATTAAGATTTCAAGACTAGGCACAGACAGAGAAGCATCAAGAATGTATTCTTTTGGGTCTTGTAAATTCTCAGGAAACTGTGGATGAAAACAGTTAAGGGAAATCTTGATATATTGCCCACATCTGTAATTCAACACAATTCCACCGGTTTAACATGGAATGACATACTGAACAGTGAGATCCTTGGCAAGTCTTACTGGCCTGTCTCTTCCAACAATCTGCTTCAGGGCATCCTTAGTGGTCTGCCTCATCCTTTCAATCTGACCATTTTTCTAGAGGGTGATGACATGTGATGGTGACAGCTTAGATGGAATTCCTGCTCATAGATACCTTAAATGCAACAGAGTAAGATGTAGTCTTGTCTGAAATAAAGGCTTGATCTTATATATGTAGTGCTTAATACAGTGCTTGGCACTGTATTAAGTTGGTGCTTAATAAATGTTTATTGATTGATTAAAAAGTGCTGAAGAACTGAAATGGTATGAGGGATTTGAAAGTGGAGTTAGGGGTTACTTGGAGCCATTTAAAAAAAGAGTTTCTCATGTTCATAATTTTCCTTCTGTAATATTCTTGCTAAATCAAACTTAATTCTTGTCCAATGGAGTTGTAACTAGGTATTTTTGAGCACAGGTTAGGTGACATGAAAGATATTCTCAGCTGAAGGTGCAGCAGTGGGATAATGCTCCATGATGAGTAGATAAAGCTGCTACTGGGGAGGCACAGAGGTGAGGAACAGGGTGGGTTAGGGCAGAAACTCCAGGATAAAAACCCCAGGATAAAACCTAAGTTCCCCTCGCCCCCTGGTAAAAATTCTGTTATTCAAGACTACTCAGCTATTTCTCACAGTAGATTAGAAGAAAGGAAGGAAGGAAACAAATATTTATTAAGTACCTGTTTTGTGCCAGGCATTGTGTTAAGTGCTTCATGAATATTATCTCATTTAATCTTCCCAACAACCCTAGGAATTAGGTGCTCTTATTATCCTCTTTATTTTGCAGGGGAGGAAATTGAGGAAGGCAGAGGAGGCACCTAACTGCCAAGATACTTAGTTCTAGGGTACTTTTGAGCACTTCATGGAATTATATGAAGTAACATGGCAATGGGAGGTGGAGTGATGGAGAGGAAAGAGAAGCTTAGATGGTAGTCAGCAACGTTACTTACAACACAAAGTTCAGAAGGACAGCAAACGCAGCATATGACAAAGTTGGGTCCAAAAAGATCTTGGCAGCCTAGAGAATTAGACCAAATCTAATCAGATGAAATTCAATAGGGATAAATGTTAAATCTTGCACTTGGTCCCCCCCAAACCAGCTTCACAACTAGGAGATGGGGAAACAAGGTTAGATAAAGTAGTTCTGAAAAAGATCTGAAGGTTTTAGTGCCCAGCAAGCTTTCTATGACATGAGGCAGTTTTGTGATGGAGAAGACAAATAAACTAATGTGATGTTGGACTGTATTACAAGAGACTTTGCTTCCAGATGTGGAACCTTTATGGGTCTTGTCTAGTTTGTTGTGTTCAGGGCTAGGCACATTGGCTTAAGAAAGACCTTGATAATTTATGATGACTATATACCAGGGATGGAAATATGGTTCAATATTTGCCTAACAGGGCTTTGGCATATGTCCAGCCCATCCAAGATGGAAGCACCCAAATAGGAGATAGCAGGTACTTGCTTCAGGAAAAACACATTTGTGTTGGTCTATACATGTTTGGGAAATTGAACTGCCTGCATCTTTATATTTACCTGAGCGAGGCACAGTTGTTCTTTTTTTTTTTTTCCCCAGCACCACCCAGAGATGAAGGTCTTATTCACCCACAGCAAAGACTTGATGCATTAAGCTGGAGATGGGGGGAAGACCTGAAATTATTTTCTTCTTTCCTTAGGCGCTATGACCCAAGAAAATAGACTTGAAGTTTAGGTCTCTCATTTATCATTTTTAGTTCTGGATACAAGGAGTGGGAGTCCTGAACCCCGGAGCCTGAACCAGGGGAACTTTGGAGTTTAGTATTCTAATCCTTATGTTGCAACCAGCCCATCAGAGAAGCCCTGAGAAGCCTTGGTCCTCAGAGATAAGCACAGAGAAGTTTTGGAACTGGAACTTGGTGAGACTAATTCTATTTAGAAACTCAGCTAAACGATGAATCTGATTCTTTTCCCTTACCCAGGAACAAATGGTGATGTGTTGGAGATTATGTCTCCCAGATGTTAGGCAGAAATTTTTGTATGTTTGGTAATGCTATATCTTTGACAATAAATATTCTTTTGTAAAAAAAGCTCATCTGACTTTTGAGTGGAATTGGGGTGTTTGGACACCTATAATTGAGGAAATGCAATTGTTAGGGATTTGAGTCAGTGGTAGAAAGGAGAAATTCCCCAATGCCTTAATGACACTAGAGAACCTGGGAGAAGGATGAAATGTAACATACCTAACCTTCAGGTAGTACAGGCCAGCATCATTATTTTTACATTAGGAAAACAATCAGAATAATTATTCATATTAAAAACAAGCACATACCCAGCCATATGATTATTCCAGTAGATGCAGAAAAAAATCTCTGAAAAAATCTAAAGCTTATATGTATGTAAAAAGTCCTAGAAAGTATGGGGAGGGCTGGAGAAGGGGGGGGGAGTCTTTTATAATATAAAAAATCCATCCAAAGCCAAATGCAAACATTATATACAATGGGAATATATTAGAAGCTTTCAAAATAAATTAAAGAAAAGATTACCTTTCTTATACACTTTTATTTGCTATTATTTTGGAAACAACTAGTAATAACAATAAGAAAAGAGAAATAAAAGGCATAAAATAGTCTGAGTAGAAAAAACCAACCATTTTCTTAGTCCTGGTTTACTTAAAAAGTCCTTTGGAATAAGCAAAGAAACTAAATGGTATAATTAATAGCTGTCCAAAGTTGCAGGCTACAAAATAAATCCAAAAAAATCAACATTTTTCTTGACAATAAAATCTGAGAAGCAGTACTAGAAATGGAAGTTATTCAAAATAACTACAAAATGCCTAAAACATTTGGGAGTCAATCCATCAAAGAACATTCAATGCTTGTAAAGATTCAATTATAGAATACTTCTTAAAGAAATAATAAACAACTAAAATAGTTAGGGGGACATTGATTGTTCATGGGTAGGCCATGCCAACATAATAAAAATGAAAATACTCCCAAAAGTGGTTTACAGTTTTAATACTATACCAGTCATATTACCAATGAGAAGCTTCACAGCCCAGGACAAAATAATAATGGAATTCATTTTGAGGATTAAAAGATTTATAATATGAGAGAAATAATACAAAAAACTATATTATAAACTGCAGTCATCAAAACCCTTTATTACTGGTTAAAAATGGAAAAAATAGACCAATAGAATAAACTAAAAAAAGGAGAATCAGAAATAATGAAACTCCATAATTCAGGATGCAACAAACTCTAAAACATAAATTATTTGGGAAAGAATTCCTTATTTGATAAGAATTTATTGAAAAACTATAAAGCAGTCTGGCGGAAATCAGACTGACTTCTTACACCAAGTTTTACAATAAATTCAAAATGGATATCTAATCTGAATATTTAAAGATCATACTCTAAAAACACCTATAAGAAGAGCAGATCATATGAATTTCTCAGTTATGGATAGGAGATTAATTCTTTTTTTTAAAATTTGATTTGATTTGATTTTTAAATTTTCTTCCATAGTTACATGATTCTTGTTGTCTCCCTCCCCTCTTCCTTTCCCCCTCCCAGAGTAGACAAGCACTTTTACTGGGTTATGCATATATTATCATTCAAATCCAATTTTATATTATTCATTTTTATAATAGAGTCATCTTGTAAAACCAATCTCCCAAGTCATATACCCATATAAATAAGTGATAAATCACATATTTTATTCTGGATTTATTTTCCCACAGTTCTTTCTCTAGATGTGGATAGCATTCTTTCTCATTAGTCCCTCAAAGTTGTCCTGAATCATTGCATTGATTTTAGCAGCAAAGTCAATTACATTTGATTGTCCCACATTTCATTTACTGTGTGTAATGTTCTCATGGTTCTGCTTATTTCACTCCACATCAGTTCATGTGGGTCTTTCCAGTTATTATAGAAATGAAGGAGTTCATCATTCCTTATAGCATAATAGCATTCCATCACCACCATAAATAACGATTTTTTCAGCCATTCCCCAGTTGAGGGACATCCCTTCCTTTTCCAATTTTTTGCCACCACAAAGAGCACAGCTATAAATATTTTTGTACAAATGGAACTTCCCCCCTTTTTTTTAATCTATTTGGGATACAAACCCAGTATTGCTGAATCAAAGAGCATGTATTCTTTTAAAGTCCTTTGGGAATAATTCCAAATTGCCTTCCAGAATGGCTGGATCAATTCACAATTCCATAAGCAATGTATCAGTGTCCCAATTTTGCCACATCCCTTCCAACATTTATTATTTTCCTTTACTGTCATATCGGCTACTCTGTTACATGTCCGATGGTATCCCAGAGTTGTTTTGATTTTCATTTCTCTAATCAGGAGGGATTTAGGACATTTTTTTCATATGAGGAGATGTCTTCTTGAGCAGAGGATAGATGTAATTACAGTAGGTAAATAATTCTAATTACATGAAATTGAAGCACTTTTATATAAATAAAATTTATTCATTTCAGCAAAGAAGAGAAGCTATAGACTGGAAAAAGTCTTTAAATTAAATATCTCTGATAAGAGTTTAGTATCCAAGATATATAAACAACAAACAGAAATATGTCAGATCAAAAGTGACTACAGAATATACATATGGTAGAAGGATATGAACAAACAGTTCTCAAAAGAATTGTAAACTACTAACAAGCATATGGAAAAATTCTCCAAATAACTATAATAAGGGGAATTTAAATCAAAACAACTCTGAGGTTTTACTTCATATCTAGCAAATTTGCAAATATGACATAAAATGAGGATAGTATTGCATTTAGAGGAGTGGTCAAGGCTGGAAATATATGTAATGAGCTATTTGGAAAAAGTGGTAGTTAAACTCATAGGAGCTAGTGAGTTTACTAAAGGAGAGTATGTAGAAAGGAAAGAAAGACAAGAGGGTCAGGAGGAAAACCTTGAGAGGTACTAATTTCATAGAGTGAGGAAGAGGATGGGGAACCATCAAAGGAAATAAAAGGAGAATGTAGAAAGGAGAAGGGAGATCCAGCAGCACACATTCTCTAAAGTTGAGGAGAAAGAATATCCAGGAGGGGAAAGTCAATAGTATCATTCTAAAAAAAGGTCAAAGAGGATGAGGAAGTGGTCTGACTGCCTGCAGTTGCTCATCATACCTCTCAGGCTTGAATCTTCATCCTAGATGAATTTATCTTTTTCCTAGGCATGGGTGCTATGAGTTAAAGCTTTGAGGCAGGTCCCAATGGAATCATTGGAGAACACATTGCAAAATCTTGATGCTTGCTCTCATATTGTTCTGTTGGCATGATTGCCTTGGACACTGATTCCATATGGAGTAAATCAGTCCCTTCTTAAGAAGCTTTTGTGTTTTCCCCTAGCAACTGTGGGTGAAAACTTCTCTATTAAGGAGCCATACTGTATACCTTCAAGGAAATTTCCAGCAGTATCAGCTGAGCAGTTGTCATTGTAATCTTGAAGAATGAATGGCAGTGCCTTAAGAATATTGGCAATAGGCTTTATGAGAAAATACATGGAAGACATTATAATCAGTCATTAAGGGAACATACCAGAGTCAATATCTATCTTGTACTCATTGTCAGTAATGAATACCACTGTATTCATATTTCAATATCCTGAGGCATCCTGACATTGACCCTATGAATATAATATAACACCAGGGCTTTACTGTCATGTGAATGAATAACACCACCTGATTCTAGATAACATGAACTGCTGTGTTAGTTTCTGTGCTTCATACTGATGGATTTTCAATGGTATTCTCTTTTTTTAGATTGGCCTTTCTTTTTGAAGAATCTACACTTAATAGTCACGATACAGACAGTCTATGTAATTCTCTGTAGACTGAGTATGAGCTGGTATTTCTGATGTTGTGATATATGTATTTATCTCCTTTACCCATAAACTTTATAGCATATATCTTTACTTCATGGTTAAATGCTCTAATGTCTCTGATAGCTTTTTTAAGGAAGAATTAGTGTATGTCTGAAAGTGGAACAATGAGAACATGAGAGGGTTAATTTGATCAATTAATCCACAGATAAATATTTCATCTAACAAACATTAAACACCTATTGTGTGTAAAGCATTATATATAGTACTGAGAAAAAAAAATTCATAAGTATGATGTGACTTTGTCTTTATGATTATAATCCAGTAAGGAGAGGGAATATTTGTAGAAGAAATAACTTTTTACAGAAAATAGAATAGAGTAAGTGAATTAGAAAATGCTATAAATGTTTGCAGGATACAGAGTTTTAAGTAGAATGGGGCAAAAGGGGCTTTGCCATAGGGACCCCAAATCTATAGTAGTGTGCTTCCCCATAAGAGCATCCTGTATTCTTAGGTACTCTATCAGCAAACACTATCACAGGATACACCTCCCACCAGACTGCCATCAACCCCCTGGCTCTTTTTTGCCATGGTATCCCCTGGGGCTCACATTGTATTCTAACTGCTAAAGCAGCAAAAGACATACTCTCTGGAAAATGGTTCTCTCTCCAGATATTGATCTCATTTGAGACTTCTAAAACACTTCTGTGGGGTAAATATTGCAGGAATCATATCTTTATTTTACATATGAAGAAACAGGCTCAGAGAGGTTAAGGTACTATTCCTTGATCACACAGAAAATGAAAATCCAAGGCAGTATTTGAACCTGGGTTTTCTGTCTCCAAAAACTAGCATTCTGTCCCTAAAACTCTCACCAAGGACACAAAGTTTTTACGCACTCTCCTGTATTTATTTAGCAATTATGTATAATTTATAATAAATATATTTTATAAAATTTATAATAAATATGTATAATTATGTATAATTTAGTAATTATGGGAACTTTGTGTTCAGGGAAGTGAGAAACCAATTGGTATCAATTTCACCTTGCAAGAATCTTTGCATTTATTCAATTCTTTATTGAACAAGTTAATGGGGTGGCGGTTTGAATGTGCTGATCTAATGCCGATGTTTGGGATTCATTGGCAATACAGCAAACTTTCACTGAGTATCTAGGTGGTACAATAGATAGAGCACCAGGCCTGAAATTAGGAAGATTCATCTGCCTGAGTTCAAATCTGACCGCAGATACTTATTAGCTGTGTGACCTTGGGCAAGTCACTTAACTCTGCTGGCCTCAGTTTCTTTTTTTTTTTTTAAACCCTTACCTTCCGTCTTGGAATCAATACTGTGTATTGGCTCCAAGGCAGAAGAGTGGTAAGGGCTAGGCAATGGGGGTCAAGTGACTTGTCCAGGGTCACACAGCTGGGAAGTATCTGAGGCCAGATTTGAACTGTAAAAATGGATTTGAATGCTGGACTTCAATCCCCAGAAGCCCTTGCTCCACTTCCCCAGAATGCTTTGTAACCTCACCTGGGCCAAGAACGAGATGGGTTATTTAACCTGATTGCAAAGGCTTTTGGGTGTCTTTACTTCCTGTCTCCGCTGGCAAACAAACAGTGTCTCATGATGTGAGTGAAAGTTGGGTGGGCCTCATAGCCCACCTAGCATGTCCTTTTCCTACTTGTATATTCTTAAGTTCTCAACCTTTAATAAACCTCTAAAATATGATACTCCTTCCAGAGAGAAACTAATTTCTATCTGCCTCAGTTTCCCTAAATTTTAATCTTTACAGAACCCAGGACCTCCTGTGTCTAGGCCTGACTCTCAATTCACTGAGCCACCCAGCTGTCCCCAGAAATGAACATTTGTTGATACAAATACCATGAAAAAAAAAAAGATTGCACATGAATATAGGAATCTCCGTGTATAGAGTCTAGGAATTCTAAGGGGTGGAGGTACGGAGGAGGTACTTTCCAGATGTGTGCAAAAACATTTAGTTGGGAAATTGAAAGCTGATTTTGGGGAGCAGCCAGTACACCAGTGTATGAAGCTGAGTTATAGAAGGTAAAGTGGAAAAAGTAGGTCTTTACGTGCCCAGAAACAGTAGGGAACCATTGATGATTTTTGAGCTGGGGAGTGAAGTGCTCAGCTATGTATCTTTAAGAACAATAGCTGGTGGGGGCAGTAGCTAGGTGTTTCAGTGGATTGAGAGCCAGGCCAGGGATGGTTCCAAATCTGTCCTCAGACACTTCCCAGCTGGGTGACCCTGGGCAAGTCACTTAACTCCCACTGCCTAGCTCTTACCACTCTTCTGCCTTGGCACAAATGCATGGTATTGATTCTAAGAGGAAAGGGAAGGGTTTATAAAACAAAACAAAACAGAAAGAAAGAACAACAGCTAGGTTACTATATAAAGGATGGATTGCTGAAGAGCCTGGACATAAGAATATCAATTCAAAGGAAACCCATGGGAATCTCTCTCCTTATCTTTCTTCATTGTTATATCTCCCACTAATCTAGCTTATTTATTTATGAATTAAACCCACCTGGCCAACCACAGGGAGCTATGCCTAAATTTAGTGCCCAAAGACAATGATCTCATTTATTTTCTAGTTCCTACTCAAGTGAAATTCATTTTTAGATGGTGTAATTTGCATTTTAATGCTTTTATATGTGTATATATATAATTTCAAATTATAAATAGAAAAGAAAAGCCTTTTTATATAAAGTTTTGCCTTGATACCAATGTTAGAGCTGGTGGTACATTTTTGTGAGGCCCTTTGCACTCAAGGGTTCTTGATTCTAAAGCTAGAAAATGCAAACTTGTAATTGATTTAAAAAGAGACTTCTTGGGTCCCATAGATCCCTGGTGACCCTTGTTATCCACTTGATTTATCTGTCTTCTCTAGGCCATCCATGTGCTTGGCTTGCTTGCTATAGAGTGAGCATTCCTAGTTTGCTAAATGCCACAGAGAAAATATAGACAACATGATCTTTGATCTTTTTAATCTCATAGTCCAAGAGATAATGCACATGGGAAGGCTGTTGGGAAAAAAGAAAATGAAAGGAAAGAGAAAAAAATAAACAGAGAACAGAAACACAGACAAGTAGATCAGCTTCCAAAGTTTCATGTTAAATTTATGATGCAATTTATGGTGAGGAGTCAGTGAACAAGGGAAGGGAACAAGCATTTATTAAGCTCCTACTATATACCAGAAACTGTGCTAAGCCCTTTACAAATATGATCTCATTTGATCCTTCAAAGGCAAATCAAGCTATATGCAATAAGAGATTCACAGTTTCATGTAAATCACCCCTTTCTCTTTCACATTCAACAGAGAAATTTTATTTGGTATTTATGTTCTGAATAAGACAATTACATTCAAAATGGCTGTTGAGGTGAGCAGAAGTTTCTTTTTACAAGAGAGTAAGTACTAAGTTAATAGCTGATAATGCAAGCACCAAGGATAGAGCCAATGGGATCAGGACTCCAGGGGTAGAGAGTGATGTGATACTCTCCACAAACCATAGAAGCCAGAGGAGTAATTTTGACTGAACAGGGTCTGAGGAACAGTCATATTCCATCTAAAACTGCTTTATTCTATATTTCATATTATCTGGAACCTCAGAGGCTCTCCAGGTCCTGAATACCCAGGCAAATTGAAAAACCAAGATTTGGGACCAACAATAAGCACCAACTAAATACCCTTCTTTATTTAATGCCAGTTAAACACCATAAAAGTATTATTTTTTTAGTTTTTGATGTGAACTGAAGGTCAGATATAGGAGTATCTATTTGTCAGAGTTCCTTTGGGAATCACTTTCTCCCCTTAGATCTAGGTGACTTTACGAGGTCTTGGATAAGATAGGATCTAAAGACAGTTTGGAATTAGGGAAGGTGACATGAGACCATCAGGACTTTTCCTAGGTGATCCATAGTTAGAAACCACTCACAGTCCATCAGCAGAAACAATAACATCATCAGCTCATAGATTTAAATCTAGAAAAGACGTCCAAAGTGACTACCTCCTTATTTTATAGATGAGGAAAATGAGACCCCGGAGGGCTATGAATTGCCAACCTCTCTATACAGTTAGAAAGCATCAGAGACAGGATCTGAACTTCTAGATTTAGTTTTTGTTTTGCTCTATCACCAGTGCCTCGACTACCTAGATAGAGAAGTAACAGAAAGTGACCATAAAGCCCACTTTAGTCCCCAGTTGAGCTCCTCCATGACCCAGAAAGAATGGATCCTCTTACATTGCCCTAGACAGAAACCTTTCAGTTTCTCCATGGTATGAGTGTGTGATGTGAGGACATGTTTCAAGGTGGTTCTACCTATTTCATTTGCTCCAGATGCAAAATTTGAAGTTACAACTCTGAGGAATAGAAAATGTGCTGCATCCTACTAATCTTGTAACCTATTAAAAACCAAACCATACCAAATAAAGGAGATTTCTATTGGGTATCCTTCTTGGTCTTGTGGAACTAGAGGAAGATAGTCATGGCTGCATGCACAGGAAGCTAATCATTTTGGATTTAATATTAGCTGCTGCAGACATCTTTGAATGAATGCCTCCTAAGGAGAAGGATCTAAGGAGCTGGGAAGCTCTGATATTCTTGGAAACCTTCTTCTGGTTACTATCTCAGAGCAATGGGAACCACTAGCTTCCCAAAATTCCCACAATTAAGAATATATATATATATTCATATAGGAATTTTGCCCCCTAGGGAGGATAATTTCATATTTAGGAATACTAAAAGTAATATAAAAATAGAAAATTGAATGATTCACAGAGTAAAAAAAAATCACAGCTCTTCTCAGTCTTGTTCAGGCAAAGACCGTGGAGAAATTATTTTATGGCTTTTATAAAAAGGTTTTCATGAACCACAGTGAAAAAATTCTGACTATTTGCCACAAGGGCAAAAATTGCCATAGGCATACACCAGCTTAAAGAGAGAGTTTTGAGGGGCTCACACTAACCCTTGTTGCGTATGGGAAGTGAAATTTAATCTCTGACCCCTTGTCTCATTGTGCAGCCAACAATCCAAATACACTGACCTAAAATTTCCACGGTGGTGTGATTTGTTGGCTGCCCTGGACTTTCTCCATTGTTGCTGCAGCTGTCATTGCGGGGGAAGGGGCTTTCTGGAGTTCAGACTTTCAGAGCAGAAAGAAACGAAAACAGCTCAAAGAGTTGATTATGTGCGGACTGCTGACAGAGCTTTAGCATTCTATAGTCACTGGCTCTGAAATACTTGTAAGCTCAACGATTTCAAGGGAATTTTCTTTTGAGAGCACAAAGCACTCTCACCCAGAGTGTGAGCTATCGGGCAGAATACTTAACTACGCAGCTGTCAATCAACATTTCCCCTCTTGATTGACAAACGTCCACGAAGTGCCTAGCACTGTGCTGGTTGCTGTGGAAGATATAAAAGAAATATAGGTGCTGGTTCTTACCTTCAAAGTATTTACAATCTACTGGGTGGGGGTGGGGGATGGCGAGACATAATTAGAGAATCACAAAAAAACGTTATTCCGGGTTCTTTCCCGTATATTTTGCTTATTTGATTATCACAACAACCACAGGGGATAGGTCGGACAAACGGTATTCCCATTTAATTGATATGGAAACAAGTTCCAAGTTGTGAGGTGATTTGCACGTGATAAGCCAATAATTAAGTGGAGAAAAGGGGACTTTAGCCTGGGGTCTTCTAGCCGGAAGTTCAGGGTTCTCTCTATCTCTACGGAACAGCAGCTGCCCGGGAGTAGGACCCGGTAGAGGTGGGGCATACTTAAAACCTTGGGAAGCCGGTTTGAGCCCACCCTCACCTCTGCTCGCTTCCTGGCTTGATTACCTGGTAAGTGGTTTCTAGATTACTCATTCCTAGCAGTACTCTTGCACTTTGACTTCCTCCTGTACTTCCCCATATTGACACCTTTTGGCAAAAGACCTCAGCTTTGAACCAGACCCCGACTGGCTCTTAGCAATGGCCACCTACCAGCCTCTGTCTACTATCCCCACCCTATGTCACATAACTAGATGTCGTTTAGTGACTCCCAACCTTTTCAAGTATGAGGAGTCCCATTTAGCATCAAAACGATTTGCAGACCCCCACGGGAAAGTACTTGTTGGTTTAGTGTCCTTTGATAAAGAAAGTCCACAAAGACCAGAAGCTACTAAGAATGAATGTTTTATTGACCGCAATAACATTTTCATTAGGAAAAAATCATACAGCTAATCAGGAAATACATTATTCAGCCTATAGAATATATATATATATGTATATATATATATATATACACAATAGAATTTACACACACACACACATATATGAATTCAACATGGGCTTGGGGAGCCCTTGAAATAACATCATGGTGCCCCTTTCACCCTCACTGCATCCCAGTTTCTTTGGTCCACAAATTAGGATCTGTGGATTTAGTACTGGAGTCTATGATTTCAGAAAATTCATGCCATAGGAATTCAGAGAGAGTAAGAAACAAAAGCTGGAGTTATTGAAGAAGGTTTCAATAAACGAGGTAGGACTTGGTCTGTGGCTTGAAGGATGAGTACAGTTTGGATGGGTGGATAACACTGAAGAATGCATTTTAGGAAGGGGAGCAAAGCTTTTTCCATTTTTCAAACAGTTTTGAGAATGTGCTTAGGGTGAAACCTTTGTTTTCTTCCTTTTATCTCCAGTGTTTGGCATAGAGAAGAAACTTCATAAATGCTTGTTGATTGATTCAATTCCCCCAATCCAGAAGAAAAGGAGTTGCCAAGAATCTTTCTTCCATCTGTGAAAGTTTGCTAACTCCTGTTTGGGGTGAGGAGAGGGGGAAATAAAAATAAATCTATGTTAGTTGAAAAAAATTTAATTTCAAACCAAAGTTGTTCATTTAACCAGGATGAATTTACATGAGAAAAATGGACCTTCTCCTTTGTCTCTCTCATGTAATAAGTCTTGTTTACTTCCTTCATAATCAGTTTTGGATCTGGCCATTACTTTCCAGTTCCAGTGCCATCTTTGTCATCTCTTGACTGGATTATTCCAACAATCTCCTAACTGGACTTTTTGTCTCCAGGCTGTTCCCACTTCCATTTTATTCTGTATATTGCTGCCTAACTGAACTTTCTCTGGGGAACACAGTGATTTTTTTTTTGTCTGATGGGAAATTGGTCTCTTTTCAATTTTTACCACTCAGCTCAGCCTCCATGATTTGCATGGAACATTAGGGGCAAAACAGGGTGGGGAATTGGTATGAGTCTCCTCATTAAAACTTCTTTGAATTTATTAAAGTGGACCTCCTGAGGTGATTTGCCCAGACTGTTGATATGATATGAATTAGAAGGAATTTCTTGACTATAAATCAGATAAGGGTTGAAGAGAGTCCAAAAGATTGGAGAAGAATCAGCTCCTAAGACAAAAAAATTTAAGGTCTTCTTTAGCCAGTTGGCTGTAGTTTGCATAAAAATAGAGCCAAATTCTCACTGAGGTATTCCTGCTCTCTGAGGAAGAACTTTTTAGCTGTAGAGGTTAGAGCTCTTTAATCTCCTGCCTGGAGGTGACAGAGCTCAAAGCTCAGGTCCTTTGGGAGTCAAAGAGTCAAAAATCAACCTTTCACTTTGGTCAATTCCTGGCTAAGGGATCCTTATAACTAGTTTTCTTGTTATGCTATTTGTGTTTCTTTTCTAAAGGGAAAAAAGAGAGAAAGATGATTCAATAATTCCTGTGATTATCCATATAACCAGTTATCACCTTGTATATGTGTCATGGACCTTTTTGGCAATCAGGTGAAGCCTAAGAATCCCTTCTCAGAATAATCTTTTAAAATATAAACAAAATACATAGGATTACAAAGGAAACCCATTCTATTGGAATATAGTTCCTAGAACCTTAGGTTAAAGAACATTTGCTCTAAGAGGAAGGGATCATCATTGTATCTAAGGCCCAAAAGATGATAGAAAAGAATGGCTCTGAAAAGATGACCATCAGAGAGTGACACAGCTGAGAGATTAGAGAAGTAGATGACCTCAACTCAGAGGAGGATGTAGTATTTTTATTTTTTGAAAATTTTATTTGATTAGATGATTTAGAATATTTTTCCATGGTTACAAGACTCATGTTTTTTTCTCCCCTATCCCCAAGCCCCTCCCATAGCTGATACGCAATTCCACTGGGTTTAACATGTTCATTGATCAAGACCTTTTTCCATATTATTAATATTTGTACCAGGGTAATCATTTAGAGTCAAGATATAGTATTTTTAGAGATATGAGTTGCTTTGAGGATGTAGATACATGGTCCTCAAAGTGTTCCCTCCTCTATTTTTTTAAATCCCTACCTTCCATTTTAGACTCTAAGACTAGATTCCAGGTTCCAAGGTGGAGGGGAGGTCAGAACTAGCAATTAGGATTTAGTGATTTGCCCAGGGTCACACAGCTAGAAGTGTCTGAGTCCAGATTTGAATCCAGGACTTCTTGTCTCTGAGCCTGGCTTTCTATTCACTGAGACACCTAGCTGCCCCTATTCCTCCCCTACTGCTGGAGTATAACCTGTGAGAGAGCAGAACTCTTGGTGCATGAGGGAATCATTTCTCTCCAGATGTTGCTATGATGTTTAATTAAATGTATTTTGCTTTTAATGTGTCTTCTGATTGGTTGGTAAATGAAAATCATTGATGGGAATGCATGTACTATGATTTTGAATGGAGGGTTACTCATTCCCATAATTTGCTTTGAACTTAGGGTGAAGGAGAGAAGCCCTTAGGTGCTACATTCCTAAAACATCACTTCCATTTCATCACTCTCCAGCTCAAAAATCTTCTATGGCTTCCTATTTCCTATCTAAGAGCTTTCTTAACTTTTTCTCATGCTACTTCTTAAAATTAACTCTCTACTTTGGGCAGGCTTATTTCATTCAGTTGCCTTCCCTAGGGTTGGAGATTTAGAACCTGAAGTGATCTCAAAAGTTATGTGGTTCAAATCTCATAACAATTTCTATGGTATTAGTTAACCACCCCAGTTTTTTGCTATAAGCAAATATAGCAAGGACCCTTTTCCCTCCCTCTACATCTTTACTATATTAATTTTTAAAAATAAACCCTTAACTGTCTATCTTAGTAATAACTCTTAGACAGAGGGGCAATGGCTAAGCAAATGGAGTCTATTAACTTGCCCAGGGTCACACAGCTAGAAAGTGTCTGAGGCCAGATTTGAATCTGGGTCTTCCCTACTCCAGGTCTGGCACTCTATTTGCACCACCCAGCTGACCCTTTATCTCTATTTGTTGACAGTTTTTATCAATAACTTATGCAGAGAAAAAATTTGCTGAGAGGTGGCTAGAGAAAACTGCCACAGAGAAAGGAACTCTAGATGATATCTGGCTTTATACTGATCATGAACTTAGACTGTTCTTTCCAGAGAAATGGCTAATTCAAAGACTTACAGAAGTTGAAGAGAAGGTTTCCTCAAAGAATGGTTCTCCGTTAGAGACTAAAAACTGAACACTAACATGGAATTAAAAGGAATGACTTTTTTTTTTATGGAAGTAATTATATTTAATAGTTGTTGGTTTTTTGTTTTTTTTTGTTTTTTATTTAAACATTATTTTATTTGGTCGTTTTCATACATTATTCATTGGAAACAAAGATCGTTTTCTTCCCCCCCCCCCCCCCCCCCCCCCGCCTTTCCCTCTCCCATAGCTGACCCATGATTCCACTGGTTATCACATGTGTTCTTGACTCGAACCCATTTCCCTGTTGTTGGAATTTGCATTATAGTGTTCATTTAGAGTCTCTCCTCAGTCTTATCTCCTCCAACCCTGTAGTCAAGCAGTTGTTTTTCATCTGTGTTTTTACTCCCACAGTTTATCCTCTGCTTGTGGGTAGTATTTTTTTTTTTAGATCCCTGCAGATTGTTCAGGGAAATTGCATTGATACTAATGGAGAAGTCTATCACCTTCGATTGTACCACAATGTATCAGTCTCTGTGTATAATGTTTTCCTGGTTCTGCTCCTCTCGCTCTGCATCACTTCCTGGAAGTTGTTCCAGTCTCCATGGAATTCCTCCACTTTATTATTCCTTTGAGCACAATAGTATTCCATCACCAACATATACCACAATTTGTTCAGCCATTCCCCAATTGATGGGTATCCCCTCATTTTCCAATTTTTGGCCACCACAAAGAGTGCAGCTATGAATATTCTTGTACAAGTCTTTTTTCTTATTATCTCTTTGGGGTACAAGCCCAGCAGTGCTATGGCTGGATCAAAGGGCAAACAATCTTTTATCGCCCTTTGGACATAGTTCCAAATTGCCCTCCAGAATGGTTGGATCAATTCACAACTCCACCAGCAATGAATTAGTGTCCCCACTTTGCCACACCCCCTCCAGCATTCATTACTTTGCAAAGCTGTCATGTTAGCCAATCTGCTAGGTGTGAGGTGATACCTCAGAGTTGTTTTGATTTGCATCTCTCTGATTATAAGAGATGTAGAGCACTTTTTCATGTGCTTATTAATAGTTTTGATTTCTTTGGCTGAGAACTGCCTGTTCATGTCCCTTGCCCATTTGTCAATTGGAGAATGGCTTGATTTTTTGTACAATTGATTTAGTTCTTTATAAATTTGAGTAATTAAACCTTTGTCAGAGGTTTTTATGAAGATTGTTTCCCAATTTGTTGCTACCCTTCTGATTTTGGTTACATTGGTTTTGTTTGTACAAAAACTTTTCAATTTGATGTAATCCAGATTATTTATTTTGCATTTTGTAACTCTTTCTAATTCTTGCTTGGTTTTGAAGTATTTCCCTTCCCAAAGGTCTGACATGTATACTATTCTGTGTTCGCCTAATTTTCTTATAGTTTCCTTCTTTATGTTCAAGTCATTCACCCATTTTGAATTTATCTTGGTGTAGGGTGTGAGGTGTTGATCTAAGCCTAATCTTTCCCAAGGAATGACTTTTAAAAGCTTAACTGAGAGGAAGAGCCAAGATGGCAGAGTAGAGGCAAGGAAAGCCAGAACTTCTCTAAGAATGCTCCAAACAACCTTAAAATACTGTTTCAAAATGAATAGTGGAGTGACAGAACCAACAAGGAGATGGAGTGAACCAATTTTCCTGCAGAAAACAATTTGGAAGGTAAGCAGAGAAAGTCTGGTTCACTGGGGTAAAAAGCAATACAGTCCCACAACAAGGCCACATAGCACACAGTAAGGTTACACCAAGGAGTACCAATTCAAACCAACAGTAATCCCCACAACCCCATACCTACCACTTCAGGTTTTTAACCTGGCCCCAAGTCAACTTTGAGGCTATGAGATCCATGTAAGCCAACAGCAAAGTATCCCATGTCCATCCCTTGAAGTTCAAAGCCCTAGTGCAAATCTGCAACAAGTCCCTGTGTTTCAGTATAAAGGCAGTCCACAGTGTGCCTGAATGGTGCAAGCCCCTGCCCAAGCTTGTAGTGAGGACTTGAACCCCAGCACAAGACAATGTTCATGAACAGTCCAAGTTGGCCATTCAAAGCCAGATTTCTCCTAGATTTCCTTTCTTTGAGGTACCTTAGCCTATGTAAATCCAGAGTGAAGTCCAGAGCTCTTGCCCAAGCCTTAGGTTCAGCCCTTAGCCCCAGCACAAGGTATCTCATAGTGCTCTGAACTCTGCAAGATACCAGTAGTCAGTCCCTGGTGGAGACTGATTCAACAGTGGGATATGGCTTTCATATTTCCCAACCTACAGGCCATAATACTATCTTGGAAGAATTGAAACTTGCTAGAATTAGAGCTAAGAGTAACAGCTAGGAAAATTTAAAGCTTAAAATAGTTCCCCCTCTACCCTGATAACAGAATCCATCTTTAAGATAAAAATAAAAGTTGAGAAAAAGGCTAGTAAAATGAACAAACATAAAAAGATACCTAAAGAAAGAAAATTATTATGGAGACAAAGAAGAGCAAGGCATAGACTCAGAGAGGGACTTCAAACTTCAAAAAAAATTGAGTATTAGTCCTAGGCTCTGGAAGATCTCATAAAGGATTTCAAAAATCAGAGAGCTAGAAGAAAAATGGAGAGGAGAAATGAAAGTCATGCAATGCAGAACTGGCCAAATGAAAAAAGAGGTACAAAAGCTTACAGAAGAAAATAATTTCTTAAAAATTAGAATTGAGCAAGTAGAAGCTAATGACTTCATGACATCAAGAAAAACTAAAACAAAATCAAAAGAATGAAAAAATAGAAGAAAACATGAAATCTCTCATTGAAAAACAACTGATCAGGAAAATAGATCTAGGAGAGACAATTTAAGAATTATTGGACTACCTGGAAACCATGATTAAAAAAAATCCCAGGTATCATATTATAAGAAATTATTAAAGAACACTGCCCTGATATTCTTGAACAAGAGGACAAAGTAGAAATTGAAAGAATCCACCAATCACCTTTTGAAATAAATTCCCAAGTGACAACTCCCAGGAATATTATAGCAAAATTCAAGAGCTCCTAGACCAAAGAGAAAATACTGCAAACAGGCAGAAAGAAACAATTCAAATATCATGGAACCATAGTCAGGATTACACAGGATTTAGCAGCTTCCATGTTAAAAGATTGGAAGGCTTGGAATATGATATTCTGAAAGACAAATGAATTGGGTCTATAGCCCAGAATCACATACTTAGCAAAACTGAGTGTATTCCTTTAGGGGAAAAATGGTCATTTAATAAAATAGAATACTTCCAAGCATCCCTGATGAAAAGAGCAGAACTAAATCAATAATTTGATGTTCAAATTCAAGACTCAAAAGAAGCATAAAAAGTTAGACAAGAAAGAGAAAATTTAAGGAATTCAATGAAGTCAAATTGTTTATATTCTTTCATGGAAGGATGATATTTGTAAATCTTAAATTTTTTTTTAAGCCCACGTGTGGGCTGTGTCCTTGGCGTCAGTATTAGAGAAGTTAGAATCAGTATACATAGAAGGTACAGGAGTAAGTTGTTTAGGATGAAATGATAAACAAATTAAATGATGAAAAAGAGAATTATTCTGAGAAAAGGGAAGGGAGAGATTAAACAAGGTAAATTATTTTACCTAAAGAGGTGAGAAAAAAATATAACAATGGAGGGGAGGAGAAAGGTGGTGACAAGCAATGCTTAAATCTTATTCTCATCAGAATTGACTTAGAGAGAGAATAACAACCACACTCATTGGCATATAGAATTCTTTCTTATTCTATAGAGAAGTAGGAGGGATAGCGCAGGACCAAAAGGGAAAAATAAGATGGAGAGGAATACATAGTTAGTAATCAGAACCGTGAATGTGAATGTATGAACTTCCCCATAAAACAGAAGTAGGTAGCATAATGGATTGAAAACCAGAATCCTATGATATGCTATTTATAAGAAACACATTTGAGGCACAGAGATACACACAGAATAACAGTAAGTAGCTGGAGAAGAATTTATTAGCTAAAGCTAATAAAGTAAAAAAAAAAGTAGCAGTAGAAAACATGATCTCTGAAAAAACTAAAGCAAAAATAGATCTAATTAAAAAAGATAAGGAAGGAAATTATATCTTGATAGAAGGTACCATAGACAATGAAATAATGTCAATAATAAACATATACACCTAGTGATCCAGCCTTCAAATTTTTAAAGGAGAAATTAAATTAACAAGCAATTTTCAGATGAAGAAATCAAAGCTGTCAGTAATCATGTGAAACGATGTTCCAAATCACTCTTGATTAGAAAAATGCAAAATAAAACAACTCTGAGGTACTACCTCACACCTATTAGATTTGCCAAGATGATATTAAAGGAAAGTGATAAATGTTGGAGGGGATGTGGCAAAATTGGGACACTAATGCATTGTTGGTGGAGTTGTGAACTGATCCAACAATTCTGAAGGGTAATTTGGAACTAAGCCCAAAGAGCTTTGAAACAACACATACCCTTTTACCTTGTAATACTGCTACTATGTCTGTAGTGCAAAGAAATCACAAAAAAGGAAAAAGGATCTACTTGTACAAAAATAATTATAGCAACTCTTTTTGTGGTGGCAAAGAATTGGAAATTGAGGGGATATCTATCATTTAGGGAATGGCTGAACAAATTATGGTACTTGGTGATGGAATACTATTGTGGTACAAGAAATGATAAGCAAGATGATTTCAGAAAAAGATGTAAAGATCTACATGAACTAATGCAGAGTGAAATAAGCAGAATGGGAGAACATTATATACAGTAACTGCAATATTATACAATGATCATCTGTGAAAACTTGGCTATTTTCAGCAATACAATGATCTGGGACAATTCTGAAGGATTTACAACAAAGAATGCTATCCACTCTCAGAGAAAGAACCAGTGGAGTTGGATTGCTGATCTAATCATACTATTTTTCATATTAGTTTGTTTGTGTTTTTATTTTTGGGTTTGGTTTTATATAAGTATTCTCTTATAACAATGATCAATAAGGAGGTATGTTTTGCATTATAATACACATATAATCCAGATCAAATTGCTTACTATCTCCGAGGTGGGGGTGGGGGAAGGGGTGGGAGGAAGGGAGACAATTTGGGTCTTATAATTTTGGAAAACGTATGTTGAAAATTATTACATATCATTGGGAAAACAAAATATATTTTTAAAAAAAGCTCAAGGGGGCAGCTGGGTGGCTCAGTGGATTGAGAGTCAGGCCTAGAGATGGGAAGTCCTAGGTTCAAATCCAGATTCAGATATATCTCTTCCATTGGAATGTAAACACTTTGGAGGGCAGCTGGGTAGCTCAGTGGATTGAGAGCCAGGCTTAGAGATGGAAGGTCCTAGGTTCAAATCCAGCCTCAGACACTTCCCAGCTGTGTGATCCTGGGTAAGTCACTTAACCCCCATTGCCCAGCTCTTACCACTCTTCTGCCTTGGAACCAATACACAGGATTGCTTCCAAGATGGAAGGTAAGGGTTTAAAAAAAATGTAAACACGTTGAGGGCAGGGTTTGTTTTTACTTTTTTTTGGGGGGGGGATCCATAGCACTTAGTACAGTGTTCAGCACATAGTATTATTAAATGTTTGTTGATTGATATGATGTAGATGTTCTCTTTGACCTTTCTCTGGTTCAGCATCATGTGTGTAGCACTGAGTAAGATGCTTTCACACAAGGGGCTCTTCAGAAAAACTATTCCTGGTTCAAAGTACTCTGTAGGACTGCATTCAGGGAAAATCATATTTCAGGAGTCCCCACTTATGTGTCATTTTGAATTAATTTTCTCTTCTGGTCGACTGGTAAAAGCTGATCCATTTAATGAAATTCTGTGGCAAGGAAAATAGCAAAATCAATTCTTCCTATCTATCTGAGATGTCATAATTATCTTACATGGAGGAATAAGTGTGGACAAAGTACACGCATGGTAGGGCAATATCATGTAGTCATGTCATTGGACTGTTCTCTCATAGTCTGTTCTCTGCTGTGCCCATCACACTCTGAGGTTCCTTCATGAGTGGTGCATCTCTGTTGCTTCCAATATATAATAATAGCTAGTATTTGGATAGTGCTTTAAGGTTTTGTGAAGTGTTTTACATATGTGAAATCATTTGATAGATTTGTTAGCTTGAGAGTTTGCACAGAAGTTTAGGAACTTCTTTATATACATTGGTAGAGAATTTTTTTAAAAAAACACCCTAATTTTTGAAACCCCAAGTGAGGCATGAGATAAAAATTATTTTGGGGGGGAAGGTCCCCAGATCAAACATAGCCCTTAAAACCCCAAACTTGGGTTTACATGTATAGGCATTTAAAACACTTTTATATAAGGAAATATCTAGTGGAGGACCGATTTCTGTGGTCTCGTGATTATCCTAATGAAGTTCAGATAGATTCTTCTTCACTAGAAGGGTGGCCAAAGGGTGATGATAACTATTTCAGCCGTGGTGGTATATGAAGACCCCCTACTAAGGGATAGGATTATGATCTGTGTCATGGGAGAGCTCACACTAATAAAAGCAGATACTCAAAGCACTTACATATGAGAAAACTCTATTTTGGTGGGTACTTGATTTTCTTAATTCTGGTCTTAAGGATCTGGTCTAATGTTCAAGATCTATCACCTCTATAGGTGGCACAAGGCTATTGCCATATTCTAATTAGTGCAAACAATGAATTACCTATGCAATGCTTCTGATTCTGATCTGCGCTATTCAAAGTTACAATGGCACAATATGATAATTGATTTTACCCAATAGAAATATTAAATGTGAACTCAAGTAATGCAACCACTTCAGGGGAATTCATTATTTGAACTAATTGGGACCTCAACTGTGGCTATACAAATAATCACATTAATGGTGACTATGAAACTGAGGAAGGGAAAGATATAGATCCACAAAAAATGTGAAAAGAACATTTACTGTCTGAACAAAAGCACTGAGAATATTTCACAAATATTCTCTTGTTTGTGTTCTGTAACCACACTCTCCCCATCTCCAACTCTGGTCGTTGTCATCATATACCTTGTCTGTTGCTAAGATTAAGAACGATGCTGGAAAAAGTAGCATTGATTATTTATTCCCTCTCCCTCCTCTTCTCTCTGTGTTTCCCACCCTACTTGTCCTTTACTCTTGATTTACAAATATGGTCAGGTCTTCTTTATTCTGAAAAAAAAAAGCCAGTTCCCCTCCCTCAATTTATTTTTCTCTCTTCTTTAAAATTATATGCTGATAAACTTCTAGAAAATATTATTTTTCTTCTCTGTCATCTACTCTCTGTGTCATATTGGACAATACAGTGAGTTCTTGGGGCCTCACCTATTTTCCTCACCTATAAAGGAGGCAGTTGGAAGTACTTGATTGCCTCTAAGGAACCTTTTAGCTCTAAGTCTATGATCATATAAGGAATTAGAGAGACAGTAGAAGAGAGGATACATTTTTGGGATGAGGTGAATAGGTTTCTAAGTCAGGAGTGATATATACACACTTGTGTCTTTGGAAGAATATTTTGGCAGTTTGTGGAAGATGGAGGGGAGAAGAAAGAAACTAGAGGCAGGAAGACTATTATAATGCCTAGATGAGAGACAATGCATACTTATATTAGGTTGGTGACCACTTGAGTAGAGAGAAGAGAAAAGTCTGAATTTTTAAGGTTGGGTTTGGATTGGGGGGGGTGAGGGAGAGAGAAGATATTAAAGTCAACTGAAAGATTATGGAAGTTTGAGTTTAAGGAAGATGATGGTGGTGACTTTAACAGAAATAGAGAAATTTGTAAGAGGCAGGGGATTAAGGAATATGATGATGACATTAATTTAACTTGAATTTGAGGTGCCAATGGGACAGCCAACTGAAGTTGTCCATCAGGCAGTTGGTGATCCTCAGGAAGGATATTAGAGTTGATTACATAGATTGGGAGCAATTTGCATAGAGATTAATGATAATGGCACCCTTGGGTGTAGATGAAATCAGTAATGGAAAGAATGTAGAGGAAGAAGAGAGGACCAAAGAGAGAGCTTTAGGATAAACCAAATTTTAAAGGACCAAAGAGAACAAAAATGCAGTAAAGGAGACTAACAAGGAATGGGATTTTTACAAGAATCAGGGCAAGAAACAAAGCATTTGCACTTCAGATTTGTAGGAACTCTTTGCTAAAAAGCTCTAGGCTTTCCATAGAGTTTTATTTCCATCTGCCCAAACTTTTAGTGCTGTTTGAGCTTCTGGGTTTGTTCTGGAGGGGCCATATTTTACATGGCCAAAAGAGAAGAGGTGACATAAATAAAAATAAATCATAAAGGGTAGAGTAAAGTGAGGAATCAGGTAAAGGCTGGCAGGCCATATCATTTTGTCTGGAAACATTGGAAGGATCATGAGAAGAGGTAGAAGGAAGATGTGGAAGGAAGTAAATGATTAGGTAGCAGGAGGAGATGATCATAATGGTAGAGGAAAGGGAAAGAGATCTCTATTCTTATTAAGATCCACCATCTGGGTAGAGTGGGGCTGGTGGGGGAGGTGGAAGGGGGAATTTGAGGAGAGCTGTCTGTATAAATCTAAGCTTCTGCCATCTGATCCAGTAATTGGGCTATTATTACTTTACTCTGCCTCTCATCTCTCTGGTTATCTTTCTCTCACTTCTCTGGCCAGATGTCTCCCTCCAGATGTCTCCATTCTCAGTTTCCTTGCAGATCTAGGACCTATGATATCTCTCTGAGCTCCAGGTGGGAGGGGCATGTCAGGTCTGGATACGGGAAATCCCAGTGAGAGACCACATTCTTAGTGGATAGATTTTGCACCATGCCTGAAGCCAATTTACATGTTTTCTCTATTATAGGAATTTTTCAAAGATGGTATTTTCTCATGTGATTGAAAGCAAACTAGGCAAAGAGTCTCTTAGTACATCACTTAGCTCTACCTATTCATCTCTTTAAATGTTGATGTAGTGATGGTGGCTGATCATTTAGGTGCTTAGGTAGGGGCATTATGTATGAGCAGCCACAGTTTTTATTGGGTGAAAGATGGATGACAAATTAGAAAGATGAGGGCTTGGAAGGATTTCCCCTTAATAGCTTGTCAAACGGCTTCTCAGCATTGGGAATGTTCTCAGAATTTCACTTTCCCCAAGCTCTCTCTGACAAAAATAACAAAATGCAGGGGTGCTGCTTTTCATTCTCCTTCTCTCATTTATATATAATGTTGTTTGTTGCTTGAGGTAAAAGAAAAATCCCTCTTTGCTCCTTTTATTGGTGTGTCCTGGGACCCCTAGCTAATTAAGAATTCATTCACCAGCTATCAAAACAAAAACAAGCACATCCATCTCTCACTGTCCTTACCCCATTCCAGGAGATTATTCTTTTAATCCTTTTGTATTACTGATCGGTTGATTTGAACCGACAACTCTGAATTTCCTCCCTCTTTATCATTATATAGGAATGATATCTATATCATAGTCCGATATATATCATAGTGCAGATGTAGCAGAGTAGAGATCAGATGTTCTCCAGCTTAGTTCCATTCTGAAAACCCTCCTTTAATGAAATTTACATAATTTGGCTTTTACATTTATGCCCTATAGAGGGAAGTAATTAGTCTGTGTTTGTTACTGGATGGTTGTTAGTATACTGAGGGTGTAAATGTAAGTAGTAACTACAACGTAAACATTAATTAGAGGTGGTATAGATCTCTGGAAGGCTGGAAAAAGAAAATATAAATGTGTAAAAGGATGTGAGTATTTCAACCTAAAAATTTCTCATGCTCTCTAACTCTAGGCTATGCCTTTGTATTTGGAACTCATGCTTAGAACATACTCCCTTGTCTCCCCTTCCTCTCTTACACTCTCTAGATCCCTTCAAGTGCCATATCATCATTCGTGAAGACTTCTCCCTTCTTCTTAGTGATCTCCCCATTCTTTCAAATGATGAATTTCATTTGTATACATTTAGGATCTAGTTCTATTATTCACACCCTTCTTCCAAACAGAAAATTCCTTAATGGCAAGAGGAGCCATTATTTCAAAAACATTTTGCTGCTATTTGGCAAATTAAGAAGAAATAAAAAATTCTTCTTTGTCCCATGCATACTCCAGGTGCACTTTCTCCTAAGTTCTCATACTGCCCATAGGGAAGGGACACAAAGAGAACATATCTGACCATGGTCAAATGGAAAGTAAGGTGATTCATGCCTCTGGCAGCCCAGGGCTGCTGACACCCACTGGAAATGTCATTGAACTGATCTCTGCTGCTGGTTTTATCATTGCCATGGCCTTGTGATTACCAAGCTATTTCTGGAATTGTCCACATGACTTTAGCGCTTTAGAGACATTTCCTGGATTCTTCACTTCCATCTACCAAGGAGTAAAGGCTTGAAAGTCTCCTTGATTAGGGTAGTCTAAGCAGCTACCATATTCAGGGCAACCAACAAAAGCCAGCAGAATGCCACCAGGCTAAGATTACATCTCTTCTTTTTATGCCTTTTGTGAAATGCTGATTGTTTTGGAGGCTCAAGTTCCAACAGAATATTCTTTTTAAATTTTGGTTTAGTCCTTTTTTATAGTGTCCTGAAATCCCATTTCTAGTACTCTGAGCCTGAGGTACCAAGGTGATCTTTCCCAGGAATATCTTTGTATGAAAAGAAATAGGAGCCAGAACAAAGTCTAGTTTAAATAGACTAATCATGGGTCTATTTTATTGCTTTTATTTATTTATTTATTTATTTAGATTTATTTAAAGACCTTTATTAACAGGTACTTATAATTTGTAGGTGTACTTTTATACAAATAAAAAAATGAGGTTCTTAAAATCTCAATTTGATCAGATATGAAACAATTTTTAAAAACCTTTAAAGGTGTATTGAGAAAATCAGGCTTAAAAAAAAAGTTTGTTATTCCCCAAAAGAGACATCTTTAGGTAAAAATAATTAAAAAAACCCATGTTGCATGTATTATTGCTTTTATTCTGCATATCTATTATATCCTGCTAGCATAAACCTCACTCTTATCCTACATGTATCTCCTGAGACTTTTTATATAATGATAAATTTATTTTTAATACAATTTTATATAGTTTATATAGTTTATATATTTACATATATTATTTTAATATAATATATAATAATATTAATATATATTAATTTATATAGTTTTATATAATGATGAATTTGTATATATTGGATAGCCTATAATGTGGGGCATGGTTGTGTTCACTAATAAGCTATTCAAAAATTATA
Organism: Monodelphis domestica; assembly: GCF_027887165.1. Classification (NCBI taxonomy): domain Eukaryota; kingdom Metazoa; phylum Chordata; class Mammalia; order Didelphimorphia; family Didelphidae; genus Monodelphis; species Monodelphis domestica. The sequence goes on from NC_077231.1 coordinate 264,354,742, forward strand.
TCATTTCTTTTTTTCATAATATTTTACACATCATTTCTTTTTTGGGAAAAAAGAATAGTAATTTTTCAGGAAAAAACAACAGCAGCAACAATTAAGGCACAGTAAGGAATAGAGACTAGACCTGTGAATTTATTTTATAGGGTAATTCTGGAGTGAAAGAATTCCCTCTTCTCTGCAATTTAGAGTCTTGGAAAGTTGCCTACAAGCAGTGAGAGAGAGGTTAGAGCTCCAAGGGCCAGTAGAGATCTTCTAATCTTAGTTTCCCATTTTCTTGATAAGGAAACTGAGATCTAGAAAGCAGAAAAGACTTGTCCTGGGTCATACAGACAGTAAGGAGCAGAGCCTGGAATAAGTTGGAGAAAGACTCTTTTTCTCATAAGGATTCTTCTTAAAGGTGTCGACCACCATCTGCACACAGCTGCCTCTGAGGTGAATTAAAGCCATGCACAGCTGCAAATCATCTGGAAGATTGGCGTGCCAGGGACTAGCCCAATGCACTCTAGCTTCAAGAGTTGCAGATGTACTTTGTTTATTGAGTTTGACAAATGGTGAGAACTTTTTGCTTGAGTTCAGAGCTTTCCTGGCCTGCCCATCTCCTGATTTTGCTGACCCTGTCTTTGACCTTGCACTACTGATTTGGCCAGCCCTCTCAGGTTTCTGGCTGCAGTGGCTGTGCCATGTGCAGGATAGGGGCAAATTTCTGTTTCACTGGCTCTTCTCAATACTCTGGCTTTGACAACTTTATCTTTGATCTCTTCTACTACATATATAAGGAGGTACAGGGAATAAGGTGTTTGGCCTGGAGTTAGGAAGACTCATCTTCCAGAGTTCAAATTTGGCCTCCTGCACTTACTAGGTGTGTGACCCTGGGTAAGTCACTTAACCCTGTTTGTCTCAGTTTCCTCATCTGTAAAATGAGTTGGAGAAGGAAATGTCAAACCATTCCAGTATCTTTGCCAAGAAAACCCCAAATGAGGTCATAGAGTTGGACACAACTGGAATGACTGAATAACAACTAGCTCTATAATCTGTCTTGTTGCCTCCCTACTTTTTATGTACTCAGACTGTCTTAATGCTGATTTGATTTTCTAACTCATTCTCTGGTGCTGGGACCCATAAGGTCTCTACCACATATAAGTCTAGGAGATGTGACTAAAAGAGTTTCCTTTAGTGGACTTCTAGTTCAATGAGGACCAAAAGTGTGACATGGCTGCCAAAAAAGTGACCTAAGTTGCATTTATAGTGTCAACTTGGAAAAACACAGAACCACTAAAGTAGTCAGGAAACCAGAATCTTTAATCAGGAAAGAGACAGGTCCTTAAATATCTGCCCCCCACACAAAGCCAAGTGCTAAATACCACACAGAGTTGAACCCTGCAGGCTCTAGAATCACTGCTAGATGATTCTCCAAAGAACAATAGAACTTGGGGACTTCTATCTATATCTTTTGGAGAACTAAGGACAGGAAGGTATGATTGATTGGCTTTACAATGACTACAAGGAAATGAGAAGTCCAAGACAGGTTTATCAGGGATACTAAAGAAAGAGTCCAGCCGAGGGCTGGGCTTCCTGGGTGAGGACTCTGATACAGTGGGAGAAACTACAAAGACCAAAAAACCAACAACATTTGATTATATCTACTAGTCTCACCTAAATTAAGATCATTAAGTACTTTAAAGTCTATTGCTTAGTCTGAAACAACACCTGTCTGGGACTCCCCTAAGGTATTTTCCCAAGGGACAGGAGCAAACTTGGGGTTCCCAGATTTCAAGTTGACCATAGAGAACCAATGTTCAGGCTGTGGGATACATCTGCTATCTGTTGACCTGGTCAGATCACATCTAGAGTATTTTGGACAGATCTGGAAGCCATAGGAGAGTACTGAGAAATTCACAAACTGAAATGAGTATAGAATTAGGTGATGAAGATAGCATGAAGACTGGAAATCATGCCATAAGAAAACTGGTTGAAGAGGATGAAAAACGTTCAGCCAGGAACAGAGAAGGCTTAAGGCTACAGGAGAACAGTTTTCTAGTCTTTAAAGTGCTATTACCAGGAAGAAGGATTAACCTTGTTCTGCTGGCTCCAGAAAGCAGTACAAATTAGCAGTAGATGAAGATTTCAGCTTAGTTAAAAGAAATACTTTTCCATAATCAGACCAGTCCAAGTAGAAAAAAGCTGTGGAGATACTGGTTTCCTCATCACCTGAGATCTTCAAGCAGAGGAATATGAGATCATTTATCAAGGCTGTGATAGAGGGAATTTCTGTAAATGTACAGGTAAGACTTATTGACCTCTGAAGTTCCTTAAAATTCTGGGATTCTAGTTGTATAGCCTTGGGTAAGTCACTTAACCTCTGTCTGCCTCAGTTTCTTCTTATGTAAAATGGGGATGATAATAATAGCACCTATACCCTAGGGCTGTCTCAAAGATCAGAAGAGATCATATTTGTTCAGTGCTTTTAAAAAAAAAGGCACGGCTATAATTTCCTTTTTTTTTTACATTACTATAATTTCCTAATGACTCTTCTCCCTCTCTTGTTTCTTCCCTATTGAATTCTCTCTTGTAACAAAGAACTATTAAGCAAAACAAACCAACACACTGATCAGATCTGGCCATGTATGTCTCATTCTGCACCTGTACTCCACCACATCTTTGCTGTTAGGCAGGAGACCTGTTTTAATATCAGTGTCCTTGAGTCATCATTGGTCAATGTACTGATCAGACTTTTGATGCCTTTCGACATTGTTTTCATTTACGTTGTTTGTCATTGAATAAATTATTTTCATCTTTTCTCTAGGACCAAAATTGGGTCTTACAATTCAGCTGAATGTGGTTGGTTTCCTTTTAGCATTTTTGTTTTCACTGCTGTAGTCATGGTGCTTTGCGCTCTCCTCTCTTGGCTCTGCTTGCTTCATTCTTTGTCAGTTCATACAAGTCCAAACTAAATGTAATTCTGAAAAATAAGTAAGAGCCAGTAGTGAGTTTGGAAGGACTTGCCTTCCAAAGATGTGAATTAATGGCTTCCAAAGACAGGCTGAATAGAAAGACATTTGTTGTCTTCATTCAACAGTTTGGTTTTTGTATGGGCAAGACGAGCAGGAGATATTGTCACTGATCTGAGATAAATGATGTCCCTCCCAGGCAATTTTTGTTAGAGGTATGCCCAGTCTGGGCTTGTAGTGTGAGGATTACAGCTGAAGACACAGGAGACTGAAAATAGATGCAAGGCAAAGGAAGACAGAGGAAGATTATAGGTTCTAGCCAAGCAATATATGGTAGCGCTGAGCAGGGGGTCCAGTCTCATAGAGGTGATAGGGACAGAGTTGAGCAGCTGCAGGTCGTGATTTGAAATTTATACACACATTGATGGAACTATGGCCCCCACCCACATTATTCCCGATAATCTCCCAAACCAGACAGGCTATTATATGGTGTATAATCACTTTTCTGGCCGGGGGCAGTGATTAGACAGATCTCCAGGTAGGTTCCTGAATTGTCTGGGGAAGTCAAAGGACAAAAAGAATATTCCTAGTCTATTGAGAGTAATGTCATGCCCAGGAAATTGGAAGTGATTTGCTTAAGTGTTTTAAGATATTCTTGTCTGTAGCCACATCCAGGTAGGTCTAGATTAGGTCAGAAGGAGAAAGGGGAAGGGAAGGGAACAAGCATTTCTTAAATGCCAGACACTAGGTTAAAGCACTGAACAAATATTATCTCATTTGATCCTTGAGACAACCTAGGAGGTAGATGCTATTACTTTTCCCATTTTACAGATGAGTAAACTGAGACATACAGACATTATGTGACTTGCCCAAGGCTATACAGCTATTAAGCATTGGAGGTTTGAGTTGAATTTAGATTTTCATGACTCCAGACTCAGGACTCAATTTATTTTGCCATTAACTGCTAAGAAAGGGTTCACTTACTTCACAGTCCACCTGGGTCAGTCATCATGATGATGATGGTAATTTACATTCTTATAAAGCTTGTTGATTGCAAATCAATAAAACATCATGGATTTATGAAGTGCCTATTTTGTTCCTGGTGCTGCAAACACAAGAGCAATGAATGAAACAATTTCTACTTGCAAAGAGCTTAGTTTATATATGAGTAGGAGGAAGAGGCAGACAGTAATTATCCAGGATTTTATTTGATCCTTATAATCATCCTATGCAATTACATAGGAAACTGAAGATTAGGGAGGTTATGTGACTTATCCAGGCTTATACATCCATTGTAGTTGAGGCAGGATTTGAACCTTAGGTCTTCCTGACTCTAACTCCAACACTCCATTCACCAGGTCCTGCTGCTTCTGTAAGTTTAAGGTGCTTTGCAAAAAGAATTTTTTCCCATTTTTTATTGTCATGCAAAACACACTTCCATGTTGGCCATCACTGTAAGAGCAAAGCCACATGTAATCAAAACCCAAAATAAAACCCAAAATACACTGATATGGAAGATGACTCCAATGGTTCTTTCTCTAGAGGTGGCTAGCATTCCCTGTCGTAGGTCCTTCAGGATTGTCCCAGATCATTGCATTGCTTAGAGTAGCCAAGTTTTCACAGATAATCATCATACAATATTGCTATGGACAATGTTCTCCCAGTTCTGCTTATTTTGCTTTGAGAAAAGATTTAAACATGAGAAAAGTTTACCAAACTGGTCTGATCCCAGAGGCATTTAGGGCTAGAAGGTTCCTCTAATTTTAGTCCTTCATTTACCAGATGGGGAAACTTGAGGAGCACACAACTTAAATGTTTCCAAAATACACTGCACTTTCTACTACTTATTTTATTTATTTATTTTTTAAATTTTTTATTTTATTTTATTTTTTTGGTTACAATACTCTATTTCTCTCCCTCCCCTCCACCCACCTTTCCTGCAGCCAACATGCAGTTTCATTTGGTATTACTTGTGTCCTTGATCAGAACCTATTTGCATGTTGTTGTTGTTTGCATGCACTTGGATGCTCATTTAGAGTCTACATGCCCAACCATATCCCTTCAACCCATGTATTCAAGCAATTGTTTTTCTTTGGCATTTTTACTCCCGCAGTGTTTCCTCTGACTGTGGATAGTGGTTTTTCCCGTAGATTCCGCTTTCTACTACTTATTAAGTACTGACTTCTTTGGCTATAGGTACCATTTAAGAACTAAGCAAAGCAGCACACCTTGCCCTTAGGTTATGCATTGCTAAGCATTTTATATTTGAATGAATATGAAAAGTCATGAACCGATATACATGAACATTTTCTATTTGTTATTTGAAAATTTTTACATTAAAACCGTAACTACGTTGCATACCAGTATGAGAAGTAGTAGAAGAACTAAGCCCATTGCCACAGTATTTTCTGATACTTGTTTGCCCTTTGTTAATATGTATTCACTTAAACAGAAATCATTTCTCCCCTTGATTCTGTGGTCATGTTGACTGTAATTGAGTTTGAGTATTAAGGAGAATGCAGTTCTGCTTGAAGAGGAAGTACTGATCATTTAGAAGTTATATGGTGCTGAAAAAATTAATATTAGGTTAAATTAAAAAATCCTTGCCTAAAAAAAGATGATATGAAGGGGAAGCGAGGTATACTAGAGTACTAGATCTGGAATTGGAGGTCCTGGGTTCAAATTTGGCCTCAGATACTTCCTAGGTGTGACCCTGGGCAGTCAATAGACCCCAATTGCCTAGCCTTTACCCCTCTTCTGCCTTAGAATCAATGTTAAGACAGAAGGTAAGAGTTTAAATAAACATACAAAAAGATGGTATGGTAGTCAGCAACGACCTTATCATTTTTTTGGGGGGGTTGCCCTTTCTGTCCTAAATATCATCACTAAGACAAAAAGTGAATTAACGATTCATAAAGCTTTTCAAGTTCTTCCTTCAAAGGTCTAGGCTATGTCTTCCTCAGCAGAATGATTATTATCTCAGTCCCAAATCCAAGACTGTAGTTGAGACAAGTGTAACCAGCATGCACAGAGAGAAGGTGGATAAGGCTGTCTGCTCCCTTGCAAACTCCCAGGATACAAGTGCAGGGGGAAAGCTGTTTCTATATAATAAGGTCCCCATGTGCTCTGGACAGATGAAGAATGGAGAGTTATACCACCTGGACCTAGAGAGCAACAGCTGGACAGAAAGGGGCTGGCAAAGATGAGGAAGGAATGATGAACCTCTGCTGCACCTGGAGAGAACTTGTTCTGTAAGTCACTGCATCCGTGAAGGAGGAAGGAAGAGAGCTAGTTCCAGACAGGGATGCTGAGATGCATGAAAGCCAGGGAGGGATCTGTGCTCAAGACTGATGTATCCACCATGGTCCCTGGAACAGCACAGATGGCGCCAAATGGAATTGTTGAATGAACAGTAATGGAGAGCCACAGAAGTGATTGGAGGAAGGGCTGGATCCAAGAGGCAATGAGATAGAAAGCCACAATTTGAAGAAGTGAATCCAGACCTTGGCCTTCACTTATGTGGGCAAGAGGTATCAAACACCAGCCCAGGGGCCACAGGAGGACCGCAATATTTCCGAGTCTGAAACCAGATGAAAATGTAATTAGGAAATACTTAACAAAATAAACAAACACACCCTAAGCCATAGATAATATTACATTTAAAACTAAGTCTATATATGGCCCACAGGGATCCTTATGTATGGGAAGTGCCCCCTGTTTCCATTTGAGTTTGACACTACTTATGTGGACTCTGCAGGTTTGGAGGTGGAGATGATGGGCAACTCTCTAGTCAGAAAGCTATAAAAGTCACTATGAGAAGTAGGGAAGAGACATTTTCCTGATTATCATAGGATTGGGTGTGAGTTTTTTTTAAACCCTTACCTTCCATCTTAGAATCAATACTATGTATTGGTTCTAAGGCAGAAGAGTGGTAAGGACTAGGCAATGGGGGTTAAGTGACTTGCCCAGGGTCACACAGCTGGGAAGTGTCTGAGACCAGTTTTGAACCCAGGACCTCCCATCTCTAGGCTTAGCTCTCAATATACTGAGACACTCAGCTGCCTGCTTGGGTATGTCTTGTGATCAGTCAGCAGCATCCAATTCCCCATCCATCTGATAGGATGAAACTATGAGCAATTTATGCATTTCAAAAATTTTACTCTATAGGACAACTAGGTTGCTCAGTGGATAGAGCACCAAACTTGGAGACAGAAGAGACTGGATTGTGAAGACTGCTTCGGCCAAACAGACGGAAGAAACCAATAAGAAGGTTCAAAGGCTGAGATGGCGACGCAGCAAAGCACTGTGGAGTGCTCAGGATGTGTTGGAGCACAAAAGACAACACGACCATCCAATGCAGCTGAGGAAGTCTCCAGGTGTAACGACTTTTCATGCCACTGGACCCAGGCTTCCAACGCCGAGAGAGTGGGATTGTCTCTGTGCATCGACTTTTCCACTTAAATCTCCTTTACGCACAAGTGTCTTTGTGCACACTCATCTACATCACAGATGAAAGCGCACAAAGACAATCGTCATCCTCGGTTACCGAGAGACAACTACCACTACAATTAAGGAAACTGAGGCAGAGATTAACTAATTTACTAGGTTCACATAGCAGTAAGTATCTGAGACTGGATTTGAACTCAGATCTTTCTCTCTCCAGGCCTAAGGACCAATCAACAGAAAGTCCCAACTGCCTTTAAAGGTAAGAGTTACTCTCCTATTTTTCCAATATGGAAACTGAGGCTCTGACTTCATTAGGAGATTTACCTTTAGCTCAGAAGACAGCCCACCCAGTTTGATTACTGACTCAAACAGAGGTGTTTAGTGCTCCAGCTGAGTGCTCTTTCCACTGTGCTCAGTATAGTCTCACAGTTACAAAATGCTTTCATAAATATTATCTCATTTGAAACTCCCAACCACCTGGTGGGATAGTGCTTCGATGCTGTGTCATCTGTTTTAGTTGCTCAGAGGCCTTTTTCCTTCTTCTTTTTGCTTACTTCAGGGTTCTCGCCTGTATACCGAATAGTTAAAGTTGCCCAATAAGTGACCTCTGGATACGTGAGGTGTCACTGTAATAAAGATCTATTGTGATATTAAATTTTCCCTTGTTCTACCCATTGAAGTTGGATAGATTAGGGAGAGAAGAATGTGCTTTCATCTTCTATATCAAAATACACAAACTGTATTGACTCATCCTCTCAGTAAGGTTTTATATCCTACTGCCGGTGCAGGAGCTAGGGGAAAAACAAGGAATTCTCTAACAAGACTCACTTGGCCTCTTTATTTCAATGATCTCCAATTGCTGTCATATGATGCCATTTATTTATGCAGCTCCCAAACCACTGCTCTACTAAAATCTCATACCTAAAGAGCTTGTTTATCCATTTTTCTTCTATTCTCATATCTTCTTCATATAATTCATTATAAAAAATTTGAAATTCTATCTTGTTTCTTTTCAGTTCTTCCATTCCACTAAGAAAGCAAGAAAAACAAAACCAATATAATGATATATGTATATAAAACTATATATGTAGTTATATAAAACCAATGCTCAAATTATCCATTTTTCATATTTCCTAATGACTCCCTCCCTCCTATTATTAACCAATATGTTAGGCACTGGGGGATACAAAGGCAAAATCCTGCTCCAGAGATACCACATGGATACCAATGGAGGACCAACTGAGTCAGGTCTTACCAACAAAGCTCGAAAGGCTTTGAGGTCTGGGGTCCTGGTGATGAATTGTTTATCTGTCACCTAAGGACTAGGAAAAATAAATTTAAAAAAGTCATCACTACAAGGTTACCAAGTAATGAATTTTTGACACATCAAGGGTCAAAGACTATCTACTAAACATTAGAAGATTTGTGATTTGCATGAATGGAAGGAATACCCAGACTGAGAAGAGCACAGTTCCTTGAAGTATCAATGTGGAACTCATTAGAATGGTATTTTTTTCTTGTATGCTGCTTTCTGCAAGTGTTTCTGGAAAATGACATGTAAATTGAATTTTTATAAAGCAAATCTTATGGAAATGTATTAATGCTGGCTGTTTTGTGGAATTCGATGATAAATCCTTTTGTAACATGATGTCAGCATTTCTAGGTTTGCACAGATAAAGAGGTCCTTTTTAAACAGAGATACTCTGGGGCTCTGGACTAGACCCAAACGTAAATTCATTATTGGTGGAACTATGAACTCATCCAGTTATTTTGGAAAATAATTTAGAGTTATGCTTCAAAAGCTAATAAGTCATAAATACCTTTTGACCTAGTTATATATCTATTTGCTCTATACTCCTCCCCAAGAGATCAAACAAAGAAGAAAAGGACCCATATATGTAGAAATAAGTATAGCAGCTCTGTTTGTGGAATAGAGAATTCGAAACTGAGAAGGTACGCATCAAATGAAGAATGGCTGAACAAGATATGCTATAGAAAGTGATTGAACAGTATGGCCCTATAAGTAATGAGGGATTTAAAGATTTCAGAGAAACTTGGGAATACATAAATCAATAGAAACAAAGTAAAACAAGCAGAACCTGGAGAACTTATGGATGAGGATATAAAGTGGAAAAGGACTGCAGAATTTTTGCAGAGTCTGACAGTAAAGCATACCCTTAGCCTACAGGAAAATGAATTGATTTGTTTTATTGAACTTTACATCTCTACTAGAGATAGAGTTCTCTTTTGACAGAGGTGTGGGTCTGACCATGTCATTCCCCTTTTCAAAAATACACTTTCTAAGTGCAGCTGGGTTTCACAGTAGAGAGAATGCCAGGTCTGGAGTCAGGAGGACCTGGGTTAAAAATCTGACCTCAAACTGTCCTAGCTGTGTGATCCTGGGTAAGTCACTTACTCCTGTTTGCTACTAACATAGAAAGTAAAGGAGAAAGGAGGGAAAGAAAATAAAAGGAAGGAAGAAAGAAATAAAAAAGAAAGAAAGAAAGACTGATTATTTCCTCATTGGAAGCTCCATAAACCAATTAAATCACAGGTTTGAGGCAAAAAATTTAATTCTCACAAATTGCACTGAAAAATTGGGTACAGGGGAAGAGTTTGGTGGTTCAAGCCAAAGAGTGATCCAGGCTGGACAAGAAATCAATAATAATGATGATAGTGATAATATTAGTTTTTATACATAGCATTTTGTAGTGTGAAAAGCACTTTCCTCATAATAACCTAGCAATGGAGGCATTGCAAGTATCATTATCCCCACTTCACAAAGTAGAAAACTGAAGCTGAGGGTTAAAATAATTTGACCAATATCTCCTAGCTAATGGCAGAGTTGAAACTTAAATTCAGGTCATCTGAATCTCAGGTGAAAATGTTTTCTATGAGTCCCAATACTTGAGCTTCCCAAAATTATGGCTCAGGATCAGGAACTAAAAGAAGCCAAAACCTTATAGACTTATGACTGTCTTATTCTTATAATGAATAATTCCTTTAAAACAAAAATTGAGAGACACTAGAGATAAGCATGAATAGCACAAAATTTATTGTTTTTTTCAATTTTTTAACCCTTATCTTCCATCTTAGAATCAATACTCTATATTGGTTCCAAGGCAGAAAAGTGGTAAAGGCTAGGCAATGGGGGTTAAGTGACTTACCTAGGGTCACAAAGCTAGGAAGGGTCTGAGGTCAGATTTGAACCTGGGACCTCCCATCTCTAGGTTGATTCTCAATCCACTGAACCACTCAACTGCCTCCAATAGCATTAAAACATAGGAAACTTTTATTTGCTAATGTGAATCATTTTTCATTTTGGGATCTGCAATTGGTCAGATTATTGACTTGTTAGAGCAAAAGTAATAACACTAAACTAAAAGAAAAAATAAGAATAAGAAGATCTGGTGATCAGAGGCCAGCTTTTGATATACAAGAATAGGAAGTTGATAAAAAAGCAGATACCTACATATACAACACAGAGAGGCACACACATACACACATTGTGGGGTATAAAAGGAGTTCCTGTTCTGAAAGTGTCACAGCTTTCAGATACATTGAATAACTGATCTTCAGCATATACATATATATATAGTGTATGTATACACATGCATAAACATGTGAATAATCCATTTGAAAGAAATGAAGATATTAAATGACTCTGGAAACTCATCATATTACTATTCAAAGGGATAATCAAGATGATACTAATAACTACCAATTCATATACATACTTTCTCATATTGAAAAAGTCTTCATAAGAATAAAGTACACATTCATATATCAGGGACTTCTTTTATCAAGATATGTAAAGGGAATGAGTAAGCTTTTGCAAATAATATTCTAAAGCAGACCACATCTTTACAGTCATACGTCTGACTGAAAGGGACAGGAAATATTAGCCGTCACTGTGCTCATTGCTGGATATAAAAAAGTATTTGATTTGGGAGAGCAAAATGCAACCTTAAAGGGTTTCCTCGAATAAGGCATTTATTATGCATATATTAAGATTATACAAAATTCCTTGAGAGATGCAACAACACCGACAGCTCTCCTTGGCTGTTCTCTCATTATTAATCCCACGTGAGGCATAAGGCAGTCAGATTTTATGCCCAATAAAAGTGTTTGCAACTGTCTTGAAGAATGCCCAATGCAGAGCCCAAAGAGAAGAGGGATTTCCAGCCCTTTCGAGCCATCATTTGCAGATGACTTGCTGATTGCATCAAACATGATGAGCATTACATAACTTAAGAAATGAGATACACAATCATTCAAAAGTATTTGATCTAATCATACAAATAGGAAAAATCCAGAAGGATAAAGATGACCTATTAACCAGACCGCGATAACACAGCCCAGAGAACTGGCCCATCTGTGTGTGTGTGTGTGTGTGTGTGTGTGTATGTGACAGTCACTTCATATAAACAGTGAATTGAGCCCAGAACTGAAGAAGAGAAAAGTGAGTTGGATAGTATTTGGAAAATTGCCCAGTGCTTTTAATGACACCAAGCTGCTCCTTGAAACAAAATCTCATCTTTCAGATACTAATACTTTTTCTGTGATGCTGTGTGTCTATGAATCATGGAATGCTAGTCTCCAAAGAATCAAAATTACAAGTCCCTCAAAGGGCAATAGAAAGATACGTACTGGGTATACATTGCTTCAGCGTATCACTAATGGAAGAATTGTCTGCTGAAAATGGTGGAAAAAATATAAAAAAGATATATGACTAGGAAAGGAAATGGGCCAGACATATAAGGAGAAGAAATAATAGTGTAAAAAAAAAAGGCTATATGCTGCAGTGGTATCCACATAATGGTAAGATACCTAAGGTAGCTTGGTGGTTCAGTGGATAGAGAGCCAGGCCCAGAGATGGGAGGTCTTGGGTTCAAATCTAGCCTCAGGCACTACCTAGCTATATGACCCTGGACAAGTCACATAATCCCAATTGCCTAGCCCTTACTGCTTTTCTGCCTTAGAACCAATAATTAATATTAATTCTAAGAAAGAAGGTAAGATCTCCACTTTCCTACCCATCCTATATGCAAATAGTTTACTTTTAATAAGATTTTGTCAGATGTGTCCCTAGTTTGGTTAGAAATTACTCTATAGATGTCTTGGTTATTGGTGTTTCCTTATGAAAATGCTGTTGTTCAATCATTTTTCAGTTGTGTCTGATTCTTCATGACCCCATTTGAGATTTTCTTGGGAAAGATAATGGAGTGGTTTGCCATTTCCTTCTTCAGCTCATTTTGCAGATGAGAAAACTGAGGCAAACAGGGTTAAGTGACTTGCCCAGGGTCTCACAGCTAGTCTCCTGGGCTAGATTTGAACTCAGGAAAATGAGTCTACCTGACTCCAAGCTTGGTATTTGATTCACTACACTATTTAGTTACCCTTCTTATGAAAAGAGTGAGTTAGTTTTGCTTCCTGCTGTGATATGCAAAGCTTAGGAGATTCACACATGTTTATGAAATATGAAAACATTTTATTTGATGACAACATATAACTAAGATACAAATTTTATTTCTTAATGTATGCAAAAAATTGTTACTACATATAATTGAGAAAGTAAAATATCTTTTAAAAAACATTTCATTTCTTCCTCTTATGTACTCTCCCTATTAGAATGCCTACCGTGCTCCCTCTAAGGAAACTCAAATGCTCCCTTTAAAAAAAATATGCTTTTCATTACTCCTTGGTTAATGCTACTCCTCCTCCCCCATGCAAATCATTGTTCCCTTATTTTGCATATGTCTCCTATTTATTTACTTATCTGGGAACAAATTGTGTCTTCCCCTCACCCCCCAATAGAATGTAAGCCCTTGGAGGGTAGGAATTATATATTTCTATATGTAGGACCTACAGAGTCCCTGGCCCATAGTAGATGCTTAATAAATGTTTGTTGACTAATTTATATCATAATTATTTATGGATATACACTCTCTCTTTTACTAGAGAGCAAACTCCAAGGGGACAAACATCTCGTTTGGTTAGCATCCAGCTCATTGTTCTGCCTTGGAGTAAATAATGAAGAAAGATTTACTGACCTGAACAACTGAACTGGCTGGTTTGCTAAACTTATAAACAAAGATATTTCACAAATTTTCTAGTTATTCTTTTTGTGACCATTTCAGTAATACTTACAGCTTGCATTTATAGAGACTTTAAGCTTTATTTGTAGCTTTCTTTGCAGGGGTTTTAAACTGGGGTTTCTGAGTGTTAACATATATTTGCATATATTTTAATAACAGTAACTCAATAAAATTGATTTTTGTTATAATTCTTTGTATTTTGTTTTATGCATTTAAAACATTATTCTGCAGATGGGTTCCTAGGCTTCCACTGCCAAAAAGGCCCATGACACAGAAAAGATTAAGAACCCTGGCCTCGGAGGAAACTACAAGACCCAAATTGGTCCTATGTACCTCCAGATTTCAGAGTCAATATCTGCAGATGTTACTCTCTGAAACATGAAATGGATGAAGTTAGCAAATTCCAGAATTAACTTAACAAATTAATAAGGGCCAGCGAGGTGGCCCAGTAGATAGACTGTTGAGCTTGAAATCAAGAAGACCTGAATTCAAATATGCTCTTAGACACGAGCTGTGTGACCCTTGGCAAGTCATTTAATCTCTGTTTGCCTCAGTTTCCTCAACTGTAAAATGTGGATAACTGGAGAAGGAAATGGCAAATCATTCCAGTATCTTTTCCAAGAAAACCCCACGGAGTCACGAAGGGTCAGACACAACTAACAACAAAAAAGATCTTCTGTGGAAATGCTGATGAGGACACAGCATTTTGTCTCTTGACAGCATTTTTTGTGGATCTCTCTCTCTCCCAAACTTAATCTAGGAGCTGAGGGTGTTCCCCAGAATCTCTTCTGGAAGGCATGACTGGAATGCAGCTGATGTAAAGAAATCTGCAACCTACTTAATTGTATTGTAACATGGCCAAGGTAATGTTTGTCATAACCCAAGGGTGGTAATCTGAATGGAATCTTGTAAAAAAAAAGCCAAAGAAAAAGAATTCTTCATTGTGTGTCTAATACTGTTCAGGGGATATGATGCTTTGGTTTGAAATGACCTCTGAATGACCACTTTTTTAGACAGAAATTCTTAAAGTGAACAAGCACAATTCATTAAATTTCCTTTGCTTAATGGAAATTTTCCTTAAGAATACACAACTCCCTCTGTTCCAGTTTGATAAGCACCAAGCACTGTTTTTTATTTTTATTTAGTTATTTGTAATTTCGGTAGACCTGTAAGGCACCCTTTGTGCATATGACCCATTTCGTGTATTTCATATTAGAAATCAACACCAATCAGTCTTGTGAATTTGGTTAGTATAAGTCAATCTGCCAGAGCCTGATTATCACTAATAAAATGAAGAAAGAGACCCTGGATTTAGGGTATAATTACCCCATGGTCTGAGCAACCAGCCAGCTAGCAGTCTGGCCTCTCTCTAATACTGTCATGGGTTGTCATAGAATTAAGCAGTAAAAGAGACCTTAGAAATCATCTAGGACAGAAGTTCTTTTTTTCTAGTTTTAATTTTTTTCAACTATTAAGTATTTTTTCTTTCTCTTTTCTCCTTCATACAACTGAGGGGAAAAAAGGAAAAACAAAATCCTTGTATCATATTTACACAGTCAAGGAAAATAAATTTCTATGTTGTCTTTGCCCAAAGATGTTTGTCACATTGAGCCTACTGAACCACAACCTCTCTAGCAGGAGGTAAGGAGCCTTCTTCAGTCTTCTGGAATCCTGGTTGATTACTACAGTGATCAGAGCTCTTGAGCCTTTCAACAGTGTGCATTTTTATGTCATTTGAGTATAAATTATTTCCTAGTACTGCTCACTTCACTCTGCATTAATTCACATAAGTCTTCCCAGATTTCTCTGAAATTATCTCATTCGGCATGTAAAGATTGAAATTTTGGGGAAGCTGAGGCAGGTAGAAATTAGTTTCTCTCTACAAGGAGTATTATTTTTTTAGAGGTTTATTTAAGATTGAGAACCTAAGAATATACAAGTAAGAAAAGCACATGTCTAGGCCAGAGACAGAGAGGCCTAGACACAACCACTCACATCTTGCCTGGTAGTTGGAGAGCCGTGTGTGCTCCCAAGTGGAAGTAAAAAGAGGCCCGAGCCTATTCACAACCAGGTTTAAATACCCCATCTCGCTCTCAGCCCAGGTGAGAATTCAGTGAGATTAGAGGGCATTCTGGGGAAGTGGAGTAAGGATTTCTGGGGATTGAAGTCCTGGATTCGAGTCTATTTTTACAGGCATTTCTAAAGAGTCATTACTATCTTAGCTGCTGCATCTAAGGATCATGAGACCTTTTCCTCTGACTAGCAGCTGAAACTTTCCAAATATGTTATCTTCCCATTTAGAATATGAGCAGGAACTGTCTTACTTTCTATTTATGCACTCAGGCTCAGAATAATGGTTTGTACATAGTGAACATTTAATAAATGCATTTTTTCATTCATTCATTTGTTCAATTCATGTATTCATTCATTCATTTATATAAGACTTTGCTCTCTGATCTCTTTGGGGAATAGGACTGGGAGTGGCATCATTGGATCAAAGACTATGTAAAGTTTAGCAACTTTTTGGATGACTAAATGGAGCACACATTTTAACCTCAGACTTCTAAGACTAATTATCCATCTTTGCCCTCAGGACATTTTCTTTTCTTTTTAAAAAATTTAATGAATTAATTTAGAATATTTTTCCATGGTTAAATGATTCATGCTCTTTCCCTCCCCTCCTCCTTCCTCCCTCCTGGAGCCAAGAGGCAATTCCACTGGGTTTTACCCCCAGGACCTTTTCAAGCTGAAGCTGCTTACACCCCTGCAGCCTCCAGACTCTCCAGACTTTCTACCTTTCTCTTCTCTTGCTTTTTTAGTTTTCTTTTATGTATTGTCTTCACCCATTAGAGTGTAAACTACTTAGGACCAGGGATTGTCTTTCTTTTTCCATATATTTGCATTCTAAGCACTTAGCACAGTGTCTAGCTCATAGTAAGTGCTTAATAAATTCTCTATCCATCCATCCATCCATCTATGGAAGTATAGCTCCAAATTGCTTTCCAGAGTGGCTGTACCAATTCACAATTCTATTAACAGAACATAATTGTGCTTGCTTTCTTGTAGCCTTTCCAACACTTTTTATTTTCCTTATTTGTTTGCCAATCTGATGGGCAAACCCCAGAGTGGCTTATTAATGATGTAGAGCATTAAAAAAAATTATTTCCCTTGAGAACTATGTCCTTTGACCATTTATCAATTGGGAAATAGCTCATATTCTCATAAAACTGAATCTGTTTTTTATATCTTGGGAATGAAGCTTTTGTTAGAGAAAATGGCAACAAAGTTTTCTCTCCACCCCATCCCACCAAATAGTTATCTGTTTCCCTTCTAATCTTAGTTACATTGGATTTTTTTGTGAAAACAGTTAAAATATCATGTAACCAAAACTGTCCAATTTGTCTTTCGTGATCTTCTCTATTTTCATTTGTTTATGAACTTTTTTTTTGAATAGAGGTTCTTGACCATTTTTGTGTAATGAACTGGTGTAGCCTGTGGACCTCTTTGAAGAATCATGTTTCTAAGTGTATGAAATCATATGTATATATGATTACAAAGGAAGCCAATTATATTGAAATAAAAAATTTAATTTTTAAAAAATATTCATAGACCTCAGGTTAAGAATCTCGTGTAAGCCATTTTTGAACTACAACAAATATTGGCTATCATTTCTGGCAAACATAGTATTAGAAATAATACTATTGGGGGCAGCTGGGTGGCTCAATGGATTGAAAGTGTTCTATTCTTCCCTCCCATCCCAATCCCTCCCCAAGATGGCAGGTAACATGATATGGATTGTACATGTGTTATTATATAATACATATTTCTATATTCATCATATTTTGAAAGAAGACACATGTTGTTTACACTAGAGAAAAATTAATGCAAGAAATAAAGGGAAGAATGGCATGCTTCCACCTATATTCAGACTTTGTCACTTCCTTCTATAGCAGTGGATAAGGTTTTTTCATCTTGAGTACCTTGGATTTGTTCTTGATCCTTGAATTGCTGATAACAGTTAAGTCATTTACATTTCATCATCATATTTTATTGCTGTTACTGTATACAATGTTCTGCTCACTTTACATTGTATCTCTTCATTTAAGTATTTCCAGGGTTTTTTGTTATCATCTTGTTAGCCATTTCTTATGGCACAATAGTATTGCCATTATAATCATACACCACAGCTTGTTCCAACCATTCCCCAACTGATGGACATCATTTTAGTTTCCAGTTCTTTGCTACCACAAAAGAGCTATTCTTTTTTTTTTTTAATATGTAGGTCCTTTCCCTCTCTCTTTGATCTCTTTGGGATATAGACCTAGGAATGGTATTTCTGGATCAAAGAATATTCACAGTTTTGTGGCTCTTCAGGCATGGTTCTGTAAAGGGTGAAATTATGATTGAGACCGAAAAAAATCTAAATTTAAGTGGTCGCTAAGGGAAATCCCAAATAATAAAACACCCAAGTCAGCTGCCAAATTTTATGGTGATTTAATTGATATAGTAGAGAAGATTTTAAGGAGGAGGAAGGAAGGGGCTAGTCCTGGGCAGGAAGATAGGAGATCTAGAAAGTAAGGTTTTGAGTGTGAAGGAGGAAAGAATCAGCCTGACCTCCAAAGAGGCTTAGCTAAGATGCCTGAACTTGAATCAGCTCAAGGGCGAAACTCACCACCCAACACTCCAAGATGTCACAATGTCTAGCTCGCTGCCAGCCAGAGTCATCGCTCCAGGGAAAGAGGGGGGGGGGGGGGCAGAAAGTGCCATGCCTTATATGGACGTTTTTACATCATTTTTCTCTGTCTCATCTGTACCAATGAGGACTTAGCTTGACTTAGCTTGACAGCCCCAGAAGTCTGTCTTTTTTTTCTGCATGGCTGTTGAAGGCCATCTCCTCAGATAATTAAATCTTGAGTTTGCAGACCTTCAAAATCTTGTTAAACTGAGTAGGGTGGAGAATGTAGAGTTTCCAAGACCTGATTCTGTTATTCCAAGTATTTCCATTGTTACTGATCAGGAAATAGCTAAATCACATCTTCTAAAGAATGGTCTGATTAGGGTGGAATAGTTTTAAAATTCACAGTTCCAAATTGCTTTCTTCACCAACAGTGTATTAGTGTCCCGATTTTTTCACATCTCCCCCAACATTTATTATTTTCCTTTTTTGGCATATTAGCCAGTCTGATAGGTGAGAGATGGTACCTCAGAGCTATTTTAATTGGCATGTCTCTAAATAATAGTGAATTAGAGCATTTCTTCATATGACTAAAGAAAGTTTTAATTTTTTCATCTTAGAATTTTCTCTTCAAATCCTTTGACCACTTGTCAATGGGGGAATGCGTTGTCATAAATTTGATTCAGTTCTCTATATTTGAGAAATGAGGACTTTGTCAGTGATACTTGCTATAAAAAATTTCCTCCCAATTTGTTGTTTCCCTTCTAATTTTGGTTGCATTAGTTTTGTTTGGGTAAAAACTTTTAATGTAATTTGGTCAAAGTTATCTATTTTACATCTCATAATGTTCTCTATGTCTCATTTGGACAGAAATTCTTCCCTTATTCATAGATCTGACAGGTAAGCTATCTCATGCTTCTTTAATTTGTTTATGATTTCATCCTTTATTTCTAAATCATGTATCCATTTTGAATTTACTTTGGCATAAGTAGGAAATGAGATAATTTGTAAAGTACTTAGCACAGGGTCTGGCACATTGTGGTCATTTAATAAATGCTTGTTTCCTTCCTTATACTCTTATTCTTATCTCATTTGGTAATTCATTCAGTAATCTCCTTCTCATCTAAATCTCCAAACTTTCCATATAGACTGGCTCCTTCTTGGCTGCCTTCAAACATTATAAAGATCTTATTTTAAAAACAAAACACAATGTAACCTCACTTGACCTCACAATTCCCCCAATCTAGCCTCCTAAATTGTCTCACTTTTATCACAAAACTAGGGAAAAAAGCTTTTTATGACAGTTGCTTTCTGCTTTAATTCTATTTAACTTGTTGCAAGCTGACTTCACTCCTCCACTGGACCTACTCTCTACGAGGTGACCAAAAGTTTCTACTCTTGGTTTTTGCTTATTCTTTGTTTTAGAAGAGGACCAATGACATCATTGAGTGATATCTTGATTTGCATGTGAACTAGATTTAAATGAGGAAGAATTGCACAAGGTCATCAGTTTCACTCTTTCTTCCAGTCATTTAAGTCCACTGGTAAGATAAAAGTCAGGACAATGGTTGATGGCCCTGGATGCAGAATGACCATGATATTTTCCATGTCTGAATAAGCTTTAAGCACTCTACAATACCTGCTTCAGCTGCTGTTGTGGCCATTGGAACAAATTGTTCTCAGCTACCTTTTCTAATGGGTGACTTTTAATGTAATTTGGTCAAATGCTTTGGGTAGACACCCCCTCAACTCACAGACAGGTCTGAGAACTGTTATCTTCAACTTGGTTTAGTCCATCTGCCTAGACAGTTATCCTGGGGTGTGGCTGCTACAGATGCCACAGCTTTTACTAAGTTTCTACGTTTTTATTGCTAAATCCAATGGCCATTTTCTCTGTTCTTACCCTTCTGGACTTCTCTGAAACATTTGATATTGTTGACCACATCCTCCTTCTTTATTATTTTTCCTCCCTAGATTCCCTTCCTATCTGGGGGAGCTGATCCTTTTCTGTTTCCTTTGTAGGATCATCATCCAACTCCCTTTTCATCTTCCCATCCCACTCTGTTCCGTCCCCCCTCCCCCACCTTAGGTGTATCCTTAGGCTCATGCCTGGGTTCACTCCCTTCCCCTTCTCTACCATTCACTCTCCTCCTCTCCTCTTTTTTATATTCTCAAGGTGATCTCATTAACTCCCTTGAATTCATTTATCATCTCTGTACAGAGATGGCTTAGATGTATATTGCCAGCTCTCCTGAAATCTCATTCTCCAATTGCCTGGCTTGTGATATTTAATACATTCAAAACAGAACTCATTATTCCTTCAAAGTTACCTTTTACTTATGCATCCCTACTGCCAACTTACCTTTTACTTTATTTCCATCAAGGGTACCACTGGTATTCCAGTCACCTGAGTTCGTAATCTAGTAGTCAACCTCAGGCTCCTCATTCCTCCCACTTATCCAAGTGGTGACTGTCTTCTTGATTCTATTGTTTCACCATCTCTTGGATTTGTTGCCTTTTTTTTTTCCTGATGAAGTTACAACCACCCTGGCCTAGGCCCTCATTGCTTCTCTCTTGCATTATTATTATGGTGGCCTCTTAATCATTTTCCCTGCATTCATTCTTCCTCTCTCCAAATATACCCTCCATACAGTTGCTAAACTGATATTCCCAAAGCATGAAACAATCAATAAGTGAGCATTTATTAAGTGGCTCCTAGGTGTCAGATTTAACAGAGGGAAACAATACAAACATGGATAAGTAAATATAACAAAATAAGTAAATACATGTATATATAATATATTTATATGTGGAATTTGGTGGGAGAGCACTAGATGATTAGATGGATATTGAGTAGACATTTTAAATTCAACATGTCTAAAACTAAACTTGTACCCCCTCATTCCCCATTCCATATCATCACCTTTTCCTAAGTTCTCTATTACTTTTTTTAAACCTTTACCTTCCATCTTATAATCACTAATCTTTCACCATTCATCTAGGAAGGATTTTTATTTCAAATCAATACTAAGTATTGGTTCTAAGGCAGAAGAGTGGTAAGGCTAGGCATTTGGGGTTAAGTAACTTGCTCAGGTCACATAGCTATTATATATCTGAGGTCAAATTTGAATCCAGGACCTCCTGACTCCAGACCCCGAGTCTCTGTTCACTACAGTTGTCCCTTTCCCTATTACTCTTTTTTTTTGCTTTCTTCCTCTCTGGTGGCTTTTTTTTTTAAACATTATTTTATTTGGTCATTTCCAAACATTATTCACTGGAAACAAAGATCATTTTCTTTTCAATTTCCCTGTTTTTGGTATTTGCATTAGAGTGTTCATTTAGAGTCTCTCCTCAGTCGTATCCCCTCAACCCTGTAGTCAAGCAGTTGCTCTTCATCGGCGTTTTTACTCCCACAGTTTATCCTCTGTCCCTTTTACTCTTAAGGGGACTATCATCCCCCTAGTCACCTGGGTTTAAAACCTAGATGTCACCCACCACTCCTCATTCTTTCCACTGTATCCAATATGTTGCCAAGACCTCTTGATTTTACTTCCCTTCATCACATTACTTTTATATTCTCTCCTTTGATATTCCCCCACCCTGATTCAGAGTTTTATCATCCCACCCTTGGACCATCCCAATAACCTGTTGGTTGGCATCCCTGCCATAAGTCAGCCACATATCTTTCTCTACTCTAGTCCATCATCCTCTTAGCCATCAAAGTGATCTTCCTAAAGTATAGCATATCACTACCCTACCCTGCTCCCTATTTAGTAACTCTAGAAGCTCCCTATCTCCTCCAGAATGAGAAAATATATATTAAGTATAAATCAAAACCCAAATATCTTCTGTTTGGCATTCAAAACCCTTTCATTATCTGGTCGGGCGCCCCCCCCCAATCTTCTTAAACTTTAAACAACCCTCCTTACACCACCCCACTTTCTCTGCATCCAGTGATACTGGATTTTACTTACAAAACATTTGATTCTCCTTTCTCTGACCCAATGTCTTGAATGTTCTCCCTCCTTCTCTCTGCCTCCTGACTTCCCTCTCTCCTTTTAAGTCCCAGGTAAAATTCCAACTTTTACAGGAAACCTTTACAAATCCTCCTCACTTCTAGTGCCTCCCCTCTTTATTATTTCCAATTTATCTTTGGTCCTACATAGTCTCTCCCATTAAACTATGAAGTTGCTGAGGACAAGGACCACATACAGTAACACAGGCTAAAGATAGAATCTTGAGAGAACATCATATTTGTTTACTTCAACAATAGGTGTGTGATCATGAGCAATCAATGAATATTTCTAGTTTCAATTTCTTCATCTACCTAGAGTATAGGGCTGTGAGAACTAAATGTAATAATATAATTTACAAATGTGATCATGTGAAATAATTCACAATTTATAACGCTATACAAATGTGAAGTATTATGATGATGATGAGATAATAGATGGACACCGATTAGCTAGCATAGCAGAAAGAAAGCTAGGTAGGCAAGCAGAAATACTTGTTTTCCATACCCACTTCTTATATTGAACTGTACGACCTTGGGGAAATCCTTTAATTTTTCAGTGCTTCGGGATCTCTCCCAGTCTTCTGTTTGCAAAGAAAGGATAGCATTGCAGAATTTCTTCATTTAGGAGTTTCCTATATCAAAGAAGTCACTCTCCCTACCTATATTCCACACAAAAATTCATTGAAAAAATTAAAAAGGCATTATACCAATACAAAGTATTTATGAAATACCTCCACTTGTAAGGTAACAAGTTCAAGAGAAAGCTCTAGGCGGTTTCTCAGCTCTGTTGTGTTGTTTATATTTCACACTAACACTAGTTATATTTAAAAATCACACTTTTTATATATTTTTCAAAGCCAATCACAATGGATGCTATTTTGTATTCTCTTCAGAAAGTATAATGAACATTTCCTTGTTAATTGGAAAAGAGAAATTGTTAATATCTTCCCTAGGGTTTTGCACCCCAGAACAATGATTTTAATTGCTTTCTAATAGTTGTGGTGCATTAAATCACATTTTATGCCCACAGAACTCCGGAGCTCATGCTAGACTTCATCCAATATGCTTTTGAACCCGGTTGAAGTCTCTTTGGCATGTAAATAAAAGCCCAAGAAAGCAGCTACATTTCCTGGCCTTCTTTTTCTTTTTTTTTGAGGGGTGGTGATGGTGGTTTATTACCATAACTCTGCTACAGAGTTAGGTCGGCTTTAACAGGATCTTAGTTGCAAGCTCAGTGAGGAGGATCCCTAGTAGCCTGCCTTTTCTTTCCAATTCATGAAATGTGTGGCCTTTTTCTACAATGTCGCTTTTCTTCCATTCATGATTCGATTTCCTTTGCCGCTTTCATATTTCTTCCGCAGATTGTTTCAGTCTGTTCCAACCTGAATTTGCTTTGTGTTCCGTTAAGCATCCCCCCCTTCTTCTTTTTCTTCCTCCTCCTCCTCCTCTTCTTCCTCTCTACCCGCCCCCCCCCCCCCCCCAACCTGGAGGGAGTGCACATTGCCACGCAGGGGAACTGCACATCCTCCAGGAGGTGCGGCTTCAGAGTCAGGATGTGCCGGGCTCGGGGGAGCAGCTGCATCACGTCACACCCAGTGCCTGCCCTCCTGCTCTCCCCTCCCCCCTCCCTCCTCCGTCCCATTATGCACATGCATAAACAGTCACCGGCTTACTCCAGCCTGCCCTCTTCCGAGGTCCCCGGCAGGCATGGACCTTGCTGGTGGTCCAGATGAGCTCCCAGGAGTCTACTCTGCTAAGCTGCAAGCCCCTTCCCCCTCTCCCCTCTCCCGTTCTCGTCTCCCCGCCCCCCATTTCCCTCTGGCCCCCACAAGAGGCTCTTACCTCGGACGCTTCCTCTTTCTCATTGTGGTTATCCCCTCTTGCTCTCACTGCAGTTGGCGAATGTGAAAAACGGCTTTAAAAAAAGATAATTCGGGAGGACCCTAGGAGCCCATGGGGGATGGAGTTGAGGCTGGACTACAAGGAAACGTTGGGGGAAGGGCCAGTAGGAGGATCTTCCTTCCAAGGGGAGAGCTGCTTTAGCGCTTTAGAGGAGCTGGAGAAAAGCGGAGAGAGCGCCGGGACGCCCTGGTTTTTCCAGGTCTTGGTTCTCAACTGGTTTCCCCATTTGTAATCCTGGGCAGAATCCAGTCTAGCTGGCTCAGAACCATATAAGAAGGCGTGGTGGCTAGCTAGCATTTATCTAGCATTTTAAGTTTTGCAAAGTGCCTTACAGATGTTATATCATTTGATCCTTAGGATAACTTCGGGAGGTAGGTGGTGTTACTCCCATTTTATGGAGGAGGAAACCCAAATCTGGTTCAGAGCTCTATCCACTGCACCACTTAACTTTTTGGACTTGGCAACGGCCTGGATTTGGAGTTCTAATTCTGCCTTAGATATTAGTAGTGTGAGCCTGAGTACGTCATTGAATCCTTTCAGCCTTAGTTTCCTCATCTGTAAAATGGGCATAATAATAGCAAATACTTGTAGCATTATTAATAAGATAATATTTGTAAAGTACTTTGCAAATCTTAAAGCACTATATAATACTAAGTGTCAATTATTATTAAATGTCTTGAAGTTAATGTACCTTCCTGGTCTCAGTTTCCCCATCTGTAAAATGAAGGGACTGGATTGGTTGATTACTAAGGTTTCTTGTGGCTCTAAAATCTACTCTTTATGTATTTTACACATACCCATCTGTGGATGTTATTCCTTCCCTCCCCTCCCCACTGCCCCATTTGAATGTAAAGTCCCAAGGACTGTTTTATTTCTGGGCTTGGACATAGGGGCCACTTAATGAATGCTTATCGATAGATTAAAATTCTCTGATTCTTTTCATTGGGGCCACTTACATCTAAAGACTGGAGTCACCATCTTTTTTTGAGAGTTCACTGGTCCAGAGTGTGAGGCCCATTCTGGAAAATGTTTCTGAAGTTCACTGAGAAGGGGGTTGAAGCTGTATTCTATGCTTCTTTTTAAAAATCCTTGCCTTCTGTCTTAGAATAGATATTGAATATTAATTCCAAGGCCGAAAGGTGGCAATGGCTAGGCCATTGGGATTAATTGACTTGTCCAAGGTCACACAGCTGGGAAGTATCTGAGATCAGATTTGAACCTGTCTTCCCATCTTCAGGCCTGGCTTTCTATCCACTAGCTGCCCTTGAATTCTATCCTTCTTCAAGATGAATTTGTGTGCTTCCTTATCTGTTGTCCGTTCTTATCCTCTGGTTTTATATTTTTTAAATTGGGAAGATTTTAAGAAGTCAAAGATTTGTTTATCCTACCTTTTTGCTTTTGACAGACACCTCTCTTTCTTTGTGTGTGCAGAGGACTAATGGATTCCTATTCTAAAAGTAAATTGTAATGATTCTGTTATTCTCCTATGATTTTTAGGCAGCATTCAATCAGCAAAAATTTAAGAGCTTAGTATGTGTTGGGCACTATGGTACATAAGACCTGGGTATACAAAATAATGCAAGACCAGTCCCTGACCTTCAGAATCCTACATGCTAATAGTGGAGACAACCCATAAATAAGTAGGAATATACAAAATGTATACAGAGTTCATGGAAAGTAATCTCAAAGGAGAGGGCATTGATAGCTTCAGTGGTGGTGGTGAAGGGAACAAGGAGAAGCCAACTGCAAAAGGTAGGATCTGGGTTGAATCTCTAGAAAAGACAAATGGAACCAAGAGGTAGATGTGAAGAGGGACAGCATTTCACTTCTGGGAATTCTAAGACATGGAGACAGGAGCTAGAGTATGGTGTTTGATAGGTTACAAGCCAGAGATGGAGTTGACCATTTAAATCTGAGAATTATATTAACAATTGAATCTTGGGAGTTGATTACCAAAGGTGATCAAGAAGAATGACTGTGAAAAGGGCATTAGATTTGGTCATTAAGAGATCATAGATAACTATGGAGGAGTAGCTTTAATTGAATAATACACCTAGAAACCAGAATGCAGTAGGTTTAGAAGACAGAGAGAGGAGAAATAGGGCCATCTAGTATATCTTTGGCTTTCTCAAGGATTTTAGCTGAAAATCAGATTGCATAGATCTCATTTTACACTTCTTATACATTCCGAGACCCTTTGTATAAGTTGAAAATTATGCATAATAGTGAACCCTTTATTTTGTATTTCTTATATGAATATACCTAGGTATTTTATATCTTTTATTAGGCTTATCAGAGCTCCTAGCATCTCTATTCTTGTACTTGGGTTCATTATTAATAACTAAATAGCATTAATGAAACAAATTGAAGCATTGCTCTGATGTGGACACAATTCGTTACAAGTGAGAACTCTGGACAAAGATGGATGTGGGAGCTAAAGTTTGTAGCAAGACCATATAATGAGTCACACCAATGCTTCTCTGAGTGGGAGTGAGTGTGATTGTTCAAGCTGTTTTGAGACTTTACACAGCTTGGGGAAATGGCATGGGTTTTGAAAATAATTTAAAACATTAAAAAAATTTTTTTTGCCTTTATTATTTTGATTGCCAATCGAGGATACTCAAATTAATTTGTGTTGAGTTTGAGTAAAACAAGGGCCTACTGTAATAGTTATTGGGGCTGTTAAGATGAAGTGAGGGCTTTTATAAGGATGGGGAGGGAGACACATGAGCATGCTTAGAGACAACAGGGAAGGAAGCAGGTGAAAGAGATCAATTGAAGATAAGAGAATGGGAAAGATAGAGGAGGCTCTCTGGAAGAAGATGGGATGGGATTGGATTAAGGGACTGTAGAGAGGGGTTAGTTGACCTTTGCAGGGAAAAGGACGATGCTTTCATCTAAGATCAGGGTGAAGGAGAAGGTTATAGGGGAAGATGTTTTGAAAACTGTGAGATGCAAAGGAGAAAACAAGAGGGAGCTCTTTGAGAATGGCCTTTATTTTTTTTTTCCCACCTGAAGCCTATGGAAAGATATTTGTTTGAAAGTGTGAGTTGAGTGGGTGCCATGGGAAGTTAAAAGAGAAATGAGAAGATTTGGAATGGTCTCTTTGTAGAGTCTGTGCCAGTCTTGGGGACTAGCAGAATGTTTGCTTATAGCCTATTGGGAGGATCCAGTTGAGAGGAGATAACATAAGGATCTTATTGTGTCAGAGGTTGATAACTTGGAGCCCATCTAAGATAAAGATCTGAGCGCCCTCTGTCAAGAGGTTGAAACTCAGAGTTTGTCTGAGAATGAGCCCAAGTGCCCTCTCCCTCCCTTTCTTTAGGTCTCTCATAGTATTACATGTCTATTGCTGGCAAAGACATGCTGTTGCTGACTGTTCCTTACCCCAAATGCCTATTTACATTTCTTTTTGACATAATTTTTTTAAATTTGGTCAATTTCAAACATTATTCCTTGGTTACAAAAATCATTTTCTATTCATCCCTCCTCTCCCCCCACTCCTCCCATAGCCGATGTGCAATTCCACTGGGTATTGCATGTGTCCTTGATCAGAACCCATTTCCATGTTGTTGGTATTTGCACTGGGATGTACATTTAGAGTCTATATCCCCAATCATATCCTCTTTGACCCATGTATTCTAGCAGTTGTTTTTCTTTGGTGTTTTAACTCCCATAATTTTTCCTCTGAATGTGGCCTATCTACATTTCTTGGAAATGTTCTCTCACCCTAATTCCTGGAATCCTTTATCCTGCACTAGGTGTCATATCTACCATTCTTGGTACACTTTCCCAAGGACTGTCTCAGTACCTTTTAAAGATGTTAGCAACATGCAGTAAAGTGTATTTGCCTGCCATCAGGCAGTTAGGCGAAACCCTTCTGACTCCACACTGTGTCTATTATCTTTTGATTCTTATCTTTTTCCTTGTCCTTACCTACAGGCAAGGTCCTTATAATATCCACCTTTGTATTCCTCTATTATTTTTTTCCTCATCCTTACCTGGGGAAGTCTGGTCCCAGTCCTGCCCCCCTGGGGATATTATATTATTGGTATTGTTCTGGGGAAACTCCAGCTCTGTTTATCAACATATGAACAGGACAGCAGGTGACCAAGGTGGTGTGAGAAATCTGGGTTTGAAGTTTAGCAAGGTGTGAATGTGAAATTTAATTCAACAAACATTTATCAAGTACCTACTAAGTACAGGCAGCTAAGTAGTATGTTAGAAAGAGGGACCTGTAGTCAAGAAAACTAGAGTTCAAATTCAACCTCAGATATTTTCAAGCTGTGTAATTCTGGGTCAGTCACTAAATTCTGGCTCAGTTTCTTCATTTGTAAAATGAACTGGATAAGGATTTCGCAAACAATTGTGTGAAGAAAACATCAAATTGGGTTTTGAAGAGGCAGAAAAGACTAAACAACATGTGCAGGTGCCAGGTTATTCACTGTGAATGTAAACAAAAGAGAAATGGTCCCTTTCCTCCAGTTTATATTCCTTTAAGTTGGGATGGAAGTAGAGGAGAATGAGTGTAGAAAGAGGGGGAAAAGGAGAGTGAACACAAGAAGAGGATTTTGCTGGAGACTTCAGAGGTTTATCTCCACAAGCTTTGATACCAGAACGTTTAAAAAGAATTATACATTACATTTGCATAGGAAAAAGCAGCTGTTAGGTTTGGAATCTAGAAGACCTGAGTTCAGATCTATCCTCAGACACTTACTATGTGATCTTGAGCAAGTCACTTAACCAACCTCTGTTTCTCTCAGTTTTATCACTTTTAAAATGGGGATAAAAATAGTACCTATTTCTCAGGGAATTATGAAGAACAAATGACATAACATGTAAAGTGCTTTGCAAACCTTAAAGCATTATTTAAATTTGAGCTATTATTATTATTCCCCCATTACAGACTAGTAAACGGAGGTCTAGAGAAATTCTGTGATTTACCCAACGTCACAGAAAACTAGGGAGGGGAACAGAGCCTGGACTCAAATTTAGATCTTTTGACACCCAGTTAGTGATCTTTCCACTATATAAAGTGAGATATCTGTACATAGTAGGCATTTAATGAATTCTTATTTTTTTATTCCTATATTAGCCCTTTTAGCTTGGGAAATCTTTTTTCGTGTCTTCTATTAAATAGAACTTTTAAAAAATGTAAAGGGAATATAAGTCATCATCCCTTCTTTGTTATCTCTGACAAAACAAGGAAAGTATTTCCATTTTTCTATCCAGAGCCTTGGGATTTCATGATACATCATGGTCCTGTTGTTGTGAGGAACTAGATAGAAATCCTCTTTGATAAATGCAAATTAAAACAAGCTGAGGTACCACCCTATCAGATTGGCCTGTATGGCAGTAAAGGAAAGTGGTAAATGTTGGAGGGGATGTGGCAAAATTGGGACACTAATGAATTGTTAGTGGAGTTGTGAACTGCTCCAGCTATTCTGGAGGGCAATTTAGAACTATACCCAAAGGACTATAAAACTATGCATACCCTTTGATCTAGTCAATGCCACTACTGGGTCTGTATCCCAAAGAGAAATTAAAAAAAGGGGAAAAGACCTACTTGTAAAAAAATATTTACAGTTGCTCTTTTTGTGGTGGCAAAGAACTGGAAATTGAGGGGATGTCCATCCATTGGGAAAGGGTTGAACAAATCACGGTACAGATTGGTGATGGAATACTATTGTAAGAAATGATAAGCAGGATGATTTCAGAAAAAGCTAGAAAGATCTACAGGAACTGATGCATAGCTAAATCAGCAGAACTGGGAGAACATTCTACACAGTAACAGTGATATTGGACAATGGTTATCTGTGAAACAGCAATGCAGTGATCTGGGACAGTTCTGAAAAACTCATGATGGGGACTGCTATTTACCTTTTGAAAAAGAACTTTTGGAGTAATCTTTCACATCAGTGTATTTATGGTTTTATTTGGGGGTTTTGGTTATGTATGGGTGTGCTCTTACAATAATAACCAATATGGAAAGGTATTTTGCTTGGCAATAAAAAAAAAGAAAAAGAAATCCTCTTTGCTGTCCATAACAATTGGTTTTTTCAAACATCAAGCAATCAATAAACATTTATTAAGCTCCCACTATGTGCCAGACATTTGTGCTAAGCACTTGTCTGTAGTTAAAGTGAGGAAAAAGGAATGAAACTGGGTAAAAGGTACACACCAAAATAACAGGTTTACAGTACATTTTCTAGGGCAGCATTGGTGAAGATGTGACACCTGTGCAGAGCTGGCACTTGGGGAGCTGCTGTGTTCCCTTTCTTCCCAATACCCAGGAACATTTATTGCATGCCCCACCCCTCTGTCCAGCCACCCAAAGCAAGCACTTTGTCCCCCAACTCCCTCTGGTAATCTGGGGGCTCACAGAAAACTTGAATTTGCCCTCTGGGCACTCTCAGAAAAGGTTTGCCATTGAGGCTAGGGTGTCAGTTTCCAGAGATGCTGAGAGAGCCAGGGAAGGCCACAGCTCAATGACTTATTGGCTCATTAATGGACCAGAACCTTCCTTTTGGATTTTAATGATCCATTTTCAGGGCTATTTGGTAATGCTAATAGATCTTGGTTTATTTTATCAGATAAATCCTCTTTGGAATTCATTTTTCAGTCCCAAAGAGAAGGGTTTCCAGGTGCCAGGACTGAGTGTAACAAGTTCAGGGTGGCAAGGATTTGAGCAGTCCAATTCTGTTTAAGGGAGACTTTTTCTTGCGCTCATTTGTTTTTGATGTTTAGACTTCTAAAAATTATTATCATTGTAAATAATTACTGTGCTCACACAAATAAAGGGTTTGTACTCTGCATCCTTTTTTCCATTCCAACAAAGATGTTTCCCCAGTGTGGAAAGTGCCCATTAACTGAGCTCTAGAAATATATAATGACCAGTTGGAAAAGTATCTTTTGCAAAGGAACATACAACTCTGGACCGCCATCTTTCCAGCAGAGGCTTGGCAGGCTGGCTATCTCAGAGAGTTATTCTTCGTTAAGTAACTGACAAGCTGCATGAACCTGAGAAGTCATTTGTCCCCTTTCTGTCTTTGCCAGACCTTCAAAAGGGGAGAGGAATGCTGACAACTGAGTCCTATAATCCTTTTAACTAATTTTATCTTGTTATCGGAAAGGTTGAAGGGAAATGTAGAGTAATGACCTTAGCTCAGTTAGTAAGCGTCCACTAGCCCAGAGAGCTGTGAGGTTTACCAGGCCCCTTTTTCCCAGTAACCCTGTGGAGGTGCTAGCAACACAAACCTCTTTCCCGCAGAAAATGCATTTCCACAAACGCTGATTCCCTGGGAAACCAAATGGGAAGCAAAGAGAAAGGAGGCATAGTATGAATTTATTTAAGGCTTTCTATCTGCTTTTCAATTTAGGTCCCCTGCCTGATTTTCATTAGGTTTGCTTGTATGATGCTGACTTTCATAGCTTGAATTTGAGCATTTACAAGGACCTTGCTTTATGGAGAATGGGCTATTCTTTAACAGCAACCTAATGAGTTTGCAGGTCACTGGAAAAATGTGTTATGTGCAAACCAGATTGTATTATTTAAGCATGTTCAGGCTCTGTACTATTGAACAGATGGTTCCCAATACCTGGAATGTTCTTCCTTTTCACTTCTCTCTTATACCGTCTCTAGTTTCTAAGACAATTCAAATGCCACAGCCTTCATGAAGTCTTTCCTAATCTGCCCAGTTGTTTTGCTCCCAAAGGTGTGCTAGTCAGTGTTTAACAATCAACTCTCTGGGGGAAAAAAAGTACAAACAACATTGAAAAATTTTAATTTGAGTTATTAACATGGATCTCCAAGACTTTCTAAAGACTAGACAATCAATAAAATGAAAAAACAAGTCCTGATTTGTAGTTTGTGCAATTTCTGAGCTGTAAATTTAATAGTTGGCTCTCTTGAGCAGTTTAGAGTTGACTCTAATACACTCCTGACTTCTTGAAAATTACTTTGTATTTGTGTAACAGGGGATTGACTAGTGAACTCAGTCCCCATAAGTTTGCTCAGAGTGCTGCTGGTTCAATTTTTATTTTTTAAAAAAATTAAGTAATTGATTTGTTTGTTCGTTACATCAAAATATTCAGGTAACTCCCTCATTCTCTTTTCTCTTCCTGTTCGAGAAAGTCTCTTTTCTCTAATATGTATATATAGATATACATATGTATAGAAAATATGTATATATAATACTATGTCTTGCTTATTTTTGTTTATCAATTCTTTCTCTGGAAGTGAACAAATACAAGCAATTCTTCAGTTTCCTCATGTGGAAGGAAACCTGGTGTGCCATCTCCTAGTAGAGTCCTGACAATGTTTAAAGGAAATATCATGGAGGGACTTCAAAGCATGGGTTAACATTCTGTAACTGGTCTTGGTTGACTAACCAGGGGACAAATAAGAGGCTCTTTGATTGGCTGTGGTGGCATTCAAAAGGCCATTGGTCTGCCTTTGCCCCTCTCTATTGGTGGTCTCTCTCTCCCTTTGGGTTTGACTTCTCTTTGGCTGATATATTACTATTAAATGGTGTCCAGTGAGAGTCAATGAAGAGAGACTTTGGGTCTTTTCCCCACCTGAGTCCTACACATGGCCCTTTGGAATATTGACCTTCTTTCTTCCTTTGCCTCCATGTTTGTTTTTTCATTTTAGATAAGTGTGATTAGTTTTGAGGCAATGACCCGCCAAGTTTCAAAAGGTCCAAAGAGGGGATTGCACAGTAATATGGGAACCCAAGCATCCTAGAATGAATTCCTCATTGAGTTTTGCTGCTGGGCCAGCTTTAGAACAAGGAGAAACCTTCAACACTCAGTCTCATCCAACAACATTGAACATCACCTTGGTGTGACCAATGCTATGAGAAATCTCATTAAAAATGTGAGTTGACTCTCCCCAGAAATCAAGGTGATATAGGAGAAAGTATGTTCCTCAGGTGTTGGAGGGGAAATGTTTATGCTTTTTTCCTGCCATATCTTTAAAGCAAATATTTCTTTGTAAAATTGAATTGATGCTAATTGGTTAGATGGTATTGGGAGCTGGTCAATAGTGTCAGTCAGGGAGATAAACATTCCTAGAAGGGGGCTCAAGTCAATGACAGTAGAAAAAGAGACATCACCCAACCCTGAGCAGATGTATCATCCAGATTCTGGGATGGTGATCTCAGAGAATCCTTACTACATTTAAGTGGTGAAGTAAGTTGAAATAGATTAAGCACTATATTTGAGATCAGAAAGATATGATTTCAAATCCTGACTCAGACATTCATTAAACATATGTGGCCCTGGACAAGTCACTTAATTTTTCCATACCCCTCTCCTCTTCTGTAAAATGATAGTTTCCAAGGTTCCTTCATTCCTAAATCTATGATTCTGTATATTGAATTTATTTATTCATGTGTAACCAGGCTCTGAGCTCATTCTCAGTACCCTAGTTCCATTATTTGATAAGGTCCTCAGACAGTAGGCTCCTTCTCCATCTCCCTTAAGAGTTCTAGGAGTACTTCTGAGGGGTTGAGGGTTTGAGGGTTTGAGTCTCTATCTAGTGAGCATTCTCTATAGTATTCTCCCTATTCCTCTCACTCACTCACTGTCAGTTAATATCTCTGTATCATCATATCAGTGATTGGAATACTTTTAACAATTTAACCAATTGATTTCTCCTTAATAAATAATTTAAAATTAGTATCAAGTAAAAATTATCTTTTACTAAAGGATTATTTTCTCAAAAGACTAGCAAGAACCAAAGTGCAAAAACTTTCTACCTTAACCAGATACACTTTCTAGTCTATATCTTGCTTGGGGAGAGTGAAGGATTAAACCTAAAGTTGTAGTATAAGCATCTTCCCCTCCACCCAAGTTCATTTCTGGGTGCAACATAACTATGGAGTTGCTCCCTTGCTTGAAGTTCTTGACATTTTGGCCTCTGGGTTGATCCACTGTTGGGCTGGGGCTAGTCAGTCACTCCTCAGGGTTGGTTCTTGCTGGAGTTTTGCCTCCTAGATTTCTGCTGGCTATTGCAATCTTTTGAGATTTCACAAAACTCTGTATGAAAGGAAAGAAGACACAAACTGGAGGTAGCCCTGTCCCAGACAAGATTTTTCAGGATGCAATTAGGCTTATTAGCTGGCTCATTAGGAGAAGGTCGCTAGCTCCAGTAGGTGCCTTTATACATCATGGTGATGACCAGGGGAAGGAAGGGTGGAATAGTAGAGATGGAGAGAGTGGGAAAGAGACAGAGAGACAGACAGAGACAGAGACAGAGACTTCTAGAGAAACTGTAATTGACCATTGGAGCCTTATATATAGTAGGTAGGTAGGTATCACAATGGATAGGGTGATGGACTTAAAAGTCAGGAAGGACTGAATTTGAATTCTGTTCCAGATGTTTACTAGTTTTGTAAAACTGGGCAAGTCATAGAACTAACTCCTCAGCCTGTTTCCTCATCTATTAGATGGTAATTATAATAACATCTGCCTCACAAGGGTTTTTTGTGAGAATCAAATGAATATACACACGATATATATACACACAGCCTTTTGCAAATCTCACATTTATTTATATAAATGTTGTTATTGTTATTATTAGGCACTTAATAAATGCTTGTTGGATTAGTTTGGATTTCACTAAACTTAAGTTGCTTCAAAACAGGGTTGGAGAGTTCATGCAATTTTCCATAGAGCAAAATCAATGCAACAGTTTTGCTCTCATCTTGTTTTATCATCTATTGACTTTTTTTTTAAAGATCTTGATTTGATCTTGGCTCTCAAAGCAGAAATGAGGAATTAACTTAATCCTCTGAAAAAGGAATTGCAGTGATTAAAACTTGCTGTGTTTCTCCCTCTCCAATCCAATTCAATTTGAAAGTCTCTAGACAAGCTCTGGTAGGACTCAGACAATGGCCATTAACCATTCACTAAAATCCAGTTGCCCAGAGGACATTACCTGCCAAACATAGAGTTTGCTAGTAGGTAAAGTAAAAAAAAAATTCTTCTAAAATAGTGTCCAGCACATCTGGCATGGACCACAGAGACTGTATTTAATGAGGCTGCCTGTTGGTCTCAGGGGGCCCTAACTTCTAATGAGTTCTCCGACTTCCCCCTATCAAACATGGAGGTTTCACTTCTAAAGTCAGAGTAGTGCATTCTCCTTTGTAGTTTTAATTAAAAAACAAAACAAAACCAAAAACCCAAAGCCCAGCTTCTTTCAAATTACATTGGTCACTTTTCTTCTTTGATTGTAAGATGCATGGGAAGTTTCCAAAAGGAGGAGCCTGAAAGATGACACTAAATTTACATGATAATTTGGACAGGCTGCCAAGCTAGGGCTTTTGGGTTGGGATGGAAAAGAATGGCCAATATTTACCTCCCTTAGATCTTACTGTCCTGATCTAGTGGGCAACTTCTCTTAGTTCAGTTTTATATCAGAATAACCATTCCCCACACTCCCACAACTCTCATATCAGGAAATGAATGAGTAAACTGCCCCTCTTCCCCCATATGATGAGCCATTCTGAGGGTATAAGATTTCCTAGCATTTTTTGATACTTCTTGCAAAATTGTGACTCCATCTTTGGAAAGGATTTTTCTTTCTTTCTCTCTTTCTTTCTCTCTTTCTCTGTTTCTCTCTCTCTCTTTCTTTCTCTGTTTCTCTGTTTCTTTCTTTCTCTGTTTCTCTCTGTTTCTCTCTCTTCCTTCCTTCCTTGCTTCCTTGCTTCCTTGCTTCCTTGCTTCCTTCCTTCCTTCCTCGCTTCCTTCCTTCCTTCCTTCCTCCCTCCCTCCCTCCCTTCCTTCCTTCCTTCCTTCCTTCCTTCCTCCCTCCCTCCCTTCCTTCCTTCCTTCCTTCCTTCCTTCCTTCCTTCCTTCCTTCCTTCCTTCCTTCCTTCCTTCCTTCCTTCCTTCCTTCCTTCCTTCCTTCCTTCCTTCCTTCCTTCCTCCCTCCCTCCCTCCCTCCCTCCCTCCCTCCCTCCCTCCCTTCCTTCCTTCCTTCCTTCCTTCCTTCCTTCCTTCCTTCCTTCCTTCCTTCCTTCCTTCCTTCCTTCCTTCCTTCCTTCCTTCCTTCCTTCCTTCCTTCCTTCCTTCCTTCCTTCCTTCCTTCCTTCCTTCCTTCCTTCCTTCCTTTCTTCCTTCCTTTCTTCCTTCCTTCCTTCCTTCCTTCCTTCCTTCCTTTGTGGAATTTATTCACCAATTTCTTTCCTTTCATATAAGGATAAATCCTGATTTGGGGATATTTGAAATTGTGCTTATGGTCCAAGAGAAACTGAAGAAGCTAACACAGAATCTGGTTATTGCCCAGCTGAAGATATTTGCTAAAGCCCAGGGTTGCTTCCTGCAGGTAGGTTTATGTTCCTCTCCTTAGCCCTTTTGTGATCTGTTACTCGGCTGCCCATTCAATTTGATTTCTGTTTTCCAGCATCTAATCTTTGAGGGAGCCAGGACAGTCTTTGAAAGTGAAATGCCCATGCAAGATACTCCAAGTACCTTACCTTTGTTTATATTTTCCTTTTTCCTTAAAACATTGTTGTTCCAGTTATGTCTGACTCTTAGTGATCCCTTTTGGAATTTTCTTGGCAAAGATACTGGAGTGGTTTGCCATTTCCTTCTCCAGTTCATTTTACAGATGAGGAACTGAGGCAAGCAGGGTTAAATGACTTGCCTAGAGTCATCCAGTTAGTAAGTGTCTGAGGCTGGATTTGAACTCATGACAATGAGTCTTCCTGATTCCAAGCCCAGCACTCTATCCACTGCACCACTGACTCAATAAGATACATTCTCCCTTTGAATGCTATCCTTCTTCCTTTCTGATAATCTAGATTTTTACCCTTGCAAGTCCAGATAAAATATTAACTCCTCTAGGAAAACTTTCTGACACTAAATTCTTTTTTCTTTGAAGTTCTATTGTCCTTATAGTGTATATCAGACTGTATCGTATTTTTTTCATGCTGCCTATATTGTTTTTTAATTGTTTCATGTGCTAATCTTCTCTCTGCAAATAATAATAGTTAACATTAATATAGAGCTTTAAGGTTTGTAAAATGCTTTATATGTTGTTTTATTTTGTCCTTACAACAACTCTGGAAGATAAGTGGTATTATCAGCACCCGAGGAAACGAGGTTAAGTGACTTATCCTGGGTCACAGAGCTAGTAAATGTTTGAGACAGGATTCAAATTTAGCCCTAGTCTGCTGTCTCTCCCTACTCCAGTCTATCCTACAAACTTTTGCCAAGGGAACTTTTCCTTCAGTGTCACTGGGTTAAGACATAAAACCCCTTGTTTAACTTTTAACAACCTATACAACCTGACCCAGTGTGTTTTTTTAAACCCTTACTTTCCGGCTTAGAACGGACACGAGATATCAGTTCCAAGGCAGAAGAGCAGTATCTGAGGCCAGATTTGAAGCCCCATTGTATTTTTCTAGATTCATAGGCCATCACTTCCCCTCCCGTACTGTACAGTCCAGTCAAGCTGGCCTTCTTGTTCCTCAATCACAACACCCCATCTCCCATCTCCGTGCCTTTTTATTGGCCATCCCCCAAGCCTTTCCCTCTGCCTCATAAAGTCTCTATCCTCCTTTAAGAAGCAGCTTAGGCACCACTCTCTAGAAAAAGCTTTTTCTGATCCCTCTACAGCACCCAAACTCCTTTGATTTAATGCCTTCTTACATATTTGCATTTATTAACTTTATATTTTTTTATATCATTGTTGTGTCCCTCATTAGAACTTGGGAATAGGGATGGTTTCAGTCTTTATTCCTATATCCCCAGCATCTAGTACAGAGTCTACAAAATGACAGGTGCTTAGTAAATATTTGTTGATTGATTTGTGATTCTCTGCAGTTAAACACTTGATCTAGTACACTTCCCAGCTGCCTCCTAGGATTCCTATCTTAGCTTTTTAATTATTTTTTGGGGAGGATCATGGGCCCCTTTGGCAGTCAGTCCAGTGAAGCCTGTGAATGTACGTACCCCTTCTCAGAATATTTTTAAATGCATAAAAATAAAATAGGAAACAAAAGGTGAGTGAAAAGCATCGACTTTTTTTCTTATCCAAGTTCACAGACTCTTCTCCTCTGAAATCTATTCCTGGTCCCTAGATTAAGAACCCCTGAACTAGACCATAAACTCCTCTTGGGCAGGAATGCTATTCTTCTCTTTTATCCCCTCAGAGACTATTGGAGCTGGGCTCAGAGTAGTCACTCCATAAACACTTTTCCCATTGATTGATTGGTCCCAATTGAGGGACAAAGGTGAGTAACATGGCAAAACGATCCTGTTTCAGGATTTATCAGAGTCGGTTGGGAAAAAAAAATCCTCACATTATTTTAAAAGGGATTTATATATCCACAGTCTAAAGCATTCCTTTCTGAGCTCAGGGCTCCTGCTGAGAGCTATGGAATCAGGATGAGCCTGATTAGTAAAAGCAACTCCCTCTGCCAGCTACACCTTTTCACTCTTTCTCACCACCCCCTCCCCCTGCCCCTACAAGTGCACGATTTTTGAAGATGTTGCCATTATTTATAAGTGGTGGGAGTAGGATGGAGAACCATATATCTATGGCACTATGTCAATGTCTGTCCACAGGAGCTGGCCGGGCCAGCAACAGACCAGTGCCAAGAATTGCCAAGAAGCATGGAAAATCGGTGAGGCCACTCCCAGGTATCTGCTGGAGCATCAAAAATAGCACGGTAGAAGAAGCAGGATTTGCTAGGACCCTTGTCTTCCATCCGGGTCTGATAAGGAGGTCTGGAGATTTAATTTAGATGGGTGCTCGTAACATCGTCAGGCTTGCTCTTCATCAACATGCTCTTCTTACCTTCTGGCCCATCCTCCCACTCAGGGCTGAGTTCTTGCATGGGGAAATCATTACCTCCTACCCATCAATTTCTGTCTGATTCTGATAGTGTAATAATATTTCATACAGCTATCCCATGATGCAAGCACATTTTCTCCACTTTGGACATATGTGTAAGTTTCCTTTCACTTTGGAGAATTTGTGCTCTGTGTGTGTAGTGAGGAGAATAACTCCTATGTTTTGCCTTTTCTAAAGAATGTGCTTTTATAATATATTTTTAATTGATTAAGAGGTGGGAGTAATAAATGAACATCTGATCCAAGTTTTAGCAAAGGACTCTTTATTGGAGTACAGGCTCTCAAAAGTTATTCTAGGCATACTCCCAGAGGCATTTTTTTTTCTTAAATCATGAGACTAGATGAGGAGACTTGTGATTCTAACAGATCCTGGTACTCCTTAGTACTCAATTAAGAGTTTCCTTCTGAATGGAATGACTAGTGGGGTAGAGAGGGTCATATTTTAAAAAAGTTGAACCCAAACATGTTGAATTTGCATTTTTAAAGCCTGGCTGTTTGCTTTTCACATTTTCTCTCTTCCGCATTGGCTCTGGCATTGTAAGGGCTGAGCAGCTCTCAGACTGGGTACCTCCAGTCTGATTTTATGAGGTGTGGAATGTTGAACCAGCCGAGTTCTCTGACTGGCTGAACTTTCCATCCTGCCTTAACAACTCATGAAAAACCAACTTGATTTATGTCAACAGTAACTCCTGCCTTTTTACTTAGCTAAGACTGTTCCCATGTTTTTTGGTAAAATGCACATGTTTAACTATTGTCTGGCCTCTGAAAGAACCATCCAAGTGATTCATTAACAGACTAAAGAAATTTGCTATTTTGAAGATGTTTTCCCATTAGCCAAGGTCAGGGGAGGGTGGGGGTAGGGGTGGTTAGTCACCCTTCCTTCTGAATACATCCGGTACAAGTTGAAAATAGGGAGGGTCTAAGCAACAGATGTATGGTATGAGATTGCATGGTTATTTCCATAAATTATTCTCATGTGGCAGGCACAAGATCTCAAGATTATGTGTCAGGTGCTGGTGTCTATAACATTTATCAAGTACACAGAACTTTTCCAGGGTAAAACATACAGGGTAAAGAACATAGAATGCAAAATGAGAATGTTTCATCTAGACCTTGAGGGTATAGGTTTGGACCCC
Organism: Monodelphis domestica; assembly: GCF_027887165.1. NCBI lineage: Eukaryota > Metazoa > Chordata > Mammalia > Didelphimorphia > Didelphidae > Monodelphis > Monodelphis domestica. The sequence goes on from NC_077231.1 coordinate 264,394,824, forward strand.
AGCTCTTCTGCTTACCTAATAGCATGAGCTTGGACTTTTTTTTCCCCTAACTTGGTTTCCTCATTTGTAAAATGAAGAGCTTCCCTTTCCCACCATCTCTGAAAGTTTATGATCTGTCTTTAGGGGAAAGAGAACAGGCCTGGGAGTTTAGAAGTCCCAAAGTTCTGGTTATGGATCTTGGACCAGTCATTTAACCTCCTAGGGCCTCAGTGTCCTTGTTTGTCAAGTTGAAGGAGTTTGCTCTTCATATATTCTCTTCCACAGTGCTTCTCTAAGAAAAATTGTAGAGAGTCTCTAAGGATCCTCATAATTCTAATGCTTAAACTTTGGCCTTTCCCAGAGAAGATATATAATAAATAATATCTCCACTCCCTGGGACTTGGAGTAGGGTTGTGATGGAAGTGCTTTCTTTTTAAACCTTGACTTTCTTTAAGAATCAGCTCCAGGGGGGCAGCTGGGTGGCTCAGTGGATTGAGAACCAGACTATAGATGGGAGGTCCTAGGTTCAAATCTGGCCTCAGACACTTCCCAGCTATGTGACCCTGGGCAAGTCACTTGACCCCTATTGCCTAGCCCTTACCACTCTTCTGCCTTGGAGCCAATACACAGTATTGGTAAGGGTTTAAAAGTATAAGGTAAGGGTTTAAAAAAAAAAAAGAATTGGCTCCAAAGGTCTTTCTTGCCTCCCACCCTTAGTTGGTAGAGTCATTGTTACCTTTGATTTACTCTGTATTTATCTTGTATCTTCTGATTTATACATGTTGTGTTCCCATTAGACTGTAAGTTCCTGGAGGATAGTAGGGCTGCTCTGTTTTGTTTCTTTTTTTAAATATCTCCTGCCTTCAGCAATGTGTCTTGTATATGATAAACATTTCATAAATGCTTGGTGACTGAAATATGAGTCGTTATTTGTATCCAGTTGAAATAAAATAGAAAATAAACAACCATTTGCTTCAATGGATCAGTGAACGTGGACTTTATGGAATGGGCACATCTCAATAAAAACAGATTTCAGCCTTTCTACTTTTCTGACTTCTTATTTCATTCTCATTCGTGTATTTTTTGTTGTAATTTATTTTTTTAAGAAATAACAATATAATGTGAAACATAACAATATAATGCATGTGATTTATTATAAATATGTAATAAATTATAATAAATATGCTTATCCTAGAGAAACAAAATCTCATGTTAGCTATGTCCAGAAATCTAGGTCTCATTCTCCCTTTATTCCTGTGCCTCCTCCCTCCCCAAGAAGGCAGGTAATATCATATAGATTGTACATATATTATCATAAAATACATATTTCCTTGTTCATCATGTTGTAAAACAAGATATACATTGCTTACACTAGAGAAAAATTCATGGAGGAAATACAGAGAAGAATGGTATGCTTCAATTGCATTCAGACTTTGTCTGTTCCTTCTGTGATTCTGACTATCCTTTTTCATTATGAGTCCTTATTTTGTAAATTTTTTTGCCGAGGAATCCATCCGACATGATAGAAGCCTTCTTCTGGTTTTTAAAAATATCTTAAGGGTACTAGCGTAGCCCTTGAGATCTTTATCAATTGCTTCTCATTCTTATTCCTTGACTTGGGCACATTTCATTTTCTAATCAGACAGGTCCTTGATGGTATCTTTTATGATAACTGGAATGTATTGTTTTACTTTTACATCCACCAAGACTTGATGTTGCCCTTTGGGTCACTTGTTCTCTGTTCCTTGACAAACAACAACTGCAAGAAACAACAATTCATGAGATCAAAATTACACATGCATGTTTTTGAATTTTAAAATATGCTTCAGAAGATCATTTAGATAGATTTAGATGAGATGTAATAATAAGACTTTGAATATATTGTATGTAGATCCCTCTCCTCATTGTTGAGCTCTAGTTCCGTGGTTAGATTGCCAAATAGAAATACTAAAGACATCTCAAACTCAACACATCCAAACCGAACTCCTCTTTCTCCCCAAATCAGCCTTTCTTCCAGACTTCTCTATTTCTGTTAAGGGGATCAGAATCCTTGATATTATATACAATGTCTCAATTTTCTTAACCCTTTGTATCTAATCTGTTGCCAAATCTTATTATATTTATTGCCCTTATATCTCTTGAATTTGTCCCTTTCCATTCATATGGCCACAATCTTAGTTTAGGACCTTATCTCTCACCTGAAGGATTGTAATAGCCTAGTAATTGGTCTCCTTACCACCCCCTAGCTCTATTCTCTATACAACTGCTGAAAGGGATTTTTCTTAAATGCAGATATCTATGTCACTCCTTTGCTTAATAAACTCTAGTGGCTCCCTACTATCCCCAGGACCAGATATCAAGTCTCTGTCTGTCTGTCTGTCTGATCTATACTAGTGTGTATATATATATATATATATATATATATATATATATATATATATATATATAAAACTCTCTGTCTCTCTTTCTAAACAAATATAAAATAACTCCTCTATTTGATATTTAAGACCTTTCATCATCTGGATCCAACCCACCTTTCCAGCCTTTTCATACATGATTCCTATTTCTGTTCTCTGTGGTCCAGCCAAAGTAGCTTTCTCGATATTCCTCCCTAATTATTGTCCATCTCCTGTCTTTGAGCCTCTGTACTGGCTCTCTCTCATACCTAGAATAAACTCCCTCCTCACTTTTGTATTTTAGAACCTCTTGTCTCCTTTAAAACTGAGCCAAGTGGCTTGCTAAGCATTTATTCCAAGACAGAAAAGTGAGTGGTAAGGGCCAGGCAACTGGGATTAAATCATTTGCCCAAGGTCACACATATGGGAAGTATCTGAGGCCAAATTTGAACCCAGGACCTCCTGACACCAGCTCTGGTGCTCTATCTGTTGTGCTATCTAGCTTCCCTGCATTCAATAGTATTTGATAGAACAGAGATAACACTTTTATATTTTCAAATCATTTAAACAGTTTGGATGCTTGAAGGGAAAAAAAATACCCAACCTTGTTTCAATAACAATTTCAATACCATAGCCCTCAGCTAAGATTTCTGTCAAGCACTTTGGAACTGGGATCCCATAATCAGCCAAATGAATGGTTTCAGAAGAAAACCAAGAAGAAAGTGCTTTTGTATTAATCTCCTTTTCCTTTGAAGTTTCTTTGCATTTTGTTCATACCTTTCTTATGATGTCGGTATTTTGTATTATAGTTATTTTTGTATGTATTTGGGATAGTGGGAAGAGAGGAGAATTGAGAATTGGAGGGCCTGGATTTGAATCCAAGCATAGCCATATGCAGCCGGTGTGAGTGACCTATGTCAAATCACTTAATTGCCACGAGCCTCAGTTTCCTTTTCTGTAAAATGAAGGGATTGACCTAGATGATCTGTAAGGAGGAAAGGCAGAGAAAAAATATTTATATAGTATCTGTTATGTGCCAGGCACTGTGCTAAATGCTTCATAAATATCCCATTTGATTTTTATAAAAACCCTGAAAAATGGGTGCTCATTTTACAGTAGAAGAAACTGAGACAAATAGAGGTTAAATAACTTGCCTGGGGTAGCAAAGCTAATAAGTATCTGAGGGTGGATTTGAACTCAGGTTTTTCTGACTCTAGGCCCAGCATTCTATCCTCTGTGCTTCCAGTTGCTCTACTAGTTCTGAATCTATGATTTTTTTTTTTACTACCACTGGGCTTAATTATAAATTTCTTGGGAACAGCAACTGTTTCTAAACCATCTTTATAAATAGACCCCCAGTAGCAGACCCTCCCCCCACCCCCAGCCCCCAGCTTCCTAGCATTATAATGGACATTATGGGCAAGAAATAAATACTTGCTGGATGGATGAATGATTCTTTCTAGCCTAGTTTTGTCCTGAATTGTCTGCCTTAGCTTTCTAAATGTACCATATAATTGCCCACTCTCCTCTTCACTCTGTGTGGGGAAGACCTGGCCAGACTCATTATGGGTAATAATTCCTGAGAACCAGGCAGGTATTCCTATCTTTACTTGACACAGGGGGAAACTAAGGCATAAATCTGCCCCTAGGTCATACAAGAAGTCATTAGTAGAGCCAGAAATAGAACTCAGGAGTCCAGACCAACTGTTCTAACCACTTATCTTCACTGCTTATGAACTCAAATGGCTGAAGACATTGGGAAAGACAGTGGCAAAACTCAGACTGCAAACTATTATAGGCTCATCCTTAGCAGGAATCCATCCATGTCCTGCATATCACAGGAATCAGTGATGTTAAACCATAAACAGGTCACTCATCCATTATCCCTCTTAGTTGGAGTCACACAGTTTTCTGGGGTTTGTCCTTTTTATTTCTCCAAATAAAAATGGGATGGGGAGGGGGAGGGCTTATTGATTCACTTTACATAACAATATGAGGTCCTAAAGCAGATTCACATGAGAGAAAATTGGTTTGTGGAGCCAAAAGGCTCAATGGGGCTAGAGCCATGAAGGGAGTATTATGCTGAATAGCAATACCACAAACAGAAGCCCCCCCCCCAAAGTGTATGTTTTGCATTTATTTATTTTTTCTCACAAACCAGAAAATGTAATTTAGGAACAGAAGACACTTCATTTAGTCTCAGGTCCTCTTTTTCTTCTGAGGGCAGAGTAATTGTCAAAGAGGTATTTTGTGGGATTTTCTGTGGACTTTCCAAGAGGAGAACGTGTCCACAGAGGCAATGGGAAAAGAAGATTTGGGGCAGCAGTTTTAGAGAAAGATATTATTGTGGAGGGATAAGCCTTCTGAGGCTTTTTTCTGGCTTTGGGGGATTTTTTTTGGTCCTAAATACACTAGGAAACTAGACTGGTTATTGCTCTATTGGCTTGTTAATTGACTAATTCCTTAGCTCCCAACTTTAATCAATCTATCAGCAAATATTTATGGAGTGTCTACTGTATACAAATTTGTGGAGTGTACTTTATACAAGGAACTGTGTGTTTTATTGGCCTTTTTTCCCCCCATGGTGAAATCCAGGCAGCCAGGAGCTAATGACCATGCCCTGTTCCAAAAGTTTCTACACAAGGCAGTGGTTTGGACTTTGGAACACACTTTTCCATAGAAACTGTGTTATAAATGATGGGTAGGTTCCCAGGCTAGCCCACATGGGCCAATTTAATTCACAATCTACATGAAGTCTAATGTTAAATCAATGACACTAGAGAATGCAGCTTTAAACCTGTTTTTTCAAAAAGGAATTTCCTAATAACATAACCTGATAAGGGATTCTTCTTGTCATGCTTGATATGAATTCTCTGAAAAGGAAAGCTTGCAATATTGTAGCTATTAAAATATTATTCTAAAAATTCTCCAGGGCACTTAGGTCAGTCAATGGATAGAGTACCAGGTCCAGGGTTCAAATGTGATCTCAGATATTTCCAAGCTGTGTGACCCTGGGCAAGTTACTTACCCCTAATTGCTTCGTCCTTATCATCCTTTTGCCTTGGAATTGCTACTTAATATTGATTGACATGAAAGAAGGGTTTAAAAAATATGTAGAGTCAAGTAAAACAAGTTTTCATGTTGGTTATATCCAAAAGTTCATCATCCCTCTGCCAGGAACTGGGTAGCATACTATTTCACTGGACCTCTGGAATCATGGTTGACCGTGAATTGATCAGAATCAAAAATAAACTTTTTTGATTTTGAATTATCAAGCATTTGTTTTCCTCTCCCACTCCCCCTTCCCAATTAGGAAAAAAAGAAAAGAAAAGTCTTATAATAAATATTCATAATCAAGTAAAACAAATTGCCATATGTGCCACGTGGGAAAATGTATGTATTATTCTGGATATTAGTCTAGAACGTCTTTATCAAGAGGGGTGGCAGACCAACAAAAATACTCTTTCAAGAAAGGTTCAGGTTATGAATAAATATGGTGAACACATTGAAGCAGGGGAAAGAATCACAATGACACTGGCAGAAACACTAGAGTTGAGACAGATTTAATAATGGGTCACATGTAGATAGAGCTTTAAGATTTTTCAGGGTTTTACATATATGTGATGCACTTTGAAACTCATGTCAATCCTTCGAGCTGGATATTCTGGGGATTATTATTTATATTTCATCAATTTAACAGGCATGACCAGGAAGATAGACAGAAGGAATTCACCTGGGAGGAGGGACTTAAAAAGGAAGTTCTTTCTTTAATCATTAGCTAGCTCATTGCCTTATTAATTAATTCTCATTAAATACTTCTGACAGCACATGCAACATTCTACATCCATGGCCCCCATGCTTCTGACAAAAAGTGGGAAAATGGCCTGTGGAAGTTCTGAGAGAGGGTAAACTTTGCAACGATCTGAGAGAACTTTCCAGCATGGAATGGTTTTCAGGGAGGGGCTTACTTAGCAGGATGTGAAAATTGGACAGCTTCCCAGCTTCTCCAGAGTCAGGTCATTATTTTGCTTGAAGTGATTCCCAGAACACCAGATATATTCCTATCTAAATCTAAGTCTAAAAACACATTCCAAAGTAGAAAAGAAATTATTTCTGGATTATCCGCTGTCTTTTACAATCCATTCTTCTTGCACTTTTTCTGTTAATTTAGATAAAAGAATTACTCTGTTAGCCACTCACCCCTTTGCTCATGTTGAACACAATGATTTATTGGAACTCATATGTAGGATTCATATTGGCCATGACAACTATTAAATACCATCTTTGGATACAGGGTATGTATATATATATATATATATATGTATAAATATAAATGTCTTCGATGCACTTTAAATATAGAAGCATATTTAGCAAAGCTAATGGATTACTATTACTAATGGATTACTACAAAGATAATGGATGTAATCGGGGTAACTCACCTGTAATCAGAACTTGCCTCAGACATTTGGTTCCTGTGCAACCTTGGGCCAATCAATTAACCTTCTTGGGCCTCAGTTTCTTCTTCTGCAAAAGGAAGTTGGCCTGGATGGCTACTGAGGACTTTTCTAGCTTTAAATTGTATTATCTTATTGTTATGGGCACGGAAGGATACCCTTTGGGGTTCGGGAAGGATGCCTTTTGCAAGCATGCAATGACTCCAAAACTTAGCTTAAAAACAAAAAGAGATTTATTAATTCAGAAAGTAATGTTGAGAGTGGCCAGGAGGATAGCAAGGCAGAACAGCAAGATGGGGAGCAGTTCCCTGGGAGGACAGCATGAAAGGAAAGGCTGTCCCCCCCCCCCCCACCATGACATCGGTTCTGGGGATTTTATACATTCTTCACAACAGTTAGTCACTCAGGCATGAGGTGGGGTGATCCTACTGGGGTCTGCCTGGGGACATAAAGATTCCTTAGTTTTAGGGGACAAACAGATGTCTGATAGGATTGAGGTGTGGTCTGAAGGTGCATCTTTCTGACCATCTAGAGGACGATCAAAGGAAGATAGTCATCACAGGACCCTAGAGGGGTCATTGGATGTTTTTAGGCTCAGAGTCAGGAAAACAACAAGGGAGTTCCCTTGGCGATAGTTCGCCTGGGTTTCTGGGGTACAGTGCCCATGTCAATATGATCTTATGATCCCTTCTCTAGTTTTCTGGGCATATGCTTTAAGGTTGAGTGATGTGGATAGTGATAGGTCATAAAACCTTAGCATTATATGCCTAACCTTCCCTGCTTATAAAATTATGTTTGGAGAAGGTCTCTAGCTAGAAAAGTCTATGGAGATACCTTTATTCTTTCAGCATGACGTATAGAGAGTTAGCCTTGCAGTCAGAGAAGCTGCATTCAATACCGCCTCAAATGAACTGACATAAAGGTATCCATTGTGACCTAGGTAAGTCATCTAGTCTTTCTGAGGACTTCCTAAGACTATAAACTGCAATGAAAATGCCAGTCTACCTGGGAAGGGGGAAGGTTTTTATCTGGGGCTCCCTCTATTGATGAATAAAATATCAATAAGGCTGATAGAAAGGAGCTGAAATGCTCTATAGTAACCATTTAATTTTTGTATTAGAATTTTAAAAATATATTCTTTTTTTTTAAGCATGAAAATCCTGGAGTTAAAGCAATTGCAAACCCAAGTTACTGCATATCTAATGCATATGGTGGACTCCCACAGAGATGGGAGCTATCTTTATTACTTAGAATGGGAATTCTAAGCAGTTAGGTTCTCTAATTGATATGGAAATTCTACAGTCTTGCTAGAGAAAGGAGGATGTGGGAAGGGAAAGGAAGGGAAGGGAAGGGAAGGGAAGGGAAGGGAAGGGAAAGGAAAGGAAAGGAATAAGCACTGATTTTTTAAATTTAGTTGTTTTTAGTCATATCCAACTCTTTGTGACCCCATTACATGTTTTCCTGATAGAGATACTGGAAAGGTTTGCCATTTTCTTCTCCAACTCATTTTACAAGTGAGGAAAGTGAGGCAAACAGAATTAAGTGATTTGCCTAGTATCACAGAGGTCAGATTTGACCTTTGCTCTTCCTGACTTCCTGATTCTTTCCCCTGCTAGCTGCCCCAAGCATTGATTAAACATCTATTATAGTCTAGGTTTGGTGGTAAGTAAGCACTTTTACAAATATTATCTCATTTGATGAGGATAACTGGAGAGCTCATGGCCCAGTGAAGAGATGACCTTGGAGAGTGTGAAGGTCTAGGTGACTACTGACATGTGAGTAGCCACAGAAGTCACTGCAACTCTTAGCTTATCTGTAAATAGAGGAAAATTGCATCTACTGTATGCCATTGTTGAGCATCAAATGAGAGAATGTATGTATAGTGCTTTATTAATTGGTATGCTATACTGTCACCTATTATTCTTATCATTGTTATTAGACTTTCAGACTAGTCTTTTTGTGTAAAAATAATCTCATATGTTTTTGGTAGCATGGGAGAGTGGAGAGTCAGCTTTAAGTGATGAAGGTTTAACACCACATCATAATCTTGGGCAAGTTATTGAATTTCTCAGTGCTGCAGCAGTTAAGACTATATCAGTTTACCTATTCACCATTCATTTACCAAATTTTCCATCTGTCTATTCATTTAGTCATTCATTTATTTATCTATTTTTCTATTGTCTATTCATTTATTAGTTTAATTATTTATTTATCTATTTCTTATTCTGTTATCATTTTTGCTAAGACTTTTAATTGTACTTCAAAGTTCAGAACTGGAAGTGACTTTGAAGGCCCTCTGGTTCAAACTCCTTTTAATTTTTTACAGATGTTGAACCCAAGGGCAAGGGAATCATGACTTGTCCAAGGTCACACAGATATTAAGTTTAAGAAAAAAATTTAACACCAGTACTCTTTTGTTGCACTGAAATAATTCTCTCTGTCTGTCTGTCTGTCTGTCTGTCTGTCTCTCTCTCTCTCTCTCTCTCTCTGTCTCTCTCTCTCTCTGTCTCTCTCTCACTGTCTCTTTCTCTCTCTGTCCCTGTCTCTCTCACCTACCTCACTGAGTTGTTGTAAGGATCAAATGAGATAGCATTTGTAAGTGCTAGCACAATGCCTCGCATATAAGTAGACTAGTATGTAGATGTTAGCTCTGATGATGGATATAACATACATCTTTGAATCAAAGGAAGAAACAACTAGAAAAGAGGAAATGGTCACAAGGGTCAAAAGTTACAGTGAGGTCAAGATGGGGAGATGAGGACTGAAGAAGGCCATTGAATTTGGTGACAAGTTTATTGATGACATTTGAGAGAACAGTTTCAGAAGATCAATGTGGATGGAAACCAGAGTTATGAGAGATTGAGGAAGCATTGTTAGAAAGTGAACGCATTGTGCTGAAACAATATTTTTGAGATGTTTAGAAGTGAAGTGGAAGAGAAGGATGAGCTAGTATCTGGATAGAAGAAAAAGGTCAAGTGAAACCTTTTTTTCTTTTTTTAAATTAGGGAGACTTAGGCAGCATTTTCAGGCACTATATCCATTCTCAGAAAATCTTTCCTTTTCATATAGCAATTACTTTATGCTTTGTCTTCAGGCAGATGAAAAGGCCATAATTGGGTGACAGAGTCTGAAGATACAAGAGACAGAAGGGTCCATTGAGGTGCTAGAGCAGGGAAGAAGGACTTGGAATAACAGGATTGACTTTAGAGAGCAGAAAGGATACTTCTTTTGTGTCTGCAGGGAAAGAAGAGTGAGAGCAATGATAGTTTGAAAAATGGTGGAAGGGAGTTGTGTTTTCCTATGCCTTTAAATACTGGAGAAATTATTTTCTGCAAATTGTCAGAAAGGATCATTTAGACTTCCAACTCCATTGAAGAAAAGAGTTCTGTCTAAGCAATCAAGTAAAAACATATATATTTTTTCCTTTTTAATATACTCTTATGATTTTTTTACAAAGCTTTGGGTAATAAAAAGCAAATGTTTCAGGTCTATCTTCATTTTCTCCTGTAATATCTTGAACTCGGGAATATTTTATTTTTTACTACCCTAGAGGCTGTTTTCCCCCCCTCAGTTGGTATGCCAACATTCTCCTGGCTCTATTTCCATTCTTAGAAAAATCTTTCCTTTTCATATAGCAATTACTTTGTTTATGTATTGTATTTGCATTTTTAAGCAATGCTATTTAACACGTTTTCCTACCTCTTTAATAAAGCTAGCTTTCAGAGTCATTCATTAATTCCTTCAACATCATTTATTAAACACCAGGCACTGGGTTAGGCACTAGAGATACAGAGGCAGAAACAAAACATTCTCTGTTCTCAAGGACCTTACATCTCTCCTGGAGGGAAGCATGTACCAGATAAGTCAATTCAAAATACACACATAGTAATTTGGTGGAAATTAACAACTGAAGGGGTTTGGGAAAGATCTCCTCTAGGAGGTGGCATTTAAGCTGAGACTCACTCTAAGGCAACCAGAAATTCTAAGAGACAGAGATGACAAGGAAGTCCATTTCAGGCATGGGAAATGGCATGTGCAAAGGTGGGAGAGCTTCTGTTGTGTTTAGGAAATGGCAGGTCATTTTGTCCAGAATATAGAATGAGAGAAATATGAAATCAGTCTAGAAAGCTAGATTATAGACAGATTTAGGGATTTATATGACAGAGGAATCTGTATTTTTATCTTAGAAGCAATAGGAAGTCATTGAAGTTTTATCACAGTTTCTTCCTATATTTAGGAATACGAACCCTTTTAATTTTACCCCCCTACTGACCTCCTTCCTTAGTTTCAGCTTCAGATTTCCTTGAATCATGTAGCCCTGCTTATACTTATTCTGAAGGCTCTCTGAATGGCTGATACAGATCAGAGAGGTGAATAGGGTTCTGTGAGAAGGGTATGCTTAGGCTTTCATAGTAACTATGGCCCACTTCCTTGGAAAAGTTTCTAACTGGGCTTTACTTTTTTCCTTCCTAATTTAGTACTTATATAATGTAGCCTCTTGGGTAGTCACTTATTATAATCTGCCAACTGATTAGAATCTGGATTGAACTTTTAATATATTTAGCTTAATGAATGAGCAAAACTTTTATTGTAAAAATCAAATAAAATAGAGGCAACTAAGTGGCTCAGTGGATTGAGAGTCACGCCTGGAAATGGGAGGCCCTGGGTTCACATTTGTCCTTAGACACTTCCTAGCTGTGTGACCCTGGGCAAGTCACTTAACCCCCATTGCCTAGCCCTTACTACTCTTCTGCCATGGAACCAATACAAAATATTGCTTCTAAGACAGAAGGTAAGGGTTAAAAAAAAAAGTCAAATAGCATGATCTTCAGAACAAGTTATGAGATTCCAAGCAGAGCAAAATTAGACTGAATGCAAACACTTAATATTCTAATGTTGACCTCACATCAGAAATCATCAGACCCAAATATTGTGTCAATGAATTGATTCACGTAAAACATTTACTGAGGTTTAGAGCTACTAGCACAAAATTAGGAGCAGTATTGTGAAGGTATATCTTTCGATATCAAATAGTCAGTACTATGCTTTTTTTGAAAACATTTTTTAATTGATGTTTTAAAGTCAATAAGCATTTAAAAAACTTGGTTATCATTTCCCATATCCTGCTCCCAAAGAATCTGCCTTTATAACAAAGAGATTCAATTAAACCAGACTAAAATACTACTTCTCATGTTGTTTGCCTCATTCTGCACCTGTAGTTTAATTTTTTTTTTCTGATAGGAGATTGTTGTTTAGTCATTATTTAGTTCTGCCCATCTCTTCACCACCACATTTAAGATTTTCTTGGCAAAGATACTGGAGCAATTTGCCATTTCCTTCTCTAGCTCATTTTACAGATGAGGAAACTATGGCAAACAGGGTTAAGTGTCTTGCTCAGGCTCACACATCTAGTGTCCGAGGCCAGAGTCAAACTCAGAATGGAGTCTTTTTGACTCTAGGACCAGACACTCTATCTACTGTGTCACTTTGCTGTCTCTAATAGGAGAAAAATAGGTTTTATTATCAGTTCCTTGTAGTAAAATTTGGTCATTGCACTGATCTGAGTCCTAATATTTTAATAGTGCTATTTTCCCTTTATATCACTATAGTCTTCATATATATTGCTCTTATTTCTGTTATTTAACTACATCTCTTCCTATAAATATTTACTGGTTTCTCTTAATTTTTCATACTCTTTGTTTCTTACTGTGTTATGATATTCGTTACATCCACACATTGAGATTTATTTGCCTCATCTCTTCTTAATGGGTACGTACTTGGTTTTAGTTTTCTTCTTTCACAGAAAGGAATATTAGAAATATTTTGGCATATATCACGCCTTTCCCTCTAGACCCAGTAGAAGTATTGCTGGGTCTAAGAGTACAAAGTTTAGCCACTTTCCTAGCATAATGATATACCTTTTCGACAATTGTTTTTGAGATGAGATGAAGAAAAAATCCTGACTTCATGTAGACAGCAGTTACTGCTATCTCTTATAATGATGTAAGCTAGTTAGACCTGTCCTTGCCTCCCAGTAAAACATATATTGGCAGGAATAGGTAAGATGACTGGTGAATTCATAAAGTACAGCTGCAAGGTGGGAAAGAAATTGTATCAGCCTGCGTCTGCATTTGGGGCTGACTTATTTATGATTGGTAGATTCATAAGTGCAGAGGGGCTTCTCGCCTTAGATTGATGTGTTTGTAAAGTGAATTTGAGTACCTTATGTATTCCCTTGTACAAAAGAATGTAGGCCCTGGGTGCAATGTGTCATAAGGATCTGTCTGCAGTCCTGGGCAGAGCTGACCAATTCACAGCTCGTTGTATGTTACTGTCGCAGTCTCTCCCAGGATCTGGACCAGCCTGGGACCCAGGGATGGCTGGATTGCCTACACTACATTTGTATCCTTACTGTTTCCTTTCACTATAGGATTGTTTTGGTATCTATGAATTGTGGGGGTCAATTTCCTTTTTTTCAAACACCCAAATAGGCAAGATCAATAGAACACTGTAAATCTTGAAATTTCTCAGACTTTTGAATGTTAAAAATTTCCACATTGAGGAATCCTCCATTGGAACAAATTCCCTACTGGAAACATTCCCCATTTTGATGTGAGAACTTGTCAGGATCAGCTATGGGAGGACCTCTACTCCACCCATACTTAAGACTGCTTTAGGGGAGAAAACTCCTTGCTAAACAATGAAAGTACTTGGACCCATGCTTATAATAAGGCAATGAGTTCTTTGAGCCATGCCTGTTTTTTAGAATTGCTACAATGGGATGCTAGGTACCTAAAAGGGTCGGGCAAGTTTTCTCTTAATGAGATTAGTCGACTCAGCTGTGTTTTCTCTGGTTCAGACTTACTGAGGAGGTTAGTCGACTTAGCAGGAATTCATATGGGCTGTCTTTTAGAAAACATCTACGGTGATTGGTAGATGGAAGAACTTAGGGGAGGTGACATAGGATAAAACCTCCTATATAAGAAAAAGAATCTCTTGAGCAAGGATCCTTGGAGGCTTGGATGCTTGGAGATCCTGAGAGCCTTGGAGATAGGATCCTTGGAGAAAGATCCCTTTGGAGGAGGCCCTTTGAAGATCTCTTGAGAAGAAGTCCCTTGGGAGGCTGACTCTGGCTGGAACTCCCTCTGGGGAGACTCTGTTCCCCAGACATCCTTGCTTAAGACAAATCTTGTGGTGAGTGATAAAAGACTGACTGACTGATCTCTCTCAAGACTCAGGTCTAGGCCATGTTGGCTTAAAGGCCTTCATACTTATACCTTTTCTCTCTTTCTCTCTTTCTTTGATTACTCATTGTATTATTAATTAAATTCTCTATAAAACCCAGTTGACTTGGGCATATTCATAATTTGGGAATATATTCCCTGGCGACCACCTTATATTTGATTTAAAACCAAGACACTGTAGTGAACCATATTTTCTGTGGTCAAATTTACTCACCCTCTCTTATATCTAGCATAATTTGTATCTTCCACCATTTTATCTGCCACAGTTTAAGTACAGGGTGTGAGTGTTCTTTGGCAAGGCTGGATGAAAATTTTTATGTTCAAATTCCTGCTCTGATTCCCTCAAAACAGAAAAAAAAAAGATTAAACTTAAAATCAGCTTGCTGTCATTGGCCTTACTTAAGAAGGGGTCCATGGGGTACTGTGGTGGATAAGAGTGCCAGACCTGGAGTGGGGAGGATCTGGGTTCAAGTCTGTCCTCAGACTCTTCCTAGTTGTGTGACACTGGGCAAGTGATTTAACCTCAATTGCCAAGTCCTTGCTGCTCCTCAGTCTTAGAACTAAGACAGAAAGTAAGGGTTTAAAAAAGAAAAAAAAAAGAAGGGATCCAGGATAGTTTCTCTCGTCACACATTCTTCTATGCCATGCCCATGTGGGTAGGCTTCTGAAATCATGGTTTGGAATGGTAAATCCTTTCCAAAAATCTTTTCCTTTGCCAGAATTTTCCTTACAAATTGTCTTATCCAATGCACACACTTTGAGACTCACCTGATAAGAATGAATCAATCAACAAGTATTTATGAAACACCTGTAGTATGTTAGGCATGTGAGGAGGAGAATTACCATAACAAAGAATAGGACAATACTTATTTCTTGGAACTTACTTTAACATGGAGCACAACAAAGATATGAGTAGGCCCAGGATAAAGGGAAGGAAAATAAATATAAAGTAGTTAAATCCAAAGCCGTTTGGGAGAGATTCGGGAGGGCTTCCTGTAGAAGGTAGTGATTAAATAGTCACTTGAAGGAAGAAAGGGATTCTATGAAGGGGATGTGAAGGGGGAGCACATTCAACTCACTTGGAAACACAGATAAGTCAGCCCCACCCTATATCCAAGTAACTCTTTTTATCCATTCTCTCACTCTGTCTCTGCCTCTGTCTCTCTTTGTCTCTCTGTCTCTGTCTGTCTGTCTCTCTCCCTTCACAGACTGACCCAGCTATTCCTCATTGCCAGCACATCTCATTCATTCCTTGCTGTTAGTTCAATTGAGAAAGAGAGAGAGGCTTTGAAGAAATATTTAGGGCTTTTCCAGAAGCTGGGGGTTTAGGTTTCTGAGTTTTAATCCTAGCTGTTCTAGTAACTAGCTATATCACTTTGGGCAAATAAATGTCTCTGGCATTCAGTGTCCTGATCTATAAAATGAAAGAACTGAATTGAATGATCTTTAATGTCCCTTCTCACTCTAAGTTTCTTTGAGTCAATGTTTGCCCTTCCTTTGTTCCTTCATTTCTTCCTTCATTTCTTCCTTCATTTCTTTGTTCCTTCCTTCCTTCCTTCCTTCCTTCCTTCCTTCCTTCCTTCCTTCCTTCCTTCCTTCCTTCCTTCCTTCCTTCCTTCCTTCCTTCCTTCCTTCCTTCCTTCCTTCCTTCCTTCCTTCCTTCCTTCCTTCCTTCCTTCTTTCCATCCTCTCTTTCACCCTTTTCTTCTTCTCTCTTTTTTTCCTTTTTTTCTTTGCTAGATGTTGTTTGTAAATTAGAATTACCACCACCATTCTTCTCCAGTGTGGCCCAGATGCTTTCCCCCCTTTTCCCCTCTATGTTGTCTTAAAATTTTCCTTTCTCTTAAAATGTCAAGCCCTCTTGGGAATCTTAAAAAACAGCCTCATTCTTTCAGCACCTAACAGGTTCATCCTCAAGCTCAGCTGAGTTTTATATGAAAATTTTGGGTTTGGTCTACTGTGCAAGTGGATCTTTGAGATGGAGTTGGGAGATATTGTTTGTCATTAGGAGAAATATATATATATATATATATATATATATATGTATATATATATATATAGTGAATGTGTACAGATGTTTGGATTCAGGTAAGATCTATCCTGGATTCATTATATTCATTTGCCCTCTATTATAGGCTAATTCAGTTTTACAGGATTTTTAAAGAAAAGTCAGTAAAGACATAACACCTTTTAAAAATTAATCATTATCTTAAAAATATCCATTTCCATCAAGTTTTGCCAATAGATGCTTGCCAATCATTCAATTATATTTTCTTTGCTATAAAGACTTGTCCTTGGATAGCCAAAGTGAGTTAGTTATTTGTTAGTTACCACAAATAAAGCCAACACCAGATTGGATTTTTCTAGAGACTGTATTGTAGTGAATAACACAGGATTTCTTTATTAGGATTTGTGAGAAATACTCCAAAATTATGACCACTTGAGATTTTTCTTTATGAATTTTTTTTCTGAATCTCAGGAAACATCTATGGCATAGTAGAAAAAAGTCATGGAGGGTAACTGATGGGATAGTTCTATCCCTTATTTCTGATCTGACTGTGGGCAACTCACTTCTTTTCTCCCACCTGAGTTTCTTCACCTATAAAATGAGGACTTTGGAATATATAGTCTTTAAGATTCCCTTCAGTTTATAATGTATGATCTTATAAGCCATATAATTAATACATTAATTTTTACTAATAGTAGCTATGCTGATAAGTATGTGGACTACACAGGGCTACCTTGTAGTACAATGGGACAATTTATTGGGGTTCCTTCTATGTTTTAAGGAAGAAGCAGTAGGGAGGAAGGGAGCAGGCATGACCTGGCATACCTTGTAAAACTCTTGTTTTGTGGTCTAGCATTATGAGACATTGTCTAGTCCAGTGATGGTAAACCTATGGCACAGGTGCTAAAGATGGCATGCTGAGCACTTTCTGTGGGCACATGGCCACTCTCTCCCCAACTCCCTTCCCAGAGTTCATTACTAGAGAGGCAGAAGAACTCAGGTGGAGCTGCTCCCTTCCCCTCTCCACTGTTCCTGATGACATTTTTTCACATCACCAGCCTTTCTGCCCAGCAGCCCAATGGGAGTTCACAGGTGTAAGGTGGGTAGCTCACAGATGGCAGGGTTAGAGGGGAGCAGAGTGCTGGGGCCACACCATCCCCTTCTCTATACTTGCTGAGGACATTCCTCACTTCACTGGGCTCTCCATCCTGCAGCCCAATGGGAGCACTTCCTCCCTCCCCTGTCTGGAGAAAGGGTGCGGTGGGATATAGCACTTGATCTCTGACAGGGAGCTGGCACAGCACTTGGTCTAGGGGGTGAGGTAGGGGTGGGGCCTAGAACTCCACCTCTAAAAAGGTTTGCCATCACTGGTCTAATCTAATCTCTGTGAATTAGTAAAATCTGAAACTAGAGGCTGTCCCCCCTTCTCTCAATATAGCCATATTAGATTCTTTAAATCCTTATCCAAGCTCCCACTTACTCCAATGAATTGGGTCCTCAGAATAAGGCTGGCTACTTCTCTTCAGCGTTCTAGAAAGTACCCTTGAGGGTTTGGAGGTATCTCTTTTATTTATTTTTTAAACTCTTACCTTCCATCTTAGAATCAATATTGTGAATTGGTTCTAAGGCAGAAGAGCAGTGAGGGCTAGGCAATAGGGGTTAAGTGACTTGCTCAGGGTCAATCAACTGGGAAGTGTCTGAGGCCAAATTTGAACCCTGGACCTCCCATCTCTAGGCCTGGCTCTCAAACTACTGAGCAACCCAGCTGCCCCAGGAGGTGTCCTTTAAATTCTATCCGCTTGATGGAATTCCATTCCACTGTATCCCTTCCATTATAAATCATCACTGAATAATTCTCTAGTATCATTTAGCCAATTAAAATCAACTAGTGTTTACAACAGATATACTGAAATATCTATGGAGGAGATATAGCAAGAACAGAAATACAAACACATTCTTCTTCCCACCCCAACTGGGACTATACTTCCCTATACCACTCTGGCTTTTATAAGCATTTATCCAAAGGAGTTCACTTCTGAATTCAGCATCACTGATGATCAGATCCTTGTTGGTTCTGGCATCTTGGTTATGGGATCAGTCTACTGTTGGGTTGAGTCCCTGATGCCTTTTTGGACGGTGTGGCAAATTGGGCTTGGCTTTCCACAAACTCTGGCATTCTTTCTTGAAGGCAGGAAAGATTAGACACAAAATGGATAGAAGCAACAATCATGTAGTGCTTAGGGAAAGTGGGCCTCTGGTACTAGCTTTCTCTTCCACCCTCCCACCCCCCCAAACTTATAGAAAGTTCTTGCCTCCTCCCTCAGATAGGCCATTGTGGTCTTTTATATTCAGGCTTTGTTCTTGCTCAGAAACTTTTCTCATCATTTATCAACTGGACCAGAAACAGTCACAGAATACCTGTACATGCTCCAAGGCAGAGCATACTGGCTATGCTTCTAAAGACTGGATTCTTATTGGCTGGTGCTCCTTTATATTGATTATAATGTTTAACAAAGGTTTCCTTGTTCCTTGTTCAATTCAATGGCAAATATTTGCTTAGCAAGCACGCATCCCTGTGCTAAGTGTTGGGGATACATGTGGATACTGCTGTGTGCCATAAACATAATGGGTTTCAAAGTCTTCTACATTGAAACAAAATAGCTTCACCTCCCATCCTCAATTCCACTAGCCATTATTAATTTGAATCAGCATTGGGAAGAGTCCTCATTTGTTATAAGTAGTGCCTTAGGCAAGTAAATGGTAAAAGATACTACTGTATCTTAACTAATTTAGTTAGGGAAATGTTTCTCTACTCTAAAGGTTTATTTAAAGAAATTCATAGTTTTATTTGTAACAAAACAGAATTTACTGCTGTGGCCAAATTCAAACAATTTTTTTAAACCCTTATCTTCTGTTTTAGAATACTAAGTATCAGATCTAAGGTAGAAGAGTGTTAAAGGCAAGGCAATGTGGGTTCAGTGACTTGCCTAGGTTCACAAAGCTAGGAAATATCTGAGGACAGATTTGAACACATGACCTCCCATCTCTAGACTTAGCTCTCAGTTCAATGAGATTGCCCCATATTCTGCCTTTCTTGAGGCAGAGAGAACTATATTCAGTTACCATAAATAGTTTATATTTCCCCTGCCACTTTAGAAGAGGGGATAAGAACGAGATTTAGAATTTCGAACTGAACTTGAGTCTTCATATTCATATGCTTCCTCCTTACATCTATTAACATAAATACCACTTCCCACATAAAGCCTTTCCTTTTCCCCCCACCTCTCATTGCCTTGTAATTATTTTGTACATACATATTATATGTGTGCATACTGACCCCCTTTATAGAAAGAATATACGTTCTAGGAAGGCAGGGGCTGTTTTATATTTGTCATTGTAGTCATCTTTGCTCTAAGCCTGCTACAATACCTGGAACATTGTAGGCACTTAATAAATGCTTGTGGATTGACTGACCGATTGATTGGGACCTTGGTGGTAAGTCGACTTTCTTAAAGTGGAAAGGGGCTGAGCTCTTCTCTGTCTGCTTTTATAGGTAGTGTCAGCAGAGTGATTTCTTGACCATCCATTAATTCTATGTTTGGTGGGTTGCTGGCCTCTGTGTTCATTTGCTAGACTGGACTTTGCACAGTTCAGTTTTCTCAGTCAACAGTGCCTGGATGGTTTAAGTAGCTGTAGCCCGATAGTCAAATGGCCGATATTGCTGTCAGGATGAGCCATTGCTATCCTTGCTAAAGGCCATTGAAGCTTGGAAATACAGAGTGGCCTAGAGCTACTGGGTGGGTGGGGGGGCAGGGAAGAATTGTGCAGAACTGTAATTGATGAGGTGTATGTGGGGTGTGTGCAGGATTTTGTGGCTGTGTTGAAGACAATCATTCTATGTGGAGGAAATGGAATAAATCATTGAGACTGAGGCATAGTGCAATGCCTGCCATGGCATGAATGTCTGAGTGACTAGGACAGCAATATCTAGTGACTTAGACGAAATGCCAGCAAAAAAAAAATCACAGCAACACAAAGAAATCAAAGTAAACCATTAAGACTACACCCCTTCCTTGTATATATGCTTATGCCATTTTCTTGTAATTAAATATTACGGAAGTGAGCTATCCTACCAACATATTTAAAAACTTGGCCCTATTTGGGTCTCTGCCCTTCTTTTGAATAGATTGAAAACAAAAAGATTCAGTTATATTAGATGGATACCCTGAGAACAATATTAATTAATTCTTCTATCCAGCAAATACTGGCTGAATATCTACTATATGTAAAATTAGGGGCTAGGTGATAATGAGGAAAGCAAAATGACTAATTGATATATATATATACATATATATATATACACTCACATACATGCACCTACATGTGCACTATATATAATAATTTAAGTTTTGCAAAGCATTTTAACATACATTTGTCTTATATTCATGGTAGGAAACTGAAATAGAAATGATGGTCATATTTTTATTTATTTTGTTCAATATTTCTCAATAATATAAAAAAAAACCCTCACCTTCTTAGAATTGATAGTATATTGGTTCTAAGGTAAAAAAATCAGTCAGGGCTAGGCAACTGAGGTTAAGTGACTTGGCCAGGGTCACACAGCTAGGAAGTGTCTGAGGTCATATTAAAATCTAGACCCTCCCATTTACTAGGCCTGACTTTCTACTCACTAAACTACCTAGTTGTCCCTCAAATCTGGTTCATCTTCACTTGGGAGTATGGCAAGTCTTGTGTTAAATACCTCTGTTTTATATGATCCTCATAAACCTGTATGGTAGGTATTATAACTATTATTATTTCAGTTTTACAGATTAGAAAATAGAGACTCAGGAAGTCAAATGGTTTTCTCAGGATCAACTAAAAGGGTTGGAGATAAATATCCAAATCTAACTCTTTCTTTATTCAAACTCCAGAACTTTTTCCATTGGAACTTTACAATCAGTCTGGGGAGATAGGACACGTACAGATAGGTTTTAGAGTTGGAAGGAACTTTAGAGGCAATCCAATCTCTTTTTACAGATGAGTAAACCAAGACCCCAAGAGATTAAGTGATTTCCCCAATGACACATGGTAGTCAAGTCACTGAGATCTTGAACTTGGTCCTCTGTTTTCACATCCATTTTCTCAATTTTTCTACTACACCAACTGCCTCTATGATATCTTTAACAATAAGTCAGTCTGTGATTAATACAAATTCAAACCTCTCCTGGCCTTGGATGATCTCAAGAAGGGAAAGTACAGAAGCCCACTGTTTACCTTCCTTAGTAGAGTCCTCTCAGTACAAGAAGGCAGAGGAATACTTGGAATGACAATTAGCACAAAGGAACCATGGTGGTCTTGAGAAGACTTATTGACTCAGGAGAAGACAGTGTGAAGATTGGATTTGGCTATCTCCTGATTGTAACAATGAAGGTACTTAGCTCTTCCTTTATTGGGAAGATTAAATTGTAATCTCTTGTTTATTTTTAGATTTTAATCCCCAAAGTGTTAACTCAGTATTTAAAGTAGATCTACCCATTTTAACTTCAAAAAAGGTGTTAACTAACAAAAAAGGTGTTAACTAACTACAAAAGGTGTGAACACCCATTTCATACATTGAGTGGGCAGTCCTGGAGAGGAGCATCTGCTGTGATTGGTAGACGTAAAATTTAGGGGAGGTGACACAAGAGATAAAGGTCTTTAAATAGAGGAAATAGAGGCACACATGGGTATTAGATCAAAGGATCAGTCACTTAGAGCTGGACTGGAGATTAGTGACTTGGGGTTGGAGTGAAGAAGAGTCACTCAGAGGAGAGACTGGAAGATAGACACTCAGACTTGGAGTGAAAACACTTGGCTTTGGAACTGGATCCCTGGAGGAGCTTGTGCAGAAAACCTCAGACTGCTTTCTTTTTAGAGGGTCACTGTAGTGAGTGAAAGGCTGACTTAGTTTCCTTGTCTTTCTGGTGGTGTGAACTTCTGAGAAAGGCCCATTGTCTTGAGACTCCTTTCCCCTGACTGGTGCTAAGAATTTCTACCTGGGTTAGAGGAAGTCAGAGCTTTCTCTCTCCCCTTTTCTCTCTTCCTTAATATCTTCCCTCTATTGTAAAAATAAACTACCATAAATTCCATTTTACTTTAGTAATTTATTGTGGGATTTAGAAATTAAATCCCTGATGATCACCAATTAATTATTCAGTCCAACCATAAATAAATCCAACAACAGTACCTATCACTAACTCAGTATGACAAGCAAATAAAGACCTTATCAAGTCCTACATTGTTCCTTCTTAGGAGATGAAGATGAATCAGGAACTCATTTGCCCCCCAAAGTGGAAGAGCCTTAGAAGGTTAATACTTTACCTTAAATAGGAAGGTAGCAGCTGTTGACAAGAGGCTTTAGAAGGGCACCTTTCCCTTTCTTATTCTGTAGTTTTATGTAAGAAGCATATAAAAGTAGAGAGCATCAGAGGCTCTATGTGGGTTTGTTATACTGTGGTCTTCAATTTGGAAGGAGAGAAAATAGAATGAGATAAGACCTTATGCTGATAGTAATGCAGGTAAATGGAGAAAATGTGATGGCTTTGTGTCAGAGCACCTGGATTCAAATCTCAACTCAGTCACTTATTACCCATGTGACCCTGATCAATCAGCAAGCGTTTATTAAGCTTTTACTATATACAGGGTATATGCTAAGGGTTGGGGATACAAAGAAAGTGTGTATGGTCCCTGACCTCAAGGAGCTCCCAAGCTAACAGAGGAGACAATAATCTGTAAAGGATAATTTTAGTGTTGTGACCTAAACTATATTAATTATTGGTTGCCATGGATATCCCAAATAAAAAAAATACCCAAGTCAGCTGGAAATTTATGGTGATTTAATTAATATAGTGGAAATAAATTAAGAAGAAGGGAGAAGGAAAGGGTGTAGGATTTTTCCCTCCTGGCTTGTTCCAGGGGGAAGATTAGGGGCTTTAGGAAGGTAAGGCTTTAGAGAGTAAAGAGGAAGGAATCAGCCTGAACTCCAAAAGGGCTCAGCCAGGATGCCTGAACCTGAATTAGCTCAAGGGAAAACTCACCACCAAAACCCAGACAAATAGCTGCCACCACGCTAAGATGTCAGAACGCTTAGCACATTGCCAGCCAGAGCCACCTCTCCAGGGAAAAAGGCCAAAGAGAGGAAGTGACGTGCCCTATATAGATGGTTTTACATCACTTTCCTGCGTCTTATCTGTACCAATGTTAGCTTAGCTTGACTTAGGACAGCGCAGGGGTCTGTCAGCTGTTTCTGCACATGTTGCTGAAGGCCATCTTCTTAGATACTTAATTCTTAAGTATGGGTGCAGACATTCCTGACCTCGTTAAACTAAGTAGGGTGGAGCAATGTAGAGTTCCCAAGACCAGATTCTGTCAGACCAAGTATCTCCATTGTTACAAATCAGGAAATAGCTAAATCAAATCTTTTAAAGTACAGTCTGAGAAGGGTGGAGTAGTTTTAAGTCAGTTTTAAGTCAGATAATTGCATATGTGATATATATGTGTGTACATATATATATACATATATATATATAATGCATATGGAAGGTAATCTCTTAGGGAAAGGGAGAGGCTGGCTAAGAAAGGACTTCTTCATCAGGGAAAGTATGATTTAAGTGAAGAGAGAGGGCATCCTAGGCATGAGGAACAGTTAGAGCAAGAATGGGGAGATGGAATGATATGAGGGACAAAAAGTAGGTCAGTATACTTGAATCTCAGAATAAAAGCCAGAATAAGTATAATAAAACAATAAGGTAAAAATAGATAATAAAATAAATAATAACAAAAAAGATGATAAATAAAGATAACAAAAACCAAAAGAAGAAAGGCTATATTGTGTTTTGTTTTAATACCAAAGATTTTTACATTTGATCCTATAGTTAATATAGAGCCACTAAAATTTATAGAAGGAAGTAGCATCATCAGACCTGTACTTTAGGAAAATAATTTTGGCAGCTGTTTGGAGGATGATTTAGAATAGGGAAAGCAAGGAAGACCAATTAGAAAGTTACTTCACTAGAATAAATGAGAGGTGATTTGAATTAGAGTGGTGACTGTGAGTGTAGAGAAGGAGATGTTTATGACAAATAGGTATCACTTTCTTCATATGTAAAAGTGAGGAATTGAAATAAATAACCTCTAAGGTCCCTCCCAGCTCTAAATCTGTAAAATGATAGCTTTTTTGTGTTAGGGCAGGACATCTCTGAGAAATTTGTGTGGGTGTCTTTTCCTATGATCTAGTGTTCTGATCCTGGGGAGGGTGGGTGTTTATATTCTTGTTTATAGAATGATACTTGAAGATTTAGGCACAGAATTACCCAAGGCCTAGGCGATAGTAACTTCATTTCATAAGGTCAATGAAGGCTCTATTCTTGAAAAAGCCTTCTGAGCTCTTTCCTATTATCTCAGGTATGACTATATAACCATTATGGTTTACCTATGACATGTGTGTCAGCACTGACACATGTAGCCTTTTTTGATGACATGTGGCCTCATGAGGGCTCAGTGTTCCTTGGGCCCAGGAGCCACCCAGGGAGCCAGGCACCCATAGCCGGCTGTAGCCATGGCCTGACCCAGCCCCTTAGGGGAGGGCTGCTCCACACACTGGTTGCAGGGGTGGGGGCCAGCAGTGGACAGCGTGTGACAGGCAGCTGGGTTGTGTGGGGCTCCCACGGGGGTGGGGAGGAGGAGTGTGCATGGGAAAGGAACCCATGGGCAGGCAGGCTGGGGGGCAACAGCTGTTGCTCTCATGGTGCCCCCAGGCCAGCTGGCTGGGGCAGGGTGGGGTTGGCCTGCGAAAGACTGAAACCAATTACCAGACACTTTTAGCACCCTGAAAAATGTAGCAATGGCTTTACTCACAATTTCTCCCTCTACGTACTTTGGTGAGACCTTATTCTCAGCATTAAATAATATCAAAACCAACAAAGAAACCGACTGACAGATGAACAAAGAAGTCACTAAGCAGGTAAGTTAAATAATTAGTTTTTGGTTTATTAAATACAGTTACATACTACAATTATACATTTTTGTTATTTAAACTATAAATATCACAAAATTATGGTTTTTTTCTTGAAGTGACACACCACCCGGGTTATGCTTGTTTTTTTGGCAAATTTTGACACAACAAGCTCAAAAGGTTGCCCATCGCTGCCATATAAGAAGCTCCAGTAGTCAGTGATTCAGTTGAGAGGTCACAAAGTGGGCCTCCTACTCTACAGTGCAGCCTGAACCAGATTGTAATATAATTAGGAAATATTTAACAAAATAAATAAAATGCAATTAAAATAGAGATAAGATTATATTAATTAATTAATTAATTCATTTGTTTATTTATTAAGCCCTCACTTTCTGTCTTAGAATCAATACTGGGTATTGGTTCTAAGGCAGAATAGCGATCAGGGTTAGGCAATGGGGGTTTACTGACTTGCTCAGGGTCACACAGCTGGGATATGTCTGAGATCAAATTTGAAACCAGGGCTCTGGGCCTGGTTCTCAATCCACTGAGCCACCTAGCTGCCTCCAACATTATATTTTAAAACTAAGTCACTGTGTGGCCTATAGGGGTCTTTATGTATGGATTAATGGTTCTTTTTCTATTTGAGTTTGACTCCACTGATTTGGGGAACTCTGACAAAAATACCATTTAATATTTAGAAGGCAAATTTCATTAGAGACACTTGAAACATTTCCTTAGAATTCAACAGCTAAATCTCACAATATCTCTGTGAAGCAAGAGATATTTGAAAAACATTTAGTGATACTCTTATTTTTTTTTGCATATGGTGCTAACCTTTATTTAAAAAAATAGTTTTTTTACATATCAATACAATTTTAAATAATCATTTTATGACATTTTGTGAGCTTTGTCTTCTC
Source organism: Monodelphis domestica (assembly GCF_027887165.1). Lineage (NCBI taxonomy): Eukaryota > Metazoa > Chordata > Mammalia > Didelphimorphia > Didelphidae > Monodelphis > Monodelphis domestica. The sequence goes on from NC_077231.1 coordinate 264,420,817, forward strand.
CCCCTCTCTTGTCCCCCCTCCCTGAGACAGCAGGTAATATGATATAGGCTATACATGTGCTTTTATGCAATATATATTTCCACGTTCATCATGTTGTGGAAGAAACCATGTATTGCTATTAGTTCCTTCTGTAGTGGTAGATAGCTTTTTTCATCATGAGCCTCTTGGAGCTGTCTTGAATCTTAGCATTGTTGATAATAATTAAGTCATTCACAGTTGATCACTAGACCTTATTGCTGTTACTGTGTATAACATTCTCCTGGTTCTGCTCGCTTCACTTTGCTATATATGGTTTTTACAACACCTATAATTCCCTGTGGATCCCACCTTCTCTCTTTCCCAGAGAACCATCCTTTGTAGCAAAGGATAAAAAAGAAAAAAAAAGTTTAGCAAAATATATTTTAAAAGTCTGACATTCCATATCTGTAGTCTCTCATCTATGCAAATAAGAGGATTTAGGGAGAGATGTCTTCTTTTATTTCTTCTTTGAGATCAAGCTTGGTCATTATAATTTGGAACCATTCAGTGGCATCCTTTCCTTTGTAAAAACAGGGAGGGTACAGCTTGTTAAATCTGTCAGTTCTCCAGGAGAACATTGTACACAGAGACTAATACACTGTGGTATAATCGAACGTAATGGACTTCTCCATTAGTGGTAGTGTAATGTCCCTGAACAATCTGCAGGGATCTAGGAGAAAAAACACTATCCATAAGCAGAGGACAAACTGAGGGAGTAGAAACACCAAGGAAAAGCAACTGCCTGACTACAATGGCTGAGGGGACATGACAGAGGAGAGACTCTAAACGAACACTCTAATGCAAATACTAACAACATGGCAATGGGTTCGAATCAGGAACACATGTGACACCAGTGGAATCACGCGTCGGCTACGGGGGGTGGGAGGGAGGAAAAGAAAATGATCTTTGTCTTTAATGAATAATGCATGGAAATGATCAAATAAAATACTATTAAAAAATCTGTCAGTTCTCATAATAGACGAGTAGTAGAATCTTCCTCCTTTGGTTGGAGAGATGGAGGACTGAGTGTGAAATGTTGGCTATGCTGTCAGATACCTTCTCTGTGGCACTTGGTTTTTCTTAACTTATTTGTCACAAGGGAAAGCTGGTGGGGTGGGGAGGAAGGGTATATCTTGAAATTACTGTGATGTAATAACAAAAGGCATCACACCAAAAAAAGGGGAACCCCCCCCAAAAAAAATCTGTTAGCAATGGAGTGTATGCTGAAGTCTAGGCAAATATAACTTCCTGCTGTGAGAGTCCTGCAACCTCTGATACAGCCGTACCAGAAAGAGTTGGGGGAAGGGTTAGAAGGTGTTAGAAAAGATATAGCTGTCTCTGACCTTGTGGTATAACATCACCACCCAGCCTTTTGGTGCATTATCTGGGCAGGCGTTAGCATATGGCTCTCTTGTTTTCTCTTTTATCAGGGCAACAGGCTTTGAAGCCAATGCATCAAGGCCAATTTTGGAATTGTAGCTCAGAAGTTCTTGGTCTTCTTCCACTTAAAAAAAGAAATTCTACTGCTTGAGGGCAATCTACAAATCGGGGAGAGGCTGGGGGCTGGTTCTCTTGCCTTTCTACCCCCATTGTTCATCTGCTTTGACCCACACTAGCTTCCCATCTCCATGAGTTGAAAATATCTCTTATAATAATCAGACTTTATAAAAGATTTGCTGTCATCCAGAAACTTCAGTGATTCTGGAAGCCAGAACTGGTAATGACTGCTATCCAGTAGTCAAAGACCTAGTTATCTCTTGAGCTCAATTGCTGCTGTTTATGACAGGTGTGGCGGGTATTACTGGGGGAAATTGTTTTTAACTGTCATTATAGATTTTATCCTCTTGAGTGTGGTTTGGCAGCAATGTGGCCGGTGTGTTCTCCTGAAGGTCATCTTGAACCTTATTTGTGCCCTGAACTTTCCCACCAACTAAGCAACAGTAACGAGATTTCTTGTCTATTTTTTATTTGCTATTAGCAATAGCAAGCCATTTTTAACAAGGAAGCAATTGGGATAGCTTTTGTTTCTCTGGCAACTGTAATATCACTAGTAGCTTTTTTTATTTGATAAGAAGGTAGTGGGAAAAGGAGGGTAGGAAAGAAGAGGATTACGAATGATAATCCCAAGTACCATGCAAATATTTCTTTTTAAAAAGCATCCCTATGCATGAAAAAATTTCCAACTACATTAATAAAAATTTAAAGAGAAAAACATAAGGATAAGTGGAAGGACAGACTATTGTAGAAGGTTTGAAATGCTCTAATTACCAAAAGGGAAAATATATGGTATAGTTAAAGGAGAAACTATGAAGGTATTTTTTATAATTTTAAAAATTGTTTTTTTACTCAGTTGCTTAAAATAGGTGAAATCTGAGCAAATGCAATGCATTCCTTTCCTATATTTCCCCCCTTTCTTTTTCACATCAACATGCTATCTTATTATCATCAATTTGCTTCCCACACTTGCAAGCACAAGCCTAAGAGAGGAAAAAAAAATAAGTATAGGAAATTTGGGGGCTTGCCATTAATTGCTATCCATTGCAGTTTTAATGTTTACTTATCAGATCAGAAGACTTTAAAATAAATAGCTATCTCTAGAATATTGTAATTTTCTTATACATATAGTATTCAGTCAAATTTTAATTATAAATTTATAACTATTCACAAAGACAATTAAACATATAAAATAAACAATTAAAACCTACCATTTAATATAGGTCAATTGATCAGTGTTAAGCACCTACTATTATTACTATGTGCCAGACACTGTGCTAAGAAAGGCAAAATCTGTCCCCAAGGAGCTCCCAGTCTAATGAGGGAGACAACATCTATACGATGATGTCCAAGCAAATGATTTACATGATAAATTGGAAATAATTCACAAAGGGAAGGCACAAGAATTAAGAAGGAATTAGAGACAAGTTTCCTGTAGAAGGTAGGATTTTAGTTGGAACTTAAGGGGTCAAACCAGGCAAATTGGTAGATGGGGATGAGAAGCGAGAGCATCCTGGACATGGGAGACAGTCAGTGATCTCCACTTTGTGCTAGAAACTGTACTAGTTATCCAGGGAAATAATGAAAAAAAAAAACACATGTGATGGGGGCCTTGCAGTCCCAGACTTTAAACTATATTACAAAGCAGCAGTCATCAAAACAGTTTGGTACTGGCTAAGAGACAGAAAGGAAGATCAGTGGAATAGACTGGGGGAAAGCGACCTCAGCAAGACAGTATACGATAAACACAAAGATCCCAGCTTTTGGGACAAAAATCCACTATTCGATAAAAACTGCTGGGAAAAATGGAAGACAGTGTGGGAGAGACTAGGAATAGATCAACACCTCACACCCTACACCAAGATAAATTCAAAATGGGTGAGTGACTTAAACATAAAGAAGGAAACCATAAGTAAATTGGGTAAACACAGAATAGTATACATGCCAGACCTTTGGGAGGGGAAAGGCTTTAAAACCAAGCAAGATATAGAAAGAATCACAAAATGTAAACTAAATAATTTTGACTACATCAAATTAAAAAGTTTTTGTACAAACAAAACCAATGTAACTAAAATCAGAAGGGAAACAACAAATTGGGAAAAAATCTTCATAGAAACCTCTGACAAAGGTTTAATTACTCAAATTTACAAAGAGCTACATCAATTGTACAAAAAATCAAGCCATTCTCCAATTGATAAATGGGCAAGGGACATGGCTAGGCAGTTTCCAGATAAAGAAATCAAAACTATTAATAAGCACATGAAGAAGTGTTCTAAATCTCTTATAATCAGAGAAATGCAAATCAAAACAACTCTGAGGTATCACCTCACACCTAGCAGATTGGCTAACATAACAGCTATGGAAAGTAATGAATGCTGGAGGGGATGTGGCAAAGTAGGGACATTAATTCATTGCTGGTGGAGTTGTGAACTGATCCAACCATTCTGGAGGGCAATTTGGAACTATGCACAAAGGGTGATAAAAGACTGTCTGCCCTTTGATCCAGCCATAGCACTGCTGGGTCTGTACCCCAAAGAGATAATAAGGAAAAAGACTTGTACAAAAATATTCATAGCTACGCTCTTTGTGGTGGCCAAAAACTGGAAAGCGAGGGGATGCTCATCAATTGGGGAATGGCTGAACAAACTGTGGTATATGTTGGTGATGGAATACTATTGTGCTAAAAGGAATAATAAAGTGGAGGAATTCCACGGAGACTGGAACAACCTCCAGGAAGTGATGCAGAGGGAGAGGAGCAGAACCAGGAGAACATTGTACACAGAGACTAATACACTGTGGTATAATCAAACGTAATGGACTTCTCCATTAGTGGCAATGCAATGTCCCTGAACAATCTGCAGGGATCTAGGAGAAAAAACACTATCCACAAGTAGAGGACAAACTATGGGAGTAGAAACACCAAGGAAAAGCAACTGCCTGACTACAGCGGTTGAGGGGACATGACAGAGGAGAGACTCTAAATGAACACTCTAATGCAAATATTAACAACATGGCAATGGGTTTGAATCAAGAACACATGTGATACCCAGTGGAATCACGCATCGGCAATAGGGGGTGGGGGGAGGAAAAGAAAATGGTCTTTGTCTTTAATGAATAATGCTTGGAAATGATCAAATAAAATATTATTTAAAAAAAAAGAAACTGTACTAGTTGCTGAGGATATAATTAAAAAAAAAAACAACCCTTACTTTCTGTTCTAGAATCACTACTGTGTTTTGGTTCTAAGGCAGAAGAGTGGTAAAGGGCTAGGCAGTAGGGATCCAGTGACTTGTCTAGGATCACACACCTAGAAAGTGTCTGAGGCCAGATTTGAACCTAGGATCTCCCATGTCTAGGCCTGGCTCTCAAACCACTGAGCTACCCAGCTGCCCCCCAAAGACAAAATTGAAATAGTCCTTGCTTCCAAAGATGATTATTATATGTTCCTTCTTATCATTTTTTCTTATATTCTTCAATTTTTTAATGGAACTTTAATCCTCCATTATATGAATATTCCATATTTTATTTAGCCAATTTCCAACCTCTGGACAATAGCTACAAATATTTTTGTGTATATAAGTTCATTTCCCCATATATGTATATATGCATATGTATGTATACACATATACATTTAGGATAAAGCTTTAGCTGCAAAATTCCTGGATCAAGAGGTAGAGTCAATGCTGTGACTTTTATTGTACTAGTTTTTAGTTCCACCAACAATGTGCCTGTTTCTCCCCAAAGTCTTACCGTTATTGAACTTTTTTCATTTTTTGCAATTCTGTTTGGTGCAAAGTGGTAAGTCAAGGCTGGCTGGCTGGATATTGCTCATATCATTAGGGCGTTTGAGCATTTTCATATGTGGTAACTGCTAATGCGTTTTTCCTTCTTTGCCTGCTGCTCTATTTAGAGTGTATTAAGTTGGGCAACATGCTTTTATTAAGCATTTACTATGTGCCAGGCACTACACCAGATTCTGAGGATAGAGAGGCAAAAACTTGGTCACCTCCCTTAGGGAGCACACTTTCTAATTGGGGAGATCATGTGCAAATACATGCAAAGTATATACAGAGTAAATGACAGAAGACACTTGGATCCGAGAGGTAGAGATCACAAAAGATTTTCCTGCAGAAGGTAAATTATTATGCTTCATGTGTTCAGTCTTGAAGGAAGATTGCATATTCTTTGATTATGTGATGCCACTACTGGGTCTGTACCCCAACGAGATCATAAAAAAGAGGAAAGGACCTACTCACACAAAATTATTTATAGCAGCTCTTTTTGTAGTGGCAAAGAATTGGATATTGAGGGGATGTCCCTCAATCAAGGAATGGCTAAACAAATTGTGGTACATGACAGTGATGGAACGCTACTTTGCTTTAAGAAATGATGAACACGATGATTTCAGAAAAAGCTGGAAAGATCTGCAGGAACTGATGCAGAATGAAACAGGCAGAACTGAAAGAATATTGTACACAGTCACACCAATATTGTGCAATTATCACCTGCGAAAACTTGGCTCTCAGCAATGCAATGATCTGGGAAATTCTGAAGGACTTATGATGGGGAATGCTATCCACCGCCAGAGAAAGAACTGTTGGATTCAGATGGATGCAGATCAAAGCATACTATCTTTCACATCAGTGTGTTTACAGTTTTATTTTGGGGTTTTGGTTTTGATCAGTGTGTCCTTACAACAATGATCAACATGGAAGAGTGTTTTGGATGAGAATAAAAATTTCAAAAAATGTATATAGGTAAAATTCAAAATCTATATGATAGTGTTGTTTTCGGTCATCCTAATTCCCAGGCAGCTCTAGTTGGGATTGATGGTCAGGAAAATTATTGTTTAGGGAATGGAACTTGAGCTGAATTTTTTGTTTGTTTGTTTGTTTGTGGTGTTAGATTCTAACAGCTAAAGGTGAGGAGGGAGTATCCAGGCATAATTGACAACCTATGCAAAGGCATCAGTGTTGAAGATGAAATTTATTTAGGGAACAGGAAGTAGACCAGCTTGTCAGGAATATAGTGTGAGTGAAGGAGCATGATGTGTAATCAGCCTGGAAAGATTGCTTGGAACCAGATAGTGAAGGGCTTTCAATACCAAGGAGAAGAGTTTGCATTTTAGTTCAGAGACAGTAGGGAACCACTGAGATTTTTTGATCGGGGGTAATATGATTAGACATGCTTTTAGGGAAATCCTTCTGGTCACTTTGTAGAGGATGGGTTGGAAGGAGAGTTTGGAGGCAGGGAGAGCCTGACTCCAAAGCTCTTATAAGAGTCCAGGTGAGAGATGAAGGTTTATGGTATATATATATGGAAGGAAGGGGAGATAGGGAATAATTAGAAAGCCAAGGAAAGCTATTTGTCTGTATGAATAAAGTGGTTTGTGCTTCTAGTTTTCTGGACACAGAGTAGAAAACAAAAACTGGGAGAACCAAGGCAAATGGGGGAAAAAGGTAGGTATAACAATTTATCCAACTGCCAAACTCCTGCCAAACTCCTACACAGAGGCAGGACAGCTTGTCATTCTTAAGAACTGAGTGTTTGCTCTGTCTGCTTGGCAGATGAAAATGTCTGTTTCTATCGTGTAGCCCACCTTGTCTTATGTAGTTGGGGCAAGCAGTATAGTACAAGAGCAGCATCTCTGGAGGGAGAAGCTCTGGGGTTCAGATCCCAACTTTGCCATTTACCATTTGGGCAAGTAATCATCCTTAGTTTTCTCAACCATAAAATGAGGGAGTTGGGCTAGATGATCTCCAAGGTCCTCACAGTTCTAGGTTTATGATTCTAAATTTTGTAAAATTGACCACTAAAATCCTACTGATTGAATTTTTGGGTGTGTGTGTGTGTTGCCCCTTATTTGCACTCCCAGTATTTAGCATAGTGCCTGGCACTAACTTAATAAATGTTTGTTGACTGACTAGTCTCTTTGGTACTTGGATGTGGCATGGCTACCTCTGTCCCTTACAAAAACTACCAAGTCTTTTCATTGAACCCAGCTGTCTTGGGATACACCTTCTTTCCCCTGGGCTACAACTCTCATAAGGGATCCTGAAAAGGGCTGTCTGCTCACAGCCACCTTGCTGTCTGTATGCAAGGCAACAGAGGCCTGGCATGAGAGTGGGTCAGACCTGAGTGCTGGCAATAGATGGGTGAGAAGTGCTGCCAAGGGAGAGGGAGGGGTGAGAACAGGCAGGCAAGCCCAACTGCTGCTTCTGGGAAGCATAGCTGTACTTTTGCACCAGCTGGGGTGTAATTAACAGGTGTATTTAAAGGGAGAAGAACCGAGGAACATCGCTGGTGCTTCTCACATAAACCCCATAATTTTCCTGGTGTAAAATGAGTGATTATGAAGGAAAGGAGTGTGAGATGGGGGGGATCCACCCCAAAATAAAATCATAAATAAAGAAAAGAATGCTTTGATCTTCATCTGACTGAGGGGGATAGAATTCTTCGTGGTAATGTCCCAGATCATTGTTGAAGCTTCCTCGAACCAGCGAGAAGCCTCAAGATAGGAAGATAGAGGAAGGATAGAAGTTCTGGATGCCGCGAGGGGGGTGGCAGAGCCAACTTAGAGATATGAGGTGGCAGGAATGAGTCAGAAATCCAGGCCTTATTAATTATCAAGGAGCCACAGCAATAACTCCGATCAGTGGACTACTCAGAAGGCTCATACCCGTCCAGTGATCCAAATTTAATACCACACAGGTCAGAGACATGATAGAGAAAAGAGAGTGCCTGGCCAAAGGCCAGGTCCCAGGTGGGAGAGGTAGAGAAGGAAAGGAATCAAAGATGGAGCAAGGACAGCAAGGACAGGCATCAGTGAGAGCTGAGGTCCAAGTGAAAGAGAGAGAAGAGGGGCGGAACTTGCTGTGGCCCAGTATTTAATCTCTTTGATATGATGCAATACATAGGGATGATTATCATTGGTTAATGACAAGGTATAGGTGTGGCTTCTCTTAGCCAGGTGAGCACAAAGAAACCTGTTTTCCCGCCTCACCTGGGGGAAGCTGGGGTCAAGGGTCAGAGGCTTTCCCAGCCATGCGCAAGCCTGAGCATGCTCTCTTCTAAGCCACTCTGTACATACTGTTTCCCTTGCCCATAGATAGGGGTGGACTGCTAGCTGAGAGTGGCTAATTCTTTCACAGCTGATCATTGTACAATGTTGCTATTACTGTGTAAAAAGTTCTCTCAGTTCTGCTTATTTCACCCTGCATCCTAAATGAATGGGGTCTTTCAGTCTTCTTCTCAAATCATCCTGCTTATTATTTCTTGTACCACAATAGTATTCCATCACCAATATGTACCATAGTTTGTTCAGCCATTCCCCAATGGATGGACACCCCCTCATTTTCCAGTTTTTTGCCACCACAAAAAGAGCAGCTATGAATGTTTTTGTACAAGTAGGGCTTTTCCTCTTTTTTATGATCTCTTTGGAATACAGACCCAGTTAGTGGCATGACAGGATCAAAGGGAAGGCACAGTTTTAGAGCAGTGTGGGCATAGTTCCAAACTTATAGAGGTATTTTACTGACATCGTTTGAAGGTCTTTGTGGCAAGAGAGGACAGCATGGTAGGCAGAACACTGGCCCTGAAGTCAGAAGACCCAAGTTCAAATTTTGATATAGATTAACTATGCTCAATCTGATTTTTTTCTTTAGATGATTCATTTGCCCCACCTGCCTAACAGGGCTGTTATGAGAAAACTGCTTTGTAAAATGCTACAGAAATGAGAATTATTATTTAATATTCACTTGCATATTTTAAATTTCACAGTTGTCAGCACTCAGCCTCAAGATATTTTACAGCTGAACAGAGAATCATGACATGGTAACCAAATAAATATCCTTAGCAATGGAGTGACTACTAGTGCTTAATTAATTATACCTTTTGGCAGAATAAAGAGAGCCAGCCTCTGATCTTAGAAGACCTGGGTTCAAATTCAGCCTCTGTCACATACTGAGTGTGTGACTCTGGCCAAGACACTTAGACTCTTATTACTCTAGGCAACTCTCTAAGGCAGGAGTTCTTAATTTGGGGTCTGTGAATTTGGTTTAAAAATATTTTGATAATTGTCTCTACTTACCTGTTCTCCAAATAAATATAATATCAATCTTTTTTAAAACCCTTACCTTCCATCTTAGAATCAATACTATATGTATTAGTTCCAAGGAGAAAAGTGGTAAGGGCTAGGCAATGGGGGTTAAATGACTTGCCCAGGGTCACACAGTTAGGAAGTGACTGAGGCCAGATTTGAACCTAGGACCTCCTACCTTTAGGCTTGGCTCTCAATCCACTGAGCCACCCAGCTACCCCCTACAATATCAGTTTTGAAAAAAAGAATAGAGTTGCCTAGACTAAAGCATTGAAAATATAATGACTTGCTCAGGAACATACAGCTAGTATATATCAGAGGTAGACTGCCAAAGGGGTCTATGACACAAAAAATGTTAAGAATTCCTGTTTTAATGGGAATGGAAGGGAATAAGCATTTATATACCACCTACAATGTACCAAGGCAGGTAGGTGGCACAGCAGACAGAGCACTGGAACTTAATATCAACTAAAATGTTCATTTCCACATACTCATCAGAACAGAAAGGACTGTATGTGTGACTCCCTGAATAATACTCCCATTAAAGAATTCCAAACTTAATAAGTATCAACTAAGATAGAGTACTGGGTTTGGGGTCAGGAAGACTTGAGTTCAAAACTAGCCTCGACATTTACTAGTTGTATGTCCCTGGGCAAATCACCTAACCCCATTTGCCTCCATTTCCTTTTTAGTAAAATGTGTTAGAAGAGGAAATGGCAAACCACTCCAAGCTCTTTGCCTAGAAAACCCCAAATCAGACACAACTGAAATGATTAAACAACTCTGTGCCAGACACAGTGCTAAGTGCTTTATCAATATTATCTCATTTAATCCTCATAACTCTTAAAGGGAGGTTTTATTATCGTCCCAATTTTATAGTTGAGGAAATTGAGGCAGAGGTTAAGTGTCTTGCCCAGGATCACATAGCTAGAATCTGAGGCTAGATTTGAACTTGGATCTTCCTGATTCCAGGTCCAGCTCTAAGGCTACATGGTACAGAGAAGATGCCAAGCTATATTGGAAGAGGGAACTCCTCACCAGGAGCTCCTCACACCAATTACATCATAGGTCCAGAGTCTATTCTCCATGCCCATGTCACAGAATTAGTCTTTGTAAGGATGTCTAGCCATGAAAGATTGTGGCATGATGCAGTGGGTTCTACTCTGTTTGAAGAGCCCTGGGGTGACTTGGAGTTATTACAAGGGGTCCAAGGATCCCCAAGTTCACAAGGGCCCACCATCATTGTCATTTCAAGCTTAATTTAGTATCCACAAAATTGGCAGTGCAGTTCAGGATAGACAAACATACTTTCTGCAGAGAGTGTCTTGAATATACTTATTACTGCTCTATAAATAGTAGGGATAGGGATTGTCCCTCCAATTTTAAGCCAACTCTCAGATGTGGAAACTCCTTTTACCAATACAGGCTGGAGTCTTCTCTATAACTTCTGATCTTAAAAGAGTTGCTTATCAGTGACTAGAGAGCCAGGCTTGGAGATGAGAGGTTCTGGGTTCAAATCTGTCCTTAAATACTTTCTAGTTGTGTGACCTCTGACAAGTCTCAATCCCAATTGCCCAGCCCTGTAAAAATTAAATTATATCTCTAATAATAAGAATATTATATTTTATGAGGTTTATTAAGGATCATTAGGAATAAAGAGTATACAAAATAAAAACCATGTGCCCATGGCTGATTAGTCCATTTAAAATCCCCACACTTAGCTTACCACTATCCTTGTTGCATCATTGCAAAGGAAGAGAGCATGGAAGGCGTTACTGCCAGTTAAATACCAATCATGAGCTCACCAATGTGGAGAGGCAGGAGAGATTATAGGGAATTCTGGGAAATTCCAAGGACTTCTGGGTAATGAAGTCTAGGGTTCAAAATCTCCATTTATACAGCCCTTACCACTCTTCTGCCTTGGAACCTATACTAAATATTGATTCTAAGATGGGAGGTAAAGATTAAAAAGAAATAGAATGTCATCTCCTTGAGGGCAGAGACTGTCATTTTTATTCCTGACTTGCACAGTGCCTAGTATATAGCAGGTGCTCAATAATTGCTCAATGAGTTGAAAAAAATCATCTCTGCCCATCTGTTCTCCAAATAAATATATCAGTTTTGAAAAAAAAGAATAGAATTGCCTAGACTAAAGCATTGAAAATGTAATGACTTGCTCAGGGTCATAAAGTTAGTATGTATCAGAGGTAGAATTTCCACCTAAATTTTCCTGACTCCAAGGCCAGTTCTCTGTACATTGTACCATATTTCCTCCATCACTGCTATTGTGATCAATAAAATATAACTTTATTATATAAAATTTATTTATACAGTATGTAAAATATTATATAAAAATAAAATATGAATATAAAATATTCATTTACAAGTGTTACTAAAGGGGGCAGCTAGGAGGCTCAGTGGATAGAGAGCCAGGCATGGAGTCAGGAGTTAGAAACTCCCTAGCTGTGTACCCTGGGCAAACCACTTTACCCCATTTGGCTAATCCTTGTTGCTCTTCTGTCTTAGAGTTGTTACTAAGACAGAATGTAAGGGTTCAAAAGAAGTGTTCACTGAAGTCCTATGTAGACAGCTGGAATGCTTATCATTCCAACCTGGGACAATTTTTTTGGGAGGAGAGGAACAAGAGTTATACATGATGGTTGGGCATGGATTTTTTTTTTAACCTTGACCTTCTCTCTTGGCAGCAATTCTAAAACAGAAGAGCAACAAGGGTTAGGCAAATGGGGTTACTTGGCTTGTCCAGGGTCACACAGCTGGGATGCATCTGAGGACAGACTTGAATTGAGGTCCTTCTGACTCTAGATCTGATGCTCTATCCAATGTGCTACCCAGATGCCCTATGGATGGTTTCTGATTTGCACACTGATAGGAACATTGCTGAACCGATAGACAATTTGAGTACTGAATTCAGTTTCTCATCAAATCAACCCTCATTGAAGAAACTCTTAGGTAGGGGTGCCTCACATTTGGATTTTTAGATCCCTTAAAAAGGAACTGTCCACACTGGCAAAAATACAAACTTCAAGCATTGTGGAAAGAGCAGTGGATCGAGAATCAGAAGAATTGGTTTGAGTCCTATTTTAGCTTCTTACTGGGTGTGTGACCTTGAGAAAGTCATGTTTCTTCTTTTAAGTTTAGTTTCTTCATCTGTAAAATGGTGATGATAATATCACCTACCTCAGATGGTTGTTGTGAGACTCAAAAGAGAAAATATGAAAAACTCTTTCCAAGGTGGCTTATAAATGATTATTTATGATGTTTAGTTGTTTTTATTTTTTATTTATGATTGTTATTGTTATGGTTGTAAATTATTAACTATTTTATAATATATAAAATATAATACATTAAAAATAAATGTAAAATAAAATAATAAAAAATAAAAATAATTTGTTTTGTGCTTTCCTCGGTTTTCTTCTGATGTCTCAGTTGCCTAAAGGAGAAAGAAACATTCTCCTTCCAAGAGTAGCTAGGTGTTACATTGGAGAGAGCCCCGGGTCAGGAGTCAGGAAGTCCTGATATCAAATATGCTGTCAGATGTTTAGAAACTGTCTAATCCTGGACAAGTTACTTCACTTCTCTTTACCTCACCTGCAAAATGGGAATAATCATAGTATCTACTTTCTGGGGTTATTTTGAGGATAAAATGCTTAGCATGGTGTCTGGCTAATATAGTAGGTACTATATAAATATTCCCTCCTTCCCTCCCATCTGACCGTCCTTTGTCAGTTCCTCAGATCTCTTGTGTGAGGCAATGGGAGCACCTTACAGAACTCTCAATGTGATTTTGGTGTAATTAGAGGCTGGGTCTCGGGCACTCAAGGAGATACATTTATTTTGCTGCCAAAGAATTATTTTTTCAGCTGCAGTCATATGAAGAGACAGTTCCATCCCCAGAAGTCTGCTCAACAAATCATAGGTATATAATCGCAAGTACACCCAAGGGCCTTTGACTACTTTGTTTTGAAAAACTTTTCTTAGCAAACAAATTAAAGTAAGCTGGACCTCTGATTTGTGTGGTGCTTCTTAATGGTGTTGGAGACCAAATACAAAACTTGGAGAATCTCTGATCAGTCGAATTTGGTTGTTGTATGGAGTAGGCTCCTTTCAGGAGGGATTGGGCAGTAATGTGTAGGCTAAAATGCATTCAGGGTCGCAAGTTAAACCATGATCAGTGCTTGAGAACCTGGGTGCTTTTTCAAAAATGAAGGCTGTTGGCAAAAAGTAACCCGGATAATCACAAGTCCTCTACATTTTAGTATAATTTGTATGCTAAGGGGAATTGTATCCCCATAGAAGAAGTTTTCCAATGTAGATTCTCGCCAGGCTCAGTAGTTTCGTTTACACATTTGCTAGTTTAAAGAGTCCACCAGTAGTACATGGCAGACAGTGTCTGATGCTCCTGGCTTTGTGGGTGTTTTAGGGTGGGGAGGTCATTCACAAATCAGAAGGCTATTTGCAAGGACATTCCCTTACCGGATGGCTAACATTACAGTGTCTATGAATCTGTCATAGCTGTCTTCAATCAACTTTTCTAGTTTGTATTCCTTAAGGCCTATCCTTCATCTGGAGGCCAGTTTTAGGGTGCTCTGCCCAGATCAAATGCTTGTCTAACACTTCATAGAAATATGCTAGTTGTCTGGGAAAAGGATGTAGACCTAAGATCAAAACAAAGTGTAATTTCTTTTCTTTTCTTTTTCTTTGGAGATTGGGTCTCTATCTCATGCAGGGTGGCCATACAGAGGCTATTCATAGACCAGATCTGATGGTTGATTGTCATGGAAACCTTGACCTGCTCTGTTTTCCAACTGGTCAGGTTCCTTAGGAAGTCTGGTAGTCCCTCTATTCCTGATGGCTTACCATATTTTAAAAATTAGTTAATTAATTTAGAATATTTTTCCATGGTTACATGATTCATATTCTTTCTTTCCCACCTCTTCCCTCCCCCCTCCCTGAACTGATGAGCAATTCCACTGGGTTATACATGTATCATTGTTCAAAACTTATTTCTATATTATTAATCTTTGTTATAGAGTGATAGTTTAAAGTCAGAATTCCCAATGATATACCCATAAAACCATGTGATCGATCATATGTTTTTCTTCTACGTTTCTGCTCCCACAGTTCTTTCTCTGGATGTGAATAGCGTTCTTTCTCATAAGTCCCTCAGAATTGTCCTGGATCATTGTATTGCTACTAGTAGAGAAGTCCATTACATTTAAATGTATGGTTTACCATATTGATCCACATTTATTTTATTAAAAAAAAGAAAACCTTCCCTCCTATTAAATATAGTCAAAGAAAACAAATCTACTTGTAAGCTCTGTCTGAAAAACAGAAGTCATTCTACATAAAGAGCAGTCTGCTACTTTTCCTAGAAGTAAGAAACAATGGTTTATTATCTGTCTTTTAGGGTTATTATTGTCCATTGCATTTGTAAGGAAGAGACTGGATTATAAGAGTCCAGTCCTTAGAACATGCTCATATTTACCCTTATTGGTGAACCATTCAGAGCTTTTGACTGGTTTCAATCTTACACATGATGTAGAAGCTTAGGGAGCATTTTTGCAGCCATGAGAGACTGAGGAGCTGGTATTGTGAGGATGAGGAGATTTCTTATTGGCTAAGGAGCTAGAAATGAGGGTACATTCAAAATGTTTGAGGGGTGATCTGTTTCTTGGTGACTGTAAATGAAGGTTTTGAGAAGTGACAAATGCATCTGCAAAAAAGAAAAGGAGCTCAGAACTTTGTGAAACACCAATCAACTGAGATGAGGAAACAGTTCCATGGAACCTTTGGGAAAAGCAGTTAAGCAGCTTGAGCTGGCTGAAAGAGATTCCTTCTCTGGCTGTTGAACCAAAAGGTAGAAGATAAACTTTCTCTCTAGCTATTGCCTTATCCATAAGATTGTGTGCTGAAAAGACTTTTGGGTTTTTAGCCCAGAAGAAACCTGTCAGCATTGTTGTCACATCTCCCCTTAGGGAAAGATAACTTTGTTTCCTGAATTTGAATATATCTTGAAATCTTCAATCAACAAGATAACTTAGAAAATTTAGGGAAACCTAATTTCCTCTCACCCTTCCATTCTTCTTCCCTCCTCTACCCAAAAGAATAAAAGATCTTTTAGTTGAAAGATTTGATTGTGGGATTTGGTTATTAGGGGAAATTTTCAAGCTTACCATTAGTGAAGGAGAATATTTCTAAGACACTTGGAAAGGAACAGGAAGTAGTGCAGGGGGAGGGGCTCAAAATTCAGTCTTTCCCTGGCTTGCTTCCTGGTGTTACCTCTCTAACTTTCTCCATTACCATAATTCCCCTAGTATCAATATCTGCTGCAATTTGGCACCCCAAGAACAGTCTGACCCACCCCAGGCTAAGGGATACAAATTAAAGTGAAAAGATGCTGCTGCAAATAGTGTGTGGAGTTATGGTATTGACTGCTTTTGCCTGCTACTGGATTTACAATATTTTGTACAGTGCAGTTACTGGAGTGGTGATGGACACTATAGGAATGATGGTTAATTCAACTGCTTTCATAACAACTATGCCATTTACTAATAACACAGTGGCATGGCAAATAATCACATAAGCCTATGTATTTGCCATGGCAGCAATCCAAACACTAACATACACCAGGAACATCATCAAATTCATGACACCTAATAAGGCAGCTCAGATTCTAGTAGGAGAAAACAACTTGGAACAACTGGTCAGGAAGATGTGTGAGGAATATTTAGATAAGCAAGTAAAAGGACAGGCTTTTAAAAACATGACTTTCAAGTGAGTAGGACAGCTGCTATCAATATTTTTGTACATATATTGTTTTCTCCTCTTTCTTTGATCTCTTGGGTTTATATGCGTAGAGTGGTATTGCTGTATTAAAGCATATATTTTTATTTAGTGACTTTTAGTTTAGTGACTTTTGGGGCATAATGATTGCAAATTGCTTTCTAGGATGGCTGTACCAATTCACAATGGGGTATATGGGTGTTCAAGGAGTAGTACTTCTGATGTGAAGGCTTATCAAGTCCTTTGCAGGGTTATTCCTCTACTTTGGTTTCCACCTGACACTCAATTCTAACCTGTGGCTCCAAGAAGCTGTAGCATTCACAGTGGCCACATCCCAGTAAACCAGCTTGGCAGATAGGATAAACCAGGTTGAGAGTAACCAGGTTGGACCATAAACTTGTGAGTTGGGTGAGTCCTGGGGGCCGTCTACTCCAAATATGCGAAGACTTCCCCTGATGGAATGGGCAGATGACAACATTTTGTTCCAAAAACCATGAAGGTGGCTGAAGCAGGTGATTGTAGAGTGCTTAGAGCTTGGTCAGACCTTAAAGATGCTGAGGTCATCCACTGCATTCTGGACTGTTGCCATTTGTCTTGACATTTGTCTAGCTTTTGGTCTTCCATGATTCTGGAAGAGAGTGAGGCTGATGACTTTGTGCAACTCTGTCTCACTTAAATCCAATTCAAGGGCAAGTCAGGACATCACCTCATGATGTTTTTAGTACTCTTCAAAAATGAAGGACAAATGACCAACTCACATTTCTACCAGCAATATTTTAGTGCATTTATCTTCCTTCCAGCCTTGCCCACTTTCCCCCATTGGTCTTTTCATCTTTACCAATCTGGTGGGAAGCCTCAGGTTTGTTTTAATTTGTATTTATTTTGTTATTGATAGGCAATGTGGTATTATAGAAGGCTGGCCTTGGTCCTCAGAAGACCTGGATTCAAGTTTTGCCTCGGACACAATACTGATTATATGATGCTGAGCAATTCTGTTGACTTCTCAGTGCTAGGTGACTATGGCAACAAGTTGAAGAAAAGGTGCAAATATGTATTATGGAGGAAATTTCCATTTAGTAGAGCTTCTCTACACAAGTGAAATGAGTGGTTTAGATCAGTGATGGCAAACCTTTTAGAGGGGCAGGTGATGTGAGAAATGTTCTCAGGCACACATGGAGAGGGGGAGGGGAACAGCCCAGTCTCATGTCTCTCTGGGTTTCTAGTAATGAACTTTGGTGAACTCTGTGCTGGGGGAGACAGCCTGCATGCCCACAGAGCGGGCTATAAGTGCTCCTTCTGGCATGTGTGCCATAGGTTCACCACCATGGTTTTAGCCTGTTACCTTTCCCCTTTCCCTAATTCCTAAAAAAAAATAAAAATAAAAAGAATTATTATCAGAGGAGCTTGTCAAATTTTACAGCTGTTCACAGAAAAGTTACTGAGGACACACGAACACATAGTAAATACTATTTTCTTCTTCTGAAAGGCACTATAGCTTTCTAAACTCAATTCCTTTAAGGGAAGTCTTAAAAATAACACTTTACCTTTCTTTTCAGCCTAACTGAACTAAATAAAACCATTTGATTCAACAAAGATTTATTAAGTGTCTTCTAAGCTAGAGGTACTTCCCTTAAAATTGGTAAAACTAAAATAAAATCAAGCTCAGTTCAAGCCTTCAGGGAGCTTATAATCTAATAGTAGAGTTTAGATGTGAGAATCAGTTTTTTTTTAATAACAAATTCATTCCTTTTATTATTTTTTTCAATTGCTTGTAGAAACAATTTTTAAACAATTTCTTTCTGACCTTTTACAATCCAAATTCTCTCTCTCATTCCTTTTCCCCCTCCTCAGGCAGCAAATAATTTAATATAGTTCATTCTAGTTTTGTCATGCAATACAAATCTCCCTATTCCTCATGTTGTGAAGGAAGAAGTAGATCACACATGTAAGAAAAAGTCATGACAGAAATAAGACAAGAAATGTCATGGTTTGATTTGTTATACTCTGACAATTCCTTCTATAGCTGTGGATAGCATTTGCTATCCCTTGGGTCCTTGCATTGCTGATAATATTTTAGTTCTTCCTAGTTGATCATCATATAACATTTCCATTACTGTATACAATGTTCTAGTTCTGCTCACTTTTTTTTGCATCAGTTCAGACATCTTTCCAAAGTTTTTCTGAAATCATCCAATTTGTCATTTCTTATGGCACAGTAGTATTCCATTACAACCATATGCTACAACTTGTTCAGCCATTATCCAATTGATGGACATCCTTTTAGTTTCCAATTTTTTGTCACCACAAATATTTTTGTATGCATAGATCCTGTTTTCTTTTCTAGTTGTATTGTTGGGTCAAAAGATATGCACAGTTTTAAAGCCTTTTGGGCATAGCTGCAAATTACTTTCCAGAATGGTTTAATCAGTTCACATCTTCACAAATAGTGTATTAGTATTCCAGTGTTCCCACATTCTCTCCAGCATTTATCATTTCCCTTTTTTTGTCTTATTAGCTAATCTAATAAGTGTGAGGTGACATCTCAGAGTTGTTTAAATTTGCATTTCTCTGATCAATAGTGATTTGGAACATTTTTTCTTATTACTATAGATATTTTTGACAATTTTCATCTGGGATCTACCGTTTATATCCTTTGACCATTTATCAATTAGGAAAAGACTTGTATTAAAAATTTGCCTCAGTTCTCTATATATTTGAGAAATGAGGCCTTTGTCGGAGATACTTGCTATAATTATTTTTTCCTATTTATTTCCCTTCTAATCTTGGTTGTATTGGTCTTATTTGTACAAACCTTTTTAAATTTGATGTAATCAAAATTATCCATTTTACTTACATTATAGTTCTCTATGTATTATTTGGTCATAAATTTTCCCTTATCCATAGGTCTTACAGGTAAACTATTCTGTGTTCCTCTAATTTGTTTATGGTATCACTCTTTATTTCAGGATCATGTATCCATTTTGATTTTATCTTGGTAGATGGTGTGAGACACTGGTCTATGCCTAGTTTCGACCATACTGCTTTCCAGTTTTCCTAGTAATTTTTGTCAAATAATGAGTTCTTTTTCCAAAAGTTTGGATCTTTGGGCTTACCAAATACTAGATTACTATAGTAATTTACTACTGTGTATTGATTACCTATTGGTCCACTGATCTATTTCTTAGCCAGTCTCAGATTGTTTTGATTATTACTGCTTTTATAATACAGTTTGAGTTCTGGTATGAGTAGGCCTCCATCTTTCATATTTTTTCCACTAAATTTGACTGTTTGTTCTTTCAGATGAATTTTCTTTTTATTTTTTCCAGTTCTATGAAATAATTTTTGGGAAGTTTGATTCATATGGCACTGAATTGTTTGTGTTAGGCAGAATTGATATTTTTATTGTATTGGCTTGGCCTACCCATGAATGATTAATGCTTTTCCAATTATTTAGATCTGACTTTATTTGTATGTAAAGTGTTTTGTAATTGTGTTCATATAGTTGCTGGATTTATTTTGGTAGGTAGTGAATTAGTTTTATACTGGAAGGTTAATGATAGGGACTGCACTTCTGATTTAATTGATGTAGGAAGCTTCAGGTGAGAAACTTCCTTTACCAGACCAGGTTGCCACCTTCTGCCAATACTATGTATTGGTTCCAATGCAGAAGAGTGGTAAGGGCTAGGCAATGGGGGTCAAGTGACTTGCCCAGGGTCACACAGCTAGGAAGTGTCTGAGGTCAGATTTGAACCCAGGACCTCCCATTTCTAGGTCTGGCTCTCAATCCACTGAGCTACCCAGGTGCCTCCTCAAAGTGTAATTTTAAAGAATTATCTAGAATATTCAGGTGTTAAGTGAGCTGTTCCAAGTTACACAGCTAGTATTACATCAGAGGCAAGACTTCCTAGAAGCATCCATGACACTTTTTAGTTTAATCTGCATTATTATCTTTCTTCCTTCCTTCCTTCCTTCCTTCCTTCCTTCCTTCCTTCCTTCCTTCCTTCCTTCCTTCCTTCCTTCCTTCCTTCCTTCCTTCCTTCCTTCCTTCCTTCCTTCCTTCCTTCCTTCCTTCCTTCCTTCCTTCCTTCCTTCCTTCCTTCCTTCCTTCCTTCCTCCCTCCCTCCCTTCTTCCTTCCTTCCCTCCCTCCCTCTTTAAAACCCTTGCCTTCTATCTTGGAAATGATATTTGTTCTAAAGCAGAAGAATGGTAAGGGCTGGGCAAGTGGAATTAAATGACTTGCCTAGGATCACACAGCTAGTAAATATATGAGACCAGATTTGAAACCAAGACTTCCTGACTCCAGATCTCACTCTCTATTCACTGAGCTATCTAGCTAGCTTCCCCTTCTTCATCACTTTTTTAGATCCAGAAACAACCCAAGAATAATTTGAAATTTGATTTACAGTGTTGGCTGATTTTCTAGGTATAGATGTTCACACTGAAAAATTTACTAGGCTTATCAAGTCTAGCTCTAGCACACCCTTGACTTGAACTCTCTGAGTTTAATTCCCTTTATTCTGTCTATGTCATGTATTTGTATGTTCATAGTTGTTGGCATGTTGCCTCTTCCCATTGGAATTGGTCCTTTGCCTTTCTTTGTATCTTTAGCACTCAGCACAATGCCTGGCACACAGTCAAGCTTAATAAATGATTCTGATCATGATGACCCCAGGTCTTCTTGAGTTCAGTGCCAGATCTCTGTGTACACTTCTTATATCAGAACATTAGCTCAAGTTTTATCTTTTGCTCAATCTTTATTTTTGGAATGTCAGTAATTCATCAATTTCTGAATCTTTCTACTTCCTACCTTTATGTTTCTTCTTCTTCCCTCCTCTACTGTTGATTCTCTGCTTTGCTGAATCTATTCAGATGGAACTTTTAAATTTGCATGCCAATTTCTACCTTTTCAAATTCTGTTGATTCTAACCAGTAACAACCCCAATGGTCTTCAGAATCTTATGACTTCAAGACTTCCAGCTGACTTCTGTTTCAGTTTTAAGTGTTACTTTTGAAATGCAGAGCAACCTTATTTATCCAGCTTCCTGACTAGTTGGATTTTATCTGGCCCACTTTCTGTGCAAGGCTTTTAGAGAGATGCTGGCAAGCCTTCTCCAGGTGGGCCAGTATTGTCTTTAAATTCTTTGTTTCATGGATACTAGAGATTCTTTTGGTTAATTGTCCTTTGCTGAATTGAAAGAAAAAGCAAGCCCTTACAGATGTTCTCCTCTTTCCTGCTTGGTCTCTAGAGACCTCTAGAGAGGAAACCTTCCTCTGCTCCCAGGGGTTGATTGGATCCTTCAAATTCAGAGACAAAATTGTATAAAAGCACAGTGTTTGATGGAGCCTTACACCAGAGGTAAGAGTTCCTAGAAGCATCCATGACACATTTTAGTTTAATCTGCATTATTTCCTTCCTTCCTTCCTTCCTTCCTTCCTTCCTTCCTTCCTTCCTTCCTTCCTTCCTTCCTTCCTTCCTTCCTTCCTTCCTTCCTTCCTTCCTTCCTTCCTTCCTCCCTCCCTCCCTCCCTCCCTCCCTCCCTCCCTCCCTTCCTTCCTCCCTTCCTTCCTCCCTCCCTCCCTCCCTCCCTCCCTCCCTTCCTTCCTCCCTTCCTTCCTCCCTCCCTCCCTCCCTCCCTCCCTCCCTCCCTCCCTCCCTCCCTCCCTTCCTTCCTTCCTTCCTTCCTTCCTTCCTTCCTTCCTTCCTTCCTTCCTTCCTTCCTTCCTTCCTTCCTTCCTTCCTTCCTTCCTTCCTTCCTCTTTAAAACCCTTGCATTCTATCTTGGAATTGATATTTGTTCTAAAGCAGAAGAATGGTAAGGGCTGAGCAAGTGGGACTAAATGACTTGCCTAGGATCACACAGCTGATAACTGCAAGTGTTGGTTTGTTGAATTAAGAGGATCCTATGATGGAGCTACTGGAACTTCCTAAAAGAAGTCATTAGGCTTGGAACCTTAGACTGAAAAAACCTGAATTCCACAAAATTCTGCAACTTCCACTTTAAACATGTAGAACAAACAATTATATCTTAGATTACATTTATACCTATAACTTCACACTTCTTCAAAAGAAGTGATTTAGGAAGTATGGGACTTAAAGGAAACTGACTAGGCAGTCATAGGAAATAAGGGCTGCTACATTTCTGTAATTTCAATGGAAGGTGGCTGCAGAAAAATCATTCTACGTAGGATACTCATTTTAGTTAAGCCAACAAGCTTAGAGGCAAGAAGTTTTCCAAAATGGCTCTCTAGCATATGATTAATTTCCTCTTAAGTTTGATTTGTGTTCATTTTGAATGATCGAGGCAAGGGATTCTTAATGTGTGAACTTGGATGAAACACACCCCACCCTCCAACACATTTTATTTTCAATAACCTCTAACTGAAATTTAGCACTTCTTTCAGTTATGAATTAAAATAAAATATGATTCTGAGAAGGAGGTTCCAGGTATTACCAGAATGCCAAAGGGGTCCATGATGAAAAAAAGGATAAGAAATCCTGACCAAAGGGGAAACTAGGTAGTACAGTGGATAGAAGTCCAGGCTGGGAGTCAGGAAGAGCTGGTTCAAATCTAGTTTCAGATACTTCTTAGCTGGGTGACCCTGGATAAGTCACTTAATACCAATTGCCTAGTGCTTACCTGTCTTCTGTCTTGAAAATAATACTTAGTGTAAATTCTAAGACAGAAAGCAAGGGTTTATTAAAAGAAAAGAACTCCTGACCCAGATAGATGAGACTCTATGAGTCCAGTTTTCTCTCACCTGGACCATAGGAGGCTGATGCCAAGGTTAGCAGGAATAGAGCAAACCTATTATGTATAGATTGGATGCAGTTAAAATCCAGCTGTTACAGTCAAGGGCAAAGCTGAGAAAGTAAGCAGAAGGACAGAGCAGGGTAATCACCTTGATGAACAAGAGGTCCTCTTTCTAGGATTTTAGCTGCTTAATCTTGGGGCTGGAGTTGTGATGAGTGATTATGTCCTTGTGGCTCAGATACAGCCATAATTAGGGTGGGACCACCAGTTCTTTGCCTGAGCACAAAACTAACAACAGTAACAATATTAATAGCTAGTGTTTCATAGTGCTTTAAGGTTTGCAAATCAATTTACATTTGTTGATTCACTTGATTTCTATTTAGAAGGTAAGGGCAATACTTTCAGTCCTTATGCCCCAAGGATGCCCCGGCCCCTTGCAGCTGTTGTCTCCAGGTTCATTGTGTAACCCCAAGTACCCCAAAAGGGGAGTCCCTTCTTCCCATTTCCCCAACTGAGCATGCCTGTCGTGTATCTTGCCATGGGCACAAATATTGCTACTCAGCCACTTTTGTCATTAACCAAAGCTTCCTGAAACTTTCTTCTGATATGCTGTTTCCTTACCTGTGGAATTGGATCTTCTGAAGAAAGATTTGCTTTTGCTTTTTCTCCCCCTTGTGGGGGTATTTGTTTTGGGTTAAATCATCAGAAGCAAATTCTTAGTTATCTTTTGATTACTCTTTTGTAAAAGCTGAAATATATTGATTTTTGATGGTACCAGATTGTCCTTACCCAGAGAGAAACCATTTGTTCTCTTAATGATCAGGCGAAAAAGGCTGGCCATTAATACTAATAACAGTAATAATAATAGCTAGTGCTAGGATTTGTAAAAAATACTTTACATACATTACCTCATTGGATCTTATTAAGAAAAATTCATTAGAATAAAAAAAATTGCTTCTCTAAATGACCTTCCATAGAGGACAAGTTTGGAAAAGTGACAAGCCTGAAACAGTGTTTAATAGGAATTCCCCACTTCCTAGAAGGGCAATAAAGAAATGAGTGAAACATTTGAGGAAAAGAATTCAGGACATGATTAAAATGCTCTGTGGTCCTGAATGGCTACATACTTGAGCTCGTACCAGAGAATCTACTGTTCCTAGTTTAGATTGCTCAGAATCTTCACCAACCATCTTGGCTCATTTGTAAATAGGCCAGTCAAATTGACCCCCTTGCTTATGTATTAATTGAGATTGTACAACTCTCTTGAAAAAGAATGAGTATCCTCTTTTTCTCTTTTCTCGCTGAAGACAACAAAATATATTTCCTTAAAACCAAGCTTTCATGAGTTGAGGGGAAAAAAGTTTTTGAGATAACGGTGATGAATGAGATTCCTAGAAATGAACATTCTCTTAGCCAGACTTAGAAAAGGAGCTGCACATTCCATTAAGGTTTTCTCTTTTCTTTCTTTCTTTCCTTTTTTTAAAAAGTCAGCAGGGAACACTAATTTTATAGAGATAAGAACATAAAAAGGGCTTTGTTTTAGGAGAAACCATTGGTTAGAAGGTCAACTAATTGCATGTCAGTTATAATAAATAAGGAAATCATTGAGTCACTTGCACATAAAATCCTTTCAGTGTGTCCCTTTAATTTATGATTTATATCCTCCAATGCACTGCATTAGGATTAGAGTACCAGCAGCACCTGCTGGAGAGTGAAGGACCTGTGTATATCTTCATGATAAAAACAGTGAGGATTTTACTGATGCTAAAAATCAGGAGATAGTTGAGGCTTTCTAGCCTGCTGATTTCACTTGGTGGGAGAGCCCCATTCAAGTTTAAAACTAAAGACTGTTAATCTTGAGGGGTCTAAGGTCTCTTTGTCTAGGTTACCGTTAACAAAGGATGGATATTATGTACATAACACATAGGTATACATATGTACACATATTATAATACATATAATATATAATACACATACAACATACATGCAATGTATACATATAATATAATACAATAAATATATACCATATATTATACACATATGCATATAAACAGACATGCACACATATAGACATATGCGTGTGTGTACATATATATAAACCACATATACACACATATTCTCTGTTAATGGCAATGTAAAAATAGAAATGTAATAAAATAGAATATCTATCTCTATCCATCCATCTATCTATCTATCTGTCTGTCTGTCTGTCTGTCTGTCTATCTATCTATCTATCTATCTATCTATCTATCTCCTATTAATGGCAACATAGAGAGAGGGACCCTTAGGTTCCTTATGATTAATCAATAAAAGTAGAATATATAATTATATATGTGGATATATAAATGCACATAGATACTATACACATACAATGTATAGTAGATATCCATGGTTACACACACACACACACACACATGCACACACACATACATGATTTCATTGGTGAAGGGAATTCCCTCTCTCAAAGCAGATTAGCATGCAATCTGTAATTTATCTTCTGAGGGAACAACAAAGGCCAAGATAATACTTTTGCTTATGGGTCCAGAATTTAACTTTTGCTACTGGTAATTATATGTACAGATTTTTTTTTGCCATCCTTTAGGATAATTTTTTTCTTTAAAAGACAAACAAACAGATCCTTTTCTTTCCCTGATAATAATAATGATGGCTAGAATTTGCATAGCACTTTAAGGTTTAAAAAAATGCTTTACAAATGTTAACTCATTTGAGCTTCCTAATAGCTTTTCTTCCATTTAATAGATGACTTACTCAATATCACAGAGCTAGAAGAGTCTAAATCAGGATTAGAACTCAGGTCTTCCTGATTCCAAGTTTTGTACTCTATACTCTGTGCTATACAGTTGAATATTTAAAAAACATAGTGCTTTGGACATTAGCATTCTTCCAGATATTAACATTAATAACATTAAATAACATTAAATAAAATCCCAGAAGGATCTTAGTGTAAGATGACATGTTAGTTTAACAACTGGCAGTCTAATCCCAAAGTTCTTACTCTTTTCTGAATGTTAAGGGCCCTGGTTTGGCCATCTGATGGACCCTAGTAACCCCTTCTCAGAATAATGTTTTTTAAATGTATGAAATAAAGTAGATAGGATTACAAAGGAAACCAGTTAAATTATTATTAAAACATTAAATTTATTATTAAAAGATTAAATGAAATTTAAATTAAACCATATTATTAAAACACCCAAATAACAATATTTGCTATTTATTAAGCTATATTAAAATAACAATCAAAATATGTTTTTTAAAAGGCCATAGACTCTAGCTTAAGAACTATTGGTCTAGGAGGATTTTTACTCTGGGTTCTGAGCCAAGAAAGGAGTCAATTTTTGCCACTTAGTTGATTAAGTCAATGATACTCAACAGGAACATGCATACTTTGCCAAGTAGCCACCTCAGAGTCCACAACCCAGTGGTTTCTAATAGGAGCGAGCCATCTTTCACAAAGGAGTGGAATATTCTGTTAGGTTTCTGACAGACATGATGCTTAGTGTGAGACTGAATTTGTTGGGGTCTGCTTCTATGGGGCTTCTGCTCTGTCCTTAATTATTTCAGGGAAGTCTATCCAAGCCGACTGTGACTTTATGGTGGCTGAAAGTGTGGTTTTAAAATTTAATTTCCATTACAGAGCAAAAAAAGGCATTATCATTTTCTAATCATAGACATGCATTGTAGAATTCTCTGAGATTACAGTTAAGTTATAAGTAAACCAATTAAGCTGTAACATAAATTAATTAAGTTACAGAATACTTACAGTTCAACTTCAACCTTTTACATGAGGCCATTTCTAATGCCTGCTGTTAGTGCCTCCCTTGCTCACAAACTAATGTGTATTTCTTTCTTTATTTTTTTGTATTTAGATGTATACATGTCTATCCTTGAAGAATGTAAGCTTCCAGGGTCAGGGATTCTTTCATTATTGTCTATGAATCCTTAGTGGATAGCACAATGCTTTGCACAGAGTAGGTGCTTTGTTGATTGGTCAAGAAGTGCTTGGTGTAAAAATGTTAAGAGGGAATTCAGGAATGGAGTCTGGGAGGGATAGTGGGGTGACAGTGCCCTGGTGTTGGGGGCTCAGGTTTTCCCTCTCCCTTTCCCCTTGCATTGTTATTATTTATGAATGACTGTCAGTCTGTGTTCTTGACTCCTGCCAAGAGGTTCTAGAATTTCCTCTAGAATTGAGAGGCATAACCAAGAACTTTGCTCAGAGATAGCCTAGAGCTGTTGATTTCAGTTCTACAAATCAAGATTAAGTCCAACTTCCTGGTCAGTGCAAATTATCTCACCCTGCAATGAAATTCTTATATTCTATATAAGAAAGAGAAAAGTGGATTATAGGGAGCATCACTGGGCAGGGAACCCAGGTTTGGAAGGAACCAGAAAATATGGTCAAGCAGTCAGGACATAGCTTTGGTTGCAAGTATTGGGTAGGTCTTAGGGGAACTGAGCCAAGAAGTCATATAAATGGAGAAATTAAGGAGCCACATGACAGAGGAGTTCTGATCCTAGGGCAGAGCCTTTGTGTCATTCTTTACTCCAAGTTATATGTCTGTGGGACAAGGCTTGAAGGCACATCATTCCTCTGCTCAAAAACCACTGGTGGCTCCCTATTATTTCTAGGCTAAAAATACAAACTCCTCAGTCTGACATTTTAAGCTCTTGGCAATCTGGCTCCTGTTACTTTTCTAGACATTTCACATGACACTTCTTCATGAATTCTACGCTCCAGAGAATCTATTCTGCTTGCTGTTACCCAGATTTAGTAACTAACAATATTTTGAATTTATTTTCTTCTAGCAAACTCCCCCTAGCCCTCCCTGCCCACCCCATGGTCCATGCATCTATATTGTGGGTTGGGTGAATATCTAGACTACTGAAGATGGCATCATCTACATGGAAGCTACTAGGGATTGCTTTTTTTTTTTAATTTTTATTTGGTCATTTCTAAACATTATTCATTGGAAACAAAGATCATTTTCTTTTTTGCACTCCCCCCCCCCCCCCACCTCTCCCATAGCCCACGCGCAATCCCACTGGGTATCACATGTGTTCTTGATTCAAACCCATTTCCATGTTGTTGGTATTTGCATTAGAGTGTTCATTTAGAGACTCTCCTCAGTCATATCCCCTCCACCCCAGTAGTCAAGCAGTTGCTTTTCCTAAGTGTTTCCACTCCCACAGTTTGTCCTCTGCTTGTGGATAGTGTTTTTCTCCTACATCCCTGCAGATTGTTCAGGGACATTGCATTGTCCCTAGTGGAGAAGTCCATTACGTTCGATTATACCACAGTGTATCAGTCTCTGTGTACAATGTTCTCCTGGTTCTGCTCCTCTCGCTCTGCATCACTTCCTGGAGGTCGTTCCAGTTCACATGGAATTCCTCCACTTTATTATTCCTTTGAGCACAATAGTATTCCATCACCAACATATACCACAATTTGTTCAGCCATTCCCCAATTGATGAGCATCGCCTAGTTTTCCAATTTTTGGCCACCATAAAGAGCGCAGCTATTAATATTCTGGTAAAAGTCTTTTTCCTTATTATCTCTTTGGGGTACAAACCCAGCAGTGCTATAGCTGGATCAAAGGGCAGACAGTCTTTTATCACCCTTTGGGCATAGTTCCAAATTGCCCTCCAGAATGGTTGGATCAGTTCACAACTCTACCAGCAATGCATCAATGTCCCAACTTTGCCACATCCCCTCCAGCATTCATTACTTTCCATAGCTGTTATGTTAGCCAATCTGCTTGGTGTGAGGTGATACCTCAGAGTTGTTTTGATTTGCATCTCTCTGATTATAAGAGATGTAGAACACTTTTTCATGTGCTTATTAATAGTTTTGATTTCTTTATCGGAAAACTGCCTATTCATGTCCCTTGCCCATTTATCAATTGGAGAATGGCTTGATTTTTTGTACAATTGATTTAGGTCTTTGTAAATTTGAGTAATTAAACCTTTGTCGGAGGTTTTTATGAAGATTGTTTCCCAATTTGTTATTTCCCTTCTGATTTTAGTTACATTGGTTTTGTTTGTACAAAAACTTTTTAATTTGATGTAGTCAAAATTATTTATTTTACATTTTGTGACTCTTTCTAAGTTTTGTTTGGTTTTAAAATCTTTCCCTTCCCAAAGGTCTGACATGTATACTAATTTACTTATAGTTTCCTTCTTTATGTTCAAGTCAGTCACCCATTCTGAATTTGTCTTGGTGTGGGGTGTGAGGTGTTGATCCAAACCTAATCTCTCCCACACTGTCTTCCAATTTTCCCAGCAGTTTTTATCAAATAATGGATTTTTGTCCCAAAAGCTGGGGTCTTTGGGTTTGTTATAAACTGTCTTGCTGAGATAATTTACGCCAAGTCTATTCCACTGATCCTCCTTTCTGTCTCTTAGCCAGTACCAAATTGTTTTGATAACCACTGCTTTATAGTATAGTTTGAGATCTGGGACTGTAAGTCCTCCTTCCTTTGCATTTTTTTTTCATGATTTCCCTGGATATCCTTGATCTTTTGTTCTTCCAAATGAACTTAGTTATGGTTTTTTCTAATTCAGTAAAGAAGTTTTTTGGTAGTTCAATGGGTATGGCACTAAATAAGTAAATTAATTTGGGTAGGATTGTCATTTTTATTATGTTAGCTCGTCCCATCCATGAGCAATCAATGTTTTTCCAATTTTTTAGGTCTAGTTTTAGCTGTGTGGAAAGTGTTTTATAGTTGAGTTCACATAGTTCCTGTGTTTGTCTCGGCAGATAGATTCCTAAGTATTTTATATTGTCTAGGGTGATTTTGAATGGTATTTAGCTTTCTAATTCTTGCTGCTGAAATGGGTTAGAGATATATAGAAATGTTGATGACTTATGCGGGTTTATTTTGTATCCTGCAACTTTACTAAAGTTGTTGATTATTTTGAGTAACTTTTTGGTTGATTCTCTAGGATTCCTTAAGTAAACCATCATATCATCTGCAAAGAGTGATAGCTTGGTCTCCTCATTGCCAATTTTAATACCTTCAATTTCTTTTTCTTCTCTAATTGCTACTGCTAGTGTTTCTAGCACAATGTTAAATAATAGAGGTGATAATGGGCATCCTTGCTCTATTGAGATAATCATGTGATTTTTGTCAGTTTGCTTGTTAATATGGTCAATTATGTGGATGTTTTTCCTAATATTGAACCATCCTTGCATTCCTGGTATGAATCCTGCCTGGTCTTAGTGGATGACCCTTGTGATGACTTGCTGGAGTCTTTTTGCTAGTATCCTATTTAAGATTTTTGCGTCTATATTCATTAGGGAGATTGGTCTATAGTTTTCTTTCTCTGTTTTTGACCTGCCTGGCTTTGGGATCAGTACCATGTTTGTGTCGTAGAATGAATTTGGTAGAACTCCTTCTTGGCCTATTCTGTCAAATAGTTTGTTTAATATTAGGATTAGTTGTTCTTTGAATGTTTGATAGAATTCATTTGTGAATCCATCTGGACCTGGGGATTTTTTCTTAGGGAGTTCTTTGATGGCTTGTTCAATTTCTTTTTCTGAAATGGGGTTGTTAAGGTAATTTATTTCTTCCTCTTTTAGTCTAGGCAATTTATATTTTTGTAAGTATTCATCCATATCACCTAGATTGCCATATTTGTTGCCATATAATTGGGCACAGTAGTTTTTAATGATTGCCTTAATTTCCTCTTCATTAGAGGTGAGGTCTCCTTTTTCATCTTGGATACTGTCAGTTTGGTTTATTTCTTTCCTTTTTTTAATTAGACTGACTAGTACTTTATCTATTTTATTTGTTTTTTCAAAGTACCAGCTTCTAGTCTTATTTATTAAATCAATAGTTCTTTGACTTTCAATTTTATTAATTTCTCCTTTGAGTTTTAGGATCTCTAATTTAGTCTTCATCTGAGGATTTTTAATTTGTTCACTTTCTAATTTTTTAATTTGCATGCACAATTCATTGACTTCTGCCCTTCTTAATTTGTTAATATATGAACTCAAGGATATAAATTTCCCCCTAAGTACTGCTTTGGCTGCATCCCATAGGGTTTGAAAGGATGTCTCATCATTGTCATTTTCTTCAATGAAGTTATTAATTGTTTCTATGATTTGTTCTTTAACTAACTGGTTTTGGAGAATCATATTGTTTAATTTCCAATTAATTTTCGATTTACCTCTCCATGTTCCCTTACTAATTATTATTTTCATTGCATTGTGATCTGAGAAAGTTGCATTTATTATTTCTACTCTTTTGCACTTGTTTGCAATGTTTTTATGCCCTAATACATGGTCAATTTTTGTGAATGTACCATGTGCTGCAGAAAAGAAGGTATATTCCTTTTTGTCCCTATTTATTTTTCTCCACATGTCTACTAACTCTAATTTTTCTAAGATTTCATTCACTTCTCTTACCTCTTTCTTATTTATTTTTTGGTTTGATTTATCTAGTTCAGATAGAGGAAGGTTCAGGTCTCCCACTAGTATAGTTTTTTTTATCTATTTCATCCTTGAGTTCCTCTAGTTTCTCCTTTAGAAATTTGGATGCTATGCCATTTGGTGCATACATGTTGAGTACAGATATTTCCTCACTGTCTATACTGCCTTTTATCAGGATGTAATTACCTTCCCTATCTCTTTTAACTAGATTTATTTTTACTTTGGTTTTGTCAGGTATCATGATTGCGACTCCTGCCTTCTTTTTGTCAGTTGATGCCCAATATTATTTGGCTCCACCCTCTTACTTTCACCCTATGTATCTGCCTTTCTCATATGTATTTCTTGTAGACAGCATATGGTAGGGTTTTGGACTCTAATCCATTCTGCTATTTGCTTGCATTTTATGGGTGAGTTCATTCCATTCACATTCAGAGTTATGATTACTAGCTGTGTATTTCCCTGCATTTTGATTTCCACTTCTATTCCTGCCTTTTCTTCTTTCACTATTTCCTTCTACACCAGTGTTTGCTTTTGAACAGTCCCCCTTGTTCTCACCCTTATTTTGCTTCCCTTTCTACCCCCCACCCTATTTATCCCCACTTATTTTCCCTGTAGTCTTTCTAAAATTAATCCCCTCTCTTGTACTGTTTCCCTCCCCACCAGACCGTTTGTTACCCTGCTACTCCCCTATAGGGTGGAAATCTATTCTCTTCCCCCAATGGATTGGATTGTTTTTCCCTCTTTGAGTCACTTTCAAAGCACGTAAAAGTTGAGTATTTCCTGTCTCTGACCTCTTTACCCTTCCAGTGTATTGATGTTCTCCCCCCTCCCACCATGAGCTTCTTTATGACATATAAATTTACCCCCATTTGTTTCTTTTCCCATTTCTTTTAATATTAACCTATTTTTAAGCTCTAGTTATATATATATATATATATATATATATATATATATATGCATGCTCATGCGTATGTATTTTTGCATGCATATATCTATATACCTATTTATGTCTTGTCCTTTCATCCTATACAGTTTGTTGCTGTTCCCTCTAAGTATACTTCTTTTTGCTGCCCAGGTAATAACAACAGTTTTTAAGAGTTACCAATGACCTCTTTTCTTATAGGGATACATATCATTTTAACTTATTGAGTCTCTTAAAATTTTTTTTTGTTTTTGTTTTTCTTTCTCCCCCTCTTTTTTAATTACCTTTTGATGATTCTCTTGAGTTCTGTGCTTGGACATCAAATTTTCTGTTCAGGTCTGGTCTTTTCTTTATGAATTCTTGAAATTCTTCTATTTTGTTAAATGACCATACTTTCCCCTGTAAGAATATAGTCAGTTTTGTTGGGTAGTTGATTCTTGGTTGTAGACCTAGTTCCCTTGCTTTCCGGAATATCGTATTGCATTCCTTTCTTTTTTTCAGTGTGGATGCAGCCAGATCCTGAGTTATCCTCACTGTGGTTCCTTGGTGTGTGAATGACTTCTTCTTGGCAGCTTGTAATACCTTTTCTTTGATCTGATAGTTCTTGAATTTGGCTATAACATTCCTGGGTGTTGTCAGTTGGGGATTAAGTACAGAGGTGATCTGTGGATTCTATCAATCTCCACTTTTCCCTCTTGTTCAAGGATTTCAGGGCAGTTTTCTTTAATAATTTCTTGTAATATAATGTCCAGGCTTTTTCTTTTGTCATGGTCTTCTGGTAGGCCAATAATTCTTAAATTGTCTCTCCTTGAACGATTTTCTAAATCCTCTGTTTTGTGAATGAGATGCTTCATATTTTCCTCAATTTTTTCATTCTTTTGGTTTTGTTTTATAGTGTCCTGCTGCCTTGTGAGGTCGCTCGATTCTAGTTGTTGTATTCTGGTTCTTAAAGACTGGATTTCATCCTTAGTTTTTTGGTCATCCTTTTCCTTTTGATTGGATTTTCTTTGGAGGTCATCTTTTATCTTCTTCACCTCATCTTTCATCTGCTTTTCCTCATCTTTCATCTCCTTTGCCTCATTTTCCAGCTGGTTGATTTTGGCTTTCAAGACACTATTTTCTGTTTCCAGATGACTTATCTTAGTTTTTAAGTTCTTTTCCCAATTGTCTTCAGCCTCTCTTAATTGTGTTTTGAATTGCATTTTGAGTTCTTCCAAAGCCTGTATCCAATTCGTTGGGATTTCTGAGTTTTCCTTTCCTGGGTCCTCCCCCTCGGTTTCATTCACTCTTTGCTCATTACCTGTGCAGAAGCTGTCTATTGTAATTTCTTTCTTCTTTTTCTGTTGTTTATTCGAGTTTATCCCTTCTTTGCTCCCTGTATTTGGCTGTGCTCTTGCTCCTCTCATTTTGTTTTGGTTTTGGGGCTGTCAGTCTCCCCTCTTGGAGCTTTGTCAGATCTCTTGGTACAGTCTCTAGTGGAGGAATGTTAGCTTCCCTGTCCTCTGGAGGCTTTTGATTGGATTGAATTCAACTGGGCTGGGCTGTATGTGGTATGAAACTCTGAGCTCTGAAGACTCCTGGAAGGCTGGGCCACCCAGGCTCTCTCCAGTTCTCTCCAGCTGCTTCTCCAGTGCCTTTGCCAGGCCTTTGCCAGCCTCCCTAAACTCTGAGGAGTTCTGATGGGATTAGATTTAACTGGATTGGTCTGGATGTGCCCCGAGGCAATGGTGAGACTGGATGGAGGGACGGCCCATTTCTCCCTGGCATCCTCCCCACTGTCCAGGCTGGATGCTCTGAGCCCGGCGCCCCGCTGCTCACAAGATAGACCCTGCAAACCAGCACCTTTGCCTGCTCAGAGGTTCCTGCTGCTGCTGGGGGCTCAGCCCTCTGGGTTGTGGGGGGGAGGGGTCCTGGGACCTACCCTCTGCCTTCCCCTTAGCCCTGAGTATTCTCGGATTCTGGCTTTTGGGGGGGGGTGTACATTTTGATTTGAGTCCAGAAGGAGGGTTCCCCACTTCTGTCCTGTTGTTCAGATTGAATTTCGGTGCCCTAGGAGCATTCAGTCTGTATCAGTAAGGAAGGGTCTTCCACGACGTCTGAACTTTTGCTGCTTGCTAAGCTGCCATCTTGACTCCGCCCCCCTGCTTTTTTTTTTTTTAACCATCCTTTCACTGGGAGGTGGAGGAGTGGATACATCTATGGTTAATGTGTTAGTTTACTGCCCTCTTTTTTTTTCTCTGTAAATATGTTAGAGAGGCTTTTGTTTGATTGTTTCAGGAGTGTCCAACTTTCTATGACCTCATTTGGATTTTCTTAGCAAAGATACTGGAATGGTTTGACATTTCCTTCTCCAGCTAATTTTACAGATGAGGAAACTGAGGCAAATAGGGTTAAGCGACTTGTCTAGAGTCACTCCATAAATATTTGGGGCCAGGTTTGAACTCTTGAAAATGAGTCTTTTCAATTCTAAGCTTAGTACTCTATCCACTGTACTACCTCACTGCCCTAGGGATAACTTTTGGGAGACCCAAGGCCCGGAACAGGTGTGGACCTTCAGGGTTTTCCTCCTCTGGGATTGGGAGCAGCTTTTGTTCATTGGCAGGGGAGCCAGAGTGTTTAGCCTCTTTATAATGGCCAAACCCATTACCTTTAGGGATTTTTGCAGCATTCCCATCTGAAAGGTGAAGATGACTCCTACAAGTGGGGATGGCCTAAGAATTGGCTCCTTCCTTCCCATATAGCCCTAAGAAAAGGACCTGGGTCTTTGAGGTTTTGATCTTTACCTAGATTGAAACTCACAGAAATCTGAGAAGTCCAGGAATCCATTCTGCCCAGCAGAAGTTGGCAGAGATTTGGCTTTCTACATGAACTTGGTGGAACTAATCTTATATAGGACTAGAGTAAAACTGAGTCTGATCCTCTCCTTGACAGAATTAGGTGGGATGGGGGGGGGATTATTCCTCCTATGTTCTGGGGAGAATATTTGTATGTCTGTTCTTGCTATATCTTTCAGAAAAATATCCCTTTATAAAAGTTAATCTAAAGTTGAATGGTTAAATGGGATCAGGTGCTAGTCACTAGACTCCCCAAGGGGAGGAATTAATGTCAGTGGCTCCCTGTTAACTCTATTATAAAATATAAAGTCCTTTGTCTGGCTTTTAAAAAACCCTTACCTTCTATATTCGAATCAATACTGTATATTGGTTCCAAGGCAGAAAAGGGGTAAGGGCTATGTAATGGGTGTTAAGTGACTTGCCTAGGGTCATACAGCTAGGAAGTATCTGAGACCAGAGCAGAACCCAGGATCTCCTGACTCCAGGCTTTGCTCTCTATCCACTGTGCTACCTAGATGCCTCCTCTAATTGACTTTTAAGGCTTTTTATCACATCATTCACATTTTTATTCCTGCTGTTTATAATCAGTGGCTTGGCTGCTACTTACCTCTTTTTAAATAAGGGTAAACTATGGGTTTCAAAATCCCAAACTAACTTGAGTATTTCATTGGGATTGAATTTCAATCCCTGGCGACCACTAATATAATATATTCAATCAACAACCCTAAATTTTACATTTACAAAACCCTGAGTGGAGGATGTCCTCTCTTAAACTTCCCAATCAGTAGATTAATGAACAGAATCATCACATAGTTTGATTACATGCAGGCATGCCAACAGCCATCCTAACCATTTTTAGCTATATATATATATATATATATATGTAATATATATAATTAAAATAGTAAAATTTAAAATAGAAAAATAATAATAATTAAAACTCACATTTTGACAGTGCTTTAAGGTGTATAAAGCATTTTCCTCACAACAATCCTGAGATAATAAATAGCAATTATAATAGTAATAATAATATTTATATATTCCTTTGAGCTTTGCAAAGTATCTGTATACTTTCTCTCATGTGATCCTCACAAGGGCCCCATGAGTTTGGTGCTAGAATTATCCCTACTTTACAGGTAAAGAAACTGAGGTCGAGTAGTTGAGTAGTTTGCCCAGGGTCTTGTAGCTAGTAAGTACATGGAGTAGCCTTTGAACCCAAGTCTTTTTGTCTCCAACTGATTGAATGGGCTCTTTTTTTATAAAATTATTGATCATTCGCAAATCCTGAATGAATTGCCAGCTTGGTCTTCCATCAGGGTTTTTCTTATTCTTTTTGATTGCAAATATTGGGCTATTGAACTCTGAGATCATGGATCTCAATAATGCCCTGCTGCAGCAAACTCTTGATGACTGGTGTTATGCCCTCTATAGCCTCTTTGCTCAATTTTTATTGAGGGATTTGGGGAGGTGTCCCTTCTTTCACCTCAATCTTCACTGATGTTGCTGATTTTATCCTCCCTACATCATTTGGATATGCAGCCCTTATGCCTTGTGGGATGCTTTTGGGGATGTCAAATATTGGTGTTTCTGTGTGTAGCTGATTAGGTGTTTTATCAAGTTGCCCCAAGAAAAAACATGGATAGTGCTTCAAAGATTGTTTTGGTAGATGTAAATAGATTTTCCCTGATTGTTCACCGTGGATAGTCACCCCGATTTTACATAGAAAATCTCTACCCAGAAGGTTGTCAGGATACCCAGGTATCAATAGGAATGTGTGATCTATAGATAAAGGACCTAGCTTCACCATCTTTGGTTTTGGTTTTGGAACTCTCTCTATTTCCCTGGTGGCCCCAGCTATTGTGACTGATCCATCTATGGTGCCATTCCCTGGGAATGACTTTAGAACAGATCTCATTGCCCTGATGTCCATCAGAGCTTTGTAGTCTTTTTTTTCCCAACTTTAATCCACACATAAGGTTCTTGATTGTGGTGGCTTTGCAGGACTGGTATCGTGTTTATTGACTCTACATTCCCCAAGTCCTGAACTAGCTCTTGCCCATTAATCTGTTGTAGTTCTGTGTATTCTGCTGGTAAATTTGGTTCCCCATCTGTTAAATTGTGGATCTCTACCCCTTCTTGAGAAATTTTGATGGTTTGGTTATCTTTCCTTTGATTTTTCAGCCTGGGAGTTTGTCTCCAGTAGAGTGTGACAGCCATTGGAATGTTGATGAGAGAGTCCCCCTGCATTTAGCCTGTTAGAATTTTCAGGCTCTGAGCTACTCAAGAGATTACTTGGCTGTTAGCTCTTTACTTTGTTCTCCTTTAACCCTCTCCCTGGAGTTTGTTGAAGTTTCTGGTCCTTGGGAGAGCCTGCTCTCCTCTTCCCAGTATCTGTTCTCATTGAATTCTATTGATGGTATGGGATTATTTGTTTCTGGGTGTTGTGAATCTCTTTTAGTGTTTGGTTAGAAATCTTTTGCTCTTGGGTCTAAGGTTGATTTGTTTTCACTCTCCTTTAGCTTTTCCTTGTTTCTTGAGTGTAAATGTATGCTCATGCACACCAGCCTTTGGGGGGTATGCTTGTTTGTGATTTGGGATCTGCTATTTTGGACTCTCCTTGGGCTGTCTCTTGCTTTATGCTCATTTCTTTGTCTTTGGGGTTTAGAGAATCAGTACAATGCCCCTTTACTGTCAACGTTATTTTGTGATGCTGTCTGTCACTGGAGGACTTGTTAAAACTTTTTGTGCTCTCTCTATCCAACCCATACTTGCATGTCAGGAAATTTTCCAAGTATTTCTTGATTTTCTCTTTAGTTTTCCCATTGCTTTCTTCTGTGCCCCTATGTTACTCAAATATCTTGTTCTTTATGTCTAATATGTCATTTTGTAACTCCCTTTCCATCTCTCCTATTTCCCTGTTTTAAATTCTTGTTTTTTTTTTCTCTCTCTCTCTGGACTTCATTCTCCCACCACCAATTCTTTTATTGTCCTCCCTGGTGTGACATCTCCTGTTTTCCTTCCCTGCACCCTCTGTGCATGAAATCTTGCTTTCTTCTGGCTTCATGCTGTGTATCGGGGGTTTCCTTTTGAAAGGACATCCGAATATTTGGGTTTTGAGCCTTCATTGATCAAATGCTGTATTGTCTTGAGGTCGGGTGCTGTCTGTTCTTTTAGTTGGCAATGGTCACAACATTTGGGCTTATTTGTATTATTGAAGGTTTGTTCCCTGTCATAGTTCTTGTATCTTTTATTTTGTGCAGCCTGGTTCTGATGTTGTGAGTTTCTGTTGTAAGCCTGCTCATATCTTGCTTTCATTGGACAGAATCTCACTATGTGTCCAATTTTCTGGCACAGGAAACATTTCCTACTATCTTCTTGTCCCCTAGATTGATATTGTGGTCTTTGTCATGCAAAGGTTCTAATAGTTCCAAAGTTTTTGACCTCCTCTATCTCCTTCTGCCTGAGGGTTTCTTTTGTTTCTTCCAGTTTTTGTTTCAATTCTTCTTTTTCTTTTTGCTGCTGGGTATGTGTGTTGTTCAGGAAAGTCGCTGAATCTCTCAGGTCTTGGATGGACAATGATTCATAATTGGGACAAAAGTTCTTAAAGAAATGTTTGAGTGTTGGTAAACATCCTTTTAAGAACTGCCTCTTAACATGGGGAATGGCTTCCAGGTTATCCTGCGTGTAACCTAATATCGCCTCAGCATTTTACATGAGTCTGTTGATATAGACAGAAGGATGCTCTTTCTGTTCCTGCTCCAGTCTCTCGAATTTGCTCCATGCATTTGGTCTGTTGCAAAATGATTTAATTGCTTCTGACAAGTCCTTATGAGCCTTTCTGTGATAAATGAGGTTCAAAGGTCCAGAAAAATCAAAATCTTCACAAAATTCGGGCCAGCTTGTCAAATTATTGTCTTCCCTAGTTCTCTTTATGAATTGGGCTTGTTCTTGGGGGCTAAACAGTTCTGAAAGTAAAATCTCCACATCCTCAAAGCTAGGTTCATATAACTTAAATGCTCTTTTCAGCTCACGCAAACACTTGAATGGTTCGGAACAAAATCTCAGTACTCTCTTTTTTAGGGTCTCTAAGTCCTGGACACTTTCATATGTAAAACTCCTGAGTCTGGGATAACTTTTTTCTCCCTTTTAAACATTATTTTATTTGGTCATTTTCAAACATTATTCATTGGAAACAAAGATCATTTTCTTTTCCTCCCTCCACCCCCACCTCTCCCATAGTCGGCACGCGATTCCACTGGGTATCACATGTGTCCTTGATTCGAACCCATTTCCATGTTGTTGGTATTTGCATTAGAGTATTCATTTAGAGTCTCTCCTCAGACATGTCCCCTCCATCCCTGTAGTCAAGCTGTTGCTTTTCCTCGGTGTTTTTACTCCCACAGTTTGTCCTCTGCTTGTGGATAGTGTTTTTTCTCCTAGATCCCTGCAGATTGTTCAGGGACATTGCATTGACACTAATGGAGAAGTCCGTTACATTCGATTATACCACAGTGCATCAGTCTCTGTGTACAATGTTCTCCTGGTTCTGCTCTTTTCGCTCTGCATCACTTCCTGGAGATTGTTCCAGTCTCCATGGAATTCCACCACTTTATTATTCCTTTTAGCACAATAGTATTTTATCACCAACAAATATCACAATTTGTTCAGTCATTCCCCAATTGAAGGGCATCCCCTCTCTGGGATAACTTTTGCATAGTCCCTGAGAGACATGATTTTCTGTG
Organism: Monodelphis domestica; assembly: GCF_027887165.1. Classification (NCBI taxonomy): domain Eukaryota; kingdom Metazoa; phylum Chordata; class Mammalia; order Didelphimorphia; family Didelphidae; genus Monodelphis; species Monodelphis domestica. The sequence continues at coordinate 264,460,934 of NC_077231.1, forward strand.
CTCCTGGGGCTTCTTCAGGATACATGGGTTCTGTGTTAATCTATTTATCTGTCAGTATTTTTTCAGTGCAAACCCCTACTGTTAAAGCTGTTGTTGTTGCTATCTCAGTGTCCTTGTCTTTGTCATTGCCATTGTCAGTATCATTGGTATTATTCCCTGTCACAAGTTCCTTTCCCTTCCCCAGTTTCTCATTTTTTTGTTGTGAAGTCCTGGTACATATCACTAATGGCTGCCATTTGGGAGAACATTTGATCCAGTCTATTTTCTAGGTTGTTGTTGATGTCTCTACCCAGAATTATTTTAAGTCCCTTTCTGATGGTGGTGTATAATTGCCATATCATCATAATTGTACCATAGACAGCAGAGAAAGTTGGCCATAGTGTGGATATCTCTATTGATATTTGGTCCCAATATTTAGTGATATTAACTGCAGCCCCAATCACACTGTTAACCATGTTTGTAATGGTACCAAATATTGAATAGTACTAGTGTGCCAATATGGCTAACACTAGTAAGGTCCACATTACTTTCTGGTACATTTTCTCTTCTTATGTTCACCCATTATTCAGTTGCTTTTTATAAACCTCTCTTTTTACAGGAACAAAGATGTCTGTTTTAATCCCTGTATGTATGTATGTATGGGCAACGGCTTCGACAGGCCGTCTAAACCTTGTGAGAGTAGCCATCGGGTCGTCAACCCCTGGTGAATTAGGGCTTTGCTCACCCAGCATGTGAAGACTGTTTCGGTGGAACAGGCAGAAGAAACCAACAAGAAGGTTCAACGGCTGAGAGGGCGACGCAGCAAAGCATTGTGATGTGCTCAGGGTGTGTTGGAGCACAAAGGACAACACGGCCATCCAATGCAGCTGAGGAAGTCTCCAGGTGTAACGATTTTTCGTGCCATTGGACCCAGGCTTCCAACGCCAAGAGAGTGGGACTGTCTCTGTGCATCGACTTTTCCACTTAAATCTCCGTCACGCACAAGTGTCTTTGTGCACACTCATCTATCATAGATGAAAACGTACAAAGACAATCGTCATCCTCGGTTACCAAGAGACTACTACTATGTACTTGCTTAGAATTCTGTCTCCCAAGATGGCTGCCCCCCTCCCCCTAGTCTCTTCCAATTGCTAGATGTGACTGTTGGTAATGGATTTTTGTTGTCTGGGGTGCCAGCTGTAATGGATAGGGAGATGGAGCCACCCATTACATTTACTTGAGGCTAGAGAGTGAGAGAGATGGAATGGAGCAAGAAGGTGGAGAGGGGGTATAGATTGTTCCTCCCTTCTCTTTCCTTAGTGAAACCAGCACTAGTTTTCAGAATTACAGAGTATATCTCTTCAGAGACTGGATGGAATGTAAAGTCAAGGACTGAAACTGATTCTTCTTTCTTGAGGAGAAAGTATATCTCTTCTCCCTAAGCTTCAGGTCTCTCTCCCTGGATATTATAAGGCAGGCACTTGATCTAAGGAATAACTCTTCTAAAGGGATACACACAAGATAGGGTAAATAGGATTATTGGGTAAGGAAGTGGAAAGTGGGAAGTAGGATATCCCTAAGACTAACAACTGGCCTCCTCCCCAAATCCTGAAGGGCCAGGCTGCCTGCCTGACTCTCCTAGGTCAGTTGTGAGAGCTGTCTTGACTTCTATCTACCCAGGTTGTAGTACGAAGTTCAAGGGCAGACTTTAGGGGATAGAGAGGAAAATCTTCTTTGGATGGATGGCTTTATAATAAAAGTTCTATCCACTCTTTTTCTCATCAGCTGGATCCAAGGGGTTTGAGTTTACAGAGAGATGGTCAAATGCTCAGAAGGTCTTTTTGTTTCAAAGATTTCTCTTAGACCAACTACCCTTGAGGAGTTCCCAAAGAGAAGTGAAGTAACTGCTCTTGAATCTTCTCAGCTCCTCTTTTCCTTCCTGGAATTCTCTGTCTTCCTTGCTTCTCCCCTGCTTGGGTTGCTCTTTTGCATGCTGAATCTGACTTTCATCTCTCACAAGTAGTTTGTCCAGGGTCTTGTAGCTAGTAAGTACACGGAGCAGCTTTGAACTCAAGTCTTTTTGTCTCCAAGTCCAAAATTTAATGCTTAATGCTAAATTGCCTAACAGGTAGGCGTTATCTATATTATCTTTGTTTTGCAGGTGAAGAAACTGAGGTTCAAAAAACTTGGATGTGTTACCCATGTGGGACCCATGGTCACACACAGCTATTGTGTCAGTCTTGGGATTCATTTTCTGGTTTCTTGATTCCAACATTTCATCACTCTGCAAAGCTGTCTGTTAACTACTCTCACATCAACTTCCTTCCCTCTCACGGGTGAATGGATATTACTAGCACTTGAGTGTTTATTGATAAGTCAATGATAACAGGCACAGTCGCTACCTATTAGCCCTGCAATAAAAGCAGTGAGTGGACATCAGGAGCTGTGGCACTGGAAATTCCCTGTGATTTGGTATCTCTTTCCATCTTAGTCAGCTGGCATGATTAAGCTTTGAGGAGCCTGTCATTTTGTGAGGGGATATTGGGATCTTTAGACATCCCTGCTAGGTCTGGCCCTGTTGCAGAGTGGGATAAAGACAAGGACCTATGTAACATCCTAGTGTGGAGAGATCACAGGCTCGTAGTGGTCAGAAAATCCTCAAATGCTTCCTTCTTTTCAGTTATGTTAAGCCTTCACTGGACTTCATTGACTCCAAGAGATGATGGCATATATATTTTTTGGTCATGGCCAATAAGGTAATTTATTTTATTGACTCTCCATATTTGTTACAAAGGTTTTCTTTTCTTTTCTTTTTTTCCACTGGGGGAGGATAGTTGGGTAGAGTAGGAGAGAGAGAAAACATATATTTTTAAAAAAAATTTTAGTCTTAAAAAAAGGAAAAAAAAAGTTGAGCTAGAAGATTTATACAGATTGGCCTAGTAGCTCAGGATATAATTTAGCCCTCTGCCTAAAGGCATATTAGGAGGCTACTTTAACTTCCCTGGGCAGTGAAGGAAGTGGTTATGCTAACTAAGGTTGAATCCATCTAACCAAATCAGGCCAATTCTTCTAGCTCTGAGCAGAGGAAGAGGGAGAAAACTTGGGTCAATTTCCCACTTGTCAAAAATCTAGAGGGATTTATGTGAAAATGGTGGCTAATGTCCTAGTCCCAGTGCATAATCAAATCTGTTTGAATTGACTCTTGTTATACTCTTGGACTTTAGTGAACAGGTCTGACTATGGATCTGGGCTGTATCTAGGTTGGAGTGGTTAGGACCTCCCTTTCCTAAATCTTCATAGAGTATTTCCTCTGTGCATGGAACCCATGGCTATAGTTGGGGGAGTAAACTCCAAGAGAGTAAGCTAGAAAATCTTTACTTCATTGGTACAGAAAATCTAGGATCTCAAGTTGTTTAGCTCCAATTAGCTGCTTGAGGACTTTCTCCCTCTCCTTGAATCTAAAGGAATAAACACAGTTGTTACCCATCTCCCCCTCCAAGGGAAGTGTGGAGTGGAAAGAGCTTTGGATGGGGATGGGGATGGGGTAGTGGGGCAGTCAGGGTAGGGAAGACATCTAAGAGGGGTCAGCTGGAGGCAGGAAATCCTGATGGTCCTTAGGGAGTAGAAGCCAGAAAGTGGGCAATGCATCTTCTTCAGTGTCATTTTCTCTGTCATTTCTCTTCCCAAAATGATGGATATTTTGATAGGGAAAGCTTTCTTTTCTGTCTTTAGTAGTTACCAAAGGGGAGATGGTGGCCAAAGTGGTGGTGGTGGTTTGGCTTGCCTGGCCCATGACACCTTTCTCTCCTACATGACATCCCCCATTTTCTTAGAAATGAAAGGGTTGGATCTAGTTATCTCTAAGGTCCCCTCCATATCTGAACTATGGGACTCCAGTGAGTATAATATAAATAGATATGGTGGTAGTTAAGCCATGCTGGCTGGCTTCCTAGTGCCTGCATTTCCCATCCTTACAGTAATTTCTTTGGATGACAGCATTGTTTCCTGGAGGCCCTAGTTAAATGTTAGGATATTACTTAGGAAGGGTAACACATTAGTCCATTAGGGCTCATTAATGGTTTATTGTGGATTAATTGATCAGATTAGGAATTTATCACCCCACTAAGGCCCCGAGGAAATGAGACACAATATGTGTTGATATTTAAAGGGACTATAGGACTTTGGGGAAATGTCTAGAGGCACAGGTCTGCTTGGGATCCCGGATTTTGAGTTGAAAGGGACTTCAGAGGTCACCTAGTTTATTTTGCAGAGGAGGAAAGAGGCCTCGAGAAATTAGGAGACTTGCCCAACAGCAAACAGATGGGGATTAACTGGCCCAAAAAGGATGCAACTTTAGGTCCTTTGACTCAGGATCTTTGCACCTGGATGCCTCCTGTGGCTGCCCAGACTCAGCTGTTTCCAATAGAGAAAACACTAGCAGTGATGGGGAGCTGTCAACAGCTGAAGCACAACGAGAGGCGTATGTGGGTTGAGGCTTGTCCTACTGAGGAGTGAAGGCTTGAAAGTGCACCATGTTCAGTGAGCAACTGAACCAAATTGAAAAATATACTTTTTGGATGAGGTCAGCCTTTGTGTTGATGCCCGGTTTTGCTGGATGCTTGTCCACTCATCCACCAGGCCTGCCAGTTCTCCCTTTTTGGATCCTGATGCTCCCTAAGTGTCCGTCCACAATGCCAGACCTTGCTCTTGGCTGCTGCATTAGGGTCCCTGACTGCTTGCTCTCTGGTAAAAAATCACACTGATCTTGCTGCTTGCTTCTAGCCCCTGCCATGGAATCTATCATCAGGGGTGGGCCAGAGGCTTTGCAGAGGATAAGGCATTTAATCAGGAAGATTTGAGTTCAAATCCCACCCTAAATTACCAGCCTGGACCATGGGCAAGTCACTGTATTTCACTGAGAGCTTTAGTTTCCTGACGTGAAAAAGAAAAAGAGGGACAACGATACTTAGAATGCAAAGCATCATAGCCTAAGATGCCTGGAGAGATTTCAGAGGGTCCATGAACTTGGATGGGGAAAAGTAATTAAATTTACTGTCTCCTCCTACTATATATATATAAGCAAAGAAGTATTCTGAGAAGGGGTTCGTGACACATAGAAAGGGGCAGATCCTGGTCCAGTGCTTGCCTACCCCAGTGGGTGATTGTGGGGATCATGTAAGACCATCATGAGTTTCAGATTCATATGGTTTGTTCTCTCTGTCAGGTCCTGAGCCCTCAGGTGAGATAGTCTCTTCATGATTTAGACAATGGACCCAAACTTCAGTCCCTTTCGTTTGGATCTGTATACATTGCCATCACAGCCCTCTTTTGTTTGACTTCTCTTTCACAACAATCAATAATCAATCAATAAACATTAAGTGCTTACTGTTGTTGATCAAATATTCATCTAAACTGACTTCAGTGCTAATTAAAAGAGAAAGTATACACGGATTTTAAATTCTGGAAAACTTTGGATTTAGCAGATTTGGATCTGCTTTTCTGAACAGAATAGAGGAGGGGATTTGAGTACTTGATCTGCTGCTGCTGATGGGACACCCCTCTCACTTGGGATGTAGGCTGGCCTGATTGGCCCCAGGTGGGCAAAAAGCAAAATCAGCAATGGTGGTAGCCAGCTGTTCTTTAAAAAAATTATTTCTTTTAATCCCTTACCTTCCATTTTAGAACCAATTCTATGTGTTGGTTCCAAGGTAGAAGTAAGGAACTAGGCTAATGGGTATTAAGTGACTTGCCCAGGGCCTCGCAGCTAGGAAGTGCCTGAGCCAGATTTGAAGCCAGAACCTGCCATCTCTAGGCCTGCCTCTCTATCCACTGAGACTGCCTGACTGTCTTAATAGCAAGTTGTTCTTAAAAACTAGCCCCATCTAGTTAGTCAGTCTCTCTAGGCTTTGTTCCATTTCCTCTCTCTCTCCTTTGATTTATAATAAAATTGCTTGCCCAGCATCTCATCTCATCTCATCCCCATCTCTCTCCATGCCCCCTTCTCTCCCCCTTTTCAAGAGATTTCCACCTTTTTCCTCCTTCAGGAAAAGGGAAAAACAGGCTGGTTTTTCCCTCTCTTCAGGAAGTGACAGCCTCCTCGTTTACGAACATTTGCACAGACAGGTGCTAAAGACTTTCCTTCAATGAACAGAAGTGGCCCCCCACTTCCCCACTCCAGAATGTGGGCAAAGAACTGTGGAAGGAATAGGGGGAGGTTCAAAGAGTGAAGCAGGCCCCCTTGCCTTCAAAGAATCAATTAGTCAACATGAATCCATTGAGCATTTGCTATGCCAGTAGGTGCCAGGTCCAGGTGATATAAATACAGAAAAACTCCAAGGCAGGACCTGCCTTCTAGGCACTTATTGTGTGTTGGGGGAATCAGCTGTGTGTATAACGATGAAGAGAAATTAAACATGAGGCAATGGAGGAGAGACTTGAAAGGTGCTGGAGTCCACAGTATTAGCAGTTTCAATGGCTGAGCAATCCTTAGAAGGGACCGACTTTGAATGGTGATTGGGAAGCCCCCACATTAAAATCTGTAGGGAGGAACTGGTATTCCAACATATCCCTTGACTCCTAGCACTTGCATCTCCAGAAACTTCTGAAAAAAACCTTTACTTCTGACATAGTAAATTCTAAGTCAGAAGGGCAATGGCTAGGCAAACGGGGTTAAATGATTTGTCAAGGATCATGAAATGAGGACATACCAGAGGTCAGATTTGAACCTAGTTCCTCCAGATTCTAGACTTGGCATTCTATCTGCTGTGCTACTGTAAAAATGGAGATTTTGAACCCTAGACTTCAATCCCCAGAAGTCCTTGGTATTTCCCAGAATTCCCTATAATCTCACCTGAGTCCCCACGTGAGATCACAATTGGTATTTAACTGGCAGTAATGCCTCCCTCTTTCTCTTCCATTGCAATGATGTAGCAAGTGTAGCAAGTAAGCCAAGTGCGGGGATTTTGAATGGGCTAATCAGCCATGGGCATGTGGTTTTTATTTTGTGTCTTCTTTATTCCTTAATTTCTAATAATCCTCCTTAATAAACCTCATAAAATATAATATTTTTATTACTAGATACTAATTTAATTTTTACACTTCCTAACTGTCCCTTACCCCCCCCCCCTTTTTTTTTCATTTTCTTCCTCCTTCCCCAGAAACTTTAAGAGTAAATTTCTTTGGTAGGAACATTCTCTTTCCAGTTGAATTGAGATCTCTTACTCCTGGGTCTTGGTCCCCTAACTCTTGTATATTTTATTGCCCAATCTATATTGCTTCCCCAATTATTGCTTTACTTGCTTGTTTTGATAAATATGATTGCTCATTATCTATTGCTGTCTTTTGTGCAATAAGCATATGGTAGAGAGGGAAATTAAGTTGCTCAGGGTTTTGTTGTTACTGTCTACATCTGAGGCAGAATTATGTTTCTAGATTTCTACCTCACACCTACTAACCAGTGGAAGTGGCTTTCCCCAAACATCCCCAAAGAATCATCTTCATAGACTACATAAAATCTGATATGTAATAGATAGATATAATTCCAAGCCTGATAATCCTCTAGGAAACAGGAGAGTGAGTGAGTACCCAGCTGCCACCATCTTCCTACTCCCCACAAAGGTGGCAGTCCAGCTTCCCTAGGAAGTGAGTTGGAATGGTCGTGATCTCTCCATATATCAATAAATCAGTCAATAAATGTTTATTAAGTGCCTACCATATGCCAGGTACTGTGTGAAGCACTGGAGATACAAAAAGAGGCAAAAGACAGACCTTGCCCTCAAGGAACCCACAATCAAATGGAGAGGCATATCTATGCTCCGCATGATCCTAGTCTTATTTCAAATCTTAGATCTTGTATATATTTTGTATTTCCTTTTATGTTCATATTATGTACACATGTATTGTTTCCCTATTAGAACATAAACACCTTGAAGGCAAAAACCCATTTCTTTCTTTCTTCTAGAATGGCACCGTATCTGACATAACAGGCATTTGGTAAATGCTCGTTAAATCAAGTCGTCAGCCTTCTTGTCTATATAGGCACAATGACAAGGAACCCAAACACATAATGGCTTTAGCCTGAACTATCCAGATAATTGAGAAATTTAATTTTTTTTGCCCAATACCTAGATATTCATTCATCCTTCCTCTTCACATGGCATTCATTGTGTTTTCTTAGAATCTGTGAGAGTCAGAAAGATCAGAAGATAATCAACCCCCTTTCTATAGATTGAATGAAAAGGTAGCCTTAAGAAAAGACATTCACTTTCTTAAAAAAAAAAACATAGAAACTCTTAGAGTTTATACTTGTTAAGGAAGAAGGAAAGAAAACAGAGGCTCAAAAATTTTGTTGAAGTTAAAAATATGAAGTATTAAGAGGGCATCAGCCTGACGGGGGGTGGTGGTGACAACTCTTTACCAAAGGTTTGATTCTGTTCAGGGAATGGTTATAGAAATAAGAAACAAGCATGGCTTTTTCTTACATGGGAAACTGAAAAGGGCTAATATTGTATGTGGAAAAGAGGAACTCAAAGTACAAAGGGGTTCAAATTGATGCCAGAAAACCCATGAAGGGAAGGGGAAAAAAAGAGTTGCCAATTAGTGTATTTATGGGAAAAGCTAATTTTCATATGAAAAAGTGAGGAATTCTCACTTTAGAAATTGCTACTGTTACTAAGGACCTAAGTTAGTTATTTGCTGGGATTTTTTCATTCTCCTAAGGAAAAAGGTACCACTCTCCTCTTCCCTTTTGTATGCCTTGCCTGAATTCCAGGTCCCCTTTTCCCTCCCTATCTTCACTTTCTTTCTCTCTTTCCCCACCTCTCTCCCTCTCTTTTCTCTCAGTCTTTTCACCTTCTCTTTCTTTCTTCTTAGATCTCTGTCTATCTCTTTTTTCCTCTTACCTTTCTTTTTGCTCTTCTGGGCTTCTGTCTCCTTTTCTTTTTTGTCTATTTGTCTTCTCTTTCTCTCCTTTCTTTTTCTTTCTTCTTTCTCTGTCTTCCTTTCTCTACAGTCTTGCTGCCTTGTTTCTCCCCTTTCTTTTTCTCTTCTCCTATGTCTATCTCTCCTATCTATCTTTATCTCCTTTTTTCTCCTCTCTGCTTCCCCTTTCCTACCCCCCCCCTTCCCAGCCCCCAACTGTGCTCTTCAAATGTTAGAGTCCAAAAAGTGCTCTGCAGCTGTGCATTCTGAGGGAGGAAAATCCCCAGCTATTTGTAACATAAAATCATAGACTCAGAGGGTTTGAAGAGAAACTTGAGACTCATCTCATCTATTCCCCTGTCTGCTGACTGGATCACACCTAAATCTATCCAGAATAATGAGACTCTATTGGATTTTTAAAGAATTCCAGAGAGGAGAGCTCGCAACCTCCCTTGATAACCTCTTCCAATGTCTGATATCCTTCATTGTCAGAAATTATTTTCTAGCCTAAATCACTCACGGAGAGACTGAAGCTCATTTCCTTTTGTTTCTTCCTCATTGGAGACAGAGAACAGCTGGTCTCCATACTCTGTGGAATAATCCTTAAAATTTGAAGAGCATTATTAAGTTGCCTTTGAGCCTTATCTTCTTCAGGCTAAATAATCCTGGTTCCTTTAGCCTTCCCTCAGAGGTCCTATTTTCCAACCCCTTAAATGTCTTTGTGGCTCTCCTCTGATCCCTGCAAGGTTTCTGAGGTGGTGTTCCATTTTGAACTAAATATTATAAGGGGGAAAAGGTATTTAGAAGACCTGAACTCAGGGACTGGCAGCAGGTTAGGAAATATCAGTTCCTCTTTTCAAACCTTGCAAGGAAAGACACTGTTTTCACTCACAAAGTGGGCTCCCAACCTCCCTGATTCTTTTTCAGTTAGGTTATGTATGAGGTTTGGGAACGAGTGGAGAGCCCATTAAGAGAGCTGGAGAATCCTTGAATGGAACAGTGCAGAAGCACAGAAAGTCTGGGTTCAAATGCTGACTTTGCCACCTACTCCCAGTATGACCTATTTCCCTGGACCTCAGTTTCCTTACATGTAAAATGAAAGATTGCATTAGATGGCCTTTTAAGGTTTTGGCTGGCTCTAAATGCATGATCCTTCAATGTACCAGTTGCCCACATCTGAGCACTGCACCTGAGAACATACTTCCCTGCTGCCCCTTGGCTTGTCCCATTAGCCTTCTGGGTCTCCTGACCTGATTTAGACAGAACATATATTCCAGACTTGGCTGATGGAATAAAAAGCAGAGAGTCAAGTTGGAAAGGAATTTACAAGTCATCTGGTCTAACCTGTTACCCAATTCAGGGTCCCTTTGTCCTCCTACTCCCATCTCTGGCCCTGCTTTGGTTAAAATATTCTTGTGAACCTTTGCTTAAATACTCTCACTTATGGAGCTGTCTATTATTGTTATTACTATTTAATGGGCATGAGGGGAACAGGTTGAATGTCAGAAATATCCCCTTCAATTCTCTTGGTTATTTCTTTGACTTTGGATATAATTTAGTACACCACCTTCATTTTGCAAATGGGGAAACTGAGGCCCTGAAAAATAAGGCAACTCACTTAAGATCATACAGATAGAAAATAAGGGAGCCACGACTGAGCCCATGTCCACACTATAGATCTGGTATTACTTCCATATGACATCAGACTTTTGGAGCATTTGTCTCTTTTTCTGGCAATGGTAGTTCTAATACATATTAAGACGATGTGATTTCAGTCCCTTGAACATAAGAAGAGTTTTTCCCCTCTCTGACATTTTTATTTATTTCATTAAATGTTGTCCAATTACATGTAAATTTTTTAATTCATTTAAAAAAAATTGAGTTCTAGATTTTCTTCCTCTCTCACTCAACCTCCTCCTTGAGAAGACAGTTTGACATAATTATACATGTGAAATCATACAAAGTATACTTCCATATTGGCAATACAACAAGAATTTAATAATTCATCGTTGGATTGTGTTGTTTAATAGGCAGCTCTTTGGTTCTTCGGGCCTGAGAATCCTCCCACCCCCAAATATCCTCAGATTTGAGAGTAACCCCAATTGTGTGATACAAGAGAAATTGAAATGTAAATGGAGGAGTTTAAAAACAATATACATTCAGGGGAAGCTGGGTGGCTCAGTGAATTGAGTGCCAGGTCTAGAGAGGGGAGGTCTTGGGTTCAAATGTGACCTCAGACACTTCCTGGCTGTGTGACCCTGGGCAAGTCACTTAACTCCCATTGCCTAGTACTAACCATTCTTCTGTCTTGGAACTAATACACAGTACTGATTCTAAGATGGAAGGCAAGGTTTAAAACCACCACCACCACCACCACCACCACCACCACCAAAACAATATACATTTTTTTTTTAATGAAAAGGACAATTGCCAGAAAGTCTTGACTGGAGTGGAAGGAGACTGGTGAATAAGGATGACAGATCTCATGTAATTGAGAAGAGATTAATATGGAGGCATTAAAAATGGTCTAGAGCAGGGGTTTTTATTCTTTGGGGGGAGATCATGGATCCCTCTAGCAGTCTGGTGAAACCAATGAACTCCTTTGCAGAATATTGTTTTGAAAGGCACACCATAAAATACAAAGGAAACCATATGTTGAAATATGGTTATCAAAATGTAAAAAAAAAACATATTCATGGGTCCCAGGTAAAGAATGTCTAGTTTGGAGAAAAAACAGCAGAGATAGGCAGAATAAAGAAGACACTGTTTGGGTGAAAAGAGACCATTCTTCAGGGTGGGAAAGAGCTGATCAAGGCTTCAAGGAGCAGTCATTAGGGAAGGCTTGAAAAGTGCAGAGCAGGAAAGAAGCAGGGGGCAGCTCATTGGAGCTGAATGGAGGTCTGTGTACCCAGGAAAGAAGGAAACGAGTTCAGGGGAATTTCTATGAGTGAAGGACCAACTGAAGTATTATTGCTTGGGATGTCAGGGGGCGCTTTGGAATGCAATCCAACCTGAACACGAGTGTAAAGCGGGGAGAGCCTAGACAGAAGGGATTTTCTTTTCCAGTGAGCAGAAGAGCTAAGAAAGATGGCTTTATTTAGGCTGGGAGCTGGAGCAAAAGTGGGTCTAGAAGGTGAAAGTGGAGATCCTTTGTTGAGAGCCTGATTAGTGCGTGGTTCAATTGCATGAAGCACATTTAATGAATAAGGTAGATCTAACATTTACCAAACCCTATAGCTAAAGAGAGACGGTAAAGTCATGTGATTAATTTTTCAACAAATTTCATTTTCAACAAACAGTCATTTGGATGTCCCCTTCAAGGGAGTCCTTCTCGGGGGAGGATGCTCTTATTAGTGCTGTGATGCAAACCTTCTTGGAAAGTCTGTTTTTGTATTTATCTATGGCCAATCTTTTGTGGACATTTAATGGCTATGAATGTCTTTAAATTTTGGATTTTGATCTTTAAAGTTTTTAAGGTATGAAATTTTATTTTTATTTCTCCCCAATTACTTGTTAAAACAGCTTCCAACATTTTTCAAAGAATAGTATATCTCGAATTCTCTGCCTTCCGTCCCCATCAACCTCCCTATTCCCCTGGAGATGGACGGTAAGCAATCTCATATAGATTTTACTTGTGAAATCATGGAGAAAAAATTTTTTTTTAAAGGATTGAGTCTCCCCATCTTGCCTAAGCTGGAAGTGCAAGGACTACTCACAGACCAGATTCCCCTGCACTGGCACTGGAAGCTTTGACCTGTTTTGTTTCCAATGTGGGCAGAACCCCTCCTGGGGCAACCTGGTTCGCCCTCCCTCCTCTTCATCATAATGCTAAACTTAATGTGGATGTCTGATCAACACAGTCCAATGTAGTTCAGAAGTGCCTAGCCTAAGAGATCCACCAGCAGAGATTACAGATCCTCTGGCCACCATGCCTGGCTGACTTTTAAAAACACAACCACCAGAATCCACTTTTTTTCTACATCTCTCAGGTAGATCAGTCAATAGTGTTGACTTTGAAGTCAGGAAGATCTGAGTTCAAGTCTCACCTTTGCATATACTGATCTTGGGTGACTGAACCTCCCAGTACCCCCAAGCAATGCTTTATGAAGCCCTTACATGAGCATTCAAGGTTTTCTATGCTCTTACTCAAAGCTCTCTCTCCAGCCTCATTTCATACTTCCCTGTATTACATCTTGACTAGACAATGAACTAGCTGCTAATTTCTTTCTCTCTTTTTCTACCTTCCATGGGCAGGCTGTCCCTTATTCCTGGAACAAACTCTTTTCATAAAGCTATCTGTTGAAATCTTATTTCCTTCAAGAGTCAACCCAGACCTCTCCATTAAGCCATCCTTGATCTTCTTAGCTAGATATGACCTCTCCCTGAGTCACTCATCTGTCTCCCATGAACCTCTCCTAAGAACTTAGTCACATTCTATCTTGAATTAATGTTCTTTGTGTAAATGTTTTAACTGGCTATAAGATCATAGATTTAAAGCTGGAAGAGATGTTAGAGATCATTTTGTTCATCCTTCTCATTTTACAAGTGAGGAACTGAGACAAAGATATGTGACTTATCCAAGGTCATAAAATTAGTAAGTGACAGCACACAGATTTGCACCAAGGGCTTCCGATTCCAAATCCTACACCTCTTCCACTATATAAGGGCAAAGGGATGTTATTTATTTCATTTTTAGCTATGTTTTATTATTTAAATTTATTTGATTGTTATACTAAAATACCGAGTTAACTCCATCCTACCCTCCCTCTATTAGAGAAGGCATCATTTGACAAAAAAGATATATGTATATATATATGAAACTATGTCTTATTTCTATTTATCATTCTATTGAACATAAACAAGTCATTTTTCAAGTAATATTTTTGTTGCAGTATATAACATTATCTTGCTTCTGCTTGTTTCACTCTTCATAAATTCATTTAGGTCTCTTTTTTTAAAAATTAACCTGCTTGTCATTCTTTATGTCACAACAATATTCCATCACAATCATATGATTTGCCTTGTTTGCTATTCCCCAAATGATGGGTATTCCTTCAATTTTCAGTTCCTTGCCACCACAAAGAGAGCTGCTAGAAATATTTTAGAACACACAGGTTCCATTCCTTTCCCCTGATCATCTTAGGAAATAAACCTAATAGTGGGATTGCTGGGTCAAAAGGTATATTCAGTTTTATAACTCTTTGGGTGTAATTCCAGATTGCTCTCCAAAACGGTCGACTCCCTCTAACATTTGCCATTTTGCCCTTTTATTATTTTAGTCAATCTGATAGGTGTGATGTCTCAAAGTTGTTTTGGTTTTCATTTCTGTAATTAATAATGATTTAGAACAATTTTTCATATAGTTATATATCTTTGATTTCTTCATCCCCTTAAAGTCTATTCATATCCTTTGACCATTTATCAGTTGGGGAATGCCTTTATGTTCTTATAAATTTGACAAAATTCTCTGTATTTTAGATATGAGACAGAGCTCTCTCTGAGAAACTGTTCTTAAAATTTTTCTCCCAACTACCTGCAAGAGATCCCAACAGGAAAACTTATAGGGATGACATTAAAAAACATTATATCCTCATTGCTTAGTTAGTGTTCTACACAAAAATTCTTACTAAAAATTTTAAAGCTAAATTGGAAATAATCCTTTTTTGTATTGAAAATGCTTGCTTTTGACATGACTTCATTCCCGTAAGCTGATGCTGACATGTCACATTTCCCTTGAATACATTTTGAAATTGATTCTTTGTTAAAAATAGCCATCACTCTTTTTTTTTTTTATGTCAGCCGCAAACTTTTATTCACTGCAGCTGCTAGCTTGAGAATGTTTGGTCCCTGTCTTCCACAAAACATTCAAAGAAATGAATCTCATTACTTTTAGTTACACCTACGACTTGTACCTAGAGATTTCCTCACTGTTGTAAAACTTTCTTTACTTTAAAAGACTGAACATAGTATAATGAAGAATTCCTGGTGAGAATAAAAAGAGGGAAAGACCAGGGTCCCAAAGACTGAGTCTTCCAAGGATTCTTTATGTCACAACAGTGACATATCCCTTTTACTTTGGTGGCCAAAGGAAATGAACTGGGGAGGGAGGCTATAGAGATGGGGGACAGACTGCCAGGGAGGCCCTTGCTTCACCAAACTTTTCTTACCCAGGCCCTCTACTGGGGATTGGCAGGGAAGAGAGAGAGAAGACTATATAGCACTGGTCAGCAGAAAGTGGTTTCTAAGACATGGGATCATGATGCATGAACTTGTAGTCATGGTAACCAACCAGAGGTATATCAGGTTCCTCCCAGAAGACTCTTGATCTATTACATAATATTTCTTTCCTCCATGGATTTACTTTCCTGTGTAAGTATAACACTGGTGTGGATTCAATTTAAGACTCTCCATTTGCTTGTATTTGTAACCTTCCCCTGCTTTCACACATTTAGCGAGGGCTGGTGACCTTTCCATATTCTAAGTTCCTGCTGTTTTCTGTAATCATTAACAAATGGAATGCTCATCTCTAAGTGATCCACATCAATGTTTGGTCAGAAACACGAGCGGATTTGAAGGCAATGTTTTGTTTCCATGTTTCTATCCCAAGTGTCTAGTGGAGTGTCTTGCACATAGTAATGCCTTACAAATCTTCCTTAAGTTCTTGAATTAATTTAAAGAACTTCTTTGGGTCCATAATTTTCTTTCCTATTTCGTCAAGATTTTTGTAAAAATTAGAATAGTTAACAAGCTTCAAGCATTTTGATTTGCTTCATCTCTTTTTCTTTCCCTTGTTGAATGATTGGATTGTAAGCCCCTGGAGGGCAGAGACTATTTCCTTTGGATCTGTGGAGCTCCCCTCGTGATTAGTAATAATAAAACAAATGGACACATAACTCTTTAAAATTTGAAAAGCACTTGGCATACCTCATTTAAGCCCCACAAGGATACTGTTGAGGGAGTGTTACAAACCACCCCCACTCTACGAAGAGGAAATTGAAGTTCAAAGAGGTACACTGACTTGCTCTTGGTCACACAGCTAGTAAGTGTCAGAGATGGTATTTGAAGGCAGCTCTTTCTGATTCCAAGATCAGTAACTAGTTTACTCTTTCTAGCTCAGTGCTTTGATGTTTCAATGTTTTCAATCTTATTGAGATAGGTAAACTCTTTAATGGTATAGCCCACAACTCTTCCATGCCTTCTTATCTCATGTTTTCATTGTCCTCCCTCTCTATTAAGTTCTTCATAGACTAGAATGGCTACCATTTATTTAGTTAGCGATGTAATATTTACAAAATGCCTTACATGAAGTCCTTTGTTTCTCATGAGATAACCAGGATTTCTTAACCTAAAAACACATATATGGGTCTATGGAAAGATTTCAGGGGCTCTGTAAACTTGGACGGGGGAAAAATGTGCCTTCATTTCCAATAACTTTTGGCTTCCTTTGTCATCCTTTATATTTTATATTGTCCATTCAAATATTATTCTGAGAAAGGGTTCATAGGCTTCACTAGTTTGCCAAGGGGATCCATAACACAATAGAAGGTTAAGAACCCCTTTCCTACCCTTTTATTAGCCTCATTTTACAGGTGATGAAATTGAGACTCTAAAATCAAGTGACTTGTCCATGGCCATATAGTTTGTAAGCATCAGAGCTAGGACTCACATCTGAGTTCTCTTGATTCCAAATCCAGGGCTCTTTCCAATATATTCTATTGCTTCTAAATCTGGGGGCCTTTTTAAAAGTCCTCATCCTCCTTGACTTTTCTTTAACTTTCAGCTCTTTTAACTTTTAATTTTTGTGACACTCCCTCCCCCTCTTCCCATATATCCTCTTCTGCTTTAGTTTTTTTGACACTGTACTTAGTTCTTTTGATATCTATATCTCTATCCCTTCTTAGTTTTTTTTTTAAAGTTTGCTCATAATTGACTCCCACATGATACATATGGTTGTCCCCCTAGATTCTGCTTTGGAATCCCTTTTCTTCCCTCTATACCATCTTCTTTGGTGATCTATTCTGTTCCTAGGATTCTAACCACTGTACACCTAACTTTAAAGAAACAGATAGCTGGATTTACTGATGGACCAGGAATCAAGATGACTTGAATTCTACCTCAGACACTGACTGTTGTGCCACTGGGTAATTTAACTTAATTTCTAAGTTTCAGGACTGGAAAATGCCAAATAACCCAATTTTCAGAACATTGGAGGAGGGAGAGTTTATAAACTTCAGTTAGATTTTTATTCAAATTTTAGAATTTTAAGGGATAATTATTGACCATCCTGAGAAAGAAGCAGTGTTGCCATAGAACCAGAGTCCATGCTCACCCAGAATAGGTCATGCCAGAATGGATTCCTTTTCATTTTTTTTTTGAAGTGGTTATAAAATTGGTTAGTCAAGGGGATACTTTAGAAATAGTTTACAGAGATTTCAAGAAAGCAATTGACTAACTCTTTCAATCAATCAACATTTATTAAGCATTTACTATGTGCCAGTCACTGTTTTGGGCATACAAAAAGAGGCAATTATATACAAAGAAAGCTATATTCAGGAGAAATAGGAAATAATTAACAGATGGAAGACAATGGAATTAAGGGGGCTGGGGAAAGTTTCCAGTAGACTGTGGGATTTTAGTTGGACCTTAAAGGAAGCCAGCCAGGGAGGTCAAGAGTCAGAGTGGAAGTGGGAAAGCATTCCAGGCAAGAGGGACAATGAGAGAGAATGCCTGGAGAGTTTTGCTTGTGAAATGGAGACCAAAGTCACTAGATCAAAGGGTTCATGTCTCAGAGTAAGGTGTAAGGTTGGAAAGGTAGGAGGGAACTAGGTCATGAAGGACTTCGAATGCCAAACAGAGTTTTATACCTGTTTCTGGAGGCAATGGGAAGGCACTGGAGTTTATTGATCAGAGGGGTAAAATGATAAGACCCGTGTTTTAGAAAAATTACTGGCTAAATGGAGGACAGATGGAGTGAGGAGAGAGTTGAGAGAGGCAGAGATACCCATCATCAGGCTATTGCAATAATCAAGGCATGGCCTACACTAGAGTGGGTGGAAGATGCTGCCTAGACAAATAGCAATATCTTGCCTAGATTTCAATAAAGCAGTTGAGCAATTTTTGCATTCCATTTTTTTTTTTACAAGATGGAAAGATCTTGGCTAGACAATAGTACACTTAGGTGGACTTGAAACTGACCCAATGACTAGACTGGAAGAATAGTATTTATTGAGTTGATGGTAACCTTAGGGATGTGTCTCACATTTTTGCCCCCCTCTCCCTCCATTTAAAATTTTAATCAGTGACTTGCCTACGGGCACACTTATCAAATCTGTGGATGATGCAAACTAAGAGGCTAATAAATAAATAATAATAAATAAGAGGACATACTGGATAGAAAAAAAAGAATCCAATATGTTGGGTAGGAACTAATAAGATGAAATAAAATAAGGATCAGTATTGTCTTATAATTGATTTTTTTTAGTTTTTTTTTAAAATAATATTTTATTTGATCATTTCCAAGCATTATTCATTAAAGACAAAGACCATTTTCTTTTCCTCCCCCCACCCCCTATTGCCGATGCGTGATTCCACTGGGTATCACATGTGTTCTTGATTCAAACCCATTGCCATGTTGTTAGTATTTGCATTAGAGTGTTCGTTTAGAGTCTCTCCTCTGTCATGTCCCCTCAACTGCTGTAGTCAGGCAGTTGCTTTTCCTCGGTGTTTCTACTCCCACAGTTTGTCCTCTGCTTATGGATAGTGTTTTTCTCCTAGATCCCTGCAGATTGTTCAGGGACATTACACTGCCTCTAATGGAGAAGTCCATTACACCACAGTGTATCAGTCTCTGTGTATAATGTTCTCCTGGTTCTGCTCCTCTCGTTCTGCATCACTTCCTGGAGGTCATTCCAGTCTTCATGGAATTCCTCCACTTTATTATTCCTTTTAGCACAATAGTATTCCATCACCAACATATACCACAATTTGTTCATCCATTTCCCAATTGATGGGCATCCCCTCGTTTTCCAATTTTTGGCCACCACAAAGAGGGCAGCTATGAATATTCTTGTACAAGTCTTTTTCCTTATTATCTCTTTGGGGTACAAACCCAACAGTGCTATGGCTGGATCAAAGGGTAGACATTCTTTTATCGCCCTTTGGGCATAGTTCCAAATTGCCCTCCAGAATGGTTGGATCAGTTCACAACTCCACCAGCAATGAATTAATGTCCCTACTTTGCCACATCCCCTCCAGCTTTCATTACTTTCCATAGCTGTCATGTTAGCCAATCTGCTAGGTGTGAGGTGATACCTCAGAGTTGTTTTGATTTGCATCTCTCTGATTATAAGAGATTTAGAACACTTCTTCATGTGCTTATTAATAGTTTTGATTTCTTTATCTGAAAACTGCCTATCCATGTCCCTTGCCCATTTATCAATTGGAGAATGGCTTGATTTTTTGTACAATTGATTTAGCTCTTTAGAAATTTTCCCCAATTTGTTGTTTCCCTTCTGATTTTAGTTACATTGGTTTTGTTTGTACAAAATCTTTTTAATTTGATGTAGTTGAAATTATTTAGTTTACATTTTGTGATTCTTTCTATGTCTTGCTTGGTTTTAAAGTCTTTCCCCTCCCAAAGGTCTGACATGTATACTATTCTGTGTTTACCCAATTTACTTATGGTTTCCTTCTTTATGTTTAAGTCATTCACCCATTTTGAATTTATCTTGGTGTAGGGTGTGAGGTGTTGATCAATTCCTAATCTCTCCCACACTGTCTTCCAATTTTCCCAGCAGTTTTTATCAAATAGTGGATTTTTGTCCCAAAAGCTGGGATCTTTGGGTTTGTCATATACTGTCTTGCTGAGGTTGCTTGCCCCCAGTCTATTCCACTGATCTTCCTTTCTGTCTCTTAGCCAGTACCAAATTGTTTTGATGACTGCTGCTTTGTAATATAGTTTGAGGTCTGGGACTGCAAGGCCCCCATCATTTGTGTTTTTTTTTTCATTATTTCCCTGGATATCCTTGATCCTTTGTTATTCCAAATGAACTTTGTTATGTTTTTTTCTAAATCAGTAAAGAAATTTTTTGGGAATTCAATGGGTATGGCACTAAATAGATAAATAAGTTTGGGTAGGATGGTCATTTTTATTATATTGGTATAATTGGATTTTTAAAAGTCAGCCTGGGGAAATGGGACTGGATTATCATTCATCTGAGAAAGATTTTAAGAAGCTCCAAGATCAATACAAATCAATGAACTGACTAATCAACAGGGCTTTGTGGTATCCAAAACAAGTTGATGTGATTTTAAGTTGCATTGAGAAATATAACGTTCAGGACTAAGGAGTTTGATAGTACTGATGTATTCTATCCCAGCCAGACCAAATCCAGAGTCCTCTGTCAGGTTCTAGGTTCTCTACTTTATGAAGGACATTGATAAGTTATAGAGCATTATGAGCAAACAGGAAGCTGAATGGTCCTGGGATCACTCCCTAGGAGGATGGTGATGTTTAACCCAGAGAAGATAAAACTTAGGCAGAAGTGGGGAGCCCAGTATTCAAGGATTTGAAGGGCTGTTATGTGAAAATAGGATTAGACTGGTCATGGCCAGAACTCTGGATAATGGGTGGAAATTACAGAGAAGCAGATTTTGCCTCAATCTAAGGGAAAAATTCCTAGTAATTAGAGCCATCTAAATATGGAATGGGTTGCCATGGGAAGTAGCAGATAGAGGTCTTCAAGCAAAGGCTGGATGAGCACTTGTCTGATATGTCCCAAAGGAGTTTATTGTACAGATATGGGCTGGACTAATTGGTCCCCAAGGTCCCTTCCAACTCAGAGATTCTGTAATTCTTGATAGGACCTGTCATTTTATTACAGAGGATATGATTTGCTGTACATAAAGCCATCTTGTTTGTTTTTTTTAGGCTTTTCTGCTCTTATGGGTGACTGAATATAAGTTGTTTAATAGCGTTCTACAGGTAAAATACCATTACAACAAAAATCTTTATAGAACAAACCATTTCCAAATTATAGCAGATGGTTTCCTTCTTTCATGCAATATTAAACATAACAAAATGGAAGAAAAACAGAATAATTTGGACATTACCTTGGGGCTTGATTTAATGAAACATGATCAGCAATAATGGCTTTCTAGGTATTAATATTTGACCTCAGATCCAATCTTAGACACTAACTGTGATCCTGGATAATTAACCTCTGTTTGCTTGAGTTTCCTTAACTGTAAAATGGGGATAACAACATATACCTCAAAGGATTATTGTGGTGATCAAATGAAATGATATTTGTCAAGCTCCTAGCACAGTGTCTCATATGTAGTAGGTGTTAGATGCAAACATTTGTTTCCTTCTCCTACTATTAAGCAGGTTGATCTTTTACATGACCAAGTTTATTACTTTTGCCACTTTTCAAGAGTGCTATATAGCATTTGCCTTTTCATATTTACTAAATATGACACTCCTTAATATATGTGGTATCCTCTCACTCATGTAGGAATTGTTTTTGTTTCTTTCTTCCTGGATTTTATTTTCTGAATCTTTCTGACATTTTATCCATTGTACACCAACAAGAAATAGCCTCCAATTTATCTATAATTTGGCATTGCTCAAGAGCTAAGAAAAGTTCGATTCATAGCTTGAAAAGTAATATGCTGATTCCTACTGACACACTCCTATAGGTTCCATTTCTTTGAGAATCAATCCCTTTGATGGGTACGTGATCTCATGGGTTTGGGCATTCTCTCTTAGTGTAGATTGACTTCAGATACTTCCTACCTGTGTGACCCCTGGGCAAGTCATTTAACCCTTACGGCATAGCCCTCACTACTCTTTTGCATTAGAACCAAAACACAGTATTGATTCTAAGACAGAAAAGTTAAAAAAAAATAGAGGGGCATCTGGCTAGATGACTATTTAAAAAAAAAAACCCTTGTCTATTTTAGAATTGATACTAGGTGATATATACACATACACACACATAGAAATTTATATTTATGTATATGTATATACACACATATGTATACATGAGCATATGCACAAATGTGTATATATAAAATTTCCCAATTACATGTACAATTTTAAACATTTATTAAAAAAATTGAATTCCAAATTGTCTATCTCCCTGCCTTCTTCCTCCCTTCATTGAGAGGCTAGCAATTTGATACAGTCTATACATGTGCAGTTATGTAAAATATATTCCCATATTAGCCATGTTATGAAAGAAAACACAGACAAAAAAAATAAAATAAAAAATAGCCTCTGCATTCAGCCTCCATCAGTTCTTTCTCGGCAAGTGGATAGCACTATTCATCACGATGATCATGGATCTTGTTGAGAATCGCTCAATATTGCCATTGCTGTGTGTGATGCTCTCCCTGTTCTTCTCACTTCACTTTGCATCAGTCCAGGTAAGTCATTCCAGGGTTTTCTGAAAGCATTGGGCTTGCCATTGTTAAAGTCACAATAGTATTCCTGAGTGATGCTTCTCTTGATGACTTGGATCTACCACCACAAAGTCAGTGTTTTGTGCAGTTTCCTCTCCTGTCACTTATGACTATATCCACTGTTACTGTGTCTATTCTTGTTGGGTGCCTCTATGTAGCGATTGTTTAATAAACCATGTCACAATGAAACGAGTAGGACCAGGAGAATAATGTTCACAGTGACAACAATATTGCAGGATGGTCAATTGTGAATGACTTACCTATTCTCAGCAAGGCAAAGATTCAACATGACTCCAAGGGACCGCGATGAAAAATGCTTTCCACCACCATAGAAGGAACCGATGGCATCTGACTGCAGATCAAAGTACACCATTTTTCACTTTATTCCCTTCACTAGTTTCTTCTTGTATGTGCAATATGTGTCTTGTTTCACAAGATGATAAACATGGAAATATGTATTGCATGGCAGCACATGTATAAACTGTATCAGATTACTTGCTGTCTCGAGGAGGGAGAAGGGAGGGAGGAAGACAGAATTTGGATCACAAAATGTTAGAAAACACATATTTAAAAATGTTTCTCTATGTACCAATATCCTGCTACCTTTCATACAACTCATGTGACCCTTGGTATCATCCATTCTTCACTGCTTTCCTCAGTTGTAAAATGAGGGAATGGGAATAGGGTTAGGGTTATGGGTTTGATTTTTGTTATCATTTTAAACTCCATGTTTCAAGTTCCTCAATTGTAAAATGAGGATTGCATTAGGATTTTAGATTTAGAGACTGAAAGGAAGTCTAGAGGACATTCTGTCCAATTCTGAGGTTTAGAGAGGTAGTGACTTGCCCGAGTTTACAAAGTAGTAAGGAGCAGACGCAGCATTTAAACCCAAGTCCTGGGCATCTAAGTGGCTCAGTGGATGGTGGAACTGGAGTCAGGAAGACTCATCTTCTTGAGTTCAAATCCAATTTCAGATACTTCCTACCTGTGTGACTCTGAGCAAGTCACTTAGCTCTGTTTGCCTGTTTCCTTATCTGTAAAATGAGGTGTTATATTTTAAAATTAATATCCAGTACTCCAAGTATTATATTTATAAGATTTAATATATAAATATATTTATATACATCATATATAAAATAAACATAAATAAAAATTTAAATATATAAAAATTTAAAATATAAATTATATATTTAATATATGTTAATAATAACTAAAATTTAAAAAAGCAAGAGTAAAAAGGGAGCTAACTCAAGCCACATTTGGGGAGAAGAGAGTGAGAGGGAGGAGTTACCAAAACTTATATTCAAATGTGACCAGCAAGGAGGTGGAAAAGGGAAAGGGATGCTGGGAGATGAAAAAGAATTCTGGGAGATGGAGTCCAAAGGTAAAAGGATTTTTTTTCTAATTAGACCGTTGGAGAAGGAAATGGCAAACCACTCCATGATCTCTACCAAGAAAACCCCAAATCAGATGGTGAAGAGTCAGACACCACTGGACGATAACAGCTTGATTCTAAAGTGAGAAATCTTTCCAGTGTAGCTCTTGATAATCCTTAGAGTCTCCTCTAAATCTTATCATCCCAGGATGACCACACCTATCCAGCATGTGATCAGAGGAGCCTGGTTAGCTGGATCTATCTTGGAAGAACTCTCCTCATAAAAGCTGCAGACCTCTCTGTTAACAGAATATCTGAGATGACTGAAGATCTATCTATTCCTGATGTGGCAGAGGATAGACTTTTGGTATATTGACTAATTTCTATTTTGTAAAAGATGGTTGTGTTGTGACTTTCACACAGGAGTCATCCTTAATCTCAGGGTTTTAAAAGCAAGTAGCTGGAGCTAGATAGATGACTCAGGATACAGAGTGCTGGCTCTGGAGGTAGAGGACCTGAGTTCAAATCTCCTTTCAGACATTTGCTAACGGTGTGACCCTTTCAGTTTAACAAAAACACTTGTGATTAAAAAAGGGGGGAGGGGGTCAGAAATAAAATGAGGCAGTTCAAACGTGTGCACGTAAAAATCTTAATTTTCCCAGCTGTATGTGTAGGTATTGAACTCTTGTAAGCAATCATGGGGCCACTTGTTCTTTAAGTGACAGCGCCTGTCTGAAAAGCATCCCTTTGAACCCCAGTGTGACAGGCAGCCAGTGTTAAACTTGCCTGGGTTTAGGGCTGACCAGGTCGGACTGCTGGCTGGCTCTCAGGTTCACTTAGCTTGTCCTGAAGTAGCTCTATGAGCAGGGCCACAGGTAAAGGACTGGTCCATCATCCTGGTAGGAACAGCAAGTGAGTCCTCTGCTAAAAAGGCAAGAAAAAGAAAAAGACGTGAACACCGAGGCCGCAAAGATACCTATGCAGAGAGGCAAATGCATAACCCAGATGCCCTGACTCTAGTGACTGTTTGTTTCTCTGATTGGTGTGCTTAATAAAGTTGGCATTTTAATAGCCCCCATAAGCTTGGAGTTAACACTTCATTGAGGTGAATGGGGGGCTTGTGGGTGGTACAGCTCTGGAGTTTGCTGGGGCCATTGTTTACCCTGAGACTGTTTTCTGCAAGGCTGAACTAATACAAAGGCCATCCTTTCACCATGGAAAGTGTTGGGGACTTAATTAAAGAAATGGGATGCAAGACTTTGGCAAAGACAGGGAAAAAAGAGAAAGGGGGAGGGAGCTGAGATCTGGAAATCACATTATTTTAAAACTGTTTTCCTGGGAGACTTCCTGCATTGATTATGGAAGCCTTTTCTCAGGATGTTTAATTTTTTCCTTTCTTCCTCCCTCCTTCCCTCCCTCCCTTCCTTCCTTCCTTCTTCCTTCCTTCCTTTCTCTCTTTCTCTGTTGCTTTCTTTTTCTCTCTCTTTCTCTGTTTCTTTCTTTGTTTCCTTCCTCCCTTCCTTCTTCTTTGTTTCTCTCTTTCTCTCTCTCTTTCTCTCTCTGTTGCTTTCTTTGTTTCCTTCCTCCTTGCTTCCTTGCTTCCTTCCTTGCTTCCTTGCTTCCTTGCTTCCTTGCTTCCTTGCTTCCTTCCTTCCTTGCTTCCTTGCTTCCTTGCTTCCTTGCTTCCTTGCTTCCTTGCTTCCTTGCTTCCTTGCTTCCTTGCTTCCTTCCTTCCTTCCTTCCTTCCTTCCTTCCTTCCTTCCTTCCTTCCTTCCTTCCTTCCTTCCTTCCTTCCTTCCTTCCTTCCTTCCTTCCTTCCTTCCTTCCTTCCTTCCTTCCTTCCTTCCTTTTTCTGCTATTATCTAACACCCACTGAAATTATGCTAGGTGCTGCAGAACACAAAGGGAGACCTGGAACTTAGCCAGGGAACTGGCAATCCAGAGAAGTCGGACATAATTAAGCCATCAAAGGGCCCAGACAGATATAGAAGTAACATCAACTCACCATCCATAACCAAGAGAATACGCAGTTTGACTTGACAAAGTGAAGCAGTTACCAAATAATTTGGACAAAAAGAAATATTTGCTATTGATGGGAGCCAGGCATGGTAATCTGACTCCTGTAATCTGCTCCCATGTTTACTAATGATTTTCTGGGTGGCTTAGACAAGTTATTCAAACCCCTTAAACTTCTACTTACTAATTTACAGAATGGAACAGATGCTGCAATTCTCTGAAAAGTCCTTCCATATACTTTTAAGGAAATGAAAAGGATTATTTCTACATAAATGATTGATTGCCATCAGAGCAAGCTTGGGGATACACACACACACACACACACACACGCACACACGCACACACATACAAATATATGTATATATATTTAAAATACACACAAAAAGCAACAATTAAGAGCCCCCACACAAGGTTTGAAAATAGCTTAAAAGGAGGGATTTTAGCTGATATTGTGGGCAGTGTTTTGAATTTGTTAGTTTGCAAGGCCTGGATTCAAATCCTGTTTCTGATATTTTATCTCTATGTGAACATGGGCAAGCCACTTTGATTTTGTGATCCTTTGTTTTCTCAAATGTAAAATAGAGGTGAAAATGCCCATCATGTCTACCTCACAGGATTGTGTTAGGGCTCAGATGAAAAAAGTACATAAAATACTTTGCAAACTTTAAAGCAGATATAAGTATTAGTTCTTATTACTTACAAAGCACTTTCACATATGTGATTTCATTTGTTTGTCACAACAGCCCTGTGATATAGGCGGCGATTCCCCTCTCTAGGCAGCTTGATGTTACTGTGGAGAGAGCAGTGTGTTCAAAGTCGGAAAGGCTTGAGTTCTGGCATTAGACACTTACTAACCTTGTGATCCTAGACAAGCCACTTAACCTCTCTGCCTCAGTTTCCTCATATGAAAAGTAGATATAATAATAGTGGAGTATAAGGGCTGCTAAGGAAAGACTAGTACCTTTGGTGTGAGGGCTTGCTGAGTCTCTTTTCAGGGTTGCTCTCCTTTTTTTGGTATCTATCTGCCACCCAGCTTTTAATCCATGGCTTCAAGAAGCTCATGGCCACACATTGGTAAACCATCTTGGCAGGAGAGCTAAACCAGGTGAAGGATAATGGACAAGCTTAAAACCTGGAGTGAGTTGGGAGGGGGATGTCTATCTACCCTAGGCATGTGAGGACTTCCCTGAGCAGAAGGGGCAGGAGAGAACCATTTGTTCCAATGGCCATGGAAGCAATAGAAGCAGGCACCATGGAGTGTTACAGCTGGGTTAAACATAGAAGAAGCCAAGGTCATTCACTGCATCACCAGCCACTTTGTCTTGCCATTGGACTTGAATGTCTCTAGAAGGGAGAATGAGGCTGAGGTCTGTGCATCAATGCCTCACATAAATCTACTTTATCCATGGTTCATGTCATTTTGGTCCTCTTCTAGTCCAAAGAACAATTATAATAATAGCACCTATCTCTCAGGATTGTTGTGAGGATCAAATAAGATAATATTTATAGAGCTATTTAGCCTAGTGCTTGGTACAAGGCAAGTGCTTAATAAATGTGTATTCTTTCCATTTTCTCCCCATTTCATTGGTGAGGAAATTGAGGTTCAGAAAGAAAGATTAAATGGTTCTTCCAGGGTCAAGCAGAAAGTTGCAGAGCTGGTCCTTGAGGGTTGTTTTGGGACTTCCAATCCAATAGTTCTTCCACTAGACCATGATATATCTTTGATGGATTTTTCCTCTCTCTGATGTAGGTTTTGCCTTCTACTGCAAACATGATCCTTTGACACTTCATCCTGTTTGACTCTGGTCCATTTCTCCTGGTAAGACCTACAAAAGAAGTCCATTTGTAAAATCTAAATTTATATCTCTAATAATAAAAACATTATATTTTATGAGGTTTATCAAAGATCATTAGAAATCAAGGAATAAAGAGGATACAAAATAAAAACCATGTGCCCATGGCTGGTTAGCCATTTTCAAATTTTCCCCACCTTACCACCATCACTGCTGATGCTACATCATGCAAAAAAGAGAGTCTGGGAGGCTTTACTGCCAGTTAAATACCAATAATGTGATCTCGCCAATGTGGAGATGCAGGAGAGATTATAGGGAATTTTGGGAAATACTAAGGACTTCTGGGGAATGAAGTCAAAGGTTCAAAATCTCCATTTATACACATTCAATATCCTAGAGGCTTCCTCAAAATTTTTTTGGCATTGCCTAGTACTGGGGGAAGGGGGTTGCAAAATCCTTCCATTGGTTATTGATCATTTTTACTTTATAATTGTCCTTTCTTTTCTGGTTCCTGTAATAATATTTTTTTTTATCCTCCTAGATAATTCTTAGTTGGGGATAGACTTGGTCATGTTCTATTCATACCCAACACATGTGTCCAGAGCAAAATGTACTGACACCCCTGTCTGTGCTGCTGGGCTAGTTCCCCTGAAAGGTGATGATACTGTTTTAGAGACTTAATTTGTCTGGAAGAATAAGATTGGAGCTGTTGGTGTGACTTCCTCTTCACTTAATACAAAAGACCAGTTAATGAGAAATCCTCAGACTTGACACACTTCTGGCCAAATGTTTCCCTGTGTCAAATAGAGACAAGAACGTTGAACCCAACTGAAACAATGCTGTGTCCTTGCTGAATATCCTTTCCGTGCCATTATTCCGTAAACTTCTTTTTGTTAAATGCTGGATGGTCTTTGAACGTCTCGTTTTCCCCCTAATTGTGAACCTGAAACCCCTCACCCCTAATCAGCCCAAGTCAGGCCTGGCCAAACAACATGCTTTTCAATTTGCCCCTTGAATGACCCTTTAATTCTTTGTACTCTGTGGTTTTCCATGACTCACAGTCAGCATCTCAGGGCGAGTATTGATAATTGCTGACACATATGCTGCTTTTTGTGTAGCTCTCTCTGGCCCCTACTGGGTGTGGTGTGAAGGGCAGAGCAGGGTCAGGGGCTGGAGCAGAAAGCCTTCCATGCATAGGTTATGAAACAAGACAGACGGGGGCCGTTTGGACAGGTTGGACAGGGCGGCAGAAATGTGTAACCTCGTCCCAGATCAGAAGGAAAGGGGCAGCTTGCTGGAAGCAACAGGGGCTGTTGTCAGAGCAGCTGATAGGAGGCAACTGGTGAACAAGGGTCAGAGTCAAGAGACTGAGAAGAATAGAGGATCAGTAGCCTGGTGTCCAAATAACAGAACAAGGAAGCATCGCCTAGGGCCAGGCAGGACTTCCAGAACCTGGCAGAGAGGTCTCTCTTTCCAATTTGCTTATTTCTAAGCAAGGAAAGGACCGTTTCTTGTTGAGTCTCAGTATTGGGGGGCTCATCCCATACCTCTAGTCCTTTTTTTTTAATCCTTATCTTTTGTCTTAGAATTGATATTGTCCATCAGTTCCAAGGCAGAGGAGCAGGAAGGATTAGGCAATGGGGATTAAGGGACTATCCTACTGCTAGGATGTGTCAGATGATTCGAATCCATGTCTTCCTGACTCTGGATTTGGTGCTCTATCCACCGAGTCACCTAGCTGCTTCTATCCCTTGTACTTCTGAAGGCGTTTTATTTGTGTACAAGCCCCATCCATGTATGGTTTCCCTCATGCGTAAAAATGCTGTTTGAGTAGCTGTGGCCATTTTTGTGGTTTAGATAGGTACACTGTCTCATGTGAGCTTAACATCAATTTTGCAAGATGGATAATTTAAGGGTTAAATGGAAATTCAATTAAACAATTATTTATTAGGTGCTGTAAACATTAAAATTAATATTCAATAACTATTATATTTTATGAAGTTTTATTAATAATAACTAAAGTAAAAGAACTAACTGAACTCAACCCAGTCAAGAGTAAAAGAGAGCATGGGAGGAGTCACAGCCAACTTTAATACCATCACCCAAGCAAGGACTCAGGAAAAGGGAAAAGGATTCTAGGTAATACAGAAAAGAATTTTGGGTAATGTAGTTTTAGGGGTTCAAGAATTTCTAACTATACAGTGGTTAGGTCATGGAAGGACCACGTCAGGTGCTCGGCAGACAAAGGCAGAGTTGGGACACGTCATATATATACAGACCAGTAAATAAAAGATTATTTGAAAAGAAAGAACTATGAACAGAAGGAATGACATTCTCAGAAAGACCAGGGTTCAAATTTGGCCTTAGACACTATCTGTGGGATCACGGACAAGTCATTTAACCACTGTCTGCCACAGTTTCCTCATCTGTAAAATGCAGTAGCAATAGCATCTACCTCCCAGGGTTATTATAAGGACCAAATAAGATAATATTTGTAAAGCGCTTAGCAAAGTGCTTGGTACCTAGAAGGTGTTTCACAAATACTTGCCCTCCTTCCCCATTCCATTTGGTTGTTTGCTTTGTCCCTGGGTATGCTTGTGCATTAACCTTTTTGAGTTTTCCTCTGAAGAAATGTGGAATCTAAGTTCCTTGAGGACAAATACATCTATTTATTTTTTTTGTCTTGAATCTCCAGTGCCTAGTTAATAGTCCTTGGAAGTGTTTCTTAGTTGACTGAAATGGAGAACTTGGTGATCTTGGCCCCTTCTAAACCTTCCAAATGAATTATCCATCTGCAAGCTGGTTGGAGAGGATGTCATGAAAGATTCACCTTTCACCAACTTTCACCTGTGACTCCAAGAAATAGTAGCAGGCACAGTGAATCCCCAGTTCCAGTAACACCATCTTGGAAAATGAGCTAAACCAGGCTGAGGGTCATTAAGTTAGGGGGATGTCCACCCCAAGCACCTGAAGATTTCCTCCAACAGAATGAGCAGATGAGAACGATTTGGTCCAACAACCATGAAGACAGCCAAAACAGATACTGTGAAGCACCTAGAGCTTGACCAGATATTGAAGATGCCAAAGTCATCCACTGCATTCCAGGCCATTGCCAGTCATCCTGCTTTTTGTCCTGTCTCTGGACTTCCCTGACTCCAGAAAAGACAATGAGGCGATGACTTTATGCAACTCACTTACCTCCAATTCATGATCAAGTTAAGATGTCATCCTGTGATATCATTGGTTCTCTAGGAAAACAAAGGACAAACAACAGTAACAGCTCTGGAGGTGGATAGCATTTTTCATCATGAGTCTTTCAGTACTGTCTTGGATCATTGTATTGTTGAGAATAGCTATATCATTCCCAATTGATTGTCTTGCAATATTGATGTTACTGTCTACAGTGTTCAGATTGTGCTCACTTTGCTTTACATCAATTCATAGTCTTTTCAGGTTTTCTGAGATCTCCTTCTTGCCACAACTTGTTCAAGCATCTCCCAATTGATGGGCATCCCCCCAGTTTCCAATTCCTTGCTCCCACAAAAAGAACTACGACAAATATTTATGTACAAAAAGGTCCTTTTCCTTTTTAAAAAAAATTTTCTTTGGGCTACTGCCCTAGTAGTGCTTTTGCTGGGTCATAGGGTATGCATAGTTTTATAACCTTTTGGCTATAGGAACAAAACTTTTAAAATAAAGTCAACATGAAAATGGAGAGGGTTAGGAAGAGTTCAGGTTTCCACAGTAATGGCTTAGTGATGGTGATTACTTAGAAAGTGGTGGTTTTGCCACAAGGAGGTGGAACCTTTGTCTTTAACCATATGTGGCTTCCAAATGACTCATTCAAGGTCTGTCCTGGGAGATAATTTGTGCCTCTTGTCTCTTCTTTAAAAGTTCCTTAATTCCTCTTGGCTAAATACAAACTTTATGGTTTAAGAATTTACAGATCTTCATCATCTGGCTCCAGTCCATCTTTCAGTCCATTATTTCTTCTCTCAGGCACTTTGCATTTCAGGCAAATTTGCTTACTTGCTCTATCCAGTACATGTTATTTCAGCTTAGATGTTTGCACCCCCATCAATTACTTTTGTTTATTGTGTACATATTTAATATTTACTTATTTAAATTTTGTGCACTTCCTGAATATCGATAAGAAAGGCCATTTCCATTTACAAAGCACCAAAAGATATGATTGCTTATGAAACAGATTCCCTTTTGTCGTTCATCTTTCATTTTTGAAGAGGACCAATGACATCAGGGGGTGATGTCTTGACTTGCTTGTTAATTAAATTGTATTGAAGTGAGTCAGAGTTGCTCAAAGTCATGAGCCTCAATCTCTCTTCTAGTCATTGAAGTCCAGTGACAAGTCAAAAGTTAGGGTGACTGGTGAAGGCCCAGGATGCAGTAGATGCTCATCGATGTATGACCAAGCTCCAGGTACCCCACAGCGCCTACTTGGTGATCAATGGAACAGACTATTGTCATCTGCCCATTCCAATGGGGGACGTTTTCACATAGATATTCCCATAATTCACTGATGGGTTTGAAACATGTCAGTTACCCTCAATCTGGTTTAGCCAGGTATTGAGCTAGTGCTTTTTACAAATATTACCTCATCTGTTTCACACAACAACTTTGTAAGGTAGAGGCTCTTTTTATTCCCATTTTAAAATTGAGGAAACTGAGGCAAAGAGTAGTTGAATGGTTTTTCCAGGGTCATGTAGCTAATAAGTGTCTAAGGATGGATTTGAACTCAAAGCTTTGGGATTGACTGATGTGCTTGCAAAAATTCCCTGTTACAAAGGATCAAACCCCCAAATTTCAATACTCCCTCCCTTGAGAAGTATCCCTTATTGGTCTCTGTACCCTCTTGGCCCCCGTAAAGAGTCCATATTCAGGAAGGTTTGGAACTTGGTATACTTCCATAATGGTCATTCCTGGGCTAGGAGGGACCTCAGAGACCCTCATTTTACAAAGGATACAAGACCTAGGGTGGTTAAGTGACTTGCCTGACTGCTGTGAAAGCTTTGGGGGTTCTGGGAAGAGGGCTAAGTCTGGGATCTCCACTTCCCCAAGCTTTAAGGAATTCATAGTCTGGGTCCTTTCAGCTGGACAACTGAATAATGCCTGTAATAACCTTTTGAGTTCCCCAGAAGTAAGCCATTGTCTTCAAATGATTAGATTAAGCAAACCCATTACTTGTATTTTAATTGTGATAGTTTGCGATTATATTTGTTTTTTTTTTTTTGCTCCCCAGATTACAAACCTATTCATGGCAAATTAAACCACAATCTCAGAAATGTAAGAGAAGTTTTAGATCTTTGTTCCAAAAGTTACATTTGAATCTTATTCAGAATATACTATTCTGTGTAAGAAATACCATTCTTTAAACTGAGGCAGTTTGTAACAGAAGCCGCCATTTAGTTTGAAGTTACTAAGGGTAATCAGTTACCTAGGGCTAATATGTAATTTTTCTATTGTATGTAATATAATTTAAACGTGCTCACAGCCTGAGAGCTGTGGAAGGAGAAAACTGTGAATAAAAGAGAAAGCTTCCAAAATAGGGCTTTTATTCCACTAGCATTACATAGCTACTTAGTAATTTCTCCCTCCGCTGTCTCTCCCTTCCCCCAAAGCTTCCCACAAAGGAGGCAGGGATTCAGAAGCTCAGAGAGCTAGAAAGGCAAAGTAAGGTTGTTTCTCTAAGTAGCTTCCCACAGCTAGGGCAGAGCGGGAAAAATCACACTCATGGAAGAAACAGAGGATCTAGAACTGGCCATTTAAGACGTAAGTAGCTTTGGCGTTTTAATATTGAGATAACTCAGAAGAATGAAAAGAAAACCCGGAAATGGGCTTTTGGCAATTATTTAAACTTCCAGGTAAGTTGAGGAAGCAAAAGTTAAGGTGAGTGAGAAAGGTACCAAATTATATCACAGTGGTTTGTCTTTGGAACCTTTTCTTTAGAATGCCATTCTTTAAATCAGCGGTTGACAAGATCAAGTTATTTTAAATCAATTAATTAATTAAAGATCTTTCTTTTTTGATAAAAGGTGGAGGATTCCTGATTAGTTATCTCTGGCTGCTTCGGTGGAGAGCCCCATCCAATTTTCTCCAAAACCATGGGTTTGATAGT
This sequence comes from Monodelphis domestica, assembly GCF_027887165.1. Classification (NCBI taxonomy): domain Eukaryota; kingdom Metazoa; phylum Chordata; class Mammalia; order Didelphimorphia; family Didelphidae; genus Monodelphis; species Monodelphis domestica. The sequence continues at coordinate 264,494,613 of NC_077231.1, forward strand.
GAAGATTGAGTCTGAGACACTCCTGCCACCTAGTGACAGCACCATAAAATTGCAGGTTTATTACTATTATTAGTATTATTTTTAAGAAAGGTGGGTTCTCTGCAAACTTACAATTAAGAAGTGATAGCAAAAATCATAGCCCATAATGAACAAATCATGGCATATTGTGAAGAAATTATTCTTGGTATAGGAGATGAAAACATCAATAGAATCTCTAATTTTTATTTAAAAGATATCTTGAATAAAAGAATTAATCCTATCTTCACCATAAGAGCATAGTAGGTATATGGACAGTGTTCTTTTTCAATGTTAGTTTGAATTTTTGTCCAAATTTAGATCTTTCATTAGGATTGAAGCTCCTTGAAATCAGGGGTTGTTTTCACTATGTGTGTGTGTGTGTGTGTGTGTGTGTGTGTGATCAGCACAGTGCCTGGCACAAAGTAAAACTCTTAATCAAATGAGAGTAACTGAATATTGGAGGCTGTAGGGCTTATGGTTTGTGTTTGTAGGAGCTGGTTCTGTGAAGGCTTGTTGGAACAATTTTGCTGTATGCCATAGCCCTTGTGTGGGATCATTTCTTTTTTTTTTAATTAATTAATTTTTTTATCTGTGTCTGAGATATTATTTATTTATTTATTTATTTGAGCTTTTGGAAATTTTTATTTAACTAGTTAATTTAGAATATTTTTCCATGATTACAAGAATCATGTTCTTTCCTTTCCCTCCCCCCCCAGCTGACACGCACTGCCACTGGGTTTTACATGTGTCATTGATCAAGATCTATTTTAATATTATTGATATTTGCACTAGGGTGATCGCTTAGAGTCCCCAATCATATGTAGGATCATTTCTGCTTGGCTACCTGACTCACTTATCCTTTGAAGAATGTTAGGCATCATGAAAAGATTGTTCTTACTTTTCTGTTATGGGTAATTTTTATTCCCTGTTCTTGTTCTAGTCACTTTGGGGTATCATTATTTTGACAATGAATTTACAATTTAATGAAGCCAGCTTAGATTTTCCTTATAATTCATTGTAAAAGCTCCAATATTAAGTAAATAGTATGCAAGTATCTGCTCCCTGGCATATGTTTAAAGTTGTTGTTCAGTTGTGTCTGATACTTCACGATCTTTCTTGAGGGTTTCTTGACACAGATATTGGAGTGGCTTGCCATTTCTTTCCCAGCTCATTTACAGATGAGGAAACTGAGGTAAACAGAATTAAGTGAGTAGTCCAAAGTTACCACAGTTATCTGTTGAAATCAGGTTATTAGAAAGGCAGTATGGTAGAGTAAGTCACCCAACTTGTCATCAGGGGACCTGGGTTCTAATGCTAGCTCTGGGCAAGACATTTGCCATCTGTTGGCCTCTGCTTCTTCATCTTATCTTTAAAATGAGAGAGCTAGACTAGATTATTTCTAAGATTCTGGCTCTCCCAGCTATTTGCTGCGAGATCTTGCTAAATCCCTTCCAACCCTACCTCCCTCACGATCTAGTGTGAGAATCAAATGAAATAATGTTCAAGAGAGACCCTTGTAAACTGTTAAATACTATGCAAACATCAAGGTCTGTAGTTATGCGCTGCTACCATTAATATGGTTTAAGCCTGGAAAAATAAATTGATTTTGAGCTAGTCAAAGTTACAGTTCTGCTATTATTTTCTTAGAGGGCAACAAGGTGGTGCATCTTCCAAGATGCAATGGAACTTTGAGCAGGATCAAGGAGGCAGCCCGATTTGATAGCTAGCAGTGGCAGGGGGATAGAGCTCCTCCTGTGCTGGCTCCCTACTGAGTTTCTAAGGTAGCATGGGGAAGATAATTAACCTTTCTGTGGCCTACCTGTAAAACAGGGATTATTCAACTGGTTTCACAAAGAGACTGTGGTTTAATGAGATTTACTCTTTGTAAGCTTGGGCTTTCAAGAAGCACTCTACGAGGTGGAGATCTGGATGGAGTATGTGTTCTCCAGCCTTACAGAACTCGAGGAAACTCCAGTACTACCTTCTGTGTCAAGTCCTACCTCTTCTCCTTGGGAACCCAGCTGCCATTGCTTCTTCTCTCCCATCCCTCCTTAAATTATCTTGCCTTTATCTTTGGTGAGCCCTTATTAGCAAGGAGGCTGATGGGAAGGGTAGTTTTTCCTATTTGGGAAGGAGAAACTGAAGGAGGCAGAAACTGAGGGGAGGAGGAAAAGCCTGGAAACTTTTAGCCCCAGAGAGAGAAAAATGCCATTGGAGTGCCAAAATACAGCAGGGCTATTTACCAGCTGATAGCAGATTAAGGGGGCTACTACCCCAAACTGGACATAAATCATGACCAGCTGGAGTCTTGTCACGTTTGCTGAGCCCCTTAAAGAGTGATCTGCCTGGAGAGAATTTGATGGTTTCCCTAACTGCTGTTATTGTGGTGAATTTATCCCCTTTCCACATTCTCCCCCCTACTGCCTCCCATTGTTGTCAAGTGACTGGCATTGCTCATGATCAGGCATTTCCTGCCCTCTTTAAACTTTATTTGCTCTCAATTTAATAATGAGCTTTGTGGCCAGATAAAGGTAAGCAGCCCTAGATTTCATCACTGGACTCCCTTTATCTCTCTGTCTCTCTGTCTCTGTTTCTCTGTCTCTCTGTCTTTCTCTGTCTCTGTCTCTGTCTTTGTCTTTCTGTCTCTCTGTCTCTGTTTTTCTGTCTCTCTGTCTTTCTCTCTGTCTCTCTCTGTCTCTGTCTTTCTCTCTCCAAGAGAAGCTTTATTTATATATTTATGTATATATGTACATATATGTATAATAAATATTTATATAATCTACTTTTATAGATCCATGTTGTTTCTCTGATAGAACATGAGCTCTTTGAGGACAGGAATGGCCTCATTTTGGGGGTTATTGTATCCCCAACGTCTAGCAGAGCTGAATATAGGGGACATTTAATAAATGTGTAATGATGGATTGACCGAGATGCTTCCTATGGAAGTTAGAAATTGCTTATCTAACAAGTATCTTTGGAATGGAAACACAGTTGGTGGTTCTTTGTGCCTATTAAATACAGTAAATAACCCATTCAAATTAGTGCCCTGTGCTTTTCCCCACAGGGGTCAAGGCATGATGGAAAATGTAACTGCAGGACTAAATTTTGACAAATAGAGTGGCAAGCTGTAAGGAATTCTCTTTACAAACCATTTACTCTGCTCATACTCTGTTGCTGAGTAGAAAGCCTGTGTTTACACCAAATCTCCGTTTCCATGAATAGCAGACTGGTGGAAGTAATGGTGGGTGGTGCCCCCGGGAAACTGGTTTGGCCCAGCAAGATGATGTTTTGGTTAACCACGGCTGGAGCAGCCGCTCCAGTCCATTGTAGCTTTGTAAGAGAAGACCTTTGTCTAAGGTATAATGGAGACACTGCATTTATTCACGCTAACTGGTTACTTGCCACAGCTGCTTATTTGGAGGCAAAACCTGCTCTAACTGTTAGTTCTTTGGAAGATTTTCAATCCTCTGCAGGGAGCAGGGGAGGAGATGGAACAGTGAGTAGAAGGAAGGGTGGAATCCATCCAGGGATTGGCCTTGGAGACAGCAGGGGCAGTTCAGGAAAGAAAGAAAAGGGAGGGAAAAGGGACGGCACTGGGGAATGCAGCCACAGTAGGAATCTGACTATCTCTGAGTCCCTGGCTATTTTCAGATTGCTTTCCTCTGTGGAACCAGGTGCTCTTCTTCTGTCTTCCAACTTTCTCTCTTCTACTTCTCCTCCTACCAACAGCAGGAAAGATTTGGTCTGGGCTTCCAGGATTTTAAGAAGGCCATGACTTAAAGCTTGATCATTGAAGCCATTTGGACTAAGGGATCTGCTCCATGCTCTTTTTTACTACTGCCATCTTTGGTCTGTGTAGGCAGTGAGTATTAGAAGACTTGGACAAGACACATCTGGGGAAATTAACATTTATGCTGATTTCAGCTTAAGATGAGACTTTCTTCTCACAGATACAAGTAGGAACTTTTCTTTAAACAAAAAGAAAAAAAAATTAAGATGTCAAATGTTCAACATCATTCCTTGAAGAAAAATGTAAAATATCATTCTAGCTGACAAGATAATTATTTATTATTTGTTATCTGAAGAACAGTTCTCAGGAGTAACTTGAAAGTCTCTGTGAGAAAAGCTTGACACTTTTTTATCACTCTTGGAAAACTTGAAGAGACTCAAAGGCATTTGGATAGTAAGTTCTGGGAGCACTCTTGCTCTTTCTTTGCACAAACATCATTACTTGACAAAATGGTCAATCAGTATTAGACCCATCAGTGATATTTCATGTGGTTGTTATAGGATATTGGCTATGCAGATGTTGATTAATTAACAGGGATGCAGTAATGTGAGAGGATGCTAGCTATTTCTTTCTTTTTTTCCCCTCTTTCCCAAAAAGAGACCAGACTTTCCCCCTTTCATACCCCATCAGAAGGAATTTGAGAAGAGGCAGCTCTGTTTGTGGCTGGTACAATGAAGTAAGTTTTTTTTTTTTTTTGTGAGGTTAAAGAGGTAGTTTGGATTTGGGAATTTTTTTTTTTTAGTACAAAGAACTCCCTGGTAAAGAAATCCCCTCTGCTAATACAGATTATCACCTACTCTGTAATTTATAGTCTTAAAGTGCCTGGAGTGCAGAGTGGTTAAGTGTCTTGTTCTGTACTATATAATTGATATGTATCAAAGACAACTTGAACCCAGACCATTCTGACTAAGTGGTTCTTTATTCTTGCTAATCAGGCATTATAGTAGTCAACTACACCTTTCCCATCATTTTTATAATGGTCAAATGTGGGAAAAGACTATAAGAATTTTGGAGAATCGGACTAGTGAAAACTAATTTGACCTTGTTATTTTTATTATTATTATTAACCAGACTTCTTTTTTCAAGCCATGGTCAAGTGGGATAAGTCCTCGGTTTGGATTCAGAAGAACCCAGTTTGAGTCCCAGCTCTATTACTTAATATCTTGGTGACTTCAGGGCAAGCCACTTCTTTGATTTTAGTTTTATCATGTATAAAATGGCAGAGTTGGACTGAGTGATGACCTCGAATGCCCCTTTGATCTTTAAACTTATGATTCTATGTTATTCTAGTTTTAAATCTTTTGGAAAAGGAATAAAGAGAAAGGCATGTATAGATAGCATGAGCCATGGCCTGGTTTTCACCATTAAAGCAGTAGCAATATCAGGGAGATTTGGAAAACAGCTGGAACCCATCCCTTCAAGGAGTCATTGCTGGTGGCATCTTCATTCACACCTTCTCTCCTCTGAGAGTAATTGCCAAAGAGCAAAACTCATTGGGAGGTGCAAATCTCTGCAGATGGCGGTGGATCATCCTTCATTCTGGTGAGTACTACAGTGAGTGTTGCAGAAATGCATGCTGTGAGTTGGACATGTTTCCTCTTCACTCCAGCCTTAGGACCCGAGTAACATCTCTCCACATCTGGCTGTCAGAGAATCTCCTTTCTCCCTGTCTGGGTGTTTGAGTTTGGGTCTTCTTTCCCGGGTGCCACACTTTGTGGGCTGGGCACAAGAAAAACTATTTAATCTGCTTATGTATCTGTGGAAAACAGGACCTTTGTTTGTGACCTGATAGTTAATGTTCCCCTGTGGGAAAGGAAAGGAGAAGATGTAGATGATTAGCTAGAGCTGGGTCAGATTTCTCTATGGTGTGGTAGAGAGGAAGAGAAGATCTAGCCATAAGTTCAGTGAATAAATGAGTAAATATCTGAGAAGTGCTATTTGGCACCTGACCTACAAATCGCCTAATGAATCTATTAGTGACCCAGCCTGTCTTTGATTTTTTTGAGTATCAATAAGAAAATGTGCCAGATATTTGAATGCAAAAGAATAGCTATGGAGAGTGAGGACAGATGCCAGTAGTTAGTACAAGTTTGTATTTCATGGTCTTACACCTGTGAATCCCCCTCAGATCAGAGGAATGTTTAACTCAGCACCTACAATAGGTAAGATGTGAAATATAAAACTGAAAGACTCAAGGGAAAATTTTATGGGAGGTGTCAAGTATGTGGCAAACTGGGTGTCAATCATCATTAATGGACCCAAACCATTTTTAACCTTTCTCCCCCTTTCATTCTCACCCTGAGGCCCTTTCAATGAAAATGTGCTTGGGATTCCGAGTGGGGATAATAATTTCCCTTTTCTTTGTCATGTCTGCTTTCCCTGGCAAGTTCTCCTTTAATTGAAAGCATGATCTGCAAGCCTGATGGCCTCTACCTTTCTATCAGAGGCCAGTCCTTAGTTGAGGATGCCAGACGTCCAGGAGGGGAAATTGAAAACTGATTTCCGCTTTTCCCCAGAAAGGAAGACACCACCTCTGCTTTACACTTGGGCCCTGAAGCTGAGTATTTTCAAAGAAATAGGGTGTGGCAGTCCAGCTGCTGCATCAAACAAAAGCAAACAGATTAAATTAATTTAAGCTTCAAAATCAGTCCCATTCCCTAATTCATAAAATACTTCAAACACAGTGAGAAATGTCATCTCCCAGATGATTGAGGCTAATCCACCCTATCTCCTTTTCCTCTTGAATCTGAATGCAAAATATCAAGACATACCTTACTCATCAAAATAAACTGCTCCTTCCACATGCTTCAGGCGGCTCCTAATAAGAGTTTTCCCTACTCAGTACACAAGATAAACTCTGTTTCCAATGCACTTAAGGAGTTCTGTGCAAAAGGGGGGAGAAAAAAGCCCCAGAAGAACGTACTCATTACTGTCTGTTAAGTTGCCAGCACCAGGCAATTAAAAGGTAAGGCTTACAATAACATGGTACAGCACTGCAGTTAGCCTTATTGTCTTCTCATTAACAAGATTGTTATTTTAGCTCTTCAGGTACATGGCTTAAGAAACAAAACATTCTTGGCTCCTAAAGGGCTCTAAGAAAAATACCGAGAAGAGCCGTTGACAGCTCCGACTTGAAGAAAGAGTGGCTTATACAGTAAATACATTTGTACAGCCTTGTGGTTGTAATAAATATAATTCTACCTCAATTCTCTTGGACTAGATGTAAAAACAATTTAAGTGAACATCAAAGTCCCACACGGGTGCAAGCTACTTTTGCCCCACTTAGCGCGTCAAAGGGAGCACGGCTAAGAACCACGTCCCCTTGGGACACAGAAAAATTTGGACTGTTTCCTGCAACATGATAGATCATTGACTTTAGATCCAGTTATTTGCTCTCTTCCTGAGCTCATCTTTACCGCTTGGCAATCATCTTTAAATGATGACCTGAATCTTTGCCATTTGCTGAGTGTGCTCACTTTTTATAGAGACAGGAATGCGGCTGCTTTGATTCCTGCATTCCTGCTGGCTGCCTGAAGTGGGTGGAAGAACTGCAAAGAATGTCAATGATTTGAGTTCTTTTATGCAGGAAGGCAGCGAAGTAACTTAGCCATAAAATTTGTCAATATGCTGATTTCATGGTTTTGATGGTTTGGAGTTTTCTCTGTCCCAAGAATTAAGTATATTTATCATTTCCCTTCCTCTGGTTTCTAGGTTTCAAGTCATTTACCCCCCACCCCCATCCCATAACCATTTATTAATTCAGTGGCCTAAATATCAGCTTTAAAATGATCCAGATCCCCCCCCCCCCCCCATGAATATGGTTTTCAACATCAGGGCAGGGTGCCTTGAAAGGCTCCAATTAAAGCATTATATACAATTCTGATTTACATGTTTTTTTCTTTTTTTTTCCCCTAGTATGCTTTACTGATCACCTCATGTTATTAAGATCTGGATATCTCAGACCTTGAAATGCTTGATTAGGGGAAATGCAGCCCACAAGTTCTTAGTCTGGGGAAAGTATGTGAGTTTTATAAAAAGATAAAACACAAGCCCCTAACTGAGATGCTTTGATGAAAGTCTCCACAGAAATGCAAAGCATGGAAAGGCTAACACAAATTATGAAGCAGAACCCAAAACAAATGCCTTGAACTATCTGATTTTTTTTTGTTGTTGTTCTATTATGCTGGCTTTAACTATAGTACTACAGTTATAGTTGGACTACATGGTGAGTTTTTGTTTTTTTGGAAAAGGAGCAAGTTGTAAGAGCAGCTATAATCTGCATATGGAATGAATTAAAGGAACAATCAGGTTTTAATTTATCATAATTATCATCACCATGATCCAATTTCCATTTCAAGCCTAGGGCTGGATGGGAGGAACTTGATGTTGCTTCCATCCTTTGCTGTGCTTTCTAGCTTTTTCAAGGTCTTGTGGATTTTCTCTCTTTATTTTTCAATGTAGCCTTGATGGGGAGGTCATTGCTACTGACTCATTTCCTTAGTAATTTTCATTTTCTTTCTAAAGCAATCATGGGGTATATTCTGCTATTCCCTCATGAATTACAGAAATATACAGTCTCTCTCAATACTTAATCAATTAGCCCTGAGCCCCCACCACAACTTATTCAATAAGACAAATAACTCTCTACTATAAGTTTTCTTTTCTCTCATTGTTTTCCTCTCTCTGTGTATGTGTCTGTCTCTCTTCCCTCTCTCCTTCACTTCCTAGTCTCACAAGTTTAAATGTTACTAGTTATACAATTTATTAACAGATTTTAAAAATTAACATGTTTAAGTACTATAACAATGTATTGCAATGAGGAAGATCACAGCTAAAGTCACCTTTAGCCATCAGCTGCAATTATTCATTTTTCTTCAACTCTGGAGACTCAGTCTTTTGATTTAGTTCTCTCAGGATAACAAAGTTTCTTAAGAACCTTCTTCAAAATATCTTCACCACAAGATAAATCAAATTATTCCCCAATTGATGGGCACCCCCTCAGCTTTTAATTGCCACTTCAAAAAGAGGTATAACATTTTTGAACATCCTTAAGCGTATGTTTGGCTTAAAACTAAATCCTTGGGAAAGAAGTTCTTTTAGTTCTTTTTCTCTGTTCTTAGCCTCTATCCAATCAAGAGGGTTAACAGTCTAGAACAGTGGTGTCAAACTCAATTAGTAATGGATCCCTGCAGGGTACATATTAACTTGGAAAACCGCAATATAACATGATTTATGCAGTTTTGTATTTTTATTTACTTTGTAAAATATTTCCCAATTATAATTTAATCTGGTCTGGACTGCACCAAGGGAGTCAGGGAGTATGTGATTCCTCTAGTCTAGAAGATAATTAAATTTCCTCTCACCAAATTCTATTTCTTCTTAAAGCTAGAATAATAGTATCCATAGTTTTTGTGGGAGGAACTATTGAAGTTGTGGTCTCATCAGTATTTCCATTTTTAATGATCTCCTTGATGCTCCATTCCCACTTCTTTCTGATTGTAATGCGTTGAGCTGAATGCTACTCATTTGAAGATGTAAAGTAATCTCACAGTTTAGCAATATGGCTGGCAGCATTAGCTAGGACTTGATCTATGCTCTTCTCTAATGGGAAACTGGAGTGGAAGATGCTGAATAGCATCTGTGTCTATTTACAACACAAATTCAAGGTCAACTTTCAGTCTGAGGAAAAAAAATATGAATATGAAGTAATCCCACCAGAAGTCTAAATTCAGAGTTCTGGTAAAACTCAGAGGAAACTGATGCTTCAAACTCAGTAATGGCAACTCTTAAAGTAAAGAGACTCTGGCAAGTCTCTTAATGGAGGTTCTTCTTGTAATAATGGGATGAAGTTTCTCTTCAGCAGAGATGTTTGGTTCAATATCCTGGTTCTATTACTTATGGATGTATTAATGAACCACAAGTGCACTGGAATGGTTATAATGGCCCTTCTACAATCTTCACTCTCTCACTCCTTGATCCATCCAAGCACCAAAACTCTTGTGTTGCCACTGTCCTCTGATTCTTTAACAAGCTACAATTACTGCTCATAACTGTCATTTTAGGACCATTGATACCTGGATATCTTGATGATTCTTCTTTGACTGCAAGTATGAAAGCAGGTCTCTTATGAAACCATCCATGCCTCAATTTCTGGTTACTACCCTTCCCCCCAATAATTACTGGTGCTTGAGCCTCCCTCCTGGTTCTTTGGACTTCAGGCTTTTGATTCTTTATAAGACATATCTGCTTGTTCCCTTGATTTTACTGCGAATTTTTGGATTTTTTTGACTCTTCACACTTGACAATGATTCACTTTGGCTAGGTTGCAATTGTCTAGCACCCATCCCTATTATCCAGTGATCAATTAATCTTTTGCTTCTGTCCTTGACTACCTAGATTTTTGATCCCTTGCTTGATTTTTGTTTTTAGTAGCCCTTAAGTCACAGTTTAGCTAAGACTTGATCTACCATACACCTCTCCCAGTTCTAACCTCTCTAGATCAACCTTGCTTTGCTGACTCCTTAGTTCCTTAGCTCAAGACTGAAAACTTGAATCATGTTTTATTCTATTAAGTGCTTATAGATATAGCCTAAACCTAGTTTGTAGTAAGTCAGCAATGAGGTAAACCAAGTAAGACACAGGAAAAAAAAGAAAGAGAAAATATATGATATATATATATATATACATATTTATAATGGCATGATAAAATTCTAACTATGGTAATGGTCTGGAACACATTAAGTACATTTTTGGATATCTTTTGTTTTCATATCCCCTAAATTTCCCCTTATATCCTTCTTTCTCTTTCCAGAGAACCATCCCATATACATATTTTTTAAAAAGAAAAAAGATGAATAAGAGAAAAATAAGCAAAACTGATCAATTAAAATACTGTATGCAATGTCATGCACCAGTGGATCCTTCATCTCTTCAAGGAAATTGGAAGGGGGAGGTATCTCCTCATATCTCTTTTTTAGGGTTAAGTTTGTTCTTTGTGTTTTGCAAAATTCAATTATTTTATGTGGTTTACTTTCTTTTTAAAAATTATATTTTATTTTTTAAATCAGGAAAAATTCACCTTCACATTGGCTATAATACATATGTATGTATGTATATATATACACACACATAGTCTCATTCTGCACTCTCAGTCCTCCATGACTCTTTCTGAAATCAATTGGTGATTACATAGATCACCAATCTTTCACAGTTGTTTGTCTTTATTCTATTGTTAATATTAATACTGTATTAGTTGTTCTCCTGATTCTGTTTATCACTGTATCAGTTGACATAAAACTTCCCAAGTTTCTCTGAAACCATCTTCTTTATACTTTCTTAAAACATAATAATATTTCATCACATGTATAGACCATAAGTTGTTTCCAGTTTTTCTCTAGTATTCTTATTTCATTGACAAAAACATTTTAAACTCTTTTCAAAGAAATTCTTGCATCCTATCTTCCAGGAATTCTCATTGGATTTGTGCCCAGGCTATGTTTTTCTTTGATGCTTTACCTATAGATATTTTGGAGTCATTCTTTTCATCTGAGTTTTTATCTTAAGTATCCCTGTCATCATAATTGTTTTTTATGCTGGGATTCTTTTTCTTTTTTTCTCATTATTTCCACCTACTTTCTGACTTTCAACCTGATGTGAGAGCCAGGCTCTATGCATTTATGGAGGGAAGCTCTGGGTTGGTAACATTGGGGCTTTCTTGGGGTGTTGAATATTGAGTCATTCTAGGATCTCAGAGACAACTCAGGTTGGTGACATGTAAGCTTTCAATGCTCCCAACTGAATAGTGTTCCTCTGGTCTGAGCTCCACACATTCCTGATCCGAGTTTGGGTTTGAGTAACAGGAGACAACTGTTGAACTCATTCACCGTCAGCCTGTTGGGAAACTACTAAGTTCAAAAGGACTTAACTGCAGCCTGTCCTTTGGTCTGGAATTCATGCCTGGGCTAATTGCCTTTACTCTGCAGGCTTCAGAGACACATTACTATAATTTACTACTATACTTTACTGCTTTTCTCAATATGCCACCCAGGTCCTCTCTACCTGGGACATCATATTTCTACCCTGGATCTGTGGGTAGTGGTGACAGAATACCTGGTAGCTCTTGTCCCTCATGCTCTTAATATAGGGTTGTAGATACCCTGTATGTGTCTGGAACCAATGGACAGTCTCAGTCTGTGCTAGAATGTTTGCTGTGCATGCTCTTGGTCTAATCCTGTGTCCACAGACTCTCTGTCCCCTTATGTTGATTTGGGCTGGACAAATGACCCATTGTGACTTTGTCTTGAATTTCTTTATCTGAATTCAGCCAGTGTAATTTTCTAGATCTGTTTGGAGGAGAGTTTGCACTCCTACTTCTTTCTACTCTTGCATTTTGGATGTGCCTCCCAAAGAATTCATTCCTATTTTTTAATCCTTACATTCTGTCTTAGAATCAATACTATATATTGGTTCTAAGGCAGAAGAGTGGTAAGGCTTAGGCAATTGGAGTTAAGTGACTTGCTTAGGGTCACATATGTAGGGAATATCTGAGGTCAGATTTGAACTCAGGACCTCCCATCTCCAGGTCTGATTCTCTATACCCTGAACAATCTAGCTGTCCCTGAATTCATGTCTTATTATATTAAATTCTTGGCCCCCCTTGGAAAACATATTGTTCATCTAATAAAACAATTCAACTCATCAACATCTATTTAGCCCCTCTTAGGTGTAAGGTATTATGCTGGATGCTGGATATATGAAAACAACACATAGTCCTTGCTCCCAAGGAACTTATGTCTTATTAAAGGATATAATATATATAAAGGCAAGCAAATACAAAATTATACAAAGTAATAAAAGTAATTTCAAGAGCAAGTTAGAGCATTTATCAATTCAGAGTCTCTGGGAAGGAAACACCTGAGCTATGCTTTGAAGGAGGAGGGACAAAGTTAAAGAGGGAATACATTCCATACATGTCTTGGGGAGGGGGGATGGTGGGGTGCCTACAGAGGCATGGAGGTTAGGAGTGGAAGATGGAATGTTGTGTATGGAGAACAGCTGGCAAGCTAGTTTGATTGGAATGGAGAATGGATAAAGGGAAGTAATTTGAAACAAGACTGGAAATATAGATGGGAAGTGATTATGGAAGACTTAAAATCTCTGGATATGGGTTTTATTTATTATCCTAAAGTTAACAGGGAGCCACTGCAGTTTTTGAGCACAGGAAGGATGTGTCCAGATCCATGTCTTAGGAATTAACAATTCAGCAACTATGTGAAGGATAGATTTGGATGGGGGCTGGAAGTGGAATCTTTTAAGTTGTACTGCTTACCCAGCATTTATTTAATGAGAAATTTCTGAAATGGCTAGTCTGTACAAAAAAATCCCCTGGGATTTCAGAGTTCCATGATTTTATCTGTTTGGAATTCCTTTTGTGTTTTATTAAAGGTCTTCATGTGTTGCCATGGCATGAAACTTTATTATTTTTTTTTACCAATCTTTTGGTGATAAACCTATCTCTATGCTTAGCTAGGCTGATCTTTGGGCAATAGATATTAAATCTGTCACCATGCTTGTTTTCAAAGTCTTTCCAGTTGGGTGGGCAGAACCTTCCAGATCTTTCATTTGGCTGAGATATCCTTGTAGATCTTGGTAGCCTGTTCATGCCACATTGAGGCATATGAAAGTAAATGGATTAAGACACTTTCATATTGGAAAAATTAAAGTTTAGATTATAGAACACTAACTTGACCTAGGATCTAACATCTTGATTTGAAGCATCCTGCAGAGTGTTGGGTGAATAACAGGTGCTTAAGAAATATTTGTTGATTGATTGATCCTACAAAAGGAAAATGTAGAGAACACCGTGAAATGCTGTAAAATCAGCCAATTTTATGCAAGATTTCTAGAGTAAACATAGATGAACAGCCAAGATGCTAAGTCAGTCTTGCCTGTGCAGTGCTATTGGTCTAACCCTGTCCCCAGTGTCCACAGACTCTCTGTCTCCTTATGGAGGGGAGAAAAGCATACAGAAGCTTTTCAGGGAAAAACTTCTTCAGAGTCTAACCCAGTTTGGCAAGTCTCTTAGGTTAGAGAGTAAAATACAATAAAATTTGCATATATATAGCATTCCTTCTGCTCATGTTTTATATGTGCTGTCCATATTAAATAAAAACACAATTAAGAGTTGGTTCTAAAATACCAGGTCAAACATCTCAAACAGAATCAGGGATGGCAATTAGTGCCTGAATAGCAGAACAAACAGATGAGTATTGAGCTTGGAATTAAGATGGGAAATAGGATGTGGCTGTTGCATATCAATAGGGAAAAGGATTCTAGAGCTTGGGTAAAGAGGCACTGTGATTTGGGATGCAGAACCACAAACTAAACCAAGTTATGGCTGTGGTCAGGCTTATGAAGGCAGAGGAGGAGGATAATAAATAGTAGTGTAAAATAATATCATAATCACAGTGGTAGCAGGAAGGACATTAATCTACTACCTTAAGATTTGAAATTAATTTTACTGGCCTCATCTCAATTGAACTCTGTGAAGTAAGAACTAGAGGAAATGTTCCCATTTTGTAGATGAGGAAACAGAGGCTCAGAAAATGTTACAAGTAACTGGGATGGGAGTCACAATTAAGTTCACCTGTCTCAACATCTGGAGTTCTTTCTGTTACTTAGAAATAGCCTAAGCAGAGACTCGTCAAGGTGATGAAGTAGAACTGAGCGGTACATCTGGACTTTCCCCAACAACTATTTCACAAAGATCTAGAAAACACACTAGGTTGGGTTCTGATCAGGCAATCCAAGGGAGAAAAACCCTATAGTAAGTAATTTTCTATCCCAAGTCTGCTTTGGGGTACAAAGAGTTCTACCTACACAGGGAGACGGGTCTAGCCAGGAACTGCTGCATGGAGCTTCCCAGCACAGAAGCTGAACAAAGGTTTGCTTTTGGCTCTGACCCAGATCAATTGTGGAGGGGTCTGATCTTGTGCATAGTGTATAGATAGGCAGCTCTTTTGCTTGATACTCACTGCTGGGCCACGGTGCCAGGGGTCCTGGCAGACCAGGGTAAGGAGTGGTGGCATATATATATATATATATATATATAATACTCAACGTCATAAACAAGCAGCAGTTAGACTCAAGAGGACTTCAGCTTACATCACAAAATCTGTAGCAGAGATTGAGGAAATAGAAAGATTTTAAACACAGATGCACATATATACACGTATGTCTGTTATATATGCTATACAGAATAGACACAAACATATACATATATGTATATATATCATGAGGAAGGACAGCAAAAATGTTAGAAAATGTGGTTGAGAAAGAAACAAGAGAGACCAAAGGTCTGCGTGATCTATAGAGAAGTATTTCAATTATCTACCATGAATAATTTCTTTAAGAAGAGAATCAGTAAGACAAAAGATGAAACTGATTATATATGTATATACATATATATGTTTATGTATATAGAGAATCCCCAAAGTCTTACTGTAGTTTTAAGCTTTGTTAGTATAAAATTGCACTAAGACTTTTGGGATATCGTGTATATATACTTATATGTTTAAGAGAAGCATCATGGTTTAAGGCATAGAAAACTGACCTGGGGGCCAGGAAGACCTGGGCTCAAGTTCCACTTCTGATAATACTGGCTATGAGATGCTAGGCAAATCACTCAGCTGCTTAGTGATCCAGTGAGGAGGTGTCCAACAGCATGAAACTGATCATCACATTCTCCATGATGGTGTGGCCAAAGCAGATTAAAATGCAATTAGGAAATATTTAACAAATAAATAAAAGTACAATAAAATGTAGATAATGCTAAATTGTAACTTTCTAAATCAAAGAGTACTCATAGGGATCCTTAAGTGGCTATTTGAACTTAATGCCATTGCTTTAAATAACATTTCAAGGTAATAATTTGTAGAGAAAGTATTGACTTCACCCAAGGGTTCCCTTAGCCAGTGAAATCATATATCCAGCTCCTATCACCATATATTTAAAAACAACTCTTTTTTCTATTCTTTAGCTGACAAATACAAATTAATGTGAAAAATTTCCTATGCAAAAAAGAATAGGAAAAAAAAAGATTGTATAGGAAACATCAAATCTCCATTACAAATTGTTTGACTTTTAAAGCATATAATAAATTCATGTTAATTTAAAAATTTTCCTGCTTTTTGGTGTTCCCCAAATTCTCTCTATTTTCTTCTATGATTTTTCCCAATGGTTTAAAAAATCTTTTAATGACCCTCTTTTCTTAAATTTTTTTTAAAAAATTTAGAATATTTTTCCATGGTTACATGATTCATGATCCCCCCTTGCTGCTCTTCCCCCCCGAAGCTGACAAACAGTTCCAATGGGTTATACATGTATAATTGTTCAAAACCTATTTCCACGTTCATATTTGCACTAGAGTGATCATTTAAAGTTCAAAACCCTAATCATATCCCCACTGAACCATGTGATTAATCATGTTTTTCTTCTGTGTTTCTGCTCCCACGGTTCTTCCTCTGGATGTGGATAGTGTTCTTTCTCATAAGTCCCTCAGAATTGTCCTGGATCATTGCATTACTGCTAGTAGAGAAGTCTGTTAAATTCGAGTGAGCCCCAATATATCAGTCAGTCTCTGTGTACAATATTCTCCTGGTTCTGCTCCTTTTGCTCTGCATGAATTCCTGGAGGTCTTTCCAGTTCAATGATCCTCTTTTCTAATATTTCTTTTTTAAAAAAATATACTTAATACTTGCCTCTTCCATCTAAATCTCATTCCCTGAAATGAAAACAAAACAAAACAAAAAACAATTTTGTGGTAGAGCAGAGTCATCTGGATCTGGGTTAAAATTTCGCCTCTTGTCTCTAATTTCTGTGACCTTAGAGGTAAATAATTTAACTTCCCTGTGCCTCAGTTAGTTTCCTTATCTCTACAATAATTGCATCCATTCTGTCAACAAAGATTTAAGTCCTTACTGTGTGCCAAGCATTGTTCTAAGTGCTGGGAACATAAAGACAAAAACAAACATGATCCTTGTACATAAAGAACTTACATTCTATTGGGCAAGAGAAAATAATATGAACAGTTACAGATTACAATATATCTGTGTGTGTTATGCCCTCTTGGGGCTCAATTACCATCACCATTACTGACAACTTGGGTCCCTAAAGACTATGATTACTCTCAGATTTCTAAGGTAATTTTGTGGGTGGCTATTTATTAAAACACTGTTTATCAAGCCCCCGTAAGTATGGTTCCCTTCAACAATCAGATTTAATTCTTTAGCAAAGATATTTACTCAAATGCCATAGCAACAACAATAGTTACAAAACCAATTCTAGGGCCATTACTCTCCCACAAAGATGGAGGAAAGAGTGGACATGAACTTAAAGACCTTCAAGGGTGATGAGACCTATTTGTAGGAGACACATTTGGCCAAAGAGTCTCACAGCCCTAGAACTGCAGGGTCTTAGTGTTGATTCTCTTTGTGGTTTACTATACATTTCTACAACTGGTGACATGGTGTCTACGCTGACTGGATCAGTCTGTGTGAGGCCATGCAGCTATCAGCCTGGCTCCTGGCTGGGCTAGGCAGGTTGCTCATTTGCTGGTTTTCTTTCTGTTGAACAGATTGTTTCATTAAGTCTCCTGGGCTCAACTTTTTGATGGGAAACTGTAATCTGGTTTTCCCTTGTTCAGTCACTAACTGGGTATGGTGCTCCTATGATCTTTTCAGAAGGGAGTATTCTTCCAGTTAGGGTAATCGCCCCTAGTTAAGATTTTTCCTTTGACTCTCTCAGAATATCAGGAATGAGGTTGTTTGTCATACAAGATATAGATAGTATAAACGGTCGGTAATGTTAGAGGGAAGGCACTGGCAGTGTGGAGTTGGACTAGACTAGTTCTAGCATTATGATCCTATGGCAAATAATAGTCCAAAACCAAACTCATACATTGACCATGCTGGAAAAGGAATATCTTATTCTACTTCTTATATCAACTACTTCTCTGGCAGATGTTGGGTAAAATGCCTTATTATTCATCTTCTTGTTGGTCATTAAATTGAGCAGGATTAAATCTTTCAAAGAGTTTAAACCCCTCAACAATGTTATAGACTATAAATTGTTCTCCTGGTTCTTAATTACTCTGCATCATCATATTAAGTCTTCCAATGATTTTCTGAATCCAGTCTTTTCATTATTTCTAATACTATAATAATAATCCATTATATTTACATATTACATTGTGTTTCACCATCTCCAAACTGAAGGCATTTCCTTATTTTCCAACTATTTGTTACAAGTGATAATATAAATATTTTTAAATCCATGAGTCCTTTATCTTCTGCCTTTATGCTCTTTGGGGTATGTGCCTCATAGTAATATTGCTGGGTCAAAGGGGTGTGCTCAGTTTGGTTTTTGGTAGTTCCAAAATGCTCTCCTAAATGGCTGGGTTATTTCACAGCTTTATCAGCAGTGCATTGATGTGCCTAAATTGACAAAAATAAAACTAAATATATCTTAACAGACAGAAAATAACTAGGAATGGATATAAAATCATTTCTGAAACAACTGTCTTCTTATAGTCGGACCATCAAGTTATTAAAGCAATGATCAAAGTTAGTGCCCAACTAAGAAACCAAAAGTGAGAAAAAGATGTAATTAAGGCAAATCCATACTGATCTATACAAACAACCTAATGGGAATGAAATATAAGAAAGAGATAAAAGACTAGACAACAACACAGATTATCATAGTTTGTTAAAGAAGTTGGTTGGATATAAATCAGTTGTCTCAAAGAGGGGGACCAAAAGAAACAAGATTCTACTTCAGTTAGCAAGGGCTAAGCAGAGATATACAACAGTAAAAAGGAACACTAGCTTAAAATATAAATTTGTAATATCTTAAAGAGGAAGAAAGGTATGTGCAGGCAATATGGGTTCATGAAATAGAGAGAAGCAGTTGGAATGGAGAAGTAAGATTGCAGAAAACTTGGTGAGAAACTCAACAAAGTCATTCTGAGGGCATTTAAGGACAAAATCGGACAAAATAGGAACAAGTAGATGGAAAAAAATCCGTAAAAAGCTTTATAAGAAACTTTTTATTTTGCCATATATGACAGTAGAGTCATCATATTTGGACTGCCACTTCATAGTTCAAAATGCGCTATAGGAAGAAGTAGTAATATCACTGAAGAAAAAGGATGAGAAGAACATCTGGACTAGACAAAATACACACTGGAGAGCTCCTCATTGGAGCTGATACAAATTTTGAGACCACTGAGGGATCAGTTTTCAAATTATTTGAAAGTGAAAAGCATGCCAAAGAAGTGTAAAAAATCTTATATTTTATCATTACCAAAAAATAAGTGATCATGACAGTATCAATAACAGCTGACCACAGACCTAGTTTCCTGTTTTGTTTCTATCACATTTATGAGAATAACACATGAGTCCTATGGGAATCCTTAATGAATCCAATAAACATTTGTTAAATGAAGACTGTATGTTAGGCTCTGTGATGAGCTGGGGATACAAAAGTTAAAAAAGTAAAATCTAATGTCTACAAAGAATTTAAATTCTTTTGAAAGGCAGGAAACAACACGTACACAGATAAGAAATTATAAAACATTTATGTAATGGTGGACTGGACAATAAATGTACCATCCTTTTGGCCAGGCAGAGAGTTCTCCATGTAATGCAATCCCCATGTAATCTTTGGAGCATGCATAGGTATCAGATGACTGTTTGCTCTCTGTTTACTGTGTGGGGAGGAGAGGCTTTTTGACTGGCTGCAGAACTGGAACTGAATGTGCATATAAGGGACTTCCGTGGAGAAAAATTCATCTCTTTCTTCCCTGGCTGCCTTTGAGCAAAGACAACAAAGTGCCTGGGCTTCTGGGTGGGTAAAGGACTCAGACTTCAAATCTGGACCATATTTTTTGAGTACATGATCCTACTGTTGTTTCTGTCTTAATTCTTGTGTCTATTCTTTCCTTTTCTTTGGTAAAGGAATGCTGTAGGCAGATGTGAGTTTTGAAAGTCTGAGTCTACACAGTCCTAGGAAGTAGAGTTCCTGCCAGAGTTTTATGGCTACCTAGCCTATTGAGAGAAGTGACATGCTAGTCTAGTAATGAACGGGACCTGGCAGATGAAATGCCATTTTCTGGTGCGACTTTGCCCATCAGTCATGCAGCATTTGGAAGAGATTTTTTTAGGGGCAGATACTTTATGGGAACTGCCCTAAATTTGAGCCCCAGTCCCCAGGGGAACTGAAATGGTTACAGGGTGAAAAAGTGTGTCCCTGGTTTGGAAGGAGTTTTTGTACTTCTGTTTGTGCTATATCTATTTTGGTTAATCTCTTTTTGTAAAAGCTAGTTGATGTTAATTGGTAAAATTGATAGTAGGATACTAATCACTGGGTCAACCAATGATTTATTTGTAGGGGAGATACTAGTTGTATTTAGCAATTACTATTGAGAACACACCAGGATCAGGGTTTGGATCAATAGCATTAGGAAGAAACCCCAAAGCTCTCCCCACTCCAGGTTCTAGGAAGAGTTTTGGGTTTAGCCCTTTGATTATCTATATCATGAGAGTCATAATACAGGAAAAGGTAGGTTAGCCAAAATTACTCAGCAATGTCAAGTTCCAAATGGAAGAGGGATTCCTTATAGATTAGGGATTCTTAAACATTTTTTTTTGTCACAGAACCCTTGGCAGTCTGGTGAAACCTGTGGATCCTTTCTCAGAATAATATTTAAATATATAATATTAAACATGTAGGATTACAAAGGAAATTAATTATATTGAAATAATTATCAAATTATTTCCTAAAAGTTCATAGGCTACAGTTAAAGGATCCCTCTTCTAGATGTCAAATTCCTTCGTATGCTCCTGTTTATTTGTCATGATTTTATCAAGATCTGGAACATTGCAGACCCTCTTAAAAATAAGATTCATGATCATTCAAAAGGGACTGGCTTAACTATCCAAATAGGAAAAACCAAGTGGATGAAGAATGTCTATTATTCAGAATATGATATGTTTGTGTTGAAGGGCCTTCAGTGTTTGTATATTGGGAAAAATGATTCTGGAAAGGCAGTGTAAAAGATGTCATCTGAGAGATCTCAAAAGATGGACCCATCACATAGTGAGAATAAGAGATAGACTGATGGACTCCTTGGAATCCGTATGATATCAGAGGTCTGGTTTAGAGGAAGTACCTTTTGGGAATGATTTATGGGAGGACAGAAAATTTCAATCTGCATTGTTCAAGGGAATACCAACATCTATGAGTTTTTTGATGTATCAAAAGAATCTATCACTGTAACATAAAAATAGTTGTTCTGGCTTCCCTAGAACTACATAATGAACACCACCAGCAACAGACTCTATTAGGACACTGTTAGAAATAGTCCCATTTTTAATGAGTTACCGTAAGGAGTGTTAGAAAACTACAACTCCTGCTGGCTGGTTATGTTTGCTTTCAAACCCCCACCTCTTGTGTTAATAGGAGGCAGCTGGTGCAGGCAAGATGCTAAATTTGGAGTCAGAGGACCTGGGTTCAAAACCTAGCTCTGATCTTTTCTGGTGATATTGGGCCAATCATTTATTCTTTCTGGCTCTCAGTTGCCTTCATCTGCAAAATGAGGGAGTTGGGCTAGATGTCCTGAGAAATTCCTTTTAACTCTAATCCTATGATCTGTCCCTATTTTTTTAAACCTTACCTTCTGTCTTGTCAATACACAGTATTGACTCCAAGGCAGAAGAGAGGTAAGGGCTAGGCAATGGGGGTCAAGTGACTTGCCCAGGGTCACACAGCTGAGATGTGTCTGAGGTCAAATTTGAACCTAGGACCTCCTGTCTCTAGTCTTGGCTCTCAATCCACTGAGCCACCCAGCTGCCCCGATCTGTCCCTATTTAGAGGGCATATTAACCCCACCTATACTGAACTCTTCATTACCTTTTTATTGCAAAAAGCAAAATTACTATCCTTCTGCTTTAAATGAAGTGATGGCAAAGAAAGTGCTCTTGTGACATCCCTTTCTTCTTCCTACTTTGGTAAGAATTTCTTCTCATTGCTGTGTGAATACTAACAACAGCAAACATTTATATGGCTCTTTAAGGTTTACAAAGCATTTTTGAAATATCTTATTTGACTCTCACAGAAGCAGAAGCTATTATTATTCTTATTTGCAGTTGATGAAACTGATACAACTGAAGCTTAAGTGACTTGCCCAGGTTCACACAACTAATAAGTTTCTGAGGAAGGATTTGAACTTATGAATATGATTCCAGGTTCAGCTCTCTATGTACTGCCATCTAGCTGCTTAATGACTTCAGTTTCCCTTTAGAAATCATAGTCCTTGAGTAGCCTGAGAAATGCACATTTGTGCTTGTCTGGGCTGCTACAAAGGGAGTCCTTACAAGTATCCCCTTGATGACATCACTAACAAATATTCATCTATTCTTTGGCAGAACATCTTCAGGGAGGGGGAATCCATTAGTTCTCACTATAGATCTAATTGTTAGGAAGTTTTTTCTTCCTTTTTTCTTTTTTCTCTTTCTTAAAAAAATTATCTATTTAAAAATATTTTCCCATGGTTATGATTCATTTTCTCTCTCCCCCCTCTTCCCTCTCTCTTCCCAGAGCTGACAAGCAATTCCATTGGGTTATACATGTATTATTGCTCACAACCCGTTTTTCATATTAGTAATAGAATAATCTTTAAAAACCTAAACCCCAACTAGAAAGTTTTTTCTTTATATCAAACCAAAATGTTTCTCTGTGGCTTCCATCCAGTTCTGTGAGTTCTGCCATTTGGGCTAGACAGAATGAGTCTAATCCTTCCAGTGAGTGGTCTTGAAATCGTTGAAGCCAGCTCTCTTGTCCTACCTTTGTCTGATTTTTCCATAGAGCAGATATTGACTGTTACTTACATAGATACTCAATCTGGTTTGATCTTTGTGTATAGTACGCACTTAATAAATACTTTTTCATTCATTCATCAGTTCATCCTTTTATCTTAAGGCTCTTCTCCTCTGGATGCTTCCACCTTCTTTATGTCCTTTCCAAAACGTGGCACTCAGAATTGGCCACAATTGTCCAGATGAAGTCTGAGCAGGGCAAAGTACAGCAGAGTTCCTAACGCCTAATCGGACACGATGCGTTTCTTAGCGTAGCCTGAGATTCCTTCATTACACGAAAGCAAAAAACAAAAACCGCTACCCAAAAAAACCCCAAACCCAAACAAAAATCGACCAGAGAACATGACAAGCCCACGTCTATAATCATGTGCTCCTTTCATGCCACATTTGATAAATGCTAGAGCTCTTTAGAGAAGGGAGATTATCAACGTGGGTTGTTGGAAAGAATTTTTTAAAATCAAACTTCTAAAATCATCTTTGGGAAAAAAAAAGAGTACTACCCTTCCCCCAGCCCCCCAAACATGGTGAAATTAGAGAATAGTCTTGTAGAGTTATTGTAGTGCTCCCTGCATCCACCAGATGGTGCCACCATTCAGTAGAATTCTAGAAATTTGTGCCCTTGCAAAACATTTTTTGGCTAGTTTGAGCTCATGGACCCAAAGATGCTGACACATTTTAAGATATGAATTATCTCCTTGTTGGCAGCTTCATGTGATATGCAGATGCATGAGCATATATGCAAAGGAACAGCTTCATATATGTATGGATCTTAAGCTGTTACATTTGGGAAGTTGCAGCATCTTTGATCTCACAGGCTATCACTTATCTGTTGCTCTAGACCTTCCTACTGAGTGGGGGCATATAAGAAAGTGGTTCCAGGCAAGGCACTCTGGGAAATGAAACTACTGCCTTTAGCACGCTCTTCCACATTTTCTTCTATTACAGATTGTCTCTTTTTCTTTTTCTTTTTCCATAGCATATGCACCGATGTATATGCAAATATATTCACTTTGGGGGAATTTGATAAAAAACAGATTTAGCCCAGTGGAAAAAGCTTCTATGGCCAGCCTGATTCAATTACATTCACCATTAATGAGTCTGTGGGCTCCATCCTAATGTGCTAATATTTAGTAATATTTGATAATGAGAGAGAATGCCCTATTGGATGAAGTCAGAATGTTCTGGAGTTGCAATGCCTCTAACCATGAACAATTCATCATTTGTTTGGCAACTAAGGTCTGTTTTAGAATATGAAACACTCAGATCACCAAGCCTTGGTGAAGGGGAGAGGGGAGGAAGGGGAGGGATGAAGGCAAAGGCTATGAAAGCAATCCATTAAAGCAATCACAGCCTATTGTATTTTTTTTAAAGGATCTCCAAGCACTCAGAGCAGTTTAAAGCTTTATGTTTCAAAATCCACATCCATTAATCTAGTATCAGACTCTATAGTAGCATGGGCTAAGTCAGAGCCAGGACCCTATCCCCAGTCCTTTGACTTCAATTTAGGATTCAAGCTATCATTTTTCTTGTAACTTGAGTGTCATTTGATTTTCTCAAAGAAGGATTCTAAACAATCCTGATGTTGCTATAATAAATTCTCCTGGTGGCTGGAGGTTGCCCTGGGGGCCTCCTACTGAGTGTGCTGCTTCCTTTCCTTTGGAAGTCTGGGCCACCACCCAGTCTCCCATTCTTTTAAGGTCAAAATTTTTCTTGATCTCTTGAAGAAGGGGGCACAGATTTCTAAATGCTTCTTTCCCCTACTGCCTCTGAAAAAAGCATACAACTTTATTTTTTAAATAAAAAGGCTTTTCTATGCATTTTAACTGGAGAAATGGTTTTTGTAGGGAGATCTACACATAGACATATGTGTAGATGTATGATTTCAACAATGTAGGTTAACTCCTAACATGCAATTACCTATTGAGGTCATTTATAGTTCTCCAGCAAAGTTTTTGAACAAAGTTTTGAACTTGTACCTCTACATGTCAGGAAGTCTCTGGACTTGGGTGGAGAAAAAAGTATGACTTTATTTTTACTATATCTGGCTGAATCTTAGCATTTTCTTCACTTATTATTTTGAAAAATATTTTGAGGAGTCCATAAAGTTCACTGGATTGCTGAATTGGGTCCATGATTTCATACAAAAGTTAAGAACTTCTTGTGCTATGGAATTATGGTCCTAGAGAGTGGCTTTGGAGCACTGAGGTTAAGCAACTTGTTTAGACACACAGCTAATACCTATCAGGGGCAGGACTTGATGCCTAACTCCAAGACCAGCCCTCTAGCCAGTGAGCCAGAACACCTTTCATGGGAAAACTATAGGGCTTAAAATAATAAACAAAATGGAAGAGTTTTAAGGCATCTTAAAGCTCATAGTAGTAGCTAGTTTGGTCTGCAATGTAAATGTAAACTTTTAGCTCTGTATTATTTTAGTTCTTCCCAAGAGTCCTTCTGCCTGGGCTGGACAAAGTTCCAGGCTTCTAGCCAAGGTTGATTCAAATTGGCAATACCATTAGGATTCCTAAGGTCTCTTGGAACCCATTTCCTAGTCTGGGTCTTCACCGTATTCCTGGAAGAAGAACTCCTAGTTAAAGGAAGACAAGTCCCGTAGACTCCTCTGGCCGCAGTTTCCACATATGTAAAATGAGGATATTTATACTGCCACCTACTTCACAGAGTTGTTGGAATGATGATATTTGATATTTCAATTAAGTTTTAGTTGCAAAGTGCTCTTCATGTTTTGTTTCACTTGAACCCCATGAAAGCTCTGAAGGGTAGGTATTCCAAGGGATCCAAAGAGATCATGACTGTAAAGTCCTTTTAAATCCAGTCTGTGCTATGCAAAGGGCAACCATCATTATCATCTTCTCCAAAGATCCTGCCCTTTGACTCTGACACATCCAGTCCTAACATCATTATGGTTGTCTCCTCTGCCCTCACTGGAGGTCTTGCTGGCTCTCTCACTTTAGGAATCTCTGTCCCAGCCTTGACTTGTCTCTCTGCCAGAGAATTCATTAGCCAGTTGTCAAGGCAAGTCTTACCAAACTGTAGGTGAAACTTGGCTCCTTCAGTTGTTTTTCTTGGCTAACATTTAGACCAGTGCTCTTCTTGGGGCTCTGCAAGCCTAGGTAACCATATTACCACCCCCAGAAGTTTATCTTCTTCGTGTTTTCCATAAAGGTCAGCCACATGCTATCATTTTTTCATTTCAAAGTGGGGAACCCTAGTCATCCTTTTAGAAACATTCCTTTTTCCAGGCTGAGGGACTATCTCTAGTTCTCAGCTTACTTGCAGAGTCCAGATAATTGACTTAGTTCTAAGTCCAATGCATATTCACTCCTTCGTAACTGACTTCAACTTCTTCAGATTTTTCCAAGCATGTGCCTTTTCTAGATGCCTATCACTAGTAAGTCTAGAATATAAATAAACATATCGATATATTTATTATTTAGAATAAATAAATCAAACCTTCCCATATACAAAACAACATTTAGAAGTAATTTACAGGGGGGCAGCTGGGTAGTTCAGTGGATTGAGAGCCAGGCCTAGAGATGGGAGGTCCTGGGTTCAAATCTGGTCTCAGACACTTCCCAGCTGGGCAAGTCACTTAACACCCATTACCTAGCCCTTACCACTCTGCTGTCTTGGAGCCAATGCACAGTATTGATTCCAAGATGGAAGGTAAGGGTTAAAAAAAAGGAAGTAATTTACAACAATATCTGCTGAGAGCAAATGAAGGACTGTTCTAGGAGGAAGTTATAGAGATTCTCTTTCTCAGGTGAGGCAACTGTGTTTTTTTGGATGTGAATCAACAGTAAAAACTGGCAGCCAAAGAGGGTTGCATTAAGAGAGGGGTAGTGTCTAGAATGAAGGAAGAATACTGTACTCATTTGTGGGTGCCACATTTCAAGAAAGACATAGACAAGTTGGAGGACGTCCAGAGGAAGGGAACCAGTAATGCTCATTGATCCACTGATATCTTGACTTTCAGAGGTTGAGTCATTTGTACAAATTTAGATTTGTGAAAGAATGTCATTGAACCAAGGCTAAAAGCTGTGGAGCTGGATATCAATATCTGAATCATCCTTTACAGCTGAGCTTAAAACTTTTCACTCATTAAACCACCTTTCACTCTCCAGGACAGACACATCTCCAAAACGAAGCATCAGAAAGAGAACTGCTGAAAGTGATGCTTCAGAAGATAGATTTCTATTTTGGGAAATTCTCATGCTGAGGAATTAACTAGAGTGCCGGATTCAGATCCAAGAGGTCCTGGATTGGAGTCCTACCATGGACACTGACTACTTGTTTGAACAATCACTTAGCGTTTCAGTGACCTGGGCACCTCTCGTAACAGTATATTGCTTTGGTCTGTAATGTAAATGTAAACTTCTAGCTCTGCATTCTTTTAGTTCTTCCCAAGAGGACATCTGCCTATAGAAGAGGAGTAGTAGAAGAGTAGAAGGTGCAGAGTAGATGCTGAATTCTTTAGCACACTTTCTCTACACAATTGAAATGACAAGCCTGCTCCTATTCCTCCTGCTCCCAAATGGAACCGTTAATTCTAGTACTTACTTCTCAGTGTTATTGTGAGGTTCAAATGGGATAGGAAAGAACTTCGAAAACTTTGAGGAGCTACAAAAATGTTATTTATTATTACTGTGCTCATACCTCTAGCTCCTTAGAGTGCTCTTGAAGAAGGGAGAAATGAAGAGTTAGGCATGAATTCTTGAATTGTGTTCCTATCTGATGGAATTTTTCTTTGTATTCTACTTACCATAAAAAACAATAGAGCAAGTAATAGACTTTAACAAAATGGTAACAAGAGCTTCTTATGTTTATACAATGCTCTAATGTTTACAAAGTACATTTGCCGCAATAACTTGCTGAGATTGGTAGTGCAAATGCTATTTTTCTAATTTTACAATTCCTCATCAACCTCAGGTATAGAGGTCTGTGATGAGGGGAGAGGTGCTCTACTTGGCAGTTTCTTATGATTAGTTTAAGGATGACATATATTCAGTGACACTGGGTGATAGCTGTTAGCTTCATGTGGGTGATCTGCCCAAGTCAGGCATTAATACAGACCTTGAAGATACTTCTGTTATTTTAGAGTGATATTGAATGAGAAAGCCTAGGCTTCTTTCAGAAGTTAAAAAGGGGGAGAGGGGGTAGCTGGGTAGCTCAGTGGATTGAGAACCAGGCCTAGAGATGGGAGGTCCTGGGTTCAAATATAGCCTCAGACACTTCTCAGTTGTGTGACCCTGGGCAAGTCACTTGACCCCCATTGCCTAGCCCTTACCACTCTTCTGCCTTGGAACCAATATAGAGTATTGATTCCAAGACGGAAGGTAAGGGATATAAAAAAAATAAAAAGGGGGAGAAATATTTGAACTTTTAGCATGCTGACTCTGATGTTATAAGAGGTTATACTCCAATAATTCAGCAAGCATCTTAAAACCATTTATTTATTTTTTTTTACATTTTATTTTATTTTTTTTTAAACATTATTTTATTTGGTCGTTTTCATACATTATTCACTGGAAACAAAGATCATTTTCTTTTCCTCCCATCCCCCCCCCACCCCCGCCTTTCCCTCTCCCATAGCCGACGCATGATTCCACTGGTTATCACATGTGTTCTTGACTCGAACCCATTTCCCTGTTGTTGGAGTTTGCATTAGAGTGTTCATTTAGAGTCTCTCCTCAGTCTTATCCCCTCCAACCCTGTAGTCAAGCAGTTGCTTTTCATCGGTGTTAAAACCATTTATAAAGAAAAGTAAGAGTCCCTGTCCTCAAGAATTCTAAATAAGGAGACATCATGTACTTATATAAGTAAAAGCAGGACCTTGTTTTACTTGAACTCAGTACATGAGAATTCAGGTCTACACAAGTGACAATCAAAAACAATACAGGCAGAAAAAAATGTGTAAAATAAAAATTTAATTAACTGTGCCATTTTCCCAGGTGATGTAAAGTCTCACAGCAGTTCACCCAATTATATTTATTCTCGCTTTGAGAAGAGTCTGTAAGGAGCATTACATTGTTTTGTGCCAAACGTTAGCTTTCACATCATTCTTTGTCTGGAATCTTGGAGTTTTCACCTGTAAAAAGTCATGTCCATAACAGAGCAGTGCTTCTCTTTGTTTCATTAATGCTATTTAGTTATTAGTTATCATCCCAAAGTCCGAGCAATTAGCTCTGATAAGTCTTAAGAAAAGTTATAAAATATCTCAGTATGTTTGAATAAAAAATACTTCTTAAATAATGGTGTTTGCTATTATGCCTGGTTTTCAGCTTACACAAAGGATCTTAGAACATGTTGATTGTATAAAAATTGTATCTAGCTACTTTAGATACAAAATAGACACAAAGTAAGTAAAAAAAAAAAAACCCTTACCTTCCATCTTGGAGTCAATACTGTGTATTGGCTCCAAGGCAGAAGAGCAGTAAGGGCTAGGCAATGGGGGTTAAGTGACTTGTCCAGGGTCACACAGCTGGGAAGTGTCTGATGTCACATTTGAACCCAGGACCTTCCATCTCTAGGCCTGGCTCTCAATCCACCGAGTCACCCAGATGCCCCCGCAAAGTAAGTTTTGAGAGGAAGATGCCAACAATTTGAGAGAAGAGGGTTAAAGGAAGGTTTAATAGGGAAAGTAGGACTTAAGCTGAATCATGAAGGGATTCCATGGGAATCTAGAGTTCTAGAGGTGAAGAGAAAGAGGGAGTATATTCCAGGCATAGGGAACAGCCAGTGCAAATGTGTGGAGCTGGGAGATGGAGTATCATGTGTGAAGAGTATCAAGAAGGTCCTTAAATGCTAAACAGAAAAATCTATATTTGATTCTGAACTTGATAGGGAACCACTGCATTTTACTGAGGAGAAGCGTTAACATGGTCAAATCTACACTTTAGACAAATCCTGTCAGCAGTTGTATGGACAATGGCTTGAAGAGGGAGAGACAATAGGGAGGTCAACTAGGAAGTCATCATAATAGTTTAGGTGATCAGTGATGAGGACTTCAACTACCTGGTGGCTGTATGGATGGAGAGAAGGGGAAGAATGCAAGACATCAAAATGGCAGGGTTTGGTATTGTAGATATTGGATATGGGAGGTGGGATGGAGTGAGGAGTTGAGACAAGGATGAGATGGAGCAATCTTATCCCCAGCCATTGTTACCATTCCATTGTGAGGGGGGAAACTTGTGGATTGAGAGGTGTAAAAATGGAGATTTGAACCCCAGACTTCAATCCCCAGAAGTCCTTGGCACTTCCCAGAATGCCCTATAATCTCACCTGAGATCCCCACCTGGGCCGAGAACAAAATTTGTATTTAAACTGACTCTCCGCCTACTTTGGGTCTCTCTGCTTCTGCTTCTAAGCACATGCAGGCAAGATGTAAGTGGCTGTGAATGGGCTATGTGCCCTAGGCACATGCTTTCTTATTTTGTATTTTCTTTATCCTTGATTTCTAATAATCTTTAATAAATCTCTAAAAATATAATACTTTTAGTAGAGAAACTAATTTAACTGTTACAGAGGTAGGTCTAGAGGAGGGAAGTCCTGGGTTCAAATGTGGCCTCCAACAGTTCTTGGCTGTGTGATTTTAGGCAAGTCTCTTAACCCCCATTGCCTAGTCCTTACCACTCTTCTGCCTTGGAACCAATACACAGTATTGATTCTAAGATGGAAAGTAAGGGTTTAAAAAACAAAATCAGTGTGAACATTTATACCTCATAAATGAGCAAATGCTATAAAGGGCTCAATTTGATTTTTTCTTGATTGTTTAGATTTAAGAAAATGATGGGAAAATGTTAATAATGCAGATTAAACTTAAAATTGTGTTTTGCAAACATTCCTTCTTCCCCTTTCTCCTAGAGATGATTATTTAACATTTTACCAGTTTAGGATACTGAGATTTTGAACTGAGTACCTGGAAAGATAGTGATGCTCTTAATGGAAATAGGGAAGTTCAAGAAAACCATTAAGATTTAAGCTATAAATGTTATAATATGCTATACTTAATGAAAGTGTTTCTTCTACTTAAAAAGGAATCGCAGAAAGTGCACTTATTGCTTCAGTTAGACAGTAAGTGGTCAATTCAGGGGCCTTTCCTCTCACTAAGTCTCATTTCTACACGTAGAAATTCCTATATCAGTCGTGCTTTGATAAGATCCACTGGTCAGATGAAACACTAGTTAATGAAATGGCCAGCCAAGGCAGAGGGACTGGAAGGATGAAAAGGAACAATGCGTAGGGTGAGAACTTCAGAAAGAAGGGCCATCAGTAGGTTAGTGAAAACTATTGCTGATGAGTTTAACTTTTCATTTGAGTCTTGGATCTTATGGATCTACATGTGCATGATTTGTTCAGGTCAAGTACTAATAATTATCTTGCAGGATATCTTGGACACACTTCTGTTTTCAAGAGCTATCTTGGATTTCATGGATCTACTTTGTGCCTTTGATACTAGGGAATTTCTTTATCATTGTCAGAATTCAAAATGTAGCAGGCAAAAAGAGATCTTTCTTTATTTCTCTTTTCAAGGCAGGCTTTGAATGTGTTGAGGAAAGCCAGGGAATGCTATGGTAAAATCCCTGTCACTACTTGCTTCCAACTCTTTTCCTCTCTTGAACTCCTATCCCTAAATCAGAGGTATCTGCTGGAACCAGCTCACACTAGCTTGTGAAAACTGGTTGTTAAATTTTCCGTGGAAGTATTTACAACTTAGAAATCAGCAAATGCTACAAATCCATTTGTGATTTATTATTTTGCTGATTATCTAGACTTAAGGTAATAGAGAAAAAGTATGTTCTGCATTTTTATAAAGCCAGTTATTAAATATTTATCAGCATGACTCTGCTTTAAATAATCTTCCAAGAGTTGGACTGGGGATGCTTTGGAGGTAGGTAGAAAGTCTTCATCTTTCTTCTTATCACCTATATTACTAAATATAAAGCATCACATCCATCCTATTTATGGGAAATATCTCCTTACATTCTCAAAAAGACTATTTGAGGGTCTCTTTTCATGTTTAAAAAATGTCTTCTTTATTATGAATGGAGCCACAAATTATATAATAAAAAGAAATATAGTTATATATTTTATGTTCATAAATATACAAGTATATAAAAGAATATATAAATATGTTATATTTAAAAAACAAAATATACAAAACAATGTAAATATAAAATATTTGTATATATATAATAAAAGATATATCTTTACTACCTATGGAATATAAAAAAGAACAAAAAAATGAATTATATGTGAAACAGTGAACCACTTTTCTTCTTTTTGCATCTCTATCCCTCCACAGTTGTCCAATGGCTCCCTCTGCTCTGATTCTGAAAAGAATTTTTCTAATTGCTTGTAGTTATCACTGTGTAGGTCAGTATTTATTGACCTTTGGAATCTGAAATATGGAACTGCCTGCTGATGGGTTGTATGTCTGTCATCTAAAGATTTGCCTAGAGAAACTCACTACGAGGTTGACCACCAAGAAGTGACCATGTGGCTCTGAAAAATGGCTTTAGTCCTTGATCCTTTCATTTGTTCTTTTCTGTTCTAGGGCAAGGGGAAGGAGTTTCTGACCCTGGGAATTTAGAAATGTAGGAGAGTGAGCCCTAGGAAATCTGAGAATCAGAGTTCAGGCTGGATTTTGTGGCTAGCCTAGTCCTGAGGAGCAAGGAATACCCTTAGGGAGTGATCTTCTGGACCCAGGCCAGCAGGAGCTTAGACAAGGACTCATCCAACATTTATGCTAGACTTAGACTTGAATTGGATGGGATCAATGTTATATAAGAATTAAGCTAAGTCCACAATTATATAGGGGGGAGTTTGCCTCTGTATCTTGGGGGAAAATGTTTTAACATTAGTATTTGCAATTTCTTTGAAGTAAATATTGTTTTGTAAAAGGTAACTGATAATAAGTAGTTAAATGGATCTAGGGACATAGTCACAAGCCCCTAATAATGGGGTTAGAGGGTAGAACATAGATGGTGAGGGTTCAAGCTAGTAGCAGTAGAGAAAGAGACATACCCCAACTCACTAAGGACCAGATGGATCAGCCTGGTTTTCAGGAGTGGGCCAGAGCTCACTTTGTTATAGTAGAAATCCCAAATCCTTTAAATACTAAAGTAAGAATCTGAAGAAAAGGCAGGAAAAGGCCCAAGGTCAAAGGATGACAGAATTTAGAGGTAGAAGGCACCTAAGAGATGATCAAGTCCAATTTGTACTTGAAAATCACTGGATACTCCAAGTAATTATTATTACAGACTCATAACACAGGAGGGGATGCCCAGTGGTGATCAGGTCTGCCTTCTTGCTTCTTAGACTTGAAAATCTACCCCCTCCTCTCATAGGTGAAAAAATACAATCTGGAATCTGATTCCTTTTTTAGAGTAAAATACCTACCTATTCAATGACTTGGATTAGTTTTAAACCTTAGTTTATTTTCTGTTCAAGATGGATATGGGTTTCCCTTGGTTCACTCCATGTCGCAACCTGTCAGTATGCTGTACTTTGCCAACCCACTATCCATTTGGAGGCTCTGAGTAACTGAACTCCTGGCCAACTGGACTAGAAAACTTCAAGTGATCCAACTAGGGTTCTCCTTTAGAAAAATGCATTGTGTGTCTATTCATATATATATGTGTGTCTGGGGAGAAAAGTTACCCACAAATTTCAAAATCCTTCTTGCCTGCAGTCCAAGGAACAATCACCTTCTGTTTATTTCAGTACCAAAAGGTGACTTGGTCAGTGGCTTTAGCCTTCCCAGCATACCTTGCAAACTCACTGATTGGTTCATAGCCATATTCCTTCTCCTCAGAAATTTTTCTGAGATTTAGCTCTTTCATACTTCTGGTTCACTTGAGTCGTTTCCATAGTGACATTCACTTGTTGAGTTTAGAATCCCCATTGAGGTGCCCGCCACTGCCAGTTTCTAATCCTTAGGCATGAGTGCCAGGTTAATAAGACAAAGTCTGTCTTATTTCATCTTTCCTCCTCTCCTACCCTCCCCCTTGCCTTTTTGGGTTGGCTTTCAGAGGGATAACCTCACAAAGGAGAAGCACTTTTGGTTTCAAAATCCTCAAACCTTTTGCTTATTATCCTGCGTGATATTTTTGATTGAACCAGTCTGGATTAACTTCATGTGGCTGTCTTTCTTTCCGGCAGGGACTTGTCTGTCTCCGGGAGCAGCAGCTATAGCACGGGACCTTCTTCTTTTCATTAAGGAGGATTCAAAGACATTTTGTGGGACAGTGTGTGTAGCTATCATCACCTTTGATGTAGCTGTAGTGCTCATCACCTTATCTCCCATGTGGAAGTACTACAGTATAGCGTATCTGTCCAAAAATGCTTTGTACTCCTTAGAGGCAAAAAGGTTTTTGTTTCTTTTTGGAAGACTAACAGGATTCTCTGGATCACAGGAAAAGTATTAGGAAATTCCAAAGCCTGGGTGGAAGTTCACAGATTCCTCTTTGCTCAGATTCCTAATGAGAGCATAAGAAAAAGGAAAGGACTATTTTCTGGAGAAAGTAGGTAATAGGTATCAGCTAAAGAGGACCTTGGCTCCACCCTCACCTCTGATAATTCCTGTGTAACTTGGGGGCAAGTTTTTTAATCTATAAAAATGAGAGGGGTTGGGTTAGAGAGGTTGTCAGATCCCTTGGTCCCTTCCAGCTTTGAATCTCAGATCTTATGAACTGAAAAACAAATGGCAAAATAATTTCCCTTCTCCAGGCTTTAGTTTCTCTCTATGTACAATGATGACATTGGACTAGATGTTCTCTATGGTCCCTTTTAGCTCCTCAAACCATGATTTTAGGAGAGCAAAGGGCAGGCTCATGGCCCTGACTTGGGTTTCAATATAGATTCAGGCAGTTAACCAACTTCATGACCCTGAGGAAGTCATTATATGTCTCTGAGACTCCGTTTCCTTTTTTTATAAAATGCTGAAATTGATAACATCTACCCCCGGTATTGTTGTGAGGATCAAATGAGATAATGTCTACAAAATGCTTTATGAAACTGTGTACTATAGAGATCTAAGCATTTATGATTACTAATGTTTTGGCAGCTTAAAGCATTTATTGACACTGAGAAACTGCTTTTCAGTGACTCATAGTTTCTTTAGAAAATGAATTAAAGTTATAGAGTACTCTCTCTCTCCCTCCCCCTTTCTCTTTATATCTATCTATCTATCTATCTATCTATCTATCTATCTATCTATCTATCTATCTATCTATCTATCTTTCTATCTATCTATCTATATCTATATATCTATATATAATAAAGTTATACAGACTCTATCAGTACTTACTATATACATTCCTTGAAAATAGTCAGGGATCAGGGGAATTTTTCTTTCCCATCCCATCTTTTGCAAGACTCCCTGCTAGGTTCTAGTTTGTTGTTGTTAAGTCTTTTAAGAAGCCTCGGAAGAAATTTCCTCTGATCCTAATGATTTTACTGTGGTTCCCCCCTTGACATTTACAGTGCAATCAGTAGTGAAATAACTTAATGACGTACAATTTAAAGGTTTTTCATGGGAGCTAACAGAGGTAAAAAGAAAAAAAAATGGGTGCTGGAACTCTTCTAAGGGCAAAGTGAAGGTCAGCATTTTTCCCTCTTAGGAGACTGAATTCCTGAGTTACTCTAAGATGGTTCCCTTGCTCTCAGGACCAGCGTGTGGCATTCAAGGCAGACTTGACTCCTAGAGGGCTGGTTAGAAAACACTTGTCTGTTTTTACTGGTTGAAAAGGGAAAACAGAGGAAGCTAATGATCTAGTGCCTGAGGTTTCCTGGCTGGAAACAATACCAAATGCAGAAAAAAAACAGTCCAGTGAAGACTAAAAACCAAGGAAAGGTTAAAAAGCAGCAGTACAGGTCCAAGTCTGTTTGAAAGGAAGGAAAATATCCATCTTAAGAATGAGTATTTCTAATTATAATGAAAAGATGCCATTTTATTTAATTTTAAATACGCACCGAATAAAGGACAAGGGAAGAAAAGTTCCTGCTGTAAGATTTGGACTGTCCTGGCATATAGCTGGTCAGTTAATGTCAGAGATCAGCAGACCCTGACTCTAGACTGGGTACACTACTGGGCTCTGGGTCCATTTCAAAGTCTCTAGATATATATGCAACATGCGTATATATGATCCACTCCAGGTGGCCCTCATGCTAGAAAGGGGGTTCTTAACCTCTTTAAGCATGTGGACACTATGGACCCCTTTGACAACCTGGTGAAGCCTATTCACATCTTCTCAGAATGAGGTTTTAACATAAAGAAAATTAAATATATAGGATCATAAAGGAAACTGATTATATTGAAATAAAAGGTATTTTTTCTCAATCAGAATTCATGAGCACCATGCATAGCAGTTCTAAAAGGTCAACTGGCCTCAGAGGTACAGGCTGTCTAGGTCAGAAGTCTAGGGCTTCTCAATCCATTTGGGAGGGAGAAAAGATGAAGGTGTAATTTTTTATTTTTTTTAAATTAAATTTAAAATGGTTTCTAATTAAATAGCATTCATTTTGGTGGCATTCTTTTTAACATTGTGGAGGGAAGAATGTCCCAGGAATCTGTACTGAATTTATTTCCCAGATGAATAAATTAATAATAATAATAATAATAATTGCTAGCTTTATATAGTGCCTTCTATGTGCCACGTACTATGCTAAGCACTTTGCAAATATTATTTCATTTGATCCTGACAATAACCCTGGGAAATTAGGTGGTATTATTATTCTTTTTTTATGGATGAGGAAACCAAGGTAAACAGAAGTCTAGTGACTTGCTCAAGGTCTAATAGCTAATAGGTGTCTGAGGACATATTTGAATTCAGGTTATATTGACTTCAGACCCAAGGCTCTATCCACTGTACCAACCTGAACTGCCTCTGATGGATAGAATTTCTCTGTACTTATTAGAATTTTGAGGGAAGAGAGAGGTAAGTGGGGCCATATCTCAGAAAAGATAACTCTTCTCATGGTTACAGAGATGGGAGATGGGCAATGATTATTCAGGCTCTGAAATAGACTCTAACCTTTTTTTTTTTTAGTTCAAAATCAACTCAGTAGCTCCATAAATCCATCCAATTCTCATTGTACTCCACAATCATTCCCATGTTTTAAATTCCTTTAGGACTCGAGTATGCATTCTTGGCCATACTATGGTACTAATAATAATAATTAATAATAACTGACAGTTTTACGTGCTTTAAATTTTACAAATTTCTTTTTTACAGCAATCTTGTCAGGAAGATATTACCTATATTATTTCCCCTGTTTTATAGATAAAAGACCTAGCTCAAATAAGTTAAATTACCCAGTATGAAGGTTTTGTAGTTCAGGGGAGCTGAGCTGAAGAGCAAAACTTCTTTGCTAGCCACAAGGGGAAGGAGGAAGACAGCTGCTAGCAGGTAAATTTCAATGTGTAGCTTCTATGACTGCACACAGTGAAGTGGGATGCCTGTGTTCTAGTCAAAGACCCTAATCTTTTCAGGGCTCAAAACAACATTGGAGATAAAGACACCAATGGGAGACTGCCCTGTTATCTTTAAGACCAGTAAATTGAGAGTATTTTCCAAGTCATCAAATAAGGATTCAGGAATAAGAAACAGGGAAGTAGGAAATTTAACCCTATTGGTACCATTGCAGTAAGAAAATGGAGAGGCTAGTACCCTATCTTTGGGATTTTTATTTATTTATTTATTTAAAAATTAATTTATTTAGTCAATTTAGAACATTATTCCTTGGTTACAATAATCACAATATTTCCCTCCCTCCCCTCCACCCACCCTTCCCACAGCCAACGCACAATTTCATTGGGTATTACTTGTGTCCCTGATCAGAACCTATTTCCATGTTGTTGGTGTTTGCATTAGGATGTTCATTTAGAGTCTACATCCCCAACCATATCCCCTTGACCCATGTATTCAAGCAGTTGTTTTTCTTTGGTGTTTTTACTCCCACAGTGTTTCCTCTGAATGTGGATAGTGGTTTTTCTCATAGATTCCTCCAAGTTATTCAGGATCACTGCATTGACGCTAATTGAGAAGTCCATTACATTCAATTGTACCACAGTGTATCAGTCTCTGTGTACAATGTTCTCCTGGTTCTGCTCCTCTTGCTCTGCATCACTTCCTGGAGGTTGTTCCAGTCTCCATGGAATTCCTCCACTTTATTATTCCTTTGAGCACAATAGTATTCCATCACCAACATATACCACAATTTGTTCAGCCATTCCCCAATTGAAGGGCATCCATCTTTGGGATTTTTAGCTTTGCCATGCTTGCATTCTGAAGAGGCTAAGGCCATACCAAGGGATCCAGTTTTTACTAGTCAACAGATTTGCGTTCAGGTCTCTACTAATTGAAGTCCAGTAATTCTTTCACTAAGCTACATTGCCTCATGGGAAGAATTATTTTTATGTTAAAGTTCTGCTCTGATTGTTTCATGCATAGAGATCTTACTCCAACTAGATTGTAAGTTCCTTGGGGACATAGACTTCTTGCTTTGGAATTCTATGTTGATCTTCATAATACAAGATGCTAGAAAAATAAAACAATCATTTACTAAGGTTTATTAATCCCTACTGTGTGAAGAACATAGTGGCCATGTGCTGTGTTTACAGAGTAGGTACTCTACAAATATTTGTTTGATTCAATCAGGCTAAGTAGTATTGTATAGAAAGGATGCAAGGTCAATTGTAGGGCAGTGCAGGAAAATGACAATTTAGCGTTTTGAACAATACAATAATGCTTTGTTGTGGCAGCAAAGTGCAGAATCCATTTAGAATATTAACTGATTTTCAAAATCCTATAAAGGAGTATGGTAGAAGATTATGAGTAGTATTATTTCATAAAACTGGTGAGTGGTGGGAAAAAATGAGTTCATAGAAAGCTTGGTAAAAGTCCCAATTAAGTCAGATAATCCTGAGAGTATTTCAGGTTAATACTAAGAGGACAACAAACAAGAAAGAAAAGTAGAAGAGATCTGTCATAATGGCACTAAAAACAAAGACAAAAAGAACAGCTGAACCAGACCATTAGACTATGAGTTCCTTGAAAGCTGGGACTGTTTTTTGCTTCTCTTTGTATCATCAGTGCTTAGTACAGTGCCTGGCATGTGGTAGGTTCCTAATACATGCTTATTGATTGATTGAATAACTGACCAAATTTAGACTGAAGAGGTCCATGATGGAGGGGAGAAAACATGGAAGATATTGATGAATTGCTTCCTTTGATCTTTAAAAGAGGATGGATTCTTATGGAAGATTTATGAGAAGATGTGAGCAAGAGGATGATGAGACAGATGAGTTGTTCTCTTTCTCACTGGAGGGAGGACACACATGGATGAGATCACAAAACCACTGAAGGATTGATATACATTGGTTATATAATTAAAACACTTAAGTCAGAGTTTAAAAAATGGAGATCTCATGACCTGAAACCTTGTTATGTCATTCAAGAAAGATCTTTCATTTGGAAAAAATGGTG
Source organism: Monodelphis domestica (assembly GCF_027887165.1). NCBI lineage: Eukaryota > Metazoa > Chordata > Mammalia > Didelphimorphia > Didelphidae > Monodelphis > Monodelphis domestica. Next base: position 264,533,858 of record NC_077231.1, read on the forward strand.
AATCCTTTCCCTCCAAGTCAAACATTGGCCAGAAGCTTTTGACTTTCTAGAGGTCTTAAATAAAATTTCAAATCTCTTGACAACAATTTTCAAACAGCATACTTTTAAACAAATAATAAACAGAAAGAAATTGTTTAGATCCATGATTTAAAACAAATGGTATGTTTGTTTTAAGTTGATAATGCTGATTCTGTCTTTCACATAATATTTCCCTTCATAAAGATTTATTATTCTGATTGTACATTTCTTTGAACAGAAAGACAAAGGGCTCTAAGATGTACCTGATGGGCTTTGGAAACTGGCTTTGAGATCACTACTTCATAACAGTTCCCATTAGTTGGCCTCACAACTAGCTAAACATCCATATTATCGGAATCAGTGAAAATTTGTTCCATATCTGGTATTTAATATTTTATTATCCTATGCTCCATTGTGGCATGGAGGTAACACAGGGTTGTCAAAAAGGATGCCATCAGCCTATGAAAAGTGATCCATACTCTCTTCTCTTATATGACACCTCTCCATGTTACCCCATAATTCCTCCACAAGGGATCCGTTCATTATGATAAGTATCATCCTACAGACTTCTTGACATAAATGGATACTAATGTAGCCCCAAAGCTGTCCATGCATTGCTATATGACCAATCCTCCACCTTTTCAGGTTCTACATTTCTTTGATAATACCTTTTCTCATCCCTTCTTTTGTATAATTCTTCATTGATAGCATGTTGCCAATCCTCTCTCCACTGCATTTTGTGAGACCTGTGGTGGTTCATTGTTTGTAACCAGAGAGCATCAGGAGACTGGCCTTTGTTCCAGGAAGAATCTTAAAGTTATTTAAAGCACTGACCAATTTCCCAAATCCCTTTTCCATTCAACTGTGAGCCCAGTTTGTTGTCCAACTGCATCATCAGTATAGCTATACATACTCAACGAATGAGAAGATCTTACTGAGCCTTTACTATGTGCCAAGCACAGGAATACAGACACAAAAATAAAGACAGTCTTTGCCCTCTAGGTGCTTATCTAATAGATGGAAATAATGTAAATAGGCATATTTTGGAGATATTGTGTTTTCACTTTTAGCCCTCAGCAATAATTCAAAATCACAATAAAGCCAGCCACATATGCCTCATATGCTTTCTAGTTATGTGACCCTGGATAAGTCACTTAATCTCTGTGAGCCTTGCTTTTTCTCATCAGTAAATTGGGAATAATAATAGTACCTACCTTCACAGGATTGCTATAAGGATCAAATGAGACAACATATGGAATGGATTTTGCAAATCTTAAAACACTATATAAATGCTAGTTATGATTAGTATTTCTTCTTTTTAAAAAACTCCTCATGTTTCATCTTAAAATCAATACTGTATTTTTGTTCCAAGGCAGAAGCGTGGTAAGGGGAAGCAAGAGGGGTTAAATGACCTACCCAGAGTCACAGAACTAGGAAGTATCCGAGGCCAAATTTGAATTCAGGACCTCTATCTCTGGGCCTGGCTCTCAACCCTATAAGTCACCTTCCTGCTCCTATTATTATTATTATTATTGTTATTGTTATTGTTATTATTAAAAGCTAGCTTTTGAAATGGAGGACATGAGAGAATACAATAAAATAAATTATTGCTTCTTAAGATCTTTATGATTGACAGTTAACTTTGAGTCATGTTTACTAATATACTTTTCTGATTTACTCATTCAGAATTATATTAATAATTTAAAAACCCTATAAATACAACAAAAGCTTTGTTACGCCAAAGGCTTCTCTAGTGGAAATTTTCTGTTATTCTCTAGATGTGAATTAAAATTTCAATCTTGGCTTCTTTGTGCAATCTTTCTCAGCATTTTTCTTTGAATTGTTTATTTTCCTCCCTGCTCTTGCCCTAAAGTTCACTTCAGGACACTGGAAAGAGTTATTTACTAGCTAGAATCTCAGAGGTTTTCAGGGATCCCAGAGACTGTTGGATCATAGAACTAGAGATAGAATGAATTCAGACCTAAGCAACAATCTCCTTTACCATATCTCCGAGAAATAGCCATGTAGCTTTTTATTTGAAGACTTATGGATATAGACAGCTCAGTACCCCTTGAAGGTACCACTCCACTTTTTGACAGAGCAAATTCTTTCATTGAATCAAAACCTGCCTTTCTATAACTTTCATCTACAAGACGAGCAAAACAAGTTTGGCAAATCTAATCCCTCTTCCAAATGCCAGCCCTTCAAATATTTAGACAACTTTCACATCATCTTCTCATAGGTTTCTTTACTTCAAGTTGAAAACTCTCAGTTTCCTTCAACTGCTTCTCATCCCTAATGTTTTTTTCTAGATTACTTACCATCCTACTCACTTTCTTCTAGACCAATTCTATTTTATTAATGTAGTTCATAAAATGCAGCCTCCCTCAGCAATTCTCTGATGCTTTCTGTCTAGAGTAAATGTCTTTTCTCCCAGATAGGGATGTTGGAGATATACTTTTGCCAGACTCTCTTGTATTCATCTATACCAAGGGTTTTTAACCTGGGGTACTGTGAACTTAAAAAAATATTTTCTATTTCATTATTTCACCTTTCATCATTCAATATAGTTTCCATCATATGCCTATGCATTTTATTTTTATTTTTCTCCTTTTGTTTTCAAATCTGATTGTATTTTATTTTACTTATTATTTTATTTTAATTTTAAAATATTTTTCCATGTTTACATGATTAATTTTCTTTCCCTTTTACCTCCAAGAGCCAACAGGCAATTCTACTGGGTTGTACAAATGTTATTACTTGATACCTATTTCCATATTATTCATTTTTGGTATAGAGCTATCTTTTAAAGTCTAAGCCCCAAATCACATACATACCTATATATACATGCAATAAATGAGATAATGTGTTTTTCTTTTGCATTTCTACTCCCATAGTTCTTTTTCTCAATGTGGATAGCATCCTTTCCCATAATTCCTTCAGGTGTGTCCTGGCTTGTTGCATTGCTACTAATAGCAACGTCCATTACGTTCAATTGTTCCACAATGTTTTACTTTCTGTGTACAATGTTCTGGTTCTCATTTCTCTTGGCATCAATTCCTGGAGGTCATTCCAGTTCACATGGAATTCCTCCACTTTATTATTCCTTTGAGCACAATAGTATTCCATCACCAACAGATACCACAATTTGTTCAGCCATTCCCCAATCGATGGACACCCCCTCATTTTCCAATTTTTTGCCACCACAGTGTGTATGCCTATGTATTTTTTAAAAATGCATTTAAAAGCATTATTTTGCCTGAGAAGGAGTCCATAGGCTTCATCAGACAGCCAAAAGGATCTATGACAAAAAACAAACAAGAACCTCCATCGGAGCAAAGTGACAAAGTAGTTAAACTTGTTCTCTCTCTTCTGGTTGACTTTAGCCCCAATGAAAAAGCCTGGGAGGCAGGTGTGCATGCCTCTTGAGCTCAGAAAGCCTCAGATTTCCAGACGTGTCTCAACAGGTAAGAAACAGGGTTTCTCTAATTCCATTTGCTGTGTATTTCCATACAGTGGCTTCCCAAAACTAGTCAGTCCTCAATGGGATGTTCTACTGCTGTTGTTTTAAAAACACGAGACGGGTGGCGGAACTGAAGACTCCTTTTAGGAAAGGAAGGATTTTTGGAGAGAGTTAGGGAGAGTTTTCTGGCATTAAAAAAGGAGAGATCTCAGGGATGAGGGAATTGGACTGTATCACCAAAGAGTAGCATCCCTGGGATTTGATGTGAGAAAAAATATTTTCAGGTGGATAAGCTGGGAATGCAGCCTGGGGTCCTGCTAGCACACCCCTCTTTCTGGCCTGCTGTTAGGAAGTGCTAGGCATCTGAAGATTTCTCTCTCTTCTCTAACCTGTGAAAAATATTAGTCTGCCTTTGAAGAGAAGCAGTGTGGAAGGATAGAGAAACATGTTTCAACCTCAGGAAAGTTTCAGTTTACAGAATCTCATGATGATGATAAAAATAAGTTATTAGGAGAAACAGAGACTGCTGGTGGTGAGGGTCCAGAAAGCAAATACATAGCTCACTTTTATGTTTTAATAAATTGAGCAGGGCAGCTCCTGGAGTGGTTAGAGCACTAGTCTTTCAGTCACAACTACTTGGGTTCAAATTCCATCTCTGACACTTAGGAGCGGTGTGACTAGCAGCAAATCACTTAATCTCTCTTAGCTTGTTTCTTCACCTGAAAAAAAAGGGGGGATCTGAAAACCTAAAGCAGCCTTATTTCCTTTAGGGCTAGAAGGGATTTGGGAGTTCAGAGAATGTTGGAGCTGGAAATGGAAAGGGCCCTACATGCTATCTAATCCAACCTTTCCATTTTGTGGGTGAGGAGACTCAGACAAGTTAAATGACTTGCCCAGTCACAGCAAGAAGTTGGAGGCAAACCTGGAGTTGAATACTGACCGTTTGGCTTCAAATTCAATTCTCAGGGAAGCCTGCTGTACCACAAAGCTGTTGTCTCTGAAATGCAGATAGATGCTTTACAAACCAGAAATCTATAGAAATGCCAGTTAAATCTTTAAGGTTAATGATCCCCATTTCGTAACAACATTATAAAGGAGATAGAGAGTACAAGTGTTAGCATTCCCATTTTGGAGATGAGAAGACTGAGGCTTTTAGAAGTCCTGACTTATCCTGTTAAAAAGCAGCTACCATCAGTTGTGTGACCCTGGGCAAGTCACTTGATCCCCATTGCCCAGCCCTTACCACTCTTCTGCCTTGGAGCCAATACAGAGTGTTGACTCCAAGATAGAAGGTAAGGGTTAAAAAAAAAAGCAGCTACCAGATGTCAGAAGCAGCCTTTGAAAGCAGTTCTCCTGGCACCAGTCAGTGTTTTGTTCAAGTTCATTTCCATTGAATCAGGTTGACTATTAGATAAAGGGCTATGTGGAGATTGTTGTACTCCCTGAACGATGAATTTGGGCCCTTCTCCCATCTTTTACAACTTTTCTTTTCCCTCTCTTCCCCCTCTTCTACTTTCTTTTCTAAAAAATGTCCTGTTTTGCATCTGATGCTATGGAAGACATTGAATCCAGAAAATGTAAAACTTTATTTTCTGTATAATACTGTTTTTTTTTTTCATGTCTGAAGTTATACCTCCTCAATAACTGATAAGGAAGAGAGGAAGGAAACCAGCATTTGGTCAGCAGCACTTTACAAATATTTGTAAGCTCATTTGGTTCTAACAGCTACCTTGGGAAAAATAGGTGCTATTATCATCCCCATTTTATAGATGAGAAAACAGAGGCAAACAGCGGTTAAATGACTTGCCCACAGTCATACAGCTAGCAAGGATCTGAGGTCACATTTGAACTCAGGTCTTCTTGACCCCAGGTTCATCATTCTACCAACTGTACTATCTCCCACTTTCAAATAAGTAAGACCTGAATTCAAATCCTTGCTGTGCCCCTTATCACCTATGTGACCTCAGGCAAATTACAATCTCTCTGAGGCTCAGTTTCTATATCTGTAAAATGAGGGAGTTGTATTAGATGGCCTTGAAGGTCCCTTCCAACTCAAAAGCTGTGGAAGAATTCTACATGATTCTGCTCCAACTCTCTTATTTTAGGAATGAGAAAACTGAGATCTAGAGGGCTTAAATAACTGAGGGTCATGCAGGGTGAGTGGCTGGGGAGCAGGATTAGAATTTAGGTCCCTTGGCTTCCAAATTCTTTGCCCTTTTGATTTCAGCATTCTCCCCCAGGCAACTACATTCTTCAAGGGTGACAAAATATTCTTTTACCACTTATTTGGGGATAACAACTCAATTAGCCATTTTGTTCTTTCCCTCTCCAACCATGCATAGATCATTTTATTTGGCAGAGAAAATAAACAAAATAATTCAACAATCACTGCCTTCTCTGCATTGTCAATGAATGTCCCCCTGTTCACACCTGCACTTGGTATTCTGACTGTGTTTCTATTTCATTTTGAACCCAATTATGATGTTTTGTTCCCTCATATGAAAATGTGTAACAGACAGAAATGATCAAAGTCCTTTTATAGATTGCAGTGAGGACATAGTTTTGAAAACAATGTATGTTTTGCTCAAAAATATGTCAGTGGGTACATGTATGTTAGAGTCCAGACATTTTATCATATATTTAGCAACTGGGATGCTTTTTAAATTTATTTTATAGTTTGCAAAAATTTACTTTCAAGTATAAGACATGGAAAAAATTATGCTGATAATGTATTTAGAGCTTTGAAATGAAATTCTTTTGAAAGCTGGCATTGTTTGTTAAATTGCTTTTAAAATATACATACATATGTATATATATATATATTTGGGCATTTTGTTATGAAACTCAAATTGTGGTTTCGAATCAACTATAAAATTAAATCCATTTATTTACTGTAAAAAAGCTCTATTCTAAATTGGCTAATTTTAACATAATTTAGTCTTTTTTTCCCTTAGTTAATATCCTGAAAGAATCATAATTTTCCTATGGGTATCTGTCCCCTTTTCTTACCTGTTTAGACACTAGTCTGAACACATTAATAAACACATTTAATAATTGTTGTATGTTGCTTATGTAAGTAGAGCACTGCTTTTTTTTTTTTTAAACCCTCACCTTCCATCTTGGAATCAAAACTGTGTATTGGTTCCAAGACAGAAGAGCGGTAAGGGACTTGCTCAGGGTCACACAGCTAGGAAGTGTCTGGAGTTAGATTTGAACCTAGGACTTCCTGTCTCTAGTCCTGGCTCTCAATCCATTGAGCTACCCAGCTGCCCCCTAGAGCACTGCTTTTGAGGATACTAAGTGCCTCTTTTATGATGTGTTTTAAAAACGATGTAAATACACATGTAAACCACCTCCCCCACCCAAACCAGGAACCTCATCATCTTCATTCTCTATCCCCAACCTCCAAAATAGCTAAACCTCACTAGCCCCAGCTGATTCCCCCCATCCCAGATGGAACTAACACTGTTAGTACATAATGATTCCATGATTGTATATTCAACCTCGGTTACCTGCTTTTGCTTTAATCTTCTGTTCATAACTTTATAAAAATCTGAGAAACTCAGCAAGTTTTCTGGACATCTATGTGGGTTTCTTCAGATAATTCCCACTTTTCCATCCCATTGGAATGACTTCCTTTTGTAGCTTGAGAATTTCATTTGTGAAAGCTTCCTCTGTCTCGTGAGTTGACTTTTTCTATAGACTTTTGGTCCACTGGATCCTACTTATTTTTCCCTTCAGCCCCTTAAGTAAGTATTCTTAAAATCTAGGCCATCTCTTTAAAATATCAGACTGTGCCTCCACTTTTTCTCCTCTATCACAAACTCTAAGAGGTAGTGTTTACTTCACCCTAAAGGTCCCATCTATCAGTTTCTCCCTGCTAGTTAAATTAAAATTATTATACTGAAGCTTCTCTTTGGTAAAATGGGGATAATCACAGAAGATATCTCAAGATTGTTGTGAATTGTCAACGAGTGAACATTTGGAAGGGATGGAAAACCCTAAAGTGATGTGTCAGATATTAATAAAAAGAGATAGAGGACCAGTCCAATTATTTAGTGAATCTGGGTAGTGTCTATAGACAACCCAAGTAATTCAAGGTTTGGGACTTCAATTATCTGACTTATTAAAACTGTGTAGAGAAATGGAATATATTTTCATCGAAGACAAAGTTGCCAGCAGAAAGTGCGGTTTCTTATTCTGCCACAGGGACAAAAGTTCCAGCCACATAGTTCTGATCAAATAGCATTAAATCTACTGAGACATTGAAAGGGAATTGAGAGTCCAACATCCTGTAGCCATGAGCTATCTGTGTTGTCAAGGTAACCACATCCTTAGTATTCTTGGTAACAGGATCTTTCCAATGGAGCAGCAGACACACCACAGGTATCAGCCCAGCAGCCACCTGCCACTGTCTCAAACAGTTCCTTGATACTATTCTTAGGGGACTATGGCAGTGTTTGGGATTTTTTTAAAGGAAAAAGCACCATGTTCATTTCTGTGAAAGTGCCAGGCAGGTTGTGGAAATCCTGTTTTATATCCTTAAACCTGGATGGGGAGCAGGGGGGAGATGGCTTGTAATTGGGAGCTATTTCAAACAGGCTCCTGGGTTCCTTATTAAAAGGTCTATCGACAGAGTAGTGATTGAACCTTGCAGACGAGAGTTCCTGGCTCCTGAAATAACCACTGTGTGGGACATGGGGTGCCCACGTGGCCATCTTACAACTGCAGGCTGCAGCGTCAGGGGTGAAAAATCTGACTCAGTTGGGACCATATTTTGGAGCCCAAAGGGCTTTCTGGGAAAACAAGGTGGGAATAGAGAATCATGAATAAAACATCAGGGACTACTGCTTCTGCAGGAAGCCATTGGGAAATCTTTGCACCTTTTTTCATTCTTTCTGACCTTTTTTTTTTCTACCACAGACCCGTATTACTGAGGGTGTGAATATCTCTTCTGCCTTGCTGCTCCCCCCAAAATGGAACTGTGATTGGGGACAGGAGGCCCAGTAAATGGAATTGATGGGAAACACCTGGAGAAAGAATTACTGATTGCTAATCTTGTATAGGTGAGGAGGAAATCGATTCAGAAGGAACAACTTTGGGTTTTATCATATAAATAAAAACCGTGGGGGCTATGAATGTCAGAACAGTTGGCCTTGAACCCTTCCCAGACCATAAGGGGCTGGAGGCTGTGCCATATATCATTCAAAAAAAGCCATTTCCTTTCAATTTTGTAATATGGTCTAGAGGATTTGACTGATGACCTAGATTTCAGGAGGAATGAATGATCTCCACAGCTCAGGTGAGACACAGATGCTATAAATCAGGAAAGGATGCAGTAAAAGGTTCTTTTTGCCTTGACATAGACTTGATCCCTAATTAAAATAAAAAAAAAAACCCAAGGTAAATATTTTTAACTGCTATCCATTTCTGAGAATTTTGTCAAAAGAAAATGTTTTTGTTTGCAACCCATTCATTGATACCAAGTCTTTCTACTGATACCTCACAGATTTTCTATGTGCTGTCTACTTCTTGGAGAAGAGATGTGGGCTTTTCTCCATTTTTTCAAGAGATGGTCTCCTCTGTCCTTTGGATTAAAAAAATCATTGCATGCATAGCCAAGACAAGTATTAGTAAGCATTTGCTATGTGACAGGCACTTTGCTAAGGGATAGGAATAGAAATAAAAGCAGAAAGAAAGGCAATTGCTGCCCTTAAGGAGCTTCTGTTCTAATGGGAGATCATAATACATAAAAGAGAGGGAGAAGTTGTAGGGTGAAGAGAGAAAGTAACAGATAGGAGGCAAGGTGGAGAAAGTCTACCAAGGCAGAGAATGAAGACTTGGCTTGCCTGGGCATTTTCCTTAAAATGGAAGTTCTGGAGAAATCAAGCCATCATACATAGGAAGGGGCTCTAGGGGCAGAGTGAACTGCCAGGGTGAGAAGGCTGCAGGGGCATAGTGGAATTCCTTCTCACTGTTTTCTGAAGAGCTGCTTCTTTTTCTTCTTGTAAAGAATCCCTCAAGAGTAAGTTATACTTTAGAGCTAAGATCTGCTCTGGAGGATGCCAGCCATGCCATGCTGTTTCTTCCCTCTACTGAAATAAATGAATTCTCAGTCTTTTGAAACTTAAGGTGAGAATGCTACTGACTAATGGCCAGATTTCTAGCAATGGTCTCCTTTTGGGAAGAGCCAGCTTTTTTTTTTTTTTTGGTTCCTCTAAACCCTGTCTGGAATTCAAATTCTCTATTAAAAGTAGGCAACAATTGCCTTTGATCTTGGAGGAGAATAGTGGAGGTTGCGTGGAGATTTCTTCCATTAGATGAAACAAATTGTAAATATCTTGAGGATAAAATTGTCAAGTTAAAAAATAAAACTAATCCCTGATATGAATATTGGAGAGGAAGTCTAGTATAGTATTGCATATTCTTTCCTCAAACATAATTGGTTTTAAAGTCTTTTTTTTTTTAAACCCTTACCTCCCATCTTGGAGTCAATACTGTGTATTGGCTCCAAGGCAGAAGAGTGGTAAGGGCTAGGCAATGGGGGTTAAGTGACTTGCCCAGGGTCACACAACTGGGAAGTGTCTGAGGCCAGATTTGAACCTAGGACCTCCCATCTCTAGGCATGGCTCTCAATCCACTGAGACACCCAGGTGCCCCCTTAAAGTCTTCTCTTCCTCCCCCCCCAAATAACAAGCATGTCTTTTCATCTCACCTATCTTCACTGGAAAAAAAACAACAACAAAAAATCAAAATTCTTGTAACAAAAAAAGCCCAATCAAGGAAAAAAAAAGAAAAGAATCCCCTTCCCCGCAATGGCCATGTCTTATGGTGTATGTCTTATTCTACATCTTGCATTCATCCCTTCTCTATCAGGAGATACCATTATCTCCTAATATACCATATATTCTCCTGAATGTTCCAGAATCATGGTTGGTCATGGTTTTGATCAGCTACTAAGACTTTCACAGTTGAAGATAACTTTTTTTTTTCATATTCCTAAGCCTAAAGTCAGGTGCCTTTATATAGCAGATGTTTATCCAGGGGATTTAAAAAAAAGTCTGAATTGCTAGTTATAGTATAAGAGGCAGCATGGGTGAAATGGAAAGAATGCTGGATTTGGAGTCAGAGAATATGGGATGGAATCATGGTTCTCCTTATTATCTGAATAACCTTGAGTAATGCATTTAACTTTTCTGGCCTCAGTTTTGTCATCTATAAATTGTAGAAGTTGAACCAAATGACCTCTCAGAGACTGCAGTTATATAGGAAAGAGTCCTGTACTTGTTCCTTAAAGACCTCACTTACAATCCTGACCACAGGATCCTAGATAAGTCACATCACCTTTGCTAAGTCTTAGCTTTATCTAAAAAATGGACATTTTTTATATTTATATATTTATATAAAATTTTATATATATACATTTTTATATATATGATGTGTTATATATTTATATGTAGATAAATGTTAAATTTTATGTATTTATACTTATAGAAAATTTATATATTTCTATAAATTTTATATTTGTATTTATGTAAATTTTTATATACTTGTATTTACATAAATTTGTATATGTTTGTATTTATATACACATATATTGGTATTTATATACATATATATTGGTTTTTACATGCATATAAATAGATATTTACATGTATATATAGGTATTTATATATATATTTATATATAGGTATTTGTATACATTTTATATATTTGTATTTATAGAAATTTTATATATTTGTATTTATATAAAATTTATATGATTTGTATTATATAAAATTTAATATATTGGTATTTACATAAATTTATATATATAATTGTATTTACATATATTTATTTATATTTATTTTGCTTAGGACTTATATTGCTCAGGGTCATTTTATGGAATTAGTTTGATTCGGATGAGGTGATGTGTGCAAAGCACATCTTAAGCTTTAAAAATCCATAGGGGTAGCTAGGTAGCACAGTGGCTAGAATGCCAGACTTGTAGTTCAGAGACTTGGGCTCAAATTTGCCCTCAGACCCTTCCTATCCTTGTGACCCTGGGCAAGTCACTTAATCCTGGCAGAAGGTAGGGTTTAAAGATTTATTTAGTTAGTTATTTTACATTTATTCTCCTTTGTGCAGCCTTACATTCTATTCCAAGTCGTAGGATCAGCTACCATCTTTAAATCCTGAGCCCTCTGTGAGCAGTTCGAACAGCTCTGGAATGTGGGAGATGGCACGGATACAACGCGGGGAAGAAAACAGAGCGATAGGGAGTTGGTGCAGCTGGTCATCGTTACCAGGGGCGAGCGTAAAAAAAGCAACAGGAAGCAGAGAGTAGTTGTGGCTTTTTTTTTTTTTAAGTTTGTTTGCTAGACCACAGAAACCATCTGGCTAGAGGACTTTTTAATTGAAACCCTGGAGCAGGCAGGCTTTTGGTGAGCGCCTCGTTTTGATCATCTCTATCTGGGAGATCTGTGCAATTGCTAACCTCTGCCCTTCTCCCTGTTAGCAAGGGGGTTCTCGCTAATAAAACTCCTTTTTATCACTGCCTGGATCTTGCTGCATTTTCATAGAAAGCATAAAATACAATAATTTATGTACCATTAAACAAATGATGAAGGGGAAGGCATTCAGGGTGGCAGATTCTTATCTTGGACCCTCTTTTCAGGTTTCTAGTATTTTTTCAGTGAGCAATTGGGCTTAACCTTTTACAGTTCATCTGGAGTGAACCTTCTTCCTCTCAAGCTGATGAGGTAATGAAGGAAGTGGCAGTAAAGGGAAGACTGCTATTTGTTATTGTTCCTGTAGATTTATACATTTGGAGGACTCTTCCCCGTTATGTCAACATAATGGTCCACCATGATGAGGGAAAAAACATACATTTCAAGAGCATTTTTCAAAACCTGGAGGTACAAAAGATTTCCCAGAAGGTATGCTGAAGTTCTTAGGATGAATTTCAGGTCTTCTCAAGGAGGGCATTTATGAAATCAGATTGTTGAAATAGTAACTTTTTTTTTGAAAAAAAAAATTTAATTAATTAATTTAGAATATTTTTCCATGGTTACAAGATTCATGTTCTTTCCCTCCCTTCCCCCCCCCCCCCAGCCAACGAGCAACTCCACTGGGTTTTACACATGTCATTGATCAAGACTTATGAAATAGTAATATTTTCAAAATAAGTTTTGTTGATCTCTTTTATTTGTTTTGTTTCTGGATCACCAAAATTTGTCCCAGTTTCCTCCCCTTAACTCCTTCCAGAGACAGCTATCCCACAAAACAGGGTGTTTTCAAAAGATAAAAAGAGGGGGGAAATCAGCATATCTAATCAATACATCAAAAAAATCTGAAGATATATATATGTATATATATCTTCCAGAATCTTCCTGATTCTGGAAGAAGCACTCTATCCACTATGCCACCTAGCTGCTTGGTGTTGGTGATACAAAGATGAAAAAAAATACAGAAGATAAATTCAAGGGCAAGGGTTGCTTTTATTCTTTAAAAACAGCAACAACTTTTGTTTATTTTTTAGAGCTGTAGACTGATTATGGGCTTGATTAGAAAATATATATATATATACAACATAGAGCACTTTTGGTCCTTCTGCTTTTGTAAAGTGGTAGAAGTGGAAGTACCTTCTTTTATCTCTTCTTTTGAACCATACTTATTCTTTATAATTTTCAGTCCCAAATATTATTGCTTAAAGGGAAGTATAATCAGCAATAGAAGAAGGAAGTTGGACTAGGTCAATCAGTCAAATTTTTATTAAGCACTCATTCAGGCCAGGTTTTCATTGTTTTGTTTAGTTGTTTCAGTCATGTCTGATTTTTCAGGATCCCACTTGGGGTTTTCTTGGCCAAGATACTTGGCGTTTCCTTCTCCATCTCATTTTAAAGATGAGAAACTGCTAAGTGACATGCCCAGGGTCACACAGCTCGGAAGTATCTTGAAGCCAGATTTGAACTCGGGGAGATGAATCTTCCTGATTCTGGAAGAAGCACTCTATCCACTATGCCACCTAGCTGCTTGGTGTTGGTGATACAAAGATGAAAAAAAATACAGAAGATAAATTCAAGGGCAAGGGTTGCTTTTATTCTTTAAAAACAGCAACAACTTTTGTTTATTTTTTAGAGCTGTAGACTGATTATAGGCTTGATTAGAAAATTAAAATAGAATAGTCCTTGCCTCCAAGGAGTTTATAATCTAGTTAGAGCAAAAGAAACACTGAAAAGTGTCTTGGGCAAAGTTATAAACAGAATATAGAGCTATATAAGATAACATATAAACAAAAATACATAAGTAGTGAGGGGGCATAGATTAAAGGAGGTATCGGTAGGCTTAATCAGAGATTTCTTGACTTTGCAAAGTATAGTTCAAAGAAATAAAAAAAAAATCTCCAGCTTTCATAAGAAATACTTTTCAGTTTATCTATACAAATTTGTAATTATGAAAATCAGAGGACCTCTTTTTATCATGTAGTTGTTTGCTGCAGAAATATTTGGTCTTCTATAACTCATGATATTGTTGTTAATTGTAACTCTTGTGTATGTATCAATGAACTATGGCCCCCGAACCTGATCTATGGAATTATCTTCCCATAGTCATTAAAGATGGTTTCATTTTTGTTTCTGGATTCTCAGTGCTTGGCAAGATTCCTGGTGCACAGATTTCTCAGTCACCTACTACTGAGACTGATTAGTCCTGATGCTCTTGTATCATTTTGTTTTTCATGGTAGGTTCTGCTGTCCTAAAATGTGCATAGAAGGTGAGCATTTAATGATAAAACTGTTGTGGACTGCATGAATCTGTGTGGAATTCTGGGGAGTCTCCAATTCAGTAAATATTAGAAATGCCCCAAATTCAAGTGACTTGCCACTGTAAACATTTGGTGATGCTATTTCTCTGCTGTGACCTTTTAGACTTTAGTTACCCTACAAATTCTTAACTGAGAGACTATATTCCATCAGCACTTTCTTGACAGTTTTTTCTTTTTTTAAAGTTTCTAATCAAGTTTTGATTTTAAGAGGAAAAAATGGCTAATAGGAGCTTAATAGTTCCTTGTTGAATTGAATTTTCTTTAAAGTACTTTCTAGCTCATGTGTTCCAATGATTTTTTTTGGGGGGTATTTAAATGGCATGGCATGATCTCTAGTGCAATATCTGGAATTATCTGATAACATGGCCAACTAGGGAGAAAATAATGCTTTTGTGAGCCAGAGAATCGTGTAAGTGACTTTTACATCAGTCAGAATATTACATAATTTTGGTTTACAAAATGTGGTCTGGAAACCTTTTATGGGTCCCTGAAGTAAAAACTATTTCATAGGGGGCAGCTAGGGGGCTCAGTGGATTGAAAGTGAGGCTCAGAGATGGGAGGTTCTAGGTTCAAATTTGGCCTCAAACACCTCCTAGCTGTGTAACCCTGCATGAGTCACCTAACCCCCATTGCCTAGCCCATACTACTCTTCTGCCTTGGAACAAACACACAGTATTGACATAAGGGTTTTAAACTCATTTAATAATAATTCTAATTCATAATTAAGTTCTAATACATTAAATATAAATAAATATGATCCACATAAGCAAGCCAATTTGGGGAAACAGTCTCAGTAACTTTAAAAAAATGTATAAAGGGGTCTTGAGACTAAAATTTTTTTGAGAACTACTGTTATAGAGTTTCATTGGGTTTCAAATTCTGTTTCTCTGACAGTTACCTCAGTATTCTTACCTTTAAAATGCACACTCTGTTATCTAATTCAATCCCTTTAACCCATCTAAAGTTCCAAATCATTAACAGCCTTTGATTTTTTTAATGTTGTCGCATTAAAGGATGGGGTTTTCCATTAATTGCATGGTACTATTGCTGTTTCTGACCCATGATTTAAAAAATAACTAATGGATAGTTAATAATCCACATTACAACTGTTTTTATAACATGTTATTTACCTTTTTCCTAGTTTGGGGGTTCAATTGTTTTTATGACATACTATTAACATTTGTCCAGTTTTGGGGTGCTACGTGATGCTCTAACAAGGGTAGAGCCATGATCCATTTGCAATGAGATTATTCAGATGAAAGCCAGGTCTAAGTTTATACTGAGGGTTCTAGCCCAAAGGCATAGCGATCCTTAACTTAAAATTTAACAAGAGGGACTCTAAAGACCACGAATTAAGTCAGCGCCATGTTATCTTAGAAGGGAGCTGGGCAGGAAGTGATGACAACTATCATTAGGCAGCCCTCTCCAGATCTGTAGAGTGGAAACCAGGATCCAAGCAAAAATATCCACCACAGGAGTGATAGCTGCACTGGGCTAAAGGATGTGGGCTTTGCCATTGTCGATGGTGCCCCATTTGCATCCCCTGTCTGAACAGGATGCACGATCAGGGATATATCTCTTTGTATCTTTCTTGCTCTTCAGCCTCTAGACAGTTGAAAAGAAACTATGAACGTGTCGCCCTCCATGATGTTATCCTATGTGATATGGGGAGGGGTTGGGACACTAGTGGATGGGTTCTTTTATGTAGAAATGAAGAAAAGTTAATTAAACATAAGGGAGATCTGTAATTTCATTTAGAAATATTTTCTTTTTCTTTAAATATGGAAATGCTTGTTTGGATTTGTAAACATTTGGAATAATAATAAAAAAGAAAATTAAAAAGAAAAGAGGCAGGCCAGTGCCTGAAAACAAACAGAGCTTTTAAGGGAAAAGAAACCAGAGTCCCCTGGGGAGTTTCTATGGGGATTTTCTCAGGAGGAGTCTTCCTGCCTGAACAATTCTGCATTGTTTCTGAACTACCCTGAATTGTTCATATCGCCGTTCATTATTTACTATAAGAAGAAGCTTGACATAATAAATACATTCTATACTGGAAATCAGGAGGATCTGGGTTCAAATCTTACCTCTAACATTTACTAGTTGTGTGACAGGATAAATCACTCTGAACCTTTGTTTCTTCACCTATCAAAAAAGAGAGAATTTTAAAAAATGAGACAGTTTTGGACATAGCTAATGTGAGCATTTGTTTCTCTTGGATTAGTATATTTATTATAATTTATGCATTTAAAACAAATCATATTATGTTATATATTGTATTATGTTTTATATATATGTACATATATATAAATGAATGGTAACAAAAAAAGAGCAAATAAATAGCTATAGGACCTCCCCCTAGGTCTGAGGTTCTTTACCTTTCTTTACCTTTTTTCACTAAAAGATAGAAAAAGTGAAGAAAGACAAGATTAGGCACATACTTTTCCTGATAAAGTAAACAAGACTTTCAAGAAAGCAATGAAAAGTAAGGAAGAGTTAGTGGCCTGGCATGAAGGAATTTCCTGGCTTTCTCTTTCTTCCCAACTCAAGCAAGGCAGCGAATGACCATTTGACACACTGTGACTAAGGGAATGAGTTCTCAGGAGATTAGGCAATCAGATTTGTGCAACCTACCATGGTGAAAAGAGCACTGGACTTGGAGTAGTTCTGCCATGGAGACTTCCTAATTATGGACAAATAATTCTTTGCATACTCAGCTTCTTCATCTCCAACATAGGGACACTATCTGCTCATGGAGTTGTGAAGAAAATATTATTTAAATATAGAATTTTAGAATTGTCAGCTATTTTAAAAAATTAGTTCTTATTTTAAACTATTTGCATAGTGGACAGAGGTGATCTTAGAGCTAGGTAGCCCTGGGTTCAAGTCTCACTTCTGAGAGGTATTGACTGTGTGATCCTGTGATCCCTTTCAGTGTTTCATGCAATTCTATGCAAATATAAATACCAGTCTTCACTGGTACAGGAAGTTTTTTCACTTAGGAAGAGTTCTGTATATCAATGAAATTACAGATCTGGTTCAATAAAAAAATTAAAACATTTTTGAAGGACAAAAATAGAATATGGTATTATATTGCCTTAACCATTTGTCCTAATAGGAAGGAGAAGAAAATAAAAATATAGTATTATTATGTGCCTGGCATTGTGCTAAGCACTTTCCCTTCTTTCCTCCCATTTAATACTCATAATTAAGATGAGATTAAATTAAGTCAATATTTCAGATAACTCTGGATATTGTTCTTTCTCCACACCAAGTCCTACTCTGATACTTCATAGTGTTGCAGAGGTGACCTTGAGATCTATCTGAAAGGCAGGTGCTTTTATGATCCCTATTTTTATAGTTGAGGAAACAGAGGCAAATAGATCATTTGCTCCGGGTCACATAGTATCCAAATCTTGATTTGAACTCAGGTCTTCCTGATTCCAGACATGGAATTCTATCCACTATGACTTCCATCGCCTCTAATAATAGTTCTTTTTTTTTTTCAAATGCTAATGTGTGCAATGAAAAAAATCAGTTGAAGGAATATTTAAAGATTTTACAATGACTGGTGAAGGGTGAAGAATCATACTCAAATATACAAATGAATCTGTGATTCTGAGTTCCCTCAATGATGCAAATCAGTACATGACCTCCTAAAAATTGGTCTTGGGGAGCTACTTACCATGTTGGAGTCCTTCCTCAAATTCTCCATATACCAAGAGGGTACCAAGAGTTTCTCTGGCTGTTCCCCCCCCCCCCCCCTTTCATCCCTCAGTCTTCTAACATGATTGGTCCATCTTCTCTTTTTGTCATTCAGCTCCTCAGTGCTATCCTTTACTCATGTTCTTCAGAGCTCCTCTTTGGTTATACTGTATGTTGCTGTCTGTGCACACTCACCACATACTTCTTCACTGCCTTCTATGAGGTGCTCACTTTGGGTTCTTTAGGGGTAGTGTTGTGTCCTATGAAATACTTCTTGTTGCTTTAGGACATCTATTGTGTCAACCCTTTTCATTACCTTGCTAAGACACGTTAACATGATGTGACCCATCCTTCTAATTAGCTTTTCTTGCTCTGTTTATAGAAAGAAGATCAAGATTGATATATAACGATATAATAAATGCCCTTTGCAAAGCATCTACTCAGTAATTGGTCAAGGATCCATTAAGGTGACCAACAATCAAATTAAAACTGGTTGACAATCTAAAAACTGTATCATTCTTAGCATCCTCTGCCTCCTTTTGCTGTCACTGAAGAAATGGGAGGGGGCCACTGAGAAGGAATTTTTTGTTTCGATCTTCATGAGTCATCATGGCCAGATTAAAAAAAAACCCCAACAAAGTGGTGAGCCTACTGGTTTTGTATCTCTCAATGGTTAGCTAGGCTGGTTCTAGGAAAAAAGACTTTAGTCTGTTTCCTGGTAATACATGAAATCTTTTCTTAATAGTCCTTGTTACAGTTAAAATTTTTTTTCACATTGAACTGTTTTAATGGTCTCAAAATTCTGTGATAGATTTTTGATCAAGTTGTTTACATTAAAAAATTAGTGATTTTAAAAACTAGTAACTTAAAACTGCCATAAAACAAATGGTCCACAAAAATATTCCACTGGCATTGCTTTTTGGAGATCTCAAGGTCATTTTTATACCACTCTGAAGTATCAGAGTGGGACTTTGTATGAAGGAGAGTAATGCCCAGAGTTTATCTGAAATCATCTAAAAGTTTCCTTTTTGGACTAGACTGGAGAGCAGAAATCTCACCCAAGTATCTCTTTTCTTTTGAGCTTAATTATATCATTTCACTGAAGTTAGAAATACAGGCAAAATGACCTTTCCTGATGAGTTAGAATTAAAATAATGTCTAACATTCTTTTCCTTTTTACTGTTGATTGATTGATGAAGCAAGCTGCATTTTTCTAAAAATAAAGGGTTTTGGATAAAATTTGCTTATGTACTTATGCCAAAGGCACCTTTATTAAAAGGTGCTCTTCAAAGGAAACAGGTTACTTTAGTCAACCCATAAAAGTGGTTGACATTGTTCATTAGTCATGAAATCACCCACATTAAATGCTTAAGGTAATCCAAACCAACAAGTATTTATTATACATCCATTATCTGCAAAAGAGTAGTAGATGCTGGAGCCATCAAAGCAAAAATAAAAGCTAGACCTCCCTTCAAGGAGCTTAAGTTCAAATGTGGTCTCAGATACTAGTCATGTGACCTGGTTAAGCCACCTTAGTTTCCTCATCTATAAAATGAGCTAGAGAAGGAAATGGCAAAGGACTCCAATATCTTTGCCTAGAAAACTTCCAAAAGTCAGAGTTGACTGAAAACAACCCTTGTCACCACCACCTCATATTATAGATGAGGAAACTGAGGCCAGAGAGATTGTGATTTACTATTGTGAAAGAAGAGTGGGAGAGTCTCAGAAGCAGAAGTCCCCCAACACAGAAGTCCTCCAATGCAGAAGAAGTGCCACACAGAAGAATCCAATGCAGAGACACTAATGCATAGACCCTCCCTCAGCAAGAGGGAGCACAGCAGAAGTGGAAGAAGATCCCCAGAATGCTCTCCGCTGGCTTTTATAAGCAGCTTTTCCCATATCACTTTTTGTCTCTCAGGCTCCTCCTTGCTTTCACTGTGGGGTAGTCTATCACATCTCAGGAACCAATCAAAGTCTCTCAACTTGCCTAGCATTGCCCAGGAGTCAGTGTCTCTGGGATCTACCTCCTGCCCTCTGAGAGTGTGAACTCTTATCAAAAGGATTCACAAGTTCCTGAATGATTAAGTTAAAAGGGTGGAGCACTCCAAGTATTTGAGTTAATATAAACAAATTTCCTTTCACAATCCTCTCTGTGGTTCTGTTGGGAGACAAGCATGTTGAAATCTCCCAGATTTACATGCCTAGTCTCCCCAATGAATCATTTCACATAACCAACTTGTACCAAAGAGGAAGAGTGTAAAACCAGTGAGTGGTGGGTGCATTGACAAAAGCCAATTTGGGGGCAATCCCCTTTGGCATAAGAGTTTACATTCAAAACAAATGTGTTCAATGCCCTTCAGTTTGATTCAGTACATTTCAAAGTTCATTCTGGATCTTCTGATGCAGTGTATGGTTTCCACAAGTTTCTTTATGGTGCCTTCTTTTAAAGAGTTCACTTTCTGGATTTGGAGAGTTAGTGAGCTTCTTTTCTGGAAATTTCTCTCAAAAATTTTTTAAATCTTAGATTTTATGAAAATTATAATATATGTATGTATAATATACCTTCTCATTTTAAAACTATGTGAGTTCTGCAGTCATCGAGCTATTAAAATGTTACTCTCAGGTGACTATGAACGGGAACTGAATCTATGATTTCACTGGTCCAGAGAAGTCTCTCAAAAAGAAATTCTCTCTCCCACTGCTAGGAAATGCCTTCTTTGCAACTTATGGTCTCAGAAAGTGGCTTAGGGCAGGTTGAGAAGTTAAGTGATTTGCCTAGAGTCATGTAGTCAATATGTTAGAGGTGGGATGTGTGATAAAGGATGAAAGGTTTGCAAAAACAGAGAGATGCAAACCTCAGAGAATGATTGACAGGAGCATGTGACTAAGGGTCACATGGGAGCCTGAGGCTTGAGATCTGGGAAAATTCTATGCCCAATGGTGCTTCATCTCAGAATCTTTTCTCATGGAAGGACCTAAGGCTTGAAGAAGATTTTTCTCCTGAGACCAGCAGAGGAAATAGGTTTTTGGATCTAGCTGCTGGCAGCATCAGCATGGACCTGCTTGGATATCAACTCACTGAAGATCCTGGCCCATTTTGATTAGATTCCTGGTGTGAGACCTGAATGTTCAAAGTTAATGCTTAGCTTAATAAGATAGTTTAGTTAGTTTAGATATTAGCTTTTAAGTTAAGTATAAGTATAGTTTACTCCTAAAATCCCCGTTCCTTCCTACCCTTCCAACCAATAAATTTGAATTTATTTATTTGTTCCCTCTTGTTCTTTCGTCACCCCAAATCCCATCATAACAGATGTGAATTCAGGTCTTTATATGTGCCATACTGCTTCTTATTTATATTGTTAAATAAATACACATATACACACGTATGCTTACTGTAAAACAGCTATGGCTATAATATTTCTTTTTCTGGTCAGAACCATTGGTATGATAAAGTCCTAATATGGAAATTCCTTCTACTCTTTACTGATATAAAAGGCAAGTCCTTTATACCTTTTGGTTTTGGAGAATTATCTGCCTATGATTTTATTAGTGTGGTGGAACTCTCACTATGGAAGTTCATTTTGTTCTTTGTTGATGCTGAAGATGAGTCCATTGTAATTTATTTATTTAAAAGCCCTTATCTGCTGTCTTAGTATTAATTCCAAGGGTGGAGCACTCCAAGTATTTGATTAAGTTAATATAAAAAAATTCCCTTTCGGGGGCATATGGGTGACTCGGTGGATTGAGAGCCAGGCCAAGAGATGGGAGGTCCTAGGTTCAAATCTGGCCTCAGACACTTCCCAGCTGTGTGACCCTGGGCAAGTCACTTGACCCCCATTGCCTAACCCTTACCACTCTTCTGTCTTGGAGCCAATACACAGTATTGACTCCAAGACGGAAGGTAAGGGTTTTTTTTTTTTTAAATTCCCTTTCACAATTACTTCACAGTATTAATTCTAAGACAGAAGAGCAACAAGGTCTAGGCAATTAGGGTTAGGCAACTTTCCCAGGGTTACACAGCTAAGAAATGTCTAATGCCAGATTTGAACTTAAGTTCTCCTCCCAACTCTAAGCCTGGTGCTCTATCCACTGTGCTATCTAGCTGCCCCAAGTCCTCTGCGATTTAAATGGTTTGCCTTGAGGACTTTCCAGAAGCAGGACTTGAACCCGAGACTTCCTGACTCCTATGCCACAATCCTCTATCTGCTGCCTCTCTTGACTGTTGCTACTTGTCCATTTATACTTTTTTCCTCTCCCAATGTATAAGTTCATTCTATAAAAGAGGAAATGGAGAATCATGTAAATATCAGGATCTTATCTGATATTCTTGATAAGCCATTAATATCTGGGTTCTTGACCATATTATTAGAACTTGAGGCTAGTCCTCTGGAATTGCATTTCTTTATATTGAAAGTTGTGCTGCTCATGGTCAGTTGTAGCAATTACTTGAGAGCAATTACTTGTAGTAAAAGCATGACTTGTGATGGGCATCCATTGTGCAAATCATTCATTGGATATTCATTGGAATGTAGCCATTCCTTTGAATGAGATGCACTGTCTCTTCTGAAAACTGATTCACCCAAACTGATTTATGTGGTAGTATGCTTCTGAAGGTATAGACAGACGCATTATGCCAATGTCTTGGATCTTTCTGAGCTTACAAATTTGGTATCTGGCTATTATGGCCAATAAGTTCAAAGAAAAATGAACTAGGGATATCAGTAACAGGCTCGTGCCATTATGTTTTATGGTAGTTTCTAGAGAGCCCAAAGGACAGGCTTAAATATACCACTGGATGAAAATTAACTCCTGCTGGCTAGAATAGGCTATAAATGTCAAGCCATGAGATTTAAAAGACTTACTGTAGCTCAGATGTAGCTTGTACATTTTTAAGCATTATTGACTTGGCTGATAATGACAATCACATGTTGAGAACAGAATGTGACATCTTTGTGCATGTACTTCTTCGATATGTCTTGGTCTCAAGAGTCTTATTACTGAGATTTTAAATCACTGAACTACATTATGTGACTTCTTGGGTATCATCAGAATGAATAAGAATAATTAAGAATAGAATTTCATCAGAGGCCCTATACTTCTTTGACAAAAAGATGTGAAGCAAATAGAATTTAATCTCATATTTTCTGCTTAGAACATTTAGCTTTTTATTAAAAATTAATAAATAAATTTCCTGTAAAAGACCCATCCTGCTGCAATCTCTAATATTTTATTTCCATAATATTACAGAACAAGATAAATATTTTCAAAATTGGATTATAGGAATTTGAGCTGGAAGGGATCTTTGAGACCATTGAGGACATTTCCCTCATTTTACAGAGAGCAAAATGGTGTCAGAGAGAAATTAAGAGACATTCCTAGTGCCTTGCAGTTAGTAAAATTACATGTATAAGGGTGCTGAGCCCAGGTCCTCCTGACTCCAAGTGACATTCACTCTACTAGGCAAGGAAAGAAAAGTTCAGAGGTGAAACCATTTGCCCCAACCAATCCAACAAATATTTTCAAAGAATCCACTATCATACATGGAGCTGGGGATACAAAAATAGATAACTACATAGATTGGGCTATGAAGGCTACTACTTTACTAGCAGAGAAAATACATGCACACAAATAAATAAAGCAAGTCAATAAAATTGTGATAAGTGCTGAATTCAAGCAAAGAATCAAGAGAAATTTCAAAAAAGAAGAGATCACTTTTAGTCTGAATGTGAAGAGATGATATTTTAAAGGAAAAGTCAAGAAAGCCTTCAATGAATGGTTGGCATATTTGGAAAGTACTTTGCAAATGTTAAAGCTCTATATAAATGCCAGCTACTGTTTTGTTTGTGGACTATAAAAAAAGTATTGCCCTTCGGGGCCCCTATAGTTTTGATTCTTTGGAAATAACAATGGCTAGCATTTATAAAATGGCTTAAGATTTGCAGAGCTCTTCACATGTTAGCTCATTTGAACCTGCTGTTGTGTGTTATCATTTTCATTTTATGATGAGGAAATGGAGGCTAAAATAGATTAAGCAAGTTGCCTAGGGCCATACAATAAGGGCTTGAAATACATTTGAACTCAGATCTTCCTGACTTCAATCCAGTACTCTATCTACTAAGCCCTGTAGCTAACTCAATGATTGTGTTCTTGATTCATAGCTACCTAACATCAGTGGTGTATGAGGTGTTTAGGGAAGACTAGTACCTCTTGGTTGAGGTTTTACCAACCCCTTTTTGGGGCCACCTTCCTCCTTTGGTGCCCACCTGCCACCCAGCTCTCATCTGTGGCTCCAAGAAGCTATAGCATGTGCAGTGGCCACAACCTAGACCAGCATGGCAGGTGGGATAAACTAGATTCAGGATAACTGACAGTCCTCAAATTTTTCAGTGAATTGGTGGAGTGTCTTCCTCAGCCTTGCAAAGACTTCGCCTGGCAGAAGGGGCAGATGAGAACAATTTGTTCCGATAGCTATGAAGGTGGTTGAAGCAGGTATTGTGGAGTTTCTTCAGACATCGAAGATGGCAAGATAATCCACTGTATCCTGAACCATCACCAGCCATCTTAAATCTTGTCTTGTTGCTGGACCTGAGGAAAGAGAGAGTGAGGAGAATGACTTTGTGCAACCCCGCCTCCCTTAAATCCAGTTTATTCTTGAGTCAAAAGACATCACCAATGATGTCATTTTGGTTCTTTTCAAGGATGAAGGATGACAAGCAAGCAATCAAATATCAATGAAGTAATTTTTTGCATCTTAAAAGTTGTTTTTGTTTCATGGGATAGTTTAGGATTATGGGAAACACTACAGTTTCCCAATGTTATCTAGTTGGTTTCTTTTATTCTGTCTCTAGCTCATTGTCCATTTGCCATCTCCACATAACAGTTATAGACAGAAGGACTAATTTGATCATCTGCCCATTCAAGTAACAGTTATGATCGTTACAAGGGACAGTTGGTATCCAACTTCATTTTTCCAACCTATTACTAATTTATATCATTCTTTTATAACTCAGAAGAGTCTAGAGTTAAACTCATAATAACAAGTAATTGTTATTGGCTAATCACATGACAATAAATCTGCTTTTTAGACCAGCATCTTTTGTCCTTATGACATGCATTTAGTATTCAAGCCTTTTGGATTGCCACCTCAACATGGCACATCCCTAGGTCTTTAAAATGCCCATCTACTTATATGTTAAACCAAATTAACAAGTTGGTCAACATGTTATTGACTAGTTTTCACATTGGCTTTAGTTCTTCTGGACTGTTTCTATGTCTGTAAAGTTTCTGCTAAGTGAGATGGCTATATTACTAAGTTTCTTGCTTTATTAATTTTTATGAATTTAATCTATTAGCCAAAATGTCTGATCTGTTGATTATGAGGTTTTTTCTATGATTATTTGCTTATCCCAGTTCATCTTACTATGGTCATTTTCTGTATGGCATAAAGAAAGAACTCAGAGGATAGGGTTCAAATCCTGAATACATTGCTTATTATCCATGAGACTGAAGAAGTCACTTAATCTCTCTAGGCCTCAGTTTCCCATCTATAAAATGAGATGGTAGGACTGGATGATCATTGATGTCTCTTTCAATTTTAAGTCCTATGATCTATTATTTAATTACATCTGGGGACTCATTTCTACAGAACCATTTTTATTCCTCTTAGTATCAACCTCAGTAGCTGCTTAGGATATTTGCAACCTTCAATCATATTTGAAATTATTTAAACATTCAGCATATAGAATTTATTCTTATTCCCTGAAAGGTTCTTTAATTACATACTTGGAGACTTTCAGTGGTCACTATTCTAGATTATGTCAAGAATCTTTTTGTTTTTTTCTCCCAAGAAATTTACCTTGTTTCAGTTCCAAATTGTACATAATAGTGTCTACATAATCTTGACAGTTGTAAAAGAGAAATCCCTAGGAGGATGTGAACTCCAGTGAAATGTGGAGAAGGGGATATGGATGAAGCAGAAGGGTTGAGGAAAAAGATGGCACTCTCTCTCTCTCTCTCTCTCTCTCTCTCTCTCTCTCTCTCTCTCTCTCTCTCTCTCTCTCAGTATTTGACACCAGGGCTCGAGGCAACCCTAGAGAGAGAGAGAGGAAGAACTTCTCCAAGGCTCTTCCCAAAGGATAATTGAACTGACTGTTCCCCTTGAGCACTGTATTGGCACAAGCTGGAAGGATAGATGTCAGGTTTCCTTGTCAGCAGTTCTGAACAAAGGGGTCTATAATCAAACCCTTTTCTGTGGAGAGTTGTGACAACCCAGGACAGGATTCAGCTCTGAGTTCTGTCTCCAATTTGTCTAATCCTTTCCCTTATTATAAAGACAGGCCCAAACCGAGAACTGAATTATACTAAAGAATTTCTTGAAGGGAAGGGGCAGGATAAGGCTGGAGGAATAAGGGAAAGGGATGGTGGGAGAGGATGCCCTGTAAAACTATTTCCACAGCAGTTTGATTTCAAGGGTCCAGGCTTGAGGCTTCTGTGCCTCAGCCCCTTTCCCAACTGACTGCTTCTTATAATCTCTACACTATTATAGCTCAAACAAAAGCTCTATAATCAGTTCAAGGAAAGACAAGAGAAAGACCCAAAAGGGAATAGGGCAGGTTGGCTCCGATGATAGAGTCCAACCAAATTCCTTCTGAGTCTTGGATAGTTGTCAAGTGAAGGATGGGTTGATGAAGGATTTCCAGATGGAAGCAGGTACACAAACAAATAAGTAAGAAAGTCAGGCTCTTCTCCCTCTTGGGGTTTCATTTCTCCTCTGCGCCCCCCCCCCCCCCGGAAAAGCTCCTCTCTGGTTTCCTTTCACAGCTGGAAGTCCTGAGCTGGTCAGAATTCTCCTCAGCTCCCTGTTCTCTCCCTAGAATCCTTTGCTCACTCTCAACTGCCACCCAGCCAGCTAGCTGTCCATCAAACAGCAGAATCTTATCCAGGGTATCTGTCATCCTTCACAAATCCCACTTCTTGTCTTCGTGAATTCTTAGCCAAAGAAGCAGTGGGATTAAACAAGTAATCTAATATTTAACTTTAACTCTAAGTCTAACTATCTAATATACTTATCCCACCCCTAAAGAAAAAAAAATCGATCTTTCTAAACCCATTTTCCACTTTTACTCAACTAACTAATCTAAGAAGGGTTTTTTGGAAAGCTGGGTTAGGTTAGATGAGTTCGGGGGTTTACATGGAATTGGAAGGTTTGAGCAAAAAGATTTGGACAAACATTGTCCCAGAAACAATTTTGTAACAATCAATTTATACCAACTTGGCAACAATTCTCTACCGCTACTTTCTTGAACAATGTAAGCTTTGCCAACCCAATACTAGTTATCTTATTGCCAGCTCATTCTTAACTAATACAATGTTTAATTCTTACTTCTAACCTCTTATTCTTAATATCTAATCTGTTCCTCATGCTAGCTCCCTAAATTTTTTTAACTTCCCTAATGCCTGAGCTATTCTGTCCCTAATCTTGCTTATCTAATGTATTCTACCGTATGTAATATTAGCACTATTCTCCCTAAGCCTATTGATGTTAGTACTTTATGATGCATGTTTTTCACTGTATAACTTTTACATATGATATGTATACATATATTACATATATACAGGAGTTCTACTTTTGGTGTCAACCAGATGGAAAAATCTTCTGGTCCTTTCTATCTGTCTGAGCCCTTGCAAGAACTTTATTTATAACGTTTTTGCAATTTTTTTTCATGGATCCGTTTATTTACATCAGGATCCCTATAATCAGTTTGTGCTGTGTCCATGTCTAGGTATGTAGTGAGTGCATGTACATACTTACTCCATGTTGCAAGACATCTGTGTCATCGTGTTGTCTGGAGTGGTCAATTTTCAATCTTGAAGTTGTGTATGTGTTGCATGTATGTCCCTAATGTGAAGTTTATGTGTACACGGCACTATCATCTTATGTGACTGGACCCATGTTTTGTATTTCCTGTTGATTGTTTACACATACATTTTTTAGCTGATGGAGGCATCCAATTTGAAGCTTTTGTACCATTTCTAAGTTTGCTATTTGGTCCTTTGGATTTTTTATTAGTATTCTATTTTTCCCCAATTTAAAATTTTGATGTAAAACTGGGGACATTTTTACCAACTAGTTATTTATTTTTGTTGCTGTCATTTCAGTCATGTCTGACTCTCTGTGTCCCCTTTTGGGGTTTTCTTGGCAAAGACACTGGCATGGTTTGCCATTTCCTTCTCTGGTTTATTTTACAGATGAGGAAACTGAGGCAAACAGGGTTAAGTGACTTTCATAGGCTCACACAGCTAGTAAATGTCTGAGGCCAGATTTGAATTCAGGAAGGTGAGTCTTCCCAACTCCAGGTCTGGTGCTCTATCCACTGTGCCACCTACATGCCCAGTTCCTATGTATTGCAATCAGATATATTATAAAAGCTGCCCTCATGTTTTGTAACTAGAGATGGGGATCAGATTTGTGATATAGTATACAGAACTCTCAAGTGAGGAAACTCCCTCTAGAAATGGCAGTTAGCATCTGAAATAAGGAACCTTCCTAGATGGAAGTGAGATGATACAACCTACCTAGGAACCTCCCCAGGGCCAGTAAAGCACAATCCTTAAAAATAGTAAAACCAAGTGTATTAAGGGTAGGGAAATGATAAATACAGTCCTAAATCTATCCAGCTATATCCCCCCCTCCCCCAATCTATACCTCCCCTCACAGGGCTCACTCTTCTGGTCTTCTCAAGCCCTTCTTATATCTTCCTGCTCTGATCTAAAAAACCCCAAAGCTGATTCTATCTACCTAAAATTTGCTCTATCTCTTACCTATATTCCTATACATCTTCTCTGAAACATCTAGTGTTAGAGAGCTTCTTGGAACACTGAGACATTGCAAAGCTCAGGGTATCCCATCCAATGTATGTCAAAATTTGGACTTGAACCCAGGTCTTTGCAAACCACACTGCTTTTCCAATTTTGTAACATGAGAGAAATAAAAATGTCTACACTAATTAACTTGAGCATCCCTTCATATGAGTCCCAAAAACCTTATCAGAAAAAGTGAAATGTTGATTGTCAATGTACAATGAGTATTTGGATGTCATTACCACGAATAATTAGTAATGTCACTTGTCCTACTTATAGATCTTATGAAATATTATAGGATACATCCCAGTCCTGGAGACTGGACTCTAGTCATGGCTCAATTCCTAATTAGTGAAGTGACCTTGGGTAAGTCACTATGGTGCTTCAGCTTTTGATCTCTAATCAGTTAACCAACAACATTTATTAAGGACTTTCTTTGCACAAGTCACTGGGGAATAGAAAGAGAAGAATAAAACATTCTCTAGACTTAAAGAGCTTTCATTCTATGGGAACAGACACTATTTATATAAATAGACGTGAAACAAATAAAAGACCAAATGGGAGGGAGGTAATTAGCATTTGGGGGGATCAGGAAAGGATGCATGTAGAAGGTATATCTTGAGTTTTGTAGGAAACAAAAGATTCCCAAATATGGAGGTGAAGTGGGAGTACCTTCCAGGCATGAGGGCCAATCAGTAAAAGGGTGCAAAGATGGGAGGTGAAGTTTTATGTGTGAATAATAGCAGGAAGGCCATTTGGACTGGTCTATAGAATTAATGAAAGAAAATAATTAATATTATCATTTGGAATGGTAGGCTGGGGCTAGGCTGTGAAGGGCTTTAAAAATTTAAGAGAGGATCTTATTTAGACATTGGAGTTTATTGAGTAAAGGAGTGATATGTCCAGACTTAAAATGGTGAGTAAAAATTCCAGTTTTGCTCCTGGTTTATAACTTGAAAACAAAACAAAAAGCCTAGAATTCCACCACAGAAATCCCCAATATCACTTCCTATAGGAAATTATTATGGCTGGGTGGTGGTACATGCTCGTAATCCCTGATGTTGGGGATGCTGAGGCTGGCGGATCTCTTGATCCCAGGAGTTCTGAGCTACACACATCATGCTAAGCTGATCAGAAATCTGCATCCTTTGAGAGAAAGCAGGGCACTGGACTGCCTAAGGAGAGGGAAACCATCCCAGGCTGAGGACAGAGCTAGTCAAAGATTCTGAGACCATCAGCAGTGGGGCTGGTTGCTGCACATCCATCCTGGGTGAAGGAGAGACTCAGTTTGCCAACACAAAAAATGTTATGGTCCTTTGAACAGGATGATACTATAAACTTGATTCAAGGAAGTTTAAGAGTCTCAAGAACACAAAACAATTTTAAAGTGGTTGTTCTGACTTTAGTTAGTTAATGATACATGTAAAACCCAGTGGAATTGCTCATTGGCTATGGGGGCTGGTGGTGGTGGAAGGAGGGGAAGAAAAGAATATGAATTATGTAACCATGGAAAAATATTCTAAATTAATTAAAAATTTTCAATAAAAACAACCCCCCAAAGGAATATGATCTAATTAAGAGTACTTGCCAAATAGATGAACTCTTCAGAATACTCTTATTAGCTTGTATGGATAATAATACTAGCTAACATGTACATAGAGCTAATTTAGGGTTTGCAAAACACTTGAGGTACATTCTCTCATTTGGTGCTCATAACTACTCCATAAAATAGCTTCTGAGTTGTCATTATCTCCATTTTATAGATGAGGAAACTGAGGCAAATAGGATTAAATACTTTGCTCAGTGTCACACACCTGGAAAGTATCTGAAACAGGATTCAAACTCTGATCTTTTTGACTCCAACTCTAGTACACTTTCTCCTATCCCATGCAGATATTTCTAGGAAACTAGATCATCTGTCCCCAGACATATTTGATGATGAGGCCATTTCTTATTAATAAGATGTCTTAAATTTATTAAGGTTTACTTTACATAATTAAAAGAAATTCTTTAGCAACTAAATATAGTTCTAAGCAAGGCTGTGTGAATTCTCTTGCTCTATCTACTTTTGTAATTCTAAAAGAACTGAGGACAGAACAGAGAATCAGTGTGACCCTGGGCAAATCACTTTACAAACTCTGTATGCCTTAGGTTACTCTCTATCACTTACTTATTAAATAAAGACCAAATGCCAATCTGTTTGGGAGAAAGACTTTCCACATTTGTATTTCCTACCTTAATGAGAACTCAGATTCTTCTTGAATCTACAAATCAGTTGAATGGGGCAGTAATCTAATCACTGAACTGTCTAATCTCTGTATGTCTGTTTCCTCATCAGCTTTATGTAAAATGAGGCTAATAATCTTGTGTACCAAACTACTGAAAGGAAAGCACTTTGTAAATCTTGACACCTAACTCATACTATAGAGATGAGTTATTTCTTATTATTGACTTTAATGTGCACCACAAACTGAGGGAGAGTTTGATCTCTCCCCTTACCTACCAGCATAAAACTTAACATCTAACTAAAGTGATTCTATTCTTTATTTTTGAAAAGTATCTATTACAAACAAGTGGTAGTAGAAAAGAGTTAGTGAGATCCTGGTGAAGAATATAGGGATTTGTTTTTCCCCTTATTTTATTCAGTTCCTGGTTAGGAAAAGGGAGGGAGATGAACATGTAAATAAAGACCCATTATAAGGCATGGAAATAGTTTGCTCAAAACCATGCATAGGTAATTTAAAATTATTAAGTGTTCCTGAGATGTTATCTTTGGCTTAAAAACTGACCTATAATAAAAAAGAAAAGATTAAAAAATGAAATAAAAGGATGGTTTGCTTTCTGTTGCCTTTTATTTCCTCACTGATCATTACTGGGAGAGATTCTTTGAGAAGTTCATGAAAAATGAAGAATGAGGGGATGCTTAAAACTGTTCAGCTATATCAAAAGCCATTTCCTTAATCTGAGATTATCTTTGTAATAGTTAATTCTAGGTTTAATTGGAAGGAAATGTGTTTTAAGATTAATTAAAAATAATTTATTTATTTATTTAGAATATTTTTCCATGGTTACATGATTCATGATTTTTCCCATTCTTCCCCCCCCCCCTTTCCTGGAGCTGACAAGCAATTCCACTGGGTTATACATATATCATTGTTCCAAACCCATTTCCATGTTATTAATATTTGCAGTAGAGTGATCTTTTAATGTCAATACCCAAATCATATCCCAATCAAACCATGTGATCGATCAGATGTTTTTCTTCTGTGTTTCTGTTCCACAGTTCTTTCTCCTAAATTCCTCTGGATTGTTCTGGGTCATTGCATTGCTACTAATAGAAAAGTCTGTTACATTTGATTGTGCCATAATGTATCAGTCTCTGTGTACAATATTCTCCTGGTTCTGCTACTTTTGCTCTGCATCAATTCCTGGAGGTCTTTCCAGTTCACATGGAATTGTTCCAGTTCATCATTACTTTTTTTTTTAGGTAAATTTGCTTTTAATTAAACAGTTAAATTTTGTTGAATGACCCACAGGGGTAAGATAAAATTATCCTAAAATTAAATTTTGTATTTACTTTCTTTTTTTTTTATCATTACTTTCAGCACAATAATATTCCATCACCATCAAACACCACAATTTGTTCAGCCATTCCCCAATTGAGGGACACCTCCTCATTTCTCAATTTTTTTTTTGCCACCACAAAGAGTGAGGCTATGAATATTTTGTACAAGTATTTTCCCTTATTATCTCTTTGGGGTACAAACCCCAGAGTGGTATGGCTGGATCAAAGGGCTGGCAATCTTTTAAAGCCCTTTGGGCATAATTACAAATTGCCCTCCAGAATGGTTGGATTAATTCACAGCTCCACCAGCAATGCATTAATGTTCCAATTTTGCCACATTCTCTCCAACATTTATTACTTTCCATTGCTGCCATATTGGCTAATCTTCTAGGCATGAGGTGGTACCTCAGTTGTTTTTATTTGAATTTCTTTAATCAGGAGGGATTTAGAACACTTTTTCATGTGACTATTGATAGTTTTGATTTCATCATCTGAGAACTGCCTAGCCCCTTAGCCATTTGTCGACTGGAGAATGACTTGATTTTGTTGTTGTTGTTGTTGTTGTTGTAAATTTGACTTAGTTCCTTATATATTTGAGAAATTAAACCTTTGTCAAAGAGTTTTGTTATAAAGATTTCCCCTAGTTTATTGCTTTCCTTCTAATTTTGGTTACATTGGTTTTGCACAAACCTTTTTAATTTATTGTAATCAAAATCATTCATTTTACATATTGTAATGTTCTCTATCTCTTGCTTGGTCCTAAATTCCTTCCTTTTCCACAGATCTGACAGGTATGCTATTCTATGGTCACCTAATTTGTTCATGATTTCATTCCCTATATTTAAATCATTTACCTATTTTGAATTTCTCTTGGTATAGGGTGTGAGATGTTGATCTAGACCTGATTTTTCCCGTACTGTTTTCCAATTTTCCTAGCAGTTTTTGTCAAATAGTGACTTCTTGTCCCCAAAGCTTGGATCTTTGGTTTATCGAACACTAGCTTACTGAGGTCATTTACCCCTAGTCTATTCCATTGATACACCCTTCTGTCTCTTAGCCAGTACCATATTGATTAAAAAAAATAACCCTTACCTTCCACCTTAGAATCAATACTAGGTATTGGTTCCAAGGTAGAAGAGTGGTAAGGGCTAGGCAATGGGGGTCAAGTGACTTGCCCAGGGTCACATAGCTAGGAAGTATCTGAGGCTAGATTTGAACCCAGAATCTCCCATCTCTGGATCTGGCTCTCAATCCACTGAGCCACCCAGATGCTCCAGTACCATATTGTTTTGATGACCACTGCTTTATAGTATGGTTTAATATCTGGTACTGCTAGACCTCCATCTTCACATATTTTTCATGATTTCCCTTAATATTCTTGATCTTTTGTTCTTCCAGGTGAACTTTGTTATAATTTTTTTAAAATTTTATAAAAAAGTTTTTTTGGTAGTTTTAGGTATGGCACTGAATAAGTAAATTAATTTGGGCAGGATTGTAATTTTTATTATATTAGCTTGTCCTACCCATGAGCAATTAATGTTTTTCCAATTATTTAGATCTAGTTTTAATTATGTGACAAGTATTTTATAGTTGTGATTATATAATTCCAGTGTTTGTCTTGGTAGATAGATTCCTAAATATTTTATATTGTCTAGAGTTATTTTAAAGGGAGTTTCTCTTTCTTACTGCTGCTGCTGAGTTTTGTTGGAAATATATAGAAATGTTGATAATTTATGTGGGTTTATTTTGTACTCTACAACTTTGCTAAAGTTGTTAATTATTTCCACTAACCTTTTAATGGATTTCCTAGGATTCATTAAGTAGACTATCATATCATCTGCAAAAAGTGATAGTTTAGTTTCCTCACTGCCTACTTTAATCCATTCGATTTCTTTTCTTCTCTAATTGCTACCATGAGCATTTCTAGTACAGTATTAAAGAATAGAGGTGATAATGGGCATCCTTTCTTCACTTCTGATCTTATTGAGAAGATTTCTAACTTGTCCCCATTGTAGATGATATTTGCTGATGGTTTTATATATATATATACTGTTTATTATTTTGGGGAAGGGATCTTCTATTCTTATACTTTCTAGTGTTTTCCATAGGAATGGGTGTTGTATTTTGTCAAAGGCTTTTTCTGCATCTAATGAGATAAGCATGTGTTTTCTGTTGGTTTGATTATTGATATGGTCAATTATGTGGATGGTTTTCCTAATATTAAACCATCTTTGTATCCCTGATAGAAATCCCATGTGGTCATAATGAATAATCCTTGTAATAACTTGTGAAGTTTTTTTTTTTGCTAGTATTTTATTTAGGATTTTTGCATCTACATTAATTAAGGAGATTGGTCTATAGTTTTCTTTCTGGTCTGCCTGGCTTTGGAATCAGTACCATATTTGTGTAAAGAAAGGAATTTGGTAAAACTCCTTCTTTACTTATTTTGTCAAATAGTTTGTATAGTATTGGGATTAGTTGTTATTTAAATGTTTGATGGAATTCACTTGTGAATCCATCTGGTCCTGGGGATTTTTTCTTAGGAAATTCCTTGATGGCTTGTTTGAGTTCTTTTTCTGAGATGGGATTATTTAAGTATTTTGTTTCCTCTTTTGTTAATCTAGGCAATTTATATTTTTAAATATTCACTCATTTCACCTAGATTGTTATGTTTATTTCCATAAAATTGGGCAAAATTGTTCTTAATAATTACCTTAATTTCCTTTTCATTAGAGGTGAGATGTCCCCTTTTCATCTTTGATACTGTTAATTTGGTCTTCTTCTTCTTCTTCTTCTTCTTCTTCTTCTTCTTCTTTCTTCTTCTTCTTCTTCTTCTTCTTCTTCTTCTTCTTCTTCTTCTTCTTCTTCTTCTTCTTCTTCTTCTTCTTCTTCTTCTTCTTCTTCTTCTTCTTCTTCTTCTTCTTCTTCTTCTTCTTCTTCTTCTTCTTCTTCTTCTTCTTCTTCTTCTTCTTCTTCTTCTTCTTCTTCTTCTTCTTCTTCTTCTTCTTCTTCTTCTTCTTCTTCTTCTTCTTCTTCTTCTTCTTCTTCTTCTTCTTCTTCTTCTTCTTCTTCCCTTACCTTCCTTCTTGGAGTCAATACTGTGTATTGGCTCCAAGGCAGAAGAGTGGTAAGGGCTAGGCAATGGGGGTCAAGTGACTTGCCCAGGGTCACACAGCTGGGAAGTGTCTGAGGCCAGATTTGAACCTAGGACCTCCCATCTCTAGGCCTGGTTCTCAATCCACTGAGCTAACCAGCTGCCCCCTAATTTGGTTATCTTCTTTCTTTCTTTTTAAAATTAGATTAGCCAGTACTTTATCTTTTTAATTTGTTTTTTCAAAGTACCAGCTCCTAGTCTTATTTATTAGTTCAATAGCTATTTTACTTTCACTTTTATTAATTTCTCCTTTAATTTTCCTATTTAGTTTTTATCTGGGGATTTAAAATTTGTTCTTTTTCCAATTTTTTAAGTTGCAAGCCCAATTCATTGATCTTCTCCCTCTCCATTTTGTTGCTATAGGCACTCAAAGATATAAAATTTCCCCAAGTACTGCTTTATCTGCATCCCATAGATTTTGATATGTTGTCTCCTCATCATCATTCTCTTTAATGAAGTCCATAATTGTTTTTATGATTTCTGTTTTGACCCACTAGATTTGAAGAATTAGATAATTTATTTTCCAATTAATTTAAAATTTGCTTTTCCATGGACACTTGTTAATTGTAATTTTTATTGTATTGTAATCTAAAAAAGTTACACTTATTATTTTTGCTTTTCTGCATTTGTTTGCAATATTTATATGCCTTAGTACATGGTCGATCTTTGTATGTGTATCATGTACTACTGAGAAGAATATATATTCATTTTCCTCTCTGTTCAATTTCTCCAGATATCTATTAACTCTAATTTTTCTAACATTTCATTCATTTCCCTTCTTTCTTTTTATTTTTTTTGGGGGGGTTCAATTTATCTAGTTCTGAAAGGGGAAGGTTGAGATGTTCTTACTATCTATTTCCTCCTAAAGATCCTTTAATTCCTCCTTTAGAGATCTAGATGCTATACCATTTGGTGCATAAATGTTTAGTAATGATATTACTTCATTGTGTATAGTATCTTTTAGCAAAATGTAATTTCCTTCCTTATCTCTTTTAATCATATCAAGTTCTACTTTGGCTTTGTCTGGTATGATTGCTATTCTTACTTTTTTTTTTTACTTTAGATGATGCATGATAAATTCTTCTCTATCTTTTTCCTTGAATCTGTGTGTCATCTTGTCTCAAATGTGTTTCTTATAAACAACATATGGTAGGATTCTGGTTTTAATCCATTCTGCTATCCGCTTCTGTTTAATGAGTTTATTGCATTCACATTTAGCATTATGACTACTACCTGTACATTGCCCTTCATCTTATTATCCCCTTTAGATCCTGCTCTATTCCCTTTTTCTCATCACCAGTATTTTGCTTTTTGTCACCCTCTCACATCCCCCTCTTTCCAATTACCTTCCTCTTCCCTTGTTTTATTCACCTTCTACTTTTCTGTAGGGTAAGATAGAATTTTATACCTCACTGAGTAGGGTAAGATAGAATACCCCACTGAGTATACTTGGTTTTCCCTCTCTGAACTAGTTAAGATGAGAGTAATGTTTAAGCATTGCCTGTCATCACCTTTATCTTCCTCTCCTTATAATGATTTTTCAAGGTTCTTTATGTTATATAATTTACCCCATTCTATATTTCCCTTCCCTTTTATTTCAGTGCAACCTTCTCTTTCAGCCCTTGATTAAATTTTTAAAAACATATCATTCATATGCATACTGTAAGGGGGGAAAAGGGAGTTTATTATAAAAAGGTTGGACTGGGCTATTTAAGATAGGGTCACCAGGAATTTAATTAATTCCAAAGAGATTTATTTACAATTTATTTATAAAATATAGAAAGAGTGAAATTAGAAAATCAGAGAGAGAATAGGGTAAGATATCTAGCCTAAGCACTCAGCATTTTGCTCTGACCCCTGGCTCAAAACAGGCAGGGGAATTTAGTTCTTAACTGGAGAGGCCTTGACTCTTGTAGTTGAGGACCTGGGGATGCACGGAGCCTCTCTCAAGAGAAAATCTAGGAAAAGGAGTCAACTCTTTTCACTCACCACATGTCAGTCGAAAGGGAGAGATTTAAGAACAGTCACACCAAGTACAGGTCTCAGGTCCAGTCAGCATATTCTTCACCAGCCTCAAACTCAAACTCAGAACTCCAGAAGAAGTCGCCATCTCTCTGAAAATCTCAGACGATTCTGTCACAAATCTCAGATGAATTTCCTCCACAGGAAGCTGTAACTACCTTTTAAAGACACTTTCTTTTTGTTTCACTTCCTGTGCCTTCCTTCATTTTTTATGTGGACAAATCATAGTCTAAAGCTTTGCTTTGGACAGCCTGGGGGCAGTCAGTCAATTCTGATTCATCACCCATTATCGCACACGTGGGTCTCAGACCTCCCCCACTCAAATGTGAATGGGGTATTTACACCTTTGGTGATTAAATCTAAAAATGGAGAGTGGAGTTAATTTAATCTTCACAATCAGGGGAGAGATTTAATTTAATCTTTACAATACATATCATATATATGCATATCATTCCATATTACCACATTTGCATTCATATCATATTGTCATATATCATCATATACATCATATCATCATAATAAGTTTACTTCTCCACCCTCTTTCTGAGTAAATTGTTTCTATCTTCTCTACTATTAAGATTAAGTTTTGAGAATTACATTAATCCTCTTTCCATGTAGACATATAAATATTTTGACCTTAATGAGTCCCTTAAATTTTTTCTTTCTTATTTACCTTTTTAGACTTCTCTGCTGTCTTCTGTTTGGACTTCAATTTTTTTTTGTTTAGGTTTGGCTTATTCCTCAAGAATACTTGGAAATCTTCTATATTATTGAATGCCCATTTTTCCCCTGAAAGAATATATTCAGTTTTTCTGGATAGGTGACTCTGGGTTGTAAAAAATCTTTTTTTCCCTCTTCGTGAATATCATAGTCCATGCCTTTTGATCATTTAACGTAGAAGCCACTAGGTTCTATGTGATCCTGTGTATCTCCATGGTATTTGAATGGTTTCTTTCTGTCTGTTTGAAGAATTTTCTCCTTAGCTTGGTAACTCTTTAATTTAACAATTCTATTCTTCAAAGTTGCCATTTGAGGATTTCTTTCTAGAGATGATTTGTGAATTCTTTCAATTTCTATTTTATTTTCTTGTTTGAGGATCCTTGGGCAGTAATCTTTGATAATTTCTTATAATGTGATGTTCAAGGTTTTTTCTTGATCATGACTGTCAGGTAGTACAATAATTCTCAAATTGTCTCTCCTAGTTCCATTTTCTAGGTCAGGTGTTTTTTTTAATAAGCTATTTCATGTTTTCCTCTTTTTCCCCCTTCATTCCTTTGATTCTGCTTTATTGTTTCTTGATTTCCCATGAAATCATTAGTTTCTAGATGGTCAATTCTGATTTTTACATCCTGATTTTCCTCTGTCAGTTTTTGGTTCTCATTTTCCAATTGGTCCATTTTTTTCTTGCACCACTTTTACTTCTTTCCCCCACTTTTCTTCTGTCTCTCTTAATTGTTTTTTAAAGTCTTTTTTGAGTTCTTCTAGACTCTGTGTCCACTTCATATTTTTCTTTTGGACTTTGCCTGTGTTTCCTTTGCTTTTGCTGCCTCCTTCTGTGTCTGTACCTTGCTTTTTGTCTCCATAAAAGTTCTTTAGAGTTAGGTACTTTTTTGTTGTTTGCTAATTTTTCTTATCTAATTATAGGTAGTCTCTGCTTTCTGGGAAGTTGGGGTACCCTCTTAAACTTCAGTCCTTGTTTGATATTATTCTCAGCTTATTTTCTGGGTCTGAGGGCTCAGAGCTCTGGGAGCCCCCTCCTCCTACTGATTAAATTGACTCTTCAGATGCTGATGGCTTAAGAACTTGCCTCAGGCTTAGGCTTAAGCTTTTGATTTTATTCTGACCTTGATCAGGTCAGGGGCTGAACAAATTCTAGCCTCTGGCTGATGCTCAAGTTTTTGGTCTTGCTGTGTATTTCATCTAATCAGGCATATCCTTAATTTCCCTGTCTTAGAGCTCCACCTTAAGCTTTAGGCAGAAAAATCAGTACTTAGTACGACCAGCCACCCCAAACTATGTACTATGTCCTTATCCCAAGCTCAGACTAGAAATCCTGGCTTCACTCTGGGCCCACAGGGATCAGCCCACTTCAACCCAAACTGCCCTGGGCTGGGACTCTGGACTTCTCCACAGGTTTAAAATATCAAGAGCTGTAGGTTGGCTTGTACCCCTATTTTCCTAGGCAGGATCTCAGATTCTGAAGGTTAGGTTGGGATTAGATTCCAAACCTGGGACAGCAGATGTGGGGTGGGGAGTATGAGGTTTGCTCTTGGCTTAATCTTCCTTCCTTTGCTTTCCTTTTATCCCATTTCCCCAGATGATCTCTGCCTACTTTTGAATTTTTTTTCTTGAAAGTTGTTTCACTCAGTCTCCTTGTTCATTCTTTTACTCCTGTATTCATTTTGTGGTGATATTTTAATCTTGGTCAGAGAGGATTCCCATGGTAACATGGAGCAGCTTTGGTTCACTCCTCCATCTTGGCTCCACCTTTAGGATTAATTTTTAGTTTAACTTTCTGATATTGCAAAGGATCTCTGATTTTATGGATATGGGTATTTTTTCCTTTGGAGTCCATCCCTTCTAACTCATTCTGTGTGTATATCCCATTTTTTTTGCTTTAATTTTTTTAAAAAAAATTAAGTATTTTTCTATGGTTACATGATTCATGTTCTTTCCCTCACCCTTTTCCTGTCACTTCCCAGAGCTTACAAGCAATCCCACTAGCTTATACATGTATTATCACTCAATACTCATTTCCATATTATTCATTTTTATAATAGTCTTTTAAAAACCAAAACCCCACATTAACTACCAATAGTAGTAGTAGTAGTAGTCTCTTGGTAACCGAGGATGACTATTGTCTTTGTGTGTTTTTGTTCACAAAGACACTTGTGCATGAAGATTTAAGTGGAAGAGTCGATGCACAGAGACAGTCCCACTCTCTCGGCATTGGAAGCCTGGGTCCAGTGGCACGAAAAGTCATTACATCTGGAGACTTCCTCAGCTGCATTGGATGGCCATGTTGTCCTTTGTGCTCCAACACACCCTGAGCACTCCACAATGCTTTGCTGTGTCGCCATCTCAGCCGTTGAACCTTCTTATTGGTTTCTTCCGCCTGTTCTGCTGAAGCAGTCTTCACATGCTGGGTGAGCAAAGCCTTGGTTCACCAGGGGTCGACGACCCGATGGCTACCCTCACAAGGTTTAGCTGGCCTGTCGAAGCCATTGCCTGGGGTGTGGCCGCTGCCGCATGCTAGCAGCTACTGGGAGCCACAAGTGAGAGCTGGGTGTCAGGTGGGGGTCAGAGGCTGGATAGCTGCCCTAGGAGGGCACGACAAGCCCTCCATACCAGAGATACTACTCCTTCCTGAGCACCCCATACACCCCTAACTACCAATATAAACAGGTGAAAAATCAAATGTTTTCCTTCTGGATTTCTACTCCCACAGTTCTTTCTCTTGATGTAGATAGCATTCTTTCTCATAAGTCCTTTGGAATTGTCTTGGATCATTGCATTGCCATCAATAGCAAAGTCGATTACATATGATCATTCCACCATGTTTCAGTCTTGGTGTACAATGTTCTCCTAGTTCTGCTCATTTCACTCCATATCAGTTCATGGAGGTCTTTCCAGCTGTTTTGGAAATCAAACAATTTATCATGCCTTATTGCACAATAGTATTCCATCACCATCACATACCACAATTTGTTCAGCCATTCCCCTCATTTTCCAATCTTTTTCCACCACAAAAAACAGTTATGAATATTTTTGTACAAAAATTTTTCATTATTATCTCTTTGTGGTTGTCCACACCTTTTAAAATACATGTGTGTATATATTTTTCAATTATGTTTAAAAACAGTTTTTGACATTTTTTGTCCACGTCTTTCCATAATTTTGACACAGGAGTCATCCAATTATACTAACATCTTTGCATTCATTTTATATTGAATATATATGTGCATATATGCATATATACATATATATAGTGTGTGCATATGTGTGTGCTCATGGGTTGTAACTAGCTTTTGCAATATGACCAATGCATCTCTTTTTCCCTTTCCCCCATCATCTATTTGTTCATAAATGTTAATGTGTAATATAGTCCCCAGGAGTCAAGTTGTGATCTGGCTGTAGAAGTGTGTATATTGATTTCACTTGGAAAAGCTTGTCCTCAGACTAGAGACCATCAATAATTGGGTTAGAGTCAAGGATTGGATCTGTGCTTTTATTAAGACTGAGAATTCTGATGAGGAAATCCCCTCTGCTAATGCAAGGTGGCAACTTCCTTGCAGTTTATGTTAGAAGGTTTTCTAGAGGGATAAGAAGTCCAGTGACTTGTTGAGTCATACAATGTGTATAAGGTGCAGTACTTGATACTGCATCTACCTGGCTTCGAGATCAACTCTCCATTTACTATGCTATGGCTGTTTCTGTCTGTAAAAGCTAACATTTATGTACTGTTTTCCTTTGATCTTTATACCAACCTTGTGAAGTAGGTACTGTAATTATCCTTATTGTACAGCTGAAAAAGCTGAGGACTGGAGAGATTTAGTGACTTGCTTAGAGTCAGTCAGCTAGTAAGTGTCTGTGGCAGGATTTGAATTAATTCAGGGCTTTCTGCCGTAAGTTTAGAATCTATCCCCCAGCTTTATTTACAACATGCTTTCCAGAGGTAACTGGCTCAATTCAACTAAAGGTGTGCTGTTCGGTCATTTTTCCGTTGTGTTTGACACTTTGTGATCCCATTTGGGGTTTTCTTGGCAAAGATACCGGAGTGTTGGCCATTTCCTTTTCCAGCTCATTTTACAGATGAGGAACCTGAGGCAAACAGGATTAAGTGACTTGCCCAGGGTTATAGCACTGAGCAACTTAGCTACCCTAAAAATTAACTATAGATGTTAGGTATATTTTCATGAGTTCAGTTCATCAAACACTTATTAAGCAACATAGTGATGTGTATGGAGTGCTGGTTTTATAATCAGAGAACTTGGGTTCAAATCTTTGCTTCATGACTTACTATCTATGTGACTTTGGACAATTCAATTAATTTGTCTTGGCCTTAGTTTTCTCATCTATAATACGGGGCATTGGATTGAATGGTTTCTAAGTTCCTTTTCAGCTCAAAACGAAGAACTTACTATGTGGAGAGCATTCAGATTGATGACATTGAAAAGTGATTATACTTTCACAATTAGCATTGGGGAATTTTATTATTTTCATAAGAAGAATTATCCACAATGAACAATCCCACATGCACAGGCTTGATACCTTTGAAAATAACAGAGGAATTCAGCTTAAGACTTTTACAATGAAGAGAACTTCTTTTTCCACCACAAGTTTCAAATGAACAGGAGGAAATTATGATTACAGAAATCACAAAAGGGGACTCAATTTTCAGGCAAATTGGATCTGACTTATAACAAATAAAGATTCAGATATGTTGGAACTGTGGGCTTGGGCAGAGAAAATGAAATCTTTTTTTTTTAAACCCCTACCTTCTGTTTTAGAATCAAGACTGGGTATTGATTCTAAGATAGAAGAGTGGTAAGGGCTAGGCAATGGGGATCAAGTGACTTGCCCAGGGTCACACAACCAGGAAGTGTCTGAGGCCACATTTGAACCCAGGACCTCCCATCTCTGGGTCTGGCTCTCAATCCACTGAGCCACCCAGATGCCCCAAGAAAATGAAATCTCAAGGTTTTTTTCCCCCTTAAGTCAAAATATACATACTATAGATACTGGATTCATTTCAGCTGAAGAAAATGAAAAATTTTTAGTGTCTAAACAGAAGTTGTAGTTTTTTTTTACTTTAAATCAATTATAATTTGAAATTTAACAGATAGTTGTAGATGTCATTATTATTGACCTACCACCACAGACACTAATATACCAGAACTCAAAAGGTAAGCAAAATCTCCCAGTGTCTTAAT
Organism: Monodelphis domestica; assembly: GCF_027887165.1. Taxonomy (NCBI): domain Eukaryota; kingdom Metazoa; phylum Chordata; class Mammalia; order Didelphimorphia; family Didelphidae; genus Monodelphis; species Monodelphis domestica. The sequence goes on from NC_077231.1 coordinate 264,577,379, forward strand.
CTGTTGGGGAAAGTACTGGCTTCTTTTGTACCAGAGAAATTTATTCATGCATGTGATCAATATTTATTAACTACCAACTGTGTAGCAGTCTGTGAGGATGCAAAAAGGTTGCTTTTAAGGAGATTGGAATTTAAAAGCCAAATTCTAACTAGCTGAACTGTACCTGCAAGAGTAGAGATGATAGCGATGGAGGTGATTAAATTCTGAAGTTACATTAAGGCTGTGTCTTCTTTATTTTTTAATTGAAAATTTTTATTTAATTAATTAATTTAGAATATTTCCCCATGGTTACATGATTTATGTTGTTTCTCTCCCCCCACCCTCACCCCCTGGAAGACTGTGTCTTCTCATAGAGCTGGTTTAGTGCTTTCACTCAATAAGTAGTAAGTTCAGCCAATCAATCAGTACAAAAAAAGTTAATTAAAACTAAATTGGTCCTTTGAATCAAAGAATTCTGGATTTGGAAGAGACCTCAGAGATCATCTAGGGAATTGAATCTGAGTGGGAAACTCTTATTAATATCTATGTGGAGTATTTTTGCTATAGACACTCTGAGTTAAGTAGAGCAAGTTTTATTATAGTAGGACCTTTGTTTTACATGACCTATATATTCCAAGACCCTCCATGTACATTGAAAATCACACATACTAGTGAACCCCATTACTTAATAAAATTAAATAATATTTTTAATACAAACATACCTAGGTACTTTACAATTTTTCTTAGGCTTATCAGAGCTATCAGCATCATAACTCTTGTGCTTTGGGGCCATTTTAAATAACTAAATAGTGTTAATGAAACAAAGAGAAGCACTGATCTGATGTGGATACGATTTGTTGCAAATGAGAAGTCTGAATAAAGACTGATGGGGGAGCTACTGTTAGGCACAAAACAATGTAATGATTCACACTAATATTTCTCAGAGCAAGAATGAGCACTATTGGGCAAACTTTTATGAAAGCTTATGCCACTTGGGAAAATGGCACATTTTTCTGCCTTTGGTTTTTTTTTTTCTATTGTCAGTAGCTTTTACCTGAATTTGTGTGTTGAGTTCATATAAAATGAGGTTGTACTGTACTCTTTTCTAGATGAGAAAACTAAAGTTTTCAGAAAAGCTAAATGATTTGCTCAAGATCCTATAGTAAAATCTTTTGACTCCCAGTCTTTTATTTTCCCTCTAGATCATTCTGCCTTCCTCATATCCTTGGCAAGTGGTCATCTAAACTCAACTTGAAGACCTCCCCTGATTGGGAACATGCTAACTCTTGAGGCCACTTCTTCCATTCCTTGTAAGCCCCACTTGTTCAGAAATTTTCCATTATATCAATCCAGCATCTGCGTCTCAACGACTTCCCTTCTTTTCTCTTAGTTCTGTCCCCTGATGCCAAATAAAATAAGTTTATTTCCTTCTTTTGTATGATAGCCATTCAAATACTTAATGCCCACTTTAAGTCCTTTCTTTTCCAGGTTAAGCTTCAGTTCTCTCAAATGATCCTCTTACACCAAGATTGTGATTGCTTTTACCACTCTGGTGTCCTGTGTTGTGGTACTTGATCTACTGAACTCTATTTGAATTATGTTTATATTCACAGAATCTAAGAATTGAGAGAGACCTCAGAGGTAGTTTAATGAAATGATTAGGTAAGTGGTTGAACTGGTTTCACATATAGACATATCCTGGTCTCTTCAATGCATCATTATCCTTGGAAAAAGTCCAGAAGACTTTGCTTGTGGCCATGTGGGACCAATTGGAATGGGAGGTGATATTAGTTGTGGAATGGAGCCAGTTACCACAACAATCCTAAGCCCGAAACTGCTTGGAAAAAGGACATAAGTTTGTGACTCAGATAGCCACAGCTAAATGGAAACCTTTGGCTGGCAGATTCTTTTAGGTATTTAGTTGTCATTTCTGGCCCCTCTAGTTTATAGTGTTCTATTATTTTTCTTCATCTCTTTCAGATGTGCATTATAAAACTTACTCTAATGTAAGACTATACTTATATTTGAAGATCATTGAGGAAGGCTACATCAGTATAGCATTATCTTTTTTTACCGGTCCTTTTAAGGAACTCAAAGCATGATACTCATACTATTGCTCCCCCCCCACCCGACCATTCCCCCCATTAATCTGAATATTCTTAGAATTGGTTCTATGAGGCAAGTAAAGACAAATAGCATTAAAAGTGAGAGGTCTGGTAACTTGGCCACAAGGATACATCTGCAGTGAAGACAGTGAAGATGGGCATCTTCATTTTTCATTTCCTAGTCTTGAGTCTTTTCCACTTGATCATGGTACTAAAATTTTGAGGTTTTACTTGAGTTAATATGGCATAATGGAAAGAGTAGAAGGAGTGCAGAATTGGAAGACCTGACTTCAAATCTTGGTTATTCAACTTGCCTATGATATCATAGGTAAGTAATTTGTCATCCTTGGTTTATAGTTGTTTTATGTGCAAAATGGAAATGTTGAAGCAGCCAAGTGGTGTAATGGATACAGAACTGGGTCTGGAGTCAGGAAGTGCCAAATTCAAATTCATCCTCAGATATTGACTCATTGTGTGATCCTGAATAAGTCACTTAACTTCTGTTTGCCTCAATTTCTTTAATTGTCAAATGGGGATAATAATACCACCTACCTTACAGGGTCGTTGTAAGACTGAAATGAAAAAGAGCATAGTGCCTGCCACATAGTTGGTGCTATATAGAAGCTTATTTCTTTCCTTTTCCCTTCCCCTCCCCCCACAATTAGATGACCTCTGAGGATCCTTCTAGCTATAAATCTGTAAACCTAATTACTATTTCAAAAATCCTAGAAATTAATAATTTATTATACTTTAAAATTTAAGAGTTCATCAATACCATCAAAAATCACTTGATGATATTTAAAAATAGATTAGAAAGAGAAATTGTAATTCTTTCACTTTGAAAGTCCAAATTATGTTTTTGATAAATCCAAGCCAATGGCTCCCCAGAATGTTCCCAATTTGTCAGGATTAGAATCAGTACAACTACTGCCTGGCAGTAAAATATGGTAAAATAGAAATGACATCCTGGGATGTGGGATCTGGTTGAGAACAGGACCAAATGCACGTAGCTGACAGTGCACTTCCTTAGGAGTCAGACTTAGACTTTTATTAAAGAAAATCAGGGCTATAGAGGGATAAAAAAATAGAACAAGATCCCGAGTTGAATCCCCAATTATGGTGACATCAGCTATGTTATAAAAGGAACAGAAGAAGTCACTGAAAAGTATGAGAGGTTACTCACTACCTGTTCCAAATCCCCCTTTTTGGATGTTATTTTATCTTTCTGAAAAACCTATCACATATACAATTATACAGTAATAGTACAATTACATAGTAAAAGAGAAGAAAAAGCACTGTGGAGGTGTGGAACTGAATTGTATGGGATGCAGTATGGGAAGGGAAACAAGAGAACTCCTATTTATGTAACAATTCAAACATTAGGCTATCTAGTTGTCAAAGGAAGAAATCTAGGCTATGAATAACCATACAAAAACGTTCCAAATCAGTAATAATTAGAGCAATTCAAATGAAAGCAACTCTGAGGTGCTACCTCATACATGTCAGATTTGTAAAGTTGACAAAAAGGGAATATTATAAATCCTGGAAAGGCTGTGGGAACACAGGTGCATTAGTGTAACATTGGTGGGGTGGTGAATTAGTACAGCTATTCTGGAAAGCAATTTGAAACTATGCCCAAATGGCCAAATAAATCAGAGATCAAAGAAAGAATAAAAGACTGTATTTACAAGATTATTTGTAGTGGTTCTTTTGGTAGTAGCAAAGAGCTAGAAACTTGGGGAGTGTTCTTAGTTTCTAATTGAAGAATGGCTGAACAAATTATGATATCTGAATGTAATGTAATGTTTATTATACTATAAGAAATGATGAAAGGGATAGTTTCAGAGAAAGATGGGAGGACTTTTATGAACTGATTCAGAGTGAAGTGAGCACAACTAGAAGAACAATTTTTTATAATAACATTTCAAGGACAAAGAACTTTGAAAGAATTATGAATTATGATCAATGCAATGTCCAAACAATTCCCGGAAATCCATGATCCAGTATGCTATCTACCTCTGGACAGAGAGATGGAGGATTCAAAATACAGAATAAGGAATACATTTGAAAGAAATTGACAGTGCTTGATTTTGTTATGCTTGACTGTGTATTTTTCCCAAGGATTTTGTTTTTCTTTCCTTAATGAAGGGAAAGGGAGGGGAGAGGGAGAGACATACTTGTTAATTGAAAAAAGTTAAAAAACCCACTGCCTCTATAGATTTCTGAGAAAGCATTTCCATATTGAAAAATCAATCCTGAGATTAACACTTTAAAGAAAGGAAAATGGAGCTTTGACAGGGGAATTGTCTTGGAAGAATAGAGTTGGAGGGACCAGAAGTCATGATGAGGATAATGAACAATCTCAGGTAATTGTAAGGTAGAGGGAGAGATGGAAGTAGATATATTTATAAGAGGAAAAGGGACTTTCTGAGTTCTACAGTTATGAGTAATTATGAGATCTAAGGCATATCCATACTGTGGATGACTGAATGATACTATAGATTGTGAGAGTTGAGCCAATTGATCAACTGGGAGTCCAGAGTATTGAGTGGGACATCAATGTTTTGGAGTAACATCAATGTATGTAGTCTCCAATTATGAGGACAGGGCAGATGTGGAAAGGAAGACTGTGAGCAAGGTACTGAACTCTTTTAGAAAAGAGGAAGAGTGACCTGGAGACTGGTATAATAAGATCTGAATGTGGGTGATATAGATGGATAGAGAGAACCTCAGAGAAGGTAGAGTTGCAGAGTAATTGTGGCAGAGGGAAGGATCTGGCAGTGATAGTGTGGGAGAAAGAAGTAGGTTGATCCTAGCCTAGAGTATGGAGGAGAAGGAAAGTTTTAGAAGAATTCTCAGTACTGATAAAAGTAATCAGGGATTCAGTATCATCTAGAGAGAGCCAAATTTCACCAGAGCAAGAAGATGGAAATAGCATGAGATGAAAAGATAAAGGATGATGCAGCATGATGCTAAACTTGGAGGCTCAATCCTGATTGTACCATTTACTACCTATGTGACCTTGGGCAAGTCATTTCTGTCTAGATTCCATTCATCTGTAAAATGAAAGAGTTGAGCCAGATGACCTTGAATTCCAGGCAAGCAGAGATCTATGATTCTACTAAGGAGAGTTCATCAACAAGACAAGAGAAGGGATTTTTGAAGCATAACATTTATAGTTATAATCAGAGATAGAAAAGATTGCAGCTTGATTTTTGGAGCCTAGGGGATACAATGACAATCTAAATCAGTTTGTTAAAAAATGACTTATGTGTGCATGATTTTTTTTTTTGATTTTACTAAATGATTGAATTTGTCTTGGAATTGTGTAATGGTATTACTTAGTTGTACAGAAACAATCTTGGTGAATCACAAAAGGGGAAGAATGGTTTGCTTAGTCCAAGGGGATGTTATTAAATGACAACCACTCCTTACTGTTGATCACATGAGCTTTTGTGTTGGTTTATTTTTTTATTTTACTTTGAATTTTTTTGTGTTTAATGGAATAATGACAAATGCATACTTTTACGTCAGGAATAGTTCAAGGAATTGATTTTGTTGCACAATAAAAGTGAAGAATTCTTTCCCTTCAGCTCCAGGAATGGTAGTTATGTAATTAAGTGGATGACATGCAGCATTTAGCTCGTTGTTGAAAGCACCTGTCTTGTGTTTGAGGTGGCTTGGCAGGTTCACGGAAGGTACATATTCAGAGGGAATAAAGAACCCTTTTTGGTGACAGTTATTATATTTAATTACTGGATAATGTTGTGTATTTGGATATGTTGTGATTTAACACTGAAAGTCAGCTTGACAACTCTGAGATTTTGGGGAAAAAAATCCCCAATAGGGTTAATTTCATGGCTGTCACTCAAGTTTTGCCATGTGCATTTCCTCATTTATTGTTGTCTATGGTTTCTTGTGGTTTCATTCCCTCTCCAGAGGTCTCCTTGGGCATTCTGAAGTACCTTATTTCTCAAGGATCATTATGTCTACACAGGAGAATGAGAGTGACCATTTTGATGAGTCTGACATACATTCTGATACAGAAGAAGGAAGTGGTCTAGACCCAAGAAAACTTCTAATTACAACTTAATACCTATTATTTCTAAAGCATGTATAGAGGTGGCTGGAGAAAGGAAAACCTGGCTACATCAGAAGTCTGCATTATCTGGGTACATAGAGTGTGGGAGCAACATCTTATCTAAAATATACTCAAATGAATGCATCACTTATTAATAAATCTTGGGATCATCTTATTTCTTTTAATGCCACTGGCTAACAAATGAAATAAAAATGATAAAAGTTGGATTTAGCAGACCTTTAAAAAAACCTTACTGTTTTACCTTACTACCTCATTTCCCTCCTCCCCAATCTCCAATGTAATTCTCCTCTCCCTATTTTTTGTTTTTATTTTATTTTGACTGTGCTGGTGGAAAAGCTTTTATATAATCACATGATTTGTGGGAAAGTATATTGGGTCTGGAAAGGGAGGGGCTGAAAGAATGATTTTGAGGTCAAATGGATTTGTTCTTGATAAGTATGACTCAGAATAGAGTGCCTACAGCTTAAAATAACAGTATATTTTAAATGCACCCATTGTCAAACATTTTAGGCACATGGTCAAAAAATTACATAATGGAATTCTGGAGGCAATAATAGAAGCTGGATTGTCAATTTTCTTGCTGAACGGGACTTTCCTAGGTAACTGCTTCCTTCTCCTTCAGTACAATCAATAAACTAGGGCACTGTCATAGCAAAAGACAGCTTAGTATGATGGATAGACAGAGGGTCTCAGCGTCAGGAAGATCTGGATTCAAGTCTTGCCTCTAACACACTAGCTATTGAATCCTGAGTAATTAATTTACAGGTTGGAGAAGGTGCTGAGTTACTTTGGTAGAAAGAATTTTCTCACTAGATAGGAACCTTCTAATTTTGGAGTTTCCTATATACCAATGAACTCACCATCCTACACTTATGTTTGAAAGAGCTTATAAACAAATCTTGGAAGGCATAAAGCTTTACAGATCACAAAAATAAAAATTTATAATCAATAAAAGAAACAGAAATAAAAGATGAAATTCTAAATAGATACTAAAAACACTTTAGGTCACAGATGCATCAACTATCAATTATATTAAAGAGAATGATGATAATGGGAAACCAAAGCTTTCAAAACTGATCTAAATCATGGAGTAAGTTACATTATAGCATGTCCCAAAAGACTAGTGAAGTTTTGAGCTTTAAGATCTTTCAGAAATATAAAGCTGTAAACTTATAAAAATATCATTGGAAAGTTTAATAATTTAAATCTTTTACATTTATTTAGATTTTGTGAATTTTTAGTAATTTATTTTTAATTTTAACAAGATTGAACACTGTTATTAGGTATGACATGTGTAACAGTTTCTGGATGATACTTTCTAAGACTAGTATATTGGTAGAGCAGGTCCACTTGCTTGTTCATATTTTTGTCACCTGATCTATCTCCATTAGACTTATGGGGTATTGTCAAAACTACCATGTATGCATCAAGATCTCATTTTGGGGATGATCTTAAGGCTAAGGTTGCAGTGTAATCTTTTCAGGCTCTGAGCAGCAGCTAAGTTCGTACACAGTTCAAAAATCAACTAGAGTAATACATAGTATGACATGGTGATTGCGTTGAATTTTAATCAGAAACAAGCTCAGTATTTTAAAATTATAAATACCAAACCTTTCAAATTGTTTTTGTACATTTGTAACTTTTATATATCTAAAGATTTTGAAGCTCCAAACTGCACTAAAACTTTTCAGAATAACCTGCATTTAAATATAAAATATTTGCTTTGGGAACTGGAATAAAACTGCATAAAATGGAAGAGACTTGAAATAGACATGAAATGAGAGATTTGGAACACGAGTTATAAACCAGACTATGACACTGATAAGTTAGAGTAGTTATCTCTGGGGAGGGTACCCATACATGAAGAATGACATAAAGCTGTTTGGCATTTAGAGACCTTGGTAGTTCCAACTTATCATTCTGTAGGGCAACTAGGTAGTGTTCAAATCCAGCCTCAGAAAGGTACTAGTTATGACTCGGGGCAAGTAAATTAACCCTGTTTGTCTCAGTTCCTCATTTATAAATTGAACTGGAAATGGCAAACCACTTTGCCAAACAAACATCTAACAGGAGCATAAAGAGTCAGATCCCCCTGAAATGAATGACAACAATCATTCTCTTTTTCTAGATATTTTTAATTTTAATTAAAAAAATTTTTCCATGGTTACATGATCCTTGTTTTCTCCCTCCCCTCTTTCTTCCCCCCTCCTGAAGGCAACAATCATTCTATACTGATTTAATGTTGCCTTTACACAGGCTGCCTTGTCTGGAATTCTCTCCTTCCTCACCTTCTCTCTTGGAATCCCTGGCTGCTTCAAGGTTCAGCCTTACCTCTGACAAGAGTCCTTCCTGAATCTGCCAGTTAGTGAATTGTATTGTCCTTCAATTATTTAGCATTTTCTTGTATACAGTGTGTATTTATTCATATGTATAGTTATTTTCTTTACTAAGGGCAGGGATTGTTTTGTTTTTGTTATCTCAAGAAATTAACACAGCATATGACACATAGTAGGTGCTCAGTGAGTATTTGTTCAATTGAAGCTCCAAAAAGTTCTCTTTTAATATTTTTTTCTTGCCTTTTGGGGAGCATTGTGGTAGAGATATGACCTAGAGTAGGACTGGTGACTGCATTTAGAGGATGATTCATATACCTGGAGTTATTACTCTGCTTCCCAACAGAAGAGCATTTCTCCACTTCTGAAGTGATGGGGAAAAAATGAGTTTTTCACCAAAATCCATACAGGCTGCTAGAAGATAAGGGAAGAAATATCACCTACAGCAAAACCTCCAGGTAGTGACAAAGATAATAAAGGAAAAGAATGGAAGTAGTTTTTCTCCATGAGTGAAAGAATAGATTATTTGATCATATTTCAAATCCCCACAAGTAAACCGTATATCTGGGTGCTGGCCTGATAGAAGTTCTCTCTGTGGCCCAGGCATGTTTAAAGACAAGTGCCAAGAGGCATGTCTCAGCACCTGCTACTACCCTGCTTTGATCTCCTTCTGCCACCTCTGATTTGTTTACTAGGTTCATAGACTACTCCATTGTTACAAAAAAAAAAGCCACTAGCTACCCTTGATTGGTCAAGTTACCTGGCATCCTTGGGTTCAGAAAGAACTGGCAGATATGAATGCTGAGCTATTCTAAGGGATCTTTAAAATAAAATGGAATATGAGAGAGGTTACAGCACTGGAGTAAAGGAATCAGTTTTCAAAAAAGGAGAAAGAATAGAAAAATTAAAACTGATAGGCTGATAAGTTTCATTTTGATTCTGAACAGGAATCTAAATCCTGGCTCTGCCATTTACTAACTATATTGAGAAAATCATTAACTCTCATTAAATCTGTAGTTTTATAATTCCTGGAAAAATTAAAAAGTAATTGGAAGGGCAGCTAGGTGGCCCAGGGGATAAAGTCCTGGAGATGGGAGGTCCTGAGTTCAAATTTGACTTCAGACACTTCTGAGCCTTGTGATCTTGGATAAATCACCTAACTGCAATTGCTTTGCTGCTCTTTTGCCTTGGGACTGATGCTTTGTATTGATTCAAAGAAAAGAAAAGAAAAGATAAAATAATTGGTGATCACAAGAAACCAGCATAATTTCAATAAAGAACAAGTCAGACCAAACTATTTTTTTCTGACAGGTCATGTGTATTTTAGGTGAATGTTGTAAATGCAGTTTAGTTCTTTAGCAAAGTATTTCATAAAGTTTTCATGTACTTCTGAAGACAATGGAGAGATGTGGGCTGTATGAGTCAGTCAGTCATTAAACATTTATCTACTGTATACTAGGCACTAGAGATACAAAGAAAAGTAAAAGTCTCTGCCCTCAAGGACAGTATAGTCTAATGAGGGAGATAACACAAATATATACACAAAGCAAATTATAGATGGGATAAATAGAAAATAATAAATGCAGGGAAGGCACTAGAAGTAAGAAAGGTTGGAAAAGGCTCCTTTTAGAAGATGGGCTTTTAGTCAGCACTTCAAGGAAGCCAAAAAAGTAAGTCAGTCAGTGGAGTTGAGGAGGAAGAACATTCCAGGCATGGAGGACAGCCAGAGAAAATGCCAAGAGACACAGGCTCTTATTTGTGGATCAGCAAAGGAACCAATGCTACTGGATTGAAGGGTGATTTTATAATATGTGAATTCAAAATTGTTCTAACTGATGGACCCAAGAAGTAGTCATTAATGGTTTGATGTCTGTGGAGGGAGCTCTCCAGGAGAGTGTACAAGGGATCTATGGTTGTGCCTGTGCTGTTTAATTCTGATGTTTATCAATGATTTGGATAAGGGTATAGGTGGTAATCAAATTTTCTAATGACATAATGCTAACATATTTGATGATGGAATTAGAATCTAAAAGTATCTTGGCAGGCTAGGATAACTGAGTTAAACTTAACAAGATGAAATATGAGAGGTGCAAATGTAAAATCTCATACTTGGGCTCAAAAAATCTTTATCACAAACACAATATGGGAGGGAAGATGGAAAAAGCAAATCTCATTTTGGCTAGCTGAAAGAAAAGACTATTGGAGAGACTGTTGTCTCTATTCTCAACTTGATGCACTGGAGTCTTTGTGAAATTTTCCCTTGGGTGAGATCTGAGACTCTCTTTTGGTTGATCTAAGTTAGTTGGCTCCCAAGGGGAGGGCTCCTTAACTCTGTATTGTCTGGTATGTATTGTCCCATGTATACTCTGATTTCTGTTTTGCCACAATATGGATAAATGGTTTTCTTAACTATTTGCTATGTGTATTTATCGTAGAATTGGCAATTGGTGAGAAAGGGGTCACATCTTAGATTTAGAAGCTGGGGTCCAGCTTCCCCCAACTGTTGGCACAGTGACCTAAAGTTAGATGGAACATCATCATATCCCCTAGACTAATAATATTTAAAGGAGCAGATAAATATAAATCAATTCCAGCACTTTTCTCTGAGAAAAGCAGAGTGGTTCTCCTTCATGTGAGCCACAGAAAGGCACCTCCATGCTACAGGTAGAGGGACAGCCCTGGAAACACAAAGGTCTTCTTATATATGTGATCCTTTTTTCACATACAATTTGCAATTTTGGAGAGAATAGCATTCAATTTACTAATTTAATAGATTAGGAAACATTCATGGAATGAAGTGAGTTGCCAAAAGACACACTATTATGTCAAGTATATATTTTTAAAAGTCAAGCTGAATATAAAAATATTTATGGCTTTATATGGAGTAGAGACTAGAATTCATTTAAAAAATTTTCAAAGTCAGTTTTATCCTTTTAAACTTCATAATGTCCCTGACCAAATTAGATTTATATCAGGAATGCAAGTATAGTTCAACATTATAAAACCAATTAACATAGCAAATCATATTAATAACAAGAACAACAAAATGACAAGATTATATCAATAGGTGCTAAAAAGGCATCTGAAAATGCCACATCATTTATATTAAAACATTAAAAGGATAGGAATAAACTTATATTTCCTTAATTTTATCAACAATTATATATTCTTTAATATTCTGAATTCATCCAAATTCAAGGGCTAACATTATTTGTAAAGGGGAACATTAGAATTATGTCACTAAGGTCAGGAGGGAAGCAAGACTGTTAATTATCTCTATTATTATTTAATTTGGTATTAACATTTACAATAGCGATAAGAAAAAGAAATGAAAGGAATAAACATTGGTAAAATGGAAGCAAAATTATCTAATGTTTGTTGATGATATGATGGTGTGCTTAGTAAACCCTAGAGAACCAACAACAAAAAAATCAAGATGAGTATTTAAAAAATTATCAAGAAAAAAAACCCCATTTCTGAATATTCCTAACAAAACCAGTAAGATAGAAAAGGTAGCATTGAAAATAATAGAAGGCATTAAATATCTTGTAATTGACCAGCCAAGAAACATATAGGTTTTTTATAAATAGGCACAAAATAATTTTTACAAAATGAAGAAAAACCTAGATAAATGAAGAGATATTCAATATTTGAATAGCCAATAGTTGAAAATTTACTGCATCAATATATTAAAAATAGCTATACCACTTGGGAGATTCATAATAAAAATATTTCATAGAATTAAACAAAATTCTAATTAAAAAGAAGAAAAGAAAGGAGTAGTAATGTATTAAAATATATAAATAAGAAAAGGAGAAAGTTCAGAAAGGGGTATAGATAAGTAGGAAAGTATGAATACTATTATGTTAAGTATATAATTTAAAAAGACAAACTGAATATAAAAATATTTATGGCTTTATTATACTATTTTTTCTTTGAATATGGACATTTTTGTATTTAATGTTTAAATTCATAGTATGTATTTTTTTTCCCTTAAAACCCTTACCTTCCGTCTTGGAGTCAATACTATGTATTGGCTCCAAGGCAGAAGAGTGGTAAGGGCTAGGCAATGGGGGTCAAGTGACTTGCCCAGGGTCACACAGCTGGGAAGTGTCTGAGGCCAGATTTGAACCTAGGACCTCCAGTCTCTAGGCCTGGTTCTCAATCCACTGAGCTACCCAGCTACCCCCCATAGTATGTATTTTTAAAAAGTGATATCATTACAAAGCAGAGGAGAATGGAAATTTATGCTCTTTACAAATATGGCTGTTCCATGAATTTATAATCATCCATGAGGTAGACAGAATTATTTTAATGGGGATTTTATGCATGGTGACATGACTTAAGATGGTGTCATCCATGTAGAAGATTTTAGGGAGCTTCTTTCTTGAGTCTAGGAAACTGGAGCATGTGTGGACATTCTGTATTGGAACAGTGTCTTCCCACTTAATTACATGCCTAGAATTGTCATCATCTTTTAAAAGTTCAGACTGCAGTGTCAAGGGATTTTGTGGTATTCATGTATGAGGCAGGAGGTAACTCTTTCACACACGATCTGTGAGTCCATGGTAAAGGATGGGGGGCTGATATTTCTTCCCTTCTCCAATCTCCTGAGACTGTGTGATTTCAAGAAACAGTCAAATCTTCAGTCTTTTCCTTCATTCTTTTTCATGCTATGTGCAGGGATGGGAATCTCTTATTTGGTCCAGGAATTCTGGAAATAAAGGAATCCAGGTTGGAATGTAGGCATAGCTATCCCAGCAGCAATGCCCTAAGGAAAAAGGATTCTGGTACTCAAGCCAGAAGAAGCCCATTGCTGGCTTGGGCTTGAATTGAAAAGAACTAATACTATGTAGAAATTGACCTAAATCACAAGTCTAATCTCCATTATCCCAGCCTAACCAAGGTGGTCTAGAGAGGATTTTGACTCTGAGCTATTAGGGAAAATGTTTAAATATTCATTCTTGTTATATCTTAGCAAAGTGCTGGAACATATTAGGCACTTAATAAATGCTTATTGATTGATTGATGTCTTTGAAGTAAAAATTAAAAAATAAAACCAAATCCTGATCTTATGAGGTTAAAAATATCCTATAAGAGTCATTTCTCAATTGAGAAATGGTCTAAGGATACAAATAGGTAGTTCTCAAGGGATGAAACTCAAGTTATTCCAAATATGAGCTAAAAAAATGTTTCCAGTCACTGATAACTAGAAAAATCCAAATTAAAGCAATTCTGAAATTTTACTTTACACTCATTAGATTGGCAAAGATGACTAAAAAATGATGACTGTGATAGTGGCTATGAGAAAAAACCATGTTGATGACCTATTGGTGGATCTTGGAGTGGGTCCAACTATTCTGGAAATCGATTTGGAACTATTCACAAAAAAGTCATTGAACAATGTATGCCTTTTGTCTTGATTCTATCACTGCTAGACCTTCATCCCAAAGAGATCAAAGAAAGAGGGAAAGGTCCTATATATACAAAGATAATTGTAATATCTCTCTTTGTGGTGGCAAAAAACTGGAAACTTAGGTCCATCAAGTGGGGAATGGCTGAATTAATGGTGGCATATTAATATAATGCAATACTGTTGTGCTATAAGAAATGAAGAAAAAGATGATTTCAAAGGGACACGAAGACCTTTATGAACTGATGCAGAATGAAGTGATAGTAATAGCTAATATAATATCAGTATTATAAAAATGAAAAAAATTGGCTTAAGAATTGTGATAAATCAAATGATCAACTATGAATCCAGAGGACTGAAGAAGAAAGAACAAAACAAAACCGTGGCCTGCCTCATGACAGAGAGACAATGAACTAATATACAGAATAAGAAGTGAGTTTTTGAAAGTAATCAATTTGAGCATATATATTTTTGACTCTGCTTATGTGATATTTGGATCATTGTAGATACTGGTTCTGTGGAGACAAGGATATTTGTAATATAAGTTCACTACCTCTATTTTAATTTATTTGTGATTCAGTTTTTAAAAAATCTTTGTTCTTCCCTTTCTCCTATGTGGAAATTACAAATTAAAGACATTTTTCTTTAATAAAAGTGTATTTATTAAAAAAATAAACTACATCTGTCTTTGTAAAAAACCCAAAGTTTCCATCCCTCCTTTTTTTCTCCTTTCTTTACTTTTTTCTTGCTTCCCTCTCTCCTTTCCTTTCCTTTTTCCCTCACTCCTACTCTCAATTTTCAATGGATAGGAAGAGGTAGAATTCTTGCTAAAAAAAAATTAGTCCAAAAAAAGCGAGGAGGGGACTTCCCCGACTGTTCACCTTGAAGTGACAAAATGCAAATGTCAATACTCAATGAATTATCTTTTTGTAATGATGCATGATTTAATTTAAAATAGAATTTTATATGAATCTGATATTTCATCATTTAAAAAAATAAATGAAACTGGGATGCAGAACTGAAAAAAAAGGGGTAGAGAGAACATAGCCAGTAGGATTTTAAGTTAGAGGAAGGATACTCTCCAACTTTCAGAGTAAACAGAAAACTGGGAAATGGAAGTGGTAAAATGGAATTGGACCAGCCCTGAGAGAGTAGCCCAGAATCAAGCATGTTATCCTATCAGAGACAAAATAAACTACTTCAGTGCTCAAAATATCAAACAAGAAGCTATGGGCAAGTAAAAAAAATTCTTCATGCAAAATCTTTTTGGAAAAGAACCCAAATCTGTACAATCAAGAGTCATTCTTGAATAAGCAAAAAAAAAGTAAGCAAACAAAAAGTATGCTGAACAGTTTTAGAATGAAGAAACAACAACAACAAAAAACAGTCATCTAACAAGGGCTTTAGGTCACCAATGATTAAAGAAATCCAAATGGAAACAACTTTGCTGTATCTGTACACACCAATCAAATTGGCAATGATGGGAAAAAATGGAAAAAATTCGGTGTTGTCAAGTTTGCCAATGTGCTAGTATTGAAATTGTTCCAACTATTTAGGAAAGCAGTTTGGAGTTATGCAAGAAAAGTTACCAAACTGTTCACACCCTTTGGCCCAGTCAAAAAGGCAGTTCTCAAGGGAAGAAACTCAGTGTATCTTGGTTCTAGGGAAGTGACTTACGTGAAGAAAAGACCTATCTATAGGAAAATCTTCATACTCTTCACAATAAATAGCAAAAGGCTGGAACCAAAACTATGTCCAATCATTGGTGAACAGTTGGCCAAATTGCGTATGTGAATAGAATAGAATATTATTGAGTCCTAAAGAACAATGAAAATCATGAATTCAAGGAAATATGGGACGTCCTGTACCAAGTGGTGCAGAACAAGCAAAGAGTAATGAGAGTGGTGTCCATGTAGCAGGCACAACTACAAACCTGGTAAAAGCCAGCACGGTTAAAAGAGAGGAGCCTTTGTTCTGGCACAGACAATATCTCCTCTTAGAAGGTATAAACAGTACCATTGAAATCACATTCAGGATAAATAAATGGTTGAGTCATGATTTGTGTAGAACTGAACCATGCCCATGGAATTATCTGCCGTTTCTTTTTAAACTCTTATCCTGTGCTTTAGAAACTCAATTGGTTGTACACGAGCATCAGGCAAGGTTTAACCTACAGTTTCCATCATTGGGAGAATTCCTTTACTCAACAGTAGTCCAAGAGAGTGAAAATGGGACTTGAGGCAGTTCTTGGAGGAATTTTCATCCAGACCATCAGGTCCCAGAACAGACTAACTGGCTAGAACTGGGGCATTTTTTTTTAAAACCCTTACCTTCCATCTTAGAATCAGTATGGGTTTCAAGGCAGAAGAATGGTAAGGACTAGGCAATGGAGGTTAAGTGACTTGTCCAGGGTCACATAGCTAGGAAGTATCTGAGGTTAGATTTGAACCCTTTACCAGATCTGACTCTCTATCCATTGAGCAACCTAGCTACTCCTGGAATTGGTCTTTCAAAGAGAGGCAAATGCAAAGACATGAATGAGGGCTGAGAAGAACTTTGTGGTTTCAAGAGAGAAGGAAATTGGTGGCTATAGAAGTTGTAGTAGTAAGATTCCTGGAAAATTGATTATAGGCTCATAGATTTAGAGATGAAAGGGGTTGTAAAGATTATTTAGTCTGGAGGTTTTAACTTAAAATACATGAATTTAAAACAAATGGACAACCATCTCAATAGAATTGGTTTCACTGGAAATCCTATGTATTTTATTTTATGCATTTAAGAACTTTATTCTGAGAGGGCTTTAGATTGTAGTGATACATGAAAGATCTAGTCTAGACTCATTTTACAGAAGAGGAACCTGAGGCCCAGAGAAATGAAATGATTTGCCCAGCATCACACAGGTATTATTCATCATAGTCTGGATTTGAACCCAAGACCTTTGAATCCAGAGCCAGTGCTCTTCCCAAAGGGAAAACTTTTGGGACCAACCATCCTAGAATGGAGATGTTCCCAGACATTGCTGAGTAAGTCAGAGTCAAAAAGAATAAGATTTGGGGGAAGTTAAGTGACTTGGTGGATTGAGAGCCAAGACTAGATATGGAAGGTTCTGGGTTCAAATATGGCCTCAGACACTTCCTAGCTGGGGGATCCTGGAAAGTCACTTAATTCCCATTTTCTTGCCCTTAGTGTTTTTCTGCATTAGAACCAATACACTGTACTAATTCTAAGAGAGAAGATAAAGAATTTTAGAAAATTAAGTAAGATACAGAGATGAGATATAGAAGGACAAACTCAGATATGTCACAGGTTGATAACTCTGGGGCCATCTAAGATAAAGACCTGAGAGCCCTCATCAGAGGTTGAATTCTCACGGTCTATCTGAGAATGGGACCGAGTGCTCTCACCTCCACCTCCTTTTAGTTTCCCATAACAATACTGTTGACCATTCCATGAACCCTGGATGATTTCTGGAAATGTTATCTTGCCCCAATCATTATCCTGCCAGCTGCACTATCTACATTCTTGCTACACTTTCCCATGTAATTCCTATGGTTTTTATCTCTAAAAGATCTACCAGTTTGCAATAAACTTGAACCCATTGCCATCAACATGGGTTCCCTTCTGACCCCCCACTGTAATTGTGCCTGTAATTCTTATCTTTTCCCTCACCCTTATCTTCAGGTGAGGCCCTTCTTATTTCTACCATTGTATTTCCTCTTATTATTTTCCTCATCCTTACCTGTGGACCTCTGGTCCCATTCCTGCCCACCCTGTGGGGCATTATCATAGATATTCTTTGTTTAGTCCTGAGTGTTATATATATTAAATAGGTCTTGGGTTATTTCTACTGACCTCATGTCTTTTTCCCCACTTGATGGGTGGGAGCCAACCATAGTTGTATACAATCAGTCTGAAGGTTTTATAGGTCTTTGAGAGAGTTGGAAGCTCACTGGAGAAGGAATAAGAGGTATCGTGCCTGTTGGTGGGCTTGTACCCAGTTCCTTAGTATTTATTACTGCTTTTTGTTGGGTGAAATAGTCCACCCTATTCAGTGTATTGTTAGTCTGTGCTCTTATGGGAGCCAGTCTTTTTATCTTTTCTATTGGGATCTGGACATGAGCTCTCATTTGATTGTCCCAAGTAGAGATGCTGTATTGAGGCATGAGCTGCATGCAAAGAAAGCTTTTTTTGAGAAATTCTACTAGGATTCAGACCTGGTGACTGTAATCCCAGAGTTTCAGCTCTGAATCATCAATCACACACCCAATTAGCTGTATAAATGAAAATCATATTAAAAAACCACAAAATTCAGATAAAAAAGATAAAAAGAAAGCCTTGGGCAACATTTTTACTGCCAGAAAACAACTCTCATCTTTTTTATTTTACAAAAGGAAAACTACTAAAATGCAAGGTTGCATGTATTATCTGTTACAAGCACTCTTTTTGCTATTTTGCTGAACTCTTTTTGGGGATATTGCATATCATGGGGGATCCAGAGACTTGTGAATATCCTAGGGTTTGGTATGATGTGTCAAGCAAAAGAGATCAATTTGAAAAAAAAAGGAAAAATGAAGAAACCCAAGAAACCCCCAAATGAACCCAACACTTCTGAATCCAGAGCTAGTGCTCTTCCCAATTGGAAAACTTTCTGGATCAAGCTAATTTCATGTTAGTTTATATAAAAGGAAGCAGAGTGTCTAGAAAGGAAGGAGGAGATAATTCTGTTATAGTCTGCACTGGTCAAGATCATACAGATTTAAACTTGGACAAGACCCTAGAGCCAATTTGGTCTAACTTCTTCATTTTACAGAGGAGGAAATCGAGATCCAGAAAAGTTAGGTGACTTATTTGAGGTCAGAAAATTAGGACCAGAAATAGAATTTGAACTCAAATCCTTGGGCTCCAAACCCAGCATTCTCTCTGCTATACAATGATACCGCTCTTAATCTAGAATACTGTACTCATTTCTGGGCATCACATTTTGGACATCAAAAAGCTGAAGAATATACAGAGAAGGACAACTAGGATTATAAAGGATCATTCTCAAGACCTTGCCATAGGAGGACTGGTTGAAAAAACAATAATTACAAAATGGGTAAAATGTATATATTCCTTTTTTAAACCCTTGTCTTCTCTCTTAGAATCAATACTATGTACTGGTTGCAAAGCAGAAGAGTGGTAAGGGCTAGGCAATGGGGGTTAAGTGACTTGCCCAGGGTGACACACCTCGGAAGTGTATGAGGCCAGATTTGAACCTAGGACCTCCCATCTCTAGACTTTGCTCTCAATCCACTGAGCCACCTGGCTGCCCTCATTATCTCTTTTTGATCCCCACAACAATCTTGTTGGATGAGTGCCATTATTAACCATGTAAACTTTTTACTTTCCCAATTACATGTAATAATAATTATCAACATAGATTTTCTGAAATTATAAGATCCAAATTATCTCCCTCTCACTCTCTTCCCTCCCTGATTCCAAATTAACCTCGTTTTACAGAAGAAAGTGACTTGCTCAAGACCCCACAATGAGAATGTCTGAAGCAATATTTGAACTGGGGTCTCCCTGCTTCTGATTCATTGACCTTTCATGATGCCACCCTGCTTCTCAGGAGCTCGGATTGGTTAGCTCCATTAAGTACAGAAAGCAGAAACAACAAAGAGAAAGCCAATCATATAAACAGTTGGGACAACTCTCCTTCCTTCTCCTGTGAGATTCATCTACCCACAGGTACCTCTCCAGCTGCTCCAAGGGACACCTTTAGTGCAAGCAACCCTGTCCCCATGGGACCTGAATTCTTTCTATGAATGGAGCAAATATTGTACAAATATATTCAAATACCTCCAGAGTTGGGAGGGATGCAAGTGAGCATCCAGTCCATTCATTCCTGAAAAGAAAATCACAACCATGACAAACCCAACAGGTGCTTATTCAACCACAGCCATCCATTCTAATTTTGGAGAGCTTTTACTTTTAGACATTTTTTTCCTGGCATCCAGTTCAAATTTGCCTCCTTGTAACTTCACTCACTGCTCCTAATTCTGCTGTCTGGGGTCAAATAGGACAAGGCTAATTTCTCTTCCTCTACGACATGGCTTCAAATATTTGAAGACCCCTCCATTTCTTTCAACTGATCCTCATATAATATTGACTGGAAGCTGTTGACTTTGATGAGATCTTAAGTTTCATAGACTTAAAGCTCTCTCAAAGACCTAAAGAAACCTTAGGGACCACCTAGTATGAGGCTTCTTAAACTTTTTGTGTATATCATGGGGTCCTTTGACAGTCTGGTGAAGCTTATGAACCTCTTCTTAGAATAGTGCTTTTAAAATAAAATGCAAAAGATTACAAAAGAAACCAGTTACATTGAAATAAAAATGTAAATCCCCCCTCCCCCCGCCATCGAAGTCATGGATTCCAGGTTAAGAATCTCTGATCTGATATAATCCCCTTATTTTCCATATCACTAGGTTGTAACTTTAGAGCTGAAAATGCCTCAGGAGCCACTAAGTCCAACTCCCTCATTTTTGAGATGGGGGAACTTTTAAAAAAATATTTTATTTTATTTTAATATATTAAGTACATGAAGCAGGATTTGGAACCAGGTCTTCATTAACTCCAAGACAAATGTTTTAGCCACTCTGCCCATGTTGCTTCTTGTATTTCAAATGGGAAAACAAGCCAGAAGGAGTTAAGTAAATAGCCCAAAGCCTTATGGGTGATGGATAGCAGGACTAGGATTTGAATCAAAGTCTTCTGACTCCGAATGCATCATTTTTTTATGCTGCACCTCAGAACTCTTCTTTGGTTGTTCTCCAGATTATTAGTATCCTTCTTTAAATATTGCACCCAGGCTTGAGCACAATATTCAAGATATTGTTTGACCATGGCAGACTAGAGCTGTGCTATCCCTTCCTCCTTCCTGGAAATATTGTTTCTCAATAGCAGATTCCTCCTTTTCAATTGTAAATGCCAAAAACAGATCCCAGAAGCAAACATAAATTATTTTTGGATCATCCATGCAATACTCTACTTCTTCGGTTAGACTAATTGAGTGATCACTTTTTATATGCAATCCTCATCTAGAAGGACTCATACTTTATGAGGCAGAGGTAATTGGGTAACAGCAGACTGATTAGTGGTGTCAAAATCCAAGGAACTGAGTTTGTTAGTTTTACCACTAGCTATCCACATATATGTTCATGTTAGGAGCTCTCTGAGCCTCATTTTTCTCACCTATAAAATGGGCATATTAATATTTGCATTCTCTATCTTGAAGAGTTATTGTAAAGTACTTTGTAAGCCTTTAAGCACTATTTAAATGTGAGCTATTGCCTTGTGCCAGTTTTATGAGCTTTTAACTAAAATTAACTCAATGAGAATACAAGTTACTCTTCCATGATTCATGTGGGAAAACTAAGATAGGAAAAGAATAGCTCAGGGATAGAAATGATATTAATAAAAAATTCCCAAGCCAGATGACAAGTCTTCTTAGATATAAAGGATCATTGATTCCATACTCTTCCCTTCCATAAAATGGAGAAAGGACATAATACTTAGGAAGGATGAAATAGTACAAAATTAGCTCTGACTCAGACCTGTTCTCGGGATCATAAATCACATGGAAACTATTGGAAGATGGGGAAAGGAAGAAAATTAGCCATCATTAGCGTTCTGCAACTTTATAATTGGAATGATTTACTCATTTCTAACTTTTTAGAAAATTATTACGTAGAAATCTCATCTTCACATATCCATAGCTCTTTTTTGAATTTGAAAAGTTCCTATTTTTAAGCCTATCATCTCTTTCTCACTGCTTTAGCAAAACAGTGGAAATTCCATAGAAAAATTAATAAAAATAATAAAAAGACACTTCTTTGGAGTGGTAATTTAAAGCCAACATTGAAACTTAAATAACTTCAGTGGGTTTCTTTGGGGATTCAGAAGCATAGAATATTTAACTGGATTCTCTGTGAGTAAAAGAAACATTGAGGAGAGAAAGACGAATACAAAGTCTAAGATGGGGGAAAACCTTTTCATTACAAAATGATATTGATAACTTTTATTTTTCAAGTACTTCCATTTCCCTTTGTCTACATATATTTTCCTCTACTACCCAAAGAGTCATGTATTGTGACAAAGAATGAGAATTAAAGAAAGAAAAACAATTTATCCTAAATATCCACTTAATTTGACAGTATTTGTGATATTCTATAACCATGGCTCCCCAACCTTTGCAAGAAAGGGTAAGAGGAGCATTTTTTTCATCTCTTTACAATCAGCCTTGGTCACTATAACTATACAATGTGTTCAGTTTTGTTATTATTATTATATTTTTAAAAACCCTTATGTTTTAGAATCAATACTGTGTATAGGTTCCAAGGCAGAAGAGTGGTAAGGGCTAGGCAGTGGGGATTAAGTGACTTGCCCAGGGTCACAGAGCCGGGAAGTATCTGAGGTCAGATTTGAACCCAGGACTTCCCATCTCTAGGCCTGACTCTCAATCTACTGAGCCATGCAGCTACCTCCCAGTTTCATTATTTTTGAAGAATTTTTATTGACATTTTTAAATAATTTGTATATAGATCCATTCCATTTACTTTTACTAGAGAGCTATTCTTTGTAATAAAGGATACAAAAGGAACAAAGAGTTTAGCAAAACTAACCAACGCACTGGCTGACATCATATGCAATGTTTCAAACCTGTAGTCTCCTCAGTTCTGCAAAAATCTGGGGGGCAGTAACTTTCCAATACTGTGAGGATCAAATGAGATAATATTTGTAAATTGTTCTGTATAGTGCCTGGTATATAGTAGGTTCTATCTGTATAAATAAATGCTATTATAATTATAATAATTATTATTCACCATCTTCTTTAGGTCATTTTCATGTCACAACATCATTTGTGGTTATTTCATCATTTCTATTTACATTATTGTCGCCTTTATTTCCTTGACCTTGTTCATTTGACTTTATATCAATTGATATAAGTGCTTCTCTGTAAGCATGCCTTTCTGATTTTTCATATTCATCATTTCTTCTCACACATCAATGTTCTATTCTATTTCTCTTTTGGAATCCAAGTTTTTTGTGAGTAGGGGTTCTTTCATTCTTGATATTTGCACCCCTAGTGCCCAACATATAGAAAGTGCTTAATAATTAATTGATCTTGTGTCATGATTTGCTTAACCATTTCCCATCTACTTTGTTTCTAATTCTTTGCTACTACTAAAATGCCCTATAAATATTTTGGTGTATATGAGACCTTTCTGTCTTTTGACTGCTATGCTTATTAGAAGGCAAAAGGATGGAAGGGGACACACATTTTATTTATTTTATTTTAAAATATTTTCCCATGTTTACAGAATTCATTTTCTTTCCATCCCCTCTTCTGGATCCAATAAGCATTTCCACTGGATTATACAAATGTGTTATCATTTATACCTATTTCCATATTATTCATTTTTGCAATAGAGAAATCTTTTAAAACCAAAACCGCCAATCATATATCCATATAAACAAATGATGCCATTTCTTTCTATGGTTTTGTTTCTACTCCTACAGTTCTTTCTCTAGATGTGGATAGCATTCTTCTCATAAGTCTCTTGGGATTGTCTTGTATTAGCATTGTTCCCCAATGTTTCACTTTCTGATATAATGTTCTCCTGGTTCTGCTCCTTTCACTCTGCACCAATTCCTGGAGGTCATTCCAGTTCACATGGAATTCCTCCAGTTCATTATTTCTTTGAGCACAATAATATTCCATCACCAGCATATACCACAATTTGTTCAGCCATTCCCCAATTGAGGGACACCCCCTCATTTTCCAATTTTTTTGCCACCACAAAACACAGCTATGAATATTTTTGTACAAACAGTTTTCATTATTATCTCTTTGGGGTACAAACCTAGTAGTATTGCTGGGGTCAAATATTTATTAAGCACGTATATGACAGGCACTGTGCTAAGCCTTTTACAAATGATATCTCATATACAAATATTATCTCATCATTTTATATATATATATATATATATATATATGGGATCTCTGAGTCAAAGTGTAGACATTTTAAAAATTAACTTGGCATAATTCCAAGTTGAAACCACTTCATACCTCTATCAACAGTGAATCAGTTTGCCTGTCTTTCCCCAGCCCCTCCAACATTGACTATTCCCATCTTTTGCCCTCTTTGGCAGTTTACTGAGTGTGAGGAAGAACGTGAGAGTTGTTTTCATTTTTGATCTTTCTTTCTATTGTTAATCTGGGTCAACATTTCATATGTTAGTTAACAATTTACAATTCTTTTGAGAAATGCTTGAATATATCCTATAACTGCTTTCCCCTTTGGTAATGGCTGAGTATCATTTTTTTGTATCCCTTCCCTATGTATCGGACTCATCAGATATAGTTGATATAATGATTTTCCCCAATTGAAAGCTTCTCTTATCATAGTTGCCTTAATTTTGTTCATGAAAAAGATTTGCAATTTAACATAATTGAAATCAGAAAATAACTACATTTTCTAAATAGCAAAATCTACTGCTATGTAGCTCAAAATATCAAAACATTGCTGAAATAGACATAGAGCTTTCTTTTGGTTGAGGTTAGGTACCCTGGTTACCTTGAAGCTCTCCCATCTCCAGTTCATCTTCCATGTAACTGTCAAATGAATATTTCAAAAACATGGATTATACTTTTTCAATCCTCTAATCAAGGAACTTCTGCAGCTCCCTATTGCTTCTTGGGTAAATAATACAGTCTTCTGTCGGACATTTAAAGACCTTCACAATGTCTCCAATCTGTTTTTCCAGTCTGATTTCCCACTACTCTCCTGGATTCCTTTCTTTTTTTCAGGTCATGACATATCTTTCTGCTAAAATAATGTCTTGTATGTGTGTACAGTGTTTTCTTCCCTCATCTAGGTCTTTTGGAACTTTTAACTACCTTCATAATCAGCTTAATTCTATTTCCAACATGAAAGCATTTCTGACCTCTTTCTTAGTTTCCCTTATCCAATACTTTATATTTATTTCCGATATCATTTGTGTTTACTTATCTATGTACATGTTGTTTCCTCTAGTAGAATGTAAGGTTCTTGAGGTCAGGGAATGTCTTATTTTTATCATTATATTCCCAGTGCCTGGCACAGAGGCACCGAATAAATGCTTGTGGAATAGAAATTGAATTGAATAGTATAACTCTTTGGGTAGAAGATCTTGGAATTGTACCATCCTCCTGCTTGGAGTGATCATTAGGGGTCTCAGAATGGAGGTATCCTTCACTCCTGTCAAATATCATCCCTATGCATCAAGTTGTAGTTACTATATATATTTTTAAAATAGGATCACAGAACCACAATTCTTAGTGCTAGAAGGGATATTAGAGGATTTATTTTAAATTGGCACTCTGCCTCTTCTCCTGGAAATTTATAGATAAACAGAGGCAGAAAGGGGTTAAATGATTTGCCTGAAAGTCACAAAGGTGGGAAGTAATAGGGCTGGAGTTTGAATATACCTCCTCTGACTCTAAATTCCATTTAGCCACCTACCCTGGAAAATGGAAAGTGTCCTTATTTCCCCATTCCAATCAACTTCATTTTCATGACCAAACCTATAGGACCTAATCTGTATATGAAGTCAATCAACAAACATTTATCAAGGCATCTGAGAAGGGATACATGGGCTTCCACAGACCAGCAAAAGGGTCTATGACACAAAAAAGGTTAAGAACCTCTGATTTTAAGTATTTACTGATTGTTGCTTAGTATTTCCTCTTGGTTCTACTCTTTACAGTGTGAATGGTCCAGGTTTGGGGGACTCTACCTGAATTTGCTCAGATGGGTCAAATGTGGGTGGGACAGGTACAATAGGTAAGGGTGGGGCAAAGATATCTTTAAAAAACAACAAAAAACCCATCAAATATGATCTATATCTTAAAAAAACTCTTTTATTGTTATTTTAAAAAATACTAATGTCTCTGTTCTCTTTCATTTGAGTTCAATTGTACCCTTTCTTTAGATGATGCTTTAGGAACCCAAGCTCTGTATTCTGTCTCAGCTGATAATGCAGTCTTGCACGGAAACTCTCTCTACCTTTGCTCTATCCCCACATGGCTTCATTCATTTCACTCCCTCTCAAATCATTTTATTCACATTGCCAATCATGAGCAACACTTACTTGCCCCAGATTCTTACTGCTAATGGGCACATTATGTACTACGTGGTTTGTAAAGGCTTAGTTCACTGCAGAACAGGCTCCACATTTTCCCATTTGATGAGTCATTCCAAAAGAAGAGAAATCTGCCTTCCAAATCTTTACAGCCATAGCCTCTGAGTCTCTGTTGAGTGAGGAGTCAAGGCACACAGGCCTGGGGATTGCTTCTAATTTCCTTTTAGGTTGTAAGAATCTGGAGCTTTAAGGAAGGGTCTTTAAAGAGATCATTTTGGCCAGTACCTTTCCTTTACAGATAAGGAAACTGAAGGACCAAGAGATTGAGTGATTTGTCCCAAGGCAAGTAGAAAGTAAGTGGATTAGACCCGGGACTCCTGAAACCTAGTCCAGCATATTACCTTTCTGCAGTGTTTGAGAGAGAGAGAGAGAAAAAAAAGACTAAACTTCCCTTCTCTATTCTGTTCTTCCTCTATCCTTCTCTCCTTTCCCCTCCTCTCCCTTCTATGTCCTTCTCTTTCCTTCTCTTTTCTTTTTTCTCAACTCAAAACCATGGTCCATGAATTGAGATTTGGGAGCTTTGAACAATGTGGATGCCATTCCCTGGGATGACTTTTTTGTTGTTGTTGCTTCTTTACTTTTCTTCACTGAAAATATTTCACCCATTTATTTTCTGCAAAAATTCATTTTGTGCTCAGGCAATGGTAATTTTCCATGTATTGCGAGGACCTTGACCTCAAGCAAATTTGCAATAAATATCTGCCAATGTTGTTTGTATTGCCCATGAGGAAGAGCATTTCTCTGCGGAGTCACCTCATTGAACTGCTTTTCCTTGTCCTTATTAGAAGCCATGAAGGCATTTTTGGGAGCAGTCTCCTAATTGTCCATTAGAATCTAGTTTTTGTTTGCCATGTTCAGTCTCCCTAAGGCATCATTCCCCCTATACAGATTCAATTCATCTCAATTCAACAAGTATCTGTCAAGTGGCCCCTATATACTAAGCCCTGGAGATAGAAAGACAAGAATTCCTATTCCTTTCTGTTAGTTCAAGATTACTGATAAAGGAAAAACCACTGAATACATTCAAGAAGACTAATTTAGGTCCTGCTATGTGTACTAAGCGCTGTACTAGACTCTGGGAATGCAATAATGAAATACTCTGTGCCCTTAAGAAGGTTACCAACTGTTGTTACTTTTTCCAGAGCTAAGTGCCCAAACCCATCCAGCAGAACCAATTCTTTTAGTTGTCCAACCTTTATTTAAGTTACTCCTAATATGCCCAAGTTAGGAGGCAGGTAGAAAGACTACTGGACCTGGATCTAGGAAGACTCAAGTTCAAATCCAATTTCCGACAACTTACGTTCAATGTGACTGGGAAAATTATTTAGTAGCATCCTGCCTCAGTTTTCTCATTTGCAAAATGAGACTAATAAAAGCACTTACCTTCCAGGGTTGTGGTGAGGTTAAATGAGATATTTGTAAAGTGCTTAGTAAATCTTAGAGTGCTATATAAGTGATTATTGTGATGATAATGATGATATTGCTACCCACTTTCTGGGCAAATATTTCTAAAACTTTTAGTGAATTACTAACAGTTAGTTACCTACTTCTTAAAAGAAAATACTTAGCAATTAATCTTCCTTTTTTCTTCTTTGAGTGTGTGATCCCTTCTTCTTTCCTCATTGGTCAAAATCTGTGGAGCAGAATGGGAAACTTTTCATTGCTGGGTCATTGTTTGTTGTTTCTGGAGTTGTAAGGTATGGAATCAAAGATATGGGATGGAATGAATTTAAGAGATGATCTATTCCAACTCCTTCATTTTGCAGATGGATGCTGAGGTCCCAAGAAGTGAAATTCGTGTTCAATCTCACAGAGGTAGTAAGTAGCAGACTTAGGAGATGACATGAGCACATGTCCTGACTCCAGACCTTTTGGATTCTTTCCATTATACCGCTCAGCAGCCTATTCTACCCCATGACACTGAAATCTACTTTGGGACAACCTGCACACTTACATCTTGTAGCATCTCATTCTATTCCCTGGGCCACTGTTTTTGGAACTGGTGTTTCTGTTTCCTTATGCCTCTTTCTCTTCCATTTTTGTCCTCCTTAGATATTCCTTTTACATGGCCAGCCAGCCTTTGCCCTGATAAGGGAAAGTTCTTTCCATGCAAATATGATCTGACTCATTGTCTGCTGGGCATGCCCTTTCAGCTGTTTTTCCAGGTGTGGTGATGGAGACAGAACCTTCCATATCCTGTGGCTTTGTCGCCTGTGTGATTACTCAAATGAGTTTGCTGACTGGGCAAAGGGATGTACTCCATCCATGGAATGGAATTCTCATTTAAGGATTGGCTCTACCTTGGTCTCATCAGGTCTATAATTTAACAAGTTGAGTTACTGGTTATGTACATTGTTGATAAGCCCATCTAATTTGCTACTTTACCATAAAATCCATATAATTTTTGAGAATGACTTAAATAATACTTGTATTTGGTCCTGGGTCTGGTTAGAATTTTTTTTTCAGATCTTTTGAGAACTTTTAAAGCTTCTTGCCTTCTTAGCAGTGATTATACTTCCTCTCAAGCCTCCCATTGCCCCATGGTCTCTCTTTTCCCTTCTGCTAATGCTGCTGCTAGGACTGCTGTTGAAGTGCTCATTTATATTCATCCGTTCCCTTTCATACTTCTGCTCTGGATGACCCTTCTCAAACCGACTTTCACCAGTGATGCTACCACCATCTCTTCCAACATCCTTTTGTCCCCGTTTCCTACCTCTCATCTCCCTCCTCCTTTTCTGTTTTCTTTCATGTGATCTGCCCCTCCTCATGAATTCTTCTTTTCCTGGGTCTCATTATTCCTTCTCTCTTCCCTCTGTTCCCCTTGATTATGTCTTCTCTCTTTTTGTACGCCTGCTGTTGGATGCCCCAGCTACCATGTTTCTGAGGTCCCAAGTTCAGTATTATGATTAGTGGGGGAAAAGTTAATACCAGCAAGAAATTGGATTGGTGTTGTCTTTCTTACATTGAGGATTTAGGAAGGGGAAGAACTTAGACTAGAGTTTGGTGGCCATTTGTTACAAGGGCAACTTCAGAACCAAGACAAAGGATGCATTTAATTAACTACTCCTTTAAAGAGAATTCTCCCACTGTTGGCATTGATAATGGACACTTAGCCTTTTCTTAGGCTAAATAAATATGGACTCTAATCTTTTTTCAAAGCTCAAATATTTGATAACTGCTCTTAAGCCTTGATATTCTCATTTGGGGCTATGAAATATCTCTTCTTTAGTAGTATTGCTAATAAATGGGAACAATGATATTTTTAAGAAATTAAGAGAAGACAGGATTATGGTATATTTCAGTCCTATTAATTTTTCTAGAATGCATTGTAAAAAAGATGATAGTAGTTTGCATTAGCTGTATGTCCATTGGGTCAACTATATTAATAGATCAGATAGGTATTAGCTACCAAGCTGAGGTAAGGCAAATGATGATGCAAGGCCAAAATGGTTATTTATGGAACAGAGAATGTATAGAAGAGTATGCCCTTTTTGCTCAAGAAATCATCCCTCAGCTCCCATGATTCAAAGGCTTGGTGGCACATCTAGGTAGTGAGACAGATATTATTGGAGCTTCCACGAACTAGGAGATGTCTCAGTGCAGTTTAGGACCAACAGATTAAAAAAAGATATAAGGGGAGAGAGAGACCCAGACTGGATAGAGTAGTTTCTACTTAGAGATCCTCCTGAATACCCAACTATAATCTCTGAGTATTCTAACCTCTGGTTAGTGAGAGTGAAGCAGAATCACTTTCTCTCACTGGGCCAGTTAGGCAAATGTCTTGGAGACCATTATGTATAAAATCAGTATCTCTTTTATTATTAGAGGGGATACAAACTGAGGATCAGAACAAGGGGTCCCTAACTCTAAGGGATTTAGTGCCGGGAGCCATCAAAGACCACGCTGTTTGACAGGGTCCATGTGGAAACTGGGGTCTGCAAAGCAGCCCCCAGGAAGGATGGAAAAACCCACTGAAACCCCCCTAAGTGACTTTCCTTATTATCATCCCCTTATTATTTGAATTGCCATGATTATTATTCTTACTTAGCCCCAGGAAAAATAGATGAGAGCAACATGCTTGCTTGGTTAATACAGATGTTCCACTGTCTCTCCAGGAGAACCCACTTACAAAATTAAACCTAAGGATTTTTATATACCCACTTAGATAGGGCCCTCTTTTCTAGGCATAAAAACTTCTGGCAAATCTGTGCTCTGAATTCCTTAACCTATATCTGGGTCATGTTGATTCTACCCACTGATCCTGCACTTAGCAACAATGTTTCATTGACTATCTCACTAGGCTTCCTGTCTGTTGTTAGATTCCATGGAAACATGTATGTTGAGAATGAAACTGTGTGCCAAGAAGACGTGTGATCATGAGGGTATAAAATAAAGCCAGGCCTCAGTCAAAGCAGAGTAGTTTATCCTGTGAAACCTGTGCTGTGGGTTAAATGCAAAAACTGTGTCCCATCCATTATTTCGTCGACACCGTCCCACCTCCAAGACCCCATCCCCTGTGGGAGGCTTGCCCACCCCACAGCAATTTAGCTAATCATTCCACAAACCTCTATGTCCCTCTCAAGAGGGAGCCTTCAGGTCTTCAGGCTAACTTACCAGCTCCCTATTTCTCTCTAGGTGTTCCCCAAGAGCTGAACAAGCTACTTATCTATGACCCGCAGTAGTTGGTTTGATTTAGTTCAAAAGCTGTCTCCAAAACCCGTTATGATTGCTCTCAAATGGTTAAGTCCACCCCAGGGAGACTGACCCCTGAGGTAAAACCTGAAAGCTGATCCTGACAGGACTTTTAGATAAAACCCTTCTGGAAAGCACAGCAGGTATGGTCAGATCATTTTCTAGGTGCTCCCCAGTCAAACAGAGAACCTCCAAAGATGATTTAGGGGTTTCTCCTTCTCCATAGTGTAAAAAATAGACTCGAATACAGGACTACAATCCCCATGAACCTTTGCTCCACTTCCCCAGAATGCCTTGTAATCTCACCTGGGCCGAGATCGAGAAGATATTTAAGCAAAGGCTTTTGAAGGGCTCGCGCTTTTGGACTTCCGTTTTTGGAGCAGAGGCGTCTCTTCCATGATGTGAGGTTATTTTGTCTAGGCCTCTGGCCTAGGCACATGTTTCTTACTTGTATATTCTTAATCTTTAACTTTAATAAACCTCTAAAAATTATATATTCCTTGCAGAGAGAAACTAATTTCTACCTGCCTCAGTCTCCCCCTCTCCCCTAAATTTTAATCTTTACAGTTTGGCTAACCACTACGGGAAAAAGAACTTTCAGTCTTCTGATTTCTTTTCTGATCTTAAATTCAGTTTTAATAGCTAGTACCTAGAAAGCGGCCCCGCCGCTTCCTGCCTGCAGCCTGCAGCCCTGATCATCCTCACCTGGTACCTGGTCCCGGCCTTGCCCACCCCCGCAGCCGCTCCTGCTCCTGGCCTCTCACTGGCCCGCTGCCTGCCTATTTCTGTGCCCCAGACCCAGGAGCCCGACCCAGACGGCTCATCACCCAGATCCTTGGAGCAGATCGCTCAGGACTCATTGCGACCAGCTGGTAACTGTATTGGCCACGTGGGCGGAGGGGAGAGAAGAGAGGGAAAGGAGAACGGGCAATTTTCCCCTAGGCTAAGCCTCCACGTGGCTGGGGGTATTGGCCACTGCAGGATCAGAGAGGGGAAAGACAGAAAAGACTAAAGAGAAGAAACAGATCTTTTCAAACAGAAACCTAAAAAGCAATGGGCTGTTTAAAAGAATTTTTGACTCTTCTGGCAATTTCATTGATTTTGCCTGCCCGTCAGGGAGCAGACTCAGCCCAAAGATTCAACTTTAACTTTGGGGAGGAAAATGGGTGGCCCAGCGAACTGGAAGCCAGGCCCAGAGACGGGAGGTCTCTAGTTAAAGTCTGGCCTCCGATGCTTCCCAGCTATGGGGCCCTGGACGGATCCCTTGAACCCCATAGCCTAGCCTTTACTACTCTGCCTTCGGACAATAGACATTTAAATGGATAATTAAAAACAAACAAACAAAAAAAACCCCAAGGAACTTTGAAGAGACTAAAGGCTACATTCTAAGGCATTTCAGACTCCAATGGTTTATAAAAAATCTCTGTATTCTATTGCATTGTTTTGTTTAAGGTTTAACTTTGTGATTTTAAGTTCATATATTACTGGATTGAATATTATTCTGTGAACTGAAGGTTGATTGGATTTATTTTGAATGTACTGAGTTTTGAAATTCTGTTGTTTTCCCCCTATAACTGTGTTGAAAAAATATTATTGTGAATAAGCCCATATATGAAAAAACAGCTTTTTTCTATTTTGCTGAGGATAGATGGACTTCAGAACTGGTTATAATTGTATTAACAACCTTCGAAAAATGTAATGTGCTAAATACCTCAAATGATTTGATTTTAAGGGTTTTTTAAATATGATTTTGGAATTTTTTTAACAGTCTGGTTATTTTTGCCTGCCCCTACCACGAGGTAAGGCCCATTCTAGTAGCTGAAGTGAAATGTATTTTATAACCCCCAACCTTCCCACATGTGAATGGAAGTTGGGCAGTTAATTTCAGGGCATTTGTACCCTTGGGAAAAGCCTCCAAGAACAAGGAGCACCCCTTTATTTATGCTCTTCAGCTCACTATTTTACTTCTACCAGAATGATATATAGATTTCTTGATTATGTTCTAAACCCAAGATGAGTTTTACCTTGTTTTAAAAAATATGTTAAATACCAAGGTTGAAAGATTGCTATGTTTGTAAAAATTGTGACAAATGTCCATCAATTCATAGGTTTTAAAAATGTCACACAGCAACTTATGTGAAATATGAAAGTGTGTTTGCTATTGTAATTAATTGGGCTATTGAGAATTTTGGGGATTTTGATCAATCACCCACAACACGGGGGAATGTAAAAAATATCATTATTTAAATTGCAAAGTTTAAATTCCTTTTGAGAAGAATTTTAGGTGAAGAAGATGCTGCCTCTCTGAATCCAGAACTGAACTGTTGGAGAAGCCACCATGAAGAAGCCTCCAGACCACAAGTTGCACAAAATTGAACTTTGGGTGTGGTTGATTGAACATTTATTTGTATGTATACTTTTATGCCAAAGGGGACTGCCCCCTAACTGGCTTTTTGTCAATGCGTTCAGAAATTATTGGTTTTATTCTTTTTTCTCTTATCCTCACACTATTGTAATCTTTTAAGTTTATTATGTTTTTATGATCCTTTTGGGGAAAAATTAATTTTTCCACAAATGATCACACGGGGGGGATGTAAAAAATAGACTCAAATACAGGACTACAATCCCCATGAGCCTTTGCTCCACTTCCCCAGAATGCCTTGTAATCTCACCTGGGCCGAGATCGAGAAGATATTTAAGCAAAGGCTTTTGAAGGGCTCGCGCTTTTGGACTTCCGTTTTTGGAGCAGAGGCGTCTCTTCCATGATGTGAGGTTATTTTGTCTAGGCCTCTGGCCTAGGCACATGTTTCTTACTTGTATATTCTTAATCTTTAACTTTAATAAACCTCTAAAAATTATATATTCCTTGCAGAGAGAAACTAATTTCTACCTGCCTCAGTCTCCCCCTCTCCCCTAAATTTTAATCTTTACAATAGTTAGGTTGAAGAAGCTAAGCGATGTCAGGTCACCATTCCTCCTCTCTTCTGGACAGGAAGAGCCAAGCCAACTACAGGAAGTCACTCACTCTAGCAGTTGTCACTTCCAAACTGGTCCTCCTCAGCCTTCTAAAATCCTTTACCTTGAGTTCCTACCTAGCCTGTGCATTAAAGA
The DNA here is from genome assembly GCF_027887165.1 of Monodelphis domestica. Taxonomy (NCBI): domain Eukaryota; kingdom Metazoa; phylum Chordata; class Mammalia; order Didelphimorphia; family Didelphidae; genus Monodelphis; species Monodelphis domestica. Next base: position 264,611,342 of record NC_077231.1, read on the forward strand.
CAGCCTTCCACTTCTCTTAAATCTTATCCTATCTCTATCCTTTCCCTATTACAAGGTCTAGGCAGGAGTAATCCAGGAAAGAAACTGTCAAGGTGAGCTCTAAGCAGTGTGATTCAGCATAAACATGCCAGTCAGCTTGTAGTACTTAGGGATAGCTCATAAGAAATGGAGCCACGGAGCCCAGATAAACATCAAAGCTTGGCCAATGGAATCAAGGGAAAGTAATACTGTAACACCTGTGCTGAGTAAGTAATTCTGGGGAGTCTAATTGAGGCAGGGCTCACAATAATATAAATGTAGAACAGTGCAAGCTGCTCTATATTTCCCATAGACCACCACAATTTATGCTAATGAGATCCCTGGACTTGAACAAGAATATACAGCATATTGTTGACTTGCTCATTTCTTGTTCTATAATAAAGATCAGGTTTTTTAAAAAGCTTAGTTTGCCCTATCCCATTAAAAATTTTCTCTTTCAAGATTTCTCCCACATTTTTGAACTGCAGAAACTTGTTTTGGAGTTTTGATCACTCTCTCTTTTATTTCCATTTTCAGACAGGTCCCTAGAGAATTCTGGGTCAACTCAGGGCCATCCTAGCCTTTCATGACTATTTTAAAATCCTATTCATTAACTGTGCATAAATTATACCAACTAGTGTTAGCCTGATTTTTTTAAAAAAAGGGATCAACCTTTTATTTGTCATTGGCTGTAATTGCAAATCTCTTGCCAAGTAGATTGGAAATCAAGTTGCTTCTGAAGTTTGAAAGGATGCTAGTTAGTGAGTCAGAGTTTCAAGAAGAGAATACTCAGCACTTCCTCCAAGGAATTAAAACAACTAAACATTCCTTCTGTGTTATCCTCCCACTAGACCTGAATAGTAACTCTATTCAGAGATGGAATGTCTACAAAATGTACTGAAGTTCCTAATGTCAAAATGTAGTCTGGCCAAAATATATTCCTGGCTGGTGTAAGGCTCTAAAGAGAAACCTTTTCTTATTTTTGTGGAAATGTTTTCATTGACTGAATCTTAACTAAGATTGGGAGATGATTCAGAAGAAATCTTCATGTATATAAAAATGATCAATGTATGTTCAGTATAGTAGTTTGAGAGCTGTCCTGCAAATCAGGAAGACCTGAGTTCAAATCCTGATTCCAGCAAGCCTGAATACTTCCTAGTAACCACTAGTATCTCACAAGATGGTACATTCTAGTTTTCAATAGCTCACATTGTTAGAAAAGTTTTTCTTATGTTGAACTGACAGCAAAATCCTCATAACTTCTGTCTAATAGCTAAAGCTATGAATTATGGAGCTAAACCAATTGTCTAATTCTTATTTCATGAGATGACCCTTCAAATATTTGAAGCTAGACAACATACTGCACTCACCATTTCTGACCAAAGTAATTTTTTCTAGGATAAACAGCCCTAGCTCCTTCAACCACTCATAATTTGATATAATTTTTAAATCTTTCTTCATTCTAGTCATCTTGCTCTCTATGAGTCAATGGATCCTCACCAGAGTCCTCTTGCCCTATTCTTATTTATTCACCATCTCACAAATATTATATTGCTTATCCAAAACTTATTACTTTAATCTCTCATTTTTATTATTATATTATTATTTATTATTATTATCATATTTATTATATATTATATTTTATTTATATATTGTATTTATTTTTATATTATATTTATTATTATTATTATAATCAGTAGGAGGAGGAAGAGTAATTGTTGTCACCTACATATTGCTTGAAGGTTTGTAAAGTGTTCTACACACAGTACTCATTTGATCTTCACATCAACCTAAAGAGGAGATAGGCACTATTAAATATCATAAGCCTCATTTTACAGATAAGGAAACTGAGACTTAGAACATTGAAATGATTAGCGAACTCCACAGTTCTCCCACTTCACTGCTAGTCTTATACCTATAGCAAGTGATATATCTTTCTACTGCACTGGGAAGAGTGAAGTTATCCAAAGAAACTTTTGTCAACTTCCCCACTTTATTCCTCACAACTTATCAGTATCATCACTCATTCCCTCTTCATTTATAGAATTATGGGCTTTTAATGATCTGGGATAACCTTGAAAGACATGATGGGAGATGCTAATCTACCTCCAGAGAAATGACCGTTGGAGTTATCTTTCACATCAGTGTATATATGACTTTAGTTGGGGGGTTTGGTTATGTATGAGTTTGCTCTTAAAACAATGACCAATATGAACGTGTTTTGCTATGATAATAAAAATAAAATTAAAAAAGAATGACGGGCTTTGGAATTGGACAACACTAGGGAAATCATGCTGTCTAAACTCCCTAGTAAATGTTTAATGCTGTTAGCCCATTGGCATCCATTAACAGGTGATTCTCAGCATTTATCAGAAATCCCTTTTCCATTAGAATTCTGAGTTGGACATGCATTGTGACACTGACAGGCACCATTGGTGACCATACCTTTTCTTGCTTTATGTCTCACTTGATATTCATTATCCAACAAAGGAGAATTATCAAAGTCATCTCTGTCATTGGGTCTATCAATGAATATGGGTTTCTTAGTGTCCTCTGAAAACTTTTTGCTTCTTTGCCATCTGTATTAGAAGGAAAGGGCTGTGAAAGCCTGGAAGTCACTTTGTTATTTATTTATTTATTTATTTATTTATTTACTTATTTATCCATTTATTTATTTATTTATTTATTTATTTATTTATTCATTTATTTATTTATTTATTTATTTATTTATTTATTTATTTGTTTATTTATTTATTTGTTTATTTATTTGCTTCACAGGATCACCAAATGCTCAGTCTATTGGTGTTGAGCCTCTTAGTACTTAACTAGGTGGGTCTTTGGAAAACAGACATGATATATTGCCAATATCACACTCAAAACCTTCCTAATGTGGTAGAAATTGACTCAGGTTATATTCTGTTGGTATACCCTCTAGTGTTCCAGGATAATCTCTACACCATGATGAAGCACCCCAGTAGGTCTTTTGTAGTGTAACGGTGATGACCACAGTGGTGATGGTGGCAGCAATGGACCTCAAGTATCTAGGCAATCTGCTGAAACTTTCTCTGTGTCTCTTGGTCTCTCACTCTCTGTCGGTCTTTTTCTCATATATCTATCTCTGACATATACACTGGTTGAACAGCTGATAAATTTTTCATCTACCTTAACAATTTCATCCTTGAAAAACTGGAGGAAATGACAAGTGTAACTGCTATTTGATACCAAATTCTGGTCAACATAGAAATCAATTTGTGAAGTAGAATTAACAAACATCTTAGAAGCAAGTGACAGGATAGAATTTCACTAGGTAGAGTTTAGGATAGAAGACAGGAAAACCATGTTTTGTTTGATATGCACCATAGATTTTGAGTGGAGATTTCAAGAGATTTAGAGAAAGTCTAGGTAGGGTTTAAAGTCTTAATATTCCAGAGAGGTGGAAAGCTCCAGGAATTCTGAAGGGGCAAATAGAAATTACTTTATTGAAACTATGGAATTATTTGTCTTGGTTAATACTACATTTTTTTTGGTGAGGCAGTACCAAAAGTTTATTCCAAAGTGCCTGATCATATATATAACTGGAAGTTGTAAAACCAAGACTACTAACTCCTCAATAAAAAAGCTGAATTTCACATTTCATCCAATAAAACTCCAACACAAGGACCAATAAATTAGCAAGCAAAGGGTGAATGACAACTTCTTGGATTTCCTGTAGAGGAGATTTTGTGTTCAATGAACCAGAGGGCCTCTGAACTTCTTTCCAACTCTGAGATGATATGATTCTGTGAAAAGAGGGAACTGCTTTAAGAGACCAAGGCGGCTACCTAGGAAACTTGGTAGTGAAAGCAAGTACCATGCTTTAGCTTCATATCTTATCCAGTCATACTTGGACCATCTCTTTATCTTTCTGCCTTGGTTGATATGCATCTCCTTACTTGGACCAATATTTTCTAAGCTGGATTGGAGACATGGAACCTTATACCTAGGTTGATCTGAACCTAGATAGATCTATGCTTGCTGTCCCAGGAGAAGGAAATCCATTTATTATGAATGTTCTCATTCTAGGGCTTAACTTAATTGATATAGCTTAATGGCTACTTGTTGGCCCTAGAAAATAAACTATATCTCAGTTTCACATCCTGTCTGCCATTTACCAGGGCTATTTCACCAGTCTGCAGCATCTGATTGGCTTTCCCCCACTTGGATTAGCACTCTTCATATAAGACCTGAGACCTGGGTCCCCCTAATAAAGTATTCCTGAATCTATAGGGCAACTAGGTGGTTTAATGAATAGAGTGCTGAGCTTGGAGTCAAGAAGATCTGAGTACAAATTCAAACTCAGACACATACTATATAAGCCTGGGCAAGTCATTTAACCTTAGTTTGCCTCAGTTTTCTTATCTGAAAAATGGGGATGATAATAATAGCACCTACCCCCCCCCCCAATGGTGGTTGTATTATTGCAAAGAGTCTAGTGTAGTACCTGGCACATAGTAAGCAATATATAAATGTTAGCAATTATAATTGTTATTGTTATTCTATTCTGTTCTCTAAGGTCCTATGAGAGTTGATCCATTAATTTTTGGAGTCCCTGTCCTAGAAGTCCTCTTCTTCCTACCCTCTTCACATTCCCTCAACAAAACTTTCTTCCATGATCACCTCTCCTGTTCATGTATTGTTTTCTTTTCCTATTAGAATGTAAGTTGGTTGAAGAGAGGCCATCCACCCCACCCATCTCTCCCTCTCTCTCTCTCCCCTCTCCTCTTCAATTTTCTTTTTTCTCCATTCCCCCTCTTTCCATCCATCCTTCTCCTTTCTCCTCCTCCTGTTCTTCTCTCCTCCTCCCCTCTTCTCTTTTCTCCCTCTGTTTCTTCATCCCTCCTTTCTCCCCTTCTATTCCTCTTTTTTCTCTCTCCTCTCCTTTTCCACTCCATTTCTCCTTCTCCCTCACCCCTCTCTCTTATGCCCTTCCTTCTTCCTTTCCCCTTCCCTTCCCTACATTTCCCCCTCTTTCTACACCTCCCCTTTCTTTCTTTAATACTCAAATAAACCTCTTTTAAAAATATCTATCATGATTATTTTAGTAAGCCTTATTGTATCCATTTACTCAAAAAGTTGATAACCTCAGCAAAATGTCCGCCTAGCCTGATACTCTAAGAATAAATAAGAATGCTTAAGCCCCATATCTCAAGCTGGCAACAAATAGTAAGGACAACCCAAAGATTTTCTTTTAGTTATTTTGGGGGGGGCAATAAGATGGTCAAAAGAGCATCATGGTTCAAGTGGATGGGATACTAAAAGATAACAGTGAAAAAGAAGAGCAATTTGATACTCATTTTCCTTCTGTTTTTCTCTTCTAAGAAAATGATCTTTGAATTGGAAAGAGAAATGATTAGCAAGGATGGAACCCAAGATGAATGAGATAACATCCAATCATCAATGAATTCAAGGACCAGGCCCAGATAGTACAAAAGAGGATACTGAAAGGGCAGGCAAATAGGATCTTGGGGTTGTAGTATAGTGATCTTTGAGATAATTCTGGTGAATGGGAGAGATGTCTACAATTTATAGTCTGGTGAATTTGACTTTCAGTCCTGGAAAACTTCTAGAATACTTACCCCATTTCCCCCCACCCCAAGAATACATAGGAATGGTTTTAGGAAGGAAATCAATGAAAATTACCCTGGATTTACCATGAACAGGTCATGCTAGGTTAACTTCATTTCTTTGATAGAATAGCCTGTTTGATCAGGGGAATTCCATAGACATAGTAAATATATGTCAGCAAAAACACATGACCTAAACTCCAACCTTGTTCTTTTGGACAAAATAGAGATCAGGAGATCTGAGTTCTAATGATAACATGGTGTATATAGAAGGAGCTGGATTTGTTGTCCAGGGTCAAATTTCCATTCTGCTACTTACCTCTTAAGTGTGACTTTTATGAGGGACCTTGGTTTTCCTATCAGTCAAATGAAAGTATTAAAATAGATGATATCTCAAAGTCCCTTTCGGTTCTAATATTCTGTCATAATAGACTCATTTCTTTTTAAAACAACTCATTTTCTTCTAATATGTAGATTTTGATTTATTCACTACAACACATATATTTTGAAATTATTCAAGTTTTTAACATTTTTATTTATTGTTGATGGATATTAAATTATTTGCAGCAACTAAATGTGCTGAGCCAGGAAACCTTTAAACTCATACCAGATTTATATCTATGTAGCTTTTGATTTTTGTTTAAAATTTTTAAAAAATCATTAAGTATCTACTTTGTGCTTATGCTAAGTGCTTTACAAATGTATTCTCATTTAATCCTCACAACAACCTTGGGAGGTAGATGCTATTCTTATTCTCATTTTACAATTGAGGAAACTGAGGCAGACAGAGATTAAGTGACTTACTCAAGATTACACAGATAGAAAGTAACTGAGACTAAATCTGAACTCAGGCCTCCTCACAATAGTGCTTTATCTACTGTACTATTCAGTTGCCCTTAAGTTATTCTATTAATTTATTATGTGATAATTACTAAAATTAACTTAAGTTTTTATACATATACAAAGTTATATGGATAATTGAAACAATTACCTGGATACTTTCCTACTCAAATATCTAGTCACTTGGGTGGAACCTATATTTAACTTGAATGAAATTTATCTTTGCCTCAGTTATCTAAGATAATTCAGGAGAAATTTATTTTAATTAATTAATTAATTTATTTTTAAAAATACTTACCTTCTGTCTTGGAGCCAATTTGGCTCCAAAGCAGAAGAGTGGTAAGGGCTAGTCAATGAGGGTTAAGTGACTTGCCCAGGGTCACACAGCTGGGAAGTGTCTGAGGTCATATTTGAACCTTGAACCTCCTATCTCTAGCCCTGACTCTCAATCCACTGAGTCACCTATGCCCCCTATTTTAATTTATTTTAAATAAAGCAGATTATAGTTTTTATATGTCAAGTCCTGGGTTATTTCATTTAAAAACTGAGACTAAGGTTAAGTAACTTTCTCAGGTTCATACAAGTAGTAGTTGTTATAGACCAATATGCCATATTGCTAAAACTGTTTTATGAATATGCCCTTAATACCTATTAAGTGAAGTAGTCTGAGATTAATTTATATTTACTCTTCAGTATAATAATTTAGAGCAGCCTTTGTGAACCCATTTGGGGTTTTCTTGGCAAAGATATTAGAGTTTGTTGCCATTTCCTTCTCTAGCTCATTTTACAGACAAGGAAACCAAGGTAAATGGAGTTAAGTGACTTGCCCAGGGTCACACAGCTAGGAAGTATTTGAGGCCTGATTTGAACTCAGTAAGGTGATTTTTTTCTGACTGTAGGCCCTGTACTCTATCTACTCTTTCAGCTAAAGCCAAAATAATCATTATCCTTAAGAAGTTTGTATTCTAGTTGGGAAAGATGTTGAATGAAAAGATAAAGTTGATAGTTAAAAAAAATTTTTTTTTGCTTTCTTCTTACTCCTTTGAGTCTTGTTTTATATTATAGGTTTTCCTCCTCCCATTAAAGTCTCCCTTATAACGAAAAGAGTAAAACTGAACATCGAAGCAGCCAAGTCTGACTGTATCTACAACATTCTGTATCCATAGTCCCCTCACCTATGATAAACCCCATTATAAAGGTTTTTGTAGCATTTAAAAACATTATAGTTATTGGTAACTTTTTTTACTGACTTCGCTTTTGTATACATTTTCCCTCCTTTCCTTAACCAGTTGAGCAACCTTTGTAACAAAGTTTAAAAAAGAAAGGGGGCAGGGCAAAGCTAGGTAGCAGAGTGGATAGAGACCTAGTCAGGGAGTTGAGAAGACCTGGGTTCAAATGTAACCTCAGATACTTCCTAGGTGTGTGACCTGGGGCAAGTCACTTACCACTGTCTAGTCCTTGATGCACTTTTGTCTTAGAATTGATACTGAGATAGAAGGTGAGGGTTGGGAAAAAAAAGGGAACAGCTTATCAAAACAAAGGCAGTAAATCTACTTATCCACTCAAATACATGCCTGTATGCATACACATTGGCTTTCCAACAACCTAATTAGCTATTCTTATCACTAAAATAGTGTGAGGGAGGAGATAGTGATAGAACTGAATAAAAAAAGGAAGGAGGGTAATTGAAACATAACAAAATGCAGAACAAGCAGAAGATAGTTCAGATGGGGTTGCAAACAAGTGAGGCGGTTTTGTCTTGATCATATTCATTTTGCTACACACTTGAAAACTCTGAGTAACCAAAGTTTGTTTTATATGAATCCTCTTTTCTGTTCTTTGTACTCTGAAATATTTTTTGATGTTTATGCTCATTACAAAAATAAAATAAATCTAGGTAAATACAATAAAATCTATCTCAAAAGTCTATATGAATACCCAGACCCTCTGCAAAAACTTAATGATTTATAATAGGGTTATTAACATTCTTGCATGTAACATTCCTTTTGAAAACATCAGCAAAGGGCTCACCCTTTTGACATTGTCCAGTATTCTCTCAAGCTAAAAGTAATTAGAAACAGATCATTAAGAAACAGTATATAAAAATTCCATTGTATAGGGGCAAGTAACTGTCTCTGCTGCATCTCCTGAATTTGGAACTCTTTTTAATGTCTGAATAGCCTGGTTTCTCCCTAATTTGCAGAGACACTTTGATTATAAATGGTATAATCTCTTTTATTTTTTATTTTTTTTAAACTCTTACCTTCCATCTTAGAATCAATACTGTGTATTGGTTTTAAGGCAAAAGAGTGGTAAGGGCTAGGCAATGGGGGTCAAGTGACTTGCCCATGGTCACACAGCTAGGAAGTGTCTGAGGTCACATTTGAACCCAGGACCTCCTGTCTCTGGGCCTGGTTCTCAATCCACTGAGCTACCCAGATGCCCCCTATAATCTCTTTTAAAGTGTCTGAATTCCTTGGAGTGACTTTGTAAATATGGGGTTTGTACATTGTTATGAGTTTAATTCATCCTCTGGTGGGGCCAGGAAGAAGTGGTGATGGAGAAAGTTCCCTCCTCCCTTTTATTTCCATCTACTAAAGTTCCCCTAAGGGAAAACATCAGAGTAAATTTGAGGCCAAAAGTGATACAGCCCAGCTTCCAAGGTTTATGCTTCACTGGTAGCCTTTCACTTTGGATATTTTATCTTTAATAGAGGGGAAAAGAAAATATCCAACAATATCTTTTGCAATTTCATTAACCTCACACGAACTGAACCAGGTGGTATCCTTCACTGACTTGCATCAGCATGCCAACCAAAGGATTAACTGTGTATTTCCCCAAATCAATGCAGGTCCTTTCCTAACATTATCTAGTATTTATTTAATGCTCGTGATTAAGCACTATATATAAATAATGGGAGCAATAGAGATGACTCTACAGAGGTCCAATGAAGGACAGCTCCTCATCAGAAAAATTAAAGGAATTGGGTTTGTTTTGTCTAAAGAAAAGAAGGCAAAATAAATGAATGTCTTCATGTACATGAAGACTTTTAGGACAGGGCTGCTGGTCAGTTGTCCTTTGTGACAGTGGAGCTCCAAATAAAAAGAAATGGACTTAAATTATAATGGGGAGGTTTTGGTTGATAATATAAAGGATTTTATAGTCAGGTTAGAGAATACTGGAATGGACAAGACTATAGGTATTTGTCGGCCTTGAAGGCAGAGGGCTGGATGGATCACTTTGTCCCTCAAGGTCCCAAAAGACCCAATGATTTTGCATTTAGAAAGCTTAGGTCCGGCTTACATTAGCTGACTCAGAATTTTTTTTGCATTACTAAAGGACACTTTAAAACCTTTAAGAGATAGTCTTAAGCCAAAATGAATTTGGTGAAAATAAATTTCAAGAGAAAGCAGATGTAATAGAGGTAAAATATATTACTGTGTACTTGATTCTCAGCCATGGAAAGAAGAAAATAGCTCCGTTTCGGCTTGCTAATAATTAATTCAATGAATAGTTAAAATATCTGAGTCAGATCCAAGAATTATAGGTTTCCATTACTCCTCCCCCACCTCCACTGGAAGATCTCTTTGCTAAATTAAAATTTTAGATGATGAAATTAATATTTACAATCATTAATTGCTTTTAAGGGGAGCCAGGAAACTAATGCTGTAAAACAAGGCATTTCAAGTGAATGTAGAAATAATTTTTTTTCTTTCCTCTAAGTTAGAACTTAAGAACTTTCAATGACAATGGACACTGGATTTATTGTTTCACTTGTTTTTCAGCCGTGGTGAGCTCTGTAATAAATGGCTTCAAAGGCTGTTGAGTTTCACTGATGTTTCCTTAAGTAGTTACCTTTGCTGAAGTTACACAATAGGGCATTGTTATGTAAGAAACGCTCAATAGTGCCTCCTACCTAACAAATAGCGGTAGAAGTCATAGTTTTCTTCTGGTATTGCTCTAGCTAAGGGGCTGTAACTAAGGTGTGTGTGTGTGTCTAGCTCTCTATCATATAGCAACATAAATAAAACCCAAACCAGTTATTGCAGGTCTTATTTAGCATGTATCAAGCTGTGTTACTTTCGTTGGCTTCTCTGTAAAAGCCAACATATTAAATCAGTAAAACTATTTAAAAATTCTGCTGCGTTCAATTTTCACGTTCTCAACTTGGAGCACAGTGAAGTTAGACAAGCTATCATGGGACCATTCAGCTTCAGGTTCTAATTTTTTTTAACCTAACAAGAGGAGTTGTATCAGGAATTCTCATGCTGGGTGAGAGCTTTGGGGGATTTACCTGTAATTTTTCAGTGTATTTAAACCAAACCAGCATCAGGCGGCGTTTCTAAACAAAATAAACATCGAACTGGGGCCCCAGATGATCAGCCTTCCTCCAAACAGCAGATGAAAAAAAGTGAGGGGGATGGGACGGTGAAAGGAAAGGCAAGTCTTTTCGCCGCCCTGCCAACCGCAATGGTGCCCGGGAACTGCATGTAACTGGATGGTCCCACTTTCCCGGGGAGAAATCTCGTAGTGCGAATGTAACAACCGGGACTTCACCTTTCCGTCCTCCAGTGTGTAGTGTTCTCTCCTGGTGGGTGGTGGAAGGAGGAAAGAGGGGTTCTGCTCCAGCTTGTGCTTGAGACCAGCTGCAAGAACAGCTGCAGCCGATTCTGCCTCAGGCTCCCAGCCTCGGGGTTAGATTATAGCTGAGGGACTAGGGAAGGATTTCACTTGGCTCTTACTGAGGTTCCTGGGAATGAGAGGGTGGTTGTGGTGGTGAAGAAGAACGTTATCCCTTCTTTTCTCTTTCCCAATCGTCCCCGGAGTGCTGTAGGTTGGGGATCAGTGTACGCACGGCGGGGGCGCCCGTGGATGCTGTTGTCCCAGGGCCGGCTGAACGCAGGGACGCCCGTGGGCGGTTTGGAGCCTTTACCAAGATTGCTGGGGTAGGGGGTGAGGAGCAAGGAGCATCTCTTAACTCCTCCGCGGGAGCGCTGCTCTCCTTCCTCTCCTCCGCTCTCCGCAGAGCTGCCGCCCCAGCCTACGCCACGGCCCCGCCGCTGCTGTCACTGTTTCTCTGGCTTCCTTCTCTCTCTCTCCCCAGACACCCGACGTGCTCGTTCACTGCAACTTTGGTCCAGGAGCGTCGGTGGGTTTGGCTTATTTCAGCTCGGCGGGGAGAGAGAGAGAGAGAGAGAGAGAGAGAGAGAGAGAGAGAGAGAGAGAGAGAGAGAGAGAGAGAGAGAGAGAGAGAGAGATTGAGATTATCTATCTCGATGAGTCATTTGTACCTAGAGTGAAACGCAGTCGGATTAACAGCAGCAGTGGCGGCGGCGGCGGCAGCTACTGGTAGAAGAGGAGGAGGAAGAGAAGAAGGAGGAGGGTGCGTTGCGCTGGTGCTGCTGTTGGTGGCCACACGGGTGAAAGGAACGGGACGCGCACGCACACACACACACACACACACATTAACACACTCACTCACGCACCCTCAGTCCCTCCCCTTCCCCCTTCCCATCCCGCATGCCACGGAGCCGCAGTTGGCAAGAAGAGCGAGCCTCGGGCTGTAGCCACCACCACTGCTGTCGTCTGCTTCAACCTTCCAGCTCTGAGCAGTAGCCGCCGCCGCCGCCGCCGCCGCCGCCCCCAGCGGGGTACGCCAGCCCGCAGGTCCTACTACCCGCCAGCCAGAAGGTGGTGGGGGACTGGCTCGCAAGGGGATGTCACACCGGCTCCTCGGAGCCCCCAGACGCCGCCGCCAGCTCCGCAGCAGAAGCAGTAACAGCCTCAGCCACTGCCTCCTCCTAGTCGTCACCCTTACCAGGAGCAGTGAAAATGAATCCTCAGTGCGCTCGCTGTGGGAAAGTCGTGTATCCCACGGAAAAAGTCAACTGCCTGGATAAGGTGAGCAAGGGTTGACGGGAGAGCGAGCCAGGGAGCAGCCAAGGGGCGATCCAGCCCCTACTCACTGGCTCCTCGGCTGCCACTGCACCTGCTAGAAGTTTGGCTTTGAAGAAGGGTGGAAAGTGGCGGGTGAGGTTGTTTGGGTGGAGAGCGAAAAGAAAAATGCCTCCAGAGGGGTCGGATGTTGTGTTGGAATATTCAGCTGGGGCAGGGGATTCGGAGTGGGAGAGAGGACTGCGGATACTGGCATTGTTGCTACCAGGCACTACTCTCCTGTCCTGCCCAAGGAGGATAGAGGATGGGAGGAGAAGAGCCGGAGAAGCTCCCAAAGGGCTGGCAAACTTGCTATAGCAAGCGAATTCCTTGACCGCCCTCTTCCTCTCCCCCTCCATCTCCCCATTGGCACTTACTGTCTCTCTTAAGACCCCATCCCCTTTTCTTCCCATCTCCTTTGCTCATTGAGAATGTGGTGGCTCCGCCAGATCTCAGGGTGGTAAGAGAAGTAAATAGTTATTAATATGCCAGGGGAAGCACTGCCGCATTGCTAAGAGGGGGAAAGCAACATCCGGATGTTCGCCTCCCCCGCCCCAGCTCCGGACCGCGAGCTTTCCAGAGAAACCCGAGGCTTTGGCGCTGTTCCCGGGCCCCACCACCTTTGATGTTCGCCTAGGGCGGACGCTGGGGCTCTCTTGGCAGAAACTCTGGCTTCTCCTGCGTTACCTACCTCTCTTCTCGCCTCCCTCTGGAGGGAGTTCAATGGAATACGTGAAAGCCCTGCTGTCACTGTGGCTCGACAGCTTTCCCGGGTTGAAAGAGGCCCCATAGATGGCACAGCATTACACGACTGTTCCTCCAGTATAACTGTGATTGCTACTTTAAATCACTCAGAAAGCGACCGGCAGGAGCAAGGAAGGAGGGGAGATTAGACAGATGCTGTGCTTCCCATGTCATTGATAATTTGGAGTGATGTCTTGTTAAAACAAACCGGTTTCCTGATCCATGGTGGGTTTTGTTGGAAGTCCCAGAAAGAAGTGGCTCTAAACCGGCATTACTGTTGTCTTTTTAAAAATCGACTTTATTGTTTGATATTTATTGACGATCATAAGATTTTCTAGCTGGAAGGGACCTTAGTTAAGAGACAAGGTGGTCCATTTCCCCTCATTTTGCAAATGAGCAAATTGAGGTCCATAGAGGCTTGCCCAAGGTCACGCTTGGGAGTAAGGAGCAGACTTAGAATTGAACCCAGGTCTTCCCGACTCCAAGTTCATTGCCTTTTCCTTTACACTAGGCTACCCACCATGCACTTAGACCATTCCTCTGAAGTGTCTTCTCTTCCAGAGGTTCAAACTAGTTGAAAAAAAAAAAAAGCTACCCTCTGGGGCAGTGACTTCTCTATGAATCAGTTTCAGAATTCTCTGTGGGGACAGTAAATAGACATGCAGTAATTATTACTACAGAAAGCCTGTATTTATTTCATAGTGAGTAATAATATCAGCTGAAAATATTAATCTCACTTAATCCTTAAATAACCTAGTATTTGTTTTTATTTCCAATTTGCAGATGAGTATACCTAGGTTCAAGAGTGTTTAAGGGTCAAGTAGCTAGGAAATAGGCAGAATTTGAACAAAGCACTCCCTTGACTCCACACCCAAGGAGGGCTTTCCTACTCTTCTACCATCATCTCTTCCCAATACATATATTACACATACTATCATTGTTCCTCTTCCCTTAAATTCTGAAAATAACAATTTACCTAAAAACCCCTTAAGGTTAAAATGCTGTCTGCTTTATTCAACTGCAAGTAGGTAAACATGTCTTTTGTTAAAATCCCTGTAGTGATTTTTTATTGTCATGGAACCCTGTGACAGTCTGGTGAAGTCTGTGTATTCCATTTCAGTGATGTTGTTTAATGTCTGAAATAAAACAGGATTGCAAAGGAAACCAATTGAATTGCAGGTATCAATATATTTTATAAAGTTCATGTGTCCCAGGTTAAGAAATTCTGCTTTAGTGCATTTTCAAATACTAGTAAGAAATTTAATTAGCTGTAGAATCACTGTTGCCTAGTGAACAGGGCACTGGATCAAGAATTTCAGATCCCACCTCAGATATTTCCTCCTAGGTCCCTTCTTTAACCCTAAAATTGTCACCTATGGTCTTTAACTCTGAATTAAATTTAGAAAATAGTGATGACCATAAAACTAATTCAAAATTTTCCCTCCAGTACTGGCATAAAGGATGTTTCCATTGTGAAGTCTGCAAGATGGCATTAAACATGAACAACTATAAAGGATATGAGAAGAAACCCTATTGTAATGCGTAAGTATTATAAATGTCATGAGTGGTATCAATGTGAAAATTCAAACTTCTTACTATGAAGAATTGACTTAATGTCAGTCTAAGTGCGGTTTGTAGCTAGTTTTCTATTCATAGAAAATGGTTCCTTGGTGACGGTACATAGAGTGAAATGTGGGTTCTGTAAGGTTGATGGCTATACCTTTGAGGAGGATTCTTAGTCTTTTAGGTAGATTTTCTGTGTTTCAAAATAGAACTCAAGAGGAACTTTTTTGAAGGATATAAAAATTGTTTATATTCAAAATCCAACTCTGTCAGATAAAGTATGGGCTCCACTTAACAGGCCTATATGGATTTTTTTCATATTGATTTGGTTATATAATCAGATTTAACTATGATTTTGCATTGCAACTGAGTTCATGTGAATAGAGCCTTGTCTTAGAGACTTCAGCTGAACTCTAATGAAATGATGAGGGTTAAACATAATAGCTCATTTGTACATGGTTTAAAAGGTTTTTCAAAGCAATCACAGTCATCTTGTGGAGTAGGTTACTTTGGAATTTTAATGTAACAAATAAATAAATTTAAATGGAAAAAAAGTATTGGTAATCCCATTTTATGGATTCAGGGAACCTAGGCTTCAAGAGGTTAAGTGACTCATGTATTAGAGCTTGGCTTGATGCTCAAACCTCCTAATTTCAAATCATTGGTCTTTTCATAATCCTACGCTGACTTTAGCCCAAAAAACTTGGGAACTAGGCATAACTAACGTTGCCTAGTAATAGTAATGAATATTTCAGTTTTTATTTTTCAATTCCAAATTTCCACCTTCTTTCACTCCTACCCTACTCATTGAGAAGGCAAGAAATACTTCTGAAGTATCTGAATACTTATGAAGTCATGAAAAACATAACATGGGGAAAAAAGCAAGAAAAATTAAGAGAAAAAATGTGCTTCAGTCTGTACTCAGAGCCCAGCAATGCTCTTTATAGAGCTGGGTAGTATTTTTCATCATGAATCCTTTGGAATTGTCATGGATCATTGTATTGATCAGAGTTGCTAAGTCTTTCACAGTTGATTGTTGTTATGATGGGCTGTTACTATATAAATTGTCCTTTCCAGTTTTCTTCACTTTGTATCAGTTCATATAAATCTTACTAGGATTTTCTGAAACCATCCTGTTTGTCCTTTTATATAGTACAATAGTATTCCATCATATTCATATATATTATGCCATAGCTAATTCAGCTATTCCTCAGTTGATGGGCATCACCCCATTTTTCAGTTTTTTTGCTACCATTTAAAAATTGCTATAAATAATTTTGTACATACGAGTCTTTTCCCTTTTTATTTAATCTCCTTAGGCTATTAGCAATAATGCAGAGTCAAAGAGTATGCACAATTTTAGTAACCTTTTGGGCATAGTTCTAAACTATTCTCCAAAAACAATTATCTGTAGCATTTTGGAGTTTGCAAATAACTTTACATATATTACCTCACAGCCACCATATGGAAGGTCTTACAACATTAATATCATCATTTTTAAGATGATGAAACATGTTCAGAAAAGTCAAGGCACTTGCTCATAGTCATATCACTATGAAGGAGCAGAGGTTAGGTTTGAACTCAGGGCTTTAAAATTCCAAGTTCAACATCTGCTTCTGCATTTAGTGTGTTAAGATCAGTCTTGCCACTAGGATTCCTCTATGGGTCTGATGTACTCTGTCAGTGAGATTCCAGGGAAGCAAAGAATCTTGAAGATTTGAATTGGGCCAAGAAGCAGAAGGGAAGTATTAAGATCAACTACTCAGTTGTTAAAAAGGTTCTTTTTAAACTAGATCAGAACTTTTCATTCACTGGGTCAGTTTTTGTTTCCTTTTCCTGACCCACAGAACTATTTGTTAAATGATAGAGCTCTGGAACTCTTTGAAAATAGAACAGTGCTTTGTTATTCAGTTGTACCCAACTCTTTGAGACCCTATGGACCATACAATCCATGGTTCTTGGCAAAGATACTGGAATGAATGGCTTGCCATTTCCTTCTCCAGTGGATTAAAGCAAACAGAGGGTAAGCGACTTGTGCAGGGCCAAACAACTAGTAAATGTCTGAGGCCACATTTGAACCCGGGTCTTTCTGATTCCAGGTCCATCACTCTATCGAGAATTGAGCAATTATCCTGTCTCTTCCATAGTCTACTTCTGTTGCCTAGATCCTCATTTCCTCTATTTTTTATAGTTGAACAAATTATGAATTTTAATTTAAAGTCCTTGTGTGAAAATATTAGCTATATCATAGTTGTGATTCTGGAAACAACACAACTTTCTTTCAAAAAATTTAATTAATTAAGAATATTTTTCCATAGTTCCATGATTCATGTTCTTTCCCCCCTCCTGTAGTCGTCAAGCAATTTAACATGTATCATTGTTCAAAACCTATTTCCATATTATTACTATTTGTAATAGGGCGATCATTTAAAGTCAACACCCCCAACTTTCCCTCTAGAGTGGACCTTCAGACAGCAAGATCTCATGGAATGGCCTTACTTTAGGCAAAAAATGGTATTTGAAATTAGTAAACAGGTTGGTCTTCATGTCTAGGTAAAAGAGTGGCTGCTTGCAATAAATGTGCCACACAGCACAGTACTAGGTCCATAGGTACAAGAGATGGAATTGCCTTTTTTATACTTCTTTATGCCTCTCTCATCAATTAGCATTATGCTTTGTACATAGTCTAGGCACTTAACAAATATTTATTGTTCATGACCCAGTAGGTACTTAGTAAACACTAAAAGCAAACCTGTGATGGTTAAATGATTGTACTATATGTAAATCCCTGTGTGATTTATTTCAAAATATATGAGAAAAATGAGCAATTGGCTTAAAAAATTCAAACAAAAATACCCCTCACCATAACTGCTCCTTAAAATGGGAAGCAAGGATTTATGGGAGTATCTCTTGACCAAGAGGCATGGGACCTCTTTAGAGAAATCAGCTGGGGTTCTATAATTGTGGGTCAAAGATAGGAGTCCAAAATAAAAGCAAAGAAATGAATTAGTATGAAGAGGAAGACTAACTTTCTGGGTTCAGATATAGTTTTTACAACATTTCAAGATGACTTAGAGTACACAGCCAATTAGCAGGATTCTGTAACTACTTAGGAAAAATAAATAAGGCATTTCACAGGAGAGGGAAGGGTAAATACAGTGGGGAATCATTTAAAGGAGAGTTGTCTGGGGGAAAACTTGTTATGCAGCCTATAGGGTTTATTTTTGGATTGAGAAACCGTTCTCTGTTCAAGAACAGGAAACAAGGGGAGGTGACCAAATTCTTTTTCAATTGTTAAAGAAGTCTATTTAGACAAAACTGCAGGTGTCTCTTACTCAAGTAAAACAGGCATTGAGACCATCTTCTTTACTACGTCCTAGAAAAGTTTGTTATATCTTATTTCTCCTTGTTTTCTACTATTAGGTCACCAGGTGGTTGGGGGATTTCTGCATTGTTAGACCATTAAGGTGTCATGGAATGATGGTGGTTCCTATTTCCCACCATGAAATAGCCTGGATAAATGAAATTCACAGGTGATCCAAAAGCTCCATCTTAATCAAAGTCAAATGGATCATTAGATCATAGATTTAGAGTTGGAAGGCATTGTAGAGGCTTTGTACTGAAGAGGGGAGTAGCCAAATGAACAGATCTGAATTATACATTCTTTCATTTTCTCTCTATGGAAGCATATGTAGGTGAAAGAAGAATATATAATATAATTATATAATGTAATAATAAAATAGCATAATATATAAGAAAATATAATATAATATGTAAACTGAGTCATCAACCCCTGGATAATGAAAAGTAACCTACATTTCCTGCAACAATTTTACTTTATGTGTGGTCATTTTCAGACTAGATGGATTTAAAGCTTTTGAAAACTCTTCCGATGCCTTATTGTGGTATAGGCTCTCGAAGACAGCTTGTACCAAGTAGAGTCCCACCGAATGACTGTATGTTTGTCAACCAAGGACCTACCTATCTAAGTTTGGAGAAGTTAATTGGGCAAATCATCTCTGTTTGTTTGTGCTTGTGTGTGGACACTTAAAACTGCTTCAGCCCTATTCTTCAATGCTTGCCTCATTAAGTTTTGTTAAATTTAGAATAGAAATAGAAAACTTCCCTAAAAAATCTTGTGCTTATTAGCAAATTCTGTTGGTTTAGTCATTCACAATCTAACTTATTTTTGAATCAGTAGATTGGGATGAGTTTTTTTTATGATCTCAGATGAATTATAAAACAAAAACATTGTCCATTTCTATCTAGGAAAATCCATGTTTTCATTCATAGAAATAGGGCTTATCCATAATTTCTTTCTCATTCTTAAGAGGAGCACCTGCCCCAAATTTAGACTTTTTGTGCCTCAGTTTCCTCATTTTGAAAATGATAGTGTTAGACTAGATGATAGTCTGTGACTTCTAAAGTTCCTTCTTAGTTTCTAAGTCTTGTTCAACTCTTGAATTTTCTTGATAGAGATTCTATATTTCCTTCTCTAGCTCATTTTATAGAT
Organism: Monodelphis domestica; assembly: GCF_027887165.1. Lineage (NCBI taxonomy): Eukaryota > Metazoa > Chordata > Mammalia > Didelphimorphia > Didelphidae > Monodelphis > Monodelphis domestica. Next base: position 264,630,557 of record NC_077231.1, read on the forward strand.
GAGGAAACTGAGTCAAATAAGGGAAAGTGACTTGCCCATGGTCACGCAGATAGTAAGTATCTGAGGCCAGATTTGAACTTGGGCCTTTCTGATTCCAGGCTTGGCATTTGATCCACTGTACCACTTGCTTGCCCCTCTGGTTCTCACTTGCCTAAAAGCTTAGAATATTATACAAGCCACCTATGAAATGCCTGATTGTACTCTAGGTGAGTCTTATAAGGAAATCTTTGGACAAATTCTCATCTAATTCGCAGTGCTTTTCAGAGAGGCTTTAAATGCTTACTGTATTGAATTCAGACCTTTCCTATCAGAACCTGTGGGATAACTTGTATGGAAGTGGTTATGTGGAATGGCTACAGTAATTTCCTCATCTCAATGTTTTTTTACACATACTATACAATGCCCCTTGAAAATGAAAGATTCTGTGTGGAGGAAAGGTAATATTTTCTCTGCACCTCATTGGATAACATTTATATTTAATGAACTCAATATACATACATATATTAATCTGGGATAGTGACATTTTCTTTCATTGCTTTGAGTCAGTTTCAGTCATTGCTCAATTATTGGTCCCATTTCTACTCATTAAGTCACAATGTTTTCAGGAAGGACATGTGTGACATTTCTTTTGAAATTAATCTTTATCACTGAGGATGGCCTTCGAGCAATTGTCATAGTGATGTAGGTAATCCAAGTCCATCCTTTTCTTGCATTAAAAGGCTTGAAAATTGATGTCTGGAGTTCTTTTAAGAAAAATGTAATTCCTTCTTATTTCGATCTGTAAAAGATGTTACCTTTGAATGAAACAGGACTATGTTTGAAATGATTTATTTTTTTAGTTTTAATATGTTGATTTTTTAGAGTTCTCTGTTTTCAGAGGGAAACAAGTTTTTTTGTTTGATTTCATGCAAAAAGGGAACATTAAGGAAATACAATTTACATAATATTTAAATGTTGATCTTTTGAAAGAGTGATCAAAGTATACTTGGTACAGACTAGATGTGAGACTCAATACAAATTTGGTTCTTAAAGCAGCAGTCTCCACTATTAAAATATTTTAAAACAAAACTGATCTGCTTTGGTACATGCTATATTTCTGTAAACTTTCATGTTTCATCAGGAGAAGATGGATGATGAAGCTCAGGCAGGATGTTTCTTCATCAGGGAACTGGGGAAGAGAAAAACACTACACAGCATTTTTGTTTATTTCTTAGATGTGCTGAGAATACAGAGCTTGACTATTGGATAAAAAACCCCAATAAACACACAGCATGAGAATATATTCTAGGAAAAAAAGGTTATAGTAAGGCATTTTTCTTACCCAAATAGATTTCTTACCCCAAAATATTTTGAAATAAGTTAATTATATGAAGAAAACAGGTATCCAACAGACACATTTTTTCATCAGCAGTTTTTGAAAAAGGAATGTTATTAATTTCTCTTGTGTAAAAGTCAAAATGACATATTTTTATATGTAACTCCCTTCCAGGGAGCTTTCTTGAGTTATGATTAGTATCTTTGATTATATGTTATTGTTGTAAATATTTTAATTTTATACATTCTCCAGTTCACTATTTGTTTATTAAGAGAGAAAGTGATTCTTTATCTTGTAAGTGAAAGTTACCTCTTAGAAATAGCAGTGCCAGCTATTGATTAGTTAATGAGCTTTATCTAAAATACAAAGTGATTTTGGGGCAGGATAGCATCCAGATAATGGAGCAGTAGTTTAATGTGGGCAGACTAATCCATTTTCAGAAATCACTTGCCTTACAGAAATTGTATATTAGATAAGACAAATTTGCATTGGCTCCATTCACATTTAGTTACTATAAGATCATAGATTCTAGAACTAAAAGGAATCTTAGAGATTTCCTAGTCTAAAGTTCCTTAACCTGGGGCCCCTGGAGACCATGGATAGATTTCAGGGAATCCATGAACTTGATAGTAGTCCATTAACTGAAATTTAGCATTCTTTCATAAAAGAAAAATATGATTTATCACATTTTTATATGGGTATATGATTTGGGATTTTGGTTTTAAAAGATTACTGTTATAAAAATGAATAATATGGCAATAGGTATTGAGTGATAATTCATATATTAATCCAGTAGAATTGTTTGTCAGCTCTGGGAGTGGGGAGGGAAGATGGGAGAGAGAGAACATGAATCATATAACCATGGAAAAATACTTTAAAAATAAATAAATAAAATAAAAAAAAGAAATTTAACATTTCTTTCAATTTTGAATGTAAATGACTCATATTATTCTGGAAAGGGACCCATAGTCTTCCTCATACTGCTGAAGGGGTTCATAACACAAAAAGTTAAGTACTACTGATCTAATCTAATGTCCTCATTTTGAGCATATTAATATTAAAATTGAGGCTCATTCTACTTTGGTGTTAAACTATTTAGGGTTATATAAGTGGCAAGTACTTGGATTGAAATTTGAATGCCAGTCTTCTAACTCCCCAAATCCTCACTTAATTCTACTGAATCATTTATGCTGGGCTCAGAGTACCCAAACATATAACTTTAGTATCTACATTTAGCATTATTCCAGTAACATAGTCTGCCTTTCCTGATTGTTCTCACAAATTTCTATCCCATATTTCCGTGAATACCCCTTACCTAGCTTTGGTGTTTCCTATTTTGAGGAAGCTCTATTTGGAAAGATGTCCATTTATAAAAAGAGATGCATTGAATTTATTTATTTAATTGTGATTATTTAATTAGCAGAACATGTTATTTTTGTTTGTCAAGAATTCTCCTTAGAATTCCTTTAAATAATAACTCTTCAGTGAATTTCAAGGGTAATTTAATTTGTTCAACTTTAGAACATGCATAACTTCCTCAGGGGCAAGTTAAGCAAGGTACACCTCTATTCCCTAAATTGAATTGCTGCCAAGTTAAAAAAAAGATGGTGGATGGAGTGAGAAGGTAGAATTGTAATGAGAGTTATTCTTTCTATAGTAAGTTTCAATGGTGGTTTGTGTATAGTGAATAAAAAGATTATTTTTTAGACTTTGCTATTAGTTTTAAATATAGTTTTGCTATTTAGTCCTTTTAGATTCTAAACCAACTCACCAAGGCTGCTTTGGTTATGAATTTCTTGTCATTTTGGTTTAGCACTCTTCAGTGTCTGAACTGTGGTCTTTAATGTTTACAACTCTTAGATGTCTCTAAGTTTCTACCTGCAAATGGAAGCCAGCTTCCTTCCTGGTGAATGCATCAAGGAAACAAACCAGATGTGATTGTCAGTTCTTACAAAATCTGGCGGTTCACAGTTGAGTAGACCATTCTGCTCTTTTGGGTAAAGACAATCAATTTCACTATTAGGATAAATCTACCTAGATGGTAGGAATCTGCTCAGCTTTGAGCTCTTTAATTTTTTTGTAATGTTTTCCTCTCACGACAGGTACCATATGGGCTGATTGCATATTTCATGATGGAATTTTAAACAATTATCATTACTTTGGAGTTTAGGGCTCTTGCCAGATGATCAGATGCCCTGGGCACATGCTGATTGTCTTCTCCCAGGAGAAGCTCTGATCAAGTTGCTGACTGAGAGACAGAAAGGGTGGGATGGAAAGCTGACCCAACTCATTTAATGTGAAATTATGACAATGGATTGGGTTCTCTGACTCACCCCACTCCTCATTCCATCTCAGTTGTAGATGGCACAGTTCTGTGTTGGCACCCTAGCTCTCTGTATTGGGAAGAAACCTCAGATGAAGAAACTGAGGCTCAGAGCAGGGGATCAAGTTTCCTATTCATAGAGATAATGTACAACAGAGACAATACTTAAATTCACATATTCTTTTAAACCAACTCTTACTTTTTGCCTTAGATTTGACATTGTGTATTGGTTCCAAGTCAGAAGAAAGGAAAGGTCAGGCAAATGGAAATGTCTGAGGTCAGATTTGAACCTAGGGTCTCCCATCTCTAGATCTGGTTCTCAATCCACTGAGCCGTCCCCCATATCTTCTAATTTGACTCTTGAAGCCCTTATTCATTTGTGGTCATACTTCATTCAATTTGACCTCCATTGGCACAGGCAGGATCGTGGAGAATGCTTGCATAGAGTGATAAATACAAGTAGATCTCTGTGCCAAAGTCCTTGCTCTCAGATCTTAGGTGAGCTCTAGGGTTGTGTCACCCTTCAGGAATAAGGAGAATGAGATGGAAGAAAAATGGAAGCTGTGGTTGCCCTAAAAATGGAGGCTGGGCTTGGTACTCTTCTTTGATGTTCCAAGAAAGCTAGTTTTGGGATCTTTGATAAGAAAAGGTTGCAAAAATGGATGCTAGTTTAACTTGGGTCACATTCCTTATCTGTGTGAGGAACAAATGAGATAATGATTATAAAATAAAGTAAGCATTATATAATTCTTTATTATTATTATTTTTGTTAAAAGGTACAATTCAATGTCCTTACTACTACCTAGTTTCAAATTGTGATAAAGGATGAAAGGTTTGCAAAAGCTGTTGCAAAAACTGAGAGAGGCAAACCTCAGAGAATAATTGACAGGAGCATGTGACTAAAGGTCACCTGGGAGCCTAAGGCTTGAGATCTTAGGAAAAGATTCTATGCCCAACAGTGCTTCATCTCATAGTCTTCTCTCCTGGAAGGACCTAAGGCTTGAAGAAGATATTTTCTTCTAAGACCAGCAGAGGAAAGAGGTTTTTGGATCTGGCTGTTGGCAGCATCAGTAAGAAGATCTCTGAATCTGCTTGGATATCAGCCAACTGAAGATCCTAGCCCATTTGATTGGACTCCTGGTGCGAGACTTGGATATTGGAAAGTTAATGCTTAGCTTAATAAGATAGTTTAGTTAGTTTATAGATATTACTTTAAGGGTAAGTATAACCCCTGTTCCTTCCTACCCTCCCAACGAATAAATTTGAATTTATTTAGTTTTTCCCTCTTCTTTCCTCACCCCAAATCCCATCATAACAGTTTTGGCAAGCCAGCCAGGACCTTCAGTTGGCTGATATCCAAGCAGGTCCAGAGATCTTCTTACTGATGCTGCCAACAGCCAGATCCAAAAACCTCTTTCCTCTGCTGGTTTCAGGAGAAAATATCTTCTTCAAGCCTTAGGTCCTTCCAGGAGAGAAGACTATGAGATGAAGCACTGTTGGGCATAGAATCTTTTCCTAAAATCTCAAGCCTCAGGCTCCCAGGTGACCCTTAGTCACATGGTCCTGTCGATCATTCTCTGAGGTTTGCATCTCTCAGTTTTGGCAACAGTTTCTGCAAACCTTTCATCATTTATCACAAAATGTGAAGTCCTGAATCAGGAGCTCTTAAATTAGAATTTGTGAAGTTATAAAAATACTGTGGTAATTGCATGTTGGTAGCTCTGTAGCATAGTGGATAGAGCACCAGGAAGATTCATCTTCATGAGTTCAAATCTGGGCTCAGAGGCTTATTGGTTGTATAATCCTAGGTAAGTCATTTAACCCTATTTACCTCAAGTTTCCTTATCTTTAAATGAGATGGAGAAAGAAATAGCAAACCTTTCCAGGATCTTTGCCAAGAAGAACCCAAATGGGGTCAAGAGAATTGGACAAAACTGCACAACAACAAAACTGCATGTCAGGATTGTTGGTTCCCTTTGTAATCTGAAAAGAGGCCCATGGATTTAACTAGATTTCTAAGGGGATCTGTGGCATACAAAAAAGGTTCAAATCCCTGTCCTAAAGTATTCCTTAATAGTGTTTCTGTGTTTGATTGTCTTAACGAGTAGTTATGTAGAATGATCATTTTGGGAAAGGTTTCTTCCTTTCTCTTCCTGTTATTTCACAGATAATGCTGTATTTTTGAAAATAAGGTTTAGTTTCAGTTCAAGAATATTTCAATGTGTGGGAGTGCCAGTTAAAGCCAATTAAAATAATCCTTAGCTGCTTTTCAACTGAGATTCCTTATAGAAAATAATTTTTCCTTGCAAATTAGACCTTTTGCTTCTTAAATCAGACCTGATAGGGGAAAATAACTATTTTTGAAGTGAAAGAAAGGGAAAATCCATTTAAACCAATAAAATGTTTCTAGTTCATAGTAAAACTTTTCAAATCTTATTTTATTGAAACATTAAGAAGCACAGTGGATAAAGTGCCAGCACTGGAGTCAGGAGGACCTGGTTCAAATCTGGCCTCAGGCACTCTCTAGATGTGTGACCCCAAATTACTTAATCCTATTTGCCTCATCCTTACCACTCTTCTGCCTTAGAATCTTTACCCATTCTAAGTCAGAAAAGAAGGGTTTAAAAAAAACACCAAATATGGAACACTAATACATGATTGGTAGAATTGTGAACTGATCTAACCATTTTGATGAATCACTTGGAATTGTGCCCAAAGAGTTATAAAATTACCCTTTGATTTAGCAGTGCTACTGTTAAGTCTATTTCATAAGGTGATCATGGGAAAAGGAAAAGGATCTATATGTTCTAAAATATTTATAAAAGCCGTGGTGGCAAAAAACTGGAAATTGAGGGGATGCTCATCAATTGGGGAATGGCTGAATAAGTTGTGGTATATGATTGTGATGGAAACTACTGTGCTCTAAGAAATGACTAGCAGATTGATTTTAGAAAAACATGAAAAGACTTGCCTGCAATAACAAAGAATGAAATGTGCAGAATCAAGAGAATGCTGTGTAGAGTAATAGAAATATTGTCAGGAGTGTAATTGTGAATGACTAAGCTATTCTGAGTAATATGAACACTCAAATCAACTACAAAGGATTTGTGAAGGAAAATGCTATTTGCCTCTAGAGGAAGGATCTATGAAAATATGTATTGTATGGTTGCATACACACACAGAATATTAGCTTTCTCTAGTGTGGGATTGGAAGAGAGAAAGGAAGACATTTCAGAACTCAAAATGTACCAAGAAAAATAAAATAAATATTAAAAAAAGGAAAAAAAGAAACACTAAGTAAGGAGCAGCATGGTACTGGTCTGGTGGTACATTGAATGTTGAATTTAGGAAGAAGAACTGAGTTCCAGTGATGGCTCTCATGCTTAGTACCAGCAAATCAACCTCTTTGAACTTCAGTTTCTTCATTTCTTTCTTTCTTTTTTTTAACCCTTACCTTCCGTCTTGGAGTCAATGCTGTGTATTGGCTCCAAGGCAGAAGAGTGGTAAGGGCTAGGCAATGGGGGTCAAGTGATTTGCCCAGGGTCACACAGCTGGGAAGTGTCGGAGGTCAGATTTGAACCTAGGATCTCCCGTCTCTAGGCGTGACTCTCAATCCACTGAGCCACCCAGCTGCCCCCTCAGTTTCTTCATTTCTAAAATGGAGATGATGGTATCTATCTTACTTATCTCTTACAGGGCTCTAAAGTCAGACTGAACTGAGCTAATATATCTAAAGCATTTTGCAAAATTTAAAGAATTAGTGATCAATTATTACATAAATTCTATTAAAATTTTTATCCTAATGTATTTAAGATTTTAAATTTTAATTAAGATACAAAGAATTAAAAACATTTTGTACTATGCTTAAAATTCTTTTACCTCCAAGACTATAAAACATCACTTTAATTTTATATTTTACTAGTGAGAATTTTTTCCTCTTTTTTCTGTTTTTTTTTTAATCAATAAGTAATCTAGGACTAGCAATCGGTTTGCTAAGCCTGGCATTTGTGAGATACCTAATTCCTTATCATTCCATGGAAGTGACCCTGGATTCTTGAAGGCCATGCTTGAATAATGAGTCCTGCCAAGCTGAAAGGGCTTTGAATATGAACCCAGCCATATGCCAGTCGTTCAAAGACCAGCCATGCTAAATGTATAGAGAGGCTTGTGATAAGTGGGTTGGCCACCAAGTGGTGAACCTTTGGTTGTGGAAGCTCATGAAAACATCTGCTAAGTGAGGAGGAAGGGCTAGTGAAGAAGAAGAAAAAAGGAGAAATGTCTCTGGAGATGAAATTAATTATTGCCAAAAGGCTCTACATGCTGAAATTATGTTTTATTTTTATTTTTGGTCTGTGATTGATATGACAGTACAAAAATATGCTTAATAGCTAATATATAATGTCCATGTACCAGGCGCTGTGTTAAGTGCTTTACAATTTTCATCTCATTTGATTCTCACAACAGCCATGAGAAATAGATGCTCTTATTTTCTCTATTTTACATATGAGGAAACTGAGGCAGAAGTTAAGTGACTTGGCCAGGGTTACATAATAAGTGTCTGAGACTGGATTGGAACTGTGTCTTCTTGACTCTAGGTCCTGTGCTCTATCCATGGAACCATTCCTTACCTTTTTTATAACCAAGTTTGTAATTTTTTAATTTTAGAAAAATTTTCTTTGAATATTTTATACTGAGGATAATCACATTTTAAAAACATTTCCAAAAAGAGGTTTAGACAAGCAGTTTCCTTATCTTCACAATGATATGTTTAATATGGAACAGCATTGGAAAGATTTTGAGATGAGCAACAGCGAATAGCCTTTAAATCTCAGGGAAATGCAAGGTTAATGCAAGATATAGATGTGCTTAAAGGTATATTGATTCTATGTCAAGAGCCTGTATAGTAATGTATTTCAGTGTGTCTTCCTTAAATGTTTTGTAGTTGGGGGCTTTAAAGAGTATTAGTAGTTCATGGGGATGGAAGAAATAAGAGGTTCTGGAGAAAGGCACTCACATGGCATCTTTATCCTTTGTAAGATCCTCAAAGCCATCCAAAAGCTCAGTCTCTAGAGTTAGAGGAATGGAGTTGGCCACCCCCATCCCCATCACTATTGTTCCTACAGTTAGTGTAAACTACTAGAAGGACCTGGGCTTTTAGTAAAGACATATGTGGGATCAGGATTTTCATATTTTTCAGAGCTGAGCATCTGGCTCATTTTAGTCATTTAATAAAATGATTCTTATTGATCCTTTCATTTACATGTTGATAACTTGGGTCCAGCTGTGTCTGCTAATGCATTTTTTTTAAAGTCTGAAAGACCTGTGTGCTTTTGAAGAATGTGAATTCAGTATAGTGATTGGGGCAGCTTGGTGGCTCAGTGGATTGAGAGCTAGGTCTAGAGATGGGAAGTCCTGGGTTCAAATATGTCCTCAGACACTTCCTAGCTGTGGGACCCTGGGCGAGTCATTTAACCCTCATTGTCAAGCCCTTACTGGTCTTCTACTTTAGAACCAATACACAATATTGATTCTAAGATGGAATTTGAGGGTTTTTTCAATAAAGGATATTAGTGATATAATGATATTTTTGAGTCATAGTAAAGAGAATTCTGGGCTTATAATCAACAAGACTCGGGATTCAAATCCTATCTCTCACACTTAGTAGCTGTGTGATCTTGGGCAAGTAATTTAACCTCTGCCTTAAGGAAGTATTTAAGATTTAGCCTCTAAATCATGATTTATTGGTAACACTTTTGCTGGAAAGATGGGAGAGTGTTCTCATTCTGAAGAAATCAGAAATGCTAAGTATTTGGTATCCTGTAATTCCATCAGTATGAGTACTCCTAAGAGTATCTGCTATGCAAAGCCATTCTGGAATTTTCTAAAGGTCTGGGATGGAATGAGAAGGGCTTTCAACTCACCACTTTCATGGTGTTTGTTTCTAGTGAGTGATATATTCATTGTCTACTTCTAGAGTCCTTGATGGGGCCAGTCTCTTTCAACAACTTCTGTGTACTTTATTGTTGACATTCCTAACTCCTTGGGGGATGACGTGTAAGGGAAGTGTGTTCATGCTGGGACAGTTCAATAAGTGGACCTGGTTGTTGTACTGCTTCCCTTACTCAGCAATCAGAAAAGATCATTTAAGCAGAAACACATCACCAGCTCTTCCAAACCCAAGGGAGAGGCATGGATCAAACATCCAACAAGCTTAGAACAGAGCTATGCAAATACTTTTGAACCTTCAATGGTTTCCAATTGATTTCACCAGCAAGAGCCTCGTGTCAATAATTACCCCTCCATACCTTTTCCACTTGTGTGATTCTCATCCAGATTGGTATACAAGCCCTGTATATTTTAGTTTAATTTAGCAAACATTTATCAAGCACCTACCATATGCTAAACACTGGGCTAGGAGCTGGGGATCCAAAGTCAAAAACAAAATAATTCTTACTCTCAAGGAACTTACATTTTTTCTCTGTTATATTTCTCTAATATGTCTACTCAGCCTCTGACTTCGGTCAGCCCCTCATTGCCTCTTGGCTAGACAATCACAAAAGCTTCCTGACTGGTCTCCTTGCTTCCAGGCTTTTCTCTCTCCAATTCATCCTCCATAAGAGCTCTCAAATTGATATTCCTAAAATGCAGAGCTGATCAACTCCTTCTCTCGTGTCCTTCTTCTCTCCCCAACTCTTAATCTTTAATGAGTCCCTAGGATGAAATTCAGAACCCTTATCATTTACAGTCTTTTACTATCTGGCTTCCACACACATTTCCAGTCTTATTTCACATCATTCCTCTCCGCATACTCTCTAATCCAATCAAATTGGTTTACTCACTGGTTCTAGTACCTGCCATTTCCTGCCTTTTTGCCTTTCCTCCAGCTGCCATTCTAGCCTCTGCTTAGTGAGTCATTATCTTTTTGCTGGTGGAGGATCTTGCCTTGACAACTGTGAATGATCAGGTGTCTATGACAATTCATTAATATAAGACAACAATGAAGCTTGCCCTATCGATCGACTCTTTGCTTGAATATTTAGAAGCCATCATAGGGTTATTAATTGCCCTAATTTGAACATTGTTGTGTTTCATGCTATAGGGCAGTCAGAACACACACAACGTTTATTGATTGTGAGCCATTTTATGAGTGGTGCTCTAAAACAATTACAGTAGTAACACCAAAGATTAACGATCACGATAACAGATAAGTTAATAATGAAAAAGTCTGAAATATTGTGAGCATTATCAAAGTGGGAGACAGAGACATGATGTGCCCACATGCTGTTGGAAAGATGGTATTGATAGACAAGGCTGACATAGGACTGCCATAAATTTTCAATTTGCAAAAATCCTGCAATTTCTGCAAAGCACAGCAAAGCAAAACTCAATAAATTGATGTGTGCCTCATGGGCATGGTCAACGTGGGATTTTGTTTTGCTTAACTATTCATATTTGTAACAAGGGCTTTTCTTTTCTTTTTTTTTGTGAGGGAGGAGGTGGCAGAAAGAGAACACAAATGCTTGCTAATTAAAAATGTAAAATTACATTAAAAGTCAAAACATAAAAATACAAGTGTTACTCCTTATTTGTAGCTATTCCTGCTCTCCTCAGTTACTAGCACTCATTTCCCCTTGAAATTACTTTATAGCTTTCATATTTTCCTTTCTTTTATAAAAAACCTATTACTTTCTGTCTTAGAATTGATATTAAGTATTGGTTCTAAGGCAGAAGAGCTGTAAGGGCTAGGCATTTGGGGTTAAGTGACTTGCCCAGGGTCCTATATAGCTAGGAAGCATCTAAGGTCAGATTCAAACCCAGGACCTCCTGTCTCCAAATCTGGCTTCCTACCCAATGAGCCACTTACTTGCCCCAGCTTTCCCCCAGTGAAAAAATGTAGACTTTACTGCTTCATTTTTATCTTTTTATCCCCAGACTTAAGAAAATGCCTTGCACACAGTGGATGCTTAATAAAGGCTTCTTGAATTATTAAATTGACTAAATAAGTGTTGAATTCTTTTGAAATCCATTTCAAAAGGGCCATTTTGCCTGGAAGAGTGATTATCTCTAGTCAGAGAGTATCTGGGTACTTCACAGGGTAATAATTATTCTGTTTAAAGTGGTGTGAATTCTGAGAATGCCAGTATGGTACCTTGGGATAGCAGAATGTGCCTGCCCTCCCAATTTTTTCCAATAATCCTACCCTCACCTTACTAATTTTTCACCCCATCACCAACACTAGGAAGACTTTTCATTCTGTTGCTTCTTCTTTCTCTTACAAGGGTCTGAAACCTGCAGGTCCCCTTTTCCTGCTCTCTGGAAAAAAAAAAAACCATGTCAATGTCTTAGATGTCCATTGACAATGAAGAAGTGATAAAGGAGGTTGTATGATGGGGAGAAGATGATGATTTAGGTAGAGAGTTTCAGTAACATTAAAAAAAAGATAATCAGCTTACCATTTACTAGTTTTTTTAAAAATAATCCTAGTGTAACACTTTCTAGCTGTGTGACCCTGGGTAAGTCTCTTAACTCCCATTGCCTCGCCCTTTCTGCTCTTCTACTTTGGAACCAATACACAGTATTGATTCTACGATTGAAGGTAAGGGTTTTAGAAAGAAAATCCTAAAATAGTTTTATTCCTCCACCAGGGATGTTTGCCCCTATGCTTAGATTTTTTTGATTGGGCCCTGATGTTGAGTCAGTTCTTGTTGTATGACTTTGGAATTAGCTGACCAAAGCTGTTCCTCAAGACCTCAGCAGAGCATATTGGAGTCTAGATATTAGTTTACCTCCCAAATTCGATCACTTAATTTCCTAACTCACTGGCCAACATTTAAGCACTCTCTCTCCCTGAATAAATAAATTTTCATTTAAAAACCTCTCTCTCTCTCTCTCTCTCTCTCTCTCTCTCTCTCTCTCTCTCTCTCTCTCTCTCTCTCTCTCTCTCTGTCACTCTCTCTCTGTCTCTCTTTAAGGGTTTTAAAAAAGAAAGAAAATATGAGAATTGCAGAAGTAATTTAAAGGGGAATTGAATGCTAGTAATTAGGGAGAGAAGAAAGGGCTTCGAATAAGAAGTTACACCTATATTTTTATGTTTTGGTTTTTAATATAATTTAATTTTTTAATTAGCAAGCATTTGACACTAAACTCAAATGGAGTTACAGGTATCCCTTCTATTTTGTGGGAGTTAGGAGCATGGTGCCCCATGATCTAGAAAATCTGCATAAAAGTTTTTGATTCTCCCCTTGTACCAGAAAAGTTCTGAATTCTTTTAATGGCGTAAAATTGTAAAATTTGGGTTAAGTATTTGGTTATAGACTTTTTAGGTCATAGGCTTTCTAAACCTTTTTCTGTGTCATCTGCTGACCTTTGCATGTCATCTTCAGCTTTTTTAAAGATCCCTCCAAGTTCCCATTTAATTTCTTATGTCAATCTGAGATATATCAAAACCATGATGGGAAAACTTGCAATGTAGAAGAAATGTGAACAACTGTGTGTCTTTTGGTGGAGGGAATAGGTGAGTTTTCCTTGAGTCTACCTTATTTCCATGCCAAAAGCAGAAGGAGAGAGTAAGCAGTGCCACTTAGGTCATATAAAAATTATATATACATATATGTATACAGAGATATATTTGAATTCATTGAGAATTCTTATTCCTTCACCCAGTTCCTGAGTTTAAGAATTAAATTGTTTATGTTTGTGTCTCTTCCTGACTAATGCCTTACATTTTCTGATTGAATTAACTCTCTAGTATTTTTTAAGGGACATTTAGCAAAACTCCATTTTAAATTAAAAAAAAATCTATATCTTGAGGCATATGCCCCAGTCTCTCACCGTGGCACTGAAGTGACCCTAGGCTCTGCCTATGTAAACTCTGACAGGTCCTATCACACTGGAATGGTTAAAAATTGGTGATCCACTATGTGTGTGTGTGTGTGTGTGTGTGTTTGGGACAGGACCAATATAGCTAAATTTGAAGAGGCGTATCACTAGCAGGTAATTATTCCATAATAGAAATTCATGAAGGCAATCTAAATCAGAGAGATAAAAAAGAAGACTGAAACTAGATTAAAATGGTGATGGTGGTGGGGGCAGCTAGATGGCTCAGTGGATTGAGTGAACCCTAGAGATGAGAGGTCCTGGGCTCAAGTAAGTGTCTCAGACACTTCCTAGCTGTGGGACCCTGGACAAGTCACCTAACCTTCCTAGTGTTTACCACTCTTCTGCCTTGGAACCAATACACAGTATTGATTCTAAGATGGAAGATAAAGGTTTAAAAATGTAAGTGAGAAATATTTAACAAAATAAGTAAATATATAATATTTACATTAATATAAAACTTTGTGTTACTATCTAGCCTGATACGTCTATGCCACCTATCCAAGCCTATAACTTAGTGGCCGTGTTTCCATTTGAGCTTAATTCTACTGGTTTAAGGCACCAGGAGGGTGGTAGGTGGGGAAAGAGAGAGACATAATCATACAGATTGTGGGTATAGGTAGAGAGAGCACCCATTCACATGCAGGAAGTCACTCATCTTTGTTATAAGTAGGATCATAGGATTAGAAAGGATGTCTTCAGAGGACAGCTAATTGTAACATCATAGAATCAATGATTGAGAGATAGTGACCATAGGGAACAGTGGGTCTAATCTCCTTTTATAGGTGAGACAATCAAGATGAAGAAAGATTGAGACTTGCCCAGACTCCCAGGGCTAATAAGCATGAGTCAGGATTTGAACTGAGGTCTTCCTGACTCTAAATCCTATGCTTTCTCTACCACACTAGGCTATCTATCCAGAGAAGTTGTGAATTGCTTAATTAGCAAAACTGAGATTAGAACCCAGGTCCTCGGACTCCAAGTCCAGGGTTCTTTCCACTGTACTACACAAAGAGAGAAATCAGAATTGTTGCTATCATACATAAAAGTGGTACGACAGTTTTTCTCAGTGGTTGCTCAGAAATAAAAACATATTCAGAAGGTTTTTGCATTTATAGTTCCATTTATAATAATTTAAAATCAGTTTCTTGATAAAGACACAGATGATATGCTTGTAGGATTTGCATGGGCAAAACTGGGAGAGAGAGTTAATGGCAGTCAGAATCTAAAGCCCTGGGCTGAATCTAATCAGGTCACATTCAGTAGAGATCAATATAAAGTCTCATGCCCAGGTACACAATGTCAATTTCAGGTACATTGTGTGATATAAACTGGAGAAGGTGCTAGTGTTCTTGGACAGAGACAATAGGAGAGAGTCGCAAACACTAGTTATTATGTATTTCAGATGCTTTGCTTCTTTTGATGCATTTATGATCTCATTAATATGAGTACAAGTCAAACCCTCTTTACCTCTTCTTTCTGTAGGATTCTTGCTTACCCCTAATTCTTCCTGTCAAATCGTCCATGATCATGGGTGTTCAGTCAAAATTTTGAGAGTTTTCTTTTATAATTGTGGTCTCCATATTTTTTTTGATACTTATCCTTATCAGAAAAAGATTTTCATTGGGTATCCCCAAGTTATGTATTTATTTATGAATTATATATTACTACCCATATATTTCATAAAATATATAATTTTTAAAAAATGAAATAAATTATATTGAAAAGATAAATAATTTTTTTATTAAATGGTACAAAACTTCTTTTTATAGTAGCCCTTGTGGATGAAGTCAGGGTTCAGGAAGGAGAACAGGAGTATAGGGACTTTAGGACGTGGATTGGGAATGATGCCTTACCTGAGGAATACAGCCAATGACTGCAGGTCAAAGCTCATACTGGGCACAGGGAGAGGAAGGAAGGAAGTAATGACTCTAAGCACTCTAAAATCTAGGCTGCTCTCCTCAATCTAATATTGTCTTACATATCTAAGAAGATTGTGTTGTGTAACTGCTAAAAAGTGTACATCCTACTCTGAAGACCAGATTTCTAGAGATTTCAAATACAGCAGTGGACATCAGTTTTTTCTTAACTTGGTTATGTGACTAGTTCACTTCTTTTTCTTTTTTTCTTTTTTTTTCAACCCTTACCTTCTGTCTTAGAATTAATACTAAATATTGGTTCCAAGGGAAAAGAGTGGTAAGGACTAGGCAATGGGAGTTAAATGACTTGTTCAGTGTCACACACAGCTAGGAAGTGTCTGAAGTCAGATTTAAACTTAGGAACTTCAGTCTCCAGGTCTGGCTCTCTGTCTACTGAGCCACCTAGCTGCCCTCAGTTCACTCCTTTCCCCATTATATATCTCTCTGATGGAATCATCTCCTTTTGCCTCTAGACAGCTACATTCGTATGACTGAATGAAAGAAGGAAATACTTATTAAAATGCTTGCTAAATTTCAAACACTGCACCAAGTTCTAGAGATACAAACTACAACAACAAATATCCAGAGAGTCTCTACTCAAGGAACTCACATTTAATAGGGGAAAGTAGCTCATGAAAGAGAATTCACTCCAGTGAAGACGGAAAGGTCTGAAGTCCTAAAGGTGTAGCAGCAGAGTGAATGGCAAGGCCAGGTGAACCTAATGACCAGAGAAGGAATAATTAATATAATTACTTTATAATTATTAGTATCATATCCAAGCAAAATAGATATAGCAATGGAAGGACATACCTCCTTTAAAAGAAACTAATTATATTTAAATATAGGAAGTAGTGCAGCAATAATATAATATAGTTGTCCATTTCATATTTTAAGGTCTTTGCAATCTGGAAAATTTGCATAAAAAATTTTAGCTCTTCATGCCAGAGAAGGCTGAATTTTTTCTTTTTATTTTATGGGGCACTGTAAAATTTGAGTTAAATGCTTGGTCATGGGCTTTATAGTCTCTAAACTTTTTTTCTGTGTCATCTGCTGGCCTTAGCATGTTGTCTGTGACTCTTGGAAAACTCCTAAGAAATTCCCATTTAATTTCTTATGCTAACCTGGGATTTATTGAAACCATGATGGGTAAAGTCACTACATGGAAGGGATTTGTGTATATGATATGATAAAGTCATACTTTGTTTAAAAGAAACTGATTTAATGTAAGTGTACCAAGAAGGTATATATGTAGTTGGAAATCAATAAATTTAAGGACATAAAAACTAGGAACAACATTTGTGAAAAAAATTCAAAGGTGTTAATATGAACTGTCTAACTATAAGAAAGATATGAATGATGAATAATATTTTACTTTATGTTGGTTACAGAACTGAACAACAGATAAGGTCTAGTAGTGATAGGGGATTTCAGCTAGCTGGATATCTGGAAGTCCCACTTTTCTAAACAGAAGGTCTGCTGGATTTTTTTTTCTTTTTAAATTCCCATTTTCTGTCCCAGTAATATCTCTAGGACAGAAGGGGAAGGGTTAGGCAAATGGGGGTAAGTGACCAGCTCAGGGTCACACAGCTTGGAAGTGGTTGAGACCAGATTTGAACCAACTCCAAGTCTGGAGCTCTATCTTCTGTGCCACTTAGTTGCGCCCTGATAGATTCTTGTAATGCATGGATGACAATTGTAAAGGACACAACAAGGAGAATTGTGACTTCGGGTTTAATTCTGAACAACATGGAAAAACACATCAATATTATGGAAATTGTAGGAAGCTTGAGACAAAGTGCTCATACTATTTTGAAGTCTGTAATAGTGAAGCAAGGAAATACTGAACTTAGCAAGACACTGGGAAATGAGTTTCAAAAACCCAGAGAAAAGATGTATGTGTTTCCAGTTTAGCAAGAGGCTAGAAGACAATATATATCAAAGAGGAATGAAAGACAATGATAATTAAATTCCAACTGTACACTGTGGAATAATGTCAAAAGAGAAGTAAATGGATAGATATTTATAAACTAATTTGGTCACATAGGATAAATTCATATTTTTGAAGATCGTGTACATAGACTACAAAGAGGGGCACATAATTAGGAATCAATTTTTAAAAATTTCATGGACTTATGGAATAGTGTCAGAAAAGCTAAATCTCAGAATGACCTAAAGTGAGAAAAGACTAAAGACAATTGAATTTCTTTTTTCTTTTTTTAAAGCTCCATGAAGATGAATGAGGAGGGGTTATGGGGACAATGCTTGGAAAAGATGTAATGTTAACAGAATACAAAAAGAACAACTTCTGAACTCCTATTATATTACCATTTTTGGCACTGAGAATAGTATTCTAACTGGAAAGGGTAGGACAAACATCTCTAAAACAGAAATGAAGCCCTGGTTAGGAGGGAATATAGAGTTCAAGGCCCTAATGAATTGCTTTCCAGGGTACTGAAAGAACATGCAGATGTGACTGTGTCATCAATAATCTTTGAGAAATCACAGAGAATGGGAAAGCAGTCAGAAGATTGGAAATGGGCAAATGCCACAACTTTTCAAAGAGTATAGATGATGATAGAATCCAGAAAGTACAGGCTTGTCAGTTTCACATCAATCTCTGGTAAAATTCTAGAACAGATTTTGTTAAACAGATGGTTTATGAGTACTTAAAAAAGAATTAATCATCCAGAGGCAGCAGGGCTTCCCTTAGAACAACTTGTGCCAAACTAACCTCATTTCCTTTTTGTGAAAGGGTTATAGACTGGCCCAGAGGTTACATACAGTGGCTTTTGATTTCAGTAAGAATAAAATAAGATTTTTGTGGATGGAATGGAGAACAAATTTCTCAAAACATTGATAATAATAATAATAACAACAGCATATAATAATAATCAGCAATAATAATAACAATGCCACACTTATGCACTATTCCTCTATTTTCTGAATACTTTTCTCACAAACATTCAATAAAGTAGTTTTGTAATGCAATTGACTATTTTTTAAACCACTATTTTATAGATCGCTACATTTAAGAAAGTCTAAACAATGCTGTCAAGGTCACATCACTTGTCTTGCCAGAAGTGATTCTTAAAACCAGACCATCTAATTTCAGATCACTTTAATTTTTGCTACTATGCTCTGCCTTAATCATAACTAGAATAACTGTACAAGAGTATTATTCAGATGAATATTAATCTTGAGAATCTCTTGGGGTATGTTGCAAGTTGGCTCTTTCCTGATCAACATTTTTATTAATGATGCCTCCATCATAGGTGGAGACATAGATGAAAGACATGAATTATCAAATTTGTGGATTCCACAAAGTAAGGAGGGCTAGCCAGAATGTTAAAGAATGCAACAAAAATTTTAGCCTTATTTGATATGCTTGAATGTTTGACAGAAGCTATTGATATAGGGAGGTTGAAGTTTTCACTGATTTACATATATACATCCCCAAAGCACTCAAGTTGAGCGATATGTAGAATAAAGACAAGAATCCCGACTTGATTGGAGAACTGTGATCTTGCATCCTTGTGTTTACCTTTTGTCCTGGTTTAAATTTATTTACTACTAAGCTAGCAAGAATCTTGGGATAATAAAGAGTGACCTACCACGAGTTTCTGTGACAGAAAACTTTTGTTCTTTAGTGAAGAAACAAAGATCAGAAAGATAAGACCTCATTTTATCCAGGGGACTTTCTCTGGCTCTTGTTAGCTGGATATTGTAGTCATGATTAAAAAGATGCCATAATGGCCTTACCAAGGAGAGATTTTGACCACACTACACTGGCAATCCAAAGGGGAGATGGATAGGCTGGCCTTGAAGATAGGAACATGTCAGAGAAGAATGAAGATCCCAGACCAGTGGAGCAATAAATGTAGCAGAGAAGCTTTGGCAAGAGAGTATCAGATCTAAGAGAGATGCTGTATCCATCAAAGTAACCCTATCCGTAAAGAAGTAGGTCTGGTGAGAGCAGGACAATAATAATCATAATGATGATGATGATGATAATTATTATTAGAATTTTCTTGTTATCCCTAACTTTTAGCAAAGTGCTTGGAACACAGTAAGAGCTTAATGAATATTTGTAGATAGATGAACTGACTAAAATCACCAGTAGGCAATCAGGGTCATGTAATGTTGAGGTATAAACTGCCCTTACACATATATTGAGTGCCCCAACATTTTGTATTTCTCCTTATACATGATTCCTATGTATGCTTATCCTCTCTTCTGATGATGCTGTAGTTGTGGGAGGATGTGCCCTACATTTATAGAGGAACTCTACTAACATAAATAATTTAATTAGGCTTTTTAACTTTGCTTTAAACTATTTTCTTAGGGTTAGTTGAAGAGAACTAAACACACCGATAGACATTAGCAAGCTTTCATTTTAAGTGCACTGTGTGGTATCTTGAACCTGGAGACAAAATTTTGGCTCTCCTATGTGTGATATTAGGAGAGCTATAGACATAACATTAAAATGACACATGAGATAAATGTAAAGTCTGTTCCTTAGGTTCAAAAAATCAGTTGCACATGTATAGGATTTGAGGGGGCCAGACCTAGTAGCTGTTCATTTGAAAGACAAGGACACAGGTGTGTTACTTTTTTTCTGAGAAAGTATGTATGTACACAGAATACAGAAAGAAATGAATGTTTGTTCCTGTCTTTGAAAATCATATGGCTCTGTAGTATAGAGCCAGAGACAAGAAGTGTCTAGGAATCAAGATTGAGTGAAAGAGTAACTTATGCTGTTGGTGAAGATTAAAAAAAAATCACCAGTTACTCATACCATGACTTTTTGATGCTAAAACTGTTTCTGATTTGTCTTGTAGCTATCACTTGTAGCACTGAGTGGCTGAGTGTTATAATGGAAAAAGCCTGCTGGTTTTGAAGTCAGAGGACCTGGGATTCAATTTGGGTTCTGTTACTCCTTATCAGATAGAAAGGGATTTGGACATGTTGATATGCATTGTTCCTTCCATAGCTTTAATTGAGATGTTATTTGAATCACAGATGGAGTTTTTATTAATATACCTATGATACAATAGAAAGAGGATTGAATTTTGAGTCAGAGGACCTGTATTCATATTCTGATTCTGGCATTAGTTATTTAATGTGTGTTCTCAGACAAATCAAAACCTCCCCTTGTATTCAGTTCTGTATCTGTAAGATGAAAAGATTAGACTGAATGACATCTCTAGGTCCCTTCCAGCTCTAGACCTGTGACCTTACTTTTATTTTGAAATATCTCTTAAAGAACCAAATATGTAACTTTGTGAAAGTTTTTCCATTTTAAGCCTTGTTTCCATGTCAGATTATCCATTATTTGGTCATTTCTGATCATAGGAGAAGATATTAAATTATTTAGAAGATGACTAGTTTCTGTTCCAAGTTCCTAGAAGATGCTGAGTAAAAGGCTGTTGACAGAAAACTTCTCAGGTTTTCCCATCTCTCTTTTCTTTACCTCGAAACTGAATTTGTTTGGTCCGATCTCGTCTTTCTATTCTTTTACTTACAATTCATATAAAGATTCCCTGTCTAGTAAAGTCCACACTTTGTGGTTGGACATACCTGTCTTCCTATGATTTGGTACCATCCAATCTTTCTATTTAAAAAATTATTCCTTATACTTTATGGGCTAGCCAAACTGAATTTTAAGCCCCCCGCTTCCCTCTCTGCTCATTACCTATGTCTGAAATAACTTTTCTTTCATGTGATTTTTGAATTCCTATTTCCCCCTTAAAAACCATCTCATGCGCTACCTCCTCTAAGCAACTTCCCTTGATCTTCCTTCCCCTGCCCTCCTTGGGTCCCACATAATACTTTGAACCCCTTTTCAAGCATTTCTGTATTCTTTTGCATATAGTCTAATGGAGGTCACGAAACACAAATAGCCTTACACTTCATAGCATCAGAAGCTGTATTGTCTCAACTCTATATCTCTCTTTGTGTCTGACACTTCTGTCAGCTCCGAACATAATACATCCTTAATAGTTTTTTCCCCCAGTGGCATTGAAAAAGATGAGAAAGGTCTAGTTTAAAATTACACAGAAATTTACAAAATTCCAACTACTTTATTTAAACACTAAGAAAAGATCTGAGGCTTATGAAGTTAACTTTAGTCTATCTTAAAATTTCATATAAGAGATTGTAACTTTAATATTTGGAGCATTAAATTCTTTGATTACTCATTTTTTAAAAAACACAAAATATTCTCAGGTTGTTTTAGGTTTCTAAAATTACTTTTATTTTATTGCCGTAATTTAGGCTTTTCTATGTAATTTAAAACTTGGCAGAGTTTCGTTATAATAGTGGCTAAATTATATAGGAATCTCAGGCATATAAGAGAAATTTTAAAGCACACTATATGCTATAATAATGATTATATTGGCGGGAGGCTGTTTTTTTGGTAGACAACAGGCATCCTGTTTAGCCTAGTCTCCCAGGTACCCATGGCTTCCTGGCAGAAATCTTATTCTCCAATTTAGTTGATTTGTTATTTAAAAAAGAAAAACCCAATAAAAATCCAACCCAAACACCTCATTTCTGCCCTTAAAAGAAAAGACAGCCTTTTACTTCTGTCTTAGAACTAGTACTGTGTATTGGTTCTAAGGCAGAAGAGCAGGAAGGGCTAGGCAATGGGGGTTAACTGACTTGCCTGGGGTCACACAGCTAAGAAGTGTCTATGGCCAAATTTGAACCCAGGACCTCCTGTCTCTGGGTCTAACTCTCAGACCACTGAGCCACCCAACTGCCCCCTCATTTCTACCCTTATAAGCAGATTTCAACTTTGAAATATTAAACCAAAGTGATCTTTTTAATTAATATATTTTGTTTGTATATATAATTAATTTTTAATATTATTTGTTTTTATATGTAGTGAAAAGAACATTGGGTTTAGAGTTGAACTCTGAATCTCAGTATTTTGCCATTATCTAGGTGCTGTATTTCCACAAGTCACTTAATGTCTTTGAGACTCTTTCTTTCTCTGTAAAAATTATGGGTTTGGTTTAGATGACCTTTAAGTTTCCTCCCACCTAGCAAATAGTTAGAAGAAAGATTTTAGGCTTTCAGGTTTTTTTTCCCTCTCCCTTAGTTGGCCCATTTTCCCCAGCTTTTTTGTGTTTTCTGTGGTTTTAATAATAATAATTATAGCAATAATACCATACATTTGTCTTACTCTTTAAAATTTACAAAGCACTTTAACGTGTACTAGGACTGTGAGTCATATCTTTGAATTCTACTAAAATCTTAGCTTGCAAGCCTGGTTGGAAAAAAAAAAGTCAGTTTGATGGTTTTTTGGCTCTAGGCCTACAGGAGTGTTAATTCACGTAAGTGATTTATAATCCAGTAGTCTGTGCTAATGAGTGAATATAACACGAGCCTTGTTTCCAACTGCCCTTCCTTGATATCCCATTTATTTCCCTCCTTGCCTGGAACCAAATTACGCTTTCCTTTTTTTCATTTTTTCCTCTCAGGTTTAGCGGTTGGATTTTATGCTTAGCGGCAAAGGTTTTGTCTGTTTGTACATTGTTTTCAAATGTAAAGTGTTTAACTTTTTATGTGTAGGGTTTCTGGTCATGGCTCAAAACCACTTGTGAATGTTTATTTTCAGACTGGAATACATTTGCGAGTTCTTTTAGATCTCATTGTAGGAGAAAGCCTCCTTTCTTTCTCTTTTTTCCTTACCTCTTGATATTGAATTACAAAATTGTTTTAATTTATACAACATATGTAAAGATTTTTTTACAGTGCTGTTAATTGAGGAATATATGATTTAATTGTCTTTTTTTTAACATCTTACTCAGAATCATAATTAGAAAGTTGGAAAGGACTTTAGATACTTAGAAAACACTTAGTTAACTCTTTTTCTTTCTATTTGATGTGTGAATTTCTTCTATTAAACTGTTAATTAATTATTAGTAATAATTAATAATAACTTAATCTAAGTGTTCTCTATTATAGCATATAACATGTTTTAAAATTATTTTCTGCCAGATAATCCTATTTAACTTAATATTGTAAGTTTCATCAAGAGTTGTTGATAAATTTCTTAATAAATCCAAGGAAATATAAAGAAAAATGGAAAATGACATATTAAATTTTCATATTTTGTTGACTCAATAATTTGATTTTCATGTCTACTTTACAGAATATTATCTCTCTCTGGATAATAGTAATAATTTGAGATATTTTGCTGTATTTTGGAAAATCATTCCCATCATGATTTTCTATGTTTTAAACAAGTAAAGGCTCTTTGAATACAAAATTCTGCAAAAAATTTTATCCCTAAGTTCATATTTTGCATAAACTTACCCCGGATTATTTTATTTTTTGATTTTGAAGCTTTAAAATTTTTTAAAAAATGCTTGCATTTCTACTATAACTGGAATCTGCATTACCAAAAACATCCTGCTTTACAAAATTATGCATTAAAAACTAAGTGCACAAAAGCATTGTCAGTGACACATTAAAAGGGGAATCTAATAAAAAGGGGCATAGTTTTATATATGTTAAATAGTTATGAAATATATAAATACTATACTAAATCATACATGCATTTCCTGTATGCTCTGCATTCTACTCATGACATCAAGTCTCAGAATACACTGAGAGTCTGTTCAATGAGATTCACATTTATTTGACATAGATCAGCTTGGCCATTCACATTAGACATACAAAGTGGGTGAAAAATATACATTTTTGTTTGTGACATGTAATTGTACAAGTAGTCTGTTGGATTAGTCTATCCATATATACAGCCTGGCTGGGTATACTGCAAGTAGACAGTGAGGTGGGACTGGAATTAAATAGGAACTGAATCAGGGCAGTTACATGGCACAATGGATAGGGCACTGGGCTTGGAATCAGGAAGGCTCATCTTCCTGAGTTCAAATCCAGTCTCAGATATTTCCTAGCTGTGTGACCCTGGGCAAGTCACTTAACCTCAGTTGCCTACCCCTTACTGCTCTTTTGTCTTAGAATTGATACTAAGAAAGAAGGTAAGAGTTTAAAAAAATAAGAAAAGAAAAGAAACTGAGTTGATCCTTAAACGAACATAAAGAAACTTAGGACTTTACTGCAGATTAAAAGAACCAGAGGAAAGACTTCCCTTGGTTTTGATAGGTTATTTATGGGGGGGTTTATGAAAACGTGTGGATAAAAATTTCATGGGATGAAAAAGTAAATGGATGGCTTGCGATTTACACTATGTGGAGGCAGCTAAGTGATGCAGGGATAGAGTGCAGATGTTGAGCCTGGAGTTGGGAAAACCTGGGTTCAAATGCATCTTCAGATATTAGTTTATAATTCTAGGGAAGTCACTTAACTACTGTTTGCCTCAGTTAACTCTGAAATGGAGATAATAATGGCATCTATTTCATGGGGTTATTGTGAAGATGAAATGAGATATATGTGTAAAGCATTAAATATATCATGGATACATAATAGGTACTTACTAAATGATTATTTCCTTCCTTTTTTACATAGATGGAGAAGGAGTTTTATCCATGACATCATGGACCCATATGAAAGAAACTAAAACCTCATATGTTTGTAAATATATAGATCATTTCTTTGCTAACCAACAAGCATTAAATCCTTTATTAGGCTCCAGGATCTAGAGATATAAAGATAAAAATAAGACAGCCCTTACCCTTAAGGAGTTTGTTTTTCCTTTAAAAAAGACTAGAAAACAAGAGATTTGACTTCTAGCTCTAGCTGAGCATCAGACAAGTTATTTAACTGCTCTGTGTTCAAGTTTCCTCAGTAACAAAGGCATCATACTTATCATCTAATAATAATAAAATAAAACTCATGTAAGTAGGGTGGTTGTCAGAGATCTTAATAAAATAATATGTGGAGAGAACTTTGAAAAATAGTGTTCTATAGATGCTAAGTGGTATTATGTATCTCATGTTTTTACTGACAAATTGATACCTTAAGAGTTTGTTGTTTTTCCAAAGTCAAATAAAAAATTAGTTTTTACGAAGTGGGATTAGACTAATGGTCACTAAGCTGTAGAGACAATAGTTGACTCACCCTCACTTGTCTTATCTTGCTTAACTTGGGAAGTTAACATAATCTTTCAAGAGCACGAAATATGCTCATTGTTACTCTTCCTCAAAAAATAAGTCTTGGTTCTAAAAGAAACCCATCAGCAGATCTAGTAGTTATTATTATTTGTGGATTCTATTCCCCTTTGAATTGATTTTCTTCAGAATGTTATTTAGTGGGGGAAACCCATCAAGGTATTTGTTGGCATATACTTCTGCGATTTTAAGGGCATGATATGTGAATCTTGAAAGTGGAAGCAAATCTAATTAAATAAGGATTTAATAAGTACTTACTTTGTGTAAGACATTATTATTGGTGCTGAGATACAGAGACAAAAATGAAGAATGGGGATTTGACATGTAAACAGAAAAGTAAATGTAAGATAATTTGAGAAGGGAGAGAACGCTAACAGTTGAGGTATGTGAGTCAGGCATTGAACATGGAAAAGGATTGGAAATGGACAATGGCCCCAGAATTGAATAGGAGTGAAGCACATTGGTAAATGAAATAGTCAGATGCAAATTTTGTGATTTGCCAAATGGAAGACTTTTATTTAATTTCAACCATTATACCAAAGTCTCTATCTCTCTCTTTATATATATATATATGTATATATATTTATACACACACACTTAGTGTATAGATGAATATTATATAAAATGTAGTGTATATATTACATACTATAATGTTGTTCTTGGGGTCAATCCCATAAAATCACTTTATAATGAGATCCCTTTTTTGGCATGTCAATTAAACCTCCTTGGATAGTACCCAAAGTGCATTAACCTTATCCTGATTTTTCTCTCCAGTGAAGAATGCTATAAAGATGTCTTGGGATATTGATTGGAAATAAAATCCATACTTTACATTATGTGCTTTTCTCTGATGGCCAGTAAAATGTTTTATCCATTAGGGAATTAAAAAGATTATTAATCATCTGCTTTGTGTAAAGGACATTAGGTACAAGTGATACAAATATAAAGTAGAAAATCATCCTTCTTCACAAGTAGATTGCATTCTTTTGTGGGGTGGGTGGATTGGAGTAATATAGCAGCTAGGTGGCAGAGTGGTTAGAATGTTGGACTTGGAGCCAGGAAGGATTGAATTCAAATTCTGCCCCAGATAATTAATCTCTCTCAGTCCCATTTTCTTCATCCTCAAATTTGGGACAAGAATAGCACTTTCCTCAGAGGTATTTTTCTGAGGGTCAAATGAGAAAATATGTATAAAGTACTTTGTAGACGATGACGACGATGACGATGATGATGATGATTACACAGCATGATTGGAAAGTTAGTCTGGCCAGAGACACTTACTAGCTTTGTGACTCTGGGCAAGTCACTTAACCCTGTTTGCCTCAGTTTCTTCATATGTAAAATGAGTAGAAGAATGCTATAGTATTATTGTTGTTGTTATTGTTAGGTAATTTTCACTTGTTTTATAGTTGTTCTTTCCAATTATCTTTTTTTTTAAAACTCTTACCTTCTGTCTTGGAGTTAATACTGTGTATTGGTTCCAAAGCAGAAGAGTGGTAAGGGCTAGGCAATGGGGGTTAAGTGCCTTGCCCAGGGTCACACAGCTGGGAAGTATTTGAGGCCAGATTTGAACCCAGGACCTCCTGTCTCTAGACCTGGCTCTCAATCCACTGAGCTACCCAGCTGCCCCCTTTTCCAGTTATCTTGCTATAATCATATATATTATTTTCCTGACTATTATTTCACTTTTGCATCAGTTCATGTAAGTCCTTTCACTATTCTCCTAATTATCAGGTTTGCCTTTTCTTATCAGTACAGTCAGTGATATTAAGTTGCATTCATGAACCACAGTCATGGGCATCTACCATGTTTCCAGGTCTTTGCTACTATGAAGAGTGCTGCTCTAAATATTTTGGCACATGTGATGCCTTCCAAATTCATAAAAACAACAGCCTACCTATGACACATTCCCAAATGTGGAATCTCTGGGTCAAAGGGCATTTGCACTTTAGTCATTTTATAGCTCTAATAATATAGTCATTTGTCCATGTTTTTCATAACACATCCACTTTGAAGTAGATGCTTGAGGAATGTTTGAATACAGTCATATATATGTATCTTTCATTTTGTTCTTCTAAACACTGATTTTTAATTTTTAAAATTTTTTGGAGTTGAAACATTTTATTTAATTAATTAATTTAGAATATTTTCCCATGGTTATGTGATTCATGTTCTTTTCCTTCCCCTTCCCCCCCCCCCCATAGCTGATATGCAAAACCACTGGTAAACATTGATTTTTTTAGAGGAAAAAAAGAAAAAATATTTGAAGTAGCCTGGCAAACAAATGCTGATGTTCAGCTATGTCTGACTTCATGACCCCATTTGAGGTTTTCTTGGCAAAGATACTAGAGTGGTTTGCCATTTCCTTCTCCTTTTATAGATGAGGAACTGAAGCAAATAGGGTTAGATGACTTGCTCAGGGTCACAAAGCTAGTAAGTGTCTGAGGGTGGATTTGAACTCTAGAAGGTAAGTCTTCCTGGCTTCAAGCCTGACACTAGCCACTGTGCCACCTGGCTGCCCAGCAACCATTTGAGGTCTGTCCATTCCCCCAGTGGTGCTGATCTCAGGCACTTCCTGCCCTTTCCTTATGTAATTCAGTGGCCCTGACTGACTGAGTGGAGTTGACTGTTACCATGGAGAACAATGAGGCCAACAGCAGCAAGAGCTCTCTAGCTAAAAGGACTTCAGAGGAAATGGGAGGGTGGGCTGTCTGCATACACAGCTGGGCATAGACACAGGCACATGCCCCACAGATCAATGGGAAATGACAAATTGAGATAACTGTCAACCTCAGCACCCTGATAGTTTTCCTGATACTGTTGCACCCTGGATCTTGCTTTTTCCAATTCCCCCTCCCAGCTCTCCACTTTTCCCTTTCTTTCTCTCCTCTTCCTCCATTCCATCCTTTCCCATTCCCCTTAGACATTGTCTAATTTGATCTGACATCCTTTTCAGATACTGACTTTTGCTTCTGGTCCTGTTCATCTCCATAGTTCGCTTCTGGCTCCTTCCCATTCAGAGACTTCTTGGCTGCACACACTCTCTTCCCTTCCTCTGTCCTCCTGCCCTCTGTTCCAACACCCAAACTGGAGCTGGCTCTGGATGTCCTTCAGACCTTGCTCAGGCAAAGATCTTGACAGATCCTGATTCCAGCCCCACCCAAGGTGGAGGAAACAATATAGCATCATGACTAGGAAAAAAAAAGAAAAATGACACCCAGGATTATATTTTTGTAGTTACATAGTAGATGAGTATTCTCAGGGCCCTTCCCTGTAACCTAGCATAGAGACCGTTCCCCTGCCCCTCTTCTGAATGTATAATTCTAGCACAGAATGAATGTTGACAGTGGAATGTTAGTTTGAATCCAGCAGTGAAGGGGTTGGCCAATTTCCATTTCCTGTTAATTTTCCTGTTCAATTAAGGCACTTAAGAAAACATTTGAAAAAAGTTTTCATTTTGTGAGCTAATAATGAATGTCATCGGGCAGCTGGCAAATCTGTTGGCTTTCTGTGTGACTTTTGGACAGAAGGTATACAAATAATTGTTACTGCAAAGGTTAATTAAAGTTGCATAATGACTCTGCCTTTGGAATATTTGAAACAAGGAAATTGATTTACACAGCTTCTGGACAATTCTCATTCACATCTCATTTTTCTATTTGCCAAACATCCTCACTAGTTCCTTTTCTTGGCAGTGCAAATGTTTGGATACAAGCTCTATGTTCTTAAGCACTTGGGAACTTCACATATTTTCTTTATTCACATACTGTAGGTTTTGCAGGTTGGATGATGGCAGCTTGACAATCTAAACATCCATTTCATGCCACATTATAATTATTTGAAAAATATTAGCAAGGAAGATAAAGTCATTTTACTCTGAAATTATATTTCTTTTTCTGGGGGGGAGAAAGTGGCAAATTAAAATTTATGGCGGCAGTTGTGCTGAACAAAATTTGTCAGTCAATGAGAGGTGAATGCTCCCAGCATTCTAATACATGTTCTTTAGTTAAGTAATTTTTTTATAAAAATGAGTGCTACAAGCGACGTTGACATAGCTACAAAGCAATTATGTCAATTGTCTGCTTAAAAATCAGTATGTTAAGCAAAAAAAAAATCCACAAAAATAAAAGCCTAACCAGAGAGACCCTGGTAGCCTAATGCACAGAGTGCTGGCCTAGATATCAGGGAGACTTAGGTTGAAGTCTGGCTCAGACACATACAGGTTGTTTAACAATGTAGAAATCACTTAAAATCTCAGTTGCCCTTGGCAACTCTCTAAGTCTCTAAGTTACCAGGGACTTGCTGACCTGAATTGCTAGAGGGAAATTCTTCAGGGTTGGGTGGGTAATGGAGTTTTGAATCTACACAATATCACACACACACATACTTTATCTCTCTCTCTCTTCTCTCTCTCTCTCTCTCTCTCTCTCTCTCTCTCTCTCTCTCTCTCTCTCTCTCTCTCTCTGTCCCTCTCCCTTCTCTCTCTGTCCCTCTCTGTCTGACTCTCTCTCTGTCTCTGTCTCTCTCTGTCTCTCTCTCTGTCTGTCTGTCTGTCTGTCTGTCCATCCATCTGTCCATCATCTCTCCACTTTTCCACCTCTATTTGTATGGGCAGTTGCCTGGGATTCCAAGAGATTAAACGACTTGCACAGGGCCACAAGTCATGTATGTGTGTGTGTTTATGTGCATATATGTGTATATACACCTATACATTTGTATATACATCATTTAGGGTTTATTATTTTATATTTGGGATTGAGACAGTAAGGGATCACAGAAAATGAAAGACCAGCCAGCAAAGGAATGCATGAGAGAGTATTGCAAGGTCAGGTAGGAAAATAAAGCCTAGGTTCTGGGGGAAGTCGGTATAGGTGGAAAAAATGGTCCTTCAGATCAGGGATTGGGGAAGTCAAAGAGTAGTGGGTAAAGATTCTAGGATAAAATATTAACATAGGACCAGGGTCTAGGCACGGAGGATAACAGGGTCTCAGGAGGTTAGAATAGGGAGAAAAGGACAGGCAGGTTGGTGGGAGAGGTTCTAGCAAAAGGATAATGAATAATGCTTAGGGCAGGGGATTTCTGGAAATGGGCTGGTGGTGCAGGTGGTCAGGAGCTCTCAGATATCTGTTTCCATGCAGAAAACCAGAAATGGGCAGGAACTGAAATCATCTAACTCTTATAGGGGCATGGCAAATGGATCAGCTTTGAGGGATGGAATGGAGAGGTATCTAGATAGCTAAGTGGTACAGTGGATAGAGTACTGGACTTGGAATGAGGGACACATAAGTTCAAATCCATTCTAAGACACTCCCTAGCTGAGTCCTTTAACCTCCATTTGCCCTTGTTTCTTTATCTGTAAAGTAAGACTAATATTAATAGTAACTACCACACAGGATTGTTATGAAGATGAAATGATAGAATATGTGTAAGCTAGAAACTGGGGAAAACACTTTGCAGCAAGTATTTCTGATAAAGGTCTCATTTCTAAGAGATGTAGGGAATTGAGTCAAATTCATAAGCATAAAAGCCATTCTCCAATTGATAAATAGTCACAGAATATGAAGAGACAGTTTCCAGAAGAAATCCAAGTTATCAGTAATCATATGAAAAATGCTTTAAATGATTAATTAGAGAAATGCAAATTTTAACAACTCTAAGGTACTGTCTCACACTCAGATTGGCTAATCTTCCTTCCTTCCTTCCTATTCCTTTTTTTCATGAATATGCATATTTATAATGTTCTTTGTTTCTCTTATTTTCTCAATGGCGGAGGGAAGTAGAGATGGAGAGAGAAATTAGATCTAAAAATAAAATTAAATTGAATTTAGAAAAAATTTTCTTCTAGGATTTCTAGGATTCAAGACTCAAGGTAGTCTTGAATGCTGGACTACTTTTTATATGTCTACTTTTCTGCATTTGTTTTGAGGTTTTTAATGCTCTAATACATGATTAATGCACAGATGAGAAATAGTCTCCTTTTCTATTCTCAATCAATATCCACCTGAGGTCTAGCACATTTAAGTTTTATAAAATTCTATTCATTTCCTTAACTTATTCCTTGTATATTTTATGGTTAAATTTATATAGATCTGAGAGGGGGTAATTTGAAATCCTACACTATTATAGTTTTACTATTTTGCTCCTATTAGTCATTTAACTTTTCTTTTAAGAATTTAGGTGCTAGGTACATGTGTGTTTAGAAATGATGTAAATTCATTTCCTATGATCCGTTTACCAAAATGTAGTTTATCCAGCTTACTTTTTGACTTAAGATTTAATGTTAGTGTTAGGTTCTGTACATTTATTGTGTGTTTGGGGCATGTATGACCTGAGCGTCTGTCTTTTATATACTTTTGCTACTGGTGGGGGAGAGGTGGCTGCAAATTTTCAGTGCTCCCAAAATTATGTGATCCAAGGAGAGGTATGTTTACTGACTTCCTCTCTCCAGATGGAATTCTACATATCCCTGACTCAAATTTGGGTCTGTTGGCTTATGCTTGATAGAACATTCCGATAGACTGCTGCTTGACTTAGTCATTATTAGTTTTCAGCTTTGGGGACAGTTCTGTAGATTCAGGGACAGTGAACTGTTGGCTCTCCTTTGGTTTCAGTCTCTTGCCTTGGCTTATTTCATTGCATACTTATGTGTTGGGCTTATGACTAGAACTGACTTGCGCCTCTGTTCTTGGGTTTAAAGCCATACAACCATATATCTAGAACTTGTTCTTTGCTTAGAACACAAATAGATGTGCTGTGTCCAATATTTGTTGGATTACTCTTCTCTACAGCCCAGTACTATTGTATAAATAAAGCTTCCAGGTGTGGGCGTTATCTTTCCTGAGATTTCCTTTTTTCCCCCAGTGCTTTCTTGCCCTGGTGCTCTGCTTCAGCCCTTTCCCCAACCCTGAATGCTGTAATGCTCAGTGCTGCTATTGCCACAAATGTATGTAATTCTGGTCAGTTCTTGTTCCTAATGACTGCAGACCTCTCTGTCTCCATAAGTAGGGGTTGGGAAAATGACTCATTATGACTTTTAAAAGCTTTTCTGATCAGAATTCTGTCTGATGCATTTTCTGGACTTTTGTAGAGGAGGTTTTCTGGACAAGGTAGACAAAATTGCTTCTTCTCATTCCCTCATCTTGACCATGACCCTTGCAATTTGAGGCTTCCTTGTCTTTTTTACTCTATTTAGTATAAATTCCCATTTATATCTGCTTTGTCCCAGGCAAATTGAGATACTCTTCAGCACTTTCCTTTCTGATACATCATGTTTATGACGTTCCTTCTACCTGAAACGTCTTCCCCTTATTCCTTTGTTTTTTATATTCCCACTATTTTTTAAAGTATAATTCAGATATCACCCTTGGCATGAAGCACTCTCTGATAATCTGTCATCCCTCAAGTCTCACACAATACCTCAGTGAATATTAGTTGGTTAAATGAATAGATTATGATCCTCTCAAAACAGATGAGTAAAGAGCATTTTGAGCACTAGCTGTGGAACTTATGAGCCCTGTGAAACTGGGAAAGTGAGTCAACCATTCTGTGCTTCAGTGTTCATAACTGTAAAATGGGGATAATAATAAGCATTAACAATTCTATGTTTCTTTGATGGATCTAATGACATGATGCATTTAGAATTCCTTATAACTACAAAAGTTTAGATAAGTATAATTTATTATTATAATTTTTGGTCCTACGTGTTCTGAATTAATAGTATACATATGTAGTTCAGATGTAGTGTACATGATATTTGTGTAATAAAAAAATTAGTCTTTTCCACGTTTCAGAAATGAAAAGCTCTTTCAATCTTTAACTTCTGGATTTCTAGATCTCATAATTAAATGAATTTTTTGCTAGAATACATTAGCCATTGGATATTTTATTGTGAAATTCAAGCTTAATAAGAGAAAATATTTTTGATGAATCATCTTAAATCATTGTTGGTATCCCTACTGTATTAATTTATAGCCTGCACTGTGCTTTAAGTTAATGAAATTACATTTCTTTAAATTAGTCTATAATTAGAAACTCTTCTGGTCTCTTCCCCAACCCCATCATTGTTCTGAATTAGTCGCTTTTACTGTTTTCCTTAAAGGATTCTTTTTGGGAACTCTCCCCATCTGTTTTCTCAGGATTGTTTATTTTGTGTCTGTGAGTTCTGCAGTATAGCAAACTCAGAGTGGAAAATTCATGCAAACCTTTAACTTGTCTTTATAGCTTTAGAGTAAGGATCCTTAACCCGGAGTAGTTAGACCTCCAATAGGGTCATGGATAGATTTTAGTGGGGCTGTGAACTGGGAATGGGAAAAACACATCTTTTATTTTGACTAACTTCTACTGAAATTTAGCATTTCCTTTAAAACTAAGCATTCAATAGATTGCCAAAGAGAGCCCATCATACCCAAAAGGTTGCGAATTCTTGCTTCAAGGAGCTGCCTGGGGCCATTAAGAGGTTCAGTACCCTAATAATCACCACCCAGTTAATATATATCATAAGGACCTATCCAGGTGTTCCTGACTCTTACAGCTCATACTCTGTCTACTCTGACAATCTTTTCTCTGGGTTAAAAAGCCACAATGTGGTATCTCTAGTGTGTATGACTAGTACACAAAGGGGGAAGCCAATATTTCTACTCTTTTAATGCTTTTTATATAAAAATAAAGATATGGGTGCTATGTACATGATCTGTGTTTGCAACACATTCCATTTATGACATAGATCTCAGTAACAGGTCACTAGAAGACCTATTCCTTCCTAAAAACTCCTTGTAACAAAACATCTATTTACTGTCTGTAATTACTGACACTGTAGCTAACGGATGCAATGTTTTGGGGGAAGTTAAAGATTTCTTTTGTTTCTTATATGATGGTGAGACCAAAAACCTAGCAACCCCTTTGCCTGTGAACTTGACCATCCTTCCAGGGTTTCTGCTTGCTTTTGAGTGGGAGAGGCGAGGCTGAAATGTTATTTAGAGCAAACATGAATCTTTTATATACTTGTTCATAATTTCCTGAAGGATCCTGTGCTAATCACAATTCTAAATCCTAGCAAATAATAAGATTTGGGCAATTTGTAGCCTCTAAGAGGAATGGCCTTTTTTGAAACAATCACTGAAACAGAACAAAATTTGTTTAATGCTTATGTAATAGAAATATTATCATTGGAATTCAGCACAGTCTTTGGAACCTGGTATTTCCTAACGCTGGTCTTTAGCCTTTTAGAACCAATTCTTATCTTTTTACCTTATGTGACTGCTCTCATCCCTCAAGCAGTACATTTCATTCTACAGGCTTTTGAGAGTATATCATACTAAGTCAACAAATCTATTTCAAATGTGTTTGTTACTAA
Organism: Monodelphis domestica; assembly: GCF_027887165.1. Lineage (NCBI taxonomy): Eukaryota > Metazoa > Chordata > Mammalia > Didelphimorphia > Didelphidae > Monodelphis > Monodelphis domestica. The sequence goes on from NC_077231.1 coordinate 264,665,439, forward strand.
GCAACTGTTACTAAGAGCTTCTGTAATTAAGATGAAAATTCCAAGGTAACAGGGCCCAAACACAGCACCATCTTTGGGTAATATAAGAAAAATATAGTGAACTGAAAAGAAAACAAGGGAGATCTTTTTTCCTGGGGGATGTCACATCTGGGAATTCAGAATATGCTGGCCTGCCCACAAGCCTATTGAAGGCAGAGATTTTGTTCCACATGTTCCACAAACCTGTTTGCAATTTTTCTGTATTATTAAAAAATGTTCATTCATTCTATAAACATGTAGGGTATGTATTTGGTGCAGTCAACACAGATTTAATGTAGAATGGGAATCCCAATGAGAACTGTAGTATTTGCCCTTAGCAGATGCTGAATGTAGATGTGTGGTGCTGAGGATAATAGATTTTTGAATGTGCTCCCCAGTATCCAACTGATGATCTGGATGTAGAATTGAAAGACTTGAGTTTCAACCCTAGTTCTTTTTCTTAAAAAACAAGCAAATGGAAAAAAACCCTTACCTTCCACCTTAGAATCAATACTGTGTGTTCCAAGGCAGAAGAGTGGCCAGGGCTAGACAATTGGGATTAAGTTTCTTGCCCAGGGTCACAGAGCTTGGAAGTATCTGAGGTCAGATTTAAACCTAAGACCTCCTGACTCTAGGCTTGGCTCTCTATCCATTGAGCCATCTTGCTGCTCACTTCTTGTTTGGGCCCCCTTCATTATTTTTGCCTTTGCATCCTTGATGCCTCATAGAGTGCTTGGTGCATAAGAAGCATTTACTGGTCTTGAGCAAATTGCTTCCCTTCTCTGGGTCTTGAAAAAATATTCTTATTTCTGAAATGAAAATGTTGGGCTAGTTATTTCTGGGGTTTCTTCTAAATCTTAATATCCTAGAGTGAATATCTTTTGTAATTATGAAGGTTTTTCCTAGATTACTCAATGTAGGCATGTTACTGCCTTTATAAAACAAGGAGTATATACTTGTTATTTTTAGTTGGGTGAAATAACATTCCCTGTCCTCCTATTTCAACTTCATTTTCCTTGACTTCTCAAGTAATTTAAAATAAATTATTTTAAAAATTGTGCCTTTTCTTTAAAAAATATGTTAGAGCATCAATAAACTTTTTTAAAGAAAAAAAAAACAGATAGGGACAAGTACGTGGCTTAGTGATCCTGAACAAGTCACTTAACCCTCATTGCCTAGCCCTTATTGCTCTCCTGCCTTGAAACTGGAACATAGTATTGATTTTAAGACAGAAGGTAAGAGTTTAAAGAAAAAGATAAAAAGAAAAAAAAATACAGCCACATAAAACCATTTCTTTTTCTTGTCTTTTTGTTCTTTATTTTAATAGGCTTTACTTCCATTTTTATATTAATCCTTTATATTAATGCCTTTAATTTTTATATTAATCATTTCTGGATATAATTTTCCCTGGCCCTAGTGCTAAATCTTATTATAACAAAGAAAAGAATTTAGCAAAACCAATTGATGCATTAGTCATGCCTCGTAGTGTCTGTAGCATTTGATACTCAGTCTTCCAAATGTCTTTTCAGTGAAGAAGGCTTTTTTTTTTAAACCCCTACCTTCCATCTTGGAGTCAATACCATGTATTGGCTCCAAGGCAGAAGAGTGGTAAGGGTAGGCAATGGGGGTCAAGTGACTTATCCAGGATCACACAGCTGGGAAGTATCTGAGGCCAGATTTGAACCTAGGACCTCCCATCTCTAGGCCTGGCTCTCAATCCACTGAGCTACCCAGCTGCCCCCTAGAAGGCTTTTTTATTGTTTATTTTCTGGTACCCAGAGAATCATGATTACTCAGAGTTCACCTCTGATACAGCTCCAGTTCTCATTACTTCTTGAGGTGGGAGGCTGTGGAGACCCAACCAGCAGTCACAGGAGTAAATCTAACCATGAGCTTTTCCTTTTCTACACCTGTCATTTTCATGGAAGTGAATGAAAACAAAGAAAGTGCAGAGAATACTCCAACTGCTATTTAGGACCACTACAGATAGGGGAAAATAATAACAGAGAGAGAAAACTGAATTTAGGGATGGAAGATCTGGATTTGAATTCTGACTCTGAAATGGTAACTTTTGGAATCATGAATGTCATTTAATTTCTCTGGACCCCAGTTCCAATCTATAGAATGAACCATTCCAAAGACATGTCCCCCCAATTTCCAAAATAGTGCCTAAAATGCTTTTTTAGTGAGCTATTACTTGTTAACTTCCCATAGAAACGTGGGGAGAATTTAACAAAGAATTATTGTGCACATGAGCATCATGAAGCTCCTTCTTTCTCAGTTGAATGACTTGGGAGTATATGAGGAAGGTCAGAGATTCAACCAAAAACTACTGTTAGAGGATTAAGACTAGGAGAACAGGGCGAGATAGAGTAGATGTGGGAATCCTAGCCATTCATGTGCTTTTCTCCTATCTTAATAGTCTATGAATCAGATTTTAAGTTCAGTTATTGTTGAGGAAGGACCTCAAGAGCAGTTGAAATTGGGTACCATTTGGCAAAGCCCTAGTCTTCCCAGTCTCATAATAGCACTGTTGGTAGGAATGGCTGGGTTGATAATTATTTTTTTTTAAACTGAGCCATCAAACCCTACTGAACCTGACTGGATGGTGTGGTTGTCCCTATTCTGAGAAAGTGGCTTAATAGACTGTTTAAACTTGCAAAGAGTCATTTAGAAAGGATCAGGGCCAGATGTTTTCTAGCTCCACTGAGGATTTAATTTGAGTCAATGGGTTTAGCTCAAATGGAAGAATTTCAATATAAAAAAGAACCTTTTTAGAGTAGGAATTGTTAAACATATGAGCAAATAGCTTATCGAGGGACTCCCTAAACTAGTGTGGTTGGCTATGTGGATTCATTAACCATCTTAAGCTTTTACAGTTGTGGTTCCTTATCTCTTAGGTGGGCCTTAGTTTTATTTTTTAGAATTCAGTTTTCAAGGCAAGGTTGTATGGAATTGATTCAACGTCTAAGTCAATTGAAATCCCCCAAATAGCTGAGGAATCAATCCTATAAGGACTTGAAATACACATATTATATAATGAAAGAGTAATATTTTCTCTCTAAGTAGCCACTCTTAAACAGGGGCTGTAGAGCGCTTCATGAATAAAACCAAATCTCATTTTTATGATATATAATTATAGGTATTTCATCAGATATTTGTTTGTCTCATAATTCCTAGCATGTCTGTTGGAAGGAAACAGGGATCACCTAGCATACATCACTGGGATACTCATTCTCACAATCTTCATCAAATGTCCACTGGTTTTATATTGGTATTCATTTAGAAGACTATTTGGTCTTCATCTAATGGAATTCATTACACAGCCATGAAAGTTACATGGTGTATATATCTGTCTTGGGTGGAACACTGGGATATGATTTCTCTTAGGTATTCCACCTCTAGGTTTAATGTTACTCTACTTCAGCCATTGATTGCAGAGTTGGAATTGTGTCAAGCCTCACCTATTTTCAGGTATGCTAAGGGCTTCTCTTTGGCCTTTCTTTGGACCTCAAACATAGTTTAATTGGTGATCTCATTTTTATAAAAATAGTACCTAATTTCATCTTGTATCAAAAATATGACTTCACTGTTACAAAGAAGCAGTCCAAGAGTTGATAAGTTTGCTCCAGTGGCAAGAGAAAACCTAGACAAATTGAGATGGCTATTTTCTAATAGTATTTTAAAAAGTAAATGTTGTCTGCTGCCATTTTGAGGAAGATTACTGAGATGAAGATCATGACTAAGTGGACTCCTTGTAGATCTTTTCTTCCTTTATTCACTATCCTAGAAACAGCAGAGTTTGGAAAAAATGAATAGTTTATCAGGGAGGCAAAATGAGTTGGCTTCTGTTTCTATCTTCAGGTCAGTGTTCCATGTCATGACCTGTCAAACACATCAAAGAGTCCAAATGTGTTACAAAAGAGTGAGCTTTGGTAGTGCTGTGGCTGTCAACAGTGCTTGTATTGGTTTTGTGCTGTGCTTTGCTTTTTTCCCTGGGAAGAAATGATTTTTTTTCTTTTTCTTTCTCTCTCTTCTCCTCTCCTCCCCTCCCCTCTGTTCTCTTTTCTTTCCCTTCATTCCTTCCGTTGTTCCTTCCTTCATTCCTTCCTTCATTCCCTCCTTCGTTCCTTCCCCCTTTTCCTTCCTTTGTTCATTTGTTCGTTCATTCTTTCCTTCTGCCTTCCTTCCTTTTTTCCTTTCGTCCACCCTTCCTAACTTCCTTCTCTCTGTCTCTCTCTGTCTCTCTGTCTCTGTCTGTCTGTCTGTCTGTCTGTCTCTGTGTGTCTCTCTCTCTCATCTATTTATCTTGTCAGAAAATCCTCATGGCTTATAAAGTCCAAATAACTGAGTCAGAATGGTGGATGGTAGATGCTCTAATTGTTCTTGATAGTCTGTTGTTTTTCATTAATGTTCTTGTGAAGGATACAGTAATTGGCCTTCAAGCCATCAGCTACTTATCTTGTGCTGCTAATGCCAACATATTCCCAGTGCATTTTGCTTACAGTCCATGTTCATTTACTCCTTTAACAAACATTGAGTACCTACTCTGGGCAAATCTCTGAGCTAATCTCTGCGCTAGGCGCTGTGAGACTACAAAGATGAACATCACATGGGCCTTATTCTCATGGAATTTGTAAAATGATGGAAATGGAGCATCTACACAAACAATCCTGCTACAGCTATATCCTATCCTATAGGGATAGGAGGTAGGAAAAAGGTGTGCATTTTAGAGATTAATGGAGGTAGAAGGAAAGGGGATAAATATTTATTAAGTACCCCCTATGTGCCAGGCATTAGGCTTAGCACTTTTGCAAATACCACTTTGTGTGGTTCTCATAACAGTCCTATGAGGTAGAGCTATTTCTGCCCCCATTTATAATTGAGGACATTTTGGCAGACAGAGATGAAAGGACTTGCTTTGGGTTGCACAGTCAGTAAGTGTTTGACTGCAAATCTTCTGACTCTAGGTTCAGTGCTCCACTTCACGGTCTTCTAGAAGGAGCATTGCAGTATCTTCTTTGCAATTCATGATCTTAAGAGTATTGCTTGAGAGATTAAAGTGATTTGTCCAGGGTCACCCAGCCAATATGCGTCAGAGATGGGACTTGAATCCAGGTCTTCATGGCTCCAAGGAGCTGCTTTACACAAGTTTGTCATGCTTCTTCTCACAACTAACAACATACAAATAACTCTAACCAGGGCAGTTAGCTGGCTCAGTGGAGAGAGAATCAGGCCTAGAGACAGAAGATCCTGGGTTCAAATCTGGCCTCAGACACTCTCTAGCTGTGTGACCTTGGATAAGACCCTTAACCCCAGTTGCCTAGCTCTTGTCACTCTTTTGCCTCAGAACTGATACACAGTACTAATTCTAAAATGGAGGAGTAAGGGTTTAAAAAACAACTCCCCTAAATCCCAAATATTTAACAGAAGGTAAGAGGGCAGTTAAAGATTCTTATTGCTATTGGAGTTTACTAGGGAGAAAAAGGATTGGAATTAAATTAAATTGAGCAGACATTTTAAAAAGAACATAGGCAAGACACTGTGCTAGGTGATGTAGTTATAGAGAAACTCTGTTTCTAAGGAGTTTACCATCTAATAAGGAAGAAAAAATGTGTAAAAATAACCAGGATGTAAGGTGAAATGTGATAAATGCAAAGGCAAGTTCAGTCAATGAAGAAATTCAATGAAGGGGAGATTATTTTTGTTGGCAAGGGATGGCACGATTCTGGAAAAAATTCATGGAGGAGATGACTCTTCAATTAGGTCCTGAGGGAAAGGACTTCAACAGGTTGAAATATGGCTAAAAGGGGATAGTGTGAGTAAATACAGACAGGATAAGAACAGGGAATGAAAAGAAGTTTGCTTTAGGAGAATGTTGATGTTAGTTGTATGTGATAAAACAGAAGATAAATGTTAGAGCCAGATGTGGAAGACCCTAAATGACAAGACTAGTTGATTAATAATAACTAACATTTGTGTACTATGTGCCAAGTCCTGTGTTAAGTACTTTATAATTATTATCTTATTTGATATTCACAATAGTCTTGGTGCTTTTAATAGTTCCATTTTATAGATGAGGAAACTAAGGCAAATAGAGACTAAATGATTTGTCACACAACTAGTAAAGTATCTGAGACTGAATTTGAACTCATGACATTCTGACTTTATTCTTTGTTTAATAGGCAAAGAGAAGTCTAAAGGTTTGTGAATTGAGGAATGACATTTTGAAAGCAGTACAATAGGAAGATTACTTAAGAGACAATTTGGAGGATGGAAGGAATATACTAGGATTAGAAAGAACAAGTAAAAAGACTCCTAAAATAATTTAGCATGGAAGCATTGAGGACTTTGACTGACTAATTCACAGGTGGTACAGAGTGAGGGATCATAGCAAAACAGAAGAGTTAGTTTTGACCCTGAGCTTATGATCTTGGAAGGGTGGTAGTTCAATCATCAGAACTTAGGGGAAGTGGCAGTTAGTTGGTTTGTTTGTCTATCTATCTATCCATATATCTATCCATTCATTCATTTGTCTATCTCTCTCTCTCCATTTATCTATCTTTCTATCTAGCCATCCATTTATCTCCCATCTATGAATTATTCATCTATGTATCTATTCATTTACCTACCTTTTTATCTATGTATCTAGCCATACATCTGTCTATCTTTCTAGCCATCCATTTATCTTTCTATATATCTTTCCATCCATCTGTCTATCTGTGCATTTATCTATCTTTCTAGCTATGTAACCATCCATCTGTCTATTTATCTATTTCCATTTATCTGTGTATTTCTCAATCTATCAATGAATGGGCACTCTGTTCAGTTTTGGATGTTTCATGTCTGAGGTGCCCACACACACAATGTCCCAGGGGAGATATCTAGCAGAGAGTTGAACATCTAGGACCAAAGCTTTAGGGAAAGTTGGGGAGATGATTTTTGGCTGGGGAAGATATTTTTTCTTTTTTACTATACTTTATTAACTTTAACTTTACAGAAGAAATCTTAATGGTTTTCTAATGAGGTCATTGAGTCAAATAATCAAGTATTTCTTAAGGACCTGCTATATGTTAAGCATATTTAAAAGACAGAAAAAGGTTATGATAGATGAACAAGTTGTTATGTATTGTAATGGAATACTGTTGTGCCATAAGAAATGACGAACAGAATGAGTTCAGAAAACCCAGAAAGACATCAAAACTGATGCAAAGTGAAATGAGCAGAAACAGGAGGACAATGTATATGGTAGAAGAAATATTATATGATGATCAACTGTGAAGGACTATACTATTACCAGCAAAGCAAGTTCTCAAAATATCCACAAGGGACACATTATGAAAAATGCTATCCATAGAGAAAGAAGGAACTGTTGGAGTTTGATTGCAGATCAAAGCATGCCATCTTTCACTTTATTTCCTTCTTGATTTTTTTGTGTGATATGTATCTTCTATCATGACATGAGGAATATGGAAATATGTATTATATGAAAGCACTGGTATAACCTACATCAGACTATTTACTGTCTTGGGGAGAAGGAGGAAGGGTTGGATAGAGAAGATCTGAATCCTAAAATGTCAGAAAACAATTGTCAAAAATTGTTTCGACATGTAACCAAAAAATAAATAAATTAAAAAAGAATTATATTTTTTCTATTTCCTTTATCAACTTTGGGTCAGAGCATTTTTTAATCTGAAGAGGTCTTAGAGAATACCGTGTCCTAAGAAGTACAGATGAGGGCCTGAGAAGCAGAGATTTGTCCAGTGTAACAGAATTAGTGGCAAAGCTGGCATTAGAATCAATCAACATAGTAAGCACCTATTACCGTGTGTGCCAAGTACTGGACTTGGTGTTGATAATACAGAAAAAAATGAAACAGTTCCTGTCCTCATGGTGTTGACATTCTTTCAGGATGGACAATATGTACATGAGGATTTGTGTATATTATATTTGTATATATACATGTTAATCTCTCCCAAATGAACATAAACTCCTTATGGGCAGGGATTTATATAATCTCTGATCTCTCTCTGTCTCTGCTTTGATCTTTCTTTTCTTCTCTGCCTTTCTCTGTCTCTTTGTCTCTCAGAGTCTAACTTTTTTCTGTTTCTCATTCTCTTTGGTCCACACTGCAGTTCTTCTAGCTTTTTTTCTCTCTCATAAATGACTTTAAATCATTGATGCAAGAAAGCATCTTATTCTAACATTTTTCACTAATTTGAAGTTTCTGGTTAGAGGCTGACATATGGCTTTGAGTTTTTCTGTTTGCATGGTGCAGTGGGTAAATTACTGTGAGAAGAAGACAACACTTGGATTTCAGTCCTTGCAATGATTTTTGGCCTTCAGGTATTTGGCTAATTACCAATTAGTTAATATGGGCATTTCAGATAAAAAAGTTCAGGTTCAGTACAGGCTGACATTTTAAACCAGAGGGAAAATGTATGGTTAGAAAGGACATATAGAACAGCTTCTAAAAGGACTTCCCTTGTAAAACATGTTTAATACACTTTTAGATAGAGTTGTTTTTGGAGGGAGGTCACCTAGCAGGAAGAGGCAACAGCTGCTTCTCATCCAGTAAAGTACTCAGTGGATAGGGCCATGGAGTGGGAATGGGGGGTGGGGAGTAGAGAATACAACAAAGAATGATGTTAAAGTTCTTTGAATTCATCTGGAAAGCCCACAATGGCTGAAGAGCTATCCAGAGGGCCAGCACTAGTGGTTTAGATAGACCTGGTATTTGTAACCAATTTGGTCAAAGTTACAGTGAGACTCCAGCAGCTGGACCAGAGTTTCTTAAGTTAGTTTCTGGGGCCAAAGGGGAAACCCAGAAAGGAAGTATAATGCTAATTTTAAGGAATATGAGAAATTGAGAGTTTTCAATCTCTAAGAATAAGGAAGCCACAGGTTCCTTTTTATAGCAGCTTGAAGGGCATTGTTATATATACAAATATGTATAATAAAAAAGAGGCCTGATTCTTGCTTTGGTCTGTGCCCTGTGGAGCACATGTTGACTTCAAAGAGAGCTCTGTAGGGTGCAGACAGAAGAGAGAATGCTTTTATTTCAAACTTTGGCTTAAATCCACCACCCAACCATTTTTCATGGCCAAGAGACAACAAAGTTCATTCTTTAAAATTCTTCTGCTTTTCACATTGGCTTACCTATTTTTTTCCTTTCCTGACTAGCATCTTCCTCTTCTGGTGGACCAATCTATAATGTGGCCCCAATGCTGTTTTAGTAGGAAAAATGGAAAAGCCAATGATTGGATGGTTTCTCTCCTTAGGAACCTGTTTCTTTCATTCTTTCCCCATTCTCCTATAGTAAATCCCCAGAATTCAAAACAGTTGTTTATAGGGCTGTTTAAAACATAAAGCATTCTCTTGAAAGGAATTTCATGATGTAAAAATGAACTCATGGTGATTTCATTTCAATATAATGAAGGCCCCTTAGTGATGTGAGATTATAGTTTCATCATAATGTGCTGTCATGGGGTCATAATGATTTTTGTACAAGCTCACAGAGACCCTATGATTCCATTAATCATAGAAATTAGAGAGGTAAAGACAACTTTCAAGGATTCAGGCTATCCTTTACTAATGGGAGATTGTTCTTTACTTTATACTTTTCTAGTGAGTTTCCTGTGTAGCTTTAAATGCACATTGTTGTTAGCCTTCCCTCCTGGTTTACATACTGCCACTTCTGTAGGTCGCCGTTTATGGAAGATTTAGATGAACTGCTGCTGTTATTATTATTTTCTATCTAGTTTTCACTCTGTTCTGTAATTTCCCTTTCGTATCCTGTTTTTCTTTGTCTTTCTAGTGTATGTGATCCAGTTAGCTCATTAAATTACACTTTAAAAAGCAGCCTATCTCAATCCCTGACCCCAAACAAATTTTTACTGGTCAGTAACTTTACTGATCAATAACCCTTATGGTCTCTTAAATCTATGAACTTAAAACTTAACTTAAAAGCCCACACACTATCTTGTCATCAATGTTCAGTGGGGACCCCATTAGGGATTTTAATAGCAACAATACTAGAGTGATTGCTATTTCCTTCTCCAGCTTATTTTACATATGACAAACGGTTAAGTGACTTGTCCATGGTGCCCCAGATAGTAAGATTTGAACTTAGGAAGGTGAGCCTTCTGGACCTCAGAGCCAGCATTCTATCCATTGTACCATCCAGCTGCTCAGCACCTTATCTTGTTATCCTCCATACTGTGTCCTGTGATTCCCAGTCTTTGTCCCAGCCCATAGCTATATCTACATACAGGGTCACTGAGGCTCTGTCATGGGATGTCAAGATGTGGTTAGAGTCATAGAGTTCTGCTTGAGGATAAACCCTGAATTCATGCCTTGGGTGAGGTAGAAGTGATCCCAACCCCTTATTCTCCAGCCTAGGGTGACCTTCACCTCTACCCAAGATTTTGTGGTCACCATAATCCTTTCCTGGCTTGCCTTTTACCTCCCTCTGGGTAATTGCCCCTCACTGGAGACATTATTGGCAAGGTCAGCAGCTATAGTGATCCCCAATGGCCTCCAAGTGTCCAAAGGGCTCTCTTTCTCCTGGATCCTTCCCTTATTTCCCTTCATCAATTGGAATCACTCAAGTACAACTCTGTTGTTGCCCCCTTTTATGCTGCAGCTTTGGAGGACAGGGCAGTCCAAGGCAGAGAATTCATTTATTTCACTGATTGGTCCCCAATAGTATAGTTTTGGCTCAGAAGCACTACATTGAAGAGTGGAGCAAATAAAACCAAGGATGATTTAATGACCATAAGGACCAGTCTGGCTTTACATGTGGAAAGACTGGCTTGGTATGAAGCTATCACCACTGCTAGAAAAAACACTTCAGATCCTAAATCTTATCGACAGGAAATAGGTAGTGTCTTTGAAAGTGAAAGTCGACAAAATGTTAACACTGATTTCCCAATATTCCCAACTATGCAATATGGAAACCATTGCTTGCAATTCATAGATCTCCTCAGTCATACCAAAACACAGAAATAGTGATGTGTGGTTTTTTTTTAACCTTACTTTCTGCCTTAGAATTGATATTAATGATGGTGGTAAGGACCAGGCAATGGGGGTTAAGTGACTTAACCAGGGTCATATAGTTAGGAAATATCTGAGGCTACATTTGAATCCAGACCTTCTTGATGGTAGTCTGGCACTCTATCCAGTGTGCTACCTAGCCACCCTGATAGTGATGGGTTTAAATGGGATTGTTTTTGAGTTATGATGGATAATAATAGCACCAGCTGAATTGATAGACTAAGTCAAATCCAGAAACATTTGTGAATTGCTTATTATGTTTCAGGCATTGTGCTAAATGCTGGGAATATAAATACAAGCAAAAAGAGACTGTTCCTTTCTTTAAGACATTCACTTTGCATGGAGAAGACATTATTTAAAAGGGAACGGAAAAGTGGTAAGGGATTAGGGAGGAGAAAGTACCCATGCTGGGCACTGTGGCAATGTTGGAAGATAACGATGGAGCCAGGAGAGGAGTGAAAGATGGGTGGTCTGGCCACTTCCTCCATTTGGAGGTTCTGGAAGGAATGTACCACTGGTAGGAAAGGGCTATAAGACTGAAGAGAGGCCACAACAGTGGAGGGATCTTCCAGTATAAAAGGCAGCTTAAGCATGATGGCAAAGTCTAGAGGATCAAGAATGGATCTGGGAAAGTAGTAAACACCCAAGAAGGTAGCTTCTTATTTTGTTCTCGTTAGTGAAGCTTTTCTCAAGGGGAGGTGGGTAGAAGGGATTAAATTCTTTTTCTTGACAACAGAATGAATTGATCAATGAACATTTATTAAAGTGACTGCCCTATACCAGGTACTGTGCTAGTCACTGGGAATACAAAAAAAAATCATGAAATAGTCCCTGTCCTAAAGAAGCTTCTATTCTTTTGAAGAAAATAACGTGCATGTATAAGTAGATTGGCTAACTAGGTGGCTAACCATGAGCCCTAGAGAACTGGGCTTGGAGTCAGGAAAGATAACTCTTTAGGCATTCAAATTCAGCCTCAGAAACTTCCTAGCTATGTGACCCATGGCAAGTCACTTAACCATAGTGGCCTCAGTTTCCTCATTTGTAAAATGAGCAGGAGAAGAAAAGGGCAAACCACTTCAGTGTTTTGTCAAAAAAACTCCAAAATGGGGTCATAGAGTTGGACATGTCCGAAATGACTGAATAACAACAACATATAAGCATGTGCTTATAAATATTAGGAAATTTTGTGAGAGAATTAATTTTGGTTTTAGAAATGGACTTACTAAAAAGCAGAAATAGTTAAGGTGCCACAGGAAGGACTTTATATGAGAATATATCACTAAAACTTAATTTTAAAGTGGCTCTTTTATGCTTGTGATTCTGCCTTGCCCTGTGGAGGAGGAAAAGAAATAGGCAATGATTATTTGCAAGAATTTATTTCTTAGAGAGAAAATATTAACTGCTGAGTAGAGTCTTGTGAGCAGGAATGTGTTCTGGATTGGGAAGCAGGATAGAATAGATAGCAAAATAGCATAGATTTGGAAATGAATATGTATTTGTGAGAACTAAGAGTAATTAATAATGTTTATGTAGAACTTCAAGCTTTAAAGAGTTTTTCTTCAACACTCCTGTGAAAATTTACTATATTTCAAAAAAGTCTCTCGTAAAATCTCCATCTCTCCTCTAGGATGGGAAGCCAAATTTATGTAGCATGTGTATTAGGGAAGGGAGAAGGAAGTATGTTTGAATTTTACCTTTATGATCATACTTGATCAAATTTACCTTTATGATCATAAAGATATGTGTTGGAATTTAACTCATCACAAGTTATAGTTCTCATCAGCAGGTTACTCTATTGTCCTTCCTTACCCAAAATATGAAAAACTATTTGTTATTGTGGTCATTGTCACTGATGAAATATTCTTGGCATAGTCAAAGTTTCCCTTGCTTCTTGTATGGAGGTAAGCCCAAAAGTTGGGTAACTATCTCCCAGAAGGCTTGGCTTTTTTTCCTCAGATTATGAGAAGGAAGGATAGGAGTGACATTTTATTAGAGGGCCTTTTAAAATCTCTATAACATCAATAAGTGTTATAATTAAAATTAAACCCAAACTAAATGAATATTGCTTTATGGTTTGGTAGTAGCTGAGCTACTTGTTTGTTAAGGTGATGAGGAAAGTTGCTACTTTTGCATGTTGTGGCTTCCCATTGCCCATTTTCTGCACATATAACTTTGTTTCTCATTACTTCCTAGAATGAAACCTCTGTGATAGCTGATTATGCTCCTGTCTATTTCTCCCAAATAAGCCAGGCTCATTCTCATTTTTGAATCTATGTATTCATGTTGACTTCTTATGGAATGGCATTCCTCATTCTCTTCATGATGCTTATTCCAGTTCATTCTTAGAAAGCAACATCAGATGTGGATTTTTCAATTTAATATAATTAGGGGAAATTAAAGAAAGTGTTTTGTTTAGTTAAATGGATATATAGACTATAGACTTTGAATGAGAAATTGAGTTGAATATATACATATATATCCAAGAGATTTGAGAAGAGATATTTAAGAGAGGCCATAGTTGAAGCTTTGAAAAATGAATGAGTTTACTAAGAGAAAGCAGATATAAGGAAAAAAGAGTAGAGGGATGAGGTAGAGCTTTAGGAAATACTGCCAGTGGATGGGAAGAAAAAGAGGAGACGAAGAAGAGGTAGTGAGAAAAGGAGGATAGTGCCATATCATGGAAGTTAATGGAAAAAATTCTTTGAGAAGGGGTGATTAATAGCGGTACATGCTGCAGGGAAATTTAGGAAGGAAAAGATGAAGACCATTGGATTTTTCAAGAATGATATGTGTGATTGAGAAAGCACTTATTCAAGCCTTTAATATATGACAAACATTGTGCCATGTTCTAGGAACACAAATATAAAAGTGAAGACTGTTCTTGCTTTCAAAGATCTTACAGTCTAATATGGAGAGACAACACATGCATAGAGGAGAGATGGCCAAGGCATGTTATTTTAATTTGGAAATATAAATAGTTATAAGGAAATAAATTAGTACACTATCTGCAGTAGCAATGCCAGTATTGATTTAGTTGTGACGCTAGAACTAAAAAGCAAAGACTATTAAAAAGACTAGAAATTGAATGGGGGGTAAAATGAAGTAAAAATCAAGCATTCTATTTTTTAGTGCCATCTCTAGTGTGGTTTTTAGGATCTTTTGGTTATGCTGTTGAGAGCTATCCAGCAATGGGATAGTCTGCATTTCTAAGCAGACCTATGATCACTATTTGTCTACAGGGCTGCAAAAAGGCTTTTTGCATTGGGTGAGAAGTTGAATCTCTTAAGTTCCCTTATTACGATTTTATAATTTTGAAGAGGATCATTTGTTAAGTCATTTTTAGTTCTATTTCTAGACAATAGTCTTAGAACATCCATGACTTGGCTTGCTGTTCCATAGGGAATGTATAGACAGGTGTTTAATTAATGATATCCATGAATGAGGTCCTCTAGATGCTTATTGGATAAACTGATTCAAATGAATATGACAATATTTATTCTATTCATCACAATTTTTGGTGGGATTAAATAGCATGGCTTTCTATCTCTTTTTCTAAGAACTGTAATCAAACTGATACTGCAATTGTCTATGGAAAGCAGTCAACTGAATATCCTAATGCTCTTCTCACTAACTGTAACTTTCCAGATCAAACAAAGCACTATTCTCTGGCTACCATTACCAAACAGGCAGCTTGGGTGTACTTAGGGAAATGGATGCAATGATTAGAGTACTGGTCTTGGAGTCAGGAAGAACCTAAGTTCAAAGTCAGTCACAGTCATTTACTAACTGTGTGATTCTGGGCAAGTCACTGAACCTCTTTTGCCTCAGTTTCCATATCTGTTAAATGAGGATAATAATAGCATCTACCTCCCAGGGTTATTGAGAGGATCAAATGAGCTGTTAACTGTAAAGGGCTTAGCACAGTTCCTGGCACATAATAAACATTTGCTTAAGTGTTTATTTTTATTATTATTAATTTTTAAAATTATAATATTTCTCTTACTAGAATGCAAACTCTTTGAGGATGTAGACTGTCTCACTTTTATATTTGTTTGCTTAGTGCTTAATGAAGTTCTTGTAACATAACAAGAAAGCCCTTAAGAAATATTTTTCCTGTGCCTATCCATTCATTATAAACACCAGTCTTATTAATGTCATTGCATAAAAATCTCCTCAAAGAATCAGCTCTTGATACTAGGAGTCAGGAGCACAACTGAAATAGAGGTACGATTGGGAGTGATGAGAAAATCTCTTTCCTTGAACTGAAACACATGTGGACATGGTAGAAGGGTGAGGGGCTCTGATGTGTAATTCCAGGATTCTTGATCAATGCTAGAAAAACTCCAGGTTCTCCAGACCTTTTCACAGCCCAGAATTTCTGAAATGAACTCTTGTACTTTTCCCGTGTGCTTGAATTTTCTTAGTCTGATATTTTATCAGGTCCTCCCTCCTCTTAAGGGAGGAAGTTAGAGGTTGCTGTATGGAGCATGAAAAATGTCATTTGTTAGATCCTTTGCCAATATTCCATCCTTCTCTTGGAACAGAGAACATGTTATAGATGCACAATGTACACAATGGGAAAACTCCTTTGAAGAAGTAGCCACAGCCATAGAGAAAATTCCTCCATAACAATAAATGCACATCTGCATCCAGCACCAGTATCATATTTCACTCCTGCCTTTATCCAACACGTTCAAAGTGCTTTCTCTAGAAGTGCTTTCTTCCTCAGCTTCTCTTTCCTATATGGATCATGTCAGATTGAGTCACTATAGCTAGCTAGCACATTTATGTCTTAAGAAATAATTATTAGAAGTAAGGTGCTAGAGCTGTGGCTCAGAAAAGAATTAGGTTGCTTTTTATTACAGAATATTAAAAGTAAATGTCCAGGTTCTTTTTAGATCCACTGTAGTTCACTGGTAAATGAACTAAATTCAGGGTAAAGAATTTCCCATGATACCTAATTGCTGTGTAACCATGATCAAATTACTTATCCTATTTGAGACTGTTTCCTCATCTGTAAAATGAAGATAATAATAGTTTTAATACTTCAAAAGCCTGTAGTAAGATAAACAAACCTTAAAACACCACAAGGAATCCCCAATATGTTAGAACAGTTCTAAGCTTTTAAGCTGCACTGAAATTTTTGATACATCCTAAAAGTATGATCATACTAGATAAAGGCTTCATGTCACATTTAATGACACTACTGAAACACAAAAACCCCCCAACAACATTAGAACCATGAGCATTATAATGAGCAATCTCAGTCCCAAAGAATTTGATAAGGATATGTTTTTAAAAAAATTTTTTACTAGAAAGGTAAAGACTATGGATGTAGAATATGCTATATACTGTTAGATAGTTGTTGTGCCAATTGATTATGATTAAATATATACTTTTTGTTACAAGGAAAGATTTAGTGCTGTTGGGACAGGATTAGGAAAAATGATCAGAGTCTTACAAAAACAAAAAAGCCTTAATAAACTTACTAAAAAACCCAACATCAAATCACTATTCAGTGATTTCTTATTGATGTGGAAAAGGTGCTGGCTTTCAAGAGAGAGTTCTTGGGTTCAAATCACTTCTCTGATGCTTACTGCTGATGTGATGTTGGGCAAGTCATGTAATCTCACTCAACCCTATTTTTCTCATCTGTAGAATGAAGGGGTTGGACTAGACAATCTTTCTAGTACCTTCTAATTCAAATCCATGATTCTATGGTATATATTGTTACTGGTAATATAATTGTGAATTATTGTGAGAGCATAGAAATAATGTATTATTGGGTCTTTTAGTAATAACTTAAACATAATATTGTGGGACAGGTAGTGCCAGGGCTGGAAACAGAAGGACCTGGGTTCTTATCTGGCCTCCTATAGATACTTCCTAATTGGATGACCGGGCAAGTCACTTACCCCTGATTGCCTATCTTTTGCCACTTTTCTGTCTTAGAATTGTAAAGGTTTTTTTTTTTTTAACAGTATGTAGGGATTTCAGATTTGCAAAATGCTTTTCATAAAATGTCATTTGATCCTTGAAATGCCCCTGTGAAATACTAAGTTCTAGAGGTGTTGTTATCCTCATTTTAAAAAAAGGGAAAAAGGGGCTAAGGGGTATCAAGTGATTTGTCCTTCTTCAAATGGGCAAGTGACAGCTGCTATCAAAAAAAGAATTTGAACCCATCACTTTCTTATTCTGAGACTAGTTCTCTAATTGATTATTCAACTCCTTTCTGCTCTTTGATTTCCTCAGTATTTTTAGAAATGGATTTCAATGTTGGATGTTATACAAGATATCTTGAAAATCTTATTGCAGCTTTAAACTCTTAAAGTTTATTAGTATTCAAAGCATAGCAATGTTATGAAGCCACACTATGAAGACAAATTGATGCTCTTATTACTACCTATAACATGTATAAGTAATTAAGAAATCCATCAAGAAGCTGCCTTTTTGGGGATAAATATAGTTCCTGCCTTATGGTGTATGCATGATGGTGTATGAATATAGATAACAAATGAGTTTATTTGGCAGTAGGAAAGAAACTTAACTTTCCTTTTGTGTTTGCAAAATTAACTAGTTTTATGAACAGAAAATTATGATTTCTCCCTTAGAGGCTGGAAAAGGAGATGGACTTATCCTTTCATTGGTGTAGGGAACTCCTACACGAGGAACTTCCTCTTTTCTGCAACTGAGGTTAGGTGATTTGTTCAGGGTCACATGGTCAGCATGTGCCAGAGACAAGTCTGCAACCCATCTTCCTTGCCTTGACAATTGAATCTCCAAGAGTTCTTCAAGCTCTAAATCCCAGAGTCCTGGGAATGGTATTGTGTAATGGAAAGAGCACTGAATATATAATCCTGGAGACTAGACACTGATCATCTTTTTGCATTTGCGTCTCTATTGCCTAGTATGTATCTGACACCCAGAAGGTACTTAATAAATGCATTTTGAATTTAATTGAATAACAAGTCTTACAAGAAAAAATCAGCTCAGAGATCAAGGACCTGGTTTCTGGCAAGAATCTTACTCTTTTCCATGAATGAAGATAGTTTCCCTGAACTCTTAACATGTTTACCCCAATTTCAGAGAACTTTAAGGAGACTGTCTTTCTGTTCTCTCTTATGCCCAAGTTAGACTCTTCTAGTTGTGTATTTCATCCAAAGAATCACAAGAAAGGAAACTCTCATAAGAAGCACTTTCTTTGTATTTATCCTGGTAAGCTACCAAGAACTCTTTTGCAGGGAATCTATTGCACTAGTATAACACTTTGCGATTTGGAAATTTGTTTTATTCATTCCTCATCACAACTTTATCAGATGTCCCATTTTTATTTTATTTTTTTCAGACATGGGAAACTGAGTCACTGAAGAACAAATAGATGTACCTCTGTACTCATACAGAGCACTAGTGGCAGAGTCAATATTGGATTCAGTATTAGATACATAAGTGTGTTTTCTGTTTCTTAGCATGTTGATTGTATTCCTTCTGGAGAAAATTGTAAAAACTCGAGGAGAGAGGGCATGCAGAGAAATAAAACACCTCCACTCCCAACACAGACTTGAGATTGTTTGAGCAGAGGTATGTGCCCCGGGGTTCCCTGAAAATCGAACTACCACGTCCTCTGAAGAATGGATTGAGTGCCTTTCTCTTTTACATAGGGTGCAAAAATGTTGCTTAGCAACATTGATTCTGCTTGCTGTAACAACTGCTGCTACCCACTGAAACTGACAGGAAAGCTATCTTCGTTTTCCTCCTTTTTCACCCATAAAGGAGGGGCCAGAAAGAAGGCAAAGTTAATGAAGAAAGAACATAGTGGAAGTAGTATGAAACAGGACTGGTTGATGAGGGAAGATAATTGAAGAAAGAATTATATTGTTACAAATTACATAGATGCTTATTGATTGAGAAGGATTAATTTTAGTCAAGGCTAGTGAATAAAAAATTGAGAGTAAATTGGACATATATATGTAAATAAAAGTAGGAAATGTTATTGGTCTGATGGTTCTCTTGACCACTTAGAACTGAAGTTTCTATCTGGGTTTCCAGAGCATCCAGGTGACAGACCTGAAAGTGACAAGTTGATTTTTTCTCATTCCCTTTTTCTTGTTATTCATGGGTTTCCTGATTTCTGAGGTGAACTGGGCAGGGTTTTTAAGGTGTCTTATTTGGGGCAAGATTTTTCTCTCATATCTTATAATGGCAGTAGAAGGATGTGATTTCACAGACACTTAAGGATACAGTAAAAAAAAGCCAGTCTTCCACTGGTTCCCCATTTCTTGTGGAGGTATGCCTGATTCATCCTATATGACAAGAAGCATACAGGAAAGAGAGGTTCCTACCAAGAACAACCCTTGGTCTTCTCTTCTGTTTACAACCTTGTTTTCTTGCTTCCATGTAAAATATCACCAGAGCTACTACATTTAGGGAAATATCTACCTTCTGATTTTATGGAAACAACCAGGACTGTCCCAGCAGAGCCACACCGGGGCACAATCATGTTATAGAAGAGGAAGTGAGTAATTAGAGAAAGCTTATGCAATCCTTCTACCACCCATGTTCTATTTCTGAGATTCTTCTGGCATTTATTAGATGCTTTAATAAATGCTAGTTGATTGATTGACTCATGCCAGATTTTTGTGTTGGATGGAGATGGTCTTTGACTGTCAAAGGCTCAGTCAGGAGAGTAACAGCTTTGGTAGGTCAGTGAGTCAGTAAACATCTATTATACACTTTCTTTTTGTGTTTGACTTAGAGCTAAATGCTTGGGGATGCAATGAAAGGCAAAAACCAGTTCCTGCCCTCATGGAGTTCATGCCATGCAAATAACTATGTACAATCAAGATTATATAGATACATACCACATAATATACACATATAAGTATATTTATTGTGCAATGTATATGAAACATACCACTTGGGTTTATATCTACATTATAAATTGAAGGTAATTTTCAAGGGAAGTTACTGATAGTGAGGGGAAAAGTCTTGAAGGAAACCAGGAGGCGTGTTTCAGGAGGGAAAGCATTCTAGCCTTATCTAGACAACAAATCCAAAGGCATAGGGATAAAAGATAGTGTCCTGTGATAAACAGCAAGTAGACAAATATAGCTGAATTGTAGAATATATTGAGGAGGGCAAAGTTGACTTGAATTCTAGGAAGAGGCCAGGCTGTGAGGAGCTTTATATTTGATCCTGGAATCAATAGGGAGCCATTAGATTCATTGTGCATGGTCAGACCCGTTCTATAGGACCATCATGTTGGCAACTGAGTGGAGGAGAGATTGAAATGGAAAGACACTTGAGTCTAGGAGACTAGGGAGAAGGCTATTGCAATAGTCCACATGGGAAGTAATGAGGTTCTGCATCCACGTAATGGGTGTGTGAGAGGGAGAGAATGGGATTTATACCTGAGATGTTATAAGAGTAGAAAAGACAAGATCTGACAACCAACCGACATGTGAAAAATCAAGTATGACACAGGTTGTGAGCCTGGATGACTGTGAGGATAGTGCTACCCACGAGAGTAATAGAAAAATTGGAAAGAGGGAAGGATTTGGGGAGAAAGGATAATGAGTTCTATTCTGGATATGTTGAATTTGAGACACCCAGGACATAAAGGAGGGGAAGTAGAGGCAAAAAGTATAGGCTACCTTCTCAAAGAGTTGACCAAAGAGGGGAGCAGAGATAGAAGCCTTTCTAGCTATCACCTTCAGTCTCTTAATACTTGATTACTAAGTACTTACTGAAGATTGCTATTCCACTGGGTTTTTCCACACTAAAGTCCTGTTTAGTCACATATTGACCAAAGTTGGCATCATCACTAAGCTATTAACCTAAGTTTAAGAATGAGGAATTAGGATGTTCTACTGGCATAACAATCTTCAGCAAGTACCAGAATTCCAATACTCAAATGCATCTGTAAGTTCATCAATTTGGGAGCTGCTTTCAATGATGTAGATTGCATTCCATCTATGCCTACCTCTCGCTGCAAGTCTTGTTCATCTTTTCTCACAATTTCCTGACAGAAGGTCCACCCAATGGGCTAGGCTTTTCTCACTTTTTCTTGACATCATGATGCTATCAGGGTACACTCTAATGAGCCACCTGTCATTTATCATTCTCACCATATGACCAACCTATTTTTTCTTTCCATCATACATTTCTTGATGTCACCTTTTTTTCTTTTGATTGGTTACATTCTTTAGCCTGTTCATACCACCATACACCTTTTCATTGTCTTTTGTGCAATACTAATTTTGAATTCTTCAGAGACCATTGTTGTATTCCATGTACATTTAGCAACACCAGCAGAGTAATGGAAGAAATTACTACCAGGGAGATAGTAATTTTGAACATTCAAGCTAAACCATATAATCTTTAATTGGACCTTTAGGCAGCAATGTACCTAACAATAGATGAACATAGTTTTCAACATTGATTTCTGAATTCTATGAATGATATGAGTTGCTGTATAGGTATTTTAATGGTAGAGATGACATAATTTCTTAGTTCTATAGCTAGATCTTAATTAGTAGGAATAACAACTCCTCCCCCCCCAAGTTCAAGTAATATGACCAATTGAGGGAATTTTTTGTTTGCAGTAATCAGGACCTAACGGTACATATTTTGTCCTGTTAACCTCATGCATGGAGATTTTCTCTTTGTGTTCCTTTTAATCAATCAATGGAAGTAGTGGGTATTGACTCCTCAGATGAGAAGCTTCAGATGTTGGAGATTAAATTTCTTGGACCAGACAGACACATCACTTCAGCTTTTTAGAGTAGATTTTTGATGTGCATTGTAGGTCATTTTTTTTCAGAGTTAAGGAAAAATCAGAGGATGAAATAAATAAGAATGGGGAGAGAACTGAGAAGGGTGGGGGAGAAAACATATGTTTTCTAATGATATTTTAAAATAGATGCAGAGTTGATGAGACAGAGACAGAGGAAAACTGTTCCAGATGGCAGAAGTAGCAGGAATGGCAAAATTGTGTGAAAGGACAGAGACTAGGCTGGCACTAGACAGGTGGAGGAAGTGAGTGGGGAGGAGAGAGAGGAATGACTTGTAAAGTGGGCTGAAGGAAGGATCCATGAAATAAAAAAGCTAGTGGTATTTTGAGGTTATACAGAAAGGGGATTATACTAGATTTCTGGTGTTACACCTTTCATTTGAGTATTCTACAGAGTAGTTTGATGCTACTTGTAATTGATATATAAGAGGATATGTCTATAAATTAGCTAAACTTGCCCAATTTGATTTCTATAGTTGTGAGCAGTTCACAACTGCCACTTCAGTAGCCCCAATACTGCCCAGGAAAGGAGAGGTTCCTCCACAGGACAATAATAGAGGGAACAGAGTGTGAAGGAGGGAGGAAAGATTTGGATAGTTTTTTGCTGATAAATTTTGCTTGGGGTCTTAGAATTTTGATTTTGTTTTTCTTTATTAGTATTCCTTTCATTTAAAAAAAACTCCTGATTGGATGTTGAACAATAGTGATACTTTCCTATAAACAACCTTGTAAGTTATTCTTTAAGCTCATTTTCTGGCAACTAAATGATAAAAAAGATTCAGTCATGCTTTCTTTTTACAGGGGAGAATGCGTTTCTCCTTGCATATTTTGGCATGATGATTCAATCCATTTAATATTTTTAAAGCACATAATGGATTGCTTGACACTCACCTAGACTTTATATCCTTCCCCTTAAGATTCAAGATCCTTGTGTGTGTGTGTGTGTGTGTGTACCCCACATCCATGTCATTGCAGTACAGCCACCCACCTCTTTGCCTCTGTAGAACATTCCCATTGTGTTTTTTAAAATCTTCCTTTTCTAAAAAGATTCTTCTAATTTTTAGGTAATTGTTGGTATCAACATTTTACTTCTGGGATTATAGAAAATATAAAGGATACTAAAATAGAAAATTATCAGTCTATATTCTATGTGAAGTTAGAGCTTAAACATGTTAATTGGATCTTTAGTTTATTAAATAAGAAAAGAAACTGTACCCCAAAGGTGCTTGCTGTTCTATTGCTAGATTCTTTCTCATGTATCAGTAACTCTTACATCAATAAAGAAGTCTAGTATCTTCATTTATTGTCTAACTATGCAACATGTTACAGAGAAATGCCAATAATGTCATTTGTTCAGGCTGCAGTGGTTGTTTTTATGCCAATTGCATCCCAATGTCATCGGGAATCGGCCTCGGCTTATCTTTTCTGTTGACATTTCTCAGGCTTCTTCATTTTGTCTTGCTGTTGCTTCCCATACAGACAGGTTTGTAAATTCATGGTAGACACTGATAACTAGAATGATAAAGGTAAAAAACCATTTTAACAAGTCTGACAGTACATCAAAATTTGATGTTGTAGCCAAGCATTGTTAGACTGGAAGTCTATTACTACAGTGTACAGAGGAGATATGATGATTATTTAGTTTTAATTGGCATGCACTGCACATCAAATATTTGCTTTATTTGCCAACAGTAACCACTCCTACTGCAGGGTTTTGCAAATAATAAAAATAGCTTACCTTCATAAAATGCTTTACAGTTTGCAAAACACTTTCCTCTTGAACACTCGTTGATGAAGGTAGCACAGTCCCCCCCCCCCCCCACTTTTCATGTGAGAAAACAGATGTTTTTGTGGTTCAACTTACCTCACTCTGCACCACTTTGTATTTCCCAGGATTTTTGGAAATGGTCTTTTTCAATTATATCTTGTGGCACAATAATATTACATTTTATTTATATACAATTATTTGGCCATTCCCCAGTTGATGCTTATTAGTCCTTCATCTTTCTTTTCTTCCTCTTCAAGATCATCTCTCTCTCTCTCTCTCTCTCTCTCTCTCTCTCTCTCTCTCTCTCTCTCTCTCTCCTCTTCTTCCTCTCTCCTTCCCTTCCCTTCCCTTCCCTTCCCTTCCCTTCCCTTCCCTTCCCTTCCCTTCCCTTCCCTTCCCTTCCCTTCCCTTCCCTTCCCTTCCCTTCCCTTCCCTTCCCTTCCCTTCCCTTCCCTTCCCTTCCCTTCCCTTCCCTTCCCTTCCCCCTTCCCCCTTCCCCCTTCCCCCTTCCCCCTTCCCCCTTCCCCCTTCCCCCTTCCCCCTTCCCCCTTCCCCCTTCCCCCTTCCCCCTTCCCCCTTCCCCCTTCTCCTTTCCCCCTTCCCCTTTCCCCTTTCCCCCTTCCCCCTTCCCCCTTCCCATCGTTCATTTACTTTCTAGGTTTTCCTTGACTTATGCTTACATAGAAAGTCCTTTATTTCATTAAAGATAGATTTTCTACCTACAGGATTACTCTCAGATTTTCAAAGTTATTCTCCATTTAAGTTTTTTATAGGTCTCTTGGATTATTCTGTTCTAAGCCATATTCTCTCTTATAGTAGAAACTTTAAAGTCTTGTGTGATCGTGACTGTGGTTCCTTGGTATAAGAACTGTTTTTTCCTTATGCTTGCAGTATTTTTAATTTGATGTGGTAGTTTGTGATTTTGACTGTGATAGTCCCTGGTATGAAATATCAAAAATTTTCCATTTTGTTTAGATTTTTTCTTATTCCTCTTTAATCCTATCATATTTCACATTCTTAATTTCCTTACAGTAGTGTTTATTTGTACATTTAAGCCCAATAGTATATGATAGAAAATATAGTTGAGGGACACTTTGACAAGTGATTTAGAACAAAACATAAAAAATATAAACCCTTAAGGTACTATTTTACGTCTCATTCAAGGATAACAAAATGGTATAGTGGTCTGGAGTCAGGTACTCTTCTTTTTGAGTTCAAATCTGGCCTCAGACACTTAGTAGCTTTACTAGCTGTGTGACTCTGAGCAAGTCATTTAATACTGTTTGCCTCAGTTTCTTCACCTGTAAGATGACCAGGGAGAAGGAAATGGCAAATCATCCCAATATCTTTGCCAAGAAAATCCTAAATGGGCTCATAAGACGTCAAAACAACCAACTGAACAACACTTGAACAAACATAAACTTTAACTGTTTTCTATCCCTGTTTAAGATAACCTGTAGTCATCTTTTTTATCTCTCTGAGCTTTGACTCAACTTAATTTTCCAGTTTTGAGATAGAAAGTTCTAAGACACATTCATAGCTTGAATATATCTAACTAGCTTGAAACTAGTTAGAACTTCTTGAAAGTGTTTTCCCAATTTCTTTGCATATATGCATATATACATATATCCACATATACGTGCATATAGATTTCTCTCTCTCTCTCTCTCTCTCTCTCTCTCTCTCTCTCTCTCTATATATATATATATATATATATATATATATATATATATATATGTATGTATATATATCTTTTGGCAGGGTGGTGAAACCTATGGAGTTGTCCTCAGAATAATGGCTTATTGCCTGCATGACCAGTTGAAGGAAATGGTACATTTCTGTTAAAGATTAGGAAAAATGAATATCCATCTTTACTTTAGGTTCATGGTTTATCTGAATCCTATTGACCCTTGGAGAACCATGGACCCCATTTAAGAACTTTTGACCAAGAGAGACATGTAAGGCTTTGTTAGTAAATGAGGGAGACAGCCTTGAAAACAAACAATCCCCAGAACCAACTTCCTGCATTCTTGATCTGTTAGGCAGATCACTGATAGATCTCCTTCTCACTTTTGGCCTCACCTAGAAGAAAGGAAGAGAGAAAACAAAAGATGATTTTTTCTCCCTAGCACAAAAATATCTCCCTCCCCCCAAATTGAGGAATGACTATCCCCAAAGAGCTGAAGATTTTAAAATGTAAAGTTGATGTGTTTAGTTTTTATTTTCATATTTAAAGAAAAATTATTGAGGACTTCCCAGGGAGGATAATGAGTGTCTTAAGTAGGCTAATGTGTATTGTGATTTTCTACATTTCCACACTAAAGGAAAAAAGCATTTAGGAAGCAATTCCACTATATATGACCCTATGCTAGACGAGGGTGATACAAAGACAAAACACAAACAGTCTTGGTCCTCAAGGTGCTTCCATTCTTTTGGGAAGATATAACATGACAAATGTAACCACTAAACAGATCAGTAAATACAAAATATGCACACAGTAGGAGAGTGAAGACAGAATTTTCATTTGAGTCAATTGGACTGTTGCTGTCAGAGGACAGACTTGTGGATAGCTAAGCAGATTTATAGAAATCTATACCCTAAAAACCAAAGAAAGGAATCCAGAGACCCAGGGTATAGAGAGGTCAGTGCTTAGAAGAAAATTTTAAATTCTTTAAGTCTGTGTCAAACAGAATAGTCTAAACTTTATTATTATATTTCACCTCTATATTATTTTGCAGTCAGAAGTTCCATCATATCATTTTCCTGAAGAGATTTAGGGAGAGAATCGATGCTGCTTTCAAGTATCTTAAAGACTATTTTGTGGAAGAAGGATGAGGCTTGATTTTCTTGTCCAGAGGGCAGAACTTATAATATCATTGACTAGATGTAGCAGAGGGTCAGATTTGACTCAGTAAAACATTCTTTCTAGAGCTGCTTAAAAGTAGAATTAAAGCTTGATTCTGGAGGTCTTGACCACTTGTCAGGAATGTTGTAGAGAAGATTTCTGTTGAGATATGAGTGGGGCTAGATGGCTGTTTGACTTCCCCCTACCTTTTCAATCTTACTTCACATTATTCCACATTTTCTGCTCTAATCAGACTAGTCAACTAGCTATTCCTATGGGTGTGCCTTGCCTTACCAATGGCTATCTCTTGGTTCTAGAATACCCCACCTCTTCTTCTCCTTCACCTCTAAGAATCCCTCTGATGTTGTTGAGTCATTTCAGTCCCATCCATCTCTTTGGAGCCCATTTAGGGTTTCCTTGGTAAAGATAGTGGAATGGTATAATTTCCTTCTTCAACTCATAGATGAGGAAGCTGAGGCTAATGGGGTTAAATGCCTTGCTCAAGGTCATATAGTAAGTGTCTAAGGTAAGATTTGAACTTAGGAAGATAAGCCTTCCTAATTCCAGGCTTGGCACTGTACCTACTATGCTACCTAGCTGTCTCTAAGAATCTCTAGCTGAAAGAACACTATCCACATTCAGAGGAAGAACTGTTGAAGTAGAAATACAGAAGAAAAACAACTGCTTGATCACATGGGTTGATGGGGATATGATTGGGGATGTAGACTCTAAATGATCACCCCAGTGCAAATATCAATAATATGGAAATAGGTCTTGATCAATGACACATGTAAAACACAGTGGAGTTGCTCATTAGCTATGGGAGGGGGTTGGGGGTAGGGAAGGGAAAGAAAATGATTGTTGTAACTATGAAAAAATACTCTAAATTAACTAATTAAATAAAATTTTCTAAAAAATGAAAAGAAATAAAAAATTATCTTTTCTAAGAATCTCTCACTTTCTTCAAAACACTGCTCAAGTGCTTCCTCTTTAACCAAGTTTTTCCTCTTCCCCTATGTTGGGAGTGCTGTCTCACTCTTTAAATGACTTTGTAAATGCTACAGTACTACATAAATGGTGTTCCAAAAGTCTCAGAGCAGTTTGAAGCTTTAAATGTATGTTTGTATGTAAAAATCCTGTATATTTGTTCACATTTGATTCCTTCAGGAGAATTTAAACTCCTTGAGGGCAGGGATGTTTCTTTTTTTTTTTGTATTTGTATTGCTGGAACTTAGCATAGTGCCTTGCACTTGATAGGTGCATAATAAGTGTTGAATTAGAATTGAGTAAAGTATGATGTAGTCGTCAAATACATGCTGGTGTTTTAGAGGTTTATTGTTTTAAAGAGATTGCTCAGTCACCTGTTTATTCTGGGTTACCTTGTGCTCTCTGACCTCAGATCTGATCCCAATGTGACTTGAGAGAGGAGGCTGGAATTTGAGGGATGCCTGTTTGAAGTAGATGGGCAAGATAGTGGAAAAAGGCAAATGAGATGAAGAAAAAAAGCATCCAAGAGTGATGAAGCTATTTAACATTTCTGTTAAGAAACATTTCTGCTAAAAATGCATACACATATAGCACAAAGCAGTTTAAAATTTTTTCTACAAGTCTTTCTTCTGTTGAAGAGATGCAGTTCCTTCAAGAAAAAAATCTCTTAAGAAATCTTTCTGGTTCCTCTAAGCTATTGCCTCAATTATTATTATTTTAGAAACAAGTTGTTGGAGAAACTGATCTGTCTTGAAAATCAGATGATGCTACTGAACTCCAGTTACCCAGGGTAGAATGCTGATGGGATGAAGGAACTGGAGTTATAAGACTGTTCCCCACCTCCTCCAGCTGCTAATCTGGGGTAGGAATTAAGCAGAAGAGACTGGGAGGGTGATGATCCATGGACCCTTCTCTTCCATCCCTTTGCCCCAAATTGACTTTGAACATGTAACCACTGTAATCCCATGTAAGACTGGAAGGCTATCTGGGCTGAGAGACCTCATGACTCCAGACTTCTTAGAAATGGGCTTCTTTAAGCTGAGAATTGTACACTCCTTCCCACACATCTGGAATTGGGGTGGGAAGAGAGATTGCCCTACTAATTATTGTTATTCATCAGATTAGACTTAAATATATATGAATGCACACACAGATATATATGATGAAAAATTTACTTTGACATGAATTAAGAATCATTTGGCAAGACTGAGTTTAGCCAGAGGCATCATGATGTGGGTGGATAGAGAGCCAGCCTTCCAGTAGGGAACAACTGAGTTTAAGTCTAGCCTTTGAGCAAGCCCCAAGACACTCTTGAAGACTTTATATAAGTCTTGACATAGTTGACTATCAGCTTTGATGGAGGGAGTCATCTCATCAGGAATTCCATAAACCACTGAGATCATAGGTATAAGACAAAAAATTATAAACATGTTTGAAGAGGAAGAACAAGAAGACTTTAATTTGGAGCATTTTTGTTTATTAGATTGAGAGTCAGGCCCAGATATGGGAAGTTCTGGGTTCAAATCTAACATCAGATACTTTCTAGCTGGGCAACCTTGGGCAAGCCACTTAACCCCCATTGCTTAGCCTTTACCACTCTTCTGCCTTGGAACTAATACACAGTATTGATTCCAAGACGGAAGGTAAGGGTTTTTAAAAAAAGAATCAATGTGAAAATTACATTCTAATGAAATTTTAAAGACACTAAGGAGACAAAGAGTTTTAGAATATAAATCAGATTTCACAGTTTGAGAATACAAAATGCAGAAATCACAACATTGTGTAATATCCTTGACATTTCCTCCCCTTTAAACCCATAAAAATGTAAAGTTGTTACATTTAGGATGAAAGCAATGCTCAGTCATCTGACTTGGCTTCCTCTTGTTTAAACAAGTAAAACCTTTGGACTTATGTTCTTGGACTTAGTGACCATTTTTTAAAAACAACATACTCTCTATTTAAACACAAATATGATTTTTACTCGAATACTTGGCCTTGTTAGGAGGTAAAATAGGAAAAAAATAAAGAATGATAAAATGTCCTAAAAGTGTCATAAGGGTATAAAACAAACCATTTTTTGCTTGTGTATTTGGGGGTACCTTGTCCATTGGGGAAGAATACTAGCCATCATTTTATTGTAGCTTGGTCATCTTGATTTTTATAGTCTCAAACAATCTTTCAATTATACATTGTCTATTCCATTATTTGCCCAGCAATGGTTCTTGACTTTTTTCTTGCCTCTATTCCTTCCTGTGCTGCCTCCTTGCATAGAGAGTTGATGCCTTCCCATCTCATTTGCTCCTGCTTCCTCTCTTATCTATCTGACTTATATATATATATTCTCCTTCCCAAATTTTGGAGTTGATTGATTCATGACTAGATTTTCCTAAATCACAAATATTGCATATTTATCAGCATATCAAAATAAATTATTGATTTTTTTGAGTAAAGTGATCATTTTTCATTGCCCATTTAATTTTTTACTAATAAGTTGGGGGTATTTAGGTACTAAAATAATAAGCTAAAGATTAAAATTGCAAGTCTGATTTTATATCACAACATTACTTTTTTCTCATTGTTAAGTTCAGATTTTCTACTAACTAGAAATATTTTTAGAAGCAATAATAACAACAATAATAATGTTATACAATGCCTTTATTTCAAGATTCTCAGAATGATCTTTTGTTAAGTACATTAAAAATGATTGAATTGACAAAAGTGACTTTTCAAAGAGTTTTTGAACATAGTTCTAAAAAGTAATCATAGATTGCTTGAACTAGTAAGGACTATAGATCATTAGTTCTATCCCCCTAATGTTATACTTTAATGTTTCTGCATTGCTGGGATCAGGGTCAAAACAGATTTTTATATCCTTATAAAAGATGAAGCTCATTTCCTGAATTAAGATTCATCAATTATTTGTTTACTGTTTTTTTAGATGTTAGTCAGCCCCAATAGAAAATTCACTGACCTGGGGACATGGCATCCTTGATTATTGTCTCTTTTTCCACTTGAAGCAAACTTTAGAAAAGAAGGAACATAGTCAAATCTTGACACCTGGCTTTAGTACAGGACCACGAAGGAGGTAAGACAGACAAACATTTCTCTCTGAAGTCATGAACTGTTAAGATGCCTCCAAGTTCTGTATTGGGCAAGACAATCTTGGCTTCTTAAATTCTGTCCTTGGATTCATATCCTCTGATATAGAATGTGTTTGAATGTAAGTCTTTGAAGGTAAAGACTTATTTCTATTTCATCTTTATATCCCTAGTACCTAGTTTTTAGTACATTATGTGCTTCTTGGAATGAATGGATTCCTTAAAATCCTCCTTGTTTACATGTTTTGGGCCTGTTCTGTTTCTTTACTTTCCTGTCATCTTCCCCCCTCCCACCTCCATATCTTTCACTCCTCTTATCTTCTATTCTCTACTCACTGAGAAGTATATTTATTTGCTAACCTTCACCTTTATTTTTTTTTTTCTATTTTCACTTCTAGAGGGAATTTTACAGCTAGTGCTGTTGTGCTGTTAATCTTTCTTTCATTCAATATTTATTAAGTTCATGCTTACTTCAGGGAGCTGTAAAAGTTTGTTGATTGATCCTCATCTTCATGGCCATGCCCATTTCCTCTCTGATTCCACTTAATTTTCTTAGGCCATAGCTTCACTAATTTTAAGGCTCTTAGACTTGCTTAAGTATCTGGAGAATGTGCTGCCTCATTTCCCATCAGAAAATTGATGCACATGAATCCTGGCCATTAAGAAAATTCTATATGAAGGAAAATGTTTCCCTTTTCTTTTCCTAATTATAAGGAAATATTTCCATCATTTATTGAGGCATGTTACTTTAGGCAATGCTCTGTTGTTCTATAAACCTCCCTTGTTATTTACCAATTGCCATCATAACAGAGCACTTTTTTCCATCCAGAAGATGTATATGGTCCATTGGAACTCTGGTGATTTGATGCCAATGGGCTGATTTGAACTTATTATTGGTGACCTTGTGCTGCCAGCTGATGTTAACTGGGGTTTGCAAATATCACTGCCATTAAATAAAATAACATTGGAAAAAAAGCCAATTGCAAAGCATAACTGAGTAAAGACCTTTTCTAGACACATAAGAGAGAGGGGAAAATTAAATTGAGTGATGAGGGTAAAACTGTCAAGTCGCAAATAAACATAATTTTCTGATGAGCATTAGGATGGGAAAATAGTCTTGCAAAAAGGACAAGATGTTTTCTGGTTTCAAGAAAAAAAAACCCAAACAACTCTGTACAAAAGAAGGTCAGCAAGAGACTTGGCATGCTTCATGCTGTCTGAATAATACATGGAGTGGAAGCTGAGAAACAATTCTAGGAAGTTTTATTTTTTCTTATATAAAATATTTTAACCAGAAGCTTATTTATATGTATACTAGACAGTAGATTTCTCAATAAAAGTCCCATTTTCCTTTTTTTTTTTCAGAGACTGAACCTAGAAGTGTTGATTTATCTAGAAACTTTTGGGTACTCTAATCACAGGGGTACAGCTGGAGGGCTTTCCAAAATTGTAATTTCAACTAAAGAGAACATTTAGACTATTTACTTCTATGTGTTGAATATGAGTTCATAATTTTTACTTTAAAAAAAATATATATATATTCCAATTCATTCCAAGTAACAGTAATGCCAATAGCAATCCTAGCCCTTAAAAGCAGAATTCTATCTGGTAGACATTTTCTAAATAGTGGAGGAAGTAGCTGGGAGAATTGGGCAAAATGTTTTCTTTTATTCCACCATCTTGATTCTGTCTTCTATATTTTTAAATAAACATATTCACTTCTATTTTTCTCCTTTTATTCTCAAGGATGTCTATAGGAAGCCAGTGAGCTGGGGAGAATGGGAAATCAGAGCCCTTTAATTACCCTCCTATAATATGCTTTTTTCATGTGAGGGATTAAATAATTTGTCATACTAAGTGTCCATTTAGAACTCTGTTTATAGGGATTAATTGTTGCAAGTCCTAGTATCACCCTATTATTATTTTGGGTACTAGGTGGCACAATGGATAGAGTGCTGGGTCAGAAATTAGCAAGGTCCATCGTCCTGAGATCAAATCTGACCTCAAACACTTAATAGCTGTGTGACCTTGGACAAATCACCTAAATCTGTTTGCCTGAGTGTTCTTATATGTAAAATGGCTAGAGAAGAAAATGGCACCCCAGCATCTTTGCCAAGAAAACCCCAAATGGGGCCATGAAGAGTCAGTCTGACATGACTGAACAACAGCAACAGAAATTATTATTTTGTCTTAGTAATACTCTGTGGAGAAGGAAATGGCAAACCACTCCAGTATCTTTACTAGGAAAACCCCATGGCCAGAATTGGTATGCTGTGGTCCACAGAGTCAAAATAAGAATTAGACGTGCCTGAAAGACAGAACTACAACAAAAAACAACATAGCCTACAGCATGGATCACTGCTAGATAAGTAGGGAGTCAAGAGATAACTTGAGTAGACAACAACATGAAGGCTTTGGATGTCATCTTTAATTGTGTCCTTACGAGAAGATCAGACATGAAGTGGCCCCAAGCAAGCCTATCAGTGACAAAAGAATAGAAATAGTTACTGTGTATTTTGAAATACTGGATATGCTTAGATCAGTAAGGACTGAGGACCTACACAAGCATTGGATGTTAAAACTGGAAGAGATGGGGGCAGCTAGGTGGCTCAGTGGATTGAGAACTAGGAGGTCCTGAGTTCAAATGTGACCTCAGACATTTCCTAGCTGTGTGACCCAGGGCAAGTCACTCCCCCCTTCTGCCCCCCCCAATTTCCAAACTCTTACTGCTCTTCAGCTTTGGAACCAATATACAGTATTGATTGTAAGATAGAAGGTAGCAGTTTTAAAAAAGGAAGAACTAGAAGGGAACTTGGAAGTCATCCCTATGGCCCTACTGCCAATTTTACCAGTTTTCCAGATTACATAGGGTTCTCGGGTTCTGTAAGGCAAGATTACGTTTCAAAAGCAATCAAATATATATTAAGAACCTGCTATGTGCCAAGGACTATACTAAGCCTAGGGAATGTAAAAACAAAACTCAAATAATTCCTACTCTTGGGAGCATGCATTTTAATGGGGAATATAACACATGCATGATCTATCTTTATCTTTCTTATACACACACTATCTTTAAACATTATCTATGTCTCTCTAGATAGATAGATCAGAGAGTACTAAGGGAGGGGAGAATCTGGGAAGCCTTCATGTAGCAAATGAATTAAACTTTTTTTCTTTTAGATTTTTTATTGATTAATTAAGTAAGAGTATTTTTCCATGGTTACACGATTCATGCTCTTTCCCTCCACGTATCCCTCCCCTACTCCCAGGGCCAATGATCAAATGAATTGAATTTTAAAGGGAACTGGGGATCCCAGGCACAGAGCACAGGCAATGTAAAGAAAATAGAAAAATTGGCTTACTAATTTTCAGTTTAGCATGTCAACTTAATGATAAAAATCAGATGGTTGTGTGTCTTTAGGCAAATCACTCAACCTCATTTTTCCTTAGTTACCTCATCTGAGAAATTCAGATATATAATCTCTAAGGTCCCCTTTATCTTTTAACACTTTAGGAGTCTATAGCAAATCAATAATATAAATATAGATTAAGAAAAGAATAATTTGTCTGTGGTAGTAATCTGGACATGAGATAATGATGGCTTTAATTAGAAAACTGATGTAGAAATTGGGAGGTAGGTTTGAATCATGAGAACCCGAAGATAAATAAATGGCAGAATTTGTTGAATTTGGTACCTTACCTTTCAGTCCCATGTCTTATTTTTATAGATCCAGATCCAGAACACTTCTTACTTGAGAACTTAAGAAATATTTAATACAGTGGAAATAACTGTGGTTAGGTAATTAAATATTGTAAATAATATTGGTTCATGGGTCTGATTGATAGAATTATCATAGGAGACTTTCCTGAGGTACAGTGAGACTTTTGCAGATAAGATGATATTGACATTGTATTTCATTGTCCTTTCATTGGGTGGATCCTGATGTTAGGTTTATTGAAGAGAAATAAAGTAAGCTGATGTATATAATGAATGTTTGAGGAATGTATAGTCTTGATTAGGTGACCATTATGGATGGATTACTGGGAATATTCTCTCTCTGTCTTTGTCTCTCTGTCTCTGTCTGTCTGTCTCTGTCTGTCTGTCTGTCTCTCTCTCTCACACACACACACACATACACAAACATAGGTCACCTAATGTAATGGCCAAAATATTGAACTTAGAAAATTCTGAGTTAGAATTTCATTTCTGTCAAAGTATCTGTGTCCTTGTGAGCATCAGTTAACCACTTAAATCTTGAGGCAATACCCCAGGACACTATCACTGCTAGAATATTATATATTGAAGGTATTGCAAAGCTTCCATCATTATCTTTTTTGAGCCTCACAATAATCCTGTAAAATAGGTGTTATTATTGTTCCATTTTACAGATGAGGAAATTGAATGGATAAATTTGGAGCTGGAAAAGATCTGAAACATAATAGATTTAGGATTGGAAGGGGCCTCAGAGGCCATGTAGTTCAAGTTCCAAATTTGACAGATGAGGAGATTTGCAGAGAAGTTATTTGTTCAAAGTCTCAAAGAGAGTGTGACATCAGAGGCGGGATTTAAACCCAAGTCTTCCTGCCTTCCAAATTCCTCAATCTATCACCTATTCCAGATTCCCTCTCCCTGATTGTAATTTGCATTGGTAGATAGAATTCTCTCACTGGGAGGTCCTCACACTGACAAAATCACATTTCCTTCAGGTAAACATATATTACTTCTATAAATAGGCACACTTTTCCTTAGATATCCTTTATGATTCAGAAGCTGGTAAGGGGATAAATGAATATTTCTATAGTGGCTACTTTGTGCCCCCAATTGTGATAAGTTCTTTTTTTTTAAATAAATATTACCTTTCTTGAGCCTCATAAGAATTCAGCAAGGGAAGTGCTCTTATGGTCTCTATTTTAGCTGAGGAAATAGAGGCTGAGACTTGTCTTGGGTCACATAGCTAGTTAGTTCTGTGGTTGGATTTGAACTTAGATTTTCCTGATTCCAGGCCAACTGCCCTATCCTCTACAATGCATAGAGCTTCCTTGAAGGCATTTCAAGAACTTTGTAGTGTCTCAAAAGCATCATTATGAACTTGGGCTTCAATTCTCACTGCACTGTTATTTTGAAAAAGTTTTTGTTTGCCCTTTTGGGTGATTTTAAATTCTAGATCAAAGGGAAGTCTACTGTAAAGGGGAGATTCCATTTCCTTCTCTCTCCACCCCCTTCCCCTTACTCTGAACTTCAGGTAAGAAGTTCCAGATTGGAATCAGGTAGTGAGGTTGAGGACTCAAAATTAGAGATTTTTTTGGCCACAACTGAGGATTTACTGTCAAACTGAGTAGAGGCAGAGAGGCCAATTGGACTTGCTAACATCCTGAAGGAAGCCATAATGCTCCACATGAAATTATTAAAATGAAAATGGGAGTGTGGAGGCTGTGTTCCAATATAAGGAGAGCTTGGTCAGCTGTGTATACACTTAAATCATAATTTTTAATGTTATTCTTTTGTATGTTATGAAAATAACTTGGAGTGAATTAGGGAAGAACAACCAGGGAATAGAAGTTCAATTACTGGTGATTTTAAAAGACCATTTACAACACGCGGCTTTCTTTGGTTTTGGTACTCTGCACAGCGACAATCTGTTTCAGCAAATTTTCTAAAGCAAGATTCTCGTGGTGATAAATGCTGTTTTGCAAGTAATTCAATTCCTACAGCATGACTCCTGGAGGCCTTAAGTACCATACTTGTCTGACCTGATGTATGGGAAGGATTCATAGTTCAATGGGGAGCTAAAAGTGTGTGAGTCTGAACTTGGGCTCCTGGTATTTGCTATGGCATTAAGGGAAGCATTGTGTTCATCTTTATGTTCATAAAGACATAAAACTATGGTATATTTGTATTAATGAATCAATAAGAAGCTTAAGTCATGTGCCATCTGAAATTGATTTAAAAAATTATTCTAGAGGTTCTTAATGTTTTCCTTCACTGTGGGTGTACCAGTATTTTGGAATGTTAGAGACTATTGGCAGAATGAAGGACGAGAGAAATGTTGCCTTTTCTTTTACCTATTTCAATGCTCAATTTCATTCCTCTTTTTAGCTCTGGGGACGGTTGTTTAGGTTGCTATTTTTTATGTCATTAGATGACAAGAAAATAGAGGAACTTGTAGTCATTGACTGCAAAAAAAAATACTGTTCCCATGTAAACTTTCCTGGAAGTTTATAGACCATGTCAAATCTCTCTCTTTTTTTTATGTAGGTCTTTCTGACCCATTAATGATCTAACTTTTGAAAAATTCCTTACTTTTTTCCTCTAGGAAGACAATAGAGAGATGAATTTTGGGGAAAGAGATTGAGAATTTAAACCTGGATTTATGTTGGTTGGAAAATAGAGGTGATCCAAATATATTTGTATTTTATTTATACATGGATATGTTCTTGAAAAAATTACATGTGTAAACCTAATTTCTACAAATTGAAGTATATCTTAAGGCCCCTAGATTGCTAAAGAACCCTGCAGGGACTCATTTGGGAACATGAGAAATTTATTTTTTATTATGAATAATCAGCCACTATAAGATCTATTTTGTGTTAATTGGGAAACTTTTAGGATTCCCTCCATTCCCTCCCAACCTGCCCCCTCCCCTAGGATTTTCCTTTGTAATCCTGGAATCAAAGTTTATTTGTATAAGTCTCTCATAAAATATAGACTGGGGAGAGAAGGGCATGATTGAGGTGTCAGTGTGTCTATGTATCAATTTATTCTAGTCTTTCTCTTCAAAGAGCTAAAGAATCTGGAATCTCATGATTTCTTCCTTGAAGCTGGAAGCCCAAAGACCATTATCTCCCTTCTCTTTTTATTTCTTGTAAACATTGATCCTCATGCACATAGAACAATGAGTAATCGGTCTCCCCCCAGTGAGGAGATTATCATGCAAATGGTCAGGCAATTGTAAAATTGAGATTTGAACTCTGGACTTCAATCCCCACAAGCCCTTGCTCCACTTCCCCAAAATGCTTTGTAATCCCACGGAATTCTGAGGTGGGCAAGATCGAGAAGGTATTTAAGCTGATTACAAAGGCTTTTGAGCTCTCTCCTCTTGGACTTCCGTTTTGGGGCAGACTTGGCTCTTTCCATAATGTAGGTGAGGTCTTGTCTAGGCCACTCTGGCCTAAGCACATGTTTTTTCTTACTTGTATATTCTTAAATTCTCAACCTTTAATAAACCTCATAAAATATAATACTCCTTGCAGAGAGAAACTAATTTCTACCTGCCTCAGGCTCCCCTAAATTTTAATCTTTACACAATATTTTGTGTTAAAATAGGGCATAGGGGGCAGCTGGGTGGCTCAGTGGATTGAGAGTCAGGCCCAGAGACAGGAAGTCCTGGGTTCAAATTTGTCCTCAGACACTTCCCAACTGTGTGATCCTGGATAAGTCACTTAACCCCAATTGCCTAGCCCTTAGCACTCTTTTGCCTTGTAACCCATGCAAAGTATTGATTCTAAGATGGAAGGTGAGCGTTAAAAAAAGGCTATAAAGTGACCTCAAGATTCTACAAAGATGTTGTCTCCATCACCACGCACAATTAGTAGTTATTTTATATCCCCAACGTTTTATATGTTGTTGGACACATAGTAATTACTTAATAAATACTGGTTGATTAACTGATTTATGACAAAGATACTTTCTAGACTTTTCTAAAAATATTGATGCTGAGATCAAATGTCATTAATTTCCCTGAGGACCTCTCCAGTGCTGCTGGGTTCATAGACTTTCTGAGGGCTTTTTTAGCCATAGTAGTGGTCAGGGGCTTAGTTCTTGGACTGAGAGACTTCCAAAGGGAGTAGGAGAGTTATTGATTCTCCCTGGGCAGCTGAGCTTTTGGAGAAGCTGAAAGGAAGGTCCAGGGTGATCAGCATGCCCTGTCACTTTACTGGAACTAATAAGGCACTCCAAAAGACAATTTCATAGGCTTGTAGACTATTAACCCCCTGAATTCTAAGTGGGAAGAGAGAATGAAAGAGACAGGGTCAGATGTAGCAGGAGAGAGTACCAATGAATGATTATTATAGGTAAACACAGACATGGTCAGCTTTCTCCCTGGCTGCTGTTTAAGCCCAGCCACAGTGGCTGCTTCCATTTTGCTTATTATTTCTGGAGTGCTTTTATTTCCTGTTCTTCAGTGCTTCCTTCCAAACTAAATTTGTATTTGCTTTGTATGTATTTTGCATATGAATATAGATAGGCAATTCCAACAAAGTCTCAGTGTAGCTTTAAGCTATTAACGCTTTTTCCTTGCAGTTCCATGGAATGGAAGTTCCTAAAGTACGAAGACTGCTTTCTTTTTTGTATTTTTTTTTACCTCAGTGATTAGCACAGTTCTTGGCACTTAGTAGATGATTAATGTATGTTTGCTGATTAATATGTTATTCATGAGACTCAGAGAATGACTACTCTTGTGAAGGCAACAAGGACTCATGTTAGAAGGATATCCCATGAAGGGTGCCTAAGCTACCAGCAGCTTTTCCTTTTAGTTAGAACCTAGAGAATAGCAGTATCAGGCAATCCAGTCTATAGATGGATGATAATGCTTTTGTTCACCCATCAAGTTTGCCTGGAATTTCTGCTGCTATGGGTTTTATTTCTGATGGATAATTTCTGATCTTAGGGATTACTGCAGGGTTGTGATAATTTAGGAATCTTCCTAGGAACTTGTTTTCCTCCGAGGGGCACTGAGGGTAGGAAGTGTCTGGTTTGATTCAGAATTTCTGATAATTCTTAGAATTTGCCAAGAAAAGTTCTTTTTATACCCTAGTCACATCGCTGCTATGGTTGGCATGGCAATCCACCTTACTGCCCTGTTCCCCATTTTTCTCATTTATACATAGAAGCATGTACACATTCTACCTCTTTTGAGAGATTGAAATCTCCAGGCCAGAGTAGATCTGTCAGTCCTCTGTAATTTGGTTGAAGAGGCTGGAAAAGTCTTCTGAGTCTATTGAGAGTTGGGCTCTGATTCAAGTACTTTAATCCCCCATCCCCAAATTCTAGGATGCTGCTATTCTATATGTGATGGCAAGTGGATCCCCCTGAGAATACTTTAATTGTTTCTGCATCCAGCTCTTATCTCTGCGACAGTTGATTTGGAAATGTGCCTCACCATTCTGCTTCCCATTTTTCTTATTTGTACATAGAATCATTTGCTTTTCTGTTCATGGTGAAGGTTGTACTGGTTGGGATTTTCATAGTAGGAAAGGAGCTGGATAAAGTCAGTGTTTGGTTAGTTTTGCAAAGGTGGTAGATAAACACAAGATATTCAAATTCATTCCATTTATTAGGTTCATAGAGATTCAAAACTTGAAATGTTACAATGTATTAAGGTATAAAACCACACTGTTTGTTATTTTTCAATGAGGTAGCTGGTGGAAACATTATTTCTTCTTCCTTAATAGGAATAATAATGATTATGACATTGGAGTATACTCAAATTCAGCAGCTTTGTGTCAGGTTCATTTCAAAATTTAATCATCCACAATGTCCATTCATTGCACCTTGTATAACAAATATTAACCCTTTAACTATTTTGTACTATCTTCTCTCCTTATTTGCCTCAGGGAAGGCAAGTGTATTTGAAATTATTTGGCTGTAAGCTCACACACATTTACCAGGGAATTGTAATTCATTTGATAAAATAAGTTGCATATTAATCACCTTATTTAATTGTCTTCTAGAAGTATCTAGTGAGAGGAGACGTAAATAAATATTTCAGTAATGCTGAACTGGTTACTAACTTACACGTACTGTATTTAGAGCCTACCTTGAGTCAGGCTGGATTTAAGAATAATTTTCTAGATGTTTGCTTATATTTATTAAAAACCATAATTATATCTTTGTACTGTTAGAATTAGCATAACAGTGCTTTTTGAATTAGTTAATTCTTAGTTTCTGTGGGAGACTTCATAGGCAGTATTTTCTTGATTTTTGCATATGGACAACTTAAATCCAGACATCGATTATGTGATCAGTCTAGCATCACAAAGCAGCAAGAGTAAATCAATAAAATTTCAAGTGAAATTTTTTAAATTTTTGAGTAGATTTCACTTAAGTTGTCTTTTCTCAGGAACAACATGTACAATAAATTGTACCTAAGATGTTTTACCATGTAACCCCCTCTTTACTATAAGGAAGATTTCCTGCAACCTTAAATAGGATAAGTCACTTTACTTGCTATGTAAGTACATATAGAATGAAAAGAAAGGAAAAACAGAAGTCAGAGCTAAGAAACTATAATTAAATGGAGGTCTATAAATATATGTTTAGTTGTATATGTATGCCAACTCTAAGAACAACCATGAATCCCAAGCACCAATGCCAATCTTCTTCTTCTTATTGCCTTACTCCATAGAAGAAAATCTTTTAGGTCTTAACTGTAATTTTTACACACAATTTATTGATTATTTTATTTTAATTATTTTTAAGATCAAAAGGGTTAGAAGCTCCAAGTTTGAAGGTAAGAAAGGAGCCTGCCAAAAGCCAAACATACAGAAAATAAAAATGAGGAATTACAAACTGCCAGCTTAATAATAGTCTTGGAGGAATTTAGAAAATGCCTTTAAAACAAAATGTACACATGAATAATATACAGAAGTTTGGGGCCATTTAGTGCAGGGACAAAAATCCCTTGGTACTTCATTAGTTTTGAAGATTGTAATAGAAATGGTAATCTGTGTAACTATATTTCTTGTGGTGGTGGTGGTAACTGGATACTCTGGCAGGCTAAATAGGTGCTACTAGGGGACACACCTGAGGCTGCTTAGTTAAAATGAGGATAGAGGAGAGATAGATAGAGAGCTTGAGATAGAGAGATGCTGCTACAGGGGAATGCTCTGGGGTTTGCCTACTGATCTCTACTGATGACTAGTGGATCAATATTTTTCCTAACCTCCTCCTCCCTTCACTCCCTCCCTTCTTCCACCCTCTCCCTCCCAGTTTCTTCTGAAGCTTGTGGCTTCGCCCCTCCCCCTGAGTGGACTATGATATTTATGAGGAAAAAAACTCTTTCCTTTCTTTTCTCAGGTAAGGGGTTTATTGGGATAACAGGGCAAGGAAATTGAGGTGAGAGGGATGAGGGTTTCCCTAATCTAAAATGAGGATTATGAAGGTTTGGGAAGTCACAGCTGTGACAGGGGGACAGTCAGAGAGATGGAGGATAACTGTTAAGTCTTCTTTTTCTTCTTTCAATTCACAAAACCACAAAGGCTTCTCAGCCTAACTCCAGAAGCGCCCCCCCTCCCCCCAGGGTCCTGGGACAGAAGCTAATAGGATCAGTTCAGCTTCTTCCCCCTTCAGCCAGGCTTGCCTCCCTTGGTCAGTAAAAGCTCAGAGCAGAGGCTTCTTTCTTCTTTCTTGGTCAGTCAACCCCCCAGAGAGAGACAGAATCAGTTCCTCCCCCTGGCCAGCTTCAACTGCCAACTCCTGGGAACATTCCATTTGGAAACTTCTCCGTGATTGACAGACAGGTCCTTCACCTTGGTCTGCTTGCCTGGGTTGTCCTGCAAATCCTCTCTCTCTTCATGTCTCTTCCACAAGATTTTACTCTAATGCATCATACTTTGAGAACTGATATTTATAAGGATGTTTCTAGGTCTCACAAAGAAAAGCTTCTATGCCAAATATCCTTGGGCCATATTCCACCAGATATAATTAATCAATTCCACAAAAACATAACATTAGGCAAAATAACACTATAGTTCTACTGAGTTTCCTAGTTAGTATGTTACAAATGTAAGATGTCTTTATGGGCTGCCAAAATTCAGAGTAAAAAAGCCTTTCAATGAAATCTTTAGAGATTAACCACCATATAACTCTATTACACTTATATTGATTTGCCCCATTGGACCACTAATTTCTTCTTTCTCCCTTCTTTATCCCAATGTACCTAGATTTTCTTACCTGACAAGTAGGGGGTGGAGTGAGGATGAGGTATCCCATGTAGAACTACTTGAATCTCTCACTCTAACATGAAGGATGCTTAAAGGGGAAGGATGGTGAGGGGGCACCATGAGTGTTCAGCTAGTTTTCCCTCAAAATTCTATGCATTTTTATATAGTTTACTATAACCTTCAGGAGAAGAAGCCTGTAAAAAGCAGTGTGTATATAGTTTAGAAGGGAGGAGAAGGAGGATTAGGGAAAGGGGATGGCTAAAATGGATTCATGCATTAGTGGATCTTAATGATTCACTGGTATTCCCCACCTGTTCCCATTGGAATGTTTAGTGTTTAAGAAAAAAGTCTGGAGCTTAAAAGCAGTAAAGCTTTAGTTATTAGGAAAATTCACTTATATAGAACTCCCTGACTATGCTGGATAAATAGGGTGTTGCGGTGCTTTTAGTACATTTAACGACACATCTCTTGACTAAATAGTCAAGGGACGATAACCTTAGAAATCTCACCTTAGCTGGTTTAACAACTTTTTCTATTTCAAAGTAAATGAGTGTGAGGAATTTATAGAGTCCTAGGAATTAGAGTCAAAAGAAGCTTGGAGGTTATCTAGACCAATCTTCTCATTTGTTAGATAAGGAAAATGAGTCAGAGCTGGAAGAGTTCAAATGGCTTTCTCAAGGTTACGCTGATGGGAAGAGGCAGAACTGCAGGATGAGACCAATTCTTGGCTCTAAATGCAGTGTTCTTTAGTATAGCCTACACTGTCCCTCACTGATGTTTTCTGAGTTATATATTTTAGTGTCTATAACAGGGAATATATAATGTAGCTTAGATACTTTTATTTAGAAAATTATTCTTATTTAAATAACCATTGTTTGGAGGGGTCCATGGGAAATTCTTATTTCAGAGTTTCTAGGTAGAATTTAGAGAATTAATGTGGTTTTGTTCATGAGCATCCAGCCTTGGAACTGGGAACACCTGGGTT
Source organism: Monodelphis domestica (assembly GCF_027887165.1). Lineage (NCBI taxonomy): Eukaryota > Metazoa > Chordata > Mammalia > Didelphimorphia > Didelphidae > Monodelphis > Monodelphis domestica. The sequence goes on from NC_077231.1 coordinate 264,708,927, forward strand.
CAAATCATGGCTTGAAGAAGTAATTTTAATCCTTCAATACTCCAAAAAACTCTCTAAGATTATAAATAGCTGCTGAGTTTCCAATCTTCTTTGGCAAAGGAAGTTTTCACAGTGAGACCTCCACACACTGACGAAATCACAGACACTGTCATGACTTTGGGATGTTACCTGTATCAGCTGGTCAAGAGTTCCCCTAAACTAACCTGTTGAAAAAACTTCTAAAGCACATTTTGACTTAGAGAAATAAAACAAAGTCTGTAGCCCTATTAAAAAAACCCCAGATGTATGAACACAACATTTTTGTATATGATCCTTAGTGCAAAGGTTTTTAACTTGGGATCTGTGAACTTTTTTTTACTTCATCTTTTGATAACTACTTCAACATGCTTGGTTGATTTTGTTAGGCTAGATATTTTATTTTACATATATAAAACTCCATTATGAGGAGGGGGTCTATGGACTTTACTAGACTGCTGTAGGGGTCCATGGCACAAAAAGTTTAAGGATCTTTGGAATAGGGAGCTATTTGCAAATAACTTTTTAAGAGTATTTCTAAGTTATAATTCAAGGTATGCCTACACATTAAATATTTTTACATGATTTTCTCTAGTTATGTTGCTTGGTTTCTACAAGATACTAGGTATGGGTTCTATATTGCTTGTAGTTGTGCTTTGTGGAATGCTAATATAGGAAGAGATTCAACATGTGTATTGGATTTGCTGAACTGCTATTTTTTTCCTTTCTTTTCTTTTATAAGGCATGGCTTATTGGGTAGAGCATGAGGGAGAAATATATTTGGAAAATGAGGTGATATAAAAATAAAATGGCCATTAAAAATTAAGTAAAAAAGCCTTACAAACACTGCTTCCCCTTACTATTAAATATTTATGAATGAGATTAGTCAATTATTTTTCTTTATTCAAAGACTCAGATAGTTCAAAGTTTTGTTTAAATCATCATCATTGAAAACTGGTTGTTAAAAAACTCTAACATGAAATAATGGGAAAGCTTACTGGTCTGATGATAAAATAATTAAGTCTGGCATTATTTTTGAAAGAAACGGTTTTAAAAAATGACTTTGATATAGCATGTATCATAGGCTAAACTATATGTGGCTATCAGTAAGTAAGAAAATGCCTGGCCGATCAGCTCAGAAAGGTGATTTTCCTAAGGTTTGCGGTCATTTGTTTTCAGCAGGAAGACTGAATGCATATGTAGGAAAGAACCATCTGGGCACATAAATCACAACAAGCAAAATAATAATTACCACAGAAGGGAGGAGATGAAACTGTCATAATCCTTTCCCATTTGTTTTTTCTTGTCCATAACCTACTGTTTTCTCTTCTAAAAGCATTCATGTACAACAACCTTATCATGCACACGCTTCCCCACCAAGAGTTCCTAATGAGTTGACCAATACCCATGACCAGGACCAGGTGGTAAAAGAATGTAAAATTTGGCCAACTGACAAACTTGAGTAAGACTTCTGCATTTGACCCATATATTTTGGCTTGAACGACGCTGGTGACTTAAAAAGAACAACAATGACACTATTTTATTGAACTGGTATTTATTGATTTATAGAGCTTATAGGATTATAAACTACCAAGATTAGAATCTAAAGTGGAGTATGAAAGCCCAGCAAGAGATACGAGATATGGTTCAGAAGAGGCAAAGTAGGGAATCACTGGGGATTTATTAAGCACCGATTATGTATCAACAATGTGCTAGCTACTAGGACCACCGAGACAGAAACAAAATAGCCCCTGACCTCAAGGAGGTTATATATGTTCCAGGGAGATGGGAATTTGGGAAGTGAAAGATGCTTTAAATTATAAGGAAAGGCAAAGGCAAAGGCAAGGATAAGATATGGCTGGGGAAAAGGTGAGAGCAAGGAATGCTCTACTGAAAGATGGTAGTTATGGCCTGCGAGTTGGACATTGAGGGATGGGCAGGAAAATAAAACTGAGGTGGGAGAAGGATTTAGATAGCTCTGCATTTCTAGAAATAAACTTCCTTTTGACTGTGCAAATTTTACATGGGATAGAAGAACCGATGTGGTTATCTTGGTTGGCACCAATGAATATGGCTGTCCATTGGGTCAATGAACAATCTGGGATCAACAGTGCCACCCTGTGGCATCAGGTTAATAAGCACTTTATTAAATTGTAATAAGGAGGAATGTTTTCAAGTCCCACAGCAACCAGAACATCTTTTTTTTTTCTTTTTTAAGATGAGTTTTTTCTCCCTTTCTTTTGAAAAGAAGAAATTGCTATAGGAAGTAAGTCTTCTGCCAATCATGGGATACTAGATCTACTTCTTTCATTTATTTAAATCATTACCACCCTCAGGGAAGACCTACTTGCTGCCTCAAGGCTTGTGACTATCCATCTCCCTCCCCCATGTAAATATGTACATTTCCCCTACATAAAAGAGGTTTGAGAGAGCCTGGAGGAGTCACTGTGGAGTCCTGTTTGTGTTTGTGTCTGAGGCTCCCCGCATACCTCAGGGTGTTAAGCAAACCAAGGTGTGCATGGACCTGCAGATAAAAGCATACCATGGACTGTCTCAGGTCATGAAATAGCTATATGTATGCATGTGTGTGTATGTGCAAACAACTCAATACCTTCTTTCTCACAATTTGATTTTCTGTAAAAAAATGTTCTACTCATATTTGTTATGTAATTGTTGTTGCTGCTTATAGCCTGAAAAAAATCACAATTTTTGTCTAAGATGCATATAAAAATCACTTTGTTCCTGACTTTTTTCTCCATCGGGAGCCATGTTTGGTGGTCCTGATGCTATTTTATGGCATAGTAGGTGCAGAGAGTTAATTTAGATGTCTAATCAAATAAGCAAACTGTAGAGTAAGCTTTCGTTTTTATTCACCAGCTGTTCTCATCTGCTCTTCTCTTTTCTTTCCTCAGAGATTTATTTTCCTTTCCTGATTCTTTTCTTTTCTTCTTTTCTTTTCTTCTTTTCTTTTCTTTTCTTTTCTTTTCTTTTCTTTTCTTTTCTTTTCTTTTCTTTTCTTTTCTTTTCTTTTCTTTTCTTTTCTTTTCTTTTCTTTTCTTTTCTTTTCTTTTCTTTTCTTTTCTTTTCTTTTCTTTTCTTTTCTTTTCTTTTCTTTTCTTTTCTTTTTCAAAGACTACCCAAGTTCTCAAAATACAGCTGGAATCCATAGCTAGAGCTCCAGAGTTTTAGGCATCCTGTTACCACTGAGGCTACATCCTATACCTACTCTACATTTCACTTTTAATCTTGCTTGTTTATGATATTGCTACTTCAAATAGGCTGCCCCCACCAAGACTGGTGTTAGGGAATTATATTTATAATAAAATATTTGCATTTTTGAGCTTCCTAGGCATCCGTAGTTGACAATATACGATTGTCTCTAAGTACATTATTGGAGGAGGGGACAGGGTATGTACGAACAGGTATAATGATGGCTGATTATGTGTACTATGCTTTCAGCTAAGCCACATACTTTGTGTCATGTCATTTGGTCCTCAGTAGCAACCCTATGAGGTAGATAATATGAGCATTATTATCCCTATTTTCCACATGAAGATGGAGAGTGAGAGACTGACCCATAATCAGAGGAGGTGTGAAAACCAGGTATCTTCTGACACATGGAGAGTACAGGGCTTTCCCGATTTATGAGGTGACTACTCAGCACGTGGGTTGGGGTACAGACTATGAAGGAAGGTGGCATGGGGGAAAGGTCAGGAGAATAAAAAACTGAAACAGATTAGAGTGAGAAAATCATGACTTAAGTTTGTGGAATTGACAAACTTTTAAATTAGTGAAACTTACAGTAGTTTTGAAATTTGTATTCTGAAGTAAATTATTTGTTGGATACTTTTAAACTTTAGAAAATGCTTTTTACAGCATGTAACCTCCTCCCCCCCAACCCCCCATCAATATCTGAGCTTGCATTGAACCTTTGTGGGTGGTCATAGAGCTTGCTAGAAATAGAGAGGAGAGAGACTCCTTCCACTGGCTCTCACCATTTAGTTCAGGAAAAGTCTTTCACTACCAGGAAACCACTTCTGAAGGATAAAAGAATACTATTAGCATATCATGCCCCCCCCCCCCAAAAAAAAAACAACCCTCCAAAACGCCAGTTCTTTAGTTTTCAGTCAAGGCTTTCATGGCTTACTCATGATGACGGTGGGAGATTGGAAAAGTGGTAAATTGAGAGAAATGAAAGCCTTATGGTCAAGTTTCATATCTTTCCATAGTGGGTTAAAGAAAAGTCCCTTAATAGTAATCTGTTTGTGTTACATACAAAGGAAGTTCTGGGATTTTTTTTTCTAGGCCTGGTTCCTTTTGGGCATGGAGTTTGTAAAAGCTCTTTTTAGAACTTTTGGTCCCATTTCATCAAGGGACATAGAAATGACTCTTTAATATGCCATGAAAAGAGGGTAGAGGTAGAAGAATGGAGGAAGGTTGTAGGGAAAGCTAATAGGAGTAGAGGATGACTTTTTAGTACTTACAGAAGCATTTTTAAACAAAAAATTGGCAAGGCATGCAGATGGGTTGAGTACTTTTAGTATTGATTCTGCATAAAACTTATCATTGCATGTTTTGATTTTGTATGCTATCCTTGGAGTATCATTCTATTTTTTGAATCAAGGGACTGATTTTTCTTTGATCTCCTGTTTCTCCTCTTTTAATACCTTCCTTAAAGTTAAAAAACCAAAACCAAATTGAAAAAGAGCTTCTGCATGGATATGCTACATTTGTTTGAGTAAGTGTTTTGGCCAGTTAACATTTAGTTTATTACTTAAAGTACAGTCCCTGGCACATAGTAAGTACTTAACAAATGTTTGATTTAATGCGCAGGAAGAACTCTTTTGAATATTATGGAGAAATACCAACTGAAATACCGTAAAGGGTTTACATCTGGACTGGGGAGGAACAACACAGAATACTCATCTAAAAGGTCAAAATATTGAAACTGCTCCCCTGCCTACATTTCCAAGTATGAATTAAAATAGTATCAACCACGTATCTATTGCTGAATGCTGCATAATTGAGGAGTGGTTAGACCGAGGTGGAATTGATTTATAAGAATTTTTAGTAGAACTTTGAAGAAAGGGAAGGCTATGAGATTATGAGAATAGTATGGCTATAGAGATACAGCTACTGGATTTGTTGCTTCCATTTTCATTTTTTAAAAAAGAAAGTGATTGTAAAATGATGTTATTAAATATAATTGGTTCTTTGTTTATGGAAGACAATAATGGATAAAGGGAAGCTAGTTGGTATAGGAGTTGGAGTCAGGAAGGCTCATGTTTCTGAGTTCAAACATGACCTCAAATCTGAGGTCATGTGTAATGAACTAGAAAAGAAAATGACAAACCACTCCAATATATTTGCCAAGAAAACCCCAAATGGGGTCATGAAAAGTCTGACACAAATGAAAATGACTCAACAACAAAAATAGTGGATAAATCTTTAAGGAGGTTATAAGATAAATTAAAAGTATCTGGAATGTTAATCTCTTAAATTCCAATAGGCATTTATTAGGCACCCATGTGCCAGAACTTGTGCTAGGTACTGGGGATATGAATACAAAAATGAGATCATCTCTGCCCTCAAGAAGTTTATACTCTACTTACTCTACTGGAGGAGAGAGGGCTGAGAACAACATGTACATAGATAAATAAATTCAAACCCAATTTTGTTTTTGGAGGGAGAATTCTAGGAACCATGGGGAAAAGGAAATATACTAATGAACAGGTGATACTTGAGCTTAATTTTTACTTAATTCTTCAATTTTTGATCATCTTTACTTAAAAAAAATATAAACATGATGTAGACCAGTGGAGTCAAACTCATATAGAAATGGATCCCTGTAGACTTTAGGCATAATGACCTAGAAAATCACATGCTAACATTATTTATATTATATTATATTTTTATTTATTTTGTTCAACATTTCCCAATTACATTTTAGTCTGATTCAACATAAATGAGGTCTGGCTTTGACACTTTCAACCTAGATAACCATGAAACTCTGCCTCTCCAAGTGAGAAAGGAGGAATTATTAATATCTTGAGTGACTCATGAATATTCTGCTCTACGTCTTGATTTAATGACAAAATAGTTATTTTCTCCCCACTATTTTGGGTAGGAGATAGAACAAGTCAAACTGATAGCCAAGAGCTTTGGACAATAGTTAATTTAGTTTGGGTGGTGTCTAGGCTCCCCTTCTATTGTCACACTCGTACCTGTCACCCACTCCACCACTGGCCAGTTATTCCTTAAAAATTGGCTTCTGAATGATCCCACTTTCCTCTCCCCTTCTCTTCATAGTACCCTTGGTCAGCTTCTTTGCTACTTGTTCTACAAATGGTTGGAATCTGACAAATGGGGTCTAACATAGAATCAAAGAATTTTAGATCTGGGAATCTGGAAGGGCCCAAGAGATAGTTCATTCCTCTGTAGTATTACAGAAGAACTAATTGGGACCCTAACAGGTTAAATGACTTACTCAGAGTCATGTTAGATTTTAATAAAGCTTAGATTAATTTGAATATATGTAAGAGAAGAGTGAGGTGAATAGACAAACAATTCACTCAAGGGAGAAAAACTCTTGACCCTACATTAAAAATTTAGGAAGAAGGCATTGAAATTAATATATTCCATTTCGTGGGGTTATGAGTGATGGTGCTTCCCAGGGTAGGTAGAACTTTTGACAAGAGTATTCTTTTTTTCCTCTTCTCCTCTACTTCCTGGGTTTGGACATCTGATAAGGAAAACAAATGTTTTTCTTCCTAGATTATGTCTTCCAGGTTACAATATTTACAGTTTTAATCCTATTGGAATGAAGATGAACAGTTTACTTATTCCTTAAAGAAACCAGAACACTTTCCAAGCCTCTCTAGTGCAAAAGAATTAGATAAATGTATTTAAAGTTTCTTATTAGAGGTAAGTATTTTTGGTAAATATAATAAAAGATTTATTGTTTAGAATTACTGCTTACAGGAGAGTCCTCTGAAACAGTGCCTCAATTTCAGGGATATATTATTAAGTCTAATCTCCCCACTTAGGAGTTATCACTCCTCTGGAAACTCATAAAGATAAGGGTTCTTGGATAATTAGGATATTATGCACTCTTTCAAACAGCATGATTCAGGCCAAGTAGGGATTGCTGAATCCCTAAATTAATCCACTAGGGAACAAATCAAGTGTACATATAACACATGTATATATGTATTATATATAATGGATGTATATATTTGGCACCATATAACTTTGAGTTTTTCACACTGATCTCCAACCATTTAATTGAATCAAGATAATGTGTCTGTGATTAAAACATATCTAGAAGATCAGAGGCTAAAGAAGCCTGCAGAGGGATTTACTTAAATGATCTAATCAGTCTTTCTTTTCACAGAAGACACAAAACTGAGAACCTGACAACTTGAGGTCATTAACAATTGCAAGGCACTTTTCATAAGAGTAAGAGTATTTAGCCCCAGTGTCCTGGCCAAATTCCAACTCCAGTAATTCCATTTTGCCTCCTGAAAAGTACCCCTGTGGCTTCTGGTGGATGCAGTGTTATTGTGCCCTCCTTATCCCAAAGTGTGGGGCTTTGTACGGGGATAGCCTTGTATGCTGTCAAACAGATGCTCCATTCCTGTTACATGACCGCATTATAGATGGAGGGCAAAGCTGCCTCTAACTGTTGAATGCTTAGTATAGGACAATTTCATTGTTGGCTGTAATGGGGGTTACTTGGGGGTAGATTTTATTTTTATTGATCATCTCCTCTTACTCCCAAATGTGTGATAAGGAATACTAACATGGAACAGTGAGTGATGACCACATACAATGTCTGTTTGTAGTTGCAAATTTGGGTCTGTAGTAATAATGTATTAAATTCTGTAGCGTGTGTAATTGTAAAGTGCATTCTGAAACATTTTTCTTTGTTAAGACTAATTTTAAAGCCTTCTTAAGTGAAAATTTTCATAATTTAATATCAATTAATCAGTGTTCATTAAGAACCCACTATGTGGAAGGCACTCTGCCCTCTAGAAGCTGACATTCTGTTGGAGGGAAGCAACACGTACAGGCACGAGTAAGTAACAAATATGTATAGAAGAATTACAAAGCGATTTTGTAGGGCAGTGCTTGAGGATTGCTAACCATTGTGAGAACTAGGGAAGGCCTTTTATAGCAGGTCACATTGGGGCTTAGCCTTGAAGGGAACTGGGATTTCCAAGAAGGATAAATGAGGAAGGGAAGAGCATCTCTTCTACCAGACCAGACCACCCAAACTCATGGTGACGTAGCACTAAAGAAATGTGTTGGCTTGAAGTAATATGGCCATTAATCTGCTCTTGATGATATCACTCTTTCCATTAGCCAAGAATTAATTTATTTTAGCCTGGACAATGGATTCTGACCAGCAAAACTGGCATCTGGACCAGGAGGTTTCAGACTTAACCTTTTGATGATTCTCACCTAGATAATATGAATAGAAGGCTAAGATTCAAAAGAAGCTAAGTCCCAAGTGAGAAGTATAATAATGAGACCAAGGATATGTGTGGAATCAAAGGGCTTAGCCTTGGTAAGGATGAAGATTGCCTTGCCATCTATTGCCATCTGAGGGAAGGAGAAATTATTGGAACATTTCAAGGCGTGGAGGTTGGGAGATGAAAATGCTTGAGTTGGATAGCTGGTATCTCTTCAATAGAGGAAGGAGTATGGCCATCTTCTGACAGGGAAGAGCCTGGGGTCATGTTTGTGGAAAGCAGAAATGTTTTGGAATAATTGCTGTAGACTGATAGGAAGAGCATAAGAGATATGTTAAAGATTATTTTAATTTGTAGGGAACCCAGTCAGAATACTTTTGGGATTTTCTCTAAGAGTCTTTGTGTTCTCAGAAATATGAACTAAATAAGGTAGATATTACCCAAAGTTGGGAATGAGTAGTGTAGACAAGGGATTGTGGGCAATATAAAGATTGAAAAGAGCAGACTGCTGGAAAGGATGACAATTTGCTCAAGGCTGAGTAAAGAGGAGATGAAGTTAGAACAGAAGTGGTCATTGAGAAAAAAATCAGTGGGTCAAGAGAAAGTCATGATGAGTGAGGGCAAAGAGCAAGTTCAGAAAGAGTGAAAATGTGGAAAAATTGGAAGAGGAGAAGATGATGATCAGAAAAGGGAATATTAGAGTTCCAGATCTTGGAAGGTGAGGTTTGTTTACCAAGGATGAAAGAGCAGAAGTAGATTGAGACTGTCTAGGGTAAGACTGAGTTGAAAATGAATTATTTTTTAATTCATGGGAAGGTAGAGTAAAGGGATTTTTGCTTAAGATGGTAATTCAGAATATCAGAAATTGGGAGGAAGAGGTTGGGAGTTGAGCTAAAGGGACATGTTCAGATTCCACAGGGAATACTTCATAATTGGAATTAATTAATAAAGGAGCTTGTAGAATGAAGCCTCAAGTCTAATTAGAACTTCTTGATGGTTCTTGATCTCTCCACAGACTATAGAATTTGGGAATATTTTTCTCAGTTTGATGTCCTGGGTTGATTGAACAGGTCATCCACACTCTACTACTGAGTTGTACTGAGCTTGCAGTCAACAAAAGATGTTAGGCCTTTTCTGGAAACTTTCTAGCTTTCCCATACCTAATGCTTTGTAATTGATTTAAAAATTAATTAAAGACTTTATATTTATTCTTATTTTCACTTTCCTATTTTCTGCTAATATATTTTTGAATCCTAATTTTGGACCTCATTGCTATATGTCCTTTTCAAATTTTATAACTTTGTCCATTATATTTTCACTGAAATTATTTGTAAAAGTGATGAAACATGATAGGGCCAAGTTCACCACTTTTCAGCATACCAGTGGAGACATTCACAAATCAAACTTAGGTTCCTTACTTACTATACTCTGTAGCTTTTTAGCCATCTACAATATCCCTAACTGTTCCATGAAACACATACAACATTTCTCAGTCCTGTTTTTAAGGATATTGTGAGAGAATTAAATGCTTTTCTCAAGTAAAGATTATATTATGTCTATGGCATTCCCTAATTCACCAGTCTAATAATTTTGTCTAAAAATGAAATGAGATATATTTGGCAAATTTCAAGACATACTTAAAACCATTTTCCCTTGGGTTTCTTCCCTCCTTTCCTTCTTTCTCATCCTCCTTTTTCTTTCTTTTCTCCCTTCTTCCCTTTCCCTTTCCACCTCCTTCCTTCTTGCCTACATTTTCCTCCTCTCTTTCATCTCTCTATGTGTCCTGTGTTTCTAAGAATTTCATATTTCTCTCATTAATCTTCAAAACATACTTGCTTAAAAATGATCATCATACAGATTAGAAGTCAGAGGGGACGAGGTCTTTAGCTACTTTTAATGTTTACTACTAGTCTTCATCACCGTCCTTTCCAACCAAATAAATGCACGTAGAATCTTGAACAATATTAGAATAAAAGGGTCTGAGTAATCAGGGACTACAAAGAAAGCTCTTACACAAGATATTCCTTTGTTTATATAAATAAAATCAATAGGACCTAATTACCACACATAGATCCTTCATTTGTCAGGTTATAAAACAATTTGGATCTAAATAAAAATTGTTTAATTTGTATTGAAGGTATTATGGAGGTGACAATTGCTAACCTGAGTCTTCATTTTTTAAAATATAATAAATGAAGTGATTGCAAACTCATATATTATTCCAGAAAATGCAAGTCCCTTTAAATGAATATCCTTTTCATGTTTTGAAATATTCTATAAGACCAATCAAGTGAATGTATTGTACTGATAATGATTCTGACCCATTCAGTAAAACAAGAAAGTTTAATAGACTAACAATCTCTGTTTAACATGAGATTCCAATGTATAATTCATGCAAAAGGACAAACTGAATAGAGATTTTAAGTGATTTCCCTTTTGGTTCCCTCTCAGTGGTGTGACTGTGTTGATAGGATAATTTTGAATAAGGAATATGAATTTCCTGAAATATTTGTTTTTTTTTAAAGACATAACCAACTGTATATTTTATTTGACTTACTTAATAACATTGCTAGTTTGTCCTCTAAGATGGCCATGGCTATGGCCATTTAGATGGATAGGTTCTCCCAATTTCCCTCCAGGTATTATAGATTTATGCATCTTAGCTGAGATGTGCATCTTCACATTTCTTTTGCTTCCTCATCTAAATTTAGACCTTCTCAGATTAATTTTGATGTAATTCTTGACATTATTATTAAAAACAGCAACAATAATAATAGTGATGGTTTGTAATAATTAGCATGAATTAAGTGTTTATCTTAACCAAACATGAATTACTGTAATTTTTACAAGTGATCGTCACCAACTGTAATTTATTCATATAAGATCTTTGTATATTTACCAGATGTTAACCACTGTCTATCACTATGTTTACAGCCTATAATTTATCCTTGTTACACTTACCTGTGGTCGACAGTACTTTCATCAATTATAAGACAAAGAATGGACCAGTGTCATGTACTCCATTAGATGATCAGAAAATATGTTTTCTTTCTGCTTCTGTTAATGATGTCATGTGCTTTGTGTGTTCAATAGGTTGAGATAATAGCTAAATGAGCCATATGCCAATGTTGTGGAAGCTCAAGGTAAACAACTGTAAAAACCTTTGAACTGCTTTGACTAAGAAGTTTGATATTATGAATCACATAATTATTATCTTAAGGAAAAGAGAAACAATGAATGTTTAACTTGTCCTGAACTCAGAGAGTGTATGATGGGGATATAATTGGATTTGGGAGAACTTTGCTTTACTTTCTCCAATTTTCCATAAAGGTTATTTTGAAGGTGAAAAGGATTGACAAATCCTGCACTGGTCATCTTACTGGTCATATGGGAGTATGACTAGCAGGGATTAGATGTTGTATGGAAAAAGGTAACATGAGTATTTGCAGCTTCTGGTTGTAAGACTAGAAAGCCTGCTTGTCTGGGTGGGGAGGGGGATGAGGACAGTTCTTTTAAAACCCCTCACATATCCCTTGTTGATGGTCTTACCTAATCTAGTTTCTCATCCTGTGACCATTCCAAGAATAATGTGCCAGATGGAGTGAAAATATGCCAGGCTGGTTGGTACTGGCCCCATCTGTTTGGAGTCCCTGGGGGCTGCATCTGCATCTGCAGAGCTGGGGTTGGAGGGGCAGAGCAGAGGGGAAGAAGACAGTGGCAGATGGGAAAAGGTTTTATATTTGGTTTGTATATGTGGGGAATCATCCCAGATGGCCCCTCCTTCAGCAGTAGTCTTGTGAGGGAATGGGGAAATTTCCAGTGGGAAAACTGGCTGCTCTAAGGGCTGGATTCTTCTTCTGATTTAAACTCAAAATCCTACCCCCTGCTATTAACATCCTGAGTTAAGTGGCCATTTCCCTGCTAAGCAAACTTGATCTACTAAGTTCAGATCACTAGTTGCTATATCCTGATGCTGAATTTCCTCTTTTTCCTCCATCTTTATGATGCCACATTAGAGGAGAACATGTACCTGAGTCTTGGTAATAATCTCTTTCCTTTTTATCATGCCCCACTGCTCAACAAATCAACTCAATCGACTTTGGTCAAACACCTACAGAGGAAAGTATTCTATTAGGAATACAGACACAAGATGCAAAGATCCCTAAAAGTGCCCTCAAGAATCCTTATGATCTATTTCTCGGACTTGTTCACCATTCACTTCAACAAGTTTGATTCAAAAGCTTATCTACAAGGCAATGTGTTAAGTGCTGGTGATGCAAGACAAAAGGCAAAACAGTCCCTGCCTTCAAAGTGCTTACATTCAAACATGCATATCCAGGTAAATAAATGCAAACTACAGAAGGGCCCTGTATCAGTACAAGAATGACTGTAGATGACTGAAACCAGGAATATAAATCTGTACACACAAAGTCTCTCTCTCTCTCTCTCTCTCTCTCTCTCTCTCTCTGACTCTGACTCTGTCTCTGTCTCTGTCCTCTGTCTCTGTCTCTGTCTCTCTGTCTCTGTCTCTGTCTCTCTCTGTCTCTCTGTCTCTGTCTCTGTCTCTGTCTCTCTCTCTCTCTCTCTCTCTCTCTCTCTCTCTCTCTCTCTCTCTCTCTCTCTCTCTCTCTCTCTCTCTCTCTCTCTCTCTCTCTCTCTCTCTCTCTCTCTCTCTCTCGCTGTCTGTCTGTCCCCTGTCCCTTAGCATATTCTTTAGTGACCTCCTACTCCCCTACTAAACAAAAGGAAGGGGAAAGTGAAAAAATGAAATTGGAATTGCTGGTGCTGGTGCTAGGTAGCTTCCTGGTTGAAGGAAACTACTAATGGGGGGGGGGGGGGAAGGGACACCAGTGTATATCAAATGTAAATACAAAGTAATTTTGGGGAGAGAAACAACTAGGTTGGCGATCTTGTGTGGGAGTTCGTATTTGATCAGTATCTGGATTCAGAAATGAAAAGTGACAAGGGAGCATATTTTAGATATAGATAGGGAATAACTTGTTCAAAGGTATAGTGGTGAGAGATTCATTATTTCACAAATTCATAATTATAGAAGGAGCTTTCTCAATCAAATCAGATGAAGTAACAGCCCGATTTAGCATTGTCTACCGACAAGGCTATCTACCAATATTATTAATTTTAAGGGATATTACCATATTTCTCCATTTTTGTTTTTACTCTTTATTGCTCATCACATTATCAACCACTCAACTTATCTTAATTTTTAAAGTTATCCATGTCTATTTTTGTGTGACATGTAGCAATGCTCATTTTAGTATTGACATTAGTTGTGCTGTCTCTGACATGATGAACAAATTTGTCAGTAAGGAAGTGTCATTATTTTTCCCATCCATTTTATACAGGTGTATGAATAGTTGTTTAATTTCTTTTATTTTTTTTTTTTTTAATATATTTTATTTGATCATTTCCAAGCATTATTCGTTAAAGACATAGATCATTTTCTTTTCCTCCCCCCCCACCCCCCATAGCCGACGCGTAAGTCCACTGGGCATTAGATGTTTTCTTGATTTGAACCCATTGCTTTGTTGATAGTATTTGCATTAGAGTGTTCATTTAAAGTCTATCCTCTGTCATGTCCCCTCAACCTCTGTATTCAGGCAGTTGCTTTTTCTCGGTGTTTCCACTCCCATAGTTTATCCTTTGCTTATGAATGGTGTTTTTTTTTTTCTCCTGGATCCCTGAAAGTTGTTCAGGGACATTACACCCGCCCCTAATGGAGAAGTCCATTACGTTCGATTATACCACAGTGTATTAGTCTCTGTGTACAATGTTCTCCTGGTTCTGCTCCTCTCGCTCTGCATCACTTCCTGGAGGTTGTTCCAGTCTCCATGGAACTCCTCCACTTTATTATTCCTTTGAGCACAATAGTATTCCATCACCAACATATACCACAGTTTGTTCAGCCATTCCCCAATTGATGGGCATCCCCTCGTTTTCCAGTTTTGGGCCACCACAAAGAGCGCAGCTATGAATATTTTTGTACAAGTCTTTGTGTCCATTATCTCTTTGGGATACAGACCCAGCAGTGCTATGGCTGGGTCAAAGGGTAGATATTCTTTTGTCGCCCTTTGGGCATAGTTCCAAATTGCCCTCCAGAATGGTTGGATCAGTTCACAACTCCACCAGCAATGAATTAATGTCCCTACTTTGCCACATCCCCTCCAGCATTCATTACTTTCCTCTGCTGTTATGTTAGCCAATCTGCTAGGTGTGAGGTGATACCTCAGAGTTGTTTTGATTTGCATCTCTCTGATTATAAGAGATGTGGAACACTTCTTCATGTGCTTGTTAATAGTTTTGATTTCTTTATCTGAGAACTGCCTATCCATGTCCCTTGCCCATTTATCAATTGGAGAATGGCTTGATTTTTTGTACAATTGATTTAGCTCATTATAAATATGAGTAATTAAACCTTTGTCAGAGGTTTCTATGAAGATTTTTTCCCAATTTGTTGTTTCCCTTCTGATTTTAGTTATATTGGTTTTGTTTGTACAAAAGCTTTTTAGTTTGATGTAGTCAAAATTATTTATTTTACATTTTGTGATTCTTTCTATATCTTGCTTGGTTTTAAAGCCTTTCCCCTCCCAAAGGTCTGACATGTATACTATTCTGTGTTTACCCAATTTACTTATGGTTTCCTTCTTTATGTTTAAGTCACTCACCCATTTTGAATTTATCTTGGTGTAGGGTGTGAGGTGTTGATCTATTCCTAGTCTCTCCCACACTGTCTTCCAATTTTCCCAGCAGTTTTTATCGAATAGTGGATTTTTGTCCCAAAAGCTGGGATCTTTGGGTTTATCGTATACTGTCTTGCTGAGGTCGTTTTCCCCCAGTCTATTCCACTGATCTTCCTTTCTGTTTCTTAGCCAGTACCAAATTGTTTTGATGACTGCTGCTTTGTAATATAGTTTGAGGTCTGGGACTGCAAGGCCCCCATCATATGTGTTTTTTTTCATTATTTCCCTGGATATCCTTGATCTTTTGTTCTTCCAAATGAACTTTGTTATGGTTTTTTCTAAATCAGTGAAGAAGTATTTTGGTAGTTCAATGGGTATGGCACTAAATAGATAAATAAGTTTGGGTAGGATGGTCATTTTTATTATATTGGCTCGTCCTATCCATGAGCAGTTAATGTTTTTCCAATTGTTCAAGTCTAGTTTTAGTTGTGTGGCGAGTGTTTTGTAGTTGTGTTCATATAGTTCCTGTGTTTGTCTTGGGAGATAGATTCCTAGGTATTTTATTTTGTCTAAGGTGATTTTGAATGGGATTTCTCTTTCTAGTTCTTGCTGCTGAGCTGTGTTGGAGATATATAGAAAAGCTGATGATTTATGTGGGTTTATTTTGTATCCTGCAACTTTGCTAAAGTTGTTGATTATTTCAATTAGCTTTTTGGTTGAATCTCTAGGATTCTTTAAGTAGACCATCATGTCATCCGCAAAGAGTGATAACTTGGTCTCCTCCTTGCCTATTCTGATGCCTTCAATTTCTTTATCTTCTCTAATTGCTACTGCTAGTGTTTCTAGTACAATGTCAAATAGTAGAGGTGATAATGGGCATCCTTGTTTCACTCCTGATCTTATTGGGAATGCATCTAGTTTATCCCCATTGCAGATGATATTAGCTGTTGGTTTTAGATATATACTGTTTATTATTTTTAGGAATGACCCTTCTATTCCTATGCTTTCTAGTGTTTTTAATAGGAATGGGTGTTGTATTTTATCAAAGGCTTTTTCTGCATCTATTGAGATAATCATGTGGTTCTTGCTAGTTTGCTTGTTGATGTGGTCAATTATGTGGATGGTTTTCCTAATGTTGAACCAGCCCTGCATCCCTGGTATGAATCCTACTTGATCATGGTGAATGATCCTTCTGATCACTTGCTGGAGTCTTTTTGCTAGTATCCTATTTAAAATTTTTGCATCTATATTCATTAGGGAGATTGGTCTATAGTTTTCTTTCTCTGTTTTTGACCTGCCTGGTTTTGGAATCAGTACCATGTTTGTGTCGTAAAAGGAGTTTGGTAGAACTCCCTCTTTGCTTATTATGTCAAATAGTTTGTATAGTATTGGGGTTAATTGTTCTCTGAATGTTTGATAGAATTCACAGGTGAATCCATCAGGCCCTGGGGATTTTTTCTTAGGAAGTTCTTTGATGGCTTGATGGATTTCAATTTCTGATATGGGATTATTTAAGAATTCTATTTCCTCTTCTGTTAGTCTAGGCAGTTTGTATTTTTGTATATATTCATCCATTTCTCCTAAATTGGTGTATTTATTGCCATATAATTGGGCAAAGTAATTTCTAATGATTGCCTTAATTTCCTCCTCATTGGAGGTGCTGTCCCCCTTTTCATCTTTAATGCTGTGAATTTGCTTTTCTTCCTTCCTTTTTTTAATTAGATTGACCAGTACTTTGTCTATTTTGTTTGTTTTTTCAAAGTACCAGCTTCTTGTCTTATTTATTAAATCAATAGTTCTATCACTTTCGATTTTATTAATTTCTCCCTTAATTTTTAGGATTTCTAATTTGGTTTTCTGCTGGGGGTTTTTAATTTGATCGCTTTCGAGTTTTTTCAATTGCATTTCCAATTGATTGATCTCTGCTCTCCCTCGTTTGTTAATATGAGCTTTCAGGGATATGAATTTGCCTCTGATTACCGCTTTGGCTGCATCCCAAAAGGTTTGAAAGGATGTTTCGCCATTGTCATTTTCCTTGATGAAATTATTAATTGTTTCTATGATTTCTTCTTTAGCTAAACGGTTTTGGAGTATCATATTGTTTAATTTCCAATTGGTTTTAGATTTGGTTTTCCATGTACCATTACTAATCATTATTTTTATTGCCTTGTGATCTGAGAAGGCTGCATTCATTATTTCTGCTTTTTTGCATTTGTGTGCTATGTTTCTGTGACCTAATGTATGGTCAATTTTTGTGAATGTGCCATGTGGTGCTGAGAAGAAGGTGTATTCCTTTTTATCCCTATTTATTTTTCTCCATATGTCTATTAATTCTAATTTTTCTAAGATTTCATTCACTTCTTTTACCTCTTTCTTATTTATTTTTTGATTTGATTTATCTAAATTTGATAATGGTTGGTTTAAGTCTCCCACTAGTATGGTTTTATTGTCTATTTCTTCCTTCAATTCTCCTAGTTTCTCCATTAGAAATTTGGGTGCTATATTATTTGGTGCATACATGTTGATTAATGATATTTCCTCATTGTCTAGAGTCCCTTTTAACAAAATATAATTACCTTCCCTATCCCTTTTGATCAGGTCTATTTTTGCATTGGCTTTATCAGATATCATGATTACCACTCCTGCCTTCTTTCTATCAGTTGGGGCCCAGAAGGTCTTACTCCATCCTTTAATTCTGACCTTGTGGGTGTCAACCCGCCTCATGTGTGTTTCTTGAAGACAACATATGGTAGGGTTTTGGATTCTAATCCATTCAGCTATTCGTCTACGTTTTATGGGTGAGTTCATCCCATTCACGTTCAAAGTTATGATTGTCATTTGTGGACTCCCTGGCATTTTGATTGCCTTCCCTAATTCTAACCTTTTCTTCTTCGGCTCTACCTTTTAGTCCAGTGATTTACTTTGAATCAGTCCCCCTTGTCCCCTCCCTTGATGTTTCCCTTTTTAGTCCCTCCCTTTTTGTTCCCTCCCCCTCCCCCCTCTCTTTCCCTCCCTTTTTGTTCTCCCTCTCCCCCTCCCCCCCTTGGTTTTCCCTTCTCCTTACCCTTGTTGGGTAAGATAGAATTCAAGATCCCAATGGATCTGGATGTTTTTCCCTCTCAGAGTTGATTTCCCTGAGATTGAGGTTTAAGTAACCCCCCCCCCCCTCTCTTCCTCTCCTTCTTATAGGAGTTTTCTTCCCCTCCCCTTCCCCTGTGAATCTTTGTGTGAGAACCATTATTCTATTTGGTCTTTCTTTACCCCCTATTTATACATTACATTTTCCCCACATATTAGTATACATAGGTTGATATAAATGTAGTCCTTATAGAAGAGAGTTTGAGTAAAAGAAGAAGATAACATTTTTCCCCTTTCCTTAATATTTACCTTTTCAGGTATTCCTTGCTCTTTGATTTTCGGTATCAAACTTTCCACAGAGCTCTGGTCTTTTCTTTGCAAAAAGTTGGAAGTCTTCTATTTTGTTGAATGCCCATACTCTCCCTTGGAAGTATATAGTCAGTTTTGCTGGGTAGCTGATTCTTGGTTGGAGACCCAGCTCTCTTGCCTTTCTGAAGATCATGTTCCATGCCTTACGATCATTCAGCGTAGAACTTGCAAGGTCTTGTGTGATCCTGATTGGCATTCCTTTATATCTAAATTGTCTTTTTCTGGCTTCCTGTAGGATTTTTTCTTTTGTTTGATAGCTTTGGAATTTGGCAATTACATTCCTGGGAGTTGTCTTTTGGGGGTTTAGTGTAGAAGGTGTTCTGTGAGCTCTGTCAGTGGATGTATTGCCCCCTTGTTCTAGAATCTCTGGGCAATTTTCTTTGATTATATCTTGTATCACCATGTCCAGTTTGGTGTTTATTTCTGGCTTTTCTGGGAGTCCAATTATTCTTAAATTTTCTCTTCTCCCCCTGTTTTCCAGATCTATCACCTTGTCGGTGAGATATTTTATGTTCTCTTCTAATTTCTTGGTGTTTTGGCTTTGCTTTATTAGTTCTTGCTTTAAAGCCTGGTTTTCTTTTACAGTTTGGTCAAACTGGTTTTGTAGATGCGTGAATTTCTTTTGCATCATTTCCCACTTTTCCTCCCAGAGGGCTTCCATCTTTTTGGTCCTTTCTGATTCAAATTCTTCATGGGTTTGTGGAGAGTTTCTATTTCCTTTGGAAGATTTTGGAGAATTTTCTTGTATATCTTCTTCTATCTGCTCTGTATTTTGTATTTTGGCTCCATAGAATGTGTCCAGAGTCGCCCCTTTCTTCTTATTTTTCTTGGTATTTTGGGGCTTCTGTGCTTCTGTGGAATTTGTCATCTCTGAACGTGGAGGATTGGCTTTTCTTGTCTTTGTCTGGTGATCAGTGGCTTTAGTCCTGGGCAGATGTTGGTTCTATGAGCGTTCCCTGGGTTAAACTGAATATGCCTCACTGGAACTGGAATGGAAGGGTCGGACCACGAGGCCACACTCTCCCCCTGGCTCTATTTCCGGAAGTTGCCTTCAGAATCCCTGGCCGTGAGGCTGTTTCGTCGGCCTGCGGGGGGATGGGCTGCCGCTTCCCCAAGCTCCGAGAGCACAGACTTTCACTGAGACTTGGATAGCAGGATCCAGCCCGTGAGGCTGTCTTGCCCGCCCTGAGGGTTGCTGTTGTTTTGACCAGCTCTCTGCAGCGGAGGCCCCAGGCAGTAACTTTCACCCGGACCGTCCAGCTCTTTGCAGCGGAGGCCCCAGGCAGTAACTTTCACCCGGACCTACGGGCTCTCTGCAGCGGAAGCCCCAGGCAGTAACTTTCACCCGGACTGGGACTTGGGTAGAAGACCCTGAGGGTTGTTGTTCCTCAGACCCTGCTCTCTGAGCCCGGCGCGGCTGCCGCTTCCGGGAGCCTTGGACTCTGCGCTCCTACCCCTGAGGTCCGAGGGATCTCGGGTTCTGGCTTTTAAGGGGAGCCGTACCTTTTGAACCGGGTCCAGGTCCAGGAGGAGGGTTCCCAGGGTCTGTGCTGTTGATCGTTTTGAATTTCGGCGCCTTAGGAGCTTCTAGTTTGAGATCGGTCGGGAAGGGTTTTCCGGAGATCTGAGCTTCAGCTTTCTCTAAGCCGCCATCTTAACCGGAAGTCCATAGTTGTTTAATTTCTAAAAGAACTGAATTTAAAAAAAAATGATCTGTTACTTTTTTAGAAATACCTTTGTCACAGTCAAAGACCTATCCATTGTGAATTTTAAAACTATTCCACCCTACTCAGGTCATACTTTAGAAGATTTGATTTAGCTATTTCCTGATTAGTAGCAATGGAGATACTTGGTTTAACAGAATCAAGTCTTGGGAACTATACATTTCTCCACCCTACTTAGTTTAACAAGATCAGAAATGCCTGTATCATACTCAAAGATTTAATTATCTGAGGAAATGGCCTTCAACAGACATGTGCAGAAAAAGTGGACAGACCCCTGGGCTGTCCTAAGTCAAGCTAAGATATCATTGGTACAGATGAGATGCAGGAAAGTGACATAAAACTGTCTATATAAGGCACATCACTTGCTCTCTCTCCAGCTTTCCCTGGAGAGGCAACTCTGGCTGGCAGTGTGCTAAGTGTTCTGACATCTTGGCATGGTGGTGCAGCTATTTGTCTAGGTTTGATGGTGAGTTTGCCCTTGAGCTGATTCAGGTTCAGGCATCTGGGCTGAGCCCTTTTGGAGTTCAGGCTGATTCCTTCCTCCTTACTCTCCAAAACTTTACCTAACCAGGTGGGAGAAATCCTACACCCTTTCCTTCTTCCTTCTTCTTAATTTATTTCCACTATATCAATTAAATCACCATAAATTTCCAACTGACTTGGTTATATTTCTTTTATATTTGGGATATCCATGGTGACCAAATAATTTACATAATTTAGGTCACAACACTAAAATTATCCTTTACACCACGGACACCTAACTAGTAAGTATTAGTGATGGGATGGGAGTCCAGGACCAGTAATTATTCCAGTGTGCTACACTGGATGTTCATGGGCAATGTTACAAGGATAACTCCTAAAATCATGTTTTCTAAAAAATGCCAAAGAAATTGTATAAAGGAACAAACTATATTTAATTAGATGCTGAGCTAATGACCTAATTAGAGCAGCTAGATATAGAATAGGATTTGTAGTCAGAAGACCCAAGTTCAAATTTGGCTGCAGATGCATTGCTTTCTGTGGACCACGGGCAAGTCACTTACCTACTGTCTGCTGGTGGTAAAAAGAAATCAGCGCCTTAATTTTTTCATATGCAAAATGGGGCTAATAATAACACCCACTTCCCAGACTTGTGAGGATCAAATGAGATCATATTTATAAAGCTCTCTGCAAGCCTTAAAATGCTATATAAATGCTAGCTATTATTGTTATTCTTTTAGTTGACTTTAAATGGTTGTTAAAACCACTGTTCTGTTCACAAAAATGAGTTGTATTAGTATTTTTTTCTTAGAGCTTTTTATCCTAAATTAGAAATCATGGATTTTCTTTTCAAAAAAGGCTTGGCTATTGTGTTAGGTCTTTGTAATAGTTGATGACCTGGATTGTTTGGCTGGGAACAAATTTTAACACCCTTCTCCTGAGAAAATCAGTGCTTATCTTGACTTTGCAGTAATCACTTTGAAATACTTTAAAAGTTTTAAAGAAAAAGAACAAATCTGCAGAATTTAGTGGAAATCTCTTTCTTTAAATTCATTTGAATGCAAACTAGGTTTTTTTTTTTTAATCTCAGCTTCCAGTATGTATTTAAATGTGCACCCGCTGAGTATTTTTAGCATCCATCATTACAGTATTTGTTTAAAAAAAACTCCTTAGGATCTCTGAAAGGTTTCCTGTTGCTGCAGTAAGAATCTGAATTATAACATAGATGGCATTGATTTGCTAGCTATAAAAAGAAAATTTTGGTGACCTCAGTTGTGTTTCTATGGTTTTTGTTAAAGGGGCATTTTCATAGAACTCATTACTGTGGATCTTAAATTTAGTCACACATCATACATGGTCTAGTAATTGGTTTAGATACTGCTGATTGATGTTTACTATTGTGTTCATATTTGTCAGCACCTCTTGTGGGCTAGGTGATGTCGAGAACAAAAGACCTTTGTCTTCACTGAGGCTTTGGTCTTGAAAAATAAGACAGTATGGTTGAACTGAAACCAAATCTGTGTAATTAAGCAAGCAATATGGTATATCTGTACTCGGAAGTTAGTGGAAGGCTATAATGGGGAAATGATGGTCAAAATCATGGGTGAGTTGGTTTTAACTAATGGTTATTTATATTTTAGAGCATAGCCTCCCTCCCCTCCTTCTACTCTTTTGGTTGAGAGTCTGCAAAACCTTATTGTTGAAATGCCAGAGGGTTTAGCATGTCAGTTTGTAGTCATCGTGGCAGCCTGAGCATATGCAGACAACAACTCATCTGAAAATCCTCCAGGCTTCAAAGACCCGCATCCTCTCATCACAGGCTCATAGACACATAAAGGGTGAGGGTGAGAGAGGACCTCCGTGATGCTAGATCAAGGCCAAAGCAGCAGGTCTTCCTAGGTTCTAAAAGAAGAACAGAATGGGGTGACCTTGTTATACAACTGTTCATGTGAGAAGGTCTGGGCAGTTTAATGGATTGCAAGACTCTATTTGAGTCAACAGTGTGATTTGGCAGTAAAAACAAACAAAACAGAACTGAGTGATCACAGTCTGCATTGAGAGTGGTCTAGTATTCATCATGAGGAGGAAAATGACAGTTCAACTGGACAGTGCTCTGGTCCACCAACCATATTGAGAATGGTGTGTTCAGGTCTGGGGGTGGAGGGGTGCCTCTGTGTAGGAAGTACATAAATAACCTGGAGAGTGTCCAGAGAAGAGTGCTTGGGATGGTGAAGAGACTGAGCCAGACAATTTAGTTTGCCTATAGAACTGCCTAGAAACAGCCAAGTGGGCTTGGAGTCAGGAAGAACTGAGTTGCATTCCAGCCTCAGAGGCTTATTAACTGTGTGTCCTGGGCAAATCACTTAAGCTGTGTATGACTCAGTTTCCTCAACTGTAATGAGTATATTAATAACATTTGTCTCCCAGTGTTGTTGTGGAATCAAATAAGAGATTTTTAAAGTGTTGAGTTAGTACAGTCCTTAGAACATAGTAAGTGCTTAATAAATGCTTGTTTTTTTCCCCTTCCCCCTATAAATGTACATGTTATCCCCCTTAACTACACTATAAACTCCTTGAAAACAAGAATTGTTTTCCCTTTTGTGAAATATACTTTTGTGTATTCTAGGACCCCATCATAGTTCCTACTGATTGGCTGAGTTGAGTAACTGAAATGGGGGATATTTAGCCTGAAGGAGAGAAGACCACATGGATTTTGTCAAAAAAGGATTATGGGTGATTGGCCCAGAACAACAAATATTTAACTGGCAAAGAGTATAAAAGGAGGGGCATATGATTCCCTCCTTACCCTTCACCCTCTGACTTAGTCCATGCAGTCACAGGATGGAGCCACACATGATTTTTCAATGTGCCCAAGAAGTGTAACTAACCCTTTCAATTCCTTTGAGAGCTGTGAAGATCTCCCTGAGCCAAAAAGAGAACTTCCTTGATTCTTGCTGCTGTAATGTGGTAGGGAGGGGATCAAGAACTGTCCATGTTGTCATACTATGGCTGGAAGTAGCCAGGTAGACCAAATGTTGAGTCACACATGAGCTTGGTCAGAGACAGGAAAGGCACCTTTATATAAGTTCCAGGAGGTGCCTCTTGTGGCACCTTTCTCTGCACATCTCTAGTCCCATCCAGCCCTAGATCTCCATATGGACAATTTCAGGCATCACCAGCAGCAAACACTTTCACTCTGATAGGTCATGCTGAGACAAAGCTTAAAGTGGCTTGGAGCTAACAGTCTGACTAGCTTAAGAAGACTGGCCAAGGCTCTGCCCAAACAAACATGATGGAAAAGCATCACTTGCCCCTGGAGATGATGATGATGATGATGATGATGATGAAGTTGCTGATCTTCTTAATTAGACAAATTGAATTGAGTATCAACCTGAAAGTTAAATGGAACTGCTATTTTATATGAAGTGACAGCTGTTTTTACTTTTTCTTTTATTTTTCTTTCTTTTCTTTTTTTTGTTCATGAATCTAGAGAATTAGATTGCTAATATTTTGAAGTGCATTGGACACTGTAGCTCTTTTCATTTATTGCTTATACACAATTCATTCTTTGAAGTCTAACTATGCTGAAGAAGCCTGGAATTATGGGAGGGGGGAAAGGAAGGGGGAATCTTGAATCATCTAACCATTGAAAAGTATTCTAAATAAAAAAAAGAAGAAAAAAAGAAGCCTGGAATTAAACTTTGGAAAAAAAGGTGAATAAAATCTTCACCTAGGAAAAAACAAAAACCTCCTTGATTCCCATATGGCAATTTCATCTTCTACTCCCATGCTGTATCCCAATGCTGATCCAACTACCATTTCTCATCTGTGTCCCTGACTCTTTCTGTCCTTAAGGGTTAGAAATACTTGTTTGCCTTTTCCCCTCCCCATGATGCCTTGTTACCATTCAGGCAACTAATTTTTTTAAATTTTAATTAAAAAATATTTTTTCATGTTTCCATGATTCATTTTCTTTCCCTCCCCTCTTCCCTTCTCTCTCCCAAAGACAACAAGCAGTTCCATTGGGCTGGACAAATGTTATCACTTGATACCTATTTCCATATTATTACTCTTTGCAATAGACCAATCTTTTATAGCCCAAACCTCAAATCATATACCCATATAAACAAGTGATAAGCGATGTCATATGTTTTTCTTTAGGCAAATAATTTCTTAATGGTAGCTTACATTGGAGTTTTGTTAAATATTAGAGTCTTATAATATGTGCAAAATACCTCCATACGTGTTATCTCATTTGATCCCAACAACAATTCTGAGGTAGACAGTGTAATAATTATTGTCTCTGATTGAGAGACAGAAGAGTGATTTAGGTAGAATCACACAGTTAAAAAGTGGGAAAAGCAGGATTTGAAGCCAGGTCTTCAGACTTTCAGTTCAGTTCTTTGTATTCTACCAACTTTCTTTTCCTATGTGAAACTTGTCTCCTGTGTTCCACACACACACACACACACAGACAAAATACTCCTTCCCAAACTAAGTGCTGTGATAGGGAAATGTTCTTTCCTTAAGGGTGTTACTCACATGCGCTATTGATTTGTTCTACTGTGCCAGCTAAAAGTCTGAAATGAAGAGCTTGGCACAGGAAATATTCATCTTCCTCAGGATTGTGACTTCATGTACTGTACAGCTGTTGTTTACCTACGGATTATCCCACTCAACTTTCTCTCATTGTCTGGCTCAGGTTTTGCTCTTTTTTTGATGTTCTATTTTGTATGCTTGGGTTGGGGGAAAAAAGGACACATAACGGGATATTAATCTTATCTAGCAAAGAACAGGTTTCTAGATTACATCTCTGATTTCATGTACACTCTGTGTGGATTTCATACTATTTTTGAGGTCTATAACATTTGCATAAAAGCTTCCAGGGTAGCAAAAATACCAACCAAGCTTTTATTATTTAGAGTTTGAGCATAGGCAGCAACAAAGACTTTTCACTAGTTCTTTTTAAAAAATTAATTTTATTTTTTCCATATTGTTCATTTTTATAAGTAATCTTATGAAACCCGAACCTCAAATCATAAACCCAAATAAACAATAGAAAAATGATATGTTTTTGTCTGCATTCTGCCTCCACCAGTTCATTCCCTGGAGGTGGATAGCATTCTTTGTCCTATGTCCCACACAACTGACCTGGACCTTTGTATTGCTGAGCAGAGCTAAGTCTTTCACAGCTGATCAAACCATGATTTTTGGGATGTGGCCACTGAAATACAAAAATGAGGTGGAGAAATGTTATTGTACTTAGCATATCACCCATTTTGAGCTGAAGGGCTCTGCAAGACATCTAGTTCAATCTTTTCATTTTAAAGATGGAGAAACTGAGTCCTGGAGAAGAACTGTTTGAGGTTACAGAGGTAGTGAGTGAAGAGTCCAGGATGTGAACCCATTTCCTCTGTTCCTACATTTTCTTCCTTTCCCTCTCTATCATGCTGCCTCAAGTAAAACTCTCTATGGCCAGATCTTTCCTGGATGAATCATTGTTGACTCTGCATAAGAAAGAAGGAAGGGAAGAAACAAGGATTTATTTGTTTATAAAAACTCTGACCTTCTGTCTTAGAATCAGCATTGTGTGTTGGTTCCAAGGCAGAAGAGTGGTAAAGGTTAGTCAATAGGAATTAAATGATTTGCCCAGGGTCACACAGCTTTTGGAAGTAGCTGAGGTCAAATTTGAACCTAGGACCTACTAGCCTTCAACCTACTGAATCACCTAGCTTCCTTCTAGCACGTACATTTATTAAGCACATATTATGTGCCAGCTATGGGCACCTAGATGGTACAGTGGAGAGAATGCTGGATCTGAAGTTAAGAAGACTTATCTTCCCAATTTCAAATCTGGCCCAAGATACCTATTAGCTATGTGACCCTGGGCAAGTCACTTAACCCTTTTGGCCTTAGTTTCCTCATCTCTAAAATGAACTAAAGAAGGAAATAACAAATAATTTCAGTATCTTTGCCAAGAAAACTCCAAATGGGTCACAGGGTTGGACATGACTGACATGATTAAAAAAAAGGCAAGATGGTGCCATGGAGACCTGACATGGTGAGTCACTGGGCTGTCGAGTCCCTTTTATTTTATTATACTACTAGTGTATACAAAAAAAAATATTGAGCAAAATCTATTTTAAAGTAGACAGCTTCTGATTATGAAAGTTTTCTGGTCTAAATGGTGCATGAAACAGAGA
Organism: Monodelphis domestica; assembly: GCF_027887165.1. Classification (NCBI taxonomy): domain Eukaryota; kingdom Metazoa; phylum Chordata; class Mammalia; order Didelphimorphia; family Didelphidae; genus Monodelphis; species Monodelphis domestica. Next base: position 264,735,968 of record NC_077231.1, read on the forward strand.
TCAGGAGACTACACATGCTTCTTGCAAATACTTTATAAACTTTTTGGCAATAAATTATCTACTTCTCTACATTTTGTTTTATAGAAATTTTTCATAAATTCAGTTTATTTAAATCATGGGCTTCTATGTATTCCCGCAACTTTTCATTGTTAATGAAACAGCTAGGTGGCACAGGGAGTTGAGTACTGGGCTTGAAGTCAGCGAGACCTGAGTTCATATTCTAACTTGGATAATTGCTGCTTGATCCAGCAGTCACATAACCTCTCTCTGTCCCTTCTATAAATTATCATAATAACTTATCTATAAATAATTATATTAATATATATAGGATGTTAATGTATGCTTATCTATAAATTATTATATCAACATCTATAAAATATCCATATTATATAATAAAAATATATGATAGCACCTAATTCATAGTGTTTCTGAGAAGATCAAGTGAGGTAATAGGTAAAATGCAATGTGTGTATTATTAGTATTATTAGCGTGAATGCCATATACTACTTTCTTTTTATTACAAATAGATATATCCCTAGAAACAGACTACTTTCTGTGGATCAGCCTTGCTTAGTGTGGAGATTTGTTACATAGGCTGGTCACTTGATGATGATGACTTTGTATATATTATAATATATGAACTAAATTCTATGTATTTACCTTTTCCATATTCAGAAATAGTGGCAGACAATGGAAACAGAAGATACTAAGAATCATGATGTTTTTAGATAATTAATAAATGTTAATTTAACTATTACTATTTTAATTGTGAGCCCCCAATACAGTTCCTCATGAATAGACAATCTACTAGGGAAATAAAATCATGACAATTTTTATATTCTTATAATAGGAGACGAGGAAACTTGCAACTGAATAGAAAGGGTACTCGCAGGTTCTCCTTCAAAAAACCTAAAAAAAGAGTTGGAATAATGAGCTAAATCACCTAAAATCAAAAGCAAAAGACATGCCATTTCATAGGGCATTTAGCTATCTTGCATTTCAGGGGTACTAATAAGCATTTAAGGAAAGAGCACCATGAAGATAATTGCAGCCTTTATGCCAACATCTGTTGAAGAAGATAAGAAGAAAGAGAAATTCTGTGGAAAACTCTACTAGACTTTCCAAATTGAGATAAAGTGTATCTTATATTTTGCACTTTATTTTTAAAATATATTTTTATAACCATGTATTTTCTCTCCCTTTCATCCATCTTGATTAGATAATAAACCAAAAAGAAAAATAAAATCCTCATAATATATACAGCACAGCAGAACAAATTCCCACATTGGCCACAACATATACTTTAATACTCAGTGGTTGACCACAATGTAAAAAGAGGGAAGAAGAGATGAAAAAAAAATATTAAAATGCACAATTCAGGCTTAATGAAAAAAAATAGGCAAAGTCTTACAGATTCTACAGAAGCTTTTCATATTTACATTATATTCTCTTAAAGAAGATGGTTGGAAATTGTTGGACATGGCCAGCACTACATAATATCACACAAAAGAAACAACAGGAAACAACTGGTCATCAGTGTGGAAGTCATTTCTAAATGACTAAGTACACCTAAAAAAATCATCAATTTCTCAGAGCAATGAACAAAATTAACCAAATGACAACAAAGGATGAAAATGAGATGATGATAGTGGAATGCAATAGAAAAACTCCATTCAGTAATTTTATTTATTTTAATTAACTGTTGATACCCCAAATTGGAAAATGGATATGATTAGACATCAATAGCCTACATTACCAGATCCTTTCAGTTTTCTTTTTTGTCTTGAATCATTTGGGAAAATTCTTCTATGATTCCATTCTCCTTTAAGAATCCATAGGGTGTTTAGGAGATGTTGAATAATTTTGTTTTGTCTTATAATATATAGTCTAGAATTTGGACTTGTTTAGATGTCCTTGAAATCATCTTCAATTTGTGCTCAAGAATTTTTATTTTTCTTGAATTTTCATCAGTTTCATATCTTTGGAAATTTCAGTCTTTAATTCTCTATCCCTGTATTGCTTACTTTCTGATTCTGTCCCCTTTGATGGTATGCCTGAGGAATGGTCCTCAAAGTTGTCTGTCTCTTCCCACATTGGGAAAATTAACTTTTCACCAGCCCCAATCTCTAGTCAAAATATTTCCTGGGAAAGGGATTTAGCTGATCTCGGCTAGATGCCAGTCCCCTTTCCCTTAGGCTGGTGAGACCCTCTGCCTTTTCATGCACACACTAGAGTCTTGCTCCCATTTACCCCTGTTTCTAAGTTCTCTAGTTTTGTATCACTGCACTTCAGTATATTTTCTGCTACCAGAAAGAGCAAACTTATTTTTTAAATGCCTTTATGTCTTTTCTATAGGGAAGGGAAGACAAAGTTGAGTTTTGTTGATTGTTATCATAGAATGGTGAAATGAGGGCAGGATCAGAGGGTGGTGTTTATTGGCAGAGTCTTTAGAAACAGCAGTGGAGTTGTTGAGTGAACCACAGAGAACAAGTCTTTGAATTCTTTTGTGCAACCCTGCCAGAGCATAGGAATTAGTGGAAGAGGGAGAATTGAATGAGTATATTAGTGATTAAGGATTAGCTTTCTTCTATGTTAATTCTTCAGGTTGTTACCATAATTCTGTTTTTTTTTTTTTGTTTGTAGAGTCAGCTGAAATTAGCTTACCTCTTTCACATAAGTTTTATTTAGGAGAGGTTTGAGAGGTCATGAATTTTGAAGAAAATATCTAATACTGTCTTGTTGGCCACATGATGCCATTACCATTTCCTAGAGAAATTTTAGCTGTATAAATCATTTGCCCCAAGGAGGAAACCTAAAGAACTTATAAACTGCCTGTTAGAAAACATTTGTTCTCCTTGCCAAGCAAACAGATATAAAGGCCAAAGGCAACATCACTTTCAATATTAACTTGCTTGTAATGTTTTATGGAGGATGATGGTTAGAGACCATGAAAAAAAATAATTTCATAAAAGAGTAAGAAACATTGGAGGGAAAACAACAATTCCATAACCTTGGCAACAGACCAATCAATATCGTCCCAAGGGTATTTAAGGACAAAATTCAAAAAAAGGACAAAAAGTGTATAAAATGCAATGATTTCTTAAGATTTTTATTGCAGATTCTTTTCTACATTAATGACTTTGGAGCCACCATATTTTAATTTGGACCCCAAAGTCTTTAATATATATTGTAAATAAATAGAAATAGCCCTAAAGAAAACAGATATGAAAAGAGCTGCTTGACAAGACCAAGTACTATATACACAGGGGATTTGTACTGAGGATTGGGAATTTTGAAGTACTTGATCTGTTTCCAAGATATCTCAAATAGAAGTGAAGATACCAAAAGCTTTGGTGGGGGAAACTACATACATTTTTCTTAAATTAAAAAATGGCCAAGACAATATTGATAATCATTGTCTAACATAATTAGTTTACTACCCTTTAATATTATTTATGAATATATGATGAAAGATCAGGTAGGTTTTTTACAATATTTACTATCACAGAGAATACAAAATATCCATTGCATAGGGAATTTTTTTTGACTGGACCTAAGATTTTAATGGTTTAGAAAGCCTCCACTGAGGAATTTTCTTTATTCATGTTATTACCCTTTCTGCAACTTAAAGTCTCGATATTGTTTTGAGGTGTTGAGTGACTTCCTAAGGATCATAGCCAGCATGTGTTAGAGATAGGACTTGCATCTAGGACTACTCAACTCTGAGGCTGATTCTCTTTCCACAATTTTACTTTGCATCTATTGGTGAATAATAATTATAATAATTATACCTGGCATTTATGTAGTACTTTGAAGTTTACAAAGGATTAAAATGAGACATTATCTCATTTAAGCATTACAATAACCTAGTGAGGTTGGTAAGATAGGCATTAATTGTCCTCATTTTATAGATGAGGAGATCAAGGTTTAGGAAGGTTAAGTGACTAATTCATGGTCACATGATACATTTAAAACTTGGAATTTGAACTTGTGTTCTTGACTACTATCTGATGCTTTAGATATTTAATTACATCATGCTGCCTTGCAATAATAAAGCATTTGATACAACAGAGTCAAAGATACATAAAAGACTCTCTTTCAGTGAAATGTCTTCCTTGTATAGCTTGAAACCCTTTGAGGGTTATTGACAGATATAATCACAAAGATAACTTTGTCTGATGATACTCTGTTAATATCCAGGGATGCAAAAAAATAGAAATAAATGTATGTGAAAGCTATTTGACTTCATCACATAAGATGTCCACCCAGAATCCAAATGATTCTCTATGGAGGGTTCTCCAGGACCAGGGAGATTTTCTAGATGTTCCTATTTGTGGATCACACTTTGTTGATTGCATCAAGTTTCAGATCATTGCTGTTTTCTAAATGAGACTTATAATCATGCAAAAGAGTTAGCTTAAATATCCATCCACATGGGAAAAATCAAGTTTTTGAACAATAGTTATCATTTAGTCTATGATAAATATTTGAATGGCCATCCCATAGAGCTAACTTAATTCTATATAAATTATGTACAGGATGCTTTAGATAGGCAAAGTCCTGTTCCCAGAATTAAGTAGAGAAAAATAGTGGGCTGGAATGATTATGAGAAGTTGTTCAGTGCTTTCAATTATTTCAAGATTTTTAATACAACATTCCTCTAGTCATGCTATGTGGTGCTAAATCAGGGAATACTTGTCTTATTTTCTAAACAAAATTGTATGTTGCTCAAAAGGCAATAAAGAAGCCCCATTTTGGGGCATGAGCAAGCTAGATTGTACCATCAATGCATAGAAGTGACAGAAAGTAGATCACTGGACAGATACTTAACTAAAATAATGGCATGCTCTGTTTTGCATTTTTAGAGGAATGTTGCAGTGGTATCTATGCAATCCCAAGAGAAGGGACTCCAGCTTATTAGGCTGCTGTTTATCTTTCATTTGGAAGAGGGCCAATGGCATTACAGGTGAATTGGATTTAAGTGAGTCAGAAAGTAGTCAGCCTCACTCCATCTTCCAGAGTTATTGAAGTCCAGTGGCAAGACAAAAGTTAGGATGAATGATGATAGCCCAGGATGTGGAGGAATGCCATGGCATCTTTGATGTCTGATCAGGCTATAAGCTATCCACAGCAGCTTCTTTAGCCACCTTTATGGAAATTGGAACAAATTACTCTTCTCTGATCATTCCTCCAGGGGAAGTCTTCACATGCTTGGAGTATAGACATCCCCCTAACAATTGGTTTGAGACGTGCCAGTTACTCTCAGGCTAAACCACAGCCTGTCTGCTGAGTTGGTTTTACTAGACTGTGGCTGCTGTGTATGCTATAGCTTCTTGAAACTACAGATGAGAGTTGAGTGCCAGGTAGATATAAAAGGTGAAAAGGTGTATGAGCAGCCTTGAAAAGGACTTGTCAAATCCTCACAGAGGTGAGCGCCACAGGTGCTAATGCTCCCTGAACATCCCAGTGTATCTGTGGATCTTATATGAAGGCTTAGGAGAGGTCATGGAGAATAGTTGCACCAGTTGGGAATGTGTGGATGGGTTGTGAGCTGTCCTTTTGGAGGTACTGCCTAATTGAAATCTTGAAGGATATATGATGTAAAAAACGTTTTAGCTATAATAGGCTGTAATTGACTTCATACTACCCCATTTTGTCTTACCTTTATTTCTAAAGTATAAATACTATTTGGATCTTTGGTTTTGGTGAGTTGTGTATGCTTCTAACAGTTCTTATTGATCCATACCTTCTAATTCCACTTAACTCTTATTCCCACCCCTCTTGTAAATTTTTCATAACACTTTTACCCAATGCTCTCTAGACTTTCCTATAGATATCTTGACATTACACAGATTTGAATGGAGTAAGTAGGCTATCATTCTGACATTCTGTGCTCCTGGCATATGACTGGTCCCATTTCTTTTCTTGTCAGACATTTCCTTGATAAATTAAACCTCTTTCTGGACTACTTACCCCATCAGAGACCTATTCTCTGTAACAAACAAAAACAGTCATAAAAAACCAATACCATGTGTGGCTGTATCTGAAATAGCATGTACAAAATTCTTCATCTATAATCTCTTCCTCCTGAGAGAAAGGATTGTTTTTTAACACCTATCCTATGAAATCAAGATTGGTCATTTTCTTTTTTTGCACATACTTCATCACTGGAAGTGGGGTATAGCCTATTTATCCCTAAATACTCCAATGCTCCAATACCCTTTGAGTAGTCCATGATTTCTTTTTCTTGGAAAATGAGTCAGTCCAATATTTGCAGCCTTAAAGCATCCCTAGAAGAACTTTGGTGTTAGGAAGAAAGATTTTAGTTCCAGAGATAATTGGGACCTTTGAAGTTGTTACATAATTTCCCAAAGTAATCCAGACAACTCTTTTTTTTTCTATTCAATTCTAGTCTCAGTTTCTTGTCTCCAGTGTCTGTTCAACATGTATGCACTGATGAACCAACTCTTAGGGCCACAAGTATGAAATGGTTTTAGTTTATTTCCTTTGTTGAATTAAGTTTTTTTTTTATCATAGACAAGCCATTTAATTTTTGGTCCTCAGTTACCTCATTTGTTAGATGAGGAGATTGGACTTAAATTACTGTGAACATTTCTTCTAGCTCTAAATGTATGATTCTTGTATGAATACACTGTGGTATAGTTAACATACTTCAGTATCTTAAGGATCCATGATTTTGTTGTGTGTGGATTTCTTCTAGCACACACACCACAACTCATTCATTATTTAGTACAATTCATGACTGCTGTGAAGTGTTAGTGTCTGATGATGAAGCTTTCCGTTCTTAGCTCGGTAGGACCTTTCATGACAGCCACAACCTTAAGTCTGAGTGTAGGACCTGTGAAACTCTTCTCTAGGACATGTGTTTCTATTAGATCCATCTCATGAGTCTTGTGAGTTTGAGCTCTTAACTTTGGCCACAATGCCTCTTCACTCGTACCCAACAATTCTAACTTTCATGAGTTTTTCTTTTAAAGCACAAGATTGAATTGAGAAGATGTATAGAATTAATCGGACCAATTCAGTGTTTAGAGCTAATACACCAAAACCACAGCCCAGTGACAGGCACATAATAAATGTTTATTGATTATTATGGTGTCACCATTCCTATCATGAACATTCCAAGAGTTCACAGGTGAGCTTTCATGATCACAGCTTCTGGTAGGTCATTGCTCTCATTTCAACCTGGGATCTTACTGAGATCCCAGAAAAGAGAATAGGAATTGAAAATTAAATTTGAAAATTAAAAATGTAATTTAAATTTAATTGCCTTCAAGAAATTTAGAAAGGGACTTATATTTTATCGATATATTTGGGCTCATCTCTTATAAATATAGATCGGTACCTTTTGTTCTCCTTTGTGGTTATGTTAAGACACATAGAGAATGTGCTAAAATTGTACACTGTGTGAACATATTAACTGGAGAAAAGGGATAGCAAGAATCATAATTAAAATGTTAGGTTTTTTTTTTGCCTAGACTTTAAAGTTTACAGAGCATTTTTATGCACACTATCTCATTATTCTATCTTTCAAATTGTATTTCAAGGCACACAGGACAGATATTTTTATACACATTTAGCAGATGAGGTAACAGACTCAGGGAGCAAGTGACTTGTGCAAGATCCCATAGCTAGGCACAAAACCAGGACAAGAACCCAGATTACTTTGTCCAATTTTCTTTCCACTATGTTGCTTAATATCTTACAAAACAACAAATTCCTTTTGGTTCAGAAATAACAAATTTGGGACTTTGTGCTGTTTTTAGAATATTTAATGGATGTTTGAGTTCTAAATTTCTTTGCAAGCCATATTGATATCACTGATTGATATTCTGCTCTATGCAACTCTTAGATGGTTTAGCTTGATATTGCATCTGAGATATTTTTACGTTAGCCTTAAATGTTTGAGTTGATAGGTGTGTCATAAAGCAACATTCATTCTTTCTAAGGAAGATAAAAACCCTACTTAAACACACTGAAACTTACTCTGACCATTGTAGAGTGGTTTCTAAACTATAATTTTTAACTTACACATTTTTTACTATGAGCTTTTCTATTGGCACAGTTATTTTCTTTCTTCTCATTCTTATTCCCCCCAAATCATATTTGAATATTTCAGACAATGTAATAAATAATAAATAACATAAAAAAGAAATTTGAAATGTGTGTTTGGCTTACATCTTTCATTGCATCATGAACAATTTCAGAATAATTTGCTGCCATATTGAATTTAAAACACCCTCAAACATAGAAAAAATGATCCGTCTGTGGCCTCTTGGGACACAAGGAGTATATGCTACACTCACCATTGCTGGCAGAATGAAAGGAAACAAGTCCAACATGTTCAGACTTGTACTAGCTTTTGACCAAAATCAGAAAAACGAATGGATTATGGCACTGTTAGCTAAGTCTGATAACCTGCAAAATGAATGTTATTCATTTAGATAGTAGCTGCTCTTAGTAACATTTCTGAGAAAACACACAAAAACCTTATTGCAGTTGACTATAAAAATGGCTTTACATTTGTACTCTTTTCAGTAATTCCTTGAACTTTTCAAGTAAGAAGGCATCTCCTTTTTTCTTAGTGTTGTACTAAATTGAAGATCACTTGTTTAGTTTTTCAATTGTGTTACAATTTTCATGACCCCCCTTTTTTTGGCAAAGATATTAGAATGTTTTGTCACATTCTTCTCTAGCTTATTTTACAGATAAAGAAACTGAGGTCAAGAGGATTTAGTACCTTGTCCAGAGTCCAATGCTGGATTTGAACTTGGGAAAGATGAGTCTTCCTGATTTTAAACGCAGTGCTCTAACCACTTTGCAACCTTGAAAATCAATAGAATATTATCAATGGCAGAACTGGCAGTTTCATTTGTTGATTATGAAAGTGTATTAGACTCAAGAGAGCACAACATAGCTTTAAAGGTTCCCTTCCCATAGGCAGTCTCTCATGCATATATGAAGATCTTGTGGATTTCTTTGATAAATGCAAGTAGAAAGATAAATCTATTCATTGGGCTTCTGATTATTAATGTTAAGCAAAGTCAAAAAGGAGATGTAAGAAGTCTATGAAGTTAAGGGAGATACCACAGACCTAAATTATTAGATCTATAATGGATCTGGCTCTAGGCTCTTTCCTAAGCTCCAGTTTGGTATCACTAGCTGCCTTTTGGATAACTTGAATTACATTTTCCATAGGCATCTTTAACTACCCATGTCCAAAACAGAACTCATGATTATTTTCTCCAAACCATAGCCTCTTCTGTGCATGCCTATTGCTGTTGTGGTTCTCTGGGTCATCCAGGCTCTCAATTTCAGTATCATCTTTGACTCTTCACTTTCCTTACTTCTCATATCTGATCAGTTGCCATCAGTTTATATTTCTACTTCCACAACATCTCTTGCTTCTAGAGGTCTCCCATTCACTATGAACATGGCCACCAGCCCAGTTCACTCTGTTATCATCTCTCACTGGCCCTATTGGAATACAATTTTAATTTGGAGTCCCTGCTCATGTCTCTCCTTGCTCTCATCCATACTGCTAAAGCATAGTCCTCATCATAGGTCACTTTCTCACTCAAAGCATCTTCACTAGTTCCCTACAGCAGATAGGTGTTAAGAGAGATAGAGCACCTGGCCCAGAGCCAGGAAGATCCGAGTTCCAATCTGGCCTCAGACACTTCTTAGTCATGTGCTCTGGGCTTCATCTGTAAAATGAGCTGAAGAAGGGAATGGCAAACCACTCCAGTATCTTTGCTAAGAAAAGCCCAAATGGAATCATGAAGAATTGGATGACTGAAATGACTAAACAGACAAAGATTTTTATTACTTTTAAGATGGCATATAAAGTCCTCTGGTTGGCATTTAAAGCTCTTCAGAACCTCTTTTATACCTCCCCAGTTCTTCTTCTTCTTTTTTTAAATAACAGTTTTATCTTCTCAAGCACTATTGGTTTTCTGTTTTATTACTCTGGTCTTACTTGCTGTTCTTCATAGGTTAAGCTCCAGCTACCATTTCCATGTGTTTTCTTTTGATATCTCCAGTTTTTAATGCTGTTCATTCCTGGAATGTTGTTCTTCATCTTGGCTTTTTAGTTTCCATATTCTCTTCCCCTTTTCCCCAGTCTCTGAAAGTGAGGTGGCCTTTTTCCTTGCCAAGACCAAACCCTATACATGTGCCCTTGATCTCACTGTCTCCTTTCTTTTCTATTAGATTTCAATCTCAGCCATCCAGTATTTTTAATCTTCAATTTCTCCTTATCAACTTATTCCTTTGTGACCAACTTCAAACATGTTTATCTCTTCCATGCTTAAAAGCCTTTCACTAGATCCTATCATCCTTTCAAGTTACCTTCTTATATCTTTCCTTCCTCCTTCAGCTAAACTGGTAGAAAAAAAAGCTGTCTACACTATCTGCTTCCTCTTGCTCTTCAACTTAGTCTTACAACACTTTAAAATTTGACTTCCAACCATCACTTGCCTGAAATTCCTCTCTCCATAATTGTTACTCTTAATCACCAAATCTCATGGTACCTTTTTCAATCTTAATCTTTCCTTAATTTATCTCCTACTTTTGACACTGTTGACCATCATCTTCTTTCATATGTTTTTACCCGATTTTTCTGATACCACTTTCTCTTTGTTCCACACCCCTGGTCTATTTTTCTGGTTCATCATCCAAAGCATGCCTAAGTGCAAGTGTTTTCTCAGGTCCTCTACCCTTCTCTCTCTACCCTTTATTCACGATCTTATCAGTTTCCATAGGTTTAATGATCATCTCTTTGACATTGATTCTCATTCTATATGTCTAGCTCTACTTTCATTTGGCAACACAAGCTTTTTTTCTTGATTATTTAAAAAAATTCACATTGGGCATATCCAAGCCAGAAATTTTTTTCTTTCCTTTCAGTCACTTCTTTTCTAAATAATCTATTTTTGTCACTAACGTCCACTCAATCTCTCAGGTTCATAACTTTGACATTATCCTTGACTCCTTTCTCCTTCCACCTCATTCTTTCTACCTCGAAAGACAACACCTCAGATCACAATCTCATCACCTCTTGCCTAGATTATTGCAATGATCTAATTGGTTTCTCTGCTTCAAGTCTCTCCCCACTTTCTTTGCTACACTGCTATCCAGGTGATTTTCCTTATTAAACAGAGATCTGCCCTTGTTTTTTTTGACTCAGTAAATTTCAGTTTCTTTCTACTGTCTTTAAGATAAAATATACACGTTTCTATTTATCTTTAAAAATCCTTTAGAGCTTTGTCCCAATATATCATTCCAGCTTCACTGGACATTAATTCCCCTAATTCTGCACCCCATCCCCAATCTTTGTTCCAGTCAAATTGACCTCTGTTCCTTATGTATGGCACTTTCCTATTTCCATACCACAAGTTCACATCCTTCCAAATAATGTCTCATAGAATATTTTTTTGCCTTCTATGAAGGAGTTTATGTACCTCCATGAAGACTTTTCTGAGGCCCCCATTTGTTAGTGCCCCCTCTCTTAAACTACATTATATTTATACATTTTGTAAATGACTGTATTTATTCTGTTTATATTTACTCAGCAGTACTAATATTCATCCTTCTTGGCTCCTCCGTTAGAATGTAAGTAAGCTCTTTGTGAGTAGAGATTTAATTTATCTTATATTTCTAGCACTTATCTTGACACGTAGTAGGTATCTACTATGGGTTTGTTGATTGATCGAAGGGATTTGGGTTATATATATTTTTAGGAGGAAAGAATAGTGGATTTAGAGGATTCAGGTTTAAGTCCATCTGTATGACTTTGGCAAAGAAACAATGTCTCTAGGTTTTAATTTCTTTGTTTGTAAAATGAAGGGGTTGTATCAGCCGAATGTTTAGATCTCTTACAGCTCTAAATCTCTGATTTTAGGTTTCTTCTCACTCTAACAGTCCATTATTCTTGATTGCACTTCTGGGGCCAGCAATAAAAATGGCTTCTTGGCATATACACTATGAAAAACTGCTTCACTTTTAAAGCATGGTAAAAATTATGCTTGTATAGCTCCCTCTCTAGGCCATTATTATAAATTTTGGGTTAAGAAATTACTGATTTGAATGTATGCCCAAGCTGAGAGTTTCTTTCTTTGAACCATAAAAGCATTTTGGATAATTTCCCTCCATTCTCACATGATCTTCACATATATTCACACATAATAATTGTAGCTATTTTTTGATATGGTAATTGAGTTAGATTGTCAGGGTTACTTACTTGTAATTCAGTTTTACAGACCTGGTGGATAGATTTTCGAATTGCAGTTGGATGGTCAATAATTATCCAAGGCTGTTGGAGCATAAGAAAATTAGAATTTATTTATGTTATGACATTGTGGGAACCACATTTGACCCCTACAAATTTTTAAAAAAGTTTCATAATATGTATGCAGTAGGAGTTATGATGCCAAAAGTTTTGGAAGAGGGTGGAAAGGAGAGAACTTTTTGCTTTTGGTTGGATTTTTTTAATATTCATGTTAACTGAATGTTGTTCTTTTTATGATGTCCCTTGGGGACTGTGAGAGTTCTTTTAAACCTACAAGTACTCAAAATGAAATTATTTGGAATCGTAAATGTTTTCCCAGAAATTGTGGGTTTAAAAGTTTTTCTTGGACTTTATTCCAATCATTTAGGCTTAGTTCAAGATTATGATATGCTATAACGTATCAGATAGAATTAGGGAAGCATATGTCTTTCCAATTTTCTAATAGCAGAACCGTCTTATAAAAATGGCAATGGTGAAACAAACACAACTCTGCTTCTTGCTACTGCAAGAACCTTCTCCCACTCCCATATTTCAGATATTACGAAGCTACTAGTATTGCTCTCAGATGTTAATATTGCATTTTCACTCAATGTGAACCATATTTAGAAGTTAATTTCCCTTCTGCAAGACAGTAAATATTTATTAGTTAGTGTTTGCAACAGAGAAATGAGAACTATTAAAAAAAGTTAACAGGCTCGTCTTGTAAAGTAAATACCAAACCATCAACCTCTATCTATCTTGGTCTTTTCTTAAAATGGAATTCATCTTTGTAGTGTCTCGGCAGTTCATTCTCAAGTTTATATGACATTTTTGATATTTGGAAATTTTGGAGTACTTTATAATACTTGCACTGTATGATTTGGAGTAAATGCTAACTAGTGCAGGTCATAAATTTCTTTCCAGCCTGAGTTACATTGAAATAAAATTCCTCTGAATGCAATTAATAGGGGCTCTCAGGCAGAACCAAATAGGGTCGTGGTAGGGTTTTTTTTTTCCTTTAAAAATTCCAAGAACAGTTTGAAAAAACATATTTAAGCTTTCTACAGAACCACCTCCCTGGGTTTAGACCTGTGCGCATTACAGTAAAATGGCATTATTATTTTTTTACACCTCCATTGAGTGTTTCCTGTCTCCAAGCAAACAGGGAAAGCCAGTTCACTGTTCTTGTTCTGTAGTCAGAGAGAACAATGACCTGCTCACTGACCAGTTGCCTTAGAGATAGTGCTGAGGCCAGAATGCTGAGCAAATTAATGTAGCAAATCAGCTGCCTTAGAAAATGGTTCAAATTAAGTATTCAGGACCATGCAAGGCAGCCACCCACCTGCGCAGAAACTCGCCTGGAAAAATTGGTATTCATTTTGTCAACTTGGATTGTGTTTGTGTTTTTTCCTATGTTATTCCTAAAATGTGGGGAAAAGAGAACAGCCACCCACAGGGTTATATTTAGGTTATTTCTAGTTCATTACTCACAATATCATATCCCCTAAGTCTTGTGGGAAGGATATTTGGAAAGATTCCCTTGCAAAAAATGGCTCAAGCCCTGGATTTTCCTGTAGCAATTTTGAGTCTACATTTGTAAATGGTTTTGGCTGTTATAAACTCTAGTCAATAAACTTGCTGATAAAATATTCTACTGAGTGCCAAAAGGAGCTCTGTTGCATTGCTACTTTCCCTGTATTAATAGGATCCTAATTTTGGATTTTGACCCCTTCTGGGGAATTAAGGAAAAGTGGAATTTGCTAAGAGATTTTTTTAAGCCAACCAGGTGGTTATTCTTAAACTTTTTTTTTCTTCAAAACTTTCAGAGCTCTGTAGCATTAAGCTACCCAAATGGCAGCATTGAGATGTGCAAGATGTGGCAAGGATAGAGCAACAGTAATTCATCTGAAAAAGTTCTGGGCTTTTTAGTGGACTATAAGTTTAGTATGAATGGTCAGGGGACTATTACAGTTAAGAAAATTAATGAAAACCCAGGGTGCATTATGTGAACCAACGAGCCTCATTTTGGCTCAGCTTCAGGAAAAACTTCCTAATAATACAAGTTGTCCCTCAGCAGAATGACTTCTTTTTCCATAGAAGGCCTTAAACAGAAGCTACATGACCCTTTGTTGGGTATGTTTTAGTGGAAATTTCTTTCATGTATGGATTGGACAAGATGACTGCTAAGATCCCTTCCAACTCTCAAAATTTGTGATCCCATAATTCTCTGCATCTCAAGACCATTACTGTTCAGTGCTCAAAATCATAGCTAGAAAATTCTGTTTAGTTTTTGGTGCCGCATTTTTGGAGTGACATTGATAAGTTAGAGAGCACTCAGAGTAGGATGACCAAGATGCTTGACTTCATACCATGTGAAGCCTGGTGGAAGGAACTTGGGAAGTTTGGGCTGGAGAAGAGAAAAGAACAAAGGGACATTTTGTCCAACATCTCCATATTATATATGAGAAGTGTATGGGTGTTCAAGGAGGACTAGTACCTCTGGTGTGAGGGCTTATCAAAGCCCTTTTAAGGACTGTTCATCACCTTTGGTTTCCACCTGGCATTCAATTCTCACCTGTGACTCCAAGAAGATGTAGCATGCACATTGGCCACACTCGAGCAAACTATCATGGCAAATGGGCTAAACCAGGTTGAATATAACTATGGGCCACAAACTCATTGGTGAGTTTGGGAGGTATCTACCCCAAGCATATAAAGACTTCCCCCAGTGGAATGGTCAGATGAGAACAATTTGTTCCAATGGCCATGAGGGCAGGAGTAACAGACATTGGAAAACTTAGACCTTGGTTAGACATCAAAGGTGCCTAGGTCTTCCCATGTGCTGAATTAACACCAGTCATCCTGATTTTTGTCTTGCCACTGGACTTTGATGACTTTAGAAGAGAGTGAGACTGATAATTCTGCCTTACTGAAAACCAATTCATGCACAAGTCAATAACACTTTGATGTCATTGGTCCTCTGAAAACAAAGGACAATCAACAACATTACAAAGGAGGAAATGGAACACCACGGGGATAATTAGTTGACCAAGTTAATTTAGTTAGCAGCTATCTGAGGTCAAATTCAAATTGAGGTGTTCTGGCTCCAAATTGGGTTATCTTTCCTTTGTTTCTAAAGACCATTTTTGTGGAAAGTAGGCTAAAGAGTAATGATTTGCAGATTTTTCTCAGGAATTTGGAATTTATGGTTATTTTGCTAGATTTAGGGAGTTTTACTATTGGCACAGCTGAGTTAATTTCAAGCTTTTTCTGCTTTTCCTTTGCAAAAGAATGCACATACACATTTTCTTCTTTTCCAGTTGATGTATGTTAGTGATGAATTCTCAGTACACTGGGGGAGATGAGCTATGTTGGCAGTAAGGTAGGCATTAGCTTCTACAAACACAAACACACACACACAACTTGTCATGCTTAAGCTCATGATACCTTTTAACTTTATCATCATCTGACCCCACTAACATTGGGATCATATGTGTTTCAACTCCAGAATTAAAAAAGCAAACAAACATGTCACGATAGGTTTAGGAACCTTCACTGCTTCTTGGAAGAACCTAAATATGCCTGCTATAGATTTGAAATCTATTTGCCTTTTGGAATTTTTAGTTCTTCCTGATTCTATATTAAGCATGATGGAACCATTTAAATGTATTAAGTACTTTTATGCACTAATCCTATAAATGGGTCCTTAGGGAAGAGAAAATGTTTAGATAATGTATGGATTTTACCCCTTCTTGAACTAAAAGTCAAATAACTATGATAAATATACTAGAGAAATGCAGAACAAAGTACTTTAGTATCTAAGATAATAATTGTAAAGCATTTATCACAGTTCTTGGCATGCAAGTGCTATATAAATGTTAGTTATTATTATTAGCTATTTTCCTCCCATCTATTGAGATTTTATATTCCTATTCCTTTTTTGCTTTCTCTGTCTCTGTGATATTGAATCCCAAATTACCTAAAACACATGCCCACCTCAAACACCTCACCATAAACACTCCTAGCTGTCTGCTTCCTTATTCTCATCCACTTCACCTTTATTACTTCCTTTCTCCCCCCAGTTTCATATTCCAGATCTGTCTATCCCTTCCTCTTTAACCTCTAGAATTCCCTCTACACAATAAAAAGAAAATCTTCAGTTTATTTTAGACCCTTTTTTCCTCCTGTGGTGTTCACCAAGACCCGACTGACTTCCTCCAGGTGACTGTATCCCTAGCTATCCTTTCTAGAACAATACATTATCTAATACTCCTGACTCACTGGTCATGGTGGGAAAGTAAAATATTCCTTATATCCCTCTTGCTACTTTTAGACTGTCCATCTAATGCCATAACCAGGAACCTTTTGATGTTCATTCTATTTAAATTTATCACTCAGTATAGATACTGGTGACCACTCTCTAAACTTTCTTCCTTACAACATTTTACTTCATCTCTTGTTGACTGCATCATATGACTCACAATGTCTTTTCCATCTATACTCCCGCCTTCACACTAGAGGACTTCAGCATTCAGAATGATATTCCCACCAAAACTCTGAATTCTCAAATCCTCAGTTTACTAAATTCCTATGTTCTATTCTTCTACACCAAAAATACACAGGAATGGTCATATCCTTGATCTTGCCATCCCCCACAAATATTCAACTTTCTTGTTCAAGAATTCTAAAATTCCTTTGACTTATCACAATCTTTTATTGTTTTATCTCTCCCTGAGCTTTACCAAATCTTTTCTTTATCTTCACTATATTCTCCAGTCCCTCCACCTTTAGTACTTTCTCATCCTTCACTCATGGTCTTCCCTTTCTAATCATAAAGTAATTAAACTCTACGTGAACACTATCCTCTATTATCTAATCCCTTCCTTTCTAGTTCTGTTTAATACTTTCCAAAGTTCATCCTTTTCCAAAGTCCAACTATCTATTACTTCCATGATATGCTTCTTTTGTATATATACATACATATGACATTTTAAAACTTTTTTTCACTTAACAAGCACTTATTAACTACCGACCTCCTGTCTCTCCCCACCCTCTTGTTCCACCATAATTAAAAAAGAAAACTTGTAACAAAATGGACATAATCAAGTAGAGCACATTATCATGTTTGTTATGTAAAAAAAATTGTGCCTCTTTCTGCATCTTGAGTCCATCACTTTTCTCTCAGGTAGCACAGTAGCTTGCTTCATTATTGTTCCTATGGAATCATGGGTGATCATTGCTTTGATCAGAGTTCTTAAACCTTTCTGTGTTGTTTGGCTTTATAATTTTGTTGCTGTTGTATAAATTGCTATTCTGGTTCTGCTCACTGCATTCTGAATCAGTTCATATGGATCTCACTAAATTTCTCTGAAATTGTACCTTTTACCATTTCATATGGTATAATAATATTCCATTATACTTGTATTCAATAATGTTTGACTATTCCCAATTGAAGGGAGTCCCTCTAGTTTCCAGTTCTTTGTTATTACCAAAAGAATATCAATGCTTTAAATATTTTTGTACATATGATTCCATTCACTCTTTTTTTGAAGTCTATAGTTATACAGACCTAAGGGATATAGTTAGGCTAAAGTATATGCACAGTTTAGTGTTTTAGTTACAAAAGGTATCGTCCCAAATTGGTTTCTAAAATTGCTTTGTCAACCCTATAGCTCTACCAACATTGCATTAATGTACTTAATTTCTTGCATCTCTTCCAACAAAAATATTGTTTTGTCTACTGTTTTTTTTTGTTGTTGTTAGCTGCTTTCTCTTAATTGCATTTTAAAAAATGTTTACTTAATTAGTCATTTTAGAATATTTTTCCTTGGTTACAAGAATCATATTCTTTCCCTCCCCTATCCGCACCCCTTCCCATAGCCGATGTGCAATTCCACCAGGTTTTACATGTGTCCTTGATCAAAATCTATTTTCATGTTGTTGATGTTTGCATTAGGATGATCATTTAGAGTCTACATCCCCAATCATATCCCCATCGACCCTTGTAATCAGACAATTATTTTTCTTCTGTGTTTCTACTCCCACAGTTTTTCCTCTGAATGTAGATAATGTTCTTTCTCATAAATCCCTCCAAGTTGTTCTGGATCACTGCATTGCCACTAATGGAGAAGTTCATTACTTTGTACCACAGTTTATCAGTTTCTGTGTATAATGTTCTCTTGGTTCTGCTCCTTTCACTCTGCATCAATTTCTGGAGGTCATTCCAGTTCACATGGAATTCCTCCAGTTCTTTATTCCTTTGAGCACAATAGTAATTCATCACCATCATATATCACAATTTGTTCAGTTATTCTCCAATTGAAGGGCATCCCCTCATTTTCAATTTTTGGCCACCACAAAGTTCATACCTGTGAATAGAAAAGAAGGTATATTCCTTTTGTCCCTATTTTCTCCACATATCTACTAACTCTAATTTTTCTAAGATTTCATTCCCTTCTCTTACCTCTTTCTTATTTATTTTTTGGTTTGATTTATCTAGTTCTGATAGAGGAAGGTTCAGGTCTCCCACTAGTATAGATTTTCTATCTATTTTATCCTTGAGCTCTACTAGTTTCTCCTTTAGAAATTTGGATGTTATGCCATTTGGTGCATACATGTTGAGTACTGATATTTCCCCATTGTCTATACTGCTTTTTATCAGGATATAATTACCTTCCCTATTGGTTTTAACTAGATCTGTTTTACTTTGGCTTTGTCAGATATCATGATTGAGACTCCCGATTCTTTTTCTCAGTTGATGCCCAACATATTTTGCTCCATCTGCTTACCTTTACCCTATATGTCTACCATCCTCATGTGTGTTTCTTGTAAACAACATATGGTATGATTTTGGTTTCTCATCCATTCTGCTATTTGCTTGTGTTTTATGGGTGAGTTTGTTCCATTCACATTCAGAGTTATGATTACCAGATGTGTATTTCCCAACATGTTGATTTCCACTCCTAGTCCTGCCCTTTCTTCTTTAACTATTTCCTTCTACACCAGTGTTTTATTTTTAATTGGTCCCCCTAATTCTCACCCTTATTTTACTTCCCTTTCTACACCCCCCCTTCTTATTTCCCTCTTATTTTCTTTATTGTCTTTAAAAAATATCCTCCCACTCTTCTCCCTCCCTTGTATTGCTTCCCTCCCCACCAGTACATTTGTTACCCTTCTACTTCTCTATAGGGCACAAATCAACTCTCTGCCCCAATGGATTTGATTGTTCTTCCCTCTTTGAGACAATTTCAATGCATGTAAGAATTGAGTATTTCCTATCTCCAACCTCTTTACCCTTCTAGTGTATTGGCGTTCTCCTCCACACCTGCCATGCACTTCTTTATGGCATAAATTTACCCAATTTTGTTTCTTTTCCCATTTCTCTTAGTATTAACCTCTTTTTTTTACATATATATATATATATATATATATATATATATATATATATGTCTCTTGGCATTTCATCCTGTACAGTTTGTCACTATTCCCTCTAAGTATAATTCTTCTAGCTACCCATGTGATAATAACAATTTTCAAGTGTTACCAATATCCTCTTTTCTTGTAGGGATACATATCATTTTAACTTATTGGGTCCCTTAAAAAAGTTTTTTCCCCTTTCTTAATTACCTTTTGGTGATTCTATTAGAAGAGTTCTTTGTTTGGGCATCAAATTTTCTGTTCACGTCTGGTATTTTATTTATGAATGCTTGGAAGTCTTCTATTTTATTAAATGACCATACTTTCCCCTGCAAGAATATGATCAGCTTTGTGGGTAGTTGATTTTTGATTGTAGACCTAGTTCCCTTGCTTTCTGGAATATCATATTCAATGCCTTTCAGTCCTTCAGTGTAGATGTAGTCAGATCCTGTTATCCTAACTGTAGTTCCATAGTATTTGAATGACTTCTTAGAAGCTTGTAATATTTTTTCCTTGGTCTGGTAGTTCTTGAATTTGGTTATAACATTCCTGGGCATTGTCAGTTGGGGATTAAGTATAGGAGGTGATCAGTGGATTCTTTCAATCTTCACTTTTCCCTCTTACTCTAGAATGTTGGGGCAGTTTTCTTGGATTATTTCCTGTAGAATGATGTCCAGACTTTTTCTTTTGTCATGATCTTCTGGTAGACCAATGATTCTTAAGTTGTCTCTCCTGGACCTGTTTTCTGAGGTGTTTCATATTTTTCTCAAATTTTTTATTCTTTTGATTTTGTTTTATAGTTTCCTGCTGCCTTATGATGTCCTTTGCTTCTAGTTGTTGTATTCTAGTTTTCAAAGACTGAATTTCATCCCTGGCTTTTTGGTCATCCTTCTCCTTCTGATCTTTTATCTCCTTTGCCTCATTTTCAAGCTTATTAATTTTTGCTTTCCAGACACTATTTTCTATTTCCAAATTATTTATTTTGCTTTTAAAGTTTTTTTTTCCAGTTGTTTTCAGCCTCTCTTAATTGTTTTTTTTTAATTGTAGTTTGAGTTCTTCCAAAGCCTGTGCCCAATTCACTGGAGTTTCTGTGTTTTTGCTTGGTGTTCCTTGATCTTCCTCTGTTTCATTTGCTCTTCATTCATTGCCTGGATAGAAGCTGTTGATTATAATTTCTTTTTCCTTTTTCTGTTGTTTACTCATATTTCCCTCTTCTTTCCCCCTATAGTTCCCTGTAGTCTTGGCTTCTCTTATTTTATGCTGTGATCTGTGAGTTTGGGCTGTTTTATCCTGAAGGGACTTCTTCTCTGTTCTGCTGTTTGATCAGGTAGTCTGATCTTTCCTGGCTGACAACAGATGCTGAAAAGGAGCTGGGCTTCCTGCCCTGTTGTCAAGGTTGTTGCCTGTAGTTTGTTGTAGTTTTTGCTCTTGGCGCTCAGTAAGCAAGGCTCTCAGATCATTCTGTGGGGGAGGAGTTTTGGAGATTGAGCTTCCCTGCCCTCTGAAGGCTTCTTATTTGCCCTATTGATGAGATTGAGCCAGGGTACAGGAACTGATCTTCAAAGATGGCTGTACCCTCAGGCCAAAACCTCCAGAAGGTGGGGGGGGCAAGATGGAACATCTTGGCTGTGACTGGGCTGCCTATTCTGTGCTTCTCCTCCAGTTACCTCTACATTTCCTGTATTCTAAGCCCTGATCCTGGCACAGCTTTGCCCACAAGGTATTCCCTCTGGACTAGCACCCTTACCTGGCCAGAGATTCTAGCCATTGCTGGAGGCTCAGAGCTGTAGGTGGGGGAGGGTCCTGGATCCTTCCTCCTTCCTTTCCCTTAAACCCGTGTTATCTAGAGTTCAGGCTTTTTTTGGGGGGCATATCTTTTAAGTTGGGTCCAGGAGGAGGGTGCCCTAGCTCTGTTCTATTGTTCGATTTGGTTTTCAGTCCTTTCGAAGCATTGTGTTTTTGATTGGTGAGAAAGGGATTGTGGAGGTCTGAACTTTTGCTTCCTCTAAGCCATCACCTTGACTCCACCTCTTTTTTCTGTCTCCTGGTTTTGAAATGAGACAGGGCATTTAACAGTTAACAAAAGGAGATCATTCAAGGATGTTGTAGCATTTAGTTTTGGTAGGCATGTTTTCTTGACTATCACTTGGCAATGAGGCAGCAGGTGACTGATGCAATCTTGGAATAGTCACTAATTTCACCAAAGTGGGCTCCCCTTTAATTCTAGTGCTTTTGAATTGTCGATCATCTCCAGTTTATCCTGTTTATAGCTTATTTGCAGAAACAGTTATGAAAATACTACCTGTGCTCCTAAGGTCTTTGGTTTCGTTTCCAGCTTTTATAGTCCCTACAAATGATCTCTCGATGTCACTTGGGCTTATCATTTATATTCCCAGAAATCATAGGAGATGTGTAATAGTCATCAGGTTTGATGAGATTGGGAGTTTTGCCATCAAATAGATCATTGTAGATAAGTAAATGAGGTTTAAGAAAATGCTTTCATTTATATAGTTACAGAAACCAAGCCAGGAAAAAAGTTAAATGATTTGCCTCATGTTCCAAGACAGTAAATAAAGAAAGCCCGTGACTTCAAAATACTCACCAACACGGAGTTGTCATCACAAATATTTAACATAGACCCGTGCTATAATAAAATAATGTCTTTAAATCCTATTGAGCAACAGAAGCCCCTTAATCTAGCAGGCTGCAGTGCCATTTCAGTTCTTGGGTCATTCAAGCTTTTTTTTCCTGTCTCTTTCATTGTCAAATGCTCACAGTCAGTTCCTATTCCTATTTAGCATGATTGCCTTTTTTCCCCCTATGTAGTTTTCTGCTTCTAATCTGCTTTGGACTGGGAACCAAAGCATCAGAAGTGTTAAACTTGCTTGTAAAGTGAGAAATAATGGGTAATGAGTAAAGATGTCCCTCTCTAATAAAGGGTATGGGCTTTAATGCTTGAATTTTATGGCATTTATTTGTTCTTTTCAGAGATCTCTGTGTGTAAGTGTGCAATTCCTGATTTTTTAGCACTGTTTCATTTAGGTGAATTATAATTGCTAGTTACTAGCACAGGCTCTCCTAGACACCGAATGATCAATACAATCTCTAGAAAATGTATAATATTCCAAACTGAAAATAAATGAAAGGTTTCTGATTTATAAATTGATGCTATGCATTTGAGTAAATGTGAATTATTTCATAATGTCAATTAAACTCTAAGTGAATTGATAAAATTTTATTTCTGAATTGTTATATCAGAGAATTATAGAACTGAAAGACTCTCAAAAATCATGTAGTTCAGTGATCTTATTTTGTAGATAAGTAAATGTGCCTTAAGAAAATGCCATTTATGGCAGAACTAGAGACTAGATCCTGCCTCTTGATGTATAGTCAGTCACTCTTTTAATTATAATTAATAATAATGATGATGACTAGCATTTATAGAGAGGTATAAGGTTTATAAAAACTATAATAATAGTGAATAATAATAGTTAACATTTATTTAGCATTTATTATGGGCAAGGCACTGTGCTAAGTGCTTTACAGTTATTATCTCATTTGATCCTCACAGCTACCCTGGGAAGTAGGGGCTCTCATCTCCATTTTATAGATAAGAAAACTGAGGCAAACAGAGGTTAAGTGACTTGTCCAAGGTCACACAGCTAGTAAAGTGATTGAGGCTTAAATTGAACTCAGATCTTCTTGCCTCCAGCTCCAGCACTCTATTTATTGCATCACCTAACTGACCACTTTGCAAATATTATCTCATTTGATCCTTACAATAATTTGGGAGGTAAGTGCTATTATTATCTCCATTTTGCAGATGAGACAACTGAGGCAGAGAGAGGTTAAATAACTTGTCCAAAGTCACACAGACAGAAAGTTTTTAAGGCCAGATTTGACTCTAGTCTGCCTGATTTCAAGTTCAGTACCCTCTTTTGCTGTCTTTCAACTCTTGTGTCCAACTCTTAGGAGCCCTGTATAGTATTTTCTTGGCAAAGATACTAGAGTGGTTTGTCATTTCTAGGTCTGGTGGATTAAGGCAAACAGAGGTTAAGTGACTGGCCCAGGGAACACACAGTGAGCATCTAGAGTCACATTTGAACTCGGGTCTTTCTGATTGTAGGTCTAGCACTCTATCCACTGAGCCATCCATCTGCTTCTCAATGCCTTATACTTCCTTTGAAATAGAAGGAGACATTGGACAGTGGTAATTTCACTAGGGTACAATGAGACTCAGGCAGAAAAGCCAATCATATCTTTACTAGCAATGTGCCGCTTTCTATTGTACATCTCCGAGTTTATTATTTCTCTGCTTTTATTTAATTTGGGTTTATTTTGTGGGCAGTTTAGTAAATGTAACGTATGAAGGGATCTTGAAGGAAGAATTACAATCTAGGCTATTTTCTGAATGGCAGCAATCAAGAGCTGTCACGGTGAGTCTGTGTTTACATGTTTTTAAACCCCCGTTTTCAGGATTTGTGACTCTCCTTGGAGGAATTGGGTATTCAAAAGTCGATAAGTAGATTACATTGATCTGTAATGTAGGGTTGTCACCATGACAGATGGAATACCAACTATTTCAGAACAGTGTGTTAGGGAAAAAACAACAGGGCTGAAATTGCTCATGCAAATGATGCTCGAAGCCACAAGAATACAACACTGCACCGTCTTTGTTTTGAGGCTGCAACACTTCAACTTTTTATAAGCTATGAACTTTCTCTATTGATGGGGACTGCTGGGAAATGAAGAAGCCCTTGTTATAGAGTATTCCAGCTGTCACTGACTGGCTTCTTAGGTAACAGCATGCTAGAGTAGAAGGAACACTGGCTTTGGAATGAAATGACTTGGGTTTCAAAGCTGGCTTTGCTACATCCTGTTGTGTGTCCTTGGACAAGTCCCTCACCTTCTCCTGACTTCACTTTCTTCACATGAAAAAGAGGGTCAGAGTGGAAGTTCTCCTCAGATTTTTCCAGTTCTGAATTCTATGATTCTACTGAATGTGAAGATGGAACCAGGACCAGAAGTCCCATCTTCCACTCTGTTTGTTAAAGCATTCATATAGGGCATAAAGCAGGACATTTGAGATTACATATCATTTATTCAATGAGTCAGTAAATATTTATTTATTAGGAAGCTAGATAGACCAGTGGATAGAGTGCCATCCCTAGATTCAGTGAGACCTGCGTTTAAATCTGGCCTCAGATACTCACTACCTGTGTGACTCTGGGCAAGTCATATAACCCTGTTTACCTCAGTTTCCTCATCTGTGAAATGAGCCGCAAAAGGAAATTTTCAACCGTTCTGGCTTTTTTTTTTTCCCAAGAAAACTCCCAAATGAAGAGTCAGGCATAACTGAACAACAATAATATGTGCTAGGCACTGTGCTAACATACAAAACAGCCCCCACTCTCAAAGGGAGTACAAGAGGCAAACAACTGTGTGTAAAGATGCTATGTGGATAAATCTGAAACGATCAACAGTGGCATGGACAAGATTGAAGGGTCAGGAAATGCTTTTCATGTAACGTAAGATTTCAGTACTTGAAGGAAGTCAGGGAAACCAGGAGGTGGAGATAAGGAGGGAGGAGAACCTTCTAGGTGTTTTGGACAGCCAGCGAAAATGCCCAGTGTTGGGAGATGAAATATCTTGTTGAGGGAACAACAAGAAGGTCTGGGTCACTAGATCCCAGAGCAGGGGATGGGGATGGAGTGCTGAGAAGACTGGGAAGGTAGGGGAGGAGGTGATGCTGCATCCATTGTTTAGACTGTATTTTACAGCAGATTCTGAGGACAATCGAGGCTGAAGATGATCTCAGTTCCTCTACTAGGTATATCTAGTAGATAGTCTAATAGACACTTGTTTCATTGAAAGTCACTTTTGAAAACTTCATTTGGTTTTCTCGCATGAACTTGGGAAGGAGTTGGAAATGATCCATAAATGATAGGCTTATCAACAGAGCAAATTTAGGTTTAGAGCTCTGCTATCAAACTGAAATTGAGATGGGACCACTGATCTGTATGGAATGATCCCTGAGGGCTACCTAGTGACTGTTTTACAATGTAATATTTTCTGTGATTTATTATATTTTTATTTTTGCTAAACATTTCCAAGTTATATTTTCATGTGGCTCAGGTCCACTCCTGGAGTGTTGTGGGCAATGGATAGCCCTCTGTGCCCTTATCTTTGATACATCTGGATTAGAGCATTAGTCTTAGAAGTTTGGCAGGCAGGTGGTAAGGCAGAAATAGTGCTCGTTAAGAAATTTAATAATTTCTGTTGTGTCTGACTCTTCATGCCTCTACTTGGGGTTTTCCTGTCAAAGATACTGGAGTGGTCTGCTATTTCCTTCTCCAGCTCATTTTACATTTTACAGATGAGGAAACTGAGATAAAGAGTGTTAAATGACTTTCCCAGGGTCACACACCTATTAAGGCTAGATTTTAATTTAGGACTTTCTTATTCCAAAGCTCAGCACCCTATCCATTGTGCCACTTAGTTGCCCAGCAGGAAGTTAGGAAGAGCTGAGGTCAAATCTTGTGTTAGATGCTTGCTAGTAGTGTGACCCTGGGTAAGTAATCAAACTGTTGGTGCCTCAGTTTCCTCATCTATAATAATAGTACCTATTTCATGAGGTTGTTGAGGATCCAATTAGATAATATATAAATTGTTGTAAAGAATGTGCTTCATAATTCTCAAAGTGCTATATAATTATGAAATGGTATTCTAGGTAACTTTTCCTTCAAAGGTGAACAAATGCAATGGGAAGAGTCCTTTAAATATTTTTATTGTTTCCTTGTCTCTCTCTGCAATCTAATTTAATAGCATTCATAGGATCAAAGACATAGAGATGAAAAGGCCCTCTGAGGCCAAGGGCACACACATCTAGAACTTGTCTTTGGGTTAATAGATCTCAGCAAAAATAAGCATTTGACTCAAGTATAAACGTGCACATTAGAGCAGTAATTTCTTATGCTTCTTGAAGCATCACTATATTTCTTCATGATTCCTTGTGGTCTCAGAATAAATTAACCAAGACATATTTTATTAAAAGACTAACTGCAGGTGACTAATTCTATAATTTTTTTCCTAGATAATTCATTATGCAGTTGTCATTAATGATAAGCCAGTAGCATCTCTGTAAACTCTGTTTTATAGACACAGAGATATATTTTTGTTATATAAATTATAGTCATTCTCTTAAAAATATGAGACTGTGAATTTGGCCATAAAGGGATTAAAACGGTGAACTACATTTGCTTTTCTCCATCAAAGGTGAATAATTTTCCTCTAAAGTTTAATGGATGTTTGTAATAACTTGATCGCTTGTGAAATAATAATGGCATTTAAATTATTATCTTTAAAGCTAGAATTAAAATAGGGCTTCCCTGTTTTTTTTTTTTGAAAAGTGCAAAGTATTTGAAAGTGTAGAAATTTGTCTTTATTTCTCAGCTACTGAAGAATTTTTTTCACATTTTCTTCTTTTTGGAGAGCAAATAGATTCTAAGGTTATATTTCTCTGTATTTTCAGTTTTTAGTTGGTAGAATTGGGTATAATCATGAAGGCTTTAAGAGAAGGTTTATTTCTTTAAAGGAGACAGTATGCTATAATGAAAAGAGTACAGGATTTGTAGTGCCTGACCTTGGACAAGTCACTGTAATCCAGTAAACATGTTAAGCACATCTTAAGTGCCAGGGGTACACAGACAAAAACCCAAGGGTCCCTGTTCTTGAAGACCTGGAATTATTAGTTTTCTCCTCTCTAAAATAAAGGGGTTGACTAGATAACTTCTAGGATCCTTTCTAGCACTCTGATCCATTACAAAAACATTTTTAGGCTTTTCCTCACTATAATTGGCAAGCATTTAAGAGTTCAAGTTTAGACCTGTGATTTTCAAGGATTTACTATGGAGTGTATGGGGCGTTCAAGGACGACTAATGCCTCTAGTGTGAGGACTTGTTGAGCCCTTTTCAGGACTGCTTTCCACCTTTGGTGTCTACCTATGGTCTAGCTCTCACTTGTGGCTTCAAGAAACTATGGGATGCTCTGTGGCCACTCCTTGGTAAAACCATCTTTCCAGGTGGGCTAAACCAGCTGGAATGTAATCCACAGGGCTCAAAGCTGTTGGTGAGTGAGGGGGGTGTCTATCCCAGGTATGTGAAGACTTCCTCCATAGAAGGGGTAGATGAAAACAGTTTGTTCCAACAGCCATGAAGGTGGCTGAAGCAGGTGCTGTGGAGTGCTTAGAGCTTGGTCAGACATTGAAGATGCCAAGACTATCCACTGCATCCTGGGTCATCACTAGTCATCCTGACTTTTGTCTTGCCTCTGTACTTCAATGACTAGAAGAGAGAATAAGGTTGATAAATCTGTGAAACTCGTGCCTCATTTAAATCCAACTTATTTATGAGTCAGAATATATCATGAATGATGTCATTTTGGTCTTCTTTGAGTACAAAAGACAATAAACCCTAGATGCTTCTGATTCCTTTATCATTTTCCCCTTATTTTTCTAAATTTGAAAGGCAGAAAAAAGTAAGTTAATTTATTTTTATCAAGAGAGTAAAGTGTCCAGTGGGTTAATTTTTCAAGGTTTGATCTCAAAGAGAAAATTGTGGGAAGTATTGAGGAACAAAAGAAAAATTGGAAGAAGAAAGTTGACTATGGCAGTTTAATAAAAAAAAATAAGTTTTCTTAATGAACCTTTTTATCTTAGAAAAAACAACCTCTTTTTTTCTTCTAGTAATGGTTTTATTTTCATTGACTTTCAGTTTTAAACCAATTTTACAATTCTGGCTATTTTCCAGATTGATTGCACTTGACATTCCTTCCAAACTGACCCACTTGCTGCTCCCTGTATGAGATAGTCCATCTCTTATCTCTGAGTCTTTGATAGAGGCTGTCACTCATGTGTGGAATACTCTCTCTTCTTACCTCTACTTCTTAGTACCAGTAAGGCTCAGCTCTGAGGTCCTGCCTGAATTCCCAGGAATTAATGCTAATTCTCCCTAATCCATTACCTCCAAATTACTTGGCATAATTATGTTTCTTTGAATATGCTGTGTATTTTGTAATTCTCCTACCCCTAGAACATCAACCCCCAAAGGGGAGGTGCTGCTTCCCTTTTATCCTTGTGGGCATAGCCTGATACTTTCAAGATTCATTAGGGGAACTTAATGAATACTTGTTTCATTGAATTGAATTAAGGGTGCTATGGTACTATATGAATGACATTAGTATTGTGGACAGAGTCTGTTCTCAACTGACTCAGGAGAACTTTATGGTCTCTTCTGTTATATTTTCCATCCCAATTCTAGTACTTAGGCTAAAATAATGTATAAGACCATTTTATCCAATCTAAAGCCTGAAATCTAATGAAAATCCCTACCTTACGCCAACGTAAATATCTAAAAAGATCTGCAAATGGTTAGTGCTCTTGCTGATTTGTTCTAATGGAGCTAAGTAGTCATAACTCATTCTTTTTAGCCATAATTTTTCTCAACTTCACAGAAGATATTAGCATTTGTATTCTAAGACCCTGCAATTACAATTGCAAAAAACCTCCTGGTGTAGTCTGTTGCTATAAATCAAATAAATAATGAGGCACATGTGCTTAGTTCTAATATATCTATTCAGTGTAGAGACAAAATCAGGTAAACTCACCTCCCGGTTTTTCCTTCCATTTTAAAGAAGAATCATTATTAAAGCTTCTTTGACACTCCTGGTAAGAAGAGGGAGAAGATCTTTTAAACTATTTTTATTTTGGGGTCTGGAATAAGAAGTAAATTCAAGGCTTTAAATGAATGAAAAAAGGAAATCCCTTTTCTTCATGTATGTCTGCACATGCGCCCACATACATGTCGATGTCTTGATTTTGTTAAGGAAGAATTAAGGCTTGAGCAGGGTTCAAGAATTTAGGTTGAACACAGGGAGCAGCTGTCCCTCTTGAATTGAAAAGTTAAGCATTCAAATAAAGGAGCCAATTATCTTGTTCATTGTGTACAGGAAGCACAGGGGAAGACATCTTGATCTAGGATTTTTATAAGATTGCAGGCTTTCAATATTCTGACAAGGCTGCTTTTAAATTAGTCACTGTTGAGTGCTGCCTTTTGGGCAGGCTGACAACCGGTGAGGAGTGAGGGCACTATTTGGCTGAAAAAGAAAAACACTCCAAATGGCACCATCAGCTATAGGATATGAAGAGCTGCATGGTGAAGGTGGTGACATGACACAAGGAAATAGAGAATTTGAAATGTGCTCTGAATTCTTTAGGGAATGCTTTCCCCTCCTATTATAATTTGTTATATTTATTGTGTTATCCTGTACTCATTAGCTTTTTGGTGACAGACGACCTTTCCTTTCAAAGTTAAATCTTTTTAATGAGATGGAGCAGGCAAAGCTCTTTGTAGCCATTAAGCATCATCATAGAGCTAGGAGTTGGTATTACAAATTATATTAACAAAAGTCAGTATCCAGTTAAAATGCATATAAACATCATCCTATAATATCTTTACTACTATGTTTTCTTGAGAAGTTTTCTTTTCCTTCGTTCCTTCGTTCCTTCGTTCCTTCGTTCGTTCGTTCCTTCGTTCCTTCGTTCCTTCGTTCCTTCGTTCCTTTGTTCCTTCCTTCCTTCCTTCCTTCCTTCCTATTTCCCTTCTTTGCTTTGCATTTATTACTTTTGTACTACATGGGGGAAAGTCTCTGCAGGATTAATTAAATGGTAAAATCCAGTTAATATCTATTCCTTTCATTTGATTGAATTGTCTGAGTATTAGTAAATACTCTTTAACTATGATAGACACTTTTGTCTTTGTTTTTCAAAATTAAATGTGCAATTTTGGTCAAGTACAGTCAACTTAATTTAATTGTCCTTTAGTCAAGAGCAACACAGTCAAATTGCAATGAAAAATTGCATAATTATCTGGTAAATGTGAGCTATTTGTTCAGATTGGTTGTCTAGACAGCAGGTTGGCTAGTTCCAACTCTTACTTTGTATTTAGCCTTTGTTTCTATTCTTTGATCCTATTTCCAGGGAGAATCAATATTGATTTGTGCCTTGAATTGGCTGACAGGAAAACATGAGAATCTGTAACACTGAAGATATTATATAAAATCTGCAAATAATCAATAAATATCATAATAATAATTCTATGTGAATATTTTTGGAGTCTGGTCTTGGTTAGTAGAGAAAATGATACTAGCTGACACTGAAATAGTTCCTTAAGGGTTGTGATATATTTTACATATTTATTCTAATTTGAGCCTTTTAACCCTATGAAGTGGGTATTTCTAATATTATTATCGCCATTTTACAGATGAGGAGATTGAGGCTCAGTGACTGGTTTGTGCATAGAATTATAAGCTAGATGGAAAAGATCGATTATGCAGAAAAATATAGTAGCTCTTTTAATGAGAACAAAACATTGGAAGCTAAAAGACTGGGAAATGGATGAACAAATTAATGTATTTGAAAATAATGGAATACTATTGTATAGTATTTAAGAAATTATGATAGGAATGATTTGGTGGAGTTCTGGAAAACATATGTACTGATGCAGAGAGTAGTTTTTTAAAAAATATCTTCCTCTTCCTCTCTTCACCCCTTATCTTGTAAAGGTTAGTTTCTTTTTTCCTATGTTTTTTTCTGCATCTCTATGACCTTCTTTTTGGTTTTATTTGTGGTGATTTTACAAAGGAGCTAGGAGAATGCCAAAGGCAAAATGGAATTTAATTTGTCAAAATTTTCAATTCTCTAGGTATTGCTTTTAAATTCAATTCAGTTCAAGAAATGTTTAGTTATTTATATCCATTGTATGTAGACATATGTGTAATCAGTCAAGCTTACAAGCATTTATTAATGCTAACTTTGTGTTAGACACTGCTAGGCAAGCAACCTTTGCCCACCAGATGTTTATATATATATATATATATATATATATATATATATATATATATGAAGTTGTATTTGTGTACTAAAATAGATACAAAACAAATAAAAGTAATCATGAAATGTTTTGTGTAGCAAGAGATGTTTGAACAATTTTGAAGAAAATAAGAAATTCTAAGAGCTGGAAATAAAGAGGGACAGGCTTTTAGGTTCTGGATACAGCCTAGTCAAAGACATGGAGATGGAAGATGAAATAGTTGTCTGTTGGAGACAGTGAGTAGACCATTTGGGTCAGATGGTAGGGTGTGTGATATGGAGTAATGTGTAATAAATCTGGAAATTTAGACTGGAGCAAGATTTTTTAAAATATCAGGGACATACATACAATTTAGATATTACATGGGTCTTCTTTCAATGTGACTTCCAGTCTAGTTTGAAGATATGACACACAAAGAGACTGATTTTCTTCCAGATCGGTGCTTTCATTAATTCATGGAACTACCAGTGGGGAAACTCTGCTTACCAAAGCAGATCTGCAGCTATTCTGCCACCTGAAGTCTTAGAGAGTTACTTGTGTCACTCAGAGGTGAGGTGAATTTCCTAGTAATTTATAGTCATTTTGAGTCGGAGGTGAAGCATGAACTTGTCTTTCAGAATCAGAAACTGATTATTATTCCACTTTTCTTCTTGGAGATAACTATAATAGACAAAAATGCATGATAAGTATTTTCGAAAAGTACAAAGCTCCACCCAAGATCTGTGAGGAAAAAGCTATTGCCAACAGATAGGATCAGAGAAGGTTTCACAGAGGAGGTTTCACAGGAGTTGAACTTTAATGATAACATACAAAGGATTAGTGCTATAGTGTGATTGGCCTTTAGGGAATTAGGGGAGAATATAGAAAGTAGTTATGAGTCAAGATCATCTGTTCTTAGCTCAGCCCAGCTCCTTCTTGGGTAGGCTTTTATTTTTAAAAAATGTTAGTTGATTCTTAAGGGTTCTCTACCATCATATCATCTACAAAGAGTGATACTTTTTTGTTTCCTCACTGCCTATTTTTATTCCTTCAGTTTCTTTCTATTCTTACTGCTACATCTATAAAGCATTTCTAATGCAGTATTGAAAAATAGTGGTGACACTGGGCATCTTTGTTTCACTTATGATCTTATCAGGAAGGCTTCAAGTTTGTTCCCCATTAAAAATAAAGTTTGCTCTTGGTTTTAGATAGACACTTCTCATTTTAAGAAAGATGCCATTGATTCCTGTTTTTATAGTGTTCTTCATAGGAATGAAGGTTGTATTTTTTGTCAAAGGCTTTTTTGGCATCTGATGGGATAATCATGTGGTTTTTGTTATTATATTAGCATGGTCAGTTATGCTTATGGTTTTCCTGATATTGAACTAACCCTGTATTCCTGATATAAATATCACCTGTTCATTATGTATAAATATATATAATCTTTATGATATATTGCTATAATCTTGATATTTTATTATCATTTATTTAAATTTTTTGTATTATTATTTGTTAAGGAAATTAGTTAGTTTTTTCTGTTTTTTTCTCTCCCTCCTTTAGGTATCAAAACCCTATTATGTCAGAAAGGGAATTTTGTATGACTTCTTTTAAATCTATATTTTTTTGAATAGTTTATATAATATAATATTGGGATTAATTGTTTCTTAAATATCTGATAGAATTCACTTGTGAATCTTTCCATTCCTGAGAATATTATTTTAGGGAATTCACTGATGGTTTTTTCAATTTCTTTTTCTAAGATAGAATTATGTGAGGATTGTATTTCCTCCACTTTTAATCTGGTCAGTTTATGTTTTTGTAAATATTCATCTATTTCTCTTAGATTTACTGATATAAAATTAGGTAAATTAATTTCTAATAATTGTTTTAATTTTCTCTTTGTTGTCCATTTTTCATATCAGGCTCTTCATGACCCTGTTTTGGCTTTTCTTAGTGAAGAGTGGTTTGCCATTTACCTCTCCAGCTCATTTTATAGCTGTGGAAACTGAAGTAAACAAGGTTAAATGATTTGCCCAGGATCACACAGCTAATAAGTGTCTAAGGTCATTTAACTCAGAATGTCCTGACTCTAGGTGTCTCACTCTATTCACTATTACACCTAACTGCCCCATATGAAAAGGTTGGACTCTGTGATCTGGGCATCCCTCCCAGCTCTACGTCTAAAAGTTCTGTTCTGAAAGACAATGCCCTCAACTAGAAAGATAGGTGATATAGTGGATAGAGTACTAGACTAACTCCTGGTCCTAACAGAATGCATTTAATATTTATGCTTTTCTGTGTTTGGTTGTAAGGTTTTTATGCCCTAACCCATAGTAAGTTTTGGTGACGGTACCATGAATAGCTGAGAAAAATCCATATTCGTCTTTATTCCCTTTTGAATTTCTCCAGAGGTTTATCATATTTAATTTTTCTGACTCTATTCATCTTCTTTACTTCTTTATTATTTCTTTATTATTATTTATTAGATTTATATAGCTCTGAGAGAGCAAGTTTGAGATCCCTACTAATATAGTTCTATTGTCTACTTCCTTCTGTAATTCATTTAACTTTTTCTTCAAAAATTGGATCCTATGCCATTTTGCACATATATTTAGAATTGATGTTACTTTATTGTCTATAGTTCCTTTTAGCAAGAAATAATTTCCTTGTTTATCACTTTTAATTAGTTCTATTTTTGAGATCATGATTGCTATCCCTGACTTTTTTTACTTCAGCTGAAGCATAGTAGATTCTGCTCCAGCCTCTTATTTTAACTCTATTGTGTCTTTCTTTGAAGTGTATGTCTTTTAAACAATATATTGTTGGATTATGTTTTTTAATCCATTCTACAATTAACTTCTGTTTTATGGATGAGTTAATCCCATTTCCATTCAAAGTATGATTACTGATTCTTCTTTCCCTTCCATCTTTTTTTCTGTTTGGTCTTATCTCTCTCTATCCCTCTTTTTTTTTTTTGAATTTTTTCAATTACATGTAGAGATAATTTTTGATAACTTTGTTACATTTTGTAATTCAGATTTTATTCCTTCTTCCCCTCACCCCCCATTCCTTAATCCCTGAGGTAGTAAATAGTCTGATATAGGTTGTATTACTTTCATGTAATATGTTTATTTCCATATTCTCCATGTTGTAACTGAAGACACATATTACATATACATTAAAAAAAACTCATGGAAGAAATAAAATGAAGGATGTCATGCTTTCATATGCAATCAGATTCCAACAGTTCCTTGTTGGGTTACAGATAGTGGTTTTTAAAAAACAGTCACAAGTCCCTTGGGATTGTCTTGGAAACCTGTTTTGCTGATAATTGTTTAGTCCTTCACATTTGTTCATTGTACAATATTTCAGTTACTGTATTCACTATTCTGGTTCTGATCACTTCACTTTGCATCAGTTTATATAGATCTTTCCAGGTTTTTCTGAACTCATTCTGCTCATTAATTCTTATGGTGCAATAGTTTTCCATTTCAGCAATAAAACACAGAGTATTCAGCCATTCCCCAATTGAAGAACACTCCCTCAGTTTCTAATTCTTTGCCTCTACAAAGACAGTAGCTAAAATATTTTTGTTTAATTAGGTCCTTTTCCCCTCTCTCTAATCTCTTTGGGATTTAGATCCAGTAGTAGTCTTGCTGTTATGGTGCCATATTGATCTCCAGAGTGATTGTATCAGTTCACAATTCTACCAACAGTGAATTAGTTTCCCAATTATCCCCAATCCCCTTCCAATCCCCTCCAAAATTTACCATTTTTCTTTTTGATCATATTAACTACTTTGATAGGTATGAGGTGGTATCTCAGCCTTGTTTTATTTTGCATTTCTCTAATCAATAGCAGATGGAGCATTTCCTCATATGATTATAGATAGTTTTAATTTTTTCATCTGAGAACTGCTGGTTCACATCATTTGACCATTTATCAATTAAGGAATGTGACCATTTATCAATTAAGGTATTCTTATAAATTTGGCTCAGTTCTTGACATATTTGAGAAATGAGACCTTTGTTAGAGACATTTACTAGAGTTCCCCCCTCCCCCTAATTTGTTATTTCTCTTCTAATCTTGGTTGCATTGGTTTTGTTTGTATAGAAACTTTAAAATATAATATAATGAAAATCATGCTTTTCATTTTTTTTGGTAATATTCTCTGTGTTTTGTTTGGTCACAAATTCTTCCCTTATCCATAAGTCTGATAAGTAAACTTTTTTATCTTACCCTAATTTGTTTATGGTATCCTCCTTTATTTATTCTATATTAAGTATCTATTTTGAGTTTATTTTGGCATGTGGTGTGAGATGTTGGTCTATGCCTGGTTCTGAAGTATTATTTTCTAGAGTCCCCAGCTCCTCCAATAGCCTAGATTTCTGGGTTTATTGGACATTAGATTACTATGATCATTAACTACTATGTATTGATTTCCTAACCTATTCTTTTGATCCACTACTTTATTTTTCAGTTAGTACCAGATTGTTTTGATGATTACTATTTTATATCATAGTTTGAGATATGGTAAGGTGTGACCTTCCTTCATATTTTTTTTTAAAATGTTAAATAATATTTTATTTGATCATTTCCATGCATTATTCATTAGAGACAAAGATCATTTTCTTTTCCTCCCCCAACCCCCTGTCGGCACTGTCCGCAAGGTATTTCAGTGCCTTTGTTAGCCAGACGATCATGCACTCTGCGGGGGAGGGGAGGGGAGGGGCCGGGCCGGGTGGTGGCTCCCTGGAGCTCCAAGGGCTCCTGATAGGATTAACTTCAGCTGGGTTGGACTGAGTATGCCCTGACTCAGGGACCTTCTGTGGAAGGATCCAGCCAGGGGGCCACAGGCTCCCCCCCCCCATCTCTCTCTGTTTCCCTGCTGTCTGTGTTACCCCCGTGACTGGCTCAGGTTGTTTTCAGGATGTGGCTTTCAGAATAGCTGGCCGTGAGGTCCTTTTGCTGGCTCTGAGGTGCCCGCTGCTGCCTTGAACTAAGCGCTCTGGGTTGGGGGGATGGGTCCTGGGACCTTCCTTCTGCCTACCCCTTAGATCCAAATGCAAGGTTCTGGCCTTTGGGGGCCCATACCTTTTGATCCAGGTCCAGGAGGAGGGTTCCCAGGATCTATCCTGTTGTTTGTTTTGAATTTTGGTGCCCTAGGAGCATACAGTTTGAGATCGGTAAGGAAGGGTTTCTGGAGATCTGAACTTTAGCTCTGTCTAAGCCACCAACTTGACCGGAAGTCCCCCTTCCTTCATATTTTTAAAATTAATTACCTTGATATTCTTGACCTTTTGTTCTTTCAGATAAATTTTGTTATTATTTTTTCTAGTTCTAGGAAGTAATTTTTGGCTAGTTTTGTATGACACTGAATAGATATATTAATTTAGGTAGGATTGTTATTTTTATTATATTGGCTTAGCCTATCCATGAACAGTAAATATTTTTTCCAATTGTTTAAGGTCTAATTTTATTTGTGTGAAAAGTATTTTGTAATTGTTTTAATACAAGTTGCTGAGTTTGTTTTAATAAATATGCTTTTAGGTATTTTATCTTGTCTACAGTTATTTTAAATGGAATTCCTTAACTTATTGCTTGCTGTTGAACTTTATTGGTGGTAAATAGAAATCCTGATGATTTATGTGGGTTTATCTTATATCTTGCAACTTTGCCAAAGTTTTTAATTGTTTCTATTAGTTTTTTGGTTGATTCTCGAGGCATATCATCATATGATCAACAAAGAGTGAGACTTTTATTTCATTATTGCATATTCTAATTCCTTCAATTTCTAGTATAATATTAAATAGTAGTGGTGATAATGGGCACCCTTGTTTTATCTCTAACCTTAATGGGAAGGATTATAGTTTATACCCACTACAGATAATGCTTGCTGATGGTTTTAAAAAGATACCCATTAACACTTTATGGAAAGCTGTTTTTATTTCTATATTTTTAAATGTTTTTATAAAGAATGACTTGTATTTTGCCAGAGGCCTTTTCTGCATCTGTTGAGATGATCATATAGTTTCTGTTAGTTTTTATTTTTTATGTGGTCAATTACACATATAGTTTCCCTCATATTGAATCATCCTGAATTCCTGGTATAAAACCCACCTGGTTATGTTGAATGATCCTTGTGATACAATGTTATAATCTCCTTGCTAGTATTTTATTTAAAAATTTTGCATTTATTAGAGAGATTGGTCTATAGTTTTCTTTCTCTTTTTTAGCTCTTCCTAGTCATACAAGGAATTTGGAAGAATTTCTTCTTCCTTAATTTTTCTAAATTGTTTATATAGTATTGAAATGGATTATTTTTTGAATGTTTGGTAGAATTCACTGATTAATCCATTTGGCCCTGGGACCTTTTTTCTTAGGGAATACTTTAATGATTTAAACTTTTCTGTGATGGGGTTAAGTACTATATTTTTCCTTTTTTGTTAACCTGGGAAGTCTATATTTTTGTAAATATTCATCTATTTCAGTTTATATTGCTATAGTTGGGCAAAATAACTTCCAACAATTGCTTTAATTTCTTCTTCACTGGTTTTTGAGTGCACCCTTTTCATTTTTGATACGGCTGATTTGGTTTTCTTCTTTCCTTTTTTTAAAAATATATTTTATTTGATCATTTCCAAGCATTATTTGTTAAAGACATAGATAATTTTCTTTTCCTCCCCCCCACCCCCATAGCCGACGCGTAAATCCACTGGGCATTAGATGTTTTCTTGATTTGAACCCATTGCTTTGTTGATAATATTTGCATTAGAGTGTTCATTTAGAGTCTCTCCTCTGTCATGTCCCCTCAACCGCTGTATTCAGGCAGTTGCTTTTCCTCAGTATTTCCACTCCCATAGTTTATCCTTTGCTTATGAATAGTGTTTTTTTCTCCTGGATCCCTGCAAATTGTTCAGGGACATTACACCGCCATTAATGGAGGCGTCCATTACGTTCGATTATACCACAGTGTATTAGTCTCTGTGTACAATGTTCCCTGGTTCTGCTCCTCTCGCTCTGCATCACTTCCTGGAAGTTGTTCCAGTCTCCATGGAACTTCTCCACTTTATT
This sequence comes from Monodelphis domestica, assembly GCF_027887165.1. NCBI lineage: Eukaryota > Metazoa > Chordata > Mammalia > Didelphimorphia > Didelphidae > Monodelphis > Monodelphis domestica. Next base: position 264,774,654 of record NC_077231.1, read on the forward strand.
ATTCCTTTTAGCACAATAGTATTCCATCACCAACATATACCACAGTTTGTTCAGCCATTCCCCAATTGATGGGCATCCCCTCGTTTTCCAGTTTTTGGCCACCACAAAGAGCGCAGCTATGAATATTTTTGTACAAGTCTTTGTGTCCATTATCTCTTTGGGGTACAGACCCAGCAGTGCTATGGCTGGGTCAAAGGGTAGATATTCTTTTGTCGCCCTTTGGGCATAGTTCCAAATTGCCCTCCAGAATGTCTTCTTTCCTTTTTAAAAACAAATTTAACCAATTATTTATCTCTGTTATTTGTTTTTTCATAAAATCAGCTCCTTGTCTTATTTATTAATTCAATGATCTTTGTACATCCAATTTTATTCATTTCATCTTTGATTTTCAGAACTCCAATTTGATGTTTCATTGGGGATTTTGTTTGTTCTTTTTCTGGCTTTTTTTAAAGTTTCATGTCCAGTTCATTAATCTACTCTTTCTTTATTTTATTGATATAAGCATTTAGAGATATGGATTTCCCCCAGATTTGGCTGCATCCATGTGTGCTTTACCAGCTCCCCCTGATGCAGCATTTACTGGAACACTTTCCCTTTTCACCCCAGTGAGACATGTCCTTTCTGATTTCCTTTGTTTTGAGAGGCTTTATTTTCTATTTTTGTGTTAGGAGGGTTTGGGTAAGCTAAGCATCCTTTTAATCACCATCTTAGCTCTTAGTGTCCTGTCCCTCTTTTAACATCTGTTTTGCTTTTGAGCACTTCCTTCTTTTATCTACATTTCCTTTTATCATACCCCTCTCCTTTTCTTTTATCTTCTTCCCTTCCTATAGCCTATTGGGTAAGTTAGCTTTCCATAGCCATTTCAGTATTTATATTTATTTGCCCTTTTGGGACCAATTTTAATGTAAGTGGGATTCAAGTATAGCCTTCCGTACTTGCTGAATTCCATTTTTTAAGGAATGATTTTCTTTAGTGAATTTTTGTTCCTTTAACTTTTTTTTTGTCTATTCTGCTTTATAAAGTATTAGTTTCTTCAATACTTCATGTGCCTCTTTTACTAAGCCATTGTCTTTTTCATAATTTTCTTCCTCTGCTCTGATTTCTTTACCTATTTTTCCTGTATTACTCTTATTTGATTTTGAAAATATTTTTTTAGCTCCTCTAGCAATTCTTGTTAGACTTTTGACCAATTTACTTTTTTTTTTCTTGTAGGCTTTGCTTTAGCTGTGTTGACTTCATTGACTTCTTCTGAGTTTGTTTTTAGATCTTTCTTGTCACCAAAGGATCTTTTAAAAGTCAGGTTCTTTTTTGTTTTTGCTCATTTTATGACTTTTTCTTGATTTGGAAATTTATGTTAATATTGGGCCCTATTCCTGATGTGGAAGGGGAGATGTTCTGTCTCAAGCTTGAGACTTTTTTGTACTACTATTTTCAGAGCTAATTCTGAGGGTTTGGAAGTTTGGGGTTCTTCCAAGATAGTGTCATGTGGGGAGATGTGTGGTCACTCCTCTACTGGGCTGCATTCTGATCCTTAACCTGGAAGGGCATCTGATCCTTTGGGATTGCTATAGATATTGACTCTGGGCTCCTCCTCCTTGGGACTAGAAATGATATTGTTGCTCAGAGTAACTGATCATTTGTAACCAAAATCAACATTTCCTTTCTGGACTTATGGTTCCTCTTGACTGGAAGTGTTGTTTACTGCTCTTGAACTATGACCCAGAGGTGGATATAGGCAATGGAATGTCCAAACAGCATCTGGTCCTGCATCTAATGCTAGTACAGTGGTATTCTGTAACCTTTTACTGACCAGTTACCAGATCCTCTTATTGTTTGTCATGGAATCTCCTGAAGCTGCTGCTGCTTCAGTCACCACCATCTTGTTTTACCATCAGTGTTTCATTTATGTGGATTCTGCATCAGCTTCTCTCTTTTTGACCTCCTATGTTGTCATGATCTGGAAGGATGCCTCTGACCTCCACTTTTGTCACTGTCTCTGTCACTCCAGGGTTTGATTTTTAGATGTTATTTTAAAGTTGTTTGGAGGGCAATATAGGGGATAGCTTGGCTGAATATTTCTTTATTTTGCCATCTTGGCTCCACTTCTCAACATTTTGAGTGTATCATTGATTCATTTTGCAGTCTGATGAAATCTGCAACATCCTTCCCAGAATGATGTTTTTAAAATTTTTTAATTGAAGGAAAAGCAAAATTTCAGTTAGAGGTTAGGGAAGGTAAATATGCAATATTTTTCCCTGTTCAAGATTGTGAACCCCCTAACCCCACCCAAATCTATCTACAGGTTCTTTGAATCCTGGGTTAAGAACACTTGGCCTGAAGCAATGGCCTTCTTTCTTTGGTTCCTTATTGTTATAAGACCACCATTTCAGCAATCAGACCTTCTATTCATTTTATTTCATTTTTGATACCTGACCAGATCACCTCCTAAAAAAGAATTACACCCATACTTGATAATATATGAAATATTGAAATAATCATGTACTGATAGATAGTATCTGTGTTCTGGATAAATAACTTTATAACTATTTGTAAGACTGTATTAGACTAAGAATTCCTTGGAAAGTATACTGATACCAGAGGGGAAAAAACCTAAACATTTTTTGCTTATTTACCTCATCTAGAAAAATGATGTATTTTTCTTTTAGTGTAGATTCCTTCTTATTCTAATAAAATGAGATATTTTTAAATTTAGAATACTTAAAAATATTGCCACTCATGCTTAGCAATTGCTTCAGATAATCCAGTTCAGCTGCCATTGTATATAAAAGAGGGATTCTTAATTTTTTTTTCTTTTATGGTGTTATTCTTGTGGTATGGTAAAATCTTTGGACCTTTTCTCTTAATAATATCCTTAAATGCATAAAACAAAATATTCAAGATTTTATTTTATTGTTATTTTATTATTTTTTAAAACCCTTACCTTCCATCTTAGAATCAATACTGTGTATTGGTTCCAATGCAGAAGAGTGGTAAGGGGTAGGCAATGGGGGTTAAGTGACTTCCCCAGGGTCACATAGTTGGGAAGTGTCTGAGGCCAGATTTGAACCTAGGACCTCCAGTCTCTAGGCTTGACTTTCAATTCACTGAGCTACCCAGCTGCCCCCAAATATGCAAGATTTTAAAGGAAACCAATTATATAGAAATAATGCCATGAATCTTTTTTTTTTATCCTAGTTTATAAACCTCCTAAAAATCTATTCATAGGGTAAGTACTGGTGTAATGGAAAGAGCTGAGTTTGTAGTTAGATGAAGAACTGGGTTTGAATCCAGCCTCTATACTCTGCTGATACTATATTTATGGCCATGGGAAAGTTACCTACACCCTCTAATGAGGATAATATGTTCATTCCTCACAGGATTGTTCCAAGGTCCAAGTAACAGTGTAAAGTTCTATATGGATGTCTGCTCGTGTTGATTTAAATTATGTTGCACTAATAAAATACAGTATATACCTTTTCATCCTTCTAAGAATTTTATTAAATTAAAGTTAATGTTGAATATCTCTTATTAGTAATCAGTCATTCACTTCCTGTGAATCTCTCATCTGATGCTCCATTTAACCCCAGGAAGCTTTAGTACTAAGATTGTGTTTTTGTAAAAAATAATCTTGCATTTTTGGTTTAATGAATATATTGAAAATATAGGAAATTAAGGACAACTCAGCTGCTTAAAAAAAAAGCAGTTGGACACCTTTTTAGATAGTTAAATTTGGTGTGTTCACCAGTTTCCTTTTTGACAGTAATCATTTTCTAAAGCAAAATCTGAGCTGTTGAGTGTCATTTAATGCCTTGTTTGGGCATTAAGATTATCAATAAAGTGAACAGCTCTGGAAATTGACTGTCTCTGCCAGCTCTTGTCCATCACAAACAACATCTAGTCATACAGGCTTGTTTTTGTTTTTTTAACTTAGCCTTTTGGATTAAAATAAACTTGAATATTTCATATACTGATTATATTTTCCCAAAGATTGTAGTAGTTTTCTAGGGTGGTAGATCAGGTTTTTATGCTTTTGACAATGGCTCCTGTAATAAATAGAAGGTAAATGTTATCACCTAGTCTTGCTGAGGAAGTAAATCAATAGGTGGCAAATCGCTTGACTCATATAACCAGAAAACAAATTTGGTAAATTGTTTGATGACTTATTGACTGCCCTTTGGAGTGGCCTGGAGAGGGGGAGGCATTATAACTCCCTTCGGTGAGGGCTTATATTTCAGGTATGAGAGGACTATATTATCATAATCCATTTTTCTTTCTTGCCCTTAATCTTTCTAAGACAGTGCTCACAGGTCTCCTTTTTGAAAGGCATTCAGTATTTCCTGATTATCATTTCTTATCACTTCACCTCAATATTTATGTTTACTTCCTCCTGATATGAGTCGTGAGCTGTGTAGTGTGGTGGGCAGTATAGGGAAGAACAAAAAGGTGTAAGTGATAATTGTAGTAAAGAAATTGATTCATCCACATCACTTAAGCAGCCTGTAGTTCTGGACCTGGAACTTGTCTTCTGGCTAGTTTTTCAGAAGCCTTGTAATTGGTTTCCCTGCTTCTACCCCCAGCTTCCAAAGTGTTTTCCTACAGTACAGCTCTAACCTTGTTACTCATTTGCTCAAAAATGAGCTCCAGGCGCTCCCTGTTACCTCTATGTTCAAATACAAATTCCTCTGTTTGGCAATAAAAGCCTTGATGATTAGCTTTCTAGACACATTATTTCCCTTCATTCACACTATCATATAATCAGATTGTCCTTCTTGCTGTTTCTTGTTCAGAGCATTTTACCTTCTATCTTTCTGCCTTTGTACAAGCTGCCCCCCTTATCTGGAGTGCAAACCCTCTCACCTCTGTCTCTTAGCTTAAAGTTCAGCTCATGGGATGTCTCCTATAAGAAGCCTTATTTGATCCCAACTCTGCTCCCTTGTAATAAAAACTACCTTTTATTTATTTTGTCCATATTTTGTATTTACTTCTCTCCTAATAGAATATAAATGCCTTGAGGGCAAGGCAAGCTTTTTGTCTTTGTATCTCAAATGCTAATTATAGGGCATGGTCCCCAACAATTGCTTAGTAATTGCTTATTCATCAGTAGAAAAGAATATTCTAAACGATCCATGTTATTAAAATTATAAGGTCTGGGGGCAGTTAGGTGTCAGTGGATTTAAAGCCAGGCTCAGAGATTGGAGGTCCTGGGTGCAAATGTGACCTCAGATACTTCCTACCTGTGTGACCCTGGGTAAGTCCCTTAGCCTCCATTGCCTCACCTTTACCATTCTTCTGCCTTTGAACCAATACACAATACTGATTCCAAGACAGAAGGTAAGGGGTTAAAAAAATTATAAGATCCCAAGAGACAGTATTACTACCACAACATGTTCCTTATTAATGGTAAATCAGGATAATAGTATGAATGTGTTTTTATATAAATGGCCCCAATAAGTACAAAATATTCTCCTTCATAATTGACCACAAAAATAAGTGAATGTGAAATTCTTTTAAGAGGCTGATTTATTTCACTAATATGAAAGGGGGTAATGCTAGATTTTTAATAGGACTAAAAACTTTATTACAAGAACTACACTTATGTCATTTCACATATGTAAAAATATAATGCTAATAGAATGCTGAGGATTATTGCATAGACTTAGTGGCTGGAAAGGTTTCTTATGAAACACAGTCAAGGTGGAAAACTTCCCAATTTTGACACTCTCATAAAAAATACCTTTCCCATGCCCCTCTCTCCTTCCTTACATATTCTCTTGAAATAGCAAACATAAGACTTTTCAGGTGCAATAAATACAAGCTCTAAGATTTGGTTTCAGGGAATGAAATGTCAACAAAGATTATGGACAAAATGTACATTTCTTACTTTTGACCTCTTTCCCATTTGGAAACATAGGTGATTAATGAAAGACCACTGTATAGGGTTAATTTTTTGGTGTGTGTGGAGGAACTGCTATGGTTTTTGAGTTTAGTTTGGATGAATTTAAAGCAAGTTGGAAAATAAGCTCTGTCAAATGTTTCAGAGTAAAGTAAAGTGTGCTAAAGCAGTAAAAACATTTGCAAAGGAAAATGTTCGATGATTTAGGTTCTTTCCATGGCATGGCACTGAGTTGACTTCCTTCCAACTTTCACAGAAATTGGAGGATGCTTCTCTTAAACAAATCTGTTAAAATTTTCATTTTTTTGAAGAACACCAAACAAAATATAGATTGCAATTTCATCAGCTCTCATTTCTGAGCTGAAGTGTCTCTAGATCATACCTCACCTTGGACTTCTGTCCAAATCTATCAAGTACGTTTTTCTTAAAACACAACTGCATTTGGCTTAGCACTCAATATGTATGGCCACTAGTGCTCATTTAAAAGCATAGAACACATTTTTGTTCCAATCTATTCTAGGTAAAGAATTCTGTATCCCCTTGTTATAACTTGCTTAACTGATTTATAATCATGACCCTTTTTGATGTCATCTCCAGCTCCTGGTTCTTCCTCACTCTGTAAGTCTTCAGTTTCCTCCTCCACTCTCTAGCATCTTAGAAATGGCCTTGCCTCTTACTTCCCAGATAAGACTTAATGCCATCAAAAAAAACTCCCTCTCCTCCCTTTTCCCATTTTTCTAAACCTCTTAATGTCCTTATTTCTCTCCTCTTTAACCTTGGAAGAAGAGACACTCCTCAATTCATATCCTTTTTTCTGTATTCTTGAGTCATGCCATATAGCTTTGTATCATCAATCATCCCTTGTCTCTCATGCATCTTCAAGTTATCCCTTAAAGTGCTAAAAATATCTTCTTAATGTTATCTATTTTTCTCATATTTTTCATTGTAGCTATGATAGAAACTGTCTTGGGACAAGTCATTATCCTAATATTATTTTTTTGTATTTAATGATCTATGCACTGTTGCACAGCGATAAAGTATCTACTTTTTATAGTTGCATAAATGTATTAGAATGGAAACTCACCCTCTGTGGGCTCAGCCAGATAATCTTTAGTACATTTCCAATAGAAGACAGGACAACAGGAATGACAAGTACCTTATCTTGTTCCCAAATTATTTTGATTTCTTCTTCTTTGGCTCTATATTTTGGAAGCTATTTAGTTCACAGAGCTTGGAGGTTGAGTATTTAGTATAGTCACATGTAGTAAAAATGTGTACTTTTTTAGGTATCAATGTAGTATCTAGGCAACTGTGGGTAACAGGTTAGTCTGTGAAAAAGGTCTAATTTCAGGACAATTTTCTTAGTTCTCCAGGTCTATATTTATGTTATAAGATTTTGTGATCTCTCAGTTCATGAAAAGTAGTGAGCTTTCAATATGTTGTTGTTCAGTTGTGTCAGATTCTTTATAACCTTGTGGACCATAGCACACCAATACTTTCTATGGGGTTTTCTTGGCAAAGACACTGGTGTGGTTTGCCATTACCTTTTCCAGTACATTAAGACAAGCAGAAATCAAGTGACTTGCCTAGGGTCACATAGTAGCTGAAGGTGGATTTGAACTCAAGTCTTCCTGACTCAAGGCTAAATGCTCTATCCATTGAGTTATCTAGCTGTTAATATAAGACTTAATGTCAAGCTTCTAAGATAAAAAATAAATAATAGAAAACACTTATTTAGCACTCTGTGCTAGATACTGTGCTAAATACTTTACAATAATTATCTCATTTGATCCTCACAGTAACTCTGGAGAGGTAGAAGTTGTTATTATCCCCATTTTACAAATTTTACAAATTTTCACAAAATTTTCAAATTTTAGAAAAAAACGAAACTGAAGTAAACAGAGTCTAAGTGACTACCCAGGGTTACATAGTTAGTAAATATATAAGGCTGGATTTAATCTCAGGTCTTCCTGACTCTGAGTCTGGTATTTTGTTTCACATTACTAGCCACTACTTTTCTTGCCTTTCTAAGAGCTAAATTATTGCACAATTTCTGCCATTTTCCTGCATAAACGACATTATTTGCTAAATTAAGTCTTCTTAAGGAGAATTCTTCTCTAATTTCTGGTAGCAATGACCTAGTCCTGAATTTCTGTCATAAGATCCTCCATTTCCTCAATGTGTATGACAGCCATTTATTTGGTGCTTCTTTGTTGACGTATTGGTACTGCATTAATGCGGACCTTGCTAAGTGGAGGTCCTTTGGTTTCCTTTCTCAGAACTAAGCTATTTCTAATGTGGTGATATTGGAAAATTTATTCTTTTTATCAGTCTTTACTGTTGTTTGATAAAGTGATGTCTAATTGTTTCAAAGACATTTCTTTGGATTTTTGACCTGTTCAACATGTGCTCTAAGAGAGTATATCAAATTTCTTCCCCCATTTTGATGACAAAGTGTCAATCTTTAGTTGATTGGCCTTGTACTTTGTTAACATTGTATAGATTTTTGTTTCGACATCTACATTCATTCTTGTCCAGTCTTCCATGTCAGAAGTATCTGTTATAACACATATTGAACAAATAACTATTCATTGCTCTGAATATATTTTGCCCACTAAACTTTCTATTTTTTATTTTTCCAGTTAGCTTTAATGCCTTTCATGAGCTCTTATACATAGTTTCAGCTTTATCCCTGAAAGTTTTAGCACCAATATGTCTGGCCAGGAGAAAATGAAGGAATTTGTATTTGAATCGCATCTAACCACTGGTTCAGTTTCACCTCTAGATTCAAACTTGAAGCCTTCAGTCTTAGTTATACATGGATGCATATTAAGAATTATATACTTACCAGACCCAAATGATATTTTAATATGGTATTGCTAGAAAATGTTTCTGAGATGAAATAACTGTTTTATGTAATTTATAATGGCATTATGACTTGATGTTATCTGTGTACTCACTGCTCATGGTAAGATACCCTTTTTGACCTGAAAGTCATAGTCACTTCTATTTAGAAGAGATGATAATAGATTTAAGGTTTGGCAGAAGTGGTTTAAATGGTCTCGGAGGGAGTTACTATATTTTATATCAGCTATTTTTTTTTTTGTGAAGATGAAGATATTTTATTTTACTAACTACATGTTGTAACAAGTTTCCACCTAAGTTTTCTCAAGTTTTATTGTCCAAATTATCTCCTTCCCTCTTTTTCCTCCCCCTTTTCCTGGAGATGGTAGGAAATTTGATCTATATCAGCTCTTCTTGCTATTGTGTTGGAAGCAGGTTTTAGATAGAGAATGGGCATCAATCACTCTAGCATTCGCAATATACTTGATCTATTTTATATATTTTCAGTATAAGATTAAACTGTAAGTGTGGAACTGAGTCAGAGACTTAAAAATATTTAATCATGGTAGTGTAAATGTTAAGTCATTGATGGATAGCTTGTTTAATAATCACTGAATCAATAAAGAATTACTCTTTACGTCTATGAAGCTTTGGGCACATGGATTTTGTTCCTCAGACACTTTGAAGATTTTGTTTGTTTTCTTGTGTTTATAGTTTTTGAATGACACAGGTTGTGCATGTTTTGTATAAAGTATACAAATACATAATTGGCCTTTATTTAGAGGAATTGCTGGCCTTTTCTTTCTTTTTTTTTGCTAATACATATGCAATGCTTTCTATTAATAAAGATAGTTAGGTTTATTGGACTATGAAGCATTTGAATCAATAATTATGAATATTATCTAAACCTTCCACTTTTGAAGAGGAACTATAGTTTGTCACCTGTCTTGACAACCATTTTGTTGTTCATTATATTTTTGATAGGTGGACTTTTTGCTTCGCCTTTGATCCAACTTGTGCCTTGTTATGTTGGACTTATTTCTACACTTAAGTGACTACATCCTCAGTTCAGACCTTTTTTAGGTTTTCATATTATAGTATTTAAAAAAAAGATTACAAATGGTATTTTTTTTAATGCTGATTTAATTGCTTATGTGGCCTTAATTTTTTTACTTCCCTTTTAATTTGTTGATTAAATGTTAAGAGGCAATGCATAAAAGGCTTGACTTGAAATCAGAAGATGTGGGTTTGACTCCTGCTTCACATTTTTACTAGCTGTGTGATCCTAGACAAATAACATAACTTCTTTGGTTCTTACTTTTCTCATATGTAAATTAAGGGGCTTGGGTCCAGTGACCTTCCATGACCCTTTCCAACCCTAAATGTTTAATTCTGTGACCAAGAATTTCTTTTATATATATGTGTGTGTAAGTGTACTTTATATGTACATATGCATATATGTATGTTTATCATATTTTCTCATTCTTATTTTTATTGTTTTAATTGTGATAGAATATTTAAGTTTCTTTTAATACTAGCTAGATATTCTTCCTTTAATGATTTTCTTCAGATCTTCAGTAGTTAAAAAATTGTAAACTGTCATGATAACTTTTGATATCTCACCTTAAGAATACTCAGTGCTACTTTCTTCTTATACTCATATCTATTTTACATGTATACCATCTGTATGTATACATTATACATAAGCACATTATTATTTCCCAATTTAATGTTTTTCCCTACAGTGTACAAATATAATATCTATTTTATGCTCTAGGGACTATTAGGTGAAATGACTTGCCAAGGTCACAAATAACAGTTAGGACTTAAGTCCATGTCTTATGCCTCAAAAACCAGTCTTCCTCCACTACAGCATATACCTTTCTGGGGAATTAGATTAATTTTGGATAAGTTGGGCTTAGGATGGAAATGTCTAGCAGGTAGTAGGAAATATAGGGCTTTGTCTCTCAGAATGGAAGGAGTTTCATGACTCAGTGGACCTAGAGGCAGGAAGATCTGAGTTCAAATCCAGCCTGAGTGTGTGACCTTGAACATATCACTTAACTTCTATTTGTCTTAATCTACTGGAGAAGGAAATGGCAAATAATTCTGGTATCTTTTGCCAAGAAAACCCCATGGAGAGTGGGGTCACAAGAAATGGACATGATTGACGGAACAACAACAATCTTTGCAAAGAGGTTGGAGGCATAATATAAATTTTAGAATCATTCACCTATAGGTCATAATCAAAAGCCTGGGCATGAGTTCACCAAAGGAAAGAGCAGAGAAAGAAAAAAGGAGACTATAAGTAGAACTTTAGGATATCACCTACACTTAAGAAATAGGAAGAGAATGTGACGCTGGCAGAAAAACATCAGTTAGGGAGGTGAGAGCAATGACTTCATAGAAACCATAGGAATAAAAGGTATCAAGGAGGAGAATCTTGTCATACGCAATAAATGTTAGAGAAATCATCACATGTGAGAATGGGAAATGCTATCATATTTATCAACCAGTTATTCATTTATGGTTTTTAAGAGAATCATTTCAGTAGAATGATTGAGAAGAGAGATTATAAAGGATTCAGGTATGAATGGCTGGTGTGGAAGTGAGAGTAGTGAGTATAGACTACTCTTTCAAGAGACTTGGTAGAAAAAAGAGAGGTAGGAAAATTATTTGAGGAAATAGAATTCAGAATCTTCTCTATGGATGGTGAAGTACCCTAGATGCTGCTGTTTGTGGGTGATGTTTTATTGATTTCATCAAGCCCTAGGACATTGAAGAGTCTTATGGAAGAGATCTATGATCCCTCCAATGAGTTTGGACTGTCCATTTGCACAGGAAAGACCAAATGGATGGAGAATATTACCCAGATTCTAGCATGCATCTGAGTGGACATTTGAATGGAGTCTAGAACTTTTCCAATAGTATATATAAATACACACATGTGTATGTGTGTTTGTGTGTGTGTGACAGAAAATATAGACGAGCAGTGATCTGAGATCAAATTTGAAAAGAAGGAAAGTGGACCGGATTACCTTTGGGTAATAAAAAAAAAACCCTTTTATTGATTCCAGGCTTCCCATAATTCCCAGGTCCATCTTGTCAATACATTTTACTTGCTTTGCCATATGGCAATGTGATCTGTTCCCAAAAAATGAAATAGGGGCATCCCACAAAGAACAATGGAAAGGTTCACAGTATGAATAGGCTACAACATATAACCAAAGAGGAACTCTTAAGAAGAATAGGGATAAAACATAAACATAAAATGCCAGGTGGATAGATAGAGAGTTCCACTGATATTGTGATATTGGGAAAAAGCAAGGAAGCTTAAATGGAGCCCCCTGTGACAAACTTTGGGGCTGATATGGAGAAGTCATATGTGATAGACAAGTATGGAAGGTTTTCAATCTGTATTGTAAGAGTGAATTTCCAAATTATTGATATAATTGATGCATTTGATTATGAAAATTATGTTTTGCATGTTGGTTAAACAGTCAAACACTTTATAAAATCACATCGGGGAGGAATGGCCAGACATAGGTTTGTTGGGGATAGATTTGGGGATTTGGGCCAAATACGAGTTGGGTAAATCACAACTTAATTTTTTTTATGTATAAATGAAGATATGCTTAAGTTCATAGAATTTAAAGCTGGAAGGGACATTAAAGGTCATATAGTAGAATTCCCTTTATTTAATATGAGAGGAAACTAAGATTCTGAGAGTTTAAGTCACTTATTGATGGTCACACAGGTAGGAAGAAATAAATTTAAGAGGTCCTTCAATGGCAACTTTATTATTCCTTCCGTCTTTTCTTATTGTCTCCTACTACCTATTTTATGGGGATATTCTGAGACTCAAGTGAGATAATATATTAAAAACTCGTTGTAAACCTTATAAATGCTTATTGTTATTATTTGTTGTTTGATCATTTTTAGTTGTATCTAACTCTTTATGATCCCACTTGTAGTTTTCTTGGCAGACATATTGGAGTAGTTTGACATTACCTTCTCCAGATCATTTTACAGATGAGGAAATTGAGGCAAAGTGAGTTAAGTTAAATTGTCCTGGTTGTCTTAGCAAGTAATAGTCTGAGGACAGATTAGAACTCAGGAAGTCTTCCTGATTCCAGACTGTATTACCCAGCTGCCCCTTTTATTAATCACATGCTTAACTATTTTAATGAATCAGCAGGCCAAATATTGCCAATATAGGATTAAGTCTGAGTTGCATGTTTTCAAGCTTTATAAAAGTCTTAATGATGATGGGGCAGATTAAATTGTATTAGCAAGAAGTTTATAATGGCAGAAAAAGCAATAGTTTTAATGTTATTGAAATAATTATTATTGAAAAATAGATATTATAGCCAAAAGAATATTAGACTTAGAGTCTCAAGCTAAGAGTTTGACTCTTGACAGTTTCTAGGTATGGAATTGTGGTCAAATCATTTAACCTTTCCAAGCTTAGATTTACTTATCTGTCAAATGTAGAAGATAATTCTTACCCAATTTATCTCACTTGGCTGCTATGAGAGAATTGTTGTCATGGTTTAGTTCATGCCACTAATTACAAAAGTCTTATCTGATTCAGTAGCCATCTCTGTCTCTTTAATTCCCAAGGGTCTTCTTCCCAGAAATAATTTTGTAAATATTTTTTATTCCCATTTCTGTGTGCATGTTCTCTTCTCTCAATCTCCTTTTGGACTGAGACTTGGTTTTCTAGCTCTGTATCTCTTACGTTAAGGTGTTAAATTCAGAATAAGAGAAAAAAATATGTGAGCTAAGAAAGGTAGGGATAGTGACAGGACAGAAAGAAAACTAACTCACAGATTGAGGCTGTCTTATTTTTTTATTGTAGTTTTATTTTTATTTTTTATTTTCATTGTATTTGTTGTATTTTTATTGTAATTTTAGCAGCATCAAATGCAGTGCTTTGCATATAGTAGGCACTTAAATTCTAGTTAAAGAAATTTATAAATGAAAATTTTTGACATCAAATATGTAAAAGGGCTTTGTAATTGTAAAGCAATGGGATGTGATGATCATTGCTGTTAGAAAAATATTTAGTTCAAATTAGGGAAAGATATTTAAAGTATTGCCAAACTTTTCTAGCTTAAAAATACAATTCTTATGAAACACAGAAATATTTTTCTTCCATAAAAGCAAATCCAATTAAAGTGAAAATCCCTCAACATTCATGATATTGGCCCTCAGGTGAAATGTCTTCTTTTGTTAGAATCAGAGAGCAAAAAAGATAGTCCACAGCAAATCCTCTGTTCTAGGCCTTCACTTGAATATAAAAAACAGTGCTGGAAAGCAAGTACAGTAATGAAATTTTATACTTCTGGTGGCACCAGGTCAGAACTTTTGACTTCTAAATGCTTTTAAAAGATAAGGTTGCATTTCCTCAAAAAATGACAGTATATTATTAAATCTTAATGAACCTCACCTCTGGAAAGAATAATATGCCAGACCTGAAGTGCCTCATATATAAATCACCGCATAATACAAATTGGTTTGACACTAGAGTTTGGCAGTCAAATCCTCCACTTGCAATGGAATGAATCGCTGAGGAACAGTGACCCTCACATTTGAAATCTGGGCACCCTGTATATTAGCTTAATTGACGATGGACTTATAATCATCATATTTGATATACTTAAATTTGTTATTTTAGCTGCTTCCTGATTTTAAGGCAACTAATTCTTATTAAGTTTATTTTTTTTTCAAATTTTCTTTTCATGTTGGCTTTGATCTTCTGAAGGTTCCCAAGTTGAAATGTCCTTTCTCTGTGCTTCCTTGGCCTGTATTATTGATGATACTTCAGATTTTGTGGCTGGGTAGCTTCTTTTGAATTTATTACTCTACTTTCTCATAATTCCCTCCTTTCTTATGCTTCTTTTTTACTTTCTCTGAGTATCCCTGCAGACTGGATCCTTTTGTATCTGCCACATTTTTCTCTCTCCTGCTGTTTATTTTTTAAATTAAAAATTAGATTTTATTTTTGTAGTGATCTTAACAATCATCAACAAATACAAACATTTTAATATACACAAAAATCACAAGAAGCTTACACATGACACTTGATTTTTTATGTATAATTTATTTCTTAAGAAGTATACATACATCCTTGTATATATTTAGGTATAGCCATAGAGGTATTTATAGACATAAAACAATACAAATATTATAAATGATACATATCTAATAAAATAAGTATAAATATAGTCACCTGTCTTTACATATACATGAGCATATAATACAGAAGCACAAATACAATTTCTCCTTAGATATATCGATATGTATTACCATACTTCTTAAGGATAGCAACAAAACTATTTTTATATACCTTTTAGTTTTTTCTTAATTTGTGCATTTAAAATGTTTTACTAATATTCTTTTTTATGAGACAATTAGGTGATACAGTGGATGGAACACCAGGTCTGGAGTCAGGAATATCTGAAAATAATATCAGGAAAATCCAGGTTCAGACACTTTTTTTCTAGCTGTGTGACCCTGGACAAATAACTTAACCCCTGACTTCTTTAGTTTCCTCATGTGGCAAAATTGGAATGATAATAACTCTTACCTCCCAGAGTTGTTGTGAGGATGAAGTGAAATAATATTTGGAAAGTGCTTTGCAAACCTTAAAGCACCACCAAATGTTAGCTAATTTTATTTTATTTTTTATATCTATCATTACCTACTAATCTCTTCTGTCTGCCCTTCCTCAGTAGAAAAGTCCTTCCCTTTTCAAATACGTGTAGTTTAGAAAAACAAACCAGCACATTAGCCAAATCTAAGAATGCAGATTTCATTCTACATCAAATTTATTTATCCTTTAAAAAGAGGTGGTGCTCAGATGATCATCTCTCTCTTGAAATCACTATTCTCTGCTTTGATTAGATTTCTGAAGTCTTTCAGAGTTGTTTTCCTTCATATTATTATTTCCATCATGTGAATGATTTATCTAGTCCTGCTCATTTCATTCTGCCCCAGTTTGTAAGTCTTCATGTTTCTCTCAATTGACCATATTCATCGTATCTTATGATGACACGTGACCTTCCTGTCTCACAATTTGTCCAGCCATTTCCCAGTTGATGGGAACCCACCTTTCCCCTCCAGTTCTTTTCTATTCTCTCTTGAATATTTCCCTTGAAACCCTCATTTCATTTTGGAATTCTAACTTTTTGTATGCCAATCAGTATCTTCTCCTTAGTCTTTAAATAGCTTTTATTTTCTTTACTTCTGCTTAACCTGGATATGATACATGGTGGAAGCCTCACAATCCTCCTCTCTTATTCCGTTTGTTTCCCAACTTAGCCTTCATAGGGATCAGCTCTGCTAGTGGAGTTGAATGCTGGCTGATTTTTATCACCTTTCATTTGATAACATTTCTGGAAAATACGCTGGCCTGGCTTGGATCTCTTGAAAGCTTTATGAAGACTAGGCTGGGGACTGATCTAAACTCTTTAGGTTTTATTCGTCTTCTTGGGAAGCAGAGTGGTCTTCATGAGATGAGTTTAATAAAGCTTGCTGAACTCATCTGTCAAACCTTAACTTAATGTACTTTGTTCACCTAAATCTCCCTTCCCCCAACAAACTTCAGGGACAGAGTATTATTTACTGAATTGCTGAATAGTATCCTTTTACCCTCAGGCTTTTCAACAACATTTCAATTGTTTCATGTATCATATATTAATAATAACTATTATGACAGCTAATATGTATATGCTTTAAGGTTAGCAAAGCATTTCACAAATATCTCATCTGATTCTGACAATAACTCTGGGAGGTAGGTACTGTTATCTCCATTTTACATTTGAGGAAACTGAGGCAAAGAGAGGTTAAATGACTGGTGCAGGATCACATAGCTAATAAGTATGTAAGGTAGGATCTGAACATGGATCTTTCTGACTGTAGGTGTAGTACTCTGCCACCTGCCTCAATAATAATAATAATTTTTTAATTTGCCACTTATTTTTATTTTTAATTTACTTAATTTATACTTATTTTACCACTTTATTTTTAAAACACATTACATAATATATAGCATAATAATATATATAATAAATTATAATGAATGTGCTTATCCAAGAGAAGCAGATTCTCATATTAGTTATGTATACAAATCTCTCATTCTTTTTTCCCCCTTCCCAAGAAGCCAGGTAATATGATATAGATTGTCCATATATTATCATATAATACATATTTCTTTGTTCATTATGTTATGAAATAAGACATGTTGCTTATGCTAGAGAAAAGTTCATGGAAGAAATAAATTGATGAATTGTATGTTCCTTCTATTGTGGTAGATATCCTTTTTCATCTGGAGTGCCTTGGAGTTGTCTTGGATCCTTGTCTTTTAAGTCATGCACAGTTGATCATCATATTGCCTCAATTATTATTATTATTAGTTGCTGTCATTATCAGTTACTTACCCAAAGACTTTTACACTTAAATCACTATGCTATGTTAAAAACACCTGCTCTGAAATGGATTAATTTCTTCCATTGGATTAAGTAGTGTTGAAAGAGTTTTTTGAACCTCCACAATGATTTGTTTTATAGAATTTTGAAAAAAATCATCTAGATTCTTGTCACTCTGAGTCTGACTTTTCCTTTTGGACTTCATCAACACTTTACTTTCTCTTCCTGGATGCACTAATGTATGATTTTGTATGAAATATATTTACACATAGGTCATATCTTCCTATAAAACTCTTAGCTCCTTGAAAGCTGGACCGTGTTTTACCTTAAGCTCTGCTTGGGTTCAACTCATTCTTTTGCATTCACTAGGCATTAATATTTGTTAGCTTTATTAAATTGAATTAGAACCAAGAAATTATAATTTGGCAGCTTGGATGAGAACTTGAATGCATAAAGATCTGAGCTTATTTTATTTTGAAATTCATTAACAGTAGTTTCTACTCTTTATTTTACCCACTATTATTGATTTATTTGGGTTATTAATATTAAGCTGGATTTCTTTCTTTTTTGTTTTTAGAAGTATGTAAGTTTTTTCCTCCCTCCATCATATTCCTCAAGGGCAAAGATTTTGTGAGCAATTATACATTAAACCATAATTCATAAATCATAAAAAGTTAAGGATGTACACGATGGTTTTGCAGTGATATGTACTTCAGATGTTTTTTATTTCTTTTAAAATCTTTCATTATTTTAAATATATTTAATTTGCACAGTATGTTTGTGAATTCATTTGGAGGAATGCTTTGCCAATCCCACACCTGACCAGTAGACTGGGCTTTTCAAGTAATGCTTTACCATTATTTTAGTTTTAAATCATAGATATACTAATATTTGTTTATTCAATGGACATTTTTTGATACTTACTATGTGCAGAAGATTATGCTAGACATCAGATCAGAGGGAAAGAAGAAATTCATTTAATGCATGTGATGTTTACCCCCAAGGAGCTTACAATTTAGTAGATGTTTTAAAAGTTGGATATTTATTAATTTTTTAATGAATAGTTGAAGTGGAGTGGCTTCAAGCAGATAATAAAGTAGAAAAAGTACATGTTTTAAGGAGGACATAGTTCGAAAGCTTATGGCCCCAAAGTGGATAGTTGGGAAACTATAGCAATGTTTGGATTTGCTCAGTGTTCAACGAGGGATCTGCCAAGTAAAGTTTATAGCGAAATTGTAAACAGTTATAGACTCAACAGACAGCAGGTACAAGTCACCTTTTGGAAAAGACTGTATGATTTTGAACCCACCTTCCCAACAACCCCTTGTATTTATGTAATGTTTCAAAATTTACAGTGCACATCTCGATAGAGAACTGTTGAGACCCATTTGATCTTCCCAATGGTACCAAGAAGTGAATAGGGCAGGTAATGTTATTAATATTTGACAAATAAGGAAACAGAGTCAGGGTAAATATCTAACCCAAGGTTTCACAGTTCAGAAGTATTGAGGCAGGATACTGAACTCAGTTTTATTGCTTAATATTCATTGTTCTTAGTATATTTTATCTTTCATAGGGTTTATCTTCAAAAGATAACAATAGCAATGTGGAGGAAAAGCAGTGGGACATAGTGAATGCCCAGCCAAGAAAACCCATGTTGAAATCCTTCACCTTTAGTAGCTTTGTGATCAAAGACAAGTCATTTCTCTCAACCTCAATATCTTTATCTTGAAAATGGCAATGATACTTCTAGTATGAGGCAGCTAAATAGCATAGTGGGAAGTGTATTGGACTTGGAGTCAGGAAGACCTGATTTCAATTCGAGCCTCAGACATTTATTACTTGTGTGATCCCGAGCAAATCATTTAATATCTGTCAATTTTGACTTCCTTAATTGGAAATCATAGTATTATCTACCTACAAGGGTTGTGAGAATCATGGTATTACATAGCCCTAACGATTGTGAGGATCAGATGAGATAATATTTGTAAAGTGTTTAGCATAGTTTGGGGCACATAGTAGGTATTTTTTCTTCACTAGTACATAACTCATGATATTATTGTTAGGTTCAATTGAGATAATGTCTGTAAAATGCTTTACAAATGATAAAGCATGATCTAGATATCAATTATTATTAGGTGAGCATGCGTTGCACATATAAATGTACCTGAAATTATATAGTATAACTGTTATAAACTAATTATGTGTTCTTAGGCTTTTACTACTATTTTTTACTACTTGTTGTGTCAGAGGGATGTGTGTGTGTGTGTGTGTGTGTGTGTGTGTGTGTTTTGACCTCTGGTATGTCTAAATATATAAAATTGTAAAATTATTTAAAAGCTTTTATGATATACTTAAATATTGGTATTTCAGTTTTACCTTTCATTTTTCAGCCATTACCCAAAGCAGTCCTTTACTACGGTGGCAGACACACCTGAAAACCTTCGGCTGAAGCAGCAAAGTGAATTACAGAGTCAGGTAATTTAATTTTTTATCCCTAATACTTAATGCTATAAAAGCACCTGTTCAGAGACTTTGTTAATGGTAGTGCACGTGTTTTAAGGGAGGATGGGAGACAGTGTCATTAATACCGTCATTCAAGCATGTAAGTATGGAAATAACTACATCAAATACTATATGCTTTGCCATTATTATTTTGTATGCAAAAAATCATCTAACATTGTAATAAAAATAAATGACCATACGCAGTAATTAAGATACAAAAAACCAAAATGAAATAAAAGAAGGCAAAGATTTTGCATCAATAGTAAAATTAGTATTTACTTTTTTGAATAATTTATCATTCAATGACTTAACAGCAATTTCCTAAGGATGAATGCCAATTTAATGAATTTTACTGCTGCTGTATTTGTACAAGATGAACAGGTGACTCCTAGGCACTAATTTTGAAGATATTCTCAATCCAGAATAAGTGAGGATGAATTGATTTAAATATTTATTTTTGGAGACTTGATGTTTTTTATCATCTTGTTTCACAGTAGGTGCTTCTTTAACACTTTCAGTTAAGTTAATTAACAAATTTTGTGTCACCTCCAATCTTTTGAATATTTCTTGAGACAAATAATCTTTTCTTTTACTATAGGGATTTGACAGCAGCCTTTCCACACTTCAAGATCTTATTTTTGTTCATATTTGGTTTTGGACAAATGGTTGGATATAAAGAGGGGTATAATCAAATTTAATAGACTTTTCTACTAGTAGCAATGCAATGATTCAGGACAATACCAAGGCACTTATGAGAAAGAACACTATCCATATCTAGAGAAAGAACTGTGGGAATAGAAATGCAAAAGAAAAACATATGATCAATCATGTGGTTTGATGGGGATATGTTTGGGGTTTTGGTTTTAAATGATCATTCTATTGCATATGTGAATTACATGGAAATAGGTTTTGAACAATGATACGTGTATAAACCAGTGAAATTGCTCATCAGCCCTGGGAGTGGGGAGGGAGGAAGGGTGGGAAAAATTGGGAATCATGTAACAATGGAAAAATAATCTAAATAAATTTAAACAAAGCAACAACAACAACAACAACAAAACCCCCCAGGATTAGGGGTGAAGAGCAGAGGCTAGACCAGAAGAGAAGTCATACCCTCTGCATGTCTTCAGCATTAACTCTCCAGCTTTGACTTCTTTCTCATTTTATTCATGTTTTTCTGTGTAAGGGTTAATTATTACCATGTAAAGAGATTTGAGGTTTTACATTTTGCCCTCAATCAACTATTTTGGTTGGAAACCTTCCCAAAATAAAGCAAAGCACTCTGGTGGAAGCAAATGTTTGACATCTTTTTTTAGGCAAGGTCTCATTCCCTTTTTAAGAAACTTCATCTTCACAGCTGCTCATTTTGACTATCTTGAACAGTTGTCCATGTATTCGAGTGGTTGTTAAGTTGTAACCGAGGGGTTCAGTCTTTCAGTATAGAGAGGGGGAAAGAGTGGAGAACCTCCCCTCTCAAAGTGTGGGGTTCAGTGTGATGTTTAGGGTTGGCTCAGAGAGAGGAGAGGGGGTTTGAAGATTTTTCCCCTTCCCTTCTGCCTTCCCTCCTTAGCTAATGTTGCTCTCCCAGATTCGCTCTTGTCCCTCTTGTCCCCCCTCCACTACTCAAGACCAAAGGGTCTCTTGATCTATTCACTCACACTTGATTCACAGCTTGGGGAACAGATAAATATTTTAATGTCAACTTAATCAGGGGTTAACAAAGAATAACTAGTAGGGAAAGAATGGGAAAGGAAAGTGGGAAAAGGTGGTCCCTGTCTATATCTAAAATCCTTTCCCCTCTCTCCTCAAGTTTTGGGGGACCTCAGGCCTTGGCAGCATGAGACCTCTGAGAGAAAGTCAAGCTGACTCACCCTGGGCTTGGCCCCATGGCCACAGTTCAGACTCAGGGCAACAGGAGCTGAAGTAAAGTCGGACAGAGATTTAAAATGTCTTTCTCAGGCTTCCTCTTCAATAGGCCATTTGTCAATTGGGGAATGGCTTTTATTTTTATAAATTTGTTTCAGTTTCCTATGTATTTGAGAAATGAGGCCTTTTAGAGAGAAGAATTCTGTAAAATTTTTTCCAGTTTTCTGTTTTCTTTATAATTTTGGTTGCATTTGTTTTGTTTGTGCACAAGCTTCTTAATTTCATGTAACCAAAATGATCTATTTTATTTCCTGTAATCTTTCTCTATATTTTGTTTGGTTATGAACTCTTCCTTTTTCCATAGATCTGATAGGTACCTTTTCTTATGCTCCCCTAATTTATTTTTGATATCCTTCTTTAGCCTAAATCATTTATCTATTTTATCCTTATCTTGGAGGATGTTATGAGTTATTAGTTTATTCCTTGCCAAATTGCTTTCTAGTTTTCCTGGTAATTTTTTGTCAGATCATGACTGCCAAACTTAACCTCCAAACTTGGATTTATCAAACACCACACTGGTATGACAATCTACTACTGTGTAGTATGTACCAAATCTATTCCTCTGATCCACCACTCTGTTTCTTATCCAGTACAAGATTGTTTTGATGGTTACTATTCTATAATATAGTTTGAAATTTTGTTATGCTAGACTACTCTTTCACATGTTTTCACTGATTTGCTTGATATTCTTGACCTTTTGTTGTTAATATTTTTTTCTAATTCTAGAAAATAATTCTTGAGTAGTTTGTTATGGCACTGAATAAGTAAATTAGCTTAGGTAGAATTGTCATTTTTGTCATATTGGTTCAGACTACCCAAAAGCAGTGAATATTTCTTGAATTGTTGAGATCATTCTTTATTTGTGTGAAAAGTGTTTTGTAATTGTATTTATATAATTCCTGGGTTTGTCTTGGCATATACAGTGACATACATTTTATATTGTCTATAGTTATAGTAAACAGAGTTTCTTTTCCTATTTCTTCCTACTGGGTTTTGTTGATAGCATACAGAAGAGTTGTTTATTTATATGGGTTTATTTTATATCTTGCAACTTTGATAAAGTTGATAATTGCTTCAATTTGTTTTTTTAGTTGATTCACTAGAGTTCTGTAAGTATACCATCGTATCATTTGAAAAGATAGCTTTGTTTCCTCATTGACAATTTTTATTCCTTTAATTTCTTTTTCTTGTCTACTGTTTTAGCTAGTACTTCTAGGACAATATTGAGTAATTCTGGTGATAATACACATTCTTGCCTCATCTCTGATCTTATTGGGAAGGCTTCAAGTTTAAGATAATTCAAAATATTGCTTGTTCACTAAAGATAATACTTATTCTTGGTTTTAGATATACTTCTTATCATTGTAAAAAAAGGCTCCATTTATTCCTATGCTTTCCAATGTTTTTCATAGGCACTAGTGCTATATTTTGATAAATATTTTTCCTGAATCTATTGAGATAATTACCTGTTTTTACTACTTTTTATTATATCATCAATTATGCTATTTGTTTTCTTAATATTGAACCCGTCTTACATTCCTGATATAAAACCTACATTGTCTGTAAATGTTATTAGTGCTCCACAGCCACATTTGCTTCTGCAAAGGAGTGGAGAGAGATGTGTCTCTTCTCTTTTATCTGGGGCTATGTTTATTCTTTGTAATGTTATAAATTTTGGGGGGTTTGTTTTGTGTCTTTTGTTATTTTCATTTACATTGTTGGAGACAGTGTCAAAATATTTTTCTTGACTCAGTTTATTTAAATGGCATCATTTCATGTTAGTCTTGCCATGCTTTTTTTGTAATCCTGATTGTTTTAACAACTGTAAACATCAAAACTATAAGGATAATTTTAGTGTTTTGACTTAAATTCTAAATAAGTGGTTGCCATGGGAAATTCCCAAATATGAAAATACCCAAGTCAGCTGTGATTTATGGAATTTTAATTAATAAAGAAAGAAGGAATTAAGGGAAGGAGAGAGAGAGAGAGAGAGAGAGAGAGAGAGAGAGAGAGAGAATTAATTTAGACTGCTCTAGCTCAGGCTGAGCCAAGCAGTAGTTAAAGGCCTAGGCCAAAGTGGCCTCCCTGAGCCTAAGGGAGAGTGAGTCAGTCTTTATCACTCACCACAAGACCATCTTCAAGCTGGGTTCTTTCACCCTGAACTGAAATCCTCTCCAAACTGAATTCAATTGTCTCCTGACTTTTTACCCCTTCCTTTTAAAGAAATTTTCTCTTATGTCACCTCCCCTAAATTTTCACGTCTACCAATCACAGTAGATGCTTTTTTCTAGGACTGCCCATTCTTAGTTTTCACCTTTGGTTTTCACCTTCTCTGGTTAGATTAAATCTTCTGTGAATCTTAAAACTGCTCAGACTGTACCTTAGAAGATTTGATTAAGCTATTCCCTACTTTAAACATTGGAAGTACTTGATCAGGAATGTATTGAGAACTTTAAAATTACTCCACCCTGCTCAAGGCAGTGCCTTAGGGGAAGATAAAGTTGTAAAATTCCTTACTGAACAATGAAAAGTCCCCAACTTATACTTATAGTGAAGCAACAACCCTAAGCTAGGTCCTTTTTTAGATGTAATACAAAAGGGTGCTAAGTACCTCCAAAAGTTAAATTAATCGCTAAAAAGGTCAAGCAACCTACAAAGGGCAAGCTTAGCAAAGAGATGTGAAATACTTAGAAGATATAATCTAATCAGAGAAGGTGATAACAAAAGAAGATGTGAACTAAGAATGGTCAGTCTGGGGAACACATCTACTATGATTGGTAGATGTGAAAATTTAGGGGAGGTGACATAAGAGAAATTTCTCTTTAAAAGGAGCTGGCTCTCTGAACTTAGGGTGAGTTTGGTGTTAATTTGGAGAAGCTGGCTCTCTGAACCTAGTGGGAGTTTGGAGTTAGTTGGAGGAGCTGGGTCTCTGAACTCAGTTCAGGAGTTGAGGATTTCAGCGAAGGACTGAAGTTTTGCTTTAGGACAATCTTGTGGTAAGTGATTAAAGACTGACTAGTCTCTCTTAAGACTCAGGCCTAGGCTGTTGGCCTTGGCCCTTCATACTATTTACTCTCTACTTTCTCTCTCCCTTTCCTTAATTCCTTCATTTGTATTAATTAAAATCTCCATGAAACCCAGCTGACTTGGGTATTTTCATATTTGGGAATTTTTCTCATGGTGGCCACTTATTTTTGATTTAAAACAGGACACTAAAAATTATCTTTACAGTTTTGACAATTTATAGTCTTGAAACCTACATTTTCACAGTTACACTTCTGAGTACTTCACACCTCTTTGTTAAGCTTGCCTTTTGTAAGTTACTTGACCTTTTTGTGATTAATTTAAACTTTATAGATACTTAACACCTCTTTGTATTAGATCTAAAAATAGACCTAGATTAAGGTTCTAGCTTTACTATAAGGTATGAGTTAGGGACTTTCATTGTTCAATCAGGAGTTTACAACTTTATCTTCCCCTAAGGCACTGTCTGAGTAGGGTGGAGTAATTTTAAAAGTTCCCAATACATTCTTGATTCTAGTTAGACCAAGTATCTCCATTGTTACAATAAGGGAACAGTTTAAATCAAATCTTCTAAAGTAGAGTTTGAGTAGTTTTTAAGATTCACACAATATAGCAATATTTTATTTCATTCATGTACTTCAGTGTGTTCAGTCATTTCTCAACTGATACCTAAAATAGGGTCATTTACTTTGTTTCTAGTTCCTGGCTACCATAAATGCCATTATAAATATTTTGGTACCATTCAGACTTTCTTTCTGTCATTAACTTTCTTGGGAAATATGTCTAGTAGTGGAATCTTTGGATTTTAGTCATTTTGTTTGCATAATTCTCAGTCAGTTTCTGGAGTGGTTATATTACTTCAATTTTCCACAAACAGCATTTGAGGAATTTGAGGCACAGAGAGAGTAAATGATTTGCCTCGAGTCACACAGATAGTGTCTGAGGTGTAAGGATAATATTAGAAAATAAGTATTGTTTTATTAGTTTAGGAATAAGAAGTAAAGTGGCTACTTGAGAAAAGAACTGGAGTTTGAAGCAGAGCTGAAAGAGCATGTTAATTTCAGATGTGATAGTTATAACTGTTTTTCTATGTCAGTTACACTCTCTGGAAGTTGGGAGTTGCTCTGTGGCAGTTGGCAAAGACACACACTTAGAGACTCTCTCTCAGGTCTGGAGAAGGTAACATCTTTGTCTCATTCTCTGTCTGAGGGAAAGACCTGAAGGAGCTCAGTATTTTCCTTTCCTAACTTGGGAAACATCATTGAATGTCTATTGTTTTTGTAAATTGTTTAATTCTGAGAAGATCAAAGAAAAAACTGGTCTTTGGTTTGGACTCCAAGTCTGTTAAGACTCCGAGTCCTAATTTGATTTTTGTTGAGACTCAACCAGCTAGCCTTTGCTATTTTATAATTTGAAGGTGAAGTTAAGAGTTATAAGGATATTAGTGATAGTTTTTATTTAGATAGTATAAATTTGGGTTAGTCATATCAGGGAGGATTAGTGTAGCCTGTGAAACACGGGAAGTGGTTTCTTGTAGAACCTGGGAGTTTATTTGGGTAGATTTAGAATCCCTTAGACTTAGAAATCCTTTACTTACCCTTATATATTTCAATAAACATTTTATGTTTATAATAAGAGTCTCTTTAGCATCCTTGCACCTGGCCCTGAAGGGAAGGTCAAATTTGAGCTTCACTTCATCACTGAGGATACTTTTGATTACCGCTATCAAAAGTATCTGAAAGTATCCAAACAGTTTGAAACTGATTGGTGAGTTAAAGTAGTTAAACACTTTTGAATGAAGTTTTGAACCTATATCGGAACAGTTTTTACATCTAAATATTTTATTTTATAACTCGCCAAATTTATTTTTACAGAGGCCAGATTTGAACTTGTCCTTCTGACTTCCAAATCCAGTGCTTCATCTACTCTACCACTTAGCTACTTTGCTGATCAATGAATAAATACATATATATATTTAACTTAATAAAAATCTTTTCCAGTTATTAAATTCAAGTGGTTAAAACTTGGTCTAATATTTCAGTCAGATAATATTTTAAAATCTTATAGTGGCTCATTGACTCTTTTCCTGCCATGGATCCCATTTCTAGAGGCAGACGTGAAGGTTTCATATTCTTCATTGAGTTTTACTGCCACCTCTGTCATCTCTGATGTGAACTTCTAAATATAATTAATCTTATGTGTCTGAATAAGTTTTTTTTTAAATCTTCTGTCTTTATAGCTAAATACAAGGAAGATTTTTGGCTTATCTTTCATTTTCCTTTCTTGGGGCTTTACATTTACCACCTTTTGACTTTTTCCTACTTTTTGCTCGACTAAGTTTATGGAATAAGATTTCCTCTTATTCCTTTTGAAAGTTTTTGTGTCAGCGAAAATAAGAGGATTTAAAATGTTTAGTGCATGGGAAAATATTCAGTACTCTACATTTTGGGCAAAAGTCTGCTAGAGACAAATCCTTAGATCATTGTTTCAATTTTGGCTTCAAAAGATTTTGTAAATTTGGGGGCAGGTAGGTGTCCCAGTGGAGATAATGGTGGGCCTAGAGTCAGTAATCTGGCCTCACATATCTACTAACTGTGCCTGAGACTCCATTGTGTGTTTTAATATTTGTAAAGCACTAAGCAAGGTGTTGCAACATATTAGGCATTTAAAAAATATTTGATCTTTCCCCCTCTTTTTAATCATACTATTCTAATTCTCAGCAACTCTGTTTAAAGGAAGGAGAAATACAAAAAAGGGAGAGTCTTGCTGTGCCTTAGGAAATCCCCCAGATACAAGCTATTTTTAATCTAGAATTCAGAGTATTTCTAGATAAAGTCAATATTTCATGATTAAATATAACAGAGAGCTCAGATGGAAGTTCCCACAGCAGTCTGGATTCCTTAAACAGGACAAGATTCATTTAAAATGCTGGTGCATCCAGCATTTTAGGAATCATTTTCTTGAACCATGTAATCCAATCAGGAGTGGAGACAGATAATGACTTTAATTAGATTTAAGTGCTTAGGTGGGTTGGGGAGGGGCAGGAGTGATTTCTAAGTCTGACTACTACCTTAATTTATTTTCCAGAAGTTTAGAGTACCTTCTTGAATTGTGATCCAATTTCCTCTCAGAAGGTGGTTAGACCCTACCTTGGATTATTTGAAAAGATTTCAGGACAGAATGTTTGGGAATTGATAGTCTGAGAAGGGCTACTTTTTCAGATTAGACTAACGACTTCAGACAAAAATGTTGTCTTGATATTATTTCTTAATAGGGAAGTTAAAGAGAATGGGGATGTAGAAGTGAGCTCAAAATTTTTCTACCATTCATCCTTTGTTCACATGTTTTATTATTAAAGTATTAAATAGTTTTCAAAATCAGAGTATTAATCCATTTCACATTTATTTTAGGGATCTTAACAAGCTTTGTAGATGTTAGCTCATTAACCTTTGAAACTTCTTTCACCTTTACAATTGCTTGTAAGGAAGGAAAATCATAACTGTGGCTTTCCCTCTTTTACTAATGTGGCAATTGATGCAAGGCAGTTCAAAAGAGTGTTGAGGGAAGAGACAGGAAATAACCAAAGGTTCTTGATTTTGCTAATTTGCTTAATTGGTCATGGCCAGGATTCTATGACCTTTTATTTCTAGTTTTATTCCTAGTAAGTTTGCATTGTGGTGTGTGTGTCTGAGAGAGAGAGAGAGAGAGAGAGAAAGAGAGAGACAGAGAGACAGAGAGCGAGAGAGAGCGAGAGAGAGCGAGAGAGAAAGAGAGAGAGAGAGAGAGAGAGAGAGAGAGAGAGAGAATATTCTTCTAGATCCCTTCCTTGCACAGATATGATTCACATTCATCTGTTTCAAAAGTTCAAATAACACTGGCCCTATATAAAACTATATTTTGAAGTTTATCTTTGTGGCCTTTAAGCATCCCTTTTCAGAACCTTTAATACTTCATCAGATTTCCAATCCCCTTCCTCTGGAGTTCCATTTTTAAAGGGGC
Organism: Monodelphis domestica; assembly: GCF_027887165.1. NCBI lineage: Eukaryota > Metazoa > Chordata > Mammalia > Didelphimorphia > Didelphidae > Monodelphis > Monodelphis domestica. Next base: position 264,803,277 of record NC_077231.1, read on the forward strand.
TTAGTTTGATTAACTGTCATTTATGTTATCCCCTTTAAACACATTTGCATCTTTATAGGATTTATTTGTTAATAAAAACTAAACTAAAATAAAACCCCAAAAAGATACATTTTAGTAGCAGAATTTGAAGCATACTGTTGGATAATTTGGGAGATCTTTTGGCCTACGGTTTTGTTATAACTGTTCTCAAATAGCAGAATGACCCTTGTTTCATAGTAATAATAATAATGGCATTTATATAATTTAGCATTATATTATTATTATATATTATTTATAATTCACCATTATATTAATTAGCTAGCATTTATATAATGCTTGCTATATGCCAGGCACTGTACTAAACATTTTACTCAGCACTCTTATCTCGTGCTATCCTTACCAAAACACAGAGAGGTAGGCATTATTATCATTCTCCCTTTATATTTTAGGAAACTCCAACCAACTTAGCCAAGATCATACAATTAGTCAGTGTCTGAAGCTAGATTTGAACTCAGATCTTTCTGACTCCAGGCCAAGTGCTTTATCCACTATAGAATGTAACAGCTAGTTACTCCATACCATACCATACCATACCATACCATACCATACCATACCATACCATACCATACCATACCATACCATACCATACCATAGAAACTAAAGTTTTAGGACATTTCAGAATATTCTTCAAACCAGACTTGGCTGCTTACAGAGTTCATGCATACAATTTGGAGCACTTCATGATTATGGTCACTTTGGTCTCATTTTCAAGGTCAAATTCAAATTGCTGACCCTTGCACTAGACTATCTATACTGTAGTAATTAGAATGCTCTAGAGTTTCACTGGGTGAAATTTGATATTATTTAATATTACTGGGAGAAAACAGAAATTGCATTAATTTCTTTTTTTAATGATATGATATTCCCCCCAATTACTTGTAAAAATAATTTTTATATTCATTAAAATTTTTTTGAGTTCCAAATTTTTCTCTCTCTTCTACCTTTCTTTCCCCTCACCACTCCTTGAAATGGTAAACAATTCAATAAAGATTTTATCTGTTCAATGGCCTAAAACATTTTCCCACACTAGTCATTTTGTTGAAAAGATCTCAAACAAAAAAAAATGAAGAAAATGAAAAATAGTTTGTTTGAGTCTGTATTTATATTGCATCATGCTTTCTCTGGAAGCAGGTGGTATTTTTCATCACGAGTCTTTGGGATTGTCTTGGATCACTGTATTGCTGAGAATTTCTAGGTCATTCACAGTTGTCCTTGTATAAATCACCTTCAGTTTTGTCTAGATGGTAATCTCAACCTTGCAGTTCCCCCACCTCCAATATTTCCTCTTTCACAATTATAAAACGTCTGGTCATCTCTCTTTGTACTAGCCTATTCTTGAACAAGTAATATCTACCCATTGTGATAAACCCTGTAACTGCCTGGCACATCTTCCCCAGAAGTTTCCATTTTCTCCCTTGAATGACTTCCCTTTTTTATCTCTCCTTCTCCTATGAAAAGTATTCCTTATATATTGTAAGGATGGGTGCAAGAAGGAAAGATGGAATTTTGCAAGAGGAGCTTGAGTGACTATAACATTGGTTGGAAAGCAAAGCATGCTGGGAGAGGAGAGGAGACTTGAGAAAGATCCATATGGAATTCTGGGCTTTTTGAGCTGGGATCTGAACCAAGCAGGAAGCAATTTCCTTGCTGAGGACCTCAACAACAGCCAAAAAAAAAAAAGACTTGTTAGTTCAATGTCCTGAAGAAAGAATGCTGAGAGATTGTATGTTCTAAGAAGCCCTGAAAAGTTATGAAAATGAAAATTATTCCCTATGCATTTGAAGCTACTCTCAGAAATTTCTTTGATATGCTTTCTTTGCTTTCATTTTGTCTTCTTTTCTTTGACTTAGTTGTAGGACCCAGGCTGATGAGTGTGCCTCTTTCAAGAGAGGCACTCCTCACGGTAGAGGATATTTTCTGGTAATCTCATGTATGTGGGTAGTTCTTCTAGAGTAGTGAATCATCTATACCTTCTTTCCTCTGTGACTCTTGTCCAAGTTTTCCTGTCAGTCTTCCACAAGGAGATCACCCAATGTGTTAGAGACCTTCTTTGCCTCTGTCTCTTCTGCCTGGAGTACTAGTGGAACACTAGAACGTCTATTGCTTACCTTTCTTTCCATCAAAGTTGCTTACTTCCCTTTCCAATTTTAGATCAATCAATCAATACACATTTACTAATTTCCAGTTATGTGACAGGTACCATGCCAGATGTTAGGGATAAAATGACAAAAATGAAGTAGTCCCTACCTTCAAGGACCTTATATTCTGTCAGGGCAGAAAATGTACCTATATAAGACATATAGAGTATAGCTCTATACCTTAAGGATATATTTTGACTACTTTGTGGAGTTAGATTGGAAGGGGAAAGGTTTGAGTTTAAGATATCAATTAGGAGGCTATTACAATAGTCCCATTGAGATGTGATGGAGACCTTAAACTCATGGGTATATGAGAGATCAGTATTGTGGAAATGAAAATGACAAAATTTGGCATCTGATTGGATGAGGTGAGACAGATTGAAGCTATCATTAATTTGTTATCCTGAGAGTACTCTGGACAATAACAGAAATCTGGAAGAAGGATGGAAAGAGTTCTGTTTTTTGACAGAACTTTGAATTTGCGATTGCTATTAACTATCCATTTTGAAATGTCCAAAAAAAAAAAAAATCAGTTGGTGAGGAGGGACTGGAACTCAGGATAGATTCTGGAACTCAATGTTCATATCTGGAAGTCATTTGCATATAAATGATCATTGAATTCTTGGGAGCCAGTGAGGTCAGCAAATAAGAGACTGGAGAGAGAAAAGAGAAGAGAATGCCCTAGGATAAAGCCTTATGTTATCCTCAGTGTATTTAGAGGTTGCGGCTAATATTCTGTAGCTTCTTTATGCTGACCATATATCTCTCTAGTGCCCTGTAAATGATCTGCAACTTTAATTCTTTAAGAGAATATAGTATTTTATGATTCATAGTCACATACCAATAATTTTGGAATAATATTGCTGTTGAAAGGAAGCCTTCAGAGCAGAACCAGGAGAACATTATACACAGAGACTGATACACTGTGGTACAATTGAATGTAATAGATTTCTCTACTAGAAGCAATGCAAGGATCCAGGATAATTCTGAGGGACTCAAGAGAAAGAATACTATCCATATCCAGAGAAAGAACTGTAAGAATAGAAACACAGACGAAAAACAACTGCTTGATCACATGGGTTGATGGGGATATAATTGGAGATGTAGACTCTAAATGATCACCCTAGTGCAATTATCAATAATGTGGAAATAGGTCTTGATCAATGATACATGTAAAACCCAATGGAATCATGTGCCAGCTATGGGGGGGGAGGGGAAGGAAAGAACATGAATATTGTAACCATGGAAAAATATTCTAATTTAATTAATTAAGTAAAAATTTCCAAATTAAAAAACAAACAAAACAGAAGCCTTCAGTGGGAAGTATGAGGTTATAAAAAGGATGATGTAGTTTCTCCAAAACAGTATCATCTACTTTAGTTATATTAGTTCCATCTAGACATAATTTTATAAATTAAAGTAGTATTATTAAAGAATCACATTTGCATGTAGGCACCTTCCCAATATTGCTTATAACATTTATTGGAAAGTTAAATATATTTATGCATGTATAATCTAAATCTAACTTTGGTAGCAAACTCTAGAATTCATAAATCAAGAGTAAATTTTAAGACAATTTAAATTTAGTGTCAGTCAAAAAATAATAGACTGGTAGATAATATGAAGGTCTAAATTTCTTTTCTCCCTTTCTACCTCTCACAAAAAAGAGGAAAATGATTTTTGCCTCTTTTGCTCTTCTCAAAAAGAATAAAAAGTTCTGTAAAGTTCATCCTCTTGATAGGATATTTGCCCAACATACCCCAATAAAAATGAAATGCTTGGAAAGGAAACAATAGTCAAGTCTTTTCTGCCAGTTCAGGTAACAATTTAGGGCAGCTTTTTCACTGACAATGTTACATAAAGGCATGATCCCAATGCTACCTGCGATTTTAACAATGTATGTCTTTTATGTATATAATTATTTTTATGTTGTCTTCCTCATTAAAATATGAGTTTCTTGAGGGTAGGGACCATACTTTGCTTTTATTTGCTATGATTGGCACTTAAATGCTTGTTGACTTGACTTGTTTATATGTGCAACTTTTAGCAAGTAACTTAAACCTCATGTTTCTTATCTGTAAAATGTGATGGGTAGAGAATAGGATGGTTGAACTTCTGAGGTTCTTTCAAGCTCTAAATCTATGAACCTGTAGTCAAATGACTTACCCAAAGTCATGCAGTCAATATGAGAGTAGGGATTCAAACCCAAGCCTTCTTTCTCTAATTCTATTTTGTCCTCCATTGTACTAACCTGCCTCTCAAGCTGAAGATGATATTATTGTTCAGTCATTTTCAGTCATGAAAATGTTTAGTCCAACTCTTCAGGGATTTTCTTGGCAAATATACTGGAGTGGTTCACCATTTCCTTTTGATTTGCCCAGCCTCACACAGCTTCAAAGTTTGAGGTCAGATTGAAATTCAGGAAGATAGGTCTTCCTGACTCCAGGTCCAATATTCTTTCTATTGTGCCACCTAAGTGTCCCAAAGATGATATTAATCTTTCTTCTATTTAGTTCTTCAGGTTGCTTGTTCAAATACAAGATAAGAATGCCTTGCTAAATAGACAGCCACAGGTTCATTTTTAAATTCTCTTTGCATAGTGACTATTTGGATTTTATTACATTTTCATAACATAGTAGAAGAGCTTCAATAGCCAATTTCCTAGTCATTTAAGTTATATTATGCAGCTTACTAAGCATCCAATAGGCCTTTTCTTCCTTTCAACCCTTCCTATATAGCTTCTCAAGACAAAATCTTTTGTTAGAATTCTGCAGGAATCACTTCATAAACTCAAGATTCTGAATTTCAACAGGCAGTATTATTACTTCATGTTTCTGCCTTATTTTCATGGTTTGCTTTATTTTTTGAGATTATTACCAATCAGTTATTCAAACAATAAACATTTATGAGGCACCTATTATGTGCCAGGCACTGTGCTAAGTACTAGGGATACAAAAAGAGACAAAAGACAGTGTCTGGCCTTGAGAAGCTCACAATGTATATATTTTTTTCCCTAATTATATCACCACTTTGAGATGTCTTAAAGTTGATCTGCTCTTTCTCTCCCTCTGCAGTGATATTCTTCATTCTTGCATTTTCTTTCTAGAAGCAGTATTTTTTTTTTTGCTGATGCCTACAAGCTTGAGCTGTCAACTAAGGTAATTCAATGGACTACTTTAGTTGCTGAAGGCTACAGTTCTGTGGGTCTGTGCAATGCAGTGCCTATCTCCTTCCCCTTCATGTAGGGAGCTAAAGTAATGCAATCACATTTCATTAAATTAATGAGTGAGGTGACCAGATACCTCTCTCTCCATAATATAGCTTCTGAAAAGAGGCACAATCTTCTGAAAGTGTAAGGAAAGCATCACCCCATGGAGGCACAGGGCAGTGCAAGCCAGTTTTCCCCATGGTATGGGTTTCAGACAAAATCCCCAAAGCCTTTGAATGTGAGTCAAAATAGAACCTAGGCTTGGGTTTCTCTCATTAGTGCATAATAATCTTTCATCCCCCATAAAGTACTTCTGTTTTATTTTTCCTGAAATAATCTGGCCCAATTTTCATCTTCCTTTGCCTTTTGGACTTGATTCAGAGCTTCTACAAAAATCAAAAGGGACTCCATGCAAAGAATGCTTATTCCAAGGCACCCCTGAGGACAAAAACTGGGCCCAGGAACTTAGTTGTAGGTTCACAATTATATCAGTTTCTTGTGGTTCGTGGGGCAGCACTATTTAAGAGCTTATTCCTCTGAAGAATCTTGGGGCTTTGTTATGAAAGGAGAGTTGACCTTTCAAAAAATATTGTCTATTGAATTTATGTATGAAGTATAGTTTTTCTTGAGAAGATTGGTTATAATTCTTTAACTGTGTGGGTTAGCTTTTGATCCTCATCAAATGAATGGAGTAAGTAGCCAAAATAAGATAACTATGTATTAGGAAGTATTTATTCAGCCTGGCATAGTGGATGATAGAGTGCTGGAGCTAGAGTTAGGAAAGCCAAGGTTTAAATTATGCCTCAGGTATTTATTAAATGTCAAAACAACTTTTTGCAAAGTTGTAATTTCACTTTCCCATGATAGGATTTATCCATGGCTTCTGAGTACTTTTTGTGAAACTTCATATTATTAATATTTTTAAAAAATCTTTATCTTTCATCTTAGAATTGATACTAAATATTGGTTCCAAGTCAGAAGAGTGGTAGGGCTAGGCAATTGGGGTTAGGTGACTTTCCCAGGATCACACAACTAAGAAATGTCCAGGATTGATTTGAACCCGAGACCTTCCATCTTCATCTCTCAATCCACGGAACCACCTAACTGCCCCTCCGTATTCTATTTTTATGAGGCTAAATTATTTTTAGTATATTCAATAATATTTTATGTTAATGATATTACATATGAAAATGTAATATTATTTCATACTAATCACTTCAATTAAGACAGAACTCTTAACCTTTGCAATTTTTGAATAAAAACACATATACATACACATACATCTACATGGACACATGGATTCATGCCCATGTCCTGTGCTAATTGAAGTAGGATAATTACTGGTTTATTTTATCTATGCCTATTCTGGTGGTCAGCACCATCCACCCACAACCTAATAAATATTAAATGTGCAAATATTTTTCTTATGCTCATATTTTATCCATGCTACAAATTAAAAAAAACAACAAACAAATCATTTTTTGTTTGTGTGTTTTCATCACTATCCTGCAGTTAAGGATGTAAATTCACAGGAGGTAGGGACTTTATTGCGTTTTATTTATTCAATAGACAGCATGAAACTAAGCAAGTGCTAAGGTGGGTTGGGATTTTAGCTTTAGCAGCTTAAAGCTACATGAGGACTTTCGGGGTCATCTCATGGAATCAAATGTCCATTTGTTAAATAACTTTAACAAACAAGATGCTATGGGCTAGGGGCTAGGGTTATACAAATAAGAATAAAGCAATGCTTTCAGGGAACTTTCCTTTCTACTTGAAGGATATAGCAGACACACAGATAAGTAAATGAAAAAGTGTATCTAAAAAGTACTGAATAAGATGATGTGATGTCAAGATGTAGACAGCATTAAGGCAGAGAAGAAGGGAAGAAGAGCTGGGCTTTGAATAGACTGGAAAGGAAGAACACTTATTAAGCACTTATTACATACATGCTAAGGCGCTGTGCTAAGCACTAGAGATAGCAATAAACATCGAGACAATCCTTGCTCTAAAACAACCCATGTTCTTATGAGGGAAGAAAACACACAAAAAAGGTTTCAAGACAAATAAAAAGGCTAGATGATCCTTGTGACTTGGCAGGCAAAGCAACAGAGGTGAATGAGTCCCTTGGGTTGTGGGGAGAAATGGCTTGACAGATGGTCTCAAACCAATATCTGTTGGGAAGAAGTTAGTATGCCCAAGGCTTGGAGTGGAGAAGGGCTCTCTGGGTTACTTCGGGTAGAGTCATGGATGTGTGGATGGCCAGATTCAGTCAGGATTGGACATCCATTGCCTGGTGGAGCCTTGGAAGTGGGATTTGGGGAGAAGACAAGAAAGGCCCTTAGCTCCCAATAATTGATATTGATGTTTATCTACTTTCAGACTGTATGTTGGCAGAGAGAAGGTGAGGATTCTAAGAGGCAGTGGTGAGGAGAAATGTCAGTGTAGGAATATGGAGTACAGACTTTGCTGAGATATAGAAATGATTACTAGTAAGGAATGTCAGGTGAAGGGAATAGCTCAAAGGTTAGCTGAATTGTAACAGAGAATGAATGCATGAAGGGGAGGACTATTATAAATAAAGACTGAAAGAGTAAATGGTAGCCGGGTTGTACTTTAAATGCCCAGAGGAGAATTTTGCATTTTGATTGGGTGGAAGTAGAGAGCCACTGATATCCTAATAGGAGAGTGTCACTATCAGGTATGCAGTTTAGGAATATAAATTTGGCAGCACTGTGAAAGTTGGATAGAAGGAAGTAAGGAGACCAATGTAAAAGTTATTGAGAAGCCATGGGGATGATCCTTAAGACCTTAATTTGAGTGGGGAGAAAGTCATAGATGCAAGAAATGATATGGAGGTAGTATCAGTAAGACTTAGTTAGACTTCACAAGTTGTGAAACTTGTAGCTGGTAGGTGGCCTCAGCTGAAATTGGGAAGATTGAAAGAGAAAAACACTTTTTGATGATGATGATGATGACATAATATCCAAAAAGATTATGATAGCCTAAAACATCGGACCCAATTGAATCAGGTGAAGATTATGAAGGGCTTTAAAAGCCAGACAGAGGATCTTATATGTCACAGAATAATAGGGAGGTCCTGGAATTAATTGGATGAGGGTGAAGGGTGATGGGTTCAGACCTATGCTTTAGGAAGATCACTATGATAGTTGAGTGTAGAATGCATTGATGTGGGGAGAGTCGAGGCAGCATTATGGAATTAGTTCAGGTGCAAGTTACTGGGGGTAGTGGTAGTGTCAGAGAAAAAAGGGGGTATATATGAGAGATGATGTGAAGGTACAATGGACAGGACATAACAAATTGGATATTGGAGGAGGGGAGGAGAGAATGCGAAATGTAATATGATATGTAAGTTTTGAACTTGTTCAACTACAAGCATGGCAATAGGAAAGTTAGGAAGAGGTGGGGGAACGAGTTCGATTTCAAATGTATTAAGTTTAAGATATTGCCAGGGCATCTAATTTGATATGGCCAATTAATAGTTTTTCCATTAGGAAGGGGGGAAATATACTTATTTTTGCAGGGGAGGGACTAAGGAGAGATATAAGATGACTTTGTCAGGAAAAACTATTTAAATGCTACTTTTGATACAAACTGACTTTATGATTTGATGCAAGACATACAATCTTTTGATTCCACAAACAAGGCTACAGTGGCCAATTTGGATTGGCAGAGAGATTTTCCTCACTGGGGAGCTGCCTACACAAATTAAATCATAGATATAGACAATAAAAGGCAAAATTCTCTCCTCCAAAACCTCCCAATATTTGCCAGTTTTACCATGGTCAAAAAACTTAAATATTTGTTTAGAGTGAGATCTTTACCTCTTGTTTTTATATACTGTCCCTTTCAGCTTAATCCTTGGATACTATGAGGCAATTAGTTGGAAGAGTGAATAGAGTATTAGTTTTGGAATCAAATAGACTTGAATTTGAATCTCTCTTTGGATCATCAGATTACCTCTGCTGCATGGTACACTCTAGCTCTTTGTTTCCTGAGGAAATCACTTAGCCTCTCAGCCTCAGTTCCCTCAGCTGTAAAATGCAGATAATCATGTACCTCGCCACAGATATTGTGAGGATCAAATGAGAAGATATGTGTTAGAGTACTTTAGACTTCTGTATAAATGTGACTTTTTATTTCTTGCACTTCTGGCCACAAAAATTGGAATAATATCTTTTTGGGAGAAGTAGAAAAAATTATAGGCTTAAAAGCAGGGCAAGTGGGATAAGGGTAGGTAATATCAGAGAAGTAAGGGCTGCCAGATGAATACTAAATAAAAATCCAAAAAACCCCCACCTTAGTATGACATAAGGAACTGGCACATATTCATTATTTGTTTCCCCATCCCCCCCTAATGTTTGAACCCTTTTTTCCCAGAGTGGTTATGGAAAAAACACTAATATTCTACCTTTTGGAAATGGTTCAAGGTTTAATGATTCCTCATAACTGTTGCTTTGTAGGACTGATTGATGCCTGGAAGGTGTGATAATTTGAGTCAGATGCTGCTATAGAAGCAGAAATTACCCTGATTGGCTTTTAAAAGAGGGTGATACAAGAAAATAGGCAAGGGGAGAGAGGAAAATTATCTCTAACCTTGAAATGTCTTTGTTTTGTGTTCCACATAAAATGAATATAGATAAAAATAGGGAATGCTCTAAGTAAAATTTAAAATATAAAGCAATTTGGCTCATTAAACATTCTTTTTATATAGGGCTGAAACATCTTTGGGTGCCTTTCTTTTTATGAGTTAATGGTATTTTATGTTTTGGGGGAGACTTTTTAAACAGAAAATTTTTGAGAAGATGGTGTTATGGTTAGTCCATATGTATAGCTTCAGTTTGAGTGAAAATAAAAAATGTGAACCAGATAATTGAATAGTAAAAACTGAATAAAAACAGTTGAAAATCTGTTGCTCCATGATAAGAATGTCTTGGAAGAAGTTGTCTGAACATATACATATATTTATTCATATATGAGTCTGCTGCTTATTAGTTGTACTCTATTTTTCAAACTCAAGGAATAATAGAACTTGTATGTGTGATTTATGGTGTTTTCCTGCGCATTTTTCCTTTGTACTGCCTCAGGTTTGTCTACATAATACAACGCAGTGAAGAATTGAAACAATTTCCTTGATAATTGGGGCCATATGCTATAGATTTATGTATGAAATGACCATGTAATTGAGACAATATTGTGGCATTAGTTATCTGGATATCTATTCAAAATTTCCATTCCAATGTGTACAAGTATAAACACTATCATAATACCTTCAACATCCTTGTAGTTTTCCCACCTGACTTTCCTTCCTCTCTAGAACCTTTTCCTCAACAAGTTCTACTAGTTAAGAATCCCTCTCTGTGGAGTGTTTCAAGATGAGGAGTTCTTGATATGGTGTCCATGAATTTGTTAAGAATATTTTGATGTCTTTACTCCAATATAATTGATACCAAGATGGTATGCTATGTTATTTCTATTATACATTTAGAGACATTACTCTGGGCAAGGTCCACAAGTCCATAGGTTTCATTAAACAGCCAGAGATTTATCATACAGAAAAAGAGTAAGAACCCTTGTAGATGATACCAGTCACTATTAACAAAGTCCTTGGGATCAGTCACCAGAAAATACTTTCAGTGATGTTCCATCCTGGTGGAGCTGCCCCACTGGAATACAAGCTGTGACCACTGTCTACCAATCTGTAAAGGCTTTGAGTATTGTCCAATTTATTGGCTTGTTTTGATCTCAGAACTAGCCTACCTAAAGATAGTAAGACCAAGTATCTTGGTTTAACATTATATCATAAATTATTTGATGGAAATAAATAAAATGAAGATTAAAAAATAGTCTCCAGTTATTTAGTTGGGGTCTGAAATAGTACAGTGAACATTGCCATGTAGTGGAAGGGATAAATCTTAGAGTCATTTTAGAGAATTAATCATCAGATTTTAGTGACTCATGATACACAAGCAGAACAAGGAGGGGTCATGCATAATGAAAGAGTACCTCTCTGAGGTGGTTAAATACTTGGGTAGGTCTACCAGAAGTCTAAAAGATTTTAGAAAGCTCTGGATGTTGATGTCAAAAATGGCCCTGATAGGAAAAGCAAAATCTAATGCTCCTCCCCCATATACCACAGTTTTAGGCAGATTGTTTTCATCATTTATCCTTTGCCATCCAATTGCAACATTTTCCATTGGTCAATAATAATAAAGTTCAATGTTGGGAGCATTGTACCAGGTGAATGGGAGTGATCATGATGCCAAGTTTTAAGTAAGGCTAACCCTCTGGTAATAATGGAATGCCTGTGTGCCTTTAAGGAGTAGCAGGAGGACAAAACACATGGTAACTACATCACACAATAAAATGTTAAATGCATTAGTTATTTAACAGAAATACCATGTGAGATCCAAGGGGGGCAAGTCATTACCAATTAGGAAGAATCAGGGAAGGCTTTATAGAAGTTCTTTAAAGGCTAAGTAGGAATTCAACAGGGAAAGAGAAGGCATTCCATTAATAGGGAAGAGCATGGGTGCAAGGTATGTTGAGGAGACCCAGAATTGTCTACTTGGTCAGAGCACAGAATATGTGAAATAAAAAATATGAAATAATTGCCAGGTTATTATGGAGATTATTGAATATGATGCAGAAGATTCTGAATTTTATTCAGCAGGCAATGAAGAACCATTGAATGTGTGTATATATACATGCACATACATGCATATATTTTTCTTTTAAACTCTTATCTTCTATCTTAGAATCAATACTGTGTATTGGTTTCAAAGCAGAAGAGCAGAAAAGGCGAGGCAATGGAGGTTAAGTGATTTGTCCAGTTGTCCCACAGCTAGGAAGTGACTGAGGTCAAATTCAAACCCAGGACCTCCTGTTTCTATGTCTGGCTCTCAGTTGACTAAGCTATCTAGCTGCCCCAACCCTTGTGTATCTTTAAGCAGAGAAGTGATATAATAGAAAGATACTTAAGAAAGATTAATCTGACATTTGTAGGAAGTAGAGATTGGAGTTGGGAAAGGGGAGGAAGAATGAATGTAGGAAGAACTGAACTTTGGAAGAGGCCAATTACAAGGAAACAAGAGTAGTAGGAGTAGAAATTGAGATGAAGGGATTGAAGCTTGAGGAAGGTTGTGGAGGTAAAATGGACTGGAGTTGGTAACTGACTGGATATGAAAGGAGGAAAGCCAATGGGTAGCAATTAGATGAAGGCACTGATGATAGTCACTAGTTATTGCAATAGATTTTCCACATTACAAATTCTTGATATGTTTTTGTTTTCAACATGTAGGAACTGTTTTTAAGTACCAAAAGGCTATCTCTCCCAGTTAGCATTTTTAAAGACCCTCTTTCCATCTTAGTATCAATATTATGTATGAGTTTGAAGGCAGACTATTGGCAAGGACAAGGCAATAGGAGTTAAGTGATTTGCCCAGGGTCACATAGCTAGAAAGTGTCTGAGGCCAAATTGGAACCCAGGACTTCCCACCTGTTCAGGGCTGGCTCTCTTTCCACTGAGCCATCTAACCATGTGTTTTTAATCTTGTAGAAATAATCTTTACTTTTCAACTTGGATATTTGGTTGCTTTTCTTCCGCAAGAAAAGACACTGTTAAAATTTCATTTAAAAAAGCTATTGAAAAAGCTATTACTACCTAGGGGTAAAACAAACCAGGAGTATTTTGATCTTTTATGTGCTTTGAGGGTCAACATGTAAATCAGAAAAATGTAGGGGGAAAATATCTCACAGTCCAGTTAGGTTTGCTTATGGGTATAATGGCTTTGTATACCAAATTGCCAGCTACCAGGGCAACAAACTCGACAGAAATTTTGTGCTAGAAAGGTACATGGTTAACTATAACCAAGTTCTGATTTTAATTAGTTTTTAACATATTAAAAACATGAAGTCCTACTAGTATAGTTATGTATTATGCTAAGCTCTTCATCGCCTCAGTTTTTTAAATGAAGACTTGACCAGTAATGGGGCTCCTTAATTACCAACTTTCACATTCACTAGGGAATATACTGGCAATAAAGTAGTTGCTAGAGGCACTACAAATCTTGTTTGTATGTCATTTAAATTTTATATCCCAAAGTGCCAGTATTGTCTCTAGACTATATTTAGGAATTTTATTGATGCCTTTTGTTTTTATGTCACACTCATTAGTCAATCTGAATATATACCCTTCCCCTGACTCTGTGCCCAATGAATCTATCCTTATAACCTCGAAAACCAGCTATGCAAAACCAAGTAAACACAGTGACCACATCTGATGATGTATGTAGTATGCTTTACTTCTGGGAGCCTTCCAAAAGGAGGGAATATTGTTTCCTCATCATTTCTACTGGAAGGAAATTGGTCACTTCATTGCTCAGTATGTTGTTTCATCTTATTGGAGTAATGCTTAATATGGCTATTGGTGGTTTGCATTTACAATTGTTTACTCAGATCCTTTATATCATAGAATGGTTTAAAAATTTGTTCGTTTACTCTATATCTTGATATCAGACTGTGATTAATGGTATTTAATATAAAGATTCTCCCCTCAAACCCATGAAAAGTTTTCTACTTCATTTTAGCTATTAATTTTCTCACTATGACTTTCATTCCTTGTTTGGTTGAACATTTCCTTCCTAGAAGAAGGTGTCTATTTCCATTCTCATTTTTAAAATGCTGTGATCTTTTGTATTTTTAAGTTAGTTATGTGTCGAACTTACTGGAGTGTATGGTGTAAGATTTTGACCTCAATCTATTTTCTGATCAACTGCATCCCAGTTTTTCAGAAGTTATAGTTGAATGGTCTATTTCTCATCAATAGTTATTGGGTTTAGGAAACAAAGTTCATCTCAGTGATTAAAAAATAAATCCTCACATCCCATCTTAGAATCAAGAGATTCAAGGGCTAGGCAATTGGGGTTAAATGACCTGCCAAGGGTCACACAGCTAGGAAGAGTCTGAGGCCAAATGTGAACCCAGAACCTCCTGTCTCTAAGTCTGGATATCGACTGAGTCATCTAGTTGCCTCTTGATATTGTCTTTTTTCTTTTCTTTTCTTTTCTTTTTAGGCAAATGGGGTTAAGTGGCTTTCCCAGGGTCACATAGGTAGGAAGCATCTGAAACCAGATTTGAAGCCAGGTCCTTTTTACACCAGGCCTTCCTCTTTATACATTATACCACCTAGCTGTCCTTCAGTTGTTTTTATTATCTAGCCTGTTTTTCCCCATTTTTTGCCTTGATTGATATTAATATTTTTTGAAGAGTCATTATTTCTTGTCATTATTTCTTCAGGAATTATATATGAATTGTCAGATATATATGAGACATCTTTTTAGAAGATAACCTTTTAGCCACCATTCTATTGTATCAAAACAAATGTTTTTTATTCAATTCTATTTCATAGTACTCTCCAATAAATTTCCTGATGGTATAAATAAACACAACGATAAGTCCTCTTGATCTTAACTGTAAGCATCCTCTAGATGGGAGTTAAGTTCTTCCTTGGAGCTCAGTAGGTTTTCTAGTCCTTCTGCACATGGATCTGTACTTCCTAAGCACTACACAGATCTTTCTCCTTCTCCCCTTCCCCCATTTCTGTTTCTCTTCCTTTTCCTCCTCACTTTTCCTCTCCTTCCCTATCTTTTCCTTTACCTCTCCCCCTTCTTTTCTCCCCTTCTCTCTCCCTTTTCCTTCTGTCTTCCCCCCTTCTGTCTCTCCTCCTACTTTTCTTCGATTTTCCCTTTCCTTCTGCTGCCCCCTCTACCACTTGTCATTCTCCAGAGAAAAACCATTTGGTTGACTATCCAGTGAGTATTTTGCAATCTTTAAAACCATATCTATATTTACATAGATATATCTGATATTATTAACAAATAATCATAGGAAGATCTTCTAACTCAACCTTTCTGTCAATTATATGTCCATAAAGATGCAGTATAGTGTGTGTGAGGGGTAAGAAATGTGAAATCAATATAGCAAAGTAGGATGATAAAGCTGATAGTTTTTTATGAACCAGGTGTGCTCCAGTTAAAGCCAGATTTTGAGTCTTTGAATGACAAAGAGGAATTCATATCTTATCTCTAGGCAGTAGGGAGCTACTAAAGTTTCCTTTATTTAAGCTAAATTTTATTTTAAAACATAGCATTTATTTTTTCTCCCTTTTGTGCTGTCCTACAAAGGGGGAAAATACCCTTATAATAATTAATCATAGTAAGAAAAATTCCCATATTGGTCACTTCTCTCTCAGGGAGTGGGTGACATTCTTTTTCATAAATTATGAATCATGGAATCATGATTATTCATCACATTGATCAGAGTTCTTAAGTCTTTCAAAATTATTCATTTTTATATTGATATTGTAGTAGAAATTCTTAGTCATACTTATTCATCATGTCTCAATCCATATATAGCCTCCCAGATTTCTCTGAAACTATCTTCTTTCATTTCTTAGAGCTCAGTAGCATTACATTATACCCATATAGTACAATTTGTTTGTGTACTTTCCAATTGGTGAGTACCCACTTAATTTCTAGTTCTTTGCCACAACAAATAGGACTGCTATAAATATTTTTGTATATATCATAACTTTTCCTCTTTATTTGATGTTCCTAGTCACATAGATCTAATAGTAGTATTGTTGAATATTGCACACACAGTTTAGTAACTTTTTGGGCATAGTTCCAAAATGCATTCCAGATGGCTGTGCCAATTCACATTTCTTCCAACGTTGCATTAATGTGCCTGTTTTTTCCACAGTCTCTCCAGTATTTGTAATTTTCCTTTTGACTAAAAGGAACACATTTTGGAGGAGCTGTAGGGAAATAGGCACATTGATGCATTGAAATTTCCTGAATTGGTGGGTGACATAGTTAGACTTTTGTTAGAGATATATTAATTTGGCAGCTGCAACAACTTCCTATTGTTTCTAGAAAAAAATATATGTCTCTATTTTAGGCATTAAAAACCTATTACAATCTGGTTATATCTATTCATATTCAATGTGTGTTTCAAGGCCTAACACAAATCTCTATATCCTTTAAAATTATTAATATTTTAAAATTTCTATGTTTTTGCAGATTATATATATAAATTTTAAAGCCACTTAGAATATGGGTTATCCTTCTTGGTATCTCCCAATAGCACCTAACAATATCATGGTGTTTAGTAAATTTCTTTTGATTTATTAAGTTGTTTAATTGGGAGCTATTGGGAATTTAAGACATGGTTTCACTGGGCATCAGGGCTGTTGTTTTCATTGCTTTGAAACAGAAGTCAAAGGATTTTTATGTAACAGCACAGAAAGTATATTCACTTTGCAGAAGGGTGGGAGGATAAAGAGGGGAGGGAAGAAGGAGGGACAGAGAGAAGGCAGAGGGAGGGAGGAGAAGCTTTATGGCCATTTGAATTTTGCCTCACAGCAACCTGACAAGTTATATTTTCCATCCTGATGAGGCAGGGACATAAATTGCTTTGTCACTGTCATTGTTCTTTTCTTTCTCCTTTCCCTCCTCTCCCTCTTCTTATAATAGTAATTTGATTCAAAAATTCTTAGCAAGTCAGACACGGCTGGTGCTGTCCAATTGCTGACTGCTTTGATTACTCTAGCAATGACAGCAACTCTGCTTTCTATTTTCTTTGTATCCCTCGTCAGTGCCTAGAATAGTGCCTTGCATATAATAAGCTTCCTCTCCAAATATTTAGTGATGGGATGAATCTTCTGCTAAGGCAATATTTGAGGTCCCATTCCCACAATTTATTCTGTATAATTTTTCTTTCCTTGGACCACGTTTTTCATTATGATAGAAGAGGACATTGTGAGAGTCTGGGTCTCCATTGCTATAGCTCTTCATTTTCTGGGCCTTCTTAAACGAAAAAACCCACCAAGTTTTTTATCATCGTGTATCCTGATGGAATTTTTTTTGATTCTTCTTAAGGAAGCCACTTTGATTTTTCCAGCTGATTTTCTTTATTTTTCTTTTTTAAACATGCAATTTGTGTGTGTGCTAGTGTCAGCTTGTTAATTCATTTCCTTCACATTTGTTACTCATTAAAATGGGATTGACTTGGCAAATTTACTATTTTATCAGCCATATCCATTTGTGCTTATGTATTGAAAAAGTCATATATTTTCCAAATAATGATTTTTGTCTGCCTTTCATGTTTCATACTATTTATCTGTATAATTATGTTTTCTGGACTACTTTTAGTCCCATTGTTTTTATTGTTGCTACATAATTTTGAGGATAGTGAAATTAAGAAGGAATTGTTACCATTACAAAAAGATTTTTCACTTCTTACAAAGGATTTATTTTAGGAATCCATTAAATTGTAAGCTTTTCTGATGCATTTATATGTTATTTAAACTACAATAATTCATATTATGTAATTTTAAACAAAAATTAAAGCACAGAAATATGTTAGAAAGTGTTTGCCTTAATCCAGGTATGAGGTGGGTCTGAACTAATGTGATTTCATTAAATATGGAAAGAGAAGGGCAGTTAGAAACATCTGGGTCAGAGAATTAAATTTGGTGAACATTTGCATTCCTATTATGAGTTAGATCTCCACAAGGTGGATAAAGAAGAGTTGAGAAGGATTGATGAATGATTAGATTTGGGATGAGAGGAAAGAATTAAAAGTGACCCAGAAGTTTGTAGTATGGACAACCTAGAGGTATTATGATATTTCTGATATGAATAAGAAAGGGCGAAATTAGGGGGAGAAATGACGAGTTTGGTTTTAGATATATTGAATTTGAGTTGATGGAAGAGTATCTAAGTGTAGGTGTATTTGATGGGAAGTTGGAGAAATGACCCAAGAACTCAGAAAAATGCCCAGTTAAGCATGAATTTACAGAGCTTAAAAACATCTTTAAACATATAAAGTCTGATTGAATGGAAAATATATCAAAACTAGGCTTTGACATTTGGAACAGAATGATTTTTTTAATTAAGATTAAGTTCTCTGTGTAACTGCTCTCTACTTCTTAGAAATATCTATCACATCACACCCCGATAATTATAGGACACATGAATGTGGTAGGATCAGGCTATAGTTTTATAGAACAGAGAGAATCTCTATCACTTCAGTGTATTTATGTAAGATGTTGGGGGCTGTTAAAACATTGATTCTAGTTAGCTTTGTCATTAGTAATAGGATTATAATCTGCATTGTAGATACTACCTTGAATTTTTTCCTTAGCAGTGTGCTGGACAGCAAAGAATATGTGATATTTACAGAGCACATAATGAAAATCATGTTGTTTTGTTGAAGAGTGTTTTTTTTTTTGACAGAAGCAGTATGTCTTGGTGAATAAAGAGACAGTTTTAATGTCAGGAAGACCAGGCTGAAATCCTACCTCTGATATATGCTATGTGACCAAGAGGAACTCATGTGTTTTCTCAGTGTCCCAAGTCTTTAAAATTTAAATTACTAAATGATTTTCCACCTATGCCAGTAGAAGACAATTCTATACTGGGAGTTCCATATACTAGTGAAAGCAAAATCTAGCTTGAGGAAAGGAGAAAGACTGCGACTGGATCAGTGATTTAATTATTATAGTAATAATATATATATATATATATAACATATATAACTCCTAAACAAACTATTAAAAAAATTTAAACCTTTGCCTTCTGTCTTAGAATCAATACTGTATATTGATTCTAAGGAAGAAGAGTGGTAATGGGGGTCAAGTGACTTGTCCAGGGTCCCACAGATAGGAACTGTCTGAGTTCAAATTTGAACTCAGGACCTCTAGTCTCTGGGTCTGACTCTCAATCCACTTAGCAACCTAGCTGCCCCCTGAACAAACTATTCAATTAACCTATAAACATTTATTTAGCACCTTCTATGTTTCAACCTCTGAGGCTGAAGATACAAAAAAATGCAAAAGACAGTTCTTACCCATCTTATAATTTAATGGGAGAAACAGCATTTACAAAGAAATTTCTATAAAGCAAACTTTAGTTGGGATTGCAAGGAAACCAGAGAAGTCTGTAATTGCAGCAGAGAATGCATTTCAGGGAGGTTCAGCCTAAAAGAATGCTTAGATTCAAAGAGATGAAGTGTTTTGTTCTTAGAAACAGCCAGGAGCCCAATGTCATTGGATCAAAGAGTACATGTTGGGGAATAAGGTGTAAGAAGACTGGAAAAGTGAGAGGAAACTAGGTTTTGAAGGGCTTGAATGCCAAACTGTGCATCCTACATTTTCTCCTGTGGGCAATAGGAAGCTACTAATGTTTATTGAGTGGTGGAAGACAATATCAGAACTGCTTTTTAGGGAAACTGATTTTAGTGGATCTTTGGATAATGGACTAGAGTGGGGAGAAACTTGATGCAGCCAGATCCACTGGCAGGTTATTGCAGTAGTCCAGGTGAAGAAGGGCTGAAATAGAATGGTGATAGAGGTAGAGGAGAGAAGGGGTCATAGTTGTAGTTGCAAATATGGAATCGACAGGTCTTGGCAACAGCTTGGATATAGGGGGTAGCAGATACCCTGGCAAGGAAGGTTGTATTTCCTTTATAATTAGAGAACTACCTGAGCACTGAAAACTAGGTGACTTGCCAGTAACAAAAAGTTAATTCACACAATTACAGGTAGAATTTTAAACCCATGCCTTTGTGGGTCTGAGACTCCTACCTTTTAAGTCCAAATTGAAACAGAGTCTCTCTCTCTCTCTCTCTCTCTCTCTCTCTCTCTCTCTCTCTCTCTCTCTCTCTCTCTCTCTCTCTCTCTCTCTCTCTCTCTCTCTCCCCCCCCTTTCCTCTCCTTCTCCTTCTCCTCTCCCTCTCCTTCCCTCTTTCTTTCCTTCCCCCTTCTTCTCTCTTTCAAAACTTTATAATATGTAATACATAATGCTATAGAATATATATATATACATATATTCAGAATACTAGGTAGCTTTCCTGTATTAATCACAAAGTGACACTGACCTAAAGTGAAAATAACAGCCCTCAGTATTATCTCATAGTATCTTCTTACCTTTTTCTTTTTGGCTCTTGGAACAACAAATGATTCTATAAATTACCTGCCAAAGTTATTTGTTAGCCTGCCTTATAGTCTGTGGCCTCAGTAGTCTCTGAAGGCTTGAGAGGAGCCTTTCAAGAGATGTGGACTGAATTAAATACTGCTTACTGGAAGTAAATAGGAAAGGTAAGAAATGTTCATACCTTTTCAATTGCTCTCATTAAACCTTCAGAGACTCTGATCTGAAGGGGGTTACTGATGCCATATCATGTCAAGGGAAGGAGATTATTCCCTGGTTTGCAATGTTGCCATAGTTTACAACTATTGTAGCTATATTAACACATAATCAATTCCCCAAAGGGGTGTGGTAAACTATATGAGTAAATATGTTGTTGATTCCAGAATGATTCCTAATAAAAAATTTTAAAAGGGAATATTGCCAACTAGTAATTTTCTTGGTTTAGTAGAATGGCAATTTAGAAAAACAAAACATAAATAGTGTCATTTGTACAGCTTATTTCCAAGAATAATGATGTGAATATTAGGAAAAAATGTCAAAATTAGAATCAAGGGAACAGAATTTGATAGAATGGTAATGATGTTTATAGAGAAGCTAACAAAGATCATCACAATTCATTCAGCCACATCTCCTGACCATCCTTGTCCCTTTAGATGGTTAAGGTGTCCCAGTGCAGTTTTGATTTTAAAAAGTATAGTTACTGATGCTTCAGTTATCTAGTAGACTTTCAAGATTTCAAAGGAGTAAAAATTGAAAAAGAAAAAAAATTTCAGTAAGACCACCAAAGCAAAGCTATTTTAAGATGCTTTTAGTGACTGTACATTGGAAAATCCCAAAGCACTGCAAATATAATAATTAAAAAACATTAGTTTCTGGGTGCATGAAAACAGCTTAAATCACATACAAGCTTAAAAAAAAAAGCCAGCATTAAACAGAGGGAATCAAATAGAAGTCGTTTGTACCAAGAGACCATTAAAAGACAACCCCAGTGTTGTGCAAAGGAATGAAAAACTTGTATAGTACCCCTTATTGTATGGGAATCAAAACTACTTTGGGGAGAAGAAATCTTGCCGAGACAGTATCCTGAATAGATTGGGAATTTCCCAGCAATTCTGAAGTGTAAATAAAAGGTCCCATTCCATGTTGTGGTTATGGGAGAAATGACAGCCATGTGCTATCTTCAATCTGCATGGAGCTTTGCAGGTGGTACTGGCTGACTTTCCTGGAGGCTATGAAGCCCCTTGTTTGTGAGAACTTTAAGAACACTGTGGATACTGAGTGAGTAAGGAGATAGAATGAGTTTTCCTAAGAATGTTGAATCATAGATATTTGTATGTTTAAGGGAAGACTATCATTTGGGTGAGAGTTCTCCTCCTTTTAGATTAGAAATGGATTGGTGGATTTGTTTTTCTTGGAAGTCATAAAAGGGAAAGAACCAGAAAAAACAGTTGGTTGAGGAAACAAGAAGCTAGTTTGCTGCCAGCAATATGTATCTGGCCTTGGCCCTTATCTACTCAGGAATAATTATTTTTGCACCAAGGAGTATTTGCTGAGACAGTTCTGAAGCAGCTGTGTCAGCATTAACCATATGTGAGAACAGTTCCCAGATAAATTTTCTATGGAAGGGAGCTATTCAACCATTGAAATCAGTTTGGTGTTTTCTGTTGCTTGGTGTTTATCAGGAGCATTATGTGAAAATGGCAAGTGATGAAACTGGAAGTCCTTTTCCATTTTTCCTGCATATTCCTGTTCATGTCCTCAATTGATTTGCCCCACTGTGTTACCAGAGCGGTCCCCACTGGTATGTCACGGTCCCCAACACTGGCTCAAGTTCCGTCATTATTGCACAGAACTGCGGAGGCCACTTCAGTCTTTCTGGCTGAGCTTTGGAAGCCCCTCCTCCCTGCTTATGTGGCAGCTTTTATTTTGCACAGAAATGACAGCTACTGTCCAGCACCTTTTGTCTCATTGGCAGGGTGGTCAAGCAGCTACCTTCACAATTGATGCAATTACTAATGTGTTTCCTATGCATGAAGGCAGACTTACGATTCCCCTGCCCCAAGGGACCGTAAACATCATTTTTATGATGTCTGCACTGCAGGCCCTGTCAGCTCAGTGTTCATGTTCTCAGTTACTGGGAGGCCCTGTGATTCAGAGGGGAATAACCATTTCTTTTCAAGTATATTTTTCTTTCTTTCACATTTCCCTGGCCCAATTTTCAGCTCCAGCTTTGCAGCACAAGGGTTACACTGGCAATGGGCTCTCTCAACAGCTTTTTCAACCCCAGGATGATGATGCTTATAGTTGGCTGTCAGGAAAGTTGTTTGTAAGAACTATACCTCTCAGTTAATTACTTTCAGAAGAAAAAACAATAGAATAATTGGCTAGAAGGGGAGGAGTGGTTTCTTGGAGCAGGGCAAATGAAAGAATTTTCTCTTGTAGGGGAAAAAAAGTTTAGTCTAAAACCATGAGTCCCTTTAATATTTATACGTAGAACACTTTCTTGCCTATCAACCTCTTATTCATAGGGGTTTCAAGTCACTAGGGATCTAGTGACTCTTGGGTTCTATGGGTAATATTACTCATTTGCAGATTCTGCCCATGAATCGTGCAAATTCTTTCCCTGATAATCTTTGGATGATCTGTCCCATTAACTGTCCCATTCAGTTTGGGCTCCCTTTAAGAACAGATCTGGTAAAGGTCATCACTTATAATTGGTTTTTCAAACTTTTATATCTACATTTGTTATTTTTCAGATAAAACTGTTTTTATTCTCTCCTTCCTAGAAAGATCAAAATGAGCTATATATGCAAGATTTTGGGGAAATGTTCTGTAAGAAACAAAATAGAACTATTAATTATTAGGTCACTTGAATATTAGGCCAATCAGTTGGTATTTTATTTAATTAATTAAATTTGTGGCTTTGAAGAATTTTTGAAAATTATCCAGGTTATAGGACACCATTTATATTTATAAGTTCATAAATGGTGTGATGGAAAGAGCATGGATTGTTTATCAATGGACTTGAATTCTATTCTCTGCTACTAACTACTAATGTGACCTGCAAATTATTTTACCTTTCTAGATCTCAATTGTATTATCTGTAAAATGAGGGAGCTACCATAGTTTTCCATTGCTAAGGACTTTTTAAGCTCTAACATTCTGTACACTGGTATTCACTTCCCGTGGCAATTTTTGCTTTCACTGAACCCTGCTTGGCATAGAATCATGTGACAAAGGGCTAGATAATCAACTGCATGGTTTCAAGCAATTCTGATTTTAATGTATTTCAGAGATGGATAGGTTTATTAAGGAAAACTAATAGAGAACAATCCTTTGTGCAAAGACTTGCACAAAAAAATTTCTTATCTTTCCCCCATTGGGAATTTATTTGGGTTAATTGATTCCTCTTTTAAAATGTAAATAACCCCCTGAGAAACTAAACCTATCAGTCCTTTATTGTTATTCAGTCATTTTCAGTTGTGTCTGACTTTGGGGTTTTCTGGGCAGATGTACTATAGTAGTTTTCCAATTCCCTCTCCAGCTAATTTTACAGATGAGAAAACTGAGGCAAACAGGGTTAAATGACTTACCCAGGGTCACACAGTCACTAAATGTCTGAGACCAAATTTGGAATCAGGAAGATGAATCTTCCTTACTCCAGGTGCAGGACTCTATCTAGTGTATTACCTCATTGTCCCTCACCCCAACTGGTCTTAGTGAAATTCACTTTTCTCTTAATTTTTTTTCCTCTAGATAGCTAGGTGACCCATTAGATAAGTTTCCAGACTTGAGAGTCAGTAAGATTTGTGAAAAATCCTGCCTCAGATATTCACTAGCTCTCTGAACCTGGGCAAGTCACTTAGACTTTCTTAGCCTCAGTTTTCTCATCTATAAAATGGAATGGTAACACTTATCTTACAGATTTGTTGTGAAGATTAGATGAGATAACACATGTAAAGCACTTTGTAAACTTTAGAACTCTATAAAATGCTAGTTATTATTTAAAGTAAGATGAGCATAACTTTTTGTTAAAACTTCATGGAAAAAGGTAGAAATAAAACAGTAGCCACAGGGATGTATTTTATGGTACAAAACAATATTTACAGGGTCAAAATTACCCTAAACTAATATAATATTGTGTGTTAGAAAACACATGTTTTAGTAGTTGGTAAAAGGGAGATATGGTAAGGGCACAGCTGACCTTAGAAGATTAGAACATTCTTATCTGTTCTCTGTAGGAGGGCCGGAAGAATGAAGTATGGATGGAGGGGGCCAACCTGTTTGGGGGGTGGATGGACTTTGAACCTGGAAGGAGAGAAATAGAATCCCAGGTTCCTCTTTTTCTAAGTAGCTCTGAGGACTAGGTTTTCATTAGTTTCAGCTATTTTTCCCCAGTCCACCACAGAGGCTTTGGCAAAGAGTGGGGAGAAACCTTGGGCTACCAATTGACTGGCACAGAAG
The DNA here is from genome assembly GCF_027887165.1 of Monodelphis domestica. Classification (NCBI taxonomy): domain Eukaryota; kingdom Metazoa; phylum Chordata; class Mammalia; order Didelphimorphia; family Didelphidae; genus Monodelphis; species Monodelphis domestica. Next base: position 264,828,137 of record NC_077231.1, read on the forward strand.
GTGCCTGAGGATTTCAAGGAGGCAGACGTTGGCAGTGGAAGGAGTCACTTGGCAGCAAGGAGAAGATCAGGGAAGGATTCTGAGGTGATTCCTGAACTGAACCTTGAAGGAAGAGAAGATAACAAGCCTCGTGTGCACATTCTGTTCTTTTCTAACATAATCCTTTGAGAACATGTCTAACCGTTTCCCCCCAGTGCTAGATTAGAAACTCCTTGAGGTCAGGAACTTTGATTTTTTTTTCATTTTTATGATTCATAACTTTGCAACAGTAGGTGTTGGGCTGATGTTAAAATTGTAACATTCTTATAGAAGCCTAAAATATCATCCTGATGATCTCTCAAGCCTTTTGGTTTGGTTCAACCCTATGTATTTCTTTCCACCTGTTACCCTTCCAGGAAGAAATGAACAACAATTTATTAAGTGTCTCCTATTCTCTGTGCTTAAGCATCTTTGGTATTATTGTGTGATTTGACCTTCACAGCCAAACTAGGAAGATAGATGCCATCATTGTCCCTATTTTACATTTGAAGAAATTGAGGCAGATAGAGATGAAGTGATTTACCTACTGTTTCACAGCCAATAAGCACTTAAGACCATATTTGAACTCAAGTTTTCCTGACTCCAGACCCAGAATTCTAAATAATGTTCAAATTTGACCTCAGATACTCTCTAGCTGGGTGTTCCTGGTTAAGTCACTGAACCCTATTTACTTCAAGCTTCCTCATCTGTAAAATGAGCTGGAGAAGGACATGGCAAACCATTCCAGTTTCCCTGCCAATAAAACTCCCCAAAGGGCTCACAAATAGTTAAAAATAACTAGACAGTAACAAACAAAAATCGTCCAGTAACAAACCCCAAAGTCCCCATTTGTTTGGGTCCTAAGTCTTATTTTGGACAATCTGTTTACAACTTACGATCTTTTGAGATGAGGAGGGATAGTTTTATATTTGTACTAATTACCAAAAAGAAGAGTTTGCTAAACAGCCTATTAGTATCAGATTAAAGGGAGATGTGTCGTTTTAGTGACAAACCATTCAAATTAGAGAAACACCTATTCCTAGACAATTGTTACACTAATTACAATCTTTTCATTAAAGCAGTTTCTCTAAGAAGAACCATGTTAGAACAGTTTGAATTACTTCAGGGAATTGAAAGTAATCAAACTTCATTTTAATTAAAGCTATTCTATAATTTAGATTTTAATTCATATTTTTCCCGTGCTTGTTCCGATTACTGACACCACTGCATCTCCTTTGGTGCAGTGCAAATCAGTAAATGAGTTTGTGAAGAAATATCTTACTGCTATGATTTGTTTTATATTTTGAGGTTTCCCTATGGACAGAAGTTATCTAATTTAAATGCTGGTAAGAGATATGTTCCATTGATCTGAACAAAACTTGTTTGACAGCAGGCTCTACTTGATAGTCTTACAAAATAGAAACCCAGACATGTAGGCTGTATGGAGTCTTTGACAAGTTTAAAAGAAAAATGTTTAGAAATTCTTAATGCATGCCCTAGGCCTTCTAATGCAATGGATAGAGTGATAGACCTGACATTAGGAAGGTTCATATTCTTGGGTTCAAATCTGATCTCAGACACTTACTAGCTGTGTGTCCCTGGTCAAGTCACTTAACCCTTGTTTGTCTCAGTTTCCTCCTCTGTAAAGTGAGCTGGAGAAGGAAATGGCAAATAACTCCAGGATCTTTATTTCAAATGGGGTCACAAAAAATCAGAAACAACTGAATAATACCACCAGCAGTGCGCACCCTGCAAAAGTTTCAGCAGATAGGTGGCAGTTTGTATGTTATATTATTGCAGATAAAATAATTTTAATATGAATTTTACTTACCCTGAATAGATACTATGTGTAAAATCATTTCCCCATATTTGTCTTAGAGTATGAAAATATTTAAGTACCTGCACATAACAGTATGTGTTAGAGCTATTGTTTCTTTTGGGACTACATAGGGATAGTGGAACTATCAACGAATGTAACATCATTACAAAAATGGACTCATTATTATAAAACTGATTACAATTAATTATAGGAGGTGTGTTTTGAAAAAAAATTATTGGAGGCTTGCAAAAAGATGATGGAAGATGGTACAATATTTATAATAGAAAACTGGAATATCATACTATGAGATTAAAGGAAACAAAAAAGATATATTTAGAATTAAATCTGTTAAGCAAAAGTATAACAAAATATCTTGATGCCCTTAACTGACAATTGGAATTTTTTAATGTCACCATACCAAATATGCATGTTTGTATACATATATATGTATATACACACTCACAAACAACATTTCCAATAACATTTCTTTTAAACCCTTACCTTCCATCTTGAAGTCAATACTGTGTATTGGTTCTAAGACAGAAGAGCTCTAAAGGCTAGGCAATGGGGGTCAAGTGACTTGTCCAGGGTCACATAGCTAGGAAGTGTCTGAGGCCAAATTTGAACCTAGGACCTCCCATCTCTAGGCCTGGCTCTCAATCCATTGAGCTACCCAGCTGTCCCCTCCAATAACATTTCTAACTAGTAAAAGAAATTAAAACCACCAGGAACAGGAGGAGCGCCTTGTCATCCTTATACTACTGGAGTTTTGTTGAAGACTCTTTTACTGAGTCTACAAAAGATAAGCTTATCTCCTGATTTTCATATCCAATGAATATTAATGATAATAGCTAGCCATTATATGGTACTTTCAAGGCTTATGAATTACTTTACCTCATTTGATCCTCTTTCAAACCCTGTAAGATAGGTGTTATCATTCCCATCTTACAGATTAGAAAACTCAGACTCAGAGATGATGTTAAAAGAATTCACCCATGGTTACATACTTCCTTAAGATCTGAATCGAAATGTCTCCTTACCACTACATCAAGGAGAAGGGATTCAAATGAGAAGTTCCAAATTTGAAAGCCAAAGGTGAGTTCTTTAGGGGTGGGTGGAGATTGAGAATTTTTTTTTAAATGACTTCCTAGTCTTTTCACAGAGCTTTGTATGTTTTGGGGATGCTGGGCTCGAAAGAAATAGCCCTATTTTAAAAGAATTAAAAATGGCTAGAAAGAAATTCGGTGTGAATGGGGAGACCCTAAAACAGACCTAAATCTGTAATTCTCTGACTTCTAATGTTCATGGCCACAAGACTTAAATCATTATGACATGGGTGAGTGTGAGTTCATCATCGTGTTTCATTCTGTTGCTCCATAATTTAAAACATCTTTCTGCAATGTTGCTCTTAACCAACATTGAAAAATGTCTTGAACGACATTATGAGATTCTTTTTGTGTAAAATAGAAACAGAAAATATACGTGATTGCCCTGTATACGCTGCGTATCACACAGATGCACATAGACATTTGAATAAGAAATACATGAGTGTTTTTTTTCCAAATAACTAGCATGTCAAATAGCAGGCACTTATTATGTAGATAGCTTTGAAAAATCACACATCTTCTGTTTATCTTTATTAAAGGCAGTCACCTGAGACAATTGAACACTTATTTAAATAAATGGTAAACTACCTCCTGGCAGTTGAAATTCTTGGGGCAATCATGTCACCATATGATCTGTAAAATAGGCACCCTTTCAAGCCTCATTCTGAAAATGTCCAATTCAAAACAGACTTTGAAAGCCTCTTAGCACTCCAACTTTGGATCCATAACTAGGGCATTATGTACAAATGTTTCAGTAAAATATTATATGTTAGACCAATAGAGCAGTCATCTTGGTGATAGCTATATCAATAGTTTTATTGTGGGTAATATATTTGCAATGATAGGCAGATACTAGCTCTTAATAACTCAGTTATTTTTTTAGCCATACATTTTGAATAATGCACCAACAATTGCCTTTGAAAATGCCTTAAATTGGCATTTTATTTTTATTTTAATTCTAATTGTTATGATAGTTTTGTCTGTCAGTATTAACCTTCCCAAATAGCAAATCACAAACATCTCTTTTTAAAACCTATAATTCTCTCAGATGTAAAAAATAAGTGAAAAAGGACTCCTTGAAAATAGAAAGCAGATACTGTAACATATCTGTTTCTCCATCTTAATATTTACATGCAAATTTCAATTTTCTTTTTGTCCTTTTTGTTTACTTAACTAAAAATAAATTATTCTTGGATGTGGAAGGATGTGGGTTCAAATTTGACCTCAGACACATCTTTGTTGTGTGACCCTTGGCAAGTCACTTAACTCTTATTGCTTAGTCCTTGCCACTCTTCTTTCTTAGATTTGATTCTAAGATAGATGGTAAGGGTTTTTTAAAAAGTTATTCTTCCCTTTTGGATAGGATTAACATAATACTCAAGTGGAAAAGTGACTAAAGTGTGACCCTAAATTATTGTAATGAAGTACAAACATTTTTTATATTAATCTAACCTGTTTATCATAAACAAGTTCTTGAGTTTCTAGATGAATAATTGTAAGATTTTAGATTTACTTATAATATTGTCCTATCTTAGAGTTGGAAGGGATCCTAGAGATCAGGTAGAGCATCTTTTGTTGTTTTGTTTAATTGTTTTTCAGTTGCGTCCATTTCTTTTTGTCCCAAATTGGGATTAAAAAAAAAAGATACTGATGTGGTTTGCTATTTTATTTCCTAGATTTTTTTATGGATCAAGAAACTGAAGCAAAGAGAATTAAAGGACTTATCCAGAATCACACAACTAATGAGTCTCAGGCTAGATTTGAACTCAGAATGATGAGTCTTCTTGACTCTTGGCTCAGCACTCTCATCCACTGTGTCTAGCTAGCCAGACCAACTTAAGAATTATTTAACATATAGAGCTATCTCAATATCCTTTGAAAAAGTATTGAAATAATCTAAAGTTTAATCTACTGCTGGCTTAATGTCATTAGGAGATTCTTGTGGAGAAATGCAGACTTTGTAAAACTAGACAATGTTGACTTAGAATGAAGATCATCTTGAGAAGAGGGGCTTTTTCTTACATTTAGCTCATCAGAAGAAGTTTGGCATTTACATTCATATAATTTATTTTTTACAAAGAGTTGATTCTGTAGTTTTTACTTGATAACTATAAATATTTCACTTCCTGTAGTCCATATGAGAATAGACAGACCTATTTTAGGATAGACAAACTTCTGAAAATGGATTATGTTTTATAAACATTCAACCAAGACTGTGTGTTAGAACTCCTCTAGAAGACATGAAAATGTCTGATATAATTAGTTTTCAATAATCCATATATTCTCCATGTGGTGTTTTGCCAGTTACTCACAGACAATCCAGAACCCAACTCCCATGTAAGAGTGAGGCAGTCTGGTATTATAGATAGATCACTTAATTCCAAGTCAAGATGTGAGTTCATGGAATCATAGATTTGAATTCTGCCCCTGAGGCAGGTCATCTACATTAAGCCTTAATTTCCTCCTGAATGAATAGAGAGTGTTTATTAAGCACTTACTATGTGCCAAGCATTGCTAAATTGTGGGGAAACAAGCTTCTGTTATAGTGGGAAAATAGAATAGAAATTATGGTCTAGGGTTTTTGTTCAGTCTTTTTTGAGTCTTGTCTTATTCTTCATGACCCCATTTGAGGTTTTCTTGGCAAAGACACTGGACTGCTTTGCCATTTTATTTTCCATCTATTTTTACAAGTGAGGAAACTGAGGCAAACACAATCAAGTGACACTTGCCTAGGGTCACACAGTATATGAGGCCAGGTTTGAAAACAAGAAGATGGACCTTCCTTACTTGAGGTCCAGAGCTTTGCACTCTATCACCCGAGTGTCTACAGCAGGGTTTCTTAACTGTATTTGTTCCAGGGATGCCTTTGGTAGTCTAGTGAAACTTAGGAACCCTTTTTCAGAAAAAAAAATGTGTTCAAATATAAAAAATAAGATATTTAGGATTATAAAGCAAATGAACTACACTGAAATAAACATCAAAATATTTTAAAAATAAATAGCAAAAACAGGGTTATTAACCTCAGGTTAAGAATTGATTTTAAGAAGTCTGAAAGACAGTGAGGGAACACTAGTGAGGTTATTCCACCCAGAGGCAATAATAGTATTGATTTGATTACAGCAGGATAAGAGACTGAAAAAGGAAGAAGAGATGCACACATGGCAGAGTAAAAAAAGGAGGCTGGGAAGATGCCCATACCTTATCTCAAGGAGTGCAGACCTGGATGATTAGCTGTTCTCAGACCAGGTCTCTATTAGTTTGGGTTAGAAAGACTTGTAGCAGCAGCAGCAGCAGCAGCAGCAACAAGGGAAAAATGGATGGAGGGAAGATGAAGTTGTGTGGCCCCTGAGCAAAGGACCTAGCTCTCTCTAGGGATAGGCTCTGGTGGTTTAATTTGTTACTGGGAACAGCAGTAGCTTACATTTTGTTTTGAAGGAGGAGCACCCCATCACACCTTTGGTAGGTGGGTCAAATTTTATCAGTTCATGGGCCCATATTTGCCACTTCCACTTGAGAGTTTCTCATTCTCTGTTTTCCTGCATGTTTGTTTACTACTAGAACTCCAAATTTTAGCTTCTGTCCCCAGAAATGGAAATAATAATAGCACCTCTCTCATAAAGTTGTTTGGAGGAGCAAATGGAATAGTAGGTAAAAGGCTCTGGAAACCCAAAAGCATTGGATAGGATGTGATAAGTCATCAAATCCAATTCTTCTAACTGTACCATCCCTTTTTATCTATCTATCTATCTATCTATCTATCTATCTATCTATCTATCTATCTATCTATCTATCTGTCTGTCTGTCTGTCTGTCTGTCTGTCTGTCTGTCTGTCTGTCTGTCTGTCTGCCTGTGTCTGTCTGTCTGTCTGTGGCTTTTTTAAGTGGCACATCTCTTTCTATCTCTTCTTATTGGTCTTGGTTAGTAATATATAAAAATGCCAATGATTTATGTGGATTGATTTTAAATATTATCATACTTTATTAAAATTATTGGTAGTTTCAACTAACCTTTTATTTGAATCTCTAGTATTTTCCATGTATATCCAAAAAAAAGAGATAGTTTTATTATCTTTTGACTCATTCTGATTCCTTCATTTTTTTCCTTCTCATTTCTATTGCTAGCATTTCTAATACTGTGTTACACAATATTGGTGATAATGAACAACCTTGTTTCACTCCTGATCTAATTGGGAAGGTTTCTAGCTTATACAAATAATACTTACTGACTGTTTTAGGTAGATGCTTCATATCATTTTAAGAAAACTCCAATCATACCTATTTATTTAAGTGTTTTAAATATGAATGTTGTATTTTATCAAAGGCTTTTTCTGTATCCGTTCATATAGTCTATTATTTTTATTACTTTTATTATAGACATGATCAGTTATGTTGATATTTTTATTACATTAAACCATCTGTGCATTCCTGTTTTGTCATAATGTATAGTCTTTGTGATGTATTGTTGTGGTCTCCTGGCTAGTATTTTATTTAGTATTTTTATATTAATATTTATTAAAGTATTTTGTCTATAATTTCCTTTCTCTGTTTTTTTTTCTTTCTGGGTTAAGTATCCATACTATATTTGTTTCAAACTCTTTCCTTACTTATTATTGAAAATTACTTATTATCAGAAATAATTGATTTTTTAATGTTTGGTGAAATTCATATGTAAATCCTTTTGATACTATTACTTTTTTTATAAAAGGAAGTTCATTTATGGTCTGTTCAATTTTGTTGTCTAATATTGGTTTATTTATATATTCTATTCCCTTCTTTAATAGTCTAGACAGTTTAAATTTTTGTAAGTATTCTTCTATTTCACTTACATTGCTAAATTTGTTGTCATGTAATTAACAAAGTAACTCCTAATAATTGCTTTAATTTCATCATCAGTAGTGTATATTCACCCTTTTCATCTTTAATGCTAGTGATTTGGTTTTCTTCTCTCTTTTAAATCATATTGACCATTGGTTTATCCATTTTTTTCATAAAACCAACTTCTAGATTTATTTATTAATTCTATCATTTTCTTGCAATGTATTGATTTCACCTTTAATTTTTAGGATTTCTTGTTCTTTTTTTAACAGATGAAGAAACTTATACAAATTATGACAAAAGTTAGAGTTTAACCTAGGGCACCTGACTCTGGAATCAGGTTTCTTTCTACTTTACCATGAAGATGAATAGTAGTAATTATTATTATTTTTATTGTTGTCTTCAGCCCTTATAGTGATGGCCGTGACAATAGTTGGTAGTTATTTTTTCAGGACAAAATTCTCTTGTACTCTTATAGGTCATCTTCCATTTCCTGTTAACCACATATATCTTTCCCTCTTGTCCCCTCTTAATTATTAAAGATAATTGAGAAGTAACTATTCATTCTTCAGATAAAAGAAGATTGAGAAGATTGCCTTGAGTCCCTTGGTTTAATCTGAAATATTCTCAGACTCCTGAAATGATTGTCTTTTTAAGAAAGAGCTATTTTTAACCTAAAAGTTTTAAACGAACAATTTTTTATTCATTTGTTCCACTAACTTCCATTGATCAAATTAAAAAATATCACCCTTCAATGCATAGCCATATAGCAAAAACAAATTCCCATGTTATTCATATTTGAAATATGTTTTTCTTTGCATATTAATTTCAATAACTCTCCACCTGGAGGTGAGTGACATCTTTCTTTTTTATTCTCTTTGACTCATGGTTTATTATTTATATGATCAGAGTTCTAAAGAATTTCAAAGCTATTTTTCTCTATAGCAGTGTTATTGTTTAATACATTTTTTCCCCTAGTTTTGTTCACTTAGCTTTGTATCCCTTAAAGAAGCTTTCCTAGCTATATATCATCATTTCTTATGGAGAAGTAATATTTCATTACCTCCTATACACCAACTAGTTTGGCCATTCTTCAAATGAGAGCTCCTCTTCATTTTCTGATTTTGGCTACCAGGAATTGGTGTGTTTCCTCTTTTTTCCAGTTCCCTCAGCATTGCTTCTATAAGCTGACTTTTAGAAAATATCATGTTACAAAGTAATGCATGTAGAATGAGAAACAACACAAAGATACTACTGCTATTATCCATGGCATGACTGACTAGGGAGCAAACATTTTATGACTGCAAATGTTACAAATTAAGAAAAGAATTTTTATTAATGTTTACTGTGTAGTTGCCTCTTTCTTGTTTCCTCTCAGCCAACGTAACAAGGCTGTGCCTCTAATATGCTCCTATGACTCATGGATTGAGTCTACATTTTTTTCCCTTGGCCCTGTGCCCCAGTTAATGAGCCAGCAATCTAGAAAGGATGAAGGAGCTATCCGCGTCCTTAGGTACACTCATTAAAGTGAAATCCACTGATTTTGAAGTGGCAATTTGAGGGAGGGTTTCTTTTCCTTTTCTTCTTAAAAATAATATTTAAAGGTAAAGCTTTCATCCTTTAGGGTAGGAGGGGAGTTCCTATGCTGCATTATGCTTTCTGGAATCCCATTTTTCTGTTTTTGAAGCATAGAAGTTCAAAGTTCCCTACCATGAAAAGTGCTGATCAGTCAAAATGTGATGAAACAAGGATATTGCCTCTCTCTTTTGATTTTGTAGTTGGAGAATTCATTGGGTTTGCCTTCTGTTCTACAGAAGTAATAGCTTAATATTTTGAACTTCCTAGTTTTCATTTTGTTCTATATGAAAAGGCATAAATAACTTCCCTTTCCTTACTTTCCTCCCCCAAATGCTGTTCATTGTCCCTTGAACCCTGTCAAATAGTCTGACAACTGGATTGTTTGGAGAGCTCTGAAACATATCACTAGGTGCGTTAAGATGAAATAATATCACATCATGTTGATATGAAATGATACATTAGAGTATAAATCAATGCCATGTACTCAAGTCTGAAGCCTTATGCTTGTGTACCTGTTTTTAATAGAATTCCTAAAATAGCTCAATGAGGTTTCCACACATGCTTCTGGGAAGGCCTATGGGATCTGTTTGGGAAGGTTTCAGCAATAGAAACTGCATTTTTCTTTTTCAAGGGCTTGAATTTGTGTGATCTTATTTGTTGGGTGATCTGTAGACAGGATTCTGACAAGGTATGGTTTTTATTTACAAAGCAGCAACCTTCCTGAGCGATGATTTGCTTTCTGAAAGAAGTCATCTTGGGAAGACTTTAGCTACAAGCTTCTCTATTGCATGTAAAACATAATTAGATTTTCAAAAATTGGATTTATGGTCTTCTGCACCAGTGTTTTCTTTTGTCTGATTAATGGAGGCGTTTTTGGTTATCTTGCAGTTGTTTGATGGCTGATAGTTTCTGTGCCAGCTCATAAAGGAGTCACACTTAGTCTCACTAATTTGTCTGTGTCTGGTTAGCTCATGATTATGGGGCAAAGTGTGGATGAGGCCAGCCATGTGATTGCAGTTCAGGTGTAGACCAGGAAGCAGAATTCTCTTCCATTTTCACAAATGGCATTCCCAACCCTAGCAAACCAGGGGGAGGGAGTATGGATGAGTAAATAAATGTGAATTCTAGAGAGAGAGAACTAGAGAAAACATTAATTTTTTTTTTTACTGAAAAAAATGATAGCATCATTAAAAAAATCTTATCTTCTGTCTTGATAATTAAATATCAATTCCAATGCAGAAGAGTGGTAATGCTGAGACATTTGGGGTTAAGTGACTTGTCCAGGTTCACACAGATAGAATGTAGCATAATTTTTGCAATGTAAAAGTCAAGTAAAACTTTCTCACTTTAGTTTGAAGCTCTTATGCTTTGTTCATGTAGCATGACTTCTAATGTCTGAATAAGGAAAATGAAGCTAGAATTCCAAGTTTATGCATGTATACATGCAAAAACATGGGTATGATAAATGTGTTGTTCAAGAAAAATCACATGGATCCAGAGAGATAGAGGACCATTTTTGCCAAGAAAACCCCAAAAGGGGTCATGGATAGTCAGACGTGACTGATAAATGGTGAAACAACAACCTTGGAGGGTTGTTGGAAGATCTCATGAAATAACATCTGTTAATAAAAAGGTACTTAGCACAGTACCTGGCACATAGTAGGTGCTAGAGAAATGCTTATTCTCCCCTATATAAAACACATTTATTAAAAACCTATAGTACTATATGCACAATTCTGTGTCTAAATGGCTAGGGAATGAAGTATTCCATTAAATAATTTTTGATTAAGTAAAGGGTGCACCAGATAAACTCTTTGTTGCAACTTCTATTAGTGAAAAATATGTTAAGGACATATTAATTTGCTTCCTCTTTTAAAAGTGGAGAATATTAACCTGTAAACTATTTGACATAGAAGCCATTTTAAAGATGAAGTTACCAAACTCCTCAACTCCCCCAACCCCATTCCAAATGGATGAGGAGCTTGTAACCCAGAAAAGAAAAGGAATATATTTAAGGTTATACATATTAGAGCCAAGAGTAGGGCTCAGCATTCCTAGCAACCTATCCAGGGCTTTTTCTGATTTACAATATTGCTGCAAGAATTGAATTTATTCAAACCTCAGGTTATTTCTTGAAAGAAATTTTAAAAAAGTCTCTGACATCTGGTTGTTTTCCTGTCATTTCCATGAAGGTTAATTGAGGGTTCTGAGTTTTTACTGTGGTAAATTTTGTGTTTTCAGCTTAGTTGTCAAGCCTGCATATAACTAGACATCAATCCTTAGGAGATGACCTGCTATCAAGACCAAAATTCTATCATATTTTTATAAGGCAGTCCTAAGCCATAAATGAAATTTAGGACTGAAGAATAAAACTTACCAAAAATTCCAGGGAAGCTAACATATTAAATAGAAGTAAGATGGTAGTGAGAACAATGACATCGAATTATTAAAAATATTTGAATGCCTATTGCTAGTTGAATATTATGAGGATTCAAAAGATATGAATGGAGTGTGTGTAGGTCCTTGGGAATCCTACATGCATATATTTTAAAGAAATGCAAATTATTGTACATTTGTGATAGTATACAGTATACCTATATGCATGTATAATCTGTTCAAAAGGCTATGTGCCAGGGGCGGTTAGGTATGAGAGTGGATAGTGTAAAAATGGAGATTTGAACCCCAGACTTCAATCCCCAGAAGTCCTTGGTACTTCCCAGAATTCCCTATAATCTCACCTGAGTCTCCACCTGGGTGAGATCATAATTTAGTATTTTAACGGGTTTTCTGCCTCCCAAGAGCCTCTTCCTCTATTCGGACATTGCAACATGTAGTAAATAGTCTGTGAATGGGCTAATCAGCCCTAGGCACATGGTTTATTATTTTGTATCCTTGATTTCTAATAATCTTTAATAAACCTCATAAAATATACTACTTTATTGCTAGAAACTAATTTAATTTTTACAGTTTTTGGCAACCACAAGATTAGAAGAGAACTTCTCAAAATTCTTTTTTAAAGATAGCCTAGATAATTTTCTTTTTAAGCCACGTTTCTCTGGCCAAGGCATTTCTCCTACCCTCACACAGCAAAGCTGTTTCTGATTCAGCTTGTTCCATTCATCCACTCCGGACCTTCTTGACCCAGATCACTCACTTGGTCCCGGCCCTGCCCACCCGCCCAGCTCCAGCCCAGGCCCCAGCAACTCTGGCCTCCAAGCCAGATCTCTCATGCTGGTAGCTGTTACTGTGTCTTCAGGAATCACAACTCAGCTAGTAAAAACAGGGGTATGCTTTTCTTAGGCTACAATTAGCCTCCACGTGGCAGGGGGCAGGGGATCCCAGGGGGGACAATGAGGAGAAGGAAGAGACTTTTCCAAACCAGAAGTTACAAGCATGGCTTATTTAAAAGAATACCTTTTGAGTGCACTGATTCTGTTACTTGTCTCACCTGAGATTCAGGGGAGAAATTCATCTCCTTGCAACTCTTTGGCCCAATTTGAGATTCCAAAAACCCTCCCTCACTATAGGGGAGCAGCTCAGTGGTTCAGTGGATTGAGAGCCAGACCTAGAGATGGGAGGTCCTGGGTTCTAATCTGGCCTCGGACTGTGTGACCTGGCTCCTGGTTCCTGGCTGTGTCCCAGGGCAAGTCACTTGAACCCCATTGCCTACCCCTTACCAATCTTCTGCCTTCTAACAATAGGCATCTAAATGGATAAAAAAATGACGGGAGGTTATATTTTTAAGGCTTTTTGGACTCCAATGTTTTATAAAATATCTCTTTATTTTATTGCATTTTGCTGATTGTTTTTAAGGTTCACAACTTGGACATTGCAACATTTAGTAAATAGGCTGTGAATGAGCTAATCAGTCCTAGGCATGTAGTTTATTATTCTGTATCTTTGATTTCTAATAATATTTAATAAACCTCATAAAATATAATACTTTTATTACTAGAAACTAATGTAATTTTTTATAATATAGCTTGGAATTGGGAGTATCTGGGCTCAAATCTAGTCTTAGACACTACCTATCTATGTGACCCTGAGCAAATCACTTAACTCCAATTGCCCAGCCCTCACCACTCTTCTGCCTTAGAACTTTCTAAGGCAGAAGGAAAGGGTTAAAAAAAAATAAAGGCAATGCAGCATATGGATGAGAGGACTAGCCTTTAAGTAAGGAAGATCTAGGTTCAAGTCTTGCCTCTGAACACAAACTGGCTTGAAAAGTCATTGAACCTTAGTCAACTGACATTCCTTGTTTGGGAATTCCATGTGATGGAATGCACAGTGGGTATCTCAAAATCAACAATGAGATACCTATTTTATCAAATATCTACCTATTTTTTCTCTTAATTCACTTCTCCTTCCTCAATTTCTTGTTGATTTTCATAAATCCTTACTGAGAGGGCTAAATGCATGATATAAATAAACACTGCTTCTTTTAAGTCAATTAGTTCTTCTAAAGTTAGAATTTTCCAGAATCTTTGATTCAAAGTGAGGAAAAATAATAATATTGTCTTATTATGTAACATCTATCTCTAAGGCATTAAGAAACTGCATTAAGGATTGTTAAAAATATGTGTACCAGACACAAATAACATCTGCTCCACGGGAGTGGGAGGGATTGTTATCTCTGCTGTATAGCTGTATAGGAAATAGGAAGACACAAGAATTAAGGGAATGGTTTAAAGTCATTCATATTTAACTTAGGGCTGGACCACTTTATGACAAATGTTATTAGCAAAGACATTAACCCCAAATCTGTGATATTTAGAAATTTCCAGTTAGCAGTAAGGAATAAATATCAATAGAAAAAATGGTAATCCAGAACCTGGATAGGTTCCAGAAATATCCAGTTAATTAATACTTGGTAATAATAGAAATTTAGTACATAGGTCAAGGTAGCCTTTAGTAGAACTCCCTATCAAAGGCTATCTTCCTTTCAGTTCCTAACCTTTTTTGGCCAGTGACCCCTTTTCAGAATAATATTTTGTTTATTCTTATATACATAACTCTGTTCATAAATATATCTGTCCGAATATATTTATGTGAATGCATATAAATTCAAGTATATATTTATATTCAAATTTCAGTTAGAGGGTAGTCATGTATTTTTTACAATTCAATTTCATAGACCATTGAAAAATTTATCTATAAATCCTTGGGAAGATCCAAAACCTACCTACAGACCTCAAGTTAAGAACTTCTGTTTTTAGGGCTATTTTAAATTATTTTCATTATTGAAAACTTCAAGGACCGCCTTTTCGAATAAAATATTTACCATTTGTATTGAAAGGTTTTCTGAGACTGGAATTTAAAATCCCAAAGCAAGGCAATTCTGGGAAAGGAGGAACACCACAGTTTGATGAACCTTAAACATAACTATGGTCCTGTCTAGCAATATGGGAATGGGATAATGGATGATTGAAATATTTTTCTAATCTGTCATTTTTTTCATATTCAAATACTCACTTTCCTAGTAATGTTAGCAGCCCACAATCCTATAAGAAAAGTTAAGACATATTTCATGGTAAAAAGGGATTTAAGATTTAAACTTCTAAAGCTGATGTGGCAAGATAGACCTCTTTTATAGGACAAATATTAGTCACAAAGTACATTATTCTTTTGCAGGAGAAAATGATTACTTCCAGTTTGTACCTAAGAAACCTTCCCAAAGAACCTGAGAGATTTGGTTTAAGTACTGGCAGAAAAAAAGAATTCTTTATTTGTTATATTATGACAGAGCCCTAAATTACTAGTCTGGACTTCATTTATTAGGGCATATTGACATTTTGAGAGAGAACTGTCAAAATCTTGTCTCAGATGCTTTTTAAAAAATCCGCATTGTGCTTGCTGTTTCCCTGCTACCTTGAACAAATGAGGTAAAGAGATTTAATCATTTACTCTTTATTACTTGGGGGAAATTGATGTGGTTTTTCTCCTCTTGAAACATGCTAGTTTTGCTTTGGTCATGGAAGAATTAGACTTTCATCTTGATCAACTGCTTTCTTTCTTCTTTAGTACTCTCAGATTGAGCCTTGCTATAGCTACTCTCCCTTTCCTCCCTCCCTAGATCTTTGTTTCTCTTTGTGTGAGCCATTTTTACTTTCAGGGGCTGAGGTTTGTTACTTCTATTTGTGTGACAATTAGAAATTTGATGAGATTATGTGTCTGTTGAATGTTTAGATATCAGGTAACGGAAAAACCAAGTAATTTTGACAAATCAAATATTGGTGCAAAAGGAAGTGAAAGATAATGACAGTGCAAGAACACCAGTGTCTTGTCAGTCAGCATCTGTGCCCTCTTACCACCAGCCTCCATATTCATCTGCACACAAACATATATTCAGCATTTTAACCCATTTAATTTGTCCCCTCTTAAGTGAATGTGACATCATGACTTCCAGCTTCTATCTAAAGGGCAATGGGCGGACCTCTTTCTAAAGCTGTTTCTCTCTCCTGGAAATGCTGGCATTTAGAAAGACTTAACCATGAGTGTTTAGGCAAAATGGATGTACTAAATAACTTTTGATTCTGTCTCCATGGAAGCTGAAAATAAGGGGTTATAAGATGAAATTGATTAATGTCAGGTTCTACTCAGACTCGTGCTTTATGAACTGCAGACACAAAGGAATCTTTTTGTTCATTTCTTTTGGCTTGTAGTTAAGGGACTGTAGTTCTTTCAGGTTTGTTTCCTGGTTGCTGTTTATGGTTTAAGCAGTGTTTGGATGAATATTTCTCATAGAATATTATTGTGCTATAAGAAGTGATGAAGATGACAGTTTTAGAGAGACTTGGGAAGACTTGTATGAACAGATACAGAATGAAATGAGCAGAAACGGAAGGACAATCCACTAACAACCCGTTTCTTCTGAAAACGAACAGCTTTAACAACTTTGATCAACTGATTGACCAGCCATAATTCCAGAGGACTGATGGTAAACAATGTTACTTATTTCCTCACAGAAAAGTGATGGACTAGATGTGCATAACAAGACAGAGATTTTTGGACATGGCCATTGTAGGAATATGTTTTGCTTCCCCATTCATATTTGTTATAAACATTTTGTATTTGTTTTTTATTTTTTAAAGGGGGATTTGAGAAGTAAATGCTTGTCAACTAAGAAAAAATTAAATTTTATGTCATGAGAGGACTTGAGTATTTGCATAGCCCCATGGATATATCTTTTTAAAGTGTTTTAATTTCCTAGTCTTATTAAGGAATTTGGAAATCTGCTTCCTCATTGTGTAGTTATTTATGTGTGTTTATGTATATATTCTTTAGCTTCCCAAATACATTTCTAGAAGACAAGAGTAATGGTTTTCTTGTTTTTCCCCAAAAGGGAAATTAAACAGATCAAATTAAGTACATTAAGTAGATCATAGGTAGATAGGACATCAGAGGTCACCTGGTCCAATCTCTTCATTTATAAACGAAGTAATTGAGTTCCAGAAAGGTAATAAGACCAGATTTAAAGGTAGGAGAGACTTTAGGGGCCATTTTTAAATACTAAAAAAATCCCTGAAATTCATTGAGGATTAATCACTGCTTCATGGCCATTTGGGTTGAGAGAGAGGTGGATTTTGAATGTACATCCTCTGACTCCAAATCTAGTAGTCTTTCTAGAGTTCTGCGAATATTGTTGTGCTTTCAAAATTTGGTGATTTGTATTTTCTGTAACATATTTGATTACATTTCCTGTACTATCCATGGAAGTCATATACTTGTTGCAGGGCAATTTTGTGTAAGTATATTTAGACAAACACATGTGTGAATCTACATAATCTTGATAACAGTTCTTGCTACTGACATATTGGAGGTGGTGTTGACAAAGAGAAAACTCAGACCAGATGGTTTCCAAACAGTGAAACCACCTGGTTGATGAGGAATGCCAACCTGCCCTCTTCCTCTCTCTTTTTCCCTCTAGTAGCTTTACTATTGGCACCTAGGAAATAAATGTGCTATTGAGACTTCTATTAGCTGAGGTAGGAGAAAATTACAAATTAAGAATATTAGAAAAGAAACAATACTTTTCATTTTTGCCCTAAATCCCCCTACACCCATTTTTTACACATGTAGCAGCTGGTGTTTCTTCTCATTCTTTGTAAACAAATCATATCCTTGTTCTACATTGCAAGGGAATAATCCCAATCCTTTCCATAACTATAACCACTGAAGAAACTTTCAGAACACTTAGGTAAATGTCTACCTTAAAAATGTATCTAAAATTTACCTGAATCTTATCTTCTAAAGGAAGCATAAATTAAATACAATATCCTCTGGTTTTCTGGATCGAAGTTTTTTTTAATATAATAGGGTCTGCATTAGAGTTTGTGTGGACCAATGTCTTGTTTCTTCTGATACACTGGATGACATCAGCACATTTTAGAGATGAAACCACAGGAATTACCTCTTTCTTTTTCTGGAGAGAGCCACTACTACCTGCTTCTACTCTTTGGAGGTTCTGTACAAAAAGAACTTGTTTTTGCTGGGACACTATTGACTTAATCCTATTCCTTTCCCTTTAGACATCTTAGTGCTATATGCAAATCTAGGAAAGCAGGATATGTTATATGATGAAATTGTTGAATCTTGAAACATCATAATAGTGTATTTCAGGCTAATGGAAAAGGAGATGTATGCAATAACCATTCCTAGTATTGATCTTCCAAGTTTACTTTCAGATTTTTAGACTTCTTTGGGACCCAGGATTTTCTATCAGAAGCAGCAATTTCTTAAAATCTTCACAGAACAAATTCATTCAGGCCTTCTCTAAGTGCTTTTCAAAATGTTTTGTTTTCAGTTTCAAGAGAAAATATTTTGAGAAAGTTGCACATGAATTAATTTAGCCATGCAGCAGGCACTTTGTGTCTGCTCAAAGATAGATTTTATAGTCATTTTTGACAAGCTCACTAATTGTAGTGTTAAACTTGTATGTAGCCTGGATTTTGTTTTTTTTTTTAATAATACTTAAGAATCTGAAACAGTTAAGAATAATTACCAAAGTAGGTTCCCATTTCTACTTTTATTTTGTAAAGCCAGATCCATTAGTCATTCATTCAACAAGCTCTTATCAAGTCCCTGCCTACTTGAAAGCTAATTTTATGACAGTCATTGGCAAGCTCACTTGTGACATTAAATTTATACAAAACTAGTATGTTTGTTGTTTTAATAGTGGCTGAAATTGATTAACAACAGTCATCCAATTAATAATGTATTTTCACTTCTATTTTGTAAAACCCAGTTATTGGTTTTGTAAGAAGACTTCACTTCCAAAGCCACTCATGTTTGAATAGATGAAAATGTTTGCATTTCACACATTTGATTTTGACATTTCTTCATTAAACTTTTCCTGAAATGACAACTGCTACTAATTCCAAGATTTCATTTAATCTAAAATTGTCAATTCTTCAAGCAGGAGCATAAATTATTTTAATTCATAAAATTTTTAATTTTCTTCCCCCACTGTCAGTTAATAAATGCCTTGCAGTAGATGCTAAGTAAACATTTGGAGTGTGTATGTTAGAAGGAGTGGTAGCATAGTTCCATGTTTTAAGTGAAATACAACATTTAAGAAGTAATTTTCCTATCATCTTGATCAAAACAATAATTTATATAGAATTGCTCCAATCTCTGAATTTTTCTAGATGGAGAAAATTGCTAATTATGAAAGTACTTTTTCATTATAGAATTTTGGGTCAGGAGAATTTAGGGTTCATCTAGGCTAAGTCCTTACATGAAACACAAATCCCACCATCGTCAACCTCCTAGGCAAATATTTATCACATTACTTTCATAAGAAGGCTATGAATATTAAAGAATTAATTCACTATTGCCCAAATCATATGATTTAATTTGGTTGCAGTTATCATTTTGAAGTTCCTTCTTATATTGAGAGGAAATATGCCTTCTTCCAAGTTATACCTCCTGGTCCTAATTCTATTCTCTGGGGCCAAGAAGAATAAATCCAAGTTTCCCCCCATCCCCCAGATGCTAGTCTTTCATATATTTGAATATCATGTTTCCCCTAATTTTTCTCCTCTTTGGATAGATATTTCCAGTTTTATCAACTGAATCTTGTTTGATATGGCACCTTGATATTCTGATTGTCCTCTATATATACACTTTAGTTTTCAGTGTGTTTCTTAAAATCTAATACCCAGGACTGAACACAAAACTCAAGATAAAGTATGACCAAAAGAGAGTTTACTTTGACAGTTGCCTTCTTGATATTGGATGGTATCACACCTGGGATTTCATTGGTATAAATAAACTCTTTACCACTACAGATCAACACAAATTAGAGTCTTAGAGAGTGGTCTGGGTCATTGAGAAGCTCAATGACTTGCCTAGTATAATACCGCCAATATCAGTCAGATATCACAAATAGAACTTTTTGACTTCAAGGACAGTTCTCTATCCACTTCCATTTTTCAGTACTACCTCTCATGCACAGTATGTTTTTATAAAGGTAACTTAGGTTCATGGTGTTTTTTTGGGGGGTGGGGCAGATAGATACATCATATTGTAGATTTTCATTTAAATCTTAATTCCCAATGTATCTCAGTCTGTATTGAATTAACTGTTGCTTAGCAACCTTTCCCTAGTTATTTTCTTCTTAGAATCACTCCTTTATTCTTGTTAAAATGTTTTTGGATTCTATTAAGCAAAATATTAGCTATATCTCATAACTCACATGCCTTCTGTGCATTTGACAAGTATTCCATCTATCTTTTCATCCAAATTTTTTTATTAAAATGTTGGTCATAACAGAACCAAGAGTATCATGGCATTCCACTGGAGACCTCCTTTCTTCCAAACTGAAATTCATCCATTTATCAGCATACCTTTGATTTCATCATTCATTTAGTTCTAAGTTTGCCTAACTATTCTATCATTCAGCCCAAATCTCTTCTTGTAAAAAAGAGTTAGATACCTTGCTAGAAATCTAGATAGAAGAGGGCAGAGCCAAGATAGCAGAGCAGGTACAGGGACCCAACTGATTTCTACCAAATTATCCTTCAAAAAGCAATAATGTAATGCTTCAAAATGAATTCTGGGGCTGCATAACCCACAAAAGACAAGATGAAGTAATTTTTAAACCCCAAACCACTTAGAAGGCTGGCACAAGGGAGCTAGTGTACTGAAGTGGAGGTGGAGGACTGTGTTCCAGGGGAGTATGACTGAAGTAGCAGACAACACTTCAGGAATTCTGTAAGGTGGGGTTGGACAAACTGTTCTTGAAGGATGTTACAAGGGTCCCTTTGCTGGCCCTTGGCACAAGATTCTTACTTAATTGCCCATACACAGAACCAGCTCACAGACCTGGAGTACAGTTACAGGGTGAGGAGGTGCACCAGTCTACACCAGCATTTGTAGCTACAGGGGAGCAGGGAACCCTAGTCACAGTTTCAAGGGGGGGTAAAAGAATACATGGGATTGCTTATAGACCAGAGGATAGGCTGTGAGAGTATTAAATGCACCTTTCCTTACATCATACAACCTTGGAAGAAATGAAAGCAGATAGAGTTCCAGTGCCAGCTCTGAAGGTGCTGCATGAAGAACCTGAAGCTTGGAACAGTGCTTCCTTTAGCATAGTCAGAGATCCCAGATTTAACAGTTTTTTTTTTCATCTAAAAGAAAGGAAAAAGGGAGGAAAATGAGCAAATAACATAAAGAAATGCAACATAGAAAGTTATTTTAGTGTCAGGGTAGACTCAAACTCAGAAGACAACAAAAACAATACTGCTATGTCCAAAGCCTCCAAGAAAAATATCAATTGCTCTTAAACCCAAAAAGTATTAATGGGAGAGAACAAGAAGTATTTTAAAATTCAAATAAGAGAGGTAGAAGGAAAATTGGAAAAATAAATGAGAGTGCAACAGGAAAAAGATGAAAAAAAGAGTTAACAGCTTGATAAAGGGAGGAACAAAATAATGCTGAAGAAATTAGTACCTAAAAAAAAGAATAGATCAACTGGTAAAAGAGTAACAAAACTCCAAAGAAGAGAAGAACTTCTTATAAAGCAAAGTTGGCCAAATGAAAAAGGATATGTAAAATGCACTGAAGAGAAAAATTTCTTGAAAGGCAGGATTGGTTCTTCAGAAAAAGAGGTGCAAAAAGTCACAGAGGAAAAGAACTTCTTACAAAGCAGAACTGGCCAAATGGAAAATGAGGTACAAAAACTCATTCAAGAAAATAATATCTTAAAAATTATAATTGGGAAAGTGAAAGCTAATGACTTTCTGAGATATCAAGAAACAATCAAATGAATCAAAATAATGAAAAAAAAAATAGAAGAAAATGTGATACATCCAGGGAGAAAACAATGGACATGGAAAATAAATTCAGTAGAGATAATTTAAGAATCATTGAACTACTTGAAAAATATGATCATAAAAAAGCTCAGTCATCATCTTTCAAGAAATCTTCAAGGAAAGCTGCTCTGATATGTTAGAACCAGAGGACAAATAGACACAGAATGAATCTATTGGTCACCTCCTGAAAGATATCCCAAAAATATAACTCCCAATAATATTCTCCAAATCCCAAACTCCCAGGTTAGGGAGAAAACATTGCAGGAAGCCAAAAAGAAACAATCCAAATATTGTGGATATCCACAGTCAGGATAACCCAAGATAAAAGTTATTCCAGAGGGTAAAGGAACTAGTACTTCAGCCAAGAGTCATTTATCCATAAACAGCATAATCCTTTAGGGAAAAGAAAGGATATTTAATGAAATAGAGGACTTTCAAACATTTCTGATAAAAAGACCAGAGCTGAATGGGAAAATTAACTCTCAAATACAAGATGCAAGAGAACCATAAAGGTAAACAAGAAAAAGAAATCAAAAGACATTCAAGAAGTTTAAACTGTGTATATCCTTGTAATGCCAAAGAACTTTGTCATTATTAGGGCAGACAGAAGGAATATACATAGATAGAATGTTTGAGTTGAATATTATAGGATGATATACAAAGCAAAATAAAATTAAGGCTTGAGAGAGAGGAATTTATTGGGAGGAGGGAGAAGGGAAAGACAGAGTAAATTATTGCACATAAAAGAGGTGTGAAAGAGCATTTACAGTGGAGGGAAAGATGGGGAAGGTGGGGAAGAAAGCATCAGAATTGGCTCAATGAGGTGAGAACATAAACAATAAATTGGGTATAGAAAGATCTTATACTACAGGAAAACAGGAGGGATAAGAGAAAGGACCTGGGGATGGTGGAAATGGAGGTAAATCGGGGGAGGTGGAGATCAGAAACTAGAACAGTGGTAAATAGGATGGAAAATAAAACATGATAATCATAATGGTGCAAACATTTTTACAAATCTCTCTAAAAGGCCTCATTTCTCAAATACATTGAGAAATGAGTTGAATATATAAGAATACAAATCATTCCCCAGCTAATAAATGATCAAAGGATATGAACAGGCAGTTTTCAGTCAGTGTAATTAAAACTCTTTTTTTTAAACATTTTTTTTTCACTTTAAACATTATTTTATTTGGTCATTTCCAAACATTATTCATTGGAAACAAAGATCATTTTCTTTTCCTCCCCCCACCCCCTTCCCACCAGCTCTCCCATAGCCAGTGCATGATTCCACTGGGTATCACATGTGTTCTTGGTTTGAACCCATTTCCATGTTGTTGGTATCTGCATTAGAGTGTTCATTTAGAGTCTCTCCTCAGTCGTATCCCCTTCTCCCCTGTAGTCAAGCAGTTGCTTTTCCTCAGTGTTTTTACTCCCATAGTTTATCCTCTGCTTGTGGATAGTGTTTTTTAGATCCCTGCAGATTGTTTAGGGACATTGCATTGACATTAATGGAGAAGTCCATCACCTTCGATTGTACCACAGTGTATCAGTCTCTGTGTATAATGTTTTCCTGGTTCTGCTCCTCTCACTCTGCATCACTTCCTGGAGGTCGTTCCAGTCCCCATGGAATTCCTCCACTTTATTATTCCTTTGAGCACAATAGCATTCCATCACCAACATATACCATAATTTGTTCAGCCATTCCCCAATTGAAGGGCATCCCCTCATTTTCCAATTTTTGGCCACCACAAAGAGTGAATGAATATTCTTGTAAAAGTCTTTTTACTTATTGTCTCTTTGGGGTACAAACCCAGCAGTGCTATGGCTGGATCAAAAGGCAGACAGTCTTTTATCACCCTTTGGGCATAGTTCCAAATTGCCCTCCAGAATGGTTGGATCAATTCACAACTCCACCAGCAATGAATTAATGTCCCTAATTTGCCACATCCCCTCCAGCATTCATTACTTTCCATAGATGTCATGTTAGCCAATCTGCTAGGTGTGAGGTGATACCTCATGGTTGTTTTGATTTGCATCTCTCTGATTATTAGAGATGTAGAACACTTTTTCATGTGCTTATTAATAGTTTTGATTTCTTTGGCTGAGAACTGCCTGTTCATGTCCCTTGCCCATTTATCAATTGGAGAATGGCTTGATTTTTTGTACAATTGATGTAGCTCTTTGTAAATTTGAGTAATTAAACCTTTATCAGAGGTTTTTATGAAGATTGTTTCCCAATTTGTTGCTTCCCTTCTGATTTTATGTGGGTTTATTTTGTATCCTGCAACTTTGCTAAAGTTGTTGATTATTTCAATTAGCTTTTTGGTTGAGTCTCTAGGATTCTTTAAGTAGACCATCATGTCATCTGCAAAGAGTGATAACTTGGTCTCCTCATTGCCAATTTTAATGCCTTCAATTTCTTTTTCTTCTCTAATTGCTACTGCTAGTGTTTCTAGTACAATGTCAAATAATAGAGGTGATAATGGGCATCCTTGTTTCACTCCTGATCTTAATGGGAATGCCACTAGTTTATCCCCATTGCAGATGATATTAGTTGATAGTTTTAGATATATACTGTTTATTATTTTTAGGAAAGACCCTTCTATTCCTATGCTTTCTAGTGTTTTTAATAGGAATGGGTGTTGTATTTTATCAAATGCTTTTTCTGCATCTATTGAAATAATCATGTGATTTTTGTTGGTTTGCTTGTTGATGTGGTCAATTATGTGGATGGCTTTCCTAATATTGAACCAGCCCTGCATCCGAGTTATAAATCCTACTTAATCATGGTGAATGACTCTTCTGATGACTTGCTGGAGTCTTTTTGCTAGTATCCTATTTAAGATTTTTTGCATCTATATTCATTAGGGAGATTGGTCTATAATTTTCTTTCTCTGTTTTTCACCTGCCTGGCTTTGGAATTAGTACCATGTTTGTGTCATAAAAGGAATTTGGTAGAACTTGCTCTTTGCTTATTATGTCAAATAGTTTGTATAGTATTGGGGCTAGTTGTTCTTTGAATGTTTGATAGAATTCACTGGTGAATCCATCAGGCCCTGGGGATTTTTTCTTAGGAAATTCTTTGATGGCCTGTTGGATTTCATTTTCTGATATGGGATTATTTAAGAAATCTATTTCTTCTTCTGTTAGTCTAGGCAATTTATATTTTTGTAAATATTCATCCATATCACCTAGGTTGGTATATTTATTGCCATATAGTTGGGCAAAGTAGTTTTTAATGATTGCCTTAATTCCCTCTTCATTGGAGGTGAGGTCCCCCTTTTCATCCTTGATGCTGTTAATTTGCCTTTCTTCTTTCCTTTTTAAAATTAAATTGACCAGTACTTTGTCTATTTTGTCTGTTTTTTCAAAGTACCAGCTTCTAGTCTTGTTTATTAGCTCAATAGTTCTATCACTTTCGATTTTATTAATTTCTCCCTTAATTTTTAGGATCTCTAGTTTGGTTTTCTTCTGGGGGTTTTTAATTTGTTCCTTCTCAAGTTTTTTGATTTGCATTTCCAATTCATTGATCTCTGCCCTCCCTAATTTGTTAATATATGCACTCATGGATATGAATTTTCCTCTAAGTACAGCTTTGGCTGCATCCCATTAGGTTTGAAAGGATGTCTCACCATTGTCATTTTCCTCAATGAAATTATTAATTGTTTCTATGATTTCTTCTCTATCCGATTCTGGAGTATCATATTATTTAATTTCCAATTAATTTTTGATTTGGCTCTCCATGTACCTTTCTGATCAATATTTTTATTGCTTTATGATCTGAAAAGGTTGCATTTATTATTTCTGCTTTTCTGCATTTGAGTGCCATGTTTTTGTGACCTAGTGTATGATCTATTTTTGTTAATGTGCCATGTGGTGCTGAGAAGATGTATTCCTTTTTGCCCCTATTTATTTTTCTCCATATTTCTATTAACTCTAATTTTTCTAAGATTTCATTCACCTCTTTTACCTCTTTCTTATTTATTTTTTGGTTTGATTTATCTAAATTTGATAGTGGTTGGTTCAAGTCCCCCACTAATATGGTTTTACTGTCTATTTCCTCCTTCAATTCTCCTAGTTTCTCCATTAAAAATTTGGATGCTATACCATTTGGTGCATACATGTTTATTAGTGATATTTCCTCATTGTCTATACTCCCTTTTAACAGAATATATTTACCTTTCCTATCCCTTTTGATCAGGTCTATTTTTGCTTTGGCTTTGTCAGACATCATGATTGCAACTCCTGCCTTCTTTCTATCAGTTGAGGCCCAAAAGGTCTTACTCCATCCTTTAATTCTAACCTTGTGAGTATCAACCCGCCTCATATGTGTTTCTTGAAGACAACAAATGGTAGGGTTTTGGGTTCTAATCCAATCAGCTATTTGTCTATGTTTTATGGGTGAGTTCATCCCATTCACGTTCAAAGTTATGATTGTCACTTGTGGATTCCCTGGCATTTTGATATCTTCCCCTAGTTCTGACCTTTCTTCTTTAGCTATCTCCTTTTGAACCAGTGATTTACTTTAAGTCAGTCTCCCTAGTCCCCTCCCTTGAAATGCTTCCCTTTCTAGCCCCTCCCTTTTTATGCTCCGTTCCCCTCCCCCCTCTCCTTCCCTCCCTTTTTATACTCCCTTCCCCTCCCCCTCATTGATTTTCCTTTCTTTCTTACCCTGTTGGATAAGATAGAATTCAGGATCCCACTGGATCTAGATGTTCTTCCCTCTCAGATTTGATTTCACTGAGAGTAAGGTTTAAGTAATTCCACTTCACGCTCTCTTCCTCTCCTTCTCATATGAGAGTTCTTCCCCTCCCCTTCCCATGTATATCTTCGTATGGGAAAGATTATTCTTTTTAGTCCCCCCCCCATTTCTTGAAATAAGTATTAGTATTTTTGAAGCTTCCCCCCTCCCTTTTCCTTTCTTTGCCCCCACTTTCACCAAATCTTCTTAATGCCCCAATATTTCCCCATGCATGATTCTTCTAACTACTCTTATGGTGCATACAATTTTTGAGGGTTACACAATTCATTTTCCCCACATATTAATATATATATATATATATATATATATATAATTTGATATAAATGTAGTCCTTATAGAAGAGAGTTTGACTTAAAGAAAAAGATAAGATTTTTCTCTTTTTCCCTTTCTTTCATATTTACCTTTTCATGTGTCTCTTGCTTTCTGTGATTGGATATCAAAATTTCCACTAAGTTCTGGTCGTTTCTTAGCAAATGCTTGGAAATCTTCTATTTTGTTGAATGCCCATACATTCCCCTGGAAGTATATAGTCAGTTTTGCTGGGTAGTTGATTCTTGGTTGGAGACCGAGCTCTCTTGCCTTTCTAAATATCGTGTTCCATGCTTTGCGGTCTCTTAGTGTGTTAGCCCCTAAGTCATGTGTGATCCTTATGCGAGCCCCCCTATATCTGAAGCTCCTCTTCTTGGCTTCTTGTAGGATTTTCTCCTTTTCTTGGAAGCTCTTGAATTTGGTAATTACATTCCTGGGGGTTGTCTGTTGGGGATTTAGTAGAGAGGGTGTTCTATGAACCCTTTCTATTTCTATTTTGCCCCCTTGCTCCAGAACATGTGGGCAATTTTCTTCTATAATCTGTAGAATAGCATCGAGGTTTTTGTTTATCTCTGGTTTTTCGGGGAGACCAATAATTCTGAGGTTGTCACTTCTTCCTCTGTTTTCCAAGTCTGTGACCTTTTCAGTGAGATATTTTATGTTTTCTTCTAATTCATTAATTTTTTGGCTTTGCTTTATTGATTCTTGCTGTTTTGTAATCTCGCTGTCTTCCATTTGCTTAATTCTGGTCTTTAGGGACTGGTTTTGCTTTTCAGCTTTGTCTGCCCTTCTATTAGATGCTCCCAGCTCTTTCTCCAATTGTGAAGTCTTGTCTATCAGACTGCTGATCTCTTTCTCCCATTTTTCTTTTCAAAAGGTTTCCATCTTTTGGGCATGCTCCCTGTCTTCCATTTGCTTAATTCTGGTCGTTAGGGACTGGTTTTGCTTTTCATTTTTGTCTGCCCTTCTATTAGATACTTCCATCTCCTTCTCCAATTGTGAAGTCTTGTCTATCAGATTGCTGATCTCTTTCTCCCATTATTTTTTCCAAAAGGTTTCCATCTTTTGGGTAAGCTCCAGTTTGAGATCTTCCAGAGCTTGTGGATAGTTTCCATTTTGGGAGGCATGTTCTGATTTTGTTTGGATTTCATCCTCATTCTCTTCTTTTCCTTGGGTACTCCCTCCATAAAAGTTTTCAATAGTCACTTTTTTCCCGCCTTTCTTCTTGGAGGCTTGATTTTGGACTGTATGAGCCATCCCTTTGTTGGTTTTATTCCACTTTCTTTTCTGGTCTGGGGTCTGGGTGATATGGGCGTGTTTTCTGTGAATTTAGGTTGCCTCAGACTAGTTCTTTCCAGCATCCGAGGTTTCTTAGAGCGTGGGCCCCTGTGTTCAGCCCAACCGCCCTGGAGTTCAGCTCTGCAGTCCCCTGTGCTCAGTGCAGGATTCTCCCATGAAACCACCCTGAGAGGTCATTTCCTTGTAGTCTTTAGAACCCAAGGACCCTGGTGTGCCCCCCCCCCGGACAGAAATGCTCCTCACTCACTCACTGTCCCAGTGATCGCTCTGATAGCTTACTCTGGTTTGGTGGGGTAAGGGGGGTGTTGTGGGGGTGGGGGGAAGGGTGGCTCAGTTCATGTTTTTGTGCGAGCTTTTCCTCCTCCTTATAGTGTGGAAATATTCAAACCCCACGTACCTTCATTTCTGTGGGGTACTGGAGAGTTCCTCTGTTCTTCCAAAGGTGATTTTTATGCTCTTTTGAGGTAGTCTATTTCGTTCCATGCCAGGGAGGGGAAGCGAGTCGTATCTAGATTGCAGCCATTTTTACCCAGAACTAAAACTCTTTATAGTCATACAAAAATGCTCTAAATCACTATTATTTAGATAAATGCAAATTAAAACAACTTTGAGGTACCACCCCACACTTATCCAATTGGTTATTATGACAGAAAAGTAAAATGACAAAACTTGGAGGGGATATGGAAAATCTGAGACACAAATGCATTGTTGGGGGGAATTGATTTACTCATTCAGGAGGGCAATTTGGAACTATGCCCCAAATGTTGTAAAATAGTACATATCCTTTCACCCAGTAATAACATTACTAGGTTTGTATATCAAAGATATAAAAAAAAACCAAGGAGAAAGTCCCATATGTTCAAAAATATTTAAAGCAGTTCTTTTGGGAGGGCAAAGATTTGGAAAGTGAGGGGATACCCATCAATTGGGGAATGGCTGAGTGAGTTGTAGTATATGATTGGAATGGAATACTCTTGTATGTAAAAAATTACAACCAGGAAAAAAAAGAAATGACAACCAGGAGGAGCTGAGAAAAACCTGGAAAGACTTATATGAACTGAAGAAGAGTGAAATAAGTAGAACTAGGACAACATTGTGCAGTGACAGGAATACTTTACAATGAATGACTGTGAATAACATCTATTCTCAGCAATAAGTGATCCAAAGGACTCATGATAAAAATTGCTATGAACTTCCAGAGAAAAAGAACTGAGTCTGAATCCAGATCAAAGCAAACTTTTTTTTTACTTTCTTAATTTCTTTTCTATTTGATTTTCCTTCCACAAAAAGATTAATATAGGAAAATATTTTATATGATTACACATGTAAAATCTATAGGAGAATGCTTACCATGGTGGATGTACAGGTTGGGGAGAGAGAGAATTTGAGACTCAATATTCTTTGAAAAATGTTGGAAACTTTTTACATGTAATTAGGGAAAAATAAAATAAAATTGAATACCTTTAAAAAACAAAAATAAAATCCAAGTATATATTCTATATCCTATTCTTCTTATCAATTAGTAACCCTACTGAAAATATAAATGAGACTAGGGTGGCATGACTTGTTCATGTTGCAATTATGCTGGTTCATGTTTATTCCTACTTTCATTTCTAATTGTCCACTAATGATCTATTCTTATTGCTTAGTACAATAATTGGCATATAGAAGGAGATATTTCAATGCTTATTCCCTTCCAAATTTCTTCCTCAAATTTTTCTAATCTATTTCATATTTAGGGTTTATAATTTAAGCATCAGTTGTGTTTAAAAATTGGGACAACATCCTCCTGCTTCCAATATGGTGGCAACGTTTGTGTTCTCTATGATTCCTCAAAGATCACTGATAACTTTTTAGCACTCAGGTGTGAATTCTTTTTAATATGACAGGGCATAATTGGAGTTTTTTCACTTAGAAAACAAAAACTTTGCTGAGGGGGAAAAATCCATTCTGCCAAAGAAAGACTAGAGTTTCAAGTGTTCCAACATCATGAACAGCAATCTTGATGACATTATCAATTTTTAAAGTACTAAGCCTTTACAAGGAAACTAGGGACACATTTATCATTTTTCTGTCACCACCCATGTGTTTCTCTGTAGAATGAAGACCTTTTCCAGTCCCAGAGTATTTTGGTTCAGCTGTGATGACTCATCTATGCTCAATTCTTAATTTTACTCATTCTTTTTTCTTACCATGCTATCATAGTATTTTTTTCTTCTATTTTGAAAGACCTTAGTCATGAACTCATTTTTTAAATTTTTTTTATTTTTTTAATAACCCTTACCTTCTGCCTTAGAATTGATACTGAATACTGATTCCAAGGCAGAAGAGTGGTAAGGACTAGACAACTGGGGTTAAGTGACTTGCCCCTGGTCCCACAGCTAGGGCATGTCTGAGGCCATGTTTGTCCACTGGACTTCCCATTTCCTGGCCTGAATCTCTTCACTGAGTCACCTATATATATATATATATATATATATATATATATATATATATATATATATATATGTATATATATATATATAATTTTATGTCTTCCAATCACAGTTGAAGCTTTCCTTAGGACAGCCCAGGTGTGGTCAGTTTGATTCTGATTCATCACCCACTATTTCACAGGTGTGTCACAGACATTCCCACTTAATGATTAAGTGGGATGTTTACACTTTTTGGTAATTAAGTCTAAAAATGAGCAGATCTCCCCACTCAACTCTAAGTAGTGTGTTTACCCTTTTGGTGATTAAATCTAAAATTGGGCAGGGGGTTAATTTAATTTTCACAATCAGGGGAGAGTTAATTAATTTAATTTTCACAATCAGGGGAAAGTTAAATTTAATCTTCACATGAATTAGTGGATGAGAGAAATTTGTTCCAACCACAAGGAAGATGGCTGAAGCAGGTTCTGTGGAGCACTTGGAGCTTGGTCTGATATAGAAGATGCCAAAGTTGATCACTGTAGGAATTGCTTGTTAGTGCCAGGAGTGGGGAGAAAACATGAATCATATAATCATGAAAAAATTAAAAAATAAAAAATTAATAGTAAAAATAAAGAGATGGTTTCAGAGCAAGTAAAAAAAATTGTTATTCACTGTATTCAGGGCCATCAGTAGGTATCCTTACATTTGTCTTTACACTGGAATTCAGTGACTGTGGAAGAGAGGTTGATGCTGCTGAATTTATGCAATTCTGCCTCATTTAAACCCCATTCATGCAGGAGTCAAGACATCATTGAATGATGTCATTGGTCCTCTTCAAAGAGAAAGTCAAACAACTGTATTACAAAGTGCTGTGCTAAGTACTAATGATGCAAATACAAAAGTGAAGATAGTCTCTGACCTCCAGAAGACTGTACACTAATAGGTGGGACACACATATTTTGCAGTAGTTTCTTGGGAGGGATATTTTTGTTCGAAATGTTTCAGAGTGAGTGAGTAGAGCCCTTCGAGAGCAGGCTGATACATCCTTTCTTAAAGCAATGATAGAGTTGATGACTTGATTGTGATTTCACATTTGGTGAGGGGGGAGACGGATAGGGTGGTTTCTGGAACAAGCAGAATTGTTCTGGTGAGCAAAAGTCTAAAGAATAAATTAATAGGATTCCTTGTTCAGGAGATGATTCTAAGCTCTGTGTAAATTAGGAGGAAGTTGAGACATGAACTTTTGGAAGGCTTATGGGTTTTTTCTAAGTCTTCTTAGTGTCATAATTGTCAGATTACTAAAATGGTTCTATAATTTTCTGAGAAAGGTCATATTCTTTATTTTGTGGTACATAATTTATTTCTAGAATACCCATTGAGAGATGGTTTAATGCTAGATATTTTAGATATTAGTAGAAAGAATACTGGATTTTGAAATCAGAGGAACTTAATTAAAATCATGAGGAACTGAATTATTATCTGTATCTCACTTCATTTGGGACTTGGAATAGTTTATTGAACTTTTCAAGGCCCTGCTTACTCATCTGTAACATGATGGAGTTTGTACTGTGATCCAATATTTGTTGTGGATAGTGATTACTTTTAACATTCACTCCAAGATTTGGTAGCAATATAATTTTAGTCATGCCTGTTTTTTTTTAGCTGCAATTAATTTTTATCAGTGAAGGCAGAAATGGTAGATTTGAATCACGTCATTGTTGCATTTTAGGACACTGAATTTTTTATCTAGCTTTTTCTTCATATTTTTGAGTTAACTTTTTATTTTGGTGTTATTTTAAAAATATTTCTATAAAATGTTGGACATTTATTGAGTTAATTACCTCTCTCCACTTTAGGTAAATCACAGTATATCTTAATCTCTGAAAGTCTTTGGACAAAGTGAAATGATGTCAGAAGAAGATTTTGTCATTTCCCATGAAGCCTGGGTAAAACCAATGAGTTAGTTTGCAGCTAAAGATTTGAATGTCTGTAAGTGGAATAGTGGAAGACTTTTAGTCAACTTCCAGAGAGGAAACGTGTAGGGATGGGGAGGAGACCTCCTCAATTTCTTTCCTCCCATCCTTTACCATGGATTTAGATTTCCCATAGCTGTCCTAGAATGATCCCCAGAACAGTATCACAGTCACGAGCTGAGAACAGCTTGGAAACAGAGAGGAAGGGCAGACTTAAGGCTCTCCAAGAAGTCCAACAGAAAAATCATAACATACCTAAAGGCACCATCATGAGGAATCGAGCAAAAGGATTTTGAGGAACTGTTATTTACTGCTTTACTTTATATCCTCTAAGCTTGAGGCCACTTTACCTACCTTGGATTCTGAAAACTCTCTGATGAGAGAATGTTATAGACTTTTGAGGGGATGTTTTATAGTAATAATAATTATATTATCTTAGTGATATTCCTTACGAAGACTGACAAATTAATATTAACTGATAATCATGGATGGGAATCACGCTGGTTGGGGCTTATGAACATTAGAAAAAAACCCCAACCTTTCAGGAAGACCCATAGAAACTTATAAATGGGGGAGATAAAGCAGTTGAACTCTAACACTTGATCTGTTAATGTCAGTACGTATTAGGATGGTGAGCCCAGAGCTTATCTGGATCACACTCACATCCATAGTTTTGATGAAAACTTTTTTCCATCTGTGTTTTTTTTGGGACTGTAATATTGTTGACTCTCCAAAGAGAATGTAATCAATTTTGTAATAAACATGGAATTCACTCAAATATAAAACTGTGATGCTATTTTGTGGTTGCTTATAAATAGATAATGAAATAATTTATGCCCCTCCTTCATGTATTCAGGATTCCATTTATATCTTATTTGTGTATAATTGGGCATTTTATCTTTGAGGGAACAGGGAGGCAGCGATCATTTGGCCATGGTACAGTAGTAGAGGAAACATGCACAGGAAATACATAATGTTATCTATGTCCTGGGGTCCTCTCCAAGTAGATATGTAGATTGTTAGAGATAAAGGAAGATATTCTTGACATTTTCAATTGTTAGTCCTCCTCAGACCCCTAAATTATTTCATATTCATATATATCTCATATTACTTATGTCTCTACATATTTTTAGTAGAATCTAAAACTCCTTGAGAGGATCATTTCTTCTCTCTTTCTCTGTATTTCTATCACACAAGCCAAGGCTGAGCTTATATCCAACTTAAAAATCCCCTGTGCTTCATCAATGTTAGTTAAGTTGAATTTTTCTTTAAAATGAGATGACTGTTAATCATTTACAATTAGTATACCCCCGTTGATGTTTTATTCATTCACTTGTTCCAACATAAATGTATTTATTTCATGCAGAGCATTGGGTTAACCACTGGAGGAGCTTTGAGGATTGTAGTTTGCTATGATACACATGTAAAACCCAGTGGAATTGTGTGTTGGCTATGGGAGGGAGTTAGGGGAAGGGGAGGAAAAGAACATGATTTTTGTAATCCTAGAAAATACTCTAAATTAATCAATTAAATAAAAAACAAAAATTAATTTTTGTATGTGATTATATGTACATATATCCATCCATCCATCCATACATACTTACATATTATTATTTAAAGACTAAAATAGTGATCAAAATGTAAAAACAAATCACGCCAGTCTGTCAGAGTTGGATGGAGAATATGTATGTTAAAGTCCATATGTAAAAACTGGCCCATCTGCAAATAACAGATGGCACTTTTCCAAAGGCAAGAAAAAGCTTGATTCAGGGTTTAAAAATAATAAAAGTTAATATAAAATGCTTTTTCTTGAGTTAAAAGCCATTAATAAGAAAATGTACTCTCTTGAGTTATATTAAATAAAAACCTATTAGGTTAATTAAAAATACTTTAAGGTTTTTCTTTCTTTTTTAAAGGGAGACTACTTTGGATCTTTCTTTTTCAACTCAAAGTGTCTTTAAGATGAACTTTACTGTTTGTAAATCAATCTTTTCCTAGCACTTGGCCAGGTCCCATGTGGTGATTAGTAAAGTTAGCCTGGTTTCTGCTTATTGGCTTTAAAGTACATATCCATATCTATTAATCAATGAATGTTTGAGCCCCTTGAATGTGCTTGGTCCTGTGGGAGATACAGAGGAAAGAATCTTGTAAAGTGCCCTCCAGGCCCTTACAATTTAATTAAGGAGACAAGACTAACACAGGAGACAATTAAGGAAAGATACAAGACAGTATGTAATTAAGTGCTAAACTGTGTGAAGAGAACTAAGAATTTTCCATTTAATGTATAAATGATGGGAGTCTTCGTTAACAAAATGTAAGAAATACCACCATTTCTTGAGAGCAAATGAAATTGGTTTGTTGATTAAATTTTCATTTTATGAGACAAGATTTCAGAATGAAATGAATAAAGGTTGGAATAGCTACCCAGTAATAAAGTCATATGTTGCTTTTAAGCTTTTGCTGGTGACAGTCTACCAAGGGAAACTACTCCAAGCCTTGAGTCTTCAGCAGCCTCTGTCTGTTCTTCCCTTTGCCCATTGATTGGTCATTCTTGGATCAGTTTGGGGTTAGAAAGGGTTTTAGATTTCTAGAGCAAATTTCCTTTTCTTTATCATTCCATGTCTTAGATCACTTTGAATTTCATTCAATTCAACAAAACTTTAGTAACAACATGAAAAGACAAAATTGAAGGAATCTTGCCTTCAAAGAGTTTATAGTTTGCTGTGTTGATGGGGAGAGTAATAAGTACAAAAGAAAATAAATATCAATGAATCTATCAATAAGCATTTATAAACTCTGGCCAGAGAGTGTGCTAGACTCTGGGGATACAAATATAATTATTGATTATAAAAGAACTTGCATTCTAGTATAACTATGTTTATAAAGTAATAAGAAATAATTTCAGAAAAGACAAATCAGCAAAGACAAAATGTAGGCAGGAGATCCACTTTCTCACCATTTTCATTCCTATAAATTCCCTTTTCCTCCTAAATTCCCCTCTTTTGAAACCTGTATTGATCTGATTAAGTTGGCGTGTCTGGATTTGGAAGAACCTAATTGGGATAAAATCATTTACAATGACTGATTTCACATTTCACAAAGTCATAATGCTTAGTTTAGTACTCCCTAATGGATTTTTAGTAAAATGATATTAATAATATGCAAATATTATCTAGCTTTTTGACTCCTAGTATCATTTTGGCATTTTCTGGTCTCCTTTAATTTTTTTTTTTGTGTAGCATGTCAACTTTAAAATAATAATAACTAGTATTCCTGTAACTTATCATCCTCAGAATGGACTAATCCTTATTATCCTTTAATTTCTTCTTAAAGAAAATGGGTGCTTTTACAAACCTTATTTTGTTATGATTGTTATTTTTAAAATTTCATTTATTATCAATGGGAAGGAATATATTATCTCCATTTTGGATATAGGGCTCTAGGGAAATGCTTTTTGTATATTTCAAGGTAAATAATAACCCTTTTCACAATTGCTCACAATTATGGGTACATTATTATTCATCTTTGTATAAAGGATTTCTCAGCAGGTGGGCAAGGACCACCTCCCTTTGCAGTGTCTGGGCATCTGCATGGCCTTATGGTGTGCTACTTGCTGATGGCAGTAGACATAAGTACTTACTTAGGATGTCTACTTGAGTAGAATCAACTAAATTGAAATAATAAAGATCATTACTATAAATCAATGGCTGGATAGGGTATGCTAGTTTATTAAAATCAGTAATAAGCATTTAATGGGAAATCAGAGGACATGCAGAACACCAATACAAATAACATTCAAAATGTGGAGATGAGGTTCTTAAAATTTTCCTTTGGATAAAATTTGGCAAAGAAAATGTACTTTTCTCCTATGCCTTTATGGAGATTCTTGTCTGGGTCACTATCTTTTTAAGAGATATACAGTCATGGGAAAACAACATTTACATAGCTTAATCTGTTTTATCTCAGATACTCTTGAGATTTTGAGACTACTTTATAGTTTAATGCCTCAAGATTGCTTCTCCAACTTCTTTTCTCCTTTTAGGGACCTTAGTCTTAGAAGCTCTTCCACAGTTGGATATTGACTTGATAAGGGTTACCTTAATGATCCTTCATTTCTTTTAGAAAAAAGGACATTGTGACTTTCTGTTATGTATAGTTGTTTTTCTTTAAAGTGTATATATTAAATTTAATATAATAGTAACAAAACTGTCCTGCTAGATAGCATCTTCTGATCAACTTGCTTCAGATCTCTTATGTGCATTTTGTTAACACTTTTTTGGTGCCACTCTTACTTTAATCAATCCCTACTACTACCAGAAGCTACTCCTGTATTAAATAAGTATCATCAAGTAGAAAAAATTAGCATTCATTTTCCAAGAGCTATTAAAATGCCATCATGTTGGGTAGACCCTCTGGAAGATTTGATGTGAAAGATGGTCTGAATAAGTTGGGATCTGCATCAGTAGGAGGGTTCAAACTGAAACATTCAATAATTCATTAAATATATTTAAAGCCTCTCCATGTGCCAGGTACTGTGCTAAATGCTGGGGATAAAAAGGAAAGCAAAAGATTTTCAAAGAGTTCATGGTCTAGTCGATTGCAACTCCACTGATATATTCTGTTTCACTGGATAAAGGAATACCATTGTTTAAGATATAGAATGAGCCTGATAAATGATCTCTCTATTCATCCATTCATCCACTCTACTTTGTTCAGACAACATCTGGAAAATTATTGCCAATTTATGAGACCCACATTAAGTCATTGATTAGCTAGAGAATTGTCAGAGGACAGCAAATAGAAGGGGTTGGGATATGCACTATTGGATGGAGAAAGATCTTTACTTTTTTCCATATGATGGTAAATTGAAG
The DNA here is from genome assembly GCF_027887165.1 of Monodelphis domestica. Classification (NCBI taxonomy): domain Eukaryota; kingdom Metazoa; phylum Chordata; class Mammalia; order Didelphimorphia; family Didelphidae; genus Monodelphis; species Monodelphis domestica. The sequence continues at coordinate 264,865,417 of NC_077231.1, forward strand.
CAATTGGGAAAGTTTAGCCGGGAAAAGAAAATACAAGGAGGTTTGGATAATTGTTTTTAAGTGTTTCAGGGACCATTATATGATAGAGGTTATTAGGCCCATTCTGTCTGATCCTTGACAGATTTTAGAACAATGGCTAGAAGTTGCAAAAAGACAGATTTCCATTTTCATATAAAGAAGACTTCATTTTGACTGGAAGTATCCAAAAGTAGAATAGCTTGCCTCATTATTTTCCATCAAGCATCCTATGTTCTAGCAAAACTGGTCATTGTCTTGCTACTTATACATCACACGTCATTACCTATCTCTGTACCAAAGGTCTTTTTTGCTTCTAACTACAGATATTTCATGTTATCTTCCTTTTCCCCCCAGTCAACATCAGAAGCTTCCTATTACCTCTTAAATTTGGCATTTAAAGCTCAACAATCTTGCCCCTTTCTCTATTTATAGACTTACTAAACATACTCTTTTTACATACATGTCCATACACGTTTACTCATTCTGTGGTCTAGAAATTGTAAGAATTAAAATTGGTTTTGGTCAAACATAAGAGTTGGAAAAAGTTGTTGTGGTCACCATTTTAAAAAATTAACTCAGGTCACAATGCTGTTAATAGCTTTAGTAGCTTTATTACAGAAAAGTAGAGATAATAGAGAGGGAAATATAGGAAGGAGGTAGAAAATATTGCCTAGCTAAATACCCTATAATTGCTAATCTGGGGGAATCCAGCTCAACTCTGAAAAAGGCTCCCTCAGGTCCCAATCTCCAACCAGAAGTTGTGGTAGTCTCTTCAGCAAGAGCCCCCAATGCAGAGTCCCCAATGCAGCAGAATCCTTCCAATGTAGAAGTGCCTCCAACACAGAAAGTTTCTCCAATGCAGAAGAAGTTCCTCCAACCCAGAGGCCCTCCAATGCAGAAGCAATGCCCGTTCAGCCCTCTGGTCTTGCCTTTTTATAGCCCTTTTCCCACATCACTTCCCATATTTCTGGTTTCTACTTCCTTTCACTGTGGGCTGGTCTACCACATCTCAAGAACCAATCATAGTTTCTTAATTTGCCTAGCATTGCCCATAGTAGGCAGTGCTTGTGGGCTCCACTTGGATCTTTGAGGGTGTGAACTTCCTTTTCTAATAAAAGGTTCTTCAAATGTTTGTGTGTAAAAGGAGGGGCACTCCAAGTTCTTGACTGATTAAGTTAAAATAAACAAAGGAGGAGAATTCTATTTACACAGAATACTGTTCTGCTTGCTATTCCTCATACCCAAAGATCCATCTTCTGTTTGTTTGCCTTTGCACTGATTATTTTCCATGGCTAGAATGCTCTCTCTCCTCCCTTTTGCTTTTTAGAATCCCTTTCTTCCTTCAAGACTAAATTCTCATGCCAATTTATCCTCTTATTCTTTCTTTCTTTCTTTCTCCCTCCCTTCCTCCTCCCCTCTGTCTGTCTGTCTGTCTGTTTGTCTCTCTCCTTGTCCATGCTACAAGTGCAGGGGCTACTTATAAACTCAGTCCTTAACTGATTGATGACAACTTTTTTCTTCATTTTTAATCTTTTGGGGTTGAAACTTCTTAGGTAGCCTGGTCCACCCTACTATCAGGGCCCAACATAATAATGTCAAATTCAATGAGGTCACCCAGTCATCATTGCCAACTGCAACTCTAAAATCGCAAGCTTAATAATTTCTCTCAGACTTAGTTTCCCTGGTAGCTGGGCATACAGATATGTACCATTACACCAATGTCAACTGCTGCAAGAAACCATTCCTGGTTCCTCAAGCTGCTTGTGCCTCTCCTTGTATCTCCTTTTTATGTATCTTGATTATTTTCTTTCCTATTAGAATGTTAACTTTGTACCCCATTGTTTAGCATGCTGAGTAGCACATAGTAAGTGATTATTAAATGATTGGCGATTGATCAGTTTTCATTGGCTGTCCCTCCATGCCATCCTTATCCCACTTTTGTGAATTCCTAGTTTTCTTCAAGGTTCAATATGAAAATTTCATTGTATATGGAGAGTTTCCTCATTTTCCCCAGCTACCAGTCTATCTCTCTTCCACCTCCCCCCCTCCCCCCCCCCGATATCTTTTTCTTGCTTCACTGGTAGTATTACTTCATAAATCACAGTATGAATATGAACTATTATTATTATTATTATTATTATTGACTTTTATTACATGTATATAATACTGCATTTACCCCCCCCCCCCCCGATTTAACAACAATAACAACAACAACCCAGTACTGGAAGAGGAAAAACCATTATTAATCACTGGAGCACAGACAGAAGAGAACAGCAACCAAAGATGAAATGGGGGACTTCCTTAAAAAGAGAGATAGAAAGATAGAGAGATGAATAGATAGGTGGTAATAAACTTAGGGTACAACAGAACATGACCAGTGATAGAATTTGTTTTGCTTGATTGCACATTAAAAACATTTTTTCCCCTAATTTGATGGGCAGTATGGAACAGAGGAGGGATTCAAACCCTGGTTGCCTAATTTCATTTCTGAGGACCTTTCTGCTGCATGGAAATTGGAAAGATTTTTTTCTTTAATTATTTGAAAAGCATTTATTTTTAAAGAATCTCATATATGAATTTTATTAATCTAATCCTTCACTAATTACCATTAACAAATAATTTAATGAAATAGTAATTAGTTATAAGATATTTTAATATTTTAATAAAAATCCAAAAATCCTTTGTTAAAAATTAGTCCATAACAACTTTCAATGACAGAATAGTACGATATCTCTAAAAATTAAGGAAAGGAGAATTGCTAGTAGTTTTTAGGAACAGAGTACTCCAGTATTTAACAGATCAAACAGATTTGTATGACATGTCTGAAACAGATCAATGACAGATTGTCTCAGGGCTAGCCCAGCAGGTATCAGTGCTGCAGGACTCCTCTCTGGCTGTGTCATTACCATATGACAAATTTAAGGTATTGGGAAAAGTCTAACTCTTTAGAAATATCATGAGTTTAATTTTCCATTCTAGGACATCTTTTTATTTATTTTTATTTTTTAAATTTATTTTTATTTTTTATGCCCACAAGGAATAAAATTTATTCTGTCAAGTCACATCGTAGTTAAATACCAAACAAAGATAATATTTTTAAATATAAGCTATCAGAAAAAATGAAGAAATCACTTACCAAGGATATTCAGTTAATATTACAGTAGATTTTTCAAGTAGACCAAGGAATGAACACAGAAAATTGAATTAAAATTTATATAAATTAAGAAACATTGCCCAAGAACACAGTATAATCTGTCCAGTAAACTACAGCCAGCATCATGAAAACAGGACATGAGAATATTAGAAGCAGACAGATTTTAGAGATTTTTCAAGAGAACCATCAACTTTAATGAATTTTAGGACATCTTTAAAAAATCTCAATATATGTGTATCAAAGTATAAATTTATATAGGTAAATTAGTAGCTGAGAAGTTGATAAAATAATTTTTTAGTTTAAATGTAATAATATTTTTTATATTTATATTTCCATATCACACTTCATGTATTAGGTAATGTTTATAATAAAAAGTTAGAGTCTCTATGATCTTTATTGTTATGGTGGCCAAGGACTAGACTGAGCTCTTGTTGAGCAAGGGCAGTACTGTCTCATAGCCAATGGTGTAATAATGGATCTGACAGCTTTTGAGAAGCTCTTACTTGGTAGGGGATGTGGCAACAGCATAGGGTTAGGCTTTGGATTATCTGAGATGTCAAGAAAAGAGGATGGAGGAAGAAAAAGATAATGAAGAATGATAGCTATCAGAAAGACATAAATGAAAGTTAGAATAAAATGGGAAAGAGACTAGCTTTCCACAATCTTTAAAACTTAATGCACATGCATAAAGACAGTAATTAGTTTGATATTATATTGGTATGCCATTAGAAGGTTTGAGGTAGGGGCAGAAGGGAGGACAAAACATGGAAGATGGATATGACTCTAGGAGGGCATAAAATGTCTTTCGTGGTCTTAGTGGTTAAGTTGGATTATGAGCTATGATATTCCCTCCTTTCATGGTTAAATGGAGTCATATGGGCAAATAAAGCCTACAGATGCCTAGAATCAGAGATTTAGAAATGGAAGAGACCACAGAGACCATCAATTCCAACCCTTTAATTTTAGAGATGAACAACCTGGTACCCAGAGAGGTTGAATGACTTTTCCATATTAATTATAGAAAAGCCCACTGAACAAGGACTCAAAGCCAAATCTTCTTGATTCCCAAGCTAAGAACCTATCCAGGAAATCTTGCTGCTTCATAGTTTCATCCTTGAAAGTCTTTGTCTTGATGTTATTCAGGTTGTGAGATGTAGTGGAAGAGGAAAACAAATGAAACTGGCTCAAGGACCAACATGAATAAATTTGTAAAACATGATGGTTAATTGAATTTAATCATGAGAAGTAGAAATTTGGAAAGGGACATGAGGAGGAGGGATAATTAAGTAGCTATTTATTACTTGTGTGCCCACATTGTGTCTGGTATGACACTAATTGTGTATTCAGGATGTAGCCTGTAGAAAAGGCACAATCTGTATCCTCACTGACAGGTAAGTGGAAGGAAGGCTAGATTTAAAAGCCAGGCTTCCTGGCTCTGGGATCCTGAATTTTGAATTTGGTGGCAAGGTAAGGGTGGGCAATTCTGCTTACCATCAGGAGCTTCAATTTCCTTTGAAAGGTAGCATGGTGAAGTGGATAGAGCACTTGACCTGGGTTTCAATCTACATCAGAAACTAACTAGTTGTTTGACTTGGGCAATTCAGTTAGTCTCTCTGAACCTCAGTTTACTAATCTGTAAAATGAGGAGTTTGGATACAATGACCTCTGAGATCCCTTCCCATTCTGAATTTATGATCCTTTGATCTTTAAAATGAACATAATAATATTTGTACTACTTCTTCACAAGGACATTATGGGATTCTTGTAAATTGTAAAGCTTTAATCTTGGATAATATTGTTTTCTTGGAGGACAATTTTCTAAAGCCTATATGTACAGTAACAGTGAAGGTGCTGATCTGCCTTGGGAATCTCTTTATGTAAATTTAATCATAGGCCAAGTCCCTGTCCTTTCCTCTATATCTATCTACAGGTAATATGGAGCATTAGGTATATTCATTATGTAGTATTTTTAGACCCAAGATCTATCCTAAATTCCTTGATAGAAAGATCAGGAAAGGAGGGCAGGTAGCTTGAGCTTTGTCCTAGCACACCAAAATTTAGAGCATGTTGATAGCACCTACGTTCTTGAATAGTGCAAAAACAATGAACATAACACCTATTCAGCAAAAATAATTAGGTGAAATATGAAGTTACCAGATGGTGCACTTCTTCCCCATTGAGCTCCTTCCTGGCTCGATTCTAGCCTGCTCTATTCCCAGTCCCTGTTGCCTTATGGGGTCCTGGGTCCCCTATAACCTGCCTGTGAGGGTCATTTCCCTAATTCTCTCCCTCAACAACTGAATTTGTATTAAATGCTGATTCAAGTATGCATTTTATGCTGCTTGTTGCAGGTGTCAAAAGTCCTAGTTACAACTGAGATTATCTCAGCATTTCTTGATGGGTTACTGTTGATGCTATTTTTCCTCAATGGATTCCAGGGATAACACTCAAAAAAATGGTGTGGCTATTGCTGAAATGAGAGTAATAAAATACGGAGCATCATAAAGCAAAGCAGATAAATAGATGGTGCTTAAATAGAGAGGAAAAAAAGAGGAGACAGTCCCTTTACTTCATCACAAGAGGGTCATAGAATGTTAGATCTTGACTGAACCTCAGATATCATCTAGTTTAACTTTCTATTTTACAAGCAGAGAAACTGGATTAGAGAGTTTAAGTGACCTGGTCAAAGTTGCACAGCTTAGTTAGTGTCAGAGCTTAGACTAGAAATTGGTGTCCAACATTCGGTTCAGTGCTTTATCCTTTGACATCCATGTAGCTCTCTCCCCTTTTAACCTATGTTTCCCTACTTTTTGACCAAAGTCCTTAAGAATTGAATTATGCATAGTTGACTAACTTAGATATACACTATTTAAAACTAGTTCTGGGTAGTGATATATTCAGTTGAATCAAGATGGCATAGGGACCAAGTCATAGGGTTACTGTCTCTAGCAAGGGTTTCCTTAGACAAGATGGATGTGGAGCGAGATGCTGGGTAGAAAAAGGGATTTGTATTAATAAACTATTTCCATGGACTTCATATTTTGTTACATAATTTAAAGGAAAATGTACAATTCCCTTTCAAACAATGTTCAATAATTATGTTACTTCTGTTGCTACTTGGTCTAGGTAGATAAGTTAGGCACCGATAGCCCTTTTATGTCCTGGGAAGAAGGAAGAAACTATTGAATATTAATTAGTTTGAAGTATTGCCATCATGAACTTTGCATTTCTTCACTTTCTTATTTGGCATTTGCTATTTTTTCTTTCTTTTTTAAAAAAATCTATTTAGACCCTTAAAGTCTTCTGTTCTAAAACTGAATTTTATACTATTAGATTTTGGCTTAGGGATTTTTCCCCCCTCTCCTGATTCTTTATACCTGTTGATATTTTTCTTGCTTTCTCTTACTTCCTTCTTTTGTTATTTTATCTTGTTATACCTTTACTACTGACTTCAAAAAAAGCCAAGTAGCCTCCCTACATAGCTAGACACACAAAGAACAGAAGCCTGGATTGTATCTGTGCCTACAAATATGTTGAGGGATTGAGGGTGAAGAGGCTAATCTCATTTAATGTTTTCAGTAGATGGAAAAAAACCCACAATTCTTTTTTATGGCTGAATTTGCCATCTAAGAAGATGGCTACACTGAAGGACTCAATACTTTTAAAAATTTAATTGAAAAGATAAAAGAAGCAGGTCTTCTTAGGCTAGAAGTGTTAGTATGTTTTGCATTTTTGATATCTAATGTCAAAGAAGATTATTTCATTCTCATTTTAAAACATTTGAGAAGTGGGACACTGGTAAAATAATTTTTTCTGAGACTTATGAACATGAATGTAGTTGTGTCTAAGTAATAATGGTATCTGAAACTTATATAGTTTCTCTGGGGGTGCTATTGTTATTCCTATTTTATAAATGAAGAAAATGAGGCAGACAGTTGTTGTGTGATTTACTCAAGGTCACATGTCTAGTAAGTGTATGAATCTGTATTTGAACTCAAGTCATCTTGACTTCAAGTCCATTATTTTATCCATTGTACCATCCATTGTTTGTTCAAATAAAAGGATCTACCATCTCCTAATTTCAAGTACTTGGAGAAAAAAGGAGTGTTTTAAAAATTAAAATTGTATTGCAAGCCTCCAACATGAATTCTGGATATCTTCTTTGGTATAAGCAGTGCCTTAAAGGAAGTGGGGAGAGGCTTAATGAAGTAGCAATGAGAAGCAAGGAATGTCAGTTAGCAAACAAAGGCACCAAGATGGGAAGTAGTGTGTAAGAGATGGGGTTTCATGTCTGAGGAACACAGAGTTCATCCCACCTCTATTGGGGTATGAACTAGACTTGTGATCATTGATATAGACCAGTGTTTCTCAAACTGCACTACAAGGAACCAGCACCATCTCCCCCCCCCCCTTTTATTTTTATTTATTTTTAATTTAATTTTTTAATTTATGTTTTTCTGAAAATTTTATTTAATTAGTCAATTTAGAACATTATTTCTTGGTTATAAGAATCATATTCTTTCCCTCACCTCCCCCACCCGTTCCTTTAGCTGACACGCAATTCCATTGGGTTTTGTATGTGTCCTTGATCAGAACCTATTTCCATGTTGTTGATGTTTGCAATAGGGTGATCATTTAGAGTCTACATCTCCAATCATATCCCCCTAAGCAGTTGTTTTTCTTCTGTGTTTCTACTCCCAGTTCTTCCTCTGAATGTGGATAGTGTTCTTTCTCATAAGTCCCTTTGAATTGTCCTTTGCTTTGCCGCAAGTAGAGAAATCCATTACATTCAATTGTGCCACAGTGTATCAGTCTCTGTGTACACTGTTCTCCTGGTTCTGCTCCTCTCACTCTGCATCAATTCCTGGAGGTTGTTCCAGTTCACATGGAATTCCTCCAGTTCATTATTCCTTTCAGCACACAATAATATTCCATCACCCCATTCCTTTTCTTTTAAATGAATATTAATAGATATTGAAAATAATCTCTTTTAAAGGATTTTTCTATAAAAACTATTTTTTTGAAATATCTCACTTGAAATATTCTATCACTGTTGATAAGTTTGAAAAACATTGATGTAGACAATTCCCAGATGAGGAAACTCCTATTAATGCCGGTTGGTCCCTTTGCTATAATTTGCAGTCTTAGAGATTTGTCTAGGACATTGAGAGATTGTGAATTCCTCATATGATCTTCCTGATTCCCAGGTAAATTCATCATTTACTAGCCCACACTGCCTCTCACCTTTCATCCCCAAAGAAGACCACACATATTTTACTTTGCAAAACTAAAAGAGTTATGTACATATTTGTTGTTATAATTCTTTCTTTGCATTTTGCTCCCTAAGAAGACTGAAAGCTGCTGGAAGACTGTTTTTACCTATTACATTTTCCTTGCTCCCTTCCTCCTTCCACACTCTTTTCTTCACAGCTTCTGTTGGTACCCAAAATAACATTTACAGACTGAAACAGTATTATTGTGAGACAAGTTTTACTTGCTTTTACAACATATTTTTTCTGTAGTCAGATAAAATATTTCCTTCTCTATTGACATTTTTAAAGAAAGTGGTGTTAGGAGAGTATAATTGGCTATTCAATTCACAGCTGCCTTCCCTGTATTGAGAACTTTGTCATGTAGTGAGCACTGGTAGTTGATGATTTGGGATTTCACTACTGTCTGCAGGTCTTATTTTCAACTTTGCTCTTTGACCCATAAGATGAATTGTGACAAGCTGAGGAAGACATCTGATCCATTTGAAATGATCCTGACCTGTCTTATTTTGAGTTGAAATAGTGAGATCGCTTTGTATTTTTTTTCTCTCTGTTTAGGTAAAATATAAAAGGGATTTTGAAGAAAGCAAAGGAAGAGGCTTCAGCATTGTTACAGATACACCTGAGTTACAAAGACTGAAAAGGACTCAGGAACAGATCAGTAACGTAGGTGACAATTTCCTTGAGGGATGGTCTCATGCCACAAAGATGGCCATGTTGCAGCTGAAAAGTGTGATTGGGTCATATAGAAGGCTTTGCTGCTGGAACTGACGAGAGTGAAAGGAATGGACTCCCTGTTGATTTCATGTGTGGGTGTGTAGGCAGGAGGGGAAGTGTCCCTAAATGTGTGACTGACCACACTCTTTTCTCTTGACACATACATAAACACATAAAATATAGCTCTCACTCATTGCACTTTCCCTTGTCTACTTACATCACGAATATGGCCACCAGAAGGATGTTTTGAATGTTTACATTTCATATTCTAAAGCATATTCCCTTGAACATTAATTATTGGGGTTCAGAACCTACTTATTGATTGTTTATATTTTTATGAACATTTTTCAAAAGGTAATTTTGGAACCTCAGTGAGACCCCCCGCCCCCTAGTGATCAAGTGGGTAAAAATGCAGATAACAGGGTGGTTGGTGTCCTAAAAATCTATTGTTTGCAATTATGCTCAGAATTTGGTGTAGTAAAATTTGTTACTTCTCCTATCCAAATGGGGCAATAGATCTCTTTTACAGCAGGCACTTATATGTGTGATTGCTTTAAGCAATGTATCCGGTAGAAATGTATTTGGTAAATTATGTTCAGCAGAGTAAAAGACTTACTTTGAAAAAGAATAATTTTGAAATTGGCCACCCTTAAATACTCGTAATATGGAAGTATTAATTCATCCCTCACTACAACAGGAATGGAAAGCTGTTTTATTAACCAGTCTAGTGTCCTATACCTATGAAGATGGCTTTTTAAAGGAGTTATTTATGAGGGAACTATTTCAAAAGCACTTTGGTAACATTTTATTCTTGGGTCTCTATTTGGTGAATATGAATTAAAACAATGGTTGCACACTATATAAGCAAACACATTTTGCTGCCCAAAGTAATGATTCATTTTGTATTTTACTTATTTATGGTTCCAGACTCTATAAATGGTATAGTCTCCATTTTCAGGGAATGTTGCCCATTATAAGGCTTTGAGCTTTACAATGTTTCAGGAGCTTCTATATTTTTTAAAGAGCACCTGGGTTCTCGCTTGCAATGGTGAGATAATATTATTTCTCTCAACTGTGATTTCAACAGCAATATTTCTTTTTAAAAATCATTTATTTATTCATTCATTTATCTATTTATCTGTCTCATCCTTCCTTCCTTCCTTCCTTCCTTCCTTCCTTCCTTCCTTCCTTCCTTCCTTCCTTCCTTCCTTCCTTCCTTCCTTCCTTCCTTCCTTCCTTCCTTCCTTCCTTCCTTCCTTCCTTCCTTCCTTCCTTCCTTCCTTCCTTCCTTCCTTCCTTCCTTCCTCTCTCTCTCTCTGTCTCTCTCTGTCTCTCTGTCTCTCTCTTTCTCTGTCTCTCTCTGTCTCTCTGTCTCTCTCTGTCTCTCTGTCTCTGTCTCTCTGTCTCGCTCTCTCTGTCTCTGTCTCTGTCTCTCTCTGTCTCTCTGTCTCTCTCTGTCTCTCTCTGTCTCTGTCTTTCTGTCTCTCTCTTTCTCTGTCTCTGTCTCTCTGTCTCTCTCTGTCTCTCTGTCTCTCTCTGTCTCTCTCTCTGTCTCTCTCTGTCTCTCTCTCTGTCTCTCTCTCTGTCTCTGTCTCTCTGTCTCTGTCTCTCTGTCTCTCTCTCTCTCTGTCTCTCTCTGTCTCTGTCTCTGTCTCTCTCTGTCTCTCTCTGTCTCTCTCTGTCTCTCTCTCTGTCTCTCTCTCTGTCTCTGTCTCTCTGTCTCTCTCTCTCTGTCTCTCTCTCTCTCTCTCTGTCTCTCTCTGTCTCTCTGTCTCTCTCTCTCTCTGTCTCTCTGTCTCTCTCTCTCTGTCTCTCTCTCTCTCTCTCTGTCTCTCTCTCTCTGTCTCTCTCTCTGTCTCTCTCTCTCTCTCTCTCTCTCTCTCTCTCTCTCTCTCTCTCTCTCTCTCTCTCTCTCTCTCTCTCTCTCTCTCTCTCTCTCTCTCTCTCTCTCTCTCTCTCCCTCTCAATTCTAGTATTACTAGAAAAGCCAAGCTGTGGGAGAAGGATATATTTTCTTAAATTTTGTATTCTTAGCTACTAGACAGGAGAAGACAAGGCCTGGTTGAGAAGGAATGGAAAATTTGGAAAGTTTAGTAATTGTATTAAAACTATGTGTGGGTTTTATTTTTTCCTTTTTTTTTTTTAAAGAGAAACTTTGTGAATATCCAGAGCTTCTGACTTAGGGAAATCCAGGACAGGTTTGCTCTTTAGCCATTATACCTGAGTCTCTCATCTTACCTAACATTGCATGCTTCTTCTTGCTACCACCTGCTGTACCATGGTTCTCACCTCAGAAAAGGGAAGGAGCTCTGATGGGAGCTTGGGAGAGAAACCTGAGGCAGAGAAACAAACAAACAAACAAACAAAAAGACTAGGATCATTTAGAGGCGGTGAACTTTGGTGCTATACCATCTGCATTTAGTAATCAAAAGGTTGGACAATGAGACCTAGTATGAAGGATTTAAAAGAAGTAGATGGGAATTTTCCTTGACACAGAAATAGAGAGAAGCTTTAAGTACAGAAGGTACAGAGACAGTGTCAAAGACACATTTTTTTGCTTGTTTTATTAATTTGCCTAAGGTTAGCCCTATTAGGTTTGTTATTTGAATAAAGTGGATATTTCTAAGGGTCTTTTCCCCCCCTATGACCAAAAGGGACTTAATTTCAAGTGGTTGTGACTTTGATCTCATAAAAAATTCTCCACATATTAAAGATGCCTCCTTTCCCTTTCCTTCCCCGTTCTTCTTTCTCTCCATCAATCAAAAGGCTTTTCTTTTCAAAACTAAAATGGTATCAACAACATATTCAATTCAAAGGCACATGTAATGACATTTCTTTTCTTGACCACCTTTAGTAAAACTGTATTAATCTGTACAAGGGTCATGCTGCATACAACACTACATTAAAAAGTTTTCACCATCAATCAACTGTTTTTCCCTCAAATTAAAATTTTTTACCTCAGAAATGCATACGCTGACTAATTTAAGGATGTCAATAAGAAGTAGCTGATGGGAAGGTAAGCAAGCACTTTAAAAAATTCAGACAATTGACTTTTGCATTGAAGAAGAAAATAATTAGCTGTTTTAAATCCATTTTTTATTATTAGCAGGGTTATAAAATTTTTATATACTAGAAGCTCTTCGAAAATCCTTCCTCTAGTGGACAGTAAACCTCTGAGAGGTATGTAATTTCTTCTTCATTTTTTTTATCCTTTCCATGCCCATATCAGTTTATCACCTTATTCTTTGTAAAGCTTGAAAATCAGTTGAACTGATTTCTAGGGTAATTTTGCTGTTTCATTATTTTAAACATATCAGTGATGTTGTAATCATGGGTATAACGGCCATATGTATATTGTCTATGTTGATAGGTTAATCTAAAATGTTAATTGTATGATTTTTCTTTTTGGAATTGACTCCCAATGAGAGTGTAGTCTCGTTAAAACGTTTGCTGCATAATGAAACTTTTACTTATTTGTGCCAGGAACTGGGGGTATTTCCAGGTTACTCAAAGATGTGTTTCTTGATTTTTTTCTCCCATTAAGAAAAGTTGAACAGATCAGAAGAGATTGCAAAATGCTAATTACTAGGTGACCCTGAACAAGTTTCTTTAACTTAATGCTCCTGGCAATTCTCTGAGACTAATTTACCAGCCGAGTTCACATTGACATTGGAATAGGTAGTTTTCTTATCAGAAGTTTTCTATATGAAAGAAATCCCAGATCTAGTCTGAGGGAAAAGAAAGGGAAAAAAAAGACACTACTTATATCTTTCCAAAATATTTAAGATTAACAGGCATTCTAAAGTCTTAATCTAGTTTATTTAAAAAAATCCTTATCTTCCATCTTAGAATCAATATTGTGTATTGTTTTCAAAGCAGAAGAGAAGTAAGGGCTGGGCAATGGGAGTTAAGTGACTTTCCCAGGGTCACACAGGCAAGAAATGTCTGAGACCACATTTGAACCCAGGACCTCCAGTCTCTAGATCTGGCTGACAAATTCACTGAGCCACCTAACTGCCCCAATCCAGTGGGGCAGTTGAACTCATGGACTGGAGACTGAGTGTTTTGGAGAGGAGATGTAGAAATGTCCAGGCCAAAAGGTGATCTGAATCATCATACTGGAGATATTATTCTAACATATTTTAAGCATAAATACATGATTTGTTAGACATTCATTTCAAGAAGGATTATTAGAATTCACAAACTTGCCCTGGGGTGATAATACGGGATTTGACAAATTAATGTTCTTAATGACCAAGTCTAGATATTTTATGTGTATGTCATGATGAGCCAGGCATTTGGAATTGCTCGTGTGTCTTGCATTATAGGGCTATTTTCAGATACATATAAATTCATTTACCCAGAATTTTGAACCATTTAACAATGAACACACACTTGCAAATTGTGTCCATAATGAAATAGCTTTCTGATTTGGATCCAGGTCTTTTCTTTTGGTGTCAACAAAGAGAGAATATCGTACATGGATGGCTTATTAAATGCTACAATTTAAATTTCTTGTTCTAGGTGAATGGGGACTTGGAGCAAGATTTCTAGTTAACTGACTAGTTATATGCAAAGGAATAGAACTCCACTGCTAAAAGAGAGTTGAACGATTCATAAAGGGTTGCTGAAGAAGCCTACATTTGACTCATGTTTATTAATATTCATGAAGAACTGTTGAACTGAGCTCTTAAGACACCCAGCATTTGACTTGAGGACCAGTCCTATAGGAAGCCCAGGAGTTACACCATCAATTAAGCTGAAGATCACTTTGAATAATTTCTGTTTGCCCACTAAAGGTAGGTATGTGTGATCCGTTATGATTCTTGTATGGTTAATTATAGGTGGTCAATGCCAATTCAAGAGTTCTGCACTCTGCCTGCTTGTTTCTAGTATGTGAGAGTCCTTCCATTTTCCATGCCAAAACTACCTGACCACCATTTATTTTATTTTATTTTTTTAAAAAATCCTTTAGGAGCAACCCTCCAGGTTGTTCCACTCATGCTGTCTTGCTGGCCAAAAATTCAACATTACTAATAAATTGCTCTCTTTACTTTTAAACTAAAAAAATCCTTTACCTTATCTTAGAATTAGATTGTTTCTAAGGCAGAAGAGATAGGCAAATGAGGTTAAGGGACCGGCCCAACCTTACTCAGTTAGGATGCATCTGTGGTCAAATTTGATCCCAGGACCTCCCTTCCATCTCTTTTGTCCTGGCTCGCAAGTCCATTGGGCCACCTCTCTGCTCCTGTCTTTTATTTTGGTAAGCATCCTAGCATTTGAGGACTTGTTTAAGAACTTTGTTAGTGCCTATTTAATTGAAAATATTTTCTTTATTTAGCAGCAAATCTCTTTTGGGATTCCCCCCCCAAAAAAAACTATACTGCAAACACACATGAGGAGAAAAAAGAATTCTTGCGTTTAATGTTTTAAAACACTTTAACTGTCAATGGGGCATTCTATGTTTTGTTTCTGTTTTTAGTTATTTTTTTTTAATTTGGAAAGCATATGAAAATGGCTTATTCAAATTTCAGGCAGTTTACTGTCTCTGTCTACAGCGTGAAGCCTTTCTGTGGCAGACCCAAATAACTGAGCTGTTGCCATAGCTACTCATCTGAGTGATGGGGCAATCTTTGGAACATTATTGGCACATTTTGTCCTGCCTGTTTACTAACTACACCACAAAGTGCACTCTCAACTAGCTGAAACAGATTGGAGATACACTATCTCCAAAAAGGTAACATCAAGCCCAGGGGGGATATTTGCAAACTTTGTAGTGGCAACAGAATCTAGAAGAAAAATATTCCTTATTTATTCTTACATTTGATTTAAGGGAAAGAGAAAAACCACATGAAAAGCAATGAAAAAATAGATGGGCAAATATGTATTTCACAGGATGAATTATGTGGTGAGTGATTTGTTAGTGGATTTGTGTGTATATTTATGCCATCAGGTATTCACTGGATTGTGTGTGTAAATAGTTTTGATTTTAAGGGGAATTCTTAGTAAAATAATAACAATAATGATAGTAATAATACCTATTTTTATAGTCTTTAAAGTAAACTAGAACATTTTACATATGCTATTTCATTTGGTTCTTTCCATAATCTTTTGGGGAATATGGCATTATTATTCCCATTTTACCTATGAGGAACCTGAGGTTAAGAGAATTTAAATGACTGGCCCAGGATCACATCTCTTAGGTTTGTATGTATGTGTGTGTGTGTGTGAGAGAGAGAGACAGAGACAGAGACAGAGACAGAGAGAGAGAGAGAGAGAGAGAGAGAGAGAGAAATGATTCAAACCTGGGTATTCCAAGTCTCTTGGTCAGTAGATCCTTGGCAGGATTACTGTTTCACGAGACTTGCTCACTTCATTCCCAAATCAGTTTAATCTCTGGACTTTTCAACTACCATAGCACTTTTGAGATTTTCTAACCCTTCCCACCATCTGCATCAGTCCCAGCCCTCCACCAATTTCTGGGTGCCCTTGATTCCAATAGATGTTCTAATTCTAATAATTAGAACATAAAATACTTGAAATTAGGGATCATTTTGTTTTCTTATTTTGAATCCCATAGTTAGCAGAGTGCCTTAAGCAGAGTATATACTTAGTATTCTCTCTCTCCCCTTTCTACTCGCCCCCTTCCCCCTTTCCATTTCCCCTTTCTCTCCTGACCCATTCCCCAATCTTTTCCCTTTCTCTCCCTCCTCTTCTCCTTCTGCTCTTGCTGTGACAGCTTGACTCACAGCACCCAGGTCTTTTCCTTTCACAAGTAAAAACCATATGTTTTACTTGAAGGAATCTTCCCTGTTTCTAAAACAAACTTTCATTCTCATATTCATGTTAACTCTTTCTTTTCAAAAGAAATAATTATATACTAAAATGTTTTTTTTTTAATGTCCTATACTAGAATTATAGTTGAAGAAAGAATTCCTAGGATGTTGGAGAATATTGAAATGCAATATTTTATATCTTATGACAAATTGATAAGCTATTGATGATGTAGGCAGGCCCTCTTAGCCATGTTATCTATTATGGAAATCTGAGAATGTAAAAATAAGTTAATCATTTACAAACTAGTTGGCTTAAATGGATATACATTTCTGATCTAGTTCTCTGTGAATTATTGTGAGGCATTTTCAGAAATATTGTATCATTGGAGCTAGACATTGCCTAGTGATTGAAAGCCTGTGTCCACGATCTATTAAAACATTTGACTCAAAGTCAGGTTGGATATTGAGGGTAGGCATCAGGGTGGGAGCGATTATCTAGTGATTCTGAGTCTTTGTTTGTAATTTAAATAAATCATTTTGACAGAGACTGACTGTAACCATGTTCAGGATGCTGACAGTGTGAAATTGAGTTGTATGGTGGACATGAGACAAGCAGTCAAGAGAAATCCCTAAAGGCATAAATTTGTTATGTAATTGGGTCAACTCATGCATGAGAAATGCATGCTAATTGTAAATTGGTGGCAAAATTGTAGTGTATCAGGCAATTAGTTCTTGTATTAACCCAAACAATTGACAGAGTGACATTTTCTTCTTCCGTTTTATGTATAGAAACATGACGGTATTTAGAAAAAAAGAGACGGCTGAAAAGTGAGAAGTCATTTGAGGTTAAAATAGATGGTACTCTGTTAATATCATTCAAAAATATAAATACCTTATAAGTAATTGGATATTTTTTTGGGAAAGCCTTTAATTGGGAAGAGGGTAGTCTTATTATGTATATGTGTATGTGTATATGTGTGTGAATACGTACGTGGATGTGTGTATGCACATGCAAAGTTGAAAATTGATTTTTATTCTCTTTTAAGACAAGCTAGCACAGATTTAATATTCCCCTTTGCTGTATGTACCTAAATGTCTTACTCTTGCAAGTTCACTCAGGTAACCTCTTATAACTTTTAACTCCACTTTTATATTATGACTTGCACCCCAACCCTTGGAACTTCCCCCATCACCCACTTTGCTGCAAAACTTGATTAACCTAAGGGTCAATCTCATCAATTTAAAACCATTGTAGCAACTCCCAAGCCTAATCCTGAGAACTGATCTCATCTCTCAGTGATGTAATGGGGAGGAGCTGAAATGACACTTATCCCATCACTTCATTAAAAATGACTACCAGTTGGAAGGAGACACACCTGTGTTGTTAGATTTTTCTCTGTCCTCTTGTTAATTACTATAAAAAACCCATCATCCCTTACTCTGGTCTTTGGCCATGGACACCATTGATTCCATCTATTGACAATTGCTGGTCCTGATAAGAAAAGATGGTGCCCAGAGCTTTGTCTCTTAGAATTTCTCTTAGGAGATGTGTGTGTGTGTGTGTGTGTGTGTGTGTGTGTGTACTTATGTATGTATGCATGTATGTATGTACATATGTATGTATGTCTGGCCAAACTGGTCAGAACTGGTTAGGTGCTGAAGCTGGAATTTGAGCTACAACCTCTGCATCGGACAATGACTTCACAAAGATGAAAACATTTCTCTTTGTGCACTGCATTTTAGGCATAGTCAGCAATAACGACCAAATAAGAGAATAGGTGGTTCAGTAAAACTTATCCATGTAGCAAAATGAACAAACTTGAAATACCTTCCTAGATGATGCTTCCTTTCATTATCTTTGTGTACACAAGGCAAATGTACAATAGAGAATTATAAAGGAGATAAAGTCTTTTACAAAAATGTGCATATTAAGTCATTTAAAATTTTTTTAAAAGTGCTATCAGATCAAGTCTGTCAACTTGTGTTTTTTTAAACTCCTACTATGTGCCAGACACTGTGTTAAGTTCAGGTAGTGCTCACAATAATTTTTTTTTTATTGTCCCAGGAAAGGTTACTGAGGAATTGCATGAAAGGAAAAAAAAGGATATTATTCAATATTCTTTCCAAACCCATGTTTTGTTCTCACACTTGATTTTATTTAATTTTTTTTCAAGAAGAGCCTTATATAAAAGTATGATCTTTTAAGCCTCCAATGGTTACTTGTACATAGCAAACAGGAGTATTTGCAAAAATAATCTGTCCCAACTTGTAGGTCTGTACAAGACTCAAACTGATGTAAAGACCCCCTTTTAAAAATAAAAAAATGGCTTATTATCCTATTCCTTCTCAATCTCTACTTGAAGAAAGTATCCATAATATACACATGGGAAATTTCTGAGTAACTTTTTGCCTTTCCTAATTTTGAACAGTGTTTTCCAACCTATTTTTCTCTGTTCTTCTTCCTCATGTTTATATTCGAGCCATTGAGTAGTTCTTCATAGAATTTCTTTGTTTCTTTATCTTTATAGCATATATGAAAACATCAGTATCAATTATTCATTATGAATCCAATTTCTATGCTTATCATGTGTTCAACAAGACAAGATGACCAAGGATCCCATGAAATGAATTTTTTTGTTACTCTGGTAAGAAGTGGTAGTGGTATATACTCATGCCAACTTGACCAACTCCTTAAAAAGCCTCTCAAAAAAGAACTCACGAGTCATCTTTCCATTTAACTACAACTTTATTTTCTCTGATGATAAGGGACATTTTTGATTACTGGGCTACAATTTCATTTAGAACATCAACAAGTGAATTCAGTTTTTAATATTCCAAAAACCATGTGATTTTTAATGAGTTCTGTCCCCTTTTCATGTCCTAGTTAAAATTTACAGCTCAGAATGTATACTTCTCACTTTGTGTACCAGACAAATTTGTCCTGCACAGATGTGGCAAATAGATGTGGGAGAGAAGTGATGATAAAAATGGAGAATTCCTATGACTGTGGGGAAAATGAACAATTATTGTATCTGTAGACAACAAAAATCATTTCTGTTGTCAATTTCTATTTCATGCCTTGAGGCAAAATTTGAATCTTATTTACATTAGGAATAACTTTGTAGTTTAGCTTTATTAAGTCTGGTTAGAAATGCATTTAGCTTTTCTGGACTTCCAACTGTGAATAAAGTAACTAATTGCATCACTGAATTTTACTTTCACATCAGATTATAGAATTGTTGCATTTTTTGGGTAGGTAATGTAAATCTATTATTCTTAAGATAGGCAAAATTGAGATTTAGATTTATATTAGTCTCATATATAGGTGGCTTAAAGTGGTGGTAGGATCATTATTAAAGAGGAACATTTTTTTAATTGAAAAGCTTAAGTAAGAAATGTCTGATAACTTGAATGAAGTTTTCAGATTCATCAAAATGAAATGATTTAAAAGTGGCAGAGATTTTTTGCTTTCTTGAATTTTCATTTTTCAACATATAAAGATGTTTTCTTTTCTAATTTGCATTTTCCTCTAATTTTCCAGGATGAATTATATGCCATTAAAATTGCCTTTTCTTTATTTTTTCAATGTGCTTTATTGCTTTATTTTTATGGCTTTCTTTTACTTAACAGTTGCCTAGGCAGCATTTGAGACATTGTGTTTCTTGTGACAGAATAAAATGTCACGCTGCTGCTTCCTTACAGAAGCATTTTTAAAAAGTCTCAACCCTTAATTCTCAGAGAACGAAGTGACTTCTATAATGCCCTTAGACTTTACATGGCTTTGAGGACAGGGGAGATATAATCTGTTCCTGCCTGCTCATATTTATGCTGGATTTCCATCTGTGGCTATATTATTAATTGTGACCAAGCTAACTCTCATTTTATTTGGAACAATTTAACTTCTTAATCTCCTTATTCTTTGAGGAAACAAAGGGGATAGAATTTGCTTGTGTCTCTATAAAATCTGAAAAAGAGATAAGAGGATGAGATTTCCTATTTCAATTAATAGCATTAGAATGAATGTAGATGGGGTTAAAAAACCATTTATTCTTTGTAACAGCGGAATTATTACAGAGACAAAGAAGTTACCTTGCAGAAGTTAGAGGAATTAAAAGATTTATTTTTATTCCTGTAAAATCTTAAGCATATTTTGATATTAAAAACAAAAATTATATTACCTTATAACAGTTATGCATCATTTAACATATTTATTGAGCATCTGCAATGAACACCACACTATGAGGATATAAAAGAAATGTAAGACAAAGTTTTTGTCTTTAGAGAATACATTCCAGTTGGGGAAATAAGACATATATATTTTAAATAAGGTTACAAGTGCATAGTGTAGAAGAGAAACCCATTTTGGGGGAAAGGTAATACATCAAGTATTGGCTGCATGGAGCTCACAGTCCAGGTGGGACATCTAGGTGAAATCATATTTTAGGCAGTTAGAAATATGAATCTGGAGCTTTCAAGAGAGGTCAGACGTGTAGAAAGAAACTTGAACTTGTGTAGTGGTGATAGTTGAGATTATGGGAGAGAGTGATATTGCTAAGGGAGAGAATTTAGAGAGACTTGAGGGACACAGTTAGAATCTTAGAGAATGTTAACCTTAAGGGGTAGAGAAGAGAAAGAGGATCCAGAAAAAGAAACAAAGAAAGAATGATCAGAAAGAGGAGCAAATAATCAGGAAACTATCTCCATGGTTTCAGAAGTCAAGAGAAGTGAGTGGATAGTGTGGAAATGGCAAGATGAATTGCTGGGTTCTTCCTCATTGGAGGTCTTTAATAAGAGGTTGAACAACCAGTTGTTACATATATTGGAGGGTTTTTTTTTGAAGTGGGCTGTAATAGATGGTTGCTGGGGCATTTTCCAGGTCTTAAATCTGAGTACTTTCAACATATTCCTACATTTAAAAAATAACATTATTATATTAGTATTATTTGCTTTTATTATATCAATTCTCATTTTAAAAAACTATCGGGTTAATATTATCCAAACTGTAAGAATCAAGCAGGTCCTTAACATATCTAGATTTTATTATTTCAACAACAGTGCTTGAAAATAATCACTAAAGCATAAATAATAGAAACTTAAAAAGGAGAAATTACTAAGGAATGCAAAGAAACTGAAATAATTGACTTTTAGGGAATGATAAAGGATTCATATGTAATCCATAGTACTGAATTTCAACTTTGAAGGAAGCTATAGATTCCAAGAATGAAATGCATTTATTATAAATTCTCATGAAGTGCCAAATGCTCTTATATGTTCTGGGAATAAAATTATAAAAGTGAAACAATCTCATCCTCAGAAGTCTTACATTCTAATAGGAGGTTGTTGTTATTCAGTTGTTTCAGTCATGTACAACTCTTTGTGATTCCATTTGGGGTTTCCTTGGCAAAGATGCTGGAGTGGTTTGTCATTTCCTTTTCCAGCTCATTTTCTAGATGAGGAGACTGAGGCAAATAAGGATAAGTGATTTGCCCAGGATCATACAGCTAGTAAATGTCCGAGGCTGGATTTGAAATCAGGAAGATAAATCCTCCTTACTCTGGGCCTGATGCTCTATCTGCTGCACCACTTAGTTAATAGGAAAACATAAGAAAAATAGAGGAGTCTTGACCAAAGTATAGCACTTTGGTGTAGAATTTACAGAGATGGTGAGTAGGAACTGAAAGAGACTATACTGATGCTCTTTCCAGGACCAGGGACAGAGCTGTTTTGATAATTGTTTAAGAACTAAAGGAGGGATGCTGGTAGGAAGTATAGATGGAGACAAGCATTCTATTTAGAAGATGACCAGGAAGGCATGAGATGAAGCATTACCTTGGCTTGCCTACCGAAGTGGACCAAGTGAGACATTCACCGATCAGGAGAGTGGGGCCTCAAAAAACTTCCAGGGAATGGTCAAGGTGGCAAGGGAGAAGGGAGAAGAGAATACAAATCAGACTTGGAGTGGTAGCTTGTACAATTGGAATGTTTTCTGTTTTTGCCACAGCAAACAAGCCATTTTTTTTGGCTAGACTCTTGAATATATTAAGGAATGTAAAAAACAATAAATCTGGGAAGGTCAGCTGCAATTTGATTGTAAAGGACTTTACATACCAAAGAGAGGAGTTTGAATTTTATTTATATTATTATCTGTGTTTATAGGTGGCTAAGTGGTGAAGCAGAAAAGGAACTGGATTTAGAGTCAGGAAGACCTAAGTTCAAATCCTACTTTAGATACTAGCTATGGCCTCTGAGCAAGTAACTTAATTCCTTTCTCCATCAGTTTCCTCATCTGCACAATGGGGATATTAATTGCACCTACCTTCCAGCATTGTTGGGAGGATAAAATGACCTAATATTTGTAAAATGCTTTACAAACTTTACAGCTTTATATTAATGCTAATTATCATTGATTGAAATAGGGGACCTTTGGAGATTATTTTTAGAACATGTTTGCCTGACATGGTCAAACTTGTACTTCAGGAATATTACTTTGTTCTCTGTAGTGAATGGTCTAGAGAAGGGAGAAATGTGAGGCAGGGAGAATGATTAGCAGGCCATTGGCAACAATCCAAAGCTTTAGCACTTGCATGTTTTTGTTGATAAGAGAATAGCAAACATTTACAAAATGTGAGATTTTTCATATATGTATATGTACACACATGCATTTTCACACACCTGGCATTTTGCGTAGAGGACTAGGAAAAAGGAAACCATAGAGATCTGTCAACCTCACTAAGTTTTCACCTTCAATATTTTGGCTCGGACTTTGCTGGAGCACTCACTGTTGAGACTTTCCTTGGGTGTTTGGGGGTGTATTTCTGCCAAATCCTGTTCTTTTGCAGGATTAAATAGCCAAATCAGTGAGGCCTGAACCTTGATCCTGCTGAGAATATTAAGACCCCATCCAGGTTCTGATACAGATTAGCTAGTGAGATCTCTGTTGGAGAAATAAAGTGAGTTTTTCTAAATGAATTTAACAACTGCTGAGAACCTTTTTGTAGCATCGTATCTGAGTGTGCGTTTTTGCAGTAAACCGTTGATTTTCTCCATGTTCTTCCAGAAGTTGCTGTGGTGAGTCCCTGTTGATTTATGAAAGCACTTCATGATTTTTTATTTTTTACTTTCCCTTTTTAACCAGATAAGACAGTGATTGATCATTTTCATTAGCTAAGTAATTTGAAGTGTTATTCATTATCTAGTTGATGTAATGATAAGGGGTAAGAGTAGGTTCATTTTTATTTGTACCCATAAAAATGAGTTAGAGGGCATTCAGTGTCAATTTTGCTTGGTTAAATGAACCACATCAATAGGTTATATGAAATACACCAATAGGCACGTGATACTAATCAGTCTTTACATTGCTGGTAAAAAGGTGAATCCAGAAAGGAAACTGGATTGATGATTCCTAGTTTGTTTTGTTTCTAATCTCTACCCCTTTGTTTTTATTTTTCTTTATAAGTTGTCTTTTCTAATGTGGCCATGGACAGTGCTTTCCCTTAGTTCATGTGATTCTTTTTCCCTTGTCAGGTTTGTTGTTGTAGGTTCTCTAAAGCTTTCCAAATAACAAGGTACTTTGGTGAACCAAGGAACATGGAAACCTGGACACATATTAATCCTGTGGCAGACAGCAATTGGGCTTTTTTCCTGTTCCCATAGTATATCCTAAAGGCTTCTGTTACTACTTGGAACTCATAGTGTTAGATAAATAACTCTAGATTAAAAAAAAACCTCTCTCCCTATTTCCTTTGAGCCCATGATTGTTGTGTACTATGAGAGCTTTTTTGAAAATATATCACCAACACTCTTTTCAATATACCTTTCTGTAATCTTACATCTGACTGCCAATAAAGCTCCCTGCTGGAATAGAACTAAATTATAGAACAGATGGGAGATTATTTAGAATTGTATCTTATATTTTTTTGTATCCCCTACAGTGCCTTGCCCACACTAGATTCCCAATAAATATTTGCTGAATGACTCTCCATAGTGTCAGTGAAATCCTAATGATAACAGTGTCTTGTTTTTGGATTGCATTTTAGGATTTTCCAAATTTATTCCCATCCATTAGTTCAATTGATCCTAATCATGACCCAAAATAATTGGGAAAAATCACAGGCGCCATTAATACAAAAATGGGCAGTTGAGCCTCGTTGGTTCCTCCACAACCAACAATTCAACATGCTTACTTTGGCCATATTTGAATACAATGGACTTGTGACTTCACTCCAAAGATATAAATTATGTCATATCTTTGCTCTGTTTTTGTCTTTGTGTCACCAATGCTTAGTGCAGTTCTTGGTGCAAAGCACTTACAGATGCTTATTGACTGACTGTTGACTGATTCTTTGATACTCCCATGAATCCTTCCCATGGCTTCTATCCAACATGTTGGGGCTTTCTTTTTGGATCTCTTCATGTATGGGCTTTCCATCATTTATTCTTCACCTTTGTCAAATCATCAGCAAACTTCTTTTCCTACTCGTGTTTCTCTGGTGACATCCTCTACGTTACTTCTCATGTGCAACTCTTTAACTGATATATAGATTTCAGCCTATTCATACCCTCAGTTGTACCTTCTCCTGCTCTATGGATGACCTACTCTTGAATTCTTCAGGGATGATGGTACTCTATGAGTCACAATCACACCACATCACCAGAAAAATAGTAATGTTATAAAAGATAGGTCTTTGTTTCAAGAAAACTCTCAGTCATTAAAGTAGGAAAGGATTTTCACTTTCTGCATAATTCTTCTATTTATGATAGACCATAAGCTCAGAAAAATACCATTTTTTTTTGTTTCCCAAAGGGAGATTTATGATGAGGATAAGTAGGTGTTACCATTAAACCACTGGCCTCCTTTCAAGAAGATTAGGCATCATCAAGGAACAGGTTGCCAGGAAAGAATGCGGGTTGTTAATGGAATGAGAGAGAGAGAGAGAGAGAGAGAGAGAGAGAGAGAGAGAGAGAGAGAGAGAGAGAGAGAGAGAGAGAGAGAGGAAGGCTGGCTAGCCCAAGTATAATTCTGGCATCCAAAAATATTAAAAAACTTGAAGGGCCAATTCCAGAATATTGGGTCAAGCCATTCTGCAGGATTTTATCTTGAAAATTTTAAATTCTTTTGTGGAAAGGTTGAAACCTCAGTTATAATGATGTTTTTAAAAGGGGATAGGATTTTATCTTCAGAGAGTTACTTGGTACTTCACTGTTAGAGTTGTGTGAAATGGATAAAGTATTTGTCTTTGGGGCTTTCTTTAGGGAAGACATAGGAAAGGATCACACAGGACAGGAAAGTGAGGAATTATAAACTCATGTAGGGTATAGCCATATCTATGAAATAATAAATCCGTTGTAGTATAATGATCCCATGAGCAATAAAGGATAGTTATTTTGAAACATACATCATACACTTATTAGAGATGAGATCATTTCAGTACAGAGAAGTGACTTGATCAGAGTTAGACAGTTTGTGATAAACTAGGGGTAGATGGTAGGTCACTTGATCTGTAGTCCAGTGGTTCCTCCATTACTTAATTACTATTCATTCTTTCAGGCATGTTGGTGCTGCCATAATGTATAGTCATTCAGGATTAGCTCCTTGTATTATTGCCAATATCCTTACTGATATATTCCAAAATAATAGGCAACATTTAATTTTCTCAAGTTCTAGTCACTTTAGCAAAAGCTTTCTAAAGGTTGGGTTATAATTCTAGAAATTTATCTTCATGATCACTGCCTGCATGTTTTCCACAAATAGGATACCAAGTGCCTTCTTTTACAGAGGTGAACTTTGATGAAGAAATTCCATCCTGCAGTACAGGTTTGGCATTTAAAAGAAGAGCATTTGAAAAGAGTAGAGTTCTTTCTGAGATTAAATAGCCGCTCTTACCAATTCAATTTAATTCATGTGTACCACAAAAGCACATATAGTAAACATTTTGTTAAATGCAAGTTTTTTTGGGTGCAAGGTACAATGTGCCCATCTGCCCAAGAGTAGAGGTAGGAATTCAAAGACAAAAATCAAACATTTTCCTGCCTTTCGGGAACTTAAATTCTCCTGGGAGCAGGATACAACTTATACCACAAGTCTTTAATTTCAAGAATAAGATGGTGTTGCCAATAAATGAGACCTTGCATAGTAAGTAAGTGGCCCTTGGGTGGTACTTTGAAGAGAACTAGGATGCTGGGAAAACATCCTACCTGGCATATTTGAAGATGAATTTCCCCAAATTAGCAGGGTAAGAGACTTCTTTGAATAACCTGGGGAAATTTTTGAAATGTCATTTGTCCTAGCCTATGTCCATCATTCTAGACTTGACATGAATGAAGAATTAAAAAACCAAAATGGGACACTTAATGGGGAGTTCCAGAGGGGTCCCATCTTTGAAAATGAAGAAAAATATATTTAAAGATAACATCGACATTGACCTTATGGTAACTATCTGTTGTAAATCTCAGGTAATAGGTAGTTCAGCTAAATTTTATCTAAGGATGAAGTGAACTTTTCTCCAGGATTTTAAGCCATTCACTGTCACAAAGACCCATTTTTTTAAGCATCAGTACTTTCTGGGTATTTCTGTATAGCTATAAATCTTGAAATACCAGTCTTAAAAGAATGGTAGGTGCCACCTCTACTACAAAGTGCATTAGATAGGTACATGACATAAGAGGGCTGCAAATGTTTTTTTCTTCTTTATGACTAAAGGTACATTTTAACTGATTTATTATGTTTTTATATTAGCCATATTTCCACTCATATCTCCCTCCCTTCTCTTCCAGATCATTTATTTTAAGTAAATCCTTATGACAAAGGATTTACTTAAAAAGAAGAAAAAGTAGAGGGAACAATTATAGTCAATTGAATCAATATGCTGAAAATCTGATATCAGCAAATTTCCATACCCTTGCATCTTCTACCCCCACCCCCACCTTCACTCATGCCTCCTATCTTCACAAAGGAGTTGAGGGAAGTATCTTCTTATAACTGTTTTTTGGGGGAAATTTTTTATTCTTTTTATAATTTTGTAATTTTCATTTTAAATTGTTTTGTGCCATACTTTCCATTTTTGTTATTATAGTCATTACATATGTTTTCTTGGCTATAGTTAGTTCACTTTGCACCAGCTCACATTTTTCCATGCTTACATTCATTGTTTTTACAGCACAATAATACAGTTAATAGTTCATATTTGTGCATTTAACTTTTGTGACCATGCATTTGTGTGATTTTATTCCTAACCTCACTTTTATTTTCACATTGGCAACCACAGAAATGCAAATGTGTACAGCAGAGAAAAAATGAGAGGTGCTATGTGCCCAAGTTTGTGGAACAGCTGGCACTGTACTAGACGCTTCATTGGTCCTGTTCATTCTACTGTAAAAGGCTTTCCCAGTGTATTCATTGCATATTTTCAATGTTTACCTTTAAAATTTGTTTTATATTGAAATTATGCCCCTATTGATCTGATCAAGCTGCTTTGACCTTTATGATCTCTAATGCCATACTCTAGCCATGACAATGTTGGAGGTGATTCCAAGACCCTCTCAGTTTCCTTGTCTTCTGGCATCATTGACAATAATCCCATTAACCTCTCTCTTGGTTTTCAAAGTGACCAAAGTAGAGAGGTTTACAGCAATAAGGCATACATTGTTATGCTCTCATATCACAATATGATACGGTGGAAGGTAAGATTCAGGTTAAAAAGTTATAGTTTTAAGAGTTTTATTTGCTGTATACCATATATGATATTGTAAATATAAGAAGTATATATTGTCTGAAATCAAGATTTTTTGAGATGTTAGCATAAAAGGTCACAGAAATTTGAGGAATTACTAATAAGAAAAAATGTTTTCCATGTTACCAATTTTATATTATGGTACTGCATTTTATCAGTTACTAAACAGTTGCTTTGTTAGAATAAGTGCATATCATAAGAATTAATATTTTGTTATAAAGAATTATATGCAAAAAGTATATTTTCATCAGTTGCTAGCAAAAGATTACAGTTTTTGGTGCCTTCAGGAACCCCAACCCCTTTTTACCATAAGTTCCCATATTGGCATTTCTAACTTTCATGCTGTTTTCTAGAAATGTTACTTCTGTGAAAGTTGAGGATTATCTGTATTCCATTATATTTGTGTACCACAATTTGTTTAGCCATTTTCTACTCTTTGAACATCTACTTTTTTTAAGCTGTTAGGTGACTCCATGGAGAGAGTGCTAGATCTGGACTTAGGCAGACCTGAATTCAAATCCTGCCTCAAATACATTTTGGCTAAGATACCCAGAGAAAGTTCTTTGAATTCTCTAAGATTTAGTTTTCTCACCTGTAAAATGTATAACAATAGCATCTACCTTGCAGGATGGTTGTGAGGATTAAAGGAGATATATTACATGTAAACCTTATAACATCATATGTTATAACTATTTCTGTTAGTATTTATCTCCAGTCTTTTGCTATGAAACAATTAAGACTGTAGTTTATTACCAATACTGTTTGGC
Organism: Monodelphis domestica; assembly: GCF_027887165.1. Lineage (NCBI taxonomy): Eukaryota > Metazoa > Chordata > Mammalia > Didelphimorphia > Didelphidae > Monodelphis > Monodelphis domestica. Next base: position 264,893,848 of record NC_077231.1, read on the forward strand.
ATTTGTAAAATGGTTTTAAAGACATCATTAAGATTTGAGTGACTGAGAATTAAAGTAGATCAGTCATGTACTGAGAATGAGAGGTAATAGTTTTTAGTATAATGGGGGTAGCTACATAGTGCAGCGGATGGATTGCTGGGTCTGAAATCAGGAAGACTCATCTTTATGAATTAAAATCTGGTTCCAGACTACTTATTACTGTGTGACTCTGGACAAATCACTTAATTTTGTTTCTGTTTTGTCATCTATCAAATGAGCTTGAGAAGGAAATGAAAAACTATTATATTATCTTTGCCAAGAGAACTCCAAATGGGTTCAGAAAGAATCAAACACAACTGAAAAATGACTCAATAACAACAACAACACCTTGCCCAAATGAAAAGAGGCAAAACATGGCCTTTAGCACATTCAGTAGTACCTTGATGCCAAATATAGTATAAGAAGGTGGGAGACTTAATTCTTCCCCAAAGAAGTACTTTCTCTCTCTTTCTCTCTGTCTGTCTATCTCTCTGAATGAAATCACAGATCCAATCAAAGTATATCTATTGAAATCAATCCGGTTAGAGGAGTAGGTTGAGGGGTGAGAAAGCATTTCAAAAAGTTATGGACTCAGATGGCAGTAGCCATTTCTTTTTCTCAGGGACATGTGTAATACTAGAGAAACAAAGGTCACCTTCTTGCTGTGATGAAGCATGAAAGAATAGAATGTTATTAGTATATCTCAGGTCTGTTACTTATTGCCAATGGGATTTTTTTGACAAATCACTTCACTGTCACCTTCAGGGGCTCATTATGCCCATTTTTTTAAAAAAAATAAGAGGAACATTAATGCACTGATGATGGAGTTGTGAACTGGTCCAGACTTTCTGGAAAACAATTTGGAACCATTTCCCCAAAGATACTAAATGTGCATATTGTTTAGTCTGTTGATATTACTAATAGAACCATACCCCCAAACAGATGAGATATAAATAAATAAATAAAGATGATGATGACTCAAATGTCCAAACACACACACACAGACACACACACGCGTGCACACACACACAAACTGGAAACTAAGGAGAAGGTGCCCATCAATTGAGAAATGGCTGAATAAACTATGCAATATTAAGATAACAGAACACTTTTGTGCCATAAGAGACTGTGAAAGGGAGTATTTTAGAAAAATCTGGGAAGACTTACATGAACTGATTCAGAGTGAACAGGAACCAAGAGAACAACTTATACTCTAAAAACATTGTAAAAATAGATCAGCTGAATTTGGTACTCTCCAAGGTCTCTATCTGCTGAAAATCTCTGAGCCTCTGGTTAGTACCATAATGATGATAGTGATGAGGTTGCTGCCACTGGTCCTCTAAGTGAGACAGGAAGCTACTACATCCTGGTAGTTGTTACTCTAAGTTCCCTGATGCTCTTCTGGGGCTCTTTGTTGTGAGAGGGAGGACTGTTTGGGTGGGAACAATGACTGTGTTGGGAGTGCCTATCTTTGGTAAAGAAAAGAAGAGACATGCTATCTTACATCTTTGTATTTTTGAAAGCTGTGCCAGTCTTTTAATGACTTAAGCAATTTGGTTGCATAAATTTAGAATTGAATGACAATGGGAAACTGAACAAAGCTGTCTGTGTGGTATGTAAATAGGACAGTGGTGTGTTTGAGTGCTAAGTGGTTCATGGGACATATGACATAAACCCAGGAGAGCTACTCTCAGGGGAGGAAAAAGAAAGCATGATGACAGGCCAGAGAATGTGGCTGCCTGTCCTCTCATCCACGCTGAAAGTGCTTTTATTCTCTTATGCTATTATTTTAAAAAACAAAATAATGCAACAACTCAATTAGGTAAAAATTTCAAGGTGTGAGGTTTTCTGATTGCTTTTTCTTCCCTTTTTTTGTTATTGTTAACTGAGAATGAAGCAAAAAAAACACTGTTTTGACTCCTGTCATGGACTATTTTTTATAGCATTTTAGTATTACTTTTTTACCCTGGTTGAATTTGATGAACAACACAGAAATCTTTCTTTGATTTAGTATTTTGGTTTACTTTGTTCTAATATACTTTGACAAACAACAGAAATTTTTCTTTGATTTAGTCCCTTGTAGTATTATTATTGTGTAATCCTTTGGGCAGAAATAGTACAGAATTATCTATATATACACTGATCCCAGAGCATGTACTGAAATTTTTTTTTCTCCTTACCTTGTGACAAGTCTTCTTAATATCATTTTCTTCTTTCTCCTAATATAGTGGTATGAAAAAAGATCACGGAAGTATATTGTTAAGAAAAAGTTCTAAACAGCTGGATTTTACTTAGTTGAGATTAAACTATGTCCAGAAATTGAAAATTTAAGAAAGGAAATATATGCCAATAGTAAAATGAAGGGGCTTGTGTCTAAATTTCAGGAGAACAGAGATAGATTATAAGAATTTTTTTTTGTGTAAAATACAAATGATTAAATAAGCCCTTGAGGTTTCTTCAATAGTTATAATTCTCTACTTAAGTATTTCTTTTGTTTATTTCAGTAATAATTAAGGTAATCATTTTTTCCTCCTGAGCAAATGGCAATGTTATCTGACTTTTGAGAGACTTATGGAGTGTTCCTTTTAGTGACTCTGAAGTAGGGTACCATTAGATAAAAAGAATGAGAAGTCTAACTCTAGGGACATCAATATGTGAAAAATAGTAGGTCATTCCTTTTGGCTTGTAATATATACACATACATGTGTATATATGTGTATGGTATATATCAATATTATATGTCTATATTAAATATGTATATATGTTAAATATATATTATATAGATTTGAATAACATTCTCTTAGAAATTTAATGTTTTGAAAGGCTCAGAAATAGAAGTGATTCTCATTTTACAGAAAGGAAATAAGAAGACATATTCATCTTTATACAGCACTCTATATCATCTTATTTGGTCCTCACTACTGTTTTGTAGAGTAGTCAGTGTAACTATTATTATTTCCTTTTTTTTTTGTAAAAAGGGCCACATAGTCATTAAATCTCTGAGCCAGAACTCAGCAAACATCTCCTGAATCTACATCTGGTGTCTTTTTTATACTACACCTCCTGCCAGAACAACATATACTATTACCAAATAGAATATTTGGCTTCTTGGCAAATAAAGCATTGCATCCTCCTACCTTACCTGGATCTGAAAGAGGACAATAGTAGTAATTTGAAAGCATCCTCTAGTCTTAGTAAATGAAGGTTCAGGATAGGTGAAATCTAGGATGCATGGATGGATGGTAAGGCAGATTTTTCTCTAGCAAGTGGTTTTAAAAATTTTTTAAGGGAAGGCGATTTTAAGGGAAGGATAACATGTGAATGATTTTCTTTGAGGGAAAAATATTAGCCATATCTGACAGTGTAAGGGATAGAGTGGAAGGGAGCACAAGTCCACTGAGCAGTGTTGTTCAAGGGGGCACTGAAGGAACAGAAGAGAAGGTATTAATAGAAATAGACATCAACCAGTAATTAAAGTAAAATCCCAAAGGAAAAAGGAAACAGAAAACACTACATTATTTATTTGGACTAAATGGGAACTTGCTAAGGGAGAGATAGCTGGCTTTCTGCTTTTTGGGATTGTTTGTATACTTTTGCTCAGAAGAAGCTGACCATCAGTTTTAAAATCTTTATAATTTTCACCTTTAAAACAAATAGTCTGAGGCCAAATTGGACCATAGAGAAAGAGATAGAGAATTGTAGCAAATATCTGGATCATTCAAGACAAGAAACATCCCCATCCTAAGATAATTGACAAAAGATAATATCTACAATGACTGAAGTAATGATGTAAAGTAAAAATGTAAAATGACCAAGTAATGGTGAAGTGTATGAGTGCCAGACTTAGTATCTGGACTGAGTTCAGTCCTGGGTGTTATCCCATACAGGTCACTTTACTTCTGTTGGCCTCAGTTTCCTCAGCTTTAAAATGGAAATAATAATACTTAACAGGGTGGTTAGAAGGATCAGATTAAAAGAATTTAGCACAATGTTTGGCATAGAGTTGGTGCTATATAAATGCTTAATCCTTCTTTCTCCTCACACTCACCTCACAGTTGTTGTGAGGATCACATGAAATAATTTGTATAGTGCTTTACAAATGTTACAGTCATTAAGCAGATTTTATATGGTGTTTGCTAATTTATTAATATGTAAATTATATAAATGGTATAAATTGGCACTCATAGATGTGGGTTTCTATCTGATGCTATTTCATGGCAAATTGTGGAACCCCAACTTTCTGAATAAAAGAAATTGTAGCTGACTCAAAGATCAAGGGAGAGATGCCACATCATGTTTATACCCGCCATGTATCATTCTGATAATGACTTATGTGCAAGAAGTGACATAAAAGCTACCATTCAGGAAATGTATGGTTAGCAAAGGGAAATGAGCTAGTGGTATAAAGAGAATGAAAGATGCCACATGGACAACCTAATATTGTGTTGTACCCCAAGGAATTTTAAAAGACTTAGTAAGAGGCTTTCAATAAAGTGGTATTGGGTGGATCTGAGGAGTATTTATGGGAGACTTGGACAAGAATTACACAGGATGAGAAGGCAAAGATGGGACTTAAACACTAATGTAACAGGGAGTATCTATGCCATTAAGATCCTTTGAAGTATGAAATTCACAATGTATAATAATAGTTATTTCAAGTCTTGACTTCAACTATACCATTTCATGTGTTTATTTTCTTATAATTTTCAAGAAATAGGAATTGGAGTATTAGCAACTCATAGCCCTTTGGTAAATCCCAAACCAACACAATGGTTGATTAAATTATAATTTTCAAATCATGGACTAAATCTTGATCTCATTTCTAAATTCCTGTAGATAAGAGCTTATGTTGATGCAATTTGTGAACAGGTTAGTTTCTTTTACTTTGTCATTTTAAAGGGAAGAAATGACCTGTTGAGTATTATGTATCCAAGATGCAAGAAATCCATCTCATTATTCAGCCCCTAATTGCAAAATGTATTATCACAAACTCTACAAATTTTTATATTTCCTATATTGTAGGTCCAGGACATTATAATATCCTTACAGTATTTTGTTTTCTTAGTAATGATTTAAATAAGATTTGTGAGTGAAATGTGGTTCTATTGAGATTATTGATTTTGTATATCAGGCTTCATTAGTGAAATATAGATTTTTCATTAAACAGATTGGGAGGAAATATCTTTTTATCCTGCTTCTACATCATTAAAAAATAGAAGTTCCTTTTTTCAGTCTTGTATCACATATTCTTGATGCTAATAAATAGGAAGAAGCATCTGTTAACATTGGTAGAGGTTATCTTTGTTGTCATTCAGGTGTCTTTCAGTCATGTCTGGTTTTTCCCTGACTCCATTTGGGATTTTCTTGGCAGATATATTGGAGTGGCTTTTCATTTCCTTCTCTGGATTATTTTACAGATGAGAAAACTGAGGTAAATAGGGTTAAGTGACCTGCCCAGGGTCACATAGCTAGTAAGTATCTGAAGCCAGTTTTGAACCCATGAAGACTGGTCTTCTGCATTCTGGGTATAGCACTCTATTCACTTTGTCACCTAGCTACTATCTAGGGAACATATTTATAGTATATCTTTAAGGTGAGCCTTATCCTGGGAGCAGCAGTAGATACATTATCTGTGTTTCTGAACAAAGAGTTTAGCACTCTGAGCAATGGCACTCAATGGCTTATTAATTAATTGATATACAACGTGGTGTATAAAAAGTTATAAATATATATGTACATATATATCACCTGTATTTTCACAATTGCCTCTTTTCATTTCTATTTAGGACAGAGATCACAAATCTAAATTTTATTTTATTTTATTTTTTTACATAAAAATGAACTTACCCTTGAGACTATGCTTGTGGATAACTATGGGATACATGCCCCCTCACAAGTTAATTCACTTCTCTAAGCCTCAGTTTACACCAATGTCAACGATAAAGGTTATGGACAGGATGATCTCTGTGGTCTCTTCCAATTCTACATCCTATGACTTCTAGAACCTGTCATTCAGAATCTGTGAGAGAATTAATATAGCATAGCCAATAATATATAACATATTATTATAAAATAATAATATATAATATAGCCAAAATAGAGGTTCTAGGTCAAACATTCTGTAAAAATTAGAAGAAATAGTCACTAAGCTAGATCCTTTCAGTGTATGAACTACTTTCTATGATCTTTTCTTTGGGGAGATTTTGGTAGGGAACCATTTAAAACCTACATTCCCTTTCAGGCTATTCAGTATCAATTTGTAAATTGAATATTTAAATGTACTTAATTAATTCCTTTGAGCCACTAGAATCCCATTTAGTAATTGCGTGAACCAGCAATTCATTAAATTGTACTAGTAGCCTAAATATTTCAAGTTACTTTGAGACTTTTATGGGATAGCATCCTTGTCAGGAGAATTGGGCTTTATCTGACAGATTATACCTTAGCCTGTCATACAGACTTGTGCATGTACTTTGTCAAATGGTAAAGCTGCTAGGTATCTAAGGCTCCTAATTTATGCAGTTGGGTATTTCATAAATGAGTTTTTTGCATGCAAATATTTTAAACACTAATATTTATGCAAGTATTCAAATAAATGCGTATGCATCTGTCTGAATATATGATGCACATGTATGCATATGCATGAACATTTGTACTGGGGGGGACAAGTCCCCAAAGTTAAAGAATGCTGAGGGTACAATTTTTACCTTTTGCATTGTAAATTCCTTTAAGGAAAAAAAGCATTAAAGGGAATAATACTTCTCTAATCAACAGTCATAGTTTGAAACATGGTTCTATTTATTAAACATATTTTTAACTGTGAATTACTTTTAAAAAGCTACTTATAGTTCACTCCATAAGAAAGTAATTTCTTGGCAATTTTGTAAGTTGACAAGCTAGTTAGGAAAAAGAATTTCAACTTATGCAGGTTTTTTTTCATAAAGTGCATATCTTAACATCATATTATATGTATATATATACATATATATATATATATATAATTATACATGGAATCATAGTATTTGAATTGGAAGGCACCTTAGAGGTCTTGACTGAGACTTCCCTCTATAGTTGCTATAAAATAGTTATCTGGTTTCTTCTTGAATATTCTGAGAGAAACCCTCCTACCTCCTGAGATAACCAATTCTTTTTTGCAGTAACTTGCACTATAATCATCATCATTGTAATCACCATCATCTTCATCAGTATTTATATGGGGCTTTAAGGTATTAAAAAGATTCTACATATGTTTTCTCATTTTTTTCATGATAGCCATATGAACAAAATATCTAACACACTTATTTTCTAATTTTTTTTGTATTATAGATTTCTGTGTTGTCTTTTATCTTCTTACTAGACAGTAAATACCATTAAGACAAAAACTTTGCATTTTCTAAAATTTTATCTCCCCCAGCCACCAACAGAGGGCTTTTTATGCAATAGGAACTTAAAAGTATTTATTCCATTAACCAACAAGATTTTATTAAGTGCCCTCTCTATCTGCTAGATACTGGCGATCTAAATATAAAAATTGAAACCATCCCTACTTTCAAGGAGCTCACAGGGTAACATTTAATCAATTTAATACATTTAAAAATAATTAGCATTGAATAACATTAACAATCAGCTCAGTTCAATAAACATTTATTAATTCCCTGTCCTGTACAAGGAATTAGGAATTGAAAAAAGTGATATTACGAAGTCCATGTTCTCAAGGACCTTATAGTCTGTTGGATAAGCCATGGATGAAAGAATTCCACAAAGTTTTCATCCTTGGCAATGTTCTGTTCAACATTCTTTGTCAGTGATTCAGGTTTGAATATAAAGTCCATACTTATAAAATTTCTGGATGACATAGAACCAAGAGGGAATATGGATCCAAAACAATTTCAATAGACTAAAAAAATAGGCCAAATTCAACAAGATGAGACTTAATCATTTCATTAACTTTCTTCTTTGGTACTTAGCACTTTGATTTAAATTTGGAATTACACTAACCTTAAGAGCTGCCTACTCTCCTTACAGTGTTATCTGTTTTTCTTTTGCTTTTTAGGAAATCCCATTTTTTCCTCCTTCCTCATTTCCTTTTCCCAAAGTTTAGTTTTGGTAGCCTTGTTATTCCTGACTTATACTCAGAATAGCTACCCTTAGCATTGTGGTCTGCTTTTTATCCTTTGTCTGAGTTATTTTGGGAACTGCCACTTTTCTTCTTAGCAGTGGCATGTGGTGACTCTCCTTTCTATTGCCATTCCTCACTTGTAAACAGTCTTCTAATTTCTAACTTGGTGGGTTTTATCTAACTCAACCTTCCTGCTCCTAATCTTTACAGCTATTCACTTTAGATTCTTGACATAGTCCCTGGGCAAGGGAATAATTCTCCAGCCTTCCAACTTTGGTCCTGATCTATTTCCCTGCCCACATCTAGTGCCTTCTGTGTTAATATTACACAATAAATTGAGGCAGTTCAAAGCAAATTTTGTAAAGATTATAAGGCAGTATATTTCTTCCCCTTAATTTTTTTATTTTGAATTTGACAGGTATCAATAATCTTGACCATTTATTTATCCAAAGAAGAAAAAAAGTGAGAAATTTTATTTCTAACTGTGACTCTGTGATACATTAAAAAACTCATATAATAAATTTGACATGGAAATACCTATTGACCATGCCAGAAAACAGATGTTTCATTCTGCAACTCTCTTTCATCATCTCAGTACATTTTTTTTTTACACTGAATTACAATAACTATGAACTAGGAAAGAGGGAAACATTTCTTGGGAGTGGATTAACTGAAGTGTGCTAGTCTCAGTTTTCCAAAGTATAATGTCAATTCACTTGGAAGATAAAGTTTCTGGGTATCCTCCTATGTAGGGATTCACTACAATTTAAGTTCCTTGAGTTGAAGACTCATTATATTTAACACCCTACCCCTCTTTTTGGTGTCTTCAGCATTCAGTACTGTGCCTGACATATTAGATGCTTAATAAATGTTGAATTATTGAAAGAAATGTTAGGAAATGCTGATTCCCAAAGGTTGTTGAAGAATCTTCTACCAATTGCAATCTTGAGAAATAGGAATTTTACCAATAGAGAACATTGTTTTAAAATCTAAATAGGCAAGTTGTTTTGCCTTTGAGGTCTATTTTTTAAAAAGTTATTTCACGTCTTCATAATAGCTTTCAAATTTATTGAACAAAGACTGTGTGTATTGAGACCTAAAGGAAACATTTTGAATTATAATTGAGTCAATGATTGCTATTATACCTATCTCACAATTTTGTGATGTTTACTGATTTCAGCTTCCCATTGTGAGGAATTTGTGCTGTTTCGGGAAGCAGCATGGGGAAATAGAACCTCAAGTTAGGAAGATCTGTATTTAAGTCCTGTTGCTGCTGCTGACACTTATTACTTGGGTAACCATGTAATGAGTCACAAGTCACTTAACCTCACTGAGTTTGAGTGTTCCCATCTGTAACATGAGTGTTTTAATAGCACCTACCTCATAAGATTGTTATGAAGAACCAGTGGGATAATGTATGGAAAATCTTTTTTTTTAATTTGAAACCATTATATTAATGGCAGCTCTTATTATTTAGAATCAGACAACTCCTGATTTTTGAGCTTATGTGTTTTTTGAGTATTGCCAAGCTATGGCATGTAAATCACTTTGCAAACCTTAAAGCATTATAAAAATGTTGCCCATAGCCATCTTCTTCTTCATCATCATCATTATCATTATCATCATCATTTTTGTGGGAGAAGGAATAAGCATTTATTAAGTATCTTCTATATATCAGATACTACGCTAAGCACTTTGCAAATATCTCATTTGCCCTAGTGGGAATGTTTCCATTTTTGTCTTTGTGTCTTCAGAACCTAGAACAGTACCAGTGACACAGTAAGAGATTAATAAATGCTTGTGGAATTTAATCTAATTAAATTATCATTTGGATTGTAAAGTACCTGGGATAACAGCAAGAATTTCTATTGGACTTAATATAGATTTTTTTCCCCTAACGCTTTATCTTCTATCTTGTGTTCAATACTGGGTATTGGTTCCAAGGCAAGAGAGCGATAAGGGCTGGAATATAATATGAGGGCTAAGTGACTTGCCCTCCGTCACCCAGCTAGGAAGTATCTGAGGTCAAATTTGAATCTAGGACCTCCCATCTCTAGTCATGGCTCTCAATCCACTGAGCCAGGACCCCAGATTAATATAGATTTGAAGCCATCTCAGTCTGCTTTAAAATGGTCACTGATTTTCCCTTAACAAAGCCTTTCAACAGGTTTGGAATTAATTTGATTTTCATTATGATTTATAAAACACAGGCAAAACAAACTTGGCAAATAATGTTCAGATGCTGCACTTCACTTTATTTATTTCAAAAATGAAGCTGATTTTTCTCTCTATTATCTAAATACTCTTCTATCCTTCTTAGTGTTCTGGTACCTTACAATATATACATCCAGGCAGCATTAATACTCTCAGCACTTGCCAGATGAGGTCAAGTAAAACTCACTCTCTGTCTGCTGCAGTTAATGAGGGACAGATTTCTTTCCTGCAGTCAAGGCCTGGTAGTAATGTGTCCCTGAAGAGCAGACAAGGAAATCCCTAGAATATGATACGTAACATGTAATAACTCTGGAATAGTTTTTATGGAGGTAATTTCCATGGAGGTACATAGGTATAGAATCTAGTTCAGTATTTATAAGCCACAACTTATGGCAGCAAACTTTGGGAAAGAACCCAGGGATTGGATAAAAAAATGCTCTTCCATATAATCAAATGTATAAGTTTGTTTACCTAGACCCTCTTAAAGAGAGTAGTTGAATTGCATAAAGGATGGTGAATGAATTGAGCTAATACAAATCATTCCCCAAGTTTCAGGTTACTACCATATTTATATATGGTGCTTCAGGTCGCTCTCTAGGCAAGTATAAGATTACTGAAATTATTTTGCATTCATTTTAATGTGTATCTAATGAAAATGATTTCTGAGCCATTTTGTTAGAAGTTAATCCTCTAAAAGATGCCAGTAACTATTTCTGCATTTAATTTCTCTCTCTGTATCTTTCTGTCTCTCTGTCTCCCTCTTTCTAAGGGAAATTGATATTTTTGTTTATGGTTTACAAAATTTCATATGTATCATGGGAGTGATATTGAAAAATTTGGTCAAAGTAATTTTTTTCTGCTATCCTGTGGATTTTTTTTAAACCACAAACTAGGAGTCTTGGTCTCAGTATAGTTATCCTGATTTGCAAAAGATTGTTCTCTCTCCCCTTGTCCATAGAACCCCCATTCTCGGAGGAATGAAAAGCAAAAATCTGAGAAGTTTTGGAGAATCTAGACATTCAGAAGGAGATGGAATTCAGAAAAGTTGACCCTAGAGAAGAAACATTCAGAAAAAACATTAATTCAATAGGAAGTAGCTTTTGAGAGAAGAGCTCAAGGCAGAGACTACTGTATAGGTTCAATTTTGGCTGGTCTACAGAGCTGTAACCTCCCCAAACCCCCCTCACCACAGATCTTCCTTCTGTGTTTAATTTTGTGGCAGTCATTTGAATTCTAATGGAGACTATTGGACTGGCCTTTGGAAATCCTAGACCAGACACTGATCGAAGTTGAGAGTATATCTTTAAAGTATTAGAATCTTCTGGGACCTAGAAGGTATGAATTAGTGATTACGAGGAGCTCTGGAACCTGAGTCCTGCCAATATTTATCCTCATTTGTGTGGGCTACTGGGGCTAGCATCTATTGATATGCTGAAATGTCATACTTGACTGCCCTAATCACAAAGTGAGTCGTTGTGCCATGACTTCCATATGTTAGGTTATCAAGATAAATTTCTTCATTACAGGGATAATGGTGGAATGTGCCTTTCAGAGAATCCAAAATCCATTTTTTCTGGTCTGAAGTATTTCATTTTCTAAGCAGTTTGGCATTATCATTTAATTTCATATTCAAAAAAATCTTTCTTGCTAGCACAAATTCTGATTTTGGGTGGATTGCTTGCTTCTTTGAGAATCAATTATAATTATAAGGGAGAGGGAAAAGGAATCGAAGGGATGCTTGAAATTTTAGGATTTAGCCTCAGCTAAAGTGTTAACCTTCCATAAGTGTGCACCCATGCTGGGCTATATTCTGAATTCCCCGCTCATCTTGTCTTATATTTATAGGTTGTCCTACAACACATTGAAGTCAGCTGCCAAGACAATTTGTACAATCATTTCCCCTGGAGGTCTTTCAAAATAGAATTAGATACCCATCTGTTTCTTGGAGTTTTGTTGTAATCCTGTTTATAGGCAAGGGACAGACTAGATTACCTGTCAAAAGTCCCTTTTAGACTTGTGACATTTTTTAGTAGGAGGCCAATGGAGTGTTCCTAAAGTAAATGGTTTTGACAACTGATATAAAACAGAGACTGATTTCTTGGATGTTTGGCGTATAACTGTAGACTTGGTAGCTATAATATGAGAATAGTTAAACCCTACTTATGTTATAACTTTTTCAAAGTATTTTTACTTCTATTATCTTTAAGAATACTAGATCTGGAATCTAAATGTTAATTACACACACACTCACACACACATACACATATACATTGTTACCTTAGATCATTATATAGTGTATGTGTGATGAAGCGGATTAAAAATGACTCAATTGAGTTGTTCAATTGTTTTTCAGTGATGTCTGACTCCTTGTGACCCCATTTGAGATTTTCTTGGCAAAGATACTATAACGGTTTGCCATTTCCTTTTCCATCTCATTTTCCAAATAAGCAAACTGGGGAAAACAAGGTTAAATGACTTGCCCAGGGACACATAGCTAGTAAGTATCTGAAGCCAGATTTTCACTGCAACACTTAACCTCTGCAGATGGTCTAAATTCATCAGAATTCTATGATTGGAAGTATGGTTAGAGAATAGCTTGTGATTATGTCGCTAATTAGAGAACAAAAACTCTATTACTAATCATCTGGGATGGGGGTGAGATTGAGATCCCAGTCCTGATAGGAAGGGTAGTTTTCTCTTGTGTGGTTCTCAGAGCAGCACATCCTTTTCCTCCTTTTCTTCTTCATCATTGTCATCATGATGATTAGTATATCATTTTAAGATTTGTGAAACAGTTTACAAATATGACATCATTTTGTCCTCCCAACAATCCTGGGAAATAGGTACTATTATCCCCATTTTACAGATGAGGTAATGAAGGTAAGCAGAGGTTAAGTTAAATGGACAGGATCACATAGATAATCAATGTCCAATTTGAACCCAGGTCTTCTCAATTCTAGGTCTAGTGTTTTATCCACTGGGCCACTTAGCTGCCTTCATATGCCTTGATCAAAGGGCCCCCAAGAGATATAGAGGATCAACAATAGATTTTTAATACAAATAAGATTAGATCTTACAGGTATCCTTTATCATCATCATCATCGAGAAATGATGCAGTTAGAAATAGGTGCCAGTTGGTCAGTTTCTCATATCCTTTTTGTTCCTGGCACTCCAACTCTTCTTGTGAGCACTTGCAATCAAAATAATAAAATAAAAATAAATAAAAATAAAAATAAAAACCAAACAAACCCAAGATGTTTCTGCCCAAATCACTCTCCACTTCTCTATCCAGAAGTCATCTCTCCTAGCCTTCTATGAAGGCTTGGGTTTGAAGAAAGGAATTGCTGTCCATACTACCACCATTGTCCAAGATCATATGGTACGATTGACCAGGTCCCCTTCAAAGTCTCTTTCATCTTTAACTCATTTGAATAGAAACTTGGGAAGTAGATGTTACCAATATTTGAGAAATGAAGAAATCACCATATAAAGAGATGGAGGGACTTGTCCAAGGTCATATAACTAGCTAGTGGCAGAGCTGAGACTTGGTTCCATGACTCTGATTGCCATCCTGTGCTCACTGCATTGGATCATCCTACCATTGAAAATATTTGAGGATCAAAGATTTAGAGTTGGAAGAGCCTTTACAGGTCATTTCGTTTAACCCCTTACTTTAGAGATGAAGAACTGAAGCTCAGGAAGGCTGCAACTTTTCTAAGACCACACAGCAGTTATCAGAGGTAGGAATCCATATTTAGAAACTTTTCTAGCCCTATGTAGCATTTTTTTGTATTTTTATATACCTAAGAGGCAAATGAAAGAGTAGACAAAGTATAGTGAATTTGGCAGTAAAGAACTCTGGCTTCTTGTTTAATTCTGCCACTTAGTATTTGTGTGATGCTGGGCAAGTGACTTAACTTACTTTTTTAAACTGGTAATATGAGGGGATTTGACTGTATGGCCTCTAAGGTCTCTCCTAGCTCTAAAAATAATTAATATAAGTAGTTCATTCTGCTGTATATTCTCTGTTTGAATGTACTATCAAGGGGATATTTATTAGGGTCCTCTTTTAGTTTCTTTTAATGGCATGGATGCCAAGTGATTTGTTATTTTTGTTCAGTCATTTCAGTTGTATCCAACTCTTCATGATCTCATTGAGGGTTTTCTTGTCAAAGATAACAGAATGGTTTGCCATTTCCTTCTCTACCTCATTTTACAGGTGAGGAAACTGAGGTAGAATAAAGTGACTTGCTCAGGGTCAGACAGTCTCTAAGACCAGACTTTAATTTAGGTCTTCTTGATTCTACCTAAATACTCTATCCATTTTGCTGTGTAGATGACCAAAGTGATAAGGGATGTAAAATGAAAGCTCCTGTGCCCTGAGTTTGAACCAGAAAATAGAACAAAATAAAGCAAAAACAAATGAGCTTTATTATCTATTTACAGATCTATTAGTCTATGCTTATACAAGCACTTTCTTTCACTTGCTCGCTTTTATTTATATACAGAAGGGAATCTGTCAAAACACTACAGGTTTCACTTCATGTTTGGAGAGGTCAAGTTGATTTTAGCCAATTCAGAATGTTTTATTAAAAACTATGTTTTGAAAGTAAATCTCCACCTCTCTTCTTTGCATCTTAAAGGGATTCTGGTGTAATTATTTAAGTAACTAAGAAAAGAATATTATTCTATTTCATGGTCTATTTTTTTTGTAGTTTTTATGGGCAAAAAGTGAAATTGAGTTTCTAGATTTTCTAATTATTTTATCTAAAAATAGCCTCTGAGGCCATAACTTTGGATAGGGATTCATAGAAATACTTGAGTCAATTCTTTGGTCATTCAAGAGGGAATGTTGTTGGAGTCAAGTATATGAAACATAGTAAGTTCTTAATAATGATTATTGATTGAATGCCAACGTGTTTTTAGGAGGCTGGAATTATTTGAATAAATGCCATGAATTCTATGCTTCTTTGGTGTTGAATGAGCTTTGAAGTTCACCTCACTAATTCTTATCATCCTCTTTCAAGATGCTATCATTTTTTTAAAATTATATGTAGTAGAATGTTGAAATCCTAAATACAATGAACGTGGTATCAGAGGATCAGAATTCAGAGCTTTAAAGGAAATCTTAGAGATTATGTGGTCCACTGCCCTCAGTTTTCAGGTGGAGAAATTGAGATCAAAGAATCATAGATCTTAATTTGCAAGGGATCTCAAAGGACATCTAGTCCAATCTCCTCACATTTTACGGAATACCCCTCCAAATAAAAAAAAAATTGAATTAACTTGTTTCTCTTCAAGCCGGTCTGTATTAACAAAAATAATATGAAATTTGGATTTTCAAGTTAATTACTGCAAAATTATTTGCACAGTATGAACTCTGTGCAAAGTATCGCCACCTATATATTCAACTGGTTTTGAGTTCCAGAATTATTGTGTCAACAACTGCCTGCTGAAAATTTTGAACTAGATATCTGGGGGCATATCGAGGATATCATTCAAATCAGAACTCTTCTTTTTTCCTCTCCAAAATAACCTGCCTTCTAAACATCCCTATTTCTGTCAAGGGCACTATCATTTCTTCACTTTAAGTTCCTAACATCGAACATATAGTTGACTTTAATTTTCCTCACCCTACATGTATCAGTTGGGAAATTTTGAAATATTTACATAAACTAAGTCACCCTAATCCACTCCTCACTTCTCCCTATTGCCTTTAGGAAATAGTATAAATTCTTATTGGTGGATTGACCTGCATTAATGAGTAAGAATAATTAAAATACTCATTTACTATGTGCTGTGAAAGTGATTTAGAGAATATATAAAAAGCAGATAGCATTCTTAAATAGGCTATACTTCCTCTCAATCCTGTGTATACTAATTTACCTAAAAACCCTTTTATTTATCAGCAGAAAATTAAAAAAACCAAAAAATTAAAACCCCCCTCAATTTATAATCAATGGATGTTGTTACTTTAATGATGGAGATGATATAATAATACTTTGACAAGTGGAAATGTTACTGAGACATTGCATTTCAGTGATCTGAAGCAGTGTCAATGGAGATATTTTCTCAAAATTTAAAATTGCTAATTCTGAAATTTGGAGCCCTCCCTTTGATTTAGTTAGGGATCATGGATGTTTCAGTAGGGAGGATGAAAAAAGATAATACCAATAATCTTTGTTTTCTACATAGAGGTGCTGGGAGGAAATTTCAAAATGTTAATGAAATTATGGAATAGGAGAGATGGATAATCAACTGCAACATCAATGCATAAGTTAAGTGTAATGCTTGGCCTGAAGTGTTTTTTATTGGAGACATATTCTTTCTGGGAGAAAACAAAATAGTAGGTTTTGACATTTATGTGGCATTGCTGTGGACTGAAATCCTAATTCTAATGTTCTCTGAGTGATCATGAGTAAATTATTAAAACTTTGCAAGACTCTCTTTCTCATCTGTAAAATGGGGATAATAAAATGCTACAGTATTTGTAAGGCTCCTTGCAAACTTTAAATCATTATATTGATGTTGGCTATTCTTGCAATGCCTTTCTCACATGTTTGTTATGAGAAAAGTACTTTGTTAACTTTTAAAGATCTTTATAAAATTTGACATCTATGCACCCCTTCACCATCATTAGTTTGGTGGTCTTTGTCTCCATCCTCTAAACAGAGTACAATGTCATGATTTATAATGTTTTAAATAATTTATTATGATTCATAATATCACTTTTCTTTCCAACCTCTTTATTTTAAACAAAAATGCTTATTGCCTATGTAACTTTGGGATTAACACTCTCTTCTTGGGTCTCTTGACTCATCTAGAAAATGAATGAAATGGAATTCATGTCCTTTGAGGTTCCTTTCAGCTTTAGAGCTTTGATGCTATGATGTTATCAAACACAGAGAAAACTTGAGTAGTGCCTTTCCAATAATATCCAATTTCTGTACCCTGACATTTAAAACCCTCCAAAATCCAACTGTGTTTCCAATTTTGTTTCCTTCTCTCTTACATAAATGGTTAGATCCAATCAAACAGATCTATTCCTTTCATTCCAAACATTGCATATGTATTCCTACCCTTTGTCTTGTTCATTGTGTCCCTCCTCACTGGAATCCACTGGTACCTTTAAAGACCTTATTCAAAATTCTTGTTCATTAAGCCTTCCATAATGATCTCAGAAGAAAGAGAGGAGGGAGGTTGCTTATTACTCTTTGAGTAATTACTATACCACTGATTTCACCTTTGGCTTGTACCACCATCCATTTTGCTTAACTTCACAAATGTGTCTGGATTCCCCATCTAAGGTGATACATCTTATTTCCCTTTGGATCCTCATTGTTTAGCACAATATTTTCCTTATCTATAGAAGGAGCTTAGTACAAATTTACCAATGATAGCAATGAAGTATTCTCATGAAGCAAATGCCTCATTTTCAGGGAAGGTTATTTAAGAGAGATATATGCCTCAGAAAGACTTGTTCAAGGGGAGGATTTTTCCTCAACAAAATGCTAGCTACTTAGACTCTAATATGGTGAGTGAGAGGATTTCCTTTTTTTTTTCTTTTAGAAGATGAAGTATATTGAAGTTTTAAAAATATATAATTTGAGATAGATACTTCTGCATAATTTCAAATGAATTGATTCTGTGCTTTTTGCTTTGAGAGACTGTAAGTTTCAATTTGTGTTTCCCCCAAATAAATTCATTTCAGGTTTTCATGCCTCAGTTGATCCATAATCTCATTAGTGTGGATCCCCCCCATCTAACTATGCCTCTCTATCCCCTGTCATTCTCCTTTATTGCATAGTATAAATCTTTCATCTATATTCCCTTAGATCCAGACCTTATCCTGGAAGTCTTAATATTCTGTGGGTTCTAGACTATTGCTGATACTCATTGTTCTCACTACATTTTTTTGTCTATCTCCTTCTTAGCTCATATATTTCCTATATGATACCTTCTATGTAGTCTTTATACTACAGCCATTATGAGTTATATGCTGTTTAATGATTGAAATTCTTGAGAGGCAGTATTTCTCAATTTTAGAATGATTTATTAGTTGACTAGTCAGCACTTCCTAATTTGACTCTCCACAATTCAACAGGGTGAAGGAAGAGGACTTGCCTCCTCTGTTGCAGGTTTACATGCCCCTTGTGAGCTCACCACTCTGTTCTTCCTTTGGACATCCCAAGACATCTCTGAATTGTAAGTAGCCACTGAGGTGGTGGACTTAGAGACCTCAACTCCTCCCTCATTACTTCAAAACAAGAGGGGAGTGTTCTTGCTTTAGACCTTGATGACCCCAACACAGTCTGCTACTTGTTTGGAACACATTGTGTTTCCAGTTAGTTCAACATGGCGGCTAGCTAATCTTACTTAATCTTTCAGTTGGGCCAAGAGGGTTCACATAAGCTGCTCAGCCCTGTTCTTAATCCTTTTTTCCTTAAAGACAATAGATTTTAAGAAAAGAAGGGAGGTGCCAACTCAGTTTCATAGTCTGGTGGAGAAATTGTAAGTTTGAAGTTTTGCACTGTTTCAGCCTGACCTGGGAAGATAGGGGCTAAAGGGAAAATTATTTCAATATTAATTTTCCACAGTTGTTGGCCGCTTATTCCCATCATGAGTCTCTGCTTTGCTCTTTGGGTGACTTGGCATTGAGGAGAGAGACCTGAATTTGGTCTTTGTGGAAGTGGGCTCAGTTGTTGAATTCAGTTCTTTGTGATTTTTTCTTTCTCTTGTGTCTTAGTTCTCTCATCTGTATAATGAGGGTGTTGGACTGGATGGTTTCTAACGTCGCTTCCAGCTTATGTATTCTGAAATTCATATAAATGCAGTAGCTAAAAAATTAATCAGAGCAGTGAGAGCAATAAAAAGTCATAACTCCAGGCCTATTCCTTTTTTAGGGGGAGGAAAAGGAACGAATACACTAAAGATAAGTGTGTCCTTCCCCATTTTTGGTGAAATGAAAACTTTCTTTTCTTATGTTGAATCCAACTGCAAGAATATTTTTTCTTTTATTATTTATTTTTTTGTGCATGACAGATTGAGTGCTACAATAAATATCTGCCTTTTAGAGCTTTGGAGAATGTTGTTGCTTGAAAAGCAAGCTTGAACTCCCCATGAGATCATGGGAGAGATAAATGCCTAAAAGCTTTTCAAAGCTACACTCTTGGCTCTATTAGAATTTAATTTCCCACTGGTTGTGTTTATATCCATTTTGAAATACATAGCTATGAATATACCAAACATGTGTACTTAACTGCTTCATGTGTCTTTGGAATGCAGACATTTTCATTTGCTTGTACAATCCACATGTAAACCCCATCTACCAAATTTCCTTCAAGTTCAATAATCTTGTTACGTTTAGGAAGTAATTAGAAAATTCTTCTATAGTGGATTAGACTCTGATTTTCAAACAGCTGAAATATACATTTAGAAAGTGTAGAATACTAGAAAGTGTACGCTTACTTGAAGCCAGAGGATAACCTGGATTTGAAGCCCAGGCATGCCTCTTACTGACAATGTTTGACCTTTTACAAGCTTCTTAAGCACCCATGACATCAATTCCCTCATCTGGAAAATTAAAGCATTATTTAAGGATCTTCTTTTTGCCAAGCACTGTACCATGGACTGGAGATAAGGAGAAAAGCAAAACCAGTCTTTGCTTTCAAGAATGCCACAGTCTAGTGGGGGAGGTGACATGAAAAGGAAGAAAACACAGAAGCATTATCTTTAATGTATCCTCTATATATTTATATGTAGGCTTAATGGGAAATCATCATTAAGGAATCTCGTGTAGAAGGTGGGATTTTTGCTGAGATTGACTTGAAGGAAGTTATGAAAGCCAGAAGTGGTTGGATTAGATAATCTAAGGTCCTTTCTAGGAATAAATCTGTGATTTCTCTTAACCTTTATGGGCATAGGAGTTAGATTCTTCATGTAAAATAAATTTGAATGATTACTTCATAATCACTACATAGACTTTCCTGAAGTACAGACCATGAAGCTCACAAGCAATTTGTGAAATACTACCTAAGTGACCCAGAGCAAGTCACTTAACCTCTGTTTACCTCATTTGCCTCAACTGTAAAATGAGGATATCATTAGCAACCTCCTAGAGTTGTTGTGAGGATCAATTGGAATTATATTTGTAAAATGCACAATGACTGGCAAATAGCAGGTACTTTATAAATGCTTATTTTCTTCTAGTTTTCTTCCTAAACTAAATTGGACAATTGAGGCTATTTTCTGGAAACAGAATTTCTAGGCAATATATGAAGTAGTGCTATTCTTGAACTATGTCCCATACAATAATTTTTTCTCTATCAGAGTCTATATGAATTGACTTACATTAATTCAAAAATCATATTTTGGAATAATTATGATGTTCATAGCATTGCACTAGGTGCTTCGGTCCAGGGAAGGAGCATAATTGAGCTTATGTTCAATGAGAAAATGATAAAACATTTTCCTCAAAGAATAAATAACCCAAATGACTTCAACTAGACATTAAAAAAATGAAGCAACCAGAAAACAATGAATTATAATGTATCACTGAAAAATGTATCATATGATAAATTATAAACTGTATTGGGGTGGGGTCATGGATTATTGAGGAATGAGGGAGGTGAAAGAGTGATTAGAGAATTTAGTGACTAAATAAATCACTGATTGGGGTGTCAGGGACAGTATGATTAGTCTGGAAATGAGAAGCCATACTTAAAATGCATATATATATATATATATAATATATATGTTTATAAATTCTCAAGATAAAAATTCTGAAGCAGGGGGAAACAAGGAAACAAGGTGGTTCAGTGAATAGAAATTAGGCCTGGAAATGGAAAGTCCTGGGTACAAATTTGACCCCAGACATTTCCTTGCACTGTGATCCTGGGCCAATTACTTAACCCCAATTGCCTAAGCCTTACCACTCTTCTATCTTGGAACTAATATTTAGTATTAATTCCAAGACAGAAAGTGAGGTTTTTAAAAAAATAAGAAAAGAAAAAAAAGAAAATTCTGAAGCAGAAATTTGGAACAGATACCATAAAGAGGGGAGCACTACAGAAACATGCGAGCCAGGGAGAAGAAATCTGGGGTTCATTTTCCTTGTCAATTACTATCTTGTTGCTCTCTTATACTTCACTGTGTCTTTCAATAGATCATTACAGCAGAAGTTGAAAACTTGGCTTCTAGATCTCTATGAACTTTTGGTGAGACCTTGAATGAATTGTTTTCTCTCTTCTACAGAAAGCCTTCCCCACCCTCTCTTAATTCCAGTGTTTCCCTTCCTTTAAATACTTCCTATTTATTGATTATCTTATTTGTCACTTCTTATGGCACAAGAGTTTTGCTTTATATATATATATATTTTTTTTTTGGTTTGCTTGTTTTGCTTTATATACATATATTTGTTTGTATATAGTCTCTCATTAGATTTTTAAACTCCTTGAGGAGTTTAAACTGCCTTTTGCTTTCCTTTTCTGTCTCCAGCACTTTAACACAGTGTAGTGCTTCATAAAATGTTGATTGAGCAAAGAATCTATGCTTTAATTTTTTCATCTTTAAAATGGAGATGATGTCTCTGGTGCTTCCTTACCTCATAGATTGCTATGAGGACTGAACTAGGCTATAGATGTGAAAATGCTTAGGAACATTGTGAAATGTTATGGAAATATAAAGTCATGTTCCTTTTCAAGTGACTGGGAAAGCTAAGGACTCAACATCAATCTTCATTCCACAATGGTGTAATGGACCTTGAATTTGTCATATATACAAATATCAAAAATTATGATAGAAATGTGTCTTGCCTATCCTATTGCTTTTAGATAGCATTTCTCTTCCATCTTTAAGACAAGGAAAAGAAAAGAAAATCTTCCATGTGTTTTCTCATCTGATGTCTTTTTTTTTAGTGGGGAAACTAGCTGGTACAGCAGATAAAAGTGCTGGACTTTCAGTCAGGAAGATCTGAGTTCAAATTTGATCTTAGATAAGTACTAGCTATGTGAGCTTGGGCAAGTCATTTAACTTCTCTTTGCCTCAGTTCCTTCATCTGTAAAATGGGAACAATAATACCATCTATCTGTTAGGGATGTTTGGGGGGATAAAATGAGAGAATAATTGTAAAGCACTTAGCAGATTGTCTGCAACATAGTAAATGTTATATAACTATTAGTTATTATTGTTGTTACTATTGGCAAGATTGTAGAAAAGTCATTTAACATTTCTTTGCCTCCTTTTCCTTTTTTGTAAAATGGGGATAACAACATGTTCTTTGCAAGGTTATCATGCTGATCAAATGGAACAATAATTGCAAAGCCCTTGGCACAGTACCAGGCACAAGGGCTAGGTAAATGGCAGCTATTGCTATTATTAATATTTGTTTTCCTAGATTGGGAGTAGAGCTTGGCACTATGAGCTAATAGAATTTGTAAAGTTTTAGAATAGACCTATTGAATGATGGATTAAGAACTGGAAGAGACCTTGGAAGCCACTTATTACCAAATCCCCTAAATTTGCAGATCAAGAAATTAAGGGCCAAAACAGTTAAATGACTTGTCTGTGGTTAGTTAGGGCCAGAGGCAAGTCCCTGACTCCAAATGTATTGTGGGAGAGCCTATCAACTATTTCTTGCCTGTAAGTTATTTCCTAAAGGAGTTCAATTCTATTCAAAAGTAATATATTAAACACCTACTTTAGGCTAGTCATTAAGGAGCAGAGGTGGGGAAATATGTACAGAGATAATTGAAAACAAAATACCTAATAAACAAACATGAAACAATTTCTGTGGGATTTGGGTATGGGGAGAAAACCCCCAAGAACTGGAAGAATAAATTGGGAAAGTTTTATTGTAGGAGGTGGCATTTTAACTTGAATGGAGCCAGGGATTCTAAGTGTTACATTTCTATAGAACTTTAGATTTATACAAAATACATTCCTCCCTGCTACCTTGTTAAAGGAATCATTGCAAGTGTAATTGGAAACCCTGCATCCTCCCAAACTCCGGATTCATATTCATTTGATTTCTTATAAAGAAGGAGTTCCTGACATTTGGGTAACTTCAGCATCCTTGTGGTTTTCAAGAAATGGAGGAGAACAATAAGGCTCCGCTCTCTTAATGAATCAGATTCACTGGCTGATTGTTTAACTCTTCTTTTTAAGAGAAAGTTAAAGCTTTGTGTCTATATTTAGAAAAGCAGGGTGATCAGAGCTCCATGCTATTTTCATTTTCACTGCCCTGTCCCAGGTTTCATAGGTGTTTCAAAAGAAAGACTGATCCAGTACATCATTTATACAGAGGCAGGAAAGGGGGAGGACTTGGCATGGCTCTGAATTTTCATTCTTTCACAATTGATTCATGTCAAAAAATGCATGGATGACCCTAGGTCTTTGAAGACGAAGTGAGGTTCACACAAAGTTATATTGTCTCTCTCTCTTTGTAGATCCTTGGAAACTTGGATAATGAGGCAATTCTTTGGATCAAAAGAGACCTGAATTGAGAGTTAAGATCTGGGTTCTAGTCCCAAATGCTAACAGTGGCTAGCTGTATAAACTTGGTCAAACTCTTTAGCCCCTATAAGCTTTAGCATCTTTGTTTTTCAAATGATGGGGTTGGGCTAGAATGATAGCTGTGATTCCTTCCAAATCTCAAATCCTATTATCCTATCCTAGGTGATCTGTAAGGTCCCCTCATGTTGTATAATTTTTAAAAAAATTACTCAGCCTGCCTCAATTACTTATCTGACTTGGGCAAGTTTCCCTCTCTGTCTCTGTCTCCATCTCTGTCTCTTTGTCTTTGTCTCTCCCTTCATCTTTCTGTCTGTTTATCAGGAACAGGAGAGCCAGTTATAGAGAAAAGGAAACAAAGATGAATTCTCAAGTATTCACGAGTAGATCTGATTTTTTACTTTGACTTTCCATGTGAAGGTGCAGCTTTGGTTCTATGATAAAGACCCATTCAAATATATAGATCACGAAAATGACAACATACTCATTGCCTTACCACTTAAAGCCCGAACACACTTTGACAGGAGCAAAGTCATGTAATGACCTTGGCAGAGATGATTCTTGCTTTTTCAAAGTGCTTAGTTCAACTTGTTGGGCGAGTTGTCTTTGTATTCACTTGGGTCCCAAAGTGAGCACTTCATCTTATTGAGGCTTCTACTTCATTTGATTGCAGTGTCTTTGGTCGAATGCGGAATGATTCTTTTTTCCCCCCTCAAATAATATACATGCTTACGATAAAGAAGATCTGTTTTTAGTTTGTTCTGGAATTTAACCATATGGACCCTTGCTTTTAAAATAAGAATGATGTATGGAAATAAAAACAAAATCCCTGTAATAGTACAATTTATTCTTACATGGATTCAAATATGCCCTGCATCAAATCATGTCTCCCAAGCAGAACTACTATGCATTATAAAAGCCTGATACAAAAAGTTCACTTATGGTATGGTATTGAAGTCCATCATAATTTTAGGATGAACATACTTGTCATCAATAAACTTTTTACATTAGATATTCACAAAGAACTATCATCATCACTGTGCAAATGAAACATAATACTCTTTATTGAGCACACATTAGCCGATTTGATCTTTATAATACTTTGTGAAGGTAGGCAATACAAATATTCTTATCCATGCTTTACAGAAATGGAAACTGAGACTCCAGGAAATGTTTTAAGTCTTTCCCATCCACTTTCTACTAAACAGTTTTATTCAATTGTTTTTCTATTGTCTCTGGCTTGCCATTTCCTTTTCTAAATTTTATAGATGGGACAAAAAAAGGGTTAAGTGACTTGCCCAGGTCACAAAGCTAGTAAGTATATGAGGCTAGATTTGAATGCCTGAAACTGAATCTTTCTGATTCAAAACCCAGCACTCTATCCACTGTCCAACCTAGCTGCCCTAAACTACCATCCTTCTGTGTGTGTGTGTGTGTGTGTGCGTGTGTATATGTGTAGTCAAATGAGCTTGCAGAAGTGTTCAGCCCTCATTTTAAGTGTGATGAAAGTTAGATATGTAAATAAGAGATGAGAAGCTTGCTAATCAAGGTGTGACTTATCACTGCACTTAGAAAAAGCAGAGAGATCATCAAAACCCTGAAACGTTTTGGTCAAAGCAGAAGGGTTTTGTGCAGTTTTTTTTTTCCATTTGGAAAAATTTCAGCAGTCTTGTCACTGAAGATTAGCTCTTTCTATTGCCTAGAATTCGTCCTTTTATAAGTATTTCTCTGTTTTGAATTTGTGCTATACTTAATTGGCAATCAGCTAGGCATTTATAGAAATGCCTTAAGGATCATTAAGGAGATGGGAAGCTGTTTTAATAAACTTACTCCCCATTCTCCCACATGAACACATTTGAATAAATTGTTTAAGCTGAGATCAAGCAATTGAGATATTTTTTTTTTTAAGTTAAGACCTGCCGGTTTTTAATGACTTATGCTTCTGTAAGTGACATAAGGGATTATCAAAGGAAATCAAAGGATGAGTGGAGTTTAAATGGACTTAACCAAATGCTTCCTTGAATATGCATGGAAAGAGCTCATTTTCACATAGTACTTCAAAGTTTATAAAGTGCTTTGCATACACATGTTAGCTCGTTTGAGTTTCATAATAATCCTATAGAGAGGGATGCAGGAGCGAGCATCTATGTGAACAAGATATCTAAATTTGGGGGTAGTTTTAAAATACTAAAACTTAAATGGAGAAGTAAATTAATTAAATTTGGGGATTTAAAGTTGCTTAAAATACCCTCTATACAGAGAGCTTGCCTTGGAGCCAGGAAAGCCTAGTTTCAAAACCTAATTCTAATATGTAGGTTTTGTGATTCTGGGCCATGCATTTATCCTCTTATTGCCCTAGACCAGAAATATCAAACTGTCTGCAAGTAGTAGCAAAACTCCCAGATTCTGGGAACCAGATTAAAATGGAATTGCCAAATGTTCAGCAGTCTAAATAAAAATACAGTACCAAATAGATAATGTGAATTTGTGGCTTTTTAAGTCAGTATGCTGTCAGGAGGCAGTGGTTATCATTTGAATCTGACACCACTGGTCTAGACAACTCTCAGACTATAAATTAGAGAAGAATTGCTCATCTCCATTGGCAGAAAATATTTCCTCACTGAAGAGTTCCTGACACTGATAACATTACAGATTCCAATAAACAAAACAAAGAAAATTCTCCCAAACCTATGAAATAGGTAGTATAAGTTTTAATGATCTTGTTTTAAAAATGAGGAATTGAATTATAGAGTTACTTGAGAATACATGACATATTTTATTAGAGGAATTTATCATAGGCAAGAAATAGGAACAGTACCATTTTGGCCTGGTGTATTCAACAACCAGAGATTTATACTGAATCTTCATATTCTCTCTTGTCTTTTACATGGAAATATAGATACTTTAGTAAACCCTGCATGCGTGAAAATTGGGGTTCACAAAATGATAAATCACAGGGTGATGATTTGTTTTACCAAAGGTGTTTACACTTTATAAGAAGTTCCATCAGAGAATCTCTTTAAATAGGAGATCTAAATTCATTATAGATTTCCTGAGGGCAGGGGTTTTTGTCTTTGTGTGCCCAGGGCCCAGCACTATGCCTCTTGCATTAGCATCCCTTAAAATTGTTCATTTGTTGGAACTGAACTGACTCTTCCAACCTTCTATGGGATTTGATTTACAAAAATATAAATTACAGGAAGCCTTTTAGTAACACATTTGTTATTTCGAATGAGGTACACATGAACATTTTTCAGGCTGAGTATTAAAGAATAAATTTTATTACGCCGCCACTGTTGTTATGGAAACATAAAGAGAGCATATAGCATTTTCTTTTCAAAAGAATTTTTATAAGACTTACATTTCTCAGACTGAGCCATTCCTTGGTTTTTGTATTCTGCCAATCCATTTTATTCAACGTCTCTGGACCAAATAGGGAAAGGCTTCTAAGTTTCTCTTCTAAGTTACAACCATCAAGGCCATTATAAGTTTATGAAGTTCATGGAGTATTGGGCATAATACCTGCTATTAGAATGGCCCTATTTTTAATAGTGTTGTTGCAGTGTTAATCTTTCATGTTTTGAAAACCATTAAAAAGGCTTCCTTTACAGCCTAGTGTAAGCAGCTTTCAAATGGAGCAGATTCTTTGGATGCCAGGGCTGTCGATGGAGAAAGGGCAGCCTGTATTTAGACCCAATGAACTTCACGCCTTGCATCATTCTTCATTCCATTCCATTTGTATCATTTACTATGCATTATCTACCATGTATGCGGGTGTGAATTCAGGCTTTCGCAACAATGCTAATGGAAACTTGATTAGCACAGGATACATTCAACGCAGAAATGTTGCCTCTGTAGTCTTTTTGTTTTTTTTTTGGTGGGGGAGATCCTGACTGGAATCATTTCCATAACTTGTAAGTAAGACATGGAATGGTATTAGAGAGTCATTGTATATACCTGAAATCACCCATTTTAAAAGAGGGAATATTTATTTTTTCACAAGTTTGTCTGAATACTAATTAATGTCTTCATAATTGAATATAAGTTGCATACATTTAATTTTGATGGCTAATTACAAATATTTCATCTTCAAATTTATTAAGCAGTGCAGGGAAAGAGCCTTAAATATATTTTTTGGGAGTTTATCTAAGTATTTATATTATACATCTACATAATATACATAACATTTATAAACATAAAATTTTCATTATAGCCTTCTTTAACTTTGAGTTTTATATCTCTAATACTTTTTGTGAAATGTAGTGAGTATATGTATTTTTGCTGGAGTAAGATGATTACCATTGCATTGAAAAGCTATAATGAGTGATGATCATTTAATAATATCACTAGTCAACAAAAATACAAATGATTTTGGAATTTCCCAGTGTGCTGTAATGTAATCATATGAAAAATTCACCAGCCAAATTTTAAAGTTATTTATTCATACTGGATTAAGAACTTTTGGGATTGAGTTCTCAGCTCTACAACCTATCAGCCCCAGTATGTTGGCAAGTAATTAAACCTCTCTGAGTCAGTTTCCTTATATGTAAAAATGGAGATGATAATTATTGTACTACCTGCCACATTGGGTTATTGTGAAGAAATAATTTTTAAACCTTGAAAGCACTATATATTTACTAAGAAGTTATCATTTTCATAATCATAATTAGAAGTAGGTAAGATTCAGGCCATGTTCTGTTAATTCAAGTTTAATGTTGGAATAAATGAGAACCAAGTAGATCATCTGACAATTTAAAAAAGAGATTTTCTTAGTTGTAGAGGATTTATTCTACAAGGATAAAAAAGAATGTAATCTTGATAGTTCTAGCCCTTTATGTTCATAAGGTCTCACCTTAGTCAGCAGGGCAGAGTATGGTGACTCTCAAGGTCTTGGGACATTCACAAAGTCTGAAGAGCCTGACTTCATAAGAGTAAGCCTTTTTTAAAATGACCTTCTTGTGTCCCATAAGCCATGCCAATACAAACAGAAGTTATGGGAAGCTTCATCAAAGGAGCCGTGGCCTGAATTTTAGCTCCCCAGGCCAATCTCAAATTTTAGGGGTTGTTTTGTTGCCCTTTGGAGAAAAACTAGCCTAATCCTTTTGTATTTATGTGAAACCTGATAGATAATGGTTCTACTAAACTTATCTTCAATCATAATAGTCAGTCATTCTTTTTTCTTTTGTATCCTTTTCTTCATTACTTTTACAAGATTTATCATATAGACTAATGAATATATTGACTAGCTTCAGGAAATATATAGGCATTATCTTTGATGAGAGATTTTGCATTTATAAAGGAAAAATAACAGGATAGAAAATTTTTGTGTCACTGGTTGCCATTTATTTGACAGGGTTTTTCCTCCTTCAAACAAGCCCACAACAAGCATCATTTTGTCTTTCAGTAACTGTTCAAGAGCTTCATAACCTGCAGAGATGAATTTGTGAGATTTCATACCATATAGAAGCTTTGCAATGGAAACAGAAGCACTCCTATGATGAGGCATAGCTTTCTTCACTTGTCAGTGTCCTTTTGATTGGTATCTCATAACAAAAAGAGGTAAGAATGCTCTGAGGAGTTTCTTACTGAAAACTTGAACTTTCTTTAAATGAATCATTTGTCATTATAACGAAATCTCAGAAGTTTTCATGATCTTGAATAGAAGGGACTTGCTTAATGGATAAAAAAAGCAACATTTAGCCAACTGATGTATCCTATGTTTTACATTTGGTGCCCCTGGATGTAACAGCAGCATCTATAAAGGTCGCCTCCCCAATTACACTAACTTAAAACAAAAAGCACTGCATCAAAATGTGAGTATTTTATTGAACACAACTTCTTACATACTTCCTCTCATTATTGACACAAGGTGGAAGTCTACAAGGCAACTTGGATAATGCATTTTAAAAAGTAATTGAATACAATATTTATAACAGTAATTTGAACTTTGAGTAAAATATATTGATGATTTTGGTTTAGATTACAGATATGCTTATTATCTTATATCAAAAAATAGATATGACTGAGACACTAAAATAGTTGTAAATTTGATTGTTTGTGTCTTGGGATCCTGAAATCATTGAGAAGTGATATAGTGGATAAAATCTGGAGTTTGGAGTCAGGAAGATCTGTGTTCCAAATCCTACCTCAAACACTTACTAGCTATGTGACCATGCCTCAGTTTCCTTTACTGTAAAATGGGGATTAATAATGGCACCCACTTGACAGGATTGTTGTGAAGATCAAATGAGATAATGTATGTAAAACATTTAGCACAGTGTCTGGTACAGAGAGGGTATTTAATACATGCTTCTCTCTCCTTCCCCCATTATAATCATCTCATTATTATGAAAGGCACTCATATGACATTTTAATACAGTTATTATTATGCTCATTTGCATATGAATGAACTAAAGCTCAAAAATTAGTGTTAAGAGACAGAATTCAAATCCAGATCTTCTTTCACTGCTTTATCCTCTACACCAGTAATTAAAAACAAATTTAAATGAGGTCAGGAAGCCATACATAAAGATCTTTTTGACCACATATTGCCTTAGAAAACCATTAACACTATCTATATTTTTTTGTATTTGTATAGTTCTCATTTATGTTTTAGTCTGGTTCAGCTATACTCCAGTGTTCTCTCTGGCTTGTTGTCTGCATGTTTGACATCTCTGACCTATAATACTTTGCTATGTTGCTCTTCCTCCCCTCTTCATAAAGTATTTACATCTTTATTTCTCTGCAGTATTATCCTAAAGATATACAGATTAATATTATGGATTTTAAAATATTCTGAGAAAAGTAACATAGATATATGCCACAACCAGAGAGAAAGGTTTCTAAAGCAATCAGAACATTATATGCAGAGTCAAGAACATTTTAGAGATATGCCTGAGGGACACAATCCTGTATTTTACAGATCATCTAAATCAGTGCCAGACAAGGAAAGTTCCCTTCTCAGAGAAATCATGCTGAGAGAGGAAAAGTGAAAGAAGTATTGTTAGTTCAATTATGAAGTAAAATAGAAAGGCAAACAAATGTTAGTATTGTTCATGCTGATCAAAATTACTTTTAGTCACATTCTTGTCTTTACACATTTGACTTACATTTGTAGAAGGCATTTCAACTACCTATAATAATATAATTCTGTTTTAACTTTAGAAAATATAGTAAAGGAGCTAAAATATAAATTAGAATCATATACTAGGAAAAGCTAGAACAGACCAGTGTGATAGTCTAATCTAATCTCATCTCACTTACTTTGCCAATCAGGAAATTACATCTCAAATAATGTGTTACAAAAAGTTACAGAGTTTATAAGGTGATGGGGCTGGGATGAAAACTCCATGTTTTTAAAATAAAGCCTGAAAAACCTTGCTCAGGAATTAGATGGAAAGGGTTTTTAGTCAAAGGAAAAAATGAGACAATAAGGGATTGAGACATGAGATGAAAGAGATCAGTTTTATAATAAAAAAAAGAAAAGGAATACTTTTTGTATCTCATCATTGTTAATTGTTTGGAGAAGGTTCTCCCAAGTACTTGGATAAAAACAATAATGCTTATCTCATCTGAATCTAGTTTTGATATTTGTTTTCTGCCTGGGTTGTAGAAGAGAGATTTTTTTTCATAAAAATTACAGGAATAAGACTCAGGAATAAACTGACTAAAGAGCACTTCTGAGCATAAACTGTGACATTTCCCTACTTCTAAAGCATGATGAAGCCACTGGAGGTATGATAGTAAAAGCGAACCCTAGGGAGTCTATTAACAATTTAGCATTTACAGTTCACGTGGGAGTGTTAATTTCATTTACCAAAGAGGAGAGAAAAGATGTTCATTACAATTATAAACTTGTAACTGGAGGAACATAGAGGTGTGAAATTTATCATATTATCCACATTTTTAAATATAAAATGCAAATATGGTAGAAGAGTAATTAGAGATTTAGGTTTTACTTGAATCTTCTGCACAGCTTCTACTATGAAAAGTTAAATGTGGGAATAATTCTTTCACAAAGGTTTTAATGATAATAGTTTACATCGATAAGGCATAGTATGGTTACAAAGTGATTTCTAGGCATTATTTCATTCAGCCCCCACGCTATCCCTTTGAAGTAGGTGGCACAGTTAACACTATTCAGATTTGAACAGATGAAGAAATTAATACCCAATGAGGTTAAGTGATATGTCTAATGTCACATGGTCAATAAATGGCAGAGCAAAGATTCAACCTCAGGTTTTCTGATTATGGCCAGAGCTCTTTCGTGTTGCAATGTCTCTGTTTTTTTGTAGTTTTCCATTATCTGACTGATAGTGGAAAGGGATGAGAGCAGGGAACTGGACAGGAGAAGGATAAAGCAAAAGGAGCAGGAAAAGACAATAGTTCCCAAAGCTCAAAGGTATTCCTCAAGAATCTGCATGCTTTTGTCCAACAGGTTACTTTCTCTCTGGGAATGCCCATTTCATCCATTGTTATTAATGTAATCTCCTAGGGAACAGAGAGTATTTCACTCTGTGTGCCAGCACATAGCATCGAGCAAAGCAAATAATAGGGCTTCAATAATGTTTCTTGAATGAAAATTGTAAAACCATGTCCATATGGATTTTACCTGGAAGGTTGACTCAGTACTGATTTTGAATATCACAGAGATTGTCTGAGGACTGAATAAGACTAGGAACTGTCCACCCTCCTCATATCATTTTCCTTACTTTTGAACTAAGCTGTCTTATCCATTAACTTAAATTCTAAAGAGGCTCTCATTTCTTTCTCCCATGTTATAAAAAATACACCCTCTTCTTCATTTTCACCCATTAGAATCCTTCTCTTCTTTGAAAGTTCATCTTAGGTGCTTTCTTCTCAGTAAGATCTTCCATAACTTCTTATTTCCCACTTCCCCCCAATATTTGTGGTCTCTCTTCAAACATATTAGAAATATTTTCTCTGGCTCACTTTTTGTGGCTATTGCATTTGATACTTTATCCCATTTGGTAACCCTTGGCAAGTACCTTCCTTGTTGTACAGATAAAGCAAGTGAGCCTCAAAGGAGTTGGGACTTTCTTGAGGGTACACAGTTAAGCCATAGAGGTGAAATTCAAAGCCAAGTCTCTTGAATCCAAGTCTGACGTTCCCGCAACTATACCACCCTGTTTGGTTGTTTCAGTCCTGTCTGACTCTTTCTGTTGTTGTTTTTTGTCTTTTTGTTTTTTTTTGGCCAAGATATTGGAGTGGTTTACTGTTTCCTTCTCCAGCTCATTATACAGATGAGTTAAAGAGGGTTTAGTTACTTGCTCCAGGTCACACAGCTAGTACTCATATAGATTCATCTTTCTGACTCTAGATCTGGCACTCTATCCACTGTGCCACCTATGCTACCCAGAGATATGAGTAAATACTCAGTATTCATCCAGGTTTGTAATAGAGAATATTCTTATATAATGATGGCTTTTCCCAGATACATTCTATCATTCCAAAATGCTCCCCACCCAATTTTCTCTATTTTTTATTATAATTTCTACATTTGACAAGAAAATTTTAACCCTGTATATTTGACCTGGAAACTAAACAAAGTTTAACCTACCATTAAACTATTTATTTCACTGTTTTTGTAAATTTCATAAATGATCTAAGCAATGGGAAATATGAAAGGGTTAAAAATTGCCAGGATTGATCAAGCCTGCTCTTTTTCTGACTCTTGAGATGGTGTTGACAGCCAAATGATGAGTTTCTTCAATAAATCCACTCTCATAGTCAAGTCTTTCCAGATGTGAGAAGTAATTAAGACTCTGCATTTATTGCGGCTTTGTGTGCTTTCTGAAAAGAAACTGGCAGCTGTGGTGAATTAGTTACATATATGACATATATGTACATATTGCATGGAATGTATATACATATGTATTAAACATAGGACATATGTTACTTATGAAAAAGAAAGCATGTATATTCTACAAAACATATATGTGTGATACACCAAACTGAAAACCAAAAGCTAATTTCTGCAGTAATTACATATTACCACCGAACA
This sequence comes from Monodelphis domestica, assembly GCF_027887165.1. Taxonomy (NCBI): domain Eukaryota; kingdom Metazoa; phylum Chordata; class Mammalia; order Didelphimorphia; family Didelphidae; genus Monodelphis; species Monodelphis domestica. Next base: position 264,927,732 of record NC_077231.1, read on the forward strand.
AGTCAGACCTTGCCCATTTTTTAAAGAATGTTTAAGAGAAGGCAGATAATTAAAGAAATATGTATATACATATACATATGCAAAGTGTCTAATTTTAAACTTGTATGATTCTAATTCTCAATGGTACTTTTTCAGTGATAAATTTATTATAGTTTCATTCCTTGTTTAAATTATTGCTTTCATCTTAGTCACTCATTTTGGGATTTCCAGTAAGGAGTAAGTTAGGGGTGATGAAGGGATTGTGGCATCAGTCTTAATGTTATTAAAGTATAACCATTATTGCAAATAGTTAGCAAATTAATAAAACAGAATTGTATCTCCTGATTAGAAATAATAATGGGTCAGTGTAGACATTTAACAAGAATGCCAGGTTATTCATTCATTAATGGGTAAAGATCAGAACATCAAAAGATTCATGAAAAAGGCTATCCATTTCTACAGAGAGTACTGACAGACTCAGAAGGCATATTGGAACATGTTTTTTTCCCATTTAAATTTTTTTCTTGCTTTTTTTTTTCAGAACATAGTGAGTGTGGAAGTATCTTTAAGACTCCATATGATTAATGGGTATCTTACTTCTGGCCATATCAATGGGGTAAAGGGAGGAAGAGATTTTGTAACTGAATATAAAAATAAAATAAAAAAGAAGAAAAGAAATAGATATATAGAAGAGGACATATTCTTGGTTTTTCTGTGCCAAGTAGGATATACTTTAAAATTTCTACTGAGCACCTTTATCTAAAATATGTGTTTATTGTGTTTTCTTTTGTTTCAAAACTTACGTAGTTATAGTCATAATAATTATAGCTCACATTATATAGCACTTTAAAGTTTGCCAAACAATTTACATATTATTTCTTTTGATCTTCCTAGCTACTTTACTAATTAGGTGTCATTATTATCTTCATTTTAGAAATGAGGAAAACGAAACTGAGAAGTGATTTGATTAGCTAGTCAACATATGACCCTAAATTAAATATAACCCTAAATTCAAACTCGTCTTTTTGACCACAATCCAATGTTCCATTTGCTATGTCAAGAATTAAACTATTAATGAAAAAAATGCTATCCTGTACATTTATGTTAGAGGATATGGGTCTTTTTCAATTTTGTGAGAGGTGACACACAAAAACAAACACAGTGTCACCCCCAAATTATTTCAGTATAATCTTTAATAAGCTTGTTTTTGAAAATGGAGAACATTCACAATTGTATTGTATTTTATTTAAAAATTAATTTTGATAACTAATTTCCACATAAGTTTTCCAAACTTATATGATCCATAGACTCCTTTCCTTCTTCCCACCCTCCTCTAGGAGCTGACAAGCAATTCAATCTGGGATATACATATATTACCATGCAAAAAGTATTTCCATGTTTTTGGGTTTTGTTTTTATAAGGTTATTTCCATGAAATTATATTTTAGTAACAAAGTTATTGTTAAACATTAATTGGAGGTGATTACAATAGCTTTGTGACTGGGCAAATCACTCAACCTCTCACAGACTCAGTTTCCTCATCTGGAAAATAAGAATCATAATAGTATCTCCCTCATGGGGTGGTTGAATCAAATAAGACACTATATCTATATAAGTGCTTAGAGAACCTTAAATTGATATATCAATATTAGCTCTCGTTATTAATGCTTTGTGTAAAAGTTGAAGGATTATTTAAATGCTAACTATGCCTGCTGTTGCTCAACTTACCTTCCCTATGTTCAGCTTTCTTTCTTGCTAACAAAGTGATAACCCTGGGAGGACATTGGTTTGATGAATGCAGCTTTTAGAAGTAAATTAGACAGCTATTAAATAGGGTTCTTTTTAAAAGAAAACATTTTGAACAATGACTTTTACATTTCTCTTCCTAAGAAACCATTTAAAAGAATCGTTGCCTAGCAAAACCTCTTTCAGATAAATGTCCAAATATAAGAGAATTTGTGAGGTAAAGTAAAATAAGCAGCTGTTCAGCCTTTGAAAATGATGATCCCTTTGGAGAATGAAGAAGAGCAGGAGGGTGGGAGGGAGAGAGAGATAGAAAGACAAAAGAAACAGAGACAGAGAGGCAGACATAGACCCCACACAGAGACACACATAGAAAAAAAGGACAGAGATGTGGAGGAAGGGAGAAAAGAGAAGGCAAGGAGAGATGGAGGAGAGAGAGCAAGGAGAAGAGAAAGAGAAGGGAAAAAGAAGGATGAGAGTGAAGAGGGCGGTAGGAGGGAAAGGGAGGGAGAAGAGAGACATCAAAGACAGAAAAAAGGAGAGGGGAGTAGAGAAATAAAGTGGAGAGACAGGAGAAAGAGAAATGGGGGAAGAAGAGGGAGATTAGGAAGAGAGATACAGAGAAAGAAGAGAGGAGAAATAGAGGGGAAGAGAGAGAGGAGGTAAGTAGGGAGAGAGAGAGGCAGAAAGAGGAAAGAGATAAGATGGAAAGAAGAAAGAGAAAGGGAGGGAGGGAGAGAGAAAGGAGGGAAAGGGGAAAGGGGGAGAGGGGAAAAGAAAGAATTCTTTTCAGATGACACATGGAGTGAGTGCCTAACAAAGTTCCAAATCCCCAGATGGTGCTCCAAAAATGTGAGTTGATGATGATGATGGTAGTGGTAAACAACTGGCTTAATTTGCATCTGCTTGCCATGTTTGAAGCCAGCAATTTAGAGTCAGTGTTTTTCACACAAAAAATGTGCAGCTATTTAAATCTTTCAAATTGTATTAATCTATTTTATCTATATAAATTTAACCAAACTCAGAAGATAGTCCCTAGCTCTTTCCTTGTTTATCATGAGAAAATATATATCACACGTATTTAGTTTATATTAGATGTATATATGTATATCTATACATATCTAAGTGTGTGTATAGATATACATATACACATGTACAGACATATCACAATACATTTTACTGCATATATAAATATATATGCATGTACATATATATAGATATAGATATAGTCTGTCTCTGCCTCTACATAAATATATGTAGAGATAGATATATGAATATGGAGGGATGGGGGAAAAAGGACACTGAATAGTAAATATTGTTCAAAAATCAGGAGATACATGCCACATGTAACCCTAATAGCAGTGGAGACAGACAAGCAATCTCTGACTCATTACTGTGGTCCAGCTGTGTTTCCTTGGGCAGGTGATTTGAATTACCCATGTGACTTGGCAGTTGCTATGGAAATAAAAATGCTTACATATAAACAGCAAACCTAAAAATAGATTAGAGGTTTGCTTATCATTGGTGTCTAAATGTTTCTGATTTTAAGGTTAAAGTAATTGGAAACTCCTCTTCCCTTGTGTGGAGAGAGTGGGGTGGAAGACTGATTATATTACATCACCCCTTTCTTCATCATTTGTGCCTGTTTGTCCATTTACTAGTAAGTCCATTATTGGGGAGTTAATATTCTTCATTGGGATGCTGCCAAATTATTTTCAAAAAGCTTTCTATTCATTAACTCTTAAAAAATTCTTCAAGCATTCATATGATATAGACAAATGTTATTTTATCAATGGGGAAACTGAGTATGATTTTTTTAGGGAAGGTCAAATGGTACAGAAGTAATTTGCCCAAGGTCACCTGGGAGGACTGGATACTGTGGTCCTCATTAGACCTCAGTATGTAGGGCTTTAGCTACATCCCCATTTCTGCAGGAATAAAATTACCAAAATAAATTTTTGAAAAAGATCCTTCACAACTTAAATGAAAATCCTCAATAAGTAAAAGATTAAAATGTAGCAAGGTTATTCCTCTTTTGGGGAATGCCAACTTAAAAAATATGTATCAAATTATAACATTGAACTCTCTCTTTTTTTAAAGAGAAGAAATGACTATTAGAGGAAATTCTGAAATAATATCATTATCCATGGAGAATATGCTTTTCTTATTCTCAAAATTAGATCTTTGGAGTGTTGACAAGAGAGCTTTTCTGTGACAAACCATGTCATATTTTTTCTTCCTTTTAGAGAGAAATTGATCAGAATCATGTAAGAATTTTATAGAAAAGAGGGATATGACTATCTTAAATCACAAGCAACTGTGCCTTTAAGTTGTCAAATTCAGTGTAAAAAGGTCAATCTAGTAAGGTTTTATTTGTGAACTAGTGAAAATGAATGTCTCCAAGATAATCTCCTTACTTCCAAGAATCTGTGAAATCAAACTTTGACTCGAGGCAACCCATCTTTTTAGAAAGTGTGAGACTTATTTAAGAAACCTGAGTTTAAATGATAGTTCTGCCACTGTATCCTTTTGGTAACATTACATCTCTATTCCTCAATTTCCTCATCTTTGAATGAAAGAGAAACTAAATCAACTCAAATCATAGATTATTTCTTAAATATATTCTGGATGGAAAGCCTATGTTATTATCTGCCTGATTCTTGTGCTTTCTTTTGTTATTTTAGAAACACAATGGATACTCAGTAAAAATTTATCCATAGTAATATTTTATTTTCTCCCATTTATGTGTAAAAACATTTACCATTCATTTTTAAAGTTTTGAGTTCCTCATTCTCTTCTTTCTTCCCGCCTTCCCAACCCTCCTCTCTCCTTGAGACAGTAAGCAGTCTAATATAATTCATTCATTATGTCAAAATGAGAAACATCCCCAAACTATCTTCTTTGAGTGCAGAAGGGGATTATTTAGTATATATAATAGAATTCCTCCTCTTTGTATTGGATGCCAATGGTATCATCTTATAAAACATGGAAGTTTTAAAATTACATCTGCCAGAATTTTGGAGAAGCTCTCTGTCTGAAGGAGAAGAGAATAATAAAATTATTTTTTTCTCATATAAGCTTCCCTCTATCCACAGCTATTACCAATCTGTAGTCAGGAGGGTAAAGTAAGATTATAGTATGGAAGAATATTGGACTCTTATTCAAAAGATGTGGGTGTAAAACATGGTTCTTCAATTAAACATGTTACCTTGGACAAATCCTTTGAGTCTCAGAGTCCTCATCTATAAAATGCAATTAATTATACTTGCATTACTTATTTCTGGTTCATTCAAGCAAATGATGTAATCTTTGTCAAGTATTATGTAAACTTTGAAGAATTCTAGAAAGACAAACTTGAATATTAGATAAGTCAAGGGCTTCAAAGGGAATAGTGAAGACTCACCTTTGGCAAAGGTATATGAATGTCTTTGTAAATTATTTTAGAAATGAAAGGTATTATTTCTGAGAGAGAAAGTGGAACTAGAAAGTAGGTCTTTAGACTTCCATTCTCTTCCTCTCCACATAGTCTAGTCATTAGCCAAACTGGACCACTTTATACCCCTTGTGTTTGTCCTCTAATTTCCTAATGCCATGATTTTTGTCATCCTATTCCCTGTCTCTATAATACCCCTGTCTCATCTCACCTGTTGAGATACAAACATACGTCATAGAAGAACAAGATCTGTTCCATTCTATGCCTCTAAGGATCAGGGGATCAGATCTCCCTCTGAGGATTATTTAGTTGAGGAAACCAGGGGCAATAATATATGTTGGTGTAAACCATCTCAGGGTAAACCACTTTGTTTATACTGTCCAAAAATATTTAAGTCTTAACAAATTAAAGAATTCTATAATAAAGTTTTAAAGAGTCACTTCATCTCACTTATTTTGTTTCTTTCCTTTTATTCTTGTCTTGGTTTCCCCCTCCATCTTCTATATTCTATTCTTTTGTCTTTTCCTTCAAAGCCTCTTTCAATTCCCTTCCCTGTTGAAATATACTGGATCTCATCTCAAGACTCAACATAATGTGGAACTAAAATATTGTGGGATTTTTCTTTTGTATTTAATTCAATATATTTTATAATAATAATAGGTATATATAACATTTTTTCTGCATACAAAGATATTAAATTTTTCAGTGTTTAACAGAATCTTGTTTGAATCTCCCAGCACCTCTGTACAGTAGGTAGTGTAGCTCTCATTACTATCACTTTACAGAAAGGAGATTAAGCTTGAAGAGGATATGTGACTTGCCTATGGCCACAACCAATAAGTGGCAGAGGCTGGAACTGAACCCAGGTCCTCTTGACCCCAAGTTTATTTTCCCACTGACTGCCAGTCTGTCTCTCAATTTCTCATCTTCTCTTCTTTTAGTTTTAGAAGCAGATAAACTGAAAATTATTTAAATTAAGTTGTGTTTCATATTTGATCCTCAGTTCCCCTTTTCAAGGGTCAGTGATTAAAGAAAGAATGAGGTTTTCCTGGTATTTGGAGTTTTTAGAAATTCCTTCCTTTTTTCCTCCCTCTGTCCCCCCCTTTCTTTCTTCCTCCCTCCCCCCCTCTTTCTTTTCTCTCTTTCTTTCCTTCACACAGAAGTGTTTAGAAGGAAAAATGGTGATTTCTAGTTCTGGCTTTGCCATCAACCAATTTAACTCCTGTGGACTGCTTTCTCATCTGTAAAAAGGATAGTGCTATAAAATGATACCAAGACCCCCTCTAGCTATGCATTGGTTTGATATTCTGGTTGAAGATATAACAAAGTTGATAACATGTAAATGTGCAAAGAAAACAAGCAAGGCAAGGCAACAATCATTCAAGCACATTCAAGTATGTTCTAGATTCTGACTGAGTGCCAGAAATACAGACACCAAAAGGAAGCTTATTCCTGTTTTCAAGAAGCTTATGTTCTAATTGGAGAAGACAACACATAAAACAGTTATCTGAAAGAAGGATTGGGGGAGGGCTTGGTTAGCACTGCCTCTAGGATAGGATGGTGGCAAAATGCATTAGCAGAGTCAGAAAGTCAACAGGAAAAGAAACTTGACTCTCCTGTGCTTCTCTGCAAAATGATCTTGGATTGCTGCAGACAAATCAGATGCCTTTCTCTTCTTGAAAAACATTCTGTATGGATCTTTATCTTGGGAGTAAGAATGGTTTTATAAAAACAAATTACTTTTAATTTACCAATGAAAAAAATCTAAAAAAGAAGCCAGAAACCAATTTTATAGGCTTTAGTATTTTCTAGAAGTGGGACATTTTAGAAATGATCTCTAAACTGTGGCTATTCTGTAAAACTCTTAAGGAGATCTTCATCACTCTTAAATTGAATTCAGCAAAAAGAGTAGAAGCTGTCCAAAGTCTTCGCCCTCTCCTTTCCCACGTTCAGCCCCCACCAATGTAGAAGTATGCCTGACATATAAGGGAAAGCTTGATTCAGATAAGGGTTGGGGAAGCTTCAAGATAACAGGCTTCTGATATCTTAAGGGTTATAGCTGGCCAGTTTTCTCATAATCTTTTAAGTCCCTCTGACCCTTTCAATCTTAGTTTTATGAATGGTCTCTTTGTCTCCAAGGGCTGAATTAGAGAGCTGTAACTTAATCTGCTCTTTTGAATTTTTTAAACTAATTTAAAGAAAGTATAGAAGATCAGACAATTAAATTTATCAGTTAAAAATTGTAACTGCTCCTGAGAATTGTAGCTGGCAAATTGTCCATGATGCCTTTCTGTTCCCTCATGCCCAATTGAGATAAAGGATGTCAAGTGTAAGCTAAATAAGGCAGAGGCCTTGGAAAGGTTAAACTCATTGCAGGATAGCAGTCATTGAGATCTCCAAGAAGCTGTCATATGTAAAAACAGTTACACTAGTAGATTTTAAATTTTTAAAGGAATTTTTCAGAAATAACAAATATGAGAGTGCCCATCTCTGAGGACTATAAAGGTGAAAGTGAAGGAGAGAAGTCTGGTGAGGAAGATACAGAAGATGAAGAAGAAAAGGTGAGTATTTGTTTTGGAAAGTACTTCACTGAAGAACTATTTTGCATTTTTCCATAGTGAGTGATCTTGGATTTGTTCTCCTTTTCTCTTTACTTTTGCAACAGATATTCCTTAAACCTGTCATTGAAGACCGAAACATGGAATTGGCTAGAAAATGTACTGAGTTAATTAGTGATGTGAGTAATCTAAGCACTTTATTGAATTTGTAGCATGCACGGTATTATAAAATCACAAGTTTTAGAGATGGTAATAACTTGGATGACTTTTAAGTTAATTTTGTCATTTTTACAGAGGAGGAAACTGAGGCTGAAAGAGCAGGAGTGACCTGCCCTAGGTCTTAATCCTACTTAGTGACAGAATTAAGACCAGAGCCTGAGTCTCTACTCCTGTTTCATATGATTCTCTTTCCTCATGCCATGCAACATTTCTGGATAAAAGAATGTCCCTTGAGATGCATAATATATTTCTTTCTTCTATTTAAAAACCCCCCAAACAAACCTTGCCTTCCATCTTAGAATCAATACTGTGCATTGGTCCCAAGGCAGAAGAGTGGTAAGGGCTTGACACTGGAGGTTAAATAACCTGTCCAGGGTCACACAGCTAGGAAATATCTGAATTCAGATTTGAATCCAGAACCCAGGTCTGGCTTGCAATACACTGAACAACCTAGCTGAACCCAGTATATTTCTTTTTAAGGAATATAATGTGTTTTATCAGTACCATATAATTTCTTTTGGGAGGAGTTTCAGCTGAAAGCTGAAACTCCAGAGTGAAACTTGAAGGGAGAGTATTTTGTTCAGTGTTTTGTTTAATGCTAATCATATTAATTCTAGAATATTAATTCACCTTATACTGTAACATCATCCTATTGTTTCTTTGGAATACTTACAGAAAATGTGCCAACTGAAAAGCTAGAAGCACAGAGAAAACAAAACTGACCTCTTCAAACATACAAATAAAATAGTAGGAAGCATTCTTGTTAGATCAGAGGGAAGATGGTGAATTTCAAGTGATTAGATGGATATTCCTCCATTTAGAACAGAAAAGAGATAAGCTCCCTTTGTTCTCACTGGCTCCAGCAGAGTTAGGATTGATTTTTTGCTTGTTTTTCTTTTGTTTTTAAAAATGATAAAATGGATCAGGGCTTTCTATGCCTTTTTGTTTCTTTTCTAAAGGTCAAATATTATAAATTACTTTAGAAACAACTGTTTTGATATATGGGGTTTATATGAATGGTTTTGTATTACTTTCTGGCATTTCAGAGAGATCCTAAGAGTAATGGTCAATGTGCATAGGTGGACTGAATTCCTATTTATAACAAATTCTACTATTGATAGCCTTGAAATTTAATATTTTTTTCATTTATTGCCTATATTTAGTAATACTATTTAATTTTATAAACTCAGAAACCTTTTAGCAAATTATATATATATATATAATTTTATATATGTATATATAAACTCAGAAACCTTTTAGCAAATTCTGATAGAGATGGATATTATTCCTTAAATTACTATAGTTAAATAATTGATTTTAATCTACTAATCTCCTTGTCTTCATCTTCTTCCTCCTTTATTTAATTTTATACCTCATCAAATGAGATAATATTTGCAAAGTATTTTCATAGCGCCTGGCATGTAGTAAATACTACATAACTAGTAGCTGTTATTACTATTATTTTGTTATTATTTATTATTATTGCCAGAATAATGTTCCTTGTTCAAATGGAATAACCTTTTGTTAAAAATTCTTTAGGGCACTCCATTGTAGAAGACAATTAAATTTTGCCTTTCAAATATTTATATGATCTACTTTATAACATAGTAATCTGGTAACTTATATACAATATTGGATTGTCAATTACTTGAGGGAAGTGCTTTTATTCACATCTGGTCTCAATCCACTGAGCCACTTACCTTCCCTCTTCCTTTAAATATTTTTTAGATATGCATGGTGTTCCTCTATCTTTCATATGTACAATTTCACATTTTCAGTCTAGTATCATAATGCCACCCTTCTTTCATTTTAGCCACTTTATTTTTCTACAGGTGTCTACAAGTTCTTCATCTTCTTAGAGGCTATGTAGAAACAATATGGAAGTCACTTGATTGGAGGTGTAATCTTTAAAATTTTCCCAAATGGCATAGAGTAGATATATATTAGATAATAATAATTTCATTTGTTCATACATTTGGTGAACTATACACACTCTCCCAAGTGTGGGTATTCTATATCCTGTGCAAAAGTATGATTTTGTTTTGGTGAGACCATTCTTAATGATGACTACCATTTTGTTGGTCTCTTTGCCTGCAGAAGTACATCTGGTTAATTTGCTTTAGGTAACTGTTGACAGTGATTCTCCAGTCCTTTTCCCTGAATGTAGCCACTCAAAATTCCATCAACTTATAAAAATGCTTTGCATTATTCTACACTTACCTATCTGGAAGCTCACTTTCTTTTCTATTCCATCACACACATCTTTGCAAGATCTTTTTGTAGTTTATCTCTATCAAGTTGACATTTCAGTGCCTGTAAGACTTCAGTGGCAGCTGCTAACTTGATAATTCCATTGTGTGTTCCTCCTTCTACATCATTAATAAAGTTAGAACCCATTTAAGGCTCCCAAAGTTATTTGCTTCCACCTCTCCTATGTCACTCATCACATTCTGTCTTATATTATGTTACCATCTCGATATGTGTTAATATTTATTAATTTTGTCAATCATGGGCTTTTTTTGAAAGTGAAGAATGAATTCAGTATGTTGTTCTCCCTTTATTCTTATTTACCTCACGCATAATTTTAACCTTACAGTTATACTTTTGTCTTTGCCCCAGTAGAGCCTGTTTAATTTTCCATCAGTGTCTAGTGTACCTATTCTTTGTTTTAGAATCTTACCACTTTATTTTATGTCCTTATTAAGCTAGAGTTTCCAGCATATATTTTGGAAGCCTTTTTATGAATGTGAGCGCATGGGCAGAGGTTACTTCGAACTATGCCCTAACTTCCATCTTTGGTTTTCTCCAAATTTCTATGATATAACATGCAAAGAATAAGAAGATGTAAAAGCCTAGGAATCCAAATTACTGGATTGGGTGTCTATACTAAAGAAATTATAGATTTATTAACTTATTCCATAGAGTCTGAGTAATTTATGTATATGTAGTTTCTAACTGAAGTCTACAACGTTCTCAATATCTTCTCTTATTCATGCATTTATTGTTTCTGTATTGTTTACCAAAACTTAGAAAAAGGCAATGAAAAATTCCAAGCACTTCCTCCATAAAGATTGATGCAAATAATTAATTTTATTTTGGCATAATATTATATTTATTTGTGATTGAATATTTTAAATGGCCATGTCAAATGATACCATTAGTTTTTTATTTGACTTCCTCCTTTAGATGTATTTAAAATCTTTTTCTTCTTGACCTTAGGGTTCCTTATAAGATACTTCTCATATTATTCTTTACTTTCCAAATTTATGTTTTGAGCTTGACCTCTAAAGTTCTTTGGTTTTTCATGTTATTTATGCCTTATATATTTTCAAATTTTTCTTTGAATTGTAGTGTTTTTTTAAGTTGGTAGTGAATTATAGGTTCAAGTGTCCTTTCTTTGGCATACATTAATTCCACTAGTTTAGTCAATGATAGTCAATTCAGTTATTTAAAGTTAGTCAATTTTTTTTTTTACCAAATTGACCAGTTATTCTTTATACTTATGGTATTACTGGTCTAGGTTAAAAAACACTGAAACAACTTAACACCCTACATACAAATACCCATTTTCTTTCATTGTGAGAGGAAAGAAAGTATGTTTGAAATGACTTTGGAATTCATGCTATATACGTTCTATTCTTCCTCCAAATCCTATTACTACACTTGTAGAAATGACATACTCTCCTTAATAAGTTTTCATGATCTTACCTTGGAAATAAAAATCTAAACTTTGAGCCAAGGAATTTCCATTGATTCTGGCAACAACAACAAAAAACCCCCTAGCTAATGAGATTTTTTATCCATTAAAAATTGAGATTGTTTTCTTGACATATTAATGGAAAAATTTTGTGGAACGATAAAGTTGGAAACACTTTTTTTCTAAGCTGCCTTTAAGACATAATGATGATGGCAAATGGGAAAAGGGCAGAGAGAAAGAGAAAGAGGAGGAAAGGCCACAGGGGTATGCATGAACCCTATCTTTTCTGTTTGTCAGTTACACAGAGGAAGATGTTGAATATTTAACCCTTTTTCTAGTACTCATGTCCTGGACAAGTTGCTTATGTCTGGGCTTATCAGGAGGTCTCCACTCCATAACTGCTTACAACACTACAGTGAAGAATGTGAAAGTGATGAGAAAAAGGTGGTGGCAGAAGATTAAAAATAATGAGTCAAACATTTGTGTAATCATTATTATAGTTCATTTTACATTCACTTAGTTATATAATGGGGATATTCATATCCTGTCTTTTCTTTTTAAAATATCAAAGTATTATTGTTAATATAACATCATCTTTGCTTTAAAATACTGGCAGTTGAGCATAATGGTTTTTGGGAATTCCAAATCATATCTAATATACAATGAAAAACAGATAAATTTGTTGGCCAAATTCTTTAGTACTGATGCTCCTTTTCTCAAACCGAAGAAGGGATGCTTAACACCTAAATTTGAAGATAGTCCTAGATGCCAGATGATCATGGACTTAACTTGAATTATCTCTAGGAATCATTGCACAGTCAAGATGCCTGATGTGGCATTATTTGCTGTTACTCAGATTTGACTACACTATGGGTTAAATAATTTTCTGAAATATAGCTGTGTGAGACAAAAGGCATCTCTAATATGATTATTCTATGAATCAGCTAACAGTTCTTATTCCAGAGCACTAATCTTATTGTATTTGGTATGATGTTGCATAAAAATGTGTTATTTTATTCCTTATTATGTTGTCCCTTAGAGAAAAAGGGCTTCTTGTCATTAAAGTTCAATCATTCCTTCATTCAGATGCCCAGAAGCTTTCCTAATGCCTATGTCACATCATTGTCCTGCTCTAAATCCATCATCGATTCTCTGTGATCAGATATAATATAAGTTCCTTTCTCTGTCTTTCAAAGCTTGCCAAAATCTGATTCCTACATGTTTCTCGTATTGTTTTCCACACATTCCATTAGTATATTCTATATTCCATTTGGATTGCACTATATTATTTTCCTCTCTTCTCCTACCCTCATTGATAAACATGTCTTTTCCCATGCTAGGAAAAGCTTCTTTGTCTCCTCTTCTCTCCATCTTATACAGTAAATCTTTATATTCCTTCAAGATTTGCCTTAGATTCTACTTATTTCATGAAACCTTCCCTGATCTTTCTTGCCCTCTAATTAGACACAATCCCTTGCATCTTAGATCTTTTATAGCATTTTGTTTGATTCTATCACTTAATCATAGTTTAGCTTTTAGTTTTTGTACATATCTCATTGTAAATTCCTAGAGCATTTGTTATTTGAAATCTTTCTGACCCCATTTTAAGGAGAGGTAAGCATAGCAAATATAGAGAATAGAGAGCTAGGTTTGGATTTGGGTAGATCTGGGTTCAAGTAGTACCTATTAAACATACTGGCTGTGTGGCTTTGGACAAGTTGCTTAACCAATCAATGCTTGAGGCAGCTCTCCATAACTGAATATAATAAATAGTTAGTCTCCAGTGATAGGAATTTTCTCATCTGGGAGTTAACTATATCTTTGCAATCATAAGACCAATCTATCTCTGTCCTATTCACCTGTCCCTAAGTAAATACTAGGGACTTAAATATTTATTTAATTATGAAATGAATATGTATCTTGTAGGGATTTTCTCACTGCCCTTCAGAATGACTTCCAGTTCCTATGCACTGTTGTTCTTTTTAATTTATTGCTATAAAGAACATTAAATATCTGACCAGGACAGTATTGTATACTAGCTGGTATTCTCATCTGTAAAACGAAGTTCTCACTTAATTTATTTTCCCAACACTTGATCATAGAGATTCCAGAGATACTTAAGGATATAGTGTGTGTGTGTGTGGGGGGGGGTTCTCTTTGGGGAATTAACAAAAACCAAGTTCCTATAAGCTTGTTGAAAATAAGTAATAAAATAGTTTTTCCTCATTTAAGGTCAAATCTGTATTGCTTTCTTTTTTTTTAGATCAACTATAGAGGAGAGTATAAAAAGTCAAAAGACAAGTGTACGTTTGTGCCTGATACCCCTTTGCTAAATCATGTGAAGCATATAGGTGCTTTTATTTCTGAGGTAAGATAATGAAAACTTATGAAGTATTTTATTAATAGTAGTTCTTTCCTACAAGAATGTTTGTCTCACATTGAAGTTGGATAACAGACTCATAAAAAAATCAGATTAACTTTCTATTAAAGATTTGTAATTTGTGTTAATATTAATTTAAATAGTACTTCTGAGAATTTATATTGAATTACTAAAGTAACTGTGTTAAGATTCATTATTTAATAATTTATATTTCCAAGTGCATTGTAATTACCAATTTGTTGTTCTGGAGGGCAATGCCAAGAGATAGATGTGCTTCATATTAAAATATATATTAAGAGCATTTTAATTTGTTAAATAATGAGTATAGGATTGATGTAGTTGGCAAATATGAAGCTAATTTGTTTTAATTATTAATCATTAAGGTACTCTGAGAAATAGGTAATTATTATCATCACTTTGTAATGATAGGTGAATATTGTCACCCACTGGCAGAAATTGTCAGTGACAGTGAAAAAATATGTTAAACATATTTTGTTCCTTTCCAATGATATTTGTTTTATTATTAAGGTCTCATATATACTTCATATTTATTTTGTGTTTTATAAGATTTATTATGTGATTTACAAGAAGTACATGCTTTTATTAAATTAAAATCCATCCATATCATCTTATTAATAATATTTATTCATAGGATCATATATGTAGAGTTATAAGGAACTTTGGGTGCCACCAAGATCAGCCCCTCATTTTGCAAATGAGGAAATGGGGCTTTGAGGCATTAGATGTCCAGAGTCACATAGCTATGTAATAGAGGCATGGAGAGAGAGATAACTTATAAGCCAAGATGCAGGAACTGGGGCTGAAGATGCAAGGCTGGAGACCTAGATCTAGCTGTCAATCAAGAGAAGATTCCAACAGAATGTTCCCAGGAGTGGCAGTTGGGGGTTTGCTAGCCACACTGAGAAGAGAAACTTGGCTTTTGGACTTTGTCTCTCTCTCTCTGACTCTGGGTAGTTGAAGCTGATAAGAAAAAGAAACTTGGCTTTTTAGTTGGTGGTCTATATGAGAGTTGAGCTGGCCAGGAGAAACTGAGAGACTTTGAACTTGGTTTTTCTTTCTGGGGTTGAGCTGAGAGACCTTGATGATTTTGTGAGAAAGAAGATTTAAAAGGCTGTTGTCCTCCATCTCCCTAACTGTCTAAGAGTCACAGTTTGTGATGGACTACTTTCTCAATCCTTCATTTAGATTAGGGACTTCCTCATCCCTCTTAACCCAGTTTCCCATTCAGTTATCTCAATAAACACCTTGACTTGAAAAAGGAAAAGAAAAGAATATCTTTATAGTTTACTCAAGTGGGGAGGGAAGGAGCCAAAGACTTTAAGAAGAACTGGGTGGAGAGGGTTGGTTAAGGGAGGGAGTGAGGGAGGAAGGAGGTTAGGAAATAGATTGATCCATCAGCTATCTGTAGGGATCAATAGGCAAAACCCCAGAGCAGACCCTATAGTATTCCCTGGGTGGCAGTATTCCTGTGTGGTGGCATCCCTCAGCATTTCTCATTTCTACCTCCATTACAAATAAGCAGCATTAGGTTCCTGTATCAGCCTTCTCTAGTCAAAGCCAGAGAATAGCAGTCATTGTAAAAGAAACAGGGTTCCCCTCAGTTTACCTTCTCTATTTCAACAAGTAACAGTTTCTCTTCAGTTTATTTTTATATTTCAAGTGGCACCCTTAGTCTGACTGTACCCAACAATCCCACAGGCAGGAAAGATAGTAAAAATGTTCAAACAAGTAGTTTTTGGTGTGGTGGTTTTGGCAGCCATCGCTTGCTTTTGGGTTTACCATATTCTTTACAGCAAACTGACTCGAATGGTAGTGGAAAGTGTGGATTACATAGGAAACTTGACAATGACTGTGTTACAATTACCATTTCAAAATGAATTAGCTCTCTGGCAAGTCCTGGCACAAGTATATGTACTGTTCATGACTATGTTACACATTCGATCCCAAGTGAGGAAAGTTTTCAGGTTCACGATTCCCCTTAAGGCAGAGAAGGTTATGGCCATTGAAAACAACTTGGACAAAATGATTAAGGCAGTATTTGAACAACTCATTAAGGAAAAAAAGGTCTAGATCTAGTTATGGGCAAGGACAATGGGAAAACTGAGAATGTACCTCAGGAAACTGAAGGTGACAGTGGAAATGAGAACCAGGCTGCTAGTGACCCTGAGAAAGTATGTCCATTGAAGGAAGTCACCAAGCTAACAACTAATGCTGGTGTTATTCACACTAAAGCCCATAGAAAATTCACTCCTCAGGAACTTGAGACCATTAAAAGCCATTTTCCAAAATTTGTGGACAATCCTTTTAAATCCCACAAGGAGCTGAAGAGAGCATTTTGGATCTTTGATCCAGATTTTGATGATGTCAAATTTCTTTTATCATAACTGTTCAGCTCCCATGAGCAAAGGAAATTTGTGGAGACAACTAGATCTGAAAGTACTTTGACAAGCTGGCCTACTATTGATCAAAGAAGGGATTTGGATTTCGCCAATCCAACCTGCATGTCATATCTTTAAATGGTGCAGAGAAGATTTGCTTCAAGCTATTAAGCAATGCTGTTCTAAGCCAAGTGCATGGTCCAAATTTGAAAAGGTCAGGCAGGATAAAGGGGAACATCCTGCCACATACATAGATTGTCTGTCAGAAATGGCAGAGGCAATCTTAAGTTTAGAGGCAGATAATGAGACAGCTGACTGTGTATGTAGGCAATTTCTGAGGGGATGCACACCCAATTTATAGACATTTTCAAGAACTATTTACCTAAATATGACTCAATTTCGCTAATTGAATTGAGAGAGGCTGCAGATTACCTATTTGAAAATAATTCAGATCAGAGCAAGGAAGTTAAAGATCTTAAGGAAAAGTTAGAGAGGACTGAAAAGGATTTGAAAAGAAGGAAATTGAGGAAATTAAAAATTTGAACACAGTTAGAACATACACCAAACCTGTTTCCCAAAAACCTAATTACCAGGCAAGATCAGTGCAAAGAGAAACTAGGGAGTGTTCCTTTTGCCACCATAAAGGGCACTTGGTTAGAAACTATTTCTTGAAGAAGAAACATGAGAGTAATAATAGAGACAAACATAATCAAGAAACCAGGTACAAGAAATCCACTTACTGTTCACACTGCAAGTTGAAGTCCTCACAGTGAGCTCCAGATTTGAGGGAAATGCAAAAGGCAATAAAAACTGGAGCTAAGCCTAAATATTCAGAAATGGTTAGAAGGGAATTATGAAGCCAGGCACTTGGTGGTAGAAGAAATAGTAATAATGAGGCTGCAGATAAAAATAATAGAAGAAACTTGGGAAATAGTGCAAAACTGGTGCAAGAAAGTGACTGTGTAAATGATAGCCATTGCAATAAGGCAAGAGTAAGACAGAGCCAGATTAAAGAAAATGAGGCAGAAATTAATGAAATGACACCTCAAATTGCAAATGAGATGAGAGAATTTTATAAGACCTATATAGTAACTACATAGGAAAAGTCTGTAAAGGAAATCAAATCATTCCTGGAAAACTTTTTCCAGTGTAGAGTGGATAATGGGTTTGAATTATGCAACAGAAAAAGAAGGAGTCACAAGAACTCAAGAAAAAGTTTGTGACTAATACAAAGACATATAATTTCAATTCCCTAAAGGTTACTGTTGATAAAGATGACAAGGCTATAGGAATATTCACAGATTAAGTCCCATCAAGCTTAGTTAATTCTGTAAATAGCTTTATGGCAGAGGTACCCTTTTTAAATACATCCAAGAAGCTAGTACCTTCCATCCAGCAATGAGTGTTATAGATAAGAAAAAATAACTGATAACGGAGTTGACATTACTTTTGGACAAAATAATTATCATATTCAAAATAACCAATCCTCTTCCTCCTGCCAGCCTCTCCTCCCAATTCTTCCCTCCTCTCTGAGTGAACTATAATAGATACTAGTTTTCTTTCTCAGGTAAGGGGTTTATTGTGATAACAGGATGGGAAACTGAGGTAAGAGGGATGAGGATTTCCCTAAACTATGGGGATAATTTTAGGAAGGTTTTAGGAAGTAGTCTAGTCACAAACTGTGACTCTAAGACAGGGAAATGGAGGACAGTTTCTCTTCAGTTTATTTTTCTGTTTCAGCAAGTAGGTAAAAAATATTAATCTAAAACTCAGCAGTACATCTACCTTGTTATCCTTCATTTGCTACATAACTGTCCTACTTCCTTTTCCAGCCCTTTAAGGCTGACCTTGAAGTTATTTCATGGCACTTCTTGTGCATAAGTTATCACTAGTAATATTCTACACCCTACTTATATCTGTCATGTACACTGTGTCACTCATAATTTTTATTCTTGGGGAAGACATGTCGTTCCGCAACTTGTAACCACACATGATTACCAGGTGTTCATTGATACCAAAATATGTGCTTGGTGCTGCACAGTTTTTCATTTGTGGTCTATCCTACTCTTACTCAAGTCTAGACTTAGTTTGTTCCTGTTTTCAGTGTCTGACCAAGAGGTATTTACTGCTAGATTAATTGAGTGGGATTTCTTTCCAGCACTGTGCTGATCACTTTTTTTCCTGTGTGGTTAGATAGATAGAGGATATATTTATGGTACTCATTAGGTACCAGGCATTATACTTATCACCAAAGATACAAAGGCATATATGCAATCAAAATTAATCTATAAAAAACATCTTTTTAACACCTACAATATGTTGGGTACTGTGCTAAGCACAGGAGATAAAATTAAGACAAAAGACAGTCTGCTATTAAGAATATTACAGTCTAATGGGGAGACAAGAAAAAATCAAATGCATGCATACATGCAAATAAGCTATGTATAGGATAAACAGGAAATAACAGAGGGAAAGGACTAGAATTAAGATGGATTGAGAAAGGGATCTTGTAGAAGATGAGTTTTTATTTGGGACTTAAAGAAAGTTAGGAAAGTCAGTAGAAAAACATAAGGAAAGAGAGCTTTCCAGGAATGTGGATAGATAAAGAAAATAATTGCAGCCAAGAGTTGGAGCATCTTATTTATGGACCAGCTAGGAGGCCAATGTCACTGGACTAAAGTAGTTCAGAGTACATAGTGGGGAATAAGATGCAAGAAGACTAGGAAGGTTGGTGGGAACAGGGCTATGAAGGGCTTTGAATGCCAAGTAGAGAATTTTTATTTGATCCTGGAAGCAATAAGGAGCCACTGGAATCTATTGAGTAGAAGAGTCACACTGTAAGATTTATGCTTTAAAACAATCTCTTTGGTGGCTGAATGGAGATTGGAATGGGGAGAAATTTAAGGGAGATGAACTGACCCCTAGACTAAAAGCAAAAATCATTATGTGAGGTGATAGAGAAGTGTTAGTGCCACAGGAGAGGAATATATTCAAAAGATGTTGCAAAGGTTAAGTGGACAGACCCTGACAACATCTTTGATATGAGAAGTGAGAACTAATGAGGAGTTGAGGATGAGTCCTAGTTTGGGAGCCTGAGGGACTGGGAACATTATGTTGCCTTAATAGGGAATGTAGGAGGGGAAAATGGTTTAAGGGAAAAGATAATGAGTTCTGTTTTGGGTAAGTTTAGTTCAAGGTGACTAATGGACATTCAATTCAAATTGTCTAAAAAGCATCAGTCCAGAGTTTAGGGCAAGATAAGAAGATTAGAGAATCATGAGCTTAGGGATGGTAATTAAATCCACAGTCCTTGGTAAAATCACTAGGTGGAATTAATATAGAAGTAGAAGAAAAGAGACAGAATCCCTAGGAACATCTCATGTAGAGAGCATGATTTGGAGGAGGATCTAGCAAAAGAGACTAAGAAGAAATGGTCTGATAAGTAAGAGAATCAGGAGAGACTGGGATCCTAAAAACCTAGAGACAAGAGAGTATCAAGCGAAGAGAGTGATGAGAGGGTAAGGAGAATGAAGATTGAGAAAAGACTATTGGACTTGGCAACCCCAAGAGATCACTGACAACTCTAAAGAGCAGTTTCAGTGGAATAAGATCAGATCCTAGATTGAAAAGGATTGCAAGCAAGGAAGACTGTGCCTGCTTCAAGGGGCTTATATTCTAATAAGGGAAAACCTATGAGGAATAGCTGATAGTGGGGTTGATTGGGGGACCTACCTATAGTCTGGTTTGAAGCTGATATCCAGGAAGTAATATGGTTGATAACAATGATGTTATCATGTTTGTATATGCATGTATAAAGCACTTTGATGCCTGCAAAGCACTTTTCATATGTTATCTCATTTGATCTTTGTAACATTCTCGGTGTTAGGTCTTATTAATAGCTTTATTATATATATATATATATATATATATATATATATATATATATAAAGCTGAGGATGATAGAGATTTTGGGCAGATCCTAGGGTGGTTTAGAGGTTAAGTTTCCTCTGAAGAGGAGAAAGATTGGAAAGAAAGTCTGGAAGTGTGCTCAACTTCCCAGTCACTTGTACCCTAGCATTTCAGGGTTGTATGTAATGAACATAATGCCATCCTTAAACAGCAGCAGTTGAATCCCTCTTCAATTTGATCTCCATTTCAGAGGCAAAATCTTCACTTCTTTTGTACCACCACCTTCTGTTTCCTCTTTCTCAATGGGTCCTAGCAGACTTCCTTGAAGGGCTGGTCTGATACTTCCTAATGGCTTCTTGTATCTTCTCTTATCACATAATGAGAAGACAGGACTCATTGGAAATCACTGTGATGTTGGGAAAGGTTAAAGCAAAAGGTAAAGGAGATGGCAAAGGATGAATGGGATGGATAGACAGAGTCATGGAAACAACAACTACAAACTTACAAACTTGGACTGACTTTAGTGGAGGATAGATGGACTTGGTATTCTATGGTCCACGGGGATCATGAAAAATCAGACACAACTGAATGTTGTACATGCATATGTACATGTACATACAAGTACATGCATTAGTGTCCATGTACTGTCAAAAGTTCTGGAAGATGACCCCCAAAATATTAGGAATGATGCTCTAATAGATTTGTGAGAGGTTCTAAGTGAGTTATGTGTGATGAGTAAAAGTGTTTGGATAATAATCTGTATTTTTTGGAGGGAATATCTTCATAGATAATGATCATTATAGATTTGCAAAAGAATGAAATTTCTCCTTTTCCTGCTTCTTTACCATAGTGTTCTTCTAGCTAATATTTTCAACAGCACAGTATGACAAGGTCATCAAATGTTTCATGATTTCTTTTTGGATTAAGGTTTTAGTCAATTCTTTGATATTTCTTCATCCAAGAAGAACCTGTGAGCTATCTTTACAAAAGGCCTACAACTTTTTTTTGTTTACTGTGTCCTTTATAGGAATAATGTCAATATATGAATTTAATATGCAAAATTTTTATTGGCATGTAAAAAGTCAACTTCTTAAGGTCCAGACAGACTAAGTATAATTAGACACCATTTCATCTAAAAAAAGATCTTATTGTATTAAACTAGTGTAAACTTGGTATGAATGAGTAGGATGGTAAAGAAGTCAAAAGAATTAATGAAACCTTGGACTTAATGATAAATAACTTGAAGGAATGAGGAAATTTTAATTTCCCTGTTTTCTGCCCTGAACTATTATGTTAGTTGTGAATACCAAATTTTAGCAAGGAAAGTAAACAAAGAATTGGATTGTGTCTACAGGGTGATACCAGGATGATGAAGGGGCTGAGATATTTGTCCTGACAAGGAGTAGACTTGGCATGGCTCTCTCTTCAAGTATTTGAGAGACTGTATCTATTTGGATTATAGAGAGTAGATTTGGAACTTGAAAGAAACTTAGCTGGGATCTAGTTTAATCTTCTCATTTTATAGATAAGGAAATGAAGGCTCAGTGGGTTGACTTGTTTATGATTACACAAAGGGTAAGTAGAAGAATTGGCATTTGAACCCAGATATTCTGACTCTAATCTCAGTACTCTCAAAGACATGACTGGAAATGATAGTTGAAAGTTACAAAAAGGAAGATTTGGGCTTTATATAAGGAAAGACATCCTAGCAAAATGAGTTATATAAATTAAGAATGGACTATTTTAGGAGGTAGTGAGTGCATGGGATCATTGAATAGCTGTTAAAGTCCCTTCTTATGCTGTGATTCTGTGAACTTCAACATCACAGTCCCCATAGGGCTGGCTATCTGAAGAGATTCTGTGATACTTTGTCATGTTCAATGGATCCCATATGGAAGAAAAATTGATGACTGGCTATAAATAAAAGTCATTCACAATGAATGAATAATTTTGGATTTTGACCTGTACCATTGGGGAAGGGGAAGAACTCACTTCAATGATATTGACTGAAATACTCATTTTTTAGAGACTTCCACATCGACTTTGTAGAAGAATCACTATAAACTATGACCATGAGAAATAGAGCATATATTCAAGACTTGAAAAAGAAAGTGGCCAAGCAATTAGAAAGGAAATCCACTTAAGCTCTTAATCTCTACCATATCTGCAAAAATTCTATCCGTTCTTGATTCTCTCTGCTTAGTTTTCATGTTTCTCTAAATGCCTTTTGAATTTTTGATGAAAGATCTTTGAATATTTGCAAGTTGGAAGATATCTTTTTATTATCTCAAGAATACTAGGAAGGGTTGAGAGATGAGGAAAGCTCTTACTTGGAAATGGAGGACAAAATAGATTTTGTAGCAATTGGGTTAAAGACTGGACCTGTGATTTCACTGATATAACAGAACTCCTGGCCAAGCAAACTCCCTATACCAGTGCAGATTGGCACCTTCTCAGCAAATTGGAATCATGGAGAGATGCATATAGTACTGAGAGAAGTTATGTGATTTGTTCAAGATCACTTAGCCTACAAACCACAGTCTTCCTTTTTCCTGTCTCTGAGGCTAGTTTTCTGTCTATTCTGCCCTATTGCCTCTAATTGATTGTGTAAGCTGATGAAAATGATAGCAATGCACTAGAACCCATTAATTAATTAATTAATTAATTCATCAAATACTTACAGTTCACCTACTATGTGAGGTTTTTAGGTACTATGTCCTGTCTAAAGACTTGCATAATATTTTAACTCAGCTATATGGAATTTTTACTAAAATCCATTATTATTTACATAGGCTAACTGGTGATCTGTTAGATTTATGTAGCACATAGACTGGCGGATAAGCCACACAGCTCTTTGTGAATGCTCCATTATTTCCTTTCTTAACAAGCTCATTAAATGGCTTTAGATATTGAATGTCAACATGAATGAGCTTGAAAAAAGCATACCAATTGATTTTAGTACAGCTATTTTATATGATCTCCCCAGATCAATAAAAACTTAAATATCTTTAACTTTTTTTTAAGGTGTGAGGAAAGTCAATTCAACAAATATTTATTGAGCCCAACAAGTAGCAATTATGAATTGGTTGAATGGCAAATACAGTAAAATCTAGTGACTGGATTGATTTTCTACTTGTAGTTATCAGAAGTTGCATTAGAAAATGACATAAATGTTATCTTGGATGGTTTCCCACTCTAACTTATGTCAGAAAAAGGAGAAGGTTATATATACATACATATGAATATCTATATCTATCTATATATATACTACATTTTGGCTTACATTTTTCAACATGATCTTACAAACATTTACTGAGAGCCTCTCCTGCTTGGGTACTATGCTGGAGATGCAGAGACAAAAATGCAATTATTCTTGACCTCAAGGAGTTCACAGTCCATTAACAGGGAGATTATGTATACTGAAATATAGGACCAGAAGTGGTTAGGTTGTGTTTTCGGAGGGCAGGGATATGTTCAGTTTAAGAGAGAATTCCAAGAAAAATACTCTGAGAAATTTGAGGAAGGACAGATCAATTTCAATTGGGGGTGGTGGTGGTGGTCATTGGGAAATTGGAAACTGAAAAAGGAGAAGAAAAATAGGCTGAGATGGGCATATTTTATTCCAAGTGTGTGGGACTACATAATCAAAGGCATTGGCATGAAAGGAGATAGGAATAGAACTGGGAGGGTAATTGTCTAGTTTGCTTGAAGCCTAGTATGGAAAGGAATGAAATTCATTCATTAAGCACCTAATGTGCAATGGGGTCTATACTAGGGCCTGTGGGATCTGCAGAGTTTAGATAATACACAATTCCTGCCCTTATGGACTTTATCCAAAAGAGAGATAAAACATCAATACAAATAATTAATGCATACTATTACATGCTATTATAAATGTTTTGGGAGGAAGGTGGGTACTAAAAAGAGAAGGCTTCTGGGAGGAGGTGGCATTGAGTTGGACTCTAGAAAAATTTTGCCTCATAAATATCCCCTGTGCTGACCCACCTTTCTGTCTTTGTTCACACTTTTCAATGTACTTGTAATGCCTTCTTGTCTTTTCCCTGTTGAACATCTGCCCTCTGGATTCCCTAAGGAGTGGTGTCAAAGCTTTCGTGTCAGCCAACACTGGGATTAGACCAATAATTGGCCAGTCTGGGTAATAAAGGGAGACCTGTTTTAAAAAAATGTTTTATATAATTTAACATGGCAGGACAAGTACGTGTTCTAATGGCTGGAGAACTGGGCTTAGAATTGGGAAAACCCAGATCTCTGAGTCAAATTTGGCCTCAGACATTTCCTAGCTGTGTGATTCTGGACAAGCCAACTTAGCCCTATTTGATTCAGTTGCTTCCTCTATAAAATGAGCTAGATTTGTAAATGACAAACCACTCCAGTGTATTTGCCAAGAAAACCCCAAATGAGGTCACCAAGAATTGGATATGATTGAAAATGACTGAATGACAACCACAACAAAACTGCTCTAATCTATATCCTTTTCCTAAAGTAGAAAATTGTAAACGTAGGTTTGGAACTTGAACTGGTTAGTGCCAGAGAATTACATTTAGGAATCACTTGTTTTGAGGTAGGTTTAAGGTACAGAAAGCAAAAAAGGAAGACCTGGTGCACAGCTGTGGGGAATGCACATAGTAGGTGACAATTAATATAAATGCTAATTAAAATGATTAATAAATGTTAATTAATCGAGCATGAAGAAGAATAAATTGTAACAAAGAAAAGTCAAAGAAGAGAACCAGGGGAATAATATGTCATGGAAGCCAAGGGAGGGTAGGTTATTATAAAAGATAGTTTAGTCAAGTCCATTTACTACGGAGTAAGGAAAGAGCATTTAAAGTGAGAATCTTTTGTTTTTAGCAAATAATTCAAGATTATGAAGTGTAATTTGAATGCTGAAAATAGATGAGGATTGAGTGTATGCTAAAAATGGAGATAATAAATATAAGCCTCACTAGACGCTTAATTATAACATCTAACATTTATATAGCTCTTTCAGGTTTGGTTTAGATATATGATCCCAAATAGTCCCCCTGTCTCTATAAGGTAGATGCTACCCCATTTTACAAAAGAGGAAACTGAGTCATGGAGAGGATAAATGATTGCTCAAGTTTCTGAGTCAGGATTCAAATTCACATCCTCATAATTCCAAGTACAGCATTCTATATACTGTATTATCTAGCTGTTATTTATAAATATTTATTGATTATTTGGTAGCTCCTCATCTCTGACTCAATTGTTTTGTCATGCACTTTTCCAGTGATTGGGAGAAGAGGTAACAATTCTTTGAATTTTGTTATTGTGATAACTGATTATTTTAAGAGATATTTGTAAAATCTGGATTACTTCTGAATCATCTACTGTGGAGTAGAAAATGGGAGTAGGGTGTATATTTTACCAGCTTTTGCCAAGAGGAAGTTGTGTGAGTGGGTGTCATTCTGCCTTGGTAAAAGATTCAAACAGTGGATGTGGAAAATCATCAACTTTTTTTTTTAGTCTGTGGATAAAGTGAAGTAGAATTGAAATTTCAGTCTTTCTATTTAGATACTTCCTAGTAAATTTGAATAACTTTCATTTTCTTGAAAATTCACAAGTCCCATTATTCCAGTGTCTGTTTCTCCACTGGCCCAAAATGTACAAACAACTTTGAATTTGCATACACATAGATAATTTTGCTTTTTGAGACATGCAGAGAATAGATGGGAAATAGCAATATTTTTATTTTCTTGCTTGCTTCATTCAAAACCATCTCCGCAGTGTCTTGTATTCAAATATTGTCCATCTCTTGATACCTTGCCTATCAATTTCAGCATCTAAAAGTCATGGAAAGTTTTTTTTAATTGGTCTTAATGATTGTAGAATAATTTTTAAAAGTCTTCTTTCCATACTCATGACAAAAGACACAAATGTTTTTTTCCTTCTCTTTCACTAGGCAAAGTACAAAGGCACTATCAAGACAGACCTTTCCAATTCTTTGTATAAGCAGATGCCAGCCACAATTGACAGTGTGTTTGCAAGAGAAATTTCACAGCTTCAGAGTGAGGTAAGATTTTCCTAAACTGATTATCTACAGCAAAGGACACAATCGAATAAAAATTACTTAGAACATACAATGAATAATCAGAATTGTTTATAAAAATATAAGCATCCAAAATTGAATGACATTCAGAACACATGGGTATCTATATTATATTTATTAAAGAAAAAGAAAATATAGACAGGATTATATTAGGGAAAGGATGATTTTTCTTAGCCCATTAAATCCATTGTCCAAAAATCCATTAAGTGATTTTTTTATGGTCATATGACACTTTGGAATTGTATATATGCAAATTTACTTAAAGATATCTTAGTTGGAAAACATTACTTTGTTAACTGTAACTGGATATGTATAAATCATTCTCTTCCTCTTTTGCCTCATTATCTTGCCATATATATATATATAATTTTTTTATGAGAAGCCCTGAAACATAGAACTTAGCCACACATATAATGGTTAGTGTCATGTTACTAATTTGGTGCTCTGTCATTCAGATAAGTATTTACTGAATTTCTTAAGTCAAAGCTTTTTAAAAAACATAAATGTATTTTTTTTTGTGTGTTGCATCAAAAATACCCATTCATTCTTACCCTTCCTCTCCCCTTTAGAGAAGGCATCATTTGACAAAAGATCTCTCTCTCTCTCTCTCTCTCTCTCTCTCTCTCTCTCTCTCTCTCTCTCTCTCTCTCTCTCTCTCTCTCTCTCTCTCTCTGTCTGTCTGTCTCTCTGTCTCTGTCTCTGTCTGTCTGTCTCTCTGTTTTACTTATGAGTTCTTTTTCTGTAGGTAAAAAACATCTAGTAAGTTTTACTAAATTTCCATTGTGCCTTTTTCAAACTAGAAGATCAGGGCACTGAAATAACCAGGTGAAGCTGGACATTTTGGAGGCTGAAAATCATACAGATAACCTTGTGCTGTCACCATCTCTATCACCTTTCTCCAATCCAAGCACTCTTACCATCTCCAAGCTCTCTATATTCATGGAAACAATCTGATCCTAAGATATTCCCTGTGAGCTGTCCTTAAAAGATATGAATCTCTTATGTAAAGACTATTTCTAGAGAGAAATATGCCATGCTCCTATGAAAGTTGTACTAGCATTTTCCAACTAAATACTCAGAATAACAGAATTTCAGAGATAGAATAGAGCTTAGCAGCTAATGAGTCTAACCTATATATGAAAATATATTCCCATAACATATCATAAAAGTAAGGGGTAACTCCCTACCTCCTAAGATATTCTACTTTGGATGGTTCAACTAACTAATTTGCATCTTTGTATGTTTCTTGGATCAAGTCTAATCTATTTTCCACATGATAGCTCTTCAAATACTGGAATACATCTATCATGCTTCTTCTATTCTCTAGGGTAAGCATCTATTATTCTTTCAAATGAATCTTATATGACATGAAATAGATATCTTTCCCATTCTAGTTGCCCTCTCTTATAAATTTGTTAGCTGATCAATGTACTTCTTAAACTGTAGTACTCAACACTGAAAATGATTCTATCTATGAGAGATGATGTCTGATGAGGACAGAATATAGTGAGACTATCACCTACTAGATATTAGATATTAGAAACCATGATTTCTAAGTGTAGCCCAGGATCACACCAGTTTTTTGGATCATCCCCTTACATTATCAACTCATACAAAACTTACAGTCTACTAAAAGTTCTTGATATTTTTCAAACAATCTGCTATAAAACATAGGTCTGTGTTATAGTTTTGAAGTTGATTTCTTGAACTTACACTCAAGACTACATTTATTCTTGTACATTTCAGGTTTTTAGATTCAGTATTTATTAGACCATCAGAATCTTTTTGGATCACAGCTCCATCACTACTGTTAGCAATTCCTCCTATCTTCATGGAATCTAGAGAATTTATTTATAATTATGGTGTTTGTACTTTTATCCAGAGCACTGATAAAAATATAAACTAACCCAAGGCCAGGTAGATTCCTGGAGCATTCCAATACAGACTTCCTGTTATGTTGACACTGATGCATTAATGACTCTTTTAGTCTTTTTGTTCAGGTTTTTTTTTTCTTGGTGGGATTTTCTTGGAAGAGATACTGGAGTGCTTTGTAATTTCCTTCTCCAGCTCATTTTACAGGTGAGGAAACTGAAGCAAACAGGGTCAATTGACCTTCTCAAGATCAAACAGTCAATAACTATCTGAGCTCAGATCTTAACTCAGGAAGATGTGTTTTCTGACTAATTCTGGTGCTCTTTCCACTGAGCCACTTAGCTGCCCCCCCTTTTATAATGATTCCTACTTATCTTGAAGAGTTGAGATGGTAGTCAAGACAGATCATGAGAAACAAGTCAAAAAACTGCTAGATAGTCTCTTGGACATAGTTAATATGAGAATTTGTTTCTCTTGGATAAGCATATTTATTATAATTTATTATATATTTATAATAAGTGATATATATTATCTTGTGGTACAATTATGCTATGTATAAAATGAAAATAAATGGTAGTTCAAAAAATGAACATTTTAGTTTTCAAATAAATCTATGATTGGTTCAACATCAGTGTGTATACCCCCTTATTGGTACAGATTGCAGTTTTGTCTCTACTGAAAATGAGTTTTGGTCATTACCTGCTCACTTTTCCATCCTTAGTCCATCTCTTTCATTCAATTCCTCTGTTCCTTTATTATTTTCAATTTTATCATATCCTGGCCTAGATTCAGGAAGACTCCCCTTCCCTCCTGAGTTCAAATTTGATTTCATAACACTTATTAGTTTGGTAACCTTGGACAGGTCACTTAGCCCATTTGGCTCAGTTTTCTCCTCTGTAAAATGAGATGCAGAAGGAAATGGCAAAACACTGTGGTATCTTTGTCACGAAAACCGTAGATGTGGTCATGAAGAGTTGGATATGACTGAAAAATGACTGAACAACAAGAACAAAAGTGATTCAATGTGGAGTAAGAGAGTAATAAGTCTGTGAAATGAATACATAGATAAGATCAGGCATCCTGAATCTGTTTCTGGTCTTCTCTTTTTCCAGGACAAATCATTAGAATTCGTTTCATCTTTCTTCAGATCCTTTTGATTTTTGGACTTTTTACCTTTCAGTGATGGGCTTTCTTTTTGTTCTTTGGTTCACAGCCTTATCAGGATTTCCTTAGATTCCTTGGAGATGGATTTTCTTTCAAGACCTTTGCCTGATACACTTACCTGACTTTTCCTCCCACCTCTAAGCTCTGATACTAACAAACATAGTTTAACATTCAGCGTATACTTATCACCCTTCTCCCTTCATCTCACACTGATTTTTTTTTTGGCAGAGGATTCCCTGCTTGTTCCATAGAACTTTGAAAACACATAATTCTTTTTAAATGTTGAGCCTTGTTATCATTTCCAGAACATCTTTTAGGACTTAGTAATTATGAAATCCAGCCTCTACTCAAGTCAGCAGGAAAGTAATCTCAGATACAGACTGTGAAGCTAAAAATACATAAGACTGAGGTTCTGCATCCCTGACTGTGACTAACACATACATTATTTTTACCACTAACATCTGGTCATCCATCCACTTGCTGATAAAGGCTACTTTATAAAGCAAATAATTATATGTTGCCCTTAATGTAGGTGACAAGAAACAATGAGGCAATAATTACAGATTGGAAGAAGCAAATATTTGTTTTGTTACTTTTAAAAAAAGGTAACATTTTCAGATCTTGAAAGACTATTTTGGAACTAAAGGGGTTTTCTCCACTTTGGGAAGCCTCTTGTTTGTGTGTGTGTGTGTGTGTGTGTGTGTGTGTGTGTGTGTGTGTGTGTGTGTGTGTGTGTGTATGAGGAGGGATGTTAATGAGTCAAGGACTCTTAGCTAGCTCTGTGACTGGGCAAATTACTTACCCCCAGTTGCTTAACCCTGGCTGCTCTTCTGCCTTAGAACTGATGCTAAGGCAGAAGGTAAAGGCTTAAACAATTGAGTCAAAGACCTTTGAAAATTTTAACTTGCATTTACATTAATGAGTATTATTTTGTTTATGTATATTTTGTTTATGCTTATATGTGTTCATATATATGAGTGTGTATATGCTTGTGTATGTGTATATGTCTATATATAGTTATTTAATTTTTAGTTTGGGGAGATGTGGAGAAAGTATGGTTTCATTAGTAGGGGGGAAATCTCATTGGGGGAATTTTCATTATCGGACATCATCATCTTGCATTTTACTTGTAGCCTATTTAAAAAAAAAAACAAAAAACTCTTCACCTTCCATCTTAAAATCAGTTCCAAGACAGAATAATGGTAAAGGGCTAGGAAGAGGGGGTTAAGTGACTTGCCTAGGGTCACACCTCTAGTAAGTGTTGAAAGTCAGATTTGAACTCAGTCTCTAATCCTGGCTTTCAATCCACTGAGCTACTTAAAAGCCCCATACTTATATTCTTATAGAGCTGACTGCAACATAGAGGACATAAGTAACTTGTCTCTAATTACACAGCTAGTATGTGTCACTGGTTACAGTTGAGGTCTTTTCATCTTAGCTCTGAAGCTTATCTTATATCTACTATTATATTCTTTTCCCATGATATGTTATTGGCGGAAACATCTAGTCTAAGAGTCTAATAATTTTGGGGGTTCCATACTATGGTTGTATAAACTTCTGATTACTAGCTTTTTTGACAGTTATCTGATTTATAACAAAGATGATTTAAATATCTTTTCTTATGAACAGATTAGTCAGCAATTTCTGTAAAAGTGAAGTCAGTTGATGTACACAGTGTTGTGTATATTAAACCCATATCAGAAATTCAGAGGATTTGGGAATAAATGTAGTTCCAGAGAAAGAAAGCAGACTTTGGCAAAGTTTTTAAAACTTCCTCTCAAACAACTCAATTTATACCACAGAGTGATACCGGCAAAGAGAAGAAAGCCTAGTCAATGTCTTGTTATAGAAAATTCCTGATATTTTTCTATATATTGTATTATTATATATAATTATATATGAATTATTACATATAAATTCCTGATATATCACACACATATGTGTATATACAGTTTTAAACCAAAAAGGAAGAGAGTAAGCATTTATATATATATATATATATATATATTTATATATATATATATATGTGGTCCGCTAGGATCCACAGTATAGACAACAATAAAAAGACAAATTTTAAATTGTTATATGTGAGTGAAAAACTTTGTGTTAATTATTTAAGAGTTTTTTACAAATATTATCTCCTTTAACTAAAATAATTGTATAATTCTTAGAAGGCTATTTTAATGAGTATTCAATTAAATTTTTATTTGTAGAAAAAATCTTTATTTTTGTTGCTTCTTGCCAATACTATATACTACACTTAACCACTTTCAAGATGTTTTAATTGATATTTAAAATAATTACTTTGGTCACAAACACAGGATTTTAGCTGTCTTTAATGTTAAGTGTATGGGGTGCTCAGGGAGGGGTAATATCTCTGGTATGGAGGGCTTGTCGTGCCCTTCTAGGGCAGCTCTCCAGCCACTGACCCTCACCTGACACCCAGCTCTCACTTGTGGCTCCTAGTAGCTACTAGCATGCGGCAGCGGCCACACCCCGGGGAACGGCTTCGACAGGCCAGCTAAACCTTGTGAGGGTAGCCATTGGGTCATTGTTGACCCCTGGTGAACCAGGGCTTTGCTCACCCAGCATGAGAAGACTGCTTCGGCGGAACAGACAGAAGAAACCAATAAGAAGGTTCAGTGGCTGAGATGGCGATGCAGCAAAGCACTGTGGAGTGCTCAGGGCATGTTGGAGCACAAAAGACAACACGGCCACCCAATACAGCTGAGGAAGTCTCCAGGTGTAACGACTTTTCGTGCCACTGGACCCAGGCTTCCAACGCCGAGAGAGTGGGACTGTCACTGTGCATCAACTTTTCCACTTAAATCTTCATGCACAGGTGTCTTTGTGCAGAAAAACACACAAAGACAATCGTCATCCTTGGTTCGAGAGACAACCAACAATGTTAAGTTCATTTATTTCTAAAATGGTAGTAGTATGAGAGACTTCAATAATTAACATCTTTATCAATGAATTAGATGAAGTCCTAAAAGGGGTGCTCATCAAATTGTTAGTGATCCAAAGCTAGGACAGGTAGGTGACACAGGAAGAAAAGGGTCATGATCCAGAAATATCCCTTGGCTTGGGGATTTTGAGGACTGAAACAGTTGACCCTTGAGGCCCTTTCCTTCTGAAATTCTGTGATATGATGATTGTTTTATAAGTTACGTATAGAGAAAATTATGCAACTTCCTTTAAACTGTATCTTTTAAGTGTACTACATGTGATTAATCATATTCTATGATATCAACTATAATCAAGAACTGTGCCTTTCTAATATTTATAAAATAATGAAAATTATCATTGAAATAATGATCTAATCTAGTAATTTGTTATGTAACCAAAATCATATAGATTTCTGAGTTGCTTGACAGTGTATTTTTCTTTTTTTCCCCCTCATTTTTTAAAAAAAGCCCTTAACTTATGTCTTAGAATTGATACTAAGTATCTTCCAAGGCAGAAGAAAGTAAGGTCTAGGAAATTGGGGTTGTGACTTTCCCAGGGTCAATCAACTAGGAAATGTCTGAAGCCAGATTTGAACCAAGAACCTCCCATTTCTAACCTTGGCTCTCTATCCATTGAGCCACCTAGATTCCCCATCAGGGATATTTTTCAAAGAGCTTTTTATCACACACACACACACACACACACACACACACACATCTATATTTTTTCCTCTCCTCATTCCCAGTAATTCTTATCCTTTCATTTTCTATTTCAAAAACAATAATATAGTCTAGATATCATGGGAGAGTGTGTAGAGTGTAGAGAACTGGCCTTAGATCTTGGCAGACATTTATTCAATGTTTTCCTCTACTACATATTAGCTGATAATCCTAGAAAAATCTCTTAATTCTTCAGCATTTTAGATCATTTTCCCCCTAAGCCTATGAAATTAACCTGCATTTTTAGAGTAAGTTTCTTCTTCTTCTCTGGAAGTTGTAGCAATAGTCACAGGTAACATTCAGAACAGCTCATATTTATATACAATTTTAAGATTTTTAAAGTGTTTTTCCTATACATCTTAGCTCTTTTAAATTTTAATAGATTTATTTTTAATCTCTTTAATAATTTTGGAAGACTTTCCCATTTCATCTTTCCAAGTTATTATTCCTTTATAATTATTCAGAATAAATTATTTTAAGTTATATACTATAATATTTTTTCCAATAAAGCTCATAGTCCATAACAAAAAATTCTTTTTAACTCATATGTATATTTTATGAACAAATTCATGTTATTTTTACAATGTCAAAGTAAAATGTGTGTAAATCTAGAAATTACATTTTTCATAGGTATAAAAATGCTGCAAAACTCAATTTTCTATTTCTTTTTCTGATATGATAAAAAATCTAGCTTTTATATAAATAGGTCACATTGTTATGATTATGGCAGTCATCTTTTCCCATCTTTATAGCCCGAATCCAGTATTTCCCACTGGCTTGGTTAAAAACTAAACCTTCAGTGTCTGCCATTTTGAAAAAGTTATAATCCCTTAAGAATGGCTTTCATTCTTAGATGGGTATTCCAGTTTCATACAGTTTTCTCATATAAACATAGTCAAAGTGTGCTTAGTTTAGGTTAGAATATTAGAACTAAGTGCTAGGAACTGGATTTGAGATTCATGTAGCAAAAATACTGTCATATATGCCCAACCACCATCTTGGAAGAGCAATGACTACCTAGCCTCTAACATCCTATAGCAAATTGAGAAAATTAAAGCAGAATGTGTTTCTTTCAGATTAGTCAAATCAATAACCCTTTTTGGGTTGAAACCAAAATAGCATATGAATTTAAAATATGTAAAGTTTCAGAATTTGGAATATGGAATGGAATAATAAAATTGGAAGAGAATCTGAGATCATTTGGTCAAAACCATCTTATAGACAAGGAAACTTAAGTTCATAGAATTTAGTGGTAGTGCTAGAACTAGAACCTGCAACTTCTTACTCTAAGTATGTTATGCTATACTAGAAAAAATAGAATGAAACAAAAACTAAAGAATACTTTAAAAATTGTGAAAATGTTAAACTTTTACAAATAGAAATACTTAGTGCCTCAAAGAAATTAATAACTAGAACTAGTACTATCATAATGCTTAGAGGTCTTATTCATGATTTAGGAAACATACTATGTTTGGTTATGAATAGCTTAAGGGATGAACGCTGGTCTTATTAGCAACCAAGGAACTGTTTAGTATTGGTTGTGATCTACTAGAAATAGTAACCAAGAAAAGAACATTTTCCCTAGGAGAAACATCAGAAAAAAGAAGAAACAAACAAATGTGTGTGACCTTTCTCCGGTGGTGGGATTGAGGCAGAGACCAAGGAAAGGCATTCAAACTAGAGGTAGAGAGTCCTTTAAAACCAGTCATGGATTGCTCCAAAATACAATTCAGGAACCACATGGTTCCCTTGCCTACACAATGCTGCCCCCCCACTCTATTTTTGGTTGTTTTGGTGTCATATTGTCCCAGTGTGTGTTGAAACAGCCAGAAAGATCTGAAATCCTATAGATTTTTCTAATACTTGGTCTGAACTTTGAATTGAAGTCGGATTTAAGATGGATCTTAATGGATGTTCATTTATAGGGAGAAAGTTTTTGAGTAATAACTAGAGGGCTAAAATTAGATGCAACAGTGATAATAGAACAGTTAGATATATTGTCTTGGTTAGACATTCAGGCAAATTTTATGATTAGTGGTGGAATTCCAGTGTAGAAAACATTTTATATGTTGTGTAACCTAATTATAGTTCTTGTTGAATGAAAATTTAAAATATTAGTATTTGGTGTAACAATGAAGGAAAAAAATCCCTAAATGTGTCTTTGTTTTCCAGGTTCTCTACAAACAGAAATATGATGCTTCCAAAGGAATATCAGACTATTCCCATATGAAGGAACCACCTGATGTAATGCATGCCATGGAAACCAGCAAACATCAAAGTAATGTAAGAGTGTTTTGTTATCATTTGTTTGTGACAGACATTTGACCACATCATGTCTTTGTCCCCAAAGCATGTAAATTTCTGGAGAGAAGCTATCATGCATCTTCTTGTTTCTTTTTCCTCTGCAGTGACCCACACAAGCTCTCTGACCCTCACTAAGTCACTTACATTTAGGTCTTTTTAGCCAGAGGCGTTGAACCAAAAATGGGGGCTATTCATCCATACATTAGGATCCCTACTGGCTACCTAGACTTAGTTTTAAAATGTAATATGTGTTTTTTTGGTATTTTTATTTATTTTGCTAAATATTCCTCAATTACATTTAAAAACAACAACAACAACAATTCTTGCCTTCTGTCTTAGAGTTGATACTATATATGGGTTCCAAGAGAGAAGAGTGGTAACAGCTTGACAGTCTATGGTCCCACAACTAGGAAGATTTGAATCATGGACCTTCCATATCCAGTCTTGGTTCTCTAACCACTGAATCGCCCAACTGCCCCCCCCCCCAATTACTCATTAATTTTGTTCAGGAGCATTAGGGAATGTTGTCACCAGCCTGCATCCTTGACCCTTTTGCTCCAACCAACTCTCTAATGTCCAAGTTATAATGTAAAAGATTACATATAAAAGATAAGATGCTAACCTGTGTTGGTGGGGGGGGGCAGTTTTACCCCCAGGGGGTTCTCTTTATCTGTGAGGTTATAGGGCCAGGCTCTATCTCTATCCCTAGGGCAATGGGCAGTGATCTTTGCTATAGGAGGCCCTTAAGAAGTAATTACTGAGTTTAAATGCATTGGTTCAATAATTAAAATGCCAGATTTCTTTTTTTTCTCCTAGGAATATTTTGGTATATTCATGATAAGACTAATTCAGATACCTTTAATAGGTTGTTTATTCATTTAATCAACAAACATTTATTAAGAAGCACTTTCTGTGGGCAAGTCATCAAAGATAGAATGACAAAAAAAAAGTCTACCATCAAGGAGGTTACAATGTATTAAATGGAAAAGATATGTACACAAAAATGATGAGAGAATGGAGAAGCAAAGATAGTAATAATACTGAAAGTTTGAAAGGCACCTTTCCAAACACTAGCTCCTTTGATACTTGGAATAGCCTTCGGGAAGGAGGTAGGAGCTATTTTTGTTGTTCAGTCATTCTTCAGGGATGTCCAATTCTTTATGACTCCATTCGGGTTTTCTTGACATATATATATATATATATATATATATATATATATATATATATATATATATATATATATATATATATATATAGGGTTTCCCCCCCATTTCCTTCTCTAGCTCATTTTACAGATGAGGAAGAGCAACCAAAATGGTTAAGTGACTTGACCAGTTTCTATTTTTCCATAGCAATAAGTATCTGAGGCTGAATTTGAACTCGGGAGGATGAATTTCCTTTGGTTCCCAGCCCAGTGCTTTATCCATTACATCATCTAGCTGTCCTCTTTTTATAGATGAGGAAACTGAGTCAGAGAGAGGTTATACAAATTACCTTTGATCACAGAACTAAGTGTCTAATGTATTATTTAAAGTCAGAACTTCCTGAATCCAATTTCAGTGTTCTACGTACTATGTTTTGAACTTCAAGGGAAGTCAAATTAGCTTCAAGTTCTGCCTTGAAACTCTCTTAGATCAAAGTTCTCCCACTTTGTTATTATTATTATATTACATATAATATATTGTTATATATTATTATATACAAATTGCTGGATTTTTTTGGTTAGGATTTTACAAGATCTTTCATTAAGATTCTCTTTCTGTGGGAGAATAGGAAGAAGAGAATGGAAAGTCAGTTTGAAGGAGAATGATCATAAGCTCTAGTTACATTCTGAGAGATGGAGACTAAACAGCTAATTCTCTGGGAATTTCTCTTGTATATTCCTACCAAGGAAGAAAGAGATGGTTGGAAGTGGGTTCTTATATCCAAAGAACTCTTGGAAAGTTCTGTCCTACTGATGAATTGAAAATTGGGAAAGTGGGATGAGGGAGGCATTCAGTAACAGTCATTTATTATTTGAATGCAAGAGAGCACATATATTAACTGTTTCTGTGAAGTCATTTATACTACCAGCAACCGAGAAGGACTGATGAAGTCAGAAAGCTAACATATATCTTTTAGTTATGACTACAGTGGAATTAAATCAGCTGATTTTGTTAGTTTCTTTATTATTCCATAGAAAATGAAGGTGATGATGTTTTATCTTTGAATAGAATGCAAGAGAACCAAGACCAAAAATTCTGTCTCTTGCTTTTTGTCCTTATCTCTCTGTCTCTGTCTTTATCTCTCTATTTCTCTCTGTGATTTTGTCACTGCCTCTCTCTCCCCCTTCCATCCATTCCTCCCCTCCCTCCCTTCTTCCTAAGCATCAGCCCTCAAATGGAAGATGGAGGTGCTCATGTAAAGGCTAACGTAGGACTTTTTGTGCAAGTGAGGAGAATAAACACAGAAGGGAAATATTACTGTTGTCTTCTGATAGTAGTATAACAATGGCAGTAGCTTATGTTTGCCATATATGAAATTTATTTCTTCAAGGCCATATGATATGACTTCTAAATGGACAAGCTAGGAGATGTATGACTGTTTTTAAAAAATCTCCAACACTCTCTATAGTAGTCGGAGAACTGAGAAAACCCAGCTTGCCAGGAGGAAGTATGGTCCCTACTCACACCTGCCTTATTTCTACTTAATTGTGTTTTAAAATTATTGTTCTCTATAAAGTTATATATATTATATAATTATATATATTTTTATTATCAAATATTCTGTTTGTGGGATTGAATATTTTCTATAAACACCTGTGTTGACCCTGTTCTTATATTGTCTAAAATCTTTTTATTTGAGACATGGGAGTTCAACGAAAGCCACAGAAGAGGAAAAGGGGATCTTTCTTAGAGCAGGGTTGGGACTGCCACCCCAACTTATTTATTTATTGGAGAGTTATTCTCTCTAAACTAGGGCCATAGGCACCAGCCAATCCATAACTATGCCTTATAGATTCAGAATTACTATGAATGTGGGCCATATTTTATAAATTTTCCATGAAAACATTACTAATGCTAAATTTTACAGGTTCAGAGATATACTTGTGACCTGCTGGGACTTAATTTTCTCTTATTTAATATCTCATCATATAGAACTCTGACTTGTGTCCCATATCCAAAGTCAGAAACCTTAAGAGAGGATGTCTACAGCAGGTATTTACTTTGGAATTAGCCAATCAGCATTATTAAATCTGAATAAGTTAATGTTAAAATAAGTATCTGGTGAGATTTTACTTTAAATAACTTTCTGTCAGAAAATAAAAGTTGTTTTCTAATTATGGGTTAAAATTTATAAAAAGAATTTATATATAAAAGTTATAATTACTTGTATAGTTTCTAAGGCTTGTTTTATAGACAATTTCTACCCTATGGTGGGTATATATTTACAAAATAAAACCAAAAAACAACTGCTAAAATACTGAAATGATTAAAAATATAAAATAAATTTTAATAAAGTGATACAAAAGTTGATAATCAAAATGTAATTTATTTCTGTGATGTGTTGTTATCAGGTCACAAAGAAGGGGAAAATGAAAGAGACAAACTTTTAAAGAAAAATCTGGAGTTTCTAAAGTAACTAGATTTTATAAACAAAGCTATAAAAGGCAATGTTTTAGGTATAGTGGGTAGACCTTCTAGACGAACTTTGAATGATAGGATTTAGGGGAATGCAGGAGTAAAACTTATTCATGGAATTTCAGTTATTATTTTTGATTCATACTTTTAAAGGTTTATTATTCTAATGCCCAAGGGACTAAAGGAATCAGAGAAAAAAGCCCTTTTATCCACCATTCAATACTCTATGCCTAGGGGAGGCAAGATGTATGTTTACCTAGACTCCTCTGCCAACTTAGTCCAACCTTTACATTTAAAGTTTATACATAAAATAGGATTAGAAAGTATTTAACATTATTTGCTGAGTTTTTACAGGAAGGCTGACACGTGTGGTCTATCATGTGAAATATAATATTCTGGTAGCACCAAGACCATTTAAAAGAACACATTGATGTTTATGAAATTTTCATGTAGACCTTCAAAGTTAGGAGAAAAACTTCTGGATCACTTTGGTCCACTGATCAAAGGCAGACTATTTATCATCTCTTGAATGGTAGAAATTTTTCTATGAAGAATTACAAAAGAATGAAAAAATAAGTTGCTTGCTTTAACTAGGTTTGTTAAATTACTTAATTCCATTCACTATAAACCCAAGGTGCTGATTCATTTAAAGCAGTGAAATTCAAAGTTGAGCAAACTAAACATATACTTCTGTTGCATCTTCATATCTTCATGCCCGAGGTAGTCTAGCACTTAAATATCTGTGATAATGGGGAGAATAAGAAGCATGGATAATGGAAATCCACAGATAATCCCCTAAATCTCATTTTAGCTTTTAGTTGCACCATCCTTTCCAATCAATTTTTTTGCTACATTTATTAATAATGAGAGGATGGATGACTTCTGAGGCAGAGACAAGAAAGAGTGGAGAAAGTATTTAGCTGAGCTCTTCTTAATCCCCCCTCCAAACTACTTTAAAGTAACAACTCAAATAGAATTTTGCAGAAGTAGAAGTTAAAAAAAGTTCAGAGTAAGAAATTCTTCCATCACAAGATAGCTTGAGGTCAGAAAGAGAGATCTGTGACAGTAAGGTGGAAGTTGACCCAAAGTCCACATGGATGAGACCTCTTTGTTAGCACTGGAAGCAGGATCAAATTCTATTTGACAAGTCAATTGCCTGTACCCTCTTCTAGGTCATATACAAGGGCAGAAAGAAGCATTCTGTGAACAGGTAGCAGAAGGCTTGAGAGGCAGCAGCATCTCTTTTGGTCAGAAGGACCGGGAGGAACAGGTATCAATTCTAGTCCCAAGGGATCAGGTATCTTCTGGAACAGAATTGTTTCTGGTCCCAAGGGAATAAAGTTCCTGAGGAGCAGTATTCATTGCAATACCAATGGACCAGGGTCCCCTTCTGATAAAGGACCAGA
Source organism: Monodelphis domestica (assembly GCF_027887165.1). NCBI lineage: Eukaryota > Metazoa > Chordata > Mammalia > Didelphimorphia > Didelphidae > Monodelphis > Monodelphis domestica. The sequence goes on from NC_077231.1 coordinate 264,968,173, forward strand.
ATACAGAGGATAGCAGTGACCATATCACAACATTTTGAAAGCCCCAAAGATTGTCAACCATCAGAATTAGATGTGATTACAGCAGTACAAGAAAGGCTGAAATCTAAGTTTGTGCCAAAGTTAATATAAGTTGCAAATTAATAAATAGGCTGGAAAAATGAGAAAACAACTAAAAAAGAACTTGAGAACAAAAAAGAAGTTGAGGGGGCAGCTAGATAGCTAGAGAGCCAGTCCTAGAAATGGAAAGTCCTAGATTGAAATGTGACCTCAGACACTTCCTAGCTGTGTGATTCTAGGGAAGTCACTTAACCCCTATTGCCTTGTCCTTACCACTCTTGTGCCTTGGAACCAATACAGAGCATTGATTCTAAGTGAAAGGTAAGTGTTTTTTTTTTTTTTTAAAGAATTTGACTATGCTGATAGGGAGATTAAGACAAAAACTCAAAAGAAGATAATGAAGTCAAAATAGCTATAAGCCAAACCTCAGAGAAAAAGATATGGTTTGAATACAAACCCAGAAAGAATTCCTGGAAGTGTTAAAATATTTTCAAAGTCTAGTAAATGTGATAGAGTAAAAATTAGGTAAAGACATGAAAACAAAAGAAGAAAATTATGAAAAGACAATTAGAGGGTTGGTAAAAGAGGCACAAAAAATACTGAAGAAAATAACGTCTTAAAATATAAATGGTCAAACGAAAAAGGGGCACAAAAGTTCACTTATGGAAAAAAAAACTTTTTAAAAGTCAGACTTGAGCAAATGGAAAGAGATACAAAAGCTCACTGAAGAAAATAATTTCTTAAAAATTATAATCTGATACCTGGAAGTTAATGACTCCATGAGACGTTAAGTAACAATCTACTAAATCCCAAAGCATGAAAAAATAGAAGAAAAATTGAAATATCTCATTGAAAAAATAACTTGCATGGAAAAGAGATTAATGAGAGATTAAGAATTATTAAGCTCATTGAAAGCCATAATTAAAGAAACAGCCTACATATCACATCAACAACTTATCATTAACAACTTTTCCAAGATTCTAGAACCAGAGGGTAAAATAGAAATTGAAAGAATCCACTAATCACCACCTGAGCCAGATCCTAAAATGAAAACTCCAAGGAATATCATGATCAAATTACAGAGCTCCTACATCAAAGGGAATACATTTCAAATGATCAGAAAGAAACAGTTGAGTATTTTTGTGTCTCTTTTACGAAACTATTAATTGTCTTTTCATAATTTTCTTTCTTTAATGCCTTCTCCTTAAATTGATGATAGAAATTTATTTTACTACAGGAAAGTAGGAGGGGAAGAGGAAAACTGATAAATGGTGTGAGAAAGAGAGAGCACATAAATGAAAGCAGTTGTCAGAAGCAAAAGCAACTTGGAGGAGAGACAGAGAGGGTTGAAATCATAATAAAATAGGATAAAGAGAAGAGCAGTTAGTAAGTGTAGTTGTGAAAGTATGTGGGACAAGCTCACCCATCAAATAGAAGAAGGTAGCACAATGAATTAGAAATGAGAATCTTACAATGTTTTGTTTACTTGGAATATAGAAAGATTGAAGCAGATTTCAGATTTAAAAGGTAAAAATAATCATCATACCAGGCAAAGCAAAAGCAAAAAATAGAATAAACTAAAAGGGATAAGAATTTTTGTAGGTTTTTTTGTTGGTTGGAAAGAATTGGCAACTAAAAAGTTGTCCATCAATTGAAGAAAGGCTAACAAATTGTGCTGTATGATTGTAATGGAATACTATTGTGCCAGATGAAGTGACCAAAAAAACAAAACAAAACAGAATCCTTCACAAAATCATGGAAAGACTCATATGAAGCAATGCAAAGTGAAGTGAGCAGAATGAGATCATTATATAAAACAAAGATAATAGCATATGATGACCAACTATAAATAACTTATCAACAGTGCAAAGATCTGGAACGTTTCCAATGGTCTCAGGTTGAAAAAGGCTATCTACTACCATAGAAGGAATTGATAGAGTTTAAATGCAGATTAAAATACACTATTCTGCATTAGGTTTCCTCCACAAATATTTCTCTAGTATAAGCAATATATGTCTTCTTTCACAATATGGAAATATATGTATATTGTATGAGACATATGCATCCTATATTATATTACTTGCATTAATGGGGAGAGAAGTGTCAGGAAGAGGAAGAGGAAATGGGTTGCAAAATGTCAGAAAACAATTGTTGAAAATTGTATCAAGATGCAATCTGGAAAAAAAAAACTTAAAACAAGAAATGAAATCTTGCTAAAAGGAACTATAGACAATGAAATAATATCAATACTAAATATATATGCTTCAATTGTCTTAGCATCCAAATTCTTTTTTTTTAAACCCTTACCTTCCGTCTTGGAGTCAATACTGTGTATTGGATCCAAGGCAGAAGAGTGGTAAGGGCTAGGCAATGGGGGTCAAGTGACTTGCCCAGGGTCACACAGCTGGAGCATCTGAATTCTTAAGGGAAAAATTTAATGAATTATAGGAAGAAATAGTAAAAATATACTACTTAGGGGACCCCAACTTTCCCCTCTCAGAACTGGATAAATCAAACCATGAAGATTTAGAAAAGTCAAGGGATTGAATAGAATCTTAGAAAAGTTAAATATGAGAAGCACCTAGATAGCTCAGTGGATAATGAGCCAGGTTTAGATATGGGAAGTCTTAAGTTCATTCTAGCCTTGGACATTTCTTAATTGTGTAACTCTGGGCAAGTCACTTAACCTCAATGGTCTAGTTCTTTCCATGCTTTAGCCCTTACCACTTTTGTGACTTGGATCTGATTCTTAATAATAATTCTAATATAAAAGCTAAGATATTTTTGGGGTTTGTTTTTAAAGTTAGATATGATAGACTCTCTGGAGACAATTGAATGGAAATAGAAAGGAGTATGTTTTTTTCTCAGCTATACATGACACCTACAGAAAATTACCCATGTATTAGGGCAGAAGTAATCTCACAATCAAATGCAGCAAAGGGGAAATATTAAATGCACTCATTTCAGATAATAATGCCATAAAATTCATTTCATAAAAGGCCTCAAAATAGATTAAAAGCTAATTGGAAATTAATAATTCAGTCCTAAGGAATGAGTCAAAGAACAAATCATAGAAATAATCAGTTTCATTTAAGAGAATGATTAAAATGAGACATCATTTCAAAATTTGTAGTAAATAGCCAAAATAGAACTTAGGGGAAATTTTCCATCTCTAAATATTTTATATCAATAAAGGAGAGAAAGAGCATATCAATGAATTGGGTGAACAATAATAAAAATGAGAACTAGAAAATGGTAAACATTAAAATCCCCCAAATCAAAGGAATATTAATAAATTAAAAAAAATAAAGTAATAAATTAGGGGCTAGTTTTCTGAGAAAAAATTAACTTGAGAAACTACTGGTTAACTTATTTTATTTTAAGAAGAAAACCAAGTTATTAGAATAAAAAATGAAAGGAATGAAAGCACAGACAATAAAGATGAAATTAAAAAAAATTATTAGTAGTTATTTTGTGCAATTATATATCAGCAAATCTGATAATTTAAGCCAAATAGATATATATTGACAAAAATATCAATTTCCTAGATTAAACAGAGGAGGAAATAGAATATTTAAATAACTGTACCTTAGAAAAAGTAAATTGAACAAGCCATCAATGAACTTACTAAAAAAACCCCAGGACCAGATGAATTTATAAGTGAATTCTAACAAAATTTTAAGGAAAAAATTAACCTAAACACTATATAAACTCTGAAAAATAGGTAAAGAAGGAGGTCTACCAAATTCCTCTTATGACACAAATATAGTTTTAGCATTAAAGTAGAAATAGAAAGACAATCAAGACTAATTTCCCTAATAAATATTGATGTAAAATTTAAAATAAAATGTTAATAAGATTATAGCAAAATATTACAAGTTTCATATTGTACAATCACATGGGATTTATACTATGAATGGAGTCCTGGTTCAATACTAGTAATATTATCAGCCTGATTGACAATATCAATGACAAAAATAAAAATCACAATAATCACAATAGAGGCAGAAAATGCCATAGACTCAATAAAACACCCATTACTACTAAAACACTCAAAAGCATATCACTCAATGTAGACTTTCTTAAAATGATAAGTAGTATCTATCTAAAATGAAGAGCAAGCATTAGGTCTAATGGGGCTAAACTTACAGCCATTTCATTAAGAACAAGGATAAAGCAACGATGTTCATTCTCATCATTATCATGTAATATTGTACTAGAAATTCTAGATATAGAAAATAGACAAAAATAAATTGAAGAAATTAAGTGATAAAGAAACAGAACTATTATTTCTTGGAGATGATGATGATGATATGATATGATGATATATTTAGAGAACACTATAGAATAAATGAAAATGCCAGTTGAAACAACAAATAAATTCATAAAAATTCCAGGATAACAAATAAATTCACATCAGCATTTCTATATATTATTAAAGATAAATGCCATTAAAAAACTACAGCCGACTTCCGGGTAATCATGGCTGCAATCTAGACGCCACACGCTTCCTCTCCCCGGCACCGAACGAAATAGACTACATCAAAGGAGCATAAAATCACCTTTGGAGGAACAGAAGGACTCCTCAGTACCCCACAGAGGCAAAGGTACGTGGGGCTTGAACATTTCCACACTAAAATAAGAAGGAAAAGCTTGCACAGAAAAGTGAACTGAGCCGCCCTTCCCCCACCCCACCTCCCCCACTAAACCAGAGTGAGCTACCTGAGCGCTCACCAGGACAGCGAGTGAGTGGGGAGCGTCTCTGTCTGGGGGGGCACTCCAGGGTCCTTGGGATCTGGGGACTGCCAGGAAAAAACGTCCCAGGGCGCTTTCACTGGAGAAGCCAGCAGCTGTACTTGGGGCGGGCTGCGCTGAACACCGCTGCGCTGATTATCTGGGCGGAGCTGAATACCTGGGCTCGGAGGCTGGGAAGAACTAGTCTGAAGCAACCTAAATTCACAGAAAAACCACTCTTATAACCCAGACCCCAGACCAAAAAGGAAAGGGAAATAAAACCACCAAAGGGATGGCTCACATGGCCCAAAATCAAGCCTCCAGGAAGAAAGGGAAAAAAGTGACTATTGAAAACTTTTATGGTGGAAGTACCCAAGGGAAAGAGGAGAATGAAGAGGAAATCCAAAAAAATTCAGAACACGCCTCCCAAAATGGAAACTATCAACAAGCTCTGGAAGATCTCAAACTGGAACTTATCCAAAAGATGGAAACCTTCTGGAAAGAAAAATGGGAGAAAGAGATCAGCTGTCTGACAGATAAGACTGCTCAATTGGAAAAAGAACTCGAAGCAGCCAATACAAGGGCAGACAAGGCTGAAAAGCAAATCCAGTCCCTAATGACCAGAATTAAGGACCTCGAAGAAAGTGAGATGATAAAACAGCAAGAATCAATAAAGCAAACCCAAACAATTAATGAATTGGAAGAAAACAGAAAATATCTCACTGAGAAGGTCACGGACCTGGAGAACAGAGGAAGACGAGAAAATCTCCGTATCATAGGTCTCCCAGAAAAACCAGAGGTAAACAACAAATTGGATTTTATTCTAGAGGAGATTATAAAAGAAAATTGCCCCCACGTTCTGGAGCAAGGGGGCAAAATAGAAATAGAAAGGATTCATAGAACACCTTCTATACTAAATCCCCAAAAGACAACGCCTAGGAATGTAATTGCCAAATTCAAGAGTTTCCAAGTAAAGGAGAAAATCCTACAAGAAGCCAAGAAGAAGAGCTTCAGATATAAGGGGGCTCCCATAAGGATCACACATGACTTAGCGGCTAACACACTAAGAGACCGCAAAGCATGGAACACGATATTTAGAAAGGCAAGAGAGCTGGGTCTCCAACCAAGAATCAACTACCCAGCAAAACTGACTATATACTTCCAGGGGAAAGTATGGGCATTCAACAAAATAGAAGATTTCCAAGCATTTGCTAAGAAAAGACCAGAGCTCTGTGGAAAGTTCGATATCCAAGCACAGAAAGCAAGAGAAACATGAAAAGGTAAATATGAAAGAAAGGGAAAAGGAGATAAATCTTATCTTTCTCTTTAAGTCAAACTCTCTTCTATAAGGACTACATTTACATCTAATTATATATATTAATATGTGGGGAAAATGTTTTGTGTAACTCTCATAAATTGTATCATCATAAGAGTAGTTAGAAGAAACATGCATAGGGAAAGATTGGGGAATCAAGAAGATTTGGGGAAAGTTGGGGCAAAAAAAGGAAAAGGGAGGGGGGAACCGTGATAATACTAAGATTAACTTCAAGAAATAGGGGGGGAATCAATAGAATAAACTTTCCCATATAAAGATACACATGGGAAGGGGAGGGGAAGAACTCTCATATGAGAAGGAGAGGAAGAGAGCGTGAAGTGGAAGTACTTAAACCTTACTCTCAGTGAAATCAAATCTGAGAGGGAAGAACATCTAGATCCAGTGGGATCCTGATTTCTATCTTATCCATTAGGGCAAGAAAGAAAGGAAAATTAAGGAGGGGGAGGGGGGAGGGAGCACAAAAAGGGAGGGAAGGAGAGGGGGGAGGGGAAGGGAGCATAAAAAGGGACGGGCTAGAAAGGGAAGCATCTCAAGGGAGGGGACTAGGGGGACCGACCTAAAGTAAATCACTGGTTCAAAAGGAGAAAGCTAAAGAAGAAAGGTCAGAACTAGGGGAAGACATCAAAATGCCAGCGAATCCACAAATAACAATCATAACTTTGAACGTGAATGGGATGAACTCACCCATAAAACGCAGACAAATAGCAGACTGGATTAGAACACAAAACCCTACCATATGTTGTCTTCAAGAAACACATATGAGACGGGTTGACACTCACAAGGTTAGAATTAAAGGTTGGAGTAAGACCTTTTGGGCCTCAACCGATAGAAAGAAGGCAGGAGTTGCAATCATGATATCTGACAAAGCCAAAGTACAAATAGACCTGATCAAAAGGGACAGGGAAGGTAAATATATTCTGCTAAAAGGAAGTATAGACAATGAGGAAATATCACTAATCAACATGTATGCACCAAATGGTATAGCATCCAAATTTTTAATAGAGAAACTAGGAGAATTGAAGGAGGAATTAGACAGTAAAACCATATTAGTGGGAGACTTGAACCAACCACTATCAAATTTAGACAAATCAAATCAAAAAATAAATAAGAAAGAGGTAAAAGAGGTGAATGAAATCTTAGAAAAATTAGAATTAATAGACATATGGAGAAAAATAAATAGGGACAAAAAAGAATACACCTTCTTTTCAGCACCACATGGCACATTCACAAAAATAGATCATACACTAGGTCATAGAAACATGGCACTTAAATGCAGAAAAGCAGAAATATTAACTGCAGCCTTTTCAGATCACAAGGCAATTAAAATATTGATCGGCAAGGGTACATGGAGACCCAAATCAAAAATTAATTGGAAATTAAATAACATGATACTCCAAAATCATTTAGTTAGAGAAGAAATCATAGAAACAATTAACAATTTCGTTGAAGAAAATGACAACGGCGAAACATCCTTTCAAACCTTATGGGATGCAGCCAAGGCAGTACTTAGAGGAAAATTCATATCCCTGAGTGCATATATTAACAAATTAGGGAGGACAGAGACCAAGGAATTGGAAATGCAAATCAAAAAACTTGAGAATGAACAAATTAAAAACCCCCAGAAGAAAACCATACTAGAGATCCTAAAAATTAAGGGAGAAATTAATAAAATAGAAAGTGACAGAACTATTGAGCTAATAAACAAGACTAGAAGCTGGTACTTTGAAAAAACAGACAAAATAGACAAAGTACTGGTTAATTTAATTAAAAAAAGGAAAGAAGAAAGGCAAATTAATAGCATCAAGGATGAAAAGGGGGATCTCACCTCAAATGAAGAGGAAATTAAGGCAATCATTAAAAACTACTTTGCCCAACTATATGGCAATAAATTTACCAATCTAGGTGATATGGATGAATATTTACAAAAATATAAATTGCCTAGACTAACAGAAGAAGAAATAGTTTTCTTAAATAATCCCATATCAGAAATTGAAATCCATCAAGCCATCAAAGAACTGCCTAAGAAAAAATCCCCAGGGCCTGATGGATTCACCAGTGAATTCTATCAAACATTCAGAGAACAGTTAACCCCAATATTACACAAACTATTCGACATAATAAGCAAAGAGGGAGTCCTACCAAACTCCTTTTATGACACAAGCATGGTACTAATTCCAAAGCCAGGCAGGCCAAAAACAGAGAAAGAAAACTATAGGCCAATCTCCCTAATGAATATAGATGCAAAAATCTTAAATAGGATACTAGCAAAAAGACTCCAGCAAGTGATTAGAAGGGTCATCCACCATGATCAAGTAGGATTCATACCAGGGATGCAGGGCTGGTTCAACATTAGGAAAACTATCCACATAATTGACCACATCAACAAGCAAACCAACAAGAATCACATGATTATCTCAATAGATGCAGAAAAAGCCTTTGATAAAATACAACACCCATTCCTACTAAAAACACTAGAAAGCATAGGAATAGAAGGGTCATTCCTAAAAATAATAAACAGTATATATCTAAAACCATCAGCTAATATCATCTGCAATGGGGATAAACTAAATCCATTCCCATTAAGATCAGGAGTGAAACAAGGATGCCCATTATCACCTCTATTATTTGACATTGTATTAGAAACACTAACAGTAGCAATTAGAGAAGAAAAAGAAATTGAAGGCATCAAAATAGGCAAGGAGGAGACCAAATTATCACTCTTTGCAGATGACATGATGGTCTACTTAAAGAATCCTAGAGATTCAACCAAAAAGCTAATTGAAATAATCAACAACTTTAGCAAAGTTGCAGGATACAAAATAAACCCACATAAGTCATCAGCATTTCTATATAATTCCAACACAGCTCAGCAGCAAGAACTAGAAAGAGAAATCCCATTCAAAATTACCCAAGACAAAATAAAATACTTAGGAATCTATCTCCCGAGACAAACACAGGATCTATATGAACACAACTACAAAACACTTTCCACACAACTAAAACTAGACTTGAACAATTGGAAGAACATTAACTGCTCATGGGTAGGACGAGCCAATATAATAAAAATGACCATCCTACCCAAACTCATCTATCTATTTAGTGCCATACCCATGGAACTCCCAAAAATTTTTTTTACTGATTTAGAAAAAAACATAACAAAGTTCATTTGGAAAAACAAAAGATCAAGGATACCCAGGGAATTAATGAAAAAAAATACAAAGGAAGGGGGTCTTGCAGTCCCAGATCTCAGACTATATTATAAAGCAGCGGTCATCAAAACAATTTGGTACTGGCTAAGAGACAGAAAGGAGGATCAGTGGAATAGACTGGGGGCAAGCAACCTCAGCAAGACAGTATATGACAAACCCAAAGATCCCAGCTTTTGGGACAAAAACCCACTATTTCATAAAAACTGTTGGGAAAATTGGAGGACAGTGTGGGAAAGATTAGGCTTAGATCAACACCTCACACCCTACACCAAGATAAATTCAAAATGGATGAATGACTTGAACATAAAGAAAGAAACTATAAGAAAATTAGGCGAACACAGAATAGTATACATGTCAGACCTTTGGGAAGGGAAATACTTCAAAACCAAGCAAGAATTAGAAAGAATTACAAAATGCAAAATAAATAATCTGGATTACATCAAATTAAAAAGTTTTTGTACAAACAAAACCAATGTAACCAAAATCAGAAGGGTAGCAACAAATTGGGAAACAATCTTCATAAAAACCTCTGACAAGGGTTTAATTACTAAAATTTATAAAGAACTAAATCAATTGTACAAAAAATCAAGCCATTCCCCAATTGACAAATGGGCAAGGGACATGAACAGGCAATTCTCAGCCAAAGAAATCAAAACTATTAATAAGCACATGAAAAAGTGCTCTACATCTCTTATAATCAGAGAGATGCAAATCAAAACAACTCTGAGGTATCATCTCACACCTAGCAGATTGGCTAACATGACAGCTATGCAAAGTAATGAATGCTGGAGGGGATGTGGCAAAGTGGGGACATTAATTCATTGCTGGTGGAGTTGTGAATTGATCCAACCATTCTGGAGGGCAATTTGGAACTATGCTCAAAGGGCGATAAAAGACTGTCTGCCCTTTGATCCAGCCATAGCACTGCTGGGCTTGTACCCCAAAGAGATAATGGACAAAAAGACATGTACAAAAATATTCATAGCTGCGCTCTTTGTGGTGGCCAAAAATTGGAAAATGAGGGGATGCCCCTCAATTGGGGAATGGCTAAACAAATTGTGGTATATGTTGGTGATGGAATATTATTGTGCTAAAAGGAATAATAAAGTGGAGGAATTCCATGTGAACTGGAACAACCTCCAGGAAGTGATGCAGAGCGAAAGGAGCAGAACCAGGAAAACATTATACACAGAGACTGATACATTGTGGTACAATCGAAGGTGATGGACTTCTCCATAAGTATCAATGCAATTTCCCTGAACAATCTGCAGGGATCTAAAAAAAAAAATACTACCCACAAGCAGAGGATAAACTGTGGGAGTAAAAACACCGCTGAAAAGCAACTGCTCGACCACAGGGTTGGAGGAGATAAGACTGAGGAGAGACTCTAAATGAACACTATAATGCAAACTCCAACAACAGGGAAAAGGGTTCGAGTCAAGAACACATGTGATAACCAGTGGAATCATGCGTCGGCTATGGGAGAGGGAAAGGCGGGGGGGGGGGGGGGGGGAGGGGGGGGAGGGGAGGAAAAGAAAACGATCTTTGTTTCCAGTGAATAATGTATGAAAACGACCAAATAAAATAATATTAAAACTTAAAAAAAAAAAAAAAAAAAAACTACAGCCATATAAAATACTTGATAGTCTATCTTCCAAGACAAACTCAGGGATCATATAAAAACAATTACAAAATACTTTTAATACAAAGAAAGACAATGAAAAAAATGTCAAGGAAGTTGGCATAACAGTTCCAGATTTCAAACTACATTACAAAACAGTAATCATCAAAATAATGGAGTACTGGCTAAGAAAGGGAAGAGTCTATCAGTGGAATAATTTAGGACCACATTACAGAGTAGTAAGTGGATTTAATAGTTTAGCGTTTAATAAACCAGCAGGTCTAAACTTTTGGAGTAAGAACTTGACAAAAATCTATAGAAAAATTGGAAAGTAGTTTGGTAGAAACTAGGCATAGATGAACATTTGACCCCATCTATAGAAAAATTGGAAAGTAGTTTGGTAGAAACTAGGCATAGATGAACATTTGACCCCCTCTACTAAGATGAAGTAAAAATGAATAAATGATTTAAACATAAAGAGTAATATAAATTATGGGAACATGAAAAAATGAAACTGAAAGATCTCTAGGAAAGGCAAGAGTTTTATGACCAGATGAGATAGAGGATTAAAGGAAGTTAAATTCTGTGGACATAAATTAAAAAAGCTTTTGCACAAACAAAACTAATGTAGCCAAAATTGGAAAACAGAACTGGAAAAAAAATCATAAATATCTCTGATAAAGGTCTCATTTCCCAAATATATAGAAAATTCAGCACAATTTATAAATATAAGAGCCATTTCCAAGTTGATAAATAACTAGTGGATATGAGCAGTTTTCAGAAGTTAAAACTATGATACTCACATGAAAAATGCTTTAATTGAATGTTAATTAAACAAATACAAATCAACATGACTCTTGAGATACCACTCATACCTATTAAACTGGCTAATGGGAGAGAAAAGGAAAAGGAAAGATACTGAAGTATGCATGGATAAATTGGCACACTGATGCACTATCAACTGAGTCCTGAACTGGACCGTTTATTTTGGAGAAATTTCTGGAACTATTCCCAAAGAGAGAGAAAAGTATGCAAACTCTTTGACTCAGAAGTACTTTGACTAGGTATGCTTCTCAAAGAAATCAAAGAAAAAGGGGAAAAGGACTTACTTGTACAAAAATATTTCAAATAGCTTCTTTTGTGGTGGCAAGAATTGGAAATCAAGGGCATGACCCTCATTTTGGGGAATGGCTTGTGATGGAATATTTCTATGCTAAAAGATATGACAGTCAGCATGGTTTCAGAAAAACCTGGGAACTCATAGTGAAGTGAACAGAACCAGAACACTGTACATAGTAAAAATAATATTGTGAGGATGATTAACTATGAAATACTCAGCTGCCCTGATGAAGACAATGAAGCAAGACAATTTGAAAGATGATGAATATTAATATCCACCTCCAAAGAGTTAACTGAGAGATTCTGATGCAGATTAAAACATACATTTAAAAACCTTTTTACATTCTATTTTTTTGTTTTATTTTGGTCTGTTTTGTTTTGCAATACAGCTAATATGGAAATATCTTTAATGTGACTTCACATATATGATCAGTATTGAATTGCTCTCCTCAAGGATTGAGGAAGGGTTGGGTGAAAGGTGAGAGAGTGTTTGGAACTCAAAAAAATTAAAAATAATTATTAAAACATTTTACATGTATTAGGGAATATTTAAAAAATAAAAATGTTTTCAAAGTGAGAAGAGGAACTGTCTTACTTTTCTATGTGTATCTCTTAGCGGTCAGTGCAGTCCTTTGCATATAATAAGTGTTTAATAAATGCTTCATTAATTCAGCAAACAATTTTATGATTTTTATTTTCTTCCTCCTTTTGAAAGAGGTTTCAGTAAGTAGTGTGATGACTGAAAGGGAAGACAAAAAGCACATACTATTTTCTTGCTACTGCATACTGGGCTATTGACTTAGCTTACTAAGATAATTTTATTGGGGTTATCACACAGAATAAAAAAGTACTTTGCAGCCAAGTTGTACTTGGTAGGGCCTGGAGGACCTTGTTCATTAATATCCACTAGTTCAATGACTTTATAATCTGAAAATAGATACTTTTCTGTTGCCCACAGCATTTTAATGAACAGAATAATATTCAAACTGGAATTCATATGTGGAACTCTTCATTGTATAGTCAAGGATGATATTGTAATGGTGGAAATTTAGGGGAGAGGGGGAGACTGAGGCAGGTAGAAATTAGTTTCTCTCTGCAAGGAATATATAATTTTTAGAGGTTTATTAAAGTTAAAGATTAAGAATATACAAGTAAGAAACATGTGCCTAGGCCAGAGGCCTAGACAAAATAACCTCACATCATGGAAGAGATGCCTCTGCTCCAAAAACGGAAGTCCAAAAAAGGGCCGAGCCCTTCAAAAGCCTTTGCTTAAATATCTTCTCGATCTCGGCCCAGGTGAGATTACAAGGCATTCTGGGGAAGTGAGCAAAGGCTCATGGGGATTGTAGTCCTGTATTCGAGTCTATTTTTTACATCCCCCCGTGTGATCATTTGTGGAAAAATTAATTTTTCCCCAAAAGGATCATAAAAACATAATAAACTTAAAAGATTACAATAGTGTGAGGATAAGAGAAAAAAGAATAAAACCAATAATTTCTGAACACATTGACAAAAAGCCGTTAGGGGGCAGTCCCCTTTGGCATAAAAGTATACATACAAATAAATGTTCAATCAACCACACCCAAAGTTCAATTTTGTGCAACTTGTGGTCTGGAGGCTTCTTCATGGTGGCTTCTCCAACAGTTCAGTTCTGGATTCAGAGAGGTAGCATCTTCTTCACCTAAAATTCTTCTCAAAAGGAATTTAAACTTTGCAATTTAAATAATGATATTTTTTACATTCCCCCGTGTTGTGGGTGATTGAAAGATTCAGAATCAGTTAGGGATGCATGGCTGAGGTATGAGGTATATGAATCAATTGGCAAGAGATATTAAAAAGACACCAGAAAATCCAAAAGAAAAGAAAAATTTCTGGATGAAAATATAGACTATCAAAGTCTTATGTGTAAAAATTCCAAGTAGAAGAAAAATAAATCTATAACAGGTCCTTCAATCAGGGCCCAATCAAAATGATCTAAGTAATGATGCATTTACCCAATCAGCGCCAGGACTACAGAAAGGTACCACACTATGAGAGGCAGAAAAGAAAGGGACCAGATTATATAAGCCAAGGTTCCGGGAGCCAAGTTTGAGGTACTTGGTAGAATGTGGAACAAGGAAGACCTGCTTTTAACACATGTTAAACAGCCGCAACCTCGAACCCCAAACACGTTCAAGTCCTCTTTGTCTAGGCTCAAAGTGACGTCAATTTCTCCAGGATTGGTTGGTCTCTTTGACCTTATGCTCTATTGGCACTATGCAGTGGCTCTTTTGTGTATATCTTGTCCTAGAATCAGACAGAATCATTAAGCAAAGTCCCATAATTTATTTAAATAATTAGTGGCATCATTTTCATAGTCACAAGCTTTTTAGGGCATGCATTAGAAAATGTATCTTAAATTTGTAGCACTGAAAATCAAAAGGTTAAAGAAAATCTTAATACTGGTGACATGTGCTTCAAATATAAAAAGGAAAGAAAAAATAATTAAAAAAACTGAAAAAGTATATTGCACATGCAAGAAAAATATAACAATAAAAGAGCTTTAAAAAATTCAAAAATATAGCTTATAACCATTGACACTCTGTGTCAGTTAAGAAAAGACTGTTTCTCCATTTTGGACACGTGAGTAATAGGGACTGATCTCTTTTTTTTTGCCCCAGCTATCTAAGGGCTTGGGCCTTTTGGCCCAGCCTAAACAGAAGGGGTATTTAAGCCCTATTCCCTTCTCTCCCCTTTCTCTCTCTATATATATCTCTAATTCCTTTCTTGCTCCTATTGTAATTAAACTCCAAAAAAGGCTGACGGCTGACTTGAGTTTTTCATTTAGGAATTACATAGCTGATTCCTTGGCGACCTTAAATTAATATATATCAGTCTTTTAAAGTGATTCCCTTGTAACATTGTGGCTGACCACACGGGAGTCTAAAGAATCCTCTCAATAAAACTTTTTCCTTGCCTTTTTACTATACTGTTTCACCACTTAGTCCTTTAAAAAAAAAAAAAAAACTTGGCTTAAAGACACAGCTGCTAGAACACGTGAGTATAAAAAACTTTTTCTCTTTTCTCCTTAAGTTAAATTGGAATCAGCAGTTTTTTCTTTTTCTTCCCTTTAATCTTAAGGGACAGCTGGGTAGCTCAGCGGATTGAGAGCCAGCCCTAGAGGCAGAAGGTCCTGGGTTCAAATCGGACCTCAGATACTTCCCAGCTGTGTGACTCTGATAGACAGAAAACAGCTGTTTTTAAATCTCAGCAACAGGACTCTAAAGTCCTGGCTGGAAGAACTGTTTCTAAATATCCTTTCCCTTAAGGAACAACTTCCTGGATTAAAAAAAAAAAACCCTGTGGAAAGTTTGTTGCTTTGCCCTGCTCCCCACGTGTTTTGTGAAATTACAAAATATACATATAAAAATGAGTACTACATTCTTTGACAATTATATGGCAGCTGAAGAAGTAGGGGCATTGAGGAATGAAGGATACCTCCAAATTTTTATATTAATAGGTACTGTCATTTTTGTACTCCTCAATACTATATTTAGAGATGAAAAAATAAAAAATATTGAGGATAAAATAAAACAAAATGAGGATAAAATAAAACAAAATGAGGATAAAATAAAACAAAATGAGGATAAAATAGAAAATATTGAGGATAAAATAGAAAATGTTGAGGATAAAATAGAAAAAAATGAGGATAAAATAGAAAATATTGAGGATAAAATAGAAAATATTGAGGATAAAATAGAAAATATTGAGGATAAAATAGAAAAAATTGAGGATACAATAGAAAAAATTGAGGATAAAATAGGAAATATTGAGAATAAAATAGAAAAACTTGAGGATAAAATAGGAAATATTGAGAATAAAATAGGAAATATTGAGGATAAAATGGGAGATATGGAAGATAAAATAGGAAAAATTGAGGAAAAAATGCAAGCCCAATTAGAAGATCTAAAATGTTTCTTACAGGATCAATGGGCAAACACCCACTCTACCAGAAACAGACCTGTTTCTGAACCTTTGAATGAGGAAATTTCCTTCCCTGAAATAGAGATGGAAAGCACCCTCCCTATAGCCCAGTTAACAGACTGCTTCTCTCGTGCAGTGCAAATCTTGTCTGAATTTAATCCCCAAAACCCTCCCCCTGCAATCCCAGCTTCTCATGTTCCTTCTCCTACAGAAAACCAAATTCCAATGCAAGAGAAATCTTGTCCTCCTAGAGAAACCCGTTCTTGTCAAACTGACCCACAGGTGCAAAATTCAACTAGAGGCCTGTTTCCTCTAAGAGAAGTACCTGAAATAGGACGAAATGGGGATGTGGTGACTTTAAGACATAGGATACCGTTTACTCCCCAAGAAATAAATGAATTTACACGAAATATCCCCACATATGAACAAGATCCTTTTCTAGTAACAAAAAAGATGGGAGACATATTTTTTCAGTATAATCCGTCTTACAAGGACGTTGAGAGCTTACTACAGGCTTTTTTAAGTGAACGTGAAAAAAATAAAATAATTGCTCATGTCAACAAAACCCGGGGGCGTAATGCAGCACATTGGCCATCTCAGGATCCCGAATGGGACTATAATAATCCTGAGGACTATCTACAACTATACCGTTGTAGAGAGGCCATCCTCACGGCCATGAAGGAATGTGCGGACAGTACAGATAAGTGGATGGAACTGGAAAAAATTAAGCAAAAGGAAAACGAAACACCCTCCAGATTTATGGACAGAATTATCGAGTTTGGGGACAGATACTTAGATTGGGACTTAAATAAAGAGAATAGTTTAAGACAAGTTAGAAGAATCTTTGTAAATAATTCATGCAAAGTAATTAAAAATTATTTTAAAACACAATGCCCAAGATGGTCAGATATGGACCTTGAAGAATTGCGAAAAACAGCTATATATGTTTTTAAGGGAAACGAAGAAAAGGAGAAAGAGAATAATGATGACATGGAGGAAATGAAGAAAAAAATGAGATGTGTAATAGATAGGATAACTAAATTAGAAAGTGGGCATGATAATGAGCCAACGACAATTGCCCCTCTCCAGAAATCCAATTATCAATCCATTACTTGCCACTTCTGTGAGAAGAAGGGCCACAAAATGATGGAATGTAGAACCTTTCTTAAGATGTTTGGAAGGAATACACAGTTTAATAATGGTTTTAGAAATAATAACTATAGAAATTATGATAATGGTTATAGAAACCAAAATTCTAGAAATTATAATAATGACTATGGAAATAACTATAATGAATATAGAAATAAGAGCTTTAGAAACCAGAATTATAGAAATAGGAATTGGGAATTTAATGACAATGCTCAAATTGAAGAAAATTTTAATGATAATACTCAACAATATATGAGAAATGGCGCTCGTCCAAAAATTACTCGAGGTACTAATGACCCTCAGAGAGGTGCCCTTCAGGGGGGTGCCCAAGGAATATCCCAAACACAATGATGGTGCCCGGGGGGGGCTGGGGCACAGGAATCAGAGGATACAACCTTTGATTTCCCAGACCCTGATGTCCTACTACCCGTTGTCCCTATCCACTGCCCTCCCCATACTAATGAACCCCATGTTACCTTAAAAGTGGGTAACACCTATTATGATTGTCTATTAGACACCGGAGCTTCCTGGTCTGTATTAAAGAGAACACCTGATTTACAATGTTATTCTATTGGCTCAGAGAATGTAATGGGAGTATCAGGAATAACCCAAAGAGTTAAAAGACTTCCTCCTAGAATGGTGTCTGTAGGACCCCTAGAGGTACAACACTCCTTCCTTTTGATGCCTGACTCCCCTTTAAATTTGCTGGGGAGGGACCTTCTATGCAAACTCAGAGCCACAATAACCTGCTCCCCAGATGGCTCATTATCATTAGAAGTACCAGAGGAATCTTTAAATTTACTCCCTGTACTTCTCTCTGAAAACCAGGAGGCAAAAGAACCTTCCATTTTTGAAATACCTAAAGATATACCGGAGTCTCTTTGGGCCACATCTTCTTCTGATGTAGGCTTACTTAAATCTGCTGTTCCTGTGCAGATAAAAACTAAATCTAGCCCACCTCCTTCTATCCCTCAGTATCCCCTCTCAAAGGAGGCAATTGAGGGTATTACACCAGTTATTAACTCATTAATAGAACAGGGAATAATAATCCCTTGCAAATCTGAATACAACACGCCCATCCTGCCAATTAAAAAACCAAAAAAAGGACCCGATGGCAAGTACATCTATAGATTCGTACAGGATCTAAGGGCAGTGAATAATCATGTTATAAAGAGACACTCCGTAGTTTCTAACATACATACTATTATTTCATCTATTCCTAGCACAGCTACATACTTTACAGTAGTAGACTTGTGTTCAGCTTTCTTTTCCATACCAATACATGAAAACTCCAGGCATATTTTTGCTTTCACCTGGAAGGGCTCACAATATACCTGGTGTCGGCTGCCACAGGGTTATGTCGAAAGTCCGAGCTTATTTGAGCAAATTTTGAGCCAAGACACAGACAATATAACATTTAAAAATAGCAAATTAATCAAATATGTAGATGATCTACTCTTGGCTTCAACAGATGCAGAAACATGTCAAGAAGATAGCAAACACCTTCTTTTGGAATTGCACAAAAGAGGACATAAAATCTCTAAGGATAAAGTTCAATGGTGTCTCCAAAAAGTAGAATATTTGGGATTCATCTTGACTGCGGGTGCTCGTTATATTTCTCCAAAACGAATTGAGAACATTCAAAAATTGAGTGCTCCTACCACTAAGAAACAGCTGAGAGCAATTTTAGGAGCAACAGGGTTTTGTAGACAATGGATTCCTTGCTATGGGGAAATCACTAAACCCCTTATAGCATTAACAAAGGATTCGGTTCCTGAACCCCTCAAATTAGAGCCTGAACACTTGTCAGCTCTAACAGATCTGAAAAAGGCTATCATGTCTGCCCCTAATTTGGCTTTCTGTCAATGCGCCTAGCAAACATTGGTTTTGCTTTCTTTTCTTTTCTATTTCCTCTCTCACTATTCTAATTTCTCTTAGAAAATTGAATATTGTGTATATCTTT
Organism: Monodelphis domestica; assembly: GCF_027887165.1. Taxonomy (NCBI): domain Eukaryota; kingdom Metazoa; phylum Chordata; class Mammalia; order Didelphimorphia; family Didelphidae; genus Monodelphis; species Monodelphis domestica. Next base: position 264,987,324 of record NC_077231.1, read on the forward strand.
AGTTAGAAGTGAATTTAGAACTACAAAATGATTATGTTAAATGATCAATGGGGAGACTAGTCTCCCAATGATCATCAGGGGGGATTGTAAACCTCAAATTTCCTTAGACTTATAATTGTTGAAAATTTCACCATTGGGATATTTCATACTTGGAAAATTTCTTACTGATAGTCTATTGGAATGGGAACTCCATTGGCATGGGAGGTTCCTTCTCTTCCCTTCTTAAGATTACTTTAGGACAGAAACCCTTTGCTGAACAATGGAAAGGACTTTGACCTATGCTTAAGCATAGAACAGGAATTTCTTTGAGTCTTGATTGATTTTAGAATTGATACAATGGAGATACTTGGAATAAATCTCCACCCTATTCAGTCCTAACAGGATTGAGTAAGGGCTGCAGCCTAGATCAAAATTTAATTATTCCAATCTCTACCATACTCAAGTTAACAGGATTTAGAAAGGGCTGTAGCAAAGGAGTATAGATTTAATCATTTGAAAATATGACCTTCAACAGACATGTGCAAAAGCCAGAAACCTCTGGGCGGTCCTGGGTTAAGCGAGAGCCTCCATTGACAGGGAAATTGATGAAGAGTGATTGGTAGATGTGAGGACTGAGGGGAGGCAACTTGGAGGGTTTCCTTAAAGATAGGAGGGTCTGGAGACTGGAGGAGGGAGGTTGGAGTTTTGGGTCGGTGGTTCCTGGGCTCTGAGGAGGCTTGCTCTGAAGGAAGCTGAAGGTGGGGGCCTCTGAGACTGTTTCTCCATTTTGGACACGTGAGTAATAGGGACTGATCTCTTTTTTTTTGCCCCAGCTATCTAAGGGCTTGGGCCTTTTGGCCCAGCCTAAACAGAAGGGGTATTTAAGCCCTATTCCCTTCTCTCCCCTTTCTCTCTCTATATATATCTCTAATTCCTTTCTTGCTCCTATTGTAATTAAACTCCAAAAAAGGCTGACGGCTGACTTGAGTTTTTCATTTAGGAATTACATAGCTGATTCCTTGGCGACCTTAAATTAATATATATCAGTCTTTTAAAGTGATTCCCTTGTAACAATATCACAGTTGATCTGAATTGACCAGAGAGGTTCATTTTATTTAAGGCTTAAATGGTTGCCATATTGATTTAAAAACACCTTTAGATCAATGGGATATATTCAAAAGACTTGAACTCTTAAACTTCATATTTTTAATATGTAGTAATAGCAAAATAATATAAAAAATAGACCACCAATCCAAATCTCTTTGTATCCAAAGAAACAGTGCTTGCCAAGTTTTATTCTAATGAAATTAGAAAGCTGGAGACTTTTTCTTTCTTTCATGGATAGATTTGTAATGGAAATAATATTCAGGTTAGTAATGCTCATCAATCTTATCAAAGATGTAAAGTCTAGTAGTTCTGAAATGAATAAACCTAATTTTATACTGTCTGGTTCATATTTGGCAAATAACTCTATTTGTACTCACATGATGAAATTTAAAGTGACGTACTTTTTCAAAAATTGAGATGAATAATCAGCCCAGTGTGTGTGATTTAAAAAAATATTCAGCAAGGGAAAGAACAGGCTTAGTGTTCTTTTTTCATAATGACAAATGAGCTTTTTTAAAGGTAATAAAACAATAGAAAATGTTAAAGATTCCCCCCACGCCCAAATAAGTATTCAAGTTTGCAGCTAAGTCAATAATGAATGGCTAAAGGACATATATAGCTCTACCTGAATAACCAACGCAATTCATTACACTGTGGCTTATAAGTGCTTCTTGCAAAGGATGTTATCAGTGAGAGTCTAGAGCTCACTTTACATTTTATTTCATTTCACCGCATTCCAAGATAGGAAAAATGCCACGTTGGGGAGAGTGTCCAATTACCAAATTCCTTAACCTTAAATAATGAATTTAGATTATTTTGCTTTGCAAAGAGCCATGCTTTTAAATTTCTTATATTCCTGCTATATTGTGTCCCTTGAAAGTTTTAATTGAGGTGGTATTTTCTACCTATTTAAAATTTGTTGAGAAACAACAGAAAGTAGAGAGATAGTTCTGAAACCAGGAAGGCTAGGTTCAAGTCCAACCCACTTCTAATATATCCTGGCTATGTGATTCTGGACAAATCAATTAAGTTCGTTAGTATATTAAATCAGTGGTATCAAAATCAAAAATAGAAGTCACTAAAGCTGAACATAAGAATCCCTTACGATGCACATTGATTTAGAAAACTACATTTTAACATGATCTGGATTGTATTATATTTTTATTAATTTTGTTAAATATGTACTAATTACTCTTTTTTTTTTGAAAATGGAAAACACTATCTCTGTTTGACATTTATACTGTAGAGAACACTATATGTCTAAACCTTCAGAGAAGGTTCTGACCTATTTTAGGAGAGGGAATTTCATTATCTGTGAATTCCCTTTGCCAGTGAAATTACAGGTTCAATAAAAAAGAGAAAGCAAAATACTTCTGAGATATGAGAATTATTATCTTACCTTTATGGTTTTTCTCTTTTTACAACTACACATGAGGAATAGAGTTATTCAAATAAAAGTAGACTTTAAAGAAGTATGTGTACATTAATATAAATATATACCACTATATTTTATTTTTTTTTGGAAAATTTTATTTAATTGATTTGGAATATTTTTCCATGGTTATAAGATTTATGCTCTTTCCCTCTTCTCCTAGACCCCCCCTCCCATAGCCAACACACAATTCCACTGGGTTCTACATGTGTCATTGATCAAGACCCACTTCCATATTATTGATATTTGCATCAGGGTGATCATTTAGAGTCTACATCCCCAATCATCTCCCCATTGACCCATGTGATCGATCATATATTTTTCTTCTGCTTTTCTGCTCCCACAGTTCTTCCTCTGAATGTGGATAGTGTTTTTTTCTCACAAGTCCATCAGAATTGTCTTGGTTCATTGCATTGACGCTAGTAGAGAAGTCCATTATATTCTATTGCACCACAGTGTAACCTTCTCTGTGTATAAGGTTGTACTGGTTCTGCTCCTTTCACTCTGCATCAATTCCTGGAGGTCATTCCAGTTCACATGGAATCCCTCCAGTTCATTATTCCTTTGAGCACAATAGTATGCCATCACCAACATATACTACAATTTGTTCAGTCATTCCCCAATCAGAGGACATCTCCTCATTTTCCATTTTTTTGCTACCACAAAGAGCGCAGCTATAAATATTTTTGAACAAGTCTTTTCCCTTATTATCTCTTTGAGGCATAAACCCAGCAATATATCATTATATTTTAAGAAAAATGGAAACAGTCATTTTGTGTATCATTAATTTTTCAGTAGTAGAGGAATCTGGGAATTTCAAGTGATGAAGGTGAGGAGGGAGATCAAGCTGGGCATTTCAAAGGTATGTAGAAGGAGTTTAGAGTGTAAAAATCAGGAAAGTAGTCCTTTACATCCCTTCTGATTCTTTATGATGCCATTTTGTGTTTTCTTGGCAAAGGGAGTAGACTACTTTGTCATTTCCTTCTCCAGCTCATTTTACAGATGAGAAAACCGAGGCCAATATGGTTAAATGATTTGCCTAGGGTCACACCACTAGTAAGTGTGTGGAGGCCAGAATTGAACTCAGGAGGACTCATCTTTAAGGCTTCAGACCCACCACTCAATTCTCTGTACCACCTAGTTGCCCAATCAAGAAAGTAGGGCAGTTTGGTTAAAATATAGACAATATATGGGGGCAGCTGGGTAGCTCAGTGGATTGAGAGTTAGGACTAGAGATGGGAGGTCCTAGGTTCAAATCTGGCCTCAGACACTTCCCAGCTGTGTGACCCTGGGCAAGTCACTTGACCCCCATTGCCTAGCCCTTACCACTCTTCTGCCTTGGAGCCAATACACAGTATTGACTCCAAGAAGGAAGGTAAGGGTTTTTAAAAATATATAGACAATATGATGGGAGGGAGTCTAGAAAGATAAGTTGGGGTCACACTGTGTAATAGACTTTTTGTTAAAAATCATAGCATCTATGCTTTAGAGATTTCAGTTTGCTTGCTGCAAGGAGATGGACTGGAGAGGAGAACTATTAGAACAAGATAGTATGTGATATGGTGGTTGTTACCTTTCTGTTCTTTGTGGGAAAAAAAGTCTTTTGAGTGTAATACAGAAAAATCTCTAGCCTTTGGCTGACCACTTCATTAAAATATTATAACAACTTGATGGAGTATAGTTGGAAAGTGGTTAATAATTTAATAAATTCATTTGAATTGATCATTTTCAGGGAGACTTCTTATATGTGATGTCACTCAATAAAAGTGTTCTATTTGGAATGACTGATGCTTCCTCAGTTGAATATTGAAGAACCTAAAGAGAAAAGTTATTCCTCATTCATGCAGAAGAGCAACAGGCAAAATTCATCTTCTCATTTAAAATTGTCTTTTAACCTAATTCTCTTTCTTTGTTTTTAATTTTTCATATTTTTAAGGCAGATTTCTCTTTCCTGACAGTCTTAGTCCCATGTAGAACTCATTCCATGGATATGCATAGTTGGAAAGTCCTGGTAGAGTTTTCAAAAGCTTCTGTTACCTTTCTGTTGTTTATGTTAGATAAAGGAGGAAGGGGAAGGTGCTGGCAAATACTCTTACTGCCATTTGCTCAAAGGAGGGCTTGACGTCTTGTCTTGTCTCTCTTTGTCATCTTGCCACCAATGGGTTGACATCAACTAGACATGATTACAGTCATTGAGTAAGACTGTGGAGAATTAAACCCCAAGCCACTGAATCCTTTGCTTGCCTATTTTTATTGGTCTTCAGGAGATATTCTAATGTTCTCCTCTCTCCTCTCCCTTCCTATTACATAGAAAACCAATACCATAAAAAGCATTACACTGGATAGGGCAAGATGGCGTCAGTATAAATGAGGCCAGCCCATTGTCTCAGTGGGAAGGGTCAATATCGAGGCATTGGGGTGACTCAGGAATTAGGAAACGTATTTTTTCTTTCCTTGGCTTACCTCTGACAAACTATTCTTCTGCTGCCTAACATTTTTATTCTCACTGGAGTATGGCAGTTCTCGGGATGGAACAAATACACACTGCAGACATTTGAAAAATGTTAGATGACTTTCTCT